>NW_027361778.1:0-2436068 GCF_039654945.1 Dendrobates tinctorius | reverse complement strand
ATTTGTGAGTGTGAGTATAATGTCATCTGCATAGAGGTTAATCTTATGCTCTGAATCTTTCAATTGTACACCGTGTACTTCACCAGAATCCCTTATCATTTGAGCCAAAGGTTCCAGGCTCAGGATAAAAATTATTGGGGATAGAGGACATCCCTGTCTTGTCCCATTAGTTATAAAAAATGTATCTGACATCGTGTTGTTGACCAGCACAGAGGCAGATGGCCGAGAGTATAAAGCTCGAATACTTCTCATCATCTCCCCACCAAAACCCATTTTCTCCAATACTGTAAAGGCATAGGCCCAATTGATCCGGTCAAAGGCCTTTTCAGCGTCAAGAGCCACAAACAAACTGGAAATCCTATTTTTGTAGCATGAATATAAGTGATGCAGGACACTTCTAGAACTGTCTGAAGTTTGCCTAGATTTTACAAAACCGACTTGATCGGGATGTATAAGGAATGGAACAACGTCCTGTAATCTTTCTGCTAATATTTTTGCGTAGATCTTGATATCCACATTTAGGAGAGAAATAGGCCTATAGTTTTCGATTTTGGTCGAATCTTTATCTGGTTTGGGAATCACCACTATTGTGGCTCTCAGCATATCTGTGCTGCACTTTCCTTCTGATTTAATAAAATTCAGGGCATTAGTTAAGTGTGGGATGAGTTCCTTTTTAAATTCTTTATAATACTCTATAGGAAAGCCATCTGGACCTGGAGCCTTGTCATTTTTAAGATTATTCATCGCAAAAGAGACCTCACCCTCAGTAAAGGGTGCGTCAAGTGACTCCTTCTGCTTTAGAGACAAAGATCCCAGCTTTACTTTTTCCAAAAAATTATTTATCATCTCTGGTGAAGGAGAGGGATGAGCTCCATTGTTTCCTATGTTGTATAATTTAGAATAGTAGCTCTCAAAGGCTAGGGCTATCTCTTTGGGTTTTTCTATAGTCTTTGAGCTTTGGGTTATTTTTTTGATTGGATGTTTTTTATTTATGGGTTTAAACCTATTTGCCATATTTTTGGAGAACTTATTATTATTAACATAAAACCCTGCCCTATTAAATAAAGTCTTTTTCTCATATAAGTTGATGAGGAGATCCCTAAGTTCCAGTCTGAGGGAGTACAATTCATTATATTTAGCAAAATTTTTGTCTGCTTTAGCTTGGGATTTTAATTTTTGGATCTGTTCTAACAACATCCTCTGTTGGCTCTCTCTTGCCCTTTTTTGTCTCGAAGCAACTTGGATCAGATGACCCCTAATGACACATTTGTGTGCTAGCCACAATGTTTCAGGTGTAATTTCTTGGGAACAGTTCTCTTTGAAGTAGTTCATTAAGACATTCTTTGCTAATGATATGTTTTCTGGGGAGTCAACAGTGAATTTACTATATCTCCAATTGTATTGTTTTGGGATCATGGAGGAAGTATGTAAGGTCAGTAGGATTGGGGCATGGTCTGACCATGTAATAGGACCAGTCTGGAAATCTATGTATGAGTCTAGTAGCGAGAAGCTAGTGAACACATGATCAATCCTAGTGTAAGACTTGTTATGTGGACAAAATCTTGTGTATTCTTTTGAGGTAGAGTTCAATATCTTACAGCTGTCATGCAAATTGGAATCTCCCAACCATCTTCCCAGATTCACGCTTCTATAATATGGGGCATCAGATGAGCAATCAGTATTTGGGTCAACTATACAATTAAAATCTCCTCCCCAGATTATGTGACCTCTACTAAAATTGGACAATTTCTTCTTGACCTTATTTAGAAAACTAATTTGCCGGACATTAGGGGTGTATACATTTACCACTGTATATTCCACACCCTCCAAAGTAAAATTAATAGCAAGTTGTCTACCATTGCTGTCCCTATATATGTCTGAGACCACTATTGGCAAATCTTTGTGGAAGGCGATGGCCACCCCAGCTTTTTTCTTTCCCTCAGTGTTAGAAAAGAAAATCTGAGGGAAGTCTTTATTTTTGAGTCTTGTGTTATCAATTTCTAGAAGGTGTGTTTCTTGTATCATTGCTATGTTGGCCTTCAATTTTTTAATCTCCTTCCACAAAGCAAATCTCTTGAATGGGCTATTGAGCCCATTTACATTAAATGACAGTACCCTCAATTCCATAATGTGTCAGGAAGGAAAAAAAGCATTAGATGATTCACTGAAACAGAACATTTCACCCGAAAATACATCCAAAAGACAGTGGGTTTCCTTAGTGATTTTTTGTTAGTGCCTGGTGTGCCTGTAAACAAAAACATGTTACAACCTAGAACAGAACAAAACTTATAAACTAGACAAATTTAGATTTCTCAAAAGAAATGGTACCGAGAGAATGTCTCTCAGTTATCACGTGGGGAGTGAAAAAGAGAAAGTTCAGGCCTAAAGCCAGGGTCAGTACCCACCAAGTCTATTTTCTTTTCTTTTGCGTATTCCAGGACTGGGAAAGGCGTCTTTGCTGCTGCAAGGGGATATTCCTTTCTTGATTGTAGAATGATGATGATGGTGGAGTCTCCAGTGGAGGGATACCTAAATCTTGGAAAAAACTATTACAGTTATCAATATTAGACAAGGCAAAAGTGGTATTCTCTTTCATGACTAGAATTTTTGTAGGGAAACCCCATCTGTATAAAGTCTTGTGTTTCCTCAGATGTGCAGTGATTGGAAAGAAGTCTCTCCTTTTCTGTAGGGTAGCTTTTGAGAAGTCTGCAAAAATCTTGATATCCTCGTATGGCCTTGGTAATATAGGTGATTGCTTACTTCTCCTCAGAATGTCCTCCTTTGTCAGGAAATAATGAAAATATGCAATGACATCTCTTGGGGCTCTGTCTGGGGCATATTTGGACTTGGGGAGTCTGTGTATACGTTCCATCAATAGGTCCCCTTTAGAGGCCCCTGGAAGTATTGTATGGAGCATCTTTTGCACATATGCATTAAGGTCTCTGTCTTTGACATTTTCAGGTATTCCCCTGAATTTAAGGTTGTTCCTTCTACTTCTGTCTTCTTGCTCTATCAACCTTGATTTTAAGAAGACAACCTCTTTTTCTAGGGCATAGTGTTCATCTATCAAATTATTATGGGATTTAACCAATTCTTCCATTTTGGATTCAAGATGGTCCACTCTCTGGCCCAGACCGTCTATGTTATTTTGGAGATTTGTATTATAGCCCTCCAGTTGTTTCTGAAATGTCTTTGCTAGAAGGCATAGCATGTTTTTAATAAATATTTCTGAGGCTGTATTACTGGTAGCCTCCACCTCTGTTAAAACGTGTAAAATGTTCTCCGGTATGGGATTATCAGAAGGACAGGAGTCCTCAATTTGTAATTCCTGTTGCATCTCAGCTGAGCTGCTGCTAAATCTGCGGCTAGTCACTGAGAAAGGAGACATTTCCCTCTGTAATGGCGTTAGAGGAGTATCAGACACATTGGAGATGTCAGGACAGGATGAGGAACCCCTTAATACATTTGTCTCCTCCATATCAGCGGTCAGCGGTGCTGCTGCACCATAATTCACAAGCTGCGCTGTATTTTTGCTTAAGTTACGCAAATTGCGTATCTGTTGCGTAGTCTCGCTTGTCCCCCGGTCACTCTCGCGAGATCTCGCTCCTTTCACCTCAGCGCTACTTTTAATGTGTAAATTAGCGCTTCTATTAGCCTGCAGAGCGGCGGTTTTAGCTGGGGCAGGGGTAGACTTACCCCTTGACTTGAATGCTGCATGCTTCAGCCGCTGTGGCGTCCTTTGCCGCTGTGTACCGCTCAGGCTGGGGCTGCAGGCTGTGGCTGCTGCTGTGAGGCGGGCGCCATCTTGGCTCCTCAGCATGAGGGGAGAGCGCTCTGTTTTCTTTCCTTTTTCTGCTTTTTTACTGAGCAGATCCATAGTGTGGGGGCACCGCTGGTGTCTATGGAGGTTCCCACAAGTTTTCAGCCAGTCCTGGCTTGTAAATCGCTTGTTAATAGCGCTTGGTAGGCTGCCCTGTGGAGGAGCTCAGAGCTCAGGCTTCCATTCAGCTTAGACGCTGGCCACGCCCCCCAATGTTTTGAATTTTCTCCAAAAGTAAAGTAGTTGCAAACTCATGCTTTTAGAGACTTGTTTGGGCTCATGAGAGGAGTAGAAAAACATCAAAAATTTCAGTCCTGCATGATTCTACCAAGAAATGTGTGTTCATTGAAACCGCTGGTTTTTGATAGTTTGGGCCCTATTGAATAATTAATGTTTTGAATTTTCTCCAAAAGTAAAGTAGTTGCAAACTCATCCTTTTAGAAACTTTTTTGGGCTGTTGAGAGGAGTAAAAAACCATCAAAAATTTCAATCCTGCATGATTCTACCAAGAAATGTGATTCTTCATTCAAAACCTGATTTTTGCTATTGGGCTCTATTGAATAATGAATGTTTTGAATTTTCTCCAAAAGTAAAGTAGTTGCAAACTCATCCTTTTAGAGACTTGTTTGGGCTCATGAGAGGAGTAGAAAAACATCAAAAATTTCAGTCCTGCACGATTCTACCAAGAAATGTGTGTTCATTCAAACCGCTGGTTTTTGATATTTTGGGCCCTATTGAATAATGAATGTTTTGAATTTTCTCCAAAAGTAAAGTAGTTGCAAACTCATCCTTTTAGAAACTTGTTTGGGCTGTTGAGAGGAGTAAAAAACCATCAAAAATTTCAATCCTGCATGATTCTACCAAGAAATGTGATTCTTCATTCAAAACCTGATTTTTGCTATTGGGATCTATTGAATAATGAATGTTTTGAATTTTCTCCAAAAGTAAAGTAGTTGCAAACTCATGCTTTTAGAGACTTGTTTGGGCTCATGAGAGGAGTAGAAAAACATCAAAAATTTCAGTCCTGCATGATTCTACCAAGAAATGTGTGTTCATTGAAACCGCTGGTTTTTGATAGTTTGGGCCCTATTGAATAATGAATGTTTTGAATTTTCTCCAAAAGTAAAGTAGTTGCAAACTCATCCTTTTAGAAACTTGTTTGGGCTTTTGAGAGGAGTAAAAAAACATCAAAAATTTCAATCCTGCATGATTTTACCAAGAAATGTGATTCTTCATTCAAAACCTGATTTTTGCTATTGGGCTCTATTGAATAATGAATGTTTTGAATTTTCTCCAAAAGTAAAGTAGTTGCAAACTCATGCTTTTAGAGACTTGTTTGGGCTCATGAGAGGAGTAGAAAAACATCAAAAATTTCAGTCCTGCATGATTCTACCAAGAAATGTGTGTTCATTGAAACCGCTGGTTTTTGATAGTTTGGGCCCTATTGAATAATGAATGTTTTGAATTTTCTCCAAAAGTAAAGTAGTTGCAAACTCATCCTTTTAGAAACTTGTTTGGGCTGTTGAGAGGAGTAAAAAACCATCAAAAATTTCAATCCTGCATGATTCTACCAAGAAATGTGATTCTTCATTCAAAACCTGATTTTTGCTATTGGGCTCTATTGAATAATGAATGTTTTGAATTTTCTCCAAAAGTAAAGTAGTTGCAAACTCATGCTTTTAGAGACTTGTTTGGGCTCATGAGAGGAGTAGAAAAACATCAAAAATTTCAGTCCTGCATGATTCTACCAAGAAATGTGTGTTCATTGAAACCGCTGGTTTTTGATAGTTTGGGCCCTATTGAATAATGAATGTTTTGAATTTTCTCCAAAAGTAAAGTAGTTGCAAACTCATCCTTTTAGAAACTTGTTTGGGCTGTTGAGAGGAGTAAAAAACCATCAAAAATTTCAATCCTGCATGATTTTACCAAGAAATGTGATTCTTCATTCAAAACCTGATTTTTGCTATTGGGCTCTATTGAATAATGAATGTTTTGAATTTTCTCCAAAAGTAAAGTAGTTGCAAACTCATGCTTTTAGAGACTTGTTTGGGCTCATGAGAGGAGTAGAAAAACATCAAAAATTTCAGTCCTGCATGATTCTACCAAGAAATGTGTGTTCATTGAAACCGCTGGTTTTTGATAGTTTGGGCCCTATTGAATAATGAATGTTTTGAATTTTCTCCAAAAGTAAAGTAGTTGCAAACTCATCCTTTTAGAAACTTGTTTGGGCTGTTGAGAGGAGTAAAAAACCATCAAAAATTTCAATCCTGCATGATTCTACCAAGAAATGTGATTCTTCATTCAAAACCTGATTTTTGCTATTGGGCTCTATTGAATAATGAATGTTTTGAATTTTCTCCAAAAGTAAAGTAGTTGCAAACTCATCCTTTTAGAGACTTGTTTGGGCTCATGAGAGGAGTAGAAAAACATCAAAAATTTCAGTCCTGCACGATTCTACCAAGAAATGTGTGTTCATTCAAACCGCTGGTTTTTGATATTTTGGGCCCTATTGAATAATGAATGTTTTGAATTTTCTCCAAAAGTAAAGTAGTTGCAAACTCATCCTTTTAGAAACTTGTTTGGGCTGTTGAGAGGAGTAAAAAACCATCAAAAATTTCAATCCTGCATGATTCTACCAAGAAATGTGATTCTTCATTCAAAACCTGATTTTTGCTATTGGGATCTATTGAATAATGAATGTTTTGAATTTTCTCCAAAAGTAAAGTAGTTGCAAACTCATGCTTTTAGAGACTTGTTTGGGCTCATGAGAGGAGTAGAAAAACATCAAAAATTTCAGTCCTGCATGATTCTACCAAGAAATGTGTGTTCATTGAAACCGCTGGTTTTTGATAGTTTGGGCCCTATTGAATAATGAATGTTTTGAATTTTCTCCAAAAGTAAAGTAGTTGCAAACTCATCCTTTTAGAAACTTGTTTGGGCTTTTGAGAGGAGTAAAAAAACATCAAAAATTTCAATCCTGCATGATTTTACCAAGAAATGTGATTCTTCATTCAAAACCTGATTTTTGCTATTGGGCTCTATTGAATAATGAATGTTTTGAATTTTCTCCAAAAGTAAAGTAGTTGCAAACTCATGCTTTTAGAGACTTGTTTGGGCTCATGAGAGGAGTAGAAAAACATCAAAAATTTCAGTCCTGCATGATTCTACCAAGAAATGTGTGTTCATTGAAACCGCTGGTTTTTGATAGTTTGGGCCCTATTGAATAATGAATGTTTTGAATTTTCTCCAAAAGTAAAGTAGTTGCAAACTCATCCTTTTAGAAACTTGTTTGGGCTGTTGAGAGGAGTAAAAAACCATCAAAAATTTCAATCCTGCATGATTCTACCAAGAAATGTGATTCTTCATTCAAAACCTGATTTTTGCTATTGGGCTCTATTGAATAATGAATGTTTTGAATTTTCTCCAAAAGTAAAGTAGTTGCAAACTCATGCTTTTAGAGACTTGTTTGGGCTCATGAGAGGAGTAGAAAAACATCAAAAATTTCAGTCCTGCATGATTCTACCAAGAAATGTGTGTTCATTGAAACCGCTGGTTTTTGATAGTTTGGGCCCTATTGAATAATGAATGTTTTGAATTTTCTCCAAAAGTAAAGTAGTTGCAAACTCATCCTTTTAGAAACTTGTTTGGGCTGTTGAGAGGAGTAAAAAACCATCAAAAATTTCAATCCTGCATGATTTTACCAAGAAATGTGATTCTTCATTCAAAACCTGATTTTTGCTATTGGGCTCTATTGAATAATGAATGTTTTGAATTTTCTCCAAAAGTAAAGTAGTTGCAAACTCATGCTTTTAGAGACTTGTTTGGGCTCATGAGAGGAGTAGAAAAACATCAAAAATTTCAGTCCTGCAAGGTTCTACAAAGAAATGTGTGTTCATTGAAACCGCTGGTTTTTGATAGTTTGGGCCCTATTGAATAATGAATGTTTTGAATTTTCTCCAAAAGTAAAGTAGTTGCAAACTCATCCTTTTAGAAACTTGTTTGGGCTGTTGAGAGGAGTAAAAAACCATCAAAAATTTCAATCCTGCATGATTCTACCAAGAAATGTGATTCTTCATTCAAAACCTGATTTTTGCTATTGGGCTCTATTGAATAATGAATGTTTTGAATTTTCTCCAAAAGTAAAGTAGTTGCAAACTCATCCTTTTAGAGACTTGTTTGGGCTCATGAGAGGAGTAGAAAAACATCAAAAATTTCAGTCCTGCACGATTCTACCAAGAAATGTGTGTTCATTCAAACCGCTGGTTTTTGATATTTTGGGCCCTATTGAATAATGAATGTTTTGAATTTTCTCCAAAAGTAAAGTAGTTGCAAACTCATCCTTTTAGAAACTTGTTTGGGCTGTTGAGAGGAGTAAAAAACCATCAAAAATTTCAATCCTGCATGATTCTACCAAGAAATGTGATTCTTCATTCAAAACCTGATTTTTGCTATTGGGATCTATTGAATAATGAATGTTTTGAATTTTCTCCAAAAGTAAAGTAGTTGCAAACTCATGCTTTTAGAGACTTGTTTGGGCTCATGAGAGGAGTAGAAAAACATCAAAAATTTCAGTCCTGCATGATTCTACCAAGAAATGTGTGTTCATTGAAACCGCTGGTTTTTGATAGTTTGGGCCCTATTGAATAATGAATGTTTTGAATTTTCTCCAAAAGTAAAGTAGTTGCAAACTCATCCTTTTAGAAACTTGTTTGGGCTTTTGAGAGGAGTAAAAAAACATCAAAAATTTCAATCCTGCATGATTTTACCAAGAAATGTGATTCTTCATTCAAAACCTGATTTTTGCTATTGGGCTCTATTGAATAATGAATGTTTTGAATTTTCTCCAAAAGTAAAGTAGTTGCAAACTCATGCTTTTAGAGACTTGTTTGGGCTCATGAGAGGAGTAGAAAAACATCAAAAATTTCAGTCCTGCATGATTCTACCAAGAAATGTGTGTTCATTGAAACCGCTGGTTTTTGATAGTTTGGGCCCTATTGAATAATGAATGTTTTGAATTTTCTCCAAAAGTAAAGTAGTTGCAAACTCATCCTTTTAGAAACTTGTTTGGGCTGTTGAGAGGAGTAAAAAACCATCAAAAATTTCAATCCTGCATGATTCTACCAAGAAATGTGATTCTTCATTCAAAACCTGATTTTTGCTATTGGGCTCTATTGAATAATGAATGTTTTGAATTTTCTCCAAAAGTAAAGTAGTTGCAAACTCATGCTTTTAGAGACTTGTTTGGGCTCATGAGAGGAGTAGAAAAACATCAAAAATTTCAGTCCTGCATGATTCTACCAAGAAATGTGTGTTCATTGAAACCGCTGGTTTTTGATAGTTTGGGCCCTATTGAATAATGAATGTTTTGAATTTTCTCCAAAAGTAAAGTAGTTGCAAACTCATCCTTTTAGAAACTTGTTTGGGCTGTTGAGAGGAGTAAAAAACCATCAAAAATTTCAATCCTGCATGATTTTACCAAGAAATGTGATTCTTCATTCAAAACCTGATTTTTGCTATTGGGCTCTATTGAATAATGAATGTTTTGAATTTTCTCCAAAAGTAAAGTAGTTGCAAACTCATGCTTTTAGAGACTTGTTTGGGCTCATGAGAGGAGTAGAAAAACATCAAAAATTTCAGTCCTGCATGATTCTACCAAGAAATGTGTGTTCATTGAAACCGCTGGTTTTTGATAGTTTGGGCCCTATTGAATAATGAATGTTTTGAATTTTCTCCAAAAGTAAAGTAGTTGCAAAATCATCCTTTTAGAAACTTGTTTGGGCTGTTGAGAGGAGTAAAAAACCATCAAAAATTTCAATCCTGCATGATTCTACCAAGAAATGTGATTCTTCATTCAAAACCTGATTTTTGCTATTGGGCTCTATTGAATAATGAATGTTTTGAATTTTCTCCAAAAGTAAAGTAGTTGCAAACTCATGCTTTTAGAGACTTGTTTGGGCTCATGAGAGGAGTAGAAAAACATCAAAAATTTCAGTCCTGCATGATTCTACCAAGAAATGTGTGTTCATTGAAACCGCTGGTTTTTGATAGTTTGGGCCCTATTGAATAATGAATGTTTTGAATTTTCTCCAAAAGTAAAGTAGTTGCAAACTCATCCTTTTAGAAACTTGTTTGGGCTGTTGAGAGGAGTAAAAAACCATCAAAAATTTCAATCCTGCATGATTCTACCAAGAAATGTGATTCTTCATTCAAAACGCTGGTTTTTGCTATTGGGCTCTTTTGAGTAATGAATGTTTTGAATTTTCTCCAAAAGTAAAGTAGTTGCAAACTCATGCTTTTAGAGACTTGTTTGGGCTCATGAGAGGAGTAGAAAAACATCAAAAATTTCAGTCCTGCATGATTCTACCAAGAAATGTGTGTTCATTCAAACCGCTGGTTTTTGATAGTTTGGGCCCTATTGAATAATGAATGTTTTGAATTTTCTCCAAAAGTAAAGTAGTTGCAAACTCATCCTTTTAGAAACTTGTTTGGGCTGTTGAGAGGAGTAAAAAACCGTCAAAAATTTCAATCCTGCATGATTTTACCAAGAAATGTGATTCTTCATTCAAAACCTGATTTTTGCTATTGGGCTATATTGAATAATGAATGTTTTGAATTTTCTCCAAAAGTAAAGTAGTTGCAAACTCATGCTTTTAGAGACTTGTTTGGGCTCATGAGAGGAGTAGAAAAACATCAAAAATTTCAGTCCTGCATGATTCTACCAAGAAATGTGTGTTCATTGAAACCGCTGGTTTTTGATAGTTTGGGCCCTATTGAATAATGAATGTTTTGAATTTTCTCCAAAAGTAAAGTAGTTACAAACTCATCCTTTTAGAAACTTGTTTGGGCTGTTGAGAGGAGTAAAAAACCATCAAAAATTTCAATCCTGCATGATTCTACCAAGAAATGTGATTTTTCATTCTAAACCTGATTTTTGCTATTGGGCTCTATTGAATAATGAATGTTTTGAATTTTCTCCAAAAGTAAAGTAGTTGCAAACTCATGCTTTTAGAGACTTGTTTGGGCTCATGAGAGGAGTAGAAAAACATCAAAAATTTCAGTCCTGCATGATTCTACCAAGAAATGTGATTTTTCATTCTAAACCTGATTTTTGCTATTGGGCTCTATTGAATAATGAATGTTTTGAATTTTCTCCAAAAGTAAAGTAGTTGCAAACTCATCCTTTTAGAAACTTGTTTTGGCTGTTGAGAGGAGTAAAAAACCATCAAAAATTTCAATCCTGCATGATTCTACCAAGAAATGTGATTCTTCATTCAAAATGCTGGTTTTTGCTATTGGGATCTTTTGAGTAATGAATGTTTTGAATTTTCTCCAAAAGTAAAGTAGTTGCAAACTCATGCTTTTAGAGACTTGTTTGGGCTCATGAGAGGAGAAGAAAAACATCAAAAATTTCAGTCCTGCATGATTCTACCAAGAAATGTGTGTTCATTCAAACCGCTGGTTTTTGATAGTTTGGGCCCTATTGAATAATGAATGTTTTTAATTTTCTCCAAAAGTAAAGTAGTTGCAAACTCATCCTTTTAGAAACTTGTTTGGGCTGTTGAGAGGAGTAAAAAACCATCAAAAATTTCAATCCTGCATGATTCTACCAAGAAATGTGATTCTTCATTCAAAACGCTGGTTTTTGCTATTGGGCTCTATTGAATAATGAATGTTTTGAATTTTCTCCAAAAGTAAAGTAGTTGCAAACTCATCCTTTTAGAAACTTGTTTGGGCTGTTGAGAGGAGTAAAAAACCATCAAAAATTTCAATCCTGCATGATTCTACCAAGAAATGTGATTCTTCATTCAAAACCTGATTTTTGCTATTGGGCTCTATTGAATAATGAATGTTTTGAATTTTCTCCAAAAGTAAAGTAGTTGCAAACTCATCCTTTTAGAAACTTGTTTTGGCTGTTGAGAGGAGTAAAAAACCATCAAAAATTTCAATCCTGCATGATTCTACCAAGAAATGTGATTCTTCATTCAAAATGCTGGTTTTTGCTATTGGGATCTTTTGAGTAATGAATGTTTTGAATTTTCTCCAAAAGTAAAGTAGTTGCAAACTCATGCTTTTAGAGACTTGTTTGGGCTCATGAGAGGAGAAGAAAAACATCAAAAATTTCAGTCCTGCATGATTCTACCAAGAAATGTGTGTTCATTCAAACCGCTGGTTTTTGATAGTTTGGGCCCTATTGAATAATGAATGTTTTTAATTTTCTCCAAAAGTAAAGTAGTTGCAAACTCATCCTTTTAGAAACTTGTTTGGGCTGTTGAGAGGAGTAAAAAACCATCAAAAATTTCAATCCTGCATGATTCTACCAAGAAATGTGATTCTTCATTCAAAACGCTGGTTTTTGCTATTGGGCTCTATTGAATAATGAATGTTTTGAATTTTCTCCAAAAGTAAAGTAGTTGCAAACTCATCCTTTTAGAAACTTGTTTGGGCTGTTGAGAGGAGTAAAAAACCATCAAAAATTTCAATCCTGCATGATTCTACCAAGAAATGTGATTCTTCATTCAAAACCTGATTTTTGCTATTGGGCTCTATTGAACAATGAATGTTTTGAATTTTCTCCAAAAGTAAAGTAGTTGCAAACTCATGCTTTTAGAGACTTGTTTGGGCTCATGAGAGGAGTAGAAAAACATCAAAAATTTCAGTCCTGCACGATTCTACCAAGAAATGTGTGTTCATTGAAACCGCTGGTTTTTGATAGTTTGGGCCCTATTGAATAATGAATGTTTTGAATTTTCTCCAAAAGTAAAGTAGTTGCAAACTCATCCTTTTAGAAACTTGTTTGGGCTGTTGAGAGGAGTAAAAAACCATCAAAAATTTCAATCCTGCATGATTCTACCAAGAAATGTGATTCTTCATTCAAAACGCTGGTTTTTGCTATTGGGCTCTTTTGAGTAATGAATGTTTTGAATTTTCTCCAAAAGTAAAGTAGTTGCAAACTCATGCTTTTAGAGACTTGTTTGGGCTCATGAGAGGAGTAGAAAAACATCAAAAATTTCAGTCCTGCATGATTCTACCAAGAAATGTGTGTTCATTCAAACCGCTGGTTTTTGATAGTTTGGGCCCTATTGAATAATGAATGTTTTGAATTTTCTCCAAAAGTAAAGTAGTTGCAAACTCATCCTTTTAGAAACTTGTTTGGGCTGTTGAGAGGAGTAAAAAACCATCAAAAATTTCAATCCTGCATGATTCTACCAAGAAATGTGATTCTTCATTCAAAACCTGATTTTTGCTATTGGGCTCTATTGAATAATGAATGTTTTGAATTTTCTCCAAAAGTAAAGTAGTTGCAAACTCATGCTTTTAGAGACTTGTTTGGGCTCATGAGAGGAGTAGAAAAACATCAAAAATTTCAGTCCTGCATGATTCTACCAAGAAATGTGTGTTCATTGAAACCGCTGGTTTTTGATAGTTTGGGCCCTATTGAATAATGAATGTTTTGAATTTTCTCCAAAAGTAAAGTAGTTGCAAACTCATCCTTTTAGAAACTTGTTTGGGCTGTTGAGAGGAGTAAAAAAACCATCAAAAATTTCAATCCTGCATGATTCTACCAAGAAATGTGATTCTTCATTCAAAACGCTGGTTTTTGCTATTGGGCTCTTTTGAGTAATGAATGTTTTGAATTTTCTCCAAAAGTAAAGTAGTTGCAAACTCATGCTTTTAGAGACTTGTTTGGGCTCATGAGAGGAGTAGAAAAACATCAAAAATTTCAGTCCTGCATGATTCTACCAAGAAATGTGTGTTCATTCAAACCGCTGGTTTTTGATAGTTTGGGCCCTATTGAATAATGAATGTTTTGAATTTTCTCCAAAAGTAAAGTAGTTGCAAACTCATCCTTTTAGAAACTTGTTTGGGCTGTTGAGAGGAGTAAAAAACCATCAAAAATTTCAATCCTGCATGATTCTACCAAGAAATGTGATTCTTCATTCAAAACCTGATTTTTGCTATTGGGCTCTATTGAATAATGAATGTTTTGAATTTTCTCCAAAAGTAAAGTAGTTGCAAACTCATGCTTTTAGAGACTTGCTTGGGCTCATGAGAGGAGTAGAAAAACATCAAAAATTTCAGTCCTGCATGATTCTACCAAGAAATGTGTGTTCATTGAAACCGCTGGTTTTTGATAGTTTGGGCCCTATTGAATAATGAATGTTTTGAATTTTCTCCAAAAGTAAAGTAGTTGCAAACTCATCCTTTTAGAAACTTGTTTGGGCTGTTGAGAGGAGTAATAAACCATCAAAAATTTCAATCCTGCATGATTCTACCAAGAAATGTGATTCTTCATTCAAAACGCTGGTTTTTGCTATTGGGCTCTTTTGAGTAATGAATGTTTTGAATTTTCTCCAAAAGTAAAGTAGTTGCAAACTCATGCTTTTAGAGACTTGTTTGGGCTCATGAGAGGAGTAGAAAAACATCAAAAATTTCAGTCCTGCATGATTCTACCAAGAAATGTGTGTTCATTCAAACCGCTGGTTTTTGATAGTTTGGGCCCTATTGAATAATGAATGTTTTTAATTTTCTCCAAAAGTAAAGTAGTTGCAAACTCATCCTTTTAGAAACTTGTTTGGGCTGTTGAGAGGAGTAAAAAACCATCAAAAATTTCAATCCTGCATGATTCTACCAAGAAATGTGATTCTTCATTCAAAACGCTGGTTTTTGCTATTGGGCTCTATTGAATAATGAATGTTTTGAATTTTCTCCAAAAGTAAAGTAGTTGCAAACTCATCCTTTTAGAAACTTGTTTGGGCTGTTGAGAGGAGTAAAAAACCATCAAAAATTTCAATCCTGCATGATTCTACCAAGAAATGTGATTCTTCATTCAAAACCTGATTTTTGCTATTGGGCTCTATTGAACAATGAATGTTTTGAATTTTCTCCAAAAGTAAAGTAGTTGCAAACTCATGCTTTTAGAGACTTGTTTGGGCTCATGAGAGGAGTAGAAAAACATCAAAAATTTCAGTCCTGCACGATTCTACCAAGAAATGTGTGTTCATTGAAACCGCTGGTTTTTGATAGTTTGGGCCCTATTGAATAATGAATGTTTTGAATTTTCTCCAAAAGTAAAGTAGTTGCAAACTCATCCTTTTAGAAACTTGTTTGGGCTGTTGAGAGGAGTAAAAAACCATCAAAAATTTCAATCCTGCATGATTCTACCAAGAAATGTGATTCTTCATTCAAAACGCTGGTTTTTGCTATTGGGCTCTTTTGAGTAATGAATGTTTTGAATTTTCTCCAAAAGTAAAGTAGTTGCAAACTCATGCTTTTAGAGACTTGTTTGGGCTCATGAGAGGAGTAGAAAAACATCAAAAATTTCAGTCCTGCATGATTCTACCAAGAAATGTGTGTTCATTGAAACCGCTGGTTTTTGATAGTTTGGGCCCTATTGAATAATGAATGTTTTGAATTTTCTCCAAAGTAAAGTAGTTGCAAACTCATCCTTTTAGAAACTTGTTTGGGCTGTTGAGAGGAGTAAAAAACCATCAAAAATTTCAATCCTGCATGATTCTACCAAGAAATGTCATTCTTCATTCAAAACGCTGGTTTTTGCTATTGGGCTCTTTTGAGTAATGAATGTTTTGAATTTTCTCCAAAAGTAAAGTAGTTGCAAACTCATGCTTTTAGAGACTTGTTTGGGCTCATGAGAGGAGTAGAAAAACATCAAAAATTTCAGTCCTGCATGATTCTACCAAGAAATGTGTGTTCATTCAAACCGCTGGTTTTTGATAGTTTGGGCCCTATTGAATAATGAATGTTTTGAATTTTCTCCAAAAGTAAAGTAGTTACAAACTCATCCTTTTAGAAACTTGTTTGGGCTGTTGAGAGGAGTAAAAAACCATCAAAAATTTCAATCCTGCATGATTCTACCAAGAAATGTGATTCTTCATTCAAAACGCTGGTTTTTGCTATTGGGCTCTTTTGAGTAATGAATGTTTTGAATTTTCTCCAAAAGTAAAGTAGTTGCAAACTCATGCTTTTAAAGACTTGTTTGGGCTCATGAGAGGAGTAGAAAAACATCAAAAATTTCAGTCCTGCATGATTCTACCAAGAAATGTGTGTTCATTCAAACCGCTGGTTTTTGATAGTTTGGGCCCTATTGAATAATGAATGTTTTTAATTTTCTCCAAAAGTAAAGTAGTTGCAAACTCATCCTTTTAGAAACTTGTTTGGGCTGTTGAGAGGAGTAAAAAACCATCAAAAATTTCAATCCTGCATGATTCTACCAAGAAATGTGATTCTTCATTCAAAACGCTGGTTTTTGCTATTGGGCTCTATTGAATAATGAATGTTTTGAATTTTCTCCAAAAGTAAAGTAGTTGCAAACTCATCCTTTTAGAAACTTGTTTGGGCTGTTGAGAGGAGTAAAAAACCATCAAAAATTTCAATCCTGCATGATTCTACCAAGAAATGTGATTCTTCATTCAAAACCTGATTTTTGCTATTGGGCTCTATTGAACAATGAATGTTTTGAATTTTCTCCAAAAGTAAAGTAGTTGCAAACTCATGCTTTTAGAGACTTGTTTGGGCTCATGAGAGGAGTAGAAAAACATCAAAAATTTCAGTCCTGCACGATTCTACCAAGAAATGTGTGTTCATTGAAACCGCTGGTTTTTGATAGTTTGGGCCCTATTGAATAATGAATGTTTTGAATTTTCTCCAAAAGTAAAGTAGTTGCAAACTCATCCTTTTAGAAACTTGTTTGGGCTGTTGAGAGGAGTAAAAAACCATCAAAAATTTCAATCCTGCATGATTCTACCAAGAAATGTGATTCTTCATTCAAAACGCTGGTTTTTGCTATTGGGCTCTTTTGAGTAATGAATGTTTTGAATTTTCTCCAAAAGTAAAGTAGTTGCAAACTCATGCTTTTAGAGACTTGTTTGGGCTCATGAGAGGAGTAGAAAAACATCAAAAATTTCAGTCCTGCATGATTCTACCAAGAAATGTGTGTTCATTCAAACCGCTGGTTTTTGATAGTTTGGGCCCTATTGAATAATGAATGTTTTGAATTTTCTCCAAAAGTAAAGTAGTTGCAAACTCATCCTTTTAGAAACTTGTTTGGGCTGTTGAGAGGAGTAAAAAACCATCAAAAATTTCAATCCTGCATGATTCTACCAAGAAATGTGATTCTTCATTCAAAACCTGATTTTTGCTATTGGGCTCTATTGAATAATGAATGTTTTGAATTTTCTCCAAAAGTAAAGTAGTTGCAAACTCATGCTTTTAGAGACTTGTTTGGGCTCATGAGAGGAGTAGAAAAACATCAAAAATTTCAGTCCTGCATGATTCTACCAAGAAATGTGTGTTCATTGAAACCGCTGGTTTTTGATAGTTTGGGCCCTATTGAATAATGAATGTTTTGAATTTTCTCCAAAAGTAAAGTAGTTGCAAACTCATCCTTTTAGAAACTTGTTTGGGCTGTTGAGAGGAGTAAAAAAACCATCAAAAATTTCAATCCTGCATGATTCTACCAAGAAATGTGATTCTTCATTCAAAACGCTGGTTTATGCTATTGGGCTCTTTTGAGTAATGAATGTTTTGAATTTTCTCCAAAAGTAAAGTAGTTGCAAACTCATGCTTTTAGAGACTTGTTTGGGCTCATGAGAGGAGTAGAAAAACATCAAAAATTTCAGTCCTGCATGATTCTACCAAGAAATGTGTGTTCATTCAAACCGCTGGTTTTTGATAGTTTGGGCCCTATTGAATAATGAATGTTTTGAATTTTCTCCAAAAGTAAAGTAGTTGCAAACTCATCCTTTTAGAAACTTGTTTGGGCTGTTGAGAGGAGTAAAAAACCATCAAAAATTTCAATCCTGCATGATTCTACCAAGAAATGTGATTCTTCATTCAAAACCTGATTTTTGCTATTGGGCTCTATTGAATAATGAATGTTTTGAATTTTCTCCAAAAGTAAAGTAGTTGCAAACTCATGCTTTTAGAGACTTGCTTGGGCTCATGAGAGGAGTAGAAAAACATCAAAAATTTCAGTCCTGCATGATTCTACCAAGAAATGTGTGTTCATTGAAACCGCTGGTTTTTGATAGTTTGGGCCCTATTGAATAATGAATGTTTTGAATTTTCTCCAAAAGTAAAGTAGTTGCAAACTCATCCTTTTAGAAACTTGTTTGGGCTGTTGAGAGGAGTAAAAAACCATCAAAAATTTCAATCCTGCATGATTCTACCAAGAAATGTGATTCTTCATTCAAAACGCTGGTTTTTGCTATTGGGCTCTTTTGAGTAATGAATGTTTTGAATTTTCTCCAAAAGTAAAGTAGTTGCAAACTCATGCTTTTAGAGACTTGTTTGGGCTCATGAGAGGAGTAGAAAAACATCAAAAATTTCAGTCCTGCATGATTCTACCAAGAAATGTGTGTTCATTCAAACCGCTGGTTTTTGATAGTTTGGGCCCTATTGAATAATGAATGTTTTGAATTTTCTCCAAAAGTAAAGTAGTTGCAAACTCATCCTTTTAGAAACTTGTTTGGGCTGTTGAGAGGAGTAAAAAACCATCAAAAATTTCAATCCTGCATGATTCTACCAAGAAATGTGATTCTTCATTCAAAACCTGATTTTTGCTATTGGGCTCTATTGAATAATGAATGTTTTGAATTTTCTCCAAAAGTAAAGTAGTTGCAAACTCATGCTTTTAGAGACTTGTTTGGGCTCATGAGAGGAGTAGAAAAACATCAAAAATTTCAGTCCTGCACGATTCTACCAAGAAATGTGTGTTCATTGAAACCGCTGGTTTTTGATAGTTTGGGCCCTATTGAATAATGAATGTTTTGAATTTTCTCCAAAAGTAAAGTAGTTGCAAACTCATCCTTTTAGAAACTTGTTTGGGCTGTTGAGAGGAGTAAAAAAACCATCAAAAATTTCAATCCTGCATGATTCTACCAAGAAATGTGATTCTTCATTCAAAACGCTGGTTTTTGCTATTGGGCTCTTTTGAGTAATGAATGTTTTGAATTTTCTCCAAAAGTAAAGTAGTTGCAAACTCATGCTTTTAGAGACTTGTTTGGGCTCATGAGAGGAGTAGAAAAACATCAAAAATTTCAGTCCTGCATGATTCTACCAAGAAATGTGTGTTCATTCAAACCGCTGGTTTTTGATAGTTTGGGCCCTATTGAATAATGAATGTTTTGAATTTTCTCCAAAAGTAAAGTAGTTGCAAACTCATCCTTTTAGAAACTTGTGTGGGCTGTTGAGAGGAGTAAAAAACCATCAAAAATTTCAATCCTGCATGATTCTACCAAGAAATGTGATTCTTCATTCAAAACCTGATTTTTGCTATTGGGCTCTATTGAATAATGAATGTTTTGAATTTTCTCCAAAAGTAAAGTAGTTGCAAACTCATTCTTTTAGAGACTTGTTTGGGCTCATGAGAGGAGTAGAAAAACATCAAAAATTTCAGTCCTGCATGATTCTACCAAGAAATGTGTGTTCATTGAAACTGCTGGTTTTTGATAGTTTGGGCCCTATTGAATAATGAATGTTTTGAATTTTCTCCAAAAGTAAAGTAGTTGCAAACTCATCCTTTTAGAAACTTGTTTGGGCTGTTGAGAGGAGTAAAAAAACCATCAAAAATTTCAATCCTGCATGATTCTACCAAGAAATGTGATTCTTCATTCAAAACGCTGGTTTTTGCTATTGGGCTCTTTTGAGTAATGAATGTTTTGAATTTTCTCCAAAAGTAAAGTAGTTGCAAACTCATGCTTTTAGAGACTTGTTTGGGCTCATGAGAGGAGTAGAAAAACATCAAAAATTTCAGTCCTGCATGATTCTACCAAGAAATGTGTGTTCATTCAAACCGCTGGTTTTTGATAGTTTGGGCCCTATTGAATAATGAATGTTTTGAATTTTCTCCAAAAGTAAAGTAGTTGCAAACTCATCCTTTTAGAAACTTGTTTGGGCTGTTGAGAGGAGTAAAAAACCATCAAAAATTTCAATCCTGCATGATTCTACCAAGAAATGTGATTCTTCATTCAAAACCTGATTTTTGCTATTGGGCTCTATTGAATAATGAATGTTTTGAATTTTCTCCAAAAGTAAAGTAGTTGCAAACTCATGCTTTTAGAGACTTGCTTGGGCTCATGAGAGGAGTAGAAAAACATCAAAAATTTCAGTCCTGCATGATTCTACCAAGAAATGTGTGTTCATTCAAACCGCTGGTTTTTGATAGTTTGGGCCCTATTGAATAATGAATGTTTTGAATTTTCTCCAAAAGTAAAGTAGTTGCAAACTCATCCTTTTAGAAACTTGTTTGGGCTGTTGAGAGGAGTAAAAAACCATCAAAAATTTCAATCCTGCATGATTCTACCAAGAAATGTGATTCTTCATTCAAAACGCTGGTTTTTGCTATTGGGCTCTTTTGAGTAATGAATGTTTTGAATTTTCTCCAAAAGTAAAGTAGTTGCAAACTCATGCTTTTAGAGACTTGTTTGGGCTCATGAGAGGAGTAGAAAAACATCAAAAATTTCAGTCCTGCATGATTCTACCAAGAAATGTGTGTTCATTCAAACCGCTGGTTTTTGATAGTTTGGGCCCTATTGAATAATGAATGTTTTGAATTTTCTCCAAAAGTAAAGTAGTTGCAAACTCATCCTTTTAGAAACTTGTTTGGGCTGTTGAGAGGAGTAAAAAACCATCAAAAATTTCAATCCTGCATGATTCTACCAAGAAATGTGATTCTTCATTCAAAACCTGATTTTTGCTATTGGGCTCTATTGAATAATGAATGTTTTGAATTTTCTCCAAAAGTAAAGTAGTTGCAAACTCATGCTTTTAGAGACTTGTTTGGGCTCATGAGAGGAGTAGAAAAACATCAAAAATTTCAGTCCTGCATGATTCTACCAAGAAATGTGTGTTCATTGAAACCGCTGGTTTTTGATAGTTTGGGCCCTATTGAATAATGAATGTTTTGAATTTTCTCCAAAAGTAAAGTAGTTGCAAACTCATCCTTTTAGAAACTTGTTTGGGCTGTTGAGAGGAGTAAAAAAACCATCAAAAATTTCAATCCTGCATGATTCTACCAAGAAATGTGATTCTTCATTCAAAACGCTGGTTTTTGCTATTGGGCTCTTTTGAGTAATGAATGTTTTGAATTTTCTCCAAAAGTAAAGTAGTTGCAAACTCATGCTTTTAGAGACTTGTTTGGGCTCATGAGAGGAGTAGAAAAACATCAAAAATTTCAGTCCTGCATGATTCTACCAAGAAATGTGTGTTCATTCAAACCGCTGGTTTTTGATAGTTTGGGCCCTATTGAATAATGAATGTTTTGAATTTTCTCCAAAAGTAAAGTAGTTGCAAACTCATCCTTTTAGAAACTTATTTGGGCTGTTGAGAGGAGTAAAAAACCATCAAAAATTTCAATCCTGCATGATTCTACCAAGAAATGTGATTCTTCATTCAAAACCTGATTTTTGCTATTGGGCTCTATTGAATAATGAATGTTTTGAATTTTCTCCAAAAGTAAAGTAGTTGCAAACTCATTCTTTTAGAGACTTGTTTGGGCTCATGAGAGGAGTAGAAAAACATCAAAAATTTCAGTCCTGCATGATTCTACCAAGAAATGTGTGTTCATTGAAACTGCTGGTTTTTGATAGTTTGGGCCCTATTGAATAATGAATGTTTTGAATTTTCTCCAAAAGTAAAGTAGTTGCAAACTCATCCTTTTAGAAACTTGTTTGGGCTGTTGAGAGGAGTAAAAAACCATCAAAAATTTCAATCCTGCATGATTCTACCAAGAAATGTGATTCTTCATTCAAAACGCTGGTTTTTGCTATTGGGCTCTTTTGAGTAATGAATGTTTTGAATTTTCTCCAAAAGTAAAGTAGTTGCAAACTCATGCTTTTAGAGACTTGTTTGGGCTCATGAGAGGAGTAGAAAAACATCAAAAATTTCAGTCCTGCATGATTCTACCAAGAAATGTGTGTTCATTCAAACCGCTGGTTTTTGATAGTTTGGGCCCTATTGAATAATGAATGTTTTGAATTTTCTCCAAAAGTAAAGTAGTTGCAAACTCATCCTTTTAGAAACTTGTTTGGGCTGTTGAGAGGAGTAAAAAACCATCAAAAATTTCAATCCTGCATGATTTTACCAAGAAATGTGATTCTTCATTCAAAACCTGATTTTTGCTATTGGGCTCTATTGAATAATGAATGTTTTGAATTTTCTCCAAAAGTAAAGTAGTTGCAAACTCATGCTTTTAGAGACTTGTTTGGGCTCATGACAGGAGTAGAAAAACATCCAAAATTTCAGTCCTGCATGATTCTACCAAGAAATGTGTGTTCATTCAAACCGCTGGTTTTTGATAGTTTGGGCCCTATTGAATAATGAATGTTTTGAATTTTCTCCAAAAGTAAAGTAGTTGCAAACTCATCCTTTTAGAAACTTGTTTGGGCTGTTGAGAGGAGTAAAAAACCATCAAAAATTTCAATCCTGCATGATTCTACCAAGAAATGTGATTCTTCATTCAAAACCTGATTTTTGCTATTGGGCTCTATTGAATAATGAATGTTTTGAATTTTCTCCAAAAGTAAAGTAGTTGCAAACTCATGCTTTTAGAGACTTGTTTGGGCTCATGAGAGGAGTAGAAAAACATCAAAAATTTCAGTCCTGCATGATTCTACCAAGAAATGTGTGTTCATTGAAACCGCTGGTTTTTGATAGTTTGGGCCCTATTGAATAATGAATGTTTTGAATTTTCTCCAAAAGTAAAGTAGTTGCAAACTCATCCTTTTAGAAACTTGTTTGGGCTGTTGAGTGGAGTAAAAAACCATCAAAAATTTCAATCCTGCATGATTCTACCAAGAAATGTGATTCTTCATTCAAAACGCTGGTTTTTGCTATTGGGCTCTTTTGAGTAATGAATGTTTTGAATTTTCTCCAAAAGTAAAGTAGTTGCAAACTCATGCTTTTAGAGACTTGTTTGGGCTCATGAGAGGAGTAGAAAAACATCAAAAATTTCAGTCCTGCATGATTCTACCAAGAAATGTGTGTTCATTCAAACCGCTGGTTTTTGATAGTTTGGGCCCTATTGAATAATGAATGTTTTGAATTTTCTCCAAAAGTAAAGTAGTTGCAAACTCATCCTTTCAGAAACTTGTTTGGGCTGTTGAGAGGAGTAAAAAACCATCAAAAATTTCAATCCTGCATGATTCTACTAAGAAATGTGATTCTTCATTCAAAACGCTGGTTTTTGCTATTGGGCTCTATTGAATAATGAATGTTTTGAATTTTCTCCAAAAGTAAAGTAGTTGCAAACTCATCCTTTTAGAGACTTGTTTGGGCTCATGAGAGGAGTAGAAAAACATCAAAAATTTCAGTCCTGCACGATTCTACCAAGAAATGTGTTCATTCAAACCGCTGGTTTTTGATATTTTGGGCCCTATTGAATAATGAATGTTTTGAATTTTCTCCAAAAGTAAAGTAGTTGCAAACTCATCCTTTTAGAAACTTGTTTGGGCTGTTGAGAGGAGTAAAAAATCATCAAAAATTTCAATCCTGCATGATTCTACCAAGAAATGTGATTCTTCATTCAAAACCTGATTTTTGCTATTGGGCTCTATTGAATAATGAATGTTTTGAATTTTCTCCAAAAGTAAAGTAGTTGCAAACTCATGCTTTTAGAGACTTGTTTGGGCTCATGAGAGGAGTAGAAAAACATCAAAAATTTCAGTCCTGCATGATTCTACCAAGAAATGTGTGTTCATTGAAACCGCTGGTTTTTGATAGTTTGGGCCCTATTGAATAATGAATGTTTTGAATTTTCTCCAAAAGTAAAGTAGTTGCAAACTCATCCTTTTAGAAACTTGTTTGGGCTGTTGAGAGGAGTAAAAAACCATCAAAAATTTCAATCCTGCATGATTCTACCAAGAAATGTGATTCTTCATTCAAAACGCTGGTTTTTGCTATTGGGCTCTTTTGAGTAATGAATGTTTTGAATTTTCTCCAAAAGTAAAGTAGTTGCAAACTCATGCTTTTAGAGACTTGTTTGGGCTCATGAGAGGAGTAGAAAAACATCAAAAATTTCAGTCCTGCATGATTCTACCAAGAAATGTGTGTTCATTCAAACCGCTGGTTTTTGATAGTTTGGGCCCTATTGAATAATGAATGTTTTGAATTTTCTCCAAAAGTAAAGTAGTTGCAAACTCATCCTTTCAGAAACTTGTTTGGGCTGTTGAGAGGAGTAAAAAACCATCAAAAATTTCAATCCTGCATGATTCTACTAAGAAATGTGATTCTTCATTCAAAACGCTGGTTTTTGCTATTGGGCTCTATTGAATAATGAATGTTTTGAATTTTCTCCAAAAGTAAAGTAGTTGCAAACTCATCCTTTTAGAGACTTGTTTGGGCTCATGAGAGGAGTAGAAAAACATCAAAAATTTCAGTCCTGCACGATTCTACCAAGAAATGTGTTCATTCAAACCGCTGGTTTTTGATATTTTGGGCCCTATTGAATAATGAATGTTTTGAATTTTCTCCAAAAGTAAAGTAGTTGCAAACTCATCCTTTTAGAAACTTGTTTGGGCTGTTGAGAGGAGTAAAAAATCATCAAAAATTTCAATCCTGCATGATTCTACCAAGAAATGTGATTCTTCATTCAAAACCTGATTTTTGCTATTGGGCTCTATTGAATAATGAATGTTTTGAATTTTCTCCAAAAGTAAAGTAGTTGCAAACTCATGCTTTTAGAGACTTGTTTGGGCTCATGAGAGGAGTAGAAAAACATCAAAAATTTCAGTCCTGCATGATTCTACCAAGAAATGTGTGTTCATTGAAACCGCTGGTTTTTGATAGTTTGGGCCCTATTGAATAATGAATGTTTTGAATTTTCTCCAAAAGTAAAGTAGTTGCAAACTCATCCTTTTAGAAACTTGTTTGGGCTGTTGAGAGGAGTAAAAAACCATCAAAAATTTCAATCCTGCATGATTCTACCAAGAAATGTGATTCTTCATTCAAAACGCTGGTTTTTGCTATTGGGCTCTTTTGAGTAATGAATGTTTTGAATTTTCTCCAAAAGTAAAGTAGTTGCAAACTCATGCTTTTAGAGACTTGTTTGGGCTCATGAGAGGAGTAGAAAAACATCAAAAATTTCAGTCCTGCATGATTTTACCAAGAAATGTGTGTTCATTCAAACTGCTGGTTTTTGATAGTTTGGGCCCTATTGAATAATGAATGTTTTGAATTTTCTCCAAAAGTAAAGTAGTTGCAAACTCATCCTTTTAGAAACTTGTTTGGGCTGTTGAGAGGAGTAAAAAACCATCAAAAATTTCAATCCTGCATGATTCTACCAAGAAATGTGATTCTTCATTCAAAACCTGATTTTTGCTATTGGGCTCTATTGAATAATGAATGTTTTGAATTTTCTCCAAAAGTAAAGTAGTTGCAAACTCATGCTTTTAGAGACTTGTTTGGGCTCATGAGAGGAGTAGAAAAACATCAAAAATTTCAGTCCTGCATGATTCTACCAAGAAATGTGTGTTCATTGAAACCGCTGGTTTTTGATAGTTTGGGCCCTATTGAATAATGAATGTTTTGAATTTTCTCCAAAAGTAAAGTAGTTGCAAACTCATCCTTTTAGAAACTTGTTTGGGCTGTTGAGAGGAGTAAAAAACCATCAAAAATTTCAATCCTGCATGATTCTACCAAGAAATGTGATTCTTCATTCAAAACGCTGGTGTTTGCTATTGGGCTCTTTTGAGTAATGAATGTTTTGAATTTTCTCCAAAAGTAAAGTAGTTGCAAACTCATGCTTTTAGAGACTTGTTTGGGCTCATGAGAGGAGTAGAAAAACATCAAAAATTTCAGTCCTGCATGATTCTACCAAGAAATGTGTGTTCATTCAAACCGCTGGTTTTTGATAGTTTGGGCCCTATTGAATAATGAATGTTTTGAATTTTCTCCAAAAGTAAAGTAGTTGCAAACTCATCCTTTTAGAAACTTGTTTGGGCTGTTGAGAGGAGTAAAAAACCATCAAAAATTTCAATCCTGCATGATTTTACCAAGAAATGTGATTCTTCATTCAAAACCTGATTTTTGCTATTGGGCTCTATTGAATAATGAATGTTTTGAATTTTCTCCAAAAGTAAAGTAGTTGCAAACTCATGCTTTTAGAGACTTGTTTGGGCTCATGAGAGGAGTAGAAAAACATCAAAAATTTCAGTCCTGCATGATTCTACCAAGAAATGTGTGTTCATTGAAACCGCTGGTTTTTGATAGTTTGGGCCCTATTGAATAATGAATGTTTTGAATTTTCTCCAAAAGTAAAGTAGTTGCAAACTCATCCTTTTAGAAACTTGTTTGGGCTGTTGAGAGGAGTAAAAAACCATCAAAAATTTCAATCCTGCATGATTCTACCAAGAAATGTCATTCTTCATTCAAAACGCTGGTTTTTGCTATTGGGCTCTTTTGAGTAATGAATGTTTTGAATTTTCTCCAAAAGTAAAGTAGTTGCAAACTCATGCTTTTAGAGATTTGTTTGGGCTCATGAGAGGAGTAGAAAAACATCAAAAATTTCAGTCCTGCATGATTCTACCAAGAAATGTGTGTTCATTCAAACCGCTGGTTTTTGATAGTTTGGGCCCTATTGAATAATGAATGTTTTGAATTTTCTCCAAAAGTAAAGTAGTTGCAAACTCATCCTTTTAGAAACTTGTTTGGGCTGTTGAGAGGAGTAAAAAACCATCAAAAATTTCAATCCTGCATGATTCTACCAAGAAATGTGATTCTTCATTCAAAACGCTGGTTTTTGCTATTGGGCTCTATTGAATAATGAATGTTTTGAATTTTCTCCAAAAGTAAAGTAGTTGCAAACTCATCCTTTTAGAGACTTGTTTGGGCTCATGAGAGGAGTAGAAAAACATCAAAAATTTCAGTCCTGCACGATTCTACCAAGAAATGTGTGTTCATTCAAACCGCTGGTTTTTGATATTTTGGGCCCTATTGAATAATGAATGTTTTGAATTTTCTCCAAAAGTAAAGTAGTTGCAAACTCATCCTTTTAGAAACTTGTTTGGGCTGTTGAGAGGAGTAAAAAACCATCAAAAATTTCAATCCTGCATGATTCTACCAAGAAATGTGATTCTTCATTCAAAACCTGATTTTTGCTATTGGGCTCTATTGAATAATGAATGTTTTGAATTTTCTCCAAAAGTAAAGTAGTTGCAAACTCATGCTTTTAGAGACTTGTTTGGGTTCATGAGAGGAGTAGAAAAACATCAAAAATTTCAATCCTGCATGATTCTACCAAGAAATGTGTGTTCATTCAAACCGCTGGTTTTTGATAGTTTGGGCCCTATTGAATAATGAATGTTTTGAATTTTCTCCAAAAGTAAAGTAGTTGCAAACTCATCCTTTTAGAAACTTGTTTGGGCTGTTGAGAGGAGTAAAAATCCATCAAAAATTTCAATCCTGCATGATTCTACCAAGAAATGTGATTCTTCATTCAAAACGCTGGTTTTTGCTATTGGGCTCTTTTGAGTAATGAATGTTTTGAATTTTCTCCAAAAGTAAAGTAGTTGCAAACTCATGCTTTTAGAGACTTGTTTGGGCTCATGAGAGGAGTAGAAAAACATCAAAAATTTCAGTCCTGCATGATTCTACCAAGAAATGTGTGTTCATTGAAACCGCTGGTTTTTGATAGTTTGGGCCCTATTGAATAATGAATGTTTTGAATTTTCTCCAAAAGTAAAGTAGTTGCAAACTCATCCTTTTAGAAACTTGTTTGGGCTGTTGAGTGGAGTAAAAAACCATCAAAAATTTCAATCCTGCATGATTCTACCAAGAAATGTGATTCTTCATTCAAAACGCTGGTTTTTGCTATTGGGCTCTTTTGAGTAATGAATGTTTTGAATTTTCTCCAAAAGTAAAGTAGTTGCAAACTCATGCTTTTAGAGACTTGTTTGGGCTCATGAGAGGAGTAGAAAAACATCAAAAATTTCAGTCCTGCATGATTCTACCAAGAAATGTGTGTTCATTCAAACCGCTGGTTTTTGATAGTTTGGGCCCTATTGAATAATGAATGTTTTGAATTTTCTCCAAAAGTAAAGTAGTTGCAAACTCATCCTTTCAGAAACTTGTTTGGGCTGTTGAGAGGAGTAAAAAACCATCAAAAATTTCAATCCTGCATGATTCTACTAAGAAATGTGATTCTTCATTCAAAACGCTGGTTTTTGCTATTGGGCTCTATTGAATAATGAATGTTTTGAATTTTCTCCAAAAGTAAAGTAGTTGCAAACTCATCCTTTTAGAGACTTGTTTGGGCTCATGAGAGGAGTAGAAAAACATCAAAAATTTCAGTCCTGCACGATTCTACCAAGAAATGTGTTCATTCAAACCGCTGGTTTTTGATATTTTGGGCCCTATTGAATAATGAATGTTTTGAATTTTCTCCAAAAGTAAAGTAGTTGCAAACTCATCCTTTTAGAAACTTGTTTGGGCTGTTGAGAGGAGTAAAAAACCATCAAAAATTTCAATCCTGCATGATTCTACCAAGAAATGTGATTCTTCATTCAAAACCTGATTTTTGCTATTGGGCTCTATTGAATAATGAATGTTTTGAATTTTCTCCAAAAGTAAAGTAGTTGCAAACTCATGCTTTTAGAGACTTGTTTGGGCTCATGAGAGGAGTAGAAAAACATCAAAAATTTCAGTCCTGCATGATTCTACCAAGAAATGTGTGTTCATTGAAACCGCTGGTTTTTGATAGTTTGGGCCCTATTGAATAATGAATGTTTTGAATTTTCTCCAAAAGTAAAGTAGTTGCAAACTCATCCTTTTAGAAACTTGTTTGGGCTGTTGAGAGGAGTAAAAAACCATCAAAAATTTCAATCCTGCATGATTCTACCAAGAAATGTGATTCTTCATTCAAAACGCTGGTTTTTGCTATTGGGCTCTTTTGAGTAATGAATGTTTTGAATTTTCTCCAAAAGTAAAGTAGTTGCAAACTCATGCTTTTAGAGACTTGTTTGGGCTCATGAGAGGAGTAGAAAAACATCAAAAATTTCAGTCCTGCATGATTTTACCAAGAAATGTGTGTTCATTCAAACCGCTGGTTTTTGATAGTTTGGGCCCTATTGAATAATGAATGTTTTGAATTTTCTCCAAAAGTAAAGTAGTTGCAAACTCATCCTTTTAGAAACTTGTTTGGGCTGTTGAGAGGAGTAAAAAACCATCAAAAATTTCAATCCTGCATGATTCTACCAAGAAATGTGATTCTTCATTCAAAACCTGATTTTTGCTATTGGGCTCTATTGAATAATGAATGTTTTGAATTTTCTCCAAAAGTAAAGTAGTTGCAAACTCATGCTTTTAGAGACTTGTTTGGGCTCATGAGAGGAGTAGAAAAACATCAAAAATTTCAGTCCTGCATGATTCTACCAAGAAATGTGTGTTCATTGAAACCGCTGGTTTTTGATAGTTTGGGCCCTATTGAATAATGAATGTTTTGAATTTTCTCCAAAAGTAAAGTAGTTGCAAACTCATCCTTTTAGAAACTTGTTTGGGCTGTTGAGAGGAGTAAAAAACCATCAAAAATTTCAATCCTGCATGATTCTACCAAGAAATGTGATTCTTCATTCAAAACGCTGGTTTTTGCTATTGGGCTCTTTTGAGTAATGAATGTTTTGAATTTTCTCCAAAAGTAAAGTAGTTGCAAACTCATGCTTTTAGAGACTTGTTTGGGCTCATGAGAGGAGTAGAAAAACATCAAAAATTTCAGTCCTGCATGATTCTACCAAGAAATGTGTGTTCATTCAAACCGCTGGTTTTTGATAGTTTGGGCCCTATTGAATAATGAATGTTTTGAATTTTCTCCAAAAGTAAAGTAGTTGCAAACTCATCCTTTTAGAAACTTGTTTGGGCTGTTGAGAGGAGTAAAAAACCATCAAAAATTTCAATCCTGCATGATTTTACCAAGAAATGTGATTCTTCATTCAAAACCTGATTTTTGCTATTGGGCTCTATTGAATAATGAATGTTTTGAATTTTCTCCAAAAGTAAAGTAGTTGCAAACTCATGCTTTTAGAGACTTGTTTGGGCTCATGAGAGGAGTAGAAAAACATCAAAAATTTCAGTCCTGCATGATTCTACCAAGAAATGTGTGTTCATTGAAACCGCTGGTTTTTGATAGTTTGGGCCCTATTGAATAATGAATGTTTTGAATTTTCTCCAAAAGTAAAGTAGTTACAAACTCATCCTTTTAGAAACTTGTTTGGGCTGTTGAGAGGAGTAAAAAACCATCAAAAATTTCAATCCTGCATGATTCTACCAAGAAATGTGATTCTTCATTCAAAACCTGATTTTTGCTATTGGGCTCTATTGAATAATGAATGTTTTGAATTTTCTCCAAAAATAAAGTAGTTGCAAACTCATGCTTTTAGAGACTTGTTTGGGCTCATGAGAGGAGTAGAAAAACATCAAAAATTTCAGTCCTGCATGATTCTACCAAGAAATGTGTGTTCATTGAAACCGCTGGTTTTTGATAGTTTGGGCCCTATTGAATAATGAATGTTTTGAATTTTCTCCAAAAGTAAAGTAGTTGCAAACTCATCCTTTTAGAAACTTGTTTGGGCTGTTGAGAGGAGTAAAAAACCATCAAAAATTTAAATCCTGCATGATTCTACCAAGAAATGTCATTCTTCATTCAAAACGCTGGTTTTTGCTATTGGGCTCTTTTGAGTAATGAATGTTTTGAATTTTCTCCAAAAGTAAAGTAGTTGCAAACTCATGCTTTTAGAGACTTGTTTGGGCTCATGAGAGGAGTAGAAAAACATCAAAAATTTCAGTCCTGCATGATTCTACCAAGAAATGTGTGTTCATTCAAACCGCTGGTTTTTGATAGTTTGGGCCCTATTGAATAATGAATGTTTTGAATTTTCTCCAAAAGTAAAGTAGTTACAAACTCATCCTTTTAGAAACTTGTTTGGGCTGTTGAGAGGAGTAAAAAACCATCAAAAATTTCAATCCTGCATGATTCTACCAAGAAATGTGATTCTTCATTCAAAACCTGATTTTTGCTATTGGGCTCTATTTAATAATGAATGTTTTGAATTTTCTCCAAAAATAAAGTAGTTGCAAACTCATGCTTTTAGAGACTTGTTTGGGCTCATGAGAGGAGTAGAAAAACATCAAAAATTTCAGTCCTGCATGATTCTACCAAGAAATGTGTGTTCATTGAAACCGCTGGTTTTTGATAGTTTGGGCCCTATTGAATAATGAATGTTTTGAATTTTCTCCAAAAGTAAAGTAGTTGCAAACTCATCCTTTTAGAAACTTGTTTGGGCTGTTGAGAGGAGTAAAAAACCATCAAAAATTTCAATCCTGCATGATTCTACCAAGAAATGTGATTCTTCATTCAAAACGCTGGTTTTTGCTATTTGGCTCTATTGAATAATGAATGTTTTGAATTTTCTCCAAAAGTAAAGTAGTTGCAAACTCATCCTTTTAGAGACTTGTTTGGGCTCATGAGAGGAGTAGAAAAACATCAAAAATTTCAGTCCTGCACGATTCTACCAAGAAATGTGTGTTCATTCAAACCGCTGGTTTTTGATATTTTGGGCCCTATTGAATAATGAATGTTTTGAATTTTCTCCAAAAGTAAAGTAGTTGCAAACTCATCCTTTTAGAAACTTGTTTGGGCTGTTGAGAGGAGTAAAAAACCATCAAAAATTTCAATCCTGCATGATTCTACCAAGAAATGTGATTCTTCATTCAAAACCTGATTTTTGCTATTGGGCTCTATTGAATAATGAATGTTTTGAATTTTCTCCAAAAGTAAAGTAGTTGCAAACTCATGCTTTTAGAGACTTGTTTGGGCTCATGAGAGGAGTAGAAAAACATCAAAAATTTCAGTCCTGCATGATTCTACCAAGAAATGTGTGTTCATTCAAACCGCTGGTTTTTGATAGTTTGGGCCCTATTGAATAATGAATGTTTTGAATTTTCTCCAAAAGTAAAGTAGTTGCAAACTCATCCTTTTAGAAACTTGTTTGGGCTGTTGAGAGGAGTAAAAATCCATCAAAAATTTCAATCCTGCATGATTCTACCAAGAAATGTGATTCTTCATTCAAAACGCTGGTTTTTGCTATTGGGCTCTTTTGAGTAATGAATGTTTTGAATTTTCTCCAAAAGTAAAGTAGTTGCAAACTCATGCTTTTAGAGACTTGTTTGGGCTCATGAGAGGAGTAGAAAAACATCAAAAATTTCAGTCCTGCATGATTCTACCAAGAAATGTGTGTTCATTCAAACCGCTGGTTTTTGATAGTTTGGGCCCTATTGAATAATGAATGTTTTGAATTTTCTCCAAAAGTAAAGTAGTTGCAAACTCATCCTTTTAGAAACTTGTTTGGGCTGTTGAGAGGAGTAAAAAACCGTCAAAAATTTCAATCCTGCATGATTTTACCAAGAAATGTGATTCTTCATTCAAAACCTGATTTTTGCTATTGGGCTATATTGAATAATGAATGTTTTGAATTTTCTCCAAAAGTAAAGTAGTTGCAAACTCATGCTTTTAGAGACTTGTTTGGGCTCATGAGAGGAGTAGAAAAACATCAAAAATTTCAGTCCTGCATGATTCTACCAAGAAATGTGTGTTCATTGAAACCGCTGGTTTTTGATAGTTTGGGCCCTATTGAATAATGAATGTTTTGAATTTTCTCCAAAAGTAAAGTAGTTACAAACTCATCCTTTTAGAAACTTGTTTGGGCTGTTGAGAGGAGTAAAAAACCATCAAAAATTTCAATCCTGCATGATTCTACCAAGAAATGTGATTTTTCATTCTAAACCTGATTTTTGCTATTGGGCTCTATTGAATAATGAATGTTTTGAATTTTCTCCAAAAGTAAAGTAGTTGCAAACTCATGCTTTTAGAGACTTGTTTGGGCTCATGAGAGGAGTAGAAAAACATCAAAAATTTCAGTCCTGCATGATTCTACCAAGAAATGTGATTTTTCATTCTAAACCTGATTTTTGCTATTGGGCTCTATTGAATAATGAATGTTTTGAATTTTCTCCAAAAGTAAAGTAGTTGCAAACTCATCCTTTTAGAAACTTGTTTTGGCTGTTGAGAGGAGTAAAAAACCATCAAAAATTTCAATCCTGCATGATTCTACCAAGAAATGTGATTCTTCATTCAAAATGCTGGTTTTTGCTATTGGGATCTTTTGAGTAATGAATGTTTTGAATTTTCTCCAAAAGTAAAGTAGTTGCAAACTCATGCTTTTAGAGACTTGTTTGGGCTCATGAGAGGAGAAGAAAAACATCAAAAATTTCAGTCCTGCATGATTCTACCAAGAAATGTGTGTTCATTCAAACCGCTGGTTTTTGATAGTTTGGGCCCTATTGAATAATGAATGTTTTGAATTTTCTCCAAAAGTAAAGTAGTTGCAAACTCATCCTTTTAGAAACTTGTTTGGGCTGTTGAGAGGAGTAAAAAACCATCAAAAATTTCAATCCTGCATGATTCTACCAAGAAATGTGATTCTTCATTCAAAACGCTGGTTTTTGCTATTGGGCTCTATTGAATAATGAATGTTTTGAATTTTCTCCAAAAGTAAAGTAGTTGCAAACTCATCCTTTTAGAAACTTGTTTGGACTGTTGAGAGGAGTAAAAAACCATCAAAAATTTCAATCCTGCATGATTCTACCAAGAAATGTGATTCTTCATTCAAAACCTGATTTTTGCTATTGGGCTCTATTGAATAATGAATGTTTTGAATTTTCTCCAAAAGTAAAGTAGTTGCAAACTCATGCTTTTAGAGACTTGTTTGGGCTCATGAGAGGAGTAGAAAAACATCAAAAATTTCAGTCCTGCATGATTCTACCAAGAAATGTGTGTTCATTGAAACCGCTGGTTTTTGATAGTTTGGGCCCTATTGAATAATGAATGTTTTGAATTTTCTCCAAAAGTAAAGTAGTTGCAAACTCATCCTTTTAGAAACTTGTTTGGGCTGTTGAGAGGAGTAAAAAACCATCAAAAATTTCAATCCTGCATGATTCTACCAAGAAATGTGATTCTTCATTCAAAACGCTGGTTTTTGCTATTGGGCTCTTTTGAGTAATGAATGTTTTGAATTTTCTCCAAAAGTAAAGTAGTTGCAAACTCATGCTTTTAGAGACTTGTTTGGGCTCATGAGAGGAGTAGAAAAACATCAAAAATTTCAGTCCTGCATGATTTTACCAAGAAATGTGTGTTCATTCAAACCGCTGGTTTTTGATAGTTTGGGCCCTATTGAATAATGAATGTTTTGAATTTTCTCCAAAAGTAAAGTAGTTGCAAACTCATCCTTTTAGAAACTTGTTTGGGCTGTTGAGAGGAGTAAAAAACCATCAAAAATTTCAATCCTGCATGATTCTACCAAGAAATGTGATTCTTCATTCAAAACCTGATTTTTGCTATTGGGCTCTATTGAATAATGAATGTTTTGAATTTTCTCCAAAAATAAAGTAGTTGCAAACTCATGCTTTTAGAGACTTGTTTGGGCTCATGAGAGGAGTAGAAAAACATCAAAAATTTCAGTCCTGCATGATTCTACCAAGAAATGTGTGTTCATTGAAACCGCTGGTTTTTGATAGTTTGGGCCCTATTGAATAATGAATGTTTTGAATTTTCTCCAAAAGTAAAGTAGTTGCAAACTCATCCTTTTAGAAACTTGTTTGGGCTGTTGAGAGGAGTAAAAAACCATCAAAAATTTCAATCCTGCATGATTCTACCAAGAAATGTCATTCTTCATTCAAAACGCTGGTTTTTGCTATTGGGCTCTTTTGAGTAATGAATGTTTTGAATTTTCTCCAAAAGTAAAGTAGTTGCAAACTCATGCTTTTAGAGACTTGTTTGGGCTCATGAGAGGAGTAGAAAAACATCAAAAATTTCAGTCCTGCATGATTCTACCAAGAAATGTGTGTTCATTCAAACCGCTGGTTTTTGATAGTTTGGGCCCTATTGAATAATGAATGTTTTGAATTTTCTCCAAAAGTAAAGTAGTTACAAACTCATCCTTTTAGAAACTTGTTTGGGCTGTTGAGAGGAGTAAAAAACCATCAAAAATTTCAATCCTGCATGATTCTACCAAGAAATGTGATTCTTCATTCAAAACGCTGGTTTTTGCTATTTGGCTCTATTGAATAATGAATGTTTTGAATTTTCTCCAAAAGTAAAGTAGTTGCAAACTCATCCTTTTAGAGACTTGTTTGGGCTCATGAGAGGAGTAGAAAAACATCAAAAATTTCAGTCCTGCACGATTCTACCAAGAAATGTGTGTTCATTCAAACCGCTGGTTTTTGATATTTTGGGCCCTATTGAATAATGAATGTTTTGAATTTTCTCCAAAAGTAAAGTAGTTGCAAACTCATCCTTTTAGAAACTTGTTTGGGCTGTTGAGAGGAGTAAAAAACCATCAAAAATTTCAATCCTGCATGATTCTACCAAGAAATGTGATTCTTCATTCAAAACCTGATTTTTGCTATTGGGCTCTATTGAATAATGAATGTTTTGAATTTTCTCCAAAAGTAAAGTAGTTGCAAACTCATGCTTTTAGAGACTTGTTTGGGCTCATGAGAGGAGTAGAAAAACATCAAAAATTTCAGTCCTGCATGATTCTACCAAGAAATGTGTGTTCATTCAAACCGCTGGTTTTTGATAGTTTGGGCCCTATTGAATAATGAATGTTTTGAATTTTCTCCAAAAGTAAAGTAGTTGCAAACTCATCCTTTTAGAAACTTGTTTGGGCTGTTGAGAGGAGTAAAAATCCATCAAAAATTTCAATCCTGCATGATTCTACCAAGAAATGTGATTCTTCATTCAAAACGCTGGTTTTTGCTATTGGGCTCTTTTGAGTAATGAATGTTTTGAATTTTCTCCAAAAGTAAAGTAGTTGCAAACTCATGCTTTTAGAGACTTGTTTGGGCTCATGAGAGGAGTAGAAAAACATCAAAAATTTCAGTCCTGCATGATTCTACCAAGAAATGTGTGTTCATTCAAACCGCTGGTTTTTGATAGTTTGGGCCCTATTGAATAATGAATGTTTTGAATTTTCTCCAAAAGTAAAGTAGTTGCAAACTCATCCTTTTAGAAACTTGTTTGGGCTGTTGAGAGGAGTAAAAAACCGTCAAAAATTTCAATCCTGCATGATTTTACCAAGAAATGTGATTCTTCATTCAAAACCTGATTTTTGCTATTGGGCTATATTGAATAATGAATGTTTTGAATTTTCTCCAAAAGTAAAGTAGTTGCAAACTCATGCTTTTAGAGACTTGTTTGGGCTCATGAGAGGAGTAGAAAAACATCAAAAATTTCAGTCCTGCATGATTCTACCAAGAAATGTGTGTTCATTGAAACCGCTGGTTTTTGATAGTTTGGGCCCTATTGAATAATGAATGTTTTGAATTTTCTCCAAAAGTAAAGTAGTTACAAACTCATCCTTTTAGAAACTTGTTTGGGCTGTTGAGAGGAGTAAAAAACCATCAAAAATTTCAATCCTGCATGATTCTACCAAGAAATGTGATTTTTCATTCTAAACCTGATTTTTGCTATTGGGCTCTATTGAATAATGAATGTTTTGAATTTTCTCCAAAAGTAAAGTAGTTGCAAACTCATGCTTTTAGAGACTTGTTTGGGCTCATGAGAGGAGTAGAAAAACATCAAAAATTTCAGTCCTGCATGATTCTACCAAGAAATGTGATTTTTCATTCTAAACCTGATTTTTGCTATTGGGCTCTATTGAATAATGAATGTTTTGAATTTTCTCCAAAAGTAAAGTAGTTGCAAACTCATCCTTTTAGAAACTTGTTTTGGCTGTTGAGAGGAGTAAAAAACCATCAAAAATTTCAATCCTGCATGATTCTACCAAGAAATGTGATTCTTCATTCAAAATGCTGGTTTTTGCTATTGGGATCTTTTGAGTAATGAATGTTTTGAATTTTCTCCAAAAGTAAAGTAGTTGCAAACTCATGCTTTTAGAGACTTGTTTGGGCTCATGAGAGGAGAAGAAAAACATCAAAAATTTCAGTCCTGCATGATTCTACCAAGAAATGTGTGTTCATTCAAACCGCTGGTTTTTGATAGTTTGGGCCCTATTGAATAATGAATGTTTTGAATTTTCTCCAAAAGTAAAGTAGTTGCAAACTCATCCTTTTAGAAACTTGTTTGGGCTGTTGAGAGGAGTAAAAAACCATCAAAAATTTCAATCCTGCATGATTCTACCAAGAAATGTGATTCTTCATTCAAAACGCTGGTTTTTGCTATTGGGCTCTATTGAATAATGAATGTTTTGAATTTTCTCCAAAAGTAAAGTAGTTGCAAACTCATCCTTTTAGAAACTTGTTTGGACTGTTGAGAGGAGTAAAAAACCATCAAAAATTTCAATCCTGCATGATTCTACCAAGAAATGTGATTCTTCATTCAAAACCTGATTTTTGCTATTGGGCTCTATTGAATAATGAATGTTTTGAATTTTCTCCAAAAGTAAAGTAGTTGCAAACTCATGCTTTTAGAGACTTGTTTGGGCTCATGAGAGGAGTAGAAAAACATCAAAAATTTCAGTCCTGCATGATTCTACCAAGAAATGTGTGTTCATTGAAACCGCTGGTTTTTGATAGTTTGGGCCCTATTGAATAATGAATGTTTTGAATTTTCTCCAAAAGTAAAGTAGTTGCAAACTCATCCTTTTAGAAACTTGTTTGGGCTGTTGAGAGGAGTAAAAAACCATCAAAAATTTCAATCCTGCATGATTCTACCAAGAAATGTGATTCTTCATTCAAAACGCTGGTTTTTGCTATTGGGCTCTTTTGAGTAATGAATGTTTTGAATTTTCTCCAAAAGTAAAGTAGTTGCAAACTCATGCTTTTAGAGACTTGTTTGGGCTCATGAGAGGAGTAGAAAAACATCAAAAATTTCAGTCCTGCATGATTTTACCAAGAAATGTGTGTTCATTCAAACCGCTGGTTTTTGATAGTTTGGGCCCTATTGAATAATGAATGTTTTGAATTTTCTCCAAAAGTAAAGTAGTTGCAAACTCATCCTTTTAGAAACTTGTTTGGGCTGTTGAGAGGAGTAAAAAACCATCAAAAATTTCAATCCTGCATGATTCTACCAAGAAATGTGATTCTTCATTCAAAACCTGATTTTTGCTATTGGGCTCTATTGAATAATGAATGTTTTGAATTTTCTCCAAAAGTAAAGTAGTTGCAAACTCATGCTTTTAGAGACTTGTTTGGGCTCATGAGAGGAGTAGAAAAACATCAAAAATTTCAGTCCTGCATGATTCTACCAAGAAATGTGTGTTCATTGAAACCGCTGGTTTTTGATAGTTTGGGCCCTATTGAATAATGAATGTTTTGAATTTTCTCCAAAAGTAAAGTAGTTGCAAACTCATCCTTTTAGAAACTTGTTTGGGCTGTTGAGAGGAGTAAAAAACCATAAAAATTTCAATCCTGCATGATTCTACCAAGAAATGTGATTCTTCATTCAAAACGCTGGTTTTTGCTATTGGGCTCTTTTGAGTAATGAATGTTTTGAATTTTCTCCAAAAGTAAAGTAGTTGCAAACTCATGCTTTTAGAGACTTGTTTGGGCTCATGAGAGGAGTAGAAAAACATCAAAAATTTCAGTCCTGCATGATTCTACCAAGAAATGTGTGTTCATTCAAACCGCTGGTTTTTGATAGTTTGGGCCCTATTGAATAATGAATGTTTTGAATTTTCTCCAAAAGTAAAGTAGTTGCAAACTCATCCTTTTAGAAACTTGTTTGGGCTGTTGAGAGGAGTAAAAAACCATCAAAAATTTCAATCCTGCATGATTTTACCAAGAAATGTGATTCTTCATTCAAAACCTGATTTTTGCTATTGGGCTCTAATGAATAATGAATGTTTTGAATTTTCTCCAAAAGTAAAGTAGTTGCAAACTCATGCTTTTAGAGACTTGTTTGGGCTCATGAGAGGAGTAGAAAAACATCAAAAATTTCAGTCCTGCATGATTCTACCAAGAAATGTGTGTTCATTGAAACCGCTGGTTTTTGATAGTTTGGGCCCTATTGAATAATGAATGTTTTGAATTTTCTCCAAAAGTAAAGTAGTTACAAACTCATCCTTTTAGAAACTTGTTTGGGCTGTTGAGAGGAGTAAAAAACCATCAAAAATTTCAATCCTGCATGATTCTACCAAGAAATGTGATTCTTCATTCAAAACCTGATTTTTGCTATTGGGCTCTATTGAATAATGAATGTTTTGAATTTTCTCCAAAAATAAAGTAGTTGCAAACTCATGCTTTTAGAGACTTGTTTGGGCTCATGAGAGGAGTAGAAAAACATCAAAAATTTCAGTCCTGCATGATTCTACCAAGAAATGTGTGTTCATTGAAACCGCTGGTTTTTGATAGTTTGGGCCCTATTGAATAATGAATGTTTTGAATTTTCTCCAAAAGTAAAGTAGTTGCAAACTCATCCTTTTAGAAACTTGTTTGGGCTGTTGAGAGGAGTAAAAAACCATCAAAAATTTCAATCCTGCATGATTCTACCAAGAAATGTCATTCTTCATTCAAAACGCTGGTTTTTGCTATTGGGCTCTTTTGAGTAATGAATGTTTTGAATTTTCTCCAAAAGTAAAGTAGTTGCAAACTCATGCTTTTAGAGACTTGTTTGGGCTCATGAGAGGAGTAGAAAAACATCAAAAATTTCAGTCCTGCATGATTCTACCAAGAAATGTGTGTTCATTCAAACCGCTGGTTTTTGATAGTTTGGGCCCTATTGAATAATGAATGTTTTGAATTTTCTCCAAAAGTAAAGTAGTTGCAAACTCATCCTTTTAGAAACTTGTTTGGGCTGTTGAGAGGAGTAAAAAACCATAAAAAATTTCAATCCTGCATGATTTTACCAAGAAATGTGATTCTTCATTCAAAACCTGATTTTTGCTATTGGGCTCTATTGAATAATGAATGTTTTGAATTTTCTCCAAAAGTAAAGTAGTTGCAAACTCATGCTTTTAGAGACTTGTTTGGGCTCATGAGAGGAGTAGAAAAACATCAAAAATTTCAGTCCTGCATGATTCTACCAAGAAATGTGTGTTCATTGAAACCGCTGGTTTTTGATAGTTTGGGCCCTATTGAATAATGAATGTTTTGAATTTTCTCCAAAAGTAAAGTAGTTACAAACTCATCCTTTTAGAAACTTGTTTGGGCTGTTGAGAGGAGTAAAAAACCATCAAAAATTTCAATCCTGTATGATTCTACCAAGAAATGTGATTCTTCATTCAAAACCTGATTTTTGCTATTGGGCTCTATTGAATAATGAATGTTTTGAATTTTCTCCAAAAATAAAGTAGTTGCAAACTCATGCTTTTAGAGACTTGTTTGGGCTCATGAGAGGAGTAGAAAAACATCAAAAATTTCAGTCCTGCATGATTCTACCAAGAAATGTGTGTTCATTGAAACCGCTGGTTTTTGATAGTTTGGGCCCTATTGAATAATGAATGTTTTGAATTTTCTCCAAAAGTAAAGTAGTTGCAAACTCATCCTTTTAGAAACTTGTTTGGGCTGTTGAGAGGAGTAAAAAACCATCAAAAATTTCAATCCTGCATGATTCTACCAAGAAATGTCATTCTTCATTCAAAACGCTGGTTTTTGCTATTGGGCTCTTTTGAGTAATGAATGTTTTGAATTTTCTCCAAAAGTAAAGTAGTTGCAAACTCATGCTTTTAGAGACTTGTTTGGGCTCATGAGAGGAGTAGAAAAACATCAAAAATTTCAGTCCTGCATGATTCTACCAAGAAATGTGTGTTCATTCAAACCGCTGGTTTTTGATAGTTTGGGCCCTATTGAATAATGAATGTTTTGAATTTTCTCCAAAAGTAAAGTAGTTGCAAACTCATCCTTTTAGAAACTTGTTTGGGCTGTTGAGAGGAGTAAAAAACCATCAAAAATTTCAATCCTGCATGATTCTACCAAGAAATGTGATTCTTCATTCAAAACGCTGGTTTTTGCTATTGGGCTCTATTGAATAATGAATGTTTTGAATTTTCTCCAAAAGTAAAGTAGTTGCAAACTCATCCTTTTAGAGACTTGTTTGGGCTCATGAGAGGAGTAGAAAAACATCAAAAATTTCAGTCCTGCACGATTCTACCAAGAAATGTGTGTTCATTCAAACCGCTGGTTTTTGATATTTTGGGCCCTATTGAATAATGAATGTTTTGAATTTTCTCCAAAAGTAAAGTAGTTGCAAACTCATCCTTTTAGAAACTTGTTTGGGCTGTTGAGAGGAGTAAAAAACCATCAAAAATTTCAATCCTGCATGATTCTACCAAGAAATGTGATTCTTCATTCAAAACCTGATTTTTGCTATTGGGCTCTATTGAATAATGAATGTTTTGAATTTTCTCCAAAAGTAAAGTAGTTGCAAACTCATGCTTTTAGAGACTTGTTTGGGCTCATGAGAGGAGTAGAAAAACATCAAAAATTTCAGTCCTGCATGATTCTACCAAGAAATGTGTGTTCATTCAAACCGCTGGTTTTTGATAGTTTGGGCCCTATTGAATAATGAATGTTTTGAATTTTCTCCAAAAGTAAAGTAGTTGCAAACTCATCCTTTTAGAAACTTGTTTGGGCTGTTGAGAGGAGTAAAAATCCATCAAAAATTTCAATCCTGCATGATTCTACCAAGAAATGTGATTCTTCATTCAAAACGCTGGTTTTTGCTATTGGGCTCTTTTGAGTAATGAATGTTTTGAATTTTCTCCAAAAGTAAAGTAGTTGCAAACTCATGCTTTTAGAGACTTGTTTGGGCTCATGAGAGGAGTAGAAAAACATCAAAAATTTCAGTCCTGCATGATTCTACCAAGAAATGTGTGTTCATTCAAACCGCTGGTTTTTGATAGTTTGGGCCCTATTGAATAATGAATGTTTTGAATTTTCTCCAAAAGTAAAGTAGTTGCAAACTCATCCTTTTAGAAACTTGTTTGGGCTGTTGAGAGGAGTAAAAAACCGTCAAAAATTTCAATCCTGCATGATTTTACCAAGAAATGTGATTCTTCATTCAAAACCTGATTTTTGCTATTGGGCTATATTGAATAATGAATGTTTTGAATTTTCTCCAAAAGTAAAGTAGTTGCAAACTCATGCTTTTAGAGACTTGTTTGGGCTCATGAGAGGAGTAGAGAAACATCAAAAATTTCAGTCCTGCATGATTCTACCAAGAAATGTGTGTTCATTGAAACCGCTGGTTTTTGATAGTTTGGGCCCTATTGAATAATGAATGTTTTGAATTTTCTCCAAAAGTAAAGTAGTTACAAACTCATCCTTTTAGAAACTTGTTTGGGCTGTTGAGAGGAGTAAAAAACCATCAAAAATTTCAATCCTGCATGATTCTACCAAGAAATGTGATTTTTCATTCTAAACCTGATTTTTGCTATTGGGCTCTATTGAATAATGAATGTTTTGAATTTTCTCCAAAAGTAAAGTAGTTGCAAACTCATGCTTTTAGAGACTTGTTTGGGCTCATGAGAGGAGTAGAAAAACATCAAAAATTTCAGTCCTGCATGATTCTACCAAGAAATGTGATTTTTCATTCTAAACCTGATTTTTGCTATTGGGCTCTATTGAATAATGAATGTTTTGAATTTTCTCCAAAAGTAAAGTAGTTGCAAACTCATCCTTTTAGAAACTTGTTTTGGCTGTTGAGAGGAGTAAAAAACCATCAAAAATTTCAATCCTGCATGATTCTACCAAGAAATGTGATTCTTCATTCAAAATGCTGGTTTTTGCTATTGGGATCTTTTGAGTAATGAATGTTTTGAATTTTCTCCAAAAGTAAAGTAGTTGCAAACTCATGCTTTTAGAGACTTGTTTGGGCTCATGAGAGGAGAAGAAAAACATCAAAAATTTCAGTCCTGCATGATTTTACCAAGAAATGTGTGTTCATTCAAACCGCTGGTTTTTGATAGTTTGGGCCCTATTGAATAATGGATGTTTTGAATTTTCTCCAAAAGTAAAGTAGTTGCAAACTCATCCTTTTAGAAACTTGTTTGGGCTGTTGAGAGGAGTAAAAAACCATCAAAAATTTCAATCCTGCATGATTCTACCAAGAAATGTGATTCTTCATTCAAAACGCTGGTTTTTGCTATTGGGCTCTATTGAATAATGAATGTTTTGAATTTTCTCCAAAAGTAAAGTAGTTGCAAACTCATCCTTTTAGAAACTTGTTTGGACTGTTGAGAGGAGTAAAAAACCATCAAAAATTTCAATCCTGCATGATTCTACCAAGAAATGTGATTCTTCATTCAAAACCTGATTTTTGCTATTGGGCTCTATTGAACAATGAATGTTTTGAATTTTTTCCAAAAGTAAAGTAGTTGCAAACTCATGCTTTTAGAGACTTGTTTGGGCTCATGAGAGGAGTAGAAAAACATCAAAAATTTCAGTCCTGCACGATTCTACCAAGAAATGTGTGTTCATTGAAACCGCTGGTTTTTGATAGTTTGGGCCCTATTGAATAATGAATGTTTTGAATTTTCTCCAAAAGTAAAGTAGTTGCAAACTCATCCTTTTAGAAACTTGTTTGGGCTGTTGAGAGGAGTAAAAAACCATCAAAAATTTCAATCCTGCATGATTCTACCAAGAAATGTGATTCTTCATTCAAAACGCTGGTTTTTGCTATTGGGCTCTTTTGAGTAATGAATGTTTTGAATTTTCTCCAAAAGTAAAGTAGTTGCAAACTCATGCTTTTAGAGACTTGTTTGGGCTCATGAGAGGAGTAGAAAAACATCAAAAATTTCAGTCCTGCATGATTCTACCAAGAAATGTGTGTTCATTCAAACCGCTGGTTTTTGATAGTTTGGGCCCTATTGAATAATGAATGTTTTGAATTTTCTCCAAAAGTAAAGTAGTTGCAAACTCATCCTTTTAGAAACTTGTTTGGGCTGTTGAGAGGAGTAAAAAACCATCAAAAATTTCAATCCTGCATGATTCTACCAAGAAATGTGATTCTTCATTCAAAACCTGATTTTTGCTATTGGGCTCTATTGAATAATGAATGTTTTGAATTTTCTCCAAAAGTAAAGTAGTTGCAAACTCATGCTTTTAGAGACTTGTTTGGGCTCATGAGAGGAGTAGAAAAACATCAAAAATTTCAGTCCTGCATGATTCTACCAAGAAATGTGTGTTCATTGAAACCGCTGGTTTTTGATAGTTTGGGCCCTATTGAATAATGAATGTTTTGAATTTTCTCCAAAAGTAAAGTAGTTGCAAACTCATCCTTTTAGAAACTTGTTTGGGCTGTTGAGAGGAGTAAAAAAACCATCAAAAATTTCAATCCTGCATGATTCTACCAAGAAATGTGATTCTTCATTCAAAACGCTGGTTTTTGCTATTGGGCTCTTTTGAGTAATGAATGTTTTGAATTTTCTCCAAAAGTAAAGTAGTTGCAAACTCATGCTTTTAGAGACTTGTTTGGGCTCATGAGAGGAGTAGAAAAACATCAAAAATTTCAGTCCTGCATGATTCTACCAAGAAATGTGTGTTCATTCAAACCGCTGGTTTTTGATAGTTTGGGCCCTATTGAATAATGAATGTTTTGAATTTTCTCCAAAAGTAAAGTAGTTGCAAACTCATCCTTTTAGAAACTTGTTTGGGCTGTTGAGAGGAGTAAAAAACCATCAAAAATTTCAATCCTGCATGATTCTACCAAGAAATGTGATTCTTCATTCAAAACCTGATTTTTGCTATTGGGCTCTATTGAATAATGAATGTTTTGAATTTTCTCCAAAAGTAAAGTAGTTGCAAACTCATGCTTTTAGAGACTTGCTTGGGCTCATGAGAGGAGTAGAAAAACATCAAAAATTTCAGTCCTGCATGATTCTACCAAGAAATGTGTGTTCATTGAAACCGCTGGTTTTTGATAGTTTGGGCCCTATTGAATAATGAATGTTTTGAATTTTCTCCAAAAGTAAAGTAGTTGCAAACTCATCCTTTTAGAAACTTGTTTGGGCTGTTGAGAGGAGTAAAAAACCATCAAAAATTTCAATCCTGCATGATTCTACCAAGAAATGTGATTCTTCATTCAAAACGCTGGTTTTTGCTATTGGGCTCTTTTGAGTAATGAATGTTTTGAATTTTCTCCAAAAGTAAAGTAGTTGCAAACTCATGCTTTTAGAGACTTGTTTGGGCTCATGAGAGGAGTAGAAAAACATCAAAAATTTCAGTCCTGCATGATTCTACCAAGAAATGTGTGTTCATTCAAACCGCTGGTTTTTGATAGTTTGGGCCCTATTGAATAATGAATGTTTTGAATTTTCTCCAAAAGTAAAGTAGTTGCAAACTCATCCTTTTAGAAACTTGTTTGGGCTGTTGAGAGGAGTAAAAAACCATCAAAAATTTCAATCCTGCATGATTCTACCAAGAAATGTGATTCTTCATTCAAAACCTGATTTTTGCTATTGGGCTCTATTGAATAATGAATGTTTTGAATTTTCTCCAAAAGTAAAGTAGTTGCAAACTCATGCTTTTAGAGACTTGTTTGGGCTCATGAGAGGAGTAGAAAAACATCAAAAATTTCAGTCCTGCATGATTCTACCAAGAAATGTGTGTTCATTGAAACCGCTGGTTTTTGATAGTTTGGGCCCTATTGAATAATGAATGTTTTGAATTTTCTCCAAAAGTAAAGTAGTTGCAAACTCATCCTTTTAGAAACTTGTTTGGGCTGTTGAGAGGAGTAAAAAACCATCAAAAATTTCAATCCTGCATGATTCTACCAAGAAATGTGATTCTTCATTCAAAACGCTGGTTTTTGCTATTGGGCTCTTTTGAGTAATGAATGTTTTGAATTTTCTCCAAAAGTAAAGTAGTTGCAAACTCATGCTTTTAGAGACTTGTTTGGGCTCATGAGAGGAGTAGAAAAACATCAAAAATTTCAGTCCTGCATGATTCTACCAAGAAATGTGTGTTCATTCAAACCGCTGGTTTTTGATAGTTTGGGCCCTATTGAATAATGAATGTTTTGAATTTTCTCCAAAAGTAAAGTAGTTGCAAACTCATCCTTTTAGAAACTTGTTTGGGCTGTTGAGAGGAGTAAAAAACCATCAAAAATTTCAATCCTGCATGATTCTACCAAGAAATGTGATTCTTCATTCAAAACCTGATTTTTGCTATTGGGCTCTATTGAATAATGAATGTTTTGAATTTTCTCCAAAAGTAAAGTAGTTGCAAACTCATGCTTTTAGAGACTTGTTTGGGCTCATGAGAGGAGTAGAAAAACATCAAAAATTTCAGTCCTGCATGATTCTACCAAGAAATGTGTGTTCATTGAAACCGCTGGTTTTTGATAGTTTGGGCCCTATTGAATAATGAATGTTTTGAATTTTCTCCAAAAGTAAAGTAGTTGCAAACTCATCCTTTTAGAAACTTGTTTGGGCTGTTGAGAGGAGTAAAAAAACCATCAAAAATTTCAATCCTGCATGATTCTACCAAGAAATGTGATTCTTCATTCAAAACGCTGGTTTTTGCTATTGGGCTCTTTTGAGTAATGAATGTTTTGAATTTTCTCCAAAAGTAAAGTAGTTGCAAACTCATGCTTTTAGAGACTTGTTTGGGCTCATGAGAGGAGTAGAAAAACATCAAAAATTTCAGTCCTGCATGATTCTACCAAGAAATGTGTGTTCATTCAAACCGCTGGTTTTTGATAGTTTGGGCCCTATTGAATAATGAATGTTTTGAATTTTCTCCAAAAGTAAAGTAGTTGCAAACTCATCCTTTTAGAAACTTGTTTGGGCTGTTGAGAGGAGTAAAAAACCATCAAAAATTTCAATCCTGCATGATTCTACCAAGAAATGTGATTCTTCATTCAAAACCTGATTTTTGCTATTGGGCTCTATTGAATAATGAATGTTTTGAATTTTCTCCAAAAGTAAAGTAGTTGCAAACTCATGCTTTTAGAGACTTGCTTGGGCTCATGAGAGGAGTAGAAAAACATCAAAAATTTCAGTCCTGCATGATTCTACCAAGAAATGTGTGTTCATTGAAACCGCTGGTTTTTGATAGTTTGGGCCCTATTGAATAATGAATGTTTTGAATTTTCTCCAAAAGTAAAGTAGTTGCAAACTCATCCTTTTAGAAACTTGTTTGGGCTGTTGAGAGGAGTAAAAAACCATCAAAAATTTCAATCCTGCATGATTCTACCAAGAAATGTGATTCTTCATTCAAAACGCTGGTTTTTGCTATTGGGCTCTTTTGAGTAATGAATGTTTTGAATTTTCTCCAAAAGTAAAGTAGTTGCAAACTCATGCTTTTAGAGACTTGTTTGGGCTCATGAGAGGAGTAGAAAAACATCAAAAATTTCAGTCCTGCATGATTCTACCAAGAAATGTGTGTTCATTCAAACCGCTGGTTTTTGATAGTTTGGGCCCTATTGAATAATGAATGTTTTGAATTTTCTCCAAAAGTAAAGTAGTTGCAAACTCATCCTTTTAGAAACTTGTTTGGGCTGTTGAGAGGAGTAAAAAACCATCAAAAATTTCAATCCTGCATGATTCTACCAAGAAATGTGATTCTTCATTCAAAACCTGATTTTTGCTATTGGGCTCTATTGAATAATGAATGTTTTGAATTTTCTCCAAAAGTAAAGTAGTTGCAAACTCATGCTTTTAGAGACTTGTTTGGGCTCATGAGAGGAGTAGAAAAACATCAAAAATTTCAGTCCTGCATGATTCTACCAAGAAATGTGTGTTCATTGAAACCGCTGGTTTTTGATAGTTTGGGCCCTATTGAATAATGAATGTTTTGAATTTTCTCCAAAAGTAAAGTAGTTGCAAACTCATCCTTTTAGAAACTTGTTTGGGCTGTTGAGAGGAGTAAAAAAACCATCAAAAATTTCAATCCTGCATGATTCTACCAAGAAATGTGATTCTTCATTCAAAACGCTGGTTTTTGCTATTGGGCTCTTTTGAGTAATGAATGTTTTGAATTTTCTCCAAAAGTAAAGTAGTTGCAAACTCATGCTTTTAGAGACTTGTTTGGGCTCATGAGAGGAGTAGAAAAACATCAAAAATTTCAGTCCTGCATGATTCTACCAAGAAATGTGTGTTCATTCAAACCGCTGGTTTTTGATAGTTTGGGCCCTATTGAATAATGAATGTTTTGAATTTTCTCCAAAAGTAAAGTAGTTGCAAACTCATCCTTTTAGAAACTTGTTTGGGCTGTTGAGTGGAGTAAAAAACCATCAAAAATTTCAATCCTGCATGATTCTACCAAGAAATGTGATTCTTCATTCAAAACGCTGGTTTTTGCTATTGGGCTCTTTTGAGTAATGAATGTTTTGAATTTTCTCCAAAAGTAAAGTAGTTGCAAACTCATGCTTTTAGAGACTTGTTTGGGCTCATGAGAGGAGTAGAAAAACATCAAAAATTTCAGTCCTGCATGATTCTACCAAGAAATGTGTGTTCATTCAAACCGCTGGTTTTTGATAGTTTGGGCCCTATTGAATAATGAATGTTTTGAATTTTCTCCAAAAGTAAAGTAGTTGCAAACTCATCCTTTCAGAAACTTGTTTGGGCTGTTGAGAGGAGTAAAAAACCATCAAAAATTTCAATCCTGCATGATTCTACTAAGAAATGTGATTCTTCATTCAAAACGCTGGTTTTTGCTATTGGGCTCTATTGAATAATGAATGTTTTGAATTTTCTCCAAAAGTAAAGTAGTTGCAAACTCATCCTTTTAGAGACTTGTTTGGGCTCATGAGAGGAGTAGAAAAACATCAAAAATTTCAGTCCTGCACGATTCTACCAAGAAATGTGTTCATTCAAACCGCTGTTTTTTGATATTTTGGGCCCTATTGAATAATGAATGTTTTGAATTTTCTCCAAAAGTAAAGTAGTTGCAAACTCATCCTTTTAGAAACTTGTTTGGGCTGTTGAGAGGAGTAAAAAACCATCAAAAATTTCAATCCTGCATGATTCTACCAAGAAATGTGATTCTTCATTCAAAACCTGATTTTTGCTATTGGGCTCTATTGAATAATGAATGTTTTGAATTTTCTCCAAAAGTAAAGTAGTTGCAAACTCATGCTTTTAGAGACTTGTTTGGGCTCATGAGAGGAGTAGAAAAACATCAAAAATTTCAGTCCTGCATGATTCTACCAAGAAATGTGTGTTCATTGAAACCGCTGGTTTTTGATAGTTTGGGCCCTATTGAATAATGAATGTTTTGAATTTTCTCCAAAAGTAAAGTAGTTGCAAACTCATCCTTTTAGAAACTTGTTTGGGCTGTTGAGAGGAGTAAAAAACCATCAAAAATTTCAATCCTGCATGATTCTACCAAGAAATGTGATTCTTCATTCAAAACGCTGGTTTTTGCTATTGGGCTCTTTTGAGTAATGAATGTTTTGAATTTTCTCCAAAAGTAAAGTAGTTGCAAACTCATGCTTTTAGAGACTTGTTTGGGCTCATGAGAGGAGTAGAAAAACATCAAAAATTTCAGTCCTGCATGATTCTACCAAGAAATGTGTGTTCATTCAAACCGCTGGTTTTTGATAGTTTGGGCCCTATTGAATAATGAATGTTTTGAATTTTCTCCAAAAGTAAAGTAGTTGCAAACTCATCCTTTTAGAAACTTGTTTGGGCTGTTGAGAGGAGTAAAAAACCATCAAAAATTTCAATCCTGCATGATTCTACCAAGAAATGTGATTCTTCATTCAAAACCTGATTTTTGCTATTGGGCTCTATTGAATAATGAATGTTTTGAATTTTCTCCAAAAGTAAAGTAGTTGCAAACTCATGCTTTTAGAGACTTGTTTGGGCTCATGAGTGGAGTAGAAAAACATCAAAAATTTCAGTCCTGCATGATTCTACCAAGAAATGTGTGTTCATTGAAACCGCTGGTTTTTGATAGTTTGGGCCCTATTGAATAATGAATGTTTTGAATTTTCTCCAAAAGTAAAGTAGTTGCAAACTCATCCTTTTAGAAACTTGTTTGGGCTGTTGAGAGGAGTAAAAAACCATCAAAAATTTCAATCCTGCATGATTCTACCAAGAAATGTGATTCTTCATTCAAAACGCTGGTTTTTGCTATTGGGCTCTTTTGAGTAATGAATGTTTTGAATTTTCTCCAAAAGTAAAGTAGTTGCAAACTCATGCTTTTAGAGACTTGTTTGGGCTCATGAGAGGAGTAGAAAAACATCAAAAATTTCAGTCCTGCATGATTCTACCAAGAAATGTGTGTTCATTCAAACCGCTGGTTTTTGATAGTTTGGGCCCTATTGAATAATGAATGTTTTGAATTTTCTCCAAAAGTAAAGTAGTTGCAAACTCATCCTTTTAGAAACTTGTTTGGGCTGTTGAGAGGAGTAAAAAACCATCAAAAATTTCAATCCTGCATGATTTTACCAAGAAATGTGATTCTTCATTCAAAACCTGATTTTTGCTATTGGGCTCTATTGAATAATGAATGTTTTGAATTTTCTCCAAAAGTAAAGTAGTTGCAAACTCATGCTTTTAGAGACTTGTTTGGGCTCATGAGAGGAGTAGAAAAACATCAAAAATTTCAGTCCTGCATGATTCTACCAAGAAATGTGTGTTCATTGAAACCGCTGGTTTTTGATAGTTTGGGCCCTATTGAATAATGAATGTTTTGAATTTTCTCCAAAAGTAAAGTAGTTACAAACTCATCCTTTTAGAAACTTGTTTGGGCTGTTGAGAGGAGTAAAAAACCATCAAAAATTTCAATCCTGCATGATTCTACCAAGAAATGTGATTCTTCATTCAAAACCTGATTTTTGCTATTGGGCTCTATTGAATAATGAATGTTTTGAATTTTCTCCAAAAATAAAGAAGTTGCAAACTCATGCTTTTAGAGACTTGTTTGGGCTCATGAGAGGAGTAGAAAAACATCAAAAATTTCAGTCCTGCATGATTCTACCAAGAAATGTGTGTTCATTGAAACCGCTGGTTTTTGATAGTTTGGGCCCTATTGAATAATGAATGTTTTGAATTTTCTCCAAAAGTAAAGTAGTTGCAAACTCATCCTTTTAGAAACTTGTTTGGGCTGTTGAGAGGAGTAAAAAACCATCAAAAATTTCAATCCTGCATGATTCTACCAAGAAATGTCATTCTTCATTCAAAACGCTGGTTTTTGCTATTGGGCTCTTTTGAGTAATGAATGTTTTGAATTTTCTCCAAAAGTAAAGTAGTTGCAAACTCATGCTTTTAGAGACTTGTTTGGGCTCATGAGAGGAGTAGAAAAACATCAAAAATTTCAGTCCTGCATGATTCTACCAAGAAATGTGTGTTCATTCAAACCGCTGGTTTTTGATAGTTTGGGCCCTATTGAATAATGAATGTTTTGAATTTTCTCCAAAAGTAAAGTAGTTGCAAACTCATCCTTTTAGAAACTTGTTTGGGCTGTTGAGAGGAGTAAAAAACCATCAAAAATTTCAATCCTGCATGATTCTACCAAGAAATGTGATTCTTCATTCAAAACGCTGGTTTTTGCTATTGGGCTCTATTGAATAATGAATGTTTTGAATTTTCTCCAAAAGTAAAGTAGTTGCAAACTCATCCTTTTAGAGACTTGTTTGGGCTCATGAGAGGAGTAGAAAAACATCAAAAATTTCAGTCCTGCACGATTCTACCAAGAAATGTGTGTTCATTCAAACCGCTGGTTTTTGATATTTTGGGCCCTATTGAATAATGAATGTTTTGAATTTTCTCCAAAAGTAAAGTAGTTGCAAACTCATCCTTTTAGAAACTTGTTTGGGCTGTTGAGAGGAGTAAAAAACCATCAAAAATTTCAATCCTGCATGATTCTACCAAGAAATGTGATTCTTCATTCAAAACCTGATTTTTGCTATTGGGCTCTATTGAATAATGAATGTTTTGAATTTTCTCCAAAAGTAAAGTAGTTGCAAACTCATGCTTTTAGAGACTTGTTTGGGCTCATGAGAGGAGTAGAAAAACATCAAAAATTTCAGTCCTGCATGATTCTACCAAGAAATGTGTGTTCATTCAAACCGCTGGTTTTTGATAGTTTGGGCCCTATTGAATAATGAATGTTTTGAATTTTCTCCAAAAGTAAAGTAGTTGCAAACTCATCCTTTTAGAAACTTGTTTGGGCTGTTGAGAGGAGTAAAAATCCATCAAAAATTTCAATCCTGCATGATTCTACCAAGAAATGTGATTCTTCATTCAAAACGCTGGTTTTTGCTATTGGGCTCTTTTGAGTAATGAATGTTTTGAATTTTCTCCAAAAGTAAAGTAGTTGCAAACTCATGCTTTTAGAGACTTGTTTGGGCTCATGAGAGGAGTAGAAAAACATCAAAAATTTCAGTCCTGCATGATTCTACCAAGAAATGTGTGTTCATTCAAACCGCTGGTTTTTGATAGTTTGGGCCCTATTGAATAATGAATGTTTTGAATTTTCTCCAAAAGTAAAGTAGTTGCAAACTCATCCTTTTAGAAACTTGTTTGGGCTGTTGAGAGGAGTAAAAAACCATCAAAAATTTCAATCCTGCATGATTTTACCAAGAAATGTGATTCTTCATTCAAAACCTGATTTTTGCTATTGGGCTCTATTGAATAGTGAATGTTTTGAATTTTCTCCAAAAGTAAAGTAGTTGCAAACTCATGCTTTTAGAGACTTGTTTGGGCTCATGAGAGGAGTAGAAAAACATCAAAAATTTCAGTCCTGCATGATTCTACCAAGAAATGTGTGTTCATTCAAACCGCTGGTTTTTGATAGTTTGGGCCCTATTGAATAATGAATGTTTTGAATTTTCTCCAAAAGTAAAGTAGTTGCAAACTCATCCTTTTAGAAACTTGTTTGGGCTGTTGAGAGGAGTAAAAAACCATCAAAAATTTCAATCCTGCATGATTCTACCAAGAAATGTGATTCTTCATTCAAAACGCTGGTTTTTGCTATTGGGCTCTATTGAATAATGAATGTTTTGAATTTTCTCCAAAAGTAAAGTAGTTGCAAACTCATCCTTTTAGTGACTTGTTTGGGCTCATGAGAGGAGTAGAAAAACATCAAAAATTTCAGTCCTGCACGATTCTACCAAGAAATGTGTGTTCATTCAAACCGCTGGTTTTTGATATTTTGGGCCCTATTGAATAATGAATGTTTTGAATTTTCTCCAAAAGTAAAGTAGTTGCAAACTCATCCTTTTAGAAACTTGTTTGGGCTGTTGAGAGGAGTAAAAAACCATCAAAAATTTCAATCCTGCATGATTCTACCAAGAAATGTGATTCTTCATTCAAAACCTGATTTTTGCTATTGGGCTCTATTGAATAATGAATGTTTTGAATTTTCTCCAAAAGTAAAGTAGTTGCAAACTCATGCTTTTAGAGACTTGTTTGGGCTCATGAGAGGAGTAGAAAAACATCAAAAATTTCAGTCCTGCATGATTCTACCAAGAAATGTGTGTTCATTGAAACCGCTGGTTTTTGATAGTTTGGGCCCTATTGAATAATGAATGTTTTGAATTTTCTCCAAAAGTAAAGTAGTTGCAAACTCATCCTTTTAGAAACTTGTTTGGGCTGTTGAGAGGAGTAAAAAAGCCTTCAAAAATTTCAATCCTGCATGATTTTACCAAGAAATGTGATTCTTCATTCAAAACCTGATTTTTGCTATTGGGCTCTATTGAATAGTGAATGTTTTGAATTTTCTTTAACAATAATTTTTATTAGAATTTCCAGAATAGTAGGCAGAATGTAAAATTTACACTTGTACAGACTCATCTAAGTAAGTTATTGTACTGATGTAAAAAAAAATATGAATACATCACAATATGATGACATTTCAATAGTATATCAACATTGAGAGTAAATGTAGTAAACACTAAACAAATAGTACCAGAAAGAAACAATAAAAAGAAAGGTAAATTTAGGCACTTGAATATGTGAAATATTGGCACATCATAAACCATAAGAAATAAAATATGAGTTCAGGATATGAAATCCTTTTCTTTTTTAGACTTTAGTTCCATCCATTTATACCATCTGTCATCAAATATTTTAATTAAGCCTTTATTAATATAGTGAATCTTCTCGTAGACACAATGTTTGTCCACCAGTAAAATAAGGGTGACAATGTCTGGAGGTTGCTTCCTGTTCCAACCCTTCGCTACAAGGAAGGCTGCAGACATAAGGATATGAGCCGCCAGAAATTTATTTCTTTTAAATCTATGTATGTCTATTAGTAACAAGGCTAGAGCAGGTTGTGGTTGAATACACCAATTGCATATGAGTGAAAGCAAATCGAACACCCTGGACCAGTACAACTTCAGCATAGGGCATCCCCAAAAAACATGTAATAAATCTGCCTGAGATCCACAGTTACGCCAACACATTCCAGATCCCCCCCCTCCAAAATGTTTCAATCTATTTGGGGTAAGGTAATATCTATGAATTAATTTGTAATGCGTTTCTAGTATATTCATACATCTTGTGGATTTGATTGCAATTTTAAGAGAGGAGATCCACTGAGGACCATATATCTGTCTCTGTAATGTGGTTTCCCATTTTTCAAAGCATCCTTCATTGGTGAAGGTGTCTTTGTTGGTCAGGCTATTATATAAGGGTCTAAGATAACTCTTATGTCTAGATGACATATTAAATAGAAAATTGTTAATAGTAAGGTCAATTGGAACCACTCTAAAAAGGTATTTCTTATATTTGTTGTATTCTTCCTTGAGTAGGAGATATGTCATATACTCCGAATTGGGAACCCCAAATCTGTTCTTTAATAACTCAAAGGGTATGACTCTGTTATTGTCTATCAAGTCATCTACAAAGGTGATCGGAAATTTGGTCCAGCTGTCAAATATAGGTCTTAGAGAAGTCCTGACAGGAGACAGATAAGGGAGTCTCAACCTCTCGAGTGAAAAAGAGGAAGAGCTAGTCTTTCTTTTGCATACATACGACCAGCACAACATAGAGGCCTTAAGTATGGGATTATCTATTTTCATAATTTCCCTTCTATGTAGAAGGAAGTAGGTTATGAATAAAACTGGTTCCCTATTGGGCATCATATCCCTTTCAATATTTGGCCACCCCAGGTCTGTCTGTTCCACAAACCAGCCTTTTGTCAGTTCAGTCATAGTGGCATAATAATATGCCTCAAGATCTGGTATGGCCACCCCCCCTTTCTCCTTGGATTTAAGTAGAGTGCGCTTTTTCACTCTAGGTTTCCCATTGTTCCAAATAAATTTATTCATCTGGTGTGTTAGTTTTTGTATATACTGTACAGATATAGGCAGAGGGACGTTCCTGTATAAAAATAGGACTTTGGGTAGGCAGAACATCTTATATAGCACTATTCTGCCCATCCATGTGGCTGGGGTCTTCGACAGTTCCTTCAACTTAAGGTCGAGAGACTGTAGAAGGTGATCCATGTTTACCTCACTCATATGCATGGGGTTACCTGTGAGCCAAATTCCTAAGTACGGTATCCTGGTACAGTCCCAATTAAAGGGATACTTGTCTCTTAGTTGCTGTTTCGTAGAGGCTGAAAGGAAAAGTGATAGAACATTAGTCTTTTTTACATTTAATTTATAGTATGAAACTGAGCCAAATAAATTTATGATATCCCATATCTTTTCCAGGGAATCAATTGGATTTGTGAGTGTGAGTATAATGTCATCTGCATAGAGGTTAATCTTATGCTCTGAATCTTTCAATTGTACACCGTGTACTTCACCAGAATCCCTTATCATTTGAGCCAAAGGTTCCAGGCTCAGGATAAAAATTATTGGGGATAGAGGACATCCCTGTCTTGTCCCATTAGTTATAAAAAATGTATCTGACATCGTGTTGTTGACCAGCACAGAGGCAGATGGCCGAGAGTATAAAGCTCGAATACTTCTCATCATCTCCCCACCAAAACCCATTTTCTCCAATACTGTAAAGGCATAGGCCCAATTGATCCGGTCAAAGGCCTTTTCAGCGTCAAGAGCCACAAACAAACTGGAAATCCTATTTTTGTAGCATGAATATAAGTGATGCAGGACACTTCTAGAACTGTCTGAAGTTTGCCTAGATTTTACAAAACCGACTTGATCGGGATGTATAAGGAATGGAACAACGTCCTGTAATCTTTCTGCTAATATTTTTGCGTAGATCTTGATATCCACATTTAGGAGAGAAATAGGCCTATAGTTTTCGATTTTGGTCGAATCTTTATCTGGTTTGGGAATCACCACTATTGTGGCTCTCAGCATATCTGTGCTGCACTTTCCTTCTGATTTAATAAAATTCAGGGCATTAGTTAAGTGTGGGATGAGTTCCTTTTTAAATTCTTTATAATACTCTATAGGAAAGCCATCTGGACCTGGAGCCTTGTCATTTTTAAGATTATTCATCGCAAAAGAGACCTCACCCTCAGTAAAGGGTGCGTCAAGTGACTCCTTCTGCTTTAGAGACAAAGATCCCAGCTTTACTTTTTCCAAAAAATTATTTATCATCTCTGGTGAAGGAGAGGGATGAGCTCCATTGTTTCCTATGTTGTATAATTTAGAATAGTAGCTCTCAAAGGCTAGGGCTATCTCTTTGGGTTTTTCTATAGTCTTTGAGCTTTGGGTTATTTTTTTGATTGGATGTTTTTTATTTATGGGTTTAAACCTATTTGCCATATTTTTGGAGAACTTATTATTATTAACATAAAACCCTGCCCTATTAAATAAAGTCTTTTTCTCATATAAGTTGATGAGGAGATTCCTAAGTTCCAGTCTGAGGGAGTACAATTCATTATATTTAGCAAAATTTTTGTCTGCTTTAGCTTGGGATTTTAATTTTTGGATCTGTTCTAACAACATCCTCTGTTGGCTCTCTCTTGCCCTTTTTTGTCTCGAAGCAACTTGGATCAGATGACCCCTAATGACACATTTGTGTGCTAGCCACAATGTTTCAGGTGTAATTTCTTGGGAACAGTTCTCTTTGAAGTAGTTCATTAAGACATTCTTTGCTAATGATATGTTTTCTGGGGAGTCAACAGTGAATTTACTATATCTCCAATTGTATTGTTTTGGGATCATGGAGGAAGTATGTAAGGTCAGTAGGATTGGGGCATGGTCTGACCATGTAATAGGACCAGTCTGGAAATCTATGTATGAGTCTAGTAGCGAGAAGCTAGTGAACACATGATCAATCCTAGTGTAAGACTTGTTATGTGGACAAAATCTTGTGTATTCTTTTGAGGTAGAGTTCAATATCTTACAGCTGTCATGCAAATTGGAATCTCCCAACCATCTTCCCAGATTCACGCTTCTATAATATGGGGCATCAGATGAGCAATCAGTATTTGGGTCAACTATACAATTAAAATCTCCTCCCCAGATTATGTGACCTCTACTAAAATTGGACAATTTCTTCTTGACCTTATTTAGAAAACTAATTTGCCGGACATTAGGGGTGTATACATTTACCACTGTATATTCCACACCCTCCAAAGTAAAATTAATAGCAAGTTGTCTACCATTGCTGTCCCTATATATGTCTGAGACCACTATTGGCAAATCTTTGTGGAAGGCGATGGCCACCCCAGCTTTTTTCTTTCCCTCAGTGTTAGAAAAGAAAATCTGAGGGAAGTCTTTATTTTTGAGTCTTGTGTTATCAATTTCTAGAAGGTGTGTTTCTTGTATCATTGCTATGTTGGCCTTCAATTTTTTAATCTCCTTCCACAAAGCAAATCTCTTGAATGGGCTATTGAGCCCATTTACATTAAATGACAGTACCCTCAATTCCATAATGTGTCAGGAAGGAAAAAAAGCATTAGATGATTCACTGAAACAGAACATTTCACCCGAAAATACATCCAAAAGACAGTGGGTTTCCTTAGTGATTTTTTGTTAGTGCCTGGTGTGCCTGTAAACAAAAACATGTTACAACCTAGAACAGAACAAAACTTATAAACTAGACAAATTTAGATTTCTCAAAAGAAATGGTACCGAGAGAATGTCTCTCAGTTATCACGTGGGGAGTGAAAAAGAGAAAGTTCAGGCCTAAAGCCAGGGTCAGTACCCACCAAGTCTATTTTCTTTTCTTTTGCGTATTCCAGGACTGGGAAAGGCGTCTTTGCTGCTGCAAGGGGATATTCCTTTCTTGATTGTAGAATGATGATGATGGTGGAGTCTCCAGTGGAGGGATACCTAAATCTTGGAAAAAACTATTACAGTTATCAATATTAGACAAGGCAAAAGTGGTATTCTCTTTCATGACTAGAATTTTTGTAGGGAAACCCCATCTGTATAAAGTCTTGTGTTTCCTCAGATGTGCAGTGATTGGAAAGAAGTCTCTCCTTTTCTGTAGGGTAGCTTTTGAGAAGTCTGCAAAAATCTTGATATCCTCGTATGGCCTTGGTAATATAGGTGATTGCTTACTTCTCCTCAGAATGTCCTCCTTTGTCAGGAAATAATGAAAATATGCAATGACATCTCTTGGGGCTCTGTCTGGGGCATATTTGGACTTGGGGAGTCTGTGTATACGTTCCATCAATAGGTCCCCTTTAGAGGCCCCTGGAAGTATTGTATGGAGCATCTTTTGCACATATGCATTAAGGTCTCTGTCTTTGACATTTTCAGGTATTCCCCTGAATTTAAGGTTGTTCCTTCTACTTCTGTCTTCTTGCTCTATCAACCTTGATTTTAAGAAGACAACCTCTTTTTCTAGGGCATAGTGTTCATCTATCAAATTATTATGGGATTTAACCAATTCTTCCATTTTGGATTCAAGATGGTCCACTCTCTGGCCCAGACCGTCTATGTTATTTTGGAGATTTGTATTATAGCCCTCCAGTTGTTTCTGAAATGTCTTTGCTAGAAGGCATAGCATGTTTTTAATAAATATTTCTGAGGCTGTATTACTGGTAGCCTCCACCTCTGTTAAAACGTGTAAAATGTTCTCCGGTATGGGATTATCAGAAGGACAGGAGTCCTCAATTTGTAATTCCTGTTGCATCTCAGCTGAGCTGCTGCTAAATCTGCGGCTAGTCACTGAGAAAGGAGACATTTCCCTCTGTAATGGCGTTAGAGGAGTATCAGACACATTGGAGATGTCAGGACAGGATGAGGAACCCCTTAATACATTTGTCTCCTCCATATCAGCGGTCAGCGGTGCTGCTGCACCATAATTCACAAGCTGCGCTGTATTTTTGCTTAAGTTACGCAAATTGCGTATCTGTTGCGTAGTCTCGCTTGTCCCCCGGTCACTCTCGCGAGATCTCGCTCCTTTCACCTCAGCGCTACTTTTAATGTGTAAATTAGCGCTTCTATTAGCCTGCAGAGCGGCGGTTTTAGCTGGGGCAGGGGTAGACTTACCCCTTGACTTGAATGCTGCATGCTTCAGCCGCTGTGGCGTCCTTTGCCGCTGTGTACCGCTCAGGCTGGGGCTGCAGGCTGTGGCTGCTGCTGTGAGGCGGGCGCCATCTTGGCTCCTCAGCATGAAGGGAGAGCGCTCTGTTTTCTTTCCTTTTTCTGCTTTTTTACTGAGCAGATCCATAGTGTGGGGGCACCGCTGGTGTCTATGGAGGTTCCCACAAGTTTTCAGCCAGTCCTGGCTTGTAAATCGCTTGTTAATAGCGCTTGGTAGGCTGCCCTGTGGAGGAGCTCAGAGCTCAGGCTTCCATTCAGCTTAGACGCTGGCCACGCCCCCCAATGTTTTGAATTTTCTCCAAAAGTAAAGTAGTTGCAAACTCATGCTTTTAGAGACTTGTTTGGGCTCATGAGAGGAGTAGAAAAACATCAAAAATTTCAGTCCTGCATGATTCTACCAAGAAATGTGTGTTCATTGAAACCGCTGGTTTTTGATAGTTTGGGCCCTATTGAATAATGAATGTTTTGAATTTTCTCCAAAAGTAAAGTAGTTGCAAACTCATCCTTTTAGAAACTTGTTTGGGCTGTTGAGAGGAGTAAAAAACCATCAAAAATTTCAATCCTGCATGATTTTAGCAAGAAATGTGATTCTTCATTCAAAACCTGATTTTTGCTATTGGGCTCTATTGAATAATGAATGTTTTGAATTTTCTCCAAAAGTAAAGTAGTTGCAAACTCATGCTTTTAGAGACTTGTTTGGGCTCATGAGAGGAGTAGAAAAACATCAAAAATTTCAGTCCTGCATGATTCTACCAAGAAATGTGTGTTCATTGAAACCGCTGGTTTTTGATAGTTTGGGCCCTATTGAATAATGAATGTTTTGAATTTTCTCCAAAAGTAAAGTAGTTGCAAACTCATCCTTTTAGAAACTTGTTTGGGCTGTTGAGAGGAGTAAAAAACCATCAAAAATTTCAATCCTGCATGATTCTACCAAGAAATGTGATTCTTCATTCAAAACGCTGGTTTTTGCTATTGGGCTCTTTTGAGTAATGAATGTTTTGAATTTTCTCCAAAAGTAAAGTAGTTGCAAACTCATGCTTTTAGAGACTTGTTTGGGCTCATGAGAGGAGTAGAAAAACATCAAAAATTTCAGTCCTGCATGATTCTACCAAGAAATGTGTGTTCATTGAAACCGCTGGTTTTTGATAGTTTGGGCCCTATTGAATAATGAATGTTTTGAATTTTCTCCAAAAGTAAAGTAGTTGCAAACTCATCCTTTTAGAAACTTGTTTGGGCTGTTGAGAGGAGTAAAAAACCATCAAAAATTTCAATCCTGCATGATTTTACCAAGAAATGTGATTCTTCATTCAAAACCTGATTTTTGCTATTGGGCTCTATTGAATAATGAATGTTTTGAATTTTCTCCAAAAGTAAAGTAGTTGCAAACTCATGCTTTTAGAGACTTGTTTGGGCTCATGAGAGGAGTAGAAAAACATCAAAAATTTCAGTCCTGCTTGATTCTACCAAGAAATGTGTGTTCATTCAAACCGCTGGTTTTTGATAGTTTGGGCCCTATTGAATAATGAATGTTTTGAATTTTCTCCAAAAGTAAAGTAGTTGCAAACTCATCCTTTTAGAAACTTGTTTGGGCTGTTGAGAGGAGTAAAAAACCATCAAAAATTTCAATCCTGCATGATTCTACCAAGAAATGTGATTCTTCATTCACAACCTGATTTTTGCTATTGGGCTCTATTGAATAATGAATGTTTTGAATTTTCTCCAAAAGTAAAGTAGTTGCAAACTCATGCTTTTAGAGACTTGTTTGGGCTCATGAGAGGAGTAGAAAAACATCAAAAATTTCAGTCCTGCATGATTCTACCAAGAAATGTGTGTTCATTGAAACCGCTGGTTTTTGATAGTTTGGGCCCTATTGAATAATGAATGTTTTGAATTTTCTCCAAAAGTAAAGTAGTTGCAAACTCATCCTTTTAGAAACTTGTTTGGGCTGTTGAGAGGAGTAAAAAACCATCAAAAATTTCAATCCTGCATGATTCTACCAAGAAATGTGATTCTTCATTCAAAACGCTGGTTTTTGCTATTGGGCTCTTTTGAGTAATGAATGTTTTGAATTTTCTCCAAAAGTAAAGTAGTTGCAAACTCATGCTTTTAGAGACTTGTTTGGGCTCATGAGAGGAGTAGAAAAACATCAAAAATTTCAGTCCTGCATGATTCTACCAAGAAATGTGTGTTCATTCAAACCGCTGGTTTTTGATAGTTTGGGCCCTATTGAATAATGAATGTTTTGAATTTTCTCCAAAAGTAAAGTAGTTGCAAACTCATCCTTTTAGAAACTTGTTTGGGCTGTTGAGAGGAGTAAAAAACCATCAAAAATTTCAATCCTGCATGATTTTACCAAGAAATGTGATTCTTCATTCAAAACCTGATTTTTGCTATTGGGCTCTATTGAATAATGAATGTTTTGAATTTTCTCCAAAAGTAAAGTAGTTGCAAACTCATGCTTTTAGAGACTTGTTTGGGCTCATGAGAGGAGTAGAAAAACATCAAAAATTTCAGTCCTGCATGATTCTACCAAGAAATGTGTGTTCATTGAAACCGCTGGTTTTTGATAGTTTGGGCCCTATTGAATAATGAATGTTTTGAATTTTCTCCAAAAGTAAAGTAGTTACAAACTCATCCTTTTAGAAACTTGTTTGGGCTGTTGAGAGGAGTAAAAAACCATCAAAAATTTCAATCCTGCATGATTCTACCAAGAAATGTGATTTTTCATTCTAAACCTGATTTTTGCTATTGGGCTCTATTGAATAATGAATGTTTTGAATTTTCTCCAAAAGTAAAGTAGTTGCAAACTCATCCTTTTAGAAACTTGTTTTGGCTGTTGAGAGGAGTAAAAAACCATCAAAAATTTCAATCCTGCATGATTCTACCAAGAAATGTGATTCTTCATTCAAAACGCTGGTTTTTGCTATTGGGATCTTTTGAGTAATGAATGTTTTGAATTTTCTCCAAAAGTAAAGTAGTTGCAAACTCATGCTTTTAGAGACTTGTTTGGGCTCATGAGAGGAGTAGAAAAACATCAAAAATTTCAGTCCTGCATGATTCTACCAAGAAATGTGTGTTCATTCAAACCGCTGGTTTTTGATAGTTTGGGCCCTATTGAATAATGAATGTTTTGAATTTTCTCCAAAAGTAAAGTAGTTGCAAACTCATCCTTTTAGAAACTTGTTTGGGCTGTTGAGAGGAGTAAAAAACCATCAAAAATTTCAATCCTGCATGATTCTACCAAGAAATGTGATTCTTCATTCAAAACGCTGGTTTTTGCTATTGGGCTCTATTGAATAATGAATGTTTTGAATTTTCTCCAAAACTAAAGTAGTTGCAAACTCATCCTTTTAGAAACTTGTTTGTGCTGTTGAGAGGAGTAAAAAACCATCAAAAATTTCAATCCTGCATGATTCTACCAAGAAATGTGATTCTTCATTCAAAACCTGATTTTTGCTATTGGGCTCTATTGAATAATGAATGTTTTGAATTTTCTCCAAAAGTAAAGTAGTTGCAAACTCATGCTTTTAGAGACTTGTTTGGGCTCATGAGAGGAGTAGAAAAACATCAAAAATTTCAGTCCTGCATGATTCTACCAAGAAATGTGTGTTCATTGAAACCGCTGGTTTTTGATAGTTTGGGCCCTATTGAATAATGAATGTTTTGAATTTTCTCCAAAAGTAAAGTAGTTGCAAACTCATCCTTTTAGAAACTTGTTTGGGCTGTTGAGAGGAGTAAAAAACCATCAAAAATTTCAATCCTGCATGATTCTACCAAGAAATGTGATTCTTCATTCAAAACCTGATTTTTGCTATTGGGCTCTATTGAATAATGAATGTTTTGAATTTTCTCCAAAAGTAAAGTAGTTGCAAACTCATGCTTTTAGAGACTTGTTTGGGCTCATGAGAGGAGTAGAAAAACATCAAAAATTTCAGTCCTGCATGATTCTACCAAGAAATGTGTGTTCATTCAAACCGCTGGTTTTTGATAGTTTGGGCCCTATTGAATAATGAATGTTTTGAATTTTCTCCAAAAGTAAAGTAGTTGCAAACTCATCCTTTTAGAAACTTGTTTGGGCTGTTGAGAGGAGTAAAAATCCATCAAAAATTTCAATCCTGCATGATTCTACCAAGAAATGTGATTCTTCATTCAAAACGCTGGTTTTTGCTATTGGGCTCTTTTGAGTAATGAATGTTTTGAATTTTCTCCAAAAGTAAAGTAGTTGCAAACTCATGCTTTTAGAGACTTGTTTGGGCTCATGAGAGGAGTAGAAAAACATCAAAAATTTCAGTCCTGCATGATTCTACCAAGAAATGTGTGTTCATTCAAACCGCTGGTTTTTGATAGTTTGGGCCCTATTGAATAATGAATGTTTTGAATTTTCTCCAAAAGTAAAGTAGTTGCAAACTCATCCTTTTAGAAACTTGTTTGGGCTGTTGAGAGGAGTAAAAAACCATCAAAAATTTCAATCCTGCATGATTTTACCAAGAAATGTGATTCTTCATTCAAAACCTGATTTTTGCTATTGGGCTCTATTGAATAGTGAATGTTTTGAATTTTCTCCAAAAGTAAAGTAGATGCAAACTCATGCTTTTAGAGACTTGTTTAGGCTCATGAGAGGAGTAGAAAAACATCAAAAATTTCAGTCCTGCATGATTCTACCAAGAAATGTGTGTTAATTGAAACCGCTGGTTTTTGATAGTTTGGGCCCTATTGAATAATGAATGTTTTGAATTTTCTCCAAAAGTAAAGTAGTTGCAAACTCATCCTTTTAGAAACTTGTTTGGGCTGTTGAGAGGAGTAAAAAACCATCAAAAATTTCAATCCTGCATGATTTTACCAAGAAATGTGATTCTTCTTTCAAAACGCTGGTTTTTGCTATTGGGCTCTATTGAATAATGAATGTTTTGAATTTTCTCCAAAAGTAAAGTAGTTGCAAACTCATCCTTTTAGAAACTTGTTTGGGCTGTTGAGAGGAGTAAAAATCCATCAAAAATTTCAATCCTGCATGATTCTACCAAGAAATGTGATTCTTCATTCAAAACGCTGGTTTTTGCTATTGGGCTCTTTTGAGTAATGAATGTTTTGAATTTTCTCCAAAAGTAAAGTAGTTGCAAACTCATGCTTTTAGAGACTTGTTTGGGCTCATGAGAGGAGTAGAAAAACATCAAAAATTTCAGTCCTGCATGATTCTACCAAGAAATGTGTGTTCATTTAAACCGCTGGTTTTTGATAGTTTGGGCCCTATTGAATAATGAATGTTTTGAATTTTCTCCAAAAGTAAAGTAGATGCAAACTCATCCTTTTAGAAACTTGTTTGGGCTGTTGAGAGGAGTAAAAAACCATCAAAAATTTCAATCCTGCATGATTTTACCAAGAAATGTGATTCTTCATTCAAAACCTGATTTTTGCTATTGGGCTCTATTGAATAATGAATGTTTTGAATTTTCTCCAAAAGTAAAGTAGTTGCAAACTCATGCTTTTAGAGACTTGTTTGGGCTCATGAGAGGAGTAGAAAAACATCAAAAATTTCAGTCCTGCATGATTCTACCAAGAAATGTGTGTTCATTGAAACCGCTGGTTTTTGATAGTTTGGGCCCTATTGAATAATGAATGTTTTGAATTTTCTCCAAAAGTAAAGTAGTTACAAACTCATCCTTTTAGAAACTTGTTTGGGCTGTTGAGAGGAGTAAAAAACCATCAAAAATTTCAATCCTGCATGATTCTACCAAGAAATGTGATTTTTCATTCTAAACCTGATTTTTGCTATTGGGCTCTATTGAATAATGAATGTTTTGAATTTTCTCCAAAAGTAAAGTAGTTGCAAACTCATCCTTTTAGAAACTTGTTTTGGCTGTTGAGAGGAGTAAAAAACCATCAAAAATTTCAATCCTGCATGATTCTACCAAGAAATGTGATTCTTCATTCAAAACGCTGGTTTTTGCTATTGGGATCTTTTGAGTAATGAATGTTTTGAATTTTCTCCAAAAGTAAAGTAGTTGCAAACTCATGCTTTTAGAGACTTGTTTGGGCTCATGAGAGGAGTAGAAAAACATCAAAAATTTCAGTCCTGCATGATTCTACCAAGAAATGTGTGTTCATTCAAACCGCTGGTTTTTGATAGTTTGGGCCCTATTGAATAATGAATGTTTTGAATTTTCTCCAAAAGTAAAGTAGTTGCAAACTCATCCTTTTAGAAACTTGTTTGGGCTGTTGAGAGGAGTAAAAAACCATCAAAAATTTCAATCCTGCATGATTCTACCAAGAAATGTGATTCTTCATTCAAAACGCTGGTTTTTGCTATTGGGCTCTATTGAATAATGAATGTTTTGAATTTTCTCCAAAACTAAAGTAGTTGCAAACTCATCCTTTTAGAAACTTGTTTGTGCTGTTGAGAGGAGTAAAAAACCATCAAAAATTTCAATCCTGCATGATTCTACCAAGAAATGTGATTCTTCATTCAAAACCTGATTTTTGCTATTGGGCTCTATTGAATAATGAATGTTTTGAATTTTCTCCAAAAGTAAAGTAGTTGCAAACTCATGCTTTTAGAGACTTGTTTGGGCTCATGAGAGGAGTAGAAAAACATCAAAAATTTCAGTCCTGCATGATTCTACCAAGAAATGTGTGTTCATTGAAACCGCTGGTTTTTGATAGTTTGGGCCCTATTGAATAATGAATGTTTTGAATTTTCTCCAAAAGTAAAGTAGTTGCAAACTCATCCTTTTAGAAACTTGTTTGGGCTGTTGAGAGGAGTAAAAAACCATCAAAAATTTCAATCCTGCATGATTCTACCAAGAAATGTGATTCTTCATTCAAAACCTGATTTTTGCTATTGGGCTCTATTGAATAATGAATGTTTTGAATTTTCTCCAAAAGTAAAGTAGTTGCAAACTCATGCTTTTAGAGACTTGTTTGGGCTCATGAGAGGAGTAGAAAAACATCAAAAATTTCAGTCCTGCATGATTCTACCAAGAAATGTGTGTTCATTCAAACCGCTGGTTTTTGATAGTTTGGGCCCTATTGAATAATGAATGTTTTGAATTTTCTCCAAAAGTAAAGTAGTTGCAAACTCATCCTTTTAGAAACTTGTTTGGGCTGTTGAGAGGAGTAAAAAACCATCAAAAATTTCAATCCTGCATGATTTTACCAAGAAATGTGATTCTTCATTCAAAACCTGATTTTTGCTATTGGGCTCTATTGAATAGTGAATGTTTTGAATTTTCTCCAAAAGTAAAGTAGATGCAAACTCATGCTTTTAGAGACTTGTTTAGGCTCATGAGAGGAGTAGAAAAACATCAAAAATTTCAGTCCTGCATGATTCTACCAAGAAATGTGTGTTAATTGAAACCGCTGGTTTTTGATAGTTTGGGCCCTATTGAATAATGAATGTTTTGAATTTTCTCCAAAAGTAAAGTAGTTGCAAACTCATCCTTTTAGAAACTTGTTTGGGCTGTTGAGAGGAGTAAAAAACCATCAAAAATTTCAATCCTGCATGATTTTACCAAGAAATGTGATTCTTCTTTCAAAACGCTGGTTTTTGCTATTGGGCTCTATTGAATAATGAATGTTTTGAATTTTCTCCAAAAGTAAAGTAGTTGCAAACTCATCCTTTTAGAAACTTGTTTGGGCTGTTGAGAGGAGTAAAAATCCATCAAAAATTTCAATCCTGCATGATTCTACCAAGAAATGTGATTCTTCATTCAAAACGCTGGTTTTTGCTATTGGGCTCTTTTGAGTAATGAATGTTTTGAATTTTCTCCAAAAGTAAAGTAGTTGCAAACTCATGCTTTTAGAGACTTGTTTGGGCTCATGAGAGGAGTAGAAAAACATCAAAAATTTCAGTCCTGCATGATTCTACCAAGAAATGTGTGTTCATTTAAACCGCTGGTTTTTGATAGTTTGGGCCCTATTGAATAATGAATGTTTTGAATTTTCTCCAAAAGTAAAGTAGATGCAAACTCATCCTTTTAGAAACTTGTTTGGGCTGTTGAGAGGAGTAAAAAACCATCAAAAATTTCAATCCTGCATGATTTTACCAAGAAATGTGATTCTTCATTCAAAACCTGATTTTTGCTATTGGGCTCTATTGAATAGTGAATGTTTTGAATTTTCTCCAAAAGTAAAGTAGTTGCAAACTCATGCTTTTAGAGACTTGTTTGGGCTCATGAGAGGAGTAGAAAAACATCAAAAATTTCAGTCCTGCATGATTCTACCAAGAAATGTGTGTTCATTGAAACCACTGGTTTTTGATAGCTTGGGCCCTATTGAATAATGAATGTTTTGAATTTTCTCCAAAAGTAAAGTAGTTGCAAACTCATCCTTTTAGAAACTTGTTTGGGCTGTTGAGAGGAGTAAAAAACCATCAAAAATTTCAATCCTGCATGATTCTACCAAGAAATGTGATTCTTCATTCAAAACCTGATTTTTGCTATTGGGCTCTATTGAATAATGAATGTTTTGAATTTTCTCCAAAAGTAAAGTAGTTGCAAACTCATGCTTTTAGAGACTTGTTTGGGCTCATGAGAGGAGTAGAAAAACATCAAAAATTTCAGTCCTGCATGATTCTACCAAGAAATGTGTGTTCATTGAAACCGCTGGTTTTTGATAGTTTGGGCCCTATTGAATAATGAATGTTTTGAATTTTCTCCAAAAGTAAAGTAGTTGCAAACTCATCCTTTTAGAAACTTGTTTGGGCTGTTGAGAGGAGTAAAAAACCATCAAAAATTTCAATCCTGCATGATTCTACCAAGAAATGTGATTCTTCATTCAAAACCTGATTTTTGCTATTGGGCTCTATTGAATAATGAATGTTTTGAATTTTCTCCAAAAGTAAAGTAGTTGCAAACTCATGCTTTTAGAGACTTGTTTGGGCTCATGAGAGGAGTAGAAAAACATCAAAAATTTCAGTCCTGCATGATTCTACCAAGAAATGTGTGTTCATTCAAACCGCTGGTTTTTGATAGTTTGGGCCGTATTGAATAATGAATGTTTTGAATTTTCTCCAAAAGTAAAGTAGTTGCAAACTCATCCTTTTAGAAACTTGTTTGGGCTGTTGAGAGGAGTAAAAAACCATCAAAAATTTCAATCCTGCATGATTTTACCAAGAAATGTGATTCTTCATTCAAAACGCTGGTTTTTGCTATTGGGCTCTATTGAATAATGAATGTTTTGAATTTTCTCCAAAAGTAAAGTAGTTGCAAACTCATCCTTTTAGAAACTTGTTTGGGCTGTTGAGAGGAGTAAAAATCCATCAAAAATTTCAATCCTGCATGATTCTACCAAGAAATGTGATTCTTCATTCAAAACGCTGGTTTTTGCTATTGGGCTCTTTTGAGTAATGAATGTTTTGAATTTTCTCCAAAAGTAAAGTAGTTGCAAACTCATGCTTTTAGAGACTTGTTTGGGCTCATGAGAGGAGTAGAAAAACATCAAAAATTTCAGTCCTGCATGATTCTACCAAGAAATGTGTGTTCATTCAAACCGCTGGTTTTTGATAGTTTGGGCCCTATTGAATAATGAATGTTTTGAATTTTCTCCAAAAGTAAAGTAGTTGCAAACTCATCCTTTTAGAAACTTGTTTGGGCTGTTGAGAGGAGTAAAAAACCATCAAAAATTTCAATCCTGCATGATTTTACCAAGAAATGTGATTCTTCATTCAAAACCTGATTTTTGCTATTGGGCTCTATTGAATAGTGAATGTTTTGAATTTTCTCCAAAAGTAAAGTAGTTGCAAACTCATGCTTTTAGAGACTTGTTTGGGCTCATGAGAGGAGTAGAAAAACATCAAAAATTTCAGTCCTGCATGATTCTACCAAGAAATGTGTGTTCATTGAAACCGCTGGTTTTTGATAGTTTGGGCCCTATTGAATAATGAATGTTTTGAATTTTCTCCAAAAGTAAAGTAGTTGCAAACTCATCCTTTTAGAAACTTGTTTGGGCTGTTGAGAGGAGTAAAAAACCATCAAAAATTTCAATCCTGCATGATTTTACCAAGAAATGTGATTCTTCATTCAAAACCTGATTTTTGCTATTGGGCTCTATTGAATAATGAATGTTTTGAATTTTCTCCAAAAGTAAAGTAGTTGCAAACTCATGCTTTTAGAGACTTGTTTGGGCTCATGAGAGGAGTAGAAAAACATCAAAAATTTCAGTCCTGCATGATTCTACCAAGAAATGTGTGTTCATTGAAACCGCTGGCTTTTGATAGTTTGGGCCCTATTGAATAATGAATGTTTTGAATTTTCTCCAAAAGTAAAGTAGTTGCAAACTCATCCTTTTAGAAACTTGTTTGGGCTGTTGAGAGGAGTAAAAAACCATCAAAAATTTCAATCCTGCATGATTCTACCAAGAAATGTGATTCTTCATTCAAAACGCTGGTTTTTGCTATTGGGCTCTTTTGAGTAATGAATGTTTTGAATTTTCTCCAAAAGTAAAGTAGTTGCAAACTCATGCTTTTAGAGACTTGTTTGGGCTCATGAGAGGAGTAGAAAAACATCAAAAATTTCAGTCCTGCATGATTCTACCAAGAAATGTGTGTTCATTGAAACCGCTGGTTTTTGATAGTTTGGGCCCTATTGAATAATGAATGTTTTGAATTTTCTCCAAAAGTAAAGTAGTTGCAAACTCATCCTTTTACAAACTTGTTTGGGCTGTTGAGAGGAGTAAAAAACCATCAAAAATTTCAATCCTGCATGATTCTACCAAGAAATGTGATTCTTCATTCAAAACCTGATTTTTGCTATTGGGCTCTATTGAATAATGAATGTTTTGAATTTTCTCCAAAAGTAAAGTAGTTGCAAACTCATGCTTTTAGAGACTTGTTTGGGCTCATGAGAGGAGTAGAAAAACATCAAAAATTTCAGTCCTGCATGATTCTACCAAGAAATGTGTGTTCATTGAAACCGCTGGTTTTTGATAGTTTGGGCCCTATTGAATAATGAATGTTTTGAATTTTCTCCAAAAGTAAAGTAGTTGCAAACTCATCCTTTTAGAAACTTGTTTGGGCTGTTGAGAGGAGTAAAAAACCATCAAAAATTTCAATCCTGCATGATTCTACCAAGAAATGTGATTCTTCATTCAAAACGCTGGTTTTTGCTATTGGGCTCTTTTGAGTAATGAATGTTTTGAATTTTCTCCAAAAGTAAAGTAGTTGCAAACTCATGCTTTTAGAGACTTGTTTGGGCTCATGAGAGGAGTAGAAAAACATCAAAAATTTCAGTCCTGCATGATTCTACCAAGAAATGTGTGTTCATTCAAACCGCTGGTTTTTGATAGTTTGGGCCCTATTGAATAATGAATGTTTTGAATTTTCTCCAAAAGTAAAGTAGTTGCAAACTCATCCTTTTAGAAACTTGTTTGGGCTGTTGAAAGGAGTAAAAAACCATCAAAAATTTCAATCCTGCATGATTTTACCAAGAAATGTGATTCTTCATTCAAAACCTGATTTTTGCTATTGGGCTCTATTGAATAATGAATGTTTTGAATTTTCTCCAAAAGTAAAGTAATTGCAAACTCATGCTTTAACAGACTTGTTTGGGCTCATGAGAGGAGTAGAAAAACATCAAAAATTTCAGTCCTGCATGATTCTACCAAGAAATGTGTGTTCATTGAAACCGCTGGTTTTTGATAGTTTGGGCCCTATTGAATAATGAATGTTTTGAATTTTCTCCAAAAGTAAAGTAGTTACAAACTCATCCTTTTAGAAACTTGTTTGGGCTGTTGAGAGGAGTAAAAAACCATCAAAAATTTCAATCCTGCATGATTCTACCAAGAAATGTGATTCTTCATTCAAAACCTGATTTTTGCTATTGGGCTCTATTGAATAATGAATGTTTTGAATTTTCTCCAAAAGTAAAGTAGTTGCAAATTCATGCTTTTAGAGACTTGTTTGGGCTCATGAGAGGAGTAGGAAAACATCAAAAATTTCAGTCCTGCATAATTCTACCAAGAAATGTGTGTTCATTCAAACCGCTGGTTTTTGATAGTTTGGGCCCTATTGAATAATGAATGTTTTGAATTTTCTCCAAAAGTAAAGTAGTTGCAAACTCATCCTTTTAGAAACTTGTTTGGGCTGTTGAGAGGAGTAAAAAACCATCAAAAATTTCAATCCTGCATGATTCTACCAAGAAATGTGATTCTTCATTCAAAACCTGATTTTTGCTATTGGGCTCTATTGAATAATGAATGTTTTGAATTTTCTCCAAAAGTAAAGTAGTTGCAAACTCATGCTTTTAGAGACTTGTTTGGGCTCATGAGAGGAGTAGAAAAACATCAAAAATTTCAGTCCTGCATGATTCTACCAAGAAATGTGTGTTCATTGAAACCGCTGGTTTTTGATAGTTTGGGCCCTATTGAATAATGAATGTTTTGAATTTTCTCCAAAAGTTAAGTAGTTGCAAACTCATCCTTTTAGAAACTTGTTTGGGCTGTTGAGAGGAGTAAAAAACCATCAAAAATTTCAATCCTGCATGATTTTACCAAGAAATGTGATTCTTCATTCAAAACCTGATTTTTGCTATTGGGCTCTATTGAATAGTGAATGTTTTGAATTTTCTCCAAAAGTAAAGTAGTTGCAAACTCATGCTTTTAGAGACTTGTTTGGGCTCATGAGAGGAGTAGAAAAACATCAAAAATTTCAGTCCTGCATGATTCTACCAAGAAATGTATGTTCATTGAAACCGCTGGTTTTTGATAGTTTGGGCCCTATTGAATAATGAATGTTTTGAATTTTCTCCAAAAGTAAAGTAGTTGCAAACTCATCCTTTTAGAAACTTGTTTGGGCTGTTGAGAGGAGTAAAAAACCATCAAAAATTTCAAACCTGCATGATTTTACCAAGAAATGTGATTCTTCATTCAAAACCTGATTTTTGCTATTGGGCTCTATTGAATAATGAACGTTTTGAATTTTCTCCAAAAGTAAAGTAGTTGCAAACTCATGCTTTTAGAGACTTGTTTGGGCTCATGAGAGGAGTAGAAAAACATCAAAAATTTCAGTCCTGCATGATTCTACCAAGAAATGTGTGTTCATTGAAACCGCTGGTTTTTGATAGTTTGGGCCCTATTGAATAATGAATGTTTTGAATTTTCTCCAAAAGTAAAGTAGTTGCAAACTCATCCTTTTAGAAACTTGTTTGGGCTGTTGAGAGGAGTAAAAAACCATCAAAAATTTCAATCCTGCATGATTCTACCAAGAAATGTGATTCTTCATTCAAAACCTGATTTTTGCTATTGGGCTCTATTGAATAATGAATGTTTTGAATTTTCTCCAAAAGTAAAGTAGTTGCAAACTCATGCTTTTAGAGACTTGTTTGGGCTCATGAGAGGAGTAGAAAAACATCAAAAATTTCAGTCCTGCATGATTCTACCAAGAAATGTGTGTTCATTGAAACCGCTGGTTTTTGATAGTTTGGGCCCTATTGAATAATGAATGTTTTGAATTTTCTCCAAAAGTAAAGTAGTTGCAAACTCATCCTTTTAGAAACTTGTTTGGGCTGTTGAGAGGAGTAAAAAACCATCAAAAATTTCAATCCTGCATGATTCTACCAAGAAATGTGATTCTTCATTCAAAACGCTGGTTTTTGCTATTGGGCTCTTTTGAGTAATGAATGTTTTGAATTTTCTCCAAAAGTAAAGTAGTTGCAAACTCATGCTTTTAGAGACTTGTTTGGGCTCATGAGAGGAGTAGAAAAACATCAAAAATTTCAGTCCTGCATGATTCTACCAAGAAATGTGTGTTCATTCAAACCGCTGGTTTTTGATAGTTTGGGCCCTATTGAATAATGAATGTTTTGAATTTTCTCCAAAAGTAAAGTAGTTGCAAACTCATCCTTTTAGAAACTTGTTTGGGCTGTTGAGAGGAGTAAAAAACCATCAAAAATTTCAATCCTGCATGATTTTAGCAAGAAATGTGATTCTTCATTCAAAACCTGATTTTTGCTATTGGGCTCTATTGAATAATGAATGTTTTGAATTTTCTCCAAAAGTAAAGTAGTTGCAAACTCATGCTTTTAGAGACTTGTTTGGGCTCATGAGAGGAGTAGAAAAACATCAAAAATTTCAGTCCTGCATGATTCTACCAAGAAATGTGTGTTCATTGAAACCGCTGGTTTTTGATAGTTTGGGCCCTATTGAATAATGAATGTTTTGAATTTTCTCCAAAAGTAAAGTAGTTGCAAACTCATCCTTTTAAAAACTTGTTTGGGCTGTTGAGAGGAGTAAAAAACCATCAAAAATTTCAATCCTGCATGATTCTACCAAGAAATGTGATTCTTCATTCAAAACCTGATTTTTGCTATTGGGCTCTATTAAATAATGAATGTTTTGAATTTTCTCCAAAAGTAAAGTAGTTGCAAACTCATGCTTTTAGAGACTTGTTTGGGCTCATGAGAGGAGTAGAAAAACATCAAAAATTTCAGTCCTGCATGATTCTACCAAGAAATGTGTGTTCATTGAAACCGCTGGTTTTTGATAGTTTGGGCCCTATTGAATAATGAATGTTTTGAATTTTCTCCAAAAGTAAAGTAGTTGCAAACTCATCCTTTTAGAAACTTGTTTGGGCTGTTGAGAGGAGTAAAAAACCATCAAAAATTTCAATCCTGCATGATTCTACCAAGAAATGTGATTCTTCATTCAAAACGCTGGTTTTTGCTATTGGGCTCTTTTGAGTAATGAATGTTTTGAATTTTCTCCAAAAGTAAAGTAGTTGCAAACTCATGCTTTTAGAGACTTGTTTGGGCTCATGAGAGGAGTAGAAAAACATCAAAAATTTCAGTCCTGCATGATTCTACCAAGAAATGTGTGTTCATTGAAACCGCTGGTTTTTGATAGTTTGGGCCCTATTGAATAATGAATGTTTTGAATTTTCTCCAAAAGTAAAGTAGTTGCAAACTCATCCTTTTAGAAACTTGTTTGGGCTGTTGAGAGGAGTAAAAAACCATCAAAAATTTCAATCCTGCATGATTTTACCAAGAAATGTGATTCTTCATTCAAAACCTGATTTTTGCTATTGGGCTCTATTGAATAATGAATGTTTTGAATTTTCTCCAAAAGTAAAGTAGTTGCAAACTCATGCTTTTAGAGACTTGTTTGGGCTCATGAGAGGAGTAGAAAAACATCAAAAATTTCAGTCCTGCATGATTCTACCAAGAAATGTGTGTTCATTCAAACCGCTGGTTTTTGATAGTTTGGGCCCTATTGAATAATGAATGTTTTGAATTTTCTCCAAAAGTAAAGTAGTTGCAAACTCATCCTTTTAGAAACTTGTTTGGGCTGTTGAGAGGAGTAAAAAACCATCAAAAATTTCAATCCTGCATGATTTTAGCAAGAAATGTGATTCTTCATTCAAAACCTGATTTTTGCTATTGGGCTCTATTGAATAATGAATGTTTTGAATTTTCTCCAAAAGTAAAGTAGTTGCAAACTCATGCTTTTAGAGACTTGTTTGGGCTCATGAGAGGAGTAGAAAAACATCAAAAATTTCAGTCCTGCATGATTCTACCAAGAAATGTGTGTTCATTGAAACCGCTGGTTTTTGATAGTTTGGGCCCTATTGAATAATGAATGTTTTGAATTTTCTCCAAAAGTAAAGTAGTTGCAAACTCATCCTTTTAGAAACTTGTTTGGGCTGTTGAGAGGAGTAAAAAACCATCAAAAATTTCAATCCTGCATGATTCTACCAAGAAATGTGATTCTTCATTCAAAACCTGATTTTTGCTATTGGGCTCTATTAAATAATGAATGTTTTGAATTTTCTCCAAAAGTAAAGTAGTTGCAAACTCATGCTTTTAGAGACTTGTTTGGGCTCATGAGAGGAGTAGAAAAACATCAAAAATTTCAGTCCTGCATGATTCTACCAAGAAATGTGTGTTCATTGAAACCGCTGGTTTTTGATAGTTTGGGCCCTATTGAATAATGAATGTTTTGAATTTTCTCCAAAAGTAAAGTAGTTGCAAACTCATCCTTTTAGAAACTTGTTTGGGCTGTTGAGAGGAGTAAAAAACCATCAAAAATTTCAATCCTGCATGATTCTACCAAGAAATGTGATTCTTCATTCAAAACGCTGGTTTTTGCTATTGGGCTCTTTTGAGTAATGAATGTTTTGAATTTTCTCCAAAAGTAAAGTAGTTGCAAACTCATGCTTTTAGAGACTTGTTTGGGCTCATGAGAGGAGTAGAAAAACATCAAAAATTTCAGTCCTGCATGATTCTACCAAGAAATGTGTGTTCATTCAAACCGCTGGTTTTTGATAGTTTGGGCCCTATTGAATAATGAATGTTTTGAATTTTCTCCAAAAGTAAAGTAGTTGCAAACTCATCCTTTTAGAAACTTGTTTGGGCTGTTGAGAGGAGTAAAAAACCATCAAAAATTTCAATCCTGCATGATTTTACCAAGAAATGTGATTCTTCATTCAAAACCTGATTTTTGCTATTGGGCTCTATTGAATAATGAATGTTTTGAATTTTCTCCAAAAGTAAAGTAGTTGCAAACTCATGCTTTTAGAGACTTGTTTGGGCTCATGAGAGGAGTAGAAAAACATCAAAAATTTCAGTCCTGCATGATTCTACCAAGAAATGTGTGTTCATTCAAACCGCTGGTTTTTGATAGTTTGGGCCCTATTGAATAATGAATGTTTTGAATTTTCTCCAAAAGTAAAGTAGTTGCAAACTCATCCTTTTAGAAACTTGTTTGGGCTGTTGAGAGGAGTAAAAAACCATAAAAAATTTCAATCCTGCATGATTCTACCTAGAAATGTGATTCTTCATTCAAAACCTGATTTTTGCTATTGGGCTCTATTGAATAATGAATGTTTTGAATTTTCTCCAAAAGTAAAGTAGTTGCAAACTCATGCTTTTAGAGACTTGTTTGGGCTCATGAGAGGAGTAGAAAAACATCAAAAATTTCAGTCCTGCATGATTCTACCAAGAAATGTGTGTTCATTGAAACCGCTGGTTTTTGATAGTTTGGGCCCTATTGAATAATGAATGTTTTGAATTTTCTCCAAAAGTAAAGTAGTTGCAAACTCATCCTTTTAGAAACTTGTTTGGGCTGTTGAGAGGAGTAAAAAACCATCAAAAATTTCAATCCTGCATGATTTTATCAAGAAATGTGATTCTTCATTTTAAAACCTGATTTTTGCTATTGGGCTCTATTGAATAATGAATGTTTTGAATTTTCTCCAAAAGTAAAGTAGTTGCAAACTCATGCTTTTAGAGACTTGTTTGGGCTCATGAGAGGAGTAGAAAAACATCAAAAATTTCAGTCCTGCATGATTCTTCCAAGAAATGTGTGTTCATTCAAACCGCTGGTTTTTGATAGTTTGGGCCCTATTGAATAATGAATGTTTTGAATTTTCTCCAAAAGTAAAGTAGTTGCAAACTCATCCTTTTAGAAACTTGTTTGGGCTGTTGAGAGGAGTAAAAAAACCATCAAAAATTTCAATCCTGCATGATTCTACCAAGAAATGTGATTCTTCATTCAAAACGCTGGTTTTTGCTATTGGGCTCTATTGAATAATGAATGTTTTGAATTTTCTCCAAAAGTAAAGTAGTTGCAAACTCATGCTTTTAGAAACTTGTTTGGGCTCATGAGAGGAGTAGAAAAACATTAAAAATTTCAGTCCTGCATGATTCTACCAAGAAATGTGTGTTCATTCAAACCGCTGGTTTTTGATAGTTTGGGCCCTATTGAATAATGAATGTTTTGAATTTTCTCCAAAAGTAAAGTAGTTGCAAACTCATCCTTTTAGAAACTTGTTTGGGCTGTTGAGAGGAGTAAAAAACCATCAAAAATTTCAATCCTGCATGATTCTACCAAGAAATGTGATTCTTCATTCAAAACGCTGGTTTTTGCTATTGGGCTCTTTTGAGTAATGAATGTTTTGAATTTTCTCCAAAAGTAAAGTAGTTGCAAACTCATGCTTTTAGAGACTTGTTTGGGCTCATGAGAAGAGTAAAAAAACATCAAAAATTTCAGTCCTGCATGATTCTACCAAGAAATGTGTGTTCATTGAAACCGCTGGTTTTTGATAGTTTAGGCCCTATTGAATAATGAATGTTTTGAATTTTCTCCAAAAGTAAAGTAGTTGCAAACTCATCCTTTTAGAAACTTGTTTGGGCTGTTGAGAGGAGTAAAAAACCATCAAAAATTTCAATCCTGCATGATTCTACCAAGAAATGTGATTCTTCATTCAAAACGCTGGTTTTTGCTATTGGGCTCTTTTGAGTAATGAATGTTTTGAATTTTCTCCAAAAGTAAAGTAGTTGCAAACTCATGCTTTTAGAGACTTGTTTGGGCTCATGAGAGGAGTAAAAAAACATCAAAAATTTCAGTCCTGCATGATTCTACCAAGAAATGTGTGTTCATTGAAACCGCTGGTTTTTGATAGTTTGGGCCCTATTGAATAATGAATGTTTTGAATTTTCTCCAAAAGTAAAGTAGTTGCAAACTCATCCTTTTAGAAACTTGTTTGGGCTGTTGAGAGGAGTAAAAAACCATCAAAAATTTCAATCCTGCATGATTCTACCAAGAAATGTGATTCTTCATTCAAAACCTGATTTTTGCTATTGGGCTCTATTAAATAATGAATGTTTTGAATTTTCTCCAAAAGTAAAGTAGTTGCAAACTCATGCTTTTAGAGACTTGTTTGGGCTCATGAGAGGAGAAGAAAAACATCAAAAATTTCAGTCCTGCATGATTCTACCAAGAAATGTGTGTTCATTGAAACCGCTGGTTTTTGATAGTTTGGGCCCTATTGAATAATGAATGTTTTGAATTTTCTCCAAAAGTAAAGTAGTTGCAAACTCATCCTTTTAGAAACTTGTTTGGGCTGTTGAGAGGAGTAAAAAACCATCAAAAATTTCAATCCTGCATGATTCTACCAAGAAATGTGATTCTTCATTCAAAACGCTGGTTTTTGCTATTGGGCTCTTTTGAGTAATGAATGTTTTGAATTTTCTCCAAAAGTAAAGTAGTTGCAAACTCATGCTTTTAGAGACTTGTTTGGGCTCATGAGAGGAGTAGAAAAACATCAAAAATTTCAGTCCTGCATGATTCTACCAAGAAATGTGTGTTCATTCAAACCGCTGGTTTTTGATAGTTTGGGCCCTATTGAATAATGAATGTTTTGAATTTTCTCCAAAAGTAAAGTAGTTGCAAACTCATCCTTTTAGAAACTTGTTTGGGCTGTTGAGAGGAGTAAAAAACCATCAAAAATTTCAATCCTGCATGATTTTACCAAGAAATGTGATTCTTCATTCAAAACCTGATTTTTGCTATTGGGCTCTATTGAATAATGAATGTTTTGAATTTTCTCCAAAAGTAAAGTAGTTGCAAACTCATGCTTTTAGAGACTTGTTTGGGCTCATGAGAGGAGTAGAAAAACATTAAAAATTTCAGTCCTGCATGATTCTACCAAGAAATGTGTGTTCATTCAAACCGCTGGTTTTTGATAGTTTGGGCCCTATTGAATAATGAATGTTTTGAATTTTCTCCAAAAGTAAAGTAGTTGCAAACTCATCCTTTTAGAAACTTGTTTGGGCTGTTGAGAGGAGTAAAAAACCATAAAAAATTTCAATCCTGCATGATTCTACCTAGAAATGTGATTCTTCATTCAAAACCTGATTTTTGCTATTGGGCTCTATTGAATAATGAATGTTTTGAATTTTCTCCAAAAGTAAAGTAGTTGCAAACTCATGCTTTTAGAGACTTGTTTGGGCTCATGAGAGGAGTAGAAAAACATCAAAAATTTCAGTCCTGCATGATTCTACCAAGAAATGTGTGTTCATTGAAACCGCTGGTTTTTGATAGTTTGGGCCCTATTGAATAATGAATGTTTTGAATTTTCTCCAAAAGTAAAGTAGTTGCAAACTCATCCTTTTAGAAACTTGTTTGGGCTGTTGAGAGGAGTAAAAAACCATCAAAAATTTCAATCCTGCATGATTTTATCAAGAAATGTGATTCTTCATTTTAAAACCTGATTTTTGCTATTGGGCTCTATTGAATAATGAATGTTTTGAATTTTCTCCAAAAGTAAAGTAGTTGCAAACTCATGCTTTTAGAGACTTGTTTGGGCTCATGAGAGGAGTAGAAAAACATCAAAAATTTCAGTCCTGCATGATTCTTCCAAGAAATGTGTGTTCATTCAAACCGCTGGTTTTTGATAGTTTGGGCCCTATTGAATAATGAATGTTTTGAATTTTCTCCAAAAGTAAAGTAGTTGCAAACTCATCCTTTTAGAAACTTGTTTGGGCTGTTGAGAGGAGTAAAAAACCATCAAAAATTTCAATCCTGCATGATTCTACCAAGAAATGTGATTCTTCATTCAAAACGCTGGTTTTTGCTATTGGGCTCTATTGAATAATGAATGTTTTGAATTTTCTCCAAAAGTAAAGTAGTTGCAAACTCATGCTTTTAGAAACTTGTTTGGGCTCATGAGAGGAGTAGAAAAACATTAAAAATTTCAGTCCTGCATGATTCTACCAAGAAATGTGTGTTCATTCAAACCGCTGGTTTTTGATAGTTTGGGCCCTATTGAATAATGAATGTTTTGAATTTTCTCCAAAAGTAAAGTAGTTGCAAACTCATCCTTTTAGAAACTTGTTTGGGCTGTTGAGAGGAGTAAAAAACCATAAAAAATTTCAATCCTGCATGATTCTACCTAGAAATGTGATTCTTCATTCAAAACCTGATTTTTGCTATTGGGCTCTATTGAATAATGAATGTTTTGAATTTTCTCCAAAAGTAAAGTAGTTGCAAACTCATGCTTTTAGAGACTTGTTTGGGCTCATGAGAGGAGTAGAAAAACATCAAAAATTTCAGTCCTGCATGATTCTACCAAGAAATGTGTGTTCATTGAAACCGCTGGTTTTTGATAGTTTGGGCCCTATTGAATAATGAATGTTTTGAATTTTCTCCAAAAGTAAAGTAGTTGCAAACTCATCCTTTTAGAAACTTGTTTGGGCTGTTGAGAGGAGTAAAAAACCATCAAAAATTTCAATCCTGCATGATTTTATCAAGAAATGTGATTCTTCATTTTAAAACCTGATTTTTGCTATTGGGCTCTATTGAATAATGAATGTTTTGAATTTTCTCCAAAAGTAAAGTAGTTGCAAACTCATGCTTTTAGAGACTTGTTTGGGCTCATGAGAGGAGTAGAAAAACATCAAAAATTTCAGTCCTGCATGATTCTTCCAAGAAATGTGTGTTCATTCAAACCGCTGGTTTTTGATAGTTTGGGCCCTATTGAATAATGAATGTTTTGAATTTTCTCCAAAAGTAAAGTAGTTGCAAACTCATCCTTTTAGAAACTTGTTTGGGCTGTTGAGAGGAGTAAAAAACCATCAAAAATTTCAATCCTGCATGATTCTACCAAGAAATGTGATTCTTCATTCAAAACGCTGGTTTTTGCTATTGGGCTCTATTGAATAATGAATGTTTTGAATTTTCTCCAAAAGTAAAGTAGTTGCAAACTCATGCTTTTAGAAACTTGTTTGGGCTCATGAGAGGAGTAGAAAAACATCAAAAATTTCAGTCCTTCATGATTCTACCAAGAAATGTGTGTTCATTGAAACCGCTGGTTTTTGATAGTTTGGGCCCTATTGAATAATGAATGTTTTGAATTTTCTCCAAAAGTAAAGTAGTTGCAAACTCATCCTTTTAGAAACTTGTTTGGGCTGTTGAGAGGAGTAAAAAACCATCAAAAATTTCAATCCTGCATGATTCTACCAAGAAATGTGATTCTTCATTCAAAACGCTGGTTTTTGCTATTGGGCTCTTTTGAGTAATGAATGTTTTGAATTTTCTCCAAAAGTAAAGTAGTTGCAAACTCATGCTTTTAGAGACTTGTTTGGGCTCATGAGAAGAGTAAAAAAACATCAAAAATTTCAGTCCTGCATGATTCTACCAAGAAATGTGTGTTCATTGAAACCGCTGGTTTTTGATAGTTTGGGCCCTATTGAATAATGAATGTTTTGAATTTTCTCCAAAAGTAAAGTAGTTGCAAACTCATCCTTTTAGAAACTTGTTTGGGCTGTTGAGAGGAGTAAAAAACCATCAAAAATTTCAATCCTGCATGATTCTACCAAGAAATGTGATTCTTCATTCAAAACGCTGGTTTTTGCTATTGGGCTCTTTTGAGTAATGAATGTTTTGAATTTTCTCCAAAAGTAAAGTAGTTGCAAACTCATGCTTTTAGAGACTTGTTTGGGCTCATGAGAGGAGTAAAAAAACATCAAAAATTTCAGTCCTGCATGATTCTACCAAGAAATGTGTGTTCATTGAAACCGCTGGTTTTTGATAGTTTGGGCCCTATTGAATAATGAATGTTTTGAATTTTCTCCAAAAGTAAAGTAGTTGCAAACTCATCCTTTTAGAAACTTGTTTGGGCTGTTGAGAGGAGTAAAAAACCATCAAAAATTTAAATCCTGCATGATTCTACCAAGAAATGTGATTCTTCATTCAAAACGCTGGTTTTTGCTATTGGGCTCTTTTGAGTAATGAATGTTTTGAATTTTCTCCAAAAGTAAAGTAGTTGCAAACTCATCCTTTTAGAAACTTGTTTGGGCTGTTGAGAGGAGTAAAAAACCATCAAAAATTTCAATCCTGCATGATTCTACCAAGAAATGTGATTCTTCATTCAAAACGCTGGTTTTTGCTATTGGGCTCTATTGAATAATGAATGTTTTGAATTTTCTCCAAAAGTAAAGTAGTTGCAAACTCATGCTTTTAGAAACTTGTTTGGGCTCATGAGAGGAGTAGAAAAACATCAAAAATTTCAGTCCTGCATGATTCTACCAAGAAATGTGTGTTCATTGAAACCGCTGGTTTTTGATAGTTTGGGCCCTATTGAATAATGAATGTTTTGAATTTTCTCCAAAAGTAAAGTAGTTGCAAACTCATCCTTTTAGAAACTTGTTTGGGCTGTTGAGAGGAGTAAAAAACCATCAAAAATTTCAATCCTGCATGATTCTACCAAGAAATGTGATTCTTCATTCAAAACGCTGGTTTTTGCTATTGGGCTCTTTTGAGTAATGAATGTTTTGAATTTTCTCCAAAAGTAAAGTAGTTGCAAACTCATGCTTTTAGAGACTTGTTTGGGCTCATGAGAAGAGTAAAAAAACATCAAAAATTTCAGTCCTGCATGATTCTACCAAGAAATGTGTGTTCATTGAAACCGCTGGTTTTTGATAGTTTGGGCCCTATTGAATAATGAATGTTTTGAATTTTCTCCAAAAGTAAAGTAGTTGCAAACTCATCCTTTTAGAAACTTGTTTGGGCTGTTGAGAGGAGTAAAAAACCATCAAAAATTTCAATCCTGCATGATTCTACCAAGAAATGTGATTCTTCATTCAAAACGCTGGTTTTTGCTATTGGGCTCTTTTGAGTAATGAATGTTTTGAATTTTCTCCAAAAGTAAAGTAGTTGCAAACTCAAGCTTTTAGAGACTTGTTTGGGCTCATGAGAGGAGTAAAAAAACATCAAAAATTTCAGTCCTGCATGATTCTACCAAGAAATGTGTGTTCATTGAAACCGCTGGTTTTTGATAGTTTGGGCCCTATTGAATAATGAATGTTTTGAATTTTCTCCAAAAGTAAAGTAGTTGCAAACTCATCCTTTTAGAAACTTGTTTGGGCTGTTGAGAGGAGTAAAAAACCATCAAAAATTTCAATCCTGCATGATTCTACCAAGAAATGTGATTCTTCATTCAAAACGCTGGTTTTTGCTATTGGGCTCTTTTGAGTAATGAATGTTTTGAATTTTCTCCAAAAGTAAAGTAGTTGCAAACTCATCCTTTTAGAAACTTGTTTGGGCTGTTGAGAGGAGTAAAAAACCATCAAAAATTTCAATCCTGCATGATTCTACCAAGAAATGTGATTCTTCATTCAAAATGCTGGTTTTTGCTATTGGGCTCTATTGAATAATGAATGTTTTGAATTTTCTCCAAAAGTAAAGTAGTTGCAAACTCATGCTTTTAGAGACTTGTTTGGGCTCATGAGAGGAGTAGAAAAACATCAAAAATTTCAGTCCTGCATGATTCTACCAAGAAATGTGTGTTCATTGAAACCGCTGGTTTTTGATAGTTTGGGCCCTATTGAATAATGAATGTTTTGAATTTTCTCCAAAAGTAAAGTAGTTGCAAACTCATCCTTTTAGAAACTTGTTTGGGCTGTTGAGAGGAGTAAAAAACCATCAAAAATTTCAATCCTGCATGATTATACCAAGAAATGTGATTCTTCATTCAAAACGCTGGTTTTTGCTATTGGGCTCTTTTGAGTAATGAATGTTTTGAATTTTCTCCAAAAGTAAAGTAGTTGCAAACTCATCCTTTTAGAAACTTGTTTGGGCTGTTGAGAGGAGTAAAAAACCATCAAAAATTTCAATCCTGCATGATTCTACCAAGAAATGTGATTCTTCATTCAAAACGCTGGTTTTTGCTATTGGGCTCTATTGAATAATGAATGTTTTGAATTTTCTCCAAAAGTAAAGTAGTTGCAAACTCATGCTTTTAGAGACTTGTTTGGGCTCATGAGAGGAGTAGAAAAACATCAAAAATTTCAGTCCTGCATGATTCTACCAAGAAATGTGTGTTCATTGAAACCGCTGGTTTTTGATAGTTTGGGCCCTATTGAATAATGAATGTTTTGAATTTTCTCCAAAAGTAAAGTAGTTGCAAACTCATCCTTTTAGAAACTTGTTTGGGCTGTTGAGAGGAGTAAAAAACCATCAAAAATTTCAATCCTGCATGATTCTACCAAGAAATGTGATTCTTCATTCAAAACGCTGGTTTTTGCTATTGGGCTCTTTTGAGTAATGAATGTTTTGAATTTTCTCCAAAAGTAAAGTAGTTGCAAACTCATGCTTTTAGAGACTTGTTTGGGCTCATAAGAGGAGTAAAAAAACATCAAAAATTTCAGTCCTGCATGATTCTACCAAGAAATGTGTGTTCATTCAAACCGCTGGTTTTTGATAGTTTGGGCCCTATTGAATAATGAATGTTTTGAATTTTCTCCAAAAGTAAAGTAGTTGCAAACTCATCCTTTTAGAAACTTGTTTGGGCTGTTGAGAGGAGTAAAAAACCATCAAAAATTTCAATCCTGCATGATTTTACCAAGAAATGTGATTCTTCATTCAAAACCTGATTTTTGCTATTGGGCTCTATTGAATAATGAATGTTTTGAATTTTCTCCAAAAGTAAAGTAGTTGCAAACTCATGCTTTTAGAGACTTGTTTGGGCTCATGAGAGGAGTAGAAAAACATCAAAAATTTCAGTCCTGCATGATTCTACCAAGAAATGTGTGTTCATTGAAACCACTGGTTTTTGATAGCTTGGGCCCTATTGAATAATGAATGTTTTGAATTTTCTCCAAAAGTAAAGTAGTTGCAAACTCATCCTTTTAGAAACTTGTTTGGGCTGTTGAGAAGAGAAAAAACCATCAAAAATTTCAATCCTGCATGATTCTACCAAGAAATGTGATTCTTCATTCAAAACCTGATTTTTGCTATTGGGCTCTATTGAATAATGAATGTTTTGAATTTTCTCCAAAATTAAAGTAGTTGCAAACTCATCCTTTTAGAAACTTGTTTGGGCTGTTGAGAGGAGTAAAAAACCATCAAAAATTTCAATCCTGCATGATTTTACCAAGAAATGTGATTCTTCATTCAAAACCTGATTTTTGCTATTGGGCTCTATTGAATAGTGAATGTTTTGAATTTTCTCCAAAAGTAAAGTAGTTGCAAACTCATGCTTTTAGAGACTTGTTTGGGCTCATGAGAGGAGTAGAAAAACATCAAAAATTTCAGTCCTGCATGATTCTACCAAGAAATGTGTGTTCATTGAAACCGCTGGTTTTTGATAGTTTGGGCCCTATTGAATAATGAATGTTTTGAATTTTCTCCAAAAGTAAAGTAGTTGCAAACTCATCCTTTTAGAAACTTGTTTGGGCTGTTGAGAGGAGTAAAAAACCATCAAAAATTTCAATCCTGCATGATTTTACCAAGAAATGTGATTCTTCATTCAAAACCTGATTTTTGCTATTGGGCTCTATTGAATAATGAATGTTTTGAATTTTCTCCAAAAGTAAAGTAGTTGCAAACTCATGCTTTTAGAGACTTGTTTGGGCTCATGAGAGGAGTAGAAAAACATCAAAAATTTCAGTCCTGCATGATTCTACCAAGAAATGTGTGTTCATTGAAACCACTGGTTTTTGATAGCTTGGGCCCTATTGAATAATGAATGTTTTGAATTTTCTCCAAAAGTAAAGTAGTTGCAAACTCATCCTTTTAGAAACTTGTTTGGGCTGTTGAGAGGAGTAAAAAACCATCAAAAATTTCAATCCTGCATGATTCTACCAAGAAATGTGATTCTTCATTCAAAACCTGATTTTTGCTATTGGGCTCTATTGAATAATGAATGTTTTGAATTTTCTCCAAAAGTAAAGTAGTTGCAAACTCATGCTTTTAGAGACTTGTTTGGGCTCATGAGAGGAGTAGAAAAACATCAAAAATTTCAGTCCTGCATGATTCTACCAAGAAATGTGTGTTCATTGAAACCGCTGGTTTTTGATAGTTTGGGCCCTATTGAATAATGAATGTTTTGAATTTTCTCCAAAAGTAAAGTAGTTGCAAACTCATCCTTTTAGAAACTTGTTTGGGCTGTTGAGAGGAGTAAAAAACCATCAAAAATTTCAATCCTGCATGATTCTACCAAGAAATGTGATTCTTCATTCAAAACGCTGGTTTTTGCTATTGGGCTCTTTTGAGTAATGAATGTTTTGAATTTTCTCCAAAAGTAAAGTAGTTGCAAACTCATGCTTTTAGAGACTTGTTTGGGCTCATGAGAGGAGTAGAAAAACATCAAAAATTTCAGTCCTGCATGATTCTACCAAGAAATGTGTGTTCATTGAAACCGCTGGTTTTTGATAGTTTGGGCCCTATTGAATAATGAATGTTTTGAATTTTCTCCAAAAGTAAAGTAGTTGCAAACTCATCCTTTTACAAACTTGTTTGGGCTGTTGAGAGGAGTAAAAAACCATCAAAAATTTCAATCCTGCATGATTCTACCAAGAAATGTGATTCTTCATTCAAAACCTGATTTTTGCTATTGGGCTCTATTGAATAATGAATGTTTTGAATTTTCTCCAAAAGTAAAGTAGTTGCAAACTCATGCTTTTAGAGACTTGTTTGGGCTCATGAGAGGAGTAGAAAAACATCAAAAATTTCAGTCCTGCATGATTCTACCAAGAAATGTGTGTTCATTGAAACCGCTGGTTTTTGATAGTTTGGGCCCTATTGAATAATGAATGTTTTGAATTTTCTCCAAAAGTAAAGTAGTTGCAAACTCATCCTTTTAGAAACTTGTTTGGGCTGTTGTGAGGAGTAAAAAACCATCAAAAATTTCAATCCTGCATGATTCTACCAAGAAATGTGATTCTTCATTCAAAACGCTGGTTTTTGCTATTGGGCTCTTTTGAGTAATGAATGTTTTGAATTTTCTCCAAAAGTAAAGTAGTTGCAAACTCATGCTTTTAGAGACTTGTTTGGGCTCATGAGAGGAGTAGAAAAACATCAAAAATTTCAGTCCTGCATGATTCTACCAAGAAATGTGTGTTCATTCAAACCGCTGGTTTTTGATAGTTTGGGCCCTATTGAATAATGAATGTTTTGAATTTTCTCCAAAAGTAAAGTAGTTGCAAACTCATCCTTTTAGAAACTTGTTTGGGCTGTTGAAAGGAGTAAAAAACCATCAAAAATTTCAATCCTGCATGATTTTACCAAGAAATGTGATTCTTCATTCAAAACCTGATTTTTGCTATTGGGCTCTATTGAATAATGAATGTTTTGAATTTTCTCCAAAAGTAAAGTAGTTGCAAACTCATGCTTTAAGAGACTTGTTTGGGCTCATGAGAGGAGTAGAAAAACATCAAAAATTTCAGTCCTGCATGATTCTACCAAGAAATGTGTGTTCATTGAAACCGCTGGTTTTTGATAGTTTGGGCCCTATTGAATAATGAATGTTTTGAATTTTCTCCAAAAGTAAAGTAGTTGCAAACTCATCCTTTTAGAAACTTGTTTGGGCTGTTGAGAGGAGTAAAAAACCATCAAAAATTTCAATCCTGCATGATTCTACCAAGAAATGTGATTCTTCATTCAAAACCTGATTTTTGCTATTGGGCTCTATTGAATAATAAATGTTTTGAATTTTCTCCAAAAGTAAAGTAGTTGCAAATTCATGCTTTTAGAGACTTGTTTGGGCTCATGAGAGGAGTAGAAAAACATCAAAAATTTCAGTCCTGCATGATTCTACCAAGAAATGTGTGTTCATTCAAACCGCTGGTTTTTGATAGTTTGGGCCCTATTGAATAATGAATGTTTTGAATTTTCTCCAAAAGTAAAGTAGTTGCAAACTCATCCTTTTAGAAACTTGTTTGGGCTGTTGAGAGGAGTAAAAAACCATCAAAAATTTCAATCCTGCATGATTCTACCAAGAAATGTGATTCTTCATTCAAAACCTGATTTTTGCTATTGGGCTCTATTGAATAATGAATGTTTTGAATTTTCTCCAAAAGTAAAGTAGTTGCAAACTCATGCTTTTAGAGACTTGTTTGGGCTCATGAGAGGAGTAGAAAAACATCAAAAATTTCAGTCCTGCATGATTCTACCAAGAAATGTGTGTTCATTGAAACCGCTGGTTTTTGATAGTTTGGGCCCTATTGAATAATGAATGTTTTGAATTTTCTCCAAAAGTTAAGTAGTTGCAAACTCATCCTTTTAGAAACTTGTTTGGGCTGTTGAGAGGAGTAAAAAACCATCAAAAATTTCAATCCTGCATGATTTTACCAAGAAATGTGATTCTTCATTCAAAACCTGATTTTTGCTATTGGGCTCTATTGAATAGTGAATGTTTTGAATTTTCTCCAAAAGTAAAGTAGTTGCAAACTCATGCTTTTAGAGACTTGTTTGGGCTCATGAGAGGAGTAGAAAAACATCAAAAATTTCAGTCCTGCATGATTCTACCAAGAAATGTATGTTCATTGAAACCGCTGGTTTTTGATAGTTTGGGCCCTATTGAATAATGAATGTTTTGAATTTTCTCCAAAAGTAAAGTAGTTGCAAACTCATCCTTTTAGAAACTTGTTTGGGCTGTTGAGAGGAGTAAAAAAACCATCAAAAATTTCAAACCTGCATGATTTTACCAAGAAATGTGATTCTTCATTCAAAACCTGATTTTTGCTATTGGGCTCTATTGAATAATGAATGTTTTGAATTTTCTCCAAAAGTAAAGTAGTTGCAAACTCATGCTTTTAGAGACTTGTTTGGGCTCATGAGAGGAGTAGAAAAACATCAAAAATTTCAGTCCTGCATGATTCTACCAAGAAATGTGTGTTCATTGAAACCGCTGGTTTTTGATAGTTTGGGCCCTATTGAATAATGAATGTTTTGAATTTTCTCCAAAAGTAAAGTAGTTGCAAACTCATCCTTTTAGAAACTTGTTTGGGCTGTTGAGAGGAGTAAAAAACCATCAAAAATTTCAATCCTGCATGATTCTACCAAGAAATGTGATTCTTCATTCAAAACCTGATTTTTGCTATTGGGCTCTATTGAATAATGAATGTTTTGAATTTTCTCCAAAAGTAAAGTAGTTGCAAACTCATGCTTTTAGAGACTTGTTTGGGCTCATGAGAGGAGTAGAAAAACATCAAAAATTTCAGTCCTGCATGATTCTACCAAGAAATGTGTGTTCATTGAAACCGCTGGTTTTTGATAGTTTGGGCCCTATTGAATAATGAATGTTTTGAATGTTCTCCAAAAGTAAAGTAGTTGCAAACTCATCCTTTTAGAAACTTGTTTGGGCTGTTGAGAGGAGTAAAAAACCATCAAAAATTTCAATCCTGCATGATTCTACCAAGAAATGTGATTCTTCATTCAAAACGCTGGTTTTTGCTATTGGGCTCTTTTGAGTAATGAATGTTTTGAATTTTCTCCAAAAGTAAAGTAGTTGCAAACTCATGCTTTTAGAGACTTGTTTGGGCTCATGAGAGGAGTAGAAAAACATCAAAAATTTCAGTCCTGCATGATTCTACCAAGAAATGTGTGTTCATTGAAACCGCTGGTTTTTGATAGTTTGGGCCCTATTGAATAATGAATGTTTTGAATTTTCTCCAAAAGTAAAGTAGTTACAAACTCATCCTTTTAGAAACTTGTTTGGGCTGTTGAGAGGAGTAAAAAACCATCAAAAATTTCAATCCTGCATGATTCTACCAAGAAATGTGATTCTTCATTCAAAACCTGATTTTTGCTATTGGGCTCTATTGAATAATGAATGTTTTGAATTTTCTCCAAAAGTAAAGTAGTTGCAAACTCATGCTTTTAGAGACTTGTTTGGGCTCATGAGAGGAGTAGAAAAACATCAAAAATTTCAGTCCTGCACGATTCTACCAAGAAATGTGTGTTCATTCAAACCGCTGGTTTTTGATATTTTGGGCCCTATTGAATAATGAATGTTTTGAATTTTCTCCAAAAGTAAAGTAGTTGCAAACTCATCCTTTTAGAAACTTGTTTGGGCTGTTGAGAGGAGTAAAAAACCATCAAAAATTTCAATCCTGCATGATTCTACCAAGAAATGTGATTCTTCATTCAAAACCTGATTTTTGCTATTGGGCTCTATTGAATAATGAATGTTTTGAATTTTCTCCAAAAGTAAAGTAGTTGCAAACTCATGCTTTTAGAGACTTGTTTGGGCTCATGAGAGGAGTAGAAAAACATCAAAAATTTCAGTCCTGCATGATTCTACCAAGAAATGTGTGTTCATTGAAACCGCTGATTTTTGGTAGTTTGGGCCCTATTGAATAATGAATGTTTTGATTTTTCTCCAAAAGTAAAGTAGTTGCAAACTCATCCTTTTAGAAACTTGTTTGGGCTGTTGAGAGGAGTAAAAAACCATCAAAAATTTCAATCCTGCATGATTCTACCAAGAAATGTGATTCTTCATTCAAAACGCTGGTTTTTGCTATTGGGCTCTTTTGAGTAATGAATGTTTTGAATTTTCTCCAAAAGTAAAGTAGTTGCAAACTCATGCTTTTAGAGACTTGTTTGGGCTCATGAGAGGAGTAGAAAAACATCAAAAATTTCAGTCCTGAATGATTCTACCAAGAAATGTGTGTTCATTCAAACCGCTGGTTTTTGATAGTTTGGGCCCTATTGAATAATGAATGTTTTGAATTTTCTCCAAAAGTAAAGTAGTTGCAAACTCATCCTTTTAGAAACTTGTTTGGGCTGTTGAGAGGAGTAAAAAACCATCAAAAATTTCAATCCTGCATGATTTTAGCAAGAAATGTGATTCTTCATTCAAAACCTGATTTTTGCTATTGGGCTCTATTGAATAATGAATGTTTTGAATTTTCTCCAAAAGTAAAGTAGTTGCAAACTCATGCTTTTAGAGACTTGTTTGGGCTCATGAGAGGAGTAGAAAAACATCAAAAATTTCAGTCCTGCATGATTCTACCAAGAAATGTGTGTTCATTGAAACCGCTGGTTTTTGATAGTTTGGGCCCTATTGAATAATGAATGTTTTGAATTTTCTCCAAAAGTAAAGTAGTTGCAAACTCATCCTTTTAGAAACTTGTTTGGGCTGTTGAGAGGAGTAAAAAACCATCAAAAATTTCAATCCTGCATGATTCTACCAAGAAATGTGATTCTTCATTCAAAACCTGATTTTTGCTATTGGGCTCTATTAAATAATGAATGTTTTGAATTTTCTCCAAAAGTAAAGTAGTTGCAAACTCATGCTTTTAGAGACTTGTTTGGGCTCATGAGAGGAGTAGAAAAACATCAAAAATTTCAGTCCTGCATGATTCTACCAAGAAATGTGTGTTCATTCAAACCGCTGGTTTTTGATAGTTTGGGCCCTATTGAATAATGAATGTTTTGAATTTTCTCCAAAAGTAAAGTAGTTGCAAACTCATCCTTTTAGAAACTTGTTTGGGCTGTTGAGAGGAGTAAAAAACCATAAAAAATTTCAATCCTGCATGATTCTACCAAGAAATGTGATTCTTCATTCAAAACGCTGGTTTTTGCTATTGGGCTCTTTTGAGTAATGAATGTTTTGAATTTTCTCCAAAAGTAAAGTAGTTGCAAACTCATGCTTTTAGAGACTTGTTTGGGCTCATGAGAGGAGTAGAAAAACATCAAAAATTTCAGTCCTGCATGATTCTACCAAGAAATGTGTGTTCATTCAAACCGCTGGTTTTTGATAGTTTGGGCCCTATTGAATAATGAATGTTTTGAATTTTCTCCAAAAGTAAAGTAGTTGCAAACTCATCCTTTTAGAAACTTGTTTGGGCTGTTGAGAGGAGTAAAAAACCATCAAAAATTTCAATCCTGCATGATTTTAGCAAGAAATGTGATTCTTCATTCAAAACCTGATTTTTGCTATTGGGCTCTATTGAATAATGAATGTTTTGAATTTTCTCCAAAAGTAAAGTAGTTGCAAACTCATGCTTTTAGAGACTTGTTTGGGCTCATGAGAGGAGTAGAAAAACATCAAAAATTTCAGTCCTGCATGATTCTACCAAGAAATGTGTGTTCATTCAAACCGCTGGTTTTTGATAGTTTGGGCCCTATTGAATAATGAATGTTTTGAATTTTCTCCAAAAGTAAAGTAGTTGCAAACTCATCCTTTTAGAAACTTGTTTGGGCTGTTGAGAGGAGTAAAAAACCATCAAAAATTTCAATCCTGCATGATTCTACCAAGAAATGTGATTCTTCATTCAAAACGCTGGTTTTTGCTATTGGGCTCTATTGAATAATGCTTTGAATTTTCTCCAAAAGTAAAGTAGTTGCAAACTCATGCTTTTAGAGACTTGTTTGGGCTCATGAGAGGAGTAGAAAAACATCAAAAATTTCAGTCCTGCATGATTCTACCAAGAAATGTGTGTTCATTGAAACCGCTGGTTTTTGATAGTTTGGGCCCTATTGAATAATGAATGTTTTGAATTTTCTTCAAAAGTAAAGTAGTTGCAAACTCATCCTTTTAGAAACTTGTTTGGGCTGTTGAGAGGAGTAAAAAACCATCAAAAATTTCAATCCTGCATGATTCTACCAAGAAATGTGATTCTTCATTCAAAACGCTGGTTTTTGCTATTGGGCTCTATTGAATAATGAATGTTTTGAATTTTCTCCAAAAGTAAAGTAGTTGCAAACTCATGCTTTTAGAGACTTGTTTGGGCTCATGAGAGGAGTAGAAAAACATCAAAAATTTCAGTCCTGCATGATTCTACCAAGAAATGTGTGTTCATTGAAACCGCTGGTTTTTTATAGTTTGGACCCTATTGAATAATGAATGTTTTGAATTTTCTCCAAAAGTAAAGTAGTTGCAATCTCATCCTTTTAGAAACTTGTTTGGGCTGTTGAGAGGAGTAAAAAACCATCAAAAATTTCAATCCTGCATGATTCTACCAAGAAATGTGATTCTTCATTCAAAACGCTGGTTTTTGCTATTGGGCTCTATTGAATAATGAATGTTTTGAATTTTCTCCAAAAGTAAAGTAGTTGCAAACTCATGCTTTTAGAGACTTGTTTGGGCTCATGAGAGGAGTAGAAAAACATCAAAAATTTCAGTCCTGCATGATTCTACCAAGAAATGTGTGTTCATTGAAACCGCTGGTTTTTGATAGTTTGGGCCCTATTGAATAATGAATGTTTTGAATTTTCTCCAAAAGTAAAGTAGTTGCAAACTCATCCTTTTAGAAACTTGTTTGGGCTGTTGAGAGGAGTAAAAAACCATCAAAAATTTCAATCCTGCATGATTCTACCAAGAAATGTGATTCTTCATTCAAAACGCTGGTTTTTGCTATTGGGCTCTATTGAATAATGAATGTTTTGAATTTTCTCCAAAAGTAAAGTAGTTGCAAACTCATGCTTTTAGAGACTTGTTTGGGCTCATGAGAGGAGTAGAAAAACATCAAAAATTTCAGTCCTGCATGATTCTACCAAGAAATGTGTGTTCATTGAAACCGCTGGTTTTTGATAGTTTGGGCCCTATTGAATAATGAATGTTTTGAATTTTCTCCAAAAGTAAAGTAGTTGCAAACTCATCCTTTTAGAAACTTGTTTGGGCTGTTGAGAGGAGTAAAAAACCGTCAAAAATTTCAATCCTGCATGATTCTACCAAGAAATGTGATTCTTCATTCAAAACGCTGGTTTTTGCTATTGGGCTCTATTGAATAATGAATGTTTTGAATTTTCTCCAAAAGTAAAGTAGTTGCAAACTCATGCTTTTAGAGACTTGTTTGGGCTCATGAGAGGAGTAGAAAAACATCAAAAATTTCAGTCCTGCATGATTCTACCAAGAAATGTGTGTTCATTGAAACCGCTGGTTTTTGATAGTTTGGGCCCTATTGAATAATGAATGTTTTGAATTTTCTCCAAAAGTAAAGTAGTTGCAAACTCATGCTTTTAGAGACTTGTTTGGGCTCATGAGAGGAGTAGAAAAACATCAAAAATTTCAGTCCTGCATGATTCTACCAAGAAATGTGTGTTCATTGAAACCGCTGGTTTTTGATAGTTTGGGCCCTATTGAATAATGAATGTTTTGAATTTTCTCCAAAAGTAAAGTAGTTGCAAACTCATCCTTTTAGAAACTTGTTTGGGCTGTTGAGAGGAGTAAAAAACCATCAAAAATTTCAATCCTGCATGATTCTACCAAGAAATGTGATTCTTCATTCAAAACGCTGGTTTTTGCTATTGGGCTCTATTGAATAATGTTTTGAATTTTCTCCAAAAGTAAAGTAGTTGCAAACTCATGCTTTTAGAGATTTGTTTGGGCTCATGAGAGGAGTAGAAAAACATCAAAAATTTCAGTCCTGCATGATTCTACCAAGAAATGTGTGTTCATTGAAACCGCTGGTTTTTGATAGTTTGGGCCCTATTGAATAATGAATGTTTTAAATTTTCTCCAAAAGTAAAGTAGTTGCATACTCATCCTTTTAGAAACTTGTTTGGGCTGTTGAGAGGAGTAAAAAACCATCAAAAATTTCAATCCTGCATGATTTTACCAAGAAATGTGATTCTTCATTCAAAACCTGATTTTTGCTATTGGGCTCTATTGAATAGTGAATGTTTTGAATTTTCTCCAAAAGTAAAGTAGTTGCAAACTCATGCTTTTAGAGACTTGTTTGGGCTCATGAGAGGAGTAGAAAAACATCAAAAATTTCAGTCCTGCATGATTCTACCAAGAAATGTGTGTTCATTCAAACCGCTGGTTTTTGATAGTTTGGGCCCTATTGAATAATGAATGTTTTGAATTTTCTCCAAAAGTAAAGTAGTTGCAAACTCATGCTTTTAGAGACTTGTTTGGGCTCATGAGAGGAGTAGAAAAACATCAAAAATTTCAGTCCTGCATGATTCTACCAAGAAATGTGTGTTCATTCAAACCGCTGGTTTTTGATAGTTTGGGCCCTATTGAATAATGAATGTTTTGAATTTTCTCCAGAAGTAAAGTAGTTGCAAACTCATCCTTTTAGAAACTTGTTTGGGCTGTTGAGAGGAGTAAAAAACCATCAAAAATTTCAATCCTGCATGATTTTACCAAGAAATGTGATTCTTCATTCAAAACCTGATTTTTGCTATTGGGCTCTATTGAATAGTGAATGTTTTGAATTTTCTCCAAAAGTAAAGTAGTTGCAAACTCATGCTTTTAGAGACTTGTTTGGGCTCATGAGAGGAGTAGAAAAACATCAAAAATTTCAGTCCTGCATGATTCTACCAAGAAATGTGTGTTCATTGAAACCGCTGGTTTTTGATAGTTTGGGCCCTATTGAATAATGAATGTTTTGAATTTTCTCCAAAAGTAAAGTAGTTGCAAACTCATGCTTTTAGAGACTTGTTTGGGCTCATGAGAGGAGTAGAAAAACATCAAAAATTTCAGTCCTGCATGATTCTACCAAGAAATGTGTGTTCATTGAAACCGCTGGTTTTTGATAGTTTGGGCCCTATTGAATAATGAATGTTTTAAATTTTCTCCAAAAGTAAAGTAGTTGCATACTCATCCTTTTAGAAACTTGTTTGGGCTGTTGAGAGGAGTAAAAAACCATCAAAAATTTCAATCCTGCATGATTTTACCAAGAAATGTGATTCTTCATTCAAAACCTGATTTTTGCTATTGGGCTCTATTGAATAGTGAATGTTTTGAATTTTCTCCAAAAGTAAAGTAGTTGCAAACTCATGCTTTTAGAGACTTGTTTGGGCTCATGAGAGGAGTAGAAAAACATCAAAAATTTCAGTCCTGCATGATTCTACCAAGAAATGTGTGTTCATTGAAACCGCTGGTTTTTGATAGTTTGGGCCCTATTGAATAATGAATGTTTTGAATTTTCTCCAAAAGTAAAGTAGTTGCAAACTCATCCTTTTAGAAACTTGTTTGGGCTGTTGAGAGGAGTAAAAAACCATCAAAAATTTCAATCCTGCATGATTTTACCAAGAAATGTGATTCTTCATTCAAAACCTGATTTTTGCTATTGGGCTCTATTGAATAATGAATGTTTTGAATTTTCTCCAAAAGTAAAGTAGTTGCAAACTCATGCTTTTAGAGACTTGTTTGGGCTCATGAGAGGAGTAGAAAAACATCAAAAATTTCAGTCCTGCATGATTCTACCAAGAAATGTGTGTTCATTGAAACCACTGGTTTTTGATAGCTTGGGCCCTATTGAATAATGAATGTTTTGAATTTTCTCCAAAAGTAAAGTAGTTGCAAACTCATCCTTTTAGAAACTTGTTTGGGCTGTTGAGAGGAGTAAAAAACCATCAAAAATTTCAATCCTGCATGATTCTACCAAGAAATGTGATTCTTCATTCAAAACCTGATTTTTGCTATTGGGCTCTATTGAATAATGAATGTTTTGAATTTTCTCCAAAAGTAAAGTAGTTGCAAACTCATGCTTTTAGAGACTTGTTTGGGCTCATGAGAGGAGTAGAAAAACATCAAAAATTTCAGTCCTGCATGATTCTACCAAGAAATGTGTGTTCATTGAAACCGCTGGTTTTTGATAGTTTGGGCCCTATTGAATAATGAATGTTTTGAATTTTCTCCAAAAGTAAAGTAGTTGCAAACTCATCCTTTTAGAAACTTGTTTGGGCTGTTGAGAGGAGTAAAAAACCATCAAAAATTTCAATCCTGCATGATTCTACCAAGAAATGTGATTCTTCATTCAAAACGCTGGTTTTTGCTATTGGGCTCTTTTGAGTAATGAATGTTTTGAATTTTCTCCAAAAGTAAAGTAGTTGCAAACTCATGCTTTTAGAGACTTGTTTGGGCTCATGAGAGGAGTAGAAAAACATCAAAAATTTCAGTCCTGCATGATTCTACCAAGAAATGTGTGTTCATTGAAACCGCTGGTTTTTGATAGTTTGGGCCCTATTGAATAATGAATGTTTTGAATTTTCTCCAAAAGTAAAGTAGTTGCAAACTCATCCTTTTACAAACTTGTTTGGGCTGTTGAGAGGAGTAAAAAACCATCAAAAATTTCAATCCTGCATGATTCTACCAAGAAATGTGATTCTTCATTCAAAACCTGATTTTTGCTATTGGGCTCTATTGAATAATGAATGTTTTGAATTTTCTCCAAAAGTAAAGTAGTTGCAAACTCATGCTTTTAGAGACTTGTTTGGGCTCATGAGAGGAGTAGAAAAACATCAAAAATTTCAGTCCTGCATGATTCTACCAAGAAATGTGTGTTCATTGAAACCGCTGGTTTTTGATAGTTTGGGCCCTATTGAATAATGAATGTTTTGAATTTTCTCCAAAAGTAAAGTAGTTGCAAACTCATCCTTTTAGAAACTTGTTTGGGCTGTTGAGAGGAGTAAAAAACCATCAAAAATTTCAATCCTGCATGATTCTACCAAGAAATGTGATTCTTCATTCAAAACGCTGGTTTTTGCTATTGGGCTCTTTTGAGTAATGAATGTTTTGAATTTTCTCCAAAAGTAAAGTAGTTGCAAACTCATGCTTTTAGAGACTTGTTTGGGCTCATGAGAGGAGTAGAAAAACATCAAAAATTTCAGTCCTGCATGATTCTACCAAGAAATGTGTGTTCATTCAAACCGCTGGTTTTTGATAGTTTGGGCCCTATTGAATAATGAATGTTTTGAATTTTCTCCAAAAGTAAAGTAGTTGCAAACTCATCCTTTTAGAAACTTGTTTGGGCTGTTGAAAGGAGTAAAAAACCATCAAAAATTTCAATCCTGCATGATTTTACCAAGAAATGTGATTCTTCATTCAAAACCTGATTTTTGCTATTGGGCTCTATTGAATAATGAATGTTTTGAATTTTCTCCAAAAGTAAAGTAGTTGCAAACTCATGCTTTAAGAGACTTGTTTGGGCTCATGAGAGGAGTAGAAAAACATCAAAAATTTCAGTCCTGCATGATTCTACCAAGAAATGTGTGTTCATTGAAACCGCTGGTTTTTGATAGTTTGGGCCCTATTGAATAATGAATGTTTTGAATTTTCTCCAAAAGTAAAGTAGTTGCAAACTCATCCTTTTAGAAACTTGTTTGGGCTGTTGAGAGGAGTAAAAAACCATCAAAAATTTCAATCCTGCATGATTCTACCAAGAAATGTGATTCTTCATTCAAAACCTGATTTTTGCTATTGGGCTCTATTGAATAATAAATGTTTTGAATTTTCTCCAAAAGTAAAGTAGTTGCAAATTCATGCTTTTAGAGACTTGTTTGGGCTCATGAGAGGAGTAGAAAAACATCAAAAATTTCAGTCCTGCATGATTCTACCAAGAAATGTGTGTTCATTCAAACCGCTGGTTTTTGATAGTTTGGGCCCTATTGAATAATGAATGTTTTGAATTTTCTCCAAAAGTAAAGTAGTTGCAAACTCATCCTTTTAGAAACTTGTTTGGGCTGTTGAGAGGAGTAAAAAACCATCAAAAATTTCAATCCTGCATGATTCTACCAAGAAATGTGATTCTTCATTCAAAACCTGATTTTTGCTATTGGGCTCTATTGAATAATGAATGTTTTGAATTTTCTCCAAAAGTAAAGTAGTTGCAAACTCATGCTTTTAGAGACTTGTTTGGGCTCATGAGAGGAGTAGAAAAACATCAAAAATTTCAGTCCTGCATGATTCTACCAAGAAATGTGTGTTCATTGAAACCGCTGGTTTTTGATAGTTTGGGCCCTATTGAATAATGAATGTTTTGAATTTTCTCCAAAAGTTAAGTAGTTGCAAACTCATCCTTTTAGAAACTTGTTTGGGCTGTTGAGAGGAGTAAAAAACCATCAAAAATTTCAATCCTGCATGATTTTACCAAGAAATGTGATTCTTCATTCAAAACCTGATTTTTGCTATTGGGCTCTATTGAATAGTGAATGTTTTGAATTTTCTCCAAAAGTAAAGTAGTTGCAAACTCATGCTTTTAGAGACTTGTTTGGGCTCATGAGAGGAGTAGAAAAACATCAAAAATTTCAGTCCTGCATGATTCTACCAAGAAATGTATGTTCATTGAAACCGCTGGTTTTTGATAGTTTGGGCCCTATTGAATAATGAATGTTTTGAATTTTCTCCAAAAGTAAAGTAGTTGCAAACTCATCCTTTTAGAAACTTGTTTGGGCTGTTGAGAGGAGTAAAAAAACCATCAAAAATTTCAAACCTGCATGATTTTACCAAGAAATGTGATTCTTCATTCAAAACCTGATTTTTGCTATTGGGCTCTATTGAATAATGAATGTTTTGAATTTTCTCCAAAAGTAAAGTAGTTGCAAACTCATGCTTTTAGAGACTTGTTTGGGCTCATGAGAGGAGTAGAAAAACATCAAAAATTTCAGTCCTGCATGATTCTACCAAGAAATGTGTGTTCATTGAAACCGCTGGTTTTTGATAGTTTGGGCCCTATTGAATAATGAATGTTTTGAATTTTCTCCAAAAGTAAAGTAGTTGCAAACTCATCCTTTTAGAAACTTGTTTGGGCTGTTGAGAGGAGTAAAAAACCATCAAAAATTTCAATCCTGCATGATTCTACCAAGAAATGTGATTCTTCATTCAAAACCTGATTTTTGCTATTGGGCTCTATTGAATAATGAATGTTTTGAATTTTCTCCAAAAGTAAAGTAGTTGCAAACTCATGCTTTTAGAGACTTGTTTGGGCTCATGAGAGGAGTAGAAAAACATCAAAAATTTCAGTCCTGCATGATTCTACCAAGAAATGTGTGTTCATTGAAACCGCTGGTTTTTGATAGTTTGGGCCCTATTGAATAATGAATGTTTTGAATGTTCTCCAAAAGTAAAGTAGTTGCAAACTCATCCTTTTAGAAACTTGTTTGGGCTGTTGAGAGGAGTAAAAAACCATCAAAAATTTCAATCCTGCATGATTCTACCAAGAAATGTGATTCTTCATTCAAAACGCTGGTTTTTGCTATTGGGCTCTTTTGAGTAATGAATGTTTTGAATTTTCTCCAAAAGTAAAGTAGTTGCAAACTCATGCTTTTAGAGACTTGTTTGGGCTCATGAGAGGAGTAGAAAAACATCAAAAATTTCAGTCCTGCATGATTCTACCAAGAAATGTGTGTTCATTGAAACCGCTGGTTTTTGATAGTTTGGGCCCTATTGAATAATGAATGTTTTGAATTTTCTCCAAAAGTAAAGTAGTTACAAACTCATCCTTTTAGAAACTTGTTTGGGCTGTTGAGAGGAGTAAAAAACCATCAAAAATTTCAATCCTGCATGATTCTACCAAGAAATGTGATTCTTCATTCAAAACCTGATTTTTGCTATTGGGCTCTATTGAATAATGAATGTTTTGAATTTTCTCCAAAAGTAAAGTAGTTGCAAACTCATGCTTTTAGAGACTTGTTTGGGCTCATGAGAGGAGTAGAAAAACATCAAAAATTTCAGTCCTGCACGATTCTACCAAGAAATGTGTGTTCATTCAAACCGCTGGTTTTTGATATTTTGGGCCCTATTGAATAATGAATGTTTTGAATTTTCTCCAAAAGTAAAGTAGTTGCAAACTCATCCTTTTAGAAACTTGTTTGGGCTGTTGAGAGGAGTAAAAAACCATCAAAAATTTCAATCCTGCATGATTCTACCAAGAAATGTGATTCTTCATTCAAAACCTGATTTTTGCTATTGGGCTCTATTGAATAATGAATGTTTTGAATTTTCTCCAAAAGTAAAGTAGTTGCAAACTCATGCTTTTAGAGACTTGTTTGGGCTCATGAGAGGAGTAGAAAAACATCAAAAATTTCAGTCCTGCATGATTCTACCAAGAAATGTGTGTTCATTGAAACCGCTGATTTTTGGTAGTTTGGGCCCTATTGAATAATGAATGTTTTGATTTTTCTCCAAAAGTAAAGTAGTTGCAAACTCATCCTTTTAGAAACTTGTTTGGGCTGTTGAGAGGAGTAAAAAACCATCAAAAATTTCAATCCTGCATGATTCTACCAAGAAATGTGATTCTTCATTCAAAACGCTGGTTTTTGCTATTGGGCTCTTTTGAGTAATGAATGTTTTGAATTTTCTCCAAAAGTAAAGTAGTTGCAAACTCATGCTTTTAGAGACTTGTTTGGGCTCATGAGAGGAGTAGAAAAACATCAAAAATTTCAGTCCTGAATGATTCTACCAAGAAATGTGTGTTCATTCAAACCGCTGGTTTTTGATAGTTTGGGCCCTATTGAATAATGAATGTTTTGAATTTTCTCCAAAAGTAAAGTAGTTGCAAACTCATCCTTTTAGAAACTTGTTTGGGCTGTTGAGAGGAGTAAAAAACCATCAAAAATTTCAATCCTGCATGATTTTAGCAAGAAATGTGATTCTTCATTCAAAACCTGATTTTTGCTATTGGGCTCTATTGAATAATGAATGTTTTGAATTTTCTCCAAAAGTAAAGTAGTTGCAAACTCATGCTTTTAGAGACTTGTTTGGGCTCATGAGAGGAGTAGAAAAACATCAAAAATTTCAGTCCTGCATGATTCTACCAAGAAATGTGTGTTCATTGAAACCGCTGGTTTTTGATAGTTTGGGCCCTATTGAATAATGAATGTTTTGAATTTTCTCCAAAAGTAAAGTAGTTGCAAACTCATCCTTTTAGAAACTTGTTTGGGCTGTTGAGAGGAGTAAAAAACCATCAAAAATTTCAATCCTGCATGATTCTACCAAGAAATGTGATTCTTCATTCAAAACCTGATTTTTGCTATTGGGCTCTATTAAATAATGAATGTTTTGAATTTTCTCCAAAAGTAAAGTAGTTGCAAACTCATGCTTTTAGAGACTTGTTTGGGCTCATGAGAGGAGTAGAAAAACATCAAAAATTTCAGTCCTGCATGATTCTACCAAGAAATGTGTGTTCATTCAAACCGCTGGTTTTTGATAGTTTGGGCCCTATTGAATAATGAATGTTTTGAATTTTCTCCAAAAGTAAAGTAGTTGCAAACTCATCCTTTTAGAAACTTGTTTGGGCTGTTGAGAGGAGTAAAAAACCATAAAAAATTTCAATCCTGCATGATTCTACCAAGAAATGTGATTCTTCATTCAAAACGCTGGTTTTTGCTATTGGGCTCTTTTGAGTAATGAATGTTTTGAATTTTCTCCAAAAGTAAAGTAGTTGCAAACTCATGCTTTTAGAGACTTGTTTGGGCTCATGAGAGGAGTAGAAAAACATCAAAAATTTCAGTCCTGCATGATTCTACCAAGAAATGTGTGTTCATTCAAACCGCTGGTTTTTGATAGTTTGGGCCCTATTGAATAATGAATGTTTTGAATTTTCTCCAAAAGTAAAGTAGTTGCAAACTCATCCTTTTAGAAACTTGTTTGGGCTGTTGAGAGGAGTAAAAAACCATCAAAAATTTCAATCCTGCATGATTTTAGCAAGAAATGTGATTCTTCATTCAAAACCTGATTTTTGCTATTGGGCTCTATTGAATAATGAATGTTTTGAATTTTCTCCAAAAGTAAAGTAGTTGCAAACTCATGCTTTTAGAGACTTGTTTGGGCTCATGAGAGGAGTAGAAAAACATCAAAAATTTCAGTCCTGCATGATTCTACCAAGAAATGTGTGTTCATTGAAACCGCTGGTTTTTGATAGTTTGGGCCCTATTGAATAATGAATGTTTTGAATTTTCTCCAAAAGTAAAGTAGTTGCAAACTCATCCTTTTAGAAACTTGTTTGGGCTGTTGAGAGGAGTAAAAAACCATCAAAAATTTCAATCCTGCATGATTCTACCAAGAAATGTGATTCTTCATTCAAAACGCTGGTTTTTGCTATTGGGCTCTTTTGAGTAATGAATGTTTTGAATTTTCTCCAAAAGTAAAGTAGTTGCAAACTCATGCTTTTAGAGACTTGTTTGGGCTCATGAGAGGAGTAGAAAAACATCAAAAATTTCAGTCCTGCATGATTCTACCAAGAAATGTGTGTTCATTCAAACCGCTGGTTTTTGATAGTTTGGGCCCTATTGAATAATGAATGTTTTGAATTTTCTCCAAAAGTAAAGTAGTTGCAAACTCATCCTTTTAGAAACTTGTTTGGGCTGTTGAGAGGAGTAAAAAACCATCAAAAATTTCAATCCTGCATGATTTTACCAAGAAATGTGATTCTTCATTCAAAACCTGATTTTTGCTATTGGGCTCTATTGAATAATGAATGTTTTGAATTTTCTCCAAAAGTAAAGTAGTTGCAAACTCATGCTTTTAGAGACTTGTTTGGGCTCATGAGAGGAGTAGAAAAACATCAAAAATTTCAGTCCTGCATGATTCTACCAAGAAATGTGTGTTCATTGAAACCGCTGGTTTTTGATAGTTTGGGCCCTATTGAATAATGAATGTTTTGAATTTTCTCCAAAAGTAAAGTAGTTGCAAACTCATCCTTTTAGAAACTTGTTTGGGCTGTTGAGAGGAGTAAAAAACCATCAAAAATTTCAATCCTGCATGATTCTACCAAGAAATGTGATTCTTCATTCAAAACCTGATTTTTGCTATTGGGCTCTATTAAATAATGAATGTTTTGAATTTTCTCCAAAAGTAAAGTAGTTGCAAACTCATGCTTTTAGAGACTTGTTTGGGCTCATGAGAGGAGTAGAAAAACATCAAAAATTTCAGTCCTGCATGATTCTACCAAGAAATGTGTGTTCATTGAAACCGCTGGTTTTTGATAGTTTGGGCCCTATTGAATAATGAATGTTTTGAATTTTCTCCAAAAGTAAAGTAGTTGCAAACTCATCCTTTTAGAAACTTGTTTGGGCTGTTGAGAGGAGTAAAAAACCATCAAAAATTTCAATCCTGCATGATTCTACCAAGAAATGTGATTCTTCATTCAAAACGCTGGTTTTTGCTATTGGGCTCTTTTGAGTAATGAATGTTTTGAATTTTCTCCAAAAGTAAAGTAGTTGCAAACTCATGCTTTTAGAGACTTGTTTGGGCTCATGAGAGGAGTAGAAAAACATCAAAAATTTCAGTCCTGCATGATTCTACCAAGAAATGTGTGTTCATTCAAACCGCTGGTTTTTGATAGTTTGGGCCCTATTGAATAATGAATGTTTTGAATTTTCTCCAAAAGTAAAGTAGTTGCAAACTCATCCTTTTAGAAACTTGTTTGGGCTGTTGAGAGGAGTAAAAAACCATCAAAAATTTCAATCCTGCATGATTTTACCAAGAAATGTGATTCTTCATTCAAAACCTGATTTTTGCTATTGGGCTCTATTGAATAATGAATGTTTTGAATTTTCTCCAAAAGTAAAGTAGTTGCAAACTCATGCTTTTAGAGACTTGTTTGGGCTCATGAGAGGAGTAGAAAAACATCAAAAATTTCAGTCCTGCATGATTCTACCAAGAAATGTGTGTTCATTCAAACCGCTGGTTTTTGATAGTTTGGGCCCTATTGAATAATGAATGTTTTGAATTTTCTCCAAAAGTAAAGTAGTTGCAAACTCATCCTTTTAGAAACTTGTTTGGGCTGTTGAGAGGAGTAAAAAACCATAAAAAATTTCAATCCTGCATGATTCTACCAAGAAATGTGATTCTTCATTCAAAACGCTGGTTTTTGCTATTGGGCTCTTTTGAGTAATGAATGTTTTGAATTTTCTCCAAAAGTAAAGTAGTTGCAAACTCATGCTTTTAGAGACTTGTTTGGGCTCATGAGAGGAGTAGAAAAACATCAAAAATTTCAGTCCTGCATGATTCTACCAAGAAATGTGTGTTCATTGAAACCGCTGATTTTTGGTAGTTTGGGCCCTATTGAATAATGAATGTTTTGATTTTTCTCCAAAAGTAAAGTAGTTGCAAACTCATCCTTTTAGAAACTTGTTTGGGCTGTTGAGAGGAGTAAAAAACCATCAAAAATTTCAATCCTGCATGATTCTACCAAGAAATGTGATTCTTCATTCAAAACGCTGGTTTTTGCTATTGGGCTCTTTTGAGTAATGAATGTTTTGAATTTTCTCCAAAAGTAAAGTAGTTGCAAACTCATGCTTTTAGAGACTTGTTTGGGCTCATGAGAGGAGTAGAAAAACATCAAAAATTTCAGTCCTGAATGATTCTACCAAGAAATGTGTGTTCATTCAAACCGCTGGTTTTTGATAGTTTGGGCCCTATTGAATAATGAATGTTTTGAATTTTCTCCAAAAGTAAAGTAGTTGCAAACTCATCCTTTTAGAAACTTGTTTGGGCTGTTGAGAGGAGTAAAAAACCATCAAAAATTTCAATCCTGCATGATTTTAGCAAGAAATGTGATTCTTCATTCAAAACCTGATTTTTGCTATTGGGCTCTATTGAATAATGAATGTTTTGAATTTTCTCCAAAAGTAAAGTAGTTGCAAACTCATGCTTTTAGAGACTTGTTTGGGCTCATGAGAGGAGTAGAAAAACATCAAAAATTTCAGTCCTGCATGATTCTACCAAGAAATGTGTGTTCATTGAAACCGCTGGTTTTTGATAGTTTGGGCCCTATTGAATAATGAATGTTTTGAATTTTCTCCAAAAGTAAAGTAGTTGCAAACTCATCCTTTTAGAAACTTGTTTGGGCTGTTGAGAGGAGTAAAAAACCATCAAAAATTTCAATCCTGCATGATTCTACCAAGAAATGTGATTCTTCATTCAAAACCTGATTTTTGCTATTGGGCTCTATTAAATAATGAATGTTTTGAATTTTCTCCAAAAGTAAAGTAGTTGCAAACTCATGCTTTTAGAGACTTGTTTGGGCTCATGAGAGGAGTAGAAAAACATCAAAAATTTCAGTCCTGCATGATTCTACCAAGAAATGTGTGTTCATTCAAACCGCTGGTTTTTGATAGTTTGGGCCCTATTGAATAATGAATGTTTTGAATTTTCTCCAAAAGTAAAGTAGTTGCAAACTCATCCTTTTAGAAACTTGTTTGGGCTGTTGAGAGGAGTAAAAAACCATAAAAAATTTCAATCCTGCATGATTCTACCAAGAAATGTGATTCTTCATTCAAAACGCTGGTTTTTGCTATTGGGCTCTTTTGAGTAATGAATGTTTTGAATTTTCTCCAAAAGTAAAGTAGTTGCAAACTCATGCTTTTAGAGACTTGTTTGGGCTCATGAGAGGAGTAGAAAAACATCAAAAATTTCAGTCCTGCATGATTCTACCAAGAAATGTGTGTTCATTCAAACCGCTGGTTTTTGATAGTTTGGGCCCTATTGAATAATGAATGTTTTGAATTTTCTCCAAAAGTAAAGTAGTTGCAAACTCATCCTTTTAGAAACTTGTTTGGGCTGTTGAGAGGAGTAAAAAACCATCAAAAATTTCAATCCTGCATGATTTTAGCAAGAAATGTGATTCTTCATTCAAAACCTGATTTTTGCTATTGGGCTCTATTGAATAATGAATGTTTTGAATTTTCTCCAAAAGTAAAGTAGTTGCAAACTCATGCTTTTAGAGACTTGTTTGGGCTCATGAGAGGAGTAGAAAAACATCAAAAATTTCAGTCCTGCATGATTCTACCAAGAAATGTGTGTTCATTGAAACCGCTGGTTTTTGATAGTTTGGGCCCTATTGAATAATGAATGTTTTGAATTTTCTCCAAAAGTAAAGTAGTTGCAAACTCATCCTTTTAGAAACTTGTTTGGGCTGTTGAGAGGAGTAAAAAACCATCAAAAATTTCAATCCTGCATGATTCTACCAAGAAATGTGATTCTTCATTCAAAACGCTGGTTTTTGCTATTGGGCTCTTTTGAGTAATGAATGTTTTGAATTTTCTCCAAAAGTAAAGTAGTTGCAAACTCATGCTTTTAGAGACTTGTTTGGGCTCATGAGAGGAGTAGAAAAACATCAAAAATTTCAGTCCTGCATGATTCTACCAAGAAATGTGTGTTCATTCAAACCGCTGGTTTTTGATAGTTTGGGCCCTATTGAATAATGAATGTTTTGAATTTTCTCCAAAAGTAAAGTAGTTGCAAACTCATCCTTTTAGAAACTTGTTTGGGCTGTTGAGAGGAGTAAAAAACCATCAAAAATTTCAATCCTGCATGATTTTACCAAGAAATGTGATTCTTCATTCAAAACCTGATTTTTGCTATTGGGCTCTATTGAATAATGAATGTTTTGAATTTTCTCCAAAAGTAAAGTAGTTGCAAACTCATGCTTTTAGAGACTTGTTTGGGCTCATGAGAGGAGTAGAAAAACATCAAAAATTTCAGTCCTGCATGATTCTACCAAGAAATGTGTGTTCATTGAAACCGCTGGTTTTTGATAGTTTGGGCCCTATTGAATAATGAATGTTTTGAATTTTCTCCAAAAGTAAAGTAGTTGCAAACTCATCCTTTTAGAAACTTGTTTGGGCTGTTGAGAGGAGTAAAAAACCATCAAAAATTTCAATCCTGCATGATTCTACCAAGAAATGTGATTCTTCATTCAAAACCTGATTTTTGCTATTGGGCTCTATTAAATAATGAATGTTTTGAATTTTCTCCAAAAGTAAAGTAGTTGCAAACTCATGCTTTTAGAGACTTGTTTGGGCTCATGAGAGGAGTAGAAAAACATCAAAAATTTCAGTCCTGCATGATTCTACCAAGAAATGTGTGTTCATTGAAACCGCTGGTTTTTGATAGTTTGGGCCCTATTGAATAATGAATGTTTTGAATTTTCTCCAAAAGTAAAGTAGTTGCAAACTCATCCTTTTAGAAACTTGTTTGGGCTGTTGAGAGGAGTAAAAAACCATCAAAAATTTCAATCCTGCATGATTCTACCAAGAAATGTGATTCTTCATTCAAAACGCTGGTTTTTGCTATTGGGCTCTTTTGAGTAATGAATGTTTTGAATTTTCTCCAAAAGTAAAGTAGTTGCAAACTCATGCTTTTAGAGACTTGTTTGGGCTCATGAGAGGAGTAGAAAAACATCAAAAATTTCAGTCCTGCATGATTCTACCAAGAAATGTGTGTTCATTCAAACCGCTGGTTTTTGATAGTTTGGGCCCTATTGAATAATGAATGTTTTGAATTTTCTCCAAAAGTAAAGTAGTTGCAAACTCATCCTTTTAGAAACTTGTTTGGGCTGTTGAGAGGAGTAAAAAACCATCAAAAATTTCAATCCTGCATGATTTTACCAAGAAATGTGATTCTTCATTCAAAACCTGATTTTTGCTATTGGGCTCTATTGAATAATGAATGTTTTGAATTTTCTCCAAAAGTAAAGTAGTTGCAAACTCATGCTTTTAGAGACTTGTTTGGGCTCATGAGAGGAGTAGAAAAACATCAAAAATTTCAGTCCTGCATGATTCTACCAAGAAATGTGTGTTCATTCAAACCGCTGGTTTTTGATAGTTTGGGCCCTATTGAATAATGAATGTTTTGAATTTTCTCCAAAAGTAAAGTAGTTGCAAACTCATCCTTTTAGAAACTTGTTTGGGCTGTTGAGAGGAGTAAAAAACCATAAAAAATTTCAATCCTGCATGATTCTACCAAGAAATGTGATTCTTCATTCAAAACGCTGGTTTTTGCTATTGGGCTCTTTTGAGTAATGAATGTTTTGAATTTTCTCCAAAAGTAAAGTAGTTGCAAACTCATGCTTTTAGAGACTTGTTTGGGCTCATGAGAGGAGTAGAAAAACATCAAAAATTTCAGTCCTGCATGATTCTACCAAGAAATGTGTGTTCATTCAAACCGCTGGTTTTTGATAGTTTGGGCCCTATTGAATAATGAATGTTTTGAATTTTCTCCAAAAGTAAAGTAGTTGCAAACTCATCCTTTTAGAAACTTGTTTGGGCTGTTGAGAGGAGTAAAAAACCATCAAAAATTTCAATCCTGCATGATTTTAGCAAGAAATGTGATTCTTCATTCAAAACCTGATTTTTGCTATTGGGCTCTATTGAATAATGAATGTTTTGAATTTTCTCCAAAAGTAAAGTAGTTGCAAACTCATGCTTTTAGAGACTTGTTTGGGCTCATGAGAGGAGTAGAAAAACATCAAAAATTTCAGTCCTGCATGATTCTACCAAGAAATGTGTGTTCATTGAAACCGCTGGTTTTTGATAGTTTGGGCCCTATTGAATAATGAATGTTTTGAATTTTCTCCAAAAGTAAAGTAGTTGCAAACTCATCCTTTTAGAAACTTGTTTGGGCTGTTGAGAGGAGTAAAAAACCATCAAAAATTTCAATCCTGCATGATTCTACCAAGAAATGTGATTCTTCATTCAAAACGCTGGTTTTTGCTATTGGGCTCTTTTGAGTAATGAATGTTTTGAATTTTCTCCAAAAGTAAAGTAGTTGCAAACTCATGCTTTTAGAGACTTGTTTGGGCTCATGAGAGGAGTAGAAAAACATCAAAAATTTCAGTCCTGCATGATTCTACCAAGAAATGTGTGTTCATTCAAACCGCTGGTTTTTGATAGTTTGGGCCCTATTGAATAATGAATGTTTTGAATTTTCTCCAAAAGTAAAGTAGTTGCAAACTCATCCTTTTAGAAACTTGTTTGGGCTGTTGAAAGGAGTAAAAAACCATCAAAAATTTCAATCCTGCATGATTTTACCAAGAAATGTGATTCTTCATTCAAAACCTGATTTTTGCTATTGGGCTCTATTGAATAATGAATGTTTTGAATTTTCTCCAAAAGTAAAGTAGTTGCAAACTCATGCTTTAAGAGACTTGTTTGGGCTCATGAGAGGAGTAGAAAAACATCAAAAATTTCAGTCCTGCATGATTCTACCAAGAAATGTGTGTTCATTGAAACCGCTGGTTTTTGATAGTTTGGGCCCTATTGAATAATGAATGTTTTGAATTTTCTCCAAAAGTAAAGTAGTTACAAACTCATCCTTTTAGAAACTTGTTTGGGCTGTTGAGAGGAGTAAAAAACCATCAAAAATTTCAATCCTGCATGATTCTACCTAGAAATGTGATTCTTCATTCAAAACCTGATTTTTGCTATTGGGCTCTATTGAATAATGAATGTTTTGAATTTTCTCCAAAAGTAAAGTAGTTGCAAACTCATGCTTTTAGAGACTTGTTTGGGCTCATGAGAGGAGTAGAAAAACATCAAAAATTTCAGTCCTGCATGATTCTACCAAGAAATGTGTGTTCATTGAAACCGCTGGTTTTTGATAGTTTGGGCCCTATTGAATAATGAATGTTTTGAATTTTCTCCAAAAGTAAAGTAGTTGCAAACTCATCCTTTTAGAAACTTGTTTGGGCTGTTGAGAGGAGTAAAAAACCATCAAAAATTTCAATCCTGCATGATTTTATCAAGAAATGTGATTCTTCATTTTAAAACCTGATTTTTGCTATTGGGCTCTATTGAATAATGAATGTTTTGAATTTTCTCCAAAAGTAAAGTAGTTGCAAACTCATGCTTTTAGAGACTTGTTTGGGCTCATGAGAGGAGTAGAAAAACATCAAAAATTTCAGTCCTGCATGATTCTTCCAAGAAATGTGTGTTCATTCAAACCGCTGGTTTTTGATAGTTTGGGCCCTATTGAATAATGAATGTTTTGAATTTTCTCCAAAAGTAAAGTAGTTGCAAACTCATCCTTTTAGAAACTTGTTTGGGCTGTTGAGAGGAGTAAAAAACCATCAAAAATTTCAATCCTGCATGATTCTACCAAGAAATGTGATTCTTCATTCAAAACGCTGGTTTTTGCTATTGGGCTCTTTTGAGTAATGAATGTTTTGAATTTTCTCCAAAAGTAAAGTAGTTGCAAACTCATGCTTTTAGAGACTTGTTTGGGCTCATGAGAAGAGTAAAAAAACATCAAAAATTTCAGTCCTGCATGATTCTACCAAGAAATGTGTGTTCATTGAAACCGCTGGTTTTTGATAGTTTGGGCCCTATTGAATAATGAATGTTTTGAATTTTCTCCAAAAGTAAAGTAGTTGCAAACTCATCCTTTTAGAAACTTGTTTGGGCTGTTGAGAGGAGTAAAAAACCATCAAAAATTTCAATCCTGCATGATTCTACCAAGAAATGTGATTCTTCATTCAAAACGCTGGTTTTTGCTATTGGGCTCTTTTGAGTAATGAATGTTTTGAATTTTCTTAAACAATATTTTTATTGAGTTTTCAAAATAATAGGAATGTATAAACATACCTCATATATATCATGTTCGAATAGAGTCAAGATAATGTACATCAGGACATCATCATATGGTATCTGAACATCATATCATCATTTAAAGTATGTACAATTAACATTAATTGAAATAGATTTGAAAAACAATTACAACAGTACAGGCAAACACCAAATACATGTGAAATTTTGGCACACAAAAAGAGCAAAAATCAAGATATCAAGATATAAATTCTTCTTCTATCTTAGATTTGAGTTTCAACCATCTATGCCATCTGTCGTCAAATAACTTTATTGACATATTGTTAATATAATGAATTTTTTCATAAACACAATGTTTGTCCACCAACATGATCAATGTGGCAATGTTCGGAGGTTGCTTGTTGTTCCAACCTTTCGCTATAAGGTATATTGCAGACATGAGTATGTGGGCAACCAAATACTTTGTTGTTTTGAATCTGCAAATATCTATGAGTAGTAAGGCCAAGGCAGGGTGCAACTGAACACGCCAGTTGCATATGATCGAAATCAAATTGGAGACCTTAAGCCAGTATGGTTTCAGTACCGGGCATCCCCAGAAAATATGGAGTAAGTCAGCCTGAGACCCGCATCCCCGCCAACACAGATCAGATCCCCCTTCCCCAAAATGTTTAATCCTGTTTGGGGTCAAGTAATATCTGTGGACTAGTTTGTAATGTGTTTCCAAAATGTTCATGCAATTTGTAGACCTCACTGCAGTCTTAAAAGACAATGTCCACTGTGGGGCACAAATCTGCTTCTGCAGAGTAGTCTCCCATTTTTCAAAGCATCCACCCTTAGAAAAGGTGTATTTGCCGGTCAGGAAGTTATACAGGGGTTTAAGAGAGCTCTTGTGCCTGGGGGTTGTGCTGGTTAGGAAATTATAAATGGTATGGTTGACCAAAACTATCTTGCAGAAATATCTCTTAAATTTGTTATATTCCTCTTTGAGTATGAGGTATTTCATATATTCCGTATTAGGGATTTTAAATTTAGCCTTGACCAACTCAAAAGGCATGACTTTATTATTGTCCAATAAATCATCCACATAAGCAATGGGGAATGTTTTCCAGTTATCAAACATGGGTCTCAAAGAAACCTTGACAGGTGCCAAAAAGTGAAGTCTCAGTCTTTTGGTTGAAACAGGGGAGACATTAAACCTTCTCCTGCACATATGTGACCAGCTCTGCACAGAGGCTCTGAGTATTGGGTTTTCTATGTCTCCAATCTCTCCTCTGTGCAGAAGAAAATAGGAAACATAAAGTGTCGGTTCTTTATTAGGCATTAAATCTCTTTCAATTTTTGGCCATCCCAATTCTGTCTGTTCTGTGAGCCACATTTTTGTCAATTCAGTTGTGGTGGCAAAGTAATACGCCTCCAAGTCTGGAAGGGCTATCCCCCCATTTTCTCTAGATTTAAGTAGTGTGTGTTTCTTTACCCTAGGCTTTTTATTATTCCAAATAAATCTGTTCATTTGATGAGTTAATTTTTGTATGTGTTGCATTGATAAAGGCAGAGGGACATTCCTGTACAAAAACAACACCTTTGGGAGGCAGAACATCTTATATAGTACTATTCTTCCCAACCAAGTGGCTGGGGTTTTTGACAATTCTCCCAACTTAGTGTCAAGGGATTTCAAAAGGCTATCTATGTTTACCTCACTTGTGTGTGTGAGGTCGCTTGTGAGCCAAATTCCTAGATATGGGATTTTAGTGCAGTCCCAAGTAAAAGGGTACTTATCTTGTAATTGCTGTTTTATAGGGGCTGAAATAAATAGTGACAAAACGTTAGTCTTTTTTACATTGAGTTTATAATATGATATTGAACCAAACAACTCTATGATGTCCCAAGTCGCCTTCAACGACTCAACAGGATCTGTCAGTGTGAGTATGATATCGTCTGCATATAAATTTATTTTATGCTCTACATCTCCCAACCGTACTCCCCTCACCTCACTCGAGTCCCTTATCCTTTGAGCCAGTGGTTCCAGACTCAGGATAAAAATAATTGGGGACAGAGGGCATCCCTGTCTTGTTCCGTTTGTTATGTCAAATTTCCCTGACATCGTGCTATTGACCAGCACAGAGGCAGACGGTTGGGAGTACAGAGCCTGAACACTTTTCAACATCTCCTCACCAAAACCCATCTTCTTTAATACTGCGAATGCATATGTCCAATTGATGCGGTCAAAAGCTTTCTCCGCATCAAGGGCCACAAACAGACTGGGAATTTTTTTCTTGTTACAAAAGTGTATATGGTGCAAGACACTTCTTGAACTGTCAGAAGTCTGTCTAAATTTTACAAAACCCACTTGATCGGGATGTATGAGATATTGGATAACATCCTGCACCCTTTCTGCCAGTATTTTTGCATAGACCTTGATGTCTGCATTCAGGAGGGATATGGGTCTATAGTTTTCTATCTTGGTGGGATCTTTGTCCGGTTTGGGGATTACCACTATGGTGGCTCTCAGCATATCTGCACTACATGTTCCTTTTGATTTTATAAAATTTAGGGTGTTTGTTAAATAGGGGACCAGATTTTCCTGAAATGTTTTATAATATTCCACAGGGAATCCGTCTGGACCAGGAGCCTTATTACATTTGAGATTTTTTATTGCCAGAGAGACCTCTCCCTCAGAGAAGGGTGCATCAAGCATTTCCCTTTGCTCAGAAGACAGAGATCTCAACTCTACTCCTCCCAGGAAATTATCTATCATCTCCTCTGTAGGAGGGGGATAAGTCCCATTTTTCCCTATATTGTAAAGGTTTGAGTAGTATTTTTCAAAAGCCAAAGCTATGTCCCTTGGCTTTTCTATATTCACTGAGTTCTGGGAAAGTTTTTTAATTAAATGCTTTTTATTTATGGGTTTGAATCTATTTGCCATAGTTTTTGAGTTTTTGTTGTTATTTATGTAGAACCCTGCCCTGTTAAACAGAGTCTTTTTTTCGTAAATATTTATGAGAAGATTTCTAAATTCCAATCTAAGGGAGTATAACTCCTTGTATTTAGTAAAAGATTTTTCCACTTTGGCCTGGTCTTCAAGTTTTTTGATTTGTTCTAGTAACAGCCTCTGTTTGCTCTCTCTTTCCCTCTTTTGTCTTGAGGCCATCTGAATTAAGTGGCCTCTAATGACACATTTATGTGCTAACCATAAGGTTTCAGGGGAGATTTCCTGGGAGTCATTTTCTTTAAAATAATTCATTATAGTGTTTTTTATTGTTGCTATATTATCTGGGGAGTCTACTACAAATTTGCTATATCTCCAATTGTAGTGTCTTTGAGTCGAAGAGGAAACCTGTAATGTTAATAGAATTGGAGCATGGTCCGACCATGTGATGGGGCCAGTTTGGAAATCTATATACGAATCTAGTAAGGAAAAACTGGTAAATATATGATCTATTTTGGTATAAGATCTGTTGTGTGGGCAGAATCTGGTGTATTCTCTAGAATTAGGGTTCAATATTTTACAACTGTCGTGCAGGTTAGCATTGCTCAGCCACTTCCCCAAATTCACACTTCTGTAGTATGGAGCAGAGGATGAGCAATCAGTGCTTGGGTCAACAATACAATTAAAGTCTCCCCCCCATATGATTTGTCCCTTGCTAAATTTGGATAATTTTCTTTTGACTTTATTGAGAAAGCTAATTTGTCTCACATTAGGGGCGTATACATTAACCACAGTGTATTCCATTCCCTCCAAGGTAAAATTGATGATTAAATATCTGCCTTTATTGTCTTTATAAACATCTGAAATAACCACTGGTAGGTCTCTGTGGAAGGCAATGGCCACCCCAGCTTTTTTCCCTCCCTCGTTGTTGGAGAAGAAAATCTGAGGATAATCTTTGTTTTTAAATCTGTTATTATCAGTTTCCAGGAGGTGGGTTTCCTGTATCATAGCAACATTTGCTTTCAATCTTTTGATCTCCTTCCACAGAGCATACCTTTTAAAGGGACTATTAAGCCCATTTACATTAAATGATAGGATTTTCAACTCCATAATATATCAAAAAGAAAGAAATGTGTTAAATAACTCAATAAGATAGAATAGTCCATCTGGACATATATCCAAGAAGAGTGGTATTTCTCTAGAAATTTGTTGTCAGTGCCTGGTGTGCCTGTGAATAGAAACATGTTATAACCTGGAATAACCTAGAACAAAACAAACTTGTTAACAAGGAAGGTGAATTTCTCAAAAGAAATGATACCAAGAGAAATCTCTCGGTTAGTGTTTGGGGATGAAAGTTCAGGCCAAGAGCCAGGGTCAACACCTACCAAGTCCATTATCTTTTCTTTTGTGTGGTCCAGGACTGTGACAAACGTCTTGGCTGTCGTGAAGAGTTGCTCCTCTCTTGATTGTAGGATAAAGATGAGTTCTTCATTGGAGGAATACCAAGGTCCTGAAAGAATCTATCACAGTTATCAATGTTAGATAAGGCAAAAGTAGTGTTTTCCTTCATGACCAATATTTTTGTAGGAAAGCCCCATCTGTATAGCACCCTGTGCTCCCGTAGGTGTGCAGTGATAGGGAAAAAGTCTCTCCTTTTTTGCAACGTGGCTTTTGAAAAGTCTGCAAAGATCTTAATACCCTCATATGGTCTTGGTAAGATGGGTGACTGCTTGCTCTTCCTCAAAATGTCCTCCTTTGTCAGAAAATAGTGAAAGAATGCAATAACATCCCGCGGAGCTCTTTCAGGGGCATATTTGGACTTAGGTAGTCTGTGTATGCGTTCTATTAAGAGGTCTCCTTTGGAAGCACCTGGGAGCATAGCATGGAGCATTTTTTGCACATATGAATCAAGATCTCTGTCCTTGACATTCTCAGGTATTCCTCTGAATTTAAGGTTGTTTCTCCTACTCCTGTCCTCTTGTTCTATCAGTCTTGACTTTAGGAAGGTAACTTCTTTCTCTAAGGCATAATGTTCGTCTATCAAATTGTTGTGAGACTGGACTATCTCCTCCATTTTCGACTCCAAGTGATTCACCCTCTGACCCAGACTGTCTATATTGTTTTGGAGGTTTGTATTATATCCCTCTAGTTGTTTTTGGAATGTCTTTGCAAGAAGGCACACCATATTTTTTATGAACATTTCTGAAGCTGCTTTGTTGGTAGCCTCTACCTCAGTCAAAACATGTAAAAAGTTTTCAGGCATGGGGTTATCTGGAGTGCAGAAGTCCTCCATCTGCGTCTCACTTTGCAGCTCAGCCGAGCTACTGCTTAATCTGCAGCTATTTTGTGAGGCAGGGGACAGTTCCCTCTGTGGTGGCGTTAGAGGGGTGTCTGAAATTGTGGAGATATCTGGACAAGATGAGGAGGCCCTTATTGTATTTGTGGCCTCCATAGCGGCTGTGAGCGTTGCTGCTGTGCAAGATTTCACAGGCTGCGCAAGATTTTTGCTTAAGGTACGCAATTTGCGTACTTGCTGCGCAATCCCGTCTGTTTCCCGGTTAATCTCGCGATATTTTGCCCCCTTCTTCTCAGCGCTACTTTTAACACTGAATTTAGCGCTTTCTTTAATATATGGAGCGGCGGTTTTTGCAGGGATGGGGGCAGACTTACCCCCTGACTTGAATACTGCGTGTTTCAGTCTCTGTGGCGTTCTCTCCCGCTGTGCGCCGCTCAGGCTGGGGCTGCAGGCTGTGGCTGCTGTGTGGCGGGCGCCATCTTGGCTCCTCAGCATGAGGGGAGAGCGCTCCAGATTTTTTGATTTTCCTGCTTTTCTATTAAGCGGATCCATTATGTGGGGGCACCGCTGGTGCCTATGGAGGTTCCCACAAGTTTTCAGCCAGTCCTGGCTTGTAAGTCGCTTGTTAATAGCGCTTGGTAGGCTGCCCTGTGGAGGAGCTCAGAGCTCAGGCTTCCATTCAGCTCAGACGCTGGCCACGCCCCCGAATGTTTTGAATTTTCTCCAAAAGTAAAGTAGTTGCAAACTCATGCTTTTAGAGACTTGTTTGGGCTCATGAGAGGAGTAAAAAAACATCAAAAATTTCAGTCCTGCATGATTCTACCAAGAAATGTGTGTTCATTGAAACCGCTGGTTTTTGATAGTTTGGGCCCTATTGAATAATGAATGTTTTGAATTTTCTCCAAAAGTAAAGTAGTTGCAAACTCATCCTTTTAGAAACTTGTTTGGGCTGTTGAGAGGAGTAAAAAACCATCAAAAATTTCAATCCTGCATGATTCTACCAAGAAATGTGATTCTTCATTCAAAACGCTGGTTTTTGCTATTGGGCTCTTTTGAGTAATGAATGTTTTGAATTTTCTCCAAAAGTAAAGTAGTTGCAAACTCATCCTTTTAGAAACTTGTTTGGGCTGTTGAGAGGAGTAAAAAACCATCAAAAATTTCAATCCTGCATGATTCTACCAAGAAATGTGATTCTTCATTCAAAATGCTGGTTTTTGCTATTGGGCTCTATTGAATAATGAATGTTTTGAATTTTCTCCAAAAGTAAAGTAGTTGCAAACTCATGCTTTTAGAGACTTGTTTGGGCTCATGAGAGGAGTAGAAAAACATCAAAAATTTCAGTCCTGCATGATTCTACCAAGAAATGTGTGTTCATTGAAACCGCTGGTTTTTGATAGTTTGGGCCCTATTGAATAATGAATGTTTTGAATTTTCTCCAAAAGTAAAGTAGTTGCAAACTCATCCTTTTAGAAACTTGTTTGGGCTGTTGAGAGGAGTAAAAAACCATCAAAAATTTCAATCCTGCATGATTCTACCAAGAAATGTGATTCTTCATTCAAAACGCTGGTTTTTGCTATTGGGCTCTTTTGAGTAATGAATGTTTTGAATTTTCTCCAAAAGTAAAGTAGTTGCAAACTCATCCTTTTAGAAACTTGTTTGGGCTGTTGAGAGGAGTAAAAAACCATCAAAAATTTCAATCCTGCATGATTCTACCAAGAAATGTGATTCTTCATTCAAAACGCTGGTTTTTGCTATTGGGCTCTATTGAATAATGAATGTTTTGAATTTTCTCCAAAAGTAAAGTAGTTGCAAACTCATGCTTTTAGAGACTTGTTTGGGCTCATGAGAGGAGTAGAAAAACATCAAAAATTTCAGTCCTGCATGATTCTACCAAGAAATGTGTGTTCATTGAAACCGCTGGTTTTTGATAGTTTGGGCCCTATTGAATAATGAATGTTTTGAATTTTCTCCAAAAGTAAAGTAGTTGCAAACTCATCCTTTTAGAAACTTGTTTGGGCTGTTGAGAGGAGTAAAAAACCATCAAAAATTTCAATCCTGCATGATTCTACCAAGAAATGTGATTCTTCATTCAAAACGCTGGTTTTTGCTATTGGGCTCTTTTGAGTAATGAATGTTTTGAATTTTCTCCAAAAGTAAAGTAGTTGCAAACTCATGCTTTTAGAGACTTGTTTGGGCTCATGAGAGGAGTAAAAAAACATCAAAAATTTCAGTCCTGCATGATTCTACCAAGAAATGTGTGTTCATTCAAACCGCTGGTTTTTGATAGTTTGGGCCCTATTGAATAATGAATGTTTTGAATTTTCTCCAAAAGTAAAGTAGTTGCAAACTCATCCTTTTAGAAACTTGTTTGGGCTGTTGAGAGGAGTAAAAAACCATCAAAAATTTCAATCCTGCATGATTTTACCAAGAAATGTGATTCTTCATTCAAAACCTGATTTTTGCTATTGGGCTCTATTGAATAGTGAATGTTTTGAATTTTCTCCAAAAGTAAAGTAGTTGCAAACTCATGCTTTTAGAGACTTGTTTGGGCTCATGAGAGGAGTAGAAAAACATCAAAAATTTCAGTCCTGCATGATTCTACCAAGAAATGTGTGTTCATTGAAACCGCTGGTTTTTGATAGTTTGGGCCCTATTGAATAATGAATGTTTTGAATTTTCTCCAAAAGTAAAGTAGTTGCAAACTCATCCTTTTAGAAACTTGTTTGGGCTGTTGAGAGGAGTAAAAAACCATCAAAAATTTCAATCCTGCATGATTTTACCAAGAAATGTGATTCTTCATTCAAAACCTGATTTTTGCTATTGGGCTCTATTGAATAATGAATGTTTTGAATTTTCTCCAAAAGTAAAGTAGTTGCAAACTCATGCTTTTAGAGACTTGTTTGGGCTCATGAGAGGAGTAGAAAAACATCAAAAATTTCAGTCCTGCATGATTCTACCAAGAAATGTGTGTTCATTGAAACCACTGGTTTTTGATAGCTTGGGCCCTATTGAATAATGAATGTTTTGAATTTTCTCCAAAAGTAAAGTAGTTGCAAACTCATCCTTTTAGAAACTTGTTTGGGCTGTTGAGAGGAGAAAAAACCATCAAAAATTTCAATCCTGCATGATTCTACCAAGAAATGTGATTCTTCATTCAAAACCTGATTTTTGCTATTGGGCTCTATTGAATAATGAATGTTTTGAATTTTCTCCAAAAGTAAAGTAGTTGCAAACTCATGCTTTTAGAGACTTGTTTGGGCTCATGAGAGGAGTAGAAAAACATCAAAAATTTCAGTCCTGCATGATTCTACCAAGAAATGTGTGTTCATTGAAACCGCTGGTTTTTGATAGTTTGGGCCCTATTGAATAATGAATGTTTTGAATTTTCTCCAAAAGTAAAGTAGTTGCAAACTCATCCTTTTAGAAACTTGTTTGGGCTGTTGAGAGGAGTAAAAAACCATCAAAAATTTCAATCCTGCATGATTCTACCAAGAAATGTGATTCTTCATTCAAAACGCTGGTTTTTGCTATTGGGCTCTTTTGAGTAATGAATGTTTTGAATTTTCTCCAAAAGTAAAGTAGTTGCAAACTCATGCTTTTAGAGACTTGTTTGGGCTCATGAGAGGAGTAGAAAAACATCAAAAATTTCAGTCCTGCATGATTCTACCAAGAAATGTGTGTTCATTGAAACCGCTGGTTTTTGATAGTTTGGGCCCTATTGAATAATGAATGTTTTGAATTTTCTCCAAAAGTAAAGTAGTTGCAAACTCATCCTTTTACAAACTTGTTTGGGCTGTTGAGAGGAGTAAAAAACCATCAAAAATTTCAATCCTGCATGATTCTACCAAGAAATGTGATTCTTCATTCAAAACCTGATTTTTGCTATTGGGCTCTATTGAATAATGAATGTTTTGAATTTTCTCCAAAAGTAAAGTAGTTGCAAACTCATGCTTTTAGAGACTTGTTTGGGCTCATGAGAGGAGTAGAAAAACATCAAAAATTTCAGTCCTGCATGATTCTACCAAGAAATGTGTGTTCATTGAAACCGCTGGTTTTTGATAGTTTGGGCCCTATTGAATAATGAATGTTTTGAATTTTCTCCAAAAGTAAAGTAGTTGCAAACTCATCCTTTTAGAAACTTGTTTGGGCTGTTGAGAGGAGTAAAAAACCATCAAAAATTTCAATCCTGCATGATTCTACCAAGAAATGTGATTCTTCATTCAAAACGCTGGTTTTTGCTATTGGGCTCTTTTGAGTAATGAATGTTTTGAATTTTCTCCAAAAGTAAAGTAGTTGCAAACTCATGCTTTTAGAGACTTGTTTGGGCTCATGAGAGGAGTAGAAAAACATCAAAAATTTCAGTCCTGCATGATTCTACCAAGAAATGTGTGTTCATTCAAACCGCTGGTTTTTGATAGTTTGGGCCCTATTGAATAATGAATGTTTTGAATTTTCTCCAAAAGTAAAGTAGTTGCAAACTCATCCTTTTAGAAACTTGTTTGGGCTGTTGAAAGGAGTAAAAAACCATCAAAAATTTCAATCCTGCATGATTTTACCAAGAAATGTGATTCTTCATTCAAAACCTGATTTTTGCTATTGGGCTCTATTGAATAATGAATGTTTTGAATTTTCTCCAAAAGTAAAGTAGTTGCAAACTCATGCTTTAAGAGACTTGTTTGGGCTCATGAGAGGAGTAGAAAAACATCAAAAATTTCAGTCCTGCATGATTCTACCAAGAAATGTGTGTTCATTGAAACCGCTGGTTTTTGATAGTTTGGGCCCTATTGAATAATGAATGTTTTGAATTTTCTCCAAAAGTAAAGTAGTTACAAACTCATCCTTTTAGAAACTTGTTTGGGCTGTTGAGAGGAGTAAAAAACCATCAAAAATTTCAATCCTGCATGATTCTACCAAGAAATGTGATTCTTCATTCAAAACCTGATTTTTGCTATTGGGCTCTATTGAATAATGAATGTTTTGAATTTTCTCCAAAAGTAAAGTAGTTGCAAATTCATGCTTTTAGAGACTTGTTTGGGCTCATGAGAGGAGTAGAAAAACATCAAAAATTTCAGTCCTGCATGATTCTACCAAGAAATGTGTGTTCATTCAAACCGCTGGTTTTTGATAGTTTGGGCCCTATTGAATAATGAATGTTTTGAATTTTCTCCAAAAGTAAAGTAGTTGCAAACTCATCCTTTTAGAAACTTGTTTGGGCTGTTGAGAGGAGTAAAAAACCATAAAAAATTTCAATCCTGCATGATTCTACCTAGAAATGTGATTCTTCATTCAAAACCTGATTTTTGCTATTGGGCTCTATTGAATAATGAATGTTTTGAATTTTCTCCAAAAGTAAAGTAGTTGCAAACTCATGCTTTTAGAGACTTGTTTGGGCTCATGAGAGGAGTAGAAAAACATCAAAAATTTCAGTCCTGCATGATTCTACCAAGAAATGTGTGTTCATTGAAACCGCTGGTTTTTGATAGTTTGGGCCCTATTGAATAATGAATGTTTTGAATTTTCTCCAAAAGTAAAGTAGTTGCAAACTCATCCTTTTAGAAACTTGTTTGGGCTGTTGAGAGGAGTAAAAAACCATCAAAAATTTCAATCCTGCATGATTTTATCAAGAAATGTGATTCTTCATTTTAAAACCTGATTTTTGCTATTGGGCTCTATTGAATAATGAATGTTTTGAATTTTCTCCAAAAGTAAAGTAGTTGCAAACTCATGCTTTTAGAGACTTGTTTGGGCTCATGAGAGGAGTAGAAAAACATCAAAAATTTCAGTCCTGCATGATTCTTCCAAGAAATGTGTGTTCATTCAAACCGCTGGTTTTTGATAGTTTGGGCCCTATTGAATAATGAATGTTTTGAATTTTCTCCAAAAGTAAAGTAGTTGCAAACTCATCCTTTTAGAAACTTGTTTGGGCTGTTGAGAGGAGTAAAAAACCATCAAAAATTTCAATCCTGCATGATTCTACCAAGAAATGTGATTCTTCATTCAAAACGCTGGTTTTTGCTATTGGGCTCTTTTGAGTAATGAATGTTTTGAATTTTCTCCAAAAGTAAAGTAGTTGCAAACTCATGCTTTTAGAGACTTGTTTGGGCTCATGAGAAGAGTAAAAAAACATCAAAAATTTCAGTCCTGCATGATTCTACCAAGAAATGTGTGTTCATTGAAACCGCTGGTTTTTGATAGTTTGGGCCCTATTGAATAATGAATGTTTTGAATTTTCTCCAAAAGTAAAGTAGTTGCAAACTCATCCTTTTAGAAACTTGTTTGGGCTGTTGAGAGGAGTAAAAAACCATCAAAAATTTCAATCCTGTATGATTCTACCAAGAAATGTGATTCTTCATTCAAAACGCTGGTTTTTGCTATTGGGCTCTTTTGAGTAATGAATGTTTTGAATTTTCTCCAAAAGTAAAGTAGTTGCAAACTCATGCTTTTAGAGACTTGTTTGGGCTCATGAGAGGAGTAAAAAAACATCAAAAATTTCAGTCCTGCATGATTCTACCAAGAAATGTGTGTTCATTGAAACCGCTGGTTTTTGATAGTTTGGGCCCTATTGAATAATGAATGTTTTGAATTTTCTCCAAAAGTAAAGTAGTTGCAAACTCATCCTTTTAGAAACTTGTTTGGGCTGTTGAGAGGAGTAAAAAACCATCAAAAATTTCAATCCTGCATGATTCTACCAAGAAATGTGATTCTTCATTCAAAACGCTGGTTTTTGCTATTGGGCTCTTTTGAGTAATGAATGTTTTGAATTTTCTCCAAAAGTAAAGTAGTTGCAAACTCATCCTTTTAGAAACTTGTTTGGGCTGTTGAGAGGAGTAAAAAACCATCAAAAATTTCAATCCTGCATGATTCTACCAAGAAATGTGATTCTTCATTCAAAATGCTGGTTTTTGCTATTGGGCTCTATTGAATAATGAATGTTTTGAATTTTCTCCAAAAGTAAAGTAGTTGCAAACTCATGCTTTTAGAGACTTGTTTGGGCTCATGAGAGGAGTAGAACAACATCAAAAATTTCAGTCCTGCATGATTCTACCAAGAAATGTGTGTTCATTGAAACCGCTGGTTTTTGATAGTTTGGGCCCTATTGAATAATGAATGTTTTGAATTTTCTCCAAAAGTAAAGTAGTTGCAAACTCATCCTTTTAGAAACTTGTTTGGGCTGTTGAGAGGAGTAAAAAACCATCAAAAATTTCAATCCTGCATGATTCTACCAAGAAATGTGATTCTTCATTCAAAACGCTGGTTTTTGCTATTGGGCTCTTTTGAGTAATGAATGTTTTGAATTTTCTCCAAAAGTAAAGTAGTTGCAAACTCATCCTTTTAGAAACTTGTTTGGGCTGTTGAGAGGAGTAAAAAACCATCAAAAATTTCAATCCTGCATGATTCTACCAAGAAATGTGATTCTTCATTCAAAACGCTGGTTTTTGCTATTGGGCTCTATTGAATAATGAATGTTTTGAATTTTCTCCAAAAGTAAAGTAGTTGCAAACTCATGCTTTTAGAGACTTGTTTGGGCTCATGAGAGGAGTAGAAAAACATCAAAAATTTCAGTCCTGCATGATTCTACCAAGAAATGTGTGTTCATTGAAACCGCTGGTTTTTGATAGTTTGGGCCCTATTGAATAATGAATGTTTTGAATTTTCTCCAAAAGTAAAGTAGTTGCAAACTCATCCTTTTAGAAACTTGTTTGGGCTGTTGAGAGGAGTAAAAAACCATCAAAAATTTCAATCCTGCATGATTCTACCAAGAAATGTGATTCTTCATTCAAAACGCTGGTTTTTGCTATTGGGCTCTTTTGAGTAATGAATGTTTTGAATTTTCTCCAAAAGTAAAGTAGTTGCAAACTCATGCTTTTAGAGACTTGTTTGGGCTCATGAGAGGAGTAAAAAAACATCAAAAATTTCAGTCCTGCATGATTCTACCAAGAAATGTGTGTTCATTCAAACCGCTGGTTTTTGATAGTTTGGGCCCTATTGAATAATGAATGTTTTGAATTTTCTCCAAAAGTAAAGTAGTTGCAAACTCATCCTTTTAGAAACTTGTTTGGGCTGTTGAGAGGAGTAAAAAACCATCAAAAATTTCAATCCTGCATGATTTTACCAAGAAATGTGATTCTTCATTCAAAACCTGATTTTTGCTATTGGGCTCTATTGAATAGTGAATGTTTTGAATTTTCTCCAAAAGTAAAGTAGTTGCAAACTCATGCTTTTAGAGACTTGTTTGGGCTCATGAGAGGAGTAGAAAAACATCAAAAATTTCAGTCCTGCATGATTCTACCAAGAAATGTGTGTTCATTGAAACCGCTGGTTTTTGATAGTTTGGGCCCTATTGAATAATGAATGTTTTGAATTTTCTCCAAAAGTAAAGTAGTTGCAAACTCATCCTTTTAGAAACTTGTTTGGGCTGTTGAGAGGAGTAAAAAACCATCAAAAATTTCAATCCTGCATGATTTTACCAAGAAATGTGATTCTTCATTCAAAACCTGATTTTTGCTATTGGGCTCTATTGAATAATGAATGTTTTGAATTTTCTCCAAAAGTAAAGTAGTTGCAAACTCATGCTTTTAGAGACTTGTTTGGGCTCATGAGAGGAGTAGAAAAACATCAAAAATTTCAGTCCTGCATGATTCTACCAAGAAATGTGTGTTCATTGAAACCACTGGTTTTTGATAGCTTGGGCCCTATTGAATAATGAATGTTTTGAATTTTCTCCAAAAGTAAAGTAGTTGCAAACTCATCCTTTTAGAAACTTGTTTGGGCTGTTGAGAGGAGAAAAAACCATCAAAAATTTCAATCCTGCATGATTCTACCAAGAAATGTGATTCTTCATTCAAAACCTGATTTTTGCTATTGGGCTCTATTGAATAATGAATGTTTTGAATTTTCTCCAAAAGTAAAGTAGTTGCAAACTCATGCTTTTAGAGACTTGTTTGGGCTCATGAGAGGAGTAGAAAAACATCAAAAATTTCAGTCCTGCATGATTCTACCAAGAAATGTGTGTTCATTGAAACCGCTGGTTTTTGATAGTTTGGGCCCTATTGAATAATGAATGTTTTGAATTTTCTCCAAAAGTAAAGTAGTTGCAAACTCATCCTTTTAGAAACTTGTTTGGGCTGTTGAGAGGAGTAAAAAACCATCAAAAATTTCAATCCTGCATGATTCTACCAAGAAATGTGATTCTTCATTCAAAACGCTGGTTTTTGCTATTGGGCTCTTTTGAGTAATGAATGTTTTGAATTTTCTCCAAAAGTAAAGTAGTTGCAAACTCATGCTTTTAGAGACTTGTTTGGGCTCATGAGAGGAGTAGAAAAACATCAAAAATTTCAGTCCTGCATGATTCTACCAAGAAATGTGTGTTCATTGAAACCGCTGGTTTTTGATAGTTTGGGCCCTATTGAATAATGAATGTTTTGAATTTTCTCCAAAAGTAAAGTAGTTGCAAACTCATCCTTTTACAAACTTGTTTGGGCTGTTGAGAGGAGTAAAAAACCATCAAAAATTTCAATCCTGCATGATTCTACCAAGAAATGTGATTCTTCATTCAAAACCTGATTTTTGCTATTGGGCTCTATTGAATAATGAATGTTTTGAATTTTCTCCAAAAGTAAAGTAGTTGCAAACTCATGCTTTTAGAGACTTGTTTGGGCTCATGAGAGGAGTAGAAAAACATCAAAAATTTCAGTCCTGCATGATTCTACCAAGAAATGTGTGTTCATTGAAACCGCTGGTTTTTGATAGTTTGGGCCCTATTGAATAATGAATGTTTTGAATTTTCTCCAAAAGTAAAGTAGTTGCAAACTCATCCTTTTAGAAACTTGTTTGGGCTGTTGAGAGGAGTAAAAAACCATCAAAAATTTCAATCCTGCATGATTCTACCAAGAAATGTGATTCTTCATTCAAAACGCTGGTTTTTGCTATTGGGCTCTTTTGAGTAATGAATGTTTTGAATTTTCTCCAAAAGTAAAGTAGTTGCAAACTCATGCTTTTAGAGACTTGTTTGGGCTCATGAGAGGAGTAGAAAAACATCAAAAATTTCAGTCCTGCATGATTCTACCAAGAAATGTGTGTTCATTGAAACCGCTGGTTTTTGATAGTTTGGGCCCTATTGAATAATGAATGTTTTGAATTTTCTCCAAAAGTAAAGTAGTTGCAAACTCATCCTTTTAGAAACTTGTTTGGGCTGTTGAAAGGAGTAAAAAACCATCAAAAATTTCAATCCTGCATGATTTTACCAAGAAATGTGATTCTTCATTCAAAACCTGATTTTTGCTATTGGGCTCTATTGAATAATGAATGTTTTGAATTTTCTCCAAAAGTAAAGTAGTTGCAAACTCATGCTTTAAGAGACTTGTTTGGGCTCATGAGAGGAGTAGAAAAACATCAAAAATTTCAGTCCTGCATGATTCTACCAAGAAATGTGTGTTCATTGAAACCGCTGGTTTTTGATAGTTTGGGCCCTATTGAATAATGAATGTTTTGAATTTTCTCCAAAAGTAAAGTAGTTACAAACTCATCCTTTTAGAAACTTGTTTGGGCTGTTGAGAGGAGTAAAAAACCATCAAAAATTTCAATCCTGCATGATTCTACCAAGAAATGTGATTCTTCATTCAAAACCTGATTTTTGCTATTGGGCTCTATTGAATAATGAATGTTTTGAATTTTCTCCAAAAGTAAAGTAGTTGCAAATTCATGCTTTTAGAGACTTGTTTGGGCTCATGAGAGGAGTAGAAAAACATCAAAAATTTCAGTCCTGCATGATTCTACCAAGAAATGTGTGTTCATTCAAACCGCTGGTTTTTGATAGTTTGGGCCCTATTGAATAATGAATGTTTTGAATTTTCTCCAAAAGTAAAGTAGTTGCAAACTCATCCTTTTAGAAACTTGTTTGGGCTGTTGAGAGGAGTAAAAAACCATCAAAAATTTCAATCCTGCATGATTCTACCAAGAAATGTGATTCTTCATTCAAAACCTGATTTTTGCTATTGGGCTCTATTGAATAATGAATGTTTTGAATTTTCTCCAAAAGTAAAGTAGTTGCAAACTCATGCTTTTAGAGACTTGTTTGGGCTCATGAGAGGAGTAGAAAAACATCAAAAATTTCAGTCCTGCATGATTCTACCAAGAAATGTGTGTTCATTGAAACCGCTGGTTTTTGATAGTTTGGGCCCTATTGAATAATGAATGTTTTGAATTTTCTCCAAAAGTTAAGTAGTTGCAAACTCATCCTTTTAGAAACTTGTTTGGGCTGTTGAGAGGAGTAAAAAACCATCAAAAATTTCAATCCTGCATGATTTTACCAAGAAATGTGATTCTTCATTCAAAACCTGATTTTTGCTATTGGGCTCTATTGAATAGTGAATGTTTTGAATTTTCTCCAAAAGTAAAGTAGTTGCAAACTCATGCTTTTAGAGACTTGTTTGGGCTCATGAGAGGAGTAGAAAAACATCAAAAATTTCTGTCCTGCATGATTCTACCAAGAAATGTATGTTCATTGAAACCGCTGGTTTTTGATAGTTTGGGCCCTATTGAATAATGAATGTTTTGAATTTTCTCCAAAAGTAAAGTAGTTGCAAACTCATCCTTTTAGAAACTTGTTTGGGCTGTTGAGAGGAGTAAAAAACCATCAAAAATTTCAAACCTGCATGATTTTACCAAGAAATGTGATTCTTCATTCAAAACCTGATTTTTGCTATTGGGCTCTATTGAATAATGAATGTTTTGAATTTTCTCCAAAAGTAAAGTAGTTGCAAACTCATGCTTTTAGAGACTTGTTTGGGCTCATGAGAGGAGTAGAAAAACATCAAAAATTTCAGTCCTGCATGATTCTACCAAGAAATGTGTGTTCATTGAAACCGCTGGTTTTTGATAGTTTGGGCCCTATTGAATAATGAATGTTTTGAATTTTCTCCAAAAGTAAAGTAGTTGCAAACTCATCCTTTTAGAAACTTGTTTGGGCTGTTGAGAGGAGTAAAAAACCATCAAAAATTTCAATCCTGCATGATTCTACCAAGAAATGTGATTCTTCATTCAAAACCTGATTTTTGCTATTGGGCTCTATTGAATAATGAATGTTTTGAATTTTCTCCAAAAGTAAAGTAGTTGCAAACTCATGCTTTTAGAGACTTGTTTGGGCTCATGAGAGGAGTAGAAAAACATCAAAAATTTCAGTCCTGCATGATTCTACCAAGAAATGTGTGTTCATTGAAACCGCTGGTTTTTGATAGTTTGGGCCCTATTGAATAATGAATGTTTTGAATGTTCTCCAAAAGTAAAGCAGTTGCAAACTCATCCTTTTAGAAACTTGTTTGGGCTGTTGAGAGGAGTAAAAAACCATCAAAAATTTCAATCCTGCATGATTCTACCAAGAAATGTGATTCTTCATTCAAAACGCTGGTTTTTGCTATTGGGCTCTTTTGAGTAATGAATGTTTTGAATTTTCTCCAAAAGTAAAGTAGTTGCAAACTCATGCTTTTAGAGACTTGTTTGGGCTCATGAGAGGAGTAGAAAAACATAAAAAATTTCAGTCCTGCATGATTCTACCAAGAAATGTGTGTTCATTGAAACCGCTGGTTTTTGATAGTTTGGGCCCTATTGAATAATGAATGTTTTGAATTTTCTCCAAAAGTAAAGTAGTTACAAACTCATCCTTTTAGAAACTTGTTTGGGCTGTTGAGAGGAGTAAAAAACCATCAAAAATTTCAATCCTGCATGATTCTACCAAGAAATGTGATTCTTCATTCAAAACCTGATTTTTGCTATTGGGCTCTATTGAATAATGAATGTTTTGAATTTTCTCCAAAAGTAAAGTAGTTGCAAACTCATGCTTTTAGAGACTTGTTTGGGCTCATAAGAGGAGTAGAAAAACATCAAAAATTTCAGTCCTGCACGATTCTACCAAGAAATGTGTGTTCATTCAAACCGCTGGTTTTTGATATTTTGGGCCCTATTGAATAATGAATGTTTTGAATTTTCTCCAAAAGTAAAGTAGTTGCAAACTCATCCTTTTAGAAACTTGTTTGGGCTGTTGAGAGGAGTAAAAAACCATCAAAAATTTCAATCCTGCATGATTCTACCAAGAAATGTGATTCTTCATTCAAAACCTGATTTTTGCTATTGGGCTCTATTGAATAATGAATGTTTTGAATTTTCTCCAAAAGTAAAGTAGTTGCAAACTCATGCTTTTAGAGACTTGTTTGGGCTCATGAGAGGAGTAGAAAAACATCAAAAATTTCAGTCCTGCATGATTCTACCAAGAAATGTGTGTTCATTGAAACCGCTGATTTTTGGTAGTTTGGGCCCTATTGAATAATGAATGTTTTGATTTTTCTCCAAAAGTAAAGTAGTTGCAAACTCATCCTTTTAGAAACTTGTTTGGGCTGTTGAGAGGAGTAAAAAATCATCAAAAATTTCAATCCTGCATGATTCTACCAAGAAATGTGATTCTTCATTCAAAACCTGATTTTTGCTATTGGGCTCTATTAAATAATGAATGTTTTGAATTTTCTCCAAAAGTAAAGTTGTTGCAAACTCATGCTTTTAGAGACTTGTTTGGGCTCATGAGAGGAGTAGAAAAACATCAAAAATTTCAGTCCTGCATGATTCTACCAAGAAATGTGTGTTCATTGAAACCGCTGGTTTTTGATAGTTTGGGCCCTATTGAATAATGAATGTTTTGAATTTTCTCCAAAAGTAAAGTAGTTGCAAACTCATCCTATTAGAAACTTGTTTGGGCTGTTGAGAGGAGTAAAAAACCATCAAAAATTTCAATCCTGCATGATTCTACCAAGAAATGTGATTCTTCATTCAAAACGCTGGTTTTTGCTATTGGGCTCTTTTGAGTAATGAATGTTTTGAATTTTCTCCAAAAGTAAAGTAGTTGCAAACTCATGCTTTTAGAGACTTGTTTGGGCTCATGAGAGGAGTAGAAAAACATCAAAAATTTCAGTCCTGCATGATTCTACAAAGAAATGTGTGTTCATTGAAACCGCTGGTTTTTGATAGTTTGGGCCATATTGAATAATGAATTTTTTTGAATTTTCTCCAAAAGTAAAGTAGTTACAAACTCATCCTTTTAGAAACTTGTTTGGGCTGTTGAGAGGAGTAAAAAACCATCAAAAATTTCAATCCTGCATGATTCTACCAAGAAATGTGATTCTTCATTCAAAACCTGATTTTTGCTATTGGGCTCTATTGAATAATGAATGTTTTGAATTTTCTCCAAAAGTAAAGTAGTTGCAAACTCATGCTTTTAGAGACTTGTTTGGGCTCATGAGAGGAGTAGAAAAACATCAAAAATTTCAGTCCTGCACGATTCTACCAAGAAATGTGTGTTCATTCAAACCGCTGGTTTTTGATATTTTGGGCCCTATTGAATAATGAATGTTTTGAATTTTCTCCAAAAGTAAAGTAGTTGCAAACTCATCCTTTTAGAAACTTGTTTGGGCTGTTGAGAGGAGTAAAAAACCATCAAAAATTTCAATCCTGCATGATTCTACCAAGAAATGTGATTCTTCATTCAAAACCTGATTTTTGCTATTGGGCTCTATTGAATAATGAATGTTTTGAATTTTCTCCAAAAGTAAAGTAGTTGCAAACTCATGCTTTTAGAGACTTGTTTGGGCTCATGAGAGGAGTAGAAAAACATCAAAAATTTCAGTCCTGCATGATTCTACCAAGAAATGTGTGTTCATTGAAACCGCTGATTTTTGGTAGTTTGGGCCCTATTGAATAATGAATGTTTTGATTTTTCTCCAAAAGTAAAGTAGTTGCAAACTCATCCTTTTAGAAACTTGTTTGGGCTGTTGAGAGGAGTAAAAAATCATCAAAAATTTCAATCCTGCATGATTCTACCAAGAAATGTGATTCTTCATTCAAAACCTGATTTTTGCTATTGGGCTCTATTAAATAATGAATGTTTTGAATTTTCTCCAAAAGTAAAGTAGTTGCAAACTCATGCTTTTAGAGACTTGTTTGGGCTCATGAGAGGAGTAGAAAAACATCAAAAATTTCAGTCCTGCATGATTCTACCAAGAAATGTGTGTTCATTGAAACCGCTGGTTTTTGATAGTTTGGGCCCTATTGAATAATGAATGTTTTGAATTTTCTCCAAAAGTAAAGTAGTTGCAAACTCATCCTTTTAGAAACTTGTTTGGGCTGTTGAGAGGAGTAAAAAACCATCAAAAATTTCAATCCTGCATGATTCTACCAAGAAATGTGATTCTTCATTCAAAACGCTGGTTTTAGCTATTGGGCTCTTTTGAGTAATGAATGTTTTGAATTTTCTCCAAAAGTAAAGTAGTTGCAAACTCATGCTTTTAGAGACTTGTTTGGGCTCATGAGAGGAGTAGAAAAACATCAAAAATTTCAGTCCTGCATGATTCTACCAAGAAATGTGTGTTCATTCAAACCGCTGGTTTTTGATAGTTTGGGCCCTATTGAATAATGAATGTTTTGAATTTTCTCCAAAAGTAAAGTAGTTGCAAACTCATCCTTTTAGAAACTTGTTTGGGCTGTTGAGAGGAGTAAAAAACCATCAAAAATTTCAATCCTGCATGATTTTAGCAAGAAATGTGATTCTTCATTCAAAACCTGATTTTTGCTATTGGGCTCTATTGAATAATGAATGTTTTGAATTTTCTCCAAAAGTAAAGTAGTTGCAAACTCATGCTTTTAGAGACTTGTTTGGGCTCATGAGAGGAGTAGAAAAACATCAAAAATTTCAGTCCTGCATGATTCTACCAAGAAATGTGTGTTCATTGAAACCGCTGGTTTTTGATAGTTTGGGCCCTATTGAATAATGAATGTTTTGAATTTTCTCCAAAAGTAAAGTAGTTGCAAACTCATCCTTTTAGAAACTTGTTTGGGCTGTTGAGAGGAGTAAAAAACCATAAAAAATTTCAATCCTGCATGATTCTACCAAGAAATGTGATTCTTCATTCAAAACGCTGGTTTTTGCTATTGGGCTCTTTTGAGTAATGAATGTTTTGAATTTTCTCCAAAAGTAAAGTAGTTGCAAACTCATGCTTTTAGAGACTTGTTTGGGCTCATGAGAGGAGTAGAAAAACATCAAAAATTTCAGTCCTGCATGATTCTACCAAGAAATGTGTGTTCATTCAAACCGCTGGTTTTTGATAGTTTGAGCCCTATTGAATAATGAATGTTTTGAATGTTCTCCAAAAGTAAAGTAGTTGCAAACTCATCCTTTTAGAAACTTGTTTGGGCTGTTGAGAGGAGTAAAAAACCATCAAAAATTTCAATCCTGCATGATTCTACCAAGAAATGTGATTCTTCATTCAAAACGCTGGTTTTTGCTATTGGGCTCTTTTGAGTAATGAATGTTTTGAATTTTCTCCAAAAGTAAAGTAGTTGCAAACTCATGCTTTTAGAGACTTGTTTGGGCTCATGAGAGGAGTAGAAAAACATAAAAAATTTCAGTCCTGCATGATTCTACCAAGAAATGTGTGTTCATTGAAACCGCTGGTTTTTGATAGTTTGGGCCCTATTGAATAATGAATGTTTTGAATTTTCTCCAAAAGTAAAGTAGTTACAAACTCATCCTTTTAGAAACTTGTTTGGGCTGTTGAGAGGAGTAAAAAACCATCAAAAATTTCAATCCTGCATGATTCTACCAAGAAATGTGATTCTTCATTCAAAACCTGATTTTTGCTATTGGGCTCTATTGAATAATGAATGTTTTGAATTTTCTCCAAAAGTAAAGTAGTTGCAAACTCATGCTTTTAGAGACTTGTTTGGGCTCATGAGAGGAGTAGAAAAACATCAAAAATTTCAGTCCTGCACGATTCTACAAAGAAATGTGTGTTCATTCAAACCGCTGGTTTTTGATATTTTGGGCCCTATTGAATAATGAATGTTTTGAATTTTCTCCAAAAGTAAAGTAGTTGCAAACTCATCCTTTTAGAAACTTGTTTGGGCTGTTGAGAGGAGTAAAAAACCATCAAAAATTTCAATCCTGCATGATTCTACCAAGAAATGTGATTCTTCATTCAAAACCTGATTTTTGCTATTGGGCTCTATTGAATAATGAATGTTTTGAATTTTCTCCAAAAGTAAAGTAGTTGCAAACTCATCCTTTTAGAAACTTGTTTGGGCTGTTGAGAGGAGTAAAAAACCATCAAAAATTTCAATCCTGCATGATTCTACCAAGAAATGTGATTCTTCATTCAAAACCTGATTTTTGCTATTGGGCTCTATTGAATAATGAATGTTTTGAATTTTCTCCAAAAGTAAAGTAGTTGCAAACTCATGCTTTTAGAGACTTGTTTGGGCTCATGAGAGGAGTAGAAAAACATCAAAAATTTCAGTCCTGCATGATTCTACCAAGAAATGTGTGTTCATTGAAACCGCTGATTTTTGGTAGTTTGGGCCCTATTGAATAATGAATGTTTTGATTTTTCTCCAAAAGTAAAGTAGTTGCAAACTCATCCTTTTAGAAACTTGTTTGGGCTGTTGAGAGGAGTAAAAAATCATCAAAAATTTCAATCCTGCATGATTCTACCAAGAAATGTGATTCTTCATTCAAAACCTGATTTTTGCTATTGGGCTCTATTAAATAATGAATGTTTTGAATTTTCTCCAAAAGTAAAGTAGTTGCAAACTCATGCTTTTAGAGACTTGTTTGGGCTCATGAGAGGAGTAGAAAAACATCAAAAATTTCAGTCCTGCATGATTCTACCAAGAAATGTGTGTTCATTGAAACCGCTGGTTTTTGATAGTTTGGGCCCTATTGAATAATGAATGTTTTGAATTTTCTCCAAAAGTAAAGTAGTTGCAAACTCATCCTTTTAGAAACTTGTTTGGGCTGTTGAGAGGAGTAAAAAACCATCAAAAATTTCAATCCTGCATGATTCTACCAAGAAATGTGATTCTTCATTCAAAACGCTGGTTTTTGCTATTGGGCTCTTTTGAGTAATGAATGTTTTGAATTTTCTCCAAAAGTAAAGTAGTTGCAAACTCATGCTTTTAGAGACTTGTTTGGGCTCATGAGAGGAGTAGAAAAACATCAAAAATTTCAGTCCTGCATGATTCTACCAAGAAATGTGTGTTCATTCAAACCGCTGGTTTTTGATAGTTTGGGCCCTATTGAATAATGAATGTTTTGAATTTTCTCCAAAAGTAAAGTAGTTGCAAACTCATCCTTTTAGAAACTTGTTTGGGCTGTTGAGAGGAGTAAAAAACCATCAAAAATTTCAATCCTGCATGATTTTAGCAAGAAATGTGATTCTTCATTCAAAACCTGATTTTTGCTATTGGGCTCTATTGAATAATGAATGTTTTGAATTTTCTCCAAAAGTAAAGTAGTTGCAAACTCATGCTTTTAGAGACTTGTTTGGGCTCATGAGAGGAGTAGAAAAACATCAAAAATTTCAGTCCTGCATGATTCTACCAAGAAATGTGTGTTCATTGAAACCGCTGGTTTTTGATAGTTTGGGCCCTATTGAATAATGAATGTTTTGAATTTTCTCCAAAAGTAAAGTAGTTGCAAACTCATCCTTTTAGAAACTTGTTTGGGCTGTTGAGAGGAGTAAAAAACCATCAAAAATTTCAATCCTGCATGATTCTACCAAGAAATGTGATTCTTCATTCAAAACCTGATTTTTGCTATTGGGCTCTATTGAATAATGAATGTTTTGAATTTTCTCCAAAAGTAAAGTAGTTGCAAACTCATGCTTTTAGAGACTTGTTTGGGCTCATGAGAGGAGTAGAAAAACATCAAAAATTTCAGTCCTGCATGATTCTACCAAGAAATGTGTGTTCATTGAAACCGCTGGTTTTTGATAGTTTGGGCCCTATTGAATAATGAATGTTTTGAATTTTCTCCAAAAGTAAAGTAGTTGCAAACTCATCCTTTTAGAAACTTGTTTGGGCTGTTGAGAGGAGTAAAAAACCATCAAAAATTTCAATCCTGCATGATTCTACCAAGAAATGTGATTCTTCATTCAAAACGCTGGTTTTTGCTATTGGGCTCTTTTGAGTAATGAATGTTTTGAATTTTCTCCAAAAGTAAAGTAGTTGCAAACTCATGCTTTTAGAGACTTGTTTGGGCTCATGAGAGGAGTAGAAAAACATCAAAAATTTCAGTCCTGCATGATTCTACCAAGAAATGTGTGTTCATTCAAACCGCTGTTTTTTGATAGTTTGGGCCCTATTGAATAATGAATGTTTTGAATTTTCTCCAAAAGTAAAGTAGTTGCAAACTCATCCTTTTAGAAACTTGTTTGGGCTGTTGAGAGGAGTAAAAAACCATCAAAAATTTCAATCCTGCATGATTTTACCAAGAAATGTGATTCTTCATTCAAAACCTGATTTTTGCTATTGGGCTCTATTGAATAATGAATGTTTTGAATTTTCTCCAAAAGTAAAGTAGTTGCAAACTCATGCTTTTAGAGACTTGTTTGGGCTCATGAGAGGAGTAGAAAAACATCAAAAATTTCAGTCCTGCATGATTCTACCAAGAAATGTGTGTTCATTGAAACCGCTGGTTTTTGATAGTTTGGGCCCTATTGAATAATGAATGTTTTGAATTTTCTCCAAAAGTAAAGTAGTTGCAAACTCATCCTTTTAGAAACTTGTTTGGGCTGTTGAGAGGAGTAAAAAACCATAAAAAATTTCAATCCTGCATGATTCTACCAAGAAATGTGATTCTTCATTCAAAACGCTGGTTTTTGCTATTGGGCTCTTTTGAGTAATGAATGTTTTGAATTTTCTCCAAAAGTAAAGTAGTTGCAAACTCATGCTTTTAGAGACTTGTTTGGGCTCATGAGAGGAGTAGAAAAACATCAAAAATTTCAGTCCTGCATGATTCTACCAAGAAATGTGTGTTCATTCAAACCGCTGGTTTTTGATAGTTTGGGCCCTATTGAATAATGAATGTTTTGAATGTTCTCCAAAAGTAAAGTAGTTGCAAACTCATCCTTTTAGAAACTTGTTTGGGCTGTTGAGAGGAGTAAAAAACCATCAAAAATTTCAATCCTGCATGATTCTACCAAGAAATGTGATTCTTCATTCAAAACGCTGGTTTTTGCTATTGGGCTCTTTTGAGTAATGAATGTTTTGAATTTTCTCCAAAAGTAAAGTAGTTGCAAACTCATGCTTTTAGAGACTTGTTTGGGCTCATGAGAGGAGTAGAAAAACATAAAAAATTTCAGTCCTGCATGATTCTACCAAGAAATGTGTGTTCATTGAAACCGCTGGTTTTTGATAGTTTGGGCCCTATTGAATAATGAATGTTTTGAATTTTCTCCAAAAGTAAAGTAGTTACAAACTCATCCTTTTAGAAACTTGTTTGGGCTGTTGAGAGGAGTAAAAAACCATCAAAAATTTCAATCCTGCATGATTCTACCAAGAAATGTGATTCTTCATTCAAAACCTGATTTTTGCTATTGGGCTCTATTGAATAATGAATGTTTTGAATTTTCTCCAAAAGTAAAGTAGTTGCAAACTCATGCTTTTAGAGACTTGTTTGGGCTCATGAGAGGAGTAGAAAAACATCAAAAATTTCAGTCCTGCACGATTCTACCAAGAAATGTGTGTTCATTCAAACCGCTGGTTTTTGATATTTTGGGCCCTATTGAATAATGAATGTTTTGAATTTTCTCCAAAAGTAAAGTAGTTGCAAACTCATCCTTTTAGAAACTTGTTTGGGCTGTTGAGAGGAGTAAAAAACCATCAAAAATTTCAATCCTGCATGATTCTACCAAGAAATGTGATTCTTCATTCAAAACCTGATTTTTGCTATTGGGCTCTATTGAATAATGAATGTTTTGAATTTTCTCCAAAAGTAAAGTAGTTGCAAACTCATGCTTTTAGAGACTTGTTTGGGCTCATGAGAGGAGTAGAAAAACATCAAAAATTTCAGTCCTGCATGATTCTACCAAGAAATGTGTGTTCATTGAAACCGCTGATTTTTGGTAGTTTGGGCCCTATTGAATAATGAATGTTTTGATTTTTCTCCAAAAGTAAAGTAGTTGCAAACTCATCCTTTTAGAAACTTGTTTGGGCTGTTGAGAGGAGTAAAAAATCATCAAAAATTTCAATCCTGCATGATTCTACCAAGAAATGTGATTCTTCATTCAAAACCTGATTTTTGCTATTGGGCTCTATTAAATAATGAATGTTTTGAATTTTCTCCAAAAGTAAAGTAGTTGCAAACTCATGCTTTTAGAGACTTGTTTGGGCTCATGAGAGGAGTAGAAAAACATCAAAAATTTCAGTCCTGCATGATTCTACCAAGAAATGTGTGTTCATTGAAACCGCTGGTTTTTGATAGTTTGGGCCCTATTGAATAATGAATGTTTTGAATTTTCTCCAAAAGTAAAGTAGTTGCAAACTCATCCTTTTAGAAACTTGTTTGGGCTGTTGAGAGGAGTAAAAAACCATCAAAAATTTCAATCCTGCATGATTCTACCAAGAAATGTGATTCTTCATTCCAAACGCTGGTTTTTGCTATTGGGCTCTTTTGAGTAATGAATGTTTTGAATTTTCTCCAAAAGTAAAGTAGTTGCAAACTCATGCTTTTAGAGACTTGTTTGGGCTCATGAGAGGAGTAGAAAAACATCAAAAATTTCAGTCCTGCATGATTCTACCAAGAAATGTGTGTTCATTCAAACCGCTGGTTTTTGATAGTTTGGGCCCTATTGAATAATGAATGTTTTGAATTTTCTCCAAAAGTAAAGTAGTTGCAAACTCATCCTTTTAGAAACTTGTTTGGGCTGTTGAGAGGAGTAAAAAACCATCAAAAATTTCAATCCTGCATGATTTTAGCAAGAAATGTGATTCTTCATTCAAAACCTGATTTTTGCTATTGGGCTCTATTGAATAATGAATGTTTTGAATTTTCTCCAAAAGTAAAGTAGTTGCAAACTCATGCTTTTAGAGACTTGTTTGGGCTCATGAGAGGAGTAGAAAAACATCAAAAATTTCAGTCCTGCATGATTCTACCAAGAAATGTGTGTTCATTGAAACCGCTGGTTTTTGATAGTTTGGGCCCTATTGAATAATGAATGTTTTGAATTTTCTCCAAAAGTAAAGTAGTTGCAAACTCATCCTTTTAGAAACTTGTTTGGGCTGTTGAGAGGAGTAAAAAACCATCAAAAATTTCAATCCTGCATGATTCTACCAAGAAATGTGATTCTTCATTCAAAACGCTGGTTTTTGCTATTGGGCTCTTTTGAGTAATGAATGTTTTGAATTTTCTCCAAAAGTAAAGTAGTTGCAAACTCATGCTTTTAGAGACTTGTTTGGGCTCATGAGAGGAGTAGAAAAACATCAAAAATTTCAGTCCTGCATGATTCTACCAAGAAATGTGTGTTCATTCAAACCGCTGGTTTTTGATAGTTTGGGCCCTATTGAATAATGAATGTTTTGAATTTTCTCCAAAAGTAAAGTAGTTGCAAACTCATCCTTTTAGAAACTTGTTTGGGCTGTTGAGAGGAGTAAAAAACCATCAAAAATTTCAATCCTGCATGATTTTACCAAGAAATGTGATTCTTCATTCAAAACCTGATTTTTGCTATTGGGCTCTATTGAATAATGAATGTTTTGAATTTTCTCCAAAAGTAAAGTAGTTGCAAACTCATGCTTTTAGAGACTTGTTTGGGCTCATGAGAGGAGTAGAAAAACATCAAAAATTTCAGTCCTGCATGATTCTACCAAGAAATGTGTGTTCATTCAAACCGCTGGTTTTTGATAGTTTGGGCCCTATTGAATAATGAATGTTTTGAATTTTCTCCAAAAGTAAAGTAGTTGCAAACTCATCCTTTTAGAAACTTGTTTGGGCTGTTGAGAGGAGTTAAAAAACCATAAAAAATTTCAATCCTGCATGATTCTACCAAGAAATGTGATTCTTCATTCAAAACGCTGGTTTTTGCTATTGGGCTCTTTTGAGTAATGAATGTTTTGAATTTTCTCCAAAAGTAAAGTAGTTGCAAACTCATGCTTTTAGAGACTTGTTTGGGCTCATGAGAGGAGTAGAAAAACATCAAAAATTTCAGTCCTGCATGATTCTACCAAGAAATGTGTGTTCATTCAAACCGCTGGTTTTTGATAGTTTGGGCCCTATTGAATAATGAATGTTTTGAATTTTCTCCAAAAGTAAAGTAGTTGCAAACTCATCCTTTTAGAAACTTGTTTGGGCTGTTGAGAGGAGTAAAAAACCATCAAAAATTTCAATCCTGCATGATTTTAGCAAGAAATGTGATTCTTCATTCAAAACCTGATTTTTGCTATTGGGCTCTATTGAATAATGAATGTTTTGAATTTTCTCCAAAAGTAAAGTAGTTGCAAACTCATGCTTTTAGAGACTTGTTTGGGCTCATGAGAGGAGTAGAAAAACATCAAAAATTTCAGTCCTGCATGATTCTACCAAGAAATGTGTGTTCATTGAAACCGCTGGTTTTTGATAGTTTGGGCCCTATTGAATAATGAATGTTTTGAATTTTCTCCAAAAGTAAAGTAGTTGCAAACTCATCCTTTTAGAAACTTGTTTGGGCTGTTGAGAGGAGTAAAAAACCATCAAAAATTTCAATCCTGCATGATTCTACCAAGAAATGTGATTCTTCATTCAAAACCTGATTTTTGCTATTGGGCTCTATTAAATAATGAATGTTTTGAATTTTCTCCAAAAGTAAAGTAGTTGCAAACTCATGCTTTTAGAGACTTGTTTGGGCTCATGAGAGGAGTAGAAAAACATCAAAAATTTCAGTCCTGCATGATTCTACCAAGAAATGTGTGTTCATTGAAACCGCTGGTTTTTGATAGTTTGGGCCCTATTGAATAATGAATGTTTTGAATTTTCTCCAAAAGTAAAGTAGTTGCAAACTCATCCTTTTAGAAACTTGTTTGGGCTGTTGAGAGGAGTAAAAAACCATCAAAAATTTCAATCCTGCATGATTCTACCAAGAAATGTGATTCTTCATTCAAAACGCTGGTTTTTGCTATTGGGCTCTTTTGAGTAATGAATGTTTTGAATTTTCTCCAAAAGTAAAGTAGTTGCAAACTCATGCTTTTAGAGACTTGTTTGGGCTCATGAGAGGAGTAGAAAAACATCAAAAATTTCAGTCCTGCATGATTCTACCAAGAAATGTGTGTTCATTCAAACCGCTGGTTTTTGATAGTTTGGGCCCTATTGAATAATGAATGTTTTGAATTTTCTCCAAAAGTAAAGTAGTTGCAAACTCATCCTTTTAGAAACTTGTTTGGGCTGTTGAGAGGAGTAAAAAACCATCAAAAATTTCAATCCTGCATGATTTTACCAAGAAATGTGATTCTTCATTCAAAACCTGATTTTTGCTATTGGGCTCTATTGAATAATGAATGTTTTGAATTTTCTCCAAAAGTAAAGTAGTTGCAAACTCATGCTTTTAGAGACTTGTTTGGGCTCATGAGAGGAGTAGAAAAACATTAAAAATTTCAGTTCTGCATGATTCTACCAAGAAATGTGTGTTCATTCAAACCGCTGGTTTTTGATAGTTTGGGCCCTATTGAATAATGAATGTTTTGAATTTTCTCCAAAAGTAAAGTAGTTGCAAACTCATCCTTTTAGAAACTTGTTTGGGCTGTTGAGAGGAGTAAAAAACCATAAAAAATTTCAATCCTGCATGATTCTACCTAGAAATGTGATTCTTCATTCAAAACCTGATTTTTGCTATTGGGCTCTATTGAATAATGAATGTTTTGAATTTTCTCCAAAAGTAAAGTAGTTGCAAACTCATGCTTTTAGAGACTTGTTTGGGCTCATGAGAGGAGTAGAAAAACATCAAAAATTTCAGTCCTGCATGATTCTACCAAGAAATGTGTGTTCATTGAAACCGCTGGTTTTTGATAGTTTGGGCCCTATTGAATAATGAATGTTTTGAATTTTCTCCAAAAGTAAAGTAGTTGCAAACTCATCCTTTTAGAAACTTGTTTGGGCTGTTGAGAGGAGTAAAAAACCATCAAAAATTTCAATCCTGCATGATTTTATCAAGAAATGTGATTCTTCATTTTAAAACCTGATTTTTGCTATTGGGCTCTATTGAATAATGAATGTTTTGAATTTTCTCCAAAAGTAAAGTAGTTGCAAACTCATGCTTTTAGAGACTTGTTTGGGCTCATGAGAGGAGTAGAAAAACATCAAAAATTTCAGTCCTGCATGATTCTTCCAAGAAATGTGTGTTCATTCAAACCGCTGGTTTTTGATAGTTTGGGCCCTATTGAATAATGAATGTTTTGAATTTTCTCCAAAAGTAAAGTAGTTGCAAACTCATCCTTTTAGAAACTTGTTTGGGCTGTTGAGAGGAGTAAAAAACCATCAAAAATTTCAATCCTGCATGATTCTACCAAGAAATGTGATTCTTCATTCAAAACGCTGGTTTTTGCTATTGGGCTCTATTGAATAATGAATGTTTTGAATTTTCTCCAAAAGTAAAGTAGTTGCAAACTCATGCTTTTAGAGACTTGTTTGGGCTCATGAGAGGAGTAGAAAAACATCAAAAATTTCAGTCCTGCATGATTCTACCAAGAAATGTGTGTTCATTGAAACCGCTGGTTTTTGATAGTTTGGGCCCTATTGAATAATGAATGTTTTGAATTTTCTCCAAAAGTAAAGTAGTTGCAAGCTCATCCTTTTAGAAACTTGTTTGGGCTGTTGAGAGGAGTAAAAAACCATCAAAAATTTCAATCCTGCATGATTCTACCAAGAAATGTGATTCTTCATTCAAAACGCTGGTTTTTGCTATTGGGCTCTTTTGAGTAATGAATGTTTTGAATTTTCTCCAAAAGTAAAGTAGTTGCAAACTCATGCTTTTAGAGACTTGTTTGGGCTCATGAGAGGAGTAAAAAAACATCAAAAATTTCAGTCCTGCATGATTCTACCAAGAAATGTGTGTTCATTCAAACCACTGGTTTTTGATAGTTTGGGCCCTATTGAATAATGAATGTTTTGAATTTTCTCCAAAAGTAAAGTAGTTGCAAACTCATCCTTTTAGAAACTTGTTTGGGCTGTTGAGAGGAGTAAAAAACCTTCAAAAATTTCAATCCTGCATGATTCTACCAAGAAATGTGATTCTTCATTCAAAACGCTGGTTTTTGCTATTGGGCTCTTTTGAGTAATGAATGTTTTGAATTTTCTCCAAAAGTAAAGTAGTTGCAAACTCATGCTTTTAGAGACTTGTTTGGGCTCATGAGAGGAGTAAAAAAACATCAAAAATTTCAGTCCTGCATGATTCTACCAAGAAATGTGTGTTCATTGAAACCGCTGGTTTTTGATAGTTTGGGCCCTATTGAATAATGAATGTTTTGAATTTTCTCCAAAAGTAAAGTAGTTGCAAACTCATCCTTTTAGAAACTTGTTTGGGCTGTTGAGAGGAGTAAAAAACCATCAAAAATTTCAATCCTGCATGATTTTAGCAAGAAATGTGATTCTTCATTCAAAACCTGATTTTTGCTATTGGGCTCTATTGAATAATGAATGTTTTGAATTTTCTCCAAAAGTAAAGTAGTTGCAAACTCATGCTTTTAGAGACTTGTTTGGGCTCATGAGAGGAGTAGAAAAACATCAAAAATTTCAGTCCTGCATGATTCTACCAAGAAATGTGTGTTCATTGAAACCGCTGGTTTTTGATAGTTTGGGCCCTATTGAATAATGAATGTTTTGAATTTTCTCCAAAAGTAAAGTAGTTGCAAACTCATCCTTTTAGAAACTTGTTTGGGCTGTTGAGAGGAGTAAAAAACCATCAAAAATTTCAATCCTGCATGATTCTACCAAGAAATGTGATTCTTCATTCAAAACCTGATTTTTGCTATTGGGCTCTATTGAATAATGAATGTTTTGAATTTTCTCCAAAAGTAAAGTAGTTGCAAACTCATGCTTTTAGAGACTTGTTTGGGCTCATGAGAGGAGTAGAAAAACATCAAAAATTTCAGTCCTGCACGATTCTACCAAGAAATGTGTGTTCATTCAAACCGCTGGTTTTTGATATTTTGGGCCCTATTGAATAATGAATGTTTTGAATTTTCTCCAAAAGTAAAGTAGTTGCAAACTCATCCTTTTAGAAACTTGTTTGGGCTGTTGAGAGGAGTAAAAAACCATCAAAAATTTCAATCCTGCATGATTCTACCAAGAAATGTGATTCTTCATTCAAAACCTGATTTTTGCTATTGGGCTCTATTGAATAATGAATGTTTTGAATTTTCTCCAAAAGTAAAGTAGTTGCAAACTCATGCTTTTAGAGACTTGTTTGGGCTCATGAGAGGAGTAGAAAAACATCAAAAATTTCAGTCCTGCATGATTCTACCAAGAAATGTGTGTTCATTGAAACCGCTGATTTTTGGTAGTTTGGGCCCTATTGAATAATGAATGTTTTGATTTTTCTCCAAAAGTAAAGTAGTTGCAAACTCATCCTTTTAGAAACTTGTTTGGGCTGTTGAGAGGAGTAAAAAATCATCAAAAATTTCAATCCTGCATGATTCTACCAAGAAATGTGATTCTTCATTCAAAACCTGATTTTTGCTATTGGGCTCTATTAAATAATGAATGTTTTGAATTTTCTCCAAAAGTAAAGTAGTTGCAAACTCATGCTTTTAGAGACTTGTTTGGGCTCATGAGAGGAGTAGAAAAACATCAAAAATTTCAGTCCTGCATGATTCTACCAAGAAATGTGTGTTCATTGAAACCGCTGGTTTTTGATAGTTTGGGCCCTATTGAATAATGAATGTTTTGAATTTTCTCCAAAAGTAAAGTAGTTGCAAACTCATCCTTTTAGAAACTTGTTTGGGCTGTTGAGAGGAGTAAAAAACCATCAAAAATTTCAATCCTGCATGATTCTACCAAGAAATGTGATTCTTCATTCAAAACGCTGGTTTTTGCTATTGGGCTCTTTTGAGTAATGAATGTTTTGAATTTTCTCCAAAAGTAAAGTAGTTGCAAACTCATGCTTTTAGAGACTTGTTTGGGCTCATGAGAGGAGTAGAAAAACATCAAAAATTTCAGTCCTGCATGATTCTACCAAGAAATGTGTGTTCATTCAAACCGCTGGTTTTTGATAGTTTGGGCCCTATTGAATAATGAATGTTTTGAATTTTCTCCAAAAGTAAAGTAGTTGCAAACTCATCCTTTTAGAAACTTGTTTGGGCTGTTGAGAGGAGTAAAAAACCATCAAAAATTTCAATCCTGCATGATTTTAGCAAGAAATGTGATTCTTCATTCAAAACCTGATTTTTGCTATTGGGCTCTATTGAATAATGAATGTTTTGAATTTTCTCCAAAAGTAAAGTAGTTGCAAACTCATGCTTTTAGAGACTTGTTTGGGCTCATGAGAGGAGTAGAAAAACATCAAAAATTTCAGTCCTGCATGATTCTACCAAGAAATGTGTGTTCATTGAAACCGCTGGTTTTTGATAGTTTGGGCCCTATTGAATAATGAATGTTTTGAATTTTCTCCAAAAGTAAAGTAGTTGCAAACTCATCCTTTTAGAAACTTGTTTGGGCTGTTGAGAGGAGTAAAAAACCATCAAAAATTTCAATCCTGCATGATTCTACCAAGAAATGTGATTCTTCATTCAAAACGCTGGTTTTTGCTATTGGGCTCTTTTGAGTAATGAATGTTTTGAATTTTCTCCAAAAGTAAAGTAGTTGCAAACTCATGCTTTTAGAGACTTGTTTGGGCTCATGAGAGGAGTAGAAAAACATCAAAAATTTCAGTCCTGCATGATTCTACCAAGAAATGTGTGTTCATTCAAACCGCTGGTTTTTGATAGTTTGGGCCCTATTGAATAATGAATGTTTTGAATTTTCTCCAAAAGTAAAGTAGTTGCAAACTCATCCTTTTAGAAACTTGTTTGGGCTGTTGAGAGGAGTAAAAAACCATCAAAAATTTCAATCCTGCATGATTTTACCAAGAAATGTGATTCTTCATTCAAAACCTGATTTTTGCTATTGGGCTCTATTGAATAATGAATGTTTTGAATTTTCTCCAAAAGTAAAGTAGTTGCAAACTCATGCTTTTAGAGACTTGTTTGGGCTCATGAGAGGAGTAGAAAAACATCAAAAATTTCAGTCCTGCATGATTCTACCAAGAAATGTGTGTTCATTCAAACCGCTGGTTTTTGATAGTTTGGGCCCTATTGAATAATGAATGTTTTGAATTTTCTCCAAAAATAAAGTAGTTGCAAACTCATCCTTTTAGAAACTTGTTTGGGCTGTTGAGAGGAGTAAAAAACCATAAAAAATTTCAATCCTGCATGATTCTACCAAGAAATGTGATTCTTCATTCAAAACGCTGGTTTTTGCTATTGGGCTCTTTTGAGTAATGAATGTTTTGAATTTTCTCCAAAAGTAAAGTAGTTGCAAACTCATGCTTTTAGAGACTTGTTTGGGCTCATGAGAGGAGTAGAAAAACATCAAAAATTTCAGTCCTGCATGATTCTACCAAGAAATGTGTGTTCATTCAAACCGCTGGTTTTTGATAGTTTGGGCCCTATTGAATAATGAATGTTTTGAATTTTCTCCAAAAGTAAAGTAGTTGCAAACTCATCCTTTTAGAAACTTGTTTGGGCTGTTGAGAGGAGTAAAAAACCATCAAAAATTTCAATCCTGCATGATTTTAGCAAGAAATGTGATTCTTCATTCAAAACCTGATTTTTGCTATTGGGCTCTATTGAATAATGAATGTTTTGAATTTTCTCCAAAAGTAAAGTAGTTGCAAACTCATGCTTTTAGAGACTTGTTTGGGCTCATGAGAGGAGTAGAAAAACATCAAAAATTTCAGTCCTGCATGATTCTACCAAGAAATGTGTGTTCATTGAAACCGCTGGTTTTTGATAGTTTGGGCCCTATTGAATAATGAATGTTTTGAATTTTCTCCAAAAGTAAAGTAGTTGCAAACTCATCCTTTTAGAAACTTGTTTGGGCTGTTGAGAGGAGTAAAAAACCATCAAAAATTTCAATCCTGCATGATTCTACCAAGAAATGTGATTCTTCATTCAAAACCTGATTTTTGCTATTGGGCTCTATTAAATAATGAATGTTTTGAATTTTCTCCAAAAGTAAAGTAGTTGCAAACTCATGCTTTTAGAGACTTGTTTGGGCTCATGAGAGGAGTAGAAAAACATCAAAAATTTCAGTCCTGCATGATTCTACCAAGAAATGTGTGTTCATTGAAACCGCTGGTTTTTGATAGTTTGGGCCCTATTGAATAATGAATGTTTTGAATTTTCTCCAAAAGTAAAGTAGTTGCAAACTCATCCTTTTAGAAACTTGTTTGGGCTGTTGAGAGGAGTAAAAAACCATCAAAAATTTCAATCCTGCATGATTCTACCAAGAAATGTGATTCTTCATTCAAAACGCTGGTTTTTGCTATTGGGCTCTTTTGAGTAATGAATGTTTTGAATTTTCTCCAAAAGTAAAGTAGTTGCAAACTCATGCTTTTAGAGACTTGTTTGGGCTCATGAGAGGAGTAGAAAAACATCAAAAATTTCAGTCCTGCATGATTCTACCAAGAAATGTGTGTTCATTCAAACCGCTGGTTTTTGATAGTTTGGGCCCTATTGAATAATGAATGTTTTGAATTTTCTCCAAAAGTAAAGTAGTTGCAAACTCATCCTTTTAGAAACTTGTTTGGGCTGTTGAGAGGAGTAAAAAACCATCAAAAATTTCAATCCTGCATGATTTTACCAAGAAATGTGATTCTTCATTCAAAACCTGATTTTTGCTATTGGGCTCTATTGAATAATGAATGTTTTGAATTTTCTCCAAAAGTAAAGTAGTTGCAAACTCATGCTTTTAGAGACTTGTTTGGGCTCATGAGAGGAGTAGAAAAACATTAAAAATTTCAGTTCTGCATGATTCTACCAAGAAATGTGTGTTCATTCAAACCGCTGGTTTTTGATAGTTTGGGCCCTATTGAATAATGAATGTTTTGAATTTTCTCCAAAAGTAAAGTAGTTGCAAACTCATCCTTTTAGAAACTTGTTTGGGCTGTTGAGAGGAGTAAAAAACCATAAAAAATTTCAATCCTGCATGATTCTACCTAGAAATGTGATTCTTCATTCAAAACCTGATTTTTGCTATTGGGCTCTATTGAATAATGAATGTTTTGAATTTTCTCCAAAAGTAAAGTAGTTGCAAACTCATGCTTTTAGAGACTTGTTTGGGCTCATGAGAGGAGTAGAAAAACATCAAAAATTTCAGTCCTGCATGATTCTACCAAGAAATGTGTGTTCATTGAAACCGCTGGTTTTTGATAGTTTGGGCCCTATTGAATAATGAATGTTTTGAATTTTCTCCAAAAGTAAAGTAGTTGCAAACTCATCCTTTTAGAAACTTGTTTGGGCTGTTGAGAGGAGTAAAAAACCATCAAAAATTTCAATCCTGCATGATTTTATCAAGAAATGTGATTCTTCATTTTAAAACCTGATTTTTGCTATTGGGCTCTATTGAATAATGAATGTTTTGAATTTTCTCCAAAAGTAAAGTAGTTGCAAACTCATGCTTTTAGAGACTTGTTTGGGCTCATGAGAGAAGTAGAAAAACATCAAAAATTTCAGTCCTGCATGATTCTTCCAAGAAATGTGTGTTCATTCAAACCGCTGGTTTTTGATAGTTTGGGCCCTATTGAATAATGAATGTTTTGAATTTTCTCCAAAAGTAAAGTAGTTGCAAACTCATCCTTTTAGAAACTTGTTTGGGCTGTTGAGAGGAGTAAAAAACCATCAAAAATTTCAATCCTGCATGATTCTACCAAGAAATGTGATTCTTCATTCAAAACGCTGGTTTTTGCTATTGGGCTCTATTGAATAATGAATGTTTTGAATTTTCTCCAAAAGTAAAGTAGTTGCAAACTCATGCTTTTAGAGACTTGTTTGGGCTCATGAGAGGAGTAGAAAAACATCAAAAATTTCAGTCCTGCATGATTCTACCAAGAAATGTGTGTTCATTGAAACCGCTGGTTTTTGATAGTTTGGGCCCTATTGAATAATGAATGTTTTGAATTTTCTCCAAAAGTAAAGTAGTTGCAAACTCATCCTTTTAGAAACTTGTTTGGGCTGTTGAGAGGAGTAAAAAACCATCAAAAATTTCAATCCTGCATGATTCTACCAAGAAATGTGATTCTTCATTCAAAACGCTGGTTTTTGCTATTGGGCTCTTTTGAGTAATGAATGTTTTGAATTTTCTCCAAAAGTAAAGTAGTTGCAAACTCATGCTTTTAGAGACTTGTTTGGGCTCATGAGAGGAGTAAAAAAACATCAAAAATTTCAGTCCTGCATGATTCTACCAAGAAATGTGTGTTCATTCAAACCACTGGTTTTTGATAGTTTGGGCCCTATTGAATAATGAATGTTTTGAATTTTCTCCAAAAGTAAAGTAGTTGCAAACTCATCCTTTTAGAAACTTGTTTGGGCTGTTGAGAGGAGTAAAAAACCATCAAAAATTTCAATCCTGCATGATTCTACCAAGAAATGTGATTCTTCATTCAAAACGCTGGTTTTTGCTATTGGGCTCTTTTGAGTAATGAATGTTTTGAATTTTCTCCAAAAGTAAAGTAGTTGCAAACTCATGCTTTTAGAGACTTGTTTGGGCTCATGAGAGGAGTAAAAAAACATCAAAAATTTCAGTCCTGCATGATTCTACCAAGAAATGTGTGTTCATTGAAACCGCTGGTTTTTGATAGTTTGGGCCCTATTGAATAATGAATGTTTTGAATTTTCTCCAAAAGTAAAGTAGTTGCAAACTCATCCTTTTAGAAACTTGTTTGGGCTGTTGAGAGGAGTAAAAAACCATCAAAAATTTCAATCCTGCATGATTCTACCAAGAAATGTGATTCTTCATTCAAAACGCTGGTTTTTGCTATTGGGCTCTTTTGAGTAATGAATGTTTTGAATTTTCTCCAAAAGTAAAGTAGTTGCAAACTCATCCTTTTAGAAACTTGTTTGGGCTGTTGAGAGGAGTAAAAAACCATCAAAAATTTCAATCCTGCATGATTCTACCAAGAAATGTGATTCTTCATTCAAAATGCTGGTTTTTGCTATTGGGCTCTATTGAATAATGAATGTTTTGAATTTTCTCCAAAAGTAAAGTAGTTGCAAACTCATGCTTTTAGAGACTTGTTTGGGCTCATGAGAGGAGTAGAAAAACATCAAAAATTTCAGTCCTGCATGATTCTACCAAGAAATGTGTGTTCATTCAAACCGCTGGTTTTTGATAGTTTGGGCCCTATTGAATAATGAATGTTTTGAATTTTCTCCAAAAGTAAAGTAGTTGCAAACTCATCCTTTTAGAAACTTGTTTGGGCTGTTGAGAGGAGTAAAAAACCATCAAAAATTTCAATCCTGCATGATTCTACCAAGAAATGTGATTCTTCATTCAAAACGCTGGTTTTTGCTATTGGGCTCTTTTGAGTAATGAATGTTTTGAATTTTCTCCAAAAGTAAAGTAGTTGCAAACTCATCCTTTTAGAAACTTGTTTGGGCTGTTGAGAGGAGTAAAAAACCATCAAAAATTTCAATCCTGCATGATTCTACCAAGAAATGTGATTCTTCATTCAAAACGCTGGTTTTTGCTATTGGGCTCTATTGAATAATGAATGTTTTGAATTTTCTCCAAAAGTAAAGTAGTTGCAAACTCATCCTTTTAGAAACTTGTTTGGGCTGTTGAGAGGAGTAAAAAACCATCAAAAATTTCAATCCTGCATGATTCTACCAAGAAATGTGATTCTTCATTCAAAACGCTGGTTTTTGCTATTGGGCTCTATTGAATAATGAATGTTTTGAATTTTCTCCAAAAGTAAAGTAGTTGCAAACTCATCCTTTTAGAAACTTGTTTGGGCTGTTGAGAGGAGTAAAAAACCATCAAAAATTTCAATCCTGCATGATTCTACCAAGAAATGTGATTCTTCATTCAAAATGCTGGTTTTTGCTATTGGGCTCTATTGAATAATGAATGTTTTGAATTTTCTCCAAAAGTAAAGTAGTTGCAAACTCATGCTTTTAGAGACTTGTTTGGGCTCATGAGTGGAGTAGAAAAACATCAAAAATTTCAGTCCTGCATGATTCTACCAAGAAATGTGTGTTCATTCAAACCGCTGGTTTTTGATAGTTTGGGCCCTATTGAATAATGAATGTTTTGAATTTTCTCCAAAAGTAAAGTAGTTGCAAACTCATCCTTTTAGAAACTTGTTTGGGCTGTTGAGAGGAGTAAAAAACCATCAAAAATTTCAATCCTGCATGATTCTACCAAGAAATGTGATTCTTCATTCAAAACGCTGGTTTTTGCTATTGGGCTCTTTTGAGTAATGAATGTTTTGAATTTTCTCCAAAAGTAAAGTAGTTGCAAACTCATCCTTTTAGAAACTTGTTTGGGCTGTTGAGAGGAGTAAAAAACCATCAAAAATTTCAATCCTGCATGATTCTACCAAGAAATGTGATTCTTCATTCAAAACGCTGGTTTTTGCTATTGGGCTCTATTGAATAATGAATGTTTTGAATTTTCTCCAAAAGTAAAGTAGTTGCAAACTCATGCTTTTAGAGACTTGTTTGGGCTCATGAGAGGAGTAGAAAAACATCAAAAATTTCAGTCCTGCATGATTCTACCAAGAAATGTGTGTTCATTGAAACCGCTGGTTTTTGATAGTTTGGGCCCTATTGAATAATGAATGTTTTGAATTTTCTCCAAAAGTAAAGTAGTTGCAAACTCATCCTTTTAGAAACTTGTTTGGGCTGTTGAGAGGAGTAAAAAACCATCAAAAATTTCAATCCTGCATGATTCTACCAAGAAATGTGATTCTTCATTCAAAACGCTGGTTTTTGCTATTGGGTTCTTTTGAGTAATGAATGTTTTGAATTTTCTCCAAAAGTAAAGTAGTTGCAAACTCATGCTTTTAGAGACTTGTTTGGGCTCATGAGAGGAGTAAAAAAACATCAAAAATTTCAGTCCTGCATGATTCTACCAAGAAATGTGTGTTCATTCAAACCGCTGGTTTTTGATAGTTTGGGCCCTATTGAATAATGAATGTTTTGAATTTTCTCCAAAAGTAAAGTAGTTGCAAACTCATCCTTTTAGAAACTTGTTTGGGCTGTTGAGAGGAGTAAAAAACCATCAAAAATTTCAATCCTGCATGATTTTACCAAGAAATGTGATTCTTCATTTTAAAACCTGATTTTTGCTATTGGGCTCTATTGAATAATGAATGTTTTGAATTTTCTCCAAAAGTAAAGTAGTTGCAAACTCATGCTTTTAGAGACTTGTTTGGGCTCATGAGAGGAGTAGAAAAACATCAAAAATTTCAGTCCTGCATGATTCTTCCAAGAAATGTGTGTTCATTCAAACCGCTGGTTTTTGATAGTTTGGGCCCTATTGAATAATGAATGTTTTGAATTTTCTCCAAAAGTAAAGTAGTTGCAAACTCATCCTTTTAGAAACTTGTTTGGGCTGTTGAGAGGAGTAAAAAACCATCAAAAATTTCAATCCTGCATGATTCTACCAAGAAATGTGATTCTTCATTCAAAACCTGATTTTTGCTATTGGGCTCTATTGAATAATGAATGTTTTGAATTTTCTCCAAAAGTAAAGTAGTTGCAAACTCATGCTTTTAGAGACTTGTTTGGGCTCATGAGAGGAGCAGAAAAACATCAAAAATTTCAGTCCTGCATGATTCTACCAAGAAATGTGTGTTCATTGAAACCGCTGGTTTTTGATAGTTTGGGCCCTATTGAATAATGAATGTTTTGAATTTTCTCCAAAAGTAAAGTAGTTGCAAACTCATCCTTTTAGAAACTTGTTTGGGCTGTTGAGAGGAGTAAAAAACCATCACAAATTTCAATCCTGCATGATTCTACCAAGAAATGTGATTCTTCATTCAAAACGCTGGTTTTTGCTATTGGGCTCTTTTGAGTAATGAATGTTTTGAATTTTCTCCAAAAGTAAAGTAGTTGCAAACTCATGCTTTTAGAGACTTGTTTGGGCTCATGAGAGGAGTAAAAAAACATCAAAAATTTCAGTCCTGCATGATTCTACCAAGAAATGTGTGTTCATTCAAACCGCTGGTTTTTGATAGTTTGGGCCCTATTGAATAATGAATGTTTTGAATTTTCTCCAAAAGTAAAGTAGTTGCAAACTCATCCTTTTAGAAACTTGTTTGGCTGTTGAGAGGAGTAAAAAACCATCAAAAATTTCAATCCTGCATGATTTTACCAAGAAATGTGATTCTTCATTTTAAAACCTGATTTTTGCTATTGGGCTCTATTGAATAATGAATGTTTTGAATTTTCTCCAAAAGTAAAGTAGTTGCAAACTCATGCTTTTAGAGACTTGTTTGGGCTCATGAGAGGAGTAGAAAAACATCAAAAATTTCAGTCCTGCATGATTCTTCCAAGAAATGTGTGTTCATTCAAACCGCTGGTTTTTGATAGTTTGGGCCCTATTGAATAATGAATGTTTTGAATTTTCTCCAAAAGTAAAGTAGTTGCAAACTCATCCTTTTAGAAACTTGTTTGGGCTGTTGAGAGGAGTAAAAAACCATCAAAAATTTCAATCCTGCATGATTCTACCAAGAAATGTGATTCTTCATTCAAAACCTGATTTTTGCTATTGGGCTCTATTGAATAATGAATGTTTTGAATTTTCTCCAAAAGTAAAGTAGTTGCAAACTCATGCTTTTAGAGACTTGTTTGGGCTCATGAGAGGAGTAGAAAAACATCAAAAATTTCAGTCCTGCATGATTCTACCAAGAAATGTGTGTTCATTCAAACCGCTGGTTTTTGATAGTTTGGGCCCTATTGAATAATGAATGTTTTGAATTTTCTCCAAAAGTAAAGTAGTTGCAAACTCATCCTTTTAGAAACTTGTTTGGGCTGTTGAGAGGAGTAAAAAACCATCAAAAATTTCAATCCTGCATGATTTTACCAAGAAATGTGATTCTTCATTCAAAACCTGATTTTTGCTATTGGGCTCTATTGAATAATGAATGTTTTGAATTTTCTCCAAAAGTAAAGTAGTTGCAAACTCATGCTTTTAGAGACTTGTTTGGGCTCATGAGAGGAGTAGAAAAACATTAAAAATTTCAGTTCTGCATGATTCTACCAAGAAATGTGTGTTCATTCAAACCGCTGGTTTTTGATAGTTTGGGCCCTATTGAATAATGAATGTTTTGAATTTTCTCCAAAAGTAAAGTAGTTGCAAACTCATCCTTTTAGAAACTTGTTTGGGCTGTTGAGAGGAGTAAAAAACCATAAAAAATTTCAATCCTGCATGATTCTACCTAGAAATGTGATTCTTCATTCAAAACCTGATTTTTGCTATTGGGCTCTATTGAATAATGAATGTTTTGAATTTTCTCCAAAAGTAAAGTAGTTGCAAACTCATGCTTTTAGAGACTTGTTTGGGCTCATGAGAGGAGTAGAAAAACATCAAAAATTTCAGTCCTGCATGATTCTACCAAGAAATGTGTGTTCATTGAAACCGCTGGTTTTTGATAGTTTGGGCCCTATTGAATAATGAATGTTTTGAATTTTCTCCAAAAGTAAAGTAGTTGCAAACTCATCCTTTTAGAAACTTGTTTGGGCTGTTGAGAGGAGTAAAAAACCATCAAAAATTTCAATCCTGCATGATTTTATCAAGAAATGTGATTCTTCATTTTAAAACCTGATTTTTGCTATTGGGCTCTATTGAATAATGAATGTTTTGAATTTTCTCCAAAAGTAAAGTAGTTGCAAACTCATGCTTTTAGAGACTTGTTTGGGCTCATGAGAGAAGTAGAAAAACATCAAAAATTTCAGTCCTGCATGATTCTTCCAAGAAATGTGTGTTCATTCAAACCGCTGGTTTTTGATAGTTTGGGCCCTATTGAATAATGAATGTTTTGAATTTTCTCCAAAAGTAAAGTAGTTGCAAACTCATCCTTTTAGAAACTTGTTTGGGCTGTTGAGAGGAGTAAAAAACCATCAAAAATTTCAATCCTGCATGATTCTACCAAGAAATGTGATTCTTCATTCAAAACGCTGGTTTTTGCTATTGGGCTCTATTGAATAATGAATGTTTTGAATTTTCTCCAAAAGTAAAGTAGTTGCAAACTCATGCTTTTAGAGACTTGTTTGGGCTCATGAGAGGAGTAGAAAAACATCAAAAATTTCAGTCCTGCATGATTCTACCAAGAAATGTGTGTTCATTGAAACCGCTGGTTTTTGATAGTTTGGGCCCTATTGAATAATGAATGTTTTGAATTTTCTCCAAAAGTAAAGTAGTTGCAAACTCATCCTTTTAGAAACTTGTTTGGGCTGTTGAGAGGAGTAAAAAACCATCAAAAATTTCAATCCTGCATGATTCTACCAAGAAATGTGATTCTTCATTCAAAACGCTGGTTTTTGCTATTGGGCTCTTTTGAGTAATGAATGTTTTGAATTTTCTCCAAAAGTAAAGTAGTTGCAAACTCATGCTTTTAGAGACTTGTTTGGGCTCATGAGAGGAGTAAAAAAACATCAAAAATTTCAGTCCTGCATGATTCTACCAAGAAATGTGTGTTCATTCAAACCACTGGTTTTTGATAGTTTGGGCCCTATTGAATAATGAATGTTTTGAATTTTCTCCAAAAGTAAAGTAGTTGCAAACTCATCCTTTTAGAAACTTGTTTGGGCTGTTGAGAGGAGTAAAAAACCATCAAAAATTTCAATCCTGCATGATTCTACCAAGAAATGTGATTCTTCATTCAAAACGCTGGTTTTTGCTATTGGGCTCTTTTGAGTAATGAATGTTTTGAATTTTCTCCAAAAGTAAAGTAGTTGCAAACTCATGCTTTTAGAGACTTGTTTGGGCTCATGAGAGGAGTAAAAAAACATCAAAAATTTCAGTCCTGCATGATTCTACCAAGAAATGTGTGTTCATTGAAACCGCTGGTTTTTGATAGTTTGGGCCCTATTGAATAATGAATGTTTTGAATTTTCTCCAAAAGTAAAGTAGTTGCAAACTCATCCTTTTAGAAACTTGTTTGGGCTGTTGAGAGGAGTAAAAAACCATCAAAAATTTCAATCCTGCATGATTCTACCAAGAAATGTGATTCTTCATTCAAAACGCTGGTTTTTGCTATTGGGCTCTTTTGAGTAATGAATGTTTTGAATTTTCTCCAAAAGTAAAGTAGTTGCAAACTCATCCTTTTAGAAACTTGTTTGGGCTGTTGAGAGGAGTAAAAAACCATCAAAAATTTCAATCCTGCATGATTCTACCAAGAAATGTGATTCTTCATTCAAAATGCTGGTTTTTGCTATTGGGCTCTATTGAATAATGAATGTTTTGAATTTTCTCCAAAAGTAAAGTAGTTGCAAACTCATGCTTTTAGAGACTTGTTTGGGCTCATGAGAGGAGTAGAAAAACATCAAAAATTTCAGTCCTGCATGATTCTACCAAGAAATGTGTGTTCATTCAAACCGCTGGTTTTTGATAGTTTGGGCCCTATTGAATAATGAATGTTTTGAATTTTCTCCAAAAGTAAAGTAGTTGCAAACTCATCCTTTTAGAAACTTGTTTGGGCTGTTGAGAGGAGTAAAAAACCATCAAAAATTTCAATCCTGCATGATTCTACCAAGAAATGTGATTCTTCATTCAAAACGCTGGTTTTTGCTATTGGGCTCTTTTGAGTAATGAATGTTTTGAATTTTCTCCAAAAGTAAAGTAGTTGCAAACTCATCCTTTTAGAAACTTGTTTGGGCTGTTGAGAGGAGTAAAAAACCATCAAAAATTTCAATCCTGCATGATTCTACCAAGAAATGTGATTCTTCATTCAAAACGCTGGTTTTTGCTATTGGGCTCTATTGAATAATGAATGTTTTGAATTTTCTCCAAAAGTAAAGTAGTTGCAAACTCATCCTTTTAGAAACTTGTTTGGGCTGTTGAGAGGAGTAAAAAACCATCAAAAATTTCAATCCTGCATGATTCTACCAAGAAATGTGATTCTTCATTCAAAACGCTGGTTTTTGCTATTGGGCTCTATTGAATAATGAATGTTTTGAATTTTCTCCAAAAGTAAAGTAGTTGCAAACTCATCCTTTTAGAAACTTGTTTGGGCTGTTGAGAGGAGTAAAAAACCATCAAAAATTTCAATCCTGCATGATTCTACCAAGAAATGTGATTCTTCATTCAAAATGCTGGTTTTTGCTATTGGGCTCTATTGAATAATGAATGTTTTGAATTTTCTCCAAAAGTAAAGTAGTTGCAAACTCATGCTTTTAGAGACTTGTTTGGGCTCATGAGTGGAGTAGAAAAACATCAAAAATTTCAGTCCTGCATGATTCTACCAAGAAATGTGTGTTCATTCAAACCGCTGGTTTTTGATAGTTTGGGCCCTATTGAATAATGAATGTTTTGAATTTTCTCCAAAAGTAAAGTAGTTGCAAACTCATCCTTTTAGAAACTTGTTTGGGCTGTTGAGAGGAGTAAAAAACCATCAAAAATTTCAATCCTGCATGATTCTACCAAGAAATGTGATTCTTCATTCAAAACGCTGGTTTTTGCTATTGGGCTCTTTTGAGTAATGAATGTTTTGAATTTTCTCCAAAAGTAAAGTAGTTGCAAACTCATCCTTTTAGAAACTTGTTTGGGCTGTTGAGAGGAGTAAAAAACCATCAAAAATTTCAATCCTGCATGATTCTACCAAGAAATGTGATTCTTCATTCAAAACGCTGGTTTTTGCTATTGGGCTCTATTGAATAATGAATGTTTTGAATTTTCTCCAAAAGTAAAGTAGTTGCAAACTCATGCTTTTAGAGACTTGTTTGGGCTCATGAGAGGAGTAGAAAAACATCAAAAATTTCAGTCCTGCATGATTCTACCAAGAAATGTGTGTTCATTGAAACCGCTGGTTTTTGATAGTTTGGGCCCTATTGAATAATGAATGTTTTGAATTTTCTCCAAAAGTAAAGTAGTTGCAAACTCATCCTTTTAGAAACTTGTTTGGGCTGTTGAGAGGAGTAAAAAACCATCAAAAATTTCAATCCTGCATGATTCTACCAAGAAATGTGATTCTTCATTCAAAACGCTGGTTTTTGCTATTGGGTTCTTTTGAGTAATGAATGTTTTGAATTTTCTCCAAAAGTAAAGTAGTTGCAAACTCATGCTTTTAGAGACTTGTTTGGGCTCATGAGAGGAGTAAAAAAACATCAAAAATTTCAGTCCTGCATGATTCTACCAAGAAATGTGTGTTCATTCAAACCGCTGGTTTTTGATAGTTTGGGCCCTATTGAATAATGAATGTTTTGAATTTTCTCCAAAAGTAAAGTAGTTGCAAACTCATCCTTTTAGAAACTTGTTTGGGCTGTTGAGAGGAGTAAAAAACCATCAAAAATTTCAATCCTGCATGATTTTACCAAGAAATGTGATTCTTCATTTTAAAACCTGATTTTTGCTATTGGGCTCTATTGAATAATGAATGTTTTGAATTTTCTCCAAAAGTAAAGTAGTTGCAAACTCATGCTTTTAGAGACTTGTTTGGGCTCATGAGAGGAGTAGAAAAACATCAAAAATTTCAGTCCTGCATGATTCTTCCAAGAAATGTGTGTTCATTCAAACCGCTGGTTTTTGATAGTTTGGGCCCTATTGAATAATGAATGTTTTGAATTTTCTCCAAAAGTAAAGTAGTTGCAAACTCATCCTTTTAGAAACTTGTTTGGGCTGTTGAGAGGAGTAAAAAACCATCAAAAATTTCAATCCTGCATGATTCTACCAAGAAATGTGATTCTTCATTCAAAACCTGATTTTTGCTATTGGGCTCTATTGAATAATGAATGTTTTGAATTTTCTCCAAAAGTAAAGTAGTTGCAAACTCATGCTTTTAGAGACTTGTTTGGGCTCATGAGAGGAGCAGAAAAACATCAAAAATTTCAGTCCTGCATGATTCTACCAAGAAATGTGTGTTCATTGAAACCGCTGGTTTTTGATAGTTTGGGCCCTATTGAATAATGAATGTTTTGAATTTTCTCCAAAAGTAAAGTAGTTGCAAACTCATCCTTTTAGAAACTTGTTTGGGCTGTTGAGAGGAGTAAAAAACCATCACAAATTTCAATCCTGCATGATTCTACCAAGAAATGTGATTCTTCATTCAAAACGCTGGTTTTTGCTATTGGGCTCTTTTGAGTAATGAATGTTTTGAATTTTCTCCAAAAGTAAAGTAGTTGCAAACTCATGCTTTTAGAGACTTGTTTGGGCTCATGAGAGGAGTAAAAAAACATCAAAAATTTCAGTCCTGCATGATTCTACCAAGAAATGTGTGTTCATTCAAACCGCTGGTTTTTGATAGTTTGGGCCCTATTGAATAATGAATGTTTTGAATTTTCTCCAAAAGTAAAGTAGTTGCAAACTCATCCTTTTAGAAACTTGTTTGGCTGTTGAGAGGAGTAAAAAACCATCAAAAATTTCAATCCTGCATGATTTTACCAAGAAATGTGATTCTTCATTTTAAAACCTGATTTTTGCTATTGGGCTCTATTGAATAATGAATGTTTTGAATTTTCTCCAAAAGTAAAGTAGTTGCAAACTCATGCTTTTAGAGACTTGTTTGGGCTCATGAGAGGAGTAGAAAAACATCAAAAATTTCAGTCCTGCATGATTCTTCCAAGAAATGTGTGTTCATTCAAACCGCTGGTTTTTGATAGTTTGGGCCCTATTGAATAATGAATGTTTTGAATTTTCTCCAAAAGTAAAGTAGTTGCAAACTCATCCTTTTAGAAACTTGTTTGGGCTGTTGAGAGGAGTAAAAAACCATCAAAAATTTCAATCCTGCATGATTCTACCAAGAAATGTGATTCTTCATTCAAAACCTGATTTTTGCTATTGGGCTCTATTGAATAATGAATGTTTTGAATTTTCTCCAAAAGTAAAGTAGTTGCAAACTCATGCTTTTAGAGACTTGTTTGGGCTCATGAGAGGAGTAGAAAAACATCAAAAATTTCAGTCCTGCATGATTCTACCAAGAAATGTGTGTTCATTGAAACCGCTGGTTTTTGATAGTTTGGGCCCTATTGAATAATGAATGTTTTGAATTTTCTCCAAAAGTAAAGTAGTTGCAAACTCATCCTTTTAGAAACTTGTTTGGGCTGTTGAGAGGAGTAAAAAACCATCAAAAATTTCAATCCTGCATGATTCTACCAAGAAATGTGATTCTTCATTCAAAACGCTGGTTTTTGCTATTGGGCTCTTTTGAGTAATGAATGTTTTGAATTTTCTCCAAAAGTAAAGTAGTTGCAAACTCATGCTTTTAGAGACTTGTTTGGGCTCATGAGAGGAGTAAAAAAACATCAAAAATTTCAGTCCTGCATGATTCTACCAAGAAATGTGTGTTCATTCAAACCGCTGGTTTTTGATAGTTTGGGCCCTATTGAATAATGAATGTTTTGAATTTTCTCCAAAAGTAAAGTAGTTGCAAACTCATCCTTTTAGAAACTTGTTTGGGCTGTTGAGAGGAGTAAAAAACCATCAAAAATTTCAATCCTGCATGATTTTACCAAGAAATGTGATTCTTCATTTTAAAACCTGATTTTTGCTATTGGGCTCTATTGAATAATGAATGTTTTGAATTTTCTCCAAAAGTAAAGTAGTTGCAAACTCATGCTTTTAGAGACTTGTTTGGGCTCATGAGAGGAGTAGAAAAACATCAAAAATTTCAGTCCTGCATGATTCTTCCAAGAAATGTGTGTTCATTCAAACCGCTGGTTTTTGATAGTTTGGGCCCTATTGAATAATGAATGTTTTGAATTTTCTCCAAAAGTAAAGTAGTTGCAAACTCATCCTTTTAGAAACTTGTTTGGGCTGTTGAGAGGAGTAAAAAACCATCAAAAATTTCAATCCTGCATGATTCTACCAAGAAATGTGATTCTTCATTCAAAACCTGATTTTTGCTATTGGGCTCTATTGAATAATGAATGTTTTGAATTTTCTCCAAAAGTAAAGTAGTTGCAAACTCATGCTTTTAGAGACTTGTTTGGGCTCATGAGAGGAGTAGAAAAACATTCAAAATTTCAGTCCTGCATGATTCTACCAAGAAATGTGTGTTCATTGAAACCGCTGGTTTTTGATAGTTTGGGCCCTATTGAATAATGAATGTTTTGAATTTTCTCCAAAAGTAAAGTAGTTGCAAACTCATCCTTTTAGAAACTTGTTTGGGCTGTTGAGAGGAGTAAAAAACCATCAAAAATTTCAATCCTGCATGATTCTACCAAGAAATGTGATTCTTCATTCAAAACGCTGGTTTTTGCTATTGGGCTCTTTTGAGTAATGAATGTTTTGAATTTTCTCCAAAAGTAAAGTAGTTGCAAACTCATGCTTTTAGAGACTTGTTTGGGCTCATGAGAGGAGTAGAAAAACATCAAAAATTTCAGTCCTGCATGATTCTACCAAGAAATGTGTGTTCATTCAAACCGCTGGTTTTTGATAGTTTGGGCCCTATTGAATAATGAATGTTTTGAATTTTCTCCAAAAGTAAAGTAGTTGCAAACTCATCCTTTTAGAAACTTGTTTGGGCTGTTGAGAGGAGTAAAAAACCATCAAAAATTTCAATCCTGCATGATTTTACCAAGAAATGTGATTCTTCATTCAAAACCTGATTTTTGCTATTGGGCTCTGTTGAATAATGAATGTTTTGAATTTTCTCCAAAAGTAAAGTAGTTGCAAACTCATGCTTTTAGAGACTTGTTTGGGCTCATGAGAGGAGTAGAAAAACATCAAAAATTTCAGTCCTGCATGATTCTACCAAGAAATGTGTGTTCATTGAAACCGCTGGTTTTTGATAGTTTGGGCCCTATTGAATAATGAATGTTTTGAATTTTCTCCAAAAGTAAAGTAGTTGCAAACTCATCCTTTTAGAAACATGTTTGGGCTGTTGAGAGGAGTAAAAAACCATCACAAATTTCAATCCTGCATGATTCTACCAAGAAATGTGATTCTTCATTCAAAACGCTGGTTTTTGCTATTGGGCTCTTTTGAGTAATGAATGTTTTGAATTTTCTCCAAAAGTAAAGTAGTTGCAAACTCATGCTTTTAGAGACTTGTTTGGGCTCATGAGAGGAGTAGAAAAACATCAAAAATTTCAGTCCTGCATGATTCTACCAAGAAATGTGTGTTCATTCAAACCGCTGGTTTTTGATAGTTTGGGCCCTATTGAATAATGAATGTTTTGAATTTTCTCCAAAAGTAAAGTAGTTGCAAACTCATCCTTTTAGAAACTTGTTTGGGCTGTTGAGAGGAGTAAAAAACCATCAAAAATTTCAATCCTGCATGATTCAACCAAGAAATGTGATTCTTCATTCAAAACGCTGGTTTTTGCTATTGGGCTCTATTGAATAATGAATGATTTGAATTTTCTCCAAAAGTAAAGTAGTTGCAAACTCATGCTTTTAGAGACTTGTTTGGGCTCATGAGAGGAGTAGAAAAACATCAAAAATTTCAGTCCTGCATGATTCTACCAAGAAATGTGTGTTCATTGAAACCGCTGGTTTTTGATAGTTTGGGCCCTATTGAATAATGAATGTTTTGAATTTTCTCCAAAAGTAAAGTAGTTGCAAACTCATCCTTTTAGAAACTTGTTTGGGCTGTTGAGAGGAGTAAAAAACCATCAAAAATTTCAATCCTGCATGATTTTACCAAGAAATGTGATTCTTCATTCAAAACCTGATTTTTGCTATTGGGCTCTATTGAATAGTGAATGTTTTGAATTTTCTCCAAAAGTAAAGTAGTTGCAAACTCATGCTTTTAGAGACTTGTTTGGGCTCATGAGAGGAGTAGAAAAACATCAAAAATTTCAGTCCTGCATGATTCTACCAAGAAATGTGTGTTCATTGAAACCGCTGGTTTTTGATAGTTTGGGCCCTATTGAATAATGAATGTTTTGAATTTTCTCCAAAAGTAAAGTAGTTGCAAACTCATCCTTTTAGAAACTTGTTTGGGCTGTTGAGAGGAGTAAAAAACCATCAAAAATTTCAATCCTGCATGATTCTACCAAGAAATGTGATTCTTCATTCAAAACCTGATTTTTGCTATTGGGCTCTATTGAATAATGAATGTTTTGAATTTTCTCCAAAAGTAAAGTAGTTGCAAACTCATGCTTTTAGAGACTTGTTTGGGCTCATGAGAGGAGTAGAAAAACATCAAAAATTTCAGTCCTGCATGATTCTACCAAGAAATGTGTGTTCATTGAAACCGCTGGTTTTTGATAGTTTGGGCCCTATTGAATAATGAATGTTTTGAATTTTCTCCAAAAGTAAAGTAGTTGCAAACTCATCCTTTTAGAAACTTGTTTGGGCTGTTGAGAGGAGTAAAAAACCATCAAAAATTTCAATCCTGCATGATTCTACCAAGAAATGTGATTCTTCATTCAAAACGCTGGTTTTTGCTATTGGGCTCTTTTGAGTAATGAATGTTTTGAATTTTCTCCAAAAGTAAAGTAGTTGCAAACTCATGCTTTTAGAGACTTGTTTGGGCTCATGAGAGGAGCAGAAAAACATCAAAAATTTCAGTCCTGCATGATTCTACCAAGAAATGTGTGTTCATTCAAAACCGCTGGTTTTTGATAGTTTGGGCCCTATTGAATAATGAATGTTTTGAATTTTCTCCAAAAGTAAAGTAGTTGCAAACTCATCCTTTTAGAAACTTGTTTGGGCTGTTGAGAGGAGTAAAAAACCATCAAAAATTTCAATCCTGCATGATTTTACCAAGAAATGTGATTCTTCATTCAAAACCTGATTTTTGCTATTGGGCTCTATTGAATAATGAATGTTTTGAATTTTCTCCAAAAGTAAAGTAGTTGCAAACTCATGCTTTTAGAGACTTGTTTGGGCTCATGAGAGGAGTAGAAAAACATCAAAAATTTCAGTCCTGCATGATTCTACCAAGAAATGTGTGTTCATTGAAACCGCTGGTTTTTGATAGTTTGGGCCCTATTGAATAATGAATGTTTTGAATTTTCTCCAAAAGTAAAGTAGTTGCAAACTCATCCTTTTAGAAACTTGTTTGGGCTGTTGAGAGGAGTAAAAAACCATGAAAAATTTCAATCCTGCATGATTCTACCAAGAAATGTGATTCTTCATTCAAAACCTGATTTTTGCTATTGGGCTCTATTGAATAATGAATGTTTTGAATTTTCTCCAAAAGTAAAGTAGTTGCAAACTCATGCTTTTAGAGACTTGTTTGGGCTCATGAGAGGAGTAGAAAAACATCAAAAATTTCAGTCCTGCACGATTCTACCAAGAAATGTGTGTTCATTCAAACCGCTGGTTTTTGATATTTTGGGCCCTATTGAATAATGAATGTTTTGAATTTTATCCAAAAGTAAAGTAGTTGCAAACTCATCCTTTTAGAAACTTGTTTGGGCTGTTGAGAGGAGTAAAAAACCATCAAAAATTTCAATCCTGCATGATTGTACCAAGAAATGTGATTCTTCATTCAAAACCTGATTTTTGCTATTGGGCTCTATTGAATAATGAATGTTTTGAATTTTCTCCAAAAGTAAAGTAGTTGCAAACTCATGCTTTTAGAGACTTGTTTGGGCTCATGAGAGGAGTAGAAAAACATCAAAAATTTCAGTCCTGCATGATTCTACCAAGAAATGTGTGTTCATTGAAACCGCTGGTTTTTGATAGTTTGGGCCCTATTGATTAATGAATGTTTTGAATTTTCTCCAAAAGTAAAGTAGTTGCAAACTCATCCTTTTAGAAACTTGTTTGGGCTGTTGAGTGGAGTAAAAAACCATCAAAAATTTCAATCCTGCATGATTCTACCAAGAAATGTGATTCTTCATTCAAAACGCTGGTTTTTGCTATTGGGCTCTTTTGAGTAATGAATGTTTTGAATTTTCTCCAAAAGTAAAGTAGTTGCAAACTCATGCTTTTAGAGACTTGTTTGGGCTCATGAGAGGAGTAGAAAAACATCAAAAATTTCAGTCCTGCACGATTCTACCAAGAAATGTGTGTTCATTCAAACCGCTGGTTTTTGATATTTTGGGCCCTATTGAATAATGAATGTTTTGAATTTTCTCCAAAAGTAAAGTAGTTGCAAACTCATCCTTTTAGAAACTTGTTTGGGCTGTTGAGAGGAGTAAAAAACCATCAAAAATTTCAATCCTGCATGATTCTACCAAGAAATGTGATTCTTCATTCAAAACCTGATTTTTGCTATTGGGCTCTATTGAATAATGAATGTTTTGAATTTTCTCCAAAAGTAAAGTAGTTGCAAACTCATGCTTTTAGAGACTTGTTTGGGCTCATGAGAGTAGTAGAAAAACATCAAAAATTTCAGTCCTGCATGATTCTACCAAGAAATGTGTGTTCATTGAAACCGCTGGTTTTTGATAGTTTGGGCCCTATTGAATAATGAATGTTTTGAATTTTCTCCAAAAGTAAAGTAGTTGCAAACTCATCCTTTTAGAAACTTGTTTGGGCTGTTGAGTGGAGTAAAAAACCATCAAAAATTTCAATCCTGCATGATTCTACCAAGAAATGTGATTCTTCATTCAAAACGCTGGTTTTTGCTATTGGGCTCTTTTGAGTAATGAATGTTTTGAATTTTCTCCAAAAGTAAAGTAGTTGCAAACTCATGCTTTTAGAGACTTGTTTGGGCTCATGAGAGGAGTAGAAAAACATCAAAAATTTCAGTCCTGCACGATTCTACCAAGAAATGTGTGTTCATTCAAACCGCTGGTTTTTGATATTTTGGGCCCTATTGAATAATGAATGTTTTGAATTTTCTCCAAAAGTAAAGTAGTTGCAAACTCATCCTTTTAGAAACTTGTTTGGGCTGTTGAGAGGAGTAAAAAACCATCAAAAATTTCAATCCTGCATGATTCTACCAAGAAATGTGATTCTTCATTCAAAACCTGATTTTTGCTATTGGGCTCTATTGAATAATGAATGTTTTGAATTTTCTCCAAAAGTAAAGTAGTTGCAAACTCATGCTTTTAGAGACTTGTTTGGGCTCATGAGAGTAGTAGAAAAACATCAAAAATTTCAGTCCTGCATGATTCTACCAAGAAATGTGTGTTCATTGAAACCGCTGGTTTTTGATAGTTTGGGCCCTATTGAATAATGAATGTTTTGAATTTTCTCCAAAAGTAAAGTAGTTGCAAACTCATCCTTTTAGAAACTTGTTTGGGCTGTTGAGAGGAGTAAAAAACCATCAAAAATTTCAATCCTGCATGATTCTACCAAGAAATGTGATTCTTCATTCAAAACCTGATTTTTGCTATTGGGCTCTATTGAATAATGAATGTTTTGAATTTTCTCCAAAAGTAAAGTAGTTGCAAACTCATGCTTTTAGAGACTTGTTTGGGCTCATGAGAGGAGTAGAAAAACATTCAAAATTTCAGTCCTGCATGATTCTACCAAGAAATGTGTGTTCATTGAAACCGCTGGTTTTTGATAGTTTGGGCCCTATTGAATAATGAATGTTTTGAATTTTCTCCAAAAGTAAAGTAGTTGCAAACTCATCCTTTTAGAAACTTGTTTGGGCTGTTGAGAGGAGTAAAAAACCATCAAAAATTTCAATCCTGCATGATTCTACCAAGAAATGTGATTCTTCATTCAAAACGCTGGTTTTTGCTATTGGGCTCTTTTGAGTAATGAATGTTTTGAATTTTCTCCAAAAGTAAAGTAGTTGCAAACTCATGCTTTTAGAGACTTGTTTGGGCTCATGAGAGGAGTAGAAAAACATCAAAAATTTCAGTCCTGCATGATTCTACCAAGAAATGTGTGTTCATTCAAACCGCTGGTTTTTGATAGTTTGGGCCCTATTGAATAATGAATGTTTTGAATTTTCTCCAAAAGTAAAGTAGTTGCAAACTCATCCTTTTAGAAACTTGTTTGGGCTGTTGAGAGGAGTAAAAAACCATCAAAAATTTCAATCCTGCATGATTTTACCAAGAAATGTGATTCTTCATTCAAAACCTGATTTTTGCTATTGGGCTCTGTTGAATAATGAATGTTTTGAATTTTCTCCAAAAGTAAAGTAGTTGCAAACTCATGCTTTTAGAGACTTGTTTGGGCTCATGAGAGGAGTAGAAAAACATCAAAAATTTCAGTCCTGCATGATTCTACCAAGAAATGTGTGTTCATTGAAACCGCTGGTTTTTGATAGTTTGGGCCCTATTGAATAATGAATGTTTTGAATTTTCTCCAAAAGTAAAGTAGTTGCAAACTCATCCTTTTAGAAACATGTTTGGGCTGTTGAGAGGAGTAAAAAACCATCACAAATTTCAATCCTGCATGATTCTACCAAGAAATGTGATTCTTCATTCAAAACGCTGGTTTTTGCTATTGGGCTCTTTTGAGTAATGAATGTTTTGAATTTTCTCCAAAAGTAAAGTAGTTGCAAACTCATGCTTTTAGAGACTTGTTTGGGCTCATGAGAGGAGTAGAAAAACATCAAAAATTTCAGTCCTGCATGATTCTACCAAGAAATGTGTGTTCATTCAAACCGCTGGTTTTTGATAGTTTGGGCCCTATTGAATAATGAATGTTTTGAATTTTCTCCAAAAGTAAAGTAGTTGCAAACTCATCCTTTTAGAAACTTGTTTGGGCTGTTGAGAGGAGTAAAAAACCATCAAAAATTTCAATCCTGCATGATTCAACCAAGAAATGTGATTCTTCATTCAAAACGCTGGTTTTTGCTATTGGGCTCTATTGAATAATGAATGATTTGAATTTTCTCCAAAAGTAAAGTAGTTGCAAACTCATGCTTTTAGAGACTTGTTTGGGCTCATGAGAGGAGTAGAAAAACATCAAAAATTTCAGTCCTGCATGATTCTACCAAGAAATGTGTGTTCATTGAAACCGCTGGTTTTTGATAGTTTGGGCCCTATTGAATAATGAATGTTTTGAATTTTCTCCAAAAGTAAAGTAGTTGCAAACTCATCCTTTTAGAAACTTGTTTGGGCTGTTGAGAGGAGTAAAAAACCATCAAAAATTTCAATCCTGCATGATTTTACCAAGAAATGTGATTCTTCATTCAAAACCTGATTTTTGCTATTGGGCTCTATTGAATAGTGAATGTTTTGAATTTTCTCCAAAAGTAAAGTAGTTGCAAACTCATGCTTTTAGAGACTTGTTTGGGCTCATGAGAGGAGTAGAAAAACATCAAAAATTTCAGTCCTGCATGATTCTACCAAGAAATGTGTGTTCATTGAAACCGCTGGTTTTTGATAGTTTGGGCCCTATTGAATAATGAATGTTTTGAATTTTCTCCAAAAGTAAAGTAGTTGCAAACTCATCCTTTTAGAAACTTGTTTGGGCTGTTGAGAGGAGTAAAAAACCATCAAAAATTTCAATCCTGCATGATTCTACCAAGAAATGTGATTCTTCATTCAAAACCTGATTTTTGCTATTGGGCTCTATTGAATAATGAATGTTTTGAATTTTCTCCAAAAGTAAAGTAGTTGCAAACTCATGCTTTTAGAGACTTGTTTGGGCTCATGAGAGTAGTAGAAAAACATCAAAAATTTCAGTCCTGCATGATTCTACCAAGAAATGTGTGTTCATTGAAACCGCTGGTTTTTGATAGTTTGGGCCCTATTGAATAATGAATGTTTTGAATTTTCTCCAAAAGTAAAGTAGTTGCAAACTCATCCTTTTAGAAACTTGTTTGGGCTGTTGAGAGGAGTAAAAAACCATCAAAAATTTCAATCCTGCATGATTCTACCAAGAAATGTGATTCTTCATTCAAAACCTGATTTTTGCTATTGGGCTCTATTGAATAATGAATGTTTTGAATTTTCTCCAAAAGTAAAGTAGTTGCAAACTCATGCTTTTAGAGACTTGTTTGGGCTCATGAGAGGAGTAGAAAAACATTCAAAATTTCAGTCCTGCATGATTCTACCAAGAAATGTGTGTTCATTGAAACCGCTGGTTTTTGATAGTTTGGGCCCTATTGAATAATGAATGTTTTGAATTTTCTCCAAAAGTAAAGTAGTTGCAAACTCATCCTTTTAGAAACTTGTTTGGGCTGTTGAGAGGAGTAAAAAACCATCAAAAATTTCAATCCTGCATGATTCTACCAAGAAATGTGATTCTTCATTCAAAACGCTGGTTTTTGCTATTGGGCTCTTTTGAGTAATGAATGTTTTGAATTTTCTCCAAAAGTAAAGTAGTTGCAAACTCATGCTTTTAGAGACTTGTTTGGGCTCATGAGAGGAGTAGAAAAACATCAAAAATTTCAGTCCTGCATGATTCTACCAAGAAATGTGTGTTCATTCAAACCGCTGGTTTTTGATAGTTTGGGCCCTATTGAATAATGAATGTTTTGAATTTTCTCCAAAAGTAAAGTAGTTGCAAACTCATCCTTTTAGAAACTTGTTTGGGCTGTTGAGAGGAGTAAAAAACCATCAAAAATTTCAATCCTGCATGATTTTACCAAGAAATGTGATTCTTCATTCAAAACCTGATTTTTGCTATTGGGCTCTGTTGAATAATGAATGTTTTGAATTTTCTCCAAAAGTAAAGTAGTTGCAAACTCATGCTTTTAGAGACTTGTTTGGGCTCATGAGAGGAGTAGAAAAACATCAAAAATTTCAGTCCTGCATGATTCTACCAAGAAATGTGTGTTCATTGAAACCGCTGGTTTTTGATAGTTTGGGCCCTATTGAATAATGAATGTTTTGAATTTTCTCCAAAAGTAAAGTAGTTGCAAACTCATCCTTTTAGAAACATGTTTGGGCTGTTGAGAGGAGTAAAAAACCATCACAAATTTCAATCCTGCATGATTCTACCAAGAAATGTGATTCTTCATTCAAAACGCTGGTTTTTGCTATTGGGCTCTTTTGAGTAATGAATGTTTTGAATTTTCTCCAAAAGTAAAGTAGTTGCAAACTCATGCTTTTAGAGACTTGTTTGGGCTCATGAGAGGAGTAGAAAAACATCAAAAATTTCAGTCCTGCATGATTCTACCAAGAAATGTGTGTTCATTCAAACCGCTGGTTTTTGATAGTTTGGGCCCTATTGAATAATGAATGTTTTGAATTTTCTCCAAAAGTAAAGTAGTTGCAAACTCATCCTTTTAGAAACTTGTTTGGGCTGTTGAGAGGAGTAAAAAACCATCAAAAATTTCAATCCTGCATGATTCAACCAAGAAATGTGATTCTTCATTCAAAACGCTGGTTTTTGCTATTGGGCTCTATTGAATAATGAATGATTTGAATTTTCTCCAAAAGTAAAGTAGATGCAAACTCATGCTTTTAGAGACTTGTTTGGGCTCATGAGAGGAGTAGAAAAACATCAAAAATTTCAGTCCTGCATGATTCTACCAAGAAATGTGTGTTCATTGAAACCGCTGGTTTTTGATAGTTTGGGCCCTATTGAATAATGAATGTTTTGAATTTTCTCCAAAAGTAAAGTAGTTGCAAACTCATCCTTTTAGAAACTTGTTTGGGCTGTTGAGAGGAGTAAAAAACCATCAAAAATTTCAATCCTGCATGATTTTACCAAGAAATGTGATTCTTCATTCAAAACCTGATTTTTGCTATTGGGCTCTATTGAATAGTGAATGTTTTGAATTTTCTCCAAAAGTAAAGTAGTTGCAAACTCATGCTTTTAGAGACTTGTTTGGGCTCATGAGAGGAGTAGAAAAACATCAAAAATTTCAGTCCTGCATGATTCTACCAAGAAATGTGTGTTCATTGAAACCGCTGGTTTTTGATAGTTTGGGCCCTATTGAATAATGAATGTTTTGAATTTTCTCCAAAAGTAAAGTAGTTGCAAACTCATCCTTTTAGAAACTTGTTTGGGCTGTTGAGAGGAGTAAAAAACCATCAAAAATTTCAATCCTGCATGATTCTACCAAGAAATGTGATTCTTCATTCAAAACCTGATTTTTGCTATTGGGCTCTATTGAATAATGAATGTTTTGAATTTTCTCCAAAAGTAAAGTAGTTGCAAACTCATGCTTTTAGAGACTTGTTTGGGCTCATGAGAGGAGTAGAAAAACATCAAAAATTTCAGTCCTGCATGATTCTACCAAGAAATGTGTGTTCATTGAAACCGCTGGTTTTTGATAGTTTGGGCCCTATTGAATAATGAATGTTTTGAATTTTCTCCAAAAGTAAAGTAGTTGCAAACTCATCCTTTTAGAAACTTGTTTGGGCTGTTGAGAGGAGTAAAAAACCATCAAAAATTTCAATCCTGCATGATTCTACCAAGAAATGTGATTCTTCATTCAAAACGCTGGTTTTTGCTATTGGGCTCTTTTGAGTAATGAATGTTTTGAATTTTCTCCAAAAGTAAAGTAGTTGCAAACTCATGCTTTTAGAGACTTGTTTGGGCTCATGAGAGGAGCAGAAAAACATCAAAAATTTCAGTCCTGCATGATTCTACCAAGAAATGTGTGTTCATTCAAAACTGCTGGTTTTTGATAGTTTGGGCCCTATTGAATAATGAATGTTTTGAATTTTCTCCAAAAGTAAAGTAGTTGCAAACTCATCCTTTTAGAAACTTGTTTGGGCTGTTGAGAGGAGTAAAAAACCATCAAAAATTTCAATCCTGCATGATTTTACCAAGAAATGTGATTCTTCATTCAAAACCTGATTTTTGCTATTGGGCTCTATTGAATAATGAATGTTTTGAATTTTCTCCAAAAGTAAAGTAGTTGCAAACTCATGCTTTTAGAGACTTGTTTGGGCTCATGAGAGGAGTAGAAAAACATCAAAAATTTCAGTCCTGCATGATTCTACCAAGAAATGTGTGTTCATTGAAACCGCTGGTTTTTGATAGTTTGGGCCCTATTGAATAATGAATGTTTTGAATTTTCTCCAAAAGTAAAGTAGTTGCAAACTCATCCTTTTAGAAACTTGTTTGGGCTGTTGAGAGGAGTAAAAAACCATGAAAAATTTCAATCCTGCATGATTCTACCAAGAAATGTGATTCTTCATTCAAAACCTGATTTTTGCTATTGGGCTCTATTGAATAATGAATGTTTTGAATTTTCTCCAAAAGTAAAGTAGTTGCAAACTCATGCTTTTAGAGACTTGTTTGGGCTCATGAGAGGAGTAGAAAAACATCAAAAATTTCAGTCCTGCACGATTCTACCAAGAAATGTGTGTTCATTCAAACCGCTGGTTTTTGATATTTTGGGCCCTATTGAATAATGAATGTTTTGAATTTTATCCAAAAGTAAAGTAGTTGCAAACTCATCCTTTTAGAAACTTGTTTGGGCTGTTGAGAGGAGTAAAAAACCATCAAAAATTTCAATCCTGCATGATTGTACCAAGAAATGTGATTCTTCATTCAAAACCTGATTTTTGCTATTGGGCTCTATTGAATAATGAATGTTTTGAATTTTCTCCAAAAGTAAAGTAGTTGCAAACTCATGCTTTTAGAGACTTGTTTGGGCTCATGAGAGGAGTAGAAAAACATCAAAAATTTCAGTCCTGCATGATTCTACCAAGAAATGTGTGTTCATTGAAACCGCTGGTTTTTGATAGTTTGGGCCCTATTGATTAATGAATGTTTTGAATTTTCTCCAAAAGTAAAGTAGTTGCAAACTCATCCTTTTAGAAACTTGTTTGGGCTGTTGAGTGGAGTAAAAAACCATCAAAAATTTCAATCCTGCATGATTCTACCAAGAAATGTGATTCTTCATTCAAAACGCTGGTTTTTGCTATTGGGCTCTTTTGAGTAATGAATGTTTTGAATTTTCTCCAAAAGTAAAGTAGCTGCAAACTCATGCTTTTAGAGACTTGTTTGGGCTCATGAGAGTAGTAGAAAAACATCAAAAATTTCAGTCCTGCATGATTCTACCAAGAAATGTGTGTTCATTGAAACCGCTGGTTTTTGATAGTTTGGGCCCTATTGAATAATGAATGTTTTGAATTTTCTCCAAAAGTAAAGTAGTTGCAAACTCATCCTTTTAGAAACTTGTTTGGGCTGTTGAGAGGAGTAAAAAACCATCAAAAATTTCAATCCTGCATGATTTTACCAAGAAATGTGATTCTTCATTCAAAACCTGATTTTTGCTATTGGGCTCTATTGAATAATGAATGTTTTGAATTTTCTCCAAAAGTAAAGTAGTTGCAAACTCATGCTTTTAGAGACTTGTTTGGGCTCATGAGAGGAGTAGAAAAACATCAAAAATTTCAGTCCTGCATGATTCTACCAAGAAATGTGTGTTCATTGAAACCGCTGGTTTTTGATAGTTTGGGCCCTATTGATTAATGAATGTTTTGAATTTTCTCCAAAAGTAAAGTAGTTGCAAACTCATCCTTTTAGAAACTTGTTTGGGCTGTTGAGTGGAGTAAAAAACCATCAAAAATTTCAATCCTGCATGATTCTACCAAGAAATGTGATTCTTCATTCAAAACGCTGGTTTTTGCTATTGGGCTCTTTTGAGTAATGAATGTTTTGAATTTTCTCCAAAAGTAAAGTAGTTGCAAACTCATGCTTTTAGAGACTTGTTTGGGCTCATGAGAGGAGTAGAAAAACATCAAAAATTTCAGTCCTGCACGATTCTACCAAGAAATGTGTGTTCATTTAAACCGCTGGTTTTTGATATTTTGGGCCCTATTGAATAATGAATGTTTTGAATTTTCTCCAAAAGTAAAGTAGTTGCAAACTCATCCTTTTAGAAACTTGTTTGGGCTGTTGAGAGGAGTAAAAAACCATCAAAAATTTCAATCCTGCATGATTCTACCAAGAAATGTGATTCTTCATTCAAAACCTGATTTTTGCTATTGGGCTCTATTGAATAATGAATGTTTTGAATTTTCTCCAAAAGTAAAGTAGTTGCAAACTCATGCTTTTAGAGACTTGTTTGGGCTCATGAGAGGAGTAGAAAAACATCAAAAATTTCAGTCCTGCATGATTCTACCAAGAAATGTGTGTTCATTGAAACCGCTGGTTTTTGATAGTTTGGGCCCTATTGAATAATGAATGTTTTGAATTTTCTCCAAAAGTAAAGTAGTTGCAAACTCATCCTTTTAGAAACTTGTTTAGGCTGTTGAGAGGAGTAAAAAACCATGAAAAATTTCAATCCTGCATGATTTTACCAAGAAATGTGATTCTTCATTCAAAACCTGATTTTTGCTATTGGGCTCTATTGAATAATGAATGTTTTGAATTTTCTCCAAAAGTAAAGTAGTTGCAAACTCATGCTTTTAGAGACTTGTTTGGGCTCATGAGAGGAGTAGAAAAACATCAAAAATTTCAGTCCTGCATGATTCTACCAAGAAATGTGTGTTCATTGAAACCGCTGGTTTTTGATAGTTTGGGCCCAATTGATTAATGAATGTTTTGAATTTTCTCCAAAAGTAAAGTAGTTGCAAACTCATCCTTTTAGAAACTTGTTTGGGCTGTTGAGTGGAGTAAAAAACCATCAAAAATTTCAATCCTGCATGATTCTACCAAGAAATGTGATTCTTCATTCAAAACGCTGGTTTTTGCTATTGGGCTCTTTTGAGTAATGAATGTTTTGAATTTTCTCCAAAAGTAAAGTAGTTGCAAACTCATGCTTTTAGAGACTTGTTTGGGCTCATGAGAGGAGTAGAAAAACATCAAAAATTTCAGTCCTGCATGATTCTACCAAGAAATGTGTGTTCATTCAAACCGCTGGTTTTTGATAGTTTGGGCCCTATTGAATAATGAATGTTTTGAATTTTCTCCAAAAGTAAAGTAGTTGCAAACTCATCCTTTTAGAAACTTGTTTGGGCTGTTGAGAGGAGTAAAAAACCATCAAAAATTTCAATCCTGCATGATTCTACCAAGAAATGTGATTCTTCATTCAAAACCTGATTTTTGCTATTGGGCTCTATTGAATAATGAATGTTTTGAATTTTCTCCAAAAGTAAAGTAGTTGCAAACTCATGCTCTTAGAGACTTGTTTGGGCTCATGAGAGGAGTAGAAAAACATCAAAAATTTCAGTCCTGCATGATTCTACCAAGAAATGTGTGTTCATTGAAACCGCTGGTTTTTGATAGTTTGGGCCCTATTGAATAATGAATGTTTTGAATTTTCTCCAAAAGTAAAGTAGTTGCAAACTCATCCTTTTAGAAACTTGTTTGGGCTGTTGAGAGGAGTAAAAAACCATCAAAAATTTCAATCCTGCATGATTCTACCAAGAAATGTGATTCTTCATTCAAAACGCTGGTTTTTGCTATTGGGCTCTTTTGAGTAATGAATATTTTGAATTTTCTCCAAAAGTAAAGTAGTTGCAAACTCATGCTTTTAGAGACTTGTTTGGGCTCATGAGAGGAGTAGAAAAACATCAAAAATTTCAGTCCTGCATGATTCTACCAAGAAATGTGTGTTCATTCAAACCGCTGGTTTTTGATAGTTTGGGCCCTATTGAATAATGAATGTTTTGAATTTTCTCCAAAAGTAAAGTAGTTGCAAACTCATCCTTTTAGAAACTTGTTTGGGCTGTTGAGAGGAGTAAAAAACCATCAAAAATTTCAATCCTGCATGATTTTACCAAGAAATGTGATTCTTCATTCAAAACCTGATTTTTGCTATTGGGCTCTATTGAATAATGAATGTTTTGAATTTTCTCCAAAAATAAAGTAGTTGCAAACTCATGCTTTTAGAGACTTGTTTGGGCTCATGAGAGGAGTAGAAAAACATCAAAAATTTCAGTCCTGCATGATTCTACCAAGAAATGTGTGTTCATTGAAACCGCTGGTTTTTGATAGTTTGGGCCCTATTGAATAATGAATGTTTTGAATTTTCTCCAAAAGTAAAGTAGTTACAAACTCATCCTTTTAGAAACTTGTTTGGGCTGTTGAGAGGAGTAAAAAACCATCAAAAATTTCAATCCTGCATGATTCTACCAAGAAATGTGATTCTTCATTCAAAACCTGATTTTTGCTATTGGGCTCTATTGAATAATGAATGTTTTGAATTTTCTCCAAAAGTAAAGTAGTTGCAAACTCATGCTTTTAGAGACTTGTTTGGGCTCATGAGAGGAGTAGAAAAACATCAAAAATTTCAGTCCTGCACGATTCTACCAAGAAATGTGTGTTCATTCAAACCGCTGGTTTTTGATATTTTGGGCCCTATTGAATAATGAATGTTTTGAATTTTATCCAAAAGTAAAGTAGTTGCAAACTCATCCTTTTAGAAACTTGTTTGGGCTGTTGAGAGGAGTAAAAAACCATCAAAAATTTCAATCCTGCATGATTCTACCAAGAAATGTGATTCTTCATTCAAAACCTGATTTTTGCTATTGGGCTCTATTGAATAATGAATGTTTTGAATTTTCTCCAAAAGTAAAGTAGTTGCAAACTCATGCTTTTAGAGACTTGTTTGGGCTCATGAGAGGAGTAGAAAAACATCAAAAATTTCAGTCCTGCATGATTCTACCAAGAAATGTGTGTTCATTGAAACCGCTGGTTTTTGATAGTTTGGGCCCTATTGAATAATGAATGTTTTGAATTTTCTCCAAAAGTAAAGTAGTTGCAAACTCATCCTTTTAGAAACTTGTTTGTGCTGTTGAGAGGAGTAAAAAACCATCAAAAATTTCAATCCTGCATGATTTTACCAAGAAATGTGATTCTTCATTCAAAACCTCATTTTTGCTATTGGGCTCTATTGAATAATGAATGTTTTGAATTTTCTCCAAAAGTAAAGTAGTTGCAAACTCATGCTTTTAGAGACTTGTTTGGGCTCATGAGAGGAGTAGAAAAACATCAAAAATTTCAGTCCTGCATGATTCTACCAAGAAATGTGTGTTCATTGAAACCGCTGGTTTTTGATAGTTTGGGCCATATTGATTAATGAATGTTTTGAATTTTCTCCAAAAGTAAAGTAGTTGCAAACTCATCCTTTTAGAAACTTGTTTGGGCTGTTGAGTGGAGTAAAAAACCATCAAAAATTTCAATCCTGCATGATTCTACCAAGAAATGTGATTCTTCATTCAAAACGCTGGTTTTTGCTATTGGGCTCTTTTGAGTAATGAATGTTTTGAATTTTCTCCAAAAGTAAAGTAGTTTCAAACTCATGCTTTTAGAGACTTGTTTGGGCTCATGAGAGGAGTAGAAAAACATCAAAAATTTCAGTCCTGCACGATTCTACCAAGAAATGTGTGTTCATTCAAACCGCTGGTTTTTGATATTTTGGGCCCTATTGAATAATGAATGTTTTGAATTTTCTCCAAAAGTAAAGTAGTTGCAAACTCATCCTTTTAGAAACTTGTTTGGGCTGTTGAGAGGAGTAAAAAACCATCAAAAATTTCAATCCTGCATGATTCTACCAAGAAATGTGATTCTTCATTCAAAACCTGATTTTTGCTATTGGGCTCTATTGAATAATGAATGTTTTGAATTTTCTCCAAAAGTAAAGTAGTTGCAAACTCATGCTTTTAGAGACTTGTTTGGGCTCATGAGAGGAGTAGAAAAACATCAAAAATTTCAGTCCTGCATGATTCTACCAAGAAATGTGTGTTCATTGAAACCGCTGGTTTTTGATAGTTTGGGCCCTATTGAATAATGAATGTTTTGAATTTTCTCCAAAAGTAAAGTAGTTGCAAACTCATCCTTTTAGAAACTTGTTTGGGCTGTTGAGAGGAGTAAAAAACCATCAAAAATTTCAATCCTGCATGATTTTACCAAGAAATGTGATTCTTCATTCAAAACCTGATTTTTGCTATTGGGCTCTATTGAATAATGAATGTTTTGAATTTTCTCCAAAAAGTAAAGTAGTTGCAAACTCATGCTTTTAGAGACTTGTTTGGGCTCATGAGAGGAGTAGAAAAACATCAAAAATTTCAGTCCTGCATGATTCTACCAAGAAATGTGTGTTCATTGAAACCGCTGGTTTTTGATAGTTTGGGCCCTATTGATTAATGAATGTTTTGAATTTTCTCCAAAAGTAAAGTAGTTGCAAACTCATCCTTTTAGAAACTTGTTTGGGCTGTTGAGTGGAGTAAAAAACCATCAAAAATTTCAATCCTGCATGATTCTACCAAGAAATGTGATTCTTCATTCAAAACGCTGGTTTTTGCTATTGGGCTCTATTGAATAATGAATGTTTTGAATTTTCTCCAAAAGTAAAGTAGTTGCAAACTCATCCTTTTAGAGACTTGTTTGGGCTCATGAGAGGAGTAGAAAAACATCAAAAATTTCAGTCCTGCACGATTCTACCAAGAAATGTGTGTTCATTCAAACCGCTGGTTTTTGATATTTTGGGCCCTATTGAATAATGAATGTTTTGAATTTTCTCCAAAAGTAAAGTAGTTGCAAACTCATCCTTTTAGAAACTTGTTTGGGCTGTTGAGAGGAGTAAAAAACCATCAAAAATTTCAATCCTGCATGATTCTACCAAGAAATGTGATTCTTCATTCAAAACCTGATTTTTGCTATTGGGCTCTATTGAATAATGAATGTTTTGAATTTTCTCCAAAAGTAAAGTAGTTGCAAACTCATGCTTTTAGAGACTTGTTTGGGCTCATGAGAGGAGTAGAAAAACATCAAAAATTTCAGTCCTGCATGATTCTACCAAGAAATGTGTGTTCATTGAAACCGCTGGTTTTTGATAGTTTGGGCCCTATTGAATAATGAATGTTTTGAATTTTCTCCAAAAGTAAAGTAGTTGCAAACTCATCCTTTTAGAAACTTGTTTGGGCTGTTGAGAGGAGTAAAAAACCATCAAAAATTTCAATCCTGCATGATTCTACCAAGAAATGTGATTCTTCATTCAAAACGCTGGTTTTTGCTATTGGGCTCTTTTGAGTAATGAATGTTTTGAATTTTCTCCAAAAGTAAAGTAGTTGCAAACTCATGCTTTTAGAGACTTGTTTGGGCTCATGAGAGGAGTAGAAAAACATCAAAAATTTCAGTCCTGCATGATTCTACCAAGAAATGTGTGTTCATTCAAACCGCTGGTTTTTGATAGTTTGGGCCCTATTGAATAATGAATGTTTTGAATTTTCTCCAAAAGTAAAGTAGTTGCAAACTCATCCTTTTAGAAACTTGTTTGGGCTGTTGAGAGGAGTAAAAAACCATCAAAAATTTCAATCCTGCATGATTCTACCAAGAAATGTGATTCTTCATTCAAAACCTGATTTTTGCTATTGGGCTCTATTGAATAATGAATGTTTTGAATTTTCTCCAAAAGTAAAGTAGTTGCAAACTCATGCTTTTAGAGACTTGTTTGGGCTCATGAGAGGAGTAGAAAAACATCAAAAATTTCAGTCCTGCATGATTCTACCAAGAAATGTGTGTTCATTGAAACCGCTGGTTTTTGATAGTTTGGGCCCTATTGAATAATGAATGTTTTGAATTTTCTCCAAAAGTAAAGTAGTTGCAAACTCATCCTTTTAGAAACTTGTTTGGGCTGTTGAGAGGAGTAAAAAACCATCAAAAATTTCAATCCTGCATGATTCTACCAAGAAATGTGATTCTTCATTCAAAACGCTGGTTTTTGCTATTGGGCTCTTTTGAGTAATGAATGTTTTGAATTTTCTCCAAAAGTAAAGTAGTTGCAAACTCATGCTTTTAGAGACTTGTTTGGGCTCATGAGAGGAGTAGAAAAACATCAAAAATTTCAGTCCTGCATGATTCTACCAAGAAATGTGTGTTCATTCAAACCGCTGGTTTTTGATAGTTTGGGCCCTATTGAATAATGAATGTTTTGAATTTTCTCCAAAAGTAAAGTAGTTGCAAACTCATCCTTTTAGAAACTTGTTTGGGCTGTTGAGAGGAGTAAAAAACCATCAAAAATTTCAATCCTGCATGATTTTACCAAGAAATGTGATTCTTCATTCAAAACCTGATTTTTGCTATTGGGCTCTATTGAATAATGAATGTTTTGAATTTTCTCCAAAAGTAAAGTAGTTGCAAACTCATGCTTTTAGAGACTTGTTTGGGCTCATGAGAGGAGTAGAAAAACATCAAAAATTTCAGTCCTGCATGATTCTACCAAGAAATGTGTGTTCATTGAAACCGCTGGTTTTTGATAGTTTGGGCCCTATTGAATAATGAATGTTTTGAATTTTCTCCAAAAGTAAAGTAGTTACAAACTCATCCTTTTAGAAACTTGTTTGGGCTGTTGAGAGGAGTAAAAAACCATCAAAAATTTCAATCCTGCATGATTCTACCAAGAAATGTGATTCTTCATTCATTACCTGATTTTTGCTATTGGGCTCTATTGAATAATGAATGTTTTGAATTTTCTACAAAAATAAAGTAGTTGCAAACTCATGCTTTTAGAGACTTGTTTGGGCTCATGAGAGGAGTAGAAAAACATCAAAAATTTCAGTCCTGCATGATTCTACCAAGAAATGTGTGTTCATTGAAACTGCTGGTTTTTGATAGTTTGTGCCCTATTGAATAATGAATGTTTTGAATTTTCTCCAAAAGTAAAGTAGTTGCAAACTCATCCTTTTAGAAACTTGTTTGGGCTGTTGAGAGGAGTAAAAAACCATCAAAAATTTCAATCCTGCATGATTCTACCAAGAAATGTCATTCTTCATTCAAAACGCTGGTTTTTGCTATTGGGCTCTTTTGAGTAATGAATGTTTTGAATTTTCTCCAAAAGTAAAGTAGTTGCAAACTCATGCTTTTAGAGACTTGTTTGGGCTCATGAGAGGAGTAGAAAAACATCAAAAATTTCAGTCCTGCATGATTCTACCAAGAAATGTGTGTTCATTGAAACCGCTGGTTTTTGATAGTTTGGGCCCTATTGAATAATGAATGTTTTGAATTTTCTCCAAAAGTAAAGTAGTTGCAAACTCATCCTTTTAGAAACTTGTTTGGGCTGTTGAGAGGAGTAAAAAACCATCAAAAATTTCAATCCTGCATGATTTTACCAAGAAATGTGATTCTTCATTCAAAACCTGATTTTTGCTATTGGGCTCTATTGAATAGTGAATGTTTTGAATTTTCTTTAACAATAATTTTTATTAGAATTTCCAGAATAGTAGGCAGAATGTAAAATTTACACTTGTACAGACTCATCTAAGTAAGTTATTGTACTGATGTAAAAAAAAATATGAATACATCACAATATGATGACATTTCAATAGTATATCAACATTGAGAGTAAATGTAGTAAACACTAAACAAATAGTACCAGAAAGAAACAATAAAAAGAAAGGTAAATTTAGGCACTTGAATATGTGAAATATTGGCACATCATAAACCATAAGAAATAAAATATGAGTTCAGGATATGAAATCCTTTTCTATTTTAGACTTTAGTTCCATCCATTTATACCATCTGTCATCAAATATTTTAATTAAGCCTTTATTAATATAGTGAATCTTCTCGTAGACACAATGTTTGTCCACCAGTAAAATAAGGGTGACAATGTCTGGAGGTTGCTTCCTGTTCCAACCCTTCGCTACAAGGAAGGCTGCAGACATAAGGATATGAGCCGCCAGAAATTTATTTCTTTTAAATCTATGTATGTCTATTAGTAACAAGGCTAGAGCAGGTTGTGGTTGAATACACCAATTGCATATGAGTGAAAGCAAATCGAACACCCTGGACCAGTACAACTTCAGCATAGGGCATCCCCAAAAAACATGTAATAAATCTGCCTGAGATCCACAGTTACGCCAACACATTCCAGATCCCCCCCCTCCAAAATGTTTCAATCTATTTGGGGTAAGGTAATATCTATGAATTAATTTGTAATGCGTTTCTAGTATATTCATACATCTTGTGGATTTGATTGCAATTTTAAGAGAGGAGATCCACTGAGGACCATATATCTGTCTCTGTAATGTGGTTTCCCATTTTTCAAAGCATCCTTCATTGGTGAAGGTGTCTTTGTTGGTCAGGCTATTATATAAGGGTCTAAGATAACTCTTATGTCTAGATGACATATTAAATAGAAAATTGTTAATAGTAAGGTCAATTGGAACCACTCTAAAAAGGTATTTCTTATATTTGTTGTATTCTTCCTTGAGTAGGAGATATGTCATATACTCCGAATTGGGAACCCCAAATCTGTTCTTTAATAACTCAAAGGGTATGACTCTGTTATTGTCTATCAAGTCATCTACAAAGGTGATCGGAAATTTGGTCCAGCTGTCAAATATAGGTCTTAGAGAAGTCCTGACAGGAGACAGATAAGGGAGTCTCAACCTCTCGAGTGAAAAAGAGGAAGAGCTAGTCTTTCTTTTGCATACATACGACCAGCACAACATAGAGGCCTTAAGTATGGGATTATCTATTTTCATAATTTCCCTTCTATGTAGAAGGAAGTAGGTTATGAATAAAACTGGTTCCCTATTGGGCATCATATCCCTTTCAATATTTGGCCACCCCAGGTCTGTCTGTTCCACAAACCAGCCTTTTGTCAGTTCAGTCATAGTGGCATAATAATATGCCTCAAGATCTGGTATGGCCACCCCCCCTTCTCCTTGGATTTAAGTAGAGTGCGCTTTTTCACTCTAGGTTTCCCATTGTTCCAAATAAATTTATTCATCTGGTGTGTTAGTTTTTGTATATACTGTACAGATATAGGCAGAGGGACGTTCCTGTATAAAAATAGGACTTTGGGTAGGCAGAACATCTTATATAGCACTATTCTGCCCATCCATGTGGCTGGGGTCTTCGACAGTTCCTTCAACTTAAGGTCGAGAGACTGTAGAAGGTGATCCATGTTTACCTAACTCATATGCATGGGGTTACCTGTGAGCCAAATTCCTAAGTACGGTATCCTGGTACAGTCCCAATTAAAGGGATACTTGTCTCTTAGTTGCTGTTTCGTAGAGGCTGAAAGGAAAAGTGCTGGAACATTAGTCTTTTTTACATTTAATTTATAGTATGAAACTGAGCCAAATAAATTTATGATATCCCATATCTTTTCCAGGGAATCAATTGGATTTGTGAGTGTGAGTATAATGTCATCTGCATAGAGGTTAATCTTATGCTCTGAATCTTTCAATTGTACACCGTGTACTTCACCAGAATCCCTTATCATTTGAGCCAAAGGTTCCAGGCTCAGGATAAAAATTATTGGGGATAGAGGACATCCCTGTCTTGTCCCATTAGTTATAAAAAATGTATCTGACATCGTGTTGTTGACCAGCACAGAGGCAGATGGCCGAGAGTATAAAGCTCGAATACTTCTCATCATCTCCCCACCAAAACCCATTTTCTCCAATACTGTAAAGGCATAGGCCCAATTGATCCGGTCAAAGGCCTTTTCAGCGTCAAGAGCCACAAACAAACTGAAAATCCTATTTTTGTAGCATGAATATAAGTGATGCAGGACACTTCTAGAACTGTCTGAAGTTTGCCTAGATTTTACAAAACCGACTTGATCGGGATGTATAAGGAATGGAACAACGTCCTGTAATCTTTCTGCTAATATTTTTGCGTAGATCTTGATATCCACATTTAGGAGAGAAATAGGCCTATAGTTTTCGATTTTGGTCGAATCTTTATCTGGTTTGGGAATCACCACTATTGTGGCTCTCAGCATATCTGTGCTGCACTTTCCTTCTGATTTAATAAAATTCAGGGCATTAGTTAAGTGTGGGATGAGTTCCTTTTTAAATTCTTTATAATACTCTATAGGAAAGCCATCTGGACCTGGAGCCTTGTCATTTTTAAGATTATTCATCGCAAAAGAGACCTCACCCTCAGTAAAGGGTGCGTCAAGTGACTCCTTCTGCTTTAGAGACAAAGATCCCAGCTTTACTTTTTCCAAAAAATTATTTATCATCTCTGGTGAAGGAGAGGGATGAGCTCCATTGTTTCCTATGTTGTATAATTTAGAATAGTAGCTCTCAAAGGCTAGGGCTATCTCTTTGGGTTTTTCTATAGTCTTTGAGCTTTGGGTTATTTTTTTGATTGGATGTTTTTTATTTATGGGTTTAAACCTATTTGCCATATTTTTGGAGAACTTATTATTATTAACATAAAACCCTGCCCTATTAAATAAAGTCTTTTTCTCATATAAGTTGATGAGGAGATTCCTAAGTTCCAGTCTGAGGGAGTACAATTCATTATATTTAGCAAAATTTTTGTCTGCTTTAGCTTGGGATTCTAATTTTTGGATCTGTTCTAACAACATCCTCTGTTGGCTCTCTCTTGCCCTTTTTTGTCTCGAAGCAACTTGGATCAGATGACCCCTAATGACACATTTGTGTGCTAGCCACAATGTTTCAGGTGTAATTTCTTGGGAACAGTTCTCTTTGAAGTAGTTCATTAAGACATTCTTTGCTAATGATATGTTTTCTGGGGAGTCAACAGTGAATTTACTATATCTCCAATTGTATTGTTTTGGGATCATGGAGGAAGTATGTAAGGTCAGTAGGATTGGGGCATGGTCTGACCATGTAATAGGACCAGTCTGGAAATCTATGTATGAGTCTAGTAGCGAGAAGCTAGTGACACATGATCAATCCTAGTGTAAGACTTGTTATGTGGACAAAATCTTGTGTATTCTTTTGAGGTAGAGTTCAATATCTTACAGCTGTCATGCAAATTGGAATCTCCCAACCATCTTCCCAGATTCACGCTTCTATAATATGGGGCATCAGATGAGCAATCAGTATTTGGGTCAACTATACAATTAAAATCTCCTCCCCAGATTATGTGACCTCTACTAAAATTGGACAATTTCTTCTTGACCTTATTTAGAAAACTAATTTGCCGGACATTAGGGGTGTATACATTTACCACTGTATATTCCACACCCTCCAAAGTAAAATTAATAGCAAGTTGTCTACCATTGCTGTCCCTATATATGTCTGAGACCACTATTGGCAAATCTTTGTGGAAGGCGATGGCCACCCCAGCTTTTTTCTTTCCCTCAGTGTTAGAAAAGAAAATCTGGGGGAAGTCTTTATTTTTGAGTCTTGTGTTATCAATTTCTAGAAGGTGTGTTTCTTGTATCATTGCTATGTTGGCCTTCAATTTTTTAATCTCCTTCCACAAAGCAAATCTCTTGAATGGGCTATTGAGCCCATTTACATTAAATGACAGTACCATCAATTCCATAATGTGTCAGGAAGGAAAAAAAGCATTAGATGATTCACTGAAACAGAACATTTCACCCGAAAATACATCCAAAAGACAGTGGGTTTCCTTAGTGATTTTTTGTTAGTGCCTGGTGTGCCTGTAAACAAAAACATGTTACAACCTAGAACAGAACAAAACTTATAAACTAGACAAATTTAGATTTCTCAAAAGAAATGGTACCGAGAGAATGTCTCTCAGTTATCACGTGGGGAGTGAAAAAGAGAAAGTTCAGGCCTAAAGCCAGGGTCAGTACCCACCAAGTCTATTTTCTTTTCTTTTGCGTATTCCAGGACTGGGAAAGGTGTCTTTGCTGCTGCAAGGGGATATTCCTTTCTTGATTGTAGAATGATGATGATGGTGGAGTCTCCAGTGGAGGGATACCTAAATCTTGGAAAAAACTATTACAGTTATCAATATTAGACAAGGCAAAAGTGGTATTCTCTTTCATGACTAGAATTTTTGTAGGGAAACCCCATCTGTATAAAGTCTTGTGTTTCCTCAGATGTGCAGTGATTGGAAAGAAGTCTCTCCTTTTCTGTAGGGTAGCTTTTGAGAAGTCTGCAAAAATCTTGATATCCTCATATGGCCTTGGTAATATAGGTGATTGCTTACTTCTCCTCAGAATGTCCTCCTTTGTCAGGAAATAATGAAAATATGCAATGACATCTCTTGGGGCTCTGTCTGGGGCATATTTGGACTTGGGGAGTCTGTGTATACGTTCCATCAATAGGTCCCCTTTAGAGGCCCCTGGAAGTATTGTATGGAGCATCTTTTGCACATATGCATTAAGGTCTCTGTCTTTGACATTTTCAGGTATTCCCCTGAATTTAAGGTTGTTCCTTCTACTTCTGTCTTCTTGCTCTATCAACCTTGATTTTAAGAAGACAACCTCTTTTTCTAGGGCATAGTGTTCATCTATCAAATTATTATGGGATTTAACCAATTCTTCCATTTTGGATTCAAGATGGTCCACTCTCTGGCCCAGACCGTCTATGTTATTTTGGAGATTTGTATTATAGCCCTCCAGTTGTTTCTGAAATGTCTTTGCTAGAAGGCATAGCATGTTTTTAATAAATATTTCTGAGGCTGTATTACTGGTAGCCTCCACCTCTGTTAAAACGTGTAAAATGTTCTCCGGTATGGGATTATCAGAAGGACAGGAGTCCTCAATTTGTAATTCCTGTTGCATCTCAGCTGAGCTGCTGCTAAATCTGCGGCTAGTCACTGAGAAAGGAGACATTTCCCTCTGTAATGGCGTTAGAGGAGTATCTGACACATTGGAGATGTCAGGACAGGATGAGGAACCCCTTAATACATTTGTCTCCTCCATATCAGCGGTCAGCGGTGCTGCTGCACCATAATTCACAAGCTGCGCTGTATTTTTGCTTAAGTTACGCAAATTGCGTATCTGTTGCGTAGTCTCGCTTGTCCCCCGGTCACTCTCGCGAGATCTCGCTCCTTTCACCTCAGCGCTACTTTTAATGTGTAAATTAGTGCTTCTATTAGCCTGCAGAGCGGCGGTTTTAGCTGGGGCAGGGGTAGACTTACCCCCTGACTTGAATGCTGCATGCTTCAGCCGCTGTGGCGTCCTTTGCCGCTGTGTACCACTCAGGCTGGGGCTGCAGGCTGTGGCTGCTGCTGTGAGGCGGGCGCCATCTTGGCTCCTCAGCATGAGGGGAGAGCGCTCTGTTTTCTTTCCTTTTTCTGCTTTTTTACTGAGCAGATCCATAGTGTGGGGGCACCGCTGGTGTATATGGAGGTTCCCACAAGTTTTCAGCCAGTCCTGGCTTGTAAATCGCTTGTTAATAGCGCTTGGTAGGCTGCCCTGTGGAGGAGCTCAGAGCTCAGGCTTCCATTCAGCTCAGACGCTGGCCACGCCCCCCCAATGTTTTGAATTTTCTCCAAAAGTAAAGTAGTTGCAAACTCATGCTTTTAGAGACTTGTTTGGGCTCATGAGAGGAGTAGAAAAACATCAAAAATTTCAGTCCTGCATGATTCTACCACGAAATGTGTGTTCATTCAAACCGCTGGTTTTTGATAGTTTGGGCCCTATTGAATAATGAATGTTTTGAATTTTCTCCAAAAGTAAAGTAGTTGCAAACTCATCCTTTTAGAAACTTGTTTGGGCTGTTGAGAGGAGTAAAAAAAACCATCAAAAATTTCAATCCTGCATGATTCTACCAAGAAATGTGATTCTTCATTCAAAACCTGATTTTTGCTTATTGGGCTCTATTGAATAATGAATGTTTTGAATTTTCTCCAAAAGTAAAGTAGTTGCAAACTCATGCTTTTAGAGACTTGTTTGGGCTCATGAGAGGAGTAGAAAAACATCAAAAATTTCAGTCCTGCATGATTCTACCAAGAAATGTGTGTTCATTGAAACCGCTGGTTTTTGATAGTTTGGGCCCTATTGAATAATGAATGTTTTGAATTTTCTCCAAAAGTAAAGTAGTTGCAAACTCATGCTTTTAGAGACTTGTTTGGGCTCATGAGAGGAGTAGAAAAACATCAAAAATTTCAGTCCTGCATGATTCTACCAAGAAATGTGTGTTCATTCAAACCGCTGGTTTTTGATAGTTTGGGCCCTATTGAATAATGAATGTTTTGAATTTTCTCCAAAAGTAAAGTAGTTGCAAACTCATCCTTTTAGAAACTTGTTTGGGCTGTTGAGAGGAGTAAAAAACCATCAAAAATTTCAATCCTGCATGATTTTACCAAGAAATGTGATTCTTCATTCAAAACCTGATTTTTGCTATTGGGCTCTATTGAATAGTGAATGTTTTGAATTTTCTCCAAAAGTAAAGTAGTTGCAAACTCATGCTTTTAGAGACTTGTTTGGGCTCATGAGAGGAGTAGAAAAACATCAAAAATTTCAGTCCTGCATGATTCTACCAAGAAATGTGTGTTCATTCAAACCGCTGGTTTTTGATAGTTTGGGCCCTATTGAATAATGAATGTTTTGAATTTTCTCCAAAAGTAAAGTAGTTGCAAACTCATCCTTTTAGAAACTTGTTTGGGCTGTTGAGAGGAGTAAAAAACCATCAAAAATTTCAATCCTGCATGATTCTACCAAGAAATGTGATTCTTCATTCAAAACCTGATTTTTGCTATTGGGCTCTATTGAATAATGAATGTTTTGAATTTTCTCCAAAAGTAAAGTAGTTGCAAACTCATGCTTTTAGAGACTTGTTTGGGCTCATGAGAGGAGTAGAAAAACATCAAAAATTTCAGTCCTGCATGATTCTACCAAGAAATGTGTGTTCATTGAAACCGCTGGTTTTTGATAGTTTGGGCCCTATTGAATAATGAATGTTTTGAATTTTCTCCAAAAGTAAAGTAGTTGCAAACTCATCCTTTTAGAAACTTGTTTGGGCTGTTGAGAGGAGTAAAAAACCATCAAAAATTTCAATCCTGCATGATTCTACCAAGAAATGTGATTCTTCATTCAAAACCTGATTTTTGCTATTGGGCTCTTTTGAGTAATGAATGTTTTGAATTTTCTCCAAAAGTAAAGTAGTTGCAAACTCATGCTTTTAGAGACTTGTTTGGGCTCATGAGAGGAGTAAAAAAACATCAAAAATTTCAGTCCTGCATGATTCTACCAAGAAATGTGTGTTCATTCAAACCGCTGGTTTTTGATAGTTTGGGCCCTATTGAATAATGAATGTTTTGAATTTTCTCCAAAAGTAAAGTAGTTGCAAACTCATCCTTTTAGAAACTTGTTTGGGCTGTTGAGAGGAGTAAAAAACCATCAAAAATTTCAATCCTGCATGATTTTACCAAGAAATGTGATTCTTCATTTTAAAACCTGATTTTTGCTACTGGGCTCTATTGAATAATGAATGTTTTGAATTTTCTCCAAAAGTAAAGTAGTTGCAAACTCATGCTTTTAGAGACTTGTTTGGGCTCATGAGAGGAGTAGAAAAACATCAAAAATTTCAGTCCTGCATGATTCTTCCAAGAAATGTGTGTTCATTCAAACCGCTGGTTTTTGATAGTTTAGGCCCTATTGAATAATGAATGTTTTGAATTTTCTCCAAAAGTAAAGTAGTTGCAAACTCATCCTTTTAGAAACTTGTTTGGGCTGTTGAGAGGAGTAAAAAACCATCAAAAATTTCAATCCTGCATGATTCTACCAAGAAATGTGATTCTTCATTCAAAACGCTGGTTTTTGCTATTGGGCTCTATTGAATAATGAATGTTTTGAATTTTCTCCAAAAGTAAAGTAGTTGCAAACTCATGCTTTTAGAGACTTGTTTGGGCTCATGAGAGGAGTAGAAAAACATCAAAAATTTCAGTCCTGCATGATTCTACCAAGAAATGTGTGTTCATTCAAACCGCTGGTTTTTGATAGTTTGGGCCCTATTGAATAATGAATGTTTTGAATTTTCTCCAAAAGTAAAGTAGTTGCAAACTCATCCTTTTAGAAACTTGTTTGGGCTGTTGAGAGGAGTAAAAAACCATCAAAAATTTCAATCCTGCATGATTCTACCAAGAAATGTGATTCTTCATTCAAAACGCTGGTTTTTGCTATTGGGCTCTTTTGAGTAATGAATGTTTTGAATTTTCTCCAAAAGTAAAGTAGTTGCAAACTCATGCTTTTAGAGACTTGTTTGGGCTCATGAGAGGAGTAAAAAAACATCAAAAATTTCAGTCCTGCATGATTCTACCAAGAAATGTGTGTTCATTCAAACCGCTGGTTTTTGATAGTTTGGGCCCTATTGAATAATGAATGTTTTGAATTTTCTCCAAAAGTAAAGTAGTTGCAAACTCATCCTTTTAGAAACTTGTTTGGGCTGTTGAGAGGAGTAAAAAACCATCAAAAATTTCAATCCTGCATGATTTTACCAAGAAATGTGATTCTTCATTTTAAAACCTGATTTTTGCTATTGGGCTCTATTGAATAATGAATGTTTTGAATTTTCTCCAAAAGTAAAGTAGTTGCAAACTCATGCTTTTAGAGACTTGTTTGGGCTCATGAGAGGAGTAGAAAAACATCAAAAATTTCAGTCCTGCATGATTCTTCCAAGAAATGTGTGTTCATTCAAACCGCTGGTTTTTGATAGTTTAGGCCCTATTGAATAATGAATGTTTTGAATTTTCTCCAAAAGTAAAGTAGTTGCAAACTCATCCTTTTAGAAACTTGTTTGGGCTGTTGAGAGGAGTAAAAAACCATCAAAAATTTCAATCCTGCATGATTCTACCAAGAAATGTGATTCTTCATTCAAAACGCTGGTTTTTGCTATTGGGCTCTATTGAATAATGAATGTTTTGAATTTTCTCCAAAAGTAAAGTAGTTGCAAACTCATGCTTTTAGAGACTTGTTTGGGCTCATGAGAGGAGTAGAAAAACATCAAAAATTTCAGTCCTGCATGATTCTACCAAGAAATGTGTGTTCATTCAAACCGCTGGTTTTTGATAGTTTGGGCCCTATTGAATAATGAATGTTTTGAATTTTCTCCAAAAGTAAAGTAGTTGCAAACTCATCCTTTTAGAAACTTGTTTGGGCTGTTGAGAGGAGTAAAAAACCATCAAAAATTTCAATCCTGCATGATTCTACCAAGAAATGTGATTCTTCATTCAAAACGCTGGTTTTTGCTATTGGGCTCTTTTGAGTAATGAATGTTTTGAATTTTCTCCAAAAGTAAAGTAGTTGCAAACTCATGCTTTTAGAGACTTGTTTGGGCTCATGAGAGGAGTAAAAAAACATCAAAAATTTCAGTCCTGCATGATTCTACCAAGAAATGTGTGTTCATTCAAACCGCTGGTTTTTGATAGTTTGGGCCCTATTGAATAATGAATGTTTTGAATTTTCTCCAAAAGTAAAGTAGTTGCAAACTCATCCTTTTAGAAACTTGTTTGGGCTGTTGAGAGGAGTAAAAAACCATCAAAAATTTCAATCCTGCATGATTTTACCAAGAAATGTGATTCTTCATTTTAAAACCTGATTTTTGCTATTGGGCTCTATTGAATAATGAATGTTTTGAATTTTCTCCAAAAGTAAAGTAGTTGCAAACTCATGCTTTTAGAGACTTGTTTGGGCTCATGAGAGGAGTTGAAAAACATCAAAAATTTCAGTCCTGCATGATTCTTCCAAGAAATGTGTGTTCATTCAAACCGCTGGTTTTTGATAGTTTGGGCCCTATTGAATAATGAATGTTTTGAATTTTCTCCAAAAGTAAAGTAGTTGCAAACTCATCCTTTTAGAAACTTGTTTGGGCTGTTGAGAGGAGTAAAAAACCATCAAAAATTTCAATCCTGCATGATTCTACCAAGAAATGTGATTCTTCATTCAAAACCTGATTTTTGCTATTGGGCTCTATTGAATAATGAATGTTTTGAATTTTCTCCAAAAGTAAAGTAGTTGCAAACTCATGCTTTTAGAGACTTGTTTGGGCTCATGAGAGGAGTAGAAAAACATCAAAAATTTCAGTCCTGCATGATTCTACCAAGAAATGTGTGTTCATTGAAACCGCTGGTTTTTGATAGTTTGGGCCCTATTGAATAATGAATGTTTTGAATTTTCTCCAAAAGTAAAGTAGTTGCAAACTCATCCTTTTAGAAACTTGTTTGGGCTGTTGAGAGGAGTAAAAAACCATCAAAAATTTCAATCCTGCATGATTCTACCAAGAAATGTGATTCTTCATTCAAAACGCTGGTTTTTGCTATTGGGCTCTTTTGAGTAATGAATGTTTTGAATTTTCTCCAAAAGTAAAGTAGTTGCAAACTCATGCTTTTAGAGACTTGTTTGGGCTCATGAGAGGAGTAAAAAAACATCAAAAATTTCAGTCCTGCATGATTCTACCAAGAAATGTGTGTTCATTCAAACCGCTGGTTTTTGATAGTTTGGGCCCTATTGAATAATGAATGTTTTGAATTTTCTCCAAAAGTAAAGTAGTTGCAAACTCATCCTTTTAGAAACTTGTTTGGGCTGTTGAGAGGAGTAAAAAACCATCAAAAATTTCAATCCTGCATGATTTTACCAAGAAATGTGATTCTTCATTTTAAAACCTGATTTTTGCTATTGGGCTCTATTGAATAATGAATGTTTTGAATTTTCTCCAAAAGTAAAGTAGTTGCAAACTCATGCTTTTAGAGACTTGTTTGGGCTCATGAGAGGAGTAGAAAAACATCAAAAATTTCAGTCCTGCATGATTCTTCCAAGAAATGTGTGTTCATTCAAACCGCTGGTTTTTGATAGTTTGGGCCCTATTGAATAATGAATGCTTTGAATTTTCTCCAAAAGTAAAGTAGTTGCAAACTCATCCTTTTAGAAACTTGTTTGGGCTGTTGAGAGGAGTAAAAAACCATCAAAAATTTCAATCCTGCATGATTCTACCAAGAAATGTGATTCTTCATTCAAAACCTGATTTTTGCTATTGGGCTCTATTGAATAATGAATGTTTTGAATTTTCTCCAAAAGTAAAGTAGTTGCAAACTCATGCTTTTAGAGACTTGTTTGGGCTCATGAGAGGAGTAGAAAAACATTCAAAATTTCAGTCCTGCATGATTCTACCAAGAAATGTGTGTTCATTGAAACCGCTGGTTTTTGATAGTTTGGGCCCTATTGAATAATGAATGTTTTGAATTTTCTCCAAAAGTAAAGTAGTTGCAAACTCATCCTTTTAGAAACTTGTTTGGGCTGTTGAGAGGAGTAAAAAACCATCAAAAATTTCAATCCTGCATGATTCTACCAAGAAATGTGATTCTTCATTCAAAACGCTGGTTTTTGCTATTGGGCTCTTTTGAGTAATGAATGTTTTGAATTTTCTCCAAAAGTAAAGTAGTTGCAAACTCATGCTTTTAGAGACTTGTTTGGGCTCATGAGAGGAGTAGAAAAACATCAAAAATTTCAGTCCTGCATGATTCTACCAAGAAATGTGTGTTCATTCAAACCGCTGGTTTTTGATAGTTTGGGCCCTATTGAATAATGAATGTTTTGAATTTTCTCCAAAAGTAAAGTAGTTGCAAACTCATCCTTTTAGAAACTTGTTTGGGCTGTTGAGAGGAGTAAAAAACCATCAAAAATTTCAATCCTGCATGATTCTACCAAGAAATGTGATTCTTCATTCAAAACGCTGGTTTTTGCTATTGGGCTCTTTTGAGTAATGAATGTTTTGAATTTTCTCCAAAAGTAAAGTAGTTGCAAACTCATGCTTTTAGAGACTTGTTTGGGCTCATGAGAGGAGTAAAAAAACATCAAAAATTTCAGTCCTGCATGATTCTACCAAGAAATGTGTGTTCATTCAAACCGCTGGTTTTTGATAGTTTGGGCCCTATTGAATAATGAATGTTTTGAATTTTCTCCAAAAGTAAAGTAGTTGCAAACTCATCCTTTTAGAAACTTGTTTGGGCTGTTGAGAGGAGTAAAAAACCATCAAAAATTTCAATCCTGCATGATTTTACCAAGAAATGTGATTCTTCATTTTAAAACCTGATTTTTGCTATTGGGCTCTATTGAATAATGAATGTTTTGAATTTTCTCCAAAAGTAAAGTAGTTGCAAACTCATGCTTTTAGAGACTTGTTTGGGCTCATGAGAGGAGTAGAAAAACATCAAAAATTTCAGTCCTGCATGATTCTTCCAAGAAATGTGTGTTCATTCAAACCGCTGGTTTTTGATAGTTTGGGCCCTATTGAATAATGAATGTTTTGAATTTTCTCCAAAAGTAAAGTAGTTGCAAACTCATCCTTTTAGAAACTTGTTTGGGCTGTTGAGAGGAGTAAAAAACCATCAAAAATTTCAATCCTGCATGATTCTACCAAGAAATGTGATTCTTCATTCAAAACGCTGGTTTTTGCTATTGGGCTCTTTTGAGTAATGAATGTTTTGAATTTTCTCCAAAAGTAAAGTAGTTGCAAACTCATGCTTTTAGAGACTTGTTTGGGCTCATGAGAGGAGTAGAAAAACATCAAAAATTTCAGTCCTGCATGATTCTACCAAGAAATGTGTGTTCATTCAAACCGCTGGTTTTTGATAGTTTGGGCCCTATTGAATAATGAATGTTTTGAATTTTCTCCAAAAGTAAAGTAGTTGCAAACTCATCCTTTTAGAAACTTGTTTGGGCTGTTGAGAGGAGTAAAAAACCATCAAAAATTTCAATCCTGCATGATTCTACCAAGAAATGTGATTCTTCATTCAAAACGCTGGTTTTTGCTATTGGGCTCTTTTGAGTAATGAATGTTTTGAATTTTCTCCAAAAGTAAAGTAGTTGCAAACTCATCCTTTTATTTTCCAATCATTTTTATTATAATTTTCAAAATAATGACAAAGAGTGGGAGGAAAAGGGGGGGAAACAAAGAAGGGAACAAGGGAAGGAAAAGGGTATTACAATAGAAAACTCAAAGAGTAACATAATGTAAAAAGTCATTACATATATAAACATAGTATTATCTGAGACATTTCTCAGTTTACCAGTTGCATCCAGACACAAAAAAGAGAAAACATTATGTAAAACAATGAGATGTGGTTTACAATCAAAATTCTAAGATCTAAATCTAAGATCTAGTAAGCTAAACCCTAATAGCTGATCTAAAATCTAAAGCCTAAAACCTAAAACCTAAAACTAAAACTACTGTCATAGTTTAAAGTAGGTCTCATCCTAATTTCCCGAGATAGAACTAAATTGTCTAATAAAAAGACTATTCCATATTCCCCATTTTTTATTGTATTTGTCCAAAAAATTATTATTTATGGCAAATCGCCTTTCTAATGCACTATGTACTTTAAGGTTGTGGATTATGTCTTCAAATTTTGGAGGAACAGTTTTCCTCCAATTTGCTGCTAAAGAATTTTTAACCACCAATAGGATGTGGGCTATCATGAAAATGGTTGAGAGATCCAAGTGTTCCATTCCCAAAAAGAGCAGCGCCATGCTAGGAGAAATAACTAGGTTCCTGCCTAAAAATGTATTTATGTGGGCAGAAACTTCACTCCATAAGGTCTTTATTTTTGGGCAACCCCAAAATATGTGGTACAAATTCCCAACTTTCCCACATTCCCTCCAACACAAATTTGAGTTATCTTGGTTTATAAAGAATAACCTCGATGGAGTATAATACCACCTCACCAATATTTTATAATATGATTCTTGTAACATCATCGAAATTGTTGAGGCCTGAGAAAATTTAAAAGCATCTTGCCATTGTTCTAATGAGGGGGAAATATTTAATTCAGACTCCCATCGTTTCATATAAACATTTTTCAGTATTTCTGAGTCTCCGTTAAAAATTGTATATATATTTTTTAAGTTCCATACGCTTTTTTTCTCTATGTTTCCCAAAAAGAGAGTCAAAATATCCCAATTCAGTGGTTTAATTTGGAGGAATTTTTTAATGTAATCTTTTAAGATGGTGTAAAAAAAAAATTCTGATGAAGGAAGATTAAACTTTACTCTAATTTCGCTGAAGGTAAGAAAATCTCCATTATACAAATCTCCCATTTTTTTGATATTACACGTGGTCCAAATTTCTGGAATTGAGAATTTGTAGAGAACTGAGATCAAAACTAGCGGAACATTATACAGTTGTCTCAATTTATTCCAATTTTTCCTCGGTCTTACGAAGCTTTTCCAGGCCAGAAGTATTGCCTGAAAAATAGGATGTGATGGTAACCTAGGCCGAGAACCAATAATGTTATTGTAAAAAGTATTACCGAGTAGGTTATTTTCACTTTGGCTTTCCTCTAAGACAACCCATGCGGGAGGTACAATCTGTTTGAACCAATATCCGCTAGCCTTAATCAATGTGGCTTGGTAATACGCTGTGACGTTTGGAAGGCCCAAACCCCCGTTTTTCTTGTTCCTATATAAAACGCTCAACGCCACTCTTGGCTTTTTATTGTCCCAAATAAAGGAGTTTAATAAATTTTGAATTTTGGTTAGTTGGGTAGAGGGGATGCAAGTAGGGAGGGTTCTAAACAAATAGAGTATTTTAGGTAAAACAAAAGATTTGATTACCAAGACCTTCCCAAATAAGGATAGGTTAATACGTTTAAAATTTGCTAAGTCTTTGGTAATATTCTGTATTAGATTATTAAGGTTAATTGAAATAACTGATTCGATTTTATTTGTCAGTACCAGCCCCAAATAACCAACTTCTTCTGTGCAGGAAAACTTTGTAAGTGACTTCAGCTGTTCCACTTCCTGATCTTGTAAGTTAAAAAAAAGAATCTTAGATTTTTATTGGTTCACTTTAAAATAGGATACATACGCAAACAGTTCTAAGTCTAAAACTAGTGCTCTAATGGAAATCTCTGGATCTAATAGCGTGAGCACTATATCGTCTGCAAACAGACCGATTTTAAATGATCGCTGTGAAATTTCAGGGCCGTGGATGTTTGGGTTGGATCTTATTTTTTGTGCAAAGGGTTCCATTGCTAGAACAAATAGTAGTGGTGAAAGTGGGCACCCCTGTCTTGTGCCATTCGATATTGGAAATTTCCTAGACAGATGGTTATTTGTGTAAATCTTTGCGCAAGGATCTGAATATAAGGCAAAAATTGAGGACAAGAATTTATCATTGAATCCAAACTTCAAAAGCGTTCCTTTTAAATAACTCCAATCTAGCCTATCAAAGGCCTTTTCGGCATCCAACGTTACCAGTACTAAAGGATCTATAGAAAGTTTTGCAGCATTAATTATATTCAAAATCCTTCTGGTCCCGTCAGATGCCTGACGACCTTCAACAAAGCCGATCTGATCGTCCTTAACCAGGGAGGGAAGAATCCTTTTAAGTCTTTCGGCCCAAATTTTAGAATATAGTTTAACGTCCCCGTTTATGAGAGATATTGGCCTGTAGCTTTGAACCTTATCAGGGTCTCCTTTCTCCTTCGGTATCATAATGATAGTAGCTTCTAGCATTTCTGCCGGAAAAGAGCCCTGACAAGAAGCCACATTGAATATCCTCTCCAAGTGAGGAATCAAAATTTGATGAAAGGTTTTATAATATTCATTTATAAATCCATCGGGCCCCGGTGATTTCTTAATTTTAAGCTTATTAATTGCGACATTTATTTCTTCTGCGGAGATAGGTCTGTTAATATGATCCAATTCTAGGGAATCAATCTTGGGAAGAGCTAGCTTGTCTAAGAACATCTTTATTGAATTATCATTAGGTTGTGGTATATCCGACTCTAAAGCCAAATTGTATAGTCCCTGAAAAAAATCTGCAAACTCGTTCGCAATGTCTGAAGGATGAGTCTTGATCTCTCCCTTATCAGTTTTAATCTTATTTATTCTCCTGTTAATTCTCTCTTGTTTAAGTTTTTTCATCATAAAAGCGGTAGGTTTATTAACAGAAGAGTAAAAATTAAATTTTGAGTTTCTAATAACCGCGTCGTATTCGGATATAATTGCAGACCTCAGATCTTGTCTCAAGGTCAAGAGTTCAGATTGGATATCTGGTGATGGGACTGAGAGATTATTTTGAAAATCTTCTTTTAATTTTATTTGGGACTGTAGGGTTATGATTCTTTGTCTATTAATTTTCTTGAATCTGGATGAAAGTTGGATCAAGCATCCCCGTAAAACCGCCTTATGGGCATTCCAAACAACAAATGGATCCATGTCAGCAAGATCATTATTCCTAAAATATTCAGAGATTGTATCTGAGATTATTGCTTCATACTCAGGAATCCTAAAAAGGGTAGAATTAGCTTTCCAAAGGAACGTATTTGTTGAGTGAGATCCCAAATTAAATTCCGCTACTACTGGGACATGATCTGAGATAGATTTCCCTAAAATGCTGATACTTCTAAACTTGGAAATGGCAAAGACATCTGTCAATATTAAGTCTATTCTTGCTGATGTGTTGTGTGTATCTGAATAATGTGTATATTCACGTGAGGTAGTATTTAAACAACGGTAGATGTCAAAAAGTTCGTTAGAAAGTAACCAATTACCGAGTGACGGCGCTTTGTGGCGAACTAAGGACGAAGAGTCCATTTTACTATCCGGGACTATATTGAAATCTCCAGCAAATATAAGCATTCCTTTCTTGACTGCATTGATTTTGTCCATTAATCTGTTTAAGTACGATAAGATCTTTTTGTTTGGGGCATAAACATTAATTATTGTGCAAGGTTCATGGTTTAATTGACAGACGAGGATATGGTACCTCCCGTGCGTATCAACTATTTCTTGTATTAGTTCAAATTGGATATTATTTTTAATAAGCGTAATAACTCCTGCTTTCTTATTTTCTTTAAGGGATTGGAACACAAATGGAAACCTCTTATTTTGAAAATATGGATGATTATTTTTAGCAAATTTAACCTCCTGCAGACAAACGATGTCTGCTTTACTATGTTCAATTTCTTTCCAGAGCATATGTCTCTTATAGGGGATATTTAGACCCCTAATGTTAAATGAAAAAAACCTTAGTTTCATATTTCAAGAAAATTAAAGTATACTGTATATACAGACGAGACTCTTTCTAGACTTACAGAGAGAAGGACTAAGACCTTAAACACACTAAAAAAAGAAAAAAAAAACTACAATATGTATATACTAAATATATATAAACTACAAACATGAACTCAAATGAGTTCTCCTGGAGGAATCCAAGCAAGAAGGATTCTCACCTAGTTTGGGGAAAAAATAAAAAAGTGGTTAAACTCCCACTCAACCACCCATTATTCCTAATAATTTCTCTTATTTAAAGATAACAAATATTTTGGAAAACCTTAAACTCATATGTAAATTCAACCGATACCCTCCTGAAAAGACTGAACGAAGAGCATAGCTTCCTCCGGTGAGAAAAAGGGGATGGTCTTCCCCTTATACCAGACCAGAAGTTTAGCCGGGAAACCCCACCTATACGACAACCCAAGATCTTTTATGCTTGCGTTAACTTCTCTGAAAGACTTCCTGAAGTCCATGGTTGCTTTAGAGAAGTCTCCAAAAATTCTTATATTGGCGTAGGGATCTGGAAAGTTACCTTTATCCCTAATATAAGATAAGATTTTTTCTTTGGTTTCGTAATAGTGCATATGTAAGATAGTGTCCCTTGGCTTGTCAGTAGGCAGGCTCCTCGGACGAGGAATGCGGTGGATTCTATCGATCCTAAACTCAGAATTTGGTAGGTCGGGCAGAGCTTTTTTGAAAATGACCTTTGCATAATTTGAGAGCTCATCTTGCATGACATTCTCTGGGATACCTCTTATTTTGAGGTTGCTCCTCCTGCTCCTATCCTCCAAATCCATTAATTTAGTTTTTAGTGTCTGCACTTCCGTTTTTAATTGAGAATTTTGTTTAAACAAGGTGTCTGTTTTATTCTCAACTACCAAAATCCTATTCTCGCTCTTTTCTAATCTTTGGGAGAAATTTTTACTTATTTCGTTTAGTGTCTTGTTCTGAGATTCGAAGCCTAGAGCAATAGATTCATTAAACATTTTACAGAATCTAGCCATAAAACCCTCAGTCACTCCCTTCTCAGAAGCCAAGAGTTCATCCGGATCAATAGGGGCGAACCCTTGTCTTGGAGCATGTGGGGATGAAGAACGCTCTTTTTTAGAAGGTTGTCTATTAGGGCTGCTATCAGGCGAAGAGTAATCTGAGTTATCCTCAGATTCAGCTGTGATTGATTTCTTATCAGCGTCTCTTGAATTAGGGCCTTTCCTTTTAGCAGACTTAGATGTGTCCATTGCTTCAGAGTCGGTCTGCTTTTGCATAAGGGGATTATGGGGATCAGAAACTGAGCCCTTGCCCTCTACTTCTAATTGAGAAGGTTTATATGAAGATGTCGCGGATGTCCGACTAGCCTGCGTATCCCTCTTCAATGGGGACCTTGATTTGATGGGACTTAGCAGATTAGGGGAATCCTCAGAGGGCTTATTGTGCAGCCTATTTGGGGGATGTTTTCCCTTTAGATTTTTATTTGAGGATTCATTAACCTTAAAAGGTGGTTTAAATTTAGTCCCCCCACCCTCCATCTTGACAATTAAATTAGCTTAGGATGTAGGGTGTCAATTTCACTTATATTAAATAATTATTATATAAATATTTTAACTCCGTCTTAGATTTAATTTCTCTATAAAATAAGTATAAACTATAAGAATATAAACAGTGAACATCAAAGATTCACCCTTTGTAATATCAGCCCCAAAGTAGATTAAAAACAATTCAAGATATGCGTATCAACACCTTTAAACCGCTATTGTAACTATATCTTGTCTTGTCAGAAATGTATTATTATAATCTACCCAAACCTCCCCAACCAGGGTACCCACAGATCTAAATACGCAGGTTTACACAACTATTTAAAAAAAAAGCTGCAATGAATCTAAGTTCCTGGCCCCAGATGTCAATCAAGCTCCTGCTTTCCCCTGCACCGCTGATGATTTTATACAGGGAAATCTCCAATTCTTTTAATTACCAGCGTGCCCGGTATCCAGCCACTCGGTGGGACCTCCCGAATCCTTATATCTCCCCGGATCCTTGTTGGAGCTCGGTGATCCTGGTCTTCAATTATCCAGGGGGGTCCCCTGGATCTTACTGAACCGGTCTTCTATTAATCCGGCTCTGCAAGGGTGCGCGGCAATCAGAAAACCGCGGCGGGTAAGAATTTCAGCAGCCGCTGACACCCCCACAAAGCTCCACGTCCAGGAATCCCCTCCTGCCTCTCACCAATATTTAGTAATAGGGCGCCGGTCTGCCCCTCGGCCTCCACGAGCTCCCACCTTCTGCCTCAGTCCTCCTCAAAGCTGTGACTCCACCGGCTCCTGTAGTTCTCCTCACCGCCGAGGATTTCAGCGAAGAACTCCCTCAATTCTTGTCCAATCCAGGCGTGCCCAGTCTTATTCTCTTCAGGGGGGGCTCCTGAGTCGAGACAAACAGGCTCCCCCTTGATCCAGAATAGTAGGTAGTTGCAGCAGGCCAAAAACTCCGGCGTGTCTTCAGCCGCGGGCCTCGGTGTGCAGCGGCTGTCAATCAAGTCCCTGCTCCTGCAGCTCTCCTCACCGCCAAGGATTTTTGCTAAGAACTCCTCCAATTCTTCTCAGATCTTGGCGTGCCTGGTCTTGTTCTTTTCAGGGGGAGCTCCTGGATCTTGACAAGCAGGCTCCCTCGTGATCCAAAGCCGCAGTCAGCCGCAGCAGCCCAAAAACCGCGGCGGGTATTAATAACAAAGGCGCCGCTGCTTCCTCCTTTTCAGCTCTTCTGAAAATAGCTCCTCACCTCTGGGCAACAAGTCCACCAAAGCCAGGCAGCAAAGAAATAACGAAATCTTCTCCCCGGACTCTCCTTCAGCCGAGGGAGCCGGATATCAGCACAAGCTCTGCTCCTCTGCAAAGCGCGGGAAAAAAACACCGCCTCTCCCCAGCAGCTGTAGATTCAGTATTATCAGCTCAATCTTCAAGATTTTAGTGTCAAAATGATCCAGAGATATTCCAGAATCTTGTAATTAGTATCAATTCTTGATTAAAGGTTGTATGTCGCTTCCAGGTCGCTTCAATTAGGTGGCTGACCAGGAGCCCCGAGCAAACACGTCCTCACACCTTCATTGCTCAGGCCACGCCCCCAAACTCATCCTTTTAGAGACTTGTTTGGGCTCATGAGAGGAGTAGAAAAACATCAAAAATTTCAGTCCTGCACGATTCTACCAAGAAATGTGTGTTCATTCAAACCGCTGGTTTTTGATATTTTGGGCCCTATTGAATAATGAATGTTTTGAATTTTCTCCAAAAATAAAGTAGTTGCAAACTCATCCTTTTAGAAACTTGTTTGGGCTGTTGAGAGGAGTAAAAAACCATCAAAAATTTCAATCCTGCATGATTCTACCAAGAAATGTGATTCTTCATTCAAAACCTGATTTTTGCTATTGGGCTCTATTGAATAATGAATGTTTTGAATTTTCTCCAAAAGTAAAGTAGTTGCAAACTCATGCTTTTAGAGACTTGTTTGGGCTCATGAGAGGAGTAGAAAAACATCAAAAATTTCAGTCCTGCATGATTCTACCAAGAAATGTGTGTTCATTGAAACCGCTGGTTTTTGATAGTTTGGGCCCTATTGAATAATGAATGTTTTGAATTTTCTCCAAAAGTAAAGTAGTTGCAAACTCATCCTTTTAGAAACTTGTTTGGGCTGTTGAGAGGAGTAAAAAACCATCAAAAATTTCAATCCTGCATGATTTTACCAAGAAATGTGATTCTTCATTCAAAACCTGATTTTTGCTATTTGGCTCTATTGAATAGTGAATGTTTTGAATTTTCTCCAAAAGTAAAGTAGTTGCAAACTCATGCTTTTAGAGACTTGTTTGGGCTCATGAGAGGAGTAGAAAAACATCAAAAATTTCAGTCCTGCATGATTCTACCAAGAAATGTGTGTTCATTGAAACCGCTGGTTTTTGATAGTTTGGGCCCTATTGAATAATGAATGTTTTGAATTTTCTCCAAAAGTAAAGTAGTTGCAAACTCATCCTTTTCGAAACTTGTTTGGGCTGTTGAGAGGAGTAAAAAACCATCAAAAATTTCAATCCTGCATGATTCTACCAAGAAATGTGATTCTTCATTCAAAACCTGATTTTTGCTATTGGGCTCTATTGAATAATGAATGTTTTGAATTTTCTCCAAAAGTAAAGTAGTTGCAAACTCATGCTTTTAGAGACTTGTTTGGGCTCATGAGAGGAGTAGAAAAACATCAAAAATTTCAGTCCTGCATGATTCTACCAAGAAATGTGTGTTCATTGAAACCGCTGGTTTTTGATAGTTTGGGCCCTATTGAATAATGAATGTTTTGAATTTTCTCCAAAAGTAAAGTAGTTGCAAACTCATCCTTTTAGAAACTTATTTGGGCTGTTGAGAGGAGTAAAAAACCATCAAAAATTTCAATCCTGCATGATTCTACCAAGAAATGTGATTCTTCATTCAAAACGCAGGTTTTTGCTATTGGGCTCTTTTGAGTAATGAATGTTTTGAATTTTCTCCAAAAGTAAAGTAGTTGCAAACTCATGCTTTTAGAGACTTGTTTGGGCTCATGAGAGGAGTAGAAAAACATCAAAAATTTCAGTCCTGCATGATTCTACCAAGAAATGTGTGTTCATTCAAACCGCTGGTTTTTGATAGTTTGGGCCCTATTGAATAATGAATGTTTTGAATTTTCTCCAAAAGTAAAGTAGTTGCAAACTCATCCTTTTAGAAACTTGTTTGGGCTGTTGAGAGGAGTAAAAAACCATCAAAAATTTCAATCCTGCATGATTTTACCAAGAAATGTGATTCTTCATTCAAAACCTGATTTTTGCTATTGGGCTCTATTGAATAATGAATGTTTTGAATTTTCTCCAAAAGTAAAGTAGTTGCAAACTCATGCTTTTAGAGACTTGTTTGGGCTCATGAGAGGAGTAGAAAAACATCAAAAATTTCAGTCCTGCATGATTCTACCAAGAAATGTGTGTTCATTGAAACCGCTGGTTTTTGATAGTTTGGGCCCTATTGAATAATGAATGTTTTGAATTTTCTCCAAAAGTAAAGTAGTTACAAACTCATCCTTTTAGAAACTTGTTTGGGCTGTTGAGAGGAGTAAAAAACCATCAAAAATTTCAATCCGGCATGATTCTACCAAGAAATGTGATTCTTCATTCAAAACCTGATTTTTGCTATTGGGCTCTATTGAATAATGAATGTTTTGAATTTTCTCCAAAAGTAAAGTAGTTGCAAACTCATGCTTTTAGAGACTTGTTTGGGCTCATGAGAGGAGTAGAAAAACATCAAAAATTTCAGTCCTGCATGATTCTACCAAGAAATGTGTGTTCATTGAAACCGCTGGTTTTTGATAGTTTGGGCCCTATTGAATAATGAATGTTTTGAATTTTCTCCAAAAGTAAAGTAGTTGCAAACTCATCCTTTTAGAAACTTGTTTGGGCTGTTGAGAGGAGTAAAAAACCATCAAAAATTTCAATCCTGCATGATTTTACCAAGAAATGTGATTTTTCATTCAAAACCTGATTTTTGCTATTGGGCTCTATTGAATAATGAATGTTTTGAATTTTCTCCAAAAGTAAAGTAGTTGCAAACTCATGCTTTTAGAGACTTGTTTGGGCTCATGAGAGGAGTAGAAAAACATCAAAAATTTCAGTCCTGCATGATTCTACCAAGAAATGTGTGTTCATTGAAACCGCTGGTTTTTGATAGTTTGGGCCCTATTGATTAATGAATGTTTTGAATTTTCTCCAAAAGTAAAGTAGTTGCAAACTCATCCTTTTAGAAACTTGTTTGGGCTGTTGAGTGGAGTAAAAAACCATCAAAAATTTCAATCCTGCATGATTCTACCAAGAAATGTGATTCTTCATTCAAAACGCTGGTTTTTGCTATTGGGCTCTTTTGAGTAATGAATGTTTTGAATTTTCTCCAAAAGTAAAGTAGTTGCAAACTCATGCTTTTAGAGACTTGTTTGGGCTCATGAGAGGAGTAGAAAAACATCAAAAATTTCAGTCCTGCATGATTCTACCAAGAAATGTGTGTTCATTCAAACCGCTGGTTTTTGATAGTTTGGGCCCTATTGAATAATGAATGTTTTGAATTTTCTCCAAAAGTAAAGTAGTTGCAAACTCATCCTTTTAGAAACTTGTTTGGGCTGTTGAGAGGAGTAAAAAACCATCAAAAATTTCAATCCTGCATGATTCAACCAAGAAATGTGATTCTTCATTCAAAACGCTGGTTTTTGCTATTGGTCTCTATTGAATAATGAATGTTTTGAATTTTCTCCAAAAGTAAAGTAGTTGCAAACTCATCCTTTTAGAGACTTGTTTGGGCTCATGAGAGGAGTAGAAAAACATCAAAAATTTCAGTCCTGCACGATTCTACCAAGAAATGTGTGTTCATTCAAACCGCTGGTTTTTGATAGTTTGGGCCCTATTGAATAATGAATGTTTTGAATTTTCTCCAAAAATAAAGTAGTTGCAAACTCATCCTTTTAGAAACTTGTTTGGGCTGTTGAGAGGAGTAAAAAACCATCAAAAATTTCAATCCTGCATGATTCTACCAAGAAATGTGATTCTTCATTCAAAACCTGATTTTTGCTATTGGGCTCTATTGAATAATGAATGTTTTGAATTTTCTCCAAAAGTAAAGTAGTTGCAAACTCATGCTTTTAGAGACTTGTTTGGGCTCATGAGAGGAGTAGAAAAACATCAAAAATTTCAGTCCTGCATGATTCTACCAAGAAATGTGTGTTCATTGAAACCGCTGGTTTTTGATAGTTTGGGCCCTATTGAATAATGAATGTTTTGAATTTTCTCCAAAAGTAAAGTAGTTGCAAACTCATCCTTTTAGAAACTTGTTTGGGCTGTTGAGAGGAGTAAAAAACCATCAAAAATTTCAATCCTGCATGATTTTACCAAGAAATGTGATTCTTCATTCAAAACCTGATTTTTGCTATTGGGCTCTATTGAATAGTGAATGTTTTGAATTTTCTCCAAAAGTAAAGTAGTTGCAAACTCATGCTTTTAGAGACTTGTTTGGGCTCATGAGAGGAGTAGAAAAACATCAAAAATTTCAGTCCTGCATGATTCTACCAAGAAATGTGTGTTCATTGAAACCGCTGGTTTTTGATAGTTTGGGCCCTATTGAATAATGAATGTTTTGAATTTTCTCCAAAAGTAAAGTAGTTGCAAACTCATCCTTTTCGAAACTTGTTTGGGCTGTTGAGAGGAGTAAAAAACCATCAAAAATTTCAATCCTGCATGATTCTACCAAGAAATGTGATTCTTCATTCAAAACCTGATTTTTGCTATTGGGCTCTATTGAATAATGAATGTTTTGAATTTTCTCCAAAAGTAAAGTAGTTGCAAACTCATGCTTTTAGAGACTTGTTTGGGCTCATGAGAGGAGTAGAAAAACATCAAAAATTTCAGTCCTGCATGATTCTACCAAGAAATGTGTGTTCATTCAAACCGCTGGTTTTTGATAGTTTGGGCCCTATTGAATAATGAATGTTTTGAATTTTCTCCAAAAGTAAAGTAGTTGCAAACTCATCCTTTTAGAAACTTGTTTGGGCTGTTGAGAGGAGTAAAAAACCATCAAAAATTTCAATCCTGCATGATTCTACCAAGAAATGTGATTCTTCATTCAAAACGCTGGTTTTTGCTATTGGGCTCTTTTGAGTAATGAATGTTTTGAATTTTCTCCAAAAGTAAAGTAGTTGCAAACTCATGCTTTTAGAGACTTGTTTGGGCTCATGAGAGGAGTAGAAAAACATCAAAAATTTCAGTCCTGCATGATTCTACCAAGAAATGTGTGTTCATTCAAACCGCTGGTTTTTGATAGTTTGGGCCCTATTGAATAATGAATGTTTTGAATTTTCTCCAAAAGTAAAGTAGTTGCAAACTCATCCTTTTAGAAACTTGTTTGGGCTGTTGAGAGGAGTAAAAAACCATCAAAAATTTCAATCCTGCATGATTTTACCAAGAAATGTGATTCTTCATTCAAAACCTGATTTTTGCTATTGGGCTCTATTGAATAATGAATGTTTTGAATTTTCTCCAAAAGTAAAGTAGTTGCAAACTCATGCTTTTAGAGACTTGTTTGGGCTCATGAGAGGAGTAGAAAAACATCAAAAATTTCAGTCCTGCATGATTCTACCAAGAAATGTGTGTTCATTGAAACCGCTGGTTTTTGATAGTTTGGGCCCTATTGAATAATGAATGTTTTGAATTTTCTCCAAAAGTAAAGTAGTTACAAACTCATCCTTTTAGAAACTTGTTTGGGCTGTTGAGAGGAGTAAAAAACCATCAAAAATTTCAATCCTGCATGATTCTACCAAGAAATGTGATTCTTCATTCAAAACCTGATTTTTGCTATTGGGCTCTATTGAATAATGAATGTTTTGAATTTTCTCCAAAAGTAAAGTAGTTGCAAACTCATGCTTTTAGAGACTTGTTTGGTCTCATGAGAGGAGTAGAAAAACATCAAAAATTTCAGTCCTGCACGATTCTACCAAGAAATGTGTGTTCATTCAAACCGCTGGTTTTTGATATTTTGGGCCCTATTGAATAATGAATGTTTTGAATTTTCTCCAAAAGTAAAGTAGTTGCAAACATCCTTTTAGAAACTTGTTTGGGCTGTTGAGAGGAGTAAAAAACCATCAAAAATTTCAATCCTGCATGATTCTACCAAGAAATGTGATTCTTCATTCAAAACCTGATTTTTGCTATTGGGCTCTATTGAATAATGAATGTTTTGAATTTTCTCCAAAAGTAAAGTAGTTGCAAACTCATGCTTTTAGAGACTTGTTTGGGCTCATGAGAGGAGTAGAAAAACATCAAAAATTTCAGTCCTGCATGATTCTACCAAGAAATGTGTGTTCATTGAAACCGCTGGTTTTTGATAGTTTGGGCCCTATTGAATAATGAATGTTTTGAATTTTCTCCAAAAGTAAAGTAGTTGCAAACTCATCCTTTTAGAAACTTGTTTGGGCTGTTGAGAGGAGTAAAAAACCATCAAAAATTTCAATCCTGCATGATTTTACCAAGAAATGTGATTCTTCATTCAAAACCTGATTTTTGCTATTGGGCTCTATTGAATAATGAATGTTTTGAATTTTCTCCAAAAGTAAAGTAGTTGCAAACTCATGCTTTTAGAGACTTGTTTGGGCTCATGAGAGGAGTAGAAAAACATCAAAAATTTCAGTCCTGCATGATTCTACCAAGAAATGTGTGTTCATTGAAACCGCTGGTTTTTGATAGTTTGGGCCCTATTGATTAATGAATGTTTTGAATTTTCTCCAAAAGTAAAGTAGTTGCAAACTCATCCTTTTAGAAACTTGTTTGGGCTGTTGAGTGGAGTAAAAAACCATCAAAAATTTCAATCCTGCATGATTCTACCAAGAAATGTGATTCTTCATTCAAAACGCTGGTTTTTGCTATTGGGCTCTTTTGAGTAATGAATGTTTTGAATTTTCTCCAAAAGTAAAGTATTTGCAAACTCATGCTTTTAGAGACTTGTTTGGGCTCATGAGAGGAGTAGAAAAACATCAAAAATTTCAGTCCTGCATGATTCTACCAAGAAATGTGTGTTCATTCAAACCGCTGGTTTTTGATATTTTGGGCCCTATTGAATAATGAATGTTTTGAATTTTCTCCAAAAGCAAAGTAGTTGCAAACTCATCCTTTTAGAAACTTGTTTGGGCTGTTGAGAGGAGTAAAAAACCATCAAAAATTTCAATCCTGCATGATTCTACCAAGAAATGTGATTCTTCATTCAAAACCTGATTTTTGCTATTGGGCTCTATTGAATAATGAATGTTTTGAATTTTCTCCAAAAGTAAAGTAGTTGCAAACTCATGCTTTTAGAGACTTGTTTGGGCTCATGAGAGGAGTAGAAAAACATCAAAAATTTCAGTCCTGCATGATTCTATCAAGAAATGTGTGTTCATTGAAACCGCTGGTTTTTGATAGTTTGGGCCCTATTGAATAATGAATGTTTTGAATTTTCTCCAAAAGTAAAGTAGTTGCAAACTCATCCTTTTAGAAACTTGTTTGGGCTGTTGAGAGGAGTAAAAAACCATCAAAAATTTCAATCCTGCATGATTCTACCAAGAAATGTGATTCTTCATTCAAAACGCTGGTTTTTGCTATTGGGCTCTTTTGAGTAATGAATGTTTTGAATTTTCTCCAAAAGTAAAGTAGTTGCAAACTCATGCTTTTAGAGACTTGTTTGGGCTCATGAGAGGAGTAGAAAAACATCAAAAATTTCAGTCCTGCATGATTCTACCAAGAAATGTGTGTTCATTCAAACCGCTGGTTTTTGATAGTTTGGGCCCTATTGAATAATGAATGTTTTGAATTTTCTCCAAAAGTAAAGTAGTTGCAAACTCATCCTTTTAGAAACTTGTTTGGGCTGTTGAGAGGAGTAAAAAACCATCAAAAATTTCAATCCTGCATGATTCTACCAAGAAATGTGATTCTTCATTCAAAACCTGATTTTTGCTATTGGGCTCTATTGAATAATGAATGTTTTGAATTTTCTCCAAAAGTAAAGTAGTTGCAAACTCATGCTTTTAGAGACTTGTTTGGGCTCATGAGAGGAGTAGAAAAACATCAAAAATTTCAGTCCTGCATGATTCTACCAAGAAATGTGTGTTCATTGAAACCGCTGGTTTTTGATAGTTTGGGCCCTATTGAATAATGAATGTTTTGAATTTTCTCCAAAAGTAAAGTAGTTGCAAACTCATCCTTTTAGAAACTTGTTTGGGCTGTTGAGAGGAGTAAAAAACCATCAAAAATTTCAATCCTGCATGATTCTACCAAGAAATGTGTGTTCATTCAAACCGCTGGTTTTTGATAGTTTGGGCCCTATTGAATAATGAATGTTTTGAATTTTCTCCAAAAGTAAAGTAGCTGCAAACTCATCCTTTTAGAAACTTGTTTGGGCTGTTGAGAGGAGTAAAAAACCATCAAAAATTTCAATCCTGCATGATTCTACCAAGAAATGTGATTCTTCATTCAAAACCTGATTTTTGCTATTGGGCTCTATTGAATAATGAATGTTTTGAATTTTCTCCAAAAGTAAAGTAGTTGCAAACTCATGCTTTTAGAGACTTGTTTGGGCTCATGAGAGGAGTAGAAAAACATCAAAAATTTCAGTCCTGCATGATTCTACCAAGAAAGGTGTGTTCATTGAAACCGCTGGTTTTTGATAGTTTGGGCCCTATTGAATAATGAATGTTTTGAATTTTCTCCAAAAGTAAAGTAGTTGCAAACTCATCCTTTTAGAAACTTGTTTGGGCTGTTGAGAGGAGTAAAAAACCATCAAAAATTTCAATCCTGCATGATTCTACCAAGAAATGTGATTCTTCATTCAAAACGCTGGTTTTTGCTATTGGGCTCTTTTGAGTAATGAATGTTTTGAATTTTCTCCAAAAGTAAAGTAGTTGCAAACTCATGCTTTTAGAGACTTGTTTGGGCTCATGAGAGGAGTAGAAAAACATCAAAAATTTCAGTCCTGCATGATTCTACCAAGAAATGTGTGTTCATTCAAACCGCTGGTTTTTGATAGTTTGGGCCCTATTGAATAATGAATGTTTTGAATTTTCTCCAAAAGTAAAGTAGTTGCAAACTCATCCTTTTAGAAACTTGTTTGGGCTGTTGAGAGGAGTAAAAAACCATCAAAAATTTCAATCCTGCATGATTTTACCAAGAAATGTGATTCTTCATTCAAAACCTGATTTTTGCTATTGGGCTCTATTGAATAATGAATGTTTTGAATTTTCTCCAAAAGTAAAGTAGTTGCAAACTCATGCTTTTAGAGACTTGTTTGGGCTCATGAGAGGAGTAGAAAAACATCAAAAATTTCAGTCCTGCATGATTCTACCAAGAAATGTGTGTTCATTGAAACCGCTGGTTTTTGATAGTTTGGGCCCTATTGAATAATGAATGTTTTGAATTTTCTCCAAAAGTAAAGTAGTTACAAACTCATCCTTTTAGAAACTTGTTTGGGCTGTTGAGAGGAGTAAAAAACCATCAAAAATTTCAATCCTGCATGATTCTACCAAGAAATGTGATTCTTCATTCAAAACCTGATTTTTGCTATTGGGCTCTATTGAATAATGAATGTTTTGAATTTTCTCCAAAAATAAAGTAGTTGCAAACTCATGCTTTTAGAGACTTGTTTGGGCTCATGAGAGGAGTAGAAAAACATCAAAAATTTCAGTCCTGCATGATTCTACCAAGAAATGTGTGTTCATTGAAACCGCTGGTTTTTGATAGTTTGGGCCCTATTGAATAATGAATGTTTTGAATTTTCTCCAAAAGTAAAGTAGTTGCAAACTCATCCTTTTAGAAACTTGTTTGGGCTGTTGAGAGGAGTAAAAAACCATCAAAAATTTCAATCCTGCATGATTCTACCAAGAAATGTCATTCTTCATTCAAAACGCTGGTTTTTGCTATTGGGCTCTTTTGAGTAATGAATGTTTTGAATTTTCTCCAAAAGTAAAGTAGTTGCAAACTCATGCTTTTAGAGACTTGTTTGGGCTCATGAGAGGAGTAGAAAAACATCAAAAATTTCAGTCCTGCATGATTCTACCAAGAAATGTGTGTTCATTCAAACCGCTGGTTTTTGATAGTTTGGGCCCTATTGAATAATGAATGTTTTGAATTTTCTCCAAAAGTAAAGTAGTTGCAAACTCATCCTTTTAGAAACTTGTTTGGGCTGTTGAGAGGAGTAAAAAACCATCAAAAATTTCAATCCTGCATGATTCTACCAAGAAATGTGATTCTTCATTCAAAACGCTGGTTTTTGCTATTGGGCTCTATTGAATAATGAATGTTTTGAATTTTCTCCAAAAGTAAAGTAGTTGCAAACTCATCCTTTTAGAGACTTGTTTGGGCTCATGAGAGGAGTAGAAAAACATCAAAAATTTCAGTCCTGCACGATTCTACCAAGAAATGTGTGTTCATTCAAACCGCTGGTTTTTGATATTTTGGGCCCTATTGAATAATGAATGTTTTGAATTTTCTCCAAAAGTAAAGTAGTTGCAAACTCATCCTTTTAGAAACTTGTTTGGGCTGTTGAGAGGAGTAAAAAACCATCAAAAATTTCAATCCTGCATGATTCTACTAAGAAATGTGATTCTTCATTCAAAACCTGATTTTTGCTATTGGGCTCTATTGAATAATGAATGTTTTGAATTTTCTCCAAAAGTAAAGTAGTTGCAAACTCATGCTTTTAGAGACTTGTTTGGGCTCATGAGAGGAGTAGAAAAACATCAAAAATTTCAGTCCTGCATGATTCTACCAAGAAATGTGTGTTCATTGAAACCGCTGGTTTTTGATAGTTTGGGCCCTATTGAATAATGAATGTTTTGAATTTTCTCCAAAAGTAAAGTAGTTGCAAACTCATCCTTTTAGAAACTTGTTTGGGCTGTTGAGAGGAGTAAAAAACCGTCAAAAATTTCAATCCTGCATGATTCTACCAAGAAATGTGATTCTTCATTCAAAACGCTGGTTTTTGCTATTGGGCTCTACTGAATAATGAATGTTTTGAATTTTCTCCAAAAGTAAAGTAGTTGCAAACTCATACTTTTAGAGACTTGTTTAGGCTCATGAGAGGAGTAGAAAAACATCAAAAATTTCAGTCCTGCATGATTCTACCAAGAAATGTGTGTTCATTGAAACCGCTGGTTTTTGATAGTTTGGGCCCTATTGAATAATGAATGTTTTGAATTTTCTCCAAAAGTAAAGTAGTTGCAAACTCATCCTTTTAGAAACTTGTTTGGGCTGTTGAGAGGAGTAAAAAACCATCAAAAATTTCAATCCTGCATGATTCTACCAAGAAATGTGATTCTTCATTCAAAACCTGATTTTTGCTATTGGGCTCTATTGAATAATGAATGTTTTGAATTTTCTTCAAAAGTAAAGTAGTTGCAAACTCATGCTTTTAGAGACTTGTTTGGGCTCATGAGAGGAGTAGAAAAACATAACAAATTTCAGTCCTGCACGATTCTACCAAGAAATGTGTGTTCATTCAAACCGCTGGTTTTTGATATTTTGGGCCCTATTGAATAATGAATGTTTTGAATTTTCTCCAAAAGTAAAGTAGTTGCAAACTCATCCTTTTAGAAACTTGTTTGGGCTGTTGAGAGGAGTAAAAAACCATCAAAAATTTCAATCCTGCATGATTCTACCAAGAAATGTGATTCTTCATTCAAAACGCTGGTTTTTGCTATTGGGCTCTATTGAATAATGAATGTTTTGAATTTTCTCCAAAAGTAAAGTAGTTGCAAACTCATGCTTTTAGAGACTTGTTTGGGCTCATGAGAGGAGTAGAAAAACATCAAAAATTTCAGTCCTGCACGATTCTACCAAGAAATGTGTGTTCATTCAAACCGCTGGTTTTTGATACTTTGGGCCCTATTGAATAATGAATGTTTTGAATTTTCTCCAAAAGTAAAGTAGTTGCAAACTCATCCTTTTAGAAACTTGTTTGGGCTGTTGAGAGGAGTAAAAAACCATCAAAAATTTCAATCCTGCATGATTCTACCAAGAAATGTGATTCTTCATTCAAAACCTGATTTTTGCTATTGGGCTCTATTGAATAATGAATGTTTTGAATTTTCTCCAAAAGTAAAGTAGTTGCAAACTCATGCTTTTAGAGACTTGTTTGGGCTCATGAGAGTAGAAAAACATCAAAAATTTCAGTCCTGCATGATTCTACCAAGAAATGTGTGTTCATTCAAACCGCTGGTTTTTGATAGTTTGGGCCCTATTGAATAATGAATGTTTTGAATTTTCTCCAAAAGTAAAGTAGTTGCAAACTCATCCTTTTAGAAACTTGTTTGGGCTGTTGAGAGGAGTAAAAAACCATCAAAAATTTCAATCCTGCATGATTCTACTAAGAAATGTGATTCTTCATTCAAAACCTGATTTTTGCTATTGGGCTCTATTGAATAATGAATGTTTTGAATTTTCTCCAAAAGTAAAGTAGTTGCAAACTCATGCTTTTAGAGACTTGTTTGGGCTCATGAGAGGAGTAGAAAAACATCAAAAATTTCAGTCCTGCATGATTCTACCAAGAAATGTGTGTTCATTGAAACCGCTGGTTTTTGATAGTTTGGGCCCTATTGAATAATGAATGTTTTGAATTTTCTCCAAAAGTAAAGTAGTTGCAAACTCATCCTTTTAGAAACTTGTTTGGGCTGTTGAGAGGAGTAAAAAACCGTCAAAAATTTCAATCCTGCATGATTCTACCAAGAAATGTGATTCTTCATTCAAAACGCTGGTTTTTGCTATTGGGCTCTACTGAATAATGAATGTTTTGAATTTTCTCCAAAAGTAAAGTAGTTGCAAACTCATACTTTTAGAGACTTGTTTAGGCTCATGAGAGGAGTAGAAAAACATCAAAAATTTCAGTCCTGCATGATTCTACCAAGAAATGTGTGTTCATTGAAACCGCTGGTTTTTGATAGTTTGGGCCCTATTGAATAATGAATGTTTTGAATTTTCTCCAAAAGTAAAGTAGTTGCAAACTCATCCTTTTAGAAACTTGTTTGGGCTGTTGAGAGGAGTAAAAAACCATCAAAAATTTCAATCCTGCATGATTCTACCAAGAAATGTGATTCTTCATTCAAAACCTGATTTTTGCTATTGGGCTCTATTGAATAATGAATGTTTTGAATTTTCTTCAAAAGTAAAGTAGTTGCAAACTCATGCTTTTAGAGACTTGTTTGGGCTCATGAGAGGAGTAGAAAAACATAACAAATTTCAGTCCTGCACGATTCTACCAAGAAATGTGTGTTCATTCAAACCGCTGGTTTTTGATATTTTGGGCCCTATTGAATAATGAATGTTTTGAATTTTCTCCAAAAGTAAAGTAGTTGCAAACTCATCCTTTTAGAAACTTGTTTGGGCTGTTGAGAGGAGTAAAAAACCATCAAAAATTTCAATCCTGCATGATTCTACCAAGAAATGTGATTCTTCATTCAAAACGCTGGTTTTTGCTATTGGGCTCTATTGAATAATGAATGTTTTGAATTTTCTCCAAAAGTAAAGTAGTTGCAAACTCATGCTTTTAGAGACTTGTTTGGGCTCATGAGAGGAGTAGAAAAACATCAAAAATTTCAGTCCTGCACGATTCTACCAAGAAATGTGTGTTCATTCAAACCGCTGGTTTTTGATACTTTGGGCCCTATTGAATAATGAATGTTTTGAATTTTCTCCAAAAGTAAAGTAGTTGCAAACTCATCCTTTTAGAAACTTGTTTGGGCTGTTGAGAGGAGTAAAAAACCATCAAAAATTTCAATCCTGCATGATTCTACCAAGAAATGTGATTCTTCATTCAAAACCTGATTTTTGCTATTGGGCTCTATTGAATAATGAATGTTTTGAATTTTCTCCAAAAGTAAAGTAGTTGCAAACTCATGCTTTTAGAGACTTGTTTGGGCTCATGAGAGTAGAAAAACATCAAAAATTTCAGTCCTGCATGATTCTACCAAGAAATGTGTGTTCATTCAAACCGCTGGTTTTTGATAGTTTGGGCCCTATTGAATAATGAATGTTTTGAATTTTCTCCAAAAGTAAAGTAGTTGCAAACTCATCCTTTTAGAAACTTGTTTGGGCTGTTGAGAGGAGTAAAAAACCATCAAAAATTTCAATCCTGCATGATTTTACCAAGAAATGTGATTCTTCATTCAAAACCTGATTTTTGCTATTGGGCTCTATTGAATAATGAATGTTTTGAATTTTCTCCAAAAGTAAAGTAGTTGCAAACTCATGCTTTTAGAGACTTGTTTGGGCTCATGAGAGGAGTAGAAAAACATCAAAAATTTCAGTCCTGCATGATTCTACCAAGAAATGTGTGTTCATTGAAACCGCTGGTTTTTGATAGTTTGGGCCCTATTGAATAATGAATGTTTTGAATTTTCTCCAAAAGTAAAGTAGTTGCAAACTCATCCTTTTAGAAACTTGTTTGGGCTGTTGAGAGGAGTAAAAAACCATCAAAAATTTCAATCCTGCATGATTCTACCAAGAAATGTGATTCTTCATTCAAAACGCTGGTTTTTGCTATTGGGCTCTTTTGAGTAATGAATGTTTTGAATTTTCTCCAAAAGTAAAGTAGTTGCAAACTCATGCTTTTAGAGACTTGTTTGGGCTCATGAGAGGAGTAGAAAAACATCAAAAATTTCAGTCCTGCATGATTCTACCAAGAAATGTGTGTTCATTCAAACCGCTGGTTTTTGATAGTTTGGGCCCTATTGAATAATGAATGTTTTGAATTTTCTCCAAAAGTAAAGTAGTTGCAAACTCATCCTTTTAGAAACTTGTTTGGGCTGTTGAGAGGAGTAAAAAACCATCAAAAATTTCAATCCTGCATGATTCAACCAAGAAATGTGATTCTTCATTCAAAACGCTGGTTTTTGCTATTGGGCTCTATTGAATAATGAATGTTTTGAATTTTCTCCAAAAGTAAAGTAGTTGCAAACTCATCCTTTTAGAGACTTGTTTGGGCTCATGAGAGGAGTAGAAAAACATCAAAAATTTCAGTCCTGCACGATTCTACCAAGAAATGTGTGTTCATTCAAACCGCTGGTTTTTGATATTTTGGGCCCTATTGAATAATGAATGTTTTGAATTTTCTCCAAAAATAAAGTAGTTGCAAACTCATCCTTTTAGAAACTTGTTTGGGCTGTTGAGAGGAGTAAAAAACCATCAAAAATTTCAATCCTGCATGATTCTACCAAGAAATGTGATTCTTCATTCAAAACCTGATTTTTGCTATTGGGCTATATTGAATAATGAATGTTTTGAATTTTCTCCAAAAGTAAAGTAGTTGCAAACTCATGCTTTTAGAGACTTGTTTGGGCTCATGAGAGGAGTAGAAAAACATCAAAAATTTCAGTCCTGCATGATTCTACCAAGAAATGTGTGTTCATTGAAACCGCTGGTTTTTGATAGTTTGGGCCCTATTGAATAATGAATGTTTTGAATTTTCTCCAAAAGTAAAGTAGTTGCAAACTCATCCTTTTAGAAACTTGTTTGGGCTGTTGAGAGGAGTAAAAAACCATCAAAAATTTCAATCCTGCATGATTTTACCAAGAAATGTGATTCTTCATTCAAAACCTGATTTTTGCTATTGGGCTCTATTGAATAGTGAATGTTTTGAATTTTCTCCAAAAGTAAAGTAGTTGCAAACTCATGCTTTTAGAGACTTGTTTGGGCTCATGAGAGGAGTAGAAAAACATCAAAAATTTCAGTCCTGCATGATTCTACCAAGAAATGTGTGTTCATTGAAACCGCTGGTTTTTGATAGTTTGGGCCCTATTGAATAATGAATGTTTTGAATTTTCTCCAAAAGTAAAGTAGTTGCAAACTCATCCTTTTAGAAACTTGTTTGGGCTGTTGAGAGGAGTAAAAAACCATCAAAAATTTCAATCCTGCATGATTCTACCAAGAAATGTGATTCTTCATTCAAAACCTGATTTTTGCTATTGTGCTCTATTGAATAATGAATGTTTTGAATTTTCTCCAAAAGTAAAGTAGTTGCAAACTCATGCTTTTAGAGACTTGTTTGGGCTCATGAGAGGAGTAGAAAAACATCAAAAATTTCAGTCCTGCATGATTCTACCAAGAAATGTGTGTTCATTGAAACCGCTGGTTTTTGATAGTTTGGGCCCTATTGAATAATGAATGTTTTGAATTTTCTCCAAAAGTAAAGTAGTTGCAAACTCATCCTTTTAGAAACTTGTTTGGGCTGTTGAGAGGAGTAAAAAACCATCAAAAATTTCAATCCTGCATGATTCTACCAAGAAATGTGATTCTTCATTCAAAACGCTGGTTTTTGCTATTGGGCTCTTTTGAGTAATGAATGTTTTGAATTTTCTCCAAAAGTAAAGTAGTTGCAAACTCATGCTTTTAGAGACTTGTTTGGGCTCATGAGAGGAGTAGAAAAACATCAAAAATTTCAGTCCTGCATGATTCTACCAAGAAATGTGTGTTCATTCAAACCGCTGGTTTTTGATAGTTTGGGCCCTATTGAATATTGAATGTTTTGAATTTTCTCCAAAAGTAAAGTAGTTGCAAACTCATCCTTTTAGAAACTTCTTTGGGCTGTTGAGAGGAGTAAAAAACCATCAAAAATTTCAATCCTGCATGATTTTACCAAGAAATGTGATTCTTCATTCAAAACCTGATTTTTGCTATTGGGCTCTATTGAATAATGAATGTTTTGAATTTTCTCCAAAAGTAAAGTAGTTGCAAACTCATGCTTTTAGAGACTTGTTTGGGCTCATGAGAGGAGTAGAAAAACATCAAAAATTTCAGTCCTGCATGATTCTACCAAGAAATGTGTGTTCATTGAAACCGCTCGTTTTTGATAGTTTGGGCCCTATTGAATAATGAATGTTTTGAATTTTCTCCAAAAGTAAAGTAGTTACAAACTCATCCTTTTAGAAACTTGTTTGGGCTGTTGAGAGGAGTAAAAAACCATCAAAAATTTCAATCCTGCATGATTCTACCAAGAAATGTGATTCTTCATTCAAAACCTGATTTTTGCTATTGGGCTCTATTGAATAATGAATGTTTTGAATTTTCTCCAAAAGTAAAGTAGTTGCAAACTCATGCTTTTAGAGACTTGTTTGGGCTCATGAGAGGAGTAGAAAAACATCAAAAATTTCAGTCCTGCACGATTCTACCAAGAAATGTGTGTTCATTCAAACCGCTGGTTTTTGATATTTTGGGCCCTATTGAATAATGAATGTTTTGAATTTTCTCCAAAAGTAAAGTAGTTGCAAACTCATCCTTTTAGAAACTTGTTTGGGCTGTTGAGAGGAGTAAAAAACCATCAAAAATTTCAATCCTGCATGATTCTACCAAGAAATGTGATTCTTCATTCAAAACCTGATTTTTGCTATTGGGCTCTATTGAATAATGAATGTTTTGAATTTTCTCCAAAAGTAAAGTAGTTGCAAACTCATGCTTTTAGAGACTTGTTTGGGCTCATGAGAGGAGTAGAAAAACATCAAAAATTTCAGTCCTGCATGATTCTACCAAGAAATGTGTGTTCATTGAAACCGCTGGTTTTTGATAGTTTGGGCCCTATTGAATAATGAATGTTTTGAATTTTCTCCAAAAGTAAAGTAGTTGCAAACTCATCCTTTTAGAAACTTGTTTGGGCTGTTGAGAGGAGTAAAAAACCATCAAAAATTTCAATCCTGCATGATTCTACCAAGAAATGTGATTCTTCATTCAAAACGCTGGTTTTTGCTATTGGGCTCTTTTGAGTAATGAATGTTTTGAATTTTCTCCAAAAGTAAAGTAGTTGCAAACTCATGCTTTTAGAGACTTGTTTGGGCTCATGAGAGGAGTAGAAAAACATCAAAAATTTCAGTCCTGCATGATTCTACCAAGAAATGTGTGTTCATTCAAACCGCTGGTTTTTGATAGTTTGGGCCCTATTGAATAATGAATGTTTTGAATTTTCTCCAAAAGTAAAGTAGTTGCAAACTCATCCTTTTAGAAACTTGTTTGGGCTGTTGAGAGGAGTAAAAAACCATCAAAAATTTCAATCCTGCATGATTCTACCAAGAAATGTGATTCTTCATTCAAAACCTGATTTTTGCTATTGGGCTCTATTGAATAATGAATGTTTTGAATTTTCTCCAAAAGTAAAGTAGTTGCAAACTCATGCTTTTAGAGACTTGTTTGGGCTCATGAGAGGAGTAGAAAAACATCAAAAATTTCAGTCCTGCATGATTCTACCAAGAAATGTGTGTTCATTGAAACCGCTGGTTTTTGATAGTTTGGGCCCTATTGAATAATGAATGTTTTGAATTTTCTCCAAAAGTAAAGTAGTTGCAAACTCATCCTTTTAGAAACTTGTTTGGGCTGTTGAGAGGAGTAAAAAACCATCAAAAATTTCAATCCTGCATGATTCTACCAAGAAATGTGATTCTTCATTCAAAACCTGATTTTTGCTATTGGGCTCTATTGAATAATGAATGTTTTGAATTTTCTCCAAAAGTAAAGTAGTTGCAAACTCATGCTTTTAGAGACTTGTTTGGGCTCATGAGAGGAGTAGAAAAACATCAAAAATTTCAGTCCTGCATGATTCTACCAAGAAATGTGTGTTCATTGAAACCGCTGGTTTTTGATAGTTTGGGCCCTATTGAATAATGAATGTTTTGAATTTTCTCCAAAAGTAAAGTAGTTGCAAACTCATCCTTTTAGAAACTTGTTTGGGCTGTTGAGAGGAGTAAAAAACCATCAAAAATTTCAATCCTGCATGATTCTACCAAGAAATGTGATTCTTCATTCAAAACGCTGGTTTTTGCTATTGGGCTCTTTTGAGTAATGAATGTTTTGAATTTTCTCCAAAAGTAAAGTAGTTGCAAACTCATGCTTTTAGAGACTTGTTTGGGCTCATGAGAGGAGTAGAAAAACATCAAAAATTTCAGTCCTGCATGATTCTACCAAGAAATGTGTGTTCATTCAAACCGCTGGTTTTTGATAGTTTGGGCCCTATTGAATAATGAATGTTTTGAATTTTCTCCAAAAGTAAAGTAGTTGCAAACTCATCCTTTTAGAAACTTGTTTGGGCTGTTGAGAGGAGTAAAAAACCATCAAAAATTTCAATCCTGCATGATTCTACCAAGAAATGTGATTCTTCATTCAAAACCTGATTTTTGCTATTGGGCTCTATTGAATAATGAATGTTTTGAATTTTCTCCAAAAGTAAAGTAGTTGCAAACTCATGCTTTTAGAGACTTGTTTGGGCTCATGAGAGGAGTAGAAAAACATCAAAAATTTCAGTCCTGCATGATTCTACCAAGAAATGTGTGTTCATTGAAACCGCTGGTTTTTGATAGTTTGGGCCCTATTGAATAATGAATGTTTTGAATTTTCTCCAAAAGTAAAGTAGTTGCAAACTCATCCTTTTAGAAACTTGTTTGGGCTGTTGAGAGGAGTAAAAAACCATCAAAAATTTCAATCCTGCATGATTCTACCAAGAAATGTGATTCTTCATTCAAAACCTGATTTTTGCTATTGGGCTCTATTGAATAATGAATGTTTTGAATTTTCTCCAAAAGTAAAGTAGTTGCAAACTCATGCTTTTAGAGACTTGTTTGGGCTCATGAGAGGAGTAGAAAAACATCAAAAATTTCAGTCCTGCATGATTCTACCAAGAAATGTGTGTTCATTGAAACCGCTGGTTTTTGATAGTTTGGGCCCTATTGAATAATGAATGTTTTGAATTTTCTCCAAAAGTAAAGTAGTTGCAAACTCATCCTTTTAGAAACTTGTTTGGGCTGTTGAGAGGAGTAAAAAACCATCAAAAATTTCAATCCTGCATGATTCTACCAAGAAATGTGATTCTTCATTCAAAACGCTGGTTTTTGCTATTGGGCTCTTTTGAGTAATGAATGTTTTGAATTTTCTCCAAAAGTAAAGTAGTTGCAAACTCATGCTTTTAGAGACTTGTTTGGGCTCATGAGAGGAGTAGAAAAACATCAAAAATTTCAGTCCTGCATGATTCTACCAAGAAATGTGTGTTCATTCAAACCGCTGGTTTTTGATAGTTTGGGCCCTATTGAATAATGAATGTTTTGAATTTTCTCCAAAAGTAAAGTAGTTGCAAACTCATCCTTTTAGAAACTTGTTTGGGCTGTTGAGAGGAGTAAAAAACCATCAAAAATTTCAATCCTGCATGATTTTACCAAGAAATGTGATTCTTCATTCAAAACCTGATTTTTGCTATTGGGCTCTATTGAATAATGAATGTTTTGAATTTTCTCCAAAAGTAAAGTAGTTGCAAACTCATGCTTTTAGAGACTTGTTTGGGCTCATGAGAGTAGAAAAACATCAAAAATTTCAGTCCTGCATGATTCTACCAAGAAATGTGTGTTCATTCAAACCGCTGGTTTTTGATAGTTTGGGCCCTATTGAATAATGAATGTTTTGAATTTTCTCCAAAAGTAAAGTAGTTGCAAACTCATCCTTTTAGAAACTTGTATGGGCTGTTGAGAGGAGTAAAAAACCATCAAAAATTTCAATCCTGCATGATTCTACCAAGAAATGTGATTCTTCATTCAAAACGCTGGTTTTTGCTATTGGGCTCTATTGAATAATGAATGTTTTGAATTTTCTCCAAAAGTAAAGTAGTTGCAAACTCATGCTTTTAGAGACTTGTTTGGGCTCATGAGAGGAGTAGAAAAACATCAAAAATTTCAGTCCTGCATGATTCTACCAAGAAATGTGTGTTCATTCAAACCGCTGGTTTTTGATATTTTGGGCCCTATTGAATAATGAATGTTTTGAATTTTCTCCAAAAGTAAAGTAGTTGCAAACTCATCCTTTTAGAAACTTGTTTGGGCTGTTGAGAGGAGTAAAAAACCATCAAAAATTTCAATCCTGCATGATTCTACCAAGAAATGTGGTTCTTCATTCAAAACGCTGGTTTTTGCTATTGGGCTCTATTGAATAATGAATGTTTTGAATTTTCTCCAAAAGTAAAGTAGTTGCAAACTCATGCTTTTAGAGACTTGTTTGGGCTCATGAGAGGAGTAGAAAAACATCAAAAATTTCAGTCCTGCACGATTCTACCAAGAAATGTGTGTTCATTCAAACCGCTGTTTTTTGATATTTTGGGCCCTATTGAATAATGAATGTTTTGAATTTTCTCCAAAAGTAAAGTAGTTGCAAACTCATCCTTTTAGAAACTTGTTTGGGCTGTTGAGAGGAGTAAAAAACCATCAAAAATTTCAATCCTGCATGATTCTACCAAGAAATGTGATTCTTCATTCAAAACCTGATTTTTGCTATTGGGCTCTATTGAATAATGAATGTTTTGAATTTTCTCCAAAAGTATAGTAGTTGCAAACTCATGCTTTTAGAGACTTGTTTGGGCTCATGAGCGGAGTAGAAAAACATCAAAAATTTCAGTCCTGCATGATTCTACCAAGAAATGTGATTCTTCATTCAAAACGCTGGTTTTTGCTATTGGGCTCTTTTGAGTAATGAATGTTTTGAATTTTCTCCAAAAGTAAAGTAGTTGCAAACTCATGCTTTTAGAGACTTGTTTGGGCTCATGAGAGGAGTAGAAAAACATCAAAAATTTCAGTCCTGCATGATTCTACCAAGAAATGTGTGTTCATTCAAACCGCTGGTTTTTGATAGTTTGGGCCCTATTGAATAATGAATGTTTTGAATTTTCTCCAAAAGTAAAGTAGTTGCAAACTCATCCTTTTAGAAACTTGTTTGGGCTGTTGAGAGGAGTAAAAAACCATCAAAAATTTCAATCCTGCATGATTTTACCAAGAAATGTGATTCTTCATTCAAAACCTGATTTTTGCTATTGGGCTCTATTGAATAATGAATGTTTTGAATTTTCTCCAAAAGTAAAGTAGTTGCAAACTCATGCTTTTAGAGACTTGTTTGGGCTCATGAGAGGAGTAGAAAAACATCAAAAATTTCAGTCCTGCATGATTCTACCAAGAAATGTGTGTTCATTGAAACCGCTGGTTTTTGATAGTTTGGGCCCTATTGAATAATGAATGTTTTGAATTTTCTCCAAAAGTAAAGTAGTTGCAAACTCATCCTTTTAGAAACTTGTTTGGGCTGTTGAGAGGAGTAAAAAACCGTCAAAAATTTCAATCCTGCATGATTCTACCAAGAAATGTGATTCTTCATTCAAAACCTGATTTTTGCTATTGGGCTCTATTGAATAATGAATGTTTTGAATTTTCTTCAAAAGTAAAGTAGTTGCAAACTCATGCTTTTAGAGACTTGTTTGGGCTCATGAGAGGAGTAGAAAAACATCAAAAATTTCAGTCCTGCACGATTCTACCAAGAAATGTGTGTTCATTCAAACCGCTGGTTTTTGATATTTTGGGCCCTATTGAATAATGAATGTTTTGAATTTTCTCCAAAAGTAAAGTAGTTGCAAACTCATCCTTTTAGAAACTTGTTTGGGCTGTTGAGAGGAGTAAAAAACCATCAAAAATTTCAATCCTGCATGATTCTACCAAGAAATGTGATTCTTCATTCAAAACGCTGGTTTTTGCTATTGGGCTCTATTGAATAATGAATGTTTTGAATTTTCTCCAAAAGTAAAGTAGTTGCAAACTCATCCTTTTAGAGGCTTGTTTGGGCTCATGAGAGGAGTAGAAAAACATCAAAAATTTCAGTCCTGCACGATTCTACCAAGAAATGTGTGTTCATTCAAACCGCTGTTTTTTGATATTTTGGGCCCTATTGAATAATGAATGTTTTGAATTTTCTCCAAAAGTAAAGTAGTTGCAAACTCATCCTTTTAGAAACTTGTTTGGGCTGTTGAGAGGAGTAAAAAACCATCAAAAATTTCAATCCTGCATGATTCTACCAAGAAATGTGATTCTTCATTCAAAACCTGATTTTTGCTATTGGGCTCTATTGAATAATGAATGTTTTGAATTTTCTCCAAAAGTATAGTAGTTGCAAACTCATGCTTTTAGAGACTTGTTTGGGCTCATGAGCGGAGTAGAAAAACATCAAAAATTTCAGTCCTGCATGATTCTACCAAGAAATGTGATTCTTCATTCAAAACGCTGGTTTTTGCTATTGGGCTCTTTTGAGTAATGAATGTTTTGAATTTTCTCCAAAAGTAAAGTAGTTGCAAACTCATGCTTTTAGAGACTTGTTTGGGCTCATGAGAGGAGTAGAAAAACATCAAAAATTTCAGTCCTGCATGATTCTACCAAGAAATGTGTGTTCATTCAAACCGCTGGTTTTTGATAGTTTGGGCCCTATTGAATAATGAATGTTTTGAATTTTCTCCAAAAGTAAAGTAGTTGCAAACTCATCCTTTTAGAAACTTGTTTGGGCTGTTGAGAGGAGTAAAAAACCATCAAAAATTTCAATCCTGCATGATTTTACCAAGAAATGTGATTCTTCATTCAAAACCTGATTTTTGCTATTGGGCTCTATTGAATAATGAATGTTTTGAATTTTCTCCAAAAGTAAAGTAGTTGCAAACTCATGCTTTTAGAGACTTGTTTGGGCTCATGAGAGGAGTAGAAAAACATCAAAAATTTCAGTCCTGCATGATTCTACCAAGAAATGTGTGTTCATTGAAACCGCTGGTTTTTGATAGTTTGGGCCCTATTGAATAATGAATGTTTTGAATTTTCTCCAAAAGTAAAGTAGTTGCAAACTCATCCTTTTAGAAACTTGTTTGGGCTGTTGAGAGGAGTAAAAAACCGTCAAAAATTTCAATCCTGCATGATTCTACCAAGAAATGTGATTCTTCATTCAAAACCTGATTTTTGCTATTGGGCTCTATTGAATAATGAATGTTTTGAATTTTCTTCAAAAGTAAAGTAGTTGCAAACTCATGCTTTTAGAGACTTGTTTGGGCTCATGAGAGGAGTAGAAAAACATCAAAAATTTCAGTCCTGCACGATTCTACCAAGAAATGTGTGTTCATTCAAACCGCTGGTTTTTGATATTTTGGGCCCTATTGAATAATGAATGTTTTGAATTTTCTCCAAAAGTAAAGTAGTTGCAAACTCATCCTTTTAGAAACTTGTTTGGGCTGTTGAGAGGAGTAAAAAACCATCAAAAATTTCAATCCTGCATGATTCTACCAAGAAATGTGATTCTTCATTCAAAACGCTGGTTTTTGCTATTGGGCTCTATTGAATAATGAATGTTTTGAATTTTCTCCAAAAGTAAAGTAGTTGCAAACTCATCCTTTTAGAGGCTTGTTTGGGCTCATGAGAGGAGTAGAAAAACATCAAAAATTTCAGTCCTGCACGATTCTACCAAGAAATGTGTGTTCATTCAAACCGCTGTTTTTTGATATTTTGGGCCCTATTGAATAATGAATGTTTTGAATTTTCTCCAAAAGTAAAGTAGTTGCAAACTCATCCTTTTAGAAACTTGTTTGGGCTGTTGAGAGGAGTAAAAAACCATCAAAAATTTCAATCCTACATGATTCTACCAAGAAATGTGATTCTTCATTCAAAACCTGATTTTTGCTATTGGGCTCTATTGAATAATGAATGTTTTGAATCTTCTCCAAAAGTAAAGTAGTTGCAAACTCATGCTTTTAGAGACTTGTTTGGGCTGATGAGAGGAGTAGAAAAACATCAAAAATTTCAGTCCTGCATGATTCTACCAAGAAATGTGTGTTCATTGAAACCGCTGGTTTTTGATAGTTTGGGCCCTATTGAATAATGAGTGTTTTGAATTTTCTCCAAAAGTAATGTAGTTGCAAACTCATCCTTTTAGAAACTTGTTTGGGCTGTTGAGCGGAGTAAAAAACCATCAAAAATTTCAAACCTGCATGATTCTACCAAGAAATGTGATTCTTCATTCAAAACGCTGGTTTTTGCTATTGGGCTCTATTGAATAATGAATGTTTTGAATTTTCTCCAAAAGTAAAGTAGTTGCAAACTCATCCTTTTAGAGACTTGTTTGGGCTCATGAGAGGAGTAGAAAAACATCAAAAATTTCAGTCCTGCACGATTCTACCAAGAAATGTGTGTTCATTCAAACCGCTGGTTTTTGATATTTTGGGCCCAATTGAATAATGAATGTTTTGAATTTTCTCCAAAAGTAAAGTAGTTGCAAACTCATCCTTTTAGAATCTTGTTTGGGCTGTTGAGAGGAGTAAAAAACCATCAAAAATTTCAATCCTGCATGATTCTACCAAGAAATGTGATTCTTCATTCAAAACGCTGGTTTTTGCTATTGGGCTCTATTGAATAATGAATGTTTTGAATTTTCTCCAAAAGTAAAGTAGTTGCAAACTCATCCTTTTAGAGACTTGTTTGGGCTCATGAGAGGAGTAGAAAAACATCAAAAATTTCAGTCCTGCACGATTCTACCAAGAAATGTGTGTTCATTCAAACCGCTGGTTTTTGATATTTTGGGCCCTATTGAATAATGAATGTTTTGAATTTTCTCCAAAAGTAAAGTAGTTGCAAACTCATGCTTTTAGAGACTTGTTTGGGCTCATGAGAGGAGTAGAAAAACATCAAAAATTTCAGTCCTGCATGATTCTACCAAGAAATGTGTGTTCATTGAAACCGCTGGTTTTTGATAGTTTGGGCCCTATTGAATAATGAATGTTTTGAATTTTCTCCAAAAGTAAAGTAGTTGCAAACTCATCCTTTTAGAAACTTGTTTGGGCTGTTGAGAGGAGTAAAAAACCATCAAAAATTTCAATCCTGCATGATTCTACCAAGAAATGTGATTCTTCATTCAAAACCTGATTTTTGCTATTGGGCTCTATTGAATAATGAATGTTTTGAATTTTCTCCAAAAGTAAAGTAGTTGCAAACTCATGCTTTTAGAGACTTGTTTGGGCTCATGAGAGGAGTAGAAAAACATCAAAAATTTCAGTCCTGCATGATTCTACCAAGAAATGTGTGTTCATTGAAACCGCTGGTTTTTGATAGTTTGGGCCCTATTGAATAATGAATGTTTTGAATTTTCTCCAAAAGTAAAGTAGTTGCAAACTCATCCTTTTAGAAACTTGTTTGGGCTGTTGAGAGGAGTAAAAAACCATCAAAAATTTCAATCCTGCATGATTCTACCAAGAAATGTGATTCTTCATTCAAAACGCTGGTTTTTGCTATTGGGCTCTTTTGAGTAATGAATGTTTTGAATTTTCTCCAAAAGTAAAGTAGTTGCAAACTCATGCTTTTAGAGACTTGTTTGGGCTCATGAGAGGAGTAGAAAAACATCAAAAATTTCAGTCCTGCATGATTCTACCAAGAAATGTGTGTTCATTCAAACCGCTGGTTTTTGATAGTTTGGGCCCTATTGAATAATGAATGTTTTGAATTTTCTCCAAAAGTAAAGTAGTTGCAAACTCATCCTTTTAGAAACTTGTTTGGGCTGTTGAGAGGAGTAAAAAACCATCAAAAATTTCAATCCTGCATGATTCTACCAAGAAATGTGATTCTTCATTCAAAACCTGATTTTTGCTATTGGGCTCTATTGAATAATGAATGTTTTGAATTTTCTCCAAAAGTAAAGTAGTTGCAAACTCATGCTTTTAGAGACTTGTTTGGGCTCATGAGAGGAGTAGAAAAACATCAAAAATTTCAGTCCTGCATGATTCTACCAAGAAATGTGTGTTCATTGAAACCGCTGGTTTTTGATAGTTTGGGCCCTATTGAATAATGAATGTTTTGAATTTTCTCCAAAAGTAAAGTAGTTGCAAACTCATCCTTTTAGAAACTTGTTTGGGCTGTTGAGAGGAGTAAAAATCCATCAAAAATTTCAATCCTGCATGATTCTACCAAGAAATGTGATTCTTCATTCAAAACGCTGGTTTTTGCTATTGGGCTCTTTTGAGTAATGAATGTTTTGAATTTTCTCCAAAAGTAAAGTAGTTGCAAACTCATGCTTTTAGAGACTTGTTTGGGCTCATGAGAGTAGAAAAACATCAAAAATTTCAGTCCTGCATGATTCTACCAAGAAATGTGTGTTCATTCAAACCGCTGGTTTTTGATAGTTTGGGCCCTATTGAATAATGAATGTTTTGAATTTTCTCCAAAAGTAAAGTAGTTGCAAACTCATCCTTTTAGAAACTTGTATGGGCTGTTGAGAGGAGTAAAAAACCATCAAAAATTTCAATCCTGCATGATTCTACCAAGAAATGTGATTCTTCATTCAAAACGCTGGTTTTTGCTATTGGGCTCTATTGAATAATGAATGTTTTGAATTTTCTCCAAAAGTAAAGTAGGTGCAAACTCATGCTTTTAGAGACTTGTTTGGGCTCATGAGAGGAGTAGAAAAACATCAAAAATTTCAGTCCTGCATGATTCTACCAAGAAATGTGTGTTCATTCAAACCGCTGGTTTTTGATATTTTGGGCCCTATTGAATAATGAATGTTTTGAATTTTCTCCAAAAGTAAAGTAGTTGCAAACTCATCCTTTTAGAAACTTGTTTGGGCTGTTGAGAGGAGTAAAAAACCATCAAAAATTTCAATCCTGCATGATTCTACCAAGAAATGTGATTCTTCATTCAAAACGCTGGTTTTTGCTATTGGGCTCTATTGAATAATGAATGTTTTGAATTTTCTCCAAAAGTAAAGTAGTTGCAAACTCATGCTTTTAGAGACTTGTTTGGGCTCATGAGAGGAGTAGAAAAACATCAAAAATTTCAGTCCTGCACGATTCTACCAAGAAATGTGTGTTCATTCAAACCGCTGTTTTTTGATATTTTGGGCCCTATTGAATAATGAATGTTTTGAATTTTCTCCAAAAGTAAAGTAGTTGCAAACTCATCCTTTTAGAAACTTGTTTGGGCTGTTGAGAGGAGTAAAAAACCATCAAAAATTTCAATCCTGCATGATTCTACCAAGAAATGTGATTCTTCATTCAAAACCTGATTTTTGCTATTGGGCTCTATTGAATAATGAATGTTTTGAATTTTCTCCAAAAGTATAGTAGTTGCAAACTCATGCTTTTAGAGACTTGTTTGGGCTCATGAGCGGAGTAGAAAAACATCAAAAATTTCAGTCCTGCATGATTCTACCAAGAAATGTGATTCTTCATTCAAAACGCTGGTTTTTGCTATTGGGCTCTTTTGAGTAATGAATGTTTTGAATTTTCTCCAAAAGTAAAGTAGTTGCAAACTCATGCTTTTAGAGACTTGTTTGGGCTCATGAGAGGAGTAGAAAAACATCAAAAATTTCAGTCCTGCATGATTCTACCAAGAAATGTGTGTTCATTCAAACCGCTGGTTTTTGATAGTTTGGGCCCTATTGAATAATGAATGTTTTGAATTTTCTCCAAAAGTAAAGTAGTTGCAAACTCATCCTTTTAGAAACTTGTTTGGGCTGTTGAGAGGAGTAAAAAACCATCAAAAATTTCAATCCTGCATGATTTTACCAAGAAATGTGATTCTTCATTCAAAACCTGATTTTTGCTATTGGGCTCTATTGAATAATGAATGTTTTGAATTTTCTCCAAAAGTAAAGTAGTTGCAAACTCATGCTTTTAGAGACTTGTTTGGGCTCATGAGAGGAGTAGAAAAACATCAAAAATTTCAGTCCTGCATGATTCTACCAAGAAATGTGTGTTCATTGAAACCGCTGGTTTTTGATAGTTTGGGCCCTATTGAATAATGAATGTTTTGAATTTTCTCCAAAAGTAAAGTAGTTGCAAACTCATCCTTTTAGAAACTTGTTTGGGCTGCTGAGAGGAGTAAAAAACCATCAAAAATTTCAGTCCTGCATGATTCTACCAAGAAATGTGATTCTTCATTCAAAACGCTGGTTTTTGCTATTGGGCTCTATTGAATAATGAATGTTTTGAATTTTCTCCAAAAGTAAAGTAGTTGCAAACTCATGCTTTTAGAGACTTGTTTGGGCTCATGAGAGGAGTAGAAAAACATCAAAAATTTCAGTCCTGCATGATTCTACCAAGAAATGTGTGTTCATTGAAACCGCTGGTTTTTGATAGTTTGGGCCCTATTGAATAATGAATGTTTTGAATTTTCTCCAAAAGTAAAGTAGTTGCAAACTCATCCTTTTAGAAACTTGTTTGGGCTGTTGAGAGGAGTAAAAAACCATCAAAAATTTCAATCCTGCATGATTTTACCAAGAAATGTGATTCTTCATTCAAAACCTGATTTTTGCTATTGGGCTCTATTGAATAATGAATGTTTTGAATTTTCTCCAAAAGTAAAGTAGTTGCAAACTCATGCTTTTAGAGACTTGTTTGGGCTCATGAGAGGAGTAGAAAAACATCAAAAATTTCAGTCCTGCACGATTCTACCAAGAAATGTGTGTTCATTCAAACCGCTGGTTTTTGATATTTTGGGCCCTATTGAATAATGAATGTTTTGAATTTTCTCCAAAAGTAAAGTAGTTGCAAACTCATCCTTTTAGAAACTTGTTTGGGCTGTTGAGAGGAGTAAAAAACCATCAAAAATTTCAATCCTGCATGATTCTACCAAGAAATGTGATTCTTCATTCAAAACGCTGGTTTTTGCTATTGGGCTCTATTGAATAATGAATGTTTTGAATTTTCTCCAAAAGTAAAGTAGTTGCAAACTCATCCTTTTAGAGGCTTGTTTGGGCTCATGAGAGGAGTAGAAAAACATCAAAAATTTCAGTCCTGCACGATTCTACCAAGAAATGTGTGTTCATTCAAACCGCTGTTTTTTGATATTTTGGGCCCTATTGAATAATGAATGTTTTGAATTTTCTCCAAAAGTAAAGTAGTTGCAAACTCATCCTTTTAGAAACTTGTTTGGGCTGTTGAGAGGAGTAAAAAACCATCAAAAATTTCAATCCTACATGATTCTACCAAGAAATGTGATTCTTCATTCAAAACCTGATTTTTGCTATTGGGCTCTATTGAATAATGAATGTTTTGAATCTTCTCCAAAAGTAAAGTAGTTGCAAACTCATGCTTTTAGAGACTTGTTTGGGCTGATGAGAGGAGTAGAAAAACATCAAAAATTTCAGTCCTGCATGATTCTACCAAGAAATGTGTGTTCATTGAAACCGCTGGTTTTTGATAGTTTGGGCCCTATTGAATAATGAGTGTTTTGAATTTTCTCCAAAAGTAATGTAGTTGCAAACTCATCCTTTTAGAAACTTGTTTGGGCTGTTGAGCGGAGTAAAAAACCATCAAAAATTTCAAACCTGCATGATTCTACCAAGAAATGTGATTCTTCATTCAAAACGCTGGTTTTTGCTATTGGGCTCTATTGAATAATGAATGTTTTGAATTTTCTCCAAAAGTAAAGTAGTTGCAAACTCATCCTTTTAGAGACTTGTTTGGGCTCATGAGAGGAGTAGAAAAACATCAAAAATTTCAGTCCTGCACGATTCTACCAAGAAATGTGTGTTCATTCAAACCGCTGGTTTTTGATATTTTGGGCCCAATTGAATAATGAATGTTTTGAATTTTCTCCAAAAGTAAAGTAGTTGCAAACTCATCCTTTTAGAATCTTGTTTGGGCTGTTGAGAGGAGTAAAAAACCATCAAAAATTTCAATCCTGCATGATTCTACCAAGAAATGTGATTCTTCATTCAAAACGCTGGTTTTTGCTATTGGGCTCTATTGAATAATGAATGTTTTGAATTTTCTCCAAAAGTAAAGTAGTTGCAAACTCATCCTTTTAGAGACTTGTTTGGGCTCATGAGAGGAGTAGAAAAACATCAAAAATTTCAGTCCTGCATGATTCTACCAAGAAATGTGTGTTCATTCAAACCGCTGGTTTTTGATATTTTGGGCCCTATTGAATAATGAATGTTTTGAATTTTCTCCAAAAGTAAAGTAGTTGCAAACTCATCCTTTTAGAAACTTGTTTGGGCTGTTGAGAGGAGTAAAAAACCATCAAAAATTTCAATCCTGCATGATTCTACCAAGAAATGTGATTCTTCATTCAAAACCTGATTTTTGCTATTGGGCTCTATTGAATAATGAATGTTTTGAATTTTCTCCAAAAGTAAAGTAGTTGCAAACTCATGCTTTTAGAGACTTGTTTGGGCTCATGAGAGGAGTAGAAAAACATCATAAATTTCAGTCCTGCATGATTCTACCAAAAAATGTGTGTTCATTGAAACCGCTGGTTTTTGATAGTTTGGGCCCTATTGAATAATGAATGTTTTGAATTTTCTCCAAAAGTAAAGTAGTTGCAAACTCATCCTTTTAGAAACTTGTTTGGGCTGTTGAGAGGAGTAAAAAACCGTCAAAAATTTCAATCCTGCATGATTCTACCAAGAAATGTGATTCTTCATTCAAAACCTGATTTTTGCTATTGGGCTCTATTGAATAATGAATGTTTTGAATTTTCTCCAAAAGTAAAGTAGTTGCAAACTCATGCTTTTAGAGACTTGTTTGGGCTCATGAGAGGAGTAGAAAAACATCAAAAATTTCAGTCCTGCATGATTCTACCAAGAAATGTGTGTTCATTGAAACCGCTGGTTTTTATAGTTTGGGCCCTATTGAATAATGAATGTTTTGAATTTTCTCCAAAAGTAAAGTAGTTGCAAACTCATCCTTTTAGAAACTTGTTTGGGCTGTTGAGAGGAGTAAAAAACCATCAAAAATTTCAATCCTGCATGATTCTACCAAGAAATGTGATTCTTCATTCAAAACGCTGGTTTTTGCTATTGGGCTCTTTTGAGTAATGAATGTTTTGAATTTTCTCCAAAAGTAAAGTAGTTGCAAACTCATGCTTTTAGAGACTTGTTTGGGCTCATGAGAGGAGTAGAAAAACATCAAAAATTTCAGTCCTGCATGATTCTACCAAGAAATGTGTGTTCATTCAAACCGCTGGTTTTTGATAGTTTGGACCCTATTGAATAATGAATGTTTTGAATTTTCTCCAAAAGTAAAGTAGTTGCAAACTCATCCTTTTAGAAACTTGTTTGGGCTGTTGAGAGGAGTAAAAAACCATCAACAATTTCAATCCTGCATGATTTTACCAAGAAATGTGATTCTTCATTCAAAACCTGATTTTTGCTATTGGGCTCTATTGAATAATGAATGTTTTGAATTTTCTCCAAAAGTAAAGTAGTTGCAAACTCATGCTTTTAGAGACTTGTTTGGGCTCATGAGAGGAGTAGAAAAACATCAAAAATTTCAGTCCTGCATGATTCTACCAAGAAATGTGTGTTCATTGAAACCGCTGGTTTTTGATAGTTTGGGCCCTATTGAATAATGAATGTTTTGAATTTTCTCCAAAAGTAAAGTAGTTGCAAACTCATCCTTTTAGAAACTTGTTTGGGCTGCTGAGAGGAGTAAAAAACCATCAAAAATTTCAATCCTGCATGATTCTACCAAGAAATGTGATTCTTCATTCAAAACGCTGGTTTTTGCTATTGGGCTCTATTGAATAATGAATGTTTTGAATTTTCTCCAAAAGTAAAGTAGTTGCAAACTCATGCTTTTAGAGACTTGTTTGGGCTCATGAGAGGAGTAGAAAAACATCAAAAATTTCAGTCCTGCATGATTCTACCAAGAAATGTGTGTTCATTGAAACCGCTGGTTTTTGATAGTTTGGGCCCTATTGAATAATGAATGTTTTGAATTTTCTCCAAAAGTAAAGTAGTTGCAAACTCATCCTTTTAGAAACTTGTTTGGGCTGTTGAGAGGAGTAAAAAAACCATCAAAAATTTCAATCCTGCATGATTTTACCAAGAAATGTGATTCTTCATTCAAAACCTGATTTTTGCTATTGGGCTCTATTGAATAATGAATGTTTTGAATTTTCTCCAAAAGTAAAGTAGTTGCAAACTCATGCTTTTAGAGACTTGTTTGGGCTCATGAGAGGAGTAGAAAAACATCAAAAATTTCAGTCCTGCATGATTCTACCAAGAAATGTGTGTTCATTGAAACCGCTGGTTTTTGATAGTTTGGGCCCTATTGAATAATGAATGTTTTGAATTTTCTCCAAAAGTAAAGTAGTTGCAAACTCATCCTTTTAGAAACTTGTTTGGGCTGCTGAGAGGAGTAAAAAACCATCAAAAATTTCAATCCTGCATGATTCTACCAAGAAATGTGATTCTTCATTCAAAACGCTGGTTTTTGCTATTGGGCTCTATTGAATAATGAATGTTTTGAATTTTCTCCAAAAGTAAAGTAGTTGCAAACTCATGCTTTTAGAGACTTGTTTGGGCTCATGAGAGGAGTAGAAAAACATCAAAAATTTCAGTCCTGCATGATTCTACCAAGAAATGTGTGTTCATTGAAACCGCTGGTTTTTGATAGTTTGGGCCCTATTGAATAATGAATGTTTTGAATTTTCTCCAAAAGTAAAGTAGTTGCAAACTCATCCTTTTAGAAACTTGTTTGGGCTGTTGAGAGGAGTAACAAAACCATCAAAAATTTCAATCCTGCATGATTTTACCAAGAAATGTGATTCTTCATTCAAAACCTGATTTTTGCTATTGGGCTCTATTGAATACTGAATGTTTTGAATTTTCTCCAAAAGTAAAGTAGTTGCAAACTCATGCTTTTAGAGACTTGATTGGGCTCATGAGAGGAGTAGAAAAACATCAAAAATTTCAGTCCTGCATGATTCTACCAAGAAATGTGTGTTCATTGAAACCGCTGGTTTTTGATAGTTTAGGCCCTATTGAATAATGAATGTTTTGAATTTTCTCCAAAAGTAAAGTAGTTGCAAACTCATCCTTTTAGAAACTTGTTTGGGCTGTTGAGAGGAGTAAAAAACCATCAAAAATTTCAATCCTGCATGATTTTACCAAGAAATGTGATTCTTCATTCAAAACCTGATTTTTGCTATTGGGCTCTATTGAATAATGAATGTTTTGAATTTTCTCCAAAAGTAAAGTAGTTGCAAACTCATGCTTTTAGAGACTTGTTTGGGGTCATGAGAGGAGTAGAAAACCATCAAAAATTTCAGTCCTGCATGATTCTACCAAGAAATGTGTGTTCATTGAAACCGCTGGTTTTTGATAGTTTGGGCCCTATTGAATAATGAATGTTTTGAATTTTCTCCAAAAGTAAAGTAGTTGCAAACTCATCCTTTTAGAAACTTGTTTGGGCTGTTGAGAGGAGTAAAAAACCATCAAAAATTTCAATCCTGCATGATTCTACCAAGAAATGTGATTCTTCATTCAAAACCTGATTTTTGCTATTGGGCTCTATTGAATAATGAATGTTTTGAATTTTCTTCAAAAGTAAAGTAGTTGCAAACTCATGCTTTTAGAGACTTGTTTGGGCTCATGAGAGGAGTAGAAAAACATCAAAAATTTCAGTCCTGCACGATTCTACCAAGAAATGTGTGTTCATTCAAACCGCTGGTTTTTGATATTTTGGGCCCTATTGAATAATGAATGTTTTGAATTTTCTCCAAAAGTAAAGTAGTTGCAAACTCATCCTTTTAGAGACTTGTTTGGGCTGATGAGAGGAGTAGAAAAACATCAAAAATTTCAGTCCTGCACGATTCTACCAAGAAATGTGTGTTCATTCAAACCGCTGGTTTTTGATAGTTTGGGCCCTATTGAATAATGAATGTTTTGAATTTTCTCCAAAAGTAAAGTAGTTGCAAACTCATCCTTTTAGAAACTTGTTTGGGCTGTTGAGAGGAGTAAAAAACCATCAAAAATTTCAATCCTGCATGATTCTACCAAGAAATGTGATTCTTCATTCAAAACGCTGGTTTTTGCTATTGGGCTCTATTGAATAATGAATGTTTTGAATTTTCTCCAAAAGTAAAGTAGTTGCAAACTCATCCTTTTAGCGGCTTGTTTGGGCTCATGAGAGGAGTAGAAAAACATCAAAAATTTCAGTCCTGCACGATTCTACCAAGAAATGTGTGTTCATTCAAACCGCTGTTTTTTGATATTTTGGGCCCTATTGAATAATGAATGTTTTGAATTTTCTCCAAAAGTAAAGTAGTTGCAAACTCATCCTTTTAGAAACTTGTTTGGGCTGTTGAGAGGAGTAAAAAACCATCAAAAATTTCAATCCTGCATGATTCTACCAAGAAATGTGATTCTTCATTCAAAACCTGATTTTTGCTATTGGGCTCTATTGAATAATGAATGTTTTGAATCTTCTCCAAAAGTAAAGTAGTTGCAAACTCATGCTTTTAGAGACTTGTTTGGGCTCATGAGAGGAGTAGAAAAACATCAAAAATTTCAGTCCTGCATGATTCTACCAAGAAATGTGTGTTCATTGAAACCGCTGGTTTTTGATAGTTTGGGCCCTATTGAATAATGAGTGTTTTGAATTTTCTCCAAAAGTAAAGTAGTTGCAAACTCATCCTTTTAGAAACTTGTTTGGGCTGTTGAGCGGAGTAAAAAACCATCAAAAATTTCAATCCTGCATGATTCTACCAAGAAATGTGATTCTTCATTCAAAACGCTGGTTTTTCCTATTGGGCTCTATTGAATAATGAATGTTTTGAATTTTCTCCAAAAGTAAAGTAGTTGCAAACTCATCCTTTTAGAGACTTGTTTGGGCTCATGAGAGGAGTAGAAAAACATCAAAAATTTCAGTCCTGCACGATTCTACCAAGAAATGTGTGTTCATTCAAACCGCTGGTTTTTGATATTTTGGGCCCTATTGAATAATGAATGTTTTGAATTTTCTCCAAAAGTAAAGTAGTTGCAAACTCATCCTTTTAGAAACTTGTTTGGGCTGTTGAGAGGAGTAAAAAACCATCAAAAATTTCAATCCTGCATGATTCTACCAAGAAATGTGATTCTTCAGTCAAAACCTGATTTTTGCTATTGGGCTCTATTGAATAATGAATGTTTGGAATTTTCTCCAAAAGTAAAGTAGTTGCAAACTCATGCTTTTAGAGACTTGTTTGGGCTCATGAGAGGAGTAGAAAAACATCAAAAATTTCAGTCCTGCATGATTCTACCAAGAAATGTGTGTTCATTGAAACCGCTGGTTTTTGATAGTTTGGGCCCTATTGAATAATGAATGTTTTGAATTTTCTCCAAAAGTAAAGTAGTTGCAAACTCATCCTTTTAGAAACTTGTTTGGGCTGTTGAGAGGAGTAAAAAACCGTCAAAAATTTCAATCCTGCATGATTCTACCAAGAAATGTGATTCTTCATTCAAAACCTGATTTTTGCTATTGGGCTCTATTGAATAATGAATGTTTTGAATTTTCTCCAAAAGTAAAGTAGTTGCAAACTCATGCTTTTAGAGACTTGTTTGGGCTCATGAGAGGAGTAGAAAAACATCAAAAATTTCAGTCCTGCATGATTCTACCAAGAAATGTGTGTTCACTGAAACCGCTGGTTTTTGATAGTTTGGGCCCTATTGAATAATGAATGTTTTGAATTTTCTCCAAAAGTAAAGTAGTTGCAAACTCATCCTTTTAGAAACTTGTTTGGGCTGTTGAGAGGAGTAAAAAACCATCAAAAATTTCAATCCTGCATGATTCTACCAAGAAATGTGATTCTTCATTCAAAACGCTGGTTTTTGCTATTGGTCTCTTTTGAGTAATGAATGTTTTGAATTTTCTCCAAAAGTAAAGTAGTTGCAAACTCATGCTTTTAGAGACTTGTTTGGGCTCATGAGAGTAGAAAAACATCAAAAATTTCAGTCCTGCATGATTCTACCAAGAAATGTGTGTTCATTGAAACCGCTGGTTTTTGATAGTTTGGGCCCTATTGAATAATGAATGTTTTGAATTTTCTCCAAAAGTAAAGTAGTTGCAAACTCATCCTTTTAGAAACTTGTTTGGGCTGTTGAGAGGAGTAAAATACTGTCAAAAATTTCAATCCTGCATGATTCTACCAAGAAATGTGATTCTTCATTCAAAACGCTGGTTTTTGCTATTGGGCTCTATTGAATAATGAATGTTTTGAATTTTCTCCAAAAGTAAAGTAGTTGCAAACTCATGCTTTTAGAGACTTGTTTGGGCTCATGAGAGGAGTAGAAAAACATCAAAAATTTCAGTCCTGCATGATTCTACCAAGAAATGTGTGTTCATTGAAACCGCTGGTTTTTGATAGTTTGGGCCCTATTGAATAATGAATGTTTTGAATTTTCTCCAAAAGTAAAGTAGTTGCAAACTCATCCTTTTAGAAACTTGTTTGGGCTGTTGAGAGGAGTAAAAAACCATCAAAAATTTCAATACTGCATGATTTTACCAAGAAATGTGATTCTTCATTCAAAACCTGATTATTGCTATTGGGCTCTATTGAATAATGAATGTTTTGAATTTTCTCCAAAAGTAAAGTAGTTGCAAACTCATGCTTTTAGAGACTTGTTTGGGCTCATGAGAGGAGTAGAAAAACATCAAAAATTTCAGTCCTGCATGATTCTACCAAGAAATGTGTGTTCATTGAAACCGCTGGTTTTTGATAGTTTTGGCCCTATTGAATAATGAATGTTTTGAATTTTCTCCAAAAGTAAAGTAGTTGCAAACTCATCCTTTTAGAAACTTGTTTGGGCTGTTGAGAGGAGTAAAAAACCATCAAAAATTTCAATCCTGCATGATTCTACCAAGAAATGTGATTCTTCATTCAAAACCTGATTTTTGCTATTGGGCTCTATTGAATAATGAATGTTTTGAATTTTCCCCAAAAGTAAAGTAGTTGCAAACTCATGCTTTTAGAGACTTGTTTGGGCTCATGAGAGGAGTAGAAAAACATCAAAAATTACAGTCCTGCATGATTCTACCAAGAAATGTGTGTTCATTGAAACCGCTGGTTTTTGATAGTTTGGGCCCTATTGAATAATGAATGTTTTGAATTTTCTCCAAAAGTAAAGTAGTTGCAAACTCATCCTTTTAGAAACTTGTTTGGGCTGTTGAGAGGAGTAAAAAACCATCAAAAATTTCAATCCTGCATGATTCTACCAAGAAATGTGATTCTTCATTCAAAACGCTGGTTTTTGCTATTGGGCTCTTTTGAGTAATGAATGTTTTGAATTTTCTCCAAAAGTAAAGTAGTTGCAAACTCATGCTTTTAGAGACTTGTTTGGGCTCATGAGAGTAGAAAAACATCAAAAATTTCAGTCCTGCATGATTCTACCAAGAAATGTGTGTTCATTCAAACCGCTGGTTTTTGATAGTTTGGGCCCTATTGAATAATGAATGTTTTGAATTTTCTCCAAAAGTAAAGTAGTTGCAAACTCATCCTTTTAGAAACTTGTTTGGGCTGTTGAGAGGAGTAAAAGACCATCAAAAATTTCAATCCTGCATGATTTTACCAAGAAATGTGATTCTTCATTCAAAACCTGATTTTTGCTATTGGGCTCTATTGAATAGTGAATGTTTTGAATTTTCTCCAAAAGTAAAGTAGTTGCAAACTCATGCTTTTAGAGACTTGTTTGGGCTCATGAGAGTAGAAAAACATCAAAAATTTCAGTCCTGCATGATTCTACCAAGAAATGTGTGTTCATTGAAACCGCTGGTTTTTGATAGTTTGGGCCCTATTGAATAATGAATGTTTTGAATTTTCTCCAAAAGTAAAGTAGTTGCAAACTCATCCTTTTAGAAACTTGTTTGGGCTGTTGAGAGGAGTAAAAAACCATCAAAAATTTCAAACCTGCATGATTTTACCAAGAAATGTGATTCTTCATTCAAAACCTGATTTTTGCTATTGGGCTCTATTGAATAATGAATGTTTTGAATTTTCTCCAAAAGTAAAGTAGTTGCAAACTCATGCTTTTAGAGACTTGTTTGGGCTCATGAGAGGAGTAGAAAAACATCAAAAATTTCAGTCCTGCATGATTCTACCAAGAAATGTGTGTTCATTGAAACCGCTGGTTTTTGATAGTTTGGGCCCTATTGAATAATGAATGTTTTGAATTTTCTCCAAAAGTAAAGTAGTTGCAAACTCATCCTTTTAGAAACTTGTTTGGGCTTTTGAGAGGAGTAAAAAACCATCAAAAATTTCAATCCTGCATGATTTTACCAAGAAATGTGATTCTTCATTCAAAACCTGATTTTTGCTATTGGGCTCTATTGAATATTGAATGTTTTGAATTTTCTCCAAAAGTAAAGTAGTTGCAAACTCATGCTTTTAGAGACTTGTTTGGGCTCATGAGAGGAGTAGAAAAACATCAAAAATTTCAGTCCTGCATGATTCTACCAAGAAATGTGTGTTCACTGAAACCGCTGGTTTTTGATAGTTTGGGCCCTATTGAATAATGAATGTTTTGAATTTTCTCCAAAAGTAAAGTAGTTGCAAACTCATCCTTTTAGAAACTTGTTTGGGCTGTTGAGAGGAGTAAAAAACCATCAAAAATTTCAATCCTGCATGATTCTACCAAGAAATGTGATTCTTCATTCAAAACGCTGGTTTTTGCTATTGGGCTCTTTTGAGTAATGAATGTTTTGAATTTTCTCCAAAAGTAAAGTAGTTGCAAACTCATGCTTTTAGAGACTTGTTTGGGCTCATGAGAGTAGAAAAACATCAAAAATTTCAGTCCTGCATGATTCTACCAAGAAATGTGTGTTCATTCAAACCGCTGGTTTTTGATAGTTTGGGCCCTATTGAATAATGAATGTTTTGAATTTTCTCCAAAAGTAAAGTAGTTGCAAACTCATCCTTTTAGAAACTTGTTTGGGCTGTTGAGAGGAGTAAAAAACCATCAAAAATTTCAATCCTGCATGATTCTACCAAGAAATGTGATTCTTCATTCAAAACCTGATTTTTGCTATTGGGCTCTATTGAATAATGAATGTTTTGAATTTTCTCCAAAAGTAAAGTAGTTGCAAACTCATGCTTTTAGAGACTTGTTTGGGCTCATGAGAGGAGTAGAAAAACATCAAAAATTTCAGTCCTGCATGATTCTACCAAGAAATGTGTGTTCATTGAAACCGCTTGTTTTTGATAGTTTGGGCCCTATTGAATAATGAATGTTTTGAATTTTCTCCAAAAGTAAAGTAGTTGCAAACTCATCCTTTTAGAAACTTGTTTGGGCTGTTGAGAGGAGTAAAAAACCATCAAAAATTTCAATCCTGCATGATTCTACCAAGAAATGTGATTCTTCATTCAAAACGCTGGTTTTTGCTATTGGGCTCTTTTGAGTAATGAATGTTTTGAATTTTCTCCAAAAGTAAAGTAGTTGCAAACTCATGCTTTTAGAGACTTGTTTGGGCTCATGAGAGGAGTAGAAAAACATCAAAAATTTCAGTCCTGCATGATTCTACCAAGAAATGTGTGTTCATTCAAACCGCTGGTTTTTGATAGTTTGGGCCCTATTGAATAATGAATGTTTTGAATTTTCTCCAAAAGTAAAGTAGTTGCAAACTCATCCTTTTAGAAACTTGTTTGGGCTGTTGAGAGGAGTAAAAAACCATCAAAAATTTCAATCCTGCATGATTTTACCAAGAAATGTGATTCTTCATTCAAAACCTGATTTTTGCTATTGGGCTCTATTGAATAATAAATGTTTTGAATTTTCTCCAAAAGTAAAGTAGTTGCAAACTCATGCTTTTAGAGACTTGTTTGGGCTCATGAGAGGAGTAGAAAAACATCAAAAATTTCAGTCCTGCATGATTCTACCAAGAAATGTGTGTTCATTGAAACCGCTGGTTTTTGATAGTTTGGGCCCTATTGAATAATGAATGTTTTGAATTTTCTCCAAAAGTAAAGTAGTTGCAAACTCATCCTTTTAGAAACTTGTTTGGGCTGTTGAGAGGAGTAAAAAACCATCAAAAATTTCAATCCTGCATGATTTTACCAAGAAATGTGATTCTTCATTCAAAACCTGATTTTTGATATTGGGCTCTATTGAATAGTGAATGTTTTGAATTTTCTCCAAAAGTAAAGTAGTTGCAAACTCATGCTTTTAGAGACTTGTTTGGGCTCATGAGAGGAGTAGAAAAACATCAAAAATTTCAGTCCTGCATGATTCTACCAAGAAATGTGTGTTCATTGAAACCGCTGGTTTTTGATAGTTTGGGCCCTATTGAATAATGAATGTTTTGAATTTTCTCCAAAAGTAAAGTAGTTGCAAACTCATCCTTTTAGAAACTTGTTTGGGCTGTTGAGAGGAGTAAAAAACCATCAAAAATTTCAATCCTGCATGATTCTACCAAGAAATGTGATTCTTCATTCAAAACCTGATTTTTGCTATTGGGCTCTATTGAATAATGAATGTTTTGAATTTTCTCCAAAAGTAAAGTAGTTGCAAACTCATGCTTTTAGAGACTTGTTTGGGCTCATGAGAGGAGTAGAAAAACATCAAAAATTTCAGTCCTGCATGATTCTACCAAGAAATGTGTGTTCATTGAAACCGCTGGTTTTTGATAGTTTGGGCCCTATTGAATAATGAATGTTTTGAATTTTCTCCAAAAGTAAAGTAGTTGCAAACTCATCCTTTTAGAAACTTGTTTGGACTGTTGAGAGGAGTAAAAAACCATCAAAAATTTCAATCCTGCATGATTCTACCAAGAAATGTGATTCTTCATTCAAAACGCTGGTTTTTGCTATTGGGCTCTTTTGAGTAATGAATGTTTTGAATTTTCTCCAAAAGTAAAGTAGTTGCAAACTCATGCTTTTAGAGACTTGTTTGGGCTCATGAGAGGAGTAGAAAAACATCAAAAATTTCAGTCCTGCATGATTCTACCAAGAAATGTGTGTTCATTCAAACCGCTGGTTTTTGATAGTTTGGGCCCTATTGAATAATGAATGTTTTGAATTTTCTCCAAAAGTAAAGTAGTTGCAAACTCATCCTTTTAGAAACTTGTTTGGGCTGTTGAGAGGAGTAAAAAACCATCAAAAATTTCAATCCTGCATGATTCTACCAAGAAATGTGATTCTTCATTCAAAACCTGATTTTTGCTATTGGGCTCTATTGAATAATGAATGTTTTGAATTTTCTCCAAAAGTAAAGTAGTTGCAAACTCATGCTTTTAGAGACTTGTTTGGGCTCATGAGAGGAGTAGAAAAACATCAAAAATTTCAGTCCTGCATGATTCTACCAAGAAATGTGTGTTCACTGAAACCGCTGGTTTTTGATAGTTTGGGCCCTATTGAATAATGAATGTTTTGAATTTTCTCCAAAAGTAAAGTAGTTGCAAACTCATCCTTTTAGAAACTTGTTTGGGCTGTTGAGAGGAGTAAAAAACCATCAAAAATTTCAATCCTGCATGATTCTACCAAGAAATGTGATTCTTCATTCAAAACCTGATTTTTGCTATTGGGCTCTATTGAATAATGAATGTTTTGAATTTTCTCCAAAAGTAAAGTAGTTGCAAACTCATGCTTTTAGAGACTTGTTTGGGCTCATGAGAGGAGTAGAAAAACATCAAAAATTTCAGTCCTGCATGATTCTACCAAGAAATGTGTGTTCATTCAAACCGCTGGTTTTTGATAGTTTGGGCCCTATTGAATAATGAATGTTTTGAATTTTCTCCAAAAGTAAAGTAGTTGCAAACTCATCCTTTTAGAAACTTGTTTGGGCTGTTGAGAGGAGTAAAAAACCATCAAAAATTTCAATCCTGCATGATTCTACCAAGAAATGTGATTCTTCATTCAAAACCTGATTTTTGCTATTGGGCTCTATTGAATAATGAATGTTTTGAATTTTCTCCAAAAGTAAAGTAGTTGCAAACTCATGCTTTTAGAGACTTGTTTGGGCTCATGAGAGGAGTAGAAAAACATCAAAAATTTCAGTCCTGCATGATTCTACCAAGAAATGTGTGTTCATTGAAACCGCTGGTTTTTGATAGTTTGGGCCCTATTGAATAATGAATGTTTTGAATTTTCTCCAAAAGTAAAGTAGTTGCAAACTCATCCTTTTAGAAACTTGTTTGGGCTGTTGAGAGGAGTAAAAAACCATCAAAAATTTCAATCCTGCATGATTCTACCAAGAAATGTGATTCTTCATTCAAAACCTGATTTTTGCTATTGGGCTCTATTGAATAATGAATGTTTTGAATTTTCTCCAAAAGTAAAGTAGTTGCAAACTCATGCTTTTAGAGACTTGTTTGGGCTCATGAGAGGAGTAGAAAAACATCAAAAATTTCAGTCCTGCATGATTCTACCAAGAAATGTGTGTTCATTGAAACCGCTGGTTTTTGATAGTTTGGGCCCTATTGAATAATGAATGTTTTGAATTTTCTCCAAAAGTAAAGTAGTTGCAAACTCATCCTTTTAGAAACTTGTTTGGGCTGTTGAGAGGAGTAAAAAACCATCAAAAATTTCAATCCTGCATGATTCTACCAAGAAATGTGATTCTTCATTCAAAACGCTGGTTTTTGCTATTGGGCTCTTTTGAGTAATGAATGTTTTGAATTTTCTCCAAAAGTAAAGTAGTTGCAAACTCATGCTTTTAGAGACTTGTTTGGGCTCATGAGAGGAGTAGAAAAACATCAAAAATTTCAGTCCTGCATGATTCTACCAAGAAATGTGTGTTCATTCAAACCGCTGGTTTTTGATAGTTTGGGCCCTATTGAATAATGAATGTTTTGAATTTTCTCCAAAAGTAAAGTAGTTGCAAACTCATCCTTTTAGAAACTTGTTTGGGCTGTTGAGAGGAGTAAAAAACCATCAAAAATTTCAATCCTGCATGATTCTACCAAGAAATGTGATTCTTCATTCAAAACCTGATTTTTGCTATTGGGCTCTATTGAATAATGAATGTTTTGAATTTTCTCCAAAAGTAAAGTAGTTGCAAACTCATGCTTTTAGAGACTTGTTTGGGCTCATGAGAGGAGTAGAAAAACATCAAAAATTTCAGTCCTGCATGATTCTACCAAGAAATGTGTGTTCATTGAAACCGCTGGTTTTTGATAGTTTGGGCCCTATTGAATAATGAATGTTTTGAATTTTCTCCAAAAGTAAAGTAGTTGCAAACTCATCCTTTTAGAAACTTGTTTGGGCTGTTGAGAGGAGTAAAAAACCATCAAAAATTTCAATCCTGCATGATTCTACCAAGAAATGTGATTCTTCATTCAAAACGCTGGTTTTTGCTATTGGGCTCTTTTGAGTAATGAATGTTTTGAATTTTCTCCAAAAGTAAAGTAGTTGCAAAATCATGCTTTTAGAGACTTGTTTGGGCTCATGAGAGGAGTAGAAAAACATCAAAAATTTCAGTCCTGCATGATTCTACCAAGAAATGTGTGTTCATTCAAACCGCTGGTTTTTGATAGTTTGGGCCCTATTGAATAATGAATGTTTTGAATTTTCTCCAAAAGTAAAGTAGTTGCAAACTCATCCTTTTAGAAACTTGTTTGGGCTGTTGAGAGGAGTAAAAAACCATCAAAAATTTCAATCCTGTATGATTTTACCAAGAAATGTGATTCTTCATTCAAAACCTGAATTTTGCTATTGGGCTCTATTGAATATTGAATGTTTTGAATTTTCTCCAAAAGTAAAGTAGTTGCAAACTCATGCTTTTAGAGACTTGTTTGGGCTCATGAGAGGAGTAGAAAAACATCAAAAATTTCAGTCCTGCATGATTCTACCAAGAAATGTGTGTTCACTGAAACCGCTGGTTTTTGATAGTTTGGGCCCTATTGAATAATGAATGTTTTGAATTTTCTCCAAAAGTAAAGTAGTTGCAAACTCATCCTTTTAGAAACTTGTTTGGGCTGTTGAGAGGAGTAAAAAACCATCAAAAATTTCAATCCTGCATGATTCCACCAAGAAATGTGATTCTTCATTCAAAACGCTGGTTTTTGCTATTGGTCTCTTTTGAGTAATGAATGTTTTGAATTTTCTCCAAAAGTAAAGTAGTTGCAAACTCATGCTTTTAGAGACTTGTTTGGGCTCATGAGAGTAGAAAAACATCAAAAATTTCAGTCCTGCATGATTCTACCAAGAAATGTGTGTTCATTGAAACCGCTGGTTTTTGATCGTTTGGGCCCTATTGAATAATGAATGTTTTGAATTTTCTCCAAAAGTAAAGTAGTTGCAAACTCATCCTTTTAGAAACTTGTTTGGGCTGTTGAGAGGAGTAAAATACTGTCAAAAATTTCAATTCTGCATGATTCTACCAAGAAATGTGATTCTTCATTCAAAACGCTGGTTTTTGCTATTGGGCTCTATTGAATAATGAATGTTTTGAATTTTCTCCAAAAGTAAAGTAGTTGCAAACTCATGCTTTTAGAGACTTGTTTGGGCTCATGAGAGGAGTAGAAAAACATCAAAAATTTCAGTCCTACATGATTCTACCAAGAAATGTGTGTTCATTGAAACCGCTGGTTTTTGATAGTTTTGGCCCTATTGAATAATGAATGTTTTGAATTTTCTCCAAAAGTAAAGTAGTTGCAAACTCATCCTTTTAGAAACTTGTTTGGGCTGTTGAGAGGAGTAAAAAACCATCAAAAATTTCAATCCTGCATGATTCTACCAAGAAATGTGATTCTTCATTCAAAACGCTGGTTTTTGCTATTGGTCTCTTTTGAGTAATGAATGTTTTGAATTTTCTCCAAAAGTAAAGTAGTTGCAAACTCATCCTTTTAGAAACTTGTTTGGGCTGTTGAGAGGAGTAAAAAACCATCAAAAATTTCAATCCTGCATGATTCTACCAAGAAATGTGATTCTTCATTCAAAACGCTGGTTTTTGCTATTGGTCTCTTTTGAGTAATGAATGTTTTGAATTTTCTCCAAAAGTAAAGTAGTTGCAAACTCATGCTTTTAGAGACTTGTTTGGGCTCATGAGAGTAGAAAAACATCAAAAATTTCAGTCCTGCATGATTCTACCAAGAAATGTGTGTTCATTGAAACCGCTGGTTTTTGATAGTTTGGGCCCTATTGAATAATGAATGTTTTGAATTTTCTCCAAAAGTAAAGTAGTTGCAAACTCATCCTTTTAGAAACTTGTTTGGGCTGTTGAGAGGAGTAAAATACTGTCAAAAATTTCAATCCTGCATGATTCTACCAAGAAATGTGATTCTTCATTCAAAACGCTGGTTTTTGCTATTGGGCTCTATTGAATAATGAATGTTTTGAATTTTCTCCAAAAGTAAAGTAGTTGCAAACTCATGCTTTTAGAGACTTGTTTGGGCTCATGAGAGGAGTAGAAAAACATCAAAAATTTCAGTCCTGCATGATTCTACCAAGAAATGTGTGTTCATTGAAACCGCTGGTTTTTGATAGTTTGGGCCCTATTGAATAATGAATGTTTTGAATTTTCTCCAAAAGTAAAGTAGTTGCAAACTCATCCTTTTAGAAACTTGTTTGGGCTGTTGAGAGGAGTAAAAAACCATCAAAAATTTCAATACTGCATGATTTTACCAAGAAATGTGATTCTTCATTCAAAACCTGATTATTGCTATTGGGCTCTATTGAATAATGAATGTTTTGAATTTTCTCCAAAAGTAAAGTAGTTGCAAACTCATGCTTTTAGAGACTTGTTTGGGCTCATGAGAGGAGTAGAAAAACATCAAAAATTTCAGTCCTGCATGATTCTACCAAGAAATGTGTGTTCATTGAAACCGCTGGTTTTTGATAGTTTTGGCCCTATTGAATAATGAATGTTTTGAATTTTCTCCAAAAGTAAAGTAGTTGCAAACTCATCCTTTTAGAAACTTGTTTGGGCTGTTGAGAGGAGTAAAAAACCATCAAAAATTTCAATCCTGCATGATTCTACCAAGAAATGTGATTCTTCATTCAAAACCTGATTTTTGCTATTGGGCTCTATTGAATAATGAATGTTTTGAATTTTCCCCAAAAGTAAAGTAGTTGCAAACTCATGCTTTTAGAGACTTGTTTGGGCTCATGAGAGGAGTAGAAAAACATCAAAAATTTCAGTCCTGCATGATTCTACCAAGAAATGTGTGTTCATTGAAACCGCTGGTTTTTGATAGTTTGGGCCCTATTGAATAATGAATGTTTTGAATTTTCTCCAAAAGTAAAGTAGTTGCAAACTCATCCTTTTAGAAACTTGTTTGGGCTGTTGAGAGGAGTAAAAAACCATCAAAAATTTCAATCCTGCATGATTCTACCAAGAAATGTGATTCTTCATTCAAAACGCTGGTTTTTGCTATTGGGCTCTTTTGAGTAATGAATGTTTTGAATTTTCTCCAAAAGTAAAGTAGTTGCAAACTCATGCTTTTAGAGACTTGTTTGGGCTCATGAGAGGAGTAGAAAAACATCAAAAATTTCAGTCCTGCATGATTCTACCAAGAAATGTGTGTTCATTCAAACCGCTGGTTTTTGATAGTTTGGGCCCTATTGAATAATGAATGTTTTGAATTTTCTCCAAAAGTAAAGTAGTTGCAAACTCATCCTTTTAGAAACTTGTTTGGGCTGTTGAGAGGAGTAAAAAACCATCAAAAATTTCAATCTTGCATGATTTTACCAAGAAATGTGATTCTTCATTCAAAACCTGATTTTTGCTATTGGGCTCTATTGAATAATGAATGTTTTGAATTTTCTCCAAAAGTAAAGTAGTTGCAAACTCATGCTTTTAGAGACTTGTTTGGGCTCATGAGAGGAGTAGAAAAACATCAAAAATTTCAGTCCTGCATGATTCTACCAAGAAATGTGTGTTCATTCAAACCGCTGGTTTTTGATAGTTTGGGCCCTATTGAATAATGAATGTTTTGAATTTTCTCCAAAAGTAAAGTAGTTGCAAACTCATCCTTTTAGAAACTTGTTTGGGCTGTTGAGAGGAGTAAAAGACCATCAAAAATTTCAATCCTGCATGATTTTACCAAGAAATGTGATTCTTCATTCAAAACCTGATTTTTGCTATTGGGCTCTATTGAATAGTGAATGTTTTGAATTTTCTCCAAAAGTAAAGTAGTTGCAAACTCATGCTTTTAGAGACTTGTTTGGGCTCATGAGAGTAGAAAAACATCAAAAATTTCAGTCCTGCATGATTCTACCAAGAAATGTGTGTTCATTGAAACCGCTGGTTTTTGATAGTTTGGGCCCTATTGAATAATGAATGTTTTGAATTTTCTCCAAAAGTAAAGTAGTTGCAAACTCATCCTTTTAGAAACTTGTTTGGGCTGTTGAGAGGAGTAAAAAACCATCAAAAATTTCAATCCTGCATGATTTTACCAAGAAATGTGATTCTTCATTCAAAACCTGATTTTTGCTATTGGGCTCTATTGAATAATGAATGTTTTGAATTTTCTCCAAAAGTAAAGTAGTTGCAAACTCATGCTTTTAGAGACTTGTTTGGGCTCATGAGAGGAGTAGAAAAACATCAAAAATTTCAGTCCTGCATGATTCTACCAAGAAATGTGTGTTCATTGAAACCGCTGGTTTTTGATAGTTTGGGCCCTATTGAATAATGAATGTTTTGAATTTTCTCCAAAAGTAAAGTAGTTGCAAACTCATCCTTTTAGAAACTTGTTTGGGCTGTTGAGAGGAGTAAAAAACCATCAAAAATTTCAATCCTGCATGATTTTACCAAGAAATGTGATTCTTCATTCAAAACCTGATTTTTGCTATTGGGCTCTATTGAATATTGAATGTTTTGAATTTTCTCCAAAAGTAAAGTAGTTGCAAACTCATGCTTTTAGAGACTTGTTTGGGCTCATGAGAGGAGTAGAAAAACATCAAAAATTTCAGTCCTGCATGATTCTACCAAGAAATGTGTGTTCACTGAAACCGCTGGTTTTTGATAGTTTGAGCCCTATTGAATAATGAATGTTTTGAATTTTCTCCAAAAGTAAAGTAGTTGCAAACTCATCCTTTTAGAAACTTGTTTGGGCTGTTGAGAGGAGTAAAAAACCATCAAAAATTTCAATCCTGCATGATTCTACCAAGAAATGTGATTCTTCATTCAAAACGCTGGTTTTTGCTATTGGGCTCTTTTGAGTAATGAATGTTTTGAATTTTCTCCAAAAGTAAAGTAGTTGCAAACTCATGCTTTTAGAGACTTGTTTGGGCTCATGAGAGTAGAAAAACATCAAAAATTTCAGTCCTGCATGATTCTACCAAGAAAAGTGTGTTCATTCAAACCGCTGGTTTTTGATAGTTTGGGCCCTATTGAATAATGAATGTTTTGAATTTTCTCCAAAAGTAAAGTAGTTGCAAACTCATCCTTTTAGAAACTTGTTTGGGCTGTTGAGAGGAGTAAAAAACCATCAAAAATTTCAATCCTGCATGATTCTACCAAGAAATGTGATTCTTCATTCAAAACCTGATTTTTGCTATTGGGCTCTATTGAATAATGAATGTTTTGAATTTTCTCCAAAAGTAAAGTAGTTGCAAACGCATGCTTTTAGAGACTTGTTTGGGCTCATGAGAGGAGTAGAAAAACATCAAAAATTTCAGTCCTGCATGATTCTACCAAGAAATGTGTGTTCATTGAAACCGCTGGTTTTTGATAGTTTGGGCCCTATTGAATAATGAATGTTTTGAATTTTCTCCAAAAGTAAAGTAGTTGCAAACTCATCCTTTTAGAAACTTGTTTGGGCTGTTGAGAGGAGTAAAAAACCATCAAAAATTTCAATCCTGCATGATTCTACCAAGAAATGTGATTCTTCATTCAAAACCTGATTTTTGCTATTGGGCTCTATTGAATAATGAATGTTTTGAATTTTCTCCAAAAGTAAAGTAGTTGCAAACTCATGCTTTTAGAGACTTGTTTGGGCTCATGAGAGGAGTAGAAAAACATCAAAAATTTCAGTCCTGCATGATTCTACCAAGAAATGTGTGTTCATTGAAACCGCTGGTTTTTGATAGTTTGGGCCCTATTGAATAATGAATGTTTTGAATTTTCTCCAAAAGTAAAGTAGTTGCAAACTCATCCTTTTAGAAACTTGTTTGGGCTGTTGAGAGGAGTAAAAAACCATCAAAAATTTCAATCCTGCATGATTCTACCAAGAAATGTGATTCTTCATTCAAAACGCTGGTTTTTGCTATTGGGCTCTTTTGAGTAATGAATGTTTTGAATTTTCTCCAAAAGTAAAGTAGTTGCAAACTCATGCTTTTAGAGACTTGTTTGGGCTCATGAGAGTAGAAAAACATCAAAAATTTCAGTCCTGCATGATTCTACCAAGAAATGTGTGTTCATTCAAACCGCTGGTTTTTGATAGTTTGGGCCCTATTGAATAATGAATGTTTTGAATTTTCTCCAAAAGTAAAGTAGTTGCAAACTCATCCTTTTAGAAACTTGTTTGGGCTGTTGAGAGGAGTAAAAAACCATCAAAAATTTCAATCCTGCATGATTTTACCAAGAAATGTGATTCTTCATTCAAAACCTGATTTTTGCTATTGGGCCCTATTGAATAATGAATGTTTTGAATTTTCTCCAAAAGTAAAGTAGTTGCAAACTCATGCTTTTAGAGACTTGTTTGGGCTCATGAGAGGAGTAGAAAAACATCAAAAATTTCAGTCCTGCATGATTCTACCAAGAAATGTGTGTTCATTGAAACCGCTGGTTTTTGATAGTTTGGGCCCTATTGAATAATGAATGTTTTGAATTTTCTCCAAAAGTAAAGTAGTTGCAAACTCATCCTTTTAGAAACTTGTTTGGGCTGTTGAGAGGAGTAAAAAACCATCAAAAATTTCAATCCTGCATGATTTTACCAAGAAATGTGATTCTTCATTCAAAACCTGATTTTTGCTATTGGGCTCTATTGAATAGTGAATGTTTTGAATTTTCTCCAAAAGTAAAGTAGTTGCAAACTCATGCTTTTAGAGACTTGTTTGGGCTCATGAGAGGAGTAGAAAAACATCAAAAATTTCAGTCCTGCATGATTCTACCAAGAAATGTGTGTTCATTGAAACCGCTGGTTTTTGATAGTTTGGGCCCTATTGAATAATGAATGTTTTGAATTTTCTCCAAAAGTAAAGTAGTTGCAAACTCATCCTTTTAGAAACTTGTTTGGGCTGTTGAGAGGAGTAAAAAACCATCAAAAATTTCAATCCTGCATGATTCTACCAAGAAATGTGATTCTTCATTCAAAACCTGATTTTTGCTATTGGGCTCTATTGAATAATGAATGTTTTGAATTTTCTCCAAAAGTAAAGTAGTTGCAAACTCATGCTTTTAGAGACTTGTTTGGGCTCATGAGAGGAGTAGAAAAACATCAAAAATTTCAGTCCTGCATGATTCTACCAAGAAATGTGTGTTCATTGAAACCGCTGGTTTTTGATAGTTTGGGCCCTATTGAATAATGAATGTTTTGAATTTTCTCCAAAAGTAAAGTAGTTGCAAGCTCATCCTTTTAGAAACTTGTTTGGGCTGTTGAGAGGAGTAAAAAACCATCAAAAATTTCAATCCTGCATGATTCTACCAAGAAATGTGATTCTTCATTCAAAACGCTGGTTTTTGCTATTGGGCTCTTTTGAGTAATGAATGTTTTGAATTTTCTCCAAAAGTAAAGTAGTTGCAAAATCATGCTTTTAGAGACTTGTTTGGGCTCATGAGAGGAGTAGAAAAACATCAAAAATTTCAGTCCTGCATGATTCTACCAAGAAATGTGTGTTCATTCAAACCGCTGGTTTTTGATAGTTTGGGCCCTATTGAATAATGAATGTTTTGAATTTTCTCCAAAAGTAAAGTAGTTGCAAACTCATCCTTTTAGAAACTTGTTTGGGCTGTTGAGAGGAGTAAAAAACCATCAAAAATTTCAATCCTGTATGATTTTACCAAGAAATGTGATTCTTCATTCAAAACCTGATTTTTGCTATTGGGCTCTATTGAATATTGAATGTTTTGAATTTTCTCCAAAAGTAAAGTAGTTGCAAACTCATGCTTTTAGAGACTTGTTTGGGCTCATGAGAGGAGTAGAAAAACATCAAAAATTTCAGTCCTGCATGATTCTACCAAGAAATGTGTGTTCACTGAAACCGCTGGTTTTTGATAGTTTGGGCCCTATTGAATAATGAATGTTTTGAATTTTCTCCAAAAGTAAAGTAGTTGCAAACTCATCCTTTTAGAAACTTGTTTGGGCTGTTGAGAGGAGTAAAAAACCATCAAAAATTTCAATCCTGCATGATTCTACCAAGAAATGTGATTCTTCATTCAAAACGCTGGTTTTTGCTATTGGTCTCTTTTGAGTAATGAATGTTTTGAATTTTCTCCAAAAGTAAAGTAGTTGCAAACTCATGCTTTTAGAGACTTGTTTGGGCTCATGAGAGTAGAAAAACATCAAAAATTTCAGTCCTGCATGATTCTACCAAGAAATGTGTGTTCATTGAAACCGCTGGTTTTTGATCGTTTGGGCCCTATTGAATAATGAATGTTTTGAATTTTCTCCAAAAGTAAAGTAGTTGCAAACTCATCCTTTTAGAAACTTGTTTGGGCTGTTGAGAGGAGTAAAATACTGTCAAAAATTTCAATCCTGCATGATTCTACCAAGAAATGTGATTCTTCATTCAAAACGCTGGTTTTTGCTATTGGGCTCTATTGAATAATGAATGTTTTGAATTTTCTCCAAAAGTAAAGTAGTTGCAAACTCATGCTTTTAGAGACTTGTTTGGGCTCATGAGAGGAGTAGAAAAACATCAAAAATTTCAGTCCTGCATGATTCTACCAAGAAATGTGTGTTCATTGAAACCGCTGGTTTTTGATAGTTTGGGCCCTATTGAATAATGAATGTTTTGAATTTTCTCCAAAAGTAAAGTAGTTGCAAACTCATCCTTTTAGAAACTTGTTTGGGCTGTTGAGAGGAGTAAAAAACCATCAAAAATTTCAATCCTGCATGATTTTACCAAGAAATGTGATTCTTCATTCAAAACCTGATTTTTGCTATTGGGCTCTATTGAATAATGAATGTTTTGAATTTTCTCCAAAAGTAAAGTAGTTGCAAACTCATGCTTTTAGAGACTTGTTTGGGCTCATGAGAGGAGTAGAAAAACATCAAAAATTTCAGTCCTGCATGATTCTACCAAGAAATGTGTGTTCATTGAAACCGCTGGTTTTTGATAGTTTTGGCCCTATTGAATAATGAATGTTTTGAATTTTCTCCAAAAGTAAAGTAGTTGCAAACTCATCCTTTTAGAAACTTGTTTGGGCTGTTGAGAGGAGTAAAAAACCATCAAAAATTTCAATCCTGCATGATTCTACCAAGAAATGTGATTCTTCATTCAAAACCTGATTTTTGCTATTGGGCTCTATTGAATAATGAATGTTTTGAATTTTCTCCAAAAGTAAAGTAGTTGCAAACTCATGCTTTTAGAGACTTGTTTGGGCTCATGAGAGGAGTAGAAAAACATCAAAAATTTCAGTCCTGCATGATTCTACCAAGAAATGTGTGTTCATTCAAACCGCTGGTTTTTGATAGTTTGGGCCCTATTGAATAATGAATGTTTTGAATTTTCTCCAAAACTAAAGTAGTTGCAAACTCATCCTTTTAGAAACTTGTTTGGGCTGTTGAGAGGAGTAAAAATCCATCAAAAATTTCAATCCTGCATGATTTTACCAAGAAATGTGATTCTTCATTCAAAACCTGATTTTTGCTATTGGGCTCTATTGAATATTGAATGTTTTGAATTTTCTCCAAAAGTAAAGTAGTTGCAAACTCATGCTTTTAGAGACTTGTTTGGGCTCATGAGAGGAGTAGAAAAACATCAAAAATTTCAGTCCTGCATGATTCTACCAAGAAATTTGTGTTCACTGAAACCGCTGGTTTTTGATAGTTTGGGCCCTATTGAATAATGAATGTTTTGAATTTTCTCCAAAAGTAAAGTAGTTGCAAACTCATCCTTTTAGAAACTTGTTTGGGCTGTTGAGAGGAGTAAAAAACCATCAAAAATTTCAATCCTGCATGATTCTACCAAGAAATGTGATTCTTCATTCAAAACGCTGGTTTTTGCTATTGGGCTCTTTTGAGTAATGAATGTTTTGAATTTTCTCCAAAAGTAAAGTAGTTGCAAACTCATGCTTTTAGAGACTTGTTTGGGCTCATGAGAGTAGAAAAACATCAAAAATTTCAGTCCTGCATGATTCTACCAAGAAATGTGTGTTCATTCAAACCGCTGGTTTTTGATAGTTTGGGCCCTATTGAATAATGAATGTTTTGAATTTTCTCCAAAAGTAAAGTAGTTGCAAACTCATCCTTTTAGAAACTTGTTTGGGCTGTTGAGATGAGTAAAAAACCATCAAAAATTTCAATCCTGCATGATTCTACCAAGAAATGTGATTCTTCATTCAAAACCTGATTTTTGCTATTGGGCTCTATTGAATAATGAATGTTTTGAATTTTCTCCAAAAGTAAAGTAGTTGCAAACTCATGCTTTTAGAGACTTGTTTGGGCTCATGAGAGGAGTAGAAAAACATCAAAAATTTCAGTCCTGCATGATTCTACCAAGAAATGTGTGTTCATTGAAACCGCTGGTTTTTGATAGTTTGGGCCCTATTGAATAATGAATGTTTTGAATTTTCTCCAAAAGTAAAGTAGTTGCAAACTCATCCTTTTAGAAACTTGTTTGGGCTGTTGAGAGGAGTAAAAAACCATCAAAAATTTCAATCCTGCATGATTCTACCAAGAAATGTGATTCTTCATTCAAAACGCTGGTTTTTGCTATTGGGCTCTTTTGAGTAATGAATGTTTTGAATTTTCTCCAAAAGTAAAGTAGTTGCAAACTCATGCTTTTAGAGACTTGTTTGGGCTCATGAGAGGAGTAGAAAAACATCAAAAATTTCAGTCCTGCATGATTCTACCAAGAAATGTGTGTTCATTCAAACCGCTGGTTTTTGATAGTTTGGGCCCTATTGAATAATGAATGTTTTGAATTTTCTCCAAAAGTAAAGTAGTTGCAAACTCATCCTTTTAGAAACTTGTTTGGGCTGTTGAGAGGAGTAAAAAACCTTCAAAAATTTCAATCCTGCATGATTTTACCAAGAAATGTGATTCTTCATTCAAAACCTGATTTTTGCTATTGGGCTCTATTGAATAATGAATGTTTTGAATTTTCTCCAAAAGTAAAGTAGTTGCAAACTCATGCTTTTAGAGACTTGTTTGGGCTCATGAGAGGAGTAGAAAAACATCAAAAATTTCAGTCCTGCATGATTCTACCAAGAAATGTGTGTTCATTCAAACCGCTGGTTTTTGATAGTTTGGGCCCTATTGAATAATGAATGTTTTGAATTTTCTCCAAAAGTAAAGTAGTTGCAAACTCATCCTTTTAGAAACTTGTTTGGGCTGTTGAGAGGAGTAAAAAACCATCAAAAATTTCAATCCTGCATGATTTTACCAAGAAATGTGATTCTTCATTCAAAACCTGATTTTTGCTATTGGGCTCTATTGAATAGTGAATGTTTTGAATTTTCTCCAAAAGTAAAGTAGTTGCAAACTCATGCTTTTAGAGACTTGTTTGGGCTCATGAGAGTAGAAAAACATCAAAAATTTCAGTCCTGCATGATTCTACCAAGAAATGTGTGTTCATTGAAACCGCTGGTTTTTGATAGTTTGGGCCCTATTGAATAATGAATGTTTTGAATTTTCTCCAAAAGTAAAGTAGTTACAAACTCATCCTTTTAGAAACTTGTTTGGGCTGTTGAGAGGAGTAAAAAACCATCAAAAATTTCAATCCTGCATGATTTTACCAAGAAATGTGATTCTTCATTCAAAACCTGATTTTTGCTATTGGGCTCTATTGAATAGTGAATGTTTTGAATTTTCTCCAAAAGTAAAGTAGTTGCAAAATCATGCTTTTAGAGACTTGTTTGGGCTCATGAGAGGAGTAGAAAAACATCAAAAATTTCAGTCCTGCATGATTCTACCAAGAAATGTGTGTTCATTGAAACCGCTGGTTTTTGATAGTTTGGGCCCTATTGAATAATGAATGTTTTGAATTTTCTCCAAAAGTAAAGTAGTTGCAAACTCATCCTTTTAGAAACTTGTTTGGGCTGTTGAGAGGAGTAAAAAACCATCAAAAATTTCAATCCTGCATGATTCTACCAAGAAATGTGATTCTTCATTCAAAACGCTGGTTTTTGCTATTGGGCTCTTTTGAGTAATGAATGTTTTGAATTTTCTCCAAAAGTAAAGTAGTTGCAAACTCATGCTTTTAGAGACTTGTTTGGGCTCATGAGAGGAGTAGAAAAACATCAAAAATTTCAGTCCTGCATGATTCTACCAAGAAATGTGTGTTCATTGAAACCGCTGGTTTTTGATAGTTTGGGCCCTATTGAATAATGAATGTTTTGAATTTTCTCCAAAAGTAAAGTAGTTGCAAACTCATCCTTTTAGAAACTTGTTTGGGCTGTTGAGAGGAGTAAAAAACCATCAAAAATTTGAATCCTGCATGATTTTACCAAGAAATGTGATTCTTCATTCAAAACCTGATTTTTGCTATTGGGCTCTATTGAATAATGAATGTTTTGAATTTTCTCCAAAAGTAAAGTAGTTGCAAACTCATGCTTTTAGAGACTTGTTTGGGCTCATGAGAGGAGTAGAAAAACATCAAAAATTTCAGTCCTGCATGATTCTACCAAGAAATGTGTGTTCATTCAAACCGCTGGTTTTTGATAGTTTGGGCCCTATTGAATAATGAATGTTTTGAATTTTCTCCAAAAGTAAAGTAGTTGCAAACTCATCCTTTTAGAAACTTGTTTGGGCTGTTGAGAGGAGTAAAAAACCATCAAAAATTTCAATCCTGCATGATTTTACCAAGAAATGTGATTCTTCATTCAAAACCTGATTTTTGCTATTGGGCTCTATTGAATAGTGAATGTTTTGAATTTTCTCCAAAAGTAAAGTAGTTGCAAACTCATGCTTTTAGAGACTTGTTTGGGCTCATGAGAGTAGAAAAACATCAAAAATTTCAGTCCTGCATGATTCTACCAAGAAATGTGTGTTCATTGAAACCGCTGGTTTTTGATAGTTTGGGCCCTATTGAATAATGAATGTTTTGAATTTTCTCCAAAAGTAAAGTAGTTGCAAACTCATCCTTTTAGAAACTTGTTTGGGCTGTTGAGAGGAGTAAAAAACCATCAAAAATTTCAATCCTGCATGATTTTACCAAGAAATGTGATTCTTCATTCAAAACCTGATTTTTGCTATTGGGCTCTATTGAATAGTGAATGTTTTGAATTTTCTCCAAAAGTAAAGTAGTTGCAAACTCATGCTTTTAGAGACTTGTTTGGGCTCATGAGAGGAGTAGAAAAACATCAAAAATTTCAGTCCTGCATGATTCTACCAAGAAATGTGTGTTCATTGAAACCGCTGGTTTTTGATAGTTTGGGCCCTATTGAATAATGAATGTTTTGAATTTTCTCCAAAAGTAAAGTAGTTGCAAACTCATCCTTTTAGAAACTTGTTTGGGCTGTTGAGAGGAGTAAAAAACCATCAAAAATTTCAATCCTGCATGATTTTACCAAGAAATGTGATTCTTCATTCAAAACCTGATTTTTGCTATTGGGCTCTATTGAATAGTGAATGTTTTGAATTTTCTCCAAAAGTAAAGTAGTTGCAAACTCATGCTTTTAGAGACTTGTTTGGGCTCATGAGAGGAGTAGAAAAACATCAAAAATTTCAGTCCTGCATGATTCTACCAAGAAATGTGTGTTCATTGAAACCGCTGGTTTTTGATAGTTTGGGCCCTATTGAATAATGAATGTTTTGAATTTTCTCCAAAAGTAAAGTAGTTGCAAACTCATCCTTTTAGAAACTTGTTTGGGCTGTTGAGAGGAGTAAAAAACCATCAAAAATTTCAATCCTGCATGATTTTACCAAGAAATGTGATTCTTCATTCAAAACCTGATTTTTGCTATTGGGCTCTATTGAATAGTGAATGTTTTGAATTTTCTCCAAAAGTAAAGTAGTTGCAAACTCATGCTTTTAGAGACTTGTTTGGGCTCATGAGAGTAGAAAAACATCAAAAATTTCAGTCCTGCATGATTCTACCAAGAAATGTGTGTTCATTGAAACCGCTGGTTTTTGATAGTTTGGGCCCTATTGAATAATGAATGTTTTGAATTTTCTCCAAAAGTAAAGTAGTTGCAAACTCATCCTTTTAGAAACTTGTTTGGGCTGTTGAGAGGAGTAAAAAACCATCAAAAATTTCAATCCTGCATGATTTTACCAAGAAATGTGATTCTTCATTCAAAACCTGATTTTTGCTATTGGGCTCTATTGAATAGTGAATGTTTTGAATTTTCTCCAAAAGTAAAGTAGTTGCAAACTCATGCTTTTAGAGACTTGTTTGGGCTCATGAGAGGAGTAGAAAAACATCAAAAATTTCAGTCCTGCATGATTCTACCAAGAAATGTGTGTTCATTGAAACCGCTGGTTTTTGATAGTTTGGGCCCTATTGAATAATGAATGTTTTGAATTTTCTCCAAAAGTAAAGTAGTTGCAAACTCATCCTTTTAGAAACTTGTTTGGGCTGTTGAGAGGAGTAAAAAACCATCAAAAATTTCAATCCTGCATGATTTTACCAAGAAATGTGATTCTTCATTCAAAACCTGATTTTTGCTATTGGGCTCTATTGAATAGTGAATGTTTTGAATTTTCTCCAAAAGTAAAGTAGTTGCAAACTCATGCTTTTAGAGACTTGTTTGGGCTCATGAGAGGAGTAGAAAAACATCAAAAATTTCAGTCCTGCATGATTCTACCAAGAAATGTGTGTTCATTGAAACCGCTGGTTTTTGATAGTTTGGGCCCTATTGAATAATGAATGTTTTGAATTTTCTCCAAAAGTAAAGTAGTTGCAAACTCATCCTTTTAGAAACTTGTTTGGGCTGTTGAGAGGAGTAAAAAACCATCAAAAATTTCAATCCTGCATGATTTTACCAAGAAATGTGATTCTTCATTCAAAACCTGATTTTTGCTATTGGGCTCTATTGAATAGTGAATGTTTTGAATTTTCTCCAAAAGTAAAGTAGTTGCAAACTCATGCTTTTAGAGACTTGTTTGGGCTCATGAGAGGAGTAGAAAAACATCAAAAATTTCAGTCCTGCATGATTCTACCAAGAAATGTGTGTTCATTGAAACCGCTGGTTTTTGATAGTTTGGGCCCTATTGAATAATGAATGTTTTGAATTTTCTCCAAAAGTAAAGTAGTTGCAAACTCATCCTTTTAGAAACTTGTTTGGGCTGTTGAGAGGAGTAAAAAACCATCAAAAATTTCAATCCTGCATGATTCTACCAAGAAATGTGATTCTTCATTCAAAACCTGATTTTTGCTATTGGGCTCTATTGAATAATGAATGTTTTGAATTTTCTCCAAAAGTAAAGTAGTTGCAAACTCATGCTTTTAGAGACTTGTTTGGGCTCATGAGAGGAGTAGAAAAACATCAAAAATTTCAGTCCTGCATGATTCTACCAAGAAATGTGTGTTCATTGAAACCGCTGGTTTTTGATAGTTTGGGCCCTATTGAATAATGAATGTTTTGAATTTTCTCCAAAAGTAAAGTAGTTGCAAACTCATCCTTTTAGAAACTTGTTTGGGCTGTTGAGAGGAGTAAAAAACCATCAAAAATTTCAATCCTGCATGATTCTACCAAGAAATGTGATTCTTCATTCAAAACGCTGGTTTTTGCTATTGGGCTCTTTTGAGTAATGAATGTTTTGAATTTTCTCCAAAAGTAAAGTAGTTGCAAACTCATGCTTTTAGAGACTTGTTTGGGCTCATGAGAGGAGTAGAAAAACATCAAAAATTTCAGTCCTGCATGATTCTACCAAGAAATGTGTGTTCATTGAAACCGCTGGTTTTTGATAGTTTGGGCCCTATTGAATAATGAATGTTTTGAATTTTCTCCAAAAGTAAAGTAGTTGCAAACTCATCCTTTTAGAAACTTGTTTGGGCTGTTGAGAGGAGTAAAAAACCATCAAAAATTTCAATCCTGCATGATTTTACCAAGAAATGTGATTCTTCATTCAAAACCTGATTTTTGCTATTGGGCTCTATTGAATAATGAATGTTTTGAATTTTCTCCAAAAGTAAAGTAGTTGCAAACTCATGCTTTTAGAGACTTGTTTGGGCTCATGAGAGGAGTAGAAAAACATCAAAAATTTCAGTCCTGCATGATTCTACCAAGAAATGTGTGTTCATTGAAACCGCTGGTTTTTGATAGTTTGGGCCCTATTGAATAATGAATGTTTTGAATTTTCTCCAAAAGTAAAGTAGTTGCAAACTCATCCTTTTAGAAACTTGTTTGGGCTGTTGAGAGGAGTAAAAAACCATCAAAAATTTCAATCCTGCATGATTCTACCAAGAAATGTGATTCTTCATTCAAAACCTGATTTTTGCTATTGGGCTCTATTGAATAATGAATGTTTTGAATTTTCTCCAAAAGTAAAGTAGTTGCAAACTCATGCTTTTAGAGACTTGTTTGGGCTCATGAGAGGAGTAGAAAAACATCAAAAATTTCAGTCCTGCATGATTCTACCAAGAAATGTGTGTTCATTGAAACCGCTGGTTTTTGATAGTTTGGGCCCTATTGAATAATGAATGTTTTGAATTTTCTCCAAAAGTAAAGTAGTTGCAAACTTATCCTTTTAGAAACTTGTTTGGGCTGTTGAGAGGAGTAAAAAACCATCAAAAATTTCAATCCTGCATGATTCTACCAAGAAATGTGATTCTTCATTCAAAACGCTGGTTTTTGCTATTGGGCTCTTTTGAGTAATGAAAGTTTTGAATTTTCTCCAAAAGTAAAGTAGTTGCAAACTCATGCTTTTAGAGACTTGTTTGGGCTCATGAGAGGAGTAGAAAAACATCAAAAATTTCAGTCCTGCATGATTCTACCAAGAAATGTGTGTTCATTCAAACCGCTTGTTTTTGATAGTTTGGGCCCTATTGAATAATGAATGTTTTGAATTTTCTCCAAAAGTAAAGTAGTTGCAAACTCATCCTTTTAGAAACTTGTTTGGGCTGTTGAGAGGAGTAAAAAACCATCAAAAATTTCAATCCTGCATGATTCTACCAAGAAATGTGATTCTTCATTCAAAACCTGATTTTTGCTATTGGGCTCTATTGAATAGTGAATGTTTTGAATTTTCTCCAAAAGTAAAGTAGTTGCAAACTCATGCTTTTAGAGACTTGTTTGGGCTCATGAGAGGAGTAGAAAAACATCAAAAATTTCAGTCCTGCATGATTCTACCAAGAAATGTGTGTTCATTGAAACCGCTGGTTTTTGATAGTTTGGGCCCTATTGAATAATGAATGTTTTGAATTTTCTCCAAAAGTAAAGTAGTTGCAAACTCATCCTTTTAGAAACTTGTTTGGGCTGTTGAGAGGAGTAAAAAACCATCAAAAATTTCAATCCTGCATGATTCTACCAAGAAATGTGATTCTTCATTCAAAACCTGATTTTTGCTATTGGGCTCTATTGAATAATGAATGTTTTGAATTTTCTCCAAAAGTAAAGTAGTTGCAAACTCATGCTTTTAGAGACTTGTTTGGGCTCATGAGAGGAGTAGAAAAACATCAAAAATTTCAGTCCTGCATGATTCTACCAAGAAATGTGTGTTCATTGAAACCGCTGGTTTTTGATAGTTTGGGCCCTATTGAATAATGAATGTTTTGAATTTTCTCCAAAAGTAAAGTAGTTGCAAACTCATCCTTTTAGAAACTTGTTTGGGCTGTTGAGAGGAGTAAAAAACCATCAAAAATTTCAATCCTGCATGATTCTACCAAGAAATGTGATTCTTCATTCAAAACGCTGGTTTTTGCTATTGGGCTCTTTTGAGTAATGAATGTTTTGAATTTTCTCCAAAAGTAAAGTAGTTGCAAACTCATGCTTTTAGAGACTTGTTTGGGCTCATGAGAGGAGTAGAAAAACATCAAAAATTTCAGTCCTGCATGATTCTACCAAGAAATGTGTGTTCATTGAAACCGCTGGTTTTTGATAGTTTGGGCCCTATTGAATAATGAATGTTTTGAATTTTCTCCAAAAGTAAAGTAGTTGCAAACTCATCCTTTTAGAAACTTGTTTGGGCTGTTGAGAGGAGTAAAAAACCATCAAAAATTTCAATCCTGCATGATTTTACCAAGAAATGTGATTCTTCATTCAAAACCTGATTTTTGCTATTGGGCTCTATTGAATAATGAATGTTTTGAATTTTCTCCAAAAGTAAAGTAGTTGCAAACTCATGCTTTTAGAGACTTGTTTGGGCTCATGAGAGGAGTAGAAAAACATCAAAAATTTCAGTCCTGCATGATTCTACCAAGAAATGTGTGTTCATTGAAACCGCTGGTTTTTGATAGTTTGGGCCCTATTGAATAATGAATGTTTTGAATTTTCTCCAAAAGTAAAGTAGTTGCAAACTCATCCTTTTAGAAACTTGTTTGGGCTGTTGAGAGGAGTAAAAAACCATCAAAAATTTCAATCCTGCATGATTCTACCAAGAAATGTGATTCTTCATTCAAAACCTGATTTTTGCTATTGGGCTCTATTGAATAATGAATGTTTTGAATTTTCTCCAAAAGTAAAGTAGTTGCAAACTCATGCTTTTAGAGACTTGTTTGGGCTCATGAGAGGAGTAGAAAAACATCAAAAATTTCAGTCCTGCATGATTCTACCAAGAAATGTGTGTTCATTGAAACCGCTGGTTTTTGATAGTTTGGGCCCTATTGAATAATGAATGTTTTGAATTTTCTCCAAAAGTAAAGTAGTTGCAAACTTATCCTTTTAGAAACTTGTTTGGGCTGTTGAGAGGAGTAAAAAACCATCAAAAATTTCAATCCTGCATGATTCTACCAAGAAATGTGATTCTTCATTCAAAACGCTGGTTTTTGCTATTGGGCTCTTTTGAGTAATGAATGTTTTGAATTTTCTCCAAAAGTAAAGTAGTTGCAAACTCATGCTTTTAGAGACTTGTTTGGGCTCATGAGAGGAGTAGAAAAACATCAAAAATTTCAGTCCTGCATGATTCTACCAAGAAATGTGTGTTCATTCAAACCGCTGGTTTTTGATAGTTTGGGCCCTATTGAATAATGAATGTTTTGAATTTTCTCCAAAAGTAAAGTAGTTGCAAACTCATCCTTTTAGAAACTTGTTTGGGCTGTTGAGAGGAGTAAAAAACCATCAAAAATTTCAATCCTGCATGATTTTACCAAGAAATGTGATTCTTCATTCAAAACCTGATTTTTGCTATTGGGCTCTATTGAATAATGAATGTTTTGAATTTTCTCCAAAAGTAAAGTAGTTGCAAACTCATGCTTTTAGAGACTTGTTTGGGCTCATGAGAGGAGTAGAAAAACATCAAAAATTTCAGTCCTGCATGATTCTACCAAGAAATGTGTGTTCACTGAAACCGCTGGTTTTTGATAGTTTGGGCCCTATTGAATAATGAATGTTTTGAATTTTCTCCAAAAGTAAAGTAGTTGCAAACTCATCCTTTTAGAAACTTGTTTGGGCTGTTGAGAGGAGTAAAAAACCATCAAAAATTTCAATCCTGCATGATTCTACCAAGAAATGTGATTCTTCATTCAAAACGCTGGTTTTTGCTATTGGGCTCTTTTGAGTAATGAATGTTTTGAATTTTCTCCAAAAGTAAAGTAGTTGCAAACTCATGCTTTTAGAGACTTGTTTGGGCTCATGAGAGGAGTAGAAAAACATCAAAAATTTCAGTCCTGCATGATTCTACCAAGAAATGTGTGTTCATTCAAACCGCTTGTTTTTGATAGTTTGGGCCCTATTGAATAATGAATGTTTTGAATTTTCTCCAAAAGTAAAGTAGTTGCAAACTCATCCTTTTAGAAACTTGTTTGGGCTGTTGAGAGGAGTAAAAAACCATCAAAAATTTCAATCCTGCATGATTCTACCAAGAAATGTGATTCTTCATTCAAAACGCTGGTTTTTGCTATTGGGCTCTTTTGAGTAATGAATGTTTTGAATTTTCTCCAAAAGTAAAGTAGTTGCAAAATCATGCTTTTAGAGACTTGTTTGGGCTCATGAGAGGAGTAGAAAAACATCAAAAATTTCAGTCCTGCATGATTCTACCAAGAAATGTGTGTTCATTCAAACCGCTGGTTTTTGATAGTTTGGGCCCTATTGAATAATGAATGTTTTGAATTTTCTCCAAAAGTAAAGTAGTTGCAAACTCATCCTTTTAGAAACTTGTTTGGGCTGTTGAGAGGAGTAAAAAACCATCAAAAATTTCAATCCTGCATGATTTTACCAAGAAATGTGATTCTTCATTCAAAACCTGATTTTTGCTATTGGGCTCTATTGAATAGTGAATGTTTTGAATTTTCTCCAAAAGTAAAGTAGTTGCAAACTCATGCTTTTAGAGACTTGTTTGGGCTCATGAGAGGAGTAGAAAAACATCAAAAATTTCAGTCCTGCATGATTCTACCAATAAATGTGTGTTCATTGAAACCGCTGGTTTTTGATAGTTAGGGCCCTATTGAATAATGAATGTTTTGAATTTTCTCCAAAAGTAAAGTAGTTGCAAACTCATCCTTTTAGAAACTTGTTTGGGCTGTTGAGAGGAGTAAAAAACCATCAAAAATTTCAATCCTGCATGATTCTACCAAGAAATGTGATTCTTCATTCAAAACCTGATTTTTGCTATTGGGCTCTATTGAATAATGAATGTTTTGAATTTTCTCCAAAAGTAAAGTAGTTGCAAACTCATGCTTTTAGAGACTTGTTTGGGCTCATGAGAGGAGTAGAAAAACATCAAAAATTTCAGTCCTGCATGATTCTACCAAGAAATGTGTGTTCATTGAAACCGCTGGTTTTTGATAGTTTGGGCCCTATTGAATAATGAATGTTTTGAATTTTCTCCAAAAGTAAAGTAGTTGCAAACTCATCCTTTTAGAAACTTGTTTGGGCTGTTGAGAGGAGTAAAAAACCATCAAAAATTTCAATTCTGCATGATTCTACCAAGAAATGTGATTCTTCATTCAAAACGCTGGTTTTTGCTATTGGGCTCTTTTGAGTAATGAATGTTTTGAATTTTCTCCAAAAGTAAAGTAGTTGCAAAATCATGCTTTTAGAGACTTGTTTGGGCTCATGAGAGGAGTAGAAAAACATCAAAAATTTCAGTCCTGCATGATTCTACCAAGAAATGTGTGTTCATTCAAACCGCTGGTTTTTGATAGTTTGGGCCCTATTGAATAATGAATGTTTTGAATTTTCTCCAAAAGTAAAGTAGTTGCAAACTCATCCTTTTAGAAACTTGTTTGGGCTGTTGAGAGGAGTAAAAAACCATCAAAAATTTCAATCCTGCATGATTCTACCAAGAAATGTGATTCTTCATTCAAAACGCTGGTTTTTGCTATTGGGCTCTTTTGAGTAATGAATGTTTTGAATTTTCTCCAAAAGTAAAGTAGTTGCAAACTCATGCTTTTAGAGACTTGTTTGGGCTCATGAGAGGAGTAGAAAAACATCAAAAATTTCAGTCCTGCATGATTCTACCAAGAAATGTGTGTTCATTCAAACCGCTTGTTTTTGATAGTTTGGGCCCTATTGAATAATGAATGTTTTGAATTTTCTCCAAAAGTAAAGTAGTTGCAAACTCATCCTTTTAGAAACTTGTTTGGGCTGTTGAGAGGAGTAAAAAACCATCAAAAATTTCAATCCTGCATGATTCTACCAAGAAATGTGATTCTTCATTCAAAACGCTGGTTTTTGCTATTGGGCTCTTTTGAGTAATGAATGTTTTGAATTTTCTCCAAAAGTAAAGTAGTTGCAAAATCATGCTTTTAGAGACTTGTTTGGGCTCATGAGAGGAGTAGAAAAACATCAAAAATTTCAGTCCTGCATGATTCTACCAAGAAATGTGTGTTCATTCAAACCGCTGGTTTTTGATAGTTTGGGCCCTATTGAATAATGAATGTTTTGAATTTTCTCCAAAAGTAAAGTAGTTGCAAACTCATCCTTTTAGAAACTTGTTTGGGCTGTTGAGAGGAGTAAAAAACCATCAAAAATTTCAATCCTGCATGATTTTACCAAGAAATGTGATTCTTCATTCAAAACCTGATTTTTGCTATTGGGCTCTATTGAATAGTGAATGTTTTGAATTTTCTCCAAAAGTAAAGTAGTTGCAAACTCATGCTTTTAGAGACTTGTTTGGGCTCATGAGAGGAGTAGAAAAACATCAAAAATTTCAGTCCTGCATGATTCTACCAATAAATGTGTGTTCATTCAAACCGCTGGTTTTTGATAGTTTGGGCCCTATTGAATAATGAATGTTTTGAATTTTCTCCAAAAGTAAAGTAGTTGCAAACTCATCCTTTTAGAAACTTGTTTGGGCTGTTGAGAGGAGTAAAAAACCATCAAAAATTTCAATCCTGCATGATTCTACCAAGAAATGTGATTCTTCATTCAAAACCTGATTTTTGCTATTGGGCTCTATTGAATAATGAATGTTTTGAATTTTCTCCAAAAGTAAAGTAGTTGCAAACTCATGCTTTTAGAGACTTGTTTGGGCTCATGAGAGGAGTAGAAAAACATCAAAAATTTCAGTCCTGCATGATTCTACCAAGAAATGTGTGTTCATTGAAACCGCTGGTTTTTGATAGTTTGGGCCCTATTGAATAATGAATGTTTTGAATTTTCTCCAAAAGTAAAGTAGTTGCAAACTCATCCTTTTAGAAACTTGTTTGGGCTGTTGAGAGGAGTAAAAAACCATCAAAAATTTCAATCCTGCATGATTCTACCAAGAAATGTGATTCTTCATTCAAAACGCTGGTTTTTGCTATTGGGCTCTTTTGAGTAATGAATGTTTTGAATTTTCTCCAAAAGTAAAGTAGTTGCAAAATCATGCTTTTAGAGACTTGTTTGGGCTCATGAGAGGAGTAGAAAAACATCAAAAATTTCAGTCCTGCATGATTCTACCAAGAAATGTGTGTTCATTCAAACCGCTGGTTTTTGATAGTTTGGGCCCTATTGAATAATGAATGTTTTGAATTTTCTCCAAAAGTAAAGTAGTTGCAAACTCATCCTTTTAGAAACTTGTTTGGGCTGTTGAGAGGAGTAAAAAACCATCAAAAATTTCAATCCTGCATGATTTTACCAAGAAATGTGATTCTTCATTCAAAACCTGATTTTTGCTATTGGGCTCTATTGAATAGTGAATGTTTTGAATTTTCTCCAAAAGTAAAGTAGTTGCAAACTCATGCTTTTAGAGACTTGTTTGGGCTCATGAGAGGAGTAGAAAAACATCAAAAATTTCAGTCCTGCATGATTCTACCAAGAAATGTGTGTTCACTGAAACCGCTGGTTTTTGATAGTTTGGGCCCTATTGAATAATGAATGTTTTGAATTTTCTCCAAAAGTAAAGTAGTTGCAAACTCATCCTTTTAGAAACTTGTTTGGGCTGTTGAGAGGAGTAAAAAACCATCAAAAATTTCAATCCTGCATGATTCTACCAAGAAATGTGATTCTTCATTCAAAACGCTGGTTTTTGCTATTGGGCTCTTTTGAGTAATGAATGTTTTGAATTTTCTCCAAAAGTAAAGTATTTGCAAACTCCTGCTTTTAGAGACTTGTTTGGGCTCATGAGAGTAGAAAAACATCAAAAATTTCAGTCCTGCATGATTCTACCAAGAAATGTGTGTTCATTCAAACCGCTGGTTTTTGATAGTTTGGGCCCTATTGAATAATGAATGTTTTGAATTTTCTCCAAAAGTAAAGTAGTTGCAAACTCATCCTTTTAGAAACTTGTTTGGGCTGTTGAGAGGAGTAAAAAACCATCAAAAATTTCAATCCTGCATGATTCTACCAAGAAATGTGATTCTTCATTCAAAACCTGATTTTTGCTATTGGGCTCTATTGAATAATGAATGTTTTGAATTTTCTCCAAAAGTAAAGTAGTTGCAAACTCATGCTTTTAGAGACTTGTTTGGGCTCATGAGAGGAGTAGAAAAACATCAAAAATTTCAGTCCTGCATGATTCTACCAAGAAATGTGTGTTCATTGAAACTGCTGGTTTTTGATCGTTTGGGCCCTATTGAATAATGAATGTTTTGAATTTTCTCCAAAAGTAAAGTAGTTGCAAACTCATCCTTTTAGAAACTTGTTTGGGCTGTTGAGAGGAGTAAAATACTGTCAAAAATTTCAATCCTGCATGATTCTACCAAGAAATGTGATTCTTCATTCAAAACGCTGGTTTTTGCTATTGGGCTCTATTGAATAATGAATGTTTTGAATTTTCTCCAAAAGTAAAGTAGTTGCAAACTCATGCTTTTAGAGACTTGTTTGGGCTCATGAGAGGAGTAGAAAAACATCAAAAATTTCAGTCCTGCATGATTCTACCAAGAAATGTGTGTTCATTGAAACCGCTGGTTTTTGATAGTTTGGGCCCTATTGAATAATGAATGTTTTGAATTTTCTCCAAAAGTAAAGTAGTTGCAAACTCATCCTTTTAGAAACTTGTTTGGGCTGTTGAGAGGAGTAAAAAACCATCAAAAATTTCAATCCTGCATGATTTTACCAAAAAATGTGATTCTTCATTCAAAACCTGATTTTTGCTATTGGGCTCTATTGAATAATGAATGTTTTGAATTTTCTCCAAAAGTAAAGTAGTTGCAAACTCATGCTTTTAGAGACTTGTTTGGGCTCATGAGAGGAGTAGAAAAACATCAAAAATTTCAGTCCTGCATGATTCTACCAATAAATGTGTGTTCATTCAAACCGCTGGTTTTTGATAGTTTGGGCCCTATTGAATAATGAATGTTTTGAATTTTCTCCAAAAGTAAAGTAGTTGCAAACTCATCCTTTTAGAAACTTGTTTGGGCTGTTGAGAGGAGTAAAAAACCATCAAAAATTTCAATCCTGCATGATTCTACCAAGAAATGTGATTCTTCATTCAAAACCTGATTTTTGCTATTGGGCTCTATTGAATAATGAATGTTTTGAATTTTCTCCAAAAGTAAAGTAGTTGCAAACTCATGCTTTTAGAGACTTGTTTGGGCTCATGAGAGGAGTAGAAAAACATCAAAAATTTCAGTCCTGCATGATTCTACCAAGAAATGTGTGTTCATTGAAACCGCTGGTTTTTGATAGTTTGGGCCCTATTGAATAATGAATGTTTTGAATTTTCTCCAAAAGTAAAGTAGTTGCAAACTCATCCTTTTAGAAACTTGTTTGGGCTGTTGAGAGGAGTAAAAAACCATCAAAAATTTCAATCCTGCATGATTCTACCAAGAAATGTGATTCTTCATTCAAAACGCTGGTTTTTGCTATTGGGCTCTTTTGAGTAATGAATGTTTTGAATTTTCTCCAAAAGTAAAGTAGTTGCAAAATCATGCTTTTAGAGACTTGTTTGGGCTCATGAGAGGAGTAGAAAAACATCAAAAATTTCAGTCCTGCATGATTCTACCAAGAAATGTGTGTTCATTCAAACCGCTGGTTTTTGATAGTTTGGGCCCTATTGAATAATGAATGTTTTGAATTTTCTCCAAAAGTAAAGTAGTTGCAAACTCATCCTTTTAGAAACTTGTTTGGGCTGTTGAGAGGAGTAAAAAACCATCAAAAATTTCAATCCTGCATGATTTTACCAAGAAATGTGATTCTTCATTCAAAACCTGATTTTTGCTATTGGGCTCTATTGAATAGTGAATGTTTTGAATTTTCTCCAAAAGTAAAGTAGTTGCAAACTCATGCTTTTAGAGACTTGTTTGGGCTCATGAGAGGAGTAGAAAAACATCAAAAATTTCAGTCCTGCATGATTCTACCAAGAAATGTGTGTTCACTGAAACCGCTGGTTTTTGATAGTTTGGGCCCTATTGAATAATGAATGTTTTGAATTTTCTCCAAAAGTAAAGTAGTTGCAAACTCATCCTTTTAGAAACTTGTTTGGGCTGTTGAGAGGAGTAAAAAACCATCAAAAATTTCAATCCTGCATGATTCTACCAAGAAATGTGATTCTTCATTCAAAACGCTGGTTTTTGCTATTGGGCTCTTTTGAGTAATGAATGTTTTGAATTTTCTCCAAAAGTAAAGTATTTGCAAACTCCTGCTTTTAGAGACTTGTTTGGGCTCATGAGAGTAGAAAAACATCAAAAATTTCAGTCCTGCATGATTCTACCAAGAAATGTGTGTTCATTCAAACCGCTGGTTTTTGATAGTTTGGGCCCTATTGAATAATGAATGTTTTGAATTTTCTCCAAAAGTAAAGTAGTTGCAAACTCATCCTTTTAGAAACTTGTTTGGGCTGTTGAGAGGAGTAAAAAACCATCAAAAATTTCAATCCTGCATGATTCTACCAAGAAATGTGATTCTTCATTCAAAACCTGATTTTTGCTATTGGGCTCTATTGAATAATGAATGTTTTGAATTTTCTCCAAAAGTAAAGTAGTTGCAAACTCATGCTTTTAGAGACTTGTTTGGGCTCATGAGAGGAGTAGAAAAACATCAAAAATTTCAGTCCTGCATGATTCTACCAAGAAATGTGTGTTCATTGAAACTGCTGGTTTTTGATCGTTTGGGCCCTATTGAATAATGAATGTTTTGAATTTTCTCCAAAAGTAAAGTAGTTGCAAACTCATCCTTTTAGAAACTTGTTTGGGCTGTTGAGAGGAGTAAAATACTGTCAAAAATTTCAATCCTGCATGATTCTACCAAGAAATGTGATTCTTCATTCAAAACGCTGGTTTTTGCTATTGGGCTCTATTGAATAATGAATGTTTTGAATTTTCTCCAAAAGTAAAGTAGTTGCAAACTCATGCTTTTAGAGACTTGTTTGGGCTCATGAGAGGAGTAGAAAAACATCAAAAATTTCAGTCCTGCATGATTCTACCAAGAAATGTGTGTTCATTGAAACCGCTGGTTTTTGATAGTTTGGGCCCTATTGAATAATGAATGTTTTGAATTTTCTCCAAAAGTAAAGTAGTTGCAAACTCATCCTTTTAGAAACTTGTTTGGGCTGTTGAGAGGAGTAAAAAACCATCAAAAATTTCAATCCTGCATGATTTTACCAAAAAATGTGATTCTTCATTCAAAACCTGATTTTTGCTATTGGGCTCTATTGAATAATGAATGTTTTGAATTTTCTCCAAAAGTAAAGTAGTTGCAAACTCATGCTTTTAGAGACTTGTTTGGGCTCATGAGAGGAGTAGAAAAACATCAAAAATTTCAGTCCTGCATGATTCTACCAAGAAATGTGTGTTCATTGAAACCGCTGGTTTTTGATAGTTTTGGCCCTATTGAATAATGAATGTTTTGAATTTTCTCCAAAAGTAAAGTAGTTGCAAACTCATCCTTTTAGAAACTTGTTTGGGCTGTTGAGAGGAGTAAAAAACCATCAAAAATTTCAATCCTGCATGATTCTACCAAGAAATGTGATTCTTCATTCAAAACCTGATTTTTGCTATTGGGCTCTATTGAATAATGAATGTTTTGAATTTTCCCCAAAAGTAAAGTAGTTGCAATCTCATGCTTTTAGAGACTTGTTTGGGCTCATGAGAGGAGTAGAAAAACATCAAAAATTTCAGTCCTGCATGATTCTACCAAGAAATGTGTGTTCATTGAAACCGCTGGTTTTTGATAGTTTGGGCCCTATTGAATAATGAATGTTTTGAATTTTCTCCAAAAGTAAAGTAGTTGCAAACTCATCCTTTTAGAAACTTGTTTGGGCTGTTGAGAGGAGTAAAAAACCATCAAAAATTTCAATCCTGCATGATTCTACCAAGAAATGTGATTCTTCATTCAAAACGCTGGTTTTTGCTATTGGGCTCTTTTGAGTAATGAATGTTTTGAATTTTCTCCAAAAGTAAAGTAGTTGCAAACTCATGCTTTTAGAGACTTGTTTGGGCTCATGAGAGGAGTAGAAAAACATCAAAAATTTCAGTCCTGCATGATTCTACCAAGAAATGTGTGTTCATTCAAACCGCTGGTTTTTGATAGTTTGGGCCCTATTGAATAATGAATGTTTTGAATTTTCTCCAAAAGTAAAGTAGTTGCAAACTCATCCTTTTAGAAACTTGTTTGGGCTGTTGAGAGGAGTAAAAATCCATCAAAAATTTCAATCCTGCATGATTTTACCAAGAAATGTGATTCTTCATTCAAAACCTGATTTTTGCTATTGGGCTCTATTGAATATTGAATGTTTTGAATTTTCTCCAAAAGTAAAGTAGTTGCAAACTCATCCTTTTAGAAACTTGTTTGGGCTGTTGAGAGGAGTAAAAAAACATCAAAAATTTCAATCCTGCATGATTCTACCAAGAAATGTGATTCTTCATTCAAAACGCTGGTTTTTGCTATTGGGCTCTTTTGAGTAATGAATGTTTTGAATTTTCTCCAAAAGTAAAGTAGTTGCAAACTCATGCTTTTAGAGACTTGTTTGGGCTCATGAGAGTAGAAAAACATCAAAAATTTCAGTCCTGCATGATTCTACCAAGAAATGTGTGTTCATTCAAACCGCTGGTTTTTGATAGTTTGGGCCCTATTGAATAATGAATGTTTTGAATTTTCTCCAAAAGTAAAGTAGTTGCAAACTCATCCTTTTAGAAACTTGTTTGGGCTGTTGAGAGGAGTAAAAAACCATCAAAAATTTCAATCCTGCATGATTCTACCAAGAAATGTGATTCTTCATTCAAAACCTGATTTTTGCTATTGGGCTCTATTGAATAATGAATGTTTTGAATTTTCTCCAAAAGTAAAGTAGTTGCAAACTCATGCTTTTAGAGACTTGTTTGGGCTGATGAGAGGAGTAGAAAAACATCAAAAATTTCAGTCCTGCATGATTCTACCAAGAAATGTGTGTTCATTGAAACCGCTGGTTTTTGATAGTTTGGGCCCTATTGAATAATGAATGTTTTGAATTTTCTCCAAAAGTAAAGTAGTTGCAAACTCATCCTTTTAGAAACTTGTTTGGGCTGTTGAGAGGAGTAAAATACCGTCAAAAATTTCAATCCTGCATGATTCTACCAAGAAATGTGATTCTTCATTCAAAACGCTGGTTTTTGCTATTGGGCTCTATTGAATAATGAATGTTTTGAATTTTCTCCAAAAGTAAAGTAGTTGCAAACTCATGCTTTTAGAGACTTGTTTGGGCTCATGAGAGGAGTAGAAAAACATCAAAAATTTCAGTCCTGCATGATTCTACCAAGAAATGTGTGTTCATTGAAACCGCTGGTTTTTGATAGTTTGGGCCCTATTGAATAATGAATGTTTTGAATTTTCTCCAAAAGTAAAGCAGTTGCAAACTCATCCTTTTAGAAACTTGTTTGGGCTGTTGAGAGGAGTAAAAAACCATCAAAAATTTCAATCCTGCATGATTTTACCAAGAAATGTGATTCTTCATTCAAAACCTGATTATTGCTATTGGGCTCTATTGAATAATGAATGTTTTGAATTTTCTCCAAAAGTAAAGTAGTTGCAAACTCATGCTTTTAGAGACTTGTTTGGGCTCATGAGAGGAGTAGAAAAACATCAAAAATTTCAGTCCTGCATGATTCTACCAAGAAATGTGTGTTCATTGAAACCGCTGGTTTTTGATAGTTTTGGCCCTATTGAATAATGAATGTTTTGAATTTTCTCCAAAAGTAAAGTAGTTGCAAACTCATCCTTTTAGAAACTTGTTTGGGCTGTTGAGAGGAGTAAAAAACCATCAAAAATTTCAATCCTGCATGATTCTACCAAGAAATGTGATTCTTCATTCAAAACCTGATTTTTGCTATTGGGCTCTATTGAATAATGAATGTTTTGAATTTTCCCCAAAAGTAAAGTAGTTGCAAACTCATGCTTTTAGAGACTTGTTTGGGCTCATGAGAGGAGTAGAAAAACATCAAAAATTTCAGTCCTGCATGATTCTACCAAGAAATGTGTGTTCATTGAAACCGCTGGTTTTTGATAGTTTGGGCCCTATTGAATAATGAATGTTTTGAATTTTCTCCAAAAGTAAAGTAGTTGCAAACTCATCCTTTTAGAAACTTGTTTGGGCTGTTGAGAGGAGTAAAAAACCATCAAAAATTTCAATCCTGCATGATTCTACCAAGAAATGTGATTCTTCATTCAAAACGCTGGTTTTTGCTATTGGGCTCTTTTGAGTAATGAATGTTTTGAATTTTCTCCAAAAGTAAAGTAGTTGCAAACTCATGCTTTTAGAGACTTGTTTGGGCTCATGAGAGGAGTAGAAAAACATCAAAAATTTCAGTCCTGCATGATTCTACCAAGAAATGTGTGTTCATTCAAACCGCTGGTTTTTGATAGTTTGGGCCCTATTGAATAATGAATGTTTTGAATTTTCTCCAAAAGTAAAGTAGTTGCAAACTCATCCTTTTAGAAACTTGTTTGGGCTGTTGAGAGGAGTAAAAAACCATCAAAAATTTCAATCCTGCATGATTTTACCAAGAAATGTGATTCTTCATTCAAAACCTGACTTTTGCTATTGGGCTCTATTGAATAATGAATGTTTTGAATTTTCTCCAAAAGTAAAGTAGTTGCAAACTCATGCTTTTAGAGACTTGTTTGGGCTCATGAGAGGAGTAGAAAAACATCAAAAATTTCAGTCCTGCATGATTCTACCAAGAAATGTGTGTTCATTCAAACCGCTGGTTTTTGATAGTTTGGGCCCTATTGAATAATGAATGTTTTGAATTTTCTCCAAAAGTAAAGTAGTTGCAAACTCATCCTTTTAGAAACTTGTTTGGGCTGTTGAGAGGAGTAAAAAACCATCAAAAATTTCAATCCTGCATGATTTTACTAAGAAATGTGATTCTTCATTCAAAACCTGATTTTTGCTATTGGGCTCTATTGAATAGTGAATGTTTTGAATTTTCTCCAAAAGTAAAGTAGTTGCAAACTCATGCTTTTAGAGACTTGTTTGGGCTCATGAGAGGAGTAGAAAAACATCAAAAATTTCAGTCCTGCATGATTCTACCAAGAAATGTGTGTTCATTGAAACCGCTGGTTTTTGATAGTTTGGGCCCTATTGAATAATGAATGTTTTGAATTTTCTCCAAAAGTAAAGTAGTTGCAAACTCATCCTTTTAGAAACTTGTTTGGGCTGTTGAGAGGAGTAAAAAACCATCAAAAATTTCAATCCTGCATGATTTTACCAAGAAATGTGATTCTTCATTCAAAACCTGATTTTTGCTATTGGGCTCTATTGAATAATGAATGTTTTGAATTTTCTCCAAAAGTAAAGTAGTTGCAAACTCATGCTTTTAGAGACTTGTTTGGGCTCATGAGAGGAGTAGAAAAACATCAAAAATTTCAGTCCTGCATGATTCTACCAAGAAATGTGTGTTCATTCAAACCGCTGGTTTTTGATAGTTTGGGCCCTATTGAATAATGAATGTTTTGAATTTTCTCCAAAAGTAAAGTAGTTGCAAACTCATCCTTTTAGAAACTTGTTTGGGCTGTTGAGAGGAGTAAAAAACCATCAAAAATTTCAATCCTGCATGATTCTACCAAGAAATGTGATTCTTCATTCAAAACCTGATTTTTGCTATTGGGCTCTATTGAATAATGAATGTTTTGAATTTTCTCCAAAAGTAAAGGAGTTGCAAACTCATGCTTTTAGAGACTTGTTTGGGCTCATGAGAGGAGTAGAAAAACATCAAAAATTTCAGTCCTGCATGATTCTACCAAGAAATGTGTGTTCATTGAAACCGCTGGTTTTTGATAGTTTGGGCCCTATTGAATAATCAATGTTTTGAATTTTCTCCAAAAGTAAAGTAGTTGCAAACTCATCCTTTTAGAAACTTGTTTGGGCTGTTGAGAGGAGTAAAAAACCATCAAAAATTTCAATCCTGCATGATTCTACCAAGAAATGTGATTCTTCATTCAAAACGCTGGTTTTTGCTATTGGGCTCTTTTGAGTAATGAATGTTTTGAATTTTCTCCAAAAGTAAAGTAGTTGCAAACTCATGCTTTTAGAGACTTGTTTGGGCTCATGAGAGGAGTAGAAAAACATCAAAAATTTCAGTCCTGCATGATTCTACCAAGAAATGTGTGTTCATTCAAACCGCTGGTTTTTGATAGTTTGGGCCCTATTGAATAATGAATGTTTTGAATTTTCTCCAAAAGTAAAGTAGTTGCAAACTCATCCTTTTAGAAACTTGTTTGGGCTGTTGAGAGGAGTAAAAAACCATCAAAAATTTCAATCCTGCATGATTTTACCAAGAAATGTGATTCTTCATTCAAAACCTGATTTTTGCTATTGGGCTCTATTGAATAATGAATGTTTTGAATTTTCTCCAAAAGTAAAGTAGTTGCAAACTCATGCTTTTAGAGACTTGTTTGGGCTCATGAGAGGAGTAGAAAAACATCAAAAATTTCAGTCCTGCATGATTCTACCAAGAAATGTGTGTTCACTGAAACCGCTGGTTTTTGATAGTTTGGGCCCTATTGAATAATGAATGTTTTGAATTTTCTCCAAAAGTAAAGTAGTTGCAAACTCATCCTTTTAGAAACTTGTTTGGGCTGTTGAGAGGAGTAAAAAACCATCAAAAATTTCAATCCTGCATGATTCTACCAAGAAATGTGATTCTTCATTCAAAACCTGATTTTTGCTATTGGGCTCTATTGAATAATGAATGTTTTGAATTTTCTCCAAAAGTAAAGTAGTTGCAAACTCATGCTTTTAGAGACTTGTTTGGGCTCATGAGAGGAGTAGAAAAACATCAAAAATTTCAGTCCTGCATGATTCTACCAAGAAATGTGTGTTCATTGAAACCGCTGGTTTTTGATAGTTTTGGCCCTATTGAATAATGAATGTTTTGAATTTTCTCCAAAAGTAAAGTAGTTGCAAACTCATCCTTTTAGAAACTTGTTTGGGCTGTTGAGAGGAGTAAAAAACCATCAAAAATTTCAATCCTGCATGATTCTACCAAGAAATGTGATTCTTCATTCAAAACCTGATTTTTGCTATTGGGCTCTATTGAATAATGAATGTTTTGAATTTTCCCCAAAAGTAAAGTAGTTGCAAACTCATGCTTTTAGAGACTTGTTTGGGCTCATGAGAGGAGTAGAAAAACATCAAAAATTTCAGTTCTGCATGATTCTACCAAGAAATGTGTGTTCATTGAAACCGCTGGTTTTTGATAGTTTGGGCCCTATTGAATAATGAATGTTTTGAATTTTCTCCAAAAGTAAAGTAGTTGCAAACTCATCCTTTTAGAAACTTGTTTGGGCTGTTGAGAGGAGTAAAAAACCATCAAAAATTTCAATCCTGCATGATTCTACCAAGAAATGTGATTCTTCATTCAAAACGCTGGTTTTTGCTATTGGGCTCTTTTGAGTAATGAATGTTTTGAATTTTCTCCAAAAGTAAAGTAGTTGCAAACTCATGCTTTTAGAGACTTGTTTGGGCTCATGAGAGGAGTAGAAAAACATCAAAAATTTCAGTCCTGCATGATTCTACCAAGAAATGTGTGTTCATTCAAACCGCTGGTTTTTGATAGTTTGGGCCCTATTGAATAATGAATGTTTTGAATTTTCTCCAAAAGTAAAGTAGTTGCAAACTCATCCTTTTAGAAACTTGTTTGGGCTGTTGAGAGGAGTAAAAAACCATCAAAAATTTCAATCCTGCATGATTTTACCAAGAAATGTGATTCTTCATTCAAAACCTGACTTTTGCTATTGGGCTCTATTGAATAATGAATGTTTTGAATTTTCTCCAAAAGTAAAGTAGTTGCAAACTCATGCTTTTAGAGACTTGTTTGGGCTCATGAGAGGAGTAGAAAAACATCAAAAATTTCAGTCCTGCATGATTCTACCAAGAAATGTGTGTTCATTCAAACCGCTGGTTTTTGATAGTTTGGGCCCTATTGAATAATGAATGTTTTGAATTTTCTCCAAAAGTAAAGTAGTTGCAAACTCATCCTTTTAGAAACTTGTTTGGGCTGTTGAGAGGAGTAAAAAACCATCAAAAATTTCAATCCTGCATGATTTTACCAAGAAATGTGATTCTTCATTCAAAACCTGACTTTTGCTATTGGGCTCTATTGAATAATGAATGTTTTGAATTTTCTCCAAAAGTAAAGTAGTTGCAAACTCATGCTTTTAGAGACTTGTTTGGGCTCATGAGAGGAGTAGAAAAACATCAAAAATTTCAGTCCTGCATGATTCTACCAAGAAATGTGTGTTCATTCAAACCGCTGGTTTTTGATAGTTTGGGCCCTATTGAATAATGAATGTTTTGAATTTTCTCCAAAAGTAAAGTAGTTGCAAACTCATCCTTTTAGAAACTTGTTTGGGCTGTTGAGAGGAGTAAAAAACCATCAAAAATTTCAATCCTGCATGATTTTACTAAGAAATGTGATTCTTCATTCAAAACCTGATTTTTGCTATTGGGCTCTATTGAATAGTGAATGTTTTGAATTTTCTCCAAAAGTAAAGTAGTTGCAAACTCATGCTTTTAGAGACTTGTTTGGGCTCATGAGAGGAGTAGAAAAACATCAAAAATTTCAGTCCTGCATGATTCTACCAAGAAATGTGTGTTCATTGAAACCGCTGGTTTTTGATAGTTTGGGCCCTATTGAATAATGAATGTTTTGAATTTTCTCCAAAAGTAAAGTAGTTGCAAACTCATCCTTTTAGAAACTTGTTTGGGCTGTTGAGAGGAGTAAAAAACCATCAAAAATTTCAATCCTGCATGATTTTACCAAGAAATGTGATTCTTCATTCAAAACCTGATTTTTGCTATTGGGCTCTATTGAATAATGAATGTTTTGAATTTTCTCCAAAAGTAAAGTAGTTGCAAACTCATGCTTTTAGAGACTTGTTTGGGCTCATGAGAGGAGTAGAAAAACATCAAAAATTTCAGTCCTGCATGATTCTACCAAGAAATGTGTGTTCATTCAAACCGCTGGTTTTTGATAGTTTGGGCCCTATTGAATAATGAATGTTTTGAATTTTCTCCAAAAGTAAAGTAGTTGCAAACTCATCCTTTTAGAAACTTGTTTGGGCTGTTGAGAGGAGTAAAAAACCATCAAAAATTTCAATCCTGCATGATTCTACCAAGAAATGTGATTCTTCATTCAAAACCTGATTTTTGCTATTGGGCTCTATTGAATAATGAATGTTTTGAATTTTCTCCAAAAGTAAAGGAGTTGCAAACTCATGCTTTTAGAGACTTGTTTGGGCTCATGAGAGGAGTAGAAAAACATCAAAAATTTCAGTCCTGCATGATTCTACCAAGAAATGTGTGTTCATTGAAACCGCTGGTTTTTGATAGTTTGGGCCCTATTGAATAATGAATGTTTTGAATTTTCTCCAAAAGTAAAGTAGTTGCAAACTCATCCTTTTAGAAACTTGTTTGGGCTGTTGAGAGGAGTAAAAAACCATCAAAAATTTCAATCCTGCATGATTCTACCAAGAAATGTGATTCTTCATTCAAAACGCTGGTTTTTGCTATTGGGCTCTTTTGAGTAATGAATGTTTTGAATTTTCTCCAAAAGTAAAGTAGTTGCAAACTCATGCTTTTAGAGACTTGTTTGGGCTCATGAGAGGAGTAGAAAAACATCAAAAATTTCAGTCCTGCATGATTCTACCAAGAAATGTGTGTTCATTCAAACCGCTGGTTTTTGATAGTTTGGGCCCTATTGAATAATGAATGTTTTGAATTTTCTCCAAAAGTAAAGTAGTTGCAAACTCATCCTTTTAGAAACTTGTTTGGGCTGTTGAGAGGAGTAAAAAACCATCAAAAATTTCAATCCTGCATGATTTTACCAAGAAATGTGATTCTTCATTCAAAACCTGATTTTTGCTATTGGGCTCTATTGAATAATGAATGTTTTGAATTTTCTCCAAAAGTAAAGTAGTTGCAAACTCATGCTTTTAGAGACTTGTTTGGGCTCATGAGAGGAGTAGAAAAACATCAAAAATTTCAGTCCTGCATGATTCTACCAAGAAATGTGTGTTCACTGAAACCGCTGGTTTTTGATAGTTTGGGCCCTATTGAATAATGAATGTTTTGAATTTTCTCCAAAAGTAAAGTAGTTGCAAACTCATCCTTTTAGAAACTTGTTTGGGCTGTTGAGAGGAGTAAAAAACCATCAAAAATTTCAATCCTGCATGATTCTACCAAGAAATGTGATTCTTCATTCAAAACGCTGGTTTTTGCTATTGGGCTCTTTTGAGTAATGAATGTTTTGAATTTTCTCCAAAAGTAAAGTAGTTGCAAACTCATGCTTTTAGAGACTTGTTTGGGCTCATGAGAGGAGTAGAAAAACATCAAAAATTTCAGTCCTGCATGATTCTACCAAGAAATGTGTGTTCATTCAAACCGCTGGTTTTTGATAGTTTGGGCCCTATTGAATAATGAATGTTTTGAATTTTCTCCAAAAGTAAAGTAGTTGCAAACTCATCCTTTTAGAAACTTGTTTGAGCTGTTGAGAGGAGTAAAAAACCATCAAAAATTTCAATCCTGCATGATTCTACCAAGAAATGTGATTCTTCATTCAAAACCTGATTTTTGCTATTGGGCTCTATTGAATAATGAATGTTTTGAATTTTCTCCAAAAGTAAAGTAGTTGCAAACTCATGCTTTTAGAGACTTGTTTGGGCTCATGAGAGGAGTAGAAAAACATCAAAAATTTCAGTCCTGCATGATTCTACCAAGAAATGTGTGTTCATTGAAACCGCTGGTTTTTGATAGTTTGGGCCCTATTGAATAATGAATGTTTTGAATTTTCTCCAAAAGTAAAGTAGTTGCAAACTCATCCTTTTAGAAACTTGTTTGGGCTGTTGAGAGGAGTAAAAAACCATCAAAAATTTCAATCCTGCATGATTCTACCAAGAAATGTGATTCTTCATTCAAAACGCTGGTTTTTGCTATTGGGCTCTATTGAATAATGAATGTTTTGAATTTTCTCCAAAAGTAAAGTAGTTGCAAACTCATCCTTTTAGAGACTTGTTTGGGCTCATGAGAGGAGTAGAAAAACATCAAAAATTTCAGTCCTGCACGATTCTACCAAGAAATGTGTGTTCATTCAAACCGCTGGTTTTTGATATTTTGGGCCCTATTGAATAATGAATGTTTTGAATTTTCTCCAAAAGTAAAGTAGTTGCAAACTCATCCTTTTAGAAACTTGTTTGGGCTGTTGAGAGGAGTAAAAAACCATCAAAAATTTCAATCCTGCATGATTCTACCAAGAAATGTGATTCTTCATTCAAAACCTGACTTTTGCTATTGGGCTCTATTGAATAATGAATGTTTTGAATTTTCTCCAAAAGTAAAGTAGTTGCAAACTCATGCTTTTAGAGACTTGTTTGGGCTCATGAGAGGAGTAGAAAAACATCAAAAATTTCAGTCCTGCATGATTCTACCAAGAAATGTGTGTTCATTGAAACCGCTGGTTTTTGATAGTTTGGGCCCTATTGAATAATGAATGTTTTGAATTTTCTCCAAAAGTAAAGTAGTTGCAAACTCATCCTTTTAGAAACTTGTTTGGGCTGTTGAGAGGAGTAAAAAACCATCAAAAATTTCAATCCTGCATGATTCTACCAAGAAATGTGATTCTTCATTCAAAACGCTGGTTTTTGCTATTGGGCTCTTTTGAGTAATGAATGTTTTGAATTTTCTCCAAAAGTAAAGTAGTTGCAAACTCATGCTTTTAGAGACTTGTTTGGGCTCATGAGAGGAGTAGAAAAACATCAAAAATTTCAGTCCTGCATGATTCTACCAAGAAATGTGTGTTCATTCAAACCGCTGGTTTTTGATAGTTTGGGCCCTATTGAATAATGAATGTTTTGAATTTTCTCCAAAAGTAAAGTAGTTGCAAACTCATCCTTTTAGAAACTTGTTTGGGCTGTTGAAAGGAGTAAAAAACCATCAAAAATTTCAATCCTGCATGATTCTACCAAGAAATGTGATTCTTCATTCAAAACCTGATTTTTGCTATTGGGCTCTATTGAATAATGAATGTTTTGAATTTTCTCCAAAAGTAAAGTAGTTGCAAACTCATGCTTTTAGAGACTTGTTTGGGCTCATGAGAGGAGTAGAAAAACATCAAAAATTTCAGTCCTGCATGATTCTACCAAGAAATGTGTGTTCATTGAAACCGCTGGTTTTTGATAGTTTGGGCCCTATTGAATAATGAATGTTTTGAATTTTCTCCAAAAGTAAAGTAGTTGCAAACTCATCCTTTTAGAAACTTGTTTGGGCTGTTGAGAGGAGTAAAAAAACCATCAAAAATTTCAATCCTGCATGATTCTACCAAGAAATGTGATTCTTCATTCAAAACGCTGGTTTTTGCTATTGGGCTCTTTTGAGTAATGAATGTTTTGAATTTTCTCCAAAAGTAAAGTAGTTGCAAACTCATGCTTTTAGAGACTTGTTTGGGCTCATGAGAGGAGTAGAAAAACATCAAAAATTTCAGTCCTGCATGATTCTACCAAGAAATGTGTGTTCATTCAAACCGCTGGTTTTTGATAGTTTGGGCCCTATTGAATAATGAATGTTTTGAATTTTCTCCAAAAGTAAAGTAGTTGCAAACTCATCCTTTTAGAAACTTGTTTGGGCTGTTGAGAGGAGTAAAAAACCATCAAAAATTTCAATCCTGCATGATTCTACCAAGAAATGTGATTCTTCATTCAAAACCTGATTTTTGCTATTGGGCTCTATTGAATAATGAATGTTTTGAATTTTCTCCAAAAGTAAAGTAGTTGCAAACTCATGCTTTTAGAGACTTGTTTGGGCTCATGAGAGGAGTAGAAAAACATCAAAAATTTCAGTCCTGCATGATTCTACCAAGAAATGTGTGTTCATTGAAACCGCTGGTTTTTGATAGTTTGGGCCCTATTGAATAATGAATGTTTTGAATTTTCTCCAAAAGTAAAGTAGTTGCAAACTCATCCTTTTAGAAACTTGTTTGGGCTGTTGAGAGGAGTAAAAAACCATCAAAAATTTCAATCCTGCATGATTCTACCAAGAAATGTGATTCTTCATTCAAAACCTAATTTTTGCTATTGGGCTCTATTGAATAATGAATGTTTTGAATTTTCTCCAAAAGTAAAGTAGTTGCAAACTCATGCTTTTAGAGACTTGTTTGGGCTCATGAGAGGAGTAGAAAAACATCAAAAATTTCAGTCCTGCATGATTCTACCAAGAAATGTGTGTTCATTGAAACCGCTGGTTTTTGATAGTTTGGGCCCTATTGAATAATGAATGTTTTGAATTTTCTCCAAAAGTAAAGTAGTTGCAAACTCATCCTTTTAGAAACTTGTTTGGGCTGTTGAGAGGAGTAAAAAACCATCAAAAATTTCAATCCTGCATGATTCTACCAAGAAATGTGATTCTTCATTCAAAACGCTGGTTTTTGCTATTGGGCTCTTTTGAGTAATGAATGTTTTGAATTTTCTCCAAAAGTAAAGTAGTTGCAAAATCATGCTTTCAGAGACTTGTTTGGGCTCATGAGAGGAGTAGAAAAACATCAAAAATTTCAGTCCTGCATGATTCTACCAAGAAATGTGTGTTCATTCAAACCGCTGGTTTTTGATCGTTTGGGCCCTATTGAATAATGAATGTTTTGAATTTTCTCCAAAAGTAAAGTAGTTGCAAACTCATCCTTTTAGAAACTTGTTTGGGCTGTTGAGAGGAGTAAAAAACCATCAAAAATTTCAATCCTGCATGATTTTACCAAGAAATGTGATTCTTCATTCAAAACCTGATTTTTGCTATTGGGCTCTATTGAATAGTGAATGTTTTGAATTTTCTCCAAAAGTAAAGTAGTTGCAAACTCATGCTTTTAGAGACTTGTTTGGGCTCATGAGAGGAGTAGAAAAACATCAAAAATTTCAGTCCTGCATGATTCTACCAAGAAATGTGTGTTCACTGAAACCGCTGGTTTTTGATAGTTTGGGCCCTATTGAATAATGAATGTTTTGAATTTTCTCCAAAAGTAAAGTAGTTGCAAACTCATCCTTTTAGAAACTTGTTTGGGCTGTTGAGAGGAGTAAAAAACCATCAAAAATTTCAATTCTGCATGATTCTACCAAGAAATGTGATTCTTCATTCAAAACGCTGGTTTTTGCTATTGGGCTCTTTTGAGTAATGAATGTTTTGAATTTTCTCCAAAAGTAAAGTAGTTGCAAACTCATGCTTTTAGAGACTTGTTTGGGCTCATGAGAGTAGAAAAACATCAAAAATTTCAGTCCTGCATGATTCTACCAAGAAATGTGTGTTCATTGAAACCGCTGGTTTTTGATAGTTTTGGCCCTATTGAATAATGAATGTTTTGAATTTTCTCCAAAAGTAAAGTAGTTGCAAACTCATCCTTTTAGAAACTTGTTTGGGCTGTTGAGAGGAGTAAAAAACCATCAAAAATTTCAATCCTGCATGATTCTACCAAGAAATGTGATTCTTCATTCAAAACCTGATTTTTGCTATTGGGCTCTATTGAATAATGAATGTTTTGAATTTTCCCCAAAAGTAAAGTAGTTGCAAACTCATGCTTTTAGAGACTTGTTTGGGCTCATGAGAGGAGTAGAAAAACATCAAAAATTTCAGTCCTGCATGATTCTACCAAGAAATGTGTGTTCATTGAAACCGCTGGTTTTTGATAGTTTGGGCCCTATTGAATAATGAATGTTTTGAATTTTCTCCAAAAGTAAAGTAGTTGCAAACTCATCCTTTTAGAAACTTGTTTGGGCTGTTGAGAGGAGTAAAAAACCATCAAAAATTTCAATCCTGCATGATTCTACCAAGAAATGTGATTCTTCATTCAAAACGCTGGTTTTTGCTATTGGGCTCTTTTGAGTAATGAATGTTTTGAATTTTCTCCAAAAGTAAAGTAGTTGCAAACTCATGCTTTTAGAGACTTGTTTGGGCTCATGAGAGGAGTAGAAAAACATCAAAAATTTCAGTCCTGCATGATTCTACCAAGAAATGTGTGTTCATTGAAACCGCTGGTTTTTGATAGTTTGGGCCCTATTGAATAATGAATGTTTTGAATTTTCTCCAAAAGTAAAGTAGTTGCAAACTCATCCTTTTAGAAACTTGTTTGGGCTGTTGAAAGGAGTAAAAAACCATCAAAAATTTCAATCCTGCATGATTCTACCAAGAAATGTGATTCTTCATTCAAAACCTGATTTTTGCTATTGGGCTCTATTGAATAATGAATGTTTTGAATTTTCTCCAAAAGTAAAGTAGTTGCAAACTCATGCTTTTAGAGACTTGTTTGGGCTCATGAGAGGAGTAGAAAAACATCAAAAATTTCAGTCCTGCATGATTCTACCAAGAAATGTGTGTTCATTGAAACCGCTGGTTTTTGATAGTTTGGGCCCTATTGAATAATGAATGTTTTGAATTTTCTCCAAAAGTAAAGTAGTTGCAAACTCATCCTTTTAGAAACTTGTTTGGGCTGTTGAGAGGAGTAAAAAAACCATCAAAAATTTCAATCCTGCATGATTCTACCAAGAAATGTGATTCTTCATTCAAAACGCTGGTTTTTGCTATTGGGCTCTTTTGAGTAATGAATGTTTTGAATTTTCTCCAAAAGTAAAGTAGTTGCAAACTCATGCTTTTAGAGACTTGTTTGGGCTCATGAGAGGAGTAGAAAAACATCAAAAATTTCAGTCCTGCATGATTCTACCAAGAAATGTGTGTTCATTCAAACCGCTGGTTTTTGATAGTTTGGGCCCTATTGAATAATGAATGTTTTGAATTTTCTCCAAAAGTAAAGTAGTTGCAAACTCATCCTTTTAGAAACTTGTTTGGGCTGTTGAGAGGAGTAAAAAACCATCAAAAATTTCAATCCTGCATGATTCTACCAAGAAATGTGATTCTTCATTCAAAACCTGATTTTTGCTATTGGGCTCTATTGAATAATGAATGTTTTGAATTTTCTCCAAAAGTAAAGTAGTTGCAAACTCATGCTTTTAGAGACTTGTTTGGGCTCATGAGAGGAGTAGAAAAACATCAAAAATTTCAGTCCTGCATGATTCTACCAAGAAATGTGTGTTCATTGAAACCGCTGGTTTTTGATAGTTTGGGCCCTATTGAATAATGAATGTTTTGAATTTTCTCCAAAAGTAAAGTAGTTGCAAACTCATCCTTTTAGAAACTTGTTTGGGCTGTTGAGAGGAGTAAAAAACCATCAAAAATTTCAATCCTGCATGATTCTACCAAGAAATGTGATTCTTCATTCAAAACCTAATTTTTGCTATTGGGCTCTATTGAATAATGAATGTTTTGAATTTTCTCCAAAAGTAAAGTAGTTGCAAACTCATGCTTTTAGAGACTTGTTTGGGCTCATGAGAGGAGTAGAAAAACATCAAAAATTTCAGTCCTGCATGATTCTACCAAGAAATGTGTGTTCATTGAAACCGCTGGTTTTTGATAGTTTGGGCCCTATTGAATAATGAATGTTTTGAATTTTCTCCAAAAGTAAAGTAGTTGCAAACTCATCCTTTTAGAAACTTGTTTGGGCTGTTGAGAGGAGTAAAAAACCATCAAAAATTTCAATCCTGCATGATTCTACCAAGAAATGTGATTCTTCATTCAAAACGCTGGTTTTTGCTATTGGGCTCTTTTGAGTAATGAATGTTTTGAATTTTCTCCAAAAGTAAAGTAGTTGCAAAATCATGCTTTTAGAGACTTGTTTGGGCTCATGAGAGGAGTAGAAAAACATCAAAAATTTCAGTCCTGCATGATTCTACCAAGAAATGTGTGTTCATTCAAACCGCTGGTTTTTGATCGTTTGGGCCCTATTGAATAATGAATGTTTTGAATTTTCTCCAAAAGTAAAGTAGTTGCAAACTCATCCTTTTAGAAACTTGTTTGGGCTGTTGAGAGGAGTAAAAAACCATCAAAAATTTCAATCCTGCATGATTTTACCAAGAAATGTGATTCTTCATTCAAAACCTGATTTTTGCTATTGGGCTCTATTGAATAGTGAATGTTTTGAATTTTCTCCAAAAGTAAAGTAGTTGCAAACTCATGCTTTTAGAGACTTGTTTGGGCTCATGAGAGGAGTAGAAAAACATCAAAAATTTCAGTCCTGCATGATTCTACCAAGAAATGTGTGTTCACTGAAACCGCTGGTTTTTGATAGTTTGGGCCCTATTGAATAATGAATGTTTTGAATTTTCTCCAAAAGTAAAGTAGTTGCAAACTCATCCTTTTAGAAACTTGTTTGGGCTGTTGAGAGGAGTAAAAAACCATCAAAAATTTCAATCCTGCATGATTCTACCAAGAAATGTGATTCTTCATTCAAAACGCTGGTTTTTGCTATTGGGCTCTTTTGAGTAATGAATGTTTTGAATTTTCTCCAAAAGTAAAGTAGTTGCAAACTCATGCTTTTAGAGACTTGTTTGGGCTCATGAGAGTAGAAAAACATCAAAAATTTCAGTCCTGCATGATTCTACCAAGAAATGTGTGTTCATTGAAACCGCTGGTTTTTGATAGTTTTGGCCCTATTGAATAATGAATGTTTTGAATTTTCTCCAAAAGTAAAGTAGTTGCAAACTCATCCTTTTAGAAACTTGTTTGGGCTGTTGAGAGGAGTAAAAAACCATCAAAAATTTCAATCCTGCATGATTCTACCAAGAAATGTGATTCTTCATTCAAAACCTGATTTTTGCTATTGGGCTCTATTGAATAATGAATGTTTTGAATTTTCCCCAAAAGTAAAGTAGTTGCAAACTCATGCTTTTAGAGACTTGTTTGGGCTCATGAGAGGAGTAGAAAAACATCAAAAATTTCAGTCCTGCATGATTCTACCAAGAAATGTGTGTTCATTGAAACCGCTGGTTTTTGATAGTTTGGGCCCTATTGAATAATGAATGTTTTGAATTTTCTCCAAAAGTAAAGTAGTTGCAAACTCATCCTTTTAGAAACTTGTTTGGGCTGTTGAGAGGAGTAAAAAACCATCAAAAATTTCAATCCTGCATGATTCTACCAAGAAATGTGATTCTTCATTCAAAACGCTGGTTTTTGCTATTGGGCTCTTTTGAGTAATGAATGTTTTGAATTTTCTCCAAAAGTAAAGTAGTTGCAAACTCATGCTTTTAGAGACTTGTTTGGGCTCATGAGAGGAGTAGAAAAACATCAAAAATTTCAGTCCTGCATGATTCTACCAAGAAATGTGTGTTCATTCAAACCGCTGGTTTTTGATAGTTTGGGCCCTATTGAATAATGAATGTTTTGAATTTTCTCCAAAAGTAAAGTAGTTGCAAACTCATCCTTTTAGAAACTTGTTTGGGCTGTTGAGAGGAGTAAAAATCCATCAAAAATTTCAATCCTGCATGATTTTACCAAGAAATGTGATTCTTCATTCAAAACCTGATTTTTGCTATTGGGCTCTATTGAATATTGAATGTTTTGAATTTTCTCCAAAAGTAAAGTAGTTGCAAACTCATGCTTTTAGAGACTTGTTTGGGCTCATGAGAGGAGTAGAAAAACATCAAAAATTTCAGTCCTGCATGATTCTACCAAGAAATGTGTGTTCACTGAAACCGCTGGTTTTTGATAGTTTGGGCCCTATTGAATAATGAATGTTTTGAATTTTCTCCAAAAGTAAAGTAGTTGCAAACTCATCCTTTTAGAAACTTGTTTGGGCTGTTGAGAGGAGTAAAAAACCATCAAAAATTTCAATCCTGCATGATTCTACCAAGAAATGTGATTCTTCATTCAAAACGCTGGTTTTTGCTATTGGGCTCTTTTGAGTAATGAATGTTTTGAATTTTCTCCAAAAGTAAAGTAGTTGCAAACTCATGCTTTTAGAGACTTGTTTGGGCTCATGAGAGTAGAAAAACATCAAAAATTTCAGTCCTGCATGATTCTACCAAGAAATGTGTGTTCATTGAAACCGCTGGTTTTTGATAGTTTGGGCCCTATTGAATAATGAATGTTTTGAATTTTCTCCAAAAGTAAAGTAGTTGCAAACTCATCCTTTTAGAAACTTGTTTGGGCTGTTGAGAGGAGTAAAAAACCATCAAAAATTTCAATCCTGCATGATTCTACCAAGAAATGTGATTCTTCATTCAAAACGCTGGTTTTTGCTATTGGGCTCTTTTGAGTAATGAATGTTTTGAATTTTCTCCAAAAGTAAAGTAGTTGCAAACTCATGCTTTTAGAGACTTGTTTGGGCTCATGAGAGGAGTAGAAAAACATCAAAAATTTCAGTCCTGCATGATTCTACCAAGAAATGTGTGTTCATTCAAACCGCTGGTTTTTGATAGTTTGGGCCCTATTGAATAATGAATGTTTTGAATTTTCTCCAAAAGTAAAGTAGTTGCAAACTCATCCTTTTAGAAACTTGTTTGGGCTGTTGAGAGGAGTAAAAATCCATCAAAAATTTCAATCCTGCATGATTTTACCAAGAAATGTGATTCTTCATTCAAAACCTGATTTTTGCTATTGGGCTCTATTGAATATTGAATGTTTTGAATTTTCTCCAAAAGTAAAGTAGTTGCAAACTCATGCTTTTAGAGACTTGTTTGGGCTCATGAGAGGAGTAGAAAAACATCAAAAATTTCAGTCCTGCATGATTCTACCAAGAAATGTGTGTTCACTGAAACCGCTGGTTTTTGATAGTTTGGGCCCTATTGAATAATGAATGTTTTGAATTTTCTCCAAAAGTAAAGTAGTTGCAAACTCATCCTTTTAGAAACTTGTTTGGGCTGTTGAGAGGAGTAAAAAACCATCAAAAATTTCAATCCTGCATGATTCTACCAAGAAATGTGATTCTTCATTCAAAACGCTGGTTTTTGCTATTGGGCTCTTTTGAGTAATGAATGTTTTGAATTTTCTCCAAAAGTAAAGTAGTTGCAAACTCATGCTTTTAGAGACTTGTTTGGGCTCATGAGAGTAGAAAAACATCAAAAATTTCAGTCCTGCATGATTCTACCAAGAAATGTGTGTTCATTGAAACCGCTGGTTTTTGATAGTTTGGGCCCTATTGAATAATGAATGTTTTGAATTTTCTCCAAAAGTAAAGTAGTTGCAAACTCATCCTTTTAGAAACTTGTTTGGGCTGTTGAGAGGAGTAAAAAACCATCAAAAATTTCAATCCTGCATGATTCTACCAAGAAATGTGATTCTTCATTCAAAACCTGATTTTTGCTATTGGGCTCTATTGAATAATGAATGTTTTGAATTTTCTCCAAAAGTAAAGTAGTTGCAAACTCATGCTTTTAGAGACTTGTTTGGGCTCATGAGAGGAGTAGAAAAACATCAAAAATTTCAGTCCTGCATGATTCTACCAAGAAATGTGTGTTCATTGAAACCGCTGGTTTTTGATCGTTTGGGCCCTATTGAATAATGAATGTTTTGAATTTTCTCCAAAAGTAAAGTAGTTGCAAACTCATCCTTTTAGAAACTTGTTTGGGCTGTTGAGAGGAGTAAAATACCGTCAAAAATTTCAATCCTGCATGATTCTACCAAGAAATGTGATTCTTCATTCAAAACGCTGGTTTTTGCTATTGGGCTCTATTGAATAATGAATGTTTTGAATTTTCTCCAAAAGTAAAGTAGTTGCAAACTCATGCTTTTAGAGACTTGTTTGGGCTCATGAGAGGAGTAGAAAAACATCAAAAATTTCAGTCCTGCATGATTCTACCAAGAAATGTGTGTTCATTGAAACCGCTGGTTTTTGATAGTTTGGGCCCTATTGAATAATGAATGTTTTGAATTTTCTCCAAAAGTAAAGTAGTTGCAAACTCATCCTTTTAGAAACTTGTTTGGGCTGTTGAGAGGAGTAAAAAACCATCAAAAATTTCAATCCTGCATGATTCTACCAAGAAATGTGATTCTTCATTCAAAACGCTGGTTTTTGCTATTGGGCTCTATTGAATAATGAATGTTTTGAATTTTCTCCAAAAGTAAAGTAGTTGCAAACTCATGCTTTTAGAGACTTGTTTGGGCTCATGAGAGGAGTAGAAAAACATCAAAAATTTCAGTCCTGCATGATTCTACCAAGAAATGTGTGTTCATTGAAACCGCTGGTTTTTGATAGTTTGGGCCCTATTGAATAATGAATGTTTTGAATTTTCTCCAAAAGTAAAGTAGTTGCAAACTCATCCTTTTAGAAACTTGTTTGGGCTGTTGAGAGGAGTAAAAAACCATCAAAAATTTCAATCCTGCATGATTCTACCAAGAAATGTGATTCTTCATTCAAAACCTAATTTTTGCTATTGGGCTCTATTGAATAATGAATGTTTTGAATTTTCTCCAAAAGTAAAGTAGTTGCAAACTCATGCTTTTAGAGACTTGTTTGGGCTCATGAGAGGAGTAGAAAAACATCAAAAATTTCAGTCCTGCATGATTCTACCAAGAAATGTGTGTTCATTGAAACCGCTGGTTTTTGATAGTTTGGGCCCTATTGAATAATGAATGTTTTGAATTTTCTCCAAAAGTAAAGTAGTTGCAAACTCATCCTTTTAGAAACTTGTTTGGGCTGTTGAGAGGAGTAAAAAACCATCAAAAATTTCAATCCTGCATGATTCTACCAAGAAATGTGATTCTTCATTCAAAACGCTGGTTTTTGCTATTGGGCTCTTTTGAGTAATGAATGTTTTGAATTTTCTCCAAAAGTAAAGTAGTTGCAAAATCATGCTTTTAGAGACTTGTTTGGGCTCATGAGAGGAGTAGAAAAACATCAAAAATTTCAGTCCTGCATGATTCTACCAAGAAATGTGTGTTCATTCAAACCGCTGGTTTTTGATCGTTTGGGCCCTATTGAATAATGAATGTTTTGAATTTTCTCCAAAAGTAAAGTAGTTGCAAACTCATCCTTTTAGAAACTTGTTTGGGCTGTTGAGAGGAGTAAAAAACCATCAAAAATTTCAATCCTGCATGATTTTACCAAGAAATGAGATTCTTCATTCAAAACCTGATTTTTGCTATTGGGCTCTATTGAATAGTGAATGTTTTGAATTTTCTCCAAAAGTAAAGTAGTTGCAAACTCATGCTTTTAGAGACTTGTTTGGGCTCATGAGAGGAGTAGAAAAACATCAAAAATTTCAGTCCTGCATGATTCTACCAAGAAATGTGTGTTCACTGAAACCGCTGGTTTTTGATAGTTTGGGCCCTATTGAATAATGAATGTTTTGAATTTTCTCCAAAAGTAAAGTAGTTGCAAACTCATCCTTTTAGAAACTTGTTTGGGCTGTTGAGAGGAGTAAAAAACCATCAAAAATTTCAATCCTGCATGATTCTACCAAGAAATGTGATTCTTCATTCAAAACGCTGGTTTTTGCTATTGGGCTCTTTTGAGTAATGAATGTTTTGAATTTTCTCCAAAAGTAAAGTAGTTGCAAACTCATGCTTTTAGAGACTTGTTTGGGCTCATGAGAGTAGAAAAACATCAAAAATTTCAGTCCTGCATGATTCTACCAAGAAATGTGTGTTCATTGAAACCGCTGGTTTTTGATAGTTTGGGCCCTATTGAATAATGAATGTTTTGAATTTTCTCCAAAAGTAAAGTAGTTGCAAACTCATCCTTTTAGAAACTTGTTTGGGCTGTTGAGAGGAGTAAAAAACCATCAAAAATTTCAATCCTGCATGATTCTACCAAGAAATGTGATTCTTCATTCAAAACCTGATTTTTGCTATTGGGCTCTATTGAATAATGAATGTTTTGAATTTTCTCCAAAAGTAAAGTAGTTGCAAACTCATGCTTTTAGAGACTTGTTTGGGCTCATGAGAGGAGTAGAAAAACATCAAAAATTTCAGTCCTGCATGATTCTACCAAGAAATGTGTGTTCATTGAAACCGCTGGTTTTTGATAGTTTGGGCCCTATTGAATAATGAATGTTTTGAATTTTCTCCAAAAGTAAAGTAGTTGCAAACTAATCCTTTTAGAAACTTGTTTGGGCTGTTGAGAGGAGTAAAATACCGTCAAAAATTTCAATCCTGCATGATTCTACCAAGAAATGTGATTCTTCATTCAAAACGCTGGTTTTTGCTATTGGGCTCTATTGAATAATGAATGTTTTGAATTTTCTCCAAAAGTAAAGTAGTTGCAAACTCATGCTTTTAGAGACTTGTTTGGGCTCATGAGAGGAGTAGAAAAACATCAAAAATTTCAGTCCTGCATGATTCTACCAAGAAATGTGTGTTCATTGAAACCGCTGGTTTTTGATAGTTTGGGCCCTATTGAATAATGAATGTTTTGAATTTTCTCCAAAAGTAAAGTAGTTGCAAACTCATCCTTTTAGAAACTTGTTTGGGCTGTTGAGAGGAGTAAAAAACCATCAAAAATTTCAATCCTGCATGATTTTACCAAGAAATGTGATTCTTCATTCAAAACCTGATTATTGCTATTGGGCTCTATTGAATAATGAATGTTTTGAATTTTCTCCAAAAGTAAAGTAGTTGCAAACTCATGCTTTTAGAGACTTGTTTGGGATCATGAGAGGAGTAGAAAAACATCAAAAATTTCAGTCCTGCATGATTCTACCAAGAAATGTGTGTTCATTGAAACCGCTGGTTTTTGATAGTTTTGGCCCTATTGATTAATGAATGTTTTGAATTTTCTCCAAAAGTAAAGTAGTTGCAAACTCATCCTTTTAGAAACTTGTTTGGGCTGTTGAGAGGAGTAAAAAACCATCAAAAATTTCAATCCTGCATGATTCTACCAAGAAATGTGATTCTTCATTCAAAACCTGATTTTTGCTATTGGGCTCTATTGAATAATGAATGTTTTGAATTTTCCCCAAAAGTAAAGTAGTTGCAAACTCATGCTTTTAGAGACTTGTTTGGGCTCATGAGAGGAGTAGAAAAACATCAAAAATTTCAGTCCTGCATGATTCTACCAAGAAATGTGTGTTCATTGAAACCGCTGGTTTTTGATAGTTTGGGCCCTATTGAATAATGAATGTTTTGAATTTTCTCCAAAAGTAAAGTAGTTGCAAACTCATCCTTTTAGAAACTTGTTTGGGCTGTTGAGAGGAGTAAAAAACCATCAAAAATTTCAATCCTGCATGATTCTACCAAGAAATGTGATTCTTCATTCAAAACGCTGGTTTTTGCTATTGGGCTCTTTTGAGTAATGAATGTTTTGAATTTTCTCCAAAAGTAAAGTAGTTGCAAACTCATGCTTTTAGAGACTTGTTTGGGCTCATGAGAGTAGAAAAACATCAAAAATTTCAGTCCTGCATGATTCTACCAAGAAATGTGTGTTCATTCAAACCGCTGGTTTTTGATAGTTTGGGCCCTATTGAATAATGAATGTTTTGAATTTTCTCCAAAAGTAAAGTAGTTGCAAACTCATCCTTTTAGAAACTTGTTTGGGCTGTTGAGAGGAGTAAAAAACCATCAAAAATTTCAATCCTGCATGATTCTACCAAGAAATGTGATTCTTCATTCAAAACCTGATTTTTGCTATTGGGCTCTATTGAATAATGAATGTTTTGAATTTTCTCCAAAAGTAAAGTAGTTGCAAACTCATGCTTTTAGAGACTTGTTTGGGCTCATGAGAGGAGTAGAAAAACATCAAAAATTTCAGTCCTGCATGATTCTACCAAGAAATGTGTGTTCATTGAAACCGCTGGTTTTTGATCGTTTGGGCCCTATTGAATAATGAATGTTTTGAATTTTCTCCAAAAGTAAAGTAGTTGCAAACTCATCCTTTTAGAAACTTGTTTGGGCTGTTGAGAGGAGTAAAATACTGTCAAAAATTTAAATCCTGCATGATTCTACCAAGAAATGTGATTCTTCATTCAAAACGCTGGTTTTTGCTATTGGGCTCTATTGAATAATGAATGTTTTGAATTTTCTCCAAAAGTAAAGTAGTTGCAAACTCATGCTTTTAGAGACTTGTTTGGGCTCATGAGAGGAGTAGAAAAACATCAAAAATTTCAGTCCTGTATGATTCTACCAAGAAATGTGTGTTCATTGAAACCGCTGGTTTTTGATAGTTTGGGCCCTATTGAATAATGAATGTTTTGAATTTTCTCCAAAAGTAAAGTAGTTGCAAACTCATCCTTTTAGAAACTTGTTTGGGCTGTTGAGAGGAGTAAAAAACCATCAAAAATTTCAATCCTGCATGATTTTACCAAGAAATGTGATTCTTCATTCAAAACCTGATTTTTGCTATTGGGCTCTATTGAATAATGAATGTTTTGAATTTTCTCCAAAAGTAAAGTAGTTGCAAACTCATGCTTTTAGAGACTTGTTTGGGCTCATGAGAGGAGTAAAAAACCATCAAAAATTTCAATCCTGCATGATTCTACCAAGAAATGTGATTCTTCATTCAAAACCTGACTTTTGCTATTGGGCTCTATTGAATAATGAATGTTTTGAATTTTCTCCAAAAGTAAAGTAGTTGCAAACTCATGCTTTTAGAGACTTGTTTGGGCTCATGAGAGGAGTAGAAAAACATCAAAAATTTCAGTCCTGCATGATTCTACCAAGAAATGTGTGTTCATTGAAACCGCTGGTTTTTGATAGTTTGGGCCCTATTGAATAATGAATGTTTTGAATTTTCTCCAAAAGTAAAGTAGTTGCAAACTCATCCTTTTAGAAACTTGTTTGGGCTGTTGAGAGGAGTAAAAAACCATCAAAAATTTCAATCCTGCATGATTCTACCAAGAAATGTGATTCTTCATTCAAAACGCTGGTTTTTGCTATTGGGCTCTTTTGAGTAATGAATGTTTTGAATTTTCTCCAAAAGTAAAGTAGTTGCAAACTCATGCTTTTAGAGACTTGTTTGGGCTCATGAGAGGAGTAGAAAAACATCAAAAATTTCAGTCCTGCATGATTCTACCAAGAAATGTGTGTTCATTCAAACCGCTGGTTTTTGATAGTTTGGGCCCTATTGAATAATGAATGTTTTGAATTTTCTCCAAAAGTAAAGTAGTTGCAAACTCATCCTTTTAGAAACTTGTTTGGGCTGTTGAGAGGAGTAAAAAACCATCAAAAATTTCAATCCTGCATGATTCTACCAAGAAATGTGATTCTTCATTCAAAACGCTGGTTTTTGCTATTGGGCTCTTTTGAGTAATGAATGTTTTGAATTTTCTCCAAAAGTAAAGTAGTTGCAAACTCATGCTTTTAGAGACTTGTTTGGGCTCATGAGAGGAGTAGAAAAACATCAAAAATTTCAGTCCTGCATGATTCTACCAAGAAATGTGTGTTCATTGAAACCGCTGGTTTTTGATAGTTTGGGCCCTATTGAATAATGAATGTTTTGAATTTTCTCCAAAAGTAAAGTAGTTGCAAACTCATCCTTTTAGAAACTTGTTTGGGCTGTTGAGAGGAGTAAAAAACCATCAAAAATTTCAATCCTGCATGATTCTACCAAGAAATGTGATTCTTCATTCAAAACGCTGGTTTTTGCTATTGGGCTCTTTTGAGTAATGAATGTTTTGAATTTTCTCCAAAAGTAAAGTAGTTGCAAACTCATGCTTTTAGAGACTTGTTTGGGCTCATGAGGGTAGAAAAACATCAAAAATTTCAGTCCTGCATGATTCTACCAAGAAATGTGTGTTCATTCAAACCGCTGGTTTTTGATAGTTTGGGCCCTATTGAATAATGAATGTTTTGAATTTTCTCCAAAAGTAAAGTAGTTGCAAACTCATCCTTTTAGAAACTTGTTTGGGCTGTTGAGAGGAGTAAAAAACCATCAAAAATTTCAATCCTGCATGATTCTACCAAGAAATGTGATTCTTCATTCAAAACCTGATTTTTGCTATTGGGCTCTATTGAATAATGAATGTTTTGAATTTTCTCCAAAAGTAAAGTAGTTGCAAACTCATGCTTTTAGAGACTTGTTTGGGCTCATGAGAGGAGTAGAAAAACATCAAAAATTTCAGTCCTGCATGATTCTACCAAGAAATGTGTGTTCATTGAAACCGCTGGTTTTTGATAGTTTGGGCCCTATTGAATAATGAATGTTTTGAATTTTCTCCAAAAGTAAAGTAGTTGCAAACTCATCCTTTTAGAAACTTGTTTGGGCTGTTGAGAGGAGTAAAAAAACCATCAAAAATTTCAATCCTGCATGATTCTACCAAGAAATGTGATTCTTCATTCAAAACGCTGGTTTTTGCTATTGGGCTCTTTTGAGTAATGAATGTTTTGAATTTTCTCCAAAAGTAAAGTAGTTGCAAACTCATGCTTTTAGAGACTTGTTTGGGCTCATGAGAGGAGTAGAAAAACATCAAAAATTTCAGTCCTGCATGATTCTACCAAGAAATGTGTGTTCATTCAAACCGCTGGTTTTTGATAGTTTGGGCCCTATTGAATAATGAATGTTTTGAATTTTCTCCAAAAGTAAAGTAGTTGCAAACTCATCCTTTTAGAAACTTGTTTGGGCTGTTGAGAGGAGTAAAAAACCATCAAAAATTTCAATCCTGCATGATTCTACCAAGAAATGTGATTCTTCATTCAAAACCTGATTTTTGCTATTGGGCTCTATTGAATAATGAATGTTTTGAATTTTTTCCAAAAGTAAAGTAGTTGCAAACTCATGCTTTTAGAGACTTGTTTGGGCTCATGAGAGGAGTAGAAAAACATCAAAAATTTCAGTCCTGCATGATTCTACCAAGAAATGTGTGTTCATTGAAACCGCTGGTTTTTGATAGTTTGGGCCCTATTGAATAATGAATGTTTTGAATTTTCTCCAAAAGTAAAGTAGTTGCAAACTCATCCTTTTAGAAACTTGTTTGGGCTGTTGAGAGGAGTAAAAAACCATCAAAAATTTCAATCCTGCATGATTCTACCAAGAAATGTGATTCTTCATTCAAAACCTAATTTTTGCTATTGGGCTCTATTGAATAATGAATGTTTTGAATTTTCTCCAAAAGTAAAGTAGTTGCAAACTCATGCTTTTAGAGACTTGTTTGGGCTCATGAGAGGAGTAGAAAAACATCAAAAATTTCAGTCCTGCATGATTCTACCAAGAAATGTGTGTTCATTGAAACCGCTGGTTTTTGATAGTTTGGGCCCTATTGAATAATGAATGTTTTGAATTTTCTCCAAAAGTAAAGTAGTTGCAAACTCATCCTTTTAGAAACTTGTTTGGGCTGTTGAGAGGAGTAAAAAACCATCAAAAATTTCAATCCTGCATGATTCTACCAAGAAATGTGATTCTTCATTCAAAACGCTGGTTTTTGCTATTGGGCTCTTTTGAGTAATGAATGTTTTGAATTTTCTCCAAAAGTAAAGTAGTTGCAAAATCATGCTTTTAGAGACTTGTTTGGGCTCATGAGAGGAGTAGAAAAACATCAAAAATTTCAGTCCTGCATGACTCTACCAAGAAATGTGTGTTCATTCAAACCGCTGGTTTTTGATCGTTTGGGCCCTATTGAATAATGAATGTTTTGAATTTTCTCCAAAAGTAAAGTAGCTGCAAACTCATCCTTTTAGAAACTTGTTTGGGCTGTTGAGAGGAGTAAAAAACCATCAAAAATTTCAATCCTGCATGATTTTACCAAGAAATGTGATTCTTCATTCAAAACCTGATTTTTGCTATTGGGCTCTATTGAATAGTGAATGTTTTGAATTTTCTCCAAAAGTAAAGTAGTTGCAAACTCATGCTTTTAGAGACTTGTTTGGGCTCATGAGAGGAGTAGAAAAACATCAAAAATTTCAGTCCTGCATGATTCTACCAAGAAATGTGTGTTCACTGAAACCGCTGGTTTTTGATAGTTTGGGCCCTATTGAATAATGAATGTTTTGAATTTTCTCCAAAAGTAAAGTAGTTGCAAACTCATCCTTTTAGAAACTTGTTTGGGCTGTTGAGAGGAGTAAAAAACCATCAAAAATTTCAATCCTGCATGATTCTACCAAGAAATGTGATTCTTCATTCAAAACGCTGGTTTTTGCTATTGGGCTCTTTTGAGTAATGAATGTTTTGAATTTTCTCCAAAAGTAAAGTAGTTGCAAACTCATGCTTTTAGAGACTTGTTTGGGCTCATGAGAGTAGAAAAACATCAAAAATTTCAGTCCTGCATGATTCTACCAAGAAATGTGTGTTCATTGAAACCGCTGGTTTTTGATAGTTTTGGCCCTATTGAATAATGAATGTTTTGAATTTTCTCCAAAAGTAAAGTAGTTGCAAACTCATCCTTTTAGAAACTTGTTTGGGCTGTTGAGAGGAGTAAAAAACCATCAAAAATTTCAATCCTGCATGATTCTACCAAGAAATGTGATTCTTCATTCAAAACCTGATTTTTGCTATTGGGCTCTATTGAATAATGAATGTTTTGAATTTTCCCCAAAAGTAAAGTAGTTGCAAACTCATGCTTTTAGAGACTTGTTTGGGCTCATGAGAGGAGTAGAAAAACATCAAAAATTTCAGTCCTGCATGATTCTACCAAGAAATGTGTGTTCATTGAAACCGCTGGTTTTTGATAGTTTGGGCCCTATTGAATAATGAATGTTTTGAATTTTCTCCAAAAGTAAAGTAGTTGCAAACTCATCCTTTTAGAAACTTGTTTGGGCTGTTGAGAGGAGTAAAAAACCATCAAAAATTTCAATCCTGCATGATTCTACCAAGAAATGTGATTCTTCATTCAAAACGCTGGTTTTTGCTATTGGGCTCTTTTGAGTAATGAATGTTTTGAATTTTCTCCAAAAGTAAAGTAGTTGCAAACTCATGCTTTTAGAGACTTGTTTGGGCTCATGAGAGGAGTAGAAAAACATCAAAAATTTCAGTCCTGCATGATTCTACCAAGAAATGTGTGTTCATTCAAACCGCTGGTTTTTGATCGTTTGGGCCCTATTGAATAATGAATGTTTTGAATTTTCTCCAAAAGTAAAGTAGCTGCAAACTCATCCTTTTAGAAACTTGTTTGGGCTGTTGAGAGGAGTAAAAAACCATCAAAAATTTCAATCCTGCATGATTTTACCAAGAAATGTGATTCTTCATTCAAAACCTGATTTTTGCTATTGGGCTCTATTGAATAGTGAATGTTTTGAATTTTCTCCAAAAGTAAAGTAGTTGCAAACTCATGCTTTTAGAGACTTGTTTGGGCTCATGAGAGGAGTAGAAAAACATCAAAAATTTCAGTCCTGCATGATTCTACCAAGAAATGTGTGTTCACTGAAACCGCTGGTTTTTGATAGTTTGGGCCCTATTGAATAATGAATGTTTTGAATTTTCTCCAAAAGTAAAGTAGTTGCAAACTCATCCTTTTAGAAACTTGTTTGGGCTGTTGAGAGGAGTAAAAAACCATCAAAAATTTCAATCCTGCATGATTCTACCAAGAAATGTGATTCTTCATTCAAAACGCTGGTTTTTGCTATTGGGCTCTTTTGAGTAATGAATGTTTTGAATTTTCTCCAAAAGTAAAGTAGTTGCAAACTCATGCTTTTAGAGACTTGTTTGGGCTCATGAGAGTAGAAAAACATCAAAAATTTCAGTCCTGCATGATTCTACCAAGAAATGTGTGTTCATTGAAACCGCTGGTTTTTGATAGTTTTGGCCCTATTGAATAATGAATGTTTTGAATTTTCTCCAAAAGTAAAGTAGTTGCAAACTCATCCTTTTAGAAACTTGTTTGGGCTGTTGAGAGGAGTAAAAAACCATCAAAAATTTCAATCCTGCATGATTCTACCAAGAAATGTGATTCTTCATTCAAAACCTGATTTTTGCTATTGGGCTCTATTGAATAATGAATGTTTTGAATTTTCCCCAAAAGTAAAGTAGTTGCAAACTCATGCTTTTAGAGACTTGTTTGGGCTCATGAGAGGAGTAGAAAAACATCAAAAATTTCAGTCCTGCATGATTCTACCAAGAAATGTGTGTTCATTGAAACCGCTGGTTTTTGATAGTTTGGGCCCTATTGAATAATGAATGTTTTGAATTTTCTCCAAAAGTAAAGTAGTTGCAAACTCATCCTTTTAGAAACTTGTTTGGGCTGTTGAGAGGAGTAAAAAACCATCAAAAATTTCAATCCTGCATGATTCTACCAAGAAATGTGATTCTTCATTCAAAACGCTGGTTTTTGCTATTGGGCTCTTTTGAGTAATGAATGTTTTGAATTTTCTCCAAAAGTAAAGTAGTTGCAAACTCATGCTTTTAGAGACTTGTTTGGGCTCATGAGAGGAGTAGAAAAACATCAAAAATTTCAGTCCTGCATGATTCTACCAAGAAATGTGTGTTCATTCAAACCGCTGGTTTTTGATAGTTTGGGCCCTATTGAATAATGAATGTTTTGAATTTTCTCCAAAAGTAAAGTAGTTGCAAACTCATCCTTTTAGAAACTTGTTTGGGCTGTTGAGAGGAGTAAAAATCCATCAAAAATTTCAATCCTGCATGATTTTACCAAGAAATGTGATTCTTCATTCAAAACCTGATTTTTGCTATTGGGCTCTATTGAATATTGAATGTTTTGAATTTTCTCCAAAAGTAAAGTAGTTGCAAACTCATGCTTTTAGAGACTTGTTTGGGCTCATGAGAGGAGTAGAAAAACATCAAAAATTTCAGTCCTGCATGATTCTACCAAGAAATGTGTGTTCACTGAAACCGCTGGTTTTTGATAGTTTGGGCCCTATTGAATAATGAATGTTTTGAATTTTCTCCAAAAGTAAAGTAGTTGCAAACTCATCCTTTTAGAAACTTGTTTGGGCTGTTGAGAGGAGTAAAAAACCATCAAAAATTTCAATCCTGCATGATTCTACCAAGAAATGTGATTCTTCATTCAAAACGCTGGTTTTTGCTATTGGGCTCTTTTGAGTAATGAATGTTTTGAATTTTCTCCAAAAGTAAAGTAGTTGCAAACTCATGCTTTTAGAGACTTGTTTGGGCTCATGAGAGTAGAAAAACATCAAAAATTTCAGTCCTGCATGATTCTACCAAGAAATGTGTGTTCATTGAAACCGCTGGTTTTTGATAGTTTGGGCCCTATTGAATAATGAATGTTTTGAATTTTCTCCAAAAGTAAAGTAGTTGCAAACTCATCCTTTTAGAAACTTGTTTGGGCTGTTGAGAGGAGTAAAAAACCATCAAAAATTTCAATCCTGCATGATTCTACCAAGAAATGTGATTCTTCATTCAAAACCTGATTTTTGCTATTGGGCTCTATTGAATAATGAATGTTTTGAATTTTCTCCAAAAGTAAAGTAGTTGCAAACTCATGCTTTTAGAGACTTGTTTGGGCTCATGAGAGGAGTAGAAAAACATCAAAAATTTCAGTCCTGCATGATTCTACCAAGAAATGTGTGTTCATTGAAACCGCTGGTTTTTGATAGTTTGGGCCCTATTGAATAATGAATGTTTTGAATTTTCTCCAAAAGTAAAGTAGTTGCAAACTCATCCTTTTAGAAACTTGTTTGGGCTGTTGAGAGGAGTAAAATACCGTCAAAAATTTCAATCCTGCATGATTCTACCAAGAAATGTGATTCTTCATTCAAAACGCTGGTTTTTGCTATTGGGCTCTATTGAATAATGAATGTTTTGAATTTTCTCCAAAAGTAAAGTAGTTGCAAACTCATGCTTTTAGAGACTTGTTTGGGCTCATGAGAGGAGTAGAAAAACATCAAAAATTTCAGTCCTGCATGATTCTACCAAGAAATGTGTGTTCATTGAAACCGCTGGTTTTTGATAGTTTGGGCCCTATTGAATAATGAATGTTTTGAATTTTCTCCAAAAGTAAAGTAGTTGCAAACTCATCCTTTTAGAAACTTGTTTGGGCTGTTGAGAGGAGTAAAAATCCATCAAAAATTTCAATCCTGCATGATTCTACCAAGAAATGTGATTCTTCATTCAAAACGCTGGTTTTTGCTATTGGGCTCTATTGAATAATGAATGTTTTGAATTTTCTCCAAAAGTAAAGTAGTTGCAAACTCATGCTTTTAGAGACTTGTTTGGGCTCATGAGAGGAGTAGAAAAACATCAAAAATTTCAGTCCTGCATGATTCTACCAAGAAATGTGTGTTCATTGAAACCGCTGGTTTTTGATAGTTTGGGCCCTATTGAATAATGAATGTTTTGAATTTTCTCCAAAAGTAAAGTAGTTGCAAACTCATCCTTTTAGAAACTTGTTTGGGCTGTTGAGAGGAGTAAAAAACCATCAAAAATTTCAATCCTGCATGATTCTACCAAGAAATGTGATTCTTCATTCAAAACCTAATTTTTGCTATTGGGCTCTATTGAATAATGAATGTTTTGAATTTTCTCCAAAAGTAAAGTAGTTGCAAACTCATGCTTTTAGAGACTTGTTTGGGCTCATGAGAGGAGTAGAAAAACATCAAAAATTTCAGTCCTGCATGATTCTACCAAGAAATGTGTGTTCATTGAAACCGCTGGTTTTTGATAGTTTGGGCCCTATTGAATAATGAATGTTTTGAATTTTCTCCAAAAGTAAAGTAGTTGCAAACTCATCCTTTTAGAAACTTGTTTGGGCTGTTGAGAGGAGTAAAAAACCATCAAAAATTTCAATCCTGCATGATTCTACCAAGAAATGTGATTCTTCATTCAAAACGCTGGTTTTTGCTATTGGGCTCTTTTGAGTAATGAATGTTTTGAATTTTCTCCAAAAGTAAAGTAGTTGCAAAATCATGCTTTTAGAGACTTGTTTGGGCTCATGAGAGGAGTAGAAAAACATCAAAAATTTCAGTCCTGCATGATTCTACCAAGAAATGTGTGTTCATTGAAACCGCTGGTTTTTGATAGTTTGGGCCCTATTGAATAATGAATGTTTTGAATTTTCTCCAAAAGTAAAGTAGTTGCAAACTCATCCTTTTAGAAACTTGTTTGGGCTGTTGAGAGGAGTAAAAAACCATCAAAAATTTCAATCCTGCATGATTTTACCAAGAAATGTGATTCTTCATTCAAAACCTGATTTTTGCTATTGGGCTCTATTGAATAGTGAATGTTTTGAATTTTCTCCAAAAGTAAAGTAGTTGCAAACTCATGCTTTTAGAGACTTGTTTGGGCTCATGAGAGGAGTAGAAAAACATCAAAAATTTCAGTCCTGCATGATTCTACCAAGAAATGTGTGTTCATTGAAACCGCTGGTTTTTGATAGTTTGGGCCCTATTGAATAATGAATGTTTTGAATTTTCTCCAAAAGTAAAGTAGTTGCAAACTCATCCTTTTAGAAACTTGTTTGGGCTGTTGAGAGGAGTAAAATACCGTCAAAAATTTCAATCCTGCATGATTCTACCAAGAAATGTGATTCTTCATTCAAAACGCTGGTTTTTGCTATTGGGCTCTTTTGAGTAATGAATGTTTTGAATTTTCTCCAAAAGTAAAGTAGTTGCAAACTCATGCTTTTAGAGACTTGTTTGGGCTCATGAGAGTAGAAAAACATCAAAAATTTCAGTCCTGCATGATTCTACCAAGAAATGTGTGTTCATTGAAACCGCTGGTTTTTGATAGTTTGGGCCCTATTGAATAATGAATGTTTTGAATTTTCTCCAAAAGTAAAGTAGTTGCAAACTCATCCTTTTAGAAACTTGTTTGGGCTGTTGAGAGGAGTAAAAAACCATCAAAAATTTCAATCCTGCATGATTCTACCAAGAAATGTGATTCTTCATTCAAAACCTGATTTTTGCTATTGGGCTCTATTGAATAATGAATGTTTTGAATTTTCCCCAAAAGTAAAGTAGTTGCAAACTCATGCTTTTAGAGACTTGTTTGGGCTCATGAGAGGAGTAGAAAAACATCAAAAATTTCAGTCCTGCATGATTCTACCAAGAAATGTGTGTTCATTGAAACCGCTGGTTTTTGATAGTTTGGGCCCTATTGAATAATGAATGTTTTGAATTTTCTCCAAAAGTAAAGTAGTTGCAAACTCATCCTTTTAGAAACTTGTTTGGGCTGTTGAGAGGAGTAAAAAACCATCAAAAATTTCAATCCTGCATGATTCTACCAAGAAATGTGATTCTTCATTCAAAACGCTGGTTTTTGCTATTGGGCTCTTTTGAGTAATGAATGTTTTGAATTTTCTCCAAAAGTAAAGTAGTTGCAAACTCATGCTTTTAGAGACTTGTTTGGGCTCATGAGAGTAGAAAAACATCAAAAATTTCAGTCCTGCATGATTCTACCAAGAAATGTGTGTTCATTCAAACCGCTGGTTTTTGATAGTTTGGGCCCTATTGAATAATGAATGTTTTGAATTTTCTCCAAAAGTAAAGTAGTTGCAAACTCATCCTTTTAGAAACTTGTTTGGGCTGTTGAGAGGAGTAAAAAACCATCAAAAATTTCAATCCTGCATGATTCTACCAAGAAATGTGATTCTTCATTCAAAACCTGATTTTTGCTATTGGGCTCTATTGAATAATGAATGTTTTGAATTTTCTCCAAAAGTAAAGTAGTTGCAAACTCATGCTTTTAGAGACTTGTTTGGGCTCATGAGAGGAGTAGAAAAACATCAAAAATTTCAGTCCTGCATGATTCTACCAAGAAATGTGTGTTCATTGAAACCGCTGGTTTTTGATCGTTTGGGCCCTATTGAATAATGAATGTTTTGAATTTTCTCCAAAAGTAAAGTAGTTGCAAACTCATCCTTTTAGAAACTTGTTTGGGCTGTTGAGAGGAGTAAAATACTGTCAAAAATTTAAATCCTGCATGATTCTACCAAGAAATGTGATTCTTCATTCAAAACGCTGGTTTTTGCTATTGGGCTCTATTGAATAATGAATGTTTTGAATTTTCTCCAAAAGTAAAGTAGTTGCAAACTCATGCTTTTAGAGACTTGTTTGGGCTCATGAGAGGAGTAGAAAAACATCAAAAATTTCAGTCCTGCATGATTCTACCAAGAAATGTGTGTTCATTGAAACCGCTGGTTTTTGATAGTTTGGGCCCTATTGAATAATGAATGTTTTGAATTTTCTCCAAAAGTAAAGTAGTTGCAAACTCATCCTTTTAGAAACTTGTTTGGGCTGTTGAGAGGAGTAAAAAACCATCAAAAATTTCAATCCTGCATGATTTTACCAAGAAATGTGATTCTTCATTCAAAACCTGATTTTTGCTATTGGGCTCTATTGAATAATGAATGTTTTGAATTTTCTCCAAAAGTAAAGTAGTTGCAAACTCATGCTTTTAGAGACTTGTTTGGGCTCATGAGAGGAGTAAAAAACCATCAAAAATTTCAATCCTGCATGATTCTACCAAGAAATGTGATTCTTCATTCAAAACCTGATTTTTGCTATTGGGCTCTATTGAATAATGAATGTTTTGAATTTTCCCCAAAAGTAAAGTAGTTGCAAACTCATGCTTTTAGAGACTTGTTTGGGCTCATGAGAGGAGTAGAAAAACATCAAAAATTTCAGTCCTGCATGATTCTACCAAGAAATGTGTGTTCATTGAAACCGCTGGTTTTTGATAGTTTGGGCCCTATTGAATAATGAATGTTTTGAATTTTCTCCAAAAGTAAAGTAGTTGCAAACTCATCCTTTTAGAAACTTGTTTGGGCTGTTGAGAGGAGTAAAAAACCATCAAAAATTTCAATCCTGCATGATTCTACCAAGAAATGTGATTCTTCATTCAAAACGCTGGTTTTTGCTATTGGGCTCTTTTGAGTAATGAATGTTTTGAATTTTCTCCAAAAGTAAAGTAGTTGCAAACTCATGCTTTTAGAGACTTGTTTGGGCTCATGAGAGGAGTAGAAAAACATCAAAAATGTCAGTCCTGCATGATTCTACCAAGAAATGTGTGTTCATTCAAACCGCTGGTTTTTGATAGTTTGGGCCCTATTGAATAATGAATGTTTTGAATTTTCTCCAAAAGTAAAGTAGTTGCAAACTCATCCTTTTAGAAACTTGTTTGGGCTGTTGAGAGGAGTAAAAATCCATCAAAAATTTCAATCCTGCATGATTTTACCAAGAAATGTGATTCTTCATTCAAAACCTGATTTTTGCTATTAGGCTCTATTGAATATTGAATGTTTTGAATTTTCTCCAAAAGTAAAGTAGTTGCAAACTCATGCTTTTAGAGACTTGTTTGGGCTCATGAGAGGAGTAGAAAAACATCAAAAATTTCAGTCCTGCATGATTCTACCAAGAAATGTGTGTTCACTGAAACCGCTGGTTTTTGATAGTTTGGGCCCTATTGAATAATGAATGTTTTGAATTTTCTCCAAAAGTAAAGTAGTTGCAAACTCATCCTTTTAGAAACTTGTTTGGGCTGTTGAGAGGAGTAAAAAACCATCAAAAATTTCAATCCTGCATGATTCTACCAAGAAATGTGATTCTTCATTCAAAACGCTGGTTTTTGCTATTGGGCTCTTTTGAGTAATGAATGTTTTGAATTTTCTCCAAAAGTAAAGTAGTTGCAAACTCATGCTTTTAGAGACTTGTTTGGGCTCATGAGAGTAGAAAAACATCAAAAATTTCAGTCCTGCATGATTCTACCAAGAAATGTGTGTTCATTGAAACCGCTGGTTTTTGATAGTTTGGGCCCTATTGAATAATGAATGTTTTGAATTTTCTCCAAAAGTAAAGTAGTTGCAAACTCATCCTTTTAGAAACTTGTTTGGGCTGTTGAGAGGAGTAAAAAACCATCAAAAATTTCAATCCTGCATGATTTTACCAAGAAATGTGATTCTTCATTCAAAACCTGATTATTGCTATTGGGCTCTATTGAATAATGAATGTTTTGAATTTTCTCCAAAAGTAAAGTAGTTGCAAACTCATGCTTTTAGAGACTTGTTTGGGCTCATGAGAGGAGTAGAAAAACATCAAAAATTTCAGTCCTGCATGATTCTACCAAGAAATGTGTGTTCATTGAAACCGCTGGTTTTTGATAGTTTTGGCCCTATTGAATAATGAATGTTTTGAATTTTCTCCAAAAGTAAAGTAGTTGCAAACTCATCCTTTTAGAAACTTGTTTGGGCTGTTGAGAGGAGTAAAAAACCATCAAAAATTTCAATCCTGCATGATTCTACCAAGAAATGTGATTCTTCATTCAAAACCTGATTTTTGCTATTGGGCTCTATTGAATAATGAATGTTTTGAATTTTCCCCAAAAGTAAAGTAGTTGCAAACTCATGCTTTTAGAGACTTGTTTGGGCTCATGAGAGGAGTAGAAAAACATCAAAAATTTCAGTCCTGCATGATTCTACCAAGAAATGTGTGTTCATTGAAACCGCTGGTTTTTGATAGTTTGGGCCCTATTGAATAATGAATGTTTTGAATTTTCTCCAAAAGTAAAGTAGTTGCAAACTCATCCTTTTAGAAACTTGTTTGGGCTGTTGAGAGGAGTAAAAAACCATCAAAAATTTCAATCCTGCATGATTTTACCAAGAAATGTGATTCTTCATTCAAAACCTGATTTTTGCTATTGGGCTCTATTGAATAATGAATGTTTTGAATTTTCTCCAAAAGTAAAGTAGTTGCAAACTCATGCTTTTAGAGACTTGTTTGGGCTCATGAGAGGAGTAGAAAAACATCAAAAATTTCAGTCCTGCATGATTCTACCAAGAAATGTGTGTTCATTCAAACCGCTGGTTTTTGATAGTTTGGGCCCTATTGAATAATGAATGTTTTGAATTTTCTCCAAAAGTAAAGTAGTTGCAAACTCATCCTTTTAGAAACTTGTTTGGGCTGTTGAGAGGAGTAAAAAACCATCAAAAATTTCAATCCTGCATGATTTTACCAAGAAATGTGATTCTTCATTCAAAACCTGATTTTTGCTATTGGGCTCTATTGAATAGTGAATGTTTTGAATTTTCTCCAAAAGTAAAGTAGTTGCAAACTCATGCTTTTAGAGACTTGTTTGGGCTCATGAGAGGAGTAGAAAAACATCAAAAATTTCAGTCCTGCATGATTCTACCAAGAAATGTGTGTTCATTGAAACCGCTGGTTTTTGATAGTTTGGGCCCTATTGAATAATGAATGTTTTGAATTTTCTCCAAAAGTAAAGTAGTTGCAAACTCATCCTTTTAGAAACTTGTTTGGGCTGTTGAGAGGAGTAAAAAACCATCAAAAATTTCAATCCTGCATGATTTTACCAAGAAATGTGATTCTTCATTCAAAACCTGATTTTTGCTATTGGGCTCTATTGAATAATGAATGTTTTGAATTTTCTCCAAAAGTAAAGTAGTTGCAAACTCATGCTTTTAGAGACTTGTTTGGGCTCATGAGAGGAGTAGAAAAACATCAAAAATTTCAGTCCTGCATGATTCTACCAAGAAATGTGTGTTCATTGAAACCGCTGGTTTTTGATAGTTTGGGCCCTATTGAATAATGAATGTTTTGAATTTTCTCCAAAAGTAAAGTAGTTGCAAACTCATCCTTTTAGAAACTTGTTTGGGCTGTTGAGAGGAGTAAAAAACCATCAAAAATTTCAATCCTGCATGATTCTACCAAGAAATGTGATTCTTCATTCAAAACGCTGGTTTTTGCTATTGGGCTCTTTTGAGTAATGAATGTTTTGAATTTTCTCCAAAAGTAAAGTAGTTGCAAACTCATGCTTTTAGAGACTTGTTTGGGCTCATGAGAGGAGTAGAAAAACATCAAAAATTTCAGTCCTGCATGATTCTACCAAGAAATGTGTGTTCATTCAAACCGCTGGTTTTTGATAGTTTGGGCCCTATTGAATAATGAATGTTTTGAATTTTCTCCAAAAGTAAAGTAGTTGCAAACTCATCCTTTTAGAAACTTGTTTGGGCTGTTGAGAGGAGTAAAAAACCATCAAAAATTTCAATCCTGCATGATTTTACCAAGAAATGTGATTCTTCATTCAAAACCTGATTTTTGCTATTGGGCTCTATTGAATAATGAATGTTTTGAATTTTCTCCAAAAGTAAAGTAGTTGCAAACTCATGCTTTTAGAGACTTGTTTGGGCTCATGAGAGGAGTAGAAAAACATCAAAAATTTCAGTCCTGCATGATTCTACCAAGAAATGTGTGTTCATTCAAACCGCTGGTTTTTGATAGTTTGGGCCCTATTGAATAATGAATGTTTTGAATTTTCTCCAAAAGTAAAGTAGTTGCAAACTCATCCTTTTAGAAACTTGTTTGGGCTGTTGAGAGGAGTAAAAAACCATCAAAAATTTCAATCCTGCATGATTCTACCAAGAAATGTGATTCTTCATTCAAAACCTGATTTTTGCTATTGGGCTCTATTGAATAATGAATGTTTTGAATTTTCCCCAAAAGTAAAGTAGTTGCAAACTCATGCTTTTAGAGACTTGTTTGGGCTCATGAGAGGAGTAGAAAAACATCAAAAATTTCAGTCCTGCATGATTCTACCAAGAAATGTGTGTTCATTGAAACCGCTGGTTTTTGATAGTTTGGGCCCTATTGAATAATGAATGTTTTGAATTTTCTCCAAAAGTAAAGTAGTTGCAAACTCATCCTTTTAGAAACTTGTTTGGGCTGTTGAGAGGAGTAAAAAACCATCAAAAATTTCAATCCTGCATGATTCTACCAAGAAATGTGATTCTTCATTCAAAACGCTGGTTTTTGCTATTGGGCTCTTTTGAGTAATGAATGTTTTGAATTTTCTCCAAAAGTAAAGTAGTTGCAAACTCATGCTTTTAGAGACTTGTTTGGGCTCATGAGAGGAGTAGAAAAACATCAAAAATGTCAGTCCTGCATGATTCTACCAAGAAATGTGTGTTCATTCAAACCGCTGGTTTTTGATAGTTTGGGCCCTTTTGAATAATGAATGTTTTGAATTTTCTCCAAAAGTAAAGTAGTTGCAAACTCATCCTTTTAGAAACTTGTTTGGGCTGTTGAGAGGAGTAAAAATCCATCAAAAATTTCAATCCTGCATGATTTTACCAAGAAATGTGATTCTTCATTCAAAACCTGATTTTTGCTATTAGGCTCTATTGAATATTGAATGTTTTGAATTTTCTCCAAAAGTAAAGTAGTTGCAAACTCATGCTTTTAGAGACTTGTTTGGGCTCATGAGAGGAGTAGAAAAACATCAAAAATTTCAGTCCTGCATGATTCTACCAAGAAATGTGTGTTCATTCAAACCGCTGGTTTTTGATAGTTTGGGCCCTATTGAATAATGAATGTTTTGAATTTTCTCCAAAAGTAAAGTAGTTGCAAACTCATCCTTTTAGAAACTTGTTTGGGCTGTTGAGAGGAGTAAAAAACCATCAAAAATTTCAATCCTGCATGATTTTACCAAGAAATGTGATTCTTCATTCAAAACCTGATTTTTGCTATTGGGCTCTATTGAATAATGAATGTTTTGAATTTTCTCCAAAAGTAAAGTAGTTGCAAACTCATGCTTTTAGAGACTTGTTTGGGCTCATGAGAGGAGTAGAAAAACATCAAAAATTTCAGTCCTGCATGATTCTACCAAGAAATGTGTGTTCATTCAAACCGCTGGTTTTTGATAGTTTGGGCCCTATTGAATAATGAATGTTTTGAATTTTCTCCAAAAGTAAAGTAGTTGCAAACTCATCCTTTTAGAAACTTGTTTGGGCTGTTGAGAGGAGTAAAAAACCATCAAAAATTTCAATCCTGCATGATTTTACCAAGAAATGTGATTCTTCATTCAAAACCTGATTTTTGCTATTGGGCTCTATTGAATAGTGAATGTTTTGAATTTTCTCCAAAAGTAAAGTAGTTGCAAACTCATGCTTTTAGAGACTTGTTTGGGCTCATGAGAGGAGTAGAAAAACATCAAAAATTTCAGTCCTGCATGATTCTACCAAGAAATGTGTGTTCATTGAAACCGCTGGTTTTTGATAGTTTGGGCCCTATTGAATAATGAATGTTTTGAATTTTCTCCAAAAGTAAAGTAGTTGCAAACTCATCCTTTTAGAAACTTGTTTGGGCTGTTGAGAGGAGTAAAAAACCATCAAAAATTTCAATCCTGCATGATTTTACCAAGAAATGTGATTCTTCATTCAAAACCTGATTTTTGCTATTGGGCTCTATTGAATAATGAATGTTTTGAATTTTCTCCAAAAGTAAAGTAGTTGCAAACTCATGCTTTTAGAGACTTGTTTGGGCTCATGAGAGGAGTAGAAAAACATCAAAAATTTCAGTCCTGCATGATTCTACCAAGAAATGTGTGTTCATTGAAACTGCTGGTTTTTGATAGTTTTGGCCCTATTGAATAATGAATGTTTTGAATTTTCTCCAAAAGTAAAGTAGTTGCAAACTCATCCTTTTAGAAACTTGTTTGGGCTGTTGAGAGGAGTAAAAAACCATCAAAAATTTCAATCCTGCATGATTCTACCAAGAAATGTGATTCTTCATTCAAAACCTGATTTTTGCTATTGGGCTCTATTGAATCATGAATGTTTTGAATTTTCCCCAAAAGTAAAGTAGTTGCAAACTCATGCTTTTAGAGACTTGTTTGGGCTCATGAGAGGAGTAGAAAAACATCAAAAATTTCAGTCCTGCATGATTCTACCAAGAAATGTGTGTTCATTGAAACCGCTGGTTTTTGATAGTTTGGGCCCTATTGAATAATGAATGTTTTGAATTTTCTCCAAAAGTAAAGTAGTTGCAAACTCATCCTTTTAGAAACTTGTTTGGGCTGTTGAGAGGAGTAAAAAACCATCAAAAATTTCAATCCTGCATGATTCTACCAAGAAATGTGATTCTTCATTCAAAACGCTGGTTTTTGCTATTGGGCTCTTTTGAGTAATGAATGTTTTGAATTTTCTCCAAAAGTAAAGTAGTTGCAAACTCATGCTTTTAGAGACTTGTTTGGGCTCATGAGAGGAGTAGAAAAACATCAAAAATTTCAGTCCTGCATGATTCTACCAAGAAATGTGTGTTCATTCAAACCGCTGGTTTTTGATAGTTTGGGCCCTATTGAATAATGAATGTTTTGAATTTTCTCCAAAAGTAAAGTAGTTGCAAACTCATCCTTTTAGAAACTTGTTTGGGCTGTTGAGAGGAGTAAAAATCCATCAAAAATTTCAATCCTGCATGATTTTACCAAGAAATGTGATTCTTCATTCAAAACCTGATTTTTGCTATTAGGCTCTATTGAATATTGAATGTTTTGAATTTTCTCCAAAAGTAAAGTAGTTGCAAACTCATGCTTTTAGAGACTTGTTTGGGCTCATGAGAGGAGTAGAAAAACATCAAAAATTTCAGTCCTGCATGATTCTACCAAGAAATGTGTGTTCACTGAAACCGCTGGTTTTTGATAGTTTGGGCCCTATTGAATAATGAATGTTTTGAATTTTCTCCAAAAGTAAAGTAGTTGCAAACTCATCCTTTTAGAAACTTGTTTGGGCTGTTGAGAGGAGTAAAAAACCATCAAAAATTTCAATCCTGCATGATTCTACCAAGAAATGTGATTCTTCATTCAAAACGCTGGTTTTTGCTATTGGGCTCTTTTGAGTAATGAATGTTTTGAATTTTCTCCAAAAGTAAAGTAGTTGCAAACTCATGCTTTTAGAGACTTGTTTGGGCTCATGAGAGTAGAAAAACATCAAAAATTTCAGTCCTGCATGATTCTACCAAGAAATGTGTGTTCATTCAAACCGCTGGTTTTTGATAGTTTGGGCCCTATTGAATAATGAATGTTTTGAATTTTCTCCAAAAGTAAAGTAGTTGCAAACTCATCCTTTTAGAAACTTGTTTGGGCTGTTGAGAGGAGTAAAAAACCATCAAAAATTTCAATCCTGCATGATTCTACCAAGAAATGTGATTCTTCATTCAAAACCTGATTTTTGCTATTGGGCTCTATTGAATAATGAATGTTTTGAATTTTCTCCAAAAGTAAAGTAGTTGCAAACTCATGCTTTTAGAGACTTGTTTGGGCTCATGAGAGGAGTAGAAAAACATCAAAAATTTCAGTCCTGCATGATTCTACCAAGAAATGTGTGTTCATTGAAACCGCTGGTTTTTGATAGTTTGGGCCCTATTGAATAATGAATGTTTTGAATTTTCTCCAAAAGTAAAGTAGTTGCAAACTCATCCTTTTAGAAACTTGTTTGGGCTGTTGAGAGGAGCAAAATACCGTCAAAAATTTCAATCCTGCATGATTCTACCAAGAAATGTGATTCTTCATTCAAAACGCTGGTTTTTGCTATTGGGCTCTATTGAATAATGAATGTTTTGAATTTTCTCCAAAAGTAAAGTAGTTGCAAACTCATGCTTTTAGAGACTTGTTTGGGCTCATGAGAGGAGTAGAAAAACATCAAAAATTTCAGTCCTGCATGATTCTACCAAGAAATGTGTGTTCATTGAAACCGCTGGTTTTTGATAGTTTGGGCCCTATTGAATAATGAATGTTTTGAATTTTCTCCAAAAGTAAAGTAGTTGCAAACTCATCCTTTTAGAAACTTGTTTGGGCTGTTGAGAGGAGTAAAAAACCATCAAAAATTTCAATCCTGCATGATTTTACCAAGAAATGTGATTCTTCATTCAAAACCTGATTATTGCTATTGGGCTCTATTGAATAATGAATGTTTTGAATTTTCTCCAAAAGTAAAGTAGTTGCAAACTCATGCTTTTAGAGACTTGTTTGGGCTCATGAGAGGAGTAGAAAAACATCAAAAATTTCAGTCCTGCATGATTCTACCAAGAAATGTGTGTTCATTGAAACCGCTGGTTTTTGATAGTTTTGGCCCTATTGAATAATGAATGTTTTGAATTTTCTCCAAAAGTAAAGTAGTTGCAAACTCATCCTTTTAGAAACTTGTTTGGGCTGTTGAGAGGAGTAAAAAACCATCAAAAATTTCAATCCTGCATGATTCTACCAAGAAATGTGATTCTTCATTCAAAACCTGATTTTTGCTATTGGGCTCTATTGAATAATGAATGTTTTGAATTTTCCCCAAAAGTAAAGTAGTTGCAAACTCATGCTTTTAGAGACTTGTTTGGGCTCATGAGAGGAGTAGAAAAACATCAAAAATTTCAGTCCTGCATGATTCTACCAAGAAATGTGTGTTCATTGAAACCGCTGGTTTTTGATAGTTTGGGCCCTATTGAATAATGAATGTTTTGAATTTTCTCCAAAAGTAAAGTAGTTGCAAACTCATCCTTTTAGAAACTTGTTTGGGCTGTTGAGAGGAGTAAAAAACCATCAAAAATTTTAATCCTGCATGATTCTACCAAGAAATGTGATTCTTCATTCAAAACGCTGGTTTTTGCTATTGGGCTCTTTTGAGTAATGAATGTTTTGAATTTTCTCCAAAAGTAAAGTAGTTGCAAACTCATGCTTTTAGAGACTTGTTTGGGCTCATGAGAGGAGTAGAAAAACATCAAAAATTTCAGTCCTGCATGATTCTACCAAGAAATGTGTGTTCATTCAAACCGCTGGTTTTTGATAGTTTGGGCCCTATTGAATAATGAATGTTTTGAATTTTCTCCAAAAGTAAAGTAGTTGCAAACTCATCCTTTTAGAAACTTGTTTGGGCTGTTGAGAGGAGTAAAAAACCATCAAAAATTTCAATCCTGCATGATTTTACCAAGAAATGTGATTCTTCATTCAAAACCTGATTTTTGCTATTGGGCTCTATTGAATAATGAATGTTTTGAATTTTCTCCAAAAGTAAAGTAGTTGCAAACTCATGCTTTTAGAGACTTGTTTGGGCTCATGAGAGGAGTAGAAAAACATCAAAAATTTCAGTCCTGCATGATTCTACCAAGAAATGTGTGTTCATTCAAACCGCTGGTTTTTGATAGTTTGGGCCCTATTGAATAATGAATGTTTTGAATTTTCTCCAAAAGTAAAGTAGTTGCAAACTCATCCTTTTAGAAACTTGTTTGGGCTGTTGAGAGGAGTAAAAAACCATCAAAAATTTCAATCCTGCATGATTTTACCAAGAAATGTGATTCTTCATTCAAAACCTGATTTTTGCTATTGGGCTCTATTGAATAGTGAATGTTTTGAATTTTCTCCAAAAGTAAAGTAGTTGCAAACTCATGCTTTTAGAGACTTGTTTGGGCTCATGAGAGGAGTAGAAAAACATCAAAAATTTCAGTCCTGCATGATTCTACCAAGAAATGTGTGTTCATTGAAACCGCTGGTTTTTGATAGTTTGGGCCCTATTGAATAATGAATGTTTTGAATTTTCTCCAAAAGTAAAGTAGTTGCAAACTCATCCTTTTAGAAACTTGTTTGGGCTGTTGAGAGGAGTAAAAAACCATCAAAAATTTCAATCCTGCATGATTCTACCAAGAAATGTGATTCTTCATTCAAAACCTGATTTTTGCTATTGGGCTCTATTGAATAATGAATGTTTTGAATTTTCTCCAAAAGTAAAGTAGTTGCAAACTCATGCTTTTAGAGACTTGTTTGGGCTCATGAGAGGAGTAGAAAAACATCAAAAATTTCAGTGCTGCATGATTCTACCAAGAAATGTGTGTTCATTGAAACCGCTGGTTTTTGATAGTTTGGGCCCTATTGAATAATGAATGTTTTGAATTTTCTCCAAAAGTAAAGTAGTTGCAAACTCATCCTTTTAGAAACTTGTTTGGGCTGTTGAGAGGAGTAAAAAACCATCAAAAATTTCAATCCTGCATGATTCTACCAAGAAATGTGATTCTTCATTCAAAACGCTGGGTTTTGCTATTGGGCTCTTTTGAGTAATGAATGTTTTGAATTTTCTCCAAAAGTAAAGTAGTTGCAAACTCATGCTTTTAGAGACTTGTTTGGGCTCATGAGAGGAGTAGAAAAACATCAAAAATTTCAGTCCTGCATGATTCTACCAAGAAATGTGTGTTCATTCAAACCGCTGGTTTTTGATAGTTTGGGCCCTATTGAATAATGAATGTTTTGAATTTTCTCCAAAAGTAAAGTAGTTGCAAACTCATCCTTTTAGAAACTTGTTTGGGCTGTTGAGAGGAGTAAAAAACCATCAAAAATTTCAATCCTGCATGATTTTACCAAGAAATGTGATTCTTCATTCAAAACCTGATTTTTGCTATTGGGCTCTATTGAATAATGAATGTTTTGAATTTTCTCCAAAAGTAAAGTAGTTGCAAACTCATGCTTTTAGAGACTTGTTTGGGCTCATGAGAGGAGTAGAAAAACATCAAAAATTTCAGTCCTGCACGATTCTACCAAGAAATGTGTGTTCACTGAAACCGCTGGTTTTTGATAGTTTGGGCCCTATTGAATAATGAATGTTTTGAATTTTCTCCAAAAGTAAAGTAGTTGCAAACTCATCCTTTTAGAAACTTGTTTGGGCTGTTGAGAGGAGTAAAAAACCATCAAAAATTTCAATCCTGCATGATTCTACCAAGAAATGTGATTCTTCATTCAAAACGCTGGTTTTTGCAATTGGGCTCTTTTGAGTAATGAATGTTTTGAATTTTCTCCAAAAGTAAAGTAGTTGCAAACTCATGCTTTTAGAGACTTGTTTGGGCTCATGAGAGGAGTAGAAAAACATCAAAAATTTCAGTCCTACATGATTCTACCAAGAAATGTGTGTTCATTGAAACCGCTGGTTTTTGATAGTTTGGGCCCTATTGAATAATGAATGTTTTGAATTTTCTCCAAAAGTAAAGTAGTTGCAAACTCATCCTTTTAGAAACTTGTTTGGGCTGTTGAGAGGAGTAAAAAACCATCAAAAATTTCAATCCTGCATGATTCTACCAAGAAATGTGATTCTTCATTCAAAACCTGATTTTTGCTATTGGGCTCTATTGAATAATGAATGTTTTGAATTTTCTCCAAAAGTAAAGTAGTTGCAAACTCATGCTTTTAGAGACTTGTTTGGGCTCATGAGAGGAGTAGAAAAACATCAAAAATTTCAGTCCTGCATGATTCTACCAAGAAATGTGTGTTCATTGAAACCGCTGGTTTTTGATAGTTTGGGCCCTATTGAATAATGAATGTTTTGAATTTTCTCCAAAAGTAAAGTAGTTGCAAACTCATCCTTTTAGAAACTTGTTTGGGCTGTTGAGAGGAGTAAAAAACCATCAAAAATTTCAATCCTGCATGATTCTACCAAGAAATGTGATTCTTCATTCAAAACGCTGGTTTTTGCTATTGGGCTCTTTTGAGTAATGAATGTTTTGAATTTTCTCCAAAAGTAAAGTAGTTGCAAACTCATGCTTTTAGAGACTTGTTTGGGCTCATGAGAGGAGTAGAAAAACATCAAAAATTTCAGTCCTGCATGATTCTACCAAGAAATGTGTGTTCATTCAAACCGCTGGTTTTTGATAGTTTGGGCCCTATTGAATAATGAATGTTTTGAATTTTCTCCAAAAGTAAAGTAGTTGCAAACTCATCCTTTTAGAAACTTGTTTGGGCTGTTGAGAGGAGTAAAAAACCATCAAAAATTTCAATCCTGCATGATTTTACCAAGAAATGTGATTCTTCATTCAAAACCTGATTTTTGCTATTGGGCTCTATTGAATAGTGAATGTTTTGAATTTTCTCCAAAAGTAAAGTAGTTGCAAACTCATGCTTTTAGAGACTTGTTTGGGCTCATGAGAGGAGTAGAAAAACATCAAAAATTTCAGTCCTGCAAGATTCTACCAAGAAATGTGTGTTCATTGAAACCGCTGGTTTTTGATAGTTTGGGCCCTATTGAATAATGAATGTTTTGAATTTTCTCCAAAAGTAAAGTAGTTGCAAACTCATCCTTTTAGAAACTTGTTTGGGCTGTTGAGAGGAGTAAAAAACCATCAAAAATTTCAATCCTGCATGATTCTACCAAGAAATGTGATTCTTCATTCAAAACGCTGGTTTTTGCTATTGGGCTCTTTTGAGTAATGAATGTTTTGAATTTTCTCCAAAAGTAAAGTAGTTGCAAACTCATGCTTTTAGAGACTTGTTTGGGCTCATGAGAGGAGTAGAAAACATCAAAAATTTCAGTCCTGCATGATTCTACCAAGAAATGTGTGTTCATTCAAACCGCTGGTTTTTGATAGTTTGGGCCCTATTGAATAATGAATGTTTTGAATTTTCTCCAAAAGTAAAGTAGTTGCAAACTCATCCTTTTAGAAACTTGTTTGGGCTGTTGAGAGGAGTAAAAAACCATCAAAAATTTCAATCCTGCATGATTTTACCAAGAAATGTGATTCTTCATTCAAAACCTGATTTTTGCTATTGGGCTCTATTGAATAATGAATGTTTTGAATTTTCTCCAAAAGTAAAGTAGTTGCAAACTCATCCTTTTAGAAACTTGTTTGGGCTGTTGAGAGGAGTAAAAAACCATCAAAAATTTCAATCCTGCATGATTCTACCAAGAAATGTGATTCTTCATTCAAAACCTGATTTTTGCTATTGGGCTCTATTGAATAATGAATGTTTTGAATTTTCTCCAAAATTAAAGTAGTTGCAAACTCATGCTTTTAGAGACTTGTTTGGGCTCATGAGAGGAGTAGAAAAACATCAAAAATTTCAGTCCTGCATGATTTTACCAAGAAATGTGTGTTCATTGAAACCGCTGGTTTTTGATAGTTTGGGCCCTATTGAATAATGAATGTTTTGAATTTTCTCCAAAAGTAAAGTAGTTGCAAACTCATCCTTTTAGAAACTTGTTTGGGCTGTTGAGAGGAGTAAAAAACCATCAAAAATTTCAATCCTGCATGATTCTACCAAGAAATGTGATTCTTCATTCAAAACGCTGGTTTTTGCTATTGGGCTCTTTTGAGTAATGAATGTTTTGAATTTTCTCCAAAAGTAAAGTAGTTGCAAACTCATGCTTTTAGAGACTTGTTTGGGCTCATGAGAGGAGTAGAAAAACATCAAAAATTTCAGTCCTGCATGATTCTACCAAGAAATGTGTGTTCATTGAAACCGCTGGTTTTTGATAGTTTGGGCCCTATTGAATAATGAATGTTTTGAATTTTCTCCAAAAGTAAAGTAGTTACAAACTCATCCTTTTAGAAACTTGTTTGGGCTGTTGAGAGGAGTAAAAAACCATCAAAAATTTAAATCCTGCATGATTCTACAAAGAAATGTGATTCTTCATTCAAAACCTGATTTTTGCTATTGGGCTCTATTGAATAATGAATGTTTTGAATTTTCTCCAAAAGTAAAGTAGTTGCAAACTCATGCTTTTAGAGACTTGTTTGGGCTCATGAGAGGAGTAGAAAAACATCAAAAATTTCAGTCCTGCATGATTCTACCAAGAAATGTGTGTTCATTCAAACCGCTGGTTTTTGATAGTTTGGGCCCTATTGAATAATGAATGTTTTGAATTTTCTCCAAAAGTAAAGTAGTTGCAAACTCATCCTTTTAGAAACTTGTTTGGGCTGTTGAGAGGAGTAAAATACCGTCAAAAATTTCAATCCTGCATGATTCTACCAAGAAATGTGATTCTTCATTCAAAACGCTGGTTTTTGCTATTGGGCTCTATTGAATAATGAATGTTTTGAATTTTCTCCAATAGTTGCAAACTCATGCTTTTAGAGACTTGTTTGGGCTCATGAGAGGAGTAGAAAAACATCAAAAATTTCAGTCCTGCATGATTCTACCAAGAAATGTGTGTTCATTGAAACCGCTGGTTTTTGATAGTTTGGGCCCTATTGAATAATGAATGTTTTGAATTTTCTCCAAAAGTAAAGTAGTTGCAAACTCATCCTTTTAGAAACTTGTTTGGGCTGTTGAGAGGAGTAAAAAACCATCAAAAATTTCAATCCTGCATGATTTTACCAAGAAATGTGATTCTTCATTCAAAACCTGATTATTGCTATTGGGCTCTATTGAATAATGAATGTTTTGAATTTTCTCCAAAAGTAAAGTAGTTGCAAACTCATGCTTTTAGAGACTTGTTTGGGATCATGAGAGGAGTAGAAAAACATCAAAAATTTCAGTCCTGCATGATTCTACCAAGAAATGTGTGTTCATTGAAACCGCTGGTTTTTGATAGTTTTGGCCCTATTGAATAATGAATGTTTTGAATTTTCTCCAAAAGTAAAGTAGTTGCAAACTCATCCTTTTAGAAACTTGTTTGGGCTGTTGAGAGGAGTAAAAAACCATCAAAAATTTCAATCCTGCATGATTCTACCAAGAAATGTGATTCTTCATTCAAAACCTGATTTTTGCTATTGGGCTCTATTGAATAATGAATGTTTTGAATTTTCCCCAAAAGTAAAGTAGTTGCAAACTCATGCTTTTAGAGACTTGTTTGGGCTCATGAGAGGAGTAGAAAAACATCAAAAATTTCAGTCCTGCATGATTCTACCAAGAAATGTGTGTTCATTGAAACCGCTGGTTTTTGATAGTTTGGGCCCTATTGAATAATGAATGTTTTGAATTTTCTCCAAAAGTAAAGTAGTTGCAAACTCATCCTTTTAGAAACTTGTTTGGGCTGTTGAGAGGAGTAAAAAAACATCAAAAATTTCAATCCTGCATGATTTTACCAAGAAATGTGATTCTTCATTCAAAACCTGATTTTTGCTATTGGGCTCTATTGAATAGTGAATGTTTTGAATTTTCTCCAAAAGTAAAGTAGTTGCAAACTCATGCTTTTAGAGACTTGTTTGGGCTCATGAGAGGAGTAGAAAAACATCAAAAATGTCAGTCCTGCATGATTCTACCAAGAAATGTGTGTTCACTGAAACCGCTGGTTTTTGATAGTTTGGGCCCTATTGAATAATGAATGTTTTGAATTTTCTCCAAAAGTAAAGTAGTTGCAAACTCATCCTTTTAGAAACTTGTTTGGGCTGTTGAGAGGAGTAAAAAACCATCAAAAATTTCAATCCTGCATGATTCTACCAAGAAATGTGATTCTTCATTCAAAACGCTGGTTTTTGCTATTGGGCTCTTTTGAGTAATGAATGTTTTGAATTTTCTCCAAAAGTAAAGTAGTTGCAAACTCATGCTTTTAGAGACTTGTTTGGGCTCATGAGAGTAGAAAAACATCAAAAATTTCAGTCCTGCATGATTCTACCAAGAAATGTGTGTTCATTCAAACCGCTGGTTTTTGATAGTTTGGGCCCTATTGAATAATGAATGTTTTGAATTTTCTCCAAAAGTAAAGTAGTTGCAAACTCATCCTTTTAGAAACTTGTTTGGGCTGTTGAGAGGAGTAAAAAACCATCAAAAATTTCAATCCTGCATGATTCTACCAAGAAATGTGATTCTTCATTCAAAACCTGATTTTTGCTATTGGGCTCTATTGAATAATGAATGTTTTGAATTTTGTCCAAAAGTAAAGTAGTTGCAAACTCATGCTTTTAGAGACTTGTTTGGGCTCATGAGAGGAGTAGAAAAACATCAAAAATTTCAGTCCTGCATGATTCTACCAAGAAATGTGTGTTCATTGAAACCGCTGGTTTTTGATCGTTTGGGCCCTATTGAATAATGAATGTTTTGAATTTTCTCCAAAAGTAAAGTAGTTGCAAACTCATCCTTTTAGAAACTTGTTTGGGCTGTTGAGAGGAGTAAAATACTGTCAAAAATTTCAATCCTGCATGATTCTACCAAGAAATGTGATTCTTCATTCAAAACGCTAGTTTTTGCTATTGGGCTCTATTGAAAAATGAATGTTTTGAATTTTCTCCAAAAGTAAAGTAGTTGCAAACTCATGCTTTTAGAGACTTGTTTGGGCTCATGAGAGGAGTAGAAAAACATCAAAAATTTCAGTCCTGCATGATTCTACCAAGAAATGTGTGTTCATTGAAACCGCTGGTTTTTGATAGTTTGGGCCCTATTGAATAATGAATGTTTTGAATTTTCTCCAAAAGTAAAGTAGTTGCAAACTCATCCTTTTAGAAACTTGTTTGGGCTGTTGAGAGGAGTAAAAAACCATCAAAAATTTCAATCCTGCATGATTTTACCAAGAAATGTGATTCTTCATTCAAAACCTGATTTTTGCTATTGGGCTCTATTGAATAATGAATGTTTTGAATTTTCTCCAAAAGTAAAGTAGTTGCAAACTCATGCTTTTAGAGACTTGTTTGGGCTCATGAGAGGAGTAGAAAAACATCAAAAATTTCAGTCCTGCATGATTCTACCAAGAAATGTGTGTTCATTGAAACTGCTGGTTTTTGATAGTTTTGGCCCTATTGAATAATGAATGTTTTGAATTTTCTCCAAAAGTAAAGTAGTTGCAAACTCATCCTTTTAGAAACTTGTTTGGGCTGTTGAGAGGAGTAAAAAACCATCAAAAATTTCAATCCTGCATGATTCTACCAAGAAATGTGATTCTTCATTCAAAACCTGATTTTTGCTATTGGGCTCTATTGAATCATGAATGTTTTGAATTTTCCCCAAAAGTAAAGTAGTTGCAAACTCATGCTTTTAGAGACTTGTTTGGGCTCATGAGAGGAGTAGAAAAACATCAAAAATTTCAGTCCTGCATGATTCTACCAAGAAATGTGTGTTCATTGAAACCGCTGGTTTTTGATAGTTTGGGCCCTATTGAATAATGAATGTTTTGAATTTTCTCCAAAAGTAAAGTAGTTGCAAACTCATCCTTTTAGAAACTTGTTTGGGCTGTTGAGAGGAGTAAAAAACCATCAAAAATTTCAATCCTGCATGATTCTACCAAGAAATGTGATTCTTCATTCAAAACGCTGGTTTTTGCTATTGGGCTCTTTTGAGTAATGAATGTTTTGAATTTTCTCCAAAAGTAAAGTAGTTGCAAACTCATGCTTTTAGAGACTTGTTTGGGCTCATGAGAGGAGTAGAAAAACATCAAAAATTTCAGTCCTGCATGATTCTACCAAGAAATGTGTGTTCATTCAAACCGCTGGTTTTTGATAGTTTGGGCCCTATTGAATAATGAATGTTTTGAATTTTCTCCAAAAGTAAAGTAGTTGCAAACTCATCCTTTTAGAAACTTGTTTGGGCTGTTGAGAGGAGTAAAAATCCATCAAAAATTTCAATCCTGCATGATTTTACCAAGAAATGTGATTCTTCATTCAAAACCTGATTTTTGCTATTAGGCTCTATTGAATATTGAATGTTTTGAATTTTCTCCAAAAGTAAAGTAGTTGCAAACTCATGCTTTTAGAGACTTGTTTGGGCTCATGAGAGGAGTAGAAAAACATCAAAAATTTCAGTCCTGCATGATTCTACCAAGAAATGTGTGTTCACTGAAACCGCTGGTTTTTGATAGTTTGGGCCCTATTGAATAATGAATGTTTTGAATTTTCTCCAAAAGTAAAGTAGTTGCAAACTCATCCTTTTAGAAACTTGTTTGGGCTGTTGAGAGGAGTAAAAAACCATCAAAAATTTCAATCCTGCATGATTCTACCAAGAAATGTGATTCTTCATTCAAAACGCTGGTTTTTGCTATTGGGCTCTTTTGAGTAATGAATGTTTTGAATTTTCTCCAAAAGTAAAGTAGTTGCAAACTCATGCTTTTAGAGACTTGTTTGGGCTCATGAGAGTAGAAAAACATCAAAAATTTCAGTCCTGCATGATTCTACCAAGAAATGTGTGTTCATTCAAACCGCTGGTTTTTGATAGTTTGGGCCCTATTGAATAATGAATGTTTTGAATTTTCTCCAAAAGTAAAGTAGTTGCAAACTCATCCTTTTAGAAACTTGTTTGGGCTGTTGAGAGGAGTAAAAAACCATCAAAAATTTCAATCCTGCATGATTCTACCAAGAAATGTGATTCTTCATTCAAAACCTGATTTTTGCTATTGGGCTCTATTGAATAATGAATGTTTTGAATTTTCTCCAAAAGTAAAGTAGTTGCAAACTCATGCTTTTAGAGACTTGTTTGGGCTCATGAGAGGAGTAGAAAAACATCAAAAATTTCAGTCCTGCATGATTCTACCAAGAAATGTGTGTTCATTGAAACCGCTGGTTTTTGATAGTTTGGGCCCTATTGAATAATGAATGTTTTGAATTTTCTCCAAAAGTAAAGTAGTTGCAAACTCATCCTTTTAGAAACTTGTTTGGGCTGTTGAGAGGAGCAAAATACCGTCAAAAATTTCAATCCTGCATGATTCTACCAAGAAATGTGATTCTTCATTCAAAACGCTGGTTTTTGCTATTGGGCTCTATTGAATAATGAATGTTTTGAATTTTCTCCAAAAGTAAAGTAGTTGCAAACTCATGCTTTTAGAGACTTGTTTGGGCTCATGAGAGGAGTAGAAAAACATCAAAAATTTCAGTCCTGCATGATTCTACCAAGAAATGTGTGTTCATTGAAACCGCTGGTTTTTGATAGTTTGGGCCCTATTGAATAATGAATGTTTTGAATTTTCTCCAAAAGTAAAGTAGTTGCAAACTCATCCTTTTAGAAACTTGTTTGGGCTGTTGAGAGGAGTAAAAAACCATCAAAAATTTCAATCCTGCATGATTTTACCAAGAAATGTGATTCTTCATTCAAAACCTGATTATTGCTATTGGGCTCTATTGAATAATGAATGTTTTGAATTTTCTCCAAAAGTAAAGTAGTTGCAAACTCATGCTTTTAGAGACTTGTTTGGGCTCATGAGAGGAGTAGAAAAACATCAAAAATTTCAGTCCTGCATGATTCTACCAAGAAATGTGTGTTCATTGAAACCGCTGGTTTTTGATAGTTTTGGCCCTATTGAATAATGAATGTTTTGAATTTTCTCCAAAAGTAAAGTAGTTGCAAACTCATCCTTTTAGAAACTTGTTTGGGCTGTTGAGAGGAGTAAAAAACCATCAAAAATTTCAATCCTGCATGATTCTACCAAGAAATGTGATTCTTCATTCAAAACCTGATTTTTGCTATTGGGCTCTATTGAATAATGAATGTTTTGAATTTTCCCCAAAAGTAAAGTAGTTGCAAACTCATGCTTTTAGAGACTTGTTTGGGCTCATGAGAGGAGTAGAAAAACATCAAAAATTTCAGTCCTGCATGATTCTACCAAGAAATGTGTGTTCATTGAAACCGCTGGTTTTTGATAGTTTGGGCCCTATTGAATAATGAATGTTTTGAATTTTCTCCAAAAGTAAAGTAGTTGCAAACTCATCCTTTTAGAAACTTGTTTGGGCTGTTGAGAGGAGTAAAAAACCATCAAAAATTTCAATCCTGCATGATTCTACCAAGAAATGTGATTCTTCATTCAAAACGCTGGTTTTTGCTATTGGGCTCTTTTGAGTAATGAATGTTTTGAATTTTCTCCAAAAGTAAAGTAGTTGCAAACTCATGCTTTTAGAGACTTGTTTGGGCTCATGAGAGGAGTAGAAAAACATCAAAAATTTCAGTCCTGCATGATTCTACCAAGAAATGTGTGTTCATTCAAACCGCTGGTTTTTGATAGTTTGGGCCCTATTGAATAATGAATGTTTTGAATTTTCTCCAAAAGTAAAGTAGTTGCAAACTCATCCTTTTAGAAACTTGTTTGGGCTGTTGAGAGGAGTAAAAAACCATCAAAAATTTCAATCCTGCATGATTTTACCAAGAAATGTGATTCTTCATTCAAAACCTGATTTTTGCTATTGGGCTCTATTGAATAATGAATGTTTTGAATTTTCTCCAAAAGTAAAGTAGTTGCAAACTCATGCTTTTAGAGACTTGTTTGGGCTCATGAGAGGAGTAGAAAAACATCAAAAATTTCAGTCCTGCATGATTCTACCAAGAAATGTGTGTTCATTCAAACCGCTGGTTTTTGATAGTTTGGGCCCTATTGAATAATGAATGTTTTGAATTTTCTCCAAAAGTAAAGTAGTTGCAAACTCATCCTTTTAGAAACTTGTTTGGGCTGTTGAGAGGAGTAAAAAACCATCAAAAATTTCAATCCTGCATGATTTTACCAAGAAATGTGATTCTTCATTCAAAACCTGATTTTTGCTATTGGGCTCTATTGAATAGTGAATGTTTTGAATTTTCTCCAAAAGTAAAGTAGTTGCAAACTCATGCTTTTAGAGACTTGTTTGGGCTCATGAGAGGAGTAGAAAAACATCAAAAATTTCAGTCCTGCATGATTCTACCAAGAAATGTGTGTTCATTGAAACCGCTGGTTTTTGATAGTTTGGGCCCTATTGAATAATGAATGTTTTGAATTTTCTCCAAAAGTAAAGTAGTTGCAAACTCATCCTTTTAGAAACTTGTTTGGGCTGTTGAGAGGAGTAAAAAACCATCAAAAATTTCAATCCTGCATGATTTTACCAAGAAATGTGATTCTTCATTCAAAACCTGATTTTTGCTATTGGGCTCTATTGAATAATGAATGTTTTGAATTTTCTCCAAAAGTAAAGTAGTTGCAAACTCATGCTTTTAGAGACTTGTTTGGGCTCATGAGAGGAGTAGAAAAACATCAAAAATTTCAGTCCTGCATAATTCTACCAAGAAATGTGTGTTCATTCAAACCGCTGGTTTTTGATAGTTTGGGCCCTATTGAATAATGAATGTTTTGAATTTTCTCCAAAAGTAAAGTAGTTGCAAACTCATCCTTTTAGAAACTTGTTTGGGCTGTTGAGAGGAGTAAAAAACCATCAAAAATTTCAATCCTGCATGATTCTACCAAGAAATGTGATTCTTCATTCAAAACCTGATTTTTGCTATTGGGCTCTATTGAATAATGAATGTTTTGAATTTTCTCCAAAAGTAAAGTAGTTGCAAACTCATGCTTTTAGAGACTTGTTTGGGCTCATGAGAGGAGTAGAAAAACATCAAAAATTTCAGTCCTGCATGATTCTACCAAGAAATGTGTGTTCATTGAAACCGCTGGTTTTTGATAGTTTGGGCCCTATTGAATAATGAATGTTTTGAATTTTCTCCAAAAGTAAAGTAGTTGCAAACTCATCCTTTTAGAAACTTGTTTGGGCTGTTGAGAGGAGTAAAAAACCATCAAAAATTTCAATCCTGCATGATTCTACCAAGAAATGTGATTCTTCATTCAAAACGCTGGGTTTTGCTATTGGGCTCTTTTGAGTAATGAATGTTTTGAATTTTCTCCAAAAGTAAAGTAGTTGCAAACTCATGCTTTTAGAGACTTGTTTGGGCTCATGAGAGGAGTAGAAAAACATCAAAAATTTCAGTCCTGCATGATTCTACCAAGAAATGTGTGTTCATTCAAACCGCTGGTTTTTGATAGTTTGGGCCCTATTGAATAATGAATGTTTTGAATTTTCTCCAAAAGTAAAGTAGTTGCAAACTCATCCTTTTAGAAACTTGTTTGGGCTGTTGAGAGGAGTAAAAAACCATCAAAAATTTCAATCCTGCATGATTTTACCAAGAAATGTGATTCTTCATTCAAAACCTGATTTTTGCTATTGGGCTCTATTGAATAATGAATGTTTTGAATTTTCTCCAAAAGTAAAGTAGTTGCAAACTCATGCTTTTAGAGACTTGTTTGGGCTCATGAGAGGAGTAGAAAAACATCAAAAATTTCAGTCCTGCACGATTCTACCAAGAAATGTGTGTTCACTGAAACCGCTGGTTTTTGATAGTTTGGGCCCTATTGAATAATGAATGTTTTGAATTTTCTCCAAAAGTAAAGTAGTTGCAAACTCATCCTTTTAGAAACTTGTTTGGGCTGTTGAGAGGAGTAAAAAACCATCAAAAATTTCAATCCTGCATGATTCTACCAAGAAATGTGATTCTTCATTCAAAACGCTGGTTTTTGCTATTGGGCTCTTTTGAGTAATGAATGTTTTGAATTTTCTCCAAAAGTAAAGTAGTTGCAAACTCATGCTTTTAGAGACTTGTTTGGGCTCATGAGAGGAGTAGAAAAACATCAAAAATTTCAGTCCTGCATGATTCTACCAAGAAATGTGTGTTCATTCAAACCGCTGGTTTTTGATAGTTTGGGCCCTATTGAATAATGAATGTTTTGAATTTTCTCCAAAAGTAAAGTAGTTGCAAACTCATCCTTTTAGAAACTTGTTTGGGCTGTTGAGAGGAGTAAAAAACCATCAAAAATTTCAATCCTGCATGATTTTACCAAGAAATGTGATTCTTCATTCAAAACCTGATTTTTGCTATTGGGCTCTATTGAATAGTGAATGTTTTGAATTTTCTCCAAAAGTAAAGTAGTTGCAAACTCATGCTTTTAGAGACTTGTTTGGGCTCATGAGAGGAGTAGAAAAACATCAAAAATTTCAGTCCTGCATGATTCTACCAAGAAATGTGTGTTCATTGAAACCGCTGGTTTTTGATAGTTTGGGCCCTATTGAATAATGAATGTTTTGAATTTTCTCCAAAAGTAAAGTAGTTGCAAACTCATCCTTTTAGAAACTTGTTTGGGCTGTTGAGAGGAGTAAAAAACCATCAAAAATTTCAATCCTGCATGATTCTACCAAGAAATGTGATTCTTCATTCAAAACGCTGGTTTTTGCTATTGGGCTCTTTTGAGTAATGAATGTTTTGAATTTTCTCCAAAAGTAAAGTAGTTGCAAACTCATGCTTTTAGAGACTTGTTTGGGCTCATGAGAGGAGTAGAAAACATCAAAAATTTCAGTCCTGCATGATTCTACCAAGAAATGTGTGTTCATTCAAACCGCTGGTTTTTGATAGTTTGGGCCCTATTGAATAATGAATGTTTTGAATTTTCTCCAAAAGTAAAGTAGTTGCAAACTCATCCTTTTAGAAACTTGTTTGGGCTGTTGAGAGGAGTAAAAAACCATCAAAAATTTCAATCCTGCATGATTTTACCAAGAAATGTGATTCTTCATTCAAAACCTGATTTTTGCTATTGGGCTCTATTGAATAATGAATGTTTTGAATTTTCTCCAAAAGTAAAGTAGTTGCAAACTCATCCTTTTAGAAACTTGTTTGGGCTGTTGAGAGGAGTAAAAAACCATCAAAAATTTCAATCCTGCATGATTCTACCAAGAAATGTGATTCTTCATTCAAAACCTGATTTTTGCTATTGGGCTCTATTGAATAATGAATGTTTTGAATTTTCTCCAAAATTAAAGTAGTTGCAAACTCATGCTTTTAGAGACTTGTTTGGGCTCATGAGAGGAGTAGAAAAACATCAAAAATTTCAGTCCTGCATGATTTTACCAAGAAATGTGTGTTCATTGAAACCGCTGGTTTTTGATAGTTTGGGCCCTATTGAATAATGAATGTTTTGAATTTTCTCCAAAAGTAAAGTAGTTACAAACTCATCCTTTTAGAAACTTGTTTGGGCTGTTGAGAGGAGTAAAAAACCATCAAAAATTTAAATCCTGCATGATTCTACAAAGAAATGTGATTCTTCATTCAAAACCTGATTTTTGCTATTGGGCTCTATTGAATAATGAATGTTTTGAATTTTCTCCAAAAGTAAAGTAGTTGCAAACTCATGCTTTTAGAGACTTGTTTGGGCTCATGAGAGGAGTAGAAAAACATCAAAAATTTCAGTCCTGCATGATTCTACCAAGAAATGTGTGTTCATTCAAACCGCTGGTTTTTGATAGTTTGGGCCCTATTGAATAATGAATGTTTTGAATTTTCTCCAAAAGTAAAGTAGTTGCAAACTCATCCTTTTAGAAACTTGTTTGGGCTGTTGAGAGGAGCAAAATACCGTCAAAAATTTCAATCCTGCATGATTCTACCAAGAAATGTGATTCTTCATTCAAAACGCTGGTTTTTGCTATTGGGCTCTATTGAATAATGAATGTTTTGAATTTTCTCCAAAAGTAAAGTAGTTGCAAACTCATGCTTTTAGAGACTTGTTTGGGCTCATGAGAGGAGTAGAAAAACATCAAAAATTTCAGTCCTGCATGATTCTACCAAGAAATGTGTGTTCATTGAAACCGCTGGTTTTTGATAGTTTGGGCCCTATTGAATAATGAATGTTTTGAATTTTCTCCAAAAGTAAAGTAGTTGCAAACTCATCCTTTTAGAAACTTGTTTGGGCTGTTGAGAGGAGTAAAAAACCATCAAAAATTTCAATCCTGCATGATTTTACCAAGAAATGTGATTCTTCATTCAAAACCTGATTATTGCTTTTGGGCTCTATTGAATAATGAATGTTTTGAATTTTCTCCAAAAGTAAAGTAGTTGCAAACTCATGCTTTTAGAGACTTGTTTGGGCTCATGAGAGGAGTAGAAAAACATCAAAAATTTCAGTCCTGCATGATTCTACCAAGAAATGTGTGTTCATTGAAACCGCTGGTTTTTGATAGTTTTGGCCCTATTGAATAATGAATGTTTTGAATTTTCTCCAAAAGTAAAGTAGTTGCAAACTCATCCTTTTAGAAACTTGTTTGGGCTGTTGAGAGGAGTAAAAAACCATCAAAAATTTCAATCCTGCATGATTCTACCAAGAAATGTGATTCTTCATTCAAAACGTGATTTTTGCTATTGGGCTCTATTGAATAATGAATGTTTTGAATTTTCCCCAAAAGTAAAGTAGTTGCAAACTCATGCTTTTAGAGACTTGTTTGGGCTCATGAGAGGAGTAGAAAAACATCAAAAATTTCAGTCCTGCATGATTCTACCAAGAAATGTGTGTTCATTGAAACCGCTGGTTTTTGATAGTTTGGGCCCTATTGAATAATGAATGTTTTGAATTTTCTCCAAAAGTAAAGTAGTTGCAAACTCATCCTTTTAGAAACTTGTTTGGGCTGTTGAGAGGAGTAAAAAACCATCAAAAATTTCAATCCTGCATGATTCTACCAAGAAATGTGATTCTTCATTCAAAACGCTGGTTTTTGCTATTGGGCTCTTTTGAGTAATGAATGTTTTGAATTTTCTCCAAAAGTAAAGTAGTTGCAAACTCATGCTTTTAGAGACTTGTTTGGGCTCATGAGAGGAGTAGAAAAACATCAAAAATTTCAGTCCTGCATGATTCTACCAAGAAATGTGTGTTCATTCAAACCGCTGGTTTTTGATAGTTTGGGCCCTATTGAATAATGAATGTTTTGAATTTTCTCCAAAAGTAAAGTAGTTGCAAACTCATCCTTTTAGAAACTTGTTTGGGCTGTTGAGAGGAGTAAAAAACCATCAAAAATTTCAATCCTGCATGATTTTACCAAGAAATGTGATTCTTCATTCAAAACCTGATTTTTGCTATTGGGCTCTATTGAATAATGAATGTTTTGAATTTTCTCCAAAAGTAAAGTAGTTGCAAACTCATGCTTTTAGAGACTTGTTTGGGCTCATGAGAGGAGTAGAAAAACATCAAAAATTTCAGTCCTGCATGATTCTACCAAGAAATGTGTGTTCATTCAAACCGCTGGTTTTTGATAGTTTGGGCCCTATTGAATAATGAATGTTTTGAATTTTCTCCAAAAGTAAAGTAGTTGCAAACTCATCCTTTTAGAAACTTGTTTGGGCTGTTGAGAGGAGTAAAAAACCATCAAAAATGTCAATCCTGCATGATTTTACCAAGAAATGTGATTCTTCATTCAAAACCTGATTTTTGCTATTGGGCTCTATTGAATAGTGAATGTTTTGAATTTTCTCCAAAAGTAAAGTAGTTGCAAACTCATGCTTTTAGAGACTTGTTTGGGCTCATGAGAGGAGTAGAAAAACATCAAAAATTTCAGTCCTGCATAATTCTACCAAGAAATGTGTGTTCATTGAAACCGCTGGTTTTTGATAGTTTGGGCCCTATTGAATAATGAATGTTTTGAATTTTCTCCAAAAGTAAAGTAGTTGCAAACTCATCCTTTTAGAAACTTGTTTGGGCTGTTGAGAGGAGTAAAAAACCATCAAAAATTTCAATCCTGCATGATTCTACCAAGAAATGTGATTCTTCATTCAAAACCTGATTTTTGCTATTGGGCTCTATTGAATAATGAATGTTTTGAATTTTCTCCAAAAGTAAAGTAGTTGCAAACTCATGCTTTTAGAGACTTGTTTGGGCTCATGAGAGGAGTAGAAAAACATCAAAAATTTCAGTCCTGCATGATTTTACCAAGAAATGTGTGTTCATTGAAACCGCTGGTTTTTGATAGTTTGGGCCCTATTGAATAATGAATGTTTTGAATTTTCTCCAAAAGTAAAGTAGTTGCAAACTCATCCTTTTAGAAACTTGTTTGGGCTGTTGAGAGGAGTAAAAAACCATCAAAAATTTCAATCCTGCATGATTCTACCAAGAAATGTGATTCTTCATTCAAAACGCTGGTTTTTGCTATTGGGCTCTTTTGAGTAATGAATGTTTTGAATTTTCTCCAAAAGTAAAGTAGTTGCAAACTCATGATTTTAGAGACTTGTTTGGGCTCATGAGAGGAGTAGAAAAACATCAAAAATTTCAGTCCTGCATGATTCTACCAAGAAATGTGTGTTCATTGAAACCCCTGGTTTTTGATAGTTTGGGCCCTATTGAATAATGAATGTTTTGAATTTTCTCCAAAAGTAAAGTAGTTACAAACTCATCCTTTTAGAAACTTGTTTGGGCTGTTGAGAGGAGTAAAAAACCATCAAAAATTTAAATCCTGCATGATTCTACCAAGAAATGTGATTCTTCATTCAAAACGCTGGTTTTTGCTATTGGGCTCTTTTGAGTAATGAATGTTTTGAATTTTCTCCAAAAGTAAAGTAGTTGCAAACTCATGCTTTTAGAGACTTGTTTGGGCTCATGAGAGGAGTAGAAAAACATCAAAAATTTCAGTCCTGCATGATTCTACCAAGAAATGTGTGTTCATTCAAACCGCTGGTTTTTGATAGTTTGGGCCCTATTGAATAATGAATGTTTTGAATTTTCTCCAAAAGTAAAGTAGTTGCAAACTCATCCTTTTAGAAACTTGTTTGGGCTGTTGAGAGGAGTAAAAATCCATCAAAAATTTCAATCCTGCATGATTTTACCAAGAAATGTGATTCTTCATTCAAAACCTGATTTTTGCTATTGGGCTCTATTGAATATTGAATGTTTTGAATTTTCTCCAAAAGTAAAGTAGTTGCAAACTCATCCTTTTAGAAACTTGTTTGGGCTGTTGAGAGGAGCAAAATACCGTCAAAAATTTCAATCCTGCATGATTCTACCAAGAAATGTGATTCTTCATTCAAAACGCTGGTTTTTGCTATTGGGCTCTATTGAATAATGAATGTTTTGAATTTTCTCCAAAAGTAAAGTAGTTGCAAACTCATCCTTTTAGAAACTTGTTTGGGCTGTTGAGAGGAGTAAAAAACCATCAAAAATTTCAATCCTGCATGATTTTACCAAGAAATGTGATTCTTCATTCAAAACCTGATTATTGCTATTGGGCTCTATTGAATAATGAATGTTTTGAATTTTCTCCAAAAGTAAAGTAGTTGCAAACTCATGCTTTTAGAGACTTGTTTGGGCTCATGAGAGGAGTAGAAAAACATTAAAAATTTCAGTCCTGCATGATTCTACCAAGAAATGTGTGTTCATTGAAACCGCTGGTTTTTGATAGTTTTGGCCCTATTGAATAATGAATGTTTTGAATTTTCTCCAAAAGTAAAGTAGTTGCAAACTCATCCTTTTAGAAACTTGTTTGGGCTGTTGAGAGGAGTAAAAAACCATCAAAAATTTCAATCCTGCATGATTCTACCAAGAAATGTGATTCTTCATTCAAAACGTGATTTTTGCTATTGGGCTCTATTGAATAATGAATGTTTTGAATTTTCCCCAAAAGTAAAGTAGTTGCAAACTCATGCTTTTAGAGACTTGTTTGGGCTCATGAGAGGAGTAGAAAAACATCAAAAATTTCAGTCCTGCATGATTCTACCAAGAAATGTGTGTTCATTGAAACCGCTGGTTTTTGATAGTTTGGGCCCTATTGAATAATGAATGTTTTGAATTTTCTCCAAAAGTAAAGTAGTTGCAAACTCATCCTTTTAGAAACTTGTTTGGGCTGTTGAGAGGAGTAAAAAACCATCAAAAATTTCAATCCTGCATGATTCTACCAAGAAATGTGATTCTTCATTCAAAACGCTGGTTTTTGCTATTGGGCTCTTTTGAGTAATGAATGTTTTGAATTTTCTCCAAAAGTAAAGTAGTTGCAAACTCATGCTTTTAGAGACTTGTTTGGGCTCATGAGAGGAGTAGAAAAACATCAAAAATTTCAGTCCTGCATGATTCTACCAAGAAATGTGTGTTCATTCAAACCGCTGGTTTTTGATAGTTTGGGCCCTATTGAATAATGAATGTTTTGAATTTTCTCCAAAAGTAAAGTAGTTGCAAACTCATCCTTTTAGAAACTTGTTTGGGCTGTTGAGAGGAGTAAAAAACCATCAAAAATTTCAATCCTGCATGATTTTACCAAGAAATGTGATTCTTCATTCAAAACCTGATTTTTGCTATTGGGCTCTATTGAATAATGAATGTTTTGAATTTTCTCCAAAAGTAAAGTAGTTGCAAACTCATGCTTTTAGAGACTTGTTTGGGCTCATGAGAGGAGTAGAAAAACATCAAAAATTTCAGTCCTGCATGATTCTACCAAGAAATGTGTGTTCATTCAAACCGCTGGTTTTTGATAGTTTGGGCCCTATTGAATAATGAATGTTTTGAATTTTCTCCAAAAGTAAAGTAGTTGCAAACTCATCCTTTTAGAAACTTGTTTGGGCTGTTGAGAGGAGTAAAAAACCATCAAAAATTTCAATCCTGCATGATTTTACCAAGAAATGTGATTCTTCATTCAAAACCTGATTTTTGCTATTGGGCTCTATTGAATAGTGAATGTTTTGAATTTTCTCCAAAAGTAAAGTAGTTGCAAACTCATGCTTTTAGAGACTTGTTTGGGCTCATGAGAGGAGTAGAAAAACATCAAAAATTTCAGTCCTGCATAATTCTACCAAGAAATGTGTGTTCATTGAAACCGCTGGTTTTTGATAGTTTGGGCCCTATTGAATAATGAATGTTTTGAATTTTCTCCAAAAGTAAAGTAGTTGCAAACTCATCCTTTTAGAAACTTGTTTGGGCTGTTGAGAGGAGTAAAAAACCATCAAAAATTTCAATCCTGCATGATTCTACCAAGAAATGTGATTCTTCATTCAAAACCTGATTTTTGCTATTGGGCTCTATTGAATAATGAATGTTTTGAATTTTCTCCAAAATTAAAGTAGTTGCAAACTCATGCTTTTAGAGACTTGTTTGGGCTCATGAGAGGAGTAGAAAAACATCAAAAATTTCAGTCCTGCATGATTTTACCAAGAAATGTGTGTTCATTGAAACCGCTGGTTTTTGATAGTTTGGGCCCTATTGAATAATGAATGTTTTGAATTTTCTCCAAAAGTAAAGTAGTTGCAAACTCATCCTTTTAGAAACTTGTTTGGGCTGTTGAGAGGAGTAAAAAACCATCAAAAATTTCAATCCTGCATGATTCTACCAAGAAATGTGATTCTTCATTCAAAACGCTGGTTTTTGCTATTGGGCTCTTTTGAGTAATGAATGTTTTGAATTTTCTCCAAAAGTAAAGTAGTTGCAAACTCATGCTTTTAGAGACTTGTTTGGGCTCATGAGAGGAGTAGAAAAACATCAAAAATTTCAGTCCTGCATGATTCTACCAAGAAATGTGTGTTCACTGAAACCGCTGGTTTTTGATAGTTTGGGCCCTATTGAATAATGAATGTTTTGAATTTTCTCCAAAAGTAAAGTAGTTGCAAACTCATCCTTTTAGAAACTTGTTTGGGCTGTTGAGAGGAGTAAAAAACCATCAAAAATTTCAATCCTGCATGATTCTACCAAGAAATGTGATTCTTCATTCAAAACGCTGGTTTTTGCTATTGGGCTCTTTTGAGTAATGAATGTTTTGAATTTTCTCCAAAAGTAAAGTAGTTGCAAACTCATGCTTTTAGAGACTTGTTTGGGCTCATGAGAGTAGAAAAACATCAAAAATTTCAGTCCTGCATGATTCTACCAAGAAATGTGTGTTCATTGAAACCGCTGGTTTTTGATAGTTTGGGCCCTATTGAATAATGAATGTTTTGAATTTTCTCCAAAAGTAAAGTAGTTGCAAACTCATCCTTTTAGAAACTTGTTTGGGCTGTTGAGAGGAGTAAAAAACCATCAAAAATTTCAATCCTGCATGATTCTACCAAGAAATGTGATTCTTCATTCAAAACGCTGGTTTTTGCTATTGGGCTCTTTTGAGTAATGAATGTTTTGAATTTTCTCCAAAAGTAAAGTAGTTGCAAACTCATGCTTTTAGAGACTTGTTTGGGCTCATGAGAGGAGTAGAAAAACATCAAAAATTTCAGTCCTGCATGATTCTACCAAGAAATGTGTGTTCATTCAAACCGCTGGTTTTTGATAGTTTGGGCCCTATTGAATAATGAATGTTTTGAATTTTCTCCAAAAGTAAAGTAGTTGCAAACTCATCCTTTTAGAAACTTGTTTGGGCTGTTGAGAGGAGTAAAAAACCATCAAAAATTTCAATCCTGCATGATTTTACCAAGAAATGTGATTCTTCATTCAAAACCTGATTTTTGCTATTGGGCTCTATTGAATAATGAATGTTTTGAATTTTCTCCAAAAGTAAAGTAGTTGCAAACTCATGCTTTTAGAGACTTGTTTGGGCTCATGAGAGGAGTAGAAAAACATCAAAAATTTCAGTCCTGCATGATTCTACCAAGAAATGTGTGTTCATTCAAACCGCTGGTTTTTGATAGTTTGGGCCCTATTGAATAATGAATGTTTTGAATTTTCTCCAAAAGTAAAGTAGTTGCAAACTCATCCTTTTAGAAACTTGTTTGGGCTGTTGAGAGGAGTAAAAAACCATCAAAAATTTCAATCCTGCATGATTTTACCAAGAAATGTGATTCTTCATTCAAAACCTGATTTTTGCTATTGGGCTCTATTGAATAATGAATGTTTTGAATTTTCTCCAAAAGTAAAGTAGTTGCAAACTCATGCTTTTAGAGACTTGTTTGGGCTCATGAGAGGAGTAGAAAAACATCAAAAATTTCAGTCCTGCATGATTTTACCAAGAAATGTGTGTTCATTGAAACCGCTGGTTTTTGATAGTTTGGGCCCTATTGAATAATGAATGTTTTGAATTTTCTCCAAAAGTAAAGTAGTTGCAAACTCATCCTTTTAGAAACTTGTTTGGGCTGTTGAGAGGAGTAAAAAACCATCAAAAATTTCAATCCTGCATGATTCTACCAAGAAATGTGATTCTTCATTCAAAACGCTGGTTTTTGCTATTGGGCTCTTTTGAGTAATGAATGTTTTGAATTTTCTCCAAAAGTAAAGTAGTTGCAAACTCATGCTTTTAGAGACTTGTTTGGGCTCATGAGAGGAGTAGAAAAACATCAAAAATTTCAGTCCTGCATGATTCTACCAAGAAATGTGTGTTCATTCAAAACGCTGGTTTTTGATAGTTTGGGCCCTATTGAATAATGAATGTTTTGAATTTTCTCCAAAAGTAAAGTAGTTGCAAACTCATCCTTTTAGAAACTTGTTTGGGCTGTTGAGAGGAGTAAAAATCCATCAAAAATTTCAATCCTGCATGATTTTACCAAGAAATGTGATTCTTCATTCAAAACCTGATTTTTGCTATTGGGCTCTATTGAATATTGAATGTTTTGAATTTTCTCCAAAAGTAAAGTAGTTGCAAACTCATCCTTTTAGAAACTTGTTTGGGCTGTTGAGAGGAGCAAAATACCGTCAAAAATTTCAATCCTGCATGATTCTACCAAGAAATGTGATTCTTCATTCAAAACGCTGGTTTTTGCTATTGGGCTCTATTGAATAATGAATGTTTTGAATTTTCTCCAAAAGTAAAGTAGTTGCAAACTCATGCTTTTAGAGACTTGTTTGGGCTCATGAGAGGAGTAGAAAAACATCAAAAATTTCAGTCCTGCATGATTCTACCAAGAAATGTGTGTTCATTGAAACCGCTGGTTTTTGATAGTTTGGGCCCTATTGAATAATGAATGTTTTGAATTTTCTCCAAAAGTAAAGTAGTTGCAAACTCATCCTTTTAGAAACTTGTTTGGGCTGTTGAGAGGAGTAAAAAACCATCAAAAATTTCAATCCTGCATGATTTTACCAAGAAATGTGATTCTTCATTCAAAACCTGATTATTGCTATTGGGCTCTATTGAATAATGAATGTTTTGAATTTTCTCCAAAAGTAAAGTAGTTGCAAACTCATGCTTTTAGAGACTTGTTTGGGCTCATGAGAGGAGTAGAAAAACATCAAAAATTTCAGTCCTGCATGATTCTACCAAGAAATGTGTGTTCATTGAAACCGCTGGTTTTTGATAGTTTTGGCCCTATTGAATAATGAATGTTTTGAATTTTCTCCAAAAGTAAAGTAGTTGCAAACTCATCCTTTTAGAAACTTGTTTGGGCTGTTGAGAGGAGTAAAAAACCATCAAAAATTTCAATCCTGCATGATTCTACCAAGAAATGTGATTCTTCATTCAAAACGTGATTTTTGCTATTGGGCTCTATTGAATAATGAATGTTTTGAATTTTCCCCAAAAGTAAAGTAGTTGCAAACTCATGCTTTTAGAGACTTGTTTGGGCTCATGAGAGGAGTAGAAAAACATCAAAAATTTCAGTCCTGCATGATTCTACCAAGAAATGTGTGTTCATTGAAACCGCTGGTTTTTGATAGTTTGGGCCCTATTGAATAATGAATGTTTTGAATTTTCTCCAAAAGTAAAGTAGTTGCAAACTCATCCTTTTAGAAACTTGTTTGGGCTGTTGAGTGGAGTAAAAAACCATCAAAAATTTCAATCCTGCATGATTCTACCAAGAAATGTGATTCTTCATTCAAAACGCTGGTTTTTGCTATTGGGCTCTTTTGAGTAATGAATGTTTTGAATTTTCTCCAAAAGTAAAGTAGTTGCAAACTCATGCTTTTAGAGACTTGTTTGGGCTCATGAGAGGAGTAGAAAAACATCAAAAATTTCAGTCCTGCATGATTCTACCAAGAAATGTGTGTTCATTCAAACCGCTGGTTTTTGATAGTTTGGGCCCTATTGAATAATGAATGTTTTGAATTTTCTCCAAAAGTAAAGTAGTTGCAAACTCATCCTTTTAGAAACTTGTTTGGGCTGTTGAGAGGAGTAAAAAACCATCAAAAATTTCAATCCTGCATGATTTTACCAAGAAATGTGATTCTTCATTCAAAACCTGATTTTTGCTATTGGGCTCTATTGAATAATGAATGTTTTGAATTTTCTCCAAAAGTAAAGTAGTTGCAAACTCATGCTTTTAGAGACTTGTTTGGGCTCATGAGAGGAGTAGAAAAACATCAAAAATTTCAGTCCTGCATGATTCTACCAAGAAATGTGTGTTCATTCAAACCGCTGGTTTTTGATAGTTTGGGCCCTATTGAATAATGAATGTTTTGAATTTTCTCCAAAAGTAAAGTAGTTGCAAACTCATCCTTTTAGAAACTTGTTTGGGCTGTTGAGAGGAGTAAAAAACCATCAAAAATTTCAATCCTGCATGATTTTACCAAGAAATGTGATTCTTCATTCAAAACCTGATTTTTGCTATTGGGCTCTATTGAATAGTGAATGTTTTGAATTTTCTCCAAAAGTAAAGTAGTTGCAAACTCATGCTTTTAGAGACTTGTTTGGGCTCATGAGAGGAGTAGAAAAACATCAAAAATTTCAGTCCTGCATAATTCTACCAAGAAATGTGTGTTCATTGAAACCGCTGGTTTTTGATAGTTTGGGCCCTATTGAATAATGAATGTTTTGAATTTTCTCCAAAAGTAAAGTAGTTGCAAACTCATCCTTTTAGAAACTTGTTTGGGCTGTTGAGAGGAGTAAAAAACCATCAAAAATTTCAATCCTGCATGATTCTACCAAGAAATGTGATTCTTCATTCAAAACCTGATTTTTGCTATTGGGCTCTATTGAATAATGAATGTTTTGAATTTTCTCCAAAATTAAAGTAGTTGCAAACTCATGCTTTTAGAGACTTGTTTGGGCTCATGAGAGGAGTAGAAAAACATCAAAAATTTCAGTCCTGCATGATTTTACCAAGAAATGTGTGTTCATTGAAACCGCTGGTTTTTGATAGTTTGGGCCCTATTGAATAATGAATGTTTTGAATTTTCTCCAAAAGTAAAGTAGTTGCAAACTCATCCTTTTAGAAACTTGTTTGGGCTGTTGAGAGGAGTAAAAAACCATCAAAAATTTCAATCCTGCATGATTCTACCAAGAAATGTGATTCTTCATTCAAAACGCTGGTTTTTGCTATTGGGCTCTTTTGAGTAATGAATGTTTTGAATTTTCTCCAAAAGTAAAGTAGTTGCAAACTCATGATTTTAGAGACTTGTTTGGGCTCATGAGAGGAGTAGAAAAACATCAAAAATTTCAGTCCTGCATGATTCTACCAAGAAATGTGTGTTCATTGAAACCCCTGGTTTTTGATAGTTTGGGCCCTATTGAATAATGAATGTTTTGAATTTTCTCCAAAAGTAAAGTAGTTACAAACTCATCCTTTTAGAAACTTGTTTGGGCTGTTGAGAGGAGTAAAAAACCATCAAAAATTTAAATCCTGCATGATTCTACCAAGAAATGTGATTCTTCATTCAAAACGCTGGTTTTTGCTATTGGGCTCTTTTGAGTAATGAATGTTTTGAATTTTCTCCAAAAGTAAAGTAGTTGCAAACTCATGCTTTTAGAGACTTGTTTGGGCTCATGAGAGGAGTAGAAAAACATCAAAAATTTCAGTCCTGCATGATTCTACCAAGAAATGTGTGTTCATTCAAACCGCTGGTTTTTGATAGTTTGGGCCCTATTGAATAATGAATGTTTTGAATTTTCTCCAAAAGTAAAGTAGCTGCAAACTCATGCTTTTAGAAACTTGTTTGGGCTGTTGAGAGGAGTAAAAATCCATCAAAAATTTCAATCCTGCATGATTTTACCAAGAAATGTGATTCTTCATTCAAAACCTGATTTTTGCTATTGGGCTCTATTGAATATTGAATGTTTTGAATTTTCTCCAAAAGTAAAGTAGTTGCAAACTCATGCTTTTAGAGACTTGTTTGGGCTCATGAGAGGAGTAGAAAAACATCAAAAATTTCAGTCCTGCATGATTCTACCAAGAAATGTGTGTTCACTGAAACCGCTGGTTTTTGATAGTTTGGGCCCTATTGAATAATGAATGTTTTGAATTTTCTCCAAAAGTAAAGTAGTTGCAAACTCATCCTTTTAGAAACTTGTTTGGGCTGTTGAGAGGAGTAAAAAACCATCAAAAATTTCAATCCTGCATGATTCTACCAAGAAATGTGATTCTTCATTCAAAACGCTGGTTTTTGCTATTGGGCTCTTTTGAGTAATGAATGTTTTGAATTTTCTCCAAAAGTAAAGTAGTTGCAAACTCATGCTTTTAGAGACTTGTTTGGGCTCATGAGAGTAGAAAAACATCAAAAATTTCAGTCCTGCATGATTCTACCAAGAAATGTGTGTTCATTCAAACCGCTGGTTTTTGATAGTTTGGGCCCTATTGAATAATGAATGTTTTGAATTTTCTCCAAAAGTAAAGTAGTTGCAAACTCATCCTTTTAGAAACTTGTTTGGGCTGTTGAGAGGAGTAAAAAACCATCAAAAATTTCAATCCTGCATGATTCTACCAAGAAATGTGATTCTTCATTCAAAACCTGATTTTTGCTATTGGGCTCTATTGAATAATGAATGTTTTGAATTTTCTCCAAAAGTAAAGTAGTTGCAAACTCATGCTTTTAGAGACTTGTTTGGGCTCATGAGAGGAGTAGAAAAACATCAAAAATTTCAGTCCTGCATGATTCTACCAAGAAATGTGTGTTCATTGAAACCGCTGGTTTTTGATAGTTTGGGCCCTATTGAATAATGAATGTTTTGAATTTTCTCTAAAAGTAAAGTAGTTGCAAACTCATCCTTTTAGAAACTTGTTTGGGCTGTTGAGAGGAGTAAAATACCGTCAAAAATTTCAATCCTGCATGATTCTACCAAGAAATGTGATTCTTCATTCAAAACGCTGGTTTTTGCTATTGGGCTCTATTGAATAATGAATGTTTTGAATTTTCTCCAATAGTTGCAAACTCATGCTTTTAGAGACGTGTTTGGGCTCATGAGAGGAGTAGAAAAACATCAAAAATTTCAGTCCTGCATGATTCTACCAAGAAATGTGTGTTCATTGAAACCGCTGGTTTTTGATAGTTTGGGCCCTATTGAATAATGAATGTTTTGAATTTTCTCCAAAAGTAAAGTAGTTGCAAACTCATCCTTTTAGAAACTTGTTTGGGCTGTTGAGAGGAGTAAAAAACCATCAAAAATTTCAATCCTGCATGATTTTACCAAGAAATGTGATTCTTCATTCAAAACCTGATTTTTGCTATTGGGCTCTATTGAATAGTGAATGTTTTGAATTTTCTCCAAAAGTAAAGTAGTTGCAAACTCATGCTTTTAGAGACTTGTTTGGGCTCATGAGAGGAGTAGAAAAACATCAAAAATTTCAGTCCTGCATGATTCTACCAAGAAATGTGTGTTCACTGAAACCGCTGGTTTTTGATAGTTTTGGCCCTATTGAATAATGAATGTTTTGAATTTTCTCCAAAAGTAAAGTAGTTGCAAACTCATCCTTTTAGAAACTTGTTTGGGCTGTTGAGAGGAGTAAAAAACCATCAAAAATTTCAATCCTGCATGATTCTACCAAGAAATGTGATTCTTCATTCAAAACGCTGGTTTTTGCTATTGGGCTCTTTTGAGTAATGAATGTTTTGAATTTTCTCCAAAAGTAAAGTAGTTGCAAACTCATGCTTTTAGAGACTTGTTTGGGCTCATGAGAGTAGAAAAACATCAAAAATTTCAGTCCTGCATGATTCTACCAAGAAATGTGTGTTCATTCAAACCGCTGGTTTTTGATAGTTTGGGCCCTATTGAATAATGAATGTTTTGAATTTTCTCCAAAAGTAAAGTAGTTGCAAACTCATCCTTTTAGAAACTTGTTTGGGCTGTTGAGAGGAGTAAAAAACCATCAAAAATTTCAATCCTGCATGATTCTACCAAGAAATGTGATTCTTCATTCAAAACGCTGGTTTTTGCTATTGGGCTCTTTTGAGTAATGAATGTTTTGAATTTTCTCCAAAAGTAAAGTAGTTGCAAACTCATGCTTTTAGAGACTTGTTTGGGCTCATGAGAGGAGTAGAAAAACATCAAAAATTTCAGTCCTGCATGATTCTACCAAGAAATGTGTGTTCATTCAAACCGCTGGTTTTTGATAGTTTGGGCCCTATTGAATAATGAATGTTTTGAATTTTCTCCAAAAGTAAAGTAGCTGCAAACTCATGCTTTTAGAAACTTGTTTGGGCTGTTGAGAGGAGTAAAAATCCATCAAAAATTTCAATCCTGCATGATTTTACCAAGAAATGTGATTCTTCATTCAAAACCTGATTTTTGCTATTGGGCTCTATTGAATATTGAATGTTTTGAATTTTCTCCAAAAGTAAAGTAGTTGCAAACTCATGCTTTTAGAGACTTGTTTGGGCTCATGAGAGGAGTAGAAAAACATCAAAAATTTCAGTCCTGCATGATTCTACCAAGAAATGTGTGTTCACTGAAACCGCTGGTTTTTGATAGTTTGGGCCCTATTGAATAATGAATGTTTTGAATTTTCTCCAAAAGTAAAGTAGTTGCAAACTCATCCTTTTAGAAACTTGTTTGGGCTGTTGAGAGGAGTAAAAAACCATCAAAAATTTCAATCCTGCATGATTCTACCAAGAAATGTGATTCTTCATTCAAAACGCTGGTTTTTGCTATTGGGCTCTTTTGAGTAATGAATGTTTTGAATTTTCTCCAAAAGTAAAGTAGTTGCAAACTCATGCTTTTAGAGACTTGTTTGGGCTCATGAGAGTAGAAAAACATCAAAAATTTCAGTCCTGCATGATTCTACCAAGAAATGTGTGTTCATTCAAACCGCTGGTTTTTGATAGTTTGGGCCCTATTGAATAATGAATGTTTTGAATTTTCTCCAAAAGTAAAGTAGTTGCAAACTCATCCTTTTAGAAACTTGTTTGGGCTGTTGAGAGGAGTAAAAAACCATCAAAAATTTCAATCCTGCATGATTCTACCAAGAAATGTGATTCTTCATTCAAAACCTGATTTTTGCTATTGGGCTCTATTGAATAATGAATGTTTTGAATTTTCTCCAAAAGTAAAGTAGTTGCAAACTCATGCTTTTAGAGACTTGTTTGGGCTCATGAGAGGAGTAGAAAAACATCAAAAATTTCAGTCCTGCATGATTCTACCAAGAAATGTGTGTTCATTGAAACCGCTGGTTTTTGATAGTTTGGGCCCTATTGAATAATGAATGTTTTGAATTTTCTCTAAAAGTAAAGTAGTTGCAAACTCATCCTTTTAGAAACTTGTTTGGGCTGTTGAGAGGAGTAAAATACCGTCAAAAATTTCAATCCTGCATGATTCTACCAAGAAATGTGATTCTTCATTCAAAACGCTGGTTTTTGCTATTGGGCTCTATTGAATAATGAATGTTTTGAATTTTCTCCAATAGTTGCAAACTCATGCTTTTAGAGACGTGTTTGGGCTCATGAGAGGAGTAGAAAAACATCAAAAATTTCAGTCCTGCATGATTCTACCAAGAAATGTGTGTTCATTGAAACCGCTGGTTTTTGATAGTTTGGGCCCTATTGAATAATGAATGTTTTGAATTTTCTCCAAAAGTAAAGTAGTTGCAAACTCATCCTTTTAGAAACTTGTTTGGGCTGTTGAGAGGAGTAAAAAACCATCAAAAATTTCAATCCTGCATGATTTTACCAAGAAATGTGATTCTTCATTCAAAACCTGATTTTTGCTATTGGGCTCTATTGAATAGTGAATGTTTTGAATTTTCTCCAAAAGTAAAGTAGTTGCAAACTCATGCTTTTAGAGACTTGTTTGGGCTCATGAGAGGAGTAGAAAAACATCAAAAATTTCAGTCCTGCATGATTCTACCAAGAAATGTGTGTTCACTGAAACCGCTGGTTTTTGATAGTTTGGGCCCTATTGAATAATGAATGTTTTGAATTTTCTCCAAAAGTAAAGTAGTTGCAAACTCATCCTTTTAGAAACTTGTTTGGGCTGTTGAGAGGAGTAAAAAACCATCAAAAATTTCAATCCTGCATGATTCTACCAAGAAATGTGATTCTTCATTCAAAACGCTGGTTTTTGCTATTGGGCTCTTTTGAGTAATGAATGTTTTGAATTTTCTCCAAAAGTAAAGTAGTTGCAAACTCATGCTTTTAGAGACTTGTTTGGGCTCATGAGAGTAGAAAAACATCAAAAATTTCAGTCCTGCATGATTCTACCAAGAAATGTGTGTTCATTCAAACCGCTGGTTTTTGATAGTTTGGGCCCTATTGAATAATGAATGTTTTGAATTTTCTCCAAAAGTAAAGTAGTTGCAAACTCATCCTTTTAGAAACTTGTTTGGGCTGTTGAGAGGAGTAAAAAACCATCAAAAATTTCAATCCTGCATGATTCTACCAAGAAATGTGATTCTTCATTCAAAACCTGATTTTTGCTATTGGGCTCTATTGAATAATGAATGTTTTGAATTTTCTCCAAAAGTAAAGTAGTTGCAAACTCATGCTTTTAGAGACTTGTTTGGGCTCATGAGAGGAGTAGAAAAACATCAAAAATTTCAGTCCTGCATGATTCTACCAAGAAATGTGTGTTCATTGAAACCGCTGGTTTTTGATCGTTTGGGCCCTATTGAATAATGAATGTTTTGAATTTTCTCCAAAAGTAAAGTAGTTGCAAACTCATCCTTTTAGAAACTTGTTTGGGCTGTTGAGAGGAGTAAAATACTGTCAAAAATTTCAATCCTGCATGATTCTACCAAGAAATGTGATTCTTCATTCAAAACGCTGGTTTTTGCTATTGGGCTCTATTGAATAATGAATGTTTTGAATTTTCTCCAAAAGTAAAGTAGTTGCAAACTCATGCTTTTAGAGACTTGTTTGGGCTCATGAGAGGAGTAGAAAAACATCAAAAATTTCAGTCCTGCATGATTCTACCAAGAAATGTGTGTTCATTGAAACCGCTGGTTTTTGATAGTTTGGGCCCTATTGAATAATGAATGTTTTGAATTTTCTCCAAAAGTAAAGTAGTTGCAAACTCATCCTTTTAGAAACTTGTTTGGGCTGTTGAGAGGAGTAAAAAACCATCAAAAATTTCAATCCTGCATGATTTTACCAAGAAATGTGATTCTTCATTCAAAACCTGATTTTTGCTATTGGGCTCTATTGAATAATGAATGTTTTGAATTTTCTCCAAAAGTAAAGTAGTTGCAAACTCATGCTTTTAGAGACTTGTTTGGGCTCATGAGAGGAGTAGAAAAACATCAAAAATTTCAGTCCTGCATGATTCTACCAAGAAATGTGTGTTCATTGAAACCGCTGGTTTTTGATAGTTTTGGCCCTATTGAATAATGAATGTTTTGAATTTTCTCCAAAAGTAAAGTAGTTGCAAACTCATCCTTTTAGAAACTTGTTTGGGCTGTTGAGAGGAGTAAAAAACCATCAAAAATTTCAATCCTGCATGATTCTACCAAGAAATGTGATTCTTCATTCAAAACCTGATTTTTGCTATTGGGCTCTATTGAATAATGAATGTTTTGAATTTTCCCCAAAAGTAAAGTAGTTGCAAACTCATGCTTTTAGAGACTTGTTTGGGCTCATGAGAGGAGTAGAAAAACATCAAAAATTTCAGTCCTGCATGATTCTACCAAGAAATGTGTGTTCATTGAAACCGCTGGTTTTTGATAGTTTGGGCCCTATTGAATAATGAATGTTTTGAATTTTCTCCAAAAGTAAAGTAGTTGCAAACTCATCCTTTTAGAAACTTGTTTGGGCTGTTGAGAGGAGTAAAAAACCATCAAAAATTTCAATCCTGCATGATTCTACCAAGAAATGTGATTCTTCATTCAAAACGCTGGTTTTTGCTATTGGGCTCTTTTGAGTAATGAATGTTTTGAATTTTCTCCAAAAGTAAAGTAGTTGCAAACTCATGCTTTTAGAGACTTGTTTGGGCTCATGAGAGGAGTAGAAAAACATCAAAAATTTCAGTCCTGCATGATTCTACCAAGAAATGTGTGTTCATTCAAACCGCTGGTTTTTGATAGTTTGGGCCCTATTGAATAATGAATGTTTTGAATTTTCTCCAAAAGTAAAGTAGTTGCAAACTCATCCTTTTAGAAACTTGTTTGGGCTGTTGAGCGGAGTAAAAATCCATCAAAAATTTCAATCCTGCATGATTTTACCAAGAAATGTGATTCTTCATTCAAAACCTGATTTTTGCTATTAGGCTCTATTGAATATTGAATGTTTTGAATTTTCTCCAAAAGTAAAGTAGTTGCAAACTCATGCTTTTAGAGACTTGTTTGGGCTCATGAGAGGAGTAGAAAAACATCAAAAATTTCAGTCCTGCATGATTCTACCAAGAAATGTGTGTTCACTGAAACCGCTGGTTTTTGATAGTTTGGGCCCTATTGAATAATGAATGTTTTGAATTTTCTCCAAAAGTAAAGTAGTTGCAAACTCATCCTTTTAGAAACTTGTTTGGGCTGTTGAGAGGAGTAAAAAACCATCAAAAATTTCAATCCTGCATGATTCTACCAAGAAATGTGATTCTTCATTCAAAACGCTGGTTTTTGCTATTGGGCTCTTTTGAGTAATGAATGTTTTGAATTTTCTCCAAAAGTAAAGTAGTTGCAAACTCATGCTTTTAGAGACTTGTTTGGGCTCATGAGAGTAGAAAAACATCAAAAATTTCAGTCCTGCATGATTCTACCAAGAAATGTGTGTTCATTCAAACCGCTGGTTTTTGATAGTTTGGGCCCTATTGAATAATGAATGTTTTGAATTTTCTCCAAAAGTAAAGTAGTTGCAAACTCATCCTTTTAGAAACTTGTTTGGGCTGTTGAGAGGAGTAAAAAACCATCAAAAATTTCAATCCTGCATGATTCTACCAAGAAATGTGATTCTTCATTCAAAACCTGATTTTTGCTATTGGGCTCTATTGAATAATGAATGTTTTGAATTTTCTCCAAAAGTAAAGTAGTTGCAAACTCATGCTTTTAGAGACTTGTTTGGGCTCATGAGAGGAGTAGAAAAACATCAAAAATTTCAGTCCTGCATGATTCTACCAAGAAATGTGTGTTCATTGAAACCGCTGGTTTTTGATAGTTTGGGCCCTATTGAATAATGAATGTTTTGAATTTTCTCCAAAAGTAAAGTAGTTGCAAACTCATCCTTTTAGAAACTTGTTTGGGCTGTTGAGAGGAGCAAAATACCGTCAAAAATTTCAATCCTGCATGATTCTACCAAGAAATGTGATTCTTCATTCAAAACGCTGGTTTTTGCTATTGGGCTCTATTGAATAATGAATGTTTTGAATTTTCTCCAAAAGTAAAGTAGTTGCAAACTCATGCTTTTAGAGACTTGTTTGGGCTCATGAGAGGAGTAGAAAAACATCAAAAATTTCAGTCCTGCATGATTCTACCAAGAAATGTGTGTTCATTGAAACCGCTGGTTTTTGATAGTTTGGGCCCTATTGAATAATGAATGTTTTGAATTTTCTCCAAAAGTAAAGTAGTTGCAAACTCATCCTTTTAGAAACTTGTTTGGGCTGTTGAGAGGAGTAAAAAACCATCAAAAATTTCAATCCTGCATGATTTTACCAAGAAATGTGATTCTTCATTCAAAACCTGATTATTGCTATTGGGCTCTATTGAATAATGAATGTTTTGAATTTTCTCCAAAAGTAAAGTAGTTGCAAACTCATGCTTTTAGAGACTTGTTTGGGCTCATGAGAGGAGTAGGAAAACATCAAAAATTTCAGTCCTGCATGATTCTACCAAGAAATGTGTGTTCATTGAAACCGCTGGTTTTTGATAGTTTTGGCCCTATTGAATAATGAATGTTTTGAATTTTCTCCAAAAGTAAAGTAGTTGCAAACTCATCCTTTTAGAAACTTGTTTGGGCTGTTGAGAGGAGTAAAAAACCATCAAAAATTTCAATCCTGCATGATTCTACCAAGAAATGTGATTCTTCATTCAAAACCTGATTTTTGCTATTGGGCTCTATTGAATAATGAATGTTTTGAATTTTCCCCAAAAGTAAAGTAGTTGCAAACTCATGCTTTTAGAGACTTGTTTGGGCTCATGAGAGGAGTAGAAAAACATCAAAAATTTCAGTCCTGCATGATTCTACCAAGAAATGTGTGTTCATTGAAACCGCTGGTTTTTGATAGTTTGGGCCCTATTGAATAATGAATGTTTTGAATTTTCTCCAAAAGTAAAGTAGTTGCAAACTCATCCTTTTAGAAACTTGTTTGGGCTGTTGAGAGGAGTAAAAAACCATCAAAAATTTCAGTCCTGCATGATTCTACCAAGAAATGTGATTCTTCATTCAAAACGCTGGTTTTTGCTATTGGGCTCTTTTGAGTAATGAATGTTTTGAATTTTCTCCAAAAGTAAAGTAGTTGCAAACTCATGCTTTTAGAGACTTGTTTGGGCTCATGAGAGGAGTAGAAAAACATCAAAAATTTCAGTCCTGCATGATTCTACCAAGAAATGTGTGTTCATTCAAACCGCTGGTTTTTGATAGTTTGGGCCCTATTGAATAATGAATGTTTTGAATTTTCTCCAAAAGTAAAGTAGTTGCAAACTCATCCTTTTAGAAACTTGTTTGGGCTGTTGAGAGGAGTAAAAAACCATCAAAAATTTCAATCCTGCATGATTTTACCAAGAAATGTGATTCTTCATTCAAAACCTGATTTTTGCTATTGGGCTCTATTGAATAATGAATGTTTTGAATTTTCTCCAAAAGTAAAGTAGTTGCAAACTCATGCTTTTAGAGACTTGTTTGGGCTCATGAGAGGAGTAGAAAAACATCAAAAATTTCAGTCCTGCATGATTCTACCAAGAAATGTGTGTTCATTCAAACCGCTGGTTTTTGATAGTTTGGGCCCTATTGAATAATGAATGTTTTGAATTTTCTCCAAAAGTAAAGTAGTTGCAAACTCATCCTTTTAGAAACTTGTTTGGGCTGTTGAGAGGAGTAAAAAACCATCAAAAATTTCAATCCTGCATGATTTTACCAAGAAATGTGATTCTTCATTCAAAACCTGATTTTTGCTATTGGGCTCTATTGAATAGTGAATGTTTTGAATTTTCTCCAAAAGTAAAGTAGTTGCAAACTCATGCTTTTAGAGACTTGTTTGGGCTCATGAGAGGAGTAGAAAAACATCAAAAATTTCAGTCCTGCATGATTCTACCAAGAAATGTGTGTTCATTGAAACCGCTGGTTTTTGATAGTTTGGGCCCTATTGAATAATGAATGTTTTGAATTTTCTCCAAAAGTAAAGTAGTTGCAAACTCATCCTTTTAGAAACTTGTTTGGGCTGTTGAGAGGAGTAAAAAACCATCAAAAATTTCAATCCTGCATGATTTTACCAAGAAATGTGATTCTTCATTCAAAACCTGATTTTTGCTATTGGGCTCTATTGAATAATGAATGTTTTGAATTTTCTCCAAAAGTAAAGTAGTTGCAAACTCATGCTTTTAGAGACTTGTTTGGGCTCATGAGAGGAGTAGAAAAACATCAAAAATTTCAGTCCTGCATGATTCTACCAAGAAATGTGTGTTCATTCGAACCGCTGGTTTTTGATAGTTTGGGCCCTATTGAATAATGAATGTTTTGAATTTTCTCCAAAAGTAAAGTAGTTGCAAACTCATCCTTTTAGAAACTTGTTTGGGCTGTTGAGAGGAGTAAAAAACCATCAAAAATTTCAATCCTGCATGATTCTACCAAGAAATGTGATTCTTCATTCAAAACCTGATTTTTGCTATTGGGCTCTATTGAATAATGAATGTTTTGAATTTTCTCCAAAAGTAAAGTAGTTGCAAACTCATGCTTTTAGAGACTTGTTTGGGCTCATGAGAGGAGTAGAAAAACATCAAAAATTTCAGTCCTGCATGATTCTACCAAGAAATGTGTGTTCATTGAAACCGCTGGTTTTTGATAGTTTGGGCCCTATTGAATAATGAATGTTTTGAATTTTCTCCAAAAGTAAAGTAGTTGCAAACTCATCCTTTTAGAAACTTGTTTGGGCTGTTGAGAGGAGTAAAAAACCATCAAAAATTTCAATCCTGCATGATTCTACCAAGAAATGTGATTCTTCATTCAAAACGCTGGGTTTTGCTATTGGGCTCTTTTGAGTAATGAATGTTTTGAATTTTCTCCAAAAGTAAAGTAGTTGCAAACTCATGCTTTTAGAGACTTGTTTGGGCTCATGAGAGGAGTAGAAAAACATCAAAAATTTCAGTCCTGCATGATTCTACCAAGAAATGTGTGTTCATTCAAACCGCTGGTTTTTGATAGTTTGGGCCCTATTGAATAATGAATGTTTTGAATTTTCTCCAAAAGTAAAGTAGTTGCAAACTCATCCTTTTAGAAACTTGTTTGGGCTGTTGAGAGGAGTAAAAAACCATCAAAAATTTCAATCCTGCATGATTTTACCAAGAAATGTGATTCTTCATTCAAAACCTGATTTTTGCTATTGGGCTCTATTGAATAATGAATGTTTTGAATTTTCTCCAAAAGTAAAGTAGTTGCAAACTCATGCTTTTAGAGACTTGTTTGGGCTCATGAGAGGAGTAGAAAAACATCAAAAATTTCAGTCCTGCACGATTCTACCAAGAAATGTGTGTTCACTGAAACCGCTGGTTTTTGATATTTTGGGCCCTATTGAATAATGAATGTTTTGAATTTTCTCCAAAAGTAAAGTAGTTGCAAACTCATCCTTTTAGAAACTTGTTTGGGCTGTTGAGAGGAGTAAAAAACCATCAAAAATTTCAATCCTGCATGATTCTACCAAGAAATGTGATTCTTCATTCAAAACGCTGGTTTTTGCTATTGGGCTCTTTTGAGTAATGAATGTTTTGAATTTTCTCCAAAAGTAAAGTAGTTGCAAACTCATGCTTTTAGAGACTTGTTTGGGCTCATGAGAGGAGTAGAAAAACATCAAAAATTTCAGTCCTGCATGATTCTACCAAGAAATGTGTGTTCATTCAAACCGCTGATTTTTGCTATTGGGCTCTATTGAATAATGAATGTTTTGAATTTTCTCCAAAAGTAAAGTAGTTGCAAACTCATGCTTTTAGAGACTTGTTTGGGCTCATGAGAGGAGTAGAAAAACATCAAAAATTTCAGTCCTGCATGATTCTACCAAGAAATGTGTGTTCATTGAAACCGCTGGTTTTTGATAGTTTGGGCCCTATTGAATAATGAATGTTTTGAATTTTCTCCAAAAGTAAAGTAGTTGCAAACTCATCCTTTTAGAAACTTGTTTGGGCTGTTGAGAGGAGTAAAAAACCATCAAAAATTTCAATCCTGCATGATTCTACCAAGAAATGTGATTCTTCATTCAAAACGCTGGTTTTTGCTATTGGGCTCTTTTGAGTAATGAATGTTTTGAATTTTCTCCAAAAGTAAAGTAGTTGCAAACTCATGCTTTTAGAGACTTGTTTGGGCTCATGAGAGGAGTAGAAAAACATCAAAAATTTCAGTCCTGCATGATTCTACCAAGAAATGTGTGTTCATTCAAACCGCTGGTTTTTGATAGTTTGGGCCCTATTGAATAATGAATGTTTTGAATTTTCTCCAAAAGTAAAGTAGTTGCAAACTCATCCTTTTAGAAACTTGTTTGGGCTGTTGAGAGGAGTAAAAAACCATCAAAAATTTCAATCCTGCATGATTTTACCAAGAAATGTGATTCTTCATTCAAAACCTGATTTTTGCTATTGGGCTCTATTGAATAGTGAATGTTTTGAATTTTCTCCAAAAGTAAAGTAGTTGCAAACTCATGCTTTTAGAGACTTGTTTGGGCTCATGAGAGGAGTAGAAAAACATCAAAAATTTCAGTCCTGCATGATTCTACCAAGAAATGTGTGTTCATTGAAACCGCTGGTTTTTGATAGTTTGGGCCCTATTGAATAATGAATGTTTTGAATTTTCTCCAAAAGTAAAGTAGTTGCAAACTCATCCTTTTAGAAACTTGTTTGGGCTGTTGAGAGGAGTAAAAAACCATCAAAAATTTCAATCCTGCATGATTCTACCAAGAAATGTGATTCTTCATTCAAAACGCTGGTTTTTGCTATTGGGCTCTTTTGAGTAATGAATGTTTTGAATTTTCTCCAAAAGTAAAGTAGTTGCAAACTCATGCTTTTAGAGACTTGTTTGGGCTCATGAGAGGAGTAGAAAAACATCAAAAATTTCAGTCCTGCATGATTCTACCAAGAAATGTGTGTTCATTCAAACCGCTGGTTTTTGATAGTTTGGGCCCTATTGAATAATGAATGTTTTGAATTTTCTCCAAAAGTAAAGTAGTTGCAAACTCATCCTTTTAGAAACTTGTTTGGGCTGTTGAGAGGAGTAAAAAACCATCAAAAATTTCAATCCTGCATGATTTTACCAAGAAATGTGATTCTTCATTCAAAACCTGATTTTTGCTATTGGGCTCTATTGAATAATGAATGTTTTGAATTTTCTCCAAAAGTAAAGTAGTTGCAAACTCATCCTTTTAGAAACTTGTTTGGGCTGTTGAGAGGAGTAAAAAACCATCAAAAATTTCAATCCTGCATGATTCTACCAAGAAATGTGATTCTTCATTCAAAACCTGATTTTTGCTATTGGGCTCTATTGAATAATGAATGTTTTGAATTTTCTCCAAAATTAAAGTAGTTGCAAACTCATGCTTTTAGAGACTTGTTTGGGCTCATGAGAGGAGTAGAAAAACATCAAAAATTTCAGTCCTGCATGATTTTACCAAGAAATGTGTGTTCATTGAAACCGCTGGTGTTTGATAGTTTGGGCCCTATTGAATAATGAATGTTTTGAATTTTCTCCAAAAGTAAAGTAGTTGCAAACTCATCCTTTTAGAAACTTGTTTGGGCTGTTGAGAGGAGTAAAAAACCATCAAAAATTTCAATCCTGCATGATTCTACCAAGAAATGTGATTCTTCATTCAAAACGCTGGTTTTTGCTATTGGGCTCTTTTGAGTAATGAATGTTTTGAATTTTCTCCAAAAGTAAAGTAGTTGCAAACTCATGCTTTTAGAGACTTGTTTGGGCTCATGAGAGGAGTAGAAAAACATCAAAAATTTCAGTCCTGCATGATTCTACCAAGAAATGTGTGTTCATTGAAACCGCTGGTTTTTGATAGTTTGGGCCCTATTGAATAATGAATGTTTTGAATTTTCTCCAAAAGTAAAGTAGTTACAAACTCATCCTTTTAGAAACTTGTTTGGGCTGTTGAGAGGAGTAAAAAACCATCAAAAATTTAAATCCTGCATGATTCTACAAAGAAATGTGATTCTTCATTCAAAACCTGATTTTTGCTATTGGGCTCTATTGAATAATGAATGTTTTGAATTTTCTCCAAAAGTAAAGTAGTTGCAAACTCATGCTTTTAGAGACTTGTTTGGGCTCATGAGAGGAGTAGAAAAACATCAAAAATTTCAGTCCTGCATGATTCTACCAAGAAATGTGTGTTCATTGAAACCGCTGGTTTTTGATAGTTTGGGCCCTATTGAATAATGAATGTTTTGAATTTTCTCCAAAAGTAAAGTAGTTGCAAACTCATCCTTTTAGAAACTTGTTTGGGCTGTTGAGAGGAGCAAAATACCGTCAAAAATTTCAATCCTGCATGATTCTACCAAGAAATGTGATTCTTCATTCAAAACGCTGGTTTTTGCTATTGGGCTCTATTGAATAATGAATGTTTTGAATTTTCTCCAAAAGTAAAGTAGTTGCAAACTCATGCTTTTAGAGACTTGTTTGGGCTCATGAGAGGAGTAGAAAAACATCAAAAATTTCAGTCCTGCATGATTCTACCAAGAAATGTGTGTTCATTGAAACCGCTGGTTTTTGATAGTTTGGGCCCTATTGAATAATGAATGTTTTGAATTTTCTCCAAAAGTAAAGTAGTTGCAAACTCATCCTTTTAGAAACTTGTTTGGGCTGTTGAGAGGAGTAAAAAACCATCAAAAATTTAAATCCTGCATGATTTTACCAAGAAATGTGATTCTTCATTCAAAACCTGATTATTGCTATTGGGCTCTATTGAATAATGAATGTTTTGAATTTTCTCCAAAAGTAAAGTAGTTGCAAACTCATGCTTTTAGAGACTTGTTTGGGCTCATGAGAGGAGTAGAAAAACATGAAAAATTTCAGTCCTGCATGATTCTACCAAGAAATGTGTGTTCATTGAAACCGCTGGTTTTTGATAGTTTGGGCCCTATTGAATAATGAATGTTTTGAATTTTCTCCAAAAGTAAAGTAGTTGCAAACTCATCCTTTTAGAAACTTGTTTGGGCTGTTGAGAGGAGTAAAAAACCATCAAAAATTTCAATCCTGCATGATTCTACCAAGAAATGTGATTCTTCATTCAAAACCTGATTTTTGCTATTGGGCTCTATTGAATAATGAATGTTTTGAATTTTCCCCAAAAGTAAAGTAGTTGCAAACTCATGCTTTTAGAGACTTGTTTGGGCTCATGAGAGGAGTAGAAAAACATCAAAAATTTCAGTCCTGCATGATTCTACCAAGAAATGTGTGTTCATTGAAACCGCTGGTTTTTGATAGTTTGGGCCCTATTGAATAATGAATGTTTTGAATTTTCTCCAAAAGTAAAGTAGTTGCAAACTCATCCTTTTAGAAACTTGTTTGGGCTGTTGAGAGGAGTAAAAAACCATCAAAAATTTCAATCCTGCATGATTCTACCAAGAAATGTGATTCTTCATTCAAAACGCTGGTTTTTGCTATTGGGCTCTTTTGAGTAATGAATGTTTTGAATTTTCTCCAAAAGTAAAGTAGTTGCAAACTCATGCTTTTAGAGACTTGTTTGGGCTCATGAGAGGAGTAGAAAAACATCAAAAATTTCAGTCCTGCATGATTCTACCAAGAAATGTGTGTTCATTCAAACCGCTGGTTTTTGATAGTTTGGGCCCTATTGAATAATGAATGTTTTGAATTTTCTCCAAAAGTAAAGTAGTTGCAAACTCATCCTTTTAGAAACTTGTTTGGGCTGTTGAGAGGAGTAAAAAACCATCAAAAATTTCAATCCTGCATGATTTTACCAAGAAATGTGATTCTTCATTCAAAACCTGATTTTTGCTATTGGGCTCTATTGAATAATGAATGTTTTGAATTTTCTCCAAAAGTAAAGTAGTTGCAAACTCATGCTTTTAGAGACTTGTTTGGGCTCATGAGAGGAGTAGAAAAACATCAAAAATTTCAGTCCTGCATGATTCTACCAAGAAATGTGTGTTCATTCAAACCGCTGGTTTTTGATAGTTTGGGCCCTATTGAATAATGAATGTTTTGAATTTTCTCCAAAAGTAAAGTAGTTGCAAACTCATCCTTTTAGAAACTTGTTTGGGCTGTTGAGAGGAGTAAAAAACCATCAAAAATTTCAATCCTGCATGATTTTACCAAGAAATGTGATTCTTCATTCAAAACCTGATTTTTGCTATTGGGCTCTATTGAATAGTGAATGTTTTGAATTTTCTCCAAAAGTAAAGTAGTTGCAAACTCATGCTTTTAGAGACTTGTTTGGGCTCATGAGAGGAGTAGAAAAACATCAAAAATTTCAGTCCTGCATGATTCTACCAAGAAATGTGTGTTCATTGAAACCGCTGGTTTTTGATAGTTTGGGCCCTATTGAATAATGAATGTTTTGAATTTTCTCCAAAAGTAAAGTAGTTGCAAACTCATCCTTTTAGAAACTTGTTTGGGCTGTTGAGAGGAGTAAAAAACCATCAAAAATTTCAATCCTGCATGATTTTACCAAGAAATGTGATTCTTCATTCAAAACCTGATTTTTGCTATTGGGCTCTATTGAATAATGAATGTTTTGAATTTTCTCCAAAAGTAAAGTAGTTGCAAACTCATGCTTTTAGAGACTTGTTTGGGCTCATGAGAGGAGTAGAAAAACATCAAAAATTTCAGTCCTGCATGATTCTACCAAGAAATGTGTGTTCATTCAAACCGCTGGTTTTTGATAGTTTGGGCCCTATTGAATAATGAATGTTTTGAATTTTCTCCAAAAGTAAAGTAGTTGCAAACTCATCCTTTTAGAAACTTGTTTGGGCTGTTGAGAGGAGTAAAAAACCATCAAAAATTTCAATCCTGCATGATTCTACCAAGAAATGTGATTCTTCATTCAAAACCTGATTTTTGCTATTGGGCTCTATTGAATAATGAATGTTTTGAATTTTCTCCAAAAGTAAAGTAGTTGCAAACTCATGCTTTTAGAGACTTGTTTGGGCTCATGAGAGGAGTAGAAAAACATCAAAAATTTCAGTCCTGCATGATTCTACCAAGAAATGTGTGTTCATTGAAACCGCTGGTTTTTGATAGTTTGGGCCCTATTGAATAATGAATGTTTTGAATTTTCTCCAAAAGTAAAGTAGTTGCAAACTCATCCTTTTAGAAACTTGTTTGGGCTGTTGAGAGGAGCAAAATACCGTCAAAAATTTCAATCCTGCATGATTCTACCAAGAAATGTGATTCTTCATTCAAAACGCTGGTTTTTGCTATTGGGCTCTATTGAATAATGAATGTTTTGAATTTTCTCCAAAAGTAAAGTAGTTGCAAACTCATGCTTTTAGAGACTTGTTTGGGCTCATGAGAGGAGTAGAAAAACATCAAAAATTTCAGTCCTGCATGATTTTACCAAGAAATGTGTGTTCATTGAAACCGCTGGTGTTTGATAGTTTGGGCCCTATTGAATAATGAATGTTTTGAATTTTCTCCAAAAGTAAAGTAGTTGCAAACTCATCCTTTTAGAAACTTGTTTGGGCTGTTGAGAGGAGTAAAAAACCATCAAAAATTTCAATCCTGCATGATTCTACCAAGAAATGTGATTCTTCATTCAAAACGCTGGTTTTTGCTATTGGGCTCTTTTGAGTAATGAATGTTTTGAATTTTCTCCAAAAGTAAAGTAGTTGCAAACTCATGCTTTTAGAGACTTGTTTGGGCTCATGAGAGGAGTAGAAAAACATCAAAAATTTCAGTCCTGCATGATTCTACCAAGAAATGTGTGTTCATTGAAACCGCTGGTTTTTGATAGTTTGGGCCCTATTGAATAATGAATGTTTTGAATTTTCTCCAAAAGTAAAGTAGTTACAAACTCATCCTTTTAGAAACTTGTTTGGGCTGTTGAGAGGAGTAAAAAACCATCAAAAATTTAAATCCTGCATGATTCTACAAAGAAATGTGATTCTTCATTCAAAACCTGATTTTTGCTATTGGGCTCTATTGAATAATGAATGTTTTGAATTTTCTCCAAAAGTAAAGTAGTTGCAAACTCATGCTTTTAGAGACTTGTTTGGGCTCATGAGAGGAGTAGAAAAACATCAAAAATTTCAGTCCTGCATGATTCTACCAAGAAATGTGTGTTCATTGAAACCGCTGGTTTTTGATAGTTTGGGCCCTATTGAATAATGAATGTTTTGAATTTTCTCCAAAAGTAAAGTAGTTGCAAACTCATCCTTTTAGAAACTTGTTTGGGCTGTTGAGAGGAGCAAAATACCGTCAAAAATTTCAATCCTGCATGATTCTACCAAGAAATGTGATTCTTCATTCAAAACGCTGGTTTTTGCTATTGGGCTCTATTGAATAATGAATGTTTTGAATTTTCTCCAAAAGTAAAGTAGTTGCAAACTCATGCTTTTAGAGACTTGTTTGGGCTCATGAGAGGAGTAGAAAAACATCAAAAATTTCAGTCCTGCATGATTCTACCAAGAAATGTGTGTTCATTGAAACCGCTGGTTTTTGATAGTTTGGGCCCTATTGAATAATGAATGTTTTGAATTTTCTCCAAAAGTAAAGTAGTTGCAAACTCATCCTTTTAGAAACTTGTTTGGGCTGTTGAGAGGAGTAAAAAACCATCAAAAATTTAAATCCTGCATGATTTTACCAAGAAATGTGATTCTTCATTCAAAACCTGATTATTGCTATTGGGCTCTATTGAATAATGAATGTTTTGAATTTTCTCCAAAAGTAAAGTAGTTGCAAACTCATGCTTTTAGAGACTTGTTTGGGCTCATGAGAGGAGTAGAAAAACATGAAAAATTTCAGTCCTGCATGATTCTACCAAGAAATGTGTGTTCATTGAAACCGCTGGTTTTTGATAGTTTGGGCCCTATTGAATAATGAATGTTTTGAATTTTCTCCAAAAGTAAAGTAGTTGCAAACTCATCCTTTTAGAAACTTGTTTGGGCTGTTGAGAGGAGTAAAAAACCATCAAAAATTTCAATCCTGCATGATTCTACCAAGAAATGTGATTCTTCATTCAAAACCTGATTTTTGCTATTGGGCTCTATTGAATAATGAATGTTTTGAATTTTCCCCAAAAGTAAAGTAGTTGCAAACTCATGCTTTTAGAGACTTGTTTGGGCTCATGAGAGGAGTAGAAAAACATCAAAAATTTCAGTCCTGCATGATTCTACCAAGAAATGTGTGTTCATTGAAACCGCTGGTTTTTGATAGTTTGGGCCCTATTGAATAATGAATGTTTTGAATTTTCTCCAAAAGTAAAGTAGTTGCAAACTCATCCTTTTAGAAACTTGTTTGGGCTGTTGAGAGGAGTAAAAAACCATCAAAAATTTCAATCCTGCATGATTCTACCAAGAAATGTGATTCTTCATTCAAAACGCTGGTTTTTGCTATTGGGCTCTTTTGAGTAATGAATGTTTTGAATTTTCTCCAAAAGTAAAGTAGTTGCAAACTCATGCTTTTAGAGACTTGTTTGGGCTCATGAGAGGAGTAGAAAAACATCAAAAATTTCAGTCCTGCATGATTCTACCAAGAAATGTGTGTTCATTCAAACCGCTGGTTTTTGATAGTTTGGGCCCTATTGAATAATGAATGTTTTGAATTTTCTCCAAAAGTAAAGTAGTTGCAAACTCATCCTTTTAGAAACTTGTTTGGGCTGTTGAGAGGAGTAAAAAACCATCAAAAATTTCAATCCTGCATGATTTTACCAAGAAATGTGATTCTTCATTCAAAACCTGATTTTTGCTATTGGGCTCTATTGAATAATGAATGTTTTGAATTTTCTCCAAAAGTAAAGTAGTTGCAAACTCATGCTTTTAGAGACTTGTTTGGGCTCATGAGAGGAGTAGAAAAACATCAAAAATTTCAGTCCTGCATGATTCTACCAAGAAATGTGTGTTCATTCAAACCGCTGGTTTTTGATAGTTTGGGCCCTATTGAATAATGAATGTTTTGAATTTTCTCCAAAAGTAAAGTAGTTGCAAACTCATCCTTTTAGAAACTTGTTTGGGCTGTTGAGAGGAGTAAAAAACCATCAAAAATTTCAATCCTGCATGATTTTACCAAGAAATGTGATTCTTCATTCAAAACCTGATTTTTGCTATTGGGCTCTATTGAATAGTGAATGTTTTGAATTTTCTCCAAAAGTAAAGTAGTTGCAAACTCATGCTTTTAGAGACTTGTTTGGGCTCATGAGAGGAGTAGAAAAACATCAAAAATTTCAGTCCTGCATGATTCTACCAAGAAATGTGTGTTCATTGAAACCGCTGGTTTTTGATAGTTTGGGCCCTATTGAATAATGAATGTTTTGAATTTTCTCCAAAAGTAAAGTAGTTGCAAACTCATCCTTTTAGAAACTTGTTTGGGCTGTTGAGAGGAGTAAAAAACCATCAAAAATTTCAATCCTGCATGATTTTACCAAGAAATGTGATTCTTCATTCAAAACCTGATTTTTGCTATTGGGCTCTATTGAATAATGAATGTTTTGAATTTTCTCCAAAAGTAAAGTAGTTGCAAACTCATGCTTTTAGAGACTTGTTTGGGCTCATGAGAGGAGTAGAAAAACATCAAAAATTTCAGTCCTGCATGATTCTACCAAGAAATGTGTGTTCATTCAAACCGCTGGTTTTTGATAGTTTGGGCCCTATTGAATAATGAATGTTTTGAATTTTCTCCAAAAGTAAAGTAGTTGCAAACTCATCCTTTTAGAAACTTGTTTGGGCTGTTGAGAGGAGTAAAAAACCATCAAAAATTTCAATCCTGCATGATTCTACCAAGAAATGTGATTCTTCATTCAAAACCTGATTTTTGCTATTGGGCTCTATTGAATAATGAATGTTTTGAATTTTCTCCAAAAGTAAAGTAGTTGCAAACTCATGCTTTTAGAGACTTGTTTGGGCTCATGAGAGGAGTAGAAAAACATCAAAAATTTCAGTCCTGCATGATTCTACCAAGAAATGTGTGTTCATTGAAACCGCTGGTTTTTGATAGTTTGGGCCCTATTGAATAATGAATGTTTTGAATTTTCTCCAAAAGTAAAGTAGTTGCAAACTCATCCTTTTAGAAACTTGTTTGGGCTGTTGAGAGGAGCAAAATACCGTCAAAAATTTCAATCCTGCATGATTCTACCAAGAAATGTGATTCTTCATTCAAAACGCTGGTTTTTGCTATTGGGCTCTATTGAATAATGAATGTTTTGAATTTTCTCCAAAAGTAAAGTAGTTGCAAACTCATGCTTTTAGAGACTTGTTTGGGCTCATGAGAGGAGTAGAAAAACATCAAAAATTTCAGTCCTGCATGATTCTACCAAGAAATGTGTGTTCATTGAAACCGCTGGTTTTTGATAGTTTGGGCCCTATTGAATAATGAATGTTTTGAATTTTCTCCAAAAGTAAAGTAGTTGCAAACTCATCCTTTTAGAAACTTGTTTGGGCTGTTGAGAGGAGTAAAAAACCATCAAAAATTTCAATCCTGCATGATTCTACCAAGAAATGTGATTCTTCATTCAAAACCTGATTTTTGCTATTGGGCTCTATTGAATAATGAATGTTTTGAATTTTCTCCAAAAGTAAAGTAGTTGCAAACTCATGCTTTTAGAGACTTGTTTGGGCTCATGAGAGGAGTAGAAAAACATCAAAAATTTCAGTCCTGCATGATTCTACCAAGAAATGTGTGTTCATTGAAACCGCTGGTTTTTGATAGTTTGGGCCCTATTGAATAATGAATGTTTTGAATTTTCTCCAAAAGTAAAGTAGTTGCAAACTCATCCTTTTAGAAACTTGTTTGGGCTGTTGAGAGGAGCAAAATACCGTCAAAAATTTCAATCCTGCATGATTCTACCAAGAAATGTGATTCTTCATTCAAAACGCTGGTTTTTGCTATTGGGCTCTATTGAATAATGAATGTTTTGAATTTTCTCCAAAAGTAAAGTAGTTGCAAACTCATGCTTTTAGAGACTTGTTTGGGCTCATGAGAGGAGTAGAAAAACATCAAAAATTTCAGTCCTGCATGATTCTACCAAGAAATGTGTGTTCATTGAAACCGCTGGTTTTTGATAGTTTGGGCCCTATTGAATAATGAATGTTTTGAATTTTCTCCAAAAGTAAAGTAGTTGCAAACTCATCCTTTTAGAAACTTGTTTGGGCTGTTGAGAGGAGTAAAAAACCATCAAAAATTTAAATCCTGCATGATTTTACCAAGAAATGTGATTCTTCATTCAAAACCTGATTATTGCTATTGGGCTCTATTGAATAATGAATGTTTTGAATTTTCTCCAAAAGTAAAGTAGTTGCAAACTCATGCTTTTAGAGACTTGTTTGGGCTCATGAGAGGAGTAGAAAAACATGAAAAATTTCAGTCCTGCATGATTCTACCAAGAAATGTGTGTTCATTGAAACCGCTGGTTTTTGATAGTTTTGGCCCTATTGAATAATGAATGTTTTGAATTTTCTCCAAAAGTAAAGTAGTTGCAAACTCATCCTTTTAGAAACTTGTTTGGGCTGTTGAGAGGAGTAAAAAACCATCAAAAATTTCAATCCTGCATGATTCTACCAAGAAATGTGATTCTTCATTCAAAACCTGATTTTTGCTATTGGGCTCTATTGAATAATGAATGTTTTGAATTTTCCCCAAAAGTAAAGTAGTTGCAAACTCATGCTTTTAGAGACTTGTTTGGGCTCATGAGAGGAGTAGAAAAACATCAAAAATTTCAGTCCTGCATGATTCTACCAAGAAATGTGTGTTCATTGAAACCGCTGGTTTTTGATAGTTTGGGCCCTATTGAATAATGAATGTTTTGAATTTTCTCCAAAAGTAAAGTAGTTGCAAACTCATCCTTTTAGAAACTTGTTTGGGCTGTTGAGAGGAGTAAAAAACCATCAAAAATTTCAATCCTGCATGATTCTACCAAGAAATGTGATTCTTCATTCAAAACGCTGGTTTTTGCTATTGGGCTCTTTTGAGTAATGAATGTTTTGAATTTTCTCCAAAAGTAAAGTAGTTGCAAACTCATGCTTTTAGAGACTTGTTTGGGCTCATGAGAGGAGTAGAAAAACATCAAAAATTTCAGTCCTGCATGATTCTACCAAGAAATGTGTGTTCATTCAAACCGCTGGTTTTTGATAGTTTGGGCCCTATTGAATAATGAATGTTTTGAATTTTCTCCAAAAGTAAAGTAGTTGCAAACTCATCCTTTTAGAAACTTGTTTGGGCTGTTGAGAGGAGTAAAAAACCATCAAAAATTTCAATCCTGCATGATTTTACCAAGAAATGTGATTCTTCATTCAAAACCTGATTTTTGCTATTGGGCTCTATTGAATAATGAATGTTTTGAATTTTCTCCAAAAGTAAAGTAGTTGCAAACTCATGCTTTTAGAGACTTGTTTGGGCTCATGAGAGGAGTAGAAAAACATCAAAAATTTCAGTCCTGCATGATTCTACCAAGAAATGTGTGTTCATTCAAACCGCTGGTTTTTGATAGTTTGGGCCCTATTGAATAATGAATGTTTTGAATTTTCTCCAAAAGTAAAGTAGTTGCAAACTCATCCTTTTAGAAACTTGTTTGGGCTGTTGAGAGGAGTAAAAAACCATCAAAAATTTCAATCCTGCATGATTTTACCAAGAAATGTGATTCTTCATTCAAAACCTGATTTTTGCTATTGGGCTCTATTGAATAGTGAATGTTTTGAATTTTCTCCAAAAGTAAAGTAGTTGCAAACTCATGCTTTTAGAGACTTGTTTGGGCTCATGAGAGGAGTAGAAAAACATCAAAAATTTCAGTCCTGCATGATTCTACCAAGAAATGTGTGTTCATTGAAACCGCTGGTTTTTGATAGTTTGGGCCCTATTGAATAATGAATGTTTTGAATTTTCTCCAAAAGTAAAGTAGTTGCAAACTCATCCTTTTAGAAACTTGTTTGGGCTGTTGAGAGGAGTAAAAAACCATCAAAAATTTCAATCCTGCATGATTTTACCAAGAAATGTGATTCTTCATTCAAAACCTGATTTTTGCTATTGGGCTCTATTGAATAATGAATGTTTTGAATTTTCTCCAAAAGTAAAGTAGTTGCAAACTCATGCTTTTAGAGACTTGTTTGGGCTCATGAGAGGAGTAGAAAAACATCAAAAATTTCAGTCCTGCATGATTCTACCAAGAAATGTGTGTTCATTGAAACCGCTGGTTTTTGATAGTTTGGGCCCTATTGAATAATGAATGTTTTGAATTTTCTCCAAAAGTAAAGTAGTTGCAAACTCATCCTTTTAGAAACTTGTTTGGGCTGTTGAGAGGAGTAAAAAACCATCAAAAATTTCAATCCTGCATGATTCTACCAAGAAATGTGATTCTTCATTCAAAACCTGATTTTTGCTATTGGGCTCTATTGAATAATGAATGTTTTGAATTTTCTCCAAAAGTAAAGTAGTTGCAAACTCATGCTTTTAGAGACTTGTTTGGGCTCATGAGAGGAGTAGAAAAACATCAAAAATTTCAGTCCTGCATGATTCTACCAAGAAATGTGTGTTCATTGAAACCGCTGGTTTTTGATAGTTTGGGCCCTATTGAATAATGAATGTTTTGAATTTTCTCCAAAAGTAAAGTAGTTGCAAACTCATCCTTTTAGAAACTTGTTTGGGCTGTTGAGAGGAGTAAAAAACCATCAAAAATTTCAATCCTGCATGATTCTACCAAGAAATGTGATTCTTCATTCAAAACGCTGGGTTTTGCTATTGGGCTCTTTTGAGTAATGAATGTTTTGAATTTTCTCCAAAAGTAAAGTAGTTGCAAACTCATGCTTTTAGAGACTTGTTTGGGCTCATGAGAGGAGTAGAAAAACATCAAAAATTTCAGTCCTGCATGATTCTACCAAGAAATGTGTGTTCATTCAAACCGCTGGTTTTTGATAGTTTGGGCCCTATTGAATAATGAATGTTTTGAATTTTCTCCAAAAGTAAAGTAGTTGCAAACTCATCCTTTTAGAAACTTGTTTGGGCTGTTGAGAGGAGTAAAAAACCATCAAAAATTTCAATCCTGCATGATTTTACCAAGAAATGTGATTCTTCATTCAAAACCTGATTTTTGCTATTGGGCTCTATTGAATAATGAATGTTTTGAATTTTCTCCAAAAGTAAAGTAGTTGCAAACTCATGCTTTTAGAGACTTGTTTGGGCTCATGAGAGGAGTAGAAAAACATCAAAAATTTCAGTCCTGCACGATTCTACCAAGAAATGTGTGTTCACTGAAACCGCTGGTTTTTGATAGTTTGGGCCCTATTGAATAATGAATGTTTTGAATTTTCTCCAAAAGTAAAGTAGTTGCAAACTCATCCTTTTAGAAACTTGTTTGGGCTGTTGAGAGGAGTAAAAAACCATCAAAAATTTCAATCCTGCATGATTCTACCAAGAAATGTGATTCTTCATTCAAAACGCTGGTTTTTGCTATTGGGCTCTTTTGAGTAATGAATGTTTTGAATTTTCTCCAAAAGTAAAGTAGTTGCAAACTCATGCTTTTAGAGACTTGTTTGGGCTCATGAGAGGAGTAGAAAAACATCAAAAATTTCAGTCCTGCATGATTCTACCAAGAAATGTGTGTTCATTCAAACCGCTGGTTTTTGATAGTTTGGGCCCTATTGAATAATGAATGTTTTGAATTTTCTCCAAAAGTAAAGTAGTTGCAAACTCATCCTTTTAGAAACTTGTTTGGGCTGTTGAGAGGAGTAAAAAACCATCAAAAATTTCAATCCTGCATGATTCTACCAAGAAATGTGATTCTTCATTCAAAACCTGATTTTTGCTATTGGGCTCTATTGAATAATGAATGTTTTGAATTTTCTCCAAAAGTAAAGTAGTTGCAAACTCATGCTTTTAGAGACTTGTTTGGGCTCATGAGAGGAGTAGAAAAACATCAAAAATTTCAGTCCTGCATGATTCTACCAAGAAATGTGTGTTCATTGAAACCGCTGGTTTTTGATAGTTTGGGCCCTATTGAATAATGAATGTTTTGAATTTTCTCCAAAAGTAAAGTAGTTGCAAACTCATCCTTTTAGAAACTTGTTTGGGCTGTTGAGAGGAGTAAAAAACCATCAAAAATTTCAATCCTGCATGATTCTACCAAGAAATGTGATTCTTCATTCAAAACGCTGGTTTTTGCTATTGGGCTCTTTTGAGTAATGAATGTTTTGAATTTTCTCCAAAAGTAAAGTAGTTGCAAACTCATGCTTTTAGAGACTTGTTTGGGCTCATGAGAGGAGTAGAAAAACATCAAAAATTTCAGTCCTGCATGATTCTACCAAGAAATGTGTGTTCATTCAAACCGCTGGTTTTTGATAGTTTGGGCCCTATTGAATAATGAATGTTTTGAATTTTCTCCAAAAGTAAAGTAGTTGCAAACTCATCCTTTTAGAAACTTGTTTGGGCTGTTGAGAGGAGTAAAAAACCATCAAAAATTTCAATCCTCCATGATTTTACCAAGAAATGTGATTCTTCATTCAAAACCTGATTTTTGCTATTGGGCTCTATTGAATAGTGAATGTTTTGAATTTTCTCCAAAAGTAAAGTAGTTGCAAACTCATGCTTTTAGAGACTTGTTTGGGCTCATGAGAGGAGTAGAAAAACATCAAAAATTTCAGTCCTGCATGATTCTACCAAGAAATGTGTGTTCATTGAAACCGCTGGTTTTTGATAGTTTGGGCCCTATTGAATAATGAATGTTTTGAATTTTCTCCAAAAGTAAAGTAGTTGCAAACTCATCCTTTTAGAAACTTGTTTGGGCTGTTGAGAGGAGTAAAAAACCATCAAAAATTTCAATCCTGCATGATTCTACCAAGAAATGTGATTCTTCATTCAAAACGCTGGTTTTTGCTATTGGGCTCTTTTGAGTAATGAATGTTTTGAATTTTCTCCAAAAGTAAAGTAGTTGCAAACTCATGCTTTTAGAGACTTGTTTGGGCTCATGAGAGGAGTAGAAAAACATCAAAAATTTCAGTCCTGCATGATTCTACCAAGAAATGTGTGTTCATTCAAACCGCTGGTTTTTGATAGTTTGGGCCCTATTGAATAATGAATGTTTTGAATTTTCTCCAAAAGTAAAGTAGTTGCAAACTCATCCTTTTAGAAACTTGTTTGGGCTGTTGAGAGGAGTAAAAAACCATCAAAAATTTCAATCCTGCATGATTTTACCAAGAAATGTGATTCTTCATTCAAAACCTGATTTTTGCTATTGGGCTCTATTGAATAATGAATGTTTTGAATTTTCTCCAAAAGTAAAGTAGTTGCAAACTCATCCTTTTAGAAACTTGTTTGGGCTGTTGAGAGGAGTAAAAAACCATCAAAAATTTCAATCCTGCATGATTCTACCAAGAAATGTGATTCTTCATTCAAAACCTGATTTTTGCTATTGGGCTTTATTGAATAATGAATGTTTTGAATTTTCTCCAAAATTAAAGTAGTTGCAAACTCATGCTTTTAGAGACTTGTTTGGGCTCATGAGAGTAGTAGAAAAACATCAAAAATTTCAGTCCTGCATGATTTTACCAAGAAATGTGTGTTCATTGAAACCGCTGGTGTTTGATAGTTTGGGCCCTATTGAATAATGAATGTTTTGAATTTTCTCCAAAAGTAAAGTAGTTGCAAACTCATCCTTTTAGAAACTTGTTTGGGCTGTTGAGAGGAGTAAAAAACCATCAAAAATTTCAATCCTGCATGATTCTACCAAGAAATGTGATTCTTCATTCAAAACGCTGGTTTTTGCTATTGGGCTCTTTTGAGTAATGAATGTTTTGAATTTTCTCCAAAAGTAAAGTAGTTGCAAACTCATGCTTTTAGAGACTTGTTTGGGCTCATGAGAGGAGTAGAAAAACATCAAAAATTTCAGTCCTGCATGATTCTACCAAGAAATGTGTGTTCATTGAAACCGCTGGTTTTTGATAGTTTGGGCCCTATTGAATAATGAATGTTTTGAATTTTCTCCAAAAGTAAAGTAGTTACAAACTCATCCTTTTAGAAACTTGTTTGGGCTGTTGAGAGGAGTAAAAAACCATCAAAAATTTAAATCCTGCATGATTCTACAAAGAAATGTGATTCTTCATTCAAAACCTGATTTTTGCTATTGGGCTCTATTGAATAATGAATGTTTTGAATTTTCTCCAAAAGTAAAGTAGTTGCAAACTCATGCTTTTAGAGACTTGTTTGGGCTCATGAGAGGAGTAGAAAAACATCAAAAATTTCAGTCCTGCATGATTCTACCAAGAAATGTGTGTTCATTCAAACCGCTGGTTTTTGATAGTTTGGGCCCTATTGAATAATGAATGTTTTGAATTTTCTCCAAAAGTAAAGTAGTTGCAAACTCATCCTTTTAGAAACTTGTTTGGGCTGTTGAGAGGAGCAAAATACCGTCAAAAATTTCAATCCTGCATGATTCTACCAAGAAATGTGATTCTTCATTCAAAACGCTGGTTTTTGCTATTGGGCTCTATTGAATAATGAATGTTTTGAATTTTCTCCAAAAGTAAAGTAGTTGCAAACTCATGCTTTTAGAGACTTGTTTGGGCTCATGAGAGGAGTAGAAAAACATCAAAAATTTCAGTCCTGCATGATTCTACCAAGAAATGTGTGTTCATTGAAACCGCTGGTTTTTGATAGTTTGGGCCCTATTGAATAATGAATGTTTTGAATTTTCTCCAAAAGTAAAGTAGTTGCAAACTCATCCTTTTAGAAACTTGTTTGGGCTGTTGAGAGGAGTAAAAAACCATCAAAAATTTCAATCCTGCATGATTTTACCAAGAAATGTGATTCTTCATTCAAAACCTGATTATTGCTATTGGGCTCTATTGAATAATGAATGTTTTGAATTTTCTCCAAAAGTAAAGTAGTTGCAAACTCATGCTTTTAGAGACTTGTTTGGGCTCATGAGAGGAGTAGAAAAACATCAAAAATTTCAGTCCTGCATGATTCTACCAAGAAATGTGTGTTCATTGAAACCGCTGGTTTTTGATAGTTTGGGCCCTATTGAATAATGAATGTTTTGAATTTTCTCCAAAAGTAAAGTAGTTGCAAACTCATCCTTTTAGAAACTTGTTTGGGCTGTTGAGAGGAGTAAAAAACCATCAAAAATTTCAATCCTGCATGATTCTACCAAGAAATGTGATTCTTCATTCAAAACGTGATTTTTGCTATTGGGCTCTATTGAATAATGAATGTTTTGAATTTTCCCCAAAAGTAAAGTAGTTGCAAACTCATGCTTTTAGAGACTTGTTTGGGCTCATGAGAGGAGTAGAAAAACATCAAAAATTTCAGTCCTGCATGATTCTACCAAGAAATGTGTGTTCATTGAAACCGCTGGTTTTTGATAGTTTGGGCCCTATTGAATAATGAATGTTTTGAATTTTCTCCAAAAGTAAAGTAGTTGCAAACTCATCCTTTTAGAAACTTGTTTGGGCTGTTGAGAGGAGTAAAAAACCATCAAAAATTTCAATCCTGCATGATTCTACCAAGAAATGTGATTCTTCATTCAAAACGCTGGTTTTTGCTATTGGGCTCTTTTGAGTAATGAATGTTTTGAATTTTCTCCAAAAGTAAAGTAGTTGCAAACTCATGCTTTTAGAGACTTGTTTGGGCTCATGAGAGGAGTAGAAAAACATCAAAAATTTCAGTCCTGCATGATTCTACCAAGAAATGTGTGTTCATTCAAACCGCTGGTTTTTGATAGTTTGGGCCCTATTGAATAATGAATGTTTTGAATTTTCTCCAAAAGTAAAGTAGTTGCAAACTCATCCTTTTAGAAACTTGTTTGGGCTGTTGAGAGGAGTAAAAAACCATCAAAAATTTCAATCCTGCATGATTTTACCAAGAAATGTGATTCTTCATTCAAAACCTGATTTTTGCTATTGGGCTCTATTGAATAATGAATGTTTTGAATTTTCTCCAAAAGTAAAGTAGTTGCAAACTCATGCTTTTAGAGACTTGTTTGGGCTCATGAGAGGAGTAGAAAAACATCAAAAATTTCAGTCCTGCATGATTCTACCAAGAAATGTGTGTTCATTCAAACCGCTGGTTTTTGATAGTTTGGGCCCTATTGAATAATGAATGTTTTGAATTTTCTCCAAAAGTAAAGTAGTTGCAAACTCATCCTTTTAGAAACTTGTTTGGGCTGTTGAGAGGAGTAAAAAACCATCAAAAATTTCAATCCTGCATGATTTTACCAAGAAATGTGATTCTTCATTCAAAACCTGATTTTTGCTATTGGGCTCTATTGAATAGTGAATGTTTTGAATTTTCTCCAAAAGTAAAGTAGTTGCAAACTCATGCTTTTAGAGACTTGTTTGGGCTCATGAGAGGAATAGAAAAACATCAAAAATTTCAGTCCTGCATAATTCTACCAAGAAATGTGTGTTCATTGAAACCGCTGGTTTTTGATAGTTTGGGCCCTATTGAATAATGAATGTTTTGAATTTTCTCCAAAAGTAAAGTAGTTGCAAACTCATCCTTTTAGAAACTTGTTTGGGCTGTTGAGAGGAGTAAAAAACCATCAAAAATTTCAATCCTGCATGATTTTACCAAGAAATGTGATTCTTCATTCAAAACCTGATTTTTGCTATTGGGCTCTATTGAATAATGAATGTTTTGAATTTTCTCCAAAAGTAAAGTAGTTGCAAACTCATGCTCTTAGAGACTTGTTTGGGCTCATGAGAGGAGTAGAAAAACATCAAAAATTTCAGTCCTGCATGATTCTACCAAGAAATGTGTGTTCATTCAAACCGCTGGTTTTTGATAGTTTGGGCCCTATTGAATAATGAATGTTTTGAATTTTCTCCAAAAGTAAAGTAGTTGCAAACTCATCCTTTTAGAAACTTGTTTGGGCTGTTGAGAGGAGTAAAAAACCATCAAAAATTTCAATCCTGCATGATTCTACCAAGAAATGTGATTCTTCATTCAAAACCTGATTTTTGCTATTGGGCTCTATTGAATAATGAATGTTTTGAATTTTCTCCAAAAGTAAAGTAGTTGCAAACTCATGCTTTTAGAGACTTGTTTGGGCTCATGAGAGGAGTAGAAAAACATCAAAAATTTCAGTCCTGCATGATTCTACCAAGAAATGTGTGTTCATTGAAACCGCTGGTTTTTGATAGTTTGGGCCCTATTGAATAATGAATGTTTTGAATTTTCTCCAAAAGTAAAGTAGTTGCAAACATCCTTTTAGAAACTTGTTTGGGCTGTTGAGAGGAGTAAAAAACCATCAAAAATTTCAATCCTGCATGATTCTACCAAGAAATGTGATTCTTCATTCAAAACGCTGGGTTTTGCTATTGGGCTCTTTTGAGTAATGAATGTTTTGAATTTTCTCCAAAAGTAAAGTAGTTGCAAACTCATGCTTTTAGAGACTTGTTTGGGCTCATGAGAGGAGTAGAAAAACATCAAAAATTTCAGTCCTGCATGATTCTACCAAGAAATGTGTGTTCATTCAAACCGCTGGTTTTTGATAGTTTGGGCCCTATTGAATAATGAATGTTTTGAATTTTCTATAAAAAATAAAGTAGTTGCAAACTCATCCTTTTAGAAACTTGTTTGGGCTGTTGAGAGGAGTAAAAAACCATCAAAAATTTCAATCCTGCATGATTTTACCAAGAAATGTGATTCTTCATTCAAAACCTGATTTTTGCTATTGGGCTCTATTGAATAATGAATGTTTTGAATTTTCTCCAAAAGTAATGTAGTTGCAAACTCATGCTTTTAGAGACTTGTTTGGGCTCATGAGAGGAGTAGAAAAACATCAAAAATTTCAGTCCTGCACGATTCTACCAAGAAATGTGTGTTCACTGAAACCGCTGGTTTTTGATAGTTTGGGCCCTATTGAATAATGAATGTTTTGAATTTTCTCCAAAAGTAAAGTAGTTGCAAACTCATCCTTTTAGAAACTTGTTTGGGCTGTTGAGAGGAGTAAAAAACCATCAAAAATTTCAATCCTGCATGATTCTACCAAGAAATGTGATTCTTCATTCAAAACGCTGGTTTTTGCTATTGGGCTCTTTTGAGTAATGAATGTTTTGAATTTTCTCCAAAAGTAAAGTAGTTGCAAACTCATGCTTTTAGAGACTTGTTTGGGCTCATGAGAGGAGTAGAAAAACATCAAAAATTTCAGTCCTGCATGATTCTACCAAGAAATGTGTGTTCATTCAAACCGCTGGTTTTTGATAGTTTGGTACCTATTGAATAATGAATGTTTTGAATTTTCTCCAAAAGTAAAGTAGTTGCAAACTCATCCTTTTAGAAACTTGTTTGGGCTGTTGAGAGGAGTAAAAAACCATCAAAAATTTCAATCCTGCATGATTCTACCAAGAAATGTGATTCTTCATTCAAAACCTGATTTTTGCTATTGGGCTCTATTGAATAATGAATGTTTTGAATTTTCTCCAAAAGTAAAGTAGTTGCAAACTCATGCTTTTAGAGACTTGTTTGGGCTCATGAGAGGAGTAGAAAAACATCAAAAATTTCAGTCCTGCATGATTCTACCAAGAAATGTGTGTTCATTGAAACCGCTGGTTTTTGATAGTTTGGGCCCTATTGAACAATGAATGTTTTGAATTTTCTCCAAAAGTAAAGTAGTTGCAAACTCATCCTTTTAGAAACTTGTTTGGGCTGTTGAGAGGAGTAAAAAACCATCAAAAATTTCAATCCTGCATGATTCTACCAAGAAATGTGATTCTTCATTCAAAACGCTGGTTTTTGCTATTGGGCTCTTTTGAGTAATGAATGTTTTGAATTTTCTCCAAAAGTAAAGTAGTTGCAAACTCATGCTTTTAGAGACTTGTTTGGGCTCATGAGAGGAGTAGAAAAACATCAAAAATTTCAGTCCTGCATGATTCTACCAAGAAATGTGTGTTCATTCAAACCGCTGGTTTTTGATAGTTTGGGCCCTATTGAATAATGAATGTTTTGAATTTTCTCCAAAAGTAAAGTAGTTGCAAACTCATCCTTTTAGAAACTTGTTTGGGCTGTTGAGAGGAGTAAAAAACCATCAAAAATTTCAATCCTGCATGATTTTACCAAGAAATGTGATTCTTCATTCAAAACCTGATTTTTGCTATTGGGCTCTATTGAATAGTGAATGTTTTGAATTTTCTCCAAAAGTAAAGTAGTTGCAAACTCATGCTTTTAGAGACTTGTTTGGGCTCATGAGAGGAGTAGAAAAACATCAAAAATTTCAGTCCTGCATGATTCTACCAAGAAATGTGTGTTCATTGAAACCGCTGGTTTTTGATAGTTTGGGCCCTATTGAATAATGAATGTTTTGAATTTTCTCCAAAAGTAAAGTAGTTGCAAACTCATCCTTTTAGAAACTTGTTTGGGCTGTTGAGTGGAGTAAAAAACCATCAAAAATTTCAATCCTGCATGATTCTACCAAGAAATGTGATTCTTCATTCAAAACGCTGGTTTTTGCTATTGGGCTCTTTTGAGTAATGAATGTTTTGAATTTTCTCCAAAAGTAAAGTAGTTGCAAACTCATGCTTTTAGAGACTTGTTTGGGCTCATGAGAGGAGTAGAAAAACATCAAAAATTTCAGTCCTGCATGATTCTACCAAGAAATGTGTGTTCATTCAAACCGCTGGTTTTTGATAGTTTGGGCCCTATTGAATAATGAATGTTTTGAATTTTCTCCAAAAGTAAAGTAGTTGCAAACTCATCCTTTTAGAAACTTGTTTGGGCTGTTGAGAGGAGTAAAAAACCATCAAAAATTTCAATCCTGCATGATTTTACCAAGAAATGTGATTCTTCATTCAAAACCTGATTTTTGCTATTGGGCTCTATTGAATAATGAATGTTTTGAATTTTCTCCAAAAGTAAAGTAGTTGCAAACTCATCCTTTTAGAAACTTGTTTGGGCTGTTGAGAGGAGTAAAAAACCATCAAAAATTTCAATCCTGCATGATTCTACCAAGAAATGTGATTCTTCATTCAAAACCTGATTTTTGCTATTGGGCTCTATTGAATAATGAATGTTTTGAATTTTCTCCAAAATTAAAGTAGTTGCAAACTCATGCTTTTAGAGACTTGTTTGGGCTCATGAGAGGAGTAGAAAAACATCAAAAATTTCAGTCCTGCATGATTTTACCAAGAAATGTGTGTTCATTGAAACCGCTGGTTTTTGATAGTTTGGGCCCTATTGAATAATGAATGTTTTGAATTTTCTCCAAAAGTAAAGTAGTTGCAAACTCATCTTTTTAGAAACTTGTTTGGGCTGTTGAGAGGAGTAAAAAACCATCAAAAATTTCAATCCTGCATGATTCTACCAAGAAATGTGATTCTTCATTCAAAACGCTGGTTTTTGCTATTGGGCTCTTTTGAGTAATGAATGTTTTGAATTTTCTCCAAAAGTAAAGTAGTTGCAAACTCATGCTTTTAGAGACTTGTTTGGGCTCATGAGAGGAGTAGAAAAACATCAAAAATTTCAGTCCTGCATGATTCTACCAAGAAATGTGTGTTCATTGAAACCGCTGGTTTTTGATAGTTTGGGCCCTATTGAATAATGAATGTTTTGAATTTTCTCCAAAAGTAAAGTAGTTACAAACTCATCCTTTTAGAAACTTGTTTGGGCTGTTGAGAGGAGTAAAAAACCATCAAAAATTTAAATCCTGCATGATTCTATAAAGAAATGTGATTCTTCATTCAAAACCTGATTTTTGCTATTGGGCTCTATTGAATAATGAATGTTTTGAATTTTCTCCAAAAGTAAAGTAGTTGCAAACTCATGCTTTTAGAGACTTGTTTGGGCTCATGAGAGGAGTAGAAAAACATCAAAAATTTCAGTCCTGCATGATTCTACCAAGAAATGTGTGTTCATTCAAACCGCTGGTTTTTGATAGTTTGGGCCCTATTGAATAATGAATGTTTTGAATTTTCTCCAAAAGTAAAGTAGTTGCAAACTCATCCTTTTAGAAACTTGTTTGGGCTGTTGAGAGGAGCAAAATACCGTCAAAAATTTCAATCCTGCATGATTCTACCAAGAAATGTGATTCTTCATTCAAAACGCTGGTTTTTGCTATTGGGCTCTATTGAATAATGAATGTTTTGAATTTTCTCCAAAAGTAAAGTAGTTGCAAACTCATGCTTTTAGAGACTTGTTTGGGCTCATGAGAGGAGTAGAAAAACATCAAAAATTTCAGTCCTGCATGATTCTACCAAGAAATGTGTGTTCATTGAAACCGCTGGTTTTTGATAGTTTGGGCCCTATTGAATAATGAATGTTTTGAATTTTCTCCAAAAGTAAAGTAGTTGCAAACTCATCCTTTTAGAAACTTGTTTGGGCTGTTGAGAGGAGTAAAAAACCATCAAAAATTTCAATCCTGCATGATTTTACCAAGAAATGTGATTCTTCATTCAAAACCTGATTATTGCTATTGGGCTCTATTGAATAATGAATGTTTTGAATTTTCTCCAAAAGTAAAGTAGTTGCAAACTCATGCTTTTAGAGACTTGTTTGGGCTCATGAGAGGAGTAGAAAAACATCAAAAATTTCAGTCCTGCATGATTCTACCAAGAAATGTGTGTTCATTCAAACCGCTGGTTTTTGATAGTTTGGGCCCTATTGAATAATGAATGTTTTGAATTTTCTCCAAAAGTAAAGTAGTTGCAAACTCATCCTTTTAGAAACTTGTTTGGGCTTTTGAGAGGAGTAAAAAACCATCAAAAATTTCAATCCTGCATGATTCTACCAAGAAATGTGATTCTTCATTCAAAACCTGATTTTTGCTATTGGGCTCTATTGAATAATGAATGTTTTGAATTTTCCCCAAAAGTAAAGTAGTTGCAAACTCATGCTTTTAGAGACATGTTTGGGCTCATGAGAGGAGTAGAAAAACATCAAAAATTTCAGTCCTGCATGATTCTACCAAGAAATGTGTGTTCATTGAAACCGCTGGTTTTTGATAGTTTGGGCACTATTGAATAATGAATGTTTTGAATTTTCTCCAAAAGTAAAGTAGTTGCAAACTCATCCTTTTAGAAACTTGTTTGGGCTGTTGAGAGGAGTAAAAAACCATCAAAAATTTCAATCCTGCATGATTCTACCAAGAAATGTGATTCTTCATTCAAAACGCTGGTTTTTGCTATTGGGCTCTTTTGAGTAATGAATGTTTTGAATTTTCTCCAAAAGTAAAGTAGTTGCAAACTCATGCTTTTAGAGACTTGTTTGGGCTCATGAGAGGAGTAGAAAAACATCAAAAATTTCAGTCCTGCATGATTCTACCAAGAAATGTGTGTTCATTCAAACCGCTGGTTTTTGATAGTTTGGGCCCTATTGAATAATGAATGTTTTGAATTTTCTCCAAAAGTAAAGTAGTTGCAAACTCATCCTTTCAGAAACTTGTTTGGGCTGTTGAGAGGAGTAAAAAACCATCAAAAATTTCAATCCTGCATGATTTTACCAAGACATGTGATTCTTCATTCAAAACCTGATTTTTGCTATTGGGCTCTATTGAATAATGAATGTTTTGAATTTTCTCCAAAAGTAAAGTAGTTGCAAACTCATGCTTTTAGAGACTTGTTTGGGCTCATGAGAGGAGTAGAAAAACATCAAAAATTTCAGTCCTGCATGATTCTACCAAGAAATGTGTGTTCATTCAAACCGCTGGTTTTTGATAGTTTGGGCCCTATTGAATAATGAATGTTTTGAATTTTCTCCAAAAGTAAAGTAGTTACAAACTCATCCTTTTAGAAACTTGTTTGGGCTGTTGAGAGGAGTAAAAAACCATCAAAAATTTAAATCCTGCATGATTCTACAAAGAAATGTGATTCTTCATTCAAAACCTGATTTTTGCTATTGGGCTCTATTGAATAATGAATGTTTTGAATTTTCTCCAAAAGTAAAGTAGTTGCAAACTCATGCTTTTAGAGACTTGTTTGGGCTCATGAGAGGAGTAGAAAAACATCAAAAATTTCAGTCCTGCATGATTCTACCAAGAAATGTGTGTTCATTGAAACCGCTGGTTTTTGATAGTTTGGGCCCTATTGAATAATGAATGTTTTGAATTTTCTCCAAAAGTAAAGTAGTTGCAAACTCATCCTTTTAGAAACTTGTTTGGGCTGTTGAGAGGAGCAAAATACCGTCAAAAATTTCAATCCTGCATGATTCTACCAAGAAATGTGATTCTTCATTCAAAACGCTGGTTTTTGCTATTGGGCTCTATTGAATAATGAATGTTTTGAATTTTCTCCAAAAGTAAAGTAGTTGCAAACTCATGCTTTTAGAGACTTGTTTGGGCTCATGAGAGGAGTAGAAAAACATCAAAAATTTCAGTCCTGCATGATTCTACCAAGAAATGTGTGTTCATTGAAACCGCTGGTTTTTGATAGTTTGGGCCCTATTGAATAATGAATGTTTTGAATTTTCTCCAAAAGTAAAGTAGTTGCAAACTCATCCTTTTAGAAACTTGTTTGGGCTGTTGAGAGGAGTAAAAAACCATCAAAAATTTCAATCCTGCATGATTTTACCAAGAAATGTGATTCTTCATTCAAAACCTGATTATTGCTATTGGGCTCTATTGAATAATGAATGTTTTGAATTTTCTCCAAAAGTAAAGTAGTTGCAAACTCATGCTTTTAGAGACTTGTTTGGGCTCATGAGAGGAGTAGAAAAACATGAAAAATTTCAGTCCTGCATGATTCTACCAAGAAATGTGTGTTCATTGAAACCGCTGGTTTTTGATAGTTTTGGCCCTATTGAATAATGAATGTTTTGAATTTTCTCCAAAAGTAAAGTAGTTGCAAACTCATCCTTTTAGAAACTTGTTTGGGCTGTTGAGAGGAGTAAAAAACCATCAAAAATTTCAATCCTGCATGATTCTACCAAGAAATGTGATTCTTCATTCAAAACCTGATTTTTGCTATTGGGCTCTATTGAATAATGAATGTTTTGAATTTTCCCCAAAAGTAAAGTAGTTGCAAACTCATGCTTTTAGAGACTTGTTTGGGCTCATGAGAGGAGTAGAAAAACATCAAAAATTTCAGTCCTGCATGATTCTACCAAGAAATGTGTGTTCATTGAAACCGCTGGTTTTTGATAGTTTGGGCCCTATTGAATAATGAATGTTTTGAATTTTCTCCAAAAGTAAAGTAGTTGCAAACTCATCCTTTTAGAAACTTGTTTGGGCTGTTGAGAGGAGTAAAAAACCATCAAAAATTTCAATCCTGCATGATTCTACCAAGAAATGTGATTCTTCATTCAAAACGCTGGTTTTTGCTATTGGGCTCTTTTGAGTAATGAATGTTTTGAATTTTCTCCAAAAGTAAAGTAGTTGCAAACTCATGCTTTTAGAGACTTGTTTGGGCTCATGAGAGGAGTAGAAAAACATCAAAAATTTCAGTCCTGCATGATTCTACCAAGAAATGTGTGTTCATTCAAACCGCTGGTTTTTGATAGTTTGGGCCCTATTGAATAATGAATGTTTTGAATTTTCTCCAAAAGTAAAGTAGTTGCAAACTCATCCTTTTAGAAACTTGTTTGGGCTGTTGAGAGGAGTAAAAAACCATCAAAAATTTCAATCCTGCATGATTTTACCAAGAAATGTGATTCTTCATTCAAAACCTGATTTTTGCTATTGGGCTCTATTGAATAATGAATGTTTTGAATTTTCTCCAAAAGTAAAGTAGTTGCAAACTCATGCTTTTAGAGACTTGTTTGGGCTCATGAGAGGAGTAGAAAAACATCAAAAATTTCAGTCCTGCATGATTCTACCAAGAAATGTGTGTTCATTCAAACCGCTGGTTTTTGATAGTTTGGGCCCTATTGAATAATGAATGTTTTGAATTTTCTCCAAAAGTAAAGTAGTTGCAAACTCATCCTTTTAGAAACTTGTTTGGGCTGTTGAGAGGAGTAAAAAACCATCAAAAATTTCAATCCTGCATGATTTTACCAAGAAATGTGATTCTTCATTCAAAACCTGATTTTTGCTATTGGGCTCTATTGAATAGTGAATGTTTTGAATTTTCTCCAAAAGTAAAGTAGTTGCAAACTCATGCTTTTAGAGACTTGTTTGGGCTCATGAGAGGAGTAGAAAAACATCAAAAATTTCAGTCCTGCATGATTCTACCAAGAAATGTGTGTTCATTGAAACCGCTGGTTTTTGATAGTTTGGGCCCTATTGAATAATGAATGTTTTGAATTTTCTCCAAAAGTAAAGTAGTTGCAAACTCATCCTTTTAGAAACTTGTTTGGGCTGTTGAGAGGAGTAAAAAACCATCAAAAATTTCAATCCTGCATGATTTTACCAAGAAATGTGATTCTTCATTCAAAACCTGATTTTTGCTATTGGGCTCTATTGAATAATGAATGTTTTGAATTTTCTCCAAAAGTAAAGTAGTTGCAAACTCATGCTTTTAGAGACTTGTTTGGGCTCATGAGAGGAGTAGAAAAACATCAAAAATTTCAGTCCTGCATGATTCTACCAAGAAATGTGTGTTCATTCAAACCGCTGGTTTTTGATAGTTTGGGCCCTATTGAATAATGAATGTTTTGAATTTTCTCCAAAAGTAAAGTAGTTGCAAACTCATCCTTTTAGAAACTTGTTTGGGCTGTTGAGAGGAGTAAAAAACCATCAAAAATTTCAATCCTGCATGATTCTACCAAGAAATGTGATTCTTCATTCAAAACCTGATTTTTGCTATTGGGCTCTATTGAATAATGAATGTTTTGAATTTTCTCCAAAAGTAAAGTAGTTGCAAACTCATGCTTTTAGAGACTTGTTTGGGCTCATGAGAGGAGTAGAAAAACATCAAAAATTTCAGTCCTGCATGATTCTACCAAGAAATGTGTGTTCATTGAAACCGCTGGTTTTTGATAGTTTGGGCCCTATTGAATAATGAATGTTTTGAATTTTCTCCAAAAGTAAAGTAGTTGCAAACTCATCCTTTTAGAAACTTGTTTGGGCTGTTGAGAGGAGTAAAAAACCATCAAAAATTTCAATCCTGCATGATTCTACCAAGAAATGTGATTCTTCATTCAAAACGCTGGGTTTTGCTATTGGGCTCTTTTGAGTAATGAATGTTTTGAATTTTCTCCAAAAGTAAAGTAGTTGCAAACTCATGCTTTTAGAGACTTGTTTGGGCTCATGAGAGGAGTAGAAAAACATCAAAAATTTCAGTCCTGCATGATTCTACCAAGAAATGTGTGTTCATTCAAACCGCTGGTTTTTGATAGTTTGGGCCCTATTGAATAATGAATGTTTTGAATTTTCTCCAAAAGTAAAGTAGTTGCAAACTCATCCTTTTAGAAACTTGTTTGGGCTGTTGAGAGGAGTAAAAAACCATCAAAAATTTCAATCCTGCATGATTTTACCAAGAAATGTGATTCTTCATTCAAAACCTGATTTTTGCTATTGGGCTCTATTGAATAATGAATGTTTTGAATTTTCTCCAAAAGTAAAGTAGTTGCAAACTCATGCTTTTAGAGACTTGTTTGGGCTCATGAGAGGAGTAGAAAAACATCAAAAATTTCAGTCCTGCACGATTCTACCAAGAAATGTGTGTTCACTGAAACCGCTGGTTTTTGATAGTTTGGGCCCTATTGAATAATGAATGTTTTGAATTTTCTCCAAAAGTAAAGTAGTTGCAAACTCATCCTTTTAGAAACTTGTTTGGGCTGTTGAGAGGAGTAAAAAACCATCAAAAATTTCAATCCTGCATGATTCTACCAAGAAATGTGATTCTTCATTCAAAACGCTGGTTTTTGCTATTGGGCTCTTTTGAGTAATGAATGTTTTGAATTTTCTCCAAAAGTAAAGTAGTTGCAAACTCATGCTTTTAGAGACTTGTTTGGGCTCATGAGAGGAGTAGAAAAACATCAAAAATTTCAGTCCTGCATGATTCTACCAAGAAATGTGTGTTCATTCAAACCGCTGGTTTTTGATAGTTTGGGCCCTATTGAATAATGAATGTTTTGAATTTTCTCCAAAAGTAAAGTAGTTGCAAACTCATCCTTTTAGAAACTTGTTTGGGCTGTTGAGAGGAGTAAAAAACCATCAAAAATTTCAATCCTGCATGATTCTACCAAGAAATGTGATTCTTCATTCAAAACCTGATTTTTGCTATTGGGCTCTATTGAATAATGAATGTTTTGAATTTTCTCCAAAAGTAAAGTAGTTGCAAACTCATGCTTTTAGAGACTTGTTTGGGCTCATGAGAGGAGTAGAAAAACATCAAAAATTTCAGTCCTGCATGATTCTACCAAGAAATGTGTGTTCATTGAAACCGCTGGTTTTTGATAGTTTGGGCCCTATTGAATAATGAATGTTTTGAATTTTCTCCAAAAGTAAAGTAGTTGCAAACTCATCCTTTTAGAAACTTGTTTGGGCTGTTGAGAGGAGTAAAAAACCATCAAAAATTTCAATCCTGCATGATTCTACCAAGAAATGTGATTCTTCATTCAAAACGCTGGTTTTTGCTATTGGGCTCTTTTGAGTAATGAATGTTTTGAATTTTCTCCAAAAGTAAAGTAGTTGCAAACTCATGCTTTTAGAGACTTGTTTGGGCTCATGAGAGGAGTAGAAAAACATCAAAAATTTCAGTCCTGCATGATTCTACCAAGAAATGTGTGTTCATTCAAACCGCTGGTTTTTGATAGTTTGGGCCCTATTGAATAATGAATGTTTTGAATTTTCTCCAAAAGTAAAGTAGTTGCAAACTCATCCTTTTAGAAACTTGTTTGGGCTGTTGAGAGGAGTAAAAAACCATCAAAAATTTCAATCCTGCATGATTTTACCAAGAAATGTGATTCTTCATTCAAAACCTGATTTTTGCTATTGGGCTCTATTGAATAGTGAATGTTTTGAATTTTCTCCAAAAGTAAAGTAGTTGCAAACTCATGCTTTTAGAGACTTGTTTGGGCTCATGAGAGGAGTAGAAAAACATCAAAAATTTCAGTCCTGCATGATTCTACCAAGAAATGTGTGTTCATTCAAACCGCTGGTTTTTGATAGTTTGGGCCCTATTGAATAATGAATGTTTTGAATTTTCTCCAAAAGTAAAGTAGTTGCAAACTCATCCTTTTAGAAACTTGTTTGGGCTGTTGAGAGGAGTAAAAAACCATCAAAAATTTCAATCCTGCATGATTCTACCAAGAAATGTGATTCTTCATTCAAAACGCTGGTTTTTGCTATTGGGCTCTTTTGAGTAATGAATGTTTTGAATTTTCTCCAAAAGTAAAGTAGTTGCAAACTCATGCTTTTAGAGACTTGTTTGGGCTCATGAGAGGAGTAGAAAAACATCAAAAATTTCAGTCCTGCATGATTCTACCAAGAAATGTGTGTTCATTCAAACCGCTGGTTTTTGATAGTTTGGGCCCTATTGAATAATGAATGTTTTGAATTTTCTCCAAAAGTAAAGTAGTTGCAAACTCATCCTTTTAGAAACTTGTTTGGGCTGTTGAGAGGAGTAAAAAACCATCAAAAATTTCAATCCTGCATGATTTTACCAAGAAATGTGATTCTTCATTCAAAACCTGATTTTTGCTATTGGGCTCTATTGAATAATGAATGTTTTGAATTTTCTCCAAAAGTAAAGTAGTTGCAAACTCATCCTTTTAGAAACTTGTTTGGGCTGTTGAGAGGAGTAAAAAACCATCAAAAATTTCAATCCTGCATGATTCTACCAAGAAATGTGATTCTTCATTCAAAACCTGATTTTTGCTATTGGGCTCTATTGAATAATGAATGTTTTGAATTTTCTCCAAAATTAAAGTAGTTGCAAACTCATGCTTTTAGAGACTTGTTTGGGCTCATGAGAGTAGTAGAAAAACATCAAAAATTTCAGTCCTGCATGATTTTACCAAGAAATGTGTGTTCATTGAAACTGCTGGTGTTTGATAGTTTGGGCCCTATTGAATAATGAATGTTTTGAATTTTCTCCAAAAGTAAAGTAGTTGCAAACTCATCCTTTTAGAAACTTGTTTGGGCTGTTGAGAGGAGTAAAAAACCATCAAAAATTTCAATCCTGCATGATTCTACCAAGAAATGTGATTCTTCATTCAAAACGCTGGTTTTTGCTATTGGGCTCTTTTGAGTAATGAATGTTTTGAATTTTCTCCAAAAGTAAAGTAGTTGCAAACTCATGCTTTTAGAGACTTGTTTGGGCTCATGAGAGGAGTAGAAAAACATCAAAAATTTCAGTCCTGCATGATTCTACCAAGAAATGTGTGTTCATTGAAACCGCTGGTTTTTGATAGTTTGGGCCCTATTGAATAATGAATGTTTTGAATTTTCTCCAAAAGTAAAGTAGTTACAAACTCATCCTTTTAGAAACTTGTTTGGGCTGTTGAGAGGAGTAAAAAACCATCAAAAATTTAAATCCTGCATGATTCTACAAAGAAATGTGATTCTTCATTCAAAACCTGATTTTTGCTATTGGGCTCTATTGAATAATGAATGTTTTGAATTTTCTCCAAAAGTAAAGTAGTTGCAAACTCATGCTTTTAGAGACTTGTTTGGGCTCATGAGAGGAGTAGAAAAACATCAAAAATTTCAGTCCTGCATGATTCTACCAAGAAATGTGTGTTCATTCAAACCGCTGGTTTTTGATAGTTTGGGCCCTATTGAATAATGAATGTTTTGAATTTTCTCCAAAAGTAAAGTAGTTGCAAACTCATCCTTTTAGAAACTTGTTTGGGCTGTTGAGAGGAGCAAAATACCGTCAAAAATTTCAATCCTGCATGATTCTACCAAGAAATGTGATTCTTCATTCAAAACGCTGGTTTTTGCTATTGGGCTCTATTGAATAATGAATGTTTTGAATTTTCTCCAAAAGTAAAGTAGTTGCAAACTCATGCTTTTAGAGACTTGTTTGGGCTCATGAGAGGAGTAGAAAAACATCAAAAATTTCAGTCCTGCATGATTCTACCAAGAAATGTGTGTTCATTGAAACCGCTGGTTTTTGATAGTTTGGGCCCTATTGAATAATGAATGTTTTGAATTTTCTCCAAAAGTAAAGTAGTTGCAAACTCATCCTTTTAGAAACTTGTTTGGGCTGTTGAGAGGAGTAAAAAACCATCAAAAATTTCAATCCTGCATGATTTTACCAAGAAATGTGATTCTTCATTCAAAACCTGATTATTGCTATTGGGCTCTATTGAATAATGAATGTTTTGAATTTTCTCCAAAAGTAAAGTAGTTGCAAACTCATGCTTTTAGAGACTTGTTTGGGCTCATGAGAGGAGTAGAAAAACATCAAAAATTTCAGTCCTGCATGATTCTACCAAGAAATGTGTGTTCATTGAAACCGCTGGTTTTTGATAGTTTGGGCCCTATTGAATAATGAATGTTTTGAATTTTCTCCAAAAGTAAAGTAGTTGCAAACTCATCCTTTTAGAAACTTGTTTGGGCTGTTGAGAGGAGTAAAAAACCATCAAAAATTTCAATCCTGCATGATTCTACCAAGAAATGTGATTCTTCATTCAAAACGTGATTTTTGCTATTGGGCTCTATTGAATAATGAATGTTTTGAATTTTCCCCAAAAGTAAAGTAGTTGCAAACTCATGCTTTTAGAGACTTGTTTGGGCTCATGAGAGGAGTAGAAAAACATCAAAAATTTCAGTCCTGCATGATTCTACCAAGAAATGTGTGTTCATTGAAACCGCTGGTTTTTGATAGTTTGGGCCCTATTGAATAATGAATGTTTTGAATTTTCTCCAAAAGTAAAGTAGTTGCAAACTCATCCTTTTAGAAACTTGTTTGGGCTGTTGAGAGGAGTAAAAAACCATCAAAAATTTCAATCCTGCATGATTCTACCAAGAAATGTGATTCTTCATTCAAAACGCTGGTTTTTGCTATTGGGCTCTTTTGAGTAATGAATGTTTTGAATTTTCTCCAAAAGTAAAGTAGTTGCAAACTCATGCTTTTAGAGACTTGTTTGGGCTCATGAGAGGAGTAGAAAAACATCAAAAATTTCAGTCCTGCATGATTCTACCAAGAAATGTGTGTTCATTCAAACCGCTGGTTTTTGATAGTTTGGGCCCTATTGAATAATGAATGTTTTGAATTTTCTCCAAAAGTAAAGTAGTTGCAAACTCATCCTTTTAGAAACTTGTTTGGGCTGTTGAGAGGAGTAAAAAACCATCAAAAATTTCAATCCTGCATGATTTTACCAAGAAATGTGATTCTTCATTCAAAACCTGATTTTTGCTATTGGGCTCTATTGAATAATGAATGTTTTGAATTTTCTCCAAAAGTAAAGTAGTTGCAAACTCATGCTTTTAGAGACTTGTTTGGGCTCATGAGAGGAGTAGAAAAACATCAAAAATTTCAGTCCTGCATGATTCTACCAAGAAATGTGTGTTCATTCAAACCGCTGGTTTTTGATAGTTTGGGCCCTATTGAATAATGAATGTTTTGAATTTTCTCCAAAAGTAAAGTAGTTGCAAACTCATCCTTTTAGAAACTTGTTTGGGCTGTTGAGAGGAGTAAAAAACCATCAAAAATTTCAATCCTGCATGATTTTACCAAGAAATGTGATTCTTCATTCAAAACCTGATTTTTGCTATTGGGCTCTATTGAATAATGAATGTTTTGAATTTTCTCCAAAAGTAAAGTAGTTGCAAACTCATGCTTTTAGAGACTTGTTTGGGCTCATGAGAGGAGTAGAAAAACATCAAAAATTTCAGTCCTGCATGATTCTACCAAGAAATGTGTGTTCATTGAAACCGCTGGTTTTTGATAGTTTGGGCCCTATTGAATAATGAATGTTTTGAATTTTCTCCAAAAGTAAAGTAGTTGCAAACTCATCCTTTTAGAAACTTGTTTGGGCTGTTGAGAGGAGTAAAAAACCATCAAAAATTTCAATCCTGCATGATTCTACCAAGAAATGTGATTCTTCATTCAAAACGCTGGGTTTTGCTATTGGGCTCTTTTGAGTAATGAATGTTTTGAATTTTCTCCAAAAGTAAAGTAGTTGCAAACTCATGCTTTTAGAGACTTGTTTGGGCTCATAAGAGGAGTAGAAAAACATCAAAAATTTCAGTCCTGCATGATTCTACCAAGAAATGTGTGTTCATTCAAACCGCTGGTTTTTGATAGTTTGGGCCCTATTGAATAATGAATGTTTTGAATTTTCTATAAAAAATAAAGTAGTTGCAAACTCATCCTTTTAGAAACTTGTTTGGGCTGTTGAGAGGAGTAAAAAACCATCAAAAATTTCAATCCTGCATGATTTTACCAAGAAATGTGATTCTTCATTCAAAACCTGATTTTTGCTATTGGGCTCTATTGAATAATGAATGTTTTGAATTTTCTCCAAAAGTAATGTAGTTGCAAACTCATGCTTTTAGAGACTTGTTTGGGCTCATGAGAGGAGTAGAAAAACATCAAAAATTTCAGTCCTGCACGATTCTACCAAGAAATGTGTGTTCACTGAAACCGCTGGTTTTTGATAGTTTGGGCCCTATTGAATAATGAATGTTTTGAATTTTCTCCAAAAGTAAAGTAGTTGCAAACTCATCCTTTTAGAAACTTGTTTGGGCTGTTGAGAGGAGTAAAAAACCATCAAAAATTTCAATCCTGCATGATTCTACCAAGAAATGTGATTCTTCATTCAAAACGCTGGTTTTTGCTATTGGGCTCTTTTGAGTAATGAATGTTTTGAATTTTCTCCAAAAGTAAAGTAGTTGCAAACTCATGCTTTTAGAGACTTGTTTGGGCTCATGAGAGGAGTAGAAAAACATCAAAAATTTCAGTCCTGCATGATTCTACCAAGAAATGTGTGTTCATTCAAACCGCTGGTTTTTGATAGTTTGGGCCCTATTGAATAATGAATGTTTTGAATTTTCTCCAAAAGTAAAGTAGTTGCAAACTCATCCTTTTAGAAACTTGTTTGGGCTGTTGAGAGGAGTAAAAAACCATCAAAAATTTCAATCCTGCATGATTTTACCAAGAAATGTGATTCTTCATTCAAAACCTGATTTTTGCTATTGGGCTCTATTGAATAATGAATGTTTTGAATTTTCTCCAAAAGTAAAGTAGTTGCAAACTCATCCTTTTAGAAACTTGTTTGGGCTGTTGAGAGGAGTAAAAAACCATCAAAAATTTCAATCCTGCATGATTCTACCAAGAAATGTGATTCTTCATTCAAAACCTGATTTTTGCTATTGGGCTCTATTGAATAATGAATGTTTTGAATTTTCTCCAAAATTAAAGTAGTTGCAAACTCATGCTTTTAGAGACTTGTTTGGGCTCATGAGAGGAGTAGAAAAACATCAAAAATTTCAGTCCTGCATGATTTTACCAAGAAATGTGTGTTCATTGAAACCGCTGGTTTTTGATAGTTTGGGCCCTATTGAATAATGAATGTTTTGAATTTTCTCCAAAAGTAAAGTAGTTGCAAACTCATCTTTTTAGAAACTTGTTTGGGCTGTTGAGAGGAGTAAAAAACCATCAAAAATTTCAATCCTGCATGATTCTACCAAGAAATGTGATTCTTCATTCAAAACGCTGGTTTTTGCTATTGGGCTCTTTTGAGTAATGAATGTTTTGAATTTTCTCCAAAAGTAAAGTAGTTGCAAACTCATGCTTTTAGAGACTTGTTTGGGCTCATGAGAGGAGTAGAAAAACATCAAAAATTTCAGTCCTGCATGATTCTACCAAGAAATGTGTGTTCATTGAAACCGCTGGTTTTTGATAGTTTGGGCCCTATTGAATAATGAATGTTTTGAATTTTCTCCAAAAGTAAAGTAGTTACAAACTCATCCTTTTAGAAACTTGTTTGGGCTGTTGAGAGGAGTAAAAAACCATCAAAAATTTAAATCCTGCATGATTCTACAAAGAAATGTGATTCTTCATTCAAAACCTGATTTTTGCTATTGGGCTCTATTGAATAATGAATGTTTTGAATTTTCTCCAAAAGTAAAGTAGTTGCAAACTCATGCTTTTAGAGACTTGTTTGGGCTCATGAGAGGAGTAGAAAAACATCAAAAATTTCAGTCCTGCATGATTCTACCAAGAAATGTGTGTTCATTCAAACCGCTGGTTTTTGATAGTTTGGGCCCTATTGAATAATGAATGTTTTGAATTTTCTCCAAAAGTAAAGTAGTTGCAAACTCATCCTTTTAGAAACTTGTTTGGGCTGTTGAGAGGAGCAAAATACCGTCAAAAATTTCAATCCTGCATGATTCTACCAAGAAATGTGATTCTTCATTCAAAACGCTGGTTTTTGCTATTGGGCTCTATTGAATAATGAATGTTTTGAATTTTCTCCAAAAGTAAAGTAGTTGCAAACTCATGCTTTTAGAGACTTGTTTGGGCTCATGAGAGGAGTAGAAAAACATCAAAAATTTCAGTCCTGCATGATTCTACCAAGAAATGTGTGTTCATTGAAACCGCTGGTTTTTGATAGTTTGGGCCCTATTGAATAATGAATGTTTTGAATTTTCTCCAAAAGTAAAGTAGTTGCAAACTCATCCTTTTAGAAACTTGTTTGGGCTGTTGAGAGGAGTAAAAAACCATCAAAAATTTCAATCCTGCATGATTTTACCAAGAAATGTGATTCTTCATTCAAAACCTGATTATTGCTATTGGGCTCTATTGAATAATGAATGTTTTGAATTTTCTCCAAAAGTAAAGTAGTTGCAAACTCATGCTTTTAGAGACTTGTTTGGGCTCATGAGAGGAGTAGAAAAACATCAAAAATTTCAGTCCTGCATGATTCTACCAAGAAATGTGTGTTCATTCAAACCGCTGGTTTTTGATAGTTTGGGCCCTATTGAATAATGAATGTTTTGAATTTTCTCCAAAAGTAAAGTAGTTGCAAACTCATCCTTTTAGAAACTTGTTTGGGCTTTTGAGAGGAGTAAAAAACCATCAAAAATTTCAATCCTGCATGATTCTACCAAGAAATGTGATTCTTCATTCAAAACCTGATTTTTGCTATTGGGCTCTATTGAATAATGAATGTTTTGAATTTTCCCCAAAAGTAAAGTAGTTGCAAACTCATGCTTTTAGAGACATGTTTGGGCTCATGAGAGGAGTAGAAAAACATCAAAAATTTCAGTCCTGCATGATTCTACCAAGAAATGTGTGTTCATTGAAACCGCTGGTTTTTGATAGTTTGGGCACTATTGAATAATGAATGTTTTGAATTTTCTCCAAAAGTAAAGTAGTTGCAAACTCATCCTTTTAGAAACTTGTTTGGGCTGTTGAGAGGAGTAAAAAACCATCAAAAATTTCAATCCTGCATGATTCTACCAAGAAATGTGATTCTTCATTCAAAACGCTGGTTTTTGCTATTGGGCTCTTTTGAGTAATGAATGTTTTGAATTTTCTCCAAAAGTAAAGTAGTTGCAAACTCATGCTTTTAGAGACTTGTTTGGGCTCATGAGAGGAGTAGAAAAACATCAAAAATTTCAGTCCTGCATGATTCTACCAAGAAATGTGTGTTCATTCAAACCGCTGGTTTTTGATAGTTTGGGCCCTATTGAATAATGAATGTTTTGAATTTTCTCCAAAAGTAAAGTAGTTGCAAACTCATCCTTTCAGAAACTTGTTTGGGCTGTTGAGAGGAGTAAAAAACCATCAAAAATTTCAATCCTGCATGATTTTACCAAGACATGTGATTCTTCATTCAAAACCTGATTTTTGCTATTGGGCTCTATTGAATAATGAATGTTTTGAATTTTCTCCAAAAGTAAAGTAGTTGCAAACTCATGCTTTTAGAGACTTGTTTGGGCTCATGAGAGGAGTAGAAAAACATCAAAAATTTCAGTCCTGCATGATTCTACCAAGAAATGTGTGTTCATTCAAACCGCTGGTTTTTGATAGTTTGGGCCCTATTGAATAATGAATGTTTTGAATTTTCTCCAAAAGTAAAGTAGTTGCAAACTCATCCTTTTAGAAACTTGTTTGGGCTGTTGAGAGGAGTAAAAAACCATCAAAAATTTCAATCCTGCATGATTTTACCAAGAAATGTGATTCTTCATTCAAAACCTGATTTTTGCTATTGGGCTCTATTGAATAGTGAATGTTTTGAATTTTCTCCAAAACTAAAGTAGTTGCAAACTCATGCTTTTAGAGACTTGTTTGGGCTCATGAGAGGAGTAGAAAAACATCAAAAATTTCAGTCCTGCATGATTCTACCAAGAAATGTGTGTTCATTGAAACCGCTGGTTTTTGATAGTTTGGGCCCTATTGAATAATGAATGTTTTGAATTTTCTCCAAAAGTAAAGTAGTTGCAAACTCATCCTTTTAGAAACTTGTTTGGGCTGTTGAGAGGAGTAAAAAACCATCAAAAATTTCAATCCTGCATGATTTTACCAAGAAATGTGATTCTTCATTCAAAACCTGATTTTTGCTATTGGGCTCTATTGAATAATGAATGTTTTGAATTTTCTCCAAAAGTAAAGTAGTTGCAAACTCATGCTTTTAGAGACTTGTTTGGGCTCATGAGAGGAGTAGAAAAACATCAAAAATTTCAGTCCTGCATGATTCTACCAAGAAATGTGTGTTCATTCAAACCGCTGGTTTTTGATAGTTTGGGCCCTATTGAATAATGAATGTTTTGAATTTTCTCCAAAAGTAAAGTAGTTGCAAACTCATCCTTTTAGAAACTTGTTTGGGCTGTTGAGAGGAGTAAAAAACCATCAAAAATTTCAATCCTGCATGATTCTACCAAGAAATGTGATTCTTCATTCAAAACGCTGGGTTTTGCTATTGGGCTCTTTTGAGTAATGAATGTTTTGAATTTTCTCCAAAAGTAAAGTAGTTGCAAACTCATGCTTTTAGAGACTTGTTTGGGCTCATGAGAGGAGTAGAAAAACATCAAAAATTTCAGTCCTGCATGATTCTACCAAGAAATGTGTGTTCATTCAAACCGCTGGTTTTTGATAGTTTGGGCCCTATTGAATAATGAATGTTTTGAATTTTCTCCAAAAGTAAAGTAGTTGCAAACTCATCCTTTTAGAAACTTGTTTGGGCTGTTGAGAGGAGTAAAAAACCATCAAAAATTTCAATCCTGCATGATTTTACCAAGAAATGTGATTCTTCATTCAAAACCTGATTTTTGCTATTGGGCTCTATTGAATAATGAATGTTTTGAATTTTCTCCAAAAGTAAAGTAGTTGCAAACTCATGCTTTTAGAGACTTGTTTGGGCTCATGAGAGGAGTAGAAAAACATCAAAAATTTCAGTCCTGCACGATTCTACCAAGAAATGTGTGTTCACTGAAACCGCTGGTTTTTGATAGTTTGGGCCCTATTGAATAATGAATGTTTTGAATTTTCTCCAAAAGTAAAGTAGTTGCAAACTCATCCTTTTAGAAACTTGTTTGGGCTGTTGAGAGGAGTAAAAAACCATCAAAAATTTCAATCCTGCATGATTCTACCAAGAAATGTGATTCTTCATTCAAAACGCTGGTTTTTGCTATTGGGCTCTTTTGAGTAATGAATGTTTTGAATTTTCTCCAAAAGTAAAGTAGTTGCAAACTCATGCTTTTAGAGACTTGTTTGGGCTCATGAGAGGAGTAGAAAAACATCAAAAATTTCAGTCCTGCATGATTCTACCAAGAAATGTGTGTTCATTCAAACCGCTGGTTTTTGATAGTTTGGGCCCTATTGAATAATGAATGTTTTGAATTTTCTCCAAAAGTAAAGTAGTTGCAAACTCATCCTTTTAGAAACTTGTTTGGGCTGTTGAGAGGAGTAAAAAACCATCAAAAATTTCAATCCTGCATGATTCTACCAAGAAATGTGATTCTTCATTCAAAACCTGATTTTTGCTATTGGGCTCTATTGAATAATGAATGTTTTGAATTTTCTCCAAAAGTAAAGTAGTTGCAAACTCATGCTTTTAGAGACTTGTTTGGGCTCATGAGAGGAGTAGAAAAACATCAAAAATTTCAGTCCTGCATGATTCTACCAAGAAATGTGTGTTCATTGAAACCGCTGGTTTTTGATAGTTTGGGCCCTATTGAATAATGAATGTTTTGAATTTTCTCCAAAAGTAAAGTAGTTGCAAACTCATCCTTTTAGAAACTTGTTTGGGCTGTTGAGAGGAGTAAAAAACCATCAAAAATTTCAATCCTGCATGATTCTACCAAGAAATGTGATTCTTCATTCAAAACGCTGGTTTTTGCTATTGGGCTCTTTTGAGTAATGAATGTTTTGAATTTTCTCCAAAAGTAAAGTAGTTGCAAACTCATGCTTTTAGAGACTTGTTTGGGCTCATGAGAGGAGTAGAAAAACATCAAAAATTTCAGTCCTGCATGATTCTACCAAGAAATGTGTGTTCATTCAAACCGCTGGTTTTTGATAGTTTGGGCCCTATTGAATAATGAATGTTTTGAATTTTCTCCAAAAGTAAAGTAGTTGCAAACTCATCCTTTTAGAAACTTGTTTGGGCTGTTGAGAGGAGTAAAAAACCATCAAAAATTTCAATCCTGCATGATTTTACCAAGAAATGTGATTCTTCATTCAAAACCTGATTTTTGCTATTGGGCTCTATTGAATAGTGAATGTTTTGAATTTTCTCCAAAAGTAAAGTAGTTGCAAACTCATGCTTTTAGAGACTTGTTTGGGCTCATGAGAGGAGTAGAAAAACATCAAAAATTTCAGTCCTGCATGATTCTACCAAGAAATGTGTGTTCATTGAAACCGCTGGTTTTTGATAGTTTGGGCCCTATTGAATAATGAATGTTTTGAATTTTCTCCAAAAGTAAAGTAGTTGCAAACTCATCCTTTTAGAAACTTGTTTGGGCTGTTGAGAGGAGTAAAAAACCATCAAAAATTTCAATCCTGCATGATTCTACCAAGAAATGTGATTCTTCATTCAAAACGCTGGTTTTTGCTATTGGGCTCTTTTGAGTAATGAATGTTTTGAATTTTCTCCAAAAGTAAAGTAGTTGCAAACTCATGCTTTTAGAGACTTGTTTGGGCTCATGAGAGGAGTAGAAAAACATCAAAAATTTCAGTCCTGCATGATTCTACCAAGAAATGTGTGTTCATTGAAACCGCTGGTTTTTGATAGTTTGGGCCCTATTGAATAATGAATGTTTTGAATTTTCTCCAAAAGTAAAGTAGTTGCAAACTCATCCTTTTAGAAACTTGTTTGGGCTGTTGAGAGGAGTAAAAAACCATCAAAAATTTCAATCCTGCATGATTTTACCAAGAAATGTGATTCTTCATTCAAAACCTGATTTTTGCTATTGGGCTCTATTGAATAATGAATGTTTTGAATTTTCTCCAAAAGTAAAGTAGTTGCAAACTCATCCTTTTAGAAACTTGTTTGGGCTGTTGAGAGGAGTAAAAAACCATCAAAAATTTCAATCCTGCATGATTCTACCAAGAAATGTGATTCTTCATTCAAAACCTGATTTTTGCTATTGGGCTCTATTGAATAATGAATGTTTTGAATTTTCTCCAAAATTAAAGTAGTTGCAAACTCATGCTTTTAGAGACTTGTTTGGGCTCATGAGAGGAGTAGAAAAACATCAAAAATTTCAGTCCTGCATGATTTTACCAAGAAATGTGTGTTCATTGAAACCGCTGGTTTTTGATAGTTTGGGCCCTATTGAATAATGAATGTTTTGAATTTTCTCCAAAAGTAAAGTAGTTGCAAACTCATCCTTTTAGAAACTTGTTTGGGCTGTTGAGAGGAGTAAAAAACCATCAAAAATTTCAATCCTGCATGATTCTACCAAGAAATGTGATTCTTCATTCAAAACGCTGGTTTTTGCTATTGGGCTCTTTTGAGTAATGAATGTTTTGAATTTTCTCCAAAAGTAAAGTAGTTGCAAACTCATGCTTTTAGAGACTTGTTTGGGCTCATGAGAGGAGTAGAAAAACATCAAAAATTTCAGTCCTGCATGATTCTACCAAGAAATGTGTGTTCATTGAAACCGCTGGTTTTTGATAGTTTGGGCCCTATTGAATAATGAATGTTTTGAATTTTCTCCAAAAGTAAAGTAGTTGCAAACTCATCCTTTTAGAAACTTGTTTGGGCTGTTGAGAGGAGTAAAAAACCATCAAAAATTTAAATCCTGCATGATTCTACAAAGAAATGTGATTCTTCATTCAAAACCTGATTTTTGCTATTGGGCTCTATTGAATAATGAATGTTTTGAATTTTCTCCAAAAGTAAAGTAGTTGCAAACTCATGCTTTTAGAGACTTGTTTGGGCTCATGAGAGGAGTAGAAAAACATCAAAAATTTCAGTCCTGCATGATTCTACCAAGAAATGTGTGTTCATTGAAACCGCTGGTTTTTGATAGTTTGGGCCCTATTGAATAATGAATGTTTTGAATTTTCTCCAAAAGTAAAGTAGTTGCAAACTCATCCTTTTAGAAACTTGTTTGGGCTGTTGAGAGGAGTAAAAAACCATCAAAAATTTCAATCCTGCATGATTCTACCAAGAAATGTGATTCTTCATTCAAAACGCTGGTTTTTGCTATTGGGCTCTTTTGAGTAATGAATGTTTTGAATTTTCTCCAAAAGTAAAGTAGTTGCAAACTCATGCTTTTAGAGACTTGTTTGGGCTCATGAGAGGAGTAGAAAAACATCAAAAATTTCAGTCCTGCATGATTCTACCAAGAAATGTGTGTTCATTCAAACCGCTGGTTTTTGATAGTTTGGGCCCTATTGAATAATGAATGTTTTGAATTTTCTCCAAAAGTAAAGTAGTTGCAAACTCATCCTTTTAGAAACTTGTTTGGGCTGTTGAGAGGAGTAAAAAACCATCAAAAATTTCAATCCTGCATGATTTTACCAAGAAATGTGATTCTTCATTCAAAACCTGATTTTTGCTATTGGGCTCTATTGAATAATGAATGTTTTGAATTTTCTCCAAAAGTAAAGTAGTTGCAAACTCATCCTTTTAGAAACTTGTTTGGGCTGTTGAGAGGAGTAAAAAACCATCAAAAATTTCAATCCTGCATGATTCTACCAAGAAATGTGATTCTTCATTCAAAACCTGATTTTTGCTATTGGGCTCTATTGAATAATGAATGTTTTGAATTTTCTCCAAAAGTAAAGTAGTTGCAAACTCATCCTTTTAGAAACTTGTTTGGGCTGTTGAGAGGAGTAAAAAACCATCAAAAATTTCAATCCTGCATGATTCTACCAAGAAATGTGATTCTTCATTCAAAACGCTGGTTTTTGCTATTGGGCTCTTTTGAGTAATGAATGTTTTGAATTTTCTCCAAAAGTAAAGTAGTTGCAAACTCATGCTTTTAGAGACTTGTTTGGGCTCATGAGAGGAGTAGAAAAACATCAAAAATTTCAGTCCTGCATGATTCTACCAAGAAATGTGTGTTCATTGAAACCGCTGGTTTTTGATAGTTTGGGCCCTATTGAATAATGAATGTTTTGAATTTTCTCCAAAAGTAAAGTAGTTACAAACTCATCCTTTTAGAAACTTGTTTGGGCTGTTGAGAGGAGTAAAAAACCATCAAAAATTTAAATCCTGCATGATTCTACAAAGAAATGTGATTCTTCATTCAAAACCTGATTTTTGCTATTGGGCTCTATTGAATAATGAATGTTTTGAATTTTCTCCAAAAGTAAAGTAGTTGCAAACTCATGCTTTTAGAGACTTGTTTGGGCTCATGAGAGGAGTAGAAAAACATCAAAAATTTCAGTCCTGCATGATTCTACCAAGAAATGTGTGTTCATTCAAACCGCTGGTTTTTGATAGTTTGGGCCCTATTGAATAATGAATGTTTTGAATTTTCTCCAAAAGTAAAGTAGTTGCAAACTCATCCTTTTAGAAACTTGTTTGGGCTGTTGAGAGGAGCAAAATACCGTCAAAAATTTCAATCCTGCATGATTCTACCAAGAAATGTGATTCTTCATTCAAAACGCTGGTTTTTGCTATTGGGCTCTATTGAATAATGAATGTTTTGAATTTTCTCCAAAAGTAAAGTAGTTGCAAACTCATGCTTTTAGAGACTTGTTTGGGCTCATGAGAGGAGTAGAAAAACATCAAAAATTTCAGTCCTGCATGATTCTACCAAGAAATGTGTGTTCATTGAAACCGCTGGTTTTTGATAGTTTGGGCCCTATTGAATAATGAATGTTTTGAATTTTCTCCAAAAGTAAAGTAGTTGCAAACTCATCCTTTTAGAAACTTGTTTGGGCTGTTGAGAGGAGTAAAAAACCATCAAAAATTTCAATCCTGCATGATTTTACCAAGAAATGTGATTCTTCATTCAAAACCTGATTATTGCTATTGGGCTCTATTGAATAATGAATGTTTTGAATTTTCTCCAAAAGTAAAGTAGTTGCAAACTCATGCTTTTAGAGACTTGTTTGGGCTCATGAGAGGAGTAGAAAAACATCAAAAATTTCAGTCCTGCATGATTCTACCAAGAAATGTGTGTTCATTCAAACCGCTGGTTTTTGATAGTTTGGGCCCTATTGAATAATGAATGTTTTGAATTTTCTCCAAAAGTAAAGTAGTTGCAAACTCATCCTTTTAGAAACTTGTTTGGGCTGTTGAGAGGAGTAAAAAACCATCAAAAATTTCAATCCTGCATGATTCTACCAAGAAATGTGATTCTTCATTCAAAACCTGATTTTTGCTATTGGGCTCTATTGAATAATGAATGTTTTGAATTTTCCCCAAAAGTAAAGTAGTTGCAAACTCATGCTTTTAGAGACATGTTTGGGCTCATGAGAGGAGTAGAAAAACATCAAAAATTTCAGTCCTGCATGATTCTACCAAGAAATGTGTGTTCATTGAAACCGCTGGTTTTTGATAGTTTGGGCCCTATTGAATAATGAATGTTTTGAATTTTCTCCAAAAGTAAAGTAGTTGCAAACTCATCCTTTTAGAAACTTGTTTGGGCTGTTGAGAGGAGTAAAAAACCATCAAAAATTTCAATCCTGCATGATTCTACCAAGAAATGTGATTCTTCATTCAAAACGCTGGTTTTTGCTATTGGGCTCTTTTGAGTAATGAATGTTTTGAATTTTCTCCAAAAGTAAAGTAGTTGCAAACTCATGCTTTTAGAGACTTGTTTGGGCTCATGAGAGGAGTAGAAAAACATCAAAAATTTCAGTCCTGCATGATTCTACCAAGAAATGTGTGTTCATTCAAACCGCTGGTTTTTGATAGTTTGGGCCCTATTGAATAATGAATGTTTTGAATTTTCTCCAAAAGTAAAGTAGTTGCAAACTCATCCTTTCAGAAACTTGTTTGGGCTGTTGAGAGGAGTAAAAAACCATCAAAAATTTCAATCCTGCATGATTTTACCAAGAAATGTGATTCTTCATTCAAAACCTGATTTTTGCTATTGGGCTCTATTGAATAATGAATGTTTTGAATTTTCTCCAAAAGTAAAGTAGTTGCAAACTCATGCTTTTAGAGACTTGTTTGGGCTCATGAGAGGAGTAGAAAAACATCAAAAATTTCAGTCCTGCATGATTCTACCAAGAAATGTGTGTTCATTCAAACCGCTGGTTTTTGATAGTTTGGGCCCTATTGAATAATGAATGTTTTGAATTTTCTCCAAAAGTAAAGTAGTTGCAAACTCATCCTTTTAGAAACTTGTTTGGGCTGTTGAGAGGAGTAAAAAACCATCAAAAATTTCAATCCTGCATGATTCTACCAAGAAATGTGATTCTTCATTCAAAACGCTGGTTTTTGCTATTGGGCTCTTTTGAGTAATGAATGTTTTGAATTTTCTCCAAAAGTAAAGTAGTTGCAAACTCATGCTTTTAGAGACTTGTTTGGGCTCATGAGAGGAGTAGAAAAACATCAAAAATTTCAGTCCTGCATGATTCTACCAAGAAATGTGTGTTCATTCAAACCGCTGGTTTTTGATAGTTTGGGCCCTATTGAATAATGAATGTTTTGAATTTTCTCCAAAAGTAAAGTAGTTGCAAACTCATCCTTTTAGAAACTTGTTTGGGCTGTTGAGAGGAGTAAAAAACCATCAAAAATTTCAATCCTGCATGATTTTACCAAGAAATGTGATTCTTCATTCAAAACCTGATTTTTGCTATTGGGCTCTATTGAATAGTGAATGTTTTGAATTTTCTCCAAAAGTAAAGTAGTTGCAAACTCATGCTTTTAGAGACTTGTTTGGGCTCATGAGAGGAGTAGAAAAACATCAAAAATTTCAGTCCTGCATGATTCTACCAAGAAATGTGTGTTCATTGAAACCGCTGGTTTTTGATAGTTTGGGCCCTATTGAATAATGAATGTTTTGAATTTTCTCCAAAAGTAAAGTAGTTGCAAACTCATCCTTTTAGAAACTTGTTTGGGCTGTTGAGAGGAGTAAAAAACCATCAAAAATTTCAATCCTGCATGATTCTACCAAGAAATGTGATTCTTCATTCAAAACGCTGGTTTTTGCTATTGGGCTCTTTTGAGTAATGAATGTTTTGAATTTTCTCCAAAAGTAAAGTAGTTGCAAACTCATGCTTTTAGAGACTTGTTTGGGCTCATGAGAGGAGTAGAAAAACATCAAAAATTTCAGTCCTGCATGATTCTACCAAGAAATGTGTGTTCATTGAAACCGCTGGTTTTTGATAGTTTGGGCCCTATTGAATAATGAATGTTTTGAATTTTCTCCAAAAGTAAAGTAGTTGCAAACTCATCCTTTTAGAAACTTGTTTGGGCTGTTGAGAGGAGTAAAAAACCATCAAAAATTTCAATCCTGCATGATTTTACCAAGAAATGTGATTCTTCATTCAAAACCTGATTTTTGCTATTGGGCTCTATTGAATAATGAATGTTTTGAATTTTCTCCAAAAGTAAAGTAGTTGCAAACTCATCCTTTTAGAAACTTGTTTGGGCTGTTGAGAGGAGTAAAAAACCATCAAAAATTTCAATCCTGCATGATTCTACCAAGAAATGTGATTCTTCATTCAAAACCTGATTTTTGCTATTGGGCTCTATTGAATAATGAATGTTTTGAATTTTCTCCAAAATTAAAGTAGTTGCAAACTCATGCTTTTAGAGACTTGTTTGGGCTCATGAGAGGAGTAGAAAAACATCAAAAATTTCAGTCCTGCATGATTTTACCAAGAAATGTGTGTTCATTGAAACCGCTGGTTTTTGATAGTTTGGGCCCTATTGAATAATGAATGTTTTGAATTTTCTCCAAAAGTAAAGTAGTTGCAAACTCATCCTTTTAGAAACTTGTTTGGGCTGTTGAGAGGAGTAAAAAACCATCAAAAATTTCAATCCTGCATGATTCTACCAAGAAATGTGATTCTTCATTCAAAACGCTGGTTTTTGCTATTGGGCTCTTTTGAGTAATGAATGTTTTGAATTTTCTCCAAAAGTAAAGTAGTTGCAAACTCATGCTTTTAGAGACTTGTTTGGGCTCATGAGAGGAGTAGAAAAACATCAAAAATTTCAGTCCTGCATGATTCTACCAAGAAATGTGTGTTCATTGAAACCGCTGGTTTTTGATAGTTTGGGCCCTATTGAATAATGAATGTTTTGAATTTTCTCCAAAAGTAAAGTAGTTGCAAACTCATCCTTTTAGAAACTTGTTTGGGCTGTTGAGAGGAGTAAAAAACCATCAAAAATTTAAATCCTGCATGATTCTACAAAGAAATGTGATTCTTCATTCAAAACCTGATTTTTGCTATTGGGCTCTATTGAATAATGAATGTTTTGAATTTTCTCCAAAAGTAAAGTAGTTGCAAACTCATGCTTTTAGAGACTTGTTTGGGCTCATGAGAGGAGTAGAAAAACATCAAAAATTTCAGTCCTGCATGATTCTACCAAGAAATGTGTGTTCATTGAAACCGCTGGTTTTTGATAGTTTGGGCCCTATTGAATAATGAATGTTTTGAATTTTCTCCAAAAGTAAAGTAGTTGCAAACTCATCCTTTTAGAAACTTGTTTGGGCTGTTGAGAGGAGTAAAAAACCATCAAAAATTTCAATCCTGCATGATTCTACCAAGAAATGTGATTCTTCATTCAAAACGCTGGTTTTTGCTATTGGGCTCTTTTGAGTAATGAATGTTTTGAATTTTCTCCAAAAGTAAAGTAGTTGCAAACTCATGCTTTTAGAGACTTGTTTGGGCTCATGAGAGGAGTAGAAAAACATCAAAAATTTCAGTCCTGCATGATTCTACCAAGAAATGTGTGTTCATTCAAACCGCTGGTTTTTGATAGTTTGGGCCCTATTGAATAATGAATGTTTTGAATTTTCTCCAAAAGTAAAGTAGTTGCAAACTCATCCTTTTAGAAACTTGTTTGGGCTGTTGAGAGGAGTAAAAAACCATCAAAAATTTCAATCCTGCATGATTTTACCAAGAAATGTGATTCTTCATTCAAAACCTGATTTTTGCTATTGGGCTCTATTGAATAATGAATGTTTTGAATTTTCTCCAAAAGTAAAGTAGTTGCAAACTCATCCTTTTAGAAACTTGTTTGGGCTGTTGAGAGGAGTAAAAAACCATCAAAAATTTCAATCCTGCATGATTCTACCAAGAAATGTGATTCTTCATTCAAAACCTGATTTTTGCTATTGGGCTCTATTGAATAATGAATGTTTTGAATTTTCTCCAAAAGTAAAGTAGTTGCAAACTCATCCTTTTAGAAACTTGTTTGGGCTGTTGAGAGGAGTAAAAAACCATCAAAAATTTCAATCCTGCATGATTCTACCAAGAAATGTGATTCTTCATTCAAAACGCTGGTTTTTGCTATTGGGCTCTTTTGAGTAATGAATGTTTTGAATTTTCTCCAAAAGTAAAGTAGTTGCAAACTCATGCTTTTAGAGACTTGTTTGGGCTCATGAGAGGAGTAGAAAAACATCAAAAATTTCAGTCCTGCATGATTCTACCAAGAAATGTGTGTTCATTGAAACCGCTGGTTTTTGATAGTTTGGGCCCTATTGAATAATGAATGTTTTGAATTTTCTCCAAAAGTAAAGTAGTTACAAACTCATCCTTTTAGAAACTTGTTTGGGCTGTTGAGAGGAGTAAAAAACCATCAAAAATTTAAATCCTGCATGATTCTACAAAGAAATGTGATTCTTCATTCAAAACCTGATTTTTGCTATTGGGCTCTATTGAATAATGAATGTTTTGAATTTTCTCCAAAAGTAAAGTAGTTGCAAACTCATGCTTTTAGAGACTTGTTTGGGCTCATGAGAGGAGTAGAAAAACATCAAAAATTTCAGTCCTGCATGATTCTACCAAGAAATGTGTGTTCATTCAAACCGCTGGTTTTTGATAGTTTGGGCCCTATTGAATAATGAATGTTTTGAATTTTCTCCAAAAGTAAAGTAGTTGCAAACTCATCCTTTTAGAAACTTGTTTGGGCTGTTGAGAGGAGCAAAATACCGTCAAAAATTTCAATCCTGCATGATTCTACCAAGAAATGTGATTCTTCATTCAAAACGCTGGTTTTTGCTATTGGGCTCTATTGAATAATGAATGTTTTGAATTTTCTCCAAAAGTAAAGTAGTTGCAAACTCATGCTTTTAGAGACTTGTTTGGGCTCATGAGAGGAGTAGAAAAACATCAAAAATTTCAGTCCTGCATGATTCTACCAAGAAATGTGTGTTCATTGAAACCGCTGGTTTTTGATAGTTTGGGCCCTATTGAATAATGAATGTTTTGAATTTTCTCCAAAAGTAAAGTAGTTGCAAACTCATCCTTTTAGAAACTTGTTTGGGCTGTTGAGAGGAGTAAAAAACCATCAAAAATTTCAATCCTGCATGATTTTACCAAGAAATGTGATTCTTCATTCAAAACCTGATTATTGCTATTGGGCTCTATTGAATAATGAATGTTTTGAATTTTCTCCAAAAGTAAAGTAGTTGCAAACTCATGCTTTTAGAGACTTGTTTGGGCTCATGAGAGGAGTAGAAAAACATCAAAAATTTCAGTCCTGCATGATTCTACCAAGAAATGTGTGTTCATTCAAACCGCTGGTTTTTGATAGTTTGGGCCCTATTGAATAATGAATGTTTTGAATTTTCTCCAAAAGTAAAGTAGTTGCAAACTCATCCTTTTAGAAACTTGTTTGGGCTGTTGAGAGGAGTAAAAAACCATCAAAAATTTCAATCCTGCATGATTCTACCAAGAAATGTGATTCTTCATTCAAAACCTGATTTTTGCTATTGGGCTCTATTGAATAATGAATGTTTTGAATTTTCCCCAAAAGTAAAGTAGTTGCAAACTCATGCTTTTAGAGACATGTTTGGGCTCATGAGAGGAGTAGAAAAACATCAAAAATTTCAGTCCTGCATGATTCTACCAAGAAATGTGTGTTCATTGAAACCGCTGGTTTTTGATAGTTTGGGCCCTATTGAATAATGAATGTTTTGAATTTTCTCCAAAAGTAAAGTAGTTGCAAACTCATCCTTTTAGAAACTTGTTTGGGCTGTTGAGAGGAGTAAAAAACCATCAAAAATTTCAATCCTGCATGATTCTACCAAGAAATGTGATTCTTCATTCAAAACGCTGGTTTTTGCTATTGGGCTCTTTTGAGTAATGAATGTTTTGAATTTTCTCCAAAAGTAAAGTAGTTGCAAACTCATGCTTTTAGAGACTTGTTTGGGCTCATGAGAGGAGTAGAAAAACATCAAAAATTTCAGTCCTGCATGATTCTACCAAGAAATGTGTGTTCATTCAAACCGCTGGTTTTTGATAGTTTGGGCCCTATTGAATAATGAATGTTTTGAATTTTCTCCAAAAGTAAAGTAGTTGCAAACTCATCCTTTCAGAAACTTGTTTGGGCTGTTGAGAGGAGTAAAAAACCATCAAAAATTTCAATCCTGCATGATTTTACCAAGAAATGTGATTCTTCATTCAAAACCTGATTTTTGCTATTGGGCTCTATTGAATAATGAATGTTTTGAATTTTCTCCAAAAGTAAAGTAGTTGCAAACTCATGCTTTTAGAGACTTGTTTGGGCTCATGAGAGGAGTAGAAAAACATCAAAAATTTCAGTCCTGCATGATTCTACCAAGAAATGTGTGTTCATTCAAACCGCTGGTTTTTGATAGTTTGGGCCCTATTGAATAATGAATGTTTTGAATTTTCTCCAAAAGTAAAGTAGTTGCAAACTCATCCTTTTAGAAACTTGTTTGGGCTGTTGAGAGGAGTAAAAAACCATCAAAAATTTCAATCCTGCATGATTTTACCAAGAAATGTGATTCTTCATTCAAAACCTGATTTTTGCTATTGGGCTCTATTGAATAGTGAATGTTTTGAATTTTCTCCAAAAGTAAAGTAGTTGCAAACTCATGCTTTTAGAGACTTGTTTGGGCTCATGAGAGGAGTAGAAAAACATCAAAAATTTCAGTCCTGCATGATTCTACCAAGAAATGTGTGTTCATTGAAACCGCTGGTTTTTGATAGTTTGGGCCCTATTGAATAATGAATGTTTTGAATTTTCTCCAAAAGTAAAGTAGTTGCAAACTCATCCTTTTAGAAACTTGTTTGGGCTGTTGAGAGGAGTAAAAAACCATCAAAAATTTCAATCCTGCATGATTTTACCAAGAAATGTGATTCTTCATTCAAAACCTGATTTTTGCTATTGGGCTCTATTGAATAATGAATGTTTTGAATTTTCTCCAAAAGTAAAGTAGTTGCAAACTCATGCTTTTAGAGACTTGTTTGGGCTCATGAGAGGAGTAGAAAAACATCAAAAATTTCAGTCCTGCATGATTATACCAAGAAATGTGTGTTCATTCAAACCGCTGGTTTTTGATAGTTTGGGCCCTATTGAATAATGAATGTTTTGAATTTTCTCCAAAAGTAAAGTAGTTGCAAACTCATCCTTTTAGAAACTTGTTTGGGCTGTTGAGAGGAGTAAAAAACCATCAAAAATTTCAATCCTGCATGATTCTACCAAGAAATGTGATTCTTCATTCAAAACGCTGGGTTTTGCTATTGGGCTCTTTTGAGTAATGAATGTTTTGAATTTTCTCCAAAAGTAAAGTAGTTGCAAACTCATGCTTTTAGAGACTTGTTTGGGCTCATGAGAGGAGTAGAAAAACATCAAAAATTTCAGTCCTGCATGATTCTACCAAGAAATGTGTGTTCATTCAAACCGCTGGTTTTTGATAGTTTGGGCCCTATTGAATAATGAATGTTTTGAATTTTCTCCAAAAGTAAAGTAGTTGCAAACTCATCCTTTTAGAAACTTGTTTGGGCTGTTGAGAGGAGTAAAAAACCATCAAAAATTTCAATCCTGCATGATTTTACCAAGAAATGTGATTCTTCATTCAAAACCTGATTTTTGCTATTGGGCTCTATTGAATAATGAATGTTTTGAATTTTCTCCAAAAGTAAAGTAGTTGCAAACTCATGCTTTTAGAGACTTGTTTGGGCTCATGAGAGGAGTAGAAAAACATAAAAAATTTCAGTCCTGCACGATTCTACCAAGAAATGTGTGTTCACTGAAACCGCTGGTTTTTGATAGTTTGGGCCCTATTGAATAATGAATGTTTTGAATTTTCTCCAAAAGTAAAGTAGTTGCAAACTCATCCTTTTAGAAACTTGTTTGGGCTGTTGAGAGGAGTAAAAAACCATCAAAAATTTCAATCCTGCATGATTCTACCAAGAAATGTGATTCTTCATTCAAAACGCTGGTTTTTGCTATTGGGCTCTTTTGAGTAATGAATGTTTTGAATTTTCTCCAAAAGTAAAGTAGTTGCAAACTCATGCTTTTAGAGACTTGTTTGGGCTCATGAGAGGAGTAGAAAAACATCAAAAATTTCAGTCCTGCATGATTCTACCAAGAAATGTGTGTTCATTCAAACCGCTGGTTTTTGATAGTTTGGGCCCTATTGAATAATGAATGTTTTGAATTTTCTCCAAAAGTAAAGTAGTTGCAAACTCATCCTTTTAGAAACTTGTTTGGGCTGTTGAGAGGAGTAAAAAACCATCAAAAATTTCAATCCTGCATGATTCTACCAAGAAATGTGATTCTTCATTCAAAACCTGATTTTTGCTATTGGGCTCTATTGAATAATGAATGTTTTGAATTTTCTCCAAAAGTAAAGTAGTTGCAAACTCATGCTTTTAGAGACTTGTTTGGGCTCATGAGAGGAGTAGAAAAACATCAAAAATTTCAGTCCTGCATGATTCTACCAAGAAATGTGTGTTCATTGAAACCGCTGGTTTTTGATAGTTTGGGCCCTATTGAATAATGAATGTTTTGAATTTTCTCCAAAAGTAAAGTAGTTGCAAACTCATCCTTTTAGAAACTTGTTTGGGCTGTTGAGAGGAGTAAAAAACCATCAAAAATTTCAATCCTGCATGATTCTACCAAGAAATGTGATTCTTCATTCAAAACGCTGGTTTTTGCTATTGGGCTCTTTTGAGTAATGAATGTTTTGAATTTTCTCCAAAAGTAAAGTAGTTGCAAACTCATGCTTTTAGAGACTTGTTTGGGCTCATGAGAGGAGTAGAAAAACATCAAAAATTTCAGTCCTGCATGATTCTACCAAGAAATGTGTGTTCATTCAAACCGCTGGTTTTTGATAGTTTGGGCCCTATTGAATAATGAATGTTTTGAATTTTCTCCAAAAGTAAAGTAGTTGCAAACTCATCCTTTTAGAAACTTGTTTGGGCTGTTGAGAGGAGTAAAAAACCATCAAAAATTTCAATCCTGCATGATTTTACCAAGAAATGTGATTCTTCATTCAAAACCTGATTTTTGCTATTGGGCTCTATTGAATAGTGAATGTTTTGAATTTTCTCCAAAAGTAAAGTAGTTGCAAACTCATGCTTTTAGAGACTTGTTTGGGCTCATGAGAGGAGTAGAAAAACATCAAAAATTTCAGTCCTGCATGATTCTACCAAGAAATGTGTGTTCATTGAAACCGCTGGTTTTTGATAGTTTGGGCCCTATTGAATAATGAATGTTTTGAATTTTCTCCAAAAGTAAAGTAGTTGCAAACTCATCCTTTTAGAAACTTGTTTGGGCTGTTGAGAGGAGTAAAAAACCATCAAAAATTTCAATCCTGCATGATTCTACCAAGAAATGTGATTCTTCATTCAAAACGCTGGTTTTTGCTATTGGGCTCTTTTGAGTAATGAATGTTTTGAATTTTCTCCAAAAGTAAAGTAGTTGCAAACTCATGCTTTTAGAGACTTGTTTGGGCTCATGAGAGGAGTAGAAAAACATCAAAAATTTCAGTCCTGCATGATTCTACCAAGAAATGTGTGTTCATTGAAACCGCTGGTTTTTGATAGTTTGGGCCCTATTGAATAATGAATGTTTTGAATTTTCTCCAAAAGTAAAGTAGTTGCAAACTCATCCTTTTAGAAACTTGTTTGGGCTGTTGAGAGGAGTAAAAAACCATCAAAAATTTCAATCCTGCATGATTTTACCAAGAAATGTGATTCTTCATTCAAAACCTGATTTTTGCTATTGGGCTCTATTGAATAATGAATGTTTTGAATTTTCTCCAAAAGTAAAGTAGTTGCAAACTCATCCTTTTAGAAACTTGTTTGGGCTGTTGAGAGGAGTAAAAAACCATCAAAAATTTCAATCCTGCATGATTCTACCAAGAAATGTGATTCTTCATTCAAAACCTGATTTTTGCTATTGGGCTCTATTGAATAATGAATGTTTTGAATTTTCTCCAAAATTAAAGTAGTTGCAAACTCATGCTTTTAGAGACTTGTTTGGGCTCATGAGAGGAGTAGAAAAACATCAAAAATTTCAGTCCTGCATGATTTTACCAAGAAATGTGTGTTCATTGAAACCGATGGTTTTTGATAGTTTGGGCCCTATTGAATAATGAATGTTTTGAATTTTCTCCAAAAGTAAAGTAGTTGCAAACTCATCCTTTTAGAAACTTGTTTGGGCTGTTGAGAGGAGTAAAAAACCATCAAAAATTTCAATCCTGCATGATTCTACCAAGAAATGTGATTCTTCATTCAAAACGCTGGTTTTTGCTATTGGGCTCTTTTGAGTAATGAATGTTTTGAATTTTCTCCAAAAGTAAAGTAGTTGCAAACTCATGCTTTTAGAGACTTGTTTGGGCTCATGAGAGGAGTAGAAAAACATCAAAAATTTCAGTCCTGCATGATTCTACCAAGAAATGTGTGTTCATTGAAACCGCTGGTTTTTGATAGTTTGGGCCCTATTGAATAATGAATGTTTTGAATTTTCTCCAAAAGTAAAGTAGTTGCAAACTCATCCTTTTAGAAACTTGTTTGGGCTGTTGAGAGGAGTAAAAAACCATCAAAAATTTAAATCCTGCATGATTCTACAAAGAAATGTGATTCTTCATTCAAAACCTGATTTTTGCTATTGGGCTCTATTGAATAATGAATGTTTTGAATTTTCTCCAAAAGTAAAGTAGTTGCAAACTCATGCTTTTAGAGACTTGTTTGGGCTCATGAGAGGAGTAGAAAAACATCAAAAATTTCAGTCCTGCATGATTCTACCAAGAAATGTGTGTTCATTGAAACCGCTGGTTTTTGATAGTTTGGGCCCTATTGAATAATGAATGTTTTGAATTTTCTCCAAAAGTAAAGTAGTTGCAAACTCATCCTTTTAGAAACTTGTTTGGGCTGTTGAGAGGAGTAAAAAACCATCAAAAATTTCAATCCTGCATGATTTTACCAAGAAATGTGATTCTTCATTCAAAACCTGATTTTTGCTATTGGGCTCTATTGAATAATGAATGTTTTGAATTTTCTCCAAAAGTAAAGTAGTTGCAAACTCATGCTTTTAGAGACTTGTTTGGGCTCATGAGAGGAGTAGAAAAACATCAAAAATTTCAGTCCTGCATGATTCTACCAAGAAATGTGTGTTCATTCAAACCGCTGGTTTTTGATAGTTTGGGCCCTATTGAATAATGAATGTTTTGAATTTTCTCCAAAAGTAAAGTAGTTGCAAACTCATCCTTTTAGAAACTTGTTTGGGCTGTTGAGAGGAGTAAAAAACCATCAAAAATTTCAATCCTGCATGATTCTACCAAGAAATGTGATTCTTCATTCAAAACGCTGGGTTTTGCTATTGGGCTCTTTTGAGTAATGAATGTTTTGAATTTTCTCCAAAAGTAAAGTAGTTGCAAACTCATGCTTTTAGAGACTTGTTTGGGCTCATGAGAGGAGTAGAAAAACATCAAAAATTTCAGTCCTGCATGATTCTACCAAGAAATGTGTGTTCATTCAAACCGCTGGTTTTTGATAGTTTGGGCCCTATTGAATAATGAATGTTTTGAATTTTCTCCAAAAGTAAAGTAGTTGCAAACTCATCCTTTTAGAAACTTGTTTGGGCTGTTGAGAGGAGTAAAAAACCATCAAAAATTTCAATCCTGCATGATTTTACCAAGAAATGTGATTCTTCATTCAAAACCTGATTTTTGCTATTGGGCTCTATTGAATAATGAATGTTTTGAATTTTCTCCAAAAGTAAAGTAGTTGCAAACTCATGCTTTTAGAGACTTGTTTGGGCTCATGAGAGGAGTAGAAAAACATCAAAAATTTCAGTCCTGCACGACTCTACCAAGAAATGTGTGTTCACTGAAACCGCTGGTTTTTGATAGTTTGGGCCCTATTGAATAATGAATGTTTTGAATTTTCTCCAAAAGTAAAGTAGTTGCAAACTCATCCTTTTAGAAACTTGTTTGGGCTGTTGAGAGGAGTAAAAAACCATCAAAAATTTCAATCCTGCATGATTCTACCAAGAAATGTGATTCTTCATTCAAAACGCTGGTTTTTGCTATTGGGCTCTTTTGAGTAATGAATGTTTTGAATTTTCTCCAAAAGTAAAGTAGTTGCAAACTCATGCTTTTAGAGACTTGTTTGGGCTCATGAGAGGAGTAGAAAAACATCAAAAATTTCAGTCCTGCATGATTCTACCAAGAAATGTGTGTTCATTCAAACCGCTGGTTTTTGATAGTTTGGGCCCTATTGAATAATGAATGTTTTGAATTTTCTCCAAAAGTAAAGTAGTTGCAAACTCATCCTTTTAGAAACTTGTTTGGGCTGTTGAGAGGAGTAAAAAACCATCAAAAATTTCAATCCTGCATGATTCTACCAAGAAATGTGATTCTTCATTCAAAACCTGATTTTTGCTATTGGGCTCAATTGAATAATGAATGTTTTGAATTTTCTCCAAAAGTAAAGTAGTTGCAAACTCATGCTTTTAGAGACTTGTTTGGGCTCATGAGAGGAGTAGAAAAACATCAAAAATTTCAGTCCTGCATGATTCTACCAAGAAATGTGTGTTCATTGAAACCGCTGGTTTTTGATAGTTTGGGCCCTATTGAATAATGAATGTTTTGAATTTTCTCCAAAAGTAAAGTAGTTGCAAACTCATCCTTTTAGAAACTTGTTTGGGCTGTTGAGAGGAGTAAAAAACCATCAAAAATTTCAATCCTGCATGATTCTACCAAGAAATGTGATTCTTCATTCAAAACGCTGGTTTTTGCTATTGGGCTCTTTTGAGTAATGAATGTTTTGAATTTTCTCCAAAAGTAAAGTAGTTGCAAACTCATGCTTTTAGAGACTTGTTTGGGCTCATGAGAGGAGTAGAAAAACATCAAAAATTTCAGTCCTGCATGATTCTACCAAGAAATGTGTGTTCATTCAAACCGCTGGTTTTTGATAGTTTGGGCCCTATTGAATAATGAATGTTTTGAATTTTCTCCAAAAGTAAAGTAGTTGCAAACTCATCCTTTTAGAAACTTGTTTGGGCTGTTGAGAGGAGTAAAAAACCATCAAAAATTTCAATCCTGCATGATTTTACCAAGAAATGTGATTCTTCATTCAAAACCTGATTTTTGCTATTGGGCTCTATTGAATAGTGAATGTTTTGAATTTTCTCCAAAAGTAAAGTAGTTGCAAACTCATGCTTTTAGAGACTTGTTTGGGCTCATGAGAGGAGTAGAAAAACATCAAAAATTTCAGTCTTGCATGATTCTACCAAGAAATGTGTGTTCATTGAAAGCGCTGGTTTTTGATAGTTTGGGCCCTGTTGAATAATGAATGTTTTGAATTTTCTCCAAAAGTAAAGTAGTTGCAAACTCATCCTTTTAGAAACTTGTTTGGGCTGTTGAGAGGAGTAAAAAACCATCAAAAATTTCAATCCTGCATGATTCTACCAAGAAATGTGATTCTTCATTCAAAACGCTGGTTTTTGCTATTGGGCTCTTTTGAGTAATGAATGTTTTGAATTTTCTCCAAAAGTAAAGTAGTTGCAAACTCATGCTTTTAGAGACTTGTTTGGGCTCATGAGAGGAGTAGAAAAACATCAAAAATTTCAGTCCTGCATGATTCTACCAAGAAATGTGTGTTCATTGAAACCGCTGGTTTTTGATAGTTTGGGCCCTATTGAATAATGAATGTTTTGAATTTTCTCCAAAAGTAAAGTAGTTGCAAACTCATCCTTTTAGAAACTTGTTTGGGCTGTTGAGAGGAGTAAAAAACCATCAAAAATTTCAATCCTGCATGATTTTACCAAGAAATGTGATTCTTCATTCAAAACCTGATTTTTGCTATTGGGCTCTATTGAATAATGAATGTTTTGAATTTTCTCCAAAAGTAAAGTAGTTGCAAACTCATCCTTTTAGAAACTTGTTTGGGCTGTTGAGAGGAGTAAAAAACCATCAAAAATTTCAATCCTGCATGATTCTACCAAGAAATGTGATTCTTCATTCAAAACCTGATTTTTGCTATTGGGCTCTATTGAATAATGAATGTTTTGAATTTTCTCCAAAATTAAAGTAGTTGCAAACTCATGCTTTTAGAGACTTGTTTGGGCTCATGAGAGGAGTAGAAAAACATCAAAAATTTCAGTCCTGCATGATTTTACCAAGAAATGTGTGTTCATTGAAACCGCTGGTTTTTGATAGTTTGGGCCCTATTGAATAATGAATGTTTTGAATTTTCTCCAAAAGTAAAGTAGTTGCAAACTCATCCTTTTAGAAACTTGTTTGGGCTGTTGAGAGGAGTAAAAAACCATCAAAAATTTCAATCCTGCATGATTCTACCAAGAAATGTGATTCTTCATTCAAAACGCTGGTTTTTGCTATTGGGCTCTTTTGAGTAATGAATGTTTTGAATTTTCTCCAAAAGTAAAGTAGTTGCAAACTCATGCTTTTAGAGACTTGTTTGGGCTCATGAGAGGAGTAGAAAAACATCAAAAATTTCAGTCCTGCATGATTCTACCAAGAAATGTGTGTTCATTGAAACCGCTGGTTTTTGATAGTTTGGGCCCTATTGAATAATGAATGTTTTGAATTTTCTCCAAAAGTAAAGTAGTTGCAAACTCATCCTTTTAGAAACTTGTTTGGGCTGTTGAGAGGAGTAAAAAACCATCAAAAATTTAAATCCTGCATGATTCTACAAAGAAATGTGATTCTTCATTCAAAACCTGATTTTTGCTATTGGGCTCTATTGAATAATGAATGTTTTGAATTTTCTCCAAAAGTAAAGTAGTTGCAAACTCATGCTTTTAGAGACTTGTTTGGGCTCATGAGAGGAGTAGAAAAACATCAAAAATTTCAGTCCTGCATGATTCTACCAAGAAATGTGTGTTCATTGAAACCGCTGGTTTTTGATAGTTTGGGCCCTATTGAATAATGAATGTTTTGAATTTTCTCCAAAAGTAAAGTAGTTGCAAACTCATCCTTTTAGAAACTTGTTTGGGCTGTTGAGAGGAGTAAAAAACCATCAAAAATTTCAATCCTGCATGATTCTACCAAGAAATGTGATTCTTCATTCAAAACGCTGGTTTTTGCTATTGGGCTCTTTTGAGTAATGAATGTTTTGAATTTTCTCCAAAAGTAAAGTAGTTGCAAACTCATGCGTTTAGAGACTTGTTTGGGCTCATGAGAGGAGTAGAAAAACATCAAAAATTTCAGTCCTGCATGATTCTACCAAGAAATGTGTGTTCATTCAAACCGCTGGTTTTTGATAGTTTGGGCCCTATTGAATAAGGAATGTTTTGAATTTTCTCCAAAAGTAAAGTAGTTGCAAACTCATCCTTTTAGAAACTTGTTTGGGCTGTTGAGAGGAGTAAAAAACCATCAAAAATTTCAATCCTGCATGATTTTACCAAGAAATGTGATTCTTCATTCAAAACCTGATTTTTGCTATTGGGCTCTATTGAATAATGAATGTTTTGAATTTTCTCCAAAAGTGAAGTAGTTGCAAACTCATGCTTTTAGAGACTTGTTTGGGCTCATGAGAGGAGTAGAAAAACATCAAAAATTTCAGTCCTGCATGATTCTACCAAGAAATGTGTGTTCATTGAAACCGCTGGTTTTTGATAGTTTGGGCCCTATTGAATAATGAATGTTTTGAATTTTCTCCAAAAGTAAAGTAGTTGCAAACTCATCCTTTTAGAAACTTGTTTGGGCTGTTGAGAGGAGTAAAAAACCATCAAAAATTTCAATCCTGCATGATTCTACCAAGAAATGTGATTCTTCATTCAAAACGCTGGTTTTTGCTATTGGGCTCTTTTGAGTAATGAATGTTTTGAATTTTCTCCAAAAGTAAAGTAGTTGCAAACTCATGCTTTTAGAGACTTGTTTGGGCTCATGAGAGGAGTAGAAAAACATCAAAAATTTCAGTCCTGCATGATTCTACCAAGAAATGTGTGTTCATTCAAACCGCTGGATTTTGATAGTTTGGGCCCTATTGAATAATGAATGTTTTGAATTTTCTCCAAAAGTAAAGTAGTTGCAAACTCATCCTTTCAGAAACTTGTTTGGGCTGTTGAGAGGAGTAAAAAACCATCAAAAATTTCAATCCTGCATGATTTTACCAAGAAATGTGATTCTTCATTCAAAACCTGATTTTTGCTATTGGGCTCTATTGAATAATGAATGTTTTGAATTTTCTCCAAAAGTCTTTAAAGTAGTTGCAAACTCATCCTTTTAGAAACTTGTTTGGGCTGTTGAGAGGAGTAAAAAACCATCAAAAATTTCAATCCTGCATGATTCTACCAAGAAATGTGATTCTTCATTCAAAACGCTGGTTTTTGCTATTGGGCTCTTTTGAGTAATGAATGTTTTGAATTTTCTCCAAAAGTAAAGTAGTTGCAAACTCATGCTTTTAGAGACTTGTTTGGGCTCATGAGAGGAGTAGAAAAACATCAAAAATTTCAGTCCTGCATGATTCTACCAAGAAATGTGTGTTCATTCAAACCGCTGGATTTTGATAGTTTGGGCCCTATTGAATAATGAATGTTTTGAATTTTCTCCAAAAGTAAAGTAGTTGCAAACTCATCCTTTCAGAAACTTGTTTGGGCTGTTGAGAGGAGTAAAAAACCATCAAAAATTTCAATCCTGCATGATTTTACCAAGAAATGTGATTCTTCATTCAAAACCTGATTTTTGCTATTGGGCTCTATTGAATAATGAATGTTTTGAATTTTCTCCAAAAGTCTTTAAAGTAGTTGCAAACTCATCCTTTTAGAAACTTGTTTGGGCTGTTGAGAGGAGTAAAAAACCATCAAAAATTTCAATCCTGCATGATTCTACCAAGAAATGTGATTCTTCATTCAAAACCTGATTTTTGCTATTGGGCTCTATTGAATAATGAATGTTTTGAATTTTCTCCAAAATTAAAGTAGTTGCAAACTCATGCTTTTAGAGACTTGTTTGGGCTCATGAGAGGAGTAGAAAAACATCAAAAATTTCAGTCCTGCATGATTTTACCAAGAAATGTGTGTTCATTGAAACCGCTGGTTTTTGATAGTTTGGGCCCTATTGAATAATGAATGTTTTGAATTTTCTCCAAAAGTAAAGTAGTTGCAAACTCATCCTTTTAGAAACTTGTTTGGGCTGTTGAGAGGAGTAAAAAACCATCAAAAATTTCAATCCTGCATGATTCTACCAAGAAATGTGATTCTTCATTCAAAACGCTGGTTTTTGCTATTGGGCTCTTTTGAGTAATGAATGTTTTGAATTTTCTCCAAAAGTAAAGTAGTTGCAAACTCATGCTTTTAGAGACTTGTTTGGGCTCATGAGAGGAGTAGAAAAACATCAAAAATTTCAGTCCTGCATGATTCTACCAAGAAATGTGTGTTCATTGAAACCGCTGGTTTTTGATAGTTTGGGCCCTATTGAATAATGAATGTTTTGAATTTTCTCCAAAAGTAAAGTAGTTACAAACTCATCCTTTTAGAAACTTGTTTGGGCTGTTGAGAGGAGTAAAAAACCATCAAAAATTTCAATCCTGCATGATTCTACAAAGAAATGTGATTCTTCATTCAAAACCTGATTTTTGCTATTGGGCTCTATTGAATAATGAATGTTTTGAATTTTCTCCAAAAGTAAAGTAGTTGCAAACTCATGCTTTTAGAGACTTGTTTGGGCTCATGAGAGGAGTAGAAAAACATCAAAAATTTCAGTCCTGCATGATTCTACCAAGAAATGTGTGTTCATTGAAACCGCTGGTTTTTGATAGTTTGGGCCCTATTGAATAATGAATGTTTTGAATTTTCTCCAAAAGTAAAGTAGTTGCAAACTCATCCTTTTAGAAACTTGTTTGGGCTGTTGAGAGGAGTAAAAAACCATCAAAAATTTCAATCCTGCATGATTCTACCAAGAAATGTGATTCTTCATTCAAAACGCTGGTTTTTGCTATTGGGCTCTTTTGAGTAATGAATGTTTTGAATTTTCTCCAAAAGTAAAGTAGTTGCAAACTCATGCTTTTAGAGACTTGTTTGGGCTCATGAGAGGAGTAGAAAAACATCAAAAATTTCAGTCCTGCATATTTCTACCAAGAAATGTGTGTTCATTCAAACCGCTGGTTTTTGATAGTTTGGGCCCTATTGAATAATGAATGTTTTGAATTTTCTCCAAAAGTAAAGTAGTTGCAAACTCATCCTTTTAGAAACTTGTTTGGGCTGTTGAGAGGAGTAAAAAACCATCAAAAATTTCAATCCTGCATGATTCTACCAAGAAATGTGATTCTTCATTCAAAACGCTGGTTTTTGCTATTGGGCTCTATTGAATAATGAATGTTTTGAATTTTCTCCAAAAGTAAAGTAGTTGCAAACTCATCCTTTTAGAGACTTGTTTGGGCTCATGAGAGGAGTAGAAAAACATCAAAAATTTCAGTCCTGCACGATTCTACCAAGAAATGTGTGTTCATTCAAACCGCTGGTTTTTGATATTTTGGGCCCTATTGAATAATGAATGTTTTGAATTTTCTCCAAAAGTAAAGTAGTTGCAAACTCATCCTTTTAGAAACTTGTTTGGGCTGTTGAGAGGAGTAAAAAACCATCAAAAATTTCAATCCTGCATGATTCTACCAAGAAATGTGATTCTTCATTCAAAACCTGATTTTTGCTATTGGGCTCTATTGAATAATGAATGTTTTGAATTTTCTCCAAAAGTAAAGTAGTTGCAAACTCATGCTTTTAGAGACTTGTTTGGGCTCATGAGAGGAGTAGAAAAACATCAAAAATTTCAGTCCTGCATGATTCTACCAAGAAATGTGTGTTCATTGAAACCGCTGGTTTTTGATAGTTTGGGCCCTATTGAATAATGAATGTTTTGAATTTTCTCCAAAAGTAAAGTAGTTGCAAACTCATGCTTTTATAGACTTGTTTGGGCTCATGAGAGGAGTAGAAAAACATCAAAAATTTCAGTCCTGCATGATTCTACCAAGAAATGTGTGTTCATTGAAACCGCTGGTTTTTGATAGTTTGGGCCCTATTGAATAATGAATGTTTTGAATTTTCTCCAAAAGTAAAGTAGTTGCAAACTCATCCTTTTAGAAACTTGTTTGGGCTGTTGAGAGGAGTAAAAAACCATCAAAAATTTCAATCCTGCATGATTCTACCAAGAAATGTGATTCTTCATTCAAAACGCTGGTTTTTGCTATTGGGCTCTTTTGAGTAATGAATGTTTTGAATTTTCTCCAAAAGTAAAGTAGTTGCAAACTCATGCTTTTAGAGACTTGTTTGGGCTCATGAGAGGAGTAGAAAAACATCAAAAATTTCAGTCCTGCATGATTCTACCAAGAAATGTGTGTTCATTCAAACCGCTGGTTTTTGATAGTTTGGGCCCTATTGAATAATGAATGTTTTGAATTTTCTCCAAAAGTAAAGTAGTTGCAAACTCATCCTTTTAGAAACTTGTTTGGGCTGTTGAGAGGAGTAAAAAACCATCAAAAATTTCAATCCTGCATGATTCTACCAAGAAATGTGATTCTTCATTCAAAACGCTGGTTTTTGCTATTGGGCTCTATTGAATAATGAATGTTTTGAATTTTCTCCAAAAGTAAAGTAGTTGCAAACTCATCCTTTTAGAGACTTGTTTGGGCTCATGAGAGGAGTAGAAAAACATCAAAAATTTCAGTTCTGCACGATTCTACCAAGAAATGTGTGTTCATTCAAACCGCTGGTTTTTGATATTTTGGGCCCTATTGAATAATGAATGTTTTGAATTTTCTCCAAAAGTAAAGTAGTTGCAAACTCATCCTTTTAGAAACTTGTTTGGGCTGTTGAGAGGAGTAAAAAACCATCAAAAATTTCAATCCTGCATGATTCTACCAAGAAATGTGATTCTTCATTCAAAACCTGATTTTTGCTATTGGGCTCTATTGAATAATGAATGTTTTGAATTTTCTCCAAAAGTAAAGTAGTTGCAAACTCATGCTTTTAGAGACTTGTTTGGGCTCATGAGAGGAGTAGAAAAACATCAAAAATTTCAGTCCTGCATGATTCTACCAAGAAATGTGTGTTCATTGAAACCGCTGGTTTTTGATAGTTTGGGCCCTATTGAATAATGAATGTTTTGAATTTTCTCCAAAAGTAAAGTAGTTGCAAACTCATCCTTTTAGAAACTTGTTTGGGCTGTTGAGAGGAGTAAAAAACCATCAAAAATTTCAATCCTGCATGATTCTACCAAGAAATGTGATTCTTCATTCAAAACGCTGGTTTTTGCTATTGGGCTCTATTGAATAATGAAAGTTTTGAATTTTCTCCAAAAGTAAAGTAGTTGCAAACTCATGCTTTTAGAGACTTGTTTGGGCTCATGAGAGGAGTAGAAAAACATCAAAAATTTCAGTCCTGCATGATTCTACCAAGAAATGTGTGTTCATTGAAACCGCTGGTTTTTGATAGTTTGGGCCCTATTGAATAATGAATGTTTTGAATTTTCTCCAAAAGTAAAGTAGTTGCAAACTCATCCTTTTAGAAACTTGTTTGGGCTGTTGAGAGGAGTAAAAAACCATCAAAAATTTCAATCCTGCATGATTCTACCAAGAAATGTGATTCTTCATTCAAAACGCTGGTTTTTGCTATTGGGCTCTATTAAATAATGAATGTTTTGAATTTTCTCCAAAAGCAAAGTAGTTGCAAACTCATGCTTTTAGAGACTTGTTTGGGCTCATGAGAGGAGAAGAAAAACATCAAAAATTTCAGTCCTGCATGATTCTACCAAGAAATGTGTGTTCATTGAAACCGCTGGTTTTTGATAGTTTGGGCCCTATTGAATAATGAATGTTTTGAATTTTCTCCAAAAGTAAAGTAGTTGCAAACTCATCCTTTTAGAAACTTGTTTGGGCTGTTGAGAGGAGTAAAAAACCATCAAAAATTTCAATCCTGCATGATTCTACCAAGAAATGTGATTCTTCATTCAAAACGCTGGTTTTTGCTATTGGGCTCTTTTGAGTAATGAATGTTTTGAATTTTCTCCAAAAGTAAAGTAGTTGCAAACTCATGCTTTTAGAGACTTGTTTGGGCTCATGAGAGGAGTAGAAAAACATCAAAAATTTCAGTCGTGCATGATTCTACCAAGAAATGTGTGTTCATTCAAACCGCTGGTTTTTGATAGTTTGGGCCCTATTGAATAATGAATGTTTTGAATTTTCTCCAAAAGTAAAGTAGATGCAAACTCATCCTTTTAGAAACTTGTTTGGGCTGTTGAGAGGAGTAAAAAACCATCAAAAATTTCAATCCTGCATGATTTTACCAACAAATGTGATTCTTCATTCAAAACCTGATTTTTGCTATTGGGCTCTATTGAATAATGAATGTTTTGAATTTTGTCCAAAAGTAAAGTAGTTGCAAACTCATGCTTTTAGAGACTTGTTTGGGCTCATGAGAGGAGTAGAAAAACATCAAAAATTTCAGTCCTGCATGATTCTACCAAGAAATGTGTGTTCATTGAAACCGCTGGTTTTTGATAGTTTGGGCCCTATTGAATAATGAATGTTTTGAATTTTCTCCAAAAGTAAAGTAGTTGCAAACTCATCCTTTTAGAAACTTGTTTGGGCTGTTGAGAGGAGTAAAAAACCATCAAAAATTTCAATCCTGCATGATTCTACCAAGAAATGTGATTCTTCATTCAAAACGCTGGTTTTTGCTATTGGGCTCTATTGAATAATGAATGTTTTGAATTTTCTCCAAAAGTAAAGTAGTTGCAAACTCATGCTTTTAGAGACTTGTTTGGGCTCATGAGAGGAGTAGAAAAACATCAAAAATTTCAGTCCTGCATGATTCTACCAAGAAATGTGTGTTCATTGAAACCGCTGGTTTTTGATAGTTTGAGCCCTATTGAATAATGAATGTTTTGAATTTTCTCCAAAAGTAAAGTAGTTGCAAACTCATCCTTTTAGAAACTTGTTTGGGCTGTTGAGAGGAGTAAAAAACCATCAAAAATTTCAATCCTGCATGATTTTACCAAGAAATGTGATTCTTCATTCAAAACCTGATTTTTGCTATTGGGCTCTATTGAATAATGAATGTTTTGAATTTTCTCCAAAAGTAAAGTAGTTGCAAACTCATGCTTTTAGAGACTTGTTTGGGCTCATGAGAGGAGTAGAAAAACATCAAAAATTTCAGTCGTGCATGATTCTACCAAGAAATGTGTGTTCATTCAAACCGCTGGTTTTTGATAGTTTGGGCCCTTTTGAATAATGAATGTTTTGAATTTTCTCCAAAAGTAAAGTAGTTGCAAACTCATCCTTTTAGAAACTTGTTTGGGCTGTTGAGAGGAGTAAAAAACCATCAAAAATTTCAATCCTGCATGATTTTACCAACAAATGTGATTCTTCATTCAAAACCTGATTTTTGCTATTGGGCTCTATTGAATAATGAATGTTTTGAATTTTCTCCAAAAGTAAAGTAGTTGCAAACTCATGCTTTTAGAGACTTGTTTGGGCTCATGAGAGGAGTAGAAAAACATCAAAAATTTCAGTCCTGCATGATTCTACCAAGAAATGTGTGTTCATTGAAACCGCTGGTTTTTGATAGTTTGGGCCCTATTGAATAATGAATGTTTTGAATTTTCTCCAAAAGTAAAGTAGTTGCAAACTCATCCTTTTAGAAACTTGTTTGGGCTGTTGAGAGGAGTAAAAAACCATCAAAAATTTCAATCCTGCATGATTCTACCAAGAAATGTGATTCTTCATTCAAAACGCTGGTTTTTGCTATTGGGCTCTATTGAATAATGAATGTTTTGAATTTTCTCCAAAAGTAAAGTAGTTGCAAACTCATGCTTTTAGAGACTTGTTTGGGCTCATGAGAGGAGTAGAAAAACATCAAAAATTTCAGTCCTGCATGATTCTACCAAGAAATGTGTGTTCATTGAAACCGCTGGTTTTTGATAGTTTGAGCCCTATTGAATAATGAATGTTTTGAATTTTCTCCAAAAGTAAAGTAGTTGCAAACTCATCCTTTTAGAAACTTGTTTGGGCTGTTGAGAGGAGTAAAAAACCATCAAAAATTTCAATCCTGCATGATTTTACCAAGAAATGTGATTCTTCATTCAAAACCTGATTTTTGCTATTGGGCTCTATTGAATAGTGAATGTTTTGAATTTTCTCCAAAAGTAAAGTAGTTGCAAACTCATGCTTTTAGAGACTTGTTTGGGCTCATGAGAGGAGTAGAAAAACATCAAAAATTTCAGTCCTGCATGATTCTACCAAGAAATGTGTGTTCATTGAAACCGCTGGTTTTTGATAGTTTGGGCCCTATTGAATAATGAATGTTTTGAATTTTCTCCAAAAGTAAAGTAGTTGCAAACTCATCCTTTTAGAAACTTGTTTGGGCTGTTGAGAGGAGTAAAAAACCATCAAAAATTTCAATCCTGCATGATTTTACCAAGAAATGTGATTCTTCATTCAAAACCTGATTTTTGCTATTGGGCTCTATTGAATAATGAATGTTTTGAATTTTCTCCAAAAGTAAAGTAGTTGCAAACTCATGCTTTTAAAGATTTGTTTGGGCTCATGAGAGGAGTAGAAAAACATCAAAAATTTCAGTCCTGCATGATTCTACCAAGAAATGTGTGTTCATTGAAACCGCTGGTTTTTGATAGTTTGGGCCCTATTGAATAATGAATGTTTTGAATTTTCTCCAAAAGTAAAGTAGTTGCAAACTCATCCTTTTAGAAACTTGTTTGGGCTGTTGAGAGGAGTAAAAAACCATCAAAAATTTCAATCCTGCATGATTCTACCAAGAAATGTGATTCTTCATTCAAAACGCTGGTTTTTGCTATTGGGCTCTTTTGAGTAATGAATGTTTTGAATTTTCTCCAAAAGTAAAGTAGTTGCAAACTCATGCTTTTAGAGACTTGTTTGGGCTCATGAGAGGAGTAGAAAAACATCAAAAATTTCAGTCCTGCATGATTCTACCAAGAAATGTGTGTTCATTCAAACCGCTGGTTTTTGATAGTTTGGGCCCTATTGAATAATGAATGTTTTGAATTTTCTCCAAAAGTAAAGTAGTTGCAAACTCATCCTTTTAGAAACTTGTTTGGGCTGTTGAGAGGAGTAAAAAACCATCAAAAATTTCAATCCTGCATGATTTTACCAAGAAATGTGATTCTTCATTCAAAACCTGATTTTTGCTATTGGGCTCTATTGAATAATGAATGTTTTGAATTTTCTCCAAAAGTAAAGTAGTTGCAAACTCATCCTTTTAGAAACTTGTTTGGGCTGTTGAGAGGAGTAAAAAACCATCAAAAATTTCAATCCTGCATGATTCTACCAAGAAATGTGATTCTTCATTCAAAACGCTGGTTTTTGCTATTGGGCTCTATTGAATAATGAATGTTTTGAATTTTCTCCAAAAGTAAAGTAGTTGCAAACTCATCCTTTTAGAGACTTGTTTGGGCTCATGAGAGGAGTAGAAAAACATCAAAAATTTCAGTCCTGCACGATTCTACCAAGAAATGTGTTTTCATTCAAACCGCTGGTTTTTGATATTTTGGGCCCTATTGAATAATGAATGTTTTGAATTTTCTCCAAAAGTAAAGTAGTTGCAAACTCATCCTTTTAGAAACTTGTTTGGGCTGTTGAGAGGAGTAAAAAACCATCAAAAATTTCAATCCTGCATGATTCTACCAAGAAATGTGATTCTTCATTCAAAACCTGATTTTTGCTATTGGGCTCTATTGAATAATGAATGTTTTGAATTTTCTCCAAAAGTAAAGTAGTTGCAAACTCATGCTTTTAGAGACTTGTTTGGGCTCATGAGAGGAGTAGAAAAACATCAAAAATTTCAGTCCTGCATGATTCTACCAAGAAATGTGTGTTCATTGAAACCGCTGGTTTTTGATAGTTTGGGCCCTATTGAATAATGAATGTTTTGAATTTTCTCCAAAAGTAAAGTAGTTGCAAACTCATCCTTTTAGAAACTTGTTTGGGCTGTTGAGAGGAGTAAAAAACCATCAAAAATTTCAATCCTGCATGATTCTACCAAGAAATGTGATTCTTCATTCAAAACGCTGGTTTTTGCTATTGGGCTCTTTTGAGTAATGAATGTTTTGAATTTTCTCCAAAAGTAAAGTAGTTGCAAACTCATGCTTTTAGAGACTTGTTTGGGCTCATGAGAGGAGTAGAAAAACATCAAAAATTTCAGTCCTGCATGATTCTACCAAGAAATGTGTGTTCATTCAAACCGCTGGTTTTTGATAGTTTGGGCCCTATTGAATAATGAATGTTTTGAATTTTCTCCAAAAGTAAAGTAGTTGCAAACTCATCCTTTTAGAAACTTGTTTGGGCTGTTGAGAGGAGTAAGAAACCATCAAAAATTTCAATCCTGCATGATTCTACCAAGAAATGTGATTCTTCATTCAAAACGCTGGTTTTTGCTATTGGGCTCTATTGAATAATGAATGTTTTGAATTTTCTCCAAAAGTAAAGTAGTTGCAAACTCATCCTTTTAGAGACTTGTTTGGGCTCATGAGAGGAGTAGAAAAACATCAAAAATTTCAGTTCTGCACGATTCTACCAAGAAATGTGTGTTCATTCAAACCGCTGGTTTTTGATATTTTGGGCCCTATTGAATAATGAATGTTTTGAATTTTCTCCAAAAGTAAAGTAGTTGCAAACTCATCCTTTTAGAAACTTGTTTGGGCTGTTGAGAGGAGTAAAAAACCATCAAAAATTTCAATCCTGCATGATTCTACCAAGAAATGTGATTCTTCATTCAAAACCTGATTTTTGCTATTGGGCTCTATTGAATAATGAATGTTTTGAATTTTCTCCAAAAGTAAAGTAGTTGCAAACTCATGCTTTTAGAGACTTGTTTGGGCTCATGAGAGGAGTAGAAAAACATCAAAAATTTCAGTCCTGCATGATTCTACCAAGAAATGTGTGTTCATTGAAACCGCTGGTTTTTGATAGTTTGGGCCCTATTGAATAATGAATGTTTTGAATTTTCTCCAAAAGTAAAGTAGTTGCAAACTCATCCTTTTAGAAACTTGTTTGGGCTGTTGAGAGGAGTAAAAAACCATCAAAAATTTCAATCCTGCATGATTCTACCAAGAAATGTGATTCTTCATTCAAAACGCTGGTTTTTGCTATTGGGCTCTATTGAATAATGAAAGTTTTGAATTTTCTCCAAAAGTAAAGTAGTTGCAAACTCATGCTTTTAGAGACTTGTTTGGGCTCATGAGAGGAGTAGAAAAACATCAAAAATTTCAGTCCTGCATGATTCTACCAAGAAATGTGTGTTCATTGAAACCGCTGGTTTTTGATAGTTTGGGCCCTATTGAATAATGAATGTTTTGAATTTTCTCCAAAAGTAAAGTAGTTGCAAACTCATCCTTTTAGAAACTTGTTTGGGCTGTTGAGAGGAGTAAAAAACCATCAAAAATTTCAATCCTGCATGATTCTACCAAGAAATGTGATTCTTCATTCAAAACGCTGGTTTTTGCTATTGGGCTCTATTAAATAATGAATGTTTTGAATTTTCTCCAAAAGCAAAGTAGTTGCAAACTCTTGCTTTTAGAGACTTGTTTGGGCTCATGAGAGGAGAAGAAAAACATCAAAAATTTCAGTCCTGCATGATTCTACCAAGAAATGTGTGTTCATTGAAACCGCTGGTTTTTGATAGTTTGGGCCCTATTGAATAATGAATGTTTTGAATTTTCTCCAAAAGTAAAGTAGTTGCAAACTCATCCTTTTAGAAACTTGTTTGGGCTGTTGAGAGGAGTAAAAAACCATCAAAAATTTCAATCCTGCATGATTCTACCAAGAAATGTGATTCTTCATTCAAAACGCTGGTTTTTGCTATTGGGCTCTTTTGAGTAATGAATGTTTTGAATTTTCTCCAAAAGTAAAGTAGTTGCAAACTCATGCTTTTAGAGACTTGTTTGGGCTCATGAGAGGAGTAGAAAAACATCAAAAATTTCAGTCGTGCATGATTCTACCAAGAAATGTGTGTTCATTCAAACCGCTGGTTTTTGATAGTTTGGGCCCTATTGAATAATGAATGTTTTGAATTTTCTCCAAAAGTAAAGTAGTTGCAAACTCATCCTTTTAGAAACTTGTTTGGGCTGTTGAGAGGAGTAAAAAACCATCAAAAATTTCAATCCTGCATGATTTTACCAACAAATGTGATTCTTCATTCAAAACCTGATTTTTGCTATTGGGCTCTATTGAATAATGAATGTTTTGAATTTTCTCCAAAAGTAGAGTAGTTGCAAACTCATGCTTTTAGAGACTTGTTTGGGCTCATGAGAGGAGTAGAAAAACATCAAAAATTTCAGTCCTGCATGATTCTACCAAGAAATGTGTGTTCATTGAAACCGCTGGTTTTTGATAGTTTGGGCCCTATTGAATAATGAATGTTTTGAATTTTCTCCAAAAGTAAAGTAGTTGCAAACTCATCCTTTTAGAAACTTGTTTGGGCTGTTGAGAGGAGTAAAAAACCATCAAAAATTTCAATCCTGCATGATTCTACCAAGAAATGTGATTCTTCATTCAAAACGCTGGTTTTTGCTATTGGGCTCTATTGAATAATGAATGTTTTGAATTTTCTCCAAAAGTAAAGTAGTTGCAAACTCATGCTTTTAGAGACTTGTTTGGGCTCATGAGAGGAGTAGAAAAACATCAAAAATTTCAGTCCTGCATGATTCTACCAAGAAATGTGTGTTCATTGAAACCGCTGGTTTTTGATAGTTTGAGCCCTATTGAATAATGAATGTTTTGAATTTTCTCCAAAAGTAAAGTAGTTGCAAACTCATCCTTTTAGAAACTTGTTTGGGCTGTTGAGAGGAGTAAAAAACCATCAAAAATTTCAATCCTGCATGATTTTACCAAGAAATGTGATTCTTCATTCAAAACCTGATTTTTGCTATTGGGCTCTATTGAATAGTGAATGTTTTGAATTTTCTCCAAAAGTAAAGTAGTTGCAAACTCATGCTTTTAGAGACTTGATTGGGCTCATGAGAGGAGTAGAAAAACATCAAAAATTTCAGTCCTGCATGATTCTACCAAGAAATGTGTGTTCATTGAAACCGCTGGTTTTTGATAGTTTGGGCCCTATTGAATAATGAATGTTTTGAATTTTCTCCAAAAGTAAAGTAGTTGCAAACTCATCCTTTTAGAAACTTGTTTGGGCTGTTGAGAGGAGTAAAAAACCATCAAAAATTTCAATCCTGCATGATTTTACCAAGAAATGTGATTCTTCATTCAAAACCTGATTTTTGCTATTGGGCTCTATTGAATAATGAATGTTTTGAATTTTCTCCAAAAGTAAAGTAGTTGCAAACTCATGCTTTTAGAGATTTGTTTGGGCTCATGAGAGGAGAAGAAAAACATCAAAAATTTCAGTCCTGCATGATTCTACCAAGAAATGTGTGTTCATTGAAACCGCTGGTTTTTGATAGTTTGGGCCCTATTGAATAATGAATGTTTTGAATTTTCTCCAAAAGTAAAGTAGTTGCAAACTCATCCTTTTAGAAACTTGTTTGGGCTGTTGAGAGGAGTAAAAAACCATCAAAAATTTCAATCCTGCATGATTCTACCAAGAAATGTGATTCTTCATTCAAAACGCTGGTTTTTGCTATTGGGCTCTTTTGAGTAATGAATGTTTTGAATTTTCTCCAAAAGTAAAGTAGTTGCAAACTCATGCTTTTAGAAACTTGTTTGGGCTCATGAGAGGAGTAGAAAAACATCAAAAATTTCAGTCCTGCATGATTCTACCAAGAAATGTGTGTTCATTCAAACCGCTGGTTTTTGATAGTTTGGGCCCTATTGAATAATGAATGTTTTGAATTTTCTCCAAAAGTAAAGTAGTTGCAAACTCATCCTTTTAGAAACTTGTTTGGGCTGTTGAGAGGAGTAAAAAACCATCAAAAATTTCAATCCTGCATGATTTTACCAAGAAATGTGATTCTTCATTCAAAACCTGATTTTTGCTATTGGGCTCTATTGAATAATGAATGTTTTGAATTTTCTCCAAAAGTAAAGTAGTTGCAAACTCATCCTTTTAGAAACTTGTTTGGGCTGTTGAGAGGAGTAAAAAACCATCAAAAATTTCAATCCTGCATGATTCTACCAAGAAATGTGATTCTTCATTCAAAACCTGATTTTTGCTATTGGGCTCTATTGAATAATGAATGTTTTGAATTTTCTCCAAAATTAAAGTAGTTGCAAACTCATGCTTTTAGAGACTTGTTTGGGCTCATGAGAGGAGTAGAAAAACATCAAAAATTTCAGTCCTGCATGATTTTACCAAGAAATGTGTGTTCATTGAAACCGCTGGTTTTTGATAGTTTGGGCCCTATTGAATAATGAATGTTTTGAATTTTCTCCAAAAGTAAAGTAGTTGCAAACTCATCCTTTTAGAAACTTGTTTGGGCTGTTGAGAGGAGTAAAAAACCATCAAAAATTTCAATCCTGCATGATTCTACCAAGAAATGTGATTCTTCATTCAAAACGCTGGTTTTTGCTATTGGGCTCTTTTGAGTAATGAATGTTTTGAATTTTCTCCAAAAGTAAAGTAGTTGCAAACTCATGCTTTTAGAGACTTGTTTGGGCTCATGAGAGGAGAAGAAAAACATCAAAAATTTCAGTCCTGCATGATTCTACCAAGAAATGTGTGTTCATTCAAACCGCTGGTTTTTGATAGTTTGGGCCCTATTGAATAATGAATGTTTTGAATTTTCTCCAAAAGTAAAGTAGTTGCAAACTCATCCTTTTAGAAACTTGTTTGGGCTGTTGAGAGGAGTAAAAAACCATCAAAAATTTCAATCCTGCATGATTCTACCAAGAAATGTGATTCTTCATTCAAAACGCTGGTTTTTGCTATTGGGCTCTATTGAATAATGAATGTTTTGAATTTTCTCCAAAAGTAAAGTAGTTGCAAACTCATCCTTTTAGAGACTTGTTTGGGCTCATGAGAGGAGTAGAAAAACATCAAAAATTTCAGTCCTGCACGATTCTACCAAGAAATGTGTGTTCATTCAAACCGCTGGTTTTTGATATTTTGGGCCCTATTGAATAATGAATGTTTTGAATTTTCTCCAAAAGTAAAGTAGTTGCAAACTCATCCTTTTAGAAACTTGTTTGGGCTGTTGAGAGGAGTAAAAAACCATCAAAAATTTCAATCCTGCATGATTATACTAAGAAATGTGATTCTTCATTCAAAACCTGATTTTTGCTATTGGGCTCTATTGAATAATGAATGTTTTGAATTTTCTTCAAAAGTAAAGTAGTTGCAAACTCATGCTTTTAGAGACTTGTTTGGGCTCATGAGAGGAGTAGAAAAACATCAAAAATTTCAGTCCTGCATGATTCTACCAAGAAATGTGTGTTCATTGAAACCGCTGGTTTTTGATAGTTTGGGCCCTATTGAATAATGAATGTTTTGAATTTTCTCCAAAAGTAAAGTAGTTGCAAACTCATCCTTTTAGAAACTTGTTTGGGCTGTTGAGAGGAGTAAAAAACCATCAAAAATTTCAATCCTGCATGATTCTACCAAGAAATGTGATTCTTCATTCAAAACCTGATTTTTGCTATTGGGCTCTATTGAATAATGAATGTTTTGAATTTTCTCCAAAAGTAAAGTAGTTGCAAACTCATGCTTTTAGAGACTTGTTTGGGCTCATGAGAGGAGTAGAAAAACATCAAAAATTTCAGTCCTGCATGATTCTACCAAGAAATGTGTGTTCATTGAAACCGCTGGTTTTTGATAGTTTGGGCCCTATTGAATAATGAATGTTTTGAATTTTCTCCAAAAGTAAAGTAGTTGCAAACTCATCCTTTTAGAAACTTGTTTGGGCTGTTGAGAGGAGTAAAAAACCATCAAAAATTTCAATCCTGCATGATTCTACAAAGAAATGTGATTCTTCATTCAAAACCTGATTTTTGCTATTGGGCTCTATTGAATAATGAATGTTTTGAATTTTCTCCAAAAGTAAAGTAGTTGCAAACTCATGCTTTTAGAGACTTGTTTGGGCTCATGAGAGGAGTAGAAAAACATCAAAAATTTCAGTCCTGCATGATTCTACCAAGAAATGTGTGTTCATTGAAACCGCTGGTTTTTGATAGTTTGGGCCCTATTGAATAATGAATGTTTTGAATTTTCTCCAAAAGTAAAGTAGTTGCAAACTCATCCTTTTAGAAACTTGTTTGGGCTGTTGAGAGGAGTAAAAAACCATCAAAAATTTCAATCCTGCATGATTTTACCAAGAAATGTGATTCTTCATTCAAAACCTGATTTTTGCTATTGGGCTCTATTGAATAATGAATGTTTTGAATTTTCTCCAAAAGTAAAGTAGTTGCAAACTCATGCTTTTAGAGACTTGTTTGGGCTCATGAGAGGAGTAGAAAAACATCAAAAATTTCAGTCCTGCATGATTCTACCAAGAAATGTGTGTTCATTGAAACCGCTGGTTTTTGATAGTTTGGGCCCTATTGAATAATGAATGTTTTGAATTTTCTCCAAAAGTAAAGTAGTTGCAAACTCATGCTTTTAGAGACTTGTTTGGGCTCATGAGAGGAGTAGAAAAACATCAAAAATTTCAGTCCTGCATGATTCTACCAAGAAATGTGTGTTCATTGAAACCGCTGGTTTTTGATAGTTTGGGCCCTATTGAATAATGAATGTTTTGAATTTTCTCCAAAAGTAAAGTAGTTGCAAACTCATCCTTTTAGAAACTTGTTTGGGCTGTTGAGAGGAGTAAAAAACCATCAAAAATTTCAATCCTGCATGATTCTACCAAGAAATGTGATTCTTCATTCAAAACGCTGGTTTTTGCTATTGGGCTCTTTTGAGTAATGAATGTTTTGAATTTTCTCCAAAAGTAAAGTAGTTGCAAACTCATGCTTTTAGAGACTTGTTTGGGCTCATGAGAGGAGTAGAAAAACATCAAAAATTTCAGTCCTGCATGATTCTACCAAGAAATGTGTGTTCATTCAAACCGCTGGTTTTTGATAGTTTGGGCCCTATTGAATAATGAATGTTTTGAATTTTCTCCAAAAGTAAAGTAGTTGCAAACTCATCCTTTTAGAAACTTGTTTGGGCTGTTGAGAGGAGTAAAAAACCATCAAAAATTTCAATCCTGCATGATTCTACCAAGAAATGTGATTCTTCATTCAAAACGCTGGTTTTTGCTATTGGGCTCTATTGAATAATGAATGTTTTGAATTTTCTCCAAAAGTAAAGTAGTTGCAAACTCATCCTTTTAGAGACTTGTTTGGGCTCATGAGAGGAGTAGAAAAACATCAAAAATTTCAGTTCTGCACGATTCTACCAAGAAATGTGTGTTCATTCAAACCGCTGGTTTTTGATATTTTGGGCCCTATTGAATAATGAATGTTTTGAATTTTCTCCAAAAGTAAAGTAGTTGCAAACTCATCCTTTTAGAAACTTGTTTGGGCTGTTGAGAGGAGTAAAAAAACATCAAAAATTTCAATCCTGCATGATTCTACAAAGAAATGTGATTCTTCATTCAAAACCTGATTTTTGCTATTGGGCTCTATTGAATAATGAATGTTTTGAATTTTCTCCAAAAGTAAAGTAGTTGCAAACTCATGCTTTTAGAGACTTGTTTGGGCTCATGAGAGGAGTAGAAAAACATCAAAAATTTCAGTCCTGCATAATTCTACCAAGAAATGTGTGTTCATTGAAACCGCTGGTTTTTGATAGTTTGGGCCCTATTGAATAATGAATGTTTTGAATTTTCTCCAAAAGTAAAGTAGTTGCAAACTCATCCTTTTAGAAACTTGTTTGGGCTGTTGAGAGGAGTAAAAAAACATCAAAAATTTCAATCCTGCATGATTCTACCAAGAAATGTGATTCTTCATTCAAAACGCTGGTTTTTGCTATTGGGCTCTATTGAATAATGAAAGTTTTGAATTTTCTCCAAAAGTAAAGTAGTTGCAAACTCATGCTTTTAGAGACTTGTTTGGGCTCATGAGAGGAGTAGAAAAACATCAAAAATTTCAGTCCTGCATGATTCTACCAAGAAATGTGTGTTCATTGAAACCGCTGGTTTTTGATAGTTTGGGCCCTATTGAATAATGAATGTTTTGAATTTTCTCCAAAAGTAAAGTAGTTGCAAACTCATCCTTTTAGAAACTTGTTTGGGCTGTTGAGAGGAGTAAAAAACCATCAAAAATTTCAATCCTGCATGATTCTACCAAGAAATGTGATTCTTCATTCAAAACGCTGGTTTTTGCTATTGGGCTCTTTTGAGTAATGAATGTTTTGAATTTTCTCCAAAAGTAAAGTAGTTGCAAACTCATGCTTTTAGAGACTTGTTTGGGCTCATGAGAGGAGTAGAAAAACATCAAAAATTTCAGTCGTGCATGATTCTACCAAGAAATGTGTGTTCATTGAAACCGCTGGTTTTTGATAGTTTGGGCCCTATTGAATAATGAATGTTTTGAATTTTCTCCAAAAGTAAAGTAGTTGCAAACTCATCCTTTTAGAAACTTGTTTGGGCTGTTGAGAGGAGTAAAAAACCATCAAAAATTTCAATCCTGCATGATTTTACCAAGAAATGTGATTCTTCATTCAAAACCTGATTTTTGCTATTGGGCTCTATTGAATAATGAATGTTTTGAATTTTCTCCAAAAGTAAAGTAGTTGCAAACTCATGCTTTTAGAGACTTGTTTGGGCTCATGAGAGGAGTAGAAAAACATCAAGAATTTCAGTCCTGCATGATTCTACCAAGAAATGTGTGTTCATTGAAACCGCTGGTTTTTGATAGTTTGGGCCCTATTGAATAATGAATGTTTTGAATTTTCTCCAAAAGTAAAGTAGTTGCAAACTCATCCTTTTAGAAACTTGTTTGGGCTGTTGAGAGGAGTAAAAAACCATCAAAAATTTCAATCCTGCATGATTCTACCAAGAAATGTGATTCTTCATTCAAAACGCTGGTTTTTGCTATTGGGCTCTATTGAATAATGAATGTTTTGAATTTTCTCCAAAAGTAAAGTAGTTGCAAACTCATGCTTTTAGAGACTTGTTTGGGCTCATGAGAGGAGTAGAAAAACATCAAAAATTTCAGTCCTGCATGATTCTACCAAGAAATGTGTGTTCATTGAAACCGCTGGTTTTTGATAGTTTGGGCCCTATTGAATAATGAATGTTTTGAATTTTCTCCAAAAGTAAAGTAGTTGCAAACTCATCCTTTTAGAAACTTGTTTGGGCTGTTGAGAGGAGTAAAAAACCATCAAAAATTTCAATCCTGCATGATTTTACCAAGAAATGTGATTCTTCATTCAAAACCTGATTTTTGCTATTGGGCTCTATTGAATAGTGAATGTTTTGAATTTTCTCCAAAAGTAAAGTAGTTGCAAACTCATGCTTTTAGAGACTTGTTTGGGCTCATGAGAGGAGTAGAAAAACATCAAAAATTTCAGTCCTGCATGATTCTACCAAGAAATGTGTGTTCATTGAAACCGCTGGTTTTTGATAGTTTGGGCCCTATTGAATAATGAATGTTTTGAATTTTCTCCAAAAGTAAAGTAGTTGCAAACTCATCCTTTTAGAAACTTGTTTGGGCTGTTGAGAGGAGTAAAAAACCATCAAAAATTTCAATCCTGCATGATTTTACCAAGAAATGTGATTCTTCATTCAAAACCTGATTTTTGCTATTGGGCTCTATTGAATAATGAATGTTTTGAATTTTCTCCAAAAGTAAAGTAGTTGCAAACTCATGCTTTTAGAGACTTGTTTGGGCTCATGAGAGGAGTAGAAAAACATCAAAAATTTCAGTCCTGCATGATTCTACCAAGAAATGTGTGTTCATTGAAACCGCTGGTTTTTGATAGTTTGGGCCCTATTGAATAATGAATGTTTTGAATTTTCTCCAAAAGTAAAGTAGTTGCAAACTCATCCTTTTAGAAACTTGTTTGGGCTGTTGAGAGGAGTAAAAAACCATCAAAAATTTCAATCCTGCATGATTCTACCAAGAAATGTGATTCTTCATTCAAAACGCTGGTTTTTGCTATTGGGCTCTTTTGAGTAATGAATGTTTTGAATTTTCTCCAAAAGTAAAGTAGTTGCAAACTCATGCTTTTAGAGACTTGTTTGGGCTCATGAGAGGAGTAGAAAAACATCAAAAATTTCAGTCCTGCATGATTCTACCAAGAAATGTGTGTTCATTCAAACCGCTGGTTTTTGATAGTTTGGGCCCTATTGAATAATGAATGTTTTGAATTTTCTCCAAAAGTAAAGTAGTTGCAAACTCATCCTTTTAGAAACTTGTTTGGGCTGTTGAGAGGAGTAAAAAACCATCAAAAATTTCAATCCTGCATGATTTTACCAAGAAATGTGATTCTTCATTCAAAACCTGATTTTTGCTATTGGGCTCTATTGAATAATGAATGTTTTGAATTTTCTCCAAAAGTAAAGTAGTTGCAAACTCATCCTTTTAGAAACTTGTTTGGGCTGTTGAGAGGAGTAAAAAACCATCAAAAATTTCAATCCTGCATGATTCTACCAAGAAATGTGATTCTTCATTCAAAACCTGATTTTTGCTATTGGGCTCTATTGAATAATGAATGTTTTGAATTTTCTCCAAAATTAAAGTAGTTGCAAACTCATGCTTTTAGAGCCTTGTTTGGGCTCATGAGAGGAGTAGAAAAACATCAAAAATTTCAGTCCTGCATGATTTTACCAAGAAATGTGTGTTCATTGAAACCGCTGGTTTTTGATAGTTTGGGCCCTATTGAATAATGAATGTTTTGAATTTTCTCCAAAAGTAAAGTAGTTGCAAACTCATCCTTTTAGAAACTTGTTTGGGCTGTTGAGAGGAGTAAAAAACCATCAAAAATTTCAATCCTGCATGATTCTACCAAGAAATGTGATTCTTCATTCAAAACGCTGGTTTTTGCTATTGGGCTCTTTTGAGTAATGAATGTTTTGAATTTTCTCCAAAAGTAAAGTAGTTGCAAACTCATGCTTTTAGAGACTTGTTTGGGCTCATGAGAGGAGTAGAAAAACATCAAAAATTTCAGTCCTGCATGATTCTACCAAGAAATGTGTGTTCATTGAAACCGCTGGTTTTTGATAGTTTGGGCCCTATTGAATAATGAATGTTTTGAATTTTCTCCAAAAGTAAAGTAGTTGCAAACTCATCCTTTTAGAAACTTGTTTGGGCTGTTGAGAGGAGTAAAAAACCATCAAAAATTTCAATCCTGCATGATTCTACCAAGAAATGTGATTCTTCATTCAAAACGCTGGTTTTTGCTATTGGGCTCTTTTGAGTAATGAATGTTTTGAATTTTCTCCAAAAGTAAAGTAGTTGCAAACTCATGCTTTTAGAGACTTGTTTGGGCTCATGAGAGGAGTAGAAAAACATCAAAAATTTCAGTCCTGCATGATTCTACCAAGAAATGTGTGTTCATTGAAACCGCTGGTTTTTGATAGTTTGGGCCCTATTGAATAATGAATGTTTTGAATTTTCTCCAAAAGTAAAGTAGTTGCAAACTCATCCTTTTAGAAACTTGTTTGGGCTGTTGAGAGGAGTAAAAAACCATCAAAAATTTTAATCCTGCATGATTCTACCAAGAAATGTGATTCTTCATTCAAAACGCTGGTTTTTGCTATTGGGCTCTTTTGAGTAATGAATGTTTTGAATTTTCTCCAAAAGTAAAGTAGTTGCAAACTCATGCTTTTAGAGACTTGTTTGGGCTCATGAGAGGAGTAGAAAAACATCAAAAATTTCAGTCCTGCATGATTCTACCAAGAAATGTGTGTTCATTCAAACCGCTGGTTTTTGATAGTTTGGGCCCTATTGAATAATGAATGTTTTGAATTTTCTCCAAAAGTAAAGTAGTTGCAAACTCATCCTTTTAGAAACTTGTTTGGGCTGTTGAGAGGAGTAAAAAACCATCAAAAATTTCAATCCTGCATGATTTTACCAAGAAATGTGATTCTTCATTCAAAACCTGATTTTTGCTATTGGGCTCTATTGAATAATGAATGTTTTGAATTTTCTCCAAAAGTAAAGTAGTTGCAAACTCATCCTTTTAGAAACTTGTTTGGGCTGTTGAGAGGAGTAAAAAACCATCAAAAATTTCAATCCTGCATGATTCTACCAAGAAATGTGATTCTTCATTCAAAACCTGATTTTTGCTATTGGGCTCTATTGAATAATGAATGTTTTGAATTTTCTCCAAAATTAAAGTAGTTGCAAACTCATGCTTTTAGAGACTTGTTTGGGCTCATGAGAGGAGTAGAAAAACATCAAAAATTTCAGTCCTGCATGATTTTACCAAGAAATGTGTGTTCATTGAAACCGCTGGTTTTTGATAGTTTGGGCCCTATTGAATAATGAATGTTTTGAATTTTCTCCAAAAGTAAAGTAGTTGCAAACTCATCCTTTTAGAAACTTGTTTGGGCTGTTGAGAGGAGTAAAAAACCATCAAAAATTTCAATCCTGCATGATTCTACCAAGAAATGTGATTCTTCATTCAAAACGCTGGTTTTTGCTATTGGGCTCTTTTGAGTAATGAATGTTTTGAATTTTCTCCAAAAGTAAAGTAGTTGCAAACTCATGCTTTTAGAGACTTGTTTGGGCTCATGAGAGGAGAAGAAAAACATCAAAAATTTCAGTCCTGCATGATTCTACCAAGAAATGTGTGTTCATTCAAACCGCTGGTTTTTGATAGTTTGGGCCCTATTGAATAATGAATGTTTTGAATTTTCTCCAAAAGTAAAGTAGTTGCAAACTCATCCTTTTAGAAACTTGTTTGGGCTGTTGAGAGGAGTAAAAAACCATCAAAAATTTCAATCCTGCATGATTCTACCAAGAAATGTGATTCTTCATTCAAAACGCTGGTTTTTGCTATTGGGCTCTATTGAATAATGAATGTTTTGAATTTTCTCCAAAAGTAAAGTAGTTGCAAACTCATCCTTTTAGAGACTTGTTTGGGCTCATGAGAGGAGTAGAAAAACATCAAAAATTTCAGTCCTGCACGATTCTACCAAGAAATGTGTGTTCATTCAAACCGCTGGTTTTTGATATTTTGGGCCCTATTGAATAATGAATGTTTTGAATTTTCTCCAAAAGTAAAGTAGTTGCAAACTCATCCTTTTAGAAACTTGTTTGGGCTGTTGAGAGGAGTAAAAAACCATCAAAAATTTCAATCCTGCATGATTATACTAAGAAATGTGATTCTTCATTCAAAACCTGATTTTTGCTATTGGGCTCTATTGAATAATGAATGTTTTGAATTTTCTTCAAAAGTAAAGTAGTTGCAAACTCATGCTTTTAGAGACTTGTTTGGGCTCATGAGAGGAGTAGAAAAACATCAAAAATTTCAGTCCTGCATGATTCTACCAAGAAATGTGTGTTCATTGAAACCGCTGGTTTTTGATAGTTTGGGCCCTATTGAATAATGAATGTTTTGAATTTTCTCCAAAAGTAAAGTAGTTGCAAACTCATCCTTTTAGAAACTTGTTTGGGCTGTTGAGAGGAGTAAAAAACCATCAAAAATTTCAATCCTGCATGATTCTACCAAGAAATGTGATTCTTCATTCAAAACCTGATTTTTGCTATTGGGCTCTATTGAATAATGAATGTTTTGAATTTTCTCCAAAAGTAAAGTAGTTGCAAACTCATGCTTTTAGAGACTTGTTTGGGCTCATGAGAGGAGTAGAAAAACATCAAAAATTTCAGTCCTGCATGATTCTACCAAGAAATGTGTGTTCATTGAAACCGCTGGTTTTTGATAGTTTGGGCCCTATTGAATAATGAATGTTTTGAATTTTCTCCAAAAGTAAAGTAGTTGCAAACTCATCCTTTTAGAAACTTGTTTGGGCTGTTGAGAGGAGTAAAAAACCATCAAAAATTTCAATCCTGCATGATTCTACAAAGAAATGTGATTCTTCATTCAAAACCTGATTTTTGCTATTGGGCTCTATTGAATAATGAATGTTTTGAATTTTCTCCAAAAGTAAAGTAGTTGCAAACTCATGCTTTTAGAGACTTGTTTGGGCTCATGAGAGGAGTAGAAAAACATCAAAAATTTCAGTCCTGCATGATTCTACCAAGAAATGTGTGTTCATTGAAACCGCTGGTTTTTGATAGTTTGGGCCCTATTGAATAATGAATGTTTTGAATTTTCTCCAAAAGTAAAGTAGTTGCAAACTCATCCTTTTAGAAACTTGTTTGGGCTGTTGAGAGGAGTAAAAAACCATCAAAAATTTCAATCCTGCATGATTTTACCAAGAAATGTGATTCTTCATTCAAAACCTGATTTTTGCTATTGGGCTCTATTGAATAATGAATGTTTTGAATTTTCTCCAAAAGTAAAGTAGTTGCAAACTCATGCTTTTAGAGACTTGTTTGGGCTCATGAGAGGAGTAGAAAAACATCAAAAATTTCAGTCCTGCATGATTCTACCAAGAAATGTGTGTTCATTGAAACCGCTGGTTTTTGATAGTTTGGGCCCTATTGAATAATGAATGTTTTGAATTTTCTCCAAAAGTAAAGTAGTTGCAAACTCATGCTTTTAGAGACTTGTTTGGGCTCATGAGAGGAGTAGAAAAACATCAAAAATTTCAGTCCTGCATGATTCTACCAAGAAATGTGTGTTCATTGAAACCGCTGGTTTTTGATAGTTTGGGCCCTATTGAATAATGAATGTTTTGAATTTTCTCCAAAAGTAAAGTAGTTGCAAACTCATCCTTTTAGAAACTTGTTTGGGCTGTTGAGAGGAGTAAAAAACCATCAAAAATTTCAATCCTGCATGATTCTACCAAGAAATGTGATTCTTCATTCAAAACGCTGGTTTTTGCTATTGGGCTCTATTGAATAATGAATGTTTTGAATTTTCTCCAAAAGTAAAGTAGTTGCAAACTCATCCTTTTAGAGACTTGTTTGGGCTCATGAGAGGAGTAGAAAAACATCAAAAATTTCAGTTCTGCACGATTCTACCAAGAAATGTGTGTTCATTCAAACCGCTGGTTTTTGATATTTTGGGCCCTATTGAATAATGAATGTTTTGAATTTTCTCCAAAAGTAAAGTAGTTGCAAACTCATCCTTTTAGAAACTTGTTTGGGCTGTTGAGAGGAGTAAAAAACCATCAAAAATTTCAATCCTGCATGATTCTACAAAGAAATGTGATTCTTCATTCAAAACCTGATTTTTGCTATTGGGCTCTATTGAATAATGAATGTTTTGAATTTTCTCCAAAAGTAAAGTAGTTGCAAACTCATGCTTTTAGAGACTTGTTTGGGCTCATGAGAGGAGTAGAAAAACATCAAAAATTTCAGTCCTGCATAATTCTACCAAGAAATGTGTGTTCATTGAAACCGCTGGTTTTTGATAGTTTGGGCCCTATTGAATAATGAATGTTTTGAATTTTCTCCAAAAGTAAAGTAGTTGCAAACTCATCCTTTTAGAAACTTGTTTGGGCTGTTGAGAGGAGGAAAAAAACATCAAAAATTTCAATCCTGCATGATTCTACCAAGAAATGTGATTCTTCATTCAAAACGCTGGTTTTTGCTATTGGGCTCTATTGAATAATGAAAGTTTTGAATTTTCTCCAAAAGTAAAGTAGTTGCAAACTCATGCTTTTAGAGACTTGTTTGGGCTCATGAGAGGAGTAGAAAAACATCAAAAATTTCAGTCCTGCATGATTCTACCAAGAAATGTGTGTTCATTGAAACCGCTGGTTTTTGATAGTTTGGGCCCTATTGAATAATGAATGTTTTGAATTTTCTCCAAAAGTAAAGTAGTTGCAAACTCATCCTTTTAGAAACTTGTTTGGGCTGTTGAGAGGAGTAAAAAACCATCAAAAATTTCAATCCTGCATGATTCTACCAAGAAATGTGATTCTTCATTCAAAACGCTGGTTTTTGCTATTGGGCTCTATTAAATAATGAATGTTTTGAATTTTCTCCAAAAGCAAAGTAGTTGCAAACTCATGCTTTTAGAGACTTGTTTGGGCTCATGAGAGGAGAAGAAAAACATCAAAAATTTCAGTCCTGCATGATTCTACCAAGAAATGTGTGTTCATTGAAACCGCTGGTTTTTGATAGTTTGGGCCCTATTGAATAATGAGTGTTTTGAATTTTCTCCAAAAGTAAAGTAGTTGCAAACTCATCCTTTTAGAAACTTGTTTGGGCTGTTGAGAGGAGTAAAAAACCATCAAAAATTTCAATCCTGCATGATTCTACCAAGAAATGTGATTCTTCATTCAAAACGCTGGTTTTTGCTATTGGGCTCTTTTGAGTAATGAATGTTTTGAATTTTCTCCAAAAGTAAAGTAGTTGCAAACTCATGCTTTTAGAGACTTGTTTGGGCTCATGAGAGGAGTAGAAAAACATCAAAAATTTCAGTCGTGCATGATTCTACCAAGAAATGTGTGTTCATTGAAACCGCTGGTTTTTGATAGTTTGGGCCCTATTGAATAATGAATGTTTTGAATTTTCTCCAAAAGTAAAGTAGTTGCAAACTCATCCTTTTAGAAACTTGTTTGGGCTGTTGAGAGGAGTAAAAAACCATCAAAAATTTCAATCCTGCATGATTTTACCAAGAAATGTGATTCTTCATTCAAAACCTGATTTTTGCTATTGGGCTCTATTGAATAATGAATGTTTTGAATTTTCTCCAAAAGTAAAGTAGTTGCAAACTCATGCTTTTAGAGACTTGTTTGGGCTCATGAGAGGAGTAGAAAAACATCAAGAATTTCAGTCCTGCATGATTCTACCAAGAAATGTGTGTTCATTGAAACCGCTGGTTTTTGATAGTTTGGGCCCTATTGAATAATGAATGTTTTGAATTTTCTCCAAAAGTAAAGTAGTTGCAAACTCATCCTTTTAGAAACTTGTTTGGGCTGTTGAGAGGAGTAAAAAACCATCAAAAATTTCAATCCTGCATGATTCTACCAAGAAATGTGATTCTTCATTCAAAACGCTGGTTTTTGCTATTGGGCTCTATTGAATAATGAATGTTTTGAATTTTCTCCAAAAGTAAAGTAGTTGCAAACTCATGCTTTTAGAGACTTGTTTGGGCTCATGAGAGGAGTAGAAAAACATCAAAAATTTCAGTCCTGCATGATTCTACCAAGAAATGTGTGTTCATTGAAACCGCTGGTTTTTGATAGTTTGGGCCCTATTGAATAATGAATGTTTTGAATTTTCTCCAAAAGTAAAGTAGTTGCAAACTCATCCTTTTAGAAACTTGTTTGGGCTGTTGAGAGGAGTAAAAAACCATCAAAAATTTCAATCCTGCATGATTTTACCAAGAAATGTGATTCTTCATTCAAAACCTGATTTTTGCTATTGGGCTCTATTGAATAGTGAATGTTTTGAATTTTCTCCAAAAGTAAAGTAGTTGCAAACTCATGCTTTTAGAGACTTGTTTGGGCTCATGAGAGGAGTAGAAAAACATCAAAAATTTCAGTCCTGCATGATTCTACCAAGAAATGTGTGTTCATTGAAACCGCTGGTTTTTGATAGTTTGGGCCCTATTGAATAATGAATGTTTTGAATTTTCTCCAAAAGTAAAGTAGTTGCAAACTCATCCTTTTAGAAACTTGTTTGGGCTGTTGAGAGGAGTAAAAAACCATCAAAAATTTCAATCCTGCATGATTTTACCAAGAAATGTGATTCTTCATTCAAAACCTGATTTTTGCTATTGGGCTCTATTGAATAATGAATGTTTTGAATTTTCTCCAAAAGTAAAGTAGTTGCAAACTCATGCTTTTAGAGACTTGTTTGGGCTCATGAGAGGAGTAGAAAAACATCAAAAATTTCAGTCCTGCATGATTCTACCAAGAAATGTGTGTTCATTGAAACCGCTGGTTTTTGATAGTTTGGGCCCTATTGAATAATGAATGTTTTGAATTTTCTCCAAAAGTAAAGTAGTTGCAAACTCATCCTTTTAGAAACTTGTTTGGGCTGTTGAGAGGAGTAAAAAACCATCAAAAATTTCAATCCTGCATGATTCTACCAAGAAATGTGATTCTTCATTCAAAACGCTGGTTTTTGCTATTGGGCTCTTTTGAGTAATGAATGTTTTGAATTTTCTCCAAAAGTAAAGTAGTTGCAAACTCATGCTTTTAGAGACTTGTTTGGGCTCATGAGAGGAGTAGAAAAACATCAAAAATTTCAGTCCTGCATGATTCTACCAAGAAATGTGTGTTCATTCAAACCGCTGGTTTTTGATAGTTTGGGCCCTATTGAATAATGAATGTTTTGAATTTTCTCCAAAAGTAAAGTAGTTGCAAACTCATCCTTTTAGAAACTTGTTTGGGCTGTTGAGAGGAGTAAAAAACCATCAAAAATTTCAATCCTGCATGATTTTACCAAGAAATGTGATTCTTCATTCAAAACCTGATTTTTGCTATTGGGCTCTATTGAATAATGAATGTTTTGAATTTTCTCCAAAAGTAAAGTAGTTGCAAACTCATCCTTTTAGAAACTTGTTTGGGCTGTTGAGAGGAGTAAAAAACCATCAAAAATTTCAATCCTGCATGATTCTACCAAGAAATGTGATTCTTCATTCAAAACCTGATTTTTGCTATTGGGCTCTATTGAATAATGAATGTTTTGAATTTTCTCCAAAATTAAAGTAGTTGCAAACTCATGCTTTTAGAGCCTTGTTTGGGCTCATGAGAGGAGTAGAAAAACATCAAAAATTTCAGTCCTGCATGATTTTACCAAGAAATGTGTGTTCATTGAAACCGCTGGTTTTTGATAGTTTGGGCCCTATTGAATAATGAATGTTTTGAATTTTCTCCAAAAGTAAAGTAGTTGCAAACTCATCCTTTTAGAAACTTGTTTGGGCTGTTGAGAGGAGTAAAAAACCATCAAAAATTTCAATCCTGCATGATTCTACCAAGAAATGTGATTCTTCATTCAAAACGCTGGTTTTTGCTATTGGGCTCTTTTGAGTAATGAATGTTTTGAATTTTCTCCAAAAGTAAAGTAGTTGCAAACTCATGCTTTTAGAGACTTGTTTGGGCTCATGAGAGGAGTAGAAAAACATCAAAAATTTCAGTCCTGCATGATTCTACCAAGAAATGTGTGTTCATTGAAACCGCTGGTTTTTGATAGTTTGGGCCCTATTGAATAATGAATGTTTTGAATTTTCTCCAAAAGTAAAGTAGTTGCAAACTCATCCTTTTAGAAACTTGTTTGGGCTGTTGAGAGGAGTAAAAAACCATCAAAAATTTCAATCCTGCATGATTCTACCAAGAAATGTGATTCTTCATTCAAAACGCTGGTTTTTGCTATTGGGCTCTTTTGAGTAATGAATGTTTTGAATTTTCTCCAAAAGTAAAGTAGTTGCAAACTCATGCTTTTAGAGACTTGTTTGGGCTCATGAGAGGAGTAGAAAAACATCAAAAATTTCAGTCCTGCATGATTCTACCAAGAAATGTGTGTTCATTGAAACCGCTGGTTTTTGATAGTTTGGGCCCTATTGAATAATGAATGTTTTGAATTTTCTCCAAAAGTAAAGTAGTTGCAAACTCATCCTTTTAGAAACTTGTTTGGGCTGTTGAGAGGAGTAAAAAACCATCAAAAATTTCAATCCTGCATGATTCTACCAAGAAATGTGATTCTTCATTCAAAACCTGATTTTTGCTATTGGGCTCTATTGAATAATGAATGTTTTGAATTTTCTCCAAAAGTAAAGTAGTTGCAAACTCATGCTTTTAGAGACTTGTTTGGGCTCATGAGAGGAGTAGAAAAACATCAAAAATTTCAGTCCTGCATGATTCTACCAAGAAATGTGTGTTCATTGAAACCGCTGGTTTTTGATAGTTTGGGCCCTATTGAATAATGAATGTTTTGAATTTTCTCCAAAAGTAAAGTAGTTGCAAACTCATCCTTTTAGAAACTTGTTTGGGCTGTTGAGAGGAGTAAAAAACCATCAAAAATTTTAATCCTGCATGATTCTACCAAGAAATGTGATTCTTCATTCAAAACGCTGGTTTTTGCTATTGGGCTCTTTTGAGTAATGAATGTTTTGAATTTTCTCCAAAAGTAAAGTAGTTGCAAACTCATGCTTTTAGAGACTTGTTTGGGCTCATGAGAGGAGTAGAAAAACATCAAAAATTTCAGTCCTGCATGATTCTACCAAGAAATGTGTGTTCATTCAAACCGCTGGTTTTTGATAGTTTGGGCCCTATTGAATAATGAATGTTTTGAATTTTCTCCAAAAGTAAAGTAGTTGCAAACTCATCCTTTTAGAAACTTGTTTGGGCTGTTGAGAGGAGTAAAAAACCATCAAAAATTTCAATCCTGCATGATTTTACCAAGAAATGTGATTCTTCATTCAAAACCTGATTTTTGCTATTGGGCTCTATTGAATAATGAATGTTTTGAATTTTCTCCAAAAGTAAAGTAGTTGCAAACTCATCCTTTTAGAAACTTGTTTGGGCTGTTGAGAGGAGTAAAAAACCATCAAAAATTTCAATCCTGCATGATTCTACCAAGAAATGTGATTCTTCATTCAAAACCTGATTTTTGCTATTGGGCTCTATTGAATAATGAATGTTTTGAATTTTCTCCAAAATTAAAGTAGTTGCAAACTCATGCTTTTAGAGACTTGTTTGGGCTCATGAGAGGAGTAGAAAAACATCAAAAATTTCAGTCCTGCATGATTTTACCAAGAAATGTGTGTTCATTGAAACCGCTGGTTTTTGATAGTTTGGGCCCTATTGAATAATGAATGTTTTGAATTTTCTCCAAAAGTAAAGTAGTTGCAAACTCATCCTTTTAGAAACTTGTTTGGGCTGTTGAGAGGAGTAAAAAACCATCAAAAATTTCAATCCTGCATGATTCTACCAAGAAATGTGATTCTTCATTCAAAACGCTGGTTTTTGCTATTGGGCTCTTTTGAGTAATGAATGTTTTGAATTTTCTCCAAAAGTAAAGTAGTTGCAAACTCATGCTTTTAGAGACTTGTTTGGGCTCATGAGAGGAGTAGAAAAACATCAAAAATTTCAGTCCTGCATGATTCTACCAAGAAATGTGTGTTCATTGAAACCGCTGGTTTTTGATAGTTTGGGCCCTATTGAATAATGAATGTTTTGAATTTTCTCCAAAAGTAAAGTAGTTACAAACTCATCCTTTTAGAAACTTGTTTGGGCTGTTGAGAGGAGTAAAAAACCATCAAAAATTTCAATCCTGCATGATTCTACAAAGAAATGTGATTCTTCATTCAAAACCTGATTTTTGCTATTGGGCTCTATTGAATAATGAATGTTTTGAATTTTCTCCAAAAGTAAAGTAGTTGCAAACTCATGCTTTTAGAGACTTGTTTGGGCTCATGAGAGGAGTAGAAAAACATCAAAAATTTCAGTCCTGCATGATTCTACCAAGAAATGTGTGTTCATTGAAACCGCTGGTTTTTGATAGTTTGGGCCCTATTGAATAATGAATGTTTTGAATTTTCTCCAAAAGTAAAGTAGTTGCAAACTCATCCTTTTAGAAACTTGTTTGGGCTGTTGAGAGGAGTAAAAAACCATCAAAAATTTCAATCCTGCATGATTCTACCAAGAAATGTGATTCTTCATTCAAAACGCTGGTTTTTGCTATTGGGCTCTTTTGAGTAATGAATGTTTTGAATTTTCTCCAAAAGTAAAGTAGTTGCAAACTCATGCTTTTAGAGACTTGTTTGGGCTCATGAGAGGAGTAGAAAAACATCAAAAATTTCAGTCCTGCATGATTCTACCAAGAAATGTGTGTTCATTCAAACCGCTGGTTTTTGATAGTTTGGGCCCTATTGAATAATGAATGTTTTGAATTTTCTCCAAAAGTAAAGTAGTTGCAAACTCATCCTTTTAGAAACTTGTTTGGGCTGTTGAGAGGAGTAAAAAACCATCAAAAATTTCAATCCTGCATGATTCTACCAAGAAATGTGATTCTTCATTCAAAACGCTGGTTTTTGCTATTGGGCTCTATTGAATAATGAATGTTTTGAATTTTCTCCAAAAGTAAAGTAGTTGCAAACTCATCCTTTTAGAGACTTGTTTGGGCTCATGAGAGGAGTAGAAAAACATCAAAAATTTCAGTACTGCACGATTCTACCAAGAAATGTGTGTTCATTCAAACCGCTGGTTTTTGATATTTTGGGCCCTATTGAATAATGAATGTTTTGAATTTTCTCCAAAAGTAAAGTAGTTGCAAACTCATCCTCTTAGAAACTTGTTTGGGCTGTTGAGAGGAGTAAAAAACCATCAAAAATTTCAATCCTGCATGATTCTACCAAGAAATGTGATTCTTCATTCAAAACCTGATTTTTGCTATTGGGCTCTATTGAATAATGAATGTTTTGAATTTTCTCCAAAAGTAAAGTAGTTGCAAACTCATGCTTTTAGAGACTTGTTTGGGCTCATGAGAGGAGTAGAAAAACATCAAAAATTTCAGTCCTGCATGATTCTACCAAGAAATGTGTGTTCATTGAAACCGCTGGTTTTTGATAGTTTGGGCCCTATTGAATAATGAATGTTTTGAATTTTCTCCAAAAGTAAAGTAGTTGCAAACTCATCCTTTTAGAAACTTGTTTGGGCTGTTGAGAGGAGTAAAAAACCATCAAAAATTTCAATCCTGCATGATTCTACAAAGAAATGTGATTCTTCATTCAAAACCTGATTTTTGCTATTGGGCTCTATTGAATAATGAATGTTTTGAATTTTCTCCAAAAGTAAAGTAGTTGCAAACTCATGCTTTTAGAGACTTGTTTGGGCTCATGAGAGGAGTAGAAAAACATCAACAATTTCAGTCCTGCATGATTCTACCAAGAAATGTGTGTTCATTGAAACCGCTGGTTTTTGATAGTTTGGGCCCTATTGAATAATGAATGTTTTGAATTTTCTCCAAAAGTAAAGTAGTTGCAAACTCATCCTTTTAGAAACTTGTTTGGGCTGTTGAGAGGAGTAAAAAACCATCAAAAATTTCAATCCTGCATGATTTTACCAAGAAATGTGATTCTTCATTCAAAACCTGATTTTTGCTATTGGGCTCTATTGAATAATGAATGTTTTGAATTTTCTCCAAAAGTAAAGTAGTTGCAAACTCATGCTTTTAGAGACTTGTTTGGGCTCATGAGAGGAGTAGAAAAACATCAAAAATTTCAGTCCTGCATGATTCTACCAAGAAATGTGTGTTCATTGAAACCGCTGGTTTTTGATAGTTTGGGCCCTATTGAATAATGAATGTTTTGAATTTTCTCCAAAAGTAAAGTAGTTGCAAACTCATGCTTTTAGAGACTTGTTTGGGCTGTTGAGAGGAGTAAAAAACCATCAAAAATTTCAATCCTGCATGATTCTACCAAGAAATGTGATTCTTCATTCAAAACGCTGGTTTTTGCTATTGGGCTCTATTGAATAATGAATGTTTTGAATTTTCTCCAAAAGTAAAGTAGTTGCAAACTCATCCTTTTAGAGACTTGTTTGGGCTCATGAGAGGAGTAGAAAAACATCAAAAATTTCAGTTCTGCACGATTCTACCAAGAAATGTGTGTTCATTCAAACCGCTGGTTTTTGATATTTTGGGCCCTATTGAATAATGAATGTTTTGAATTTTCTCCAAAAGTAAAGTAGTTGCAAACTCATCCTTTTAGAAACTTGTTTGGGCTGTTGAGAGGAGTAAAAAACCATCAAAAATTTCAATCCTGCATGATTCTACCAAGAAATGTGATTCTTCATTCAAAACCTGATTTTTGCTATTGGGCTCTATTGAATAATGAATGTTTTGAATTTTCTCCAAAAGTAAAGTAGTTGCAAACTCATGCTTTTAGAGACTTGTTTGGGCTCATGGAGGAGTAGAAAAACATCAAAAATTTCAGTTCTGCATGATTCTACCAAGAAATGTGTGTTCATTGAAACCGCTGGTTTTTGATAGTTTGGGCCCTATTGAATAATGAATGTTTTGAATTTTCTCCAAAAGTAAAGTAGTTGCAAACTCATCCTTTTAGAAACTTGTTTGGGCTGTTGAGAGGAGTAAAAAACCATCAAAAATTTCAATCCTGCATGATTCTACCAAGAAATGTGATTCTTCATTCAAAACCTGATTTTTGCTATTGGGCTCTATTGAATAATGAATGTTTTGAATTTTCTCCAAAAGTAAAGTAGTTGCAAACTCATGCTTTTAGAGACTTGTTTGGGCTCATGAGAGGAGTAGAAAAACATCAAAAATTTCAGTCCTGCATGATTCTACCAAGAAATGTGTGTTCATTGAAACCGCTGGTTTTTGATAGTTTGGGCCCTATTGAATAATGAATGTTTTGAATTTTCTCCAAAAGTAAAGTAGTTGCAAACTCATCCTTTTAGAAACTTGTTTGGGCTGTTGAGAGGAGTAAAAAACCATCAAAAATTTCAATCCTGCATGATTCTACCAAGAAATGTGATTCTTCATTCAAAACCTGATTTTTGCTATTGGGCTCTATTGAATAATGAATGTTTTGAATTTTCTCCAAAAGTAAAGTAGTTGCAAACTCATGCTTTTAGAGACTTGTTTGGGCTCATGAGAGGAGTAGAAAAACATCAAAAATTTCAGTCCTGCATGATTCTACCAAGAAATGTGTGTTCATTGAAACCGCTGGTTTTTGATAGTTTGGGCCCTATTGAATAATGAATGTTTTGAATTTTCTCCAAAAGTAAAGTAGTTGCAAACTCATCCTTTTAGAAACTTGTTTGGGCTGTTGAGAGGAGTAAAAAACCATCAAAAATTTCAATCCTGCATGATTCTACCAAGAAATGTGATTCTTCATTCAAAACGCTGGTTTTTGCTATTGGGCTCTTTTGAGTAATGAATGTTTTGAATTTTCTCCAAAAGTAAAGTAGTTGCAAACTCATGCTTTTAGAGACTTGTTTGGGCTCATGAGAGGAGTAGAAAAACATCAAAAATTTCAGTCCTGCATGATTCTACCAAGAAATGTGTGTTCATTCAAACCGCTGGTTTTTGATAGTTTGGGCCCTATTGAATAATGAATGTTTTGAATTTTCTCCAAAAGTAAAGTAGTTGCAAACTCATCCTTTTAGAAACTTGTTTGGGCTGTTGAGAGGAGTAAAAAACCATCAATAATTTCAATCCTGCATGATTTTACCAAGAAATGTGATTCTTCATTCAAAACCTGATTTTTGCTATTGGGCTCTATTGAATAATGAATGTTTTGACTTTTCTCCAAAAGTAAAGTAGTTGCAAACTCATGCTTTTAGAGACTTGTTTGGGCTCATGAGAGGAGTAGAAAAACATCAAAAATTTCAGTCCTGCATGATTCTACCAAGAAATGTGTGTTCATTGAAACCGCTGGTTTTTGATAGTTTGGGCCCTATTGAATAATGAATGTTTTGAATTTTCTCCAAAAGTAAAGTAGTTGCAAACTCATCCTTTTAGAAACTTGTTTGGGCTGTTGAGAGGAGTAAAAAACCATCAAAAATTTCAATCCTGCATGATTCTACCAAGAAATGTGATTCTTCATTCAAAACGCTGGTTTTTGCTATTGGGCTCTTTTGAGTAATGAATGTTTTGAATTTTCTCCAAAAGTAAAGTAGTTGCAAACTCATGCTTTTAGAGACTTGTTTGGGCTCATGAGAGGAGTAGAAAAACATCAAAAATTTCAGTCCTGCATGATTCTACCAAGAAATGTGTGTTCATTGAAACCGCTGGTTTTTGATAGTTTGGGCCCTATTGAATAATGAATGTTTTGAATTTTCTCCAAAAGTAAAGTAGTTGCAAACTCATCCTTTTAGAAACTTGTTTGGGCTGTTGAGAGGAGTAAAAAACCATCAATAATTTCAATCCTGCATGATTTTACCAAGAAATGTGATTCTTCATTCAAAACCTGATTTTTGCTATTGGGCTCTATTGAATAATGAATGTTTTGAATTTTCTCCAAAAGTAAAGTAGTTGCAAACTCATGCTTTTAGAGACTTGTTTGGGCTCATGAGAGGAGTAGAAAAACATCAAAAATTTCAGTCCTGCATGATTCTACCAAGAAATGTGTGTTCATTGAAACCGCTGGTTTTTGATAGTTTGGGCCCTATTGAATAATGAATGTTTTGAATTTTCTCCAAAAGTAAAGTAGTTGCAAACTCATCCTTTTAGAAACTTGTTTGGGCTGTTGAGAGGAGTAAAAAACCATCAAAAATTTCAATCCTGCATGATTCTACCAAGAAATGTGATTCTTCATTCTAAACGCTGGTTTTTGCTATTGGGCTCTTTTGAGTAATGAATGTTTTGAATTTTCTCCAAAAGTAAAGTAGTTGCAAACTCATGCTTTTAGAGACTTGTTTGGGCTCATGAGAGGAGTAGAAAAACATCAAAAATTTCAGTCCTGCATGATTCTACCAAGAAATGTGTGTTCATTCAAACCGCTGGTTTTTGATAGTTTGGGCCCTATTGAATAATGAATGTTTTGAATTTTCTCCAAAAGTAAAGTAGTTGCAAACTCATCCTTTTAGAAACTTGTTTGGGCTGTTGAGAGGAGTAAAAAACCATCAATAATTTCAATCCTGCATGATTTTACCAAGAAATGTGATTCTTCATTCAAAACCTGATTTTTGCTATTGGGCTCTATTGAATAATGAATGTTTTGACTTTTCTCCAAAAGTAAAGTAGTTGCAAACTCATGCTTTTAGAGACTTGTTTGGGCTCATGAGAGGAGTAGAAAAACATCAAAAATTTCAGTCCTGCATGATTCTACCAAGAAATGTGTGTTCATTGAAACCGCTGGTTTTTGATAGTTTGGGCCCTATTGAATAATGAATGTTTTGAATTTTCTCCAAAAGTAAAGTAGTTGCAAACTCATCCTTTTAGAAACTTGTTTGGGCTGTTGAGAGGAGTAAAAAACCATCAAAAATTTCAATCCTGCATGATTCTACCAAGAAATGTGATTCTTCATTCAAAACGCTGGTTTTTGCTATTGGGCTCTTTTGAGTAATGAATGTTTTGAATTTTCTCCAAAAGTAAAGTAGTTGCAAACTCATGCTTTTAGAGACTTGTTTGGGCTCATGAGAGGAGTAGAAAAACATCAAAAATTTCAGTCCTGCATGATTCTACCAAGAAATGTGTGTTCATTGAAACCGCTGGTTTTTGATAGTTTGGGCCCTATTGAATAATGAATGTTTTGAATTTTCTCCAAAAGTAAAGTAGTTGCAAACTCATCCTTTTAGAAACTTGTTTGGGCTGTTGAGAGGAGTAAAAAACCATCAATAATTTCAATCCTGCATGATTTTACCAAGAAATGTGATTCTTCATTCAAAACCTGATTTTTGCTATTGGGCTCTATTGAATAATGAATGTTTTGAATTTTCTCCAAAAGTAAAGTAGTTGCAAACTCATGCTTTTAGAGACTTGTTTGGGCTCATGAGAGGAGTAGAAAAACATCAAAAATTTCAGTCCTGCATGATTCTACCAAGAAATGTGTGTTCATTGAAACCGCTGGTTTTTGATAGTTTGGGCCCTATTGAATAATGAATGTTTTGAATTTTCTCCAAAAGTAAAGTAGTTGCAAACTCATCCTTTTAGAAACTTGTTTGGGCTGTTGAGAGGAGTAAAAAACCATCAAAAATTTCAATCCTGCATGATTCTACCAAGAAATGTGATTCTTCATTCAAAACGCTGGTTTTTGCTATTGGGCTCTTTTGAGTAATGAATGTTTTGAATTTTCTCCAAAAGTAAAGTAGTTGCAAACTCATGCTTTTAGAGACTTGTTTGGGCTCATGAGAGGAGTAGAAAAACATCAAAAATTTCAGTCCTGCATGATTCTACCAAGAAATGTGTGTTCATTGAAACCGCTGGTTTTTGATAGTTTGGGCCCTATTGAATAATGAATGTTTTGAATTTTCTCCAAAAGTAAAGTAGTTGCAAACTCATCCTTTTAGAAACTTGTTTGGGCTGTTGAGAGGAGTAAAAAACCATCAAAAATTTCAATCCTGCATGATTCTACCAAGAAATGTGATTCTTCATTCAAAACCTGATTTTTGCTATTGGGCTCTATTGAATAATGAATGTTTTGAATTTTCTCCAAAAGTAAAGTAGTTGCAAACTCATGCTTTTAGAGACTTGTTTGGGCTCATGAGAGGAGTAGAAAAACATCAAAAATTTCAGTCCTGCATGATTCTACCAAGAAATGTGTGTTCATTGAAACCGCTGGTTTTTGATAGTTTGGGCCCTATTGAATAATGAATGTTTTGAATTTTCTCCAAAAGTAAAGTAGTTGCAAACTCATCCTTTTAGAAACTTGTTTGGGCTGTTGAGAGTAGTAAAAAACCATCAAAAATTTCAATCCTGCATAATTCTACCAAGAAATGTGATTCTTCATTCAAAACGCTGGTTTTTGCTATTGGGCTCTATTGAATAATGAATGTTTTGAATTTTCTCCAAAAGTAAAGTAGTTGCAAACTCATGCTTTTAGAGACTTGCTTGGGCTCATGAGAGGAGTAGAAAAACATCAAAAATTTCAGTCCTGCATGACTCTACCAAGAAATGTGTGTTCATTGAAACCGCTGGTTTTTGATAGTTTGGGCCCTATTGAATAATGAATGTTTTGAATTTTCTCCAAAAGTAAAGTAGTTGCAAACTCATCCTTTTAGAAACTTGTTTGGGCTGTTGAGAGGAGTAAAAAACCATCAAAAATTTCAATCCTGCATGATTTTACCAAGAAATGTGATTCTTCATTCAAAACCTGATTTTTGCTATTGGGCTCTATTGAATAATGAATGTTTTGAATTTTCTCCAAAAGTAAAGTAGTTGCAAACTCATGCTTTTAGAGACTTGTTTGGGCTCATGAGAGGAGTAGAAAAACATCAAAAATTTCAGTCCTGCATGATTCTACCAAGAAATGTGTGTTCATTCAAACAGCCGGTTTTTGATAGTTTGGGCCCTATTGAATAATGAATGTTTTGAATTTTCTCCAAAAGTAAAGTAGTTACAAACTCATCCTTTTAGAAACTTGTTTGGGCTGTTGAGAGGAGTAAAAAACCATCAAAAATTTCAATCCTGCATGATTCTACAAAGAAATGTGATTCTTCATTCAAAACCTGATTTTTGCTATTGGGCTCTATTGAATAATGAATGTTTTGAATTTTCTCCAAAAGTAAAGTAGTTGCAAACTCATGCTTTTAGAGACTTGTTTGGGCTCATGAGAGGAGTAGAAAAACATCAAAAATTTCAGTCCTGCATGATTCTACCAAGAAATGTGTGTTCATTGAAACCGCTGGTTTTTGATAGTTTGGGCCCTATTGAATAATGAATGTTTTGAATTTTCTCCAAAAGTAAAGTAGTTGCAAACTCATCCTTTTAGAAACTTGTTTGGGCTGTTGAGAGGAGTAAAAAACCATCAAAAATTTCAATCCTGCATGATTCTACCAAGAAATGTGATTCTTCATTCAAAACGCTGGTTTTTACTATTGGGCTCTTTTGAGTAATGAATGTTTTGAATTTTCTCCAAAAGTAAAGTAGTTGCAAACTCATGCTTTTAGAGACTTGTTTGGGCTCATGAGAGGAGTAGAAAAACATCAAAAATTTCAGTCCTGCATGATTCTACCAAGAAATGTGTGTTCATTGAAACCGCTGGTTTTTGATAGTTTGGGCCCTATTGAATAATGAATGTTTTGAATTTTCTCCAAAAGTAAAGTAGTTGCAAACTCATCCTTTTAGAAACTTGTTTGGGCTGTTGAGAGGAGTAAAAAACCATCAAAAATTTCAATCCTGCATGATTCTACCAAGAAATGTGATTCTTCATTCAAAACCTGATTTTTGCTATTGGGCTCTATTGAATAATGAATGTTTTGAATTTTCTCCAAAAGTAAAGTAGTTGCAAACTCATGCTTTTAGAGACTTGTTTGGGCTCATGAGAGGAGTAGAAAAACATCAAAAATTTCAGTCCTGCATGATTCTACCAAGAAATATGTGTTCATTCAAACCGCTGGTTTTTGATAGTTTGGGCTCTATTGAATAATGAATGTTTTGAATTTTCTCCAAAAGTAAAGTAGTTGCAAACTCATCCTTTTAGAAACTTGTTTGGGCTGTTGAGAGGAGTAAAAAACCATCAAAAATTTCAATCCTGCATGATTTTACCAAGAAATGTGATTCTTCATTCAAAACCTGATTTTTGCTATTGGGCTCTATTGAATAGTGAATGTTTTGAATTTTCTCCAAAAGTAAAGTAGTTGCAAACTCATGCTTTTAGAGACTTGTTTGGGCTCATGAGAGGAGTAGAAAAACATCAAAAATTTCAGTCCTGCATGATTCTACCAAGAAATGTGTGTTCATTGAAACCGCTGGTTTTTGATAGTTTGGGCCCTATTGAATAATGAATGTTTTGAATTTTCTCCAAAAGTAAAGTAGTTGCAAACTCATCCTTTTAGAAACTTGTTTGGGCTGTTGAGAGTAGTAAAAAACCATCAAAAATTTCAATCCTGCATAATTCTACCAAGAAATGTGATTCTTCATTCAAAACGCTGGTTTTTGCTATTGGGCTCTATTGAATAATGAATGTTTTGAATTTTCTCCAAAAGTAAAGTAGTTGCAAACTCATGCTTTTAGAGACTTGTTTGGGCTCATGAGAGGAGTAGAAAAACATCAAAAATTTCAGTCCTGCATGACTCTACCAAGAAATGTGTGTTCATTGAAACCGCTGGTTTTTGATAGTTTGGGCCCTATTGAATAATGAATGTTTTGAATTTTCTCCAAAAGTAAAGTAGTTGCAAACTCATCCTTTTAGAAACTTGTTTGGGCTGTTGAGAGGAGTAAAAAACCATCAAAAATTTCAATCCTGCATGATTTTACCAAGAAATGTGATTCTTCATTCAAAACCTGATTTTTGCTATTGGGCTCTATTGAATAATGAATGTTTTGAATTTTCTCCAAAAGTAAAGTAGTTGCAAACTCATGCTTTTAGAGACTTGTTTGGGCTCATGGGAGGAGTAGAAAAACATCAAAAATTTCAGTCCTGCATGATTCTACCAAGAAATGTGTGTTCATTGAAACCGCTGGTTTTTGATAGTTTGGGCCCTATTGAATAATGAATGTTTTGAATTTTCTCCAAAAGTAAAGTAGTTGCAAACTCATCCTTTTAGAAACTTGTTTGGGCTGTTGAGAGGAGTAAAAAACCATTAAAAATTTCAATCCTGCATGATTCTACCAAGAAATGTGATTCTTCATTCAAAACGCTGGTTTTTGCTATTGGGCTCTTTTGAGTAATGAATGTTTTGAATTTTCTCCAAAAGTAAAGTAGTTGCAAACTCATGCTTTTAGAGACTTGTTTGGGCTCATGAGAGGAGTAGAAAAACATCAAAAATTTCAGTCCTGCATGATTCTACCAAGAAATGTGTGTTCATTCAAACCGCTGGTTTTTGATAGTTTGGGCCCTATTGAATAATGAATGTTTTGAATTTTCTCCAAAAGTAAAGTAGTTGCAAACTCATCCTTTTAGAAACTTGTTTGGGCTGTTGAGAGGAGTAAAAAACCATCAAAAATTTCAATCCTGCATGATTCTACCAAGAAATGTGATTCTTCATTCAAAACGCTGTTTTTTGCTATTGGGCTCTATTGAATAATGAATGTTTTGAATTTTCTCCAAAAGTAAAGTAGTTGCAAACTCATCCTTTTAGAGACTTGTTTGGGCTCATGAGAGGAGTAGAAAAACATCAAAAATTTCAGTCCTGCACGATTCTACCAAGAAATGTGTGTTCATTCAAACCGCTGGTTTTTGATATTTTGGGCCCTATTGAGTAATGAATGTTTTGAATTTTCTCCAAAAGTAAAGTAGTTGCAAACTCATCCTTTTAGAAACTTGTTTGGGCTGTTGAGAGGAGTAAAAAACCATCAAAAATTTCAATCCTGCATGATTCTACCAAGAAATGTGATTCTTCATTCAAAACCTGATTTTTGCTATTGGGCTCTATTGAATAATGAATGTTTTGAATTTTCTCCAAAAGTAAAGTAGTTGCAAACTCATGCTTTTAGAGACTTGTTTGGGCTCATGAGAGGAGTAGAAAAACATCAAAAATTTCAGTCCTGCATGATTCTACCAAGAAATGTGTGTTCATTGAAACCGCTGGTTTTTGATAGTTTGGGCCCTATTGAATAATGAATGTTTTGAATTTTCTCCAAAAGTAAAGTAGTTGCAAACTCATCCTTTTAGAAACTTGTTTGGGCTGTTGAGAGGAGTAAAAAACCATCAAAAATTTCAATCCTGCATGATTCTACCAAGAAATGTGATTCTTCATTCAAAACCTGATTTTTGCTATTGGGCTCTATTGAATAATGAATGTTTTGAATTTTCTCCAAAAGTAAAGTAGTTGCAAACTCATGCTTTTAGAGACTTGTTTGGGCTCATGAGAGGAGTAGAAAAACATCAAAAATTTCAGTCCTGCATGATTCTACCAAGAAATGTGTGTTCATTGAAACCGCTGGTTTTTGATAGTTTGGGCCCTATTGAATAATGAATGTTTTGAATTTTCTCCAAAAGTAAAGTAGTTGCAAACTCATCCTTTTAGAAACTTGTTTGGGCTGTTGAGAGGAGTAAAAAACCATCAAAAATTTCAATCCTGCATGATTCTACCAAGAAATGTGATTCTTCATTCAAAACGCTGGTTTTTGCTATTGGGCTCTTTTGAGTAATGAATGTTTTGAATTTTCTCCAAAAGTAAAGTAGTTGCAAACTCATGCTTTTAGAGACTTGTTTGGGCTCATGAGAGGAGTAGAAAAACATCAAAAATTTCAGTCCTGCATGATTCTACCAAGAAATGTGTGTTCATTCAAACCGCTGGTTTTTGATAGTTTGGGCCCTATTGAATAATGAATGTTTTGAATTTTCTCCAAAAGTAAAGTAGTTGCAAACTCATCCTTTTAGAAACTTGTTTGGGCTGTTGAGAGGAGTAAAAAACCATCAATAATTTCAATCCTGCATGATTTTACCAAGAAATGTGATTCTTCATTCAAAACCTGATTTTTGCTATTGGGCTCTATTGAATAATGAATGTTTTGAATTTTCTCCAAAAGTAAAGTAGTTGCAAACTCATGCTTTTAGAGACTTGTTTGGGCTCATGAGAGGAGTAGAAAAACATCAAAAATTTCAGTCCTGCATGATTCTACCAAGAAATGTGTGTTCATTGAAACCGCTGGTTTTTGATAGTTTGGGCCCTATTGAATAATGAATGTTTTGAATTTTCTCCAAAAGTAAAGTAGTTGCAAACTCATCCTGTTAGAAACTTGTTTGGGCTGTTGAGAGGAGTAAAAAACCATCAAAAATTTCAATCCTGCATGATTCTACCAAGAAATGTGATTCTTCATTCAAAACGCTGGTTTTTGCTATTGGGCTCTTTTGAGTAATGAATGTTTTGAATTTTCTCCAAAAGTAAAGTAGTTGCAAACTCATGCTTTTAGAGACTTGTTTGGGCTCATGAGAGGAGTAGAAAAACATCAAAAATTTCAGTCCTGCATGATTCTACCAAGAAATGTGTGTTCATTGAAACCGCTGGTTTTTGATAGTTTGGGCCCTATTGAATAATGAATGTTTTGAATTTTCTCCAAAAGTAAAGTAGTTGCAAACTCATCCTTTTAGAAACTTGTTTGGGCTGTTGAGAGGAGTAAAAAACCATCAAAAATTTCAATCCTGCATGATTCTACCAAGAAATGTGATTCTTCATTCAAAACCTGATTTTTGCTATTGGGCTCTATTGAATAATGAATGTTTTGAATTTTCTCCAAAAGTAAAGTAGTTGCAAACTCATGCTTTTAGAGACTTGTTTGGGCTCATGAGAGGAGTAGAAAAACATCAAAAATTTCAGTCCTGCATGATTCTACCAAGAAATGTGTGTTCATTGAAACCGCTGGTTTTTGATAGTTTGGGCCCTATTGAATAATGAATGTTTTGAATTTTCTCCAAAAGTAAAGTAGTTGCAAACTCATCCTTTTAGAAACTTGTTTGGGCTGTTGAGAGGAGTAAAAAACCATCAAAAATTTCAATCCTGCATGATTCTACCAAGAAATGTGATTCTTCATTCAAAACGCTGGTTTTTGCTATTGGGCTCTTTTGAGTAATGAATGTTTTGAATTTTCTCCAAAAGTAAAGTAGTTGCAAACTCATGCTTTTAGAGACTTGTTTGGGCTCATGAGAGGAGTAGAAAAACATCAAAAATTTCAGTCCTGCATGATTCTACCAAGAAATGTGTGTTCATTCAAACCGCTGGTTTTTGATAGTTTGGGCCCTATTGAATAATGAATGTTTTGAATTTTCTCCAAAAGTAAAGTAGTTGCAAACTCATCCTTTTAGAAACTTGTTTGGGCTGTTGAGAGGAGTAAAAAACCATCAATAATTTCAATCCTGCATGATTTTACCAAGAAATGTGATTCTTCATTCAAAACCTGATTTTTGCTATTGGGCTCTATTGAATAATGAATGTTTTGAATTTTCTCCAAAAGTAAAGTAGTTGCAAACTCATCCTTTTAGAAACTTGTTTGGGCTGTTGAGAGGAGTAAAAAACCATCAAAAATTTCAATCCTGCATGATTCTACCAAGGAATGTGATTCTTCATTCAAAACCTGATTTTTGCTATTGGGCTCTATTGAATAATGAATGTTTTGAATTTTCTCCAAAAGTAAAGTAGTTGCAAACTCATGCTTTTAGAGACTTGTTTGGGCTCATGAGAGGAGTAGAAAAACATCAAAAATTTCAGTCCTGCATGATTTTCCCAAGAAATGTGTGTTCATTGAAACCGCTGGTTTTTGATAGTTTGGGCCCTATTGAATAATGAATGTTTTGAATTTTCTCCAAAAGTAAAGTAGTTGCAAACTCATCCTTTTAGAAACTTGTTTGGGCTGTTGAGAGGAGTAAAAAACCATCAAAAATTTCAATCCTGCATGATTCTACCAAGAAATGTGATTCTTCATTCAAAACGCTGGTTTTTGCTATTGGGCTCTTTTGAGTAATGAATGTTTTGAATTTTCTCCAAAAGTAAAGTAGTTGCAAACTCATGCTTTTAGAGACTTGTTTGGGCTCATGAGTGGAGTAGAAAAACATCAAAAATTTCAGTCCTGCATGATTCTACCAAGAAATGTGTGTTCATTGAAACCGCTGGTTTTTGATAGTTTGGGCCCTATTGAATAATGAATGTTTTGAATTCTCTCCAAAAGTAAAGTAGTTACAAACTCATCCTTTTAGAAACTTGTTTGGGCTGTTGAGAGGAGTAAAAAACCATCAAAAATTTCAATCCTGCATGATTCTACAAAGAAATGTGATTCTTCATTCAAAACCTGATTTTTGCTATTGGGCTCTATTGAATAATGAATGTTTTGAATTTTCTCCAAAAGTAAAGTAGTTGCAAACTCATGCTTTTAGAGACTTGTTTGGGCTCATGAGAGGAGTAGAAAAACATCAAAAATTTCAGTCCTGCATGATTCTACCAAGAAATGTGTGTTCATTGAAACCGCTGGTTTTTGATAGTTTGGGCCCTATTGAATAATGAATGTTTTGAATTTTCTCCAAAAGTAAAGTAGTTGCAATCTCATCCTTTTAGAAACTTGTTTGGGCTGTTGAGAGGAGTAAAAAACCATCAAAAATTTCAATCCTGCATGATTCTACCAAGAAATGTGATTCTTCATTCAAAACGCTGGTTTTTGCTATTGGGCTCTTTTGAGTAATGAATGTTTTGAATTTTCTCCAAAAGTAAAGTAGTTGCAAACTCATGCTTTTAGAGACTTGTTTGGGCTCATGAGAGGAGTAGAAAAACATCAAAAATTTCAGTCCTGCATGATTCTACCAAGAAATGTGTGTTCATTCAAACCGCTGGTTTTTGATAGTTTGGGCCCTATTGAATAATGAATGTTTTGAATTTTCTCCAAAAGTAAAGTAGTTGCAAACTCATCCTTTTAGAAACTTGTTTGGGCTGTTGAGAGGAGTAAAAAACCATCAAAAATTTCAATCCTGCATGATTCTACCAAGAAATGTGATTCTTCATTCAAAACCTGATTTTTGCTATTGGGCTCTATTGAATAATGAATGTTTTGAATTTTCTCCAAAAGTAAAGTAGTTGCAAACTCATGCTTTTAGAGACTTGTTTGGGCTCATGAGAGGAGTAGAAAAACATCAAAAATTTCAGTCCTGCATGATTCTACCAAGAAATGTGTGTTCATTGAAACCGCTGGTTTTTGATAGTTTGGGCCCTATTGAATAATGAATGTTTTGAATTTTCTCCAAAAGTAAAGTAGTTGCAAACTCATCCTTTTAGAAACTTGTTTGGGCTGTTGAGAGGAGTAAAAAACCATCAAAAATTTCAATCCTGCATGATTCTACCAAGAAATGTGATTCTTCATTCAAAACGCTGGTTTTTGCTATTGGGCTCTTTTGAGTAATGAATGTTTTGAATTTTCTCCAAAAGTAAAGTAGTTGCAAACTCATGCTTTTATAGACTTGTTTGGGCTCATGAGAGGAGTAGAAAAACATCAAAAATTTCAGTCCTGCATGATTCTACCAAGAAATGTGTGTTCATTCAAGCCGCTGGTTTTTGATAGTTTGGGCCCTATTGAATAATGAATGTTTTGAATTTTCTCCAAAAGTAAAGTAGTTGCAAACTCATCCTTTTAGAAACTTGTTTGGGCTGTTGAGAGGAGTAAAAAACCATCAAAAATTTCAATCCTGCATGATTCTACCAAGAAATGTGATTCTTCATTCAAAACCTGATTTTTGCTATTGGGCTCTATTGAATAATGAATGTTTTGAATTTTCTCCAAAAGTAAAGTAGTTGCAAACTCATGCTTTTAGAGACTTGTTTGGGCTCATGAGAGGAGTAGAAAAACATCAAAAATTTCAGTCCTGCATGATTCTACCAAGAAATGTGTGTTCATTGAAACCGCTGGTTTTTGATAGTTTGGGCCCTATTGAATAATGAATGTTTTGAATTTTCTCCAAAAGTAAAGTAGTTGCAAACTCATCCTTTTAGAAACTTGTTTGGGCTGTTGAGAGGAGTAAAAAACCATCAAAAATTTCAATCCTGCATGATTTTACCAAGAAATGTGATTCTTCATTCAAAACCTGATTTTTGCTATTGGGCTCTATTGAATAATGAATGTTTTGAATTTTCTCCAAAAGTAAAGTAGTTGCAAACTCATGCTTTTAGAGACTTGTTTGGGCTCATGAGAGGAGTAGAAAAACATCAAAAATTTCAGTCCTGCATGATTCTACCAAGAAATGTGTGTTCATTGAAACCGCTGGTTTTTGATAGTTTGGGCCCTATTGAATAATTAATGTTTTGAATTTTCTCCAAAAGTAAAGTAGTTGCAAACTCATCCTTTTAGAAACTTGTTTGGGCTGTTGAGAGGAGTAAAAAACCATCAAAAATTTCAATCCTGCATGATTCTACCAAGAAATGTGATTCTTCATTCAAAACGCTGGTTTTTGCTATTGGGCTCTTTTGAGTAATGAATGTTTTGAATTTTCTCCAAAAGTAAAGTAGTTACAAACTCATGCTTTTAGAGACTTGTTTGGGCTCATGAGAGGAGTAGAAAAACATCAAAAATTTCAGTCCTGCATGATTCTACCAAGAAATGTGTGTTCATTCAAACCGCTGGTTTTTGATAGTTTGGGCCCTATTGAATAATGAATGTTTTGAATTTTCTCCAAAAGTAAAGTAGTTGCAAACTCATCCTTTTAGAAACTTGTTTGGGCTGTTGAGAGGAGTAAAAAACCATCAAAAATTTCAATCCTGCATGATTTTACCAAGAAATGTGATTCTTCATTCAAAACCTGATTTTTGCTATTGGGCTCTATTGAATAATGAATGTTTTGAATTTTCTCCAAAAGTAAAGTAGTTGCAAACTCATGCTTTTAGAGACTTGTTTGGGCTCATGAGAGGAGTAGAAAAACATCAAAAATTTCAGTCCTGCATGATTCTACCAAGAAATGTGTGTTCATTGAAACCGCTGGTTTTTGATAGTTTGGGCCCTATTGAATAATGAATGTTTTGAATTTTCTCCAAAAGTAAAGTAGTTGCAAACTCATCCTTTTAGAAACTTGTTTGGGCTGTTGAGAGTAGTAAAATACCATCAAAAATTTCAATCCTGCATAATTCTACCAAGAAATATGATTCTTCATTCAAAACGCTGGTTTTTGCTATTGGGCTCTATTGAATAATGAATGTTTAGAATTTTCTCCAAAAGTAAAGTAGTTGCAAACTCATGCTTTTAGAGACTTGTTTGGGCTCATGAGAGGAGTAGAAAAACATCAAAAATTTCAGTCCTGCATGACTCTACCAAGAAATGTGTGTTCATTGAAACCGCTGGTTTTTGATAGTTTGGGCCCTATTGAATAATGAATGTTTTGAATTTTCTCCAAAAGTAAAGTAGTTGCAAACTCATCCTTTTAGAAACTTGTTTGGGCTGTTGAGAGGAGTAAAAAACCATCAAAAATTTCAATCCTGCATGATTTTACCAAGAAATGTGATTCTTCATTCAAAACCTGATTTTTGCTATTGGGCTCTATTGAATAATGAATGTTTTGAATTTTCTCCAAAAGTAAAGTAGTTGCAAACTCATGCTTTTAGAGACTTGTTTGGGCTCATGGGAGGAGTAGAAAAACATCAAAAATTTCAGTCCTGCATGATTCTACCAAGAAATGTGTGTTCATTGAAACCGCTGGTTTATTGAATAATGAATGTTTTGAATTTTCTCCAAAAGTAAAGTAGTTGCAAACTCATCCTTTTAGAAACTTGTTTGGGCTGTTGAGAGGAGTAAAAAACCATTAAAAATTTCAATCCTGCATGATTCTACCAAGAAATGTGATTCTTCATTCAAAACGCTGGTTTTTGCTTTTGGGCTCTTTTGAGTAATGAATGTTTTGAATTTTCTCCAAAAGTAAAGTAGTTGCAAACTCATGCTTTTAGAGACTTGTTTGGGCTCATGAGAGGAGTAGAAAAACATCAAAAATTTCAGTCCTGCATGATTCTACCAAGAAATGTGTGTTCATTGAAACCGCTGGTTTTTGATAGTTTGGGCCCTATTGAATAATGAATGTTTTGAATTTTCTCCAAAAGTAAAGTAGTTGCAAACTCATCCTTTTAGAAACTTGTTTGGGCTGTTGAGAGGAGTAAAAAACCATCAAAAATTTCAATCCTGCATGATTTTACCAAGAAATGTGATTCTTCATTCAAAACCTGATTTTTGCTATTGGGCTCTATTGAATAATGAATGTTTTGAATTTTCTCCAAAAGTAAAGTAGTTGCAAACTCATCCTTTTAGAAACTTGTTTGGGCTGTTGAGAGGAGTAAAAAACCATCAAAAATTTCAATCCTGCATGATTCTACCAAGGAATGTGATTCTTCATTCAAAACCTGATTTTTGCTATTGGGCTCTATTGAATAATGAATGTTTTGAATTTTCTCCAAAAGTAAAGTAGTTGCAAACTCATGCTTTTAGAGACTTGTTTGGGCTCATGAGAGGAGTAGAAAAACATCAAAAATTTCAGTCCTGCATGATTTTCCCAAGAAATGTGTGTTCATTGAAACCGCTGGTTTTTGATAGTTTGGGCCCTATTGAATAATGAATGTTTTGAATTTTCTCCAAAAGTAAAGTAGTTGCAAACTCATCCTTTTAGAAACTTGTTTGGGCTGTTGAGAGGAGTAAAAAACCATCAAAAATTTCAATCCTGCATGATTCTACCAAGAAATGTGATTCTTCATTCAAAACGCTGGTTTTTGCTATTGGGCTCTTTTGAGTAATGAATGTTTTGAATTTTCTCCAAAAGTAAAGTAGTTGCAAACTCATGCTTTTAGAGACTTGTTTGGGCTCATGAGAGGAGTAGAAAAACATCAAAAATTTCAGTCCTGCATGATTCTACCAAGAAATGTGTGTTCATTGAAACCGCTGGTTTTTGATAGTTTGGGCCCTATTGAATAATGAATGTTTTGAATTCTCTCCAAAAGTAAAGTAGTTACAAACTCATCCTTTTAGAAACTTGTTTGGGCTGTTGAGAGGAGTAAAAAACCATCAAAAATTTCAATCCTGCATGATTCTACAAAGAAATGTGATTCTTCATTCAAAACCTGATTTTTGCTATTGGGCTCTATTGAATAATGAATGTTTTGAATTTTCTCCAAAAGTAAAGTAGTTGCAAACTCATGCTTTTAGAGACTTGTTTGGGCTCATGAGAGGAGTAGAAAAACATCAAAAATTTCAGTCCTGCATGATTCTACCAAGAAATGTGTGTTCATTGAAACCGCTGGTTTTTGATAGTTTGGGCCCTATTGAATAATGAATGTTTTGAATTTTCTCCAAAAGTAAAGTAGTTGCAATCTCATCCTTTTAGAAACTTGTTTGGGCTGTTGAGAGGAGTAAAAAACCATCAAAAATTTCAATCCTGCATGATTCTACCAAGAAATGTGATTCTTCATTCAAAACGCTGGTTTTTGCTATTGGGCTCTTTTGAGTAATGAATGTTTTGAATTTTCTCCAAAAGTAAAGTAGTTGCAAACTCATGCTTTTAGAGACTTGTTTGGGCTCATGAGAGGAGTAGAAAAACATCAAAAATTTCAGTCCTGCATGATTCTACCAAGAAATGTGTGTTCATTCAAACCGCTGGTTTTTGATAGTTTGGGCCCTATTGAATAATGAATGTTTTGAATTTTCTCCAAAAGTAAAGTAGTTGCAAACTCATCCTTTTAGAAACTTGTTTGGGCTGTTGAGAGGAGTAAAAAACCATCAAAAATTTCAATCCTGCATGATTCTACCAAGAAATGTGATTCTTCATTCAAAACCTGATTTTTGCTATTGGGCTCTATTGAATAATGAATGTTTTGAATTTTCTCCAAAAGTAAAGTAGTTGCAAACTCATGCTTTTAGAGACTTGTTTGGGCTCATGAGAGGAGTAGAAAAACATCAAAAATTTCAGTCCTGCATGATTCTACCAAGAAATGTGTGTTCATTGAAACCGCTGGTTTTTGATAGTTTGGGCCCTATTGAATAATGAATGTTTTGAATTTTCTCCAAAAGTAAAGTAGTTGCAAACTCATCCTTTTAGAAACTTGTTTGGGCTGTTGAGAGGAGTAAAAAACCATCAAAAATTTCAATCCTGCATGATTCTACCAAGAAATGTGATTCTTCATTCAAAACGCTGGTTTTTGCTATTGGGCTCTTTTGAGTAATGAATGTTTTGAATTTTCTCCAAAAGTAAAGTAGTTGCAAACTCACGCTTTTATAGACTTGTTTGGGCTCATGAGAGGAGTAGAAAAACATCAAAAATTTCAGTCCTGCATGATTCTACCAAGAAATGTGTGTTCATTCAAGCCGCTGGTTTTTGATAGTTTGGGCCCTATTGAATAATGAATGTTTTGAATTTTCTCCAAAAGTAAAGTAGTTGCAAACTCATCCTTTTAGAAACTTGTTTGGGCTGTTGAGAGGAGTAAAAAACCATCAAAAATTTCAATCCTGCATGATTCTACCAAGAAATGTGATTCTTCATTCAAAACCTGATTTTTGCTATTGGGCTCTATTGAATAATGAATGTTTTGAATTTTCTCCAAAAGTAAAGTAGTTGCAAACTCATGCTTTTAGAGACTTGTTTGGGCTCATGAGAGGAGTAGAAAAACATCAAAAATTTCAGTCCTGCATGATTCTACCAAGAAATGTGTGTTCATTCAAGCCGCTGGTTTTTGATAGTTTGGGCCCTATTGAATAATGAATGTTTTGAATTTTCTCCAAAAGTAAAGTAGTTGCAAACTCATCCTTTTAGAAACTTGTTTGGGCTGTTGAGAGGAGTAAAAAACCATCAAAAATTTCAATCCTGCATGATTCTACCAAGAAATGTGATTCTTCATTCAAAACCTGATTTTTGCTATTGGGCTCTATTGAATAATGAATGTTTTGAATTTTCTCCAAAAGTAAAGTAGTTGCAAACTCATCCTTTTAGAAACTTGTTTGGGCTGTTGAGAGGAGTAAAAAACCATCAAAAATTTCAATCCTGCATGATTCTACCAAGAAATGTGATTCTTCATTCAAAACGCTGGTTTTTGCTATTGGGCTCTTTTGAGTAATGAATGTTTTGAATTTTCTCCAAAAGTAAAGTAGTTACAAACTCATGCTTTTAGAGACTTGTTTGGGCTCATGAGAGGAGTAGAAAAACATCAAAAATTTCAGTCCTGCATGATTCTACCAAGAAATGTGTGTTCATTCAAACCGCTGGTTTTTGATAGTTTGGGCCCTATTGAATAATGAATGTTTTGAATTTTCTCCAAAAGTAAAGTAGTTGCAAACTCATCCTTTTAGAAACTTGTTTGGGCTGTTGAGAGGAGTAAAAAACCATCAAAAATTTCAATCCTGCATGATTTTACCAAGAAATGTGATTCTTCATTCAAAACCTGATTTTTGCTATTGGGCTCTATTGAATAGTGAATGTTTTGAATTTTCTCCAAAAGTAAAGTAGTTGCAAACTCATGCTTTTAGAGACTTGTTTGGGCTCATGAGAGGAGTAGAAAAACATCAAAAATTTCAGTCCTGCATGATTTTACCAAGAAATGTGTGTTCATTGAAACCGCTGGTTTTTGATAGTTTGGGCCCTATTGAATAATGAATGTTTTGAATTTTCTCCAAAAGTAAAGTAGTTGCAAACTCATCCTTTTAGAAACTTGTTTGGGCTGTTGAGAGTAGTAAAATACCATCAAAAATTTCAATCCTGCATAATTCTACCAAGAAATATGATTCTTCATTCAAAACGCTGGTTTTTGCTATTGGGCTCTATTGAATAATGAATGTTTAGAATTTTCTCCAAAAGTAAAGTAGTTGCAAACTCATGCTTTTAGAGACTTGTTTGGGCTCATGAGAGGAGTAGAAAAACATCAAAAATTTCAGTCCTGCATGACTCTACCAAGAAATGTGTGTTCATTGAAACCGCTGGTTTTTGATAGTTTGGGCCCTATTGAATAATGAATGTTTTGAATTTTCTCCAAAAGTAAAGTAGTTGCAAACTCATCCTTTTAGAAACTTGTTTGGGCTGTTGAGAGGAGTAAAAAACCATCAAAAATTTCAATCCTGCATGATTCTACCAAGAAATGTGATTCTTCATTCAAAACGCTGGTTTTTGCTATTGGGCTCTTTTGAGTAATGAATGTTTTGAATTTTCTCCAAAAGTAAAGTAGTTGCAAACTCATGCTTTTAGAGACTTGTTTGGGCTCATGGGAGGAGTAGAAAAACATCAAAAATTTCAGTCCTGCATGATTCTACCAAGAAATGTGTGTTCATTGAAACCGCTGGTTTATTGAATAATGAATGTTTTGAATTTTCTCCAAAAGTAAAGTAGTTGCAAACTCATCCTTTTAGAAACTTGTTTGGGCTGTTGAGAGGAGTAAAAAACCATTAAAAATTTCAATCCTGCATGATTCTACCAAGAAATGTGATTCTTCATTCAAAACGCTGGTTTTTGCTATTGGGCTCTTTTGAGTAATGAATGTTTTGAATTTTCTCCAAAAGTAAAGTAGTTGCAAACTCATGCTTTTAGAGACTTGTTTGGGCTCATGGGAGGAGTAGAAAAACATCAAAAATTTCAGTCCTGCATGATTCTACCAAGAAATGTGTGTTCATTGAAACCGCTGGTTTATTGAATAATGAATGTTTTGAATTTTCTCCAAAAGTAAAGTAGTTGCAAACTCATCCTTTTAGAAACTTGTTTGGGCTGTTGAGAGGAGTAAAAAACCATTAAAAATTTCAATCCTGCATGATTCTACCAAGAAATGTGATTCTTCATTCAAAACGCTGGTTTTTGCTATTGGGCTCTTTTGAGTAATGAATGGTTTGAATTTTCTCCAAAAGTAAAGTAGTTGCAAACTCATGCTTTTAGAGACTTGTTTGGGCTCATGAGAGGAGTAGAAAAACATCAAAAATTTCAGTCCTGCATGATTCTACCAAGAAATGTGTGTTCATTGAAACCGCTGGTTTTTGATAGTTTGGGCCCTATTGAATAATGAATGTTTTGAATTTTCTCCAAAAGTAAAGTAGTTGCAAACTCATCCTTTTAGAAACTTGTTTGGGCTGTTGAGAGGAGTAAAAAACCATCAAAAATTTCAATCCTGCATGATTCTACCAAGAAATGTGATTCTTCATTCAAAACCTGATTTTTGCTATTGGGCTCTATTGAATAATGAATGTTTTGAATTTTCTCCAAAAGTAAAGTAGTTGCAAACTCATGCTTTTAGAGACTTGTTTGGGCTCATGAGAGGAGTAGAAAAACATCAAAAATTTCAGTCCTGCATGATTCTACCAAGAAATGTGTGTTCATTGAAACCGCTGGTTTTTGATAGTTTGGGCCCTATTGAATAATGAATGTTTTGAATTTTCTCCAAAAGTAAAGTAGTTGCAAACTCATCCTTTCAGAAACTTGTTTGGGCTGTTGAGAGGAGTAAAAAACCATCAAAAATTTCAATCCTGCATGATTCTACCAAGAAATGTGATTCTTCATTCAAAACGCTGGTTTTTGCTATTGGGCTCTTTTGAGTAATGAATGTTTTGAATTTTCTCCAAAAGTAAAGTAGTTGCAAACTCATGCTTTTAGAGACTTGTTTGGGCTCATGAGAGGAGTAGAAAAACATCAAAAATTTCAGTCCTGCATGATTCTACCAAGAAATGTGTGTTCATTCAAACCGCTGGTTTTTGATAGTTTGGGCCCTATTGAATAATGAATGTTTTGAATTTTCTCCAAAAGTAAAGTAGTTGCAAACTCATCCTTTTAGAAACTTGTTTGGGCTGTTGAGAGGAGTAAAAAACCATCAAAAATTTCAATCCTGTATGATTTTACCAAGAAATGTGATTCTTCATTCAAAACCTGATTTTTGCTATTGGGCTCTATTGAATAATGAATGTTTTGAATTTTCTCCAAAAGTAAAGTAGTTGCAAACTCATGCTTTTAGAGACTTGTTTGGGCTCATGAGAGGAGTAGAAAAACATCAAAAATTTCAGTCCTGCATGATTCTACCAAGAAATGTGTGTTCATTGAAACCGCTGGTTTTTGATAGTTTGGGCCCTATTGAATAATGAATGTTTTGAATTTTCTCCAAAAGTAAAGTAGTTGCAAACTCATCCTTTTAGAAACTTGTTTGGGCTGTTGAGAGGAGTAAAAAACCATCAAAAATTTCAATCCTGCATGATTCTACCAAGAAATGTGATTCTTCATTCAAAACCTGATTTTTGCTATTGGGCTCTATTGAATAATGAATGTTTTGAATTTTCTCCAAAAGTAAAGTAGTTGCAAACTCATGCTTTTAGAGACTTGTTTGGGCTCATGAGAGGAGTAGAAAAACATCAAAAATTTCAGTCCTGCATGATTCTACCAAGAAATGTGTGTTCATTGAAACCGCTGGTTTTTGATAGTTTGGGCCCTATTGAATAATGAATGTTTTGAATTTTCTCCAAAAGTAAAGTAGTTGCAAACTCATCCTTTTAGAAACTTGTTTGGGCTGTTGAGAGGAGTAAAAAACCATCAAAAATTTCAATCCTGCATGATTCTACCAAGAAATGTGATTCTTCATTCAAAACGCTGGTTTTTGCTATTGGGCTCTTTTGAGTAATGAATGTTTTGAATTTTCTCCAAAAGTAAAGTAGTTGCAAACTCATGCTTTTAGAGACTTGTTTGGGCTCATGAGAGGAGTAGAAAAACATCAAAAATTTCAGTCCTGCATGATTCTACCAAGAAATGTGTGTTCATTCAAACCGCTGGTTTTTGATAGTTTGGGCCCTATTGAATAATGAATGTTTTGAATTTTCTCCAAAAGTAAAGTAGTTGCAAACTCATCCTTTTAGAAACTTGTTTGGGCTGTTGAGAGGAGTAAAAAACCATCAATAATTTCAATCCTGCATGATTTTACCAAGAAATGTGATTCTTCATTCAAAACCTGATTTTTGCTATTGGGCTCTATTGAATAATGAATGTTTTGAATTTTCTCCAAAAGTAAAGTAGTTGCAAACTCATGCTTTTAGAGACTTGTTTGGGCTCATGAGAGGAGTAGAAAAACATCAAAAATTTCAGTCCTGCATGATTCTACCAAGAAATGTGTGTTCATTGAAACCGCTGGTTTTTGATAGTTTGGGCCCTATTGAATAATGAATGTTTTGAATTTTCTCCAAAAGTAAAGTAGTTGCAAACTCATCCTTTTAGAAACTTGTTTGGGCTGTTGAGAGGAGTAAAAAACCATCAAAAAATTCAATCCTGCATGATTCTACCAAGGAATGTGATTCTTCATTCAAAACCTGATTTTTGCTATTGGGCTCTATTGAATAATGAATGTTTTGAATTTTCTCCAAAAGTAAAGTAGTTGCAAACTCATGCTTTTAGAGACTTGTTTGGGCTCATGAGAGGAGTAGAAAAACATCAAAAATTTCAGTCCTGCATGATTTTACCAAGAAATGTGTGTTCATTCAAACCGCTGGTTTTTGATAGTTTGGGCCCTATTGAATAATGAATGTTTTGAATTTTCTCCAAAAGTAAAATAGTTGCAAACTCATCCTTTTAGAAACTTGTTTGGGCTGTTGAGAGGAGTAAAAAACCATCAAAAATTTCAATCCTGCATGATTCTACCAAGAAATGTGATTCTTCATTCAAAACGCTGGTTTTTACTATTGGGCTCTTTTGAGTAATGAATGTTTTGAATTTTCTCCAAAAGTAAAGTAGTTGCAAACTCATGCTTTTAGAGACTTGTTTGGGCTCATGAGAGGAGTAGAAAAACATCAAAAATTTCAGTCCTACATGATTCTACCAAGAAATGTGTGTTCATTCAAACCGCTGGTTTTTGATAGTTTGGGCCCTATTGAATAATGAATGTTTTGAATTTTCTCCAAAAGTAAAGTAGTTGCAAACTCATCCTTTTAGAAACTTGTTTGGGCTGTTGAGAGGAGTAAAAAACCATCAAAAATTTCAATCCTGCATGATTCTACCAAGAAATGTGATTCTTCATTCAAAACCTGATTTTTGCTATTGGGCTCTATTGAATAATGAAGGTTTTGAATTTTCTCCAAAAGTAAAGTAGTTGCAAACTCATGCTTTTAGAGACTTGTTTGGGCTCATGAGAGGAGTAGAAAAACATCAAAAATTTCAGTCCTGCATGATTCTACCAAGAAATGTGTGTTCATTCAAACCGCTGGTTTTTGATAGTTTGGGCCCTATTGAATAATGAATGTTTTGAATTTTCTCCAAAAGTAAAGTAGTTGCAAACTCATCCTTTTAGAAACTTGTTTGGGCTGTTGAGAGGAGTAAAAAACCATCAAAAATTTCAATCCTGCATGATTTTACCAAGAAATGTGATTCTTCATTCAAAACCTGATTTTTGCTATTGGGCTCTATTGAATAGTGAATGTTTTGAATTTTCTCCAAAAGTAAAGTAGTTGCAAACTCATGCTTTTAGAGACTTGTTTGGGCTCATGAGAGGAGTAGAAAAACATCAAAAATTTCAGTCCTGCATGATTCTACCAAGAAATGTGTGTTCATTGAAACCGCTGGTTTTTGATAGTTTGGGCCCTATTGAATAATGAATGTTTTGAATTTTCTCCAAAAGTAAAGTAGTTGCAAACTCATCCTTTTAGAAACTTGTTTGGGCTGTTGAGAGTAGTAAAAAACCATCAAAAATTTCAATCCTGCATAATTCTACCAAGAAATGTGATTCTTCATTCAAAACGCTGGTTTTTGCTATTGGGCTCTATTGAATAATGAATGTTTTGAATTTTCTCCAAAAGTAAAGTAGTTGCAAACTCATGCTTTTAGAGACTTGTTTGGGCTCATGAGAGGAGTAGAAAAACATCAAAAATTTCAGTCCTGCATGACTCTACCAAGAAATGTGTGTTCATTGAAACCGCTGGTTTTTGATAGTTTGGGCCCTATTGAATAATGAATGTTTTGAATTTTCTCCAAAAGTAAAGTAGTTGCAAACTCATCCTTTTAGAAACTTGTTTGGGCTGTTGAGAGGAGTAAAAAACCATCAAAAATTTCAATCCTGCATGATTTTACCAAGAAATGTGATTCTTCATTCAAAACCTGATTTTTGCTATTGGGCTCTATTGAATAATGAATGTTTTGAATTTTCTCCAAAAGTAAAGTAGTTGCAAACTCATGCTTTTAGAGACTTGTTTGGGCTCATGGGAGGAGTAGAAAAACATCAAAAATTTCAGTCCTGCATGATTCTACCAAGAAATGTGTGTTCATTGAAACCGCTGGTTTTTGATAGTTTGGGCCCTATTGAATAATCAATGTTTTGAATTTTCTCCAAAAGTAAAGTAGTTGCAAACTCATCCTTTTAGAAACTTGTTTGGGCTGTTGAGAGGAGTAAAAAACCATTAAAAATTTCAATCCTGCATGATTCTACCAAGAAATGTGATTCTTCATTCAAAACGCTGGTTTTTGCTATTGGGCTCTTTTGAGTAATGAATGTTTTGAATTTTCTCCAAAAGTAAAGTAGTTGCAAACTCATGCTTTTAGAGACTTGTTTGGGCTCATGAGAGGAGTAGAAAAACATCAAAAATTTCAGTCCTGCATGATTCTACCAAGAAATGTGTGTTCATTCAAACCGCTGGTTTTTGATAGTTTGGGCCCTATTGAATAATGAATGTTTTGAATTTTCTCCAAAAGTAAAGTAGTTACAAACTCATCCTTTTAGAAACTTGTTTGGGCTGTTGAGAGGAGTAAAAAACCATCAAAAATTTCAAACCTGCATGATTCTACAAAGAAATGTGATTCTTCATTCAAAACCTGATTTTTGCTATTGGGCTCTATTGAATAATGAGTGTTTTGAATTTTCTCCAAAAGTAAAGTAGTTGCAAACTCATGCTTTTAGAGACTTGTTTGGGCTCATGAGAGGAGTAGAAAAACATCAAAAATTTCAGTTCTGCATGATTCTACCAAGAAATGTGTGTTCATTGAAACCGCTGGTTTTTGATAGTTTGGGCCCTATTGAATAATGAATGTTTTGAATTTTCTCCAAAAGTAAAGTAGTTGCAAACTCATCCTTTTAGAAACTTGTTTGGGCTGTTGAGAGGAGTAAAAAACCATCAAAAATTTCAATCCTGCATGATTCTACCAAGAAATGTGATTCTTCATTCAAAACGCTGGTTTTTACTATTGGGCTCTTTTGAGTAATGAATGTTTTGAATTTTCTCCAAAAGTAAAGTAGTTGCAAACTCATGCTTTTAGAGACTTGTTTGGGCTCATGAGAGGAGTAGAAAAACATCAAAAATTTCAGTCCTGCATGATTCTACCAAGAAATGTGTGTTCATTCAAACCGCTGGTTTTTGATAGTTTGGGCCCTATTGAATAATGAATGTTTTGAATTTTCTCCAAAAGGAAAGTAGTTGCAAACTCATCCTTTTAGAAACTTGTTTGGGCTGTTGAGAGGAGTAAAAAACCATCAAAAATTTCAATCCTGCATGATTCTACCAAGAAATGTGATTCTTCATTCAAAACCTGATTTTTGCTATTGGGCTCTATTGAATAATGAATGTTTTGAATTTTCTCCAAAAGTAAAGTAGTTGCAAACTCATGCTTTTAGAGACTTGTTTGGGCTCATGAGAGGAGTAGAAAAACATCAAAAATTTCAGTCCTGCATGATTCTACCAAGAAATATGTGTTCATTCAAACCACTGGTTTTTGATAGTTTGGGCCCTATTGAATAATGAATGTTTTGAATTTTCTCCAAAAGTAAAGTAGTTGCAAACTCATCCTTTTAGAAACTTGTTTGGGCTGTTGAGAGGAGTAAAAAACCATCAAAAATTTCAATCCTGCATGATTTTACCAAGAAATGTGATTCTTCATTCAAAACCTGATTTTTGCTATTGGGCTCTATTGAATAGTGAATGTTTTGAATTTTCTCCAAAAGTAAAGTAGTTGCAAACTCCTCCTTTTAGAAACTTGTTTGGGCTGTTGAGAGTAGTAAAAAACCATCAAAAATTTCAATCCTGCATAATTCTACCAAGAAATGTGATTCTTCATTCAAAACGCTGGTTTTTGCTATTGGGCTCTATTGAATAATGAATGTTTTGAATTTTCTCCAAAAGTAAAGTAGTTGCAAACTCATGCTTTTAGAGACTTGTTTGGGCTCATGGGAGGAGTAGAAAAACATCAAAAATTTCAGTCCTGCATGATTCTACCTAGAAATGTGTGTTCATTGAAACCGCTGGTTTTTGATAGTTTGGGCCCTATTGAATAATGAATGTTTTGAATTTTCTCCAAAAGTAAAGTAGTTGCAAACTCATCCTTTTAGAAACTTGTTTGGGCTGTTGAGAGGAGTAAAAAACCATTAAAAATTTCAATCCTGCATGATTCTACCAAGAAATGTGATTCTTCATTCAAAACGCTGGTTTTTGCTATTGGGCTCTTTTGAGTAATGAATGTTTTGAATTTTCTCCAAAAGTAAAGTAGTTGCAAACTCATGCTTTTAGAGACTTGTTTGGGCTCATGAGAGGAGTAGAAAAACATCAAAAATTTCAGTCCTGCATGATTCTACCAAGAAATGTGTGTTCATTCAAACCGCTGGTTTTTGATAGTTTGGGCCCTATTGAATAATGAATGTTTTGAATTTTCTCCAAAAGTAAAGTAGTTGCAAACTCATCCTTTTAGAAACTTGTTTGGGCTGTTGAGAGGAGTAAAAAACCATCAAAAATTTCAATCCTGCATGATTCTACCAAGAAATGTGATTCTTCATTCAAAACGCTGGTTTTTGCTATTGGGCTCTTTTGAGTAATGAATGTTTTGAATTTTCTCCAAAAGTAAAGTAGTTGCAAACTCATCCTTTTAGAGACTTGTTTGGGCTCATGAGAGGAGTAGAAAAACATCAAAAATTTCAGTCCTGCACGATTCTACCAAGAAATGTGTGTTCATTCAAACCGCTGGTTTTTGATATTTTGGGCCCTATTGAATAATGAATGTTTTGAATTTTCTCCAAAAGTAAAGTAGTTGCAAACTCATCCTTTTAGAAACTTGTTTGGGCTGTTGAGAGGAGTAAAAAACCATCAAAAATTTCAATCCTGCATGATTCTACCAAGAAATGTGATTCTTCATTCAAAACCTGATTTTTGCTATTGGGCTCTATTGAATAATGAATGTTTTGAATTTTCTCCAAAAGTAAAGTAGTTGCAAACTCATGCTTTTAGAGACTTGTTTGGGCTCATGAGAGGAGTAGAAAAACATCAAAAATTTCAGTCCTGCATGATTCTACCAAGAAATGTGTGTTCATTGAAACCGCTGGTTTTTGATAGTTTGGGCCCTATTGAATAATGAATGTTTTGAATTTTCTCCAAAAGTAAAGTAGTTGCAAACTCATCCTTTTAGAAACTTGTTTGGGCTGTTGAGAGGAGTAAAAAACCATCAAAAATTTCAATCCTGCATGATTCTACCAAGAAATGTGATTCTTCATTCAAAACCTGATTTTTGCTATTGGGCTCTATTGAATAATGAATGTTTTGAATTTTCTCCAAAAGTAAAGTAGTTGCAAACTCATGCTTTTAGAGACTTGTTTGGGCTCATGAGAGGAGTAGAAAAACATCAAAAATTTCAGTCCAGCATGATTCTACCAAGAAATGTGTGTTCATTGAAACCGCTGGTTTTTGATAGTTTGGGCCCTATTGAATAATGAATGTTTTGAATTTTCTCCAAAAGTAAAGTAGTTGCAAACTCATCCTTTTAGAAACTTGTTTGGGCTGTTGAGAGGAGTAAAAAACCATCAAAAATTTCAATCCTGCATGATTCTACCAAGAAATGTGATTCTTCATTCAAAACGCTGGTTTTTGCTATTGGGCTCTTTTGAGTAATGAATGTTTTGAATTTTCTCCAAAAGTAAAGTAGTTGCAAACTCATGCTTTTAGAGACTTGTTTGGGCTCATGAGAGGAGTAGAAAAACATCAAAAATTTCAGTCCTGCATGATTCTACCAAGAAATGTGTGTTCATTGAAACCGCTGGTTTTTGATAGTTTGGGCCCTATTGAATAATGAATGTTTTGAATTTTCTCCAAAAGTAAAGTAGTTGCAAACTCATCCTTTTAGAAACTTGTTTGGGCTGTTGAGAGGAGTAAAAAACCATCAAAAATTTCAATCCTGCATGATTCTACCAAGAAATGTGATTCTTCATTCAAAACGCTGGTTTTTGCTATTGGGCTCTTTTGAGTAATGAATGTTTTGAATTTTCTCCAAAAGTAAAGTAGTTGCAAACTCATGCTTTTAGAGACTTGTTTGGGCTCATGAGAGGAGTAGAAAAACATCAAAAATTTCAGTCCTGCATGATTCTACCAAGAAATGTGTGTTCATTGAAACCGCTGGTTTTTGATAGTTTGGGCCCTATTGAATAATGAATGTTTTGAATTTTCTCCAAAAGTAAAGTAGTTGCAAACTCATCCTTTTAGAAACTTGTTTGGGCTGTTGAGAGGAGTAAAAAACCATCAAAAATTTCAATCCTGCATGATTCTACCAAGAAATGTGATTCTTCATTCAAAACGCTGGTTTTTGCTATTGGGCTCTTTTGAGTAATGAATGTTTTGAATTTTCTCCAAAAGTAAAGTAGTTGCAAACTCATGCTTTTAGAGACTTGTTTGGGCTCATGAGAGGAGTAGAAAAACATCAAAAATTTCAGTCCTGCATGATTCTACCAAGAAATGTGTGTTCATTCAAACCGCTGGTTTTTGATAGTTTGGGCCCTATTGAATAATGAATGTTTTGAATTTTCTCCAAAAGTAAAGTAGTTGCAAACTCATCCTTTTAGAAACTTGTTTGGGCTGTTGAGAGGAGTAAAAAACCATCAAAAATTTCAATCCTGCATGATTCTACCAAGAAATGTGATTCTTCATTCAAAACCTGATTTTTGCTATTGGGCTCTATTGAATAATGAATGTTTTGAATTTTCTCCAAAAGTAAAGTAGTTGCAAACTCATGCTTTTAGAGACTTGTTTGGGCTCATGAGAGGAGTAGAAAAACATCAAAAATTTCAGTCCTGCATGATTCTACCAAGAAATGTGTGTTCATTCAAACCGCTGGTTTTTGATAGTTTGGGCCCTATTGAATAATGAATGTTTTGAATTTTCTCCAAAAGTAAAGTAGTTGCAAACTCATCCTTTTAGAAACTTGTTTGGGCTGTTGAGAGGAGTAAAAAACCATCAAAAATTTCAATCCTGCATGATTCTACCAAGAAATGTGATTCTTCATTCAAAACCTGATTTTTGCTATTGGGCTCTATTGAATAATGAATGTTTTGAATTTTCTCCAAAAGTAAAGTAGTTGCAAACTCATGCTTTTAGAGACTTGTTTGGGCTCATGAGAGGAGTAGAAAAACATCAAAAATTTCAGTCCTGCATGATTCTACCAAGAAATATGTGTTCATTCAAACCACTGGTTTTTGATAGTTTGGGCCCTATTGAATAATGAATGTTTTGAATTTTCTCCAAAAGTAAAGTAGTTGCAAACTCATCCTTTTAGAAACTTGTTTGGGCTGTTGAGAGGAGTAAAAAACCATCAAAAATTTCAATCCTGCATGATTTTACCAAGAAATGTGATTCTTCATTCAAAACCTGATTTTTGCTATTGGGCTCTATTGAATAGTGAATGTTTTGAATTTTCTCCAAAAGTAAAGTAGTTGCAAACTCATGCTTTTAGAGACTTGTTTGGGCTCATGAGAGGAGTAGAAAAACATCAAAAATTTCAGTCCTGCATGATTCTACCAAGAAATGTGTGTTCATTGAAACCGCTGGTTTTTGATAGTTTGGGCCCTATTGAATAATGAATGTTTTGAATTTTCTCCAAAAGTAAAGTAGTTGCAAACTCATCCTTTTAGAAACTTGTTTGGGCTGTTGAGAGGAGTAAAAAACCATTAAAAATTTCAATCCTGCATGATTCTACCAAGAAATGTGATTCTTCATTCAAAACGCTGGTTTTTGCTATTGGGCTCTTTTGAGTAATGAATGTTTTGAATTTTCTCCAAAAGTAAAGTAGTTGCAAACTCATGCTTTTAGAGACTTGTTTGGGCTCATGAGAGGAGTAGAAAAACATCAAAAATTTCAGTCCTGCATGATTCTACCAAGAAATGTGTGTTCATTCAAACCGCTGGTTTTTGATAGTTTGGGCCCTATTGAATAATGAATGTTTTGAATTTTCTCCAAAAGTAAAGTAGTTGCAAACTCATCCTTTTAGAAACTTGTTTGGGCTGTTGAGAGGAGTAAAAAACCATCAAAAATTTCAATCCTGCATGATTCTACCAAGAAATGTGATTCTTCATTCAAAACGCTGGTTTTTGCTATTGGGCTCTATTGAATAATGAATGTTTTGAATTTTCTCCAAAAGTAAAGTAGTTGCAAACTCATCCTTTTAGAGACTTGTTTGGGCTCATGAGAGGAGTAGAAAAACATCAAAAATTTCAGTCCTGCATGATTCTACCAAGAAATGTGTGTTCATTCAAACCGCTGGTTTTTGATAGTTTGGGCCCTATTGAATAATGAATGTTTTGAATTTTCTCCAAAAGTAAAGTAGTTGCAAACTCATCCTTTTAGAAACTTGTTTGGGCTGTTGAGAGGAGTAAAAAACCATCAAAAATTTCAATCCTGCATGATTCTACCAAGAAATGTGATTCTTCATTCAAAACGCTGGTTTTTGCTATTGGGCTCTATTGAATAATGAATGTTTTGAATTTTCTCCAAAAGTAAAGTAGTTGCAAACTCATCCTTTTAGAGACTTGTTTGGGCTCATGAGAGGAGTAGAAAAACATCAAAAATTTCAGTCCTGCACGATTCTACCAAGAAATGTGTGTTCATTCAAACCGCTGGTTTTTGATATTTTGGGCCCTATTGAATAATGAATGTTTTGAATTTTCTCCAAAAGTAAAGTAGTTGCAAACTCATCCTTTTAGAAACTTGTTTGGGCTGTTGAGAGGAGTAAAAAACCATCAAAAATTTCAATCCTGCATGATTCTACCAAGAAATGTGATTCTTCATTCAAAACCTGATTTTTGCTATTGGGCTCTATTGAATAATGAATGTTTTGAATTTTCTCCAAAAGTAAAGTAGTTGCAAACTCATGCTTTTAGAGACTTGTTTGGGCTCATGAGAGGAGTAGAAAAACATCAAAAATTTCAGTCCTGCATGATTCTACCAAGAAATGTGTGTTCATTGAAACCGCTGGTTTTTGATAGTTTGGGTCCTATTGAATAATGAATGTTTTGAATTTTCTCCAAAAGTAAAGTAGTTGCAAACTCATCCTTTTAGAAACTTGTTTGGGCTGTTGAGAGGAGTAAAAAACCATCAAAAATTTCAATCCTGCATGATTCTACCAAGAAATGTGATTCTTCATTCAAAACCTGATTTTTGCTATTGGGCTCTATTGAATAATGAATGTTTTGAATTTTCTCCAAAAGTAAAGTAGTTGCAAACTCATGCTTTTAGAGACTTGTTTGGGCTCATGAGAGGAGTAGAAAAACATCAAAAATTTCAGTCCTGCATGATTCTACCAAGAAATGTGTGTTCATTGAAACCGCTGGTTTTTGATAGTTTGGGCCCTATTGAATAATGAATGTTTTGAATTTTCTCCAAAAGTAAAGTAGTTGCAAACTCATCCTTTTAGAAACTTGTTTGGGCTGTTGAGAGGAGTAAAAAACCATCAAAAATTTCAATCCTGCATGATTCTACCAAGAAATGTGATTCTTCATTCAAAACGCTGGTTTTTGCTATTGGGCTCTTTTGAGTAATGAATGTTTTGAATTTTCTCCAAAAGTAAAGTAGTTGCAAACTCATGCTTTTAGAGACTTGTTTGGGCTCATGAGAGGAGTAGAAAAACATCAAAAATTTCAGTCCTGCATGATTCTACCAAGAAATGTGTGTTCATTCAAACCGCTGGTTTTTGATAGTTTGGGCCCTATTGAATAATGAATGTTTTGAATTTTCTCCAAAAGTAAAGTAGTTGCAAACTCATCCTTTTAGAAACTTGTTTGGGCTGTTGAGAGGAGTAAAAAACCATCAATAATTTCAATCCTGCATGATTTTACCAAGAAATGTGATTCTTCATTCAAAACCTGATTTTTGCTATTGGGCTCTATTGAATAATGAATGTTTTGAATTTTCTCCAAAAGTAAAGTAGTTGCAAACTCATGCTTTTAGAGACTTGTTTGGGCTCATGAGAGGAGTAGAAAAACATCAAAAATTTCAGTCCTGCATGATTCTACCAAGAAATGTGTGTTCATTGAAACCGCTGGTTTTTGATAGTTTGGGCCCTATTGAATAATGAATGTTTTGAATTTTCTCCAAAAGTAAAGTAGTTGCAAACTCATCCTTTTAGAAACTTGTTTGGGCTGTTGAGAGGAGTAAAAAACCATCAAAAAATTCAATCCTGCATGATTCTACCAAGGAATGTGATTCTTCATTCAAAACCTGATTTTTGCTATTGGGCTCTATTGAATAATGAATGTTTTGAATTTTCTCCAAAAGTAAAGTAGTTGCAAACTCATGCTTTTAGAGACTTGTTTGGGCTCATGAGAGGAGTAGAAAAACATCAAAAATTTCAGTCCTGCATGATTTTACCAAGAAATGTGTGTTCATTCAAACCGCTGGTTTTTGATAGTTTGGGCCCTATTGAATAATGAATGTTTTGAATTTTCTCCAAAAGTAAAATAGTTGCAAACTCATCCTTTTAGAAACTTGTTTGGGCTGTTGAGTGGAGTAAAAAACCATCAAAAATTTCAATCCTGCATGATTCTACCAAGAAATGTGATTCTTCATTCAAAACGCTGGTTTTTACTATTGGGCTCTTTTGAGTAATGAATGTTTTGAATTTTCTCCAAAAGTAAAGTAGTTGCAAACTCATGCTTTTAGAGACTTGTTTGGGCTCATGAGAGGAGTAGAAAAACATCAAAAATTTCAGTCCTACATGATTCTACCAAGAAATGTGTGTTCATTCACACCGCTGGTTTTTGATAGTTTGGGCCCTATTGAATAATGAATGTTTTGAATTTTCTCCAAAAGTAAAGTAGTTGCAAACTCATCCTTTTAGAAACTTGTTTGGGCTGTTGAGAGGAGTAAAAAACCATCAAAAATTTCAATCCTGCATGATTCTACCAAGAAATGTGATTCTTCATTCAAAACCTGATTTTTGCTATTGGGCTCTATTGAATAATGAAGGTTTTGAATTTTCTCCAAAAGTAAAGTAGTTGCAAACTCATGCTTTTAGAGACTTGTTTGGGCTCATGAGAGGAGTAGAAAAACATCAAAAATTTCAGTCCTGCATGATTCTACCAAGAAATGTGTGTTCATTCAAACCGCTGGTTTTTGATAGTTTGGGCCCTATTGAATAATGAATGTTTTGAATTTTCTCCAAAAGTAAAGTAGTTGCAAACTCATCCTTTTAGAAACTTGTTTGGGCTGTTGAGAGGAGTAAAAAACCATCAAAAATTTCAATCCTGCATGATTTTACCAAGAAATGTGATTCTTCATTCAAAACCTGATTTTTGCTATTGGGCTCTATTGAATAATGAATGTTTTGAATTTTCTCCAAAAGTAAAGTAGTTGCAAACTCATGCTTTTAGAGACTTGTTTGGGCTCATGGGAGGAGTAGAAAAACATCAAAAATTTCAGTCCTGCATGATTCTACCAAGAAATGTGTGTTCATTGAAACCGCTGGTTTTTGATAGTTTGGGCCCTATTGAATAATGAATGTTTTGAATTTTCTCCAAAAGTAAAGTAGTTGCAAACTCATCCTTTTAGAAACTTGTTTGGGCTGTTGAGAGGAGTAAAAAACCATCAAAAATTTCAATCCTGCATGATTCTACCAAGAAATGTGATTCTTCATTCAAAACGCTGGTTTTTGCTATTGGGCTCTATTGAATAATGAATGTTTTGAATTTTCTCCAAAAGTAAAGTAGTTGCAAACTCATCCTTTTAGAGACTTGTTTGGGCTCATGAGAGGAGTAGAAAAACATCAAAAATTTCAGTCCTGCACGATTCTACCAAGAAATGTGTGTTCATTCAAACCGCTGGTTTTTGATATTTTGGGCCCTATTGAATAATGAATGTTTTGAATTTTCTCCAAAAGTAAAGTAGTTGCAAACTCATCCTTTTAGAAACTTGTTTGGGCTGTTGAGAGGAGTAAAAAACCATCAAAAATTTCAATCCTGCATGATTCTACCAAGAAATGTGATTCTTCATTCAAAACCTGATTTTTGCTATTGGGCTCTATTGAATAATGAATGTTTTGAATTTTCTCCAAAAGTAAAGTAGTTGCAAACTCATGCTTTTAGAGACTTGTTTGGGCTCATGAGAGGAGTAGAAAAACATCAAAAATTTCAGTCCTGCATGACTCTACCAAGAAATGTGTGTTCATTGAAACCGCTGGTTTTTGATAGTTTGGGCCCTATTGAATAATGAATGTTTTGAATTTTCTCCAAAAGTAAAGTAGTTGCAAACTCATCCTTTTAGAAACTTGTTTGGGCTGTTGAGAGGAGTAAAAAACCATCAAAAATTTCAATCCTGCATGATTTTACCAAGAAATGTGATTCTTCATTCAAAACCTGATTTTTGCTATTGGGCTCTATTGAATAATGAATGTTTTGAATTTTCTCCAAAAGTAAAGTAGTTGCAAACTCATGCTTTTAGAGACTTGTTTGGGCTCATGGGAGGAGTAGAAAAACATCAAAAATTTCAGTCCTGCATGATTCTACCAAGAAATGTGATTCTTCATTCAAAACGCTGGTTTTTGCTATTGGGCTCTTTTGAGTAATGAATGTTTTGAATTTTCTCCAAAAGTAAAGTAGTTGCAAACTCATGCTTTTAGAGACTTGTTTGGGCTCATGAGAGGAGTAGAAAAACATCAAAAATTTCAGTCCTGCATGATTCTACCAAGAAATGTGTGTTCATTCAAACCGCTGGTTTTTGATAGTTTGGGCCCTATTGAATAATGAATGTTTTGAATTTTCTCCAAAAGTAAAGTAGTTACAAACTCATCCTTTTAGAAACTTGTTTGGGCTGTTGAGAGGAGTAAAAAACCATCAAAAATTTCAATCCTGCATGATTCTACAAAGAAATGTGATTCTTCATTCAAAACCTGATTTTTGCTATTGGGCTCTATTGAATAATGAATGTTTTGAATTTTCTCCAAAAGTAAAGTAGTTGCAAACTCATGCTTTTAGAGACTTGTTTGGGCTCATGAGAGGAGTAGAAAAACATCAAAAATTTCAGTCCTGCATGATTCTACCAAGAAATGTGTGTTCATTGAAACCGCTGGTTTTTGATAGTTTGGGCCCTATTGAATAATGAATGTTTTGAATTTTCTCCAAAAGTAAAGTAGTTGCAAACTCATCCTTTTAGAAACTTGTTTGGGCTGTTGAGAGGAGTAAAAAACCATCAAAAATTTCAATCCTGCATGATTCTACCAAGAAATGTGATTCTTCATTCAAAACGCTGGTTTTTACTATTGGGCTCTTTTGAGTAATGAATGTTTTGAATTTTCTCCAAAAGTAAAGTAGTTGCAAACTCATGCTTTTAGAGACTTGTTTGGGCTCATGAGAGGAGTAGAAAAACATCAAAAATTTCAGTCCTGCATGATTCTACCAAGAAATGTGTGTTCATTCAAACCGCTGGTTTTTGATAGTTTGGGCCCTATTGAATAATGAATGTTTTGAATTTTCTCCAAAAGTAAAGTAGTTGCAAACTCATCCTTTTAGAAACTTGTTTGGGCTGTTGAGAGGAGTAAAAAACCATCAAAAATTTCAATCCTGCATGATTCTACCAAGAAATGTGATTCTTCATTCAAAACCTGATTTTTGCTATTGGGCTCTATTGAATAATGAATGTTTTGAATTTTCTCCAAAAGTAAAGTAGTTGCAAACTCATGCTTTTAGAGACTTGTTTGGGCTCATGAGAGGAGTAGAAAAACATCAAAAATTTCAGTCCTGCATGATTCTACCAAGAAATATGTGTTCATTCAAACCACTGGTTTTTGATAGTTTGGGCCCTATTGAATAATGAATGTTTTGAATTTTCTCCAAAAGTAAAGTAGTTGCAAACTCATCCTTTTAGAAACTTGTTTGGGCTGTTGAGAGGAGTAAAAAACCATCAAAAATTTCAATCCTGCATGATTTTACCAAGAAATGTGATTCTTCATTCAAAACCTGATTTTTGCTATTGGGCTCTATTGAATAGTGAATGTTTTGAATTTTCTCCAAAAGTAAAGTAGTTGCAAACTCATGCTTTTAGAGACTTGTTTGGGCTCATGAGAGGAGTAGAAAAACATCAAAAATTTCAGTCCTGCATGATTCTACCAAGAAATGTGTGTTCATTGAAACCGCTGGTTTTTGATAGTTTGGGCCCTATTGAATAATGAATGTTTTGAATTTTCTCCAAAAGTAAAGTAGTTGCAAACTCATCCTTTTAGAAACTTGTTTGGGCTGTTGAGAGTAGTAAAAAACCATCAAAAATTTCAATCCTGCATAATTCTACCAAGAAATGTGATTCTTCATTCAAAACGCTGGTTTTTGCTATTGGGCTCTATGGAATAATGAATGTTTTGAATTTTCTCCAAAAGTAAAGTAGTTGCAAACTCATGCTTTTAGAGACTTGTTTGGGCTCATGAGAGGAGTAGAAAAACATCAAAAATTTCAGTCCTGCATGACTCTACCAAGAAATGTGTGTTCATTGAAACCGCTGGTTTTTGATAGTTTGGGCCCTATTGAATAATGAATGTTTTGAATTTTCTCCAAAAGTAAAGTAGTTGCAAACTCATCCTTTTAGAAACTTGTTTGGGCTGTTGAGAGGAGTAAAAAACCATCAAAAATTTCAATCCTGCATGATTTTACCAAGAAATGTGATTCTTCATTCAAAACCTGATTTTTGCTATTGGGCTCTATTGAATAATGAATGTTTTGAATTTTCTCCAAAAGTAAAGTAGTTGCAAACTCATGCTTTTAGAGACTTGTTTGGGCTCATGGGAGGAGTAGAAAAACATCAAAAATTTCAGTCCTGCATGATTCTACCAAGAAATGTGTGTTCATTGAAACCGCTGGTTTTTGATAGTTTGGGCCCTATTGAATAATGAATGTTTTGAATTTTCTCCAAAAGTAAAGTAGTTGCAAACTCATCCTTTTAGAAACTTGTTTGGGCTGTTGAGAGGAGTAAAAAACCATTAAAAATTTCAATCCTGCATGATTCTACCAAGAAATGTGATTCTTCATTCAAAACGCTGGTTTTTGCTATTGGGCTCTTTTGAGTAATGAATGTTTTGAATTTTCTCCAAAAGTAAAGTAGTTGCAAACTCATGCTTTTAGAGACTTGTTTGGGCTCATGAGAGGAGTAGAAAAACATCAAAAATTTCAGTCCTGCATGATTCTACCAAGAAATGTGTGTTCATTCAAACCGCTGGTTTTTGATAGTTTGGGCCCTATTGAATAATGAATGTTTTGAATTTTCTCCAAAAGTAAAGTAGTTGCAAACTCATCCTTTTAGAAACTTGTTTGGGCTGTTGAGAGGAGTAAAAAACCATCAAAAATTTCAATCCTGCATGATTCTACCAAGAAATGTGATTCTTCATTCAAAACGCTGGTTTTTGCTATTGGGCTCTATTGAATAATGAATGTTTTGAATTTTCTCCAAAAGTAAAGTAGTTGCAAACTCATCCTTTTAGAGACTTGTTTGGGCTCATGAGAGGAGTAGAAAAACATCAAAAATTTCAGTCCTGCACGATTCTACCAAGAAATGTGTGTTCATTCAAACCGCTGGTTTTTGATATTTTGGGCCCTATTGAATAATGAATGTTTTGAATTTTCTCCAAAAGTAAAGTAGTTGCAAACTCATCCTTTTAGAAACTTGTTTGGGCTGTTGAGAGGAGTAAAAAACCATCAAAAATTTCAATCCTGCATGATTCTACCAAGAAATGTGATTCTTCATTCAAAACCTGATTTTTGCTATTGGGCTCTATTGAATAATGAATGTTTTGAATTTTCTCCAAAAGTAAAGTAGTTGCAAACTCATGCTTTTAGAGACTTGTTTGGGCTCATGAGAGGAGTAGAAAAACATCAAAAATTTCAGTCCTGCATGATTCTACCAAGAAATGTGTGTTCATTGAAACCGCTGGTTTTTGATAGTTTGGGTCCTATTGAATAATGAATGTTTTGAATTTTCTCCAAAAGTAAAGTAGTTGCAAACTCATCCTTTTAGAAACTTGTTTGGGCTGTTGAGAGGAGTAAAAAACCATCAAAAATTTCAATCCTGCATGATTCTACCAAGAAATGTGATTCTTCATTCAAAACCTGATTTTTGCTATTGGGCTCTATTGAATAATGAATGTTTTGAATTTTCTCCAAAAGTAAAGTAGTTGCAAACTCATGCTTTTAGAGACTTGTTTGGGCTCATGAGAGGAGTAGAAAAACATCAAAAATTTCAGTCCTGCATGATTCTACCAAGAAATGTGTGTTCATTGAAACCGCTGGTTTTTGATAGTTTGGGCCCTATTGAATAATGAATGTTTTGAATTTTCTCCAAAAGTAAAGTAGTTGCAAACTCATCCTTTTAGAAACTTGTTTGGGCTGTTGAGAGGAGTAAAAAACCATCAAAAATTTCAATCCTGCATGATTCTACCAAGAAATGTGATTCTTCATTCAAAACGCTGGTTTTTGCTATTGGGCTCTTTTGAGTAATGAATGTTTTGAATTTTCTCCAAAAGTAAAGTAGTTGCAAACTCATGCTTTTAGAGACTTGTTTGGGCTCATGAGAGGAGTAGAAAAACATCAAAAATTTCAGTCCTGCATGATTCTACCAAGAAATGTGTGTTCATTCAAACCGCTGGTTTTTGATAGTTTGGGCCCTATTGAATAATGAATGTTTTGAATTTTCTCCAAAAGTAAAGTAGTTGCAAACTCATCCTTTTAGAAACTTGTTTGGGCTGTTGAGAGGAGTAAAAAACCATCAATAATTTCAATCCTGCATGATTTTACCAAGAAATGTGATTCTTCATTCAAAACCTGATTTTTGCTATTGGGCTCTATTGAATAATGAATGTTTTGAATTTTCTCCAAAAGTAAAGTAGTTGCAAACTCATGCTTTTAGAGACTTGTTTGGGCTCATGAGAGGAGTAGAAAAACATCAAAAATTTCAGTCCTGCATGATTCTACCAAGAAATGTGTGTTCATTGAAACCGCTGGTTTTTGATAGTTTGGGCCCTATTGAATAATGAATGTTTTGAATTTTCTCCAAAAGTAAAGTAGTTGCAAACTCATCCTTTTAGAAACTTGTTTGGGCTGTTGAGAGGAGTAAAAAACCATCAAAAAATTCAATCCTGCATGATTCTACCAAGGAATGTGATTCTTCATTCAAAACCTGATTTTTGCTATTGGGCTCTATTGAATAATGAATGTTTTGAATTTTCTCCAAAAGTAAAGTAGTTGCAAACTCATGCTTTTAGAGACTTGTTTGGGCTCATGAGAGGAGTAGAAAAACATCAAAAATTTCAGTCCTGCATGATTTTACCAAGAAATGTGTGTTCATTGAAACCGCTGGTTTTTGATAGTTTGGGCCCTATTGAATAATGAATGTTTTGAATTTTCTCCAAAAGTAAAGTAGTTGCAAACTCATCCTTTTAGAAACTTGTTTGGGCTGTTGAGAGGAGTAAAAAACCATCAAAAATATCAATCCTGCATGATTCTACCAAGAAATGTGATTCTTCATTCAAAACGCTGGTTTTTGCTATTGGGCTCTTTTGAGTAATGAATGTTTTGAATTTTCTCCAAAAGTAAAGTAGTTGCAAACGCATGCTTTTAGAGACTTGTTTGGGCTCATGAGAGGAGTAGAAAAACATCAAAAATTTCAGTCCTGCATGATTCTACCAAGAAATGTGTGTTCATTGAAACCGCTGGTTTTTGATAGTTTGGGCCCTATTGAATAATGAATGTTTTGAATTTTCTCCAAAAGTAAAGTAGTTACAAACTCATCCTTTTAGAAACTTGTTTGGGCTGTTGAGAGGAGTAAAAAACCATCAAAAATTTCAATCCTGCATGATTCTACAAAGAAATGTGATTCTTCATTCAAAACCTGATTTTTGCTATTGGGCTCTATTGAATAATGAATGTTTTGAATTTTCTCCAAAAGTAAAGTAGTTGCAAACTCATGCTTTTAGAGACTTGTTTGGGCTCATGAGAGGAGTAGAAAAACATCAAAAATTTCAGTCCTGCATGATTCTACCAAGAAATGTGTGTTCATTGAAACCGCTGGTTTTTGATAGTTTGGGCCCTATTGAATAATGAATGTTTTGAATTTTCTCCAAAAGTAAAGTAGTTGCAAACTCATCCTTTTAGAAACTTGTTTGGGCTGTTGAGAGGAGTAAAAAACCATCAAAAATTTCAATCCTGCATGATTCTACCAAGAAATGTGATTCTTCATTCAAAACGCTGGTTTTTGCTATTGGGCTCTTTTGAGTAATGAATGTTTTGAATTTTCTCCAAAAGTAAAGTAGTTGCAAACTCATGCTTTTAGAGACTTGTTTGGGCTCATGAGAGGAGTAGAAAAACATCAAAAATTTCAGTCCTGCATGATTCTACCAAGAAATGTGTGTTCATTCAAACCGCTGGTTTTTGATAGTTTGGGCCCTATTGAATAATGAATGTTTTGAATTTTCTCCAAAAGTAAAGTAGTTGCAAACTCATCCTTTTAGAAACTTGTTTGGGCTGTTGAGAGGAGTAAAAAACCATCAAAAATTTCAATCCTGCATGATTCTACCAAGAAATGTGATTCTTCATTCAAAACCTGATTTTTGCTATTGGGCTCTATTGAATAATGAATGTTTTGAATTTTCTCCAAAAGTAAAGTAGTTGCAAACTCATGCTTTTAGAGACTTGTTTGGGCTCATGAGAGGAGTAGAAAAACATCAAAAATTTCAGTCCTGCATGATTCTACCAAGAAATGTGTGTTCATTCAAACCGCTGGTTTTTGATAGTTTGGGCCCTATTGAATAATGAATGTTTTGAATTTTCTCCAAAAGTAAAGTAGTTGCAAACTCATCCTTTTAGAAACTTGTTTGGGCTGTTGAGAGGAGTAAAAAACCATCAAAAATTTCAATCCTGCATGATTCTACCAAGAAATGTGATTCTTCATTCAAAACCTGATTTTTGCTATTGGGCTCTATTGAATAATGAATGTTTTGAATTTTCTCCAAAAGTAAAGTAGTTGCAAACTCATGCTTTTAGAGACTTGTTTGGGCTCATGAGAGGAGTAGAAAAACATCAAAAATTTCAGTCCTGCATGATTCTACCAAGAAATATGTGTTCATTCAAACCACTGGTTTTTGATAGTTTGGGCCCTATTGAATAATGAATGTTTTGAATTTTCTCCAAAAGTAAAGTAGTTGCAAACTCATCCTTTTAGAAACTTGTTTGGGCTGTTGAGAGGAGTAAAAAACCATCAAAAATTTCAATCCTGCATGATTTTACCAAGAAATGTGATTCTTCATTCAAAACCTGATTTTTGCTATTGGGCTCTATTGAATAGTGAATGTTTTGAATTTTCTCCAAAAGTAAAGTAGTTGCAAACTCATGCTTTTAGAGACTTGTTTGGGCTCATGAGAGGAGTAGAAAAACATCAAAAATTTCAGTCCTGCATGATTCTACCAAGAAATGTGTGTTCATTGAAACCGCTGGTTTTTGATAGTTTGGGCCCTATTGAATAATGAATGTTTTGAATTTTCTCCAAAAGTAAAGTAGTTGCAAACTCATCCTTTTAGAAACTTGTTTGGGCTGTTGAGAGTAGTAAAAAACCATCAAAAATTTCAATCCTGCATAATTCTACCAAGAAATGTGATTCTTCATTCAAAACGCTGGTTTTTGCTATTGGGCTCTATGGAATAATGAATGTTTTGAATTTTCTCCAAAAGTAAAGTAGTTGCAAACTCATGCTTTTAGAGACTTGTTTGGGCTCATGAGAGGAGTAGAAAAACATCAAAAATTTCAGTCCTGCATGACTCTACCAAGAAATGTGTGTTCATTGAAACCGCTGGTTTTTGATAGTTTGGGCCCTATTGAATAATGAATGTTTTGAATTTTCTCCAAAAGTAAAGTAGTTGCAAACTCATCCTTTTAGAAACTTGTTTGGGCTGTTGAGAGGAGTAAAAAACCATCAAAAATTTCAATCCTGCATGATTTTACCAAGAAATGTGATTCTTCATTCAAAACCTGATTTTTGCTATTGGGCTCTATTGAATAATGAATGTTTTGAATTTTCTCCAAAAGTAAAGTAGTTGCAAACTCATGCTTTTAGAGACTTGTTTGGGCTCATGGGAGGAGTAGAAAAACATCAAAAATTTCAGTCCTGCATGATTCTACCAAGAAATGTGTGTTCATTGAAACCGCTGGTTTTTGATAGTTTGGGCCCTATTGAATAATGAATGTTTTGAATTTTCTCCAAAAGTAAAGTAGTTGCAAACTCATCCTTTTAGAAACTTGTTTGGGCTGTTGAGAGGAGTAAAAAACCATTAAAAATTTCAATCCTGCATGATTCTACCAAGAAATGTGATTCTTCATTCAAAACGCTGGTTTTTGCTATTGGGCTCTTTTGAGTAATGAATGTTTTGAATTTTCTCCAAAAGTAAAGTAGTTGCAAACTCATGCTTTTAGAGACTTGTTTGGGCTCATGAGAGGAGTAGAAAAACATCAAAAATTTCAGTCCTGCATGATTCTACCAAGAAATGTGTGTTCATTCAAACCGCTGGTTTTTGATAGTTTGGGCCCTATTGAATAATGAATGTTTTGAATTTTCTCCAAAAGTAAAGTAGTTGCAAACTCATCCTTTTAGAAACTTGTTTGGGCTGTTGAGAGGAGTAAAAAACCATCAAAAATTTCAATCCTGCATGATTCTACCAAGAAATGTGATTCTTCATTCAAAACGCTGGTTTTTGCTATTGGGCTCTATTGAATAATGAATGTTTTGAATTTTCTCCAAAAGTAAAGTAGTTGCAAACTCATCCTTTTAGAGACTTGTTTGGGCTCATGAGAGGAGTAGAAAAACATCAAAAATTTCAGTCCTGCACGATTCTACCAAGAAATGTGTGTTCATTCAAACCGCTGGTTTTTGATATTTTGGGCCCTATTGAATAATGAATGTTTTGAATTTTCTCCAAAAGTAAAGTAGTTGCAAACTCATCCTTTTAGAAACTTGTTTGGGCTGTTGAGAGGAGTAAAAAACCATCAAAAATTTCAATCCTGCATGATTCTACCAAGAAATGTGATTCTTCATTCAAAACCTGATTTTTGCTATTGGGCTCTATTGAATAATGAATGTTTTGAATTTTCTCCAAAAGTAAAGTAGTTGCAAACTCATGCTTTTAGAGACTTGTTTGGGCTCATGAGAGGAGTAGAAAAACATCAAAAATTTCAGTCCTGCATGATTCTACCAAGAAATGTGTGTTCATTGAAACCGCTGGTTTTTGATAGTTTGGGTCCTATTGAATAATGAATGTTTTGAATTTTCTCCAAAAGTAAAGTAGTTGCAAACTCATCCTTTTAGAAACTTGTTTGGGCTGTTGAGAGGAGTAAAAAACCATCAAAAATTTCAATCCTGCATGATTCTACCAAGAAATGTGATTCTTCATTCAAAACCTGATTTTTGCTATTGGGCTCTATTGAATAATGAATGTTTTGAATTTTCTCCAAAAGTAAAGTAGTTGCAAACTCATGCTTTTAGAGACTTGTTTGGGCTCATGAGAGGAGTAGAAAAACATCAAAAATTTCAGTCCTGCATGATTCTACCAAGAAATGTGTGTTCATTGAAACCGCTGGTTTTTGATAGTTTGGGCCCTATTGAATAATGAATGTTTTGAATTTTCTCCAAAAGTAAAGTAGTTGCAAACTCATCCTTTTAGAAACTTGTTTGGGCTGTTGAGAGGAGTAAAAAACCATCAAAAATTTCAATCCTGCATGATTCTACCAAGAAATGTGATTCTTCATTCAAAACGCTGGTTTTTGCTATTGGGCTCTTTTGAGTAATGAATGTTTTGAATTTTCTCCAAAAGTAAAGTAGTTGCAAACTCATGCTTTTAGAGACTTGTTTGGGCTCATGAGAGGAGTAGAAAAACATCAAAAATTTCAGTCCTGCATGATTCTACCAAGAAATGTGTGTTCATTCAAACCGCTGGTTTTTGATAGTTTGGGCCCTATTGAATAATGAATGTTTTGAATTTTCTCCAAAAGTAAAGTAGTTGCAAACTCATCCTTTTAGAAACTTGTTTGGGCTGTTGAGAGGAGTAAAAAACCATCAATAATTTCAATCCTGCATGATTTTACCAAGAAATGTGATTCTTCATTCAAAACCTGATTTTTGCTATTGGGCTCTATTGAATAATGAATGTTTTGAATTTTCTCCAAAAGTAAAGTAGTTGCAAACTCATGCTTTTAGAGACTTGTTTGGGCTCATGAGAGGAGTAGAAAAACATCAAAAATTTCAGTCCTGCATGATTCTACCAAGAAATGTGTGTTCATTGAAACCGCTGGTTTTTGATAGTTTGGGCCCTATTGAATAATGAATGTTTTGAATTTTCTCCAAAAGTAAAGTAGTTGCAAACTCATCCTTTTAGAAACTTGTTTGGGCTGTTGAGAGGAGTAAAAAACCATCAAAAAATTCAATCCTGCATGATTCTACCAAGGAATGTGATTCTTCATTCAAAACCTGATTTTTGCTATTGGGCTCTATTGAATAATGAATGTTTTGAATTTTCTCCAAAAGTAAAGTAGTTGCAAACTCATGCTTTTAGAGACTTGTTTGGGCTCATGAGAGGAGTAGAAAAACATCAAAAATTTCAGTCCTGCATGATTTTACCAAGAAATGTGTGTTCATTCAAACCGCTGGTTTTTGATAGTTTGGGCCCTATTGAATAATGAATGTTTTGAATTTTCTCCAAAAGTAAAATAGTTGCAAACTCATCCTTTTAGAAACTTGTTTGGGCTGTTGAGAGGAGTAAAAAACCATCAAAAATTTCAATCCTGCATGATTCTACCAAGAAATGTGATTCTTCATTCAAAACGCTGGTTTTTACTATTGGGCTCTTTTGAGTAATGAATGTTTTGAATTTTCTCCAAAAGTAAAGTAGTTGCAAACTCATGCTTTTAGAGACTTGTTTGGGCTCATGAGAGGAGTAGAAAAACATCAAAAATTTCAGTCCTACATGATTCTACCAAGAAATGTGTGTTCATTCACACCGCTGGTTTTTGATAGTTTGGGCCCTATTGAATAATGAATGTTTTGAATTTTCTCCAAAAGTAAAGTAGTTGCAAACTCATCCTTTTAGAAACTTGTTTGGGCTGTTGAGAGGAGTAAAAAACCATCAAAAATTTCAATCCTGCATGATTCTACCAAGAAATGTGATTCTTCATTCAAAACCTGATTTTTGCTATTGGGCTCTATTGAATAATGAAGGTTTTGAATTTTCTCCAAAAGTAAAGTAGTTGCAAACTCATGCTTTTAGAGACTTGTTTGGGCTCATGAGAGGAGTAGAAAAACATCAAAAATTTCAGTCCTGCATGATTCTACCAAGAAATGTGTGTTCATTCAAACCGCTGGTTTTTGATAGTTTGGGCCCTATTGAATAATGAATGTTTTGAATTTTCTCCAAAAGTAAAGTAGTTGCAAACTCATCCTTTTAGAAACTTGTTTGGGCTGTTGAGAGGAGTAAAAAACCATCAAAAATTTCAATCCTGCATGATTTTACCAAGAAATGTGATTCTTCATTCAAAACCTGATTTTTGCTATTGGGCTCTATTGAATAGTGAATGTTTTGAATTTTCTCCAAAAGTAAAGTAGTTGCAAACTCATGCTTTTAGAGACTTGTTTGGGCTCATGAGAGGAGTAGAAAAACATCAAAAATTTCAGTCCTGCATGATTCTACCAAGAAATGTGTGTTCATTGAAACCGCTGGTTTTTGATAGTTTGGGCCCTATTGAATAATGAATGTTTTGAATTTTCTCCAAAAGTAAAGTAGTTGCAAACTCATCCTTTTAGAAACTTGTTTGGGCTGTTGAGAGTAGTAAAAAACCATCAAAAATTTCAATCCTGCATAATTCTACCAAGAAATGTGATTCTTCATTCAAAACGCTGGTTTTTGCTATTGGGCTCTATTGAATAATGAATGTTTTGAATTTTCTCCAAAAGTAAAGTAGTTGCAAACTCATGCTTTTAGAGACTTGTTTGGGCTCATGAGAGGAGTAGAAAAACATCAAAAATTTCAGTCCTGCATGACTCTACCAAGAAATGTGTGTTCATTGAAACCGCTGGTTTTTGATAGTTTGGGCCCTATTGAATAATGAATGTTTTGAATTTTCTCCAAAAGTAAAGTAGTTGCAAACTCATCCTTTTAGAAACTTGTTTGGGCTGTTGAGAGGAGTAAAAAACCATCAAAAATTTCAATCCTGCATGATTTTACCAAGAAATGTGATTCTTCATTCAAAACCTGATTTTTGCTATTGGGCTCTATTGAATAATGAATGTTTTGAATTTTCTCCAAAAGTAAAGTAGTTGCAAACTCATGCTTTTAGAGACTTGTTTGGGCTCATGGGAGGAGTAGAAAAACATCAAAAATTTCAGTCCTGCATGATTCTACCAAGAAATGTGATTCTTCATTCAAAACGCTGGTTTTTGCTATTGGGCTCTTTTGAGTAATGAATGTTTTGAATTTTCTCCAAAAGTAAAGTAGTTGCAAACTCATGCTTTTAGAGACTTGTTTGGGCTCATGAGAGGAGTAGAAAAACATCAAAAATTTCAGTCCTGCATGATTCTACCAAGAAATGTGTGTTCATTCAAACCGCTGGTTTTTGATAGTTTGGGCCCTATTGAATAATGAATGTTTTGAATTTTCTCCAAAAGTAAAGTAGTTACAAACTCATCCTTTTAGAAACTTGTTTGGGCTGTTGAGAGGAGTAAAAAACCATCAAAAATTTCAATCCTGCATGATTCTACAAAGAAATGTGATTCTTCATTCAAAACCTGATTTTTGCTATTGGGCTCTATTGAATAATGAATGTTTTGAATTTTCTCCAAAAGTAAAGTAGTTGCAAACTCATGCTTTTAGAGACTTGTTTGGGCTCATGAGAGGAGTAGAAAAACATCAAAAATTTCAGTCCTGCATGATTCTACCAAGAAATGTGTGTTCATTGAAACCGCTGGTTTTTGATAGTTTGGGCCCTATTGAATAATGAATGTTTTGAATTTTCTCCAAAAGTAAAGTAGTTGCAAACTCATCCTTTTAGAAACTTGTTTGGGCTGTTGAGAGGAGTAAAAAACCATCAAAAATTTCAATCCTGCATGATTCTACCAAGAAATGTGATTCTTCATTCAAAACGCTGGTTTTTACTATTGGGCTCTTTTGAGTAATGAATGTTTTGAATTTTCTCCAAAAGTAAAGTAGTTGCAAACTCATGCTTTTAGAGACTTGTTTGGGCTCATGAGAGGAGTAGAAAAACATCAAAAATTTCAGTCCTGCATGATTCTACCAAGAAATGTGTGTTCATTCAAACCGCTGGTTTTTGATAGTTTGGGCCCTATTGAATAATGAATGTTTTGAATTTTCTCCAAAAGTAAAGTAGTTGCAAACTCATCCTTTTAGAAACTTGTTTGGGCTGTTGAGAGGAGTAAAAAACCATCAAAAATTTCAATCCTGCATGATTCTACCAAGAAATGTGATTCTTCATTCAAAACCTGATTTTTGCTATTGGGCTCTATTGAATAATGAATGTTTTGAATTTTCTCCAAAAGTAAAGTAGTTGCAAACTCATGCTTTTAGAGACTTGTTTGGGCTCATGAGAGGAGTAGAAAAACATCAAAAATTTCAGTCCTGCATGATTCTACCAAGAAATATGTGTTCATTCAAACCACTGGTTTTTGATAGTTTGGGCCCTATTGAATAATGAATGTTTTGAATTTTCTCCAAAAGTAAAGTAGTTGCAAACTCATCCTTTTAGAAACTTGTTTGGGCTGTTGAGAGGAGTAAAAAACCATCAAAAATTTCAATCCTGCATGATTTTACCAAGAAATGTGATTCTTCATTCAAAACCTGATTTTTGCTATTGGGCTCTATTGAATAGTGAATGTTTTGAATTTTCTCCAAAAGTAAAGTAGTTGCAAACTCATGCTTTTAGAGACTTGTTTGGGCTCATGAGAGGAGTAGAAAAACATCAAAAATTTCAGTCCTGCATGATTCTACCAAGAAATGTGTGTTCATTGAAACCGCTGGTTTTTGATAGTTTGGGCCCTATTGAATAATGAATGTTTTGAATTTTCTCCAAAAGTAAAGTAGTTGCAAACTCATCCTTTTAGAAACTTGTTTGGGCTGTTGAGAGTAGTAAAAAACCATCAAAAATTTCAATCCTGCATAATTCTACCAAGAAATGTGATTCTTCATTCAAAACGCTGGTTTTTGCTATTGGGCTCTATGGAATAATGAATGTTTTGAATTTTCTCCAAAAGTAAAGTAGTTGCAAACTCATGCTTTTAGAGACTTGTTTGGGCTCATGAGAGGAGTAGAAAAACATCAAAAATTTCAGTCCTGCATGACTCTACCAAGAAATGTGTGTTCATTGAAACCGCTGGTTTTTGATAGTTTGGGCCCTATTGAATAATGAATGTTTTGAATTTTCTCCAAAAGTAAAGTAGTTGCAAACTCATCCTTTTAGAAACTTGTTTGGGCTGTTGAGAGGAGTAAAAAACCATCAAAAATTTCAATCCTGCATGATTTTACCAAGAAATGTGATTCTTCATTCAAAACCTGATTTTTGCTATTGGGCTCTATTGAATAATGAATGTTTTGAATTTTCTCCAAAAGTAAAGTAGTTGCAAACTCATGCTTTTAGAGACTTGTTTGGGCTCATGGGAGGAGTAGAAAAACATCAAAAATTTCAGTCCTGCATGATTCTACCAAGAAATGTGTGTTCATTGAAACCGCTGGTTTTTGATAGTTTGGGCCCTATTGAATAATGAATGTTTTGAATTTTCTCCAAAAGTAAAGTAGTTGCAAACTCATCCTTTTAGAAACTTGTTTGGGCTGTTGAGAGGAGTAAAAAACCATTAAAAATTTCAATCCTGCATGATTCTACCAAGAAATGTGATTCTTCATTCAAAACGCTGGTTTTTGCTATTGGGCTCTTTTGAGTAATGAATGTTTTGAATTTTCTCCAAAAGTAAAGTAGTTGCAAACTCATGCTTTTAGAGACTTGTTTGGGCTCATGAGAGGAGTAGAAAAACATCAAAAATTTCAGTCCTGCATGATTCTACCAAGAAATGTGTGTTCATTCAAACCGCTGGTTTTTGATAGTTTGGGCCCTATTGAATAATGAATGTTTTGAATTTTCTCCAAAAGTAAAGTAGTTGCAAACTCATCCTTTTAGAAACTTGTTTGGGCTGTTGAGAGGAGTAAAAAACCATCAAAAATTTCAATCCTGCATGATTCTACCAAGAAATGTGATTCTTCATTCAAAACGCTGGTTTTTGCTATTGGGCTCTATTGAATAATGAATGTTTTGAATTTTCTCCAAAAGTAAAGTAGTTGCAAACTCATCCTTTTAGAGACTTGTTTGGGCTCATGAGAGGAGTAGAAAAACATCAAAAATTTCAGTCCTGCACGATTCTACCAAGAAATGTGTGTTCATTCAAACCGCTGGTTTTTGATATTTTGGGCCCTATTGAATAATGAATGTTTTGAATTTTCTCCAAAAGTAAAGTAGTTGCAAACTCATCCTTTTAGAAACTTGTTTGGGCTGTTGAGAGGAGTAAAAAACCATCAAAAATTTCAATCCTGCATGATTCTACCAAGAAATGTGATTCTTCATTCAAAACCTGATTTTTGCTATTGGGCTCTATTGAATAATGAATGTTTTGAATTTTCTCCAAAAGTAAAGTAGTTGCAAACTCATGCTTTTAGAGACTTGTTTGGGCTCATGAGAGGAGTAGAAAAACATCAAAAATTTCAGTCCTGCATGATTCTACCAAGAAATGTGTGTTCATTGAAACCGCTGGTTTTTGATAGTTTGGGTCCTATTGAATAATGAATGTTTTGAATTTTCTCCAAAAGTAAAGTAGTTGCAAACTCATCCTTTTAGAAACTTGTTTGGGCTGTTGAGAGGAGTAAAAAACCATCAAAAATTTCAATCCTGCATGATTCTACCAAGAAATGTGATTCTTCATTCAAAACCTGATTTTTGCTATTGGGCTCTATTGAATAATGAATGTTTTGAATTTTCTCCAAAAGTAAAGTAGTTGCAAACTCATGCTTTTAGAGACTTGTTTGGGCTCATGAGAGGAGTAGAAAAACATCAAAAATTTCAGTCCTGCATGATTCTACCAAGAAATGTGTGTTCATTGAAACCGCTGGTTTTTGATAGTTTGGGCCCTATTGAATAATGAATGTTTTGAATTTTCTCCAAAAGTAAAGTAGTTGCAAACTCATCCTTTTAGAAACTTGTTTGGGCTGTTGAGAGGAGTAAAAAACCATCAAAAATTTCAATCCTGCATGATTCTACCAAGAAATGTGATTCTTCATTCAAAACGCTGGTTTTTGCTATTGGGCTCTTTTGAGTAATGAATGTTTTGAATTTTCTCCAAAAGTAAAGTAGTTGCAAACTCATGCTTTTAGAGACTTGTTTGGGCTCATGAGAGGAGTAGAAAAACATCAAAAATTTCAGTCCTGCATGATTCTACCAAGAAATGTGTGTTCATTCAAACCGCTGGTTTTTGATAGTTTGGGCCCTATTGAATAATGAATGTTTTGAATTTTCTCCAAAAGTAAAGTAGTTGCAAACTCATCCTTTTAGAAACTTGTTTGGGCTGTTGAGAGGAGTAAAAAACCATCAATAATTTCAATCCTGCATGATTTTACCAAGAAATGTGATTCTTCATTCAAAACCTGATTTTTGCTATTGGGCTCTATTGAATAATGAATGTTTTGAATTTTCTCCAAAAGTAAAGTAGTTGCAAACTCATGCTTTTAGAGACTTGTTTGGGCTCATGAGAGGAGTAGAAAAACATCAAAAATTTCAGTCCTGCATGATTCTACCAAGAAATGTGTGTTCATTGAAACCGCTGGTTTTTGATAGTTTGGGCCCTATTGAATAATGAATGTTTTGAATTTTCTCCAAAAGTAAAGTAGTTGCAAACTCATCCTTTTAGAAACTTGTTTGGGCTGTTGAGAGGAGTAAAAAACCATCAAAAAATTCAATCCTGCATGATTCTACCAAGGAATGTGATTCTTCATTCAAAACCTGATTTTTGCTATTGGGCTCTATTGAATAATGAATGTTTTGAATTTTCTCCAAAAGTAAAGTAGTTGCAAACTCATGCTTTTAGAGACTTGTTTGGGCTCATGAGAGGAGTAGAAAAACATCAAAAATTTCAGTCCTGCATGATTTTACCAAGAAATGTGTGTTCATTCAAACCGCTGGTTTTTGATAGTTTGGGCCCTATTGAATAATGAATGTTTTGAATTTTCTCCAAAAGTAAAATAGTTGCAAACTCATCCTTTTAGAAACTTGTTTGGGCTGTTGAGAGGAGTAAAAAACCATCAAAAATTTCAATCCTGCATGATTCTACCAAGAAATGTGATTCTTCATTCAAAAGGCTGGTTTTTACTATTGGGCTCTTTTGAGTAATGAATGTTTTGAATTTTCTCCAAAAGTAAAGTAGTTGCAAACTCATGCTTTTAGAGACTTGTTTGGGCTCATGAGAGGAGTAGAAAAACATCAAAAATTTCAGTCCTACATGATTCTACCAAGAAATGTGTGTTCATTCACACCGCTGGTTTTTGATAGTTTGGGCCCTATTGAATAATGAATGTTTTGAATTTTCTCCAAAAGTAAAGTAGTTGCAAACTCATCCTTTTAGAAACTTGTTTGGGCTGTTGAGAGGAGTAAAAAACCATCAAAAATTTCAATCCTGCATGATTCTACCAAGAAATGTGATTCTTCATTCAAAACCTGATTTTTGCTATTGGGCTCTATTGAATAATGAAGGTTTTGAATTTTCTCCAAAAGTAAAGTAGTTGCAAACTCATGCTTTTAGAGACTTGTTTGGGCTCATGAGAGGAGTAGAAAAACATCAAAAATTTCAGTCCTGCATGATTCTACCAAGAAATGTGTGTTCATTCAAACCGCTGGTTTTTGATAGTTTGGGCCCTATTGAATAATGAATGTTTTGAATTTTCTCCAAAAGTAAAGTAGTTGCAAACTCATCCTTTTAGAAACTTGTTTGGGCTGTTGAGAGGAGTAAAAAACCATCAAAAATTTCAATCCTGCATGATTTTACCAAGAAATGTGATTCTTCATTCAAAACCTGATTTTTGCTATTGGGCTCTATTGAATAGTGAATGTTTTGAATTTTCTCCAAAAGTAAAGTAGTTGCAAACTCATGCTTTTAGAGACTTGTTTGGGCTCATGAGAGGAGTAGAAAAACATCAAAAATTTCAGTCCTGCATGATTCTACCAAGAAATGTGTGTTCATTGAAACCGCTGGTTTTTGATAGTTTGGGCCCTATTGAATAATGAATGTTTTGAATTTTCTCCAAAAGTAAAGTAGTTGCAAACTCATCCTTTTAGAAACTTGTTTGGGCTGTTGAGAGTAGTAAAAAACCATCAAAAATTTCAATCCTGCATAATTCTACCAAGAAATGTGATTCTTCATTCAAAACGCTGGTTTTTGCTATTGGGCTCTATTGAATAATGAATGTTTTGAATTTTCTCCAAAAGTAAAGTAGTTGCAAACTCATGCTTTTAGAGACTTGTTTGGGCTCATGAGAGGAGTAGAAAAACATCAAAAATTTCAGTCCTGCATGACTCTACCAAGAAATGTGTGTTCATTGAAACCGCTGGTTTTTGATAGTTTGGGCCCTATTGAATAATGAATGTTTTGAATTTTCTCCAAAAGTAAAGTAGTTGCAAACTCATCCTTTTAGAAACTTGTTTGGGCTGTTGAGAGGAGTAAAAAACCATCAAAAATTTCAATCCTGCATGATTTTACCAAGAAATGTGATTCTTCATTCAAAACCTGATTTTTGCTATTGGGCTCTATTGAATAATGAATGTTTTGAATTTTCTCCAAAAGTAAAGTAGTTGCAAACTCATGCTTTTAGAGACTTGTTTGGGCTCATGGGAGGAGTAGAAAAACATCAAAAATTTCAGTCCTGCATGATTCTACCAAGAAATGTGATTCTTCATTCAAAACGCTGGTTTTTGCTATTGGGCTCTTTTGAGTAATGAATGTTTTGAATTTTCTCCAAAAGTAAAGTAGTTGCAAACTCATGCTTTTAGAGACTTGTTTGGGCTCATGAGAGGAGTAGAAAAACATCAAAAATTTCAGTCCTGCATGATTCTACCAAGAAATGTGTGTTCATTCAAACCGCTGGTTTTTGATAGTTTGGGCCCTATTGAATAATGAATGTTTTGAATTTTCTCCAAAAGTAAAGTAGTTACAAACTCATCCTTTTAGAAACTTGTTTGGGCTGTTGAGAGGAGTAAAAAACCATCAAAAATTTCAATCCTGCATGATTCTACAAAGAAATGTGATTCTTCATTCAAAACCTGATTTTTGCTATTGGGCTCTATTGAATAATGAATGTTTTGAATTTTCTCCAAAAGTAAAGTAGTTGCAAACTCATGCTTTTAGAGACTTGTTTGGGCTCATGAGAGGAGTAGAAAAACATCAAAAATTTCAGTCCTGCATGATTCTACCAAGAAATGTGTGTTCATTGAAACCGCTGGTTTTTGATAGTTTGGGCCCTATTGAATAATGAATGTTTTGAATTTTCTCCAAAAGTAAAGTAGTTGCAAACTCATCCTTTTAGAAACTTGTTTGGGCTGTTGAGAGGAGTAAAAAACCATCAAAAATTTCAATCCTGCATGATTCTACCAAGAAATGTGATTCTTCATTCAAAACGCTGGTTTTTACTATTGGGCTCTTTTGAGTAATGAATGTTTTGAATTTTCTCCAAAAGTAAAGTAGTTGCAAACTCATGCTTTTAGAGACTTGTTTGGGCTCATGAGAGGAGTAGAAAAACATCAAAAATTTCAGTCCTGCATGATTCTACCAAGAAATGTGTGTTCATTCAAACCGCTGGTTTTTGATAGTTTGGGCCCTATTGAATAATGAATGTTTTGAATTTTCTCCAAAAGTAAAGTAGTTGCAAACTCATCCTTTTAGAAACTTGTTTGGGCTGTTGAGAGGAGTAAAAAACCATCAAAAATTTCAATCCTGCATGATTCTACCAAGAAATGTGATTCTTCATTCAAAACCTGATTTTTGCTATTGGGCTCTATTGAATAATGAATGTTTTGAATTTTCTCCAAAAGTAAAGTAGTTGCAAACTCATGCTTTTAGAGACTTGTTTGGGCTCATGAGAGGAGTAGAAAAACATCAAAAATTTCAGTCCTGCATGATTCTACCAAGAAATATGTGTTCATTCAAACCACTGGTTTTTGATAGTTTGGGCCCTATTGAATAATGAATGTTTTGAATTTTCTCCAAAAGTAAAGTAGTTGCAAACTCATCCTTTTAGAAACTTGTTTGGGCTGTTGAGAGGAGTAAAAAACCATCAAAAATTTCAATCCTGCATGATTTTACCAAGAAATGTGATTCTTCATTCAAAACCTGATTTTTGCTATTGGGCTCTATTGAATAGTGAATGTTTTGAATTTTCTCCAAAAGTAAAGTAGTTGCAAACTCATGCTTTTAGAGACTTGTTTGGGCTCATGAGAGGAGTAGAAAAACATCAAAAATTTCAGTCCTGCATGATTCTACCAAGAAATGTGTGTTCATTGAAACCGCTGGTTTTTGATAGTTTGGGCCCTATTGAATAATGAATGTTTTGAATTTTCTCCAAAAGTAAAGTAGTTGCAAACTCATCCTTTTAGAAACTTGTTTGGGCTGTTGAGAGTAGTAAAAAACCATCAAAAATTTCAATCCTGCATAATTCTACCAAGAAATGTGATTCTTCATTCAAAACGCTGGTTTTTGCTATTGGGCTCTATGGAATAATGAATGTTTTGAATTTTCTCCAAAAGTAAAGTAGTTGCAAACTCATGCTTTTAGAGACTTGTTTGGGCTCATGAGAGGAGTAGAAAAACATCAAAAATTTCAGTCCTGCATGACTCTACCAAGAAATGTGTGTTCATTGAAACCGCTGGTTTTTGATAGTTTGGGCCCTATTGAATAATGAATGTTTTGAATTTTCTCCAAAAGTAAAGTAGTTGCAAACTCATCCTTTTAGAAACTTGTTTGGGCTGTTGAGAGGAGTAAAAAACCATCAAAAATTTCAATCCTGCATGATTTTACCAAGAAATGTGATTCTTCATTCAAAACCTGATTTTTGCTATTGGGCTCTATTGAATAATGAATGTTTTGAATTTTCTCCAAAAGTAAAGTAGTTGCAAACTCATGCTTTTAGAGACTTGTTTGGGCTCATGGGAGGAGTAGAAAAACATCAAAAATTTCAGTCCTGCATGATTCTACCAAGAAATGTGTGTTCATTGAAACCGCTGGTTTTTGATAGTTTGGGCCCTATTGAATAATGAATGTTTTGAATTTTCTCCAAAAGTAAAGTAGTTGCAAACTCATCCTTTTAGAAACTTGTTTGGGCTGTTGAGAGGAGTAAAAAACCATTAAAAATTTCAATCCTGCATGATTCTACCAAGAAATGTGATTCTTCATTCAAAACGCTGGTTTTTGCTATTGGGCTCTTTTGAGTAATGAATGTTTTGAATTTTCTCCAAAAGTAAAGTAGTTGCAAACTCATGCTTTTAGAGACTTGTTTGGGCTCATGAGAGGAGTAGAAAAACATCAAAAATTTCAGTCCTGCATGATTCTACCAAGAAATGTGTGTTCATTCAAACCGCTGGTTTTTGATAGTTTGGGCCCTATTGAATAATGAATGTTTTGAATTTTCTCCAAAAGTAAAGTAGTTGCAAACTCATCCTTTTAGAAACTTGTTTGGGCTGTTGAGAGGAGTAAAAAACCATCAAAAATTTCAATCCTGCATGATTCTACCAAGAAATGTGATTCTTCATTCAAAACGCTGGTTTTTGCTATTGGGCTCTATTGAATAATGAATGTTTTGAATTTTCTCCAAAAGTAAAGTAGTTGCAAACTCATCCTTTTAGAGACTTGTTTGGGCTCATGAGAGGAGTAGAAAAACATCAAAAATTTCAGTCCTGCACGATTCTACCAAGAAATGTGTGTTCATTCAAACCGCTGGTTTTTGATATTTTGGGCCCTATTGAATAATGAATGTTTTGAATTTTCTCCAAAAGTAAAGTAGTTGCAAACTCATCCTTTTAGAAACTTGTTTGGGCTGTTGAGAGGAGTAAAAAACCATCAAAAATTTCAATCCTGCATGATTCTACCAAGAAATGTGATTCTTCATTCAAAACCTGATTTTTGCTATTGGGCTCTATTGAATAATGAATGTTTTGAATTTTCTCCAAAAGTAAAGTAGTTGCAAACTCATGCTTTTAGAGACTTGTTTGGGCTCATGAGAGGAGTAGAAAAACATCAAAAATTTCAGTCCTGCATGATTCTACCAAGAAATGTGTGTTCATTGAAACCGCTGGTTTTTGATAGTTTGGGTCCTATTGAATAATGAATGTTTTGAATTTTCTCCAAAAGTAAAGTAGTTGCAAACTCATCCTTTTAGAAACTTGTTTGGGCTGTTGAGAGGAGTAAAAAACCATCAAAAATTTCAATCCTGCATGATTCTACCAAGAAATGTGATTCTTCATTCAAAACCTGATTTTTGCTATTGGGCTCTATTGAATAATGAATGTTTTGAATTTTCTCCAAAAGTAAAGTAGTTGCAAACTCATGCTTTTAGAGACTTGTTTGGGCTCATGAGAGGAGTAGAAAAACATCAAAAATTTCAGTCCTGCATGATTCTACCAAGAAATGTGTGTTCATTGAAACCGCTGGTTTTTGATAGTTTGGGCCCTATTGAATAATGAATGTTTTGAATTTTCTCCAAAAGTAAAGTAGTTGCAAACTCATCCTTTTAGAAACTTGTTTGGGCTGTTGAGAGGAGTAAAAAACCATCAAAAATTTCAATCCTGCATGATTCTACCAAGAAATGTGATTCTTCATTCAAAACGCTGGTTTTTGCTATTGGGCTCTTTTGAGTAATGAATGTTTTGAATTTTCTCCAAAAGTAAAGTAGTTGCAAACTCATGCTTTTAGAGACTTGTTTGGGCTCATGAGAGGAGTAGAAAAACATCAAAAATTTCAGTCCTGCATGATTCTACCAAGAAATGTGTGTTCATTCAAACCGCTGGTTTTTGATAGTTTGGGCCCTATTGAATAATGAATGTTTTGAATTTTCTCCAAAAGTAAAGTAGTTGCAAACTCATCCTTTTAGAAACTTGTTTGGGCTGTTGAGAGGAGTAAAAAACCATCAATAATTTCAATCCTGCATGATTTTACCAAGAAATGTGATTCTTCATTCAAAACCTGATTTTTGCTATTGGGCTCTATTGAATAATGAATGTTTTGAATTTTCTCCAAAAGTAAAGTAGTTGCAAACTCATGCTTTTAGAGACTTGTTTGGGCTCATGAGAGGAGTAGAAAAACATCAAAAATTTCAGTCCTGCATGATTCTACCAAGAAATGTGTGTTCATTGAAACCGCTGGTTTTTGATAGTTTGGGCCCTATTGAATAATGAATGTTTTGAATTTTCTCCAAAAGTAAAGTAGTTGCAAACTCATCCTTTTAGAAACTTGTTTGGGCTGTTGAGAGGAGTAAAAAACCATCAAAAAATTCAATCCTGCATGATTCTACCAAGGAATGTGATTCTTCATTCAAAACCTGATTTTTGCTATTGGGCTCTATTGAATAATGAATGTTTTGAATTTTCTCCAAAAGTAAAGTAGTTGCAAACTCATGCTTTTAGAGACTTGTTTGGGCTCATGAGAGGAGTAGAAAAACATCAAAAATTTCAGTCCTGCATGATTTTACCAAGAAATGTGTGTTCATTCAAACCGCTGGTTTTTGATAGTTTGGGCCCTATTGAATAATGAATGTTTTGAATTTTCTCCAAAAGTAAAATAGTTGCAAACTCATCCTTTTAGAAACTTGTTTGGGCTGTTGAGAGGAGTAAAAAACCATCAAAAATTTCAATCCTGCATGATTCTACCAAGAAATGTGATTCTTCATTCAAAACGCTGGTTTTTACTATTGGGCTCTTTTGAGTAATGAATGTTTTGAATTTTCTCCAAAAGTAAAGTAGTTGCAAACTCATGCTTTTAGAGACTTGTTTGGGCTCATGAGAGGAGTAGAAAAACATCAAAAATTTCAGTCCTACATGATTCTACCAAGAAATGTGTGTTCATTCACACCGCTGGTTTTTGATAGTTTGGGCCCTATTGAATAATGAATGTTTTGAATTTTCTCCAAAAGTAAAGTAGTTGCAAACTCATCCTTTTAGAAACTTGTTTGGGCTGTTGAGAGGAGTAAAAAACCATCAAAAATTTCAATCCTGCATGATTCTACCAAGAAATGTGATTCTTCATTCAAAACCTGATTTTTGCTATTGGGCTCTATTGAATAATGAAGGTTTTGAATTTTCTCCAAAAGTAAAGTAGTTGCAAACTCATGCTTTTAGAGACTTGTTTGGGCTCATGAGAGGAGTAGAAAAACATCAAAAATTTCAGTCCTGCATGATTCTACCAAGAAATGTGTGTTCATTCAAACCGCTGGTTTTTGATAGTTTGGGCCCTATTGAATAATGAATGTTTTGAATTTTCTCCAAAAGTAAAGTAGTTGCAAACTCATCCTTTTAGAAACTTGTTTGGGCTGTTGAGAGGAGTAAAAAACCATCAAAAATTTCAATCCTGCATGATTTTACCAAGAAATGTGATTCTTCATTCAAAACCTGATTTTTGCTATTGGGCTCTATTGAATAGTGAATGTTTTGAATTTTCTCCAAAAGTAAAGTAGTTGCAAACTCATGCTTTTAGAGACTTGTTTGGGCTCATGAGAGGAGTAGAAAAACATCAAAAATTTCAGTCCTGCATGATTCTACCAAGAAATGTGTGTTCATTGAAACCGCTGGTTTTTGATAGTTTGGGCCCTATTGAATAATGAATGTTTTGAATTTTCTCCAAAAGTAAAGTAGTTGCAAACTCATCCTTTTAGAAACTTGTTTGGGCTGTTGAGAGTAGTAAAAAACCATCAAAAATTTCAATCCTGCATAATTCTACCAAGAAATGTGATTCTTCATTCAAAACGCTGGTTTTTGCTATTGGGCTCTATTGAATAATGAATGTTTTGAATTTTCTCCAAAAGTAAAGTAGTTGCAAACTCATGCTTTTAGAGACTTGTTTGGGCTCATGAGAGGAGTAGAAAAACATCAAAAATTTCAGTCCTGCATGACTCTACCAAGAAATGTGTGTTCATTGAAACCGCTGGTTTTTGATAGTTTGGGCCCTATTGAATAATGAATGTTTTGAATTTTCTCCAAAAGTAAAGTAGTTGCAAACTCATCCTTTTAGAAACTTGTTTGGGCTGTTGAGAGGAGTAAAAAACCATCAAAAATTTCAATCCTGCATGATTTTACCAAGAAATGTGATTCTTCATTCAAAACCTGATTTTTGCTATTGGGCTCTATTGAATAATGAATGTTTTGAATTTTCTCCAAAAGTAAAGTAGTTGCAAACTCATGCTTTTAGAGACTTGTTTGGGCTCATGGGAGGAGTAGAAAAACATCAAAAATTTCAGTCCTGCATGATTCTACCAAGAAATGTGATTCTTCATTCAAAACGCTGGTTTTTGCTATTGGGCTCTTTTGAGTAATGAATGTTTTGAATTTTCTCCAAAAGTAAAGTAGTTGCAAACTCATGCTTTTAGAGACTTGTTTGGGCTCATGAGAGGAGTAGAAAAACATCAAAAATTTCAGTCCTGCATGATTCTACCAAGAAATGTGTGTTCATTCAAACCGCTGGTTTTTGATAGTTTGGGCCCTATTGAATAATGAATGTTTTGAATTTTCTCCAAAAGTAAAGTAGTTACAAACTCATCCTTTTAGAAACTTGTTTGGGCTGTTGAGAGGAGTAAAAAACCATCAAAAATTTCAATCCTGCATGATTCTACAAAGAAATGTGATTCTTCATTCAAAACCTGATTTTTGCTATTGGGCTCTATTGAATAATGAATGTTTTGAATTTTCTCCAAAAGTAAAGTAGTTGCAAACTCATGCTTTTAGAGACTTGTTTGGGCTCATGAGAGGAGTAGAAAAACATCAAAAATTTCAGTCCTGCATGATTCTACCAAGAAATGTGTGTTCATTGAAACCGCTGGTTTTTGATAGTTTGGGCCCTATTGAATAATGAATGTTTTGAATTTTCTCCAAAAGTAAAGTAGTTGCAAACTCATCCTTTTAGAAACTTGTTTGGGCTGTTGAGAGGAGTAAAAAACCATCAAAAATTTCAATCCTGCATGATTCTACCAAGAAATGTGATTCTTCATTCAAAACGCTGGTTTTTACTATTGGGCTCTTTTGAGTAATGAATGTTTTGAATTTTCTCCAAAAGTAAAGTAGTTGCAAACTCATGCTTTTAGAGACTTGTTTGGGCTCATGAGAGGAGTAGAAAAACATCAAAAATTTCAGTCCTGCATGATTCTACCAAGAAATGTGTGTTCATTCAAACCGCTGGTTTTTGATAGTTTGGGCCCTATTGAATAATGAATGTTTTGAATTTTCTCCAAAAGTAAAGTAGTTGCAAACTCATCCTTTTAGAAACTTGTTTGGGCTGTTGAGAGGAGTAAAAAACCATCAAAAATTTCAATCCTGCATGATTCTACCAAGAAATGTGATTCTTCATTCAAAACCTGATTTTTGCTATTGGGCTCTATTGAATAATGAATGTTTTGAATTTTCTCCAAAAGTAAAGTAGTTGCAAACTCATGCTTTTAGAGACTTGTTTGGGCTCATGAGAGGAGTAGAAAAACATCAAAAATTTCAGTCCTGCATGACTCTACCAAGAAATGTGTGTTCATTGAAACCGCTGGTTTTTGATAGTTTGGGCCCTATTGAATAATGAATGTTTTGAATTTTCTCCAAAAGTAAAGTAGTTGCAAACTCATCCTTTTAGAAACTTGTTTGGGCTGTTGAGAGGAGTAAAAAACCATCAAAAATTTCAATCCTGCATGATTTTACCAAGAAATGTGATTCTTCATTCAAAACCTGATTTTTGCTATTGGGCTCTATTGAATAATGAATGTTTTGAATTTTCTCCAAAAGTAAAGTAGTTGCAAACTCATGCTTTTAGAGACTTGTTTGGGCTCATGGGAGGAGTAGAAAAACATCAAAAATTTCAGTCCTGCATGATTCTACCAAGAAATGTGTGTTCATTGAAACCGCTGGTTTTTGATAGTTTGGGCCCTATTGAATAATGAATGTTTTGAATTTTCTCCAAAAGTAAAGTAGTTGCAAACTCATCCTTTTAGAAACTTGTTTGGGCTGTTGAGAGGAGTAAAAAACCATTAAAAATTTCAATCCTGCATGATTCTACCAAGAAATGTGATTCTTCATTCAAAACGCTGGTTTTTGCTATTGGGCTCTTTTGAGTAATGAATGTTTTGAATTTTCTCCAAAAGTAAAGTAGTTGCAAACTCATGCTTTTAGAGACTTGTTTGGGCTCATGAGAGGAGTAGAAAAACATCAAAAATTTCAGTCCTGCATGATTCTACCAAGAAATGTGTGTTCATTCAAACCGCTGGTTTTTGATAGTTTGGGCCCTATTGAATAATGAATGTTTTGAATTTTCTCCAAAAGTAAAGTAGTTGCAAACTCATCCTTTTAGAAACTTGTTTGGGCTGTTGAGAGGAGTAAAAAACCATCAAAAATTTCAATCCTGCATGATTCTACCAAGAAATGTGATTCTTCATTCAAAACGCTGGTTTTTGCTATTGGGCTCTATTGAATAATGAATGTTTTGAATTTTCTCCAAAAGTAAAGTAGTTGCAAACTCATCCTTTTAGAGACTTGTTTGGGCTCATGAGAGGAGTAGAAAAACATCAAAAATTTCAGTCCTGCACGATTCTACCAAGAAATGTGTGTTCATTCAAACCGCTGGTTTTTGATATTTTGGGCCCTATTGAATAATGAATGTTTTGAATTTTCTCCAAAAGTAAAGTAGTTGCAAACTCATCCTTTTAGAAACTTGTTTGGGCTGTTGAGAGGAGTAAAAAACCATCAAAAATTTCAATCCTGCATGATTCTACCAAGAAATGTGATTCTTCATTCAAAACCTGATTTTTGCTATTGGGCTCTATTGAATAATGAATGTTTTGAATTTTCTCCAAAAGTAAAGTAGTTGCAAACTCATGCTTTTAGAGACTTGTTTGGGCTCATGAGAGGAGTAGAAAAACATCAAAAATTTCAGTCCTGCATGATTCTACCAAGAAATGTGTGTTCATTGAAACCGCTGGTTTTTGATAGTTTGGGTCCTATTGAATAATGAATGTTTTGAATTTTCTCCAAAAGTAAAGTAGTTGCAAACTCATCCTTTTAGAAACTTGTTTGGGCTGTTGAGAGGAGTAAAAAACCATCAAAAATGTCAATCCTGCATGATTCTACCAAGAAATGTGATTCTTCATTCAAAACCTGATTTTTGCTATTGGGCTCTATTGAATAATGAATGTTTTGAATTTTCTCCAAAAGTAAAGTAGTTGCAAACTCATGCTTTTAGAGACTTGTTTGGGCTCATGAGAGGAGTAGAAAAACATCAAAAATTTCAGTCCTGCATGATTCTACCAAGAAATGTGTGTTCATTGAAACCGCTGGTTTTTGATAGTTTGGGCCCTATTGAATAATGAATGTTTTGAATTTTCTCCAAAAGTAAAGTAGTTGCAAACTCATCCTTTTAGAAACTTGTTTGGGCTGTTGAGAGGAGTAAAAAACCATCAAAAATTTCAATCCTGCATGATTCTACCAAGAAATGTGATTCTTCATTCAAAACGCTGGTTTTTGCTATTGGGCTCTTTTGAGTAATGAATGTTTTGAATTTTCTCCAAAAGTAAAGTAGTTGCAAACTCATGCTTTTAGAGACTTGTTTGGGCTCATGAGAGGAGTAGAAAAACATCAAAAATTTCAGTCCTGCATGATTCTACCAAGAAATGTGTGTTCATTCAAACCGCTGGTTTTTGATAGTTTGGGCCCTATTGAATAATGAATGTTTTGAATTTTCTCCAAAAGTAAAGTAGTTGCAAACTCATCCTTTTAGAAACTTGTTTGGGCTGTTGAGAGGAGTAAAAAACCATCAATAATTTCAATCCTGCATGATTTTACCAAGAAATGTGATTCTTCATTCAAAACCTGATTTTTGCTATTGGGCTCTATTGAATAATGAATGTTTTGAATTTTCTCCAAAAGTAAAGTAGTTGCAAACTCATGCTTTTAGAGACTTGTTTGGGCTCATGAGAGGAGTAGAAAAACATCAAAAATTTCAGTCCTGCATGATTCTACCAAGAAATGTGTGTTCATTGAAACCGCTGGTTTTTGATAGTTTGGGCCCTATTGAATAATGAATGTTTTGAATTTTCTCCAAAAGTAAAGTAGTTGCAAACTCATCCTTTTAGAAACTTGTTTGGGCTGTTGAGAGGAGTAAAAAACCATCAAAAAATTCAATCCTGCATGATTCTACCAAGGAATGTGATTCTTCATTCAAAACCTGATTTTTGCTATTGGGCTCTATTGAATAATGAATGTTTTGAATTTTCTCCAAAAGTAAAGTAGTTGCAAACTCATGCTTTTAGAGACTTGTTTGGGCTCATGAGAGGAGTAGAAAAACATCAAAAATTTCAGTCCTGCATGATTTTACCAAGAAATGTGTGTTCATTCAAACCGCTGGTTTTTGATAGTTTGGGCCCTATTGAATAATGAATGTTTTGAATTTTCTCCAAAAGTAAAATAGTTGCAAACTCATCCTTTTAGAAACTTGTTTGGGCTGTTGAGAGGAGTAAAAAACCATCAAAAATTTCAATCCTGCATGATTCTACCAAGAAATGTGATTCTTCATTCAAAACGCTGGTTTTTACTATTGGGCTCTTTTGAGTAATGAATGTTTTGAATTTTCTCCAAAAGTAAAGTAGTTGCAAACTCATGCTTTTAGAGACTTGTTTGGGCTCATGAGAGGAGTAGAAAAACATCAAAAATTTCAGTCCTACATGATTCTACCAAGAAATGTGTGTTCATTCACACCGCTGGTTTTTGATAGTTTGGGCCCTATTGAATAATGAATGTTTTGAATTTTCTCCAAAAGTAAAGTAGTTGCAAACTCATCCTTTTAGAAACTTGTTTGGGCTGTTGAGAGGAGTAAAAAACCATCAAAAATTTCAATCCTGCATGATTCTACCAAGAAATGTGATTCTTCATTCAAAACCTGATTTTTGCTATTGGGCTCTATTGAATAATGAAGGTTTTGAATTTTCTCCAAAAGTAAAGTAGTTGCAAACTCATGCTTTTAGAGACTTGTTTGGGCTCATGAGAGGAGTAGAAAAACATCAAAAATTTCAGTCCTGCATGATTCTACCAAGAAATGTGTGTTCATTCAAACCGCTGGTTTTTGATAGTTTGGGCCCTATTGAATAATGAATGTTTTGAATTTTCTCCAAAAGTAAAGTAGTTGCAAACTCATCCTTTTAGAAACTTGTTTGGGCTGTTGAGAGGAGTAAAAAACCATCAAAAATTTCAATCCTGCATGATTTTACCAAGAAATGTGATTCTTCATTCAAAACCTGATTTTTGCTATTGGGCTCTATTGAATAGTGAATGTTTTGAATTTTCTCCAAAAGTAAAGTAGTTGCAAACTCATGCTTTTAGAGACTTGTTTGGGCTCATGAGAGGAGTAGAAAAACATCAAAAATTTCAGTCCTGCATGATTCTACCAAGAAATGTGTGTTCATTGAAACCGCTGGTTTTTGATAGTTTGGGCCCTATTGAATAATGAATGTTTTGAATTTTCTCCAAAAGTAAAGTAGTTGCAAACTCATCCTTTTAGAAACTTGTTTGGGCTGTTGAGAGTAGTAAAAAACCATCAAAAATTTCAATCCTGCATAATTCTACCAAGAAATGTGATTCTTCATTCAAAACGCTGGTTTTTGCTATTGGGCTCTATTGAATAATGAATGTTTTGAATTTTCTCCAAAAGTAAAGTAGTTGCAAACTCATGCTTTTAGAGACTTGTTTGGGCTCATGAGAGGAGTAGAAAAACATCAAAAATTTCAGTCCTGCATGACTCTACCAAGAAATGTGTGTTCATTGAAACCGCTGGTTTTTGATAGTTTGGGCCCTATTGAATAATGAATGTTTTGAATTTTCTCCAAAAGTAAAGTAGTTGCAAACTCATCCTTTTAGAAACTTGTTTGGGCTGTTGAGAGGAGTAAAAAACCATCAAAAATTTCAATCCTGCATGATTTTACCAAGAAATGTGATTCTTCATTCAAAACCTGATTTTTGCTATTGGGCTCTATTGAATAATGAATGTTTTGAATTTTCTCCAAAAGTAAAGTAGTTGCAAACTCATGCTTTTAGAGACTTGTTTGGGCTCATGGGAGGAGTAGAAAAACATCAAAAATTTCAGTCCTGCATGATTCTACCAAGAAATGTGATTCTTCATTCAAAACGCTGGTTTTTGCTATTGGGCTCTTTTGAGTAATGAATGTTTTGAATTTTCTCCAAAAGTAAAGTAGTTGCAAACTCATGCTTTTAGAGACTTGTTTGGGCTCATGAGAGGAGTAGAAAAACATCAAAAATTTCAGTCCTGCATGATTCTACCAAGAAATGTGTGTTCATTCAAACCGCTGGTTTTTGATAGTTTGGGCCCTATTGAATAATGAATGTTTTGAATTTTCTCCAAAAGTAAAGTAGTTACAAACTCATCCTTTTAGAAACTTGTTTGGGCTGTTGAGAGGAGTAAAAAACCATCAAAAATTTCAATCCTGCATGATTCTACAAAGAAATGTGATTCTTCATTCAAAACCTGATTTTTGCTATTGGGCTCTATTGAATAATGAATGTTTTGAATTTTCTCCAAAAGTAAAGTAGTTGCAAACTCATGCTTTTAGAGACTTGTTTGGGCTCATGAGAGGAGTAGAAAAACATCAAAAATTTCAGTCCTGCATGATTCTACCAAGAAATGTGTGTTCATTGAAACCGCTGGTTTTTGATAGTTTGGGCCCTATTGAATAATGAATGTTTTGAATTTTCTCCAAAAGTAAAGTAGTTGCAAACTCATCCTTTTAGAAACTTGTTTGGGCTGTTGAGAGGAGTAAAAAACCATCAAAAATTTCAATCCTGCATGATTCTACCAAGAAATGTGATTCTTCATTCAAAACGCTGGTTTTTACTATTGGGCTCTTTTGAGTAATGAATGTTTTGAATTTTCTCCAAAAGTAAAGTAGTTGCAAACTCATGCTTTTAGAGACTTGTTTGGGCTCATGAGAGGAGTAGAAAAACATCAAAAATTTCAGTCCTGCATGATTCTACCAAGAAATGTGTGTTCATTCAAACCGCTGGTTTTTGATAGTTTGGGCCCTATTGAATAATGAATGTTTTGAATTTTCTCCAAAAGTAAAGTAGTTGCAAACTCATCCTTTTAGAAACTTGTTTGGGCTGTTGAGAGGAGTAAAAAACCATCAAAAATTTCAATCCTGCATGATTCTACCAAGAAATGTGATTCTTCATTCAAAACCTGATTTTTGCTATTGGGCTCTATTGAATAATGAATGTTTTGAATTTTCTCCAAAAGTAAAGTAGTTGCAAACGCATGCTTTTAGAGACTTGTTTGGGCTCATGAGAGGAGTAGAAAAACATCAAAAATTTCAGTCCTGCATGATTCTACCAAGAAATATGTGTTCATTCAAACCACTGGTTTTTGATAGTTTGGGCCCTATTGAATAATGAATGTTTTGAATTTTCTCCAAAAGTAAAGTAGTTGCAAACTCATCCTTTTAGAAACTTGTTTGGGCTGTTGAGAGGAGTAAAAAACCATCAAAAATTTCAATCCTGCATGATTTTACCAAGAAATGTGATTCTTCATTCAAAACCTGATTTTTGCTATTGGGCTCTATTGAATAGTGAATGTTTTGAATTTTCTCCAAAAGTAAAGTAGTTGCAAACTCATGCTTTTAGAGACTTGTTTGGGATCATGAGAGGAGTAGAAAAACATCAAAAATTTCAGTCCTGCATGATTCTACCAAGAAATGTGTGTTCATTGAAACCGCTGGTTTTTGATAGTTTGGGCCCTATTGAATAATGAATGTTTTGAATTTTCTCCAAAAGTAAAGTAGTTGCAAACTCATCCTTTTAGAAACTTGTTTGGGCTGTTGAGAGTAGTAAAAAACCATCAAAAATTTCAATCCTGCATAATTCTACCAAGAAATGTGATTCTTCATTCAAAACGCTGGTTTTTGCTATTGGGCTCTATGGAATAATGAATGTTTTGAATTTTCTCCAAAAGTAAAGTAGTTGCAAACTCATGCTTTTAGAGACTTGTTTGGGCTCATGAGAGGAGTAGAAAAACATCAAAAATTTCAGTCCTGCATGACTCTACCAAGAAATGTGTGTTCATTGAAACCGCTGGTTTTTGATAGTTTGGGCCCTATTGAATAATGAATGTTTTGAATTTTCTCCAAAAGTAAAGTAGTTGCAAACTCATCCTTTTAGAAACTTGTTTGGGCTGTTGAGAGGAGTAAAAAACCATCAAAAATTTCAATCCTGCATGATTTTACCAAGAAATGTGATTCTTCATTCAAAACCTGATTTTTGCTATTGGGCTCTATTGAATAATGAATGTTTTGAATTTTCTCCAAAAGTAAAGTAGTTGCAAACTCATGCTTTTAGAGACTTGTTTGGGCTCATGGGAGGAGTAGAAAAACATCAAAAATTTCAGTCCTGCATGATTCTACCAAGAAATGTGTGTTCATTGAAACCGCTGGTTTTTGATAGTTTGGGCCCTATTGAATAATGAATGTTTTGAATTTTCTCCAAAAGTAAAGTAGTTGCAAACTCATCCTTTTAGAAACTTGTTTGGGCTGTTGAGAGGAGTAAAAAACCATTAAAAATTTCAATCCTGCATGATTCTACCAAGAAATGTGATTCTTCATTCAAAACGCTGGTTTTTGCTATTGGGCTCTTTTGAGTAATGAATGTTTTGAATTTTCTCCAAAAGTAAAGTAGTTGCAAACTCATGCTTTTAGAGACTTGTTTGGGCTCATGAGAGGAGTAGAAAAACATCAAAAATTTCAGTCCTGCATGATTCTACCAAGAAATGTGTGTTCATTCAAACCGCTGGTTTTTGATAGTTTGGGCCCTATTGAATAATGAATGTTTTGAATTTTCTCCAAAAGTAAAGTAGTTGCAAACTCATCCTTTTAGAAACTTGTTTGGGCTGTTGAGAGGAGTAAAAAACCATCAAAAATTTCAATCCTGCATGATTCTACCAAGAAATGTGATTCTTCATTCAAAACGCTGGTTTTTGCTATTGGGCTCTATTGAATAATTAATGTTTTGAATTTTCTCCAAAAGTAAAGTAGTTGCAAACTCATCCTTTTAGAGACTTGTTTGGGCTCATGAGAGGAGTAGAAAAACATCAAAAATTTCAGTCCTGCACGATTCTACCAAGAAATGTGTGTTCATTCAAACCGCTGGTTTTTGATATTTTGGGCCCTATTGAATAATGAATGTTTTGAATTTTCTCCAAAAGTAAAGTAGTTGCAAACTCATCCTTTTAGAAACTTGTTTGGGCTGTTGAGAGGAGTAAAAAACCATCAAAAATTTCAATCCTGCATGATTCTACCAAGAAATGTGATTCTTCATTCAAAACCTGATTTTTGCTATTGGGCTCTATTGAATAATGAATGTTTTGAATTTTCTCCAAAAGTAAAGTAGTTGCAAACTCATGCTTTTAGAGACTTGTTTGGGCTCATGAGAGGAGTAGAAAAACATCAAAAATTTCAGTCCTGCATGATTCTACCAAGAAATGTGTGTTCATTGAAACCGCTGGTTTTTGATAGTTTGGGTCCTATTGAATAATGAATGTTTTGAATTTTCTCCAAAAGTAAAGTAGTTGCAAACTCATCCTTTTAGAAACTTGTTTGGGCTGTTGAGAGGAGTAAAAAACCATCAAAAATTTCAATCCTGCATGATTCTACCAAGAAATGTGATTCTTCATTCAAAACCTGATTTTTGCTATTGGGCTCTATTGAATAATGAATGTTTTGAATTTTCTCCAAAAGTAAAGTAGTTGCAAACTCATGCTTTTAGAGACTTGTTTGGGCTCATGAGAGGAGTAGAAAAACATCAAAAATTTCAGTCCTGCATGATTCTACCAAGAAATGTGTGTTCATTGAAACCGCTGGTTTTTGATAGTTTGGGCCCTATTGAATAATGAATGTTTTGAATTTTCTCCAAAAGTAAAGTAGTTGCAAACTCATCCTTTTAGAAACTTGTTTGGGCTGTTGAGAGGAGTAAAAAACCATCAAAAATTTCAATCCTGCATGATTCTACCAAGAAATGTGATTCTTCATTCAAAACGCTGGTTTTTGCTATTGGGCTCTTTTGAGTAATGAATGTTTTGAATTTTCTCCAAAAGTAAAGTAGTTGCAAACTCATGCTTTTAGAGACTTGTTTGGGCTCATGAGAGGAGTAGAAAAACATCAAAAATTTCAGTCCTGCATGATTCTACCAAGAAATGTGTGTTCATTCAAACCGCTGGTTTTTGATAGTTTGGGCCCTATTGAATAATGAATGTTTTGAATTTTCTCCAAAAGTAAAGTAGTTGCAAACTCATCCTTTTAGAAACTTGTTTGGGCTGTTGAGAGGAGTAAAAAACCATCAATAATTTCAATCCTGCATGATTTTACCAAGAAATGTGATTCTTCATTCAAAACCTGATTTTTGCTATTGGGCTCTATTGAATAATGAATGTTTTGAATTTTCTCCAAAAGTAAAGTAGTTGCAAACTCATGCTTTTAGAGACTTGTTTGGGCTCATGAGAGGAGTAGAAAAACATCAAAAATTTCAGTCCTGCATGATTCTACCAAGAAATGTGTGTTCATTGAAACCGCTGGTTTTTGATAGTTTGGGCCCTATTGAATAATGAATGTTTTGAATTTTCTCCAAAAGTAAAGTAGTTGCAAACTCATCCTTTTAGAAACTTGTTTGGGCTGTTGAGAGGAGTAAAAAACCATCAAAAATTTCAATCCTGCATGATTCTACCAAGGAATGTGATTCTTCATTCAAAACCTGATTTTTGCTATTGGGCTCTATTGAATAATGAATGTTTTGAATTTTCTCCAAAAGTAAAGTAGTTGCAAACTCATGCTTTTAGAGACTTGTTTGGGCTCATGAGAGGAGTAGAAAAACATCAAAAATTTCAGTCCTGCATGATTTTACCAAGAAATGTGTGTTCATTGAAACCGCTGGTTTTTGATAGTTTGGGCCCTATTGAATAATGAATGTTTTGAATTTTCTCCAAAAGTAAAGTAGTTGCAAACTCATCCTTTTAGAAACTTGTTTGGGCTGTTGAGAGGAGTAAAAAACCATCAAAAATATCAATCCTGCATGATTCTACCAAGAAATGTGATTCTTCATTCAAAACGCTGGTTTTTGCTATTGGGCTCTTTTGAGTAATGAATGTTTTGAATTTTCTCCAAAAGTAAAGTAGTTGCAAACGCATGCTTTTAGAGACTTGTTTGGGCTCATGAGAGGAGTAGAAAAACATCAAAAATTTCAGTCCTGCATGATTCTACCAAGAAATGTGTGTTCATTGAAACCGCTGGTTTTTGATAGTTTGGGCCCTATTGAATAATGAATGTTTTGAATTTTCTCCAAAAGTAAAGTAGTTACAAACTCATCCTTTTAGAAACTTGTTTGGGCTGTTGAGAGGAGTAAAAAACCATCAAAAATTTCAATCCTGCATGATTCTACAAAGAAATGTGATTCTTCATTCAAAACCTGATTTTTGCTATTGGGCTCTATTGAATAATGAATGTTTTGAATTTTCTCCAAAAGTAAAGTAGTTGCAAACTCATGCTTTTAGAGACTTGTTTGGGCTCATGAGAGGAGTAGAAAAACATCAAAAATTTCAGTCCTGCATGATTCTACCAAGAAATGTGTGTTCATTGAAACCGCTGGTTTTTGATAGTTTGGGCCCTATTGAATAATGAATGTTTTGAATTTTCTCCAAAAGTAAAGTAGTTGCAAACTCATCCTTTTAGAAACTTGTTTGGGCTGTTGAGAGGAGTAAAAAACCATCAAAAATTTCAATCCTGCATGATTCTACCAAGAAATGTGATTCTTCATTCAAAACGCTGGTTTTTGCTATTGGGCTCTTTTGAGTAATGAATGTTTTGAATTTTCTCCAAAAGTAAAGTAGTTGCAAACTCATGCTTTTAGAGACTTGTTTGGGCTCATGAGAGGAGTAGAAAAACATCAAAAATTTCAGTCCTGCATGATTCTACCAAGAAATGTGTGTTCATTCAAACCGCTGGTTTTTGATAGTTTGGGCCCTATTGAATAATGAATGTTTTGAATTTTCTCCAAAAGTAAAGTAGTTGCAAACTCATCCTTTTAGAAACTTGTTTGGGCTGTTGAGAGGAGTAAAAAACCATCAAAAATTTCAATCCTGCATGATTCTACCAAGAAATGTGATTCTTCATTCAAAACCTGATTTTTGCTATTGGGCTCTATTGAATAATGAATGTTTTGAATTTTCTCCAAAAGTAAAGTAGTTGCAAACTCATGCTTTTAGAGACTTGTTTGGGCTCATGAGAGGAGTAGAAAAACATCAAAAATTTCAGTCCTGCATGATTCTACCAAGAAATGTGTGTTCATTCAAACCGCTGGTTTTTGATAGTTTGGGCCCTATTGAATAATGAATGTTTTGAATTTTCTCCAAAAGTAAAGTAGTTGCAAACTCATCCTTTTAGAAACTTGTTTGGGCTGTTGAGAGGAGTAAAAAACCATCAAAAATTTCAATCCTGCATGATTTTACCAAGAAATGTGATTCTTCATTCAAAACCTGATTTTTGCTATTGGGCTCTATTGAATAGTGAATGTTTTGAATTTTCTCCAAAAGTAAAGTAGTTGCAAACTCATGCTTTTAGAGACTTGTTTGGGCTCATGAGAGGAGTAGAAAAACATCAAAAATTTCAGTCCTGCATGATTCTACCAAGAAATGTGTGTTCATTGAAACCGCTGGTTTTTGATAGTTTGGGCCCTATTGAATAATGAATGTTTTGAATTTTCTCCAAAAGTAAAGTAGTTGCAAACTCATCCTTTTAGAAACTTGTTTGGGCTGTTGAGAGGAGTAAAAAACCATCAAAAATTTCAATCCTGCATAATTCTACCAAGAAATGTGATTCTTCATTCAAAACGCTGGTTTTTGCTATTGGGCTCTATTGAATAATGAATGTTTTGAATTTTCTCCAAAAGTAAAGTAGTTGCAAACTCATGCTTTTAGAGACTTGTTTGGGCTCATGAGAGGAGTAGAAAAACATCAAAAATTTCAGTCCTGCATGAGTCTACCAAGAAATGTGTGTTCATTGAAACCGCTGGTTTTTGATAGTTTGGGCCCTATTGAATAATGAATGTTTTGAATTTTCTCCAAAAGTAAAGTAGTTGCAAACTCATCCTTTTAGATATTTGTTTGGGCTGTTGAGAGGAGTAAAAAACCATCAAAAATTTCAATCCTGCATGATTTTACCAAGAAATGTGATTCTTCATTCAAAACCTGATTTTTGCTATTGGGCTCTATTGAATAATGAATGTTTTGAATTTTCTCCAAAAGTAAAGTAGTTGCAAACTCATCCTTTTAGAAATTTGTTTGGGCTGTTGAGAGGAGTAAAAAACCATTAAAAATTTCAATCCTGCATGATTCTACCAAGAATTGTGATTCTTCATTCAAAACGCTGGTTTTTGCTATTGGGCTCTTTTGAGTAATGAATGTTTTGAATTTTCTCCAAAAGTAAAGTAGTTGCAAACTCATGCTTTTAGAGACTTGTTTGGGCTCATGAGAGGAATAGAAAAACATCAAAAATTTCAGTCCTGCATGATTCTACCAAGAAATGTGTGTTCATTCAAACCGCTGGTTTTTGATAGTTTGGGCCCTATTGAATAATGAATGTTTTGAATTTTCTCCAAAAGTAAAGTAGTTGCAAACTCATCCTTTTAGAAACTTGTTTGGGCTGTTGAGAGGAGTAAAAAACCATCAAAAATTTCAATCCTGCATGATTCTACCAAGAAATGTGATTCTTCATTCAAAACGCTGGTTTTTGCTATTGGGCTCTATTGAATAATGAATGTTTTGAATTTTCTCCAAAAGTAAAGTAGTTGCAAACTCATCCTTTTAGAGACTTGTTTGGGCTCATGAGAGGAGTAGAAAAACATCAAAAATTTCAGTCCTGCACGATTCTACCAAGAAATGTGTGTTCATTCAAACCGCTGGTTTTTGATATTTTGGGCCCTATTGAATAATGAATGTTTTGAATTTTCTCCAAAAGTAAAGTAGTTGCAAACTCATCCTTTTAGAAACTTGTTTGGGCTGTTGAGAGGAGTAAAAAAACATCAAAAATTTCAATCCTGCATGATTCTACCAAGAAATGTGATTCTTCATTCAAAACCTGATTTTTGCTATTGGGCTCTATTGAATAATGAATGTTTTGAATTTTCTCCAAAAGTAAAGTAGTTGCAAACTCATGCTTTTAGAGACTTGTTTGGGCTCATGAGAGGAGTAGAAAAACATCAAAAATTTCAGTCCTGCATGATTCTACCAAGAAATGTGTGTTCATTGAAACCGCTGGTTTTTGATAGTTTGGGCCCTATTGAATAATGAATGTTTTGAATTTTCTCCAAAAGTAAAGTAGTTGCAAACTCATCCTTTTAGAAACTTGTTTGGGCTGTTGAGAGGAGTAAAAAACCATGAAAAATTTCAATCCTGCATGATTCTACCAAGAAATGTGATTCTTCATTCAAAACGCTGGTTTTTGCTATTGGGCTCTTTTGAGTAATGAATGTTTTGAATTTTCTCCAAAAGTAAAGTAGTTGCAAACGCATGCTTTTAGAGACTTGTTTGGGCTCATGAGAGGAGTAGAAAAACATAAAAAATTTCAGTCCTGCATGATTCTACCAAGAAATGTGTGTTCATTCAAACCGCTGGTTTTTGATAGTTTGGGCCCTATTGAATAATGAATGTTTTGAATTTTCTCCAAAAGTAAAGTAGTTGCAAACTCATCCTTTTAGAAACTTGTTTGGGCTGTTGAGAGGAGTAAAAAACCATCAAAAATTTCAATCCTGCATGATTTTACCAAGAAATGTGATTCTTCATTCAAAACCTGATTTTTGCTATTGGGCTCTATTGAATAATGAATGTTTTGAATTTTCTCCAAAAGTAAAGTAGTTGCAAACTCATGCTTTTAGAGACTTGTTTGGGCTCATGAGAGGAGTAGAAAAACATCAAAAATTTCAGTCCTGCATGATTCTACCAAGAAATGTGTGTTCATTGAAACCGCTGGTTTTTGATAGTTTGGGCCCTATTGAATAATGAATGTTTTGAATTTTCTCCAAAAGTAAAGTAGTTACAAACTCATCCTTTTAGAAACTTGTTTGGGCTGTTGAGAGGAGTAAAAAACCATCAAAAATTTCAATCCTGCATGATTCTACCAAGAAATGTGATTCTTCATTCAAAAAGCTGGTTTTTGCTATTGGGCTCTATTGAATAATGAATGTTTTGAATTTTCTCCAAAAGTAAAGTAGGTGCAAACTCATCCTTTTAGAGACTTGTTTGGGCTCATGAGAGGAGTAGAAAAACATCAAAAATTTCAGTCCTGCACGATTCTACCAAGAAATGTGTGTTCATTCAAACCGCTGGTTTTTGATATTTTGGGCCCTATTGAATAATGAATGTTTTGAATTTTCTCCAAAAGTAAAGTAGTTGCAAACTCATACTTTTAGAAACTTGTCTGGGCTGTTGAGAGGAGTAAAAAACCATCAAAAATTTCAAACCTGCATGATTCTACCAAGAAATGTGATTCTTCATTCAAAACCTGATTTTTGCTATTGGGCTCTATTGAATAATGAATGTTTTGAATTTTCTCCAAAAGTAAAGTAGTTGCAAACTCATGCTTTTAGAGACTTGTTTGGGCTCATGAGAGGAGTAGAAAAACATCAAAAATTTCAGTCCTGCATGATTCTACCAAGAAATGTGTGTTCATTGAAACCGCTGGTTTTTGATAGTTTGGGCCCTATTGAATAATGAATGTTTTGAATTTTCTCCAAAAGTAAAGTAGTTGCAAACTCATCCTTTTAGAAACTTGTTTGGGCTGTTGAGAGGAGTAAAAAACCATCAAAAATTTCAATCCTGCATAATTCTACCAAGAAATGTGATTCTTCATTCAAAACGCTGGTTTTTGCTATTGGGCTCTATTGAATAATGAATGTTTTGAATTTTCTCCAAAAGTAAAGTAGTTGCAAACTCATGCTTTTAGAGACTTGTTTGGGCTCATGAGAGGAGTAGAAAAACATCAAAAATTTCAGTCCTGCATGAGTCTACCAAGAAATGTGTGTTCATTGAAACCGCTGGTTTTTGATAGTTTGGGCCCTATTGAATAATGAATGTTTTGAATTTTCTCCAAAAGTAAAGTAGTTGCAAACTCATCCTTTTAGAAATTTGTTTGGGCTGTTGAGAGGAGTAAAAAACCATCAAAAATTTCAATCCTGCATGATTTTACCAAGAAATGTGATTCTTCATTCAAAACCTGATTTTTGCTATTGGGCTCTATTGAATAATGAATGTTTTGAATTTTCTCCAAAAGTAAAGTAGTTGCAAACTCATGCTTTTAGAGACTTGTTTGGGCTCATGGGAGGAGTAGAAAAACATCAAAAATTTCAGTCCTGCATGATTCTACCAAGAAATGTGTGTTCATTGAAACCGCTGGTTTTTGATAGTTTGGGCCCTATTGAATAATGAATGTTTTGAATTTTCTCCAAAAGTAAAGTAGTTGCAAACTCATCCTTTTAGAAACTTGTTTGGGCTGTTGAGAGGAGTAAAAAACCATTAAAAATTTCAATCCTGCATGATTCTACCAAGAATTGTGATTCTTCATTCAAAACGCTGGTTTTTGCTATTGGGCTCTTTTGAGTAATGAATGTTTTGAATTTTCTCCAAAAGTAAAGTAGTTGCAAACTCATGCTTTTAGAGACTTGTTTGGGCTCATGAGAGGAGTAGAAAAACATCAAAAATTTCAGTCCTGCATGATTCTACCAAGAAATGTGTGTTCATTCAAACCGCTGGTTTTTGATAGTTTGGGCCCTATTGAATAATGAATGTTTTGAATTTTCTCCAAAAGTAAAGTAGTTGCAAACTCATCCTTTTAGAAACTTGTTTGGGCTGTTGAGAGGAGTAAAAAACCATCAAAAATTTCAATCCTGCATGATTCTACCAAGAAATGTGATTCTTCATTCAAAACGCTGGTTTTTGCTATTGGGCTCTATTGAATAATGAATGTTTTGAATTTTCTCCAAAAGTAAAGTAGTTGCAAACTCATCCTTTTAGAGACTTGTTTGGGCTCATGAGAGGAGTAGAAAAACATCAAAAATTTCAGTCCTGCACGATTCTACCAAGAAATGTGTGTTCATTCAAACAGCTGGTTTTTGATATTTTGGGCCCTATTGAATAATGAATGTTTTGAATTTTCTCCAAAAGTAAAGTAGTTGCAAACTCATCCTTTTAGAAACTTGTTTGGGCTGTTGAGAGGAGTAAAAAACCATCAAAAATTTCAATCCTGCATGATTCTACCAAGAAATGTGATTCTTCATTCAAAACCTGATTTTTGCTATTGGGCTCTATTGAATAATGAATGTTTTGAATTTTCTCCAAAAGTAAAGTAGTTGCAAACTCATGCTTTTAGAGACTTGTTTGGGCTCATGAGAGGAGTAGAAAAACATCAAAAATTTCAGTCCTGCATGATTCTACCAAAAAATGTGTGTTCATTGAAACCGCTGGTTTTTGATAGTTTGGGCCCTATTGAATAATGAATGTTTTGAATTTTCTCCAAAAGTAAAGTAGTTGCAAACTCATCCTTTTAGAAACTTGTTTGGGCTGTTGAGAGGAGTAAAAAACCATCAAAAATTTCAATCCTGCATGATTCTACCAAGAAATGTGATTCTTCATTCAAAACGCTGGTTTTTGCTATTGGGCTCTTTTGAGTAATGAATGTTTTGAATTTTCTCCAAAAGTAAAGTAGTTGCAAACGCATGCTTTTAGAGACTTGTTTGGGCTCATGAGAGGAGTAGAAAAACATAAAAAATTTCAGTCCTGCATGATTCTACCAAGAAATGTGTGTTCATTCAAACCGCTGGTTTTTGATAGTTTGGGCCCTATTGAATAATGAATGTTTTGAATTTTCTCCAAAAGTAAAGTAGTTGCAAACTCATCCTTTTAGAAACTTGTTTGGGCTGTTGAGAGGAGTAAAAAACCATCAAAAATTTCAATCCTGCATGATTTTACCAAGAAATGTGATTCTTCATTCAAAACCTGATTTTTGCTATTGGGCTCTTTTGAATAATGAATTTTTTGAATTTTCTCCAAAAGTAAAGTAGTTGCAAACTCATGCTTTTAGAGACTTGTTTGGGCTCATGAGAGGAGTAGAAAAACATCAAAAATTTCAGTCCTGCATGATTCTACCAAGAAATGTGTGTTCATTGAAACCGCTGGTTTTTGATAGTTTGGGCCCTATTGAATAATGAATGTTTTGAATTTTCTCCAAAAGTAAAGTAGTTACAAACTCATCCTTTTAGAAACTTGTTTGGGCTGTTGAGAGGAGTAAAAAACCATCAAAAATTTCAATCCTGCATGATTCTACCAAGAAATGTGATTCTTCATTCAAAAAGCTGGTTTTTGCTATTGGGCTCTATTGAATAATGAATGTTTTGAATTTTCTCCAAAAGTAAAGTAGTTGCAAACTCATGCTTTTAGAGACTTGTTTGGGCTCATGAGAGGAGTAGAAAAACATCAAAAATTTCAGTCCTGCATGATTCTACCAAGAAATGTGTGTTCATTGAAACCGCTGGTTTTTGATAGTTTGGGCCCTATTGAATAATGAATGTTTTGAATTTTCTCCAAAAGTAAAGTAGTTGCAAACTCATCCTTTTAGAAACTTGTTTGGGCTGTTGAGAGGAGTAAAAAACCATCAAAAATTTCAATCCTGCATGATTCTACCAAGAAATGTGATTCTTCATTCAAAACCTGATTTTTGCTATTGGGCTCTATTGAATAATGAATGTTTTGAATTTTCTCCAAAAGTAAAGTAGTTGCAAACTCATGCTTTTAGAGACTTGTTTGGGCTCATGAGAGGAGTAGAAAAACATCAAAAATTTCAGTCCTGCATAATTCTACCAAGAAATGTGTGTTCATTGAAACCGCTGGTTTTTGATAGTTTGGGCCCTATTGAATAATGAATGTTTTGAATTTTCTCCAAAAGTAAAGTAGTTGCAAACTCATCCTTTTAGAAACTTGTTTGGGCTGTTGAGAGGAGTAAAAAACCATCAAAAATTTCAATCCTGCATGATTCTACCAAGAAATGTGATTCTTCATTCAAAACGCTGGTTTTTGCTATTGGGCTCTTTTGAGTAATGAATGTTTTGAATTTTCTCCAAAAGTAAAGTAGTTGCAAATTCATGCTTTTAGAGACTTGTTTGGGCTCATGAGAGGAGTAGAAAAACATCAAAAATTTCAGTCCTGCATGATTCTACCAAGAAATGTGTGTTCATTCAAACCGCTGGTTTTTGATAGTTTGGGCCCTATTGAATAATGAATGTTTTGAATTTTCTCCAAAAGTAAAGTAGTTGCAAACTCATCCTTTTAGAAACTTGTTTGGGCTGTTGAGAGGAGTAAAAAACCATCAAAAATTTCAATCCTGCATGATTCTACCAAGAAATGTGATTCTTCATTCAAAACCTGATTTTTGCTATTGGGCTCTATTGAATAATGAATGTTTTGAATTTTCTCCAAAAGTAAAGTAGTTGCAAACTCATGCTTTTAGAGACTTGTTTGGGCTCATGAGAGGAGTAGAAAAACATCAAAAATTTCAGTCCTGCATGATTCTACCAAGAAATGTGTGTTCATTGAAACCGCTGGTTTTTGATAGTTTGGGCCCTATTGAATAATGAATGTTTTGAATTTTCTCCAAAAGTAAAGTAGTTGCAAACTCATCCTTTTAGAAACTTGTTTGGGCTGTTGAGAGGAGTAAAAAACCATCAAAAATTTCAATCCTGCATGATTCTACCAAGAAATGTGATTCTTCATTCAAAACGCTGGTTTTTGCTATTGGGCTCTTTTGAGTAATGAATGTTTTGAATTTTCTCCAAAAGTAAAGTAGTTGCAAACGCATGCTTTTAGAGACTTGTTTGGGCTCATGAGAGGAGTAGAAAAACATAAAAAATTTCAGTCCTGCATGATTCTACCAAGAAATGTGTGTTCATTCAAACCGCTGGTTTTTGATAGTTTGGGCCCTATTGAATAATGAATGTTTTGAATTTTCTCCAAAAGTAAAGTAGTTGCAAACTCATCCTTTTAGAAACTTGTTTGGGCTGTTGAGAGGAGTAAAAAACCATCAAAAATTTCAATCCTGCATGATTTTACCAAGAAATGTGATTCTTCATTCAAAACCTGATTTTTGCTATTGGGCTCTTTTGAATAATGAATTTTTTGAATTTTCTCCAAAAGTAAAGTAGTTGCAAACTCATGCTTTTAGAGACTTGTTTGGGCTCATGAGAGGAGTAGAAAAACATCAAAAATTTCAGTCCTGCATGATTCTACCAAGAAATGTGTGTTCATTGAAACCGCTGGTTTTTGATAGTTTGGGCCCTATTGAATAATGAATGTTTTGAATTTTCTCCAAAAGTAAAGTAGTTACAAACTCATCCTTTTAGAAACTTGTTTGGGCTGTTGAGAGGAGTAAAAAACCATCAAAAATTTCAATCCTGCATGATTCTACCAAGAAATGTGATTCTTCATTCAAAAAGCTGGTTTTTGCTATTGGGCTCTATTGAATAATGAATGTTTTGAATTTTCTCCAAAAGTAAAGTAGTTGCAAACTCATGCTTTTAGAGACTTGTTTGGGCTCATGAGAGGAGTAGAAAAACATCAAAAATTTCAGTCCTGCATGATTCTACCAAGAAATGTGTGTTCATTGAAACCGCTGGTTTTTGATAGTTTGGGCCCTATTGAATAATGAATGTTTTGAATTTTCTCCAAAAGTAAAGTAGTTGCAAACTCATCCTTTTAGAAACTTGTTTGGGCTGTTGAGAGGAGTAAAAAACCATCAAAAATTTCAATCCTGCATGATTCTACCAAGAAATGTGATTCTTCATTCAAAACCTGATTTTTGCTATTGGGCTCTATTGAATAATGAATGTTTTGAATTTTCTCCAAAAGTAAAGTAGTTGCAAACTCATGCTTTTAGAGACTTGTTTGGGCTCATGAGAGGAGTAGAAAAACATCAAAAATTTCAGTCCTGCATAATTCTACCAAGAAATGTGTGTTCATTGAAACCGCTGGTTTTTGATAGTTTGGGCCCTATTGAATAATGAATGTTTTGAATTTTCTCCAAAAGTAAAGTAGTTGCAAACTCATCCTTTTAGAAACTTGTTTGGGCTGTTGAGAGGAGTAAAAAACCATCAAAAATTTCAATCCTGCATGATTCTACCAAGAAATGTGATTCTTCATTCAAAACGCTGGTTTTTGCTATTGGGCTCTTTTGAGTAATGAATGTTTTGAATTTTCTCCAAAAGTAAAGTAGTTGCAAATTCATGCTTTTAGAGACTTGTTTGGGCTCATGAGAGGAGTAGAAAAACATCAAAAATTTCAGTCCTGCATGATTCTACCAAGAAATGTGTGTTCATTCAAACCGCTGGTTTTTGATAGTTTGGGCCCTATTGAATAATGAATGTTTTGAATTTTCTCCAAAAGTAAAGTAGTTGCAAACTCATCCTTTTAGAAACTTGTTTGGGCTGTTGAGAGGAGTAAAAAACCATCAATAATTTCAATCCTGCATGATTTTACCAAGAAATGTGATTCTTCATTCAAAACCTGATTTTTGCTATTGGGCTCTATTGAATAATGAATGTTTTGAATTTTCTCCAAAAGTAAAGTAGTTGCAAACTCATGCTTTTAGAGACTTGTTTGGGCTCATGAGAGGAGTAGAAAAACATCAAAAATTTCAGTCCTGCATGATTCTACCAAGAAATGTGTGTTCATTGAAACCGCTGGTTTTTGATAGTTTGGGCCCTATTGAATAATGAATGTTTTGAATTTTCTCCAAAAGTAAAGTAGTTGCAAACTCATCCTTTTAGAAACTTGTTTGGGCTGTTGAGAGGAGTAAAAAACCATCAAAAAATTCAATCCTGCATGATTCTACCAAGGAATGTGATTCTTCATTCAAAACCTGATTTTTGCTATTGGGCTCTATTGAATAATGAATGTTTTGAATTTTCTCCAAAAGTAAAGTAGTTGCAAACTCATGCTTTTAGAGACTTGTTTGGGCTCATGAGAGGAGTAGAAAAACATCAAAAATTTCAGTCCTGCATGATTTTACCAAGAAATGTGTGTTCATTCAAACCGCTGGTTTTTGATAGTTTGGGCCCTATTGAATAATGAATGTTTTGAATTTTCTCCAAAAGTAAAGTAGTTGCAAACTCATCCTTTTAGAAACTTGTTTGGGCTGTTGAGAGGAGTAAAAAACCATCAAAAATTTCAATCCTGCATGATTTTACCAAGAAATGTGATTCTTCATTCAAAACCTGATTTTTGCTATTGGGCTCTTTTGAATAATGAATTTTTTGAATTTTCTCCAAAAGTAAAGTAGTTGCAAACTCATGCTTTTAGAGACTTGTTTGGGCTCATGAGAGGAGTAGAAAAACATCAAAAATTTCAGTCCTGCATGATTCTACCAAGAAATGTGTGTTCATTGAAACCGCTGGTTTTTGATAGTTTGGGCCCTATTGAATAATGAATGTTTTGAATTTTCTCCAAAAGTAAAGTAGTTACAAACTCATCCTTTTAGAAACTTGTTTGGGCTGTTGAGAGGAGTAAAAAACCATCAAAAATTTCAATCCTGCATGATTCTACCAAGAAATGTGATTCTTCATTCAAAAAGCTGGTTTTTGCTATTGGGCTCTATTGAATAATGAATGTTTTGAATTTTCTCCAAAAGTAAAGTAGTTGCAAACTCATGCTTTTAGAGACTTGTTTGGGCTCATGAGAGGAGTAGAAAAACATCAAAAATTTCAGTCCTGCATGATTCTACCAAGAAATGTGTGTTCATTGAAACCGCTGGTTTTTGATAGTTTGGGCCCTATTGAATAATGAATGTTTTGAATTTTCTCCAAAAGTAAAGTAGTTGCAAACTCATCCTTTTAGAAACTTGTTTGGGCTGTTGAGAGGAGTAAAAAACCATCAAAAATTTCAATCCTGCATGATTCTACCAAGAAATGTGATTCTTCATTCAAAACCTGATTTTTGCTATTGGGCTCTATTGAATAATGAATGTTTTGAATTTTCTCCAAAAGTAAAGTAGTTGCAAACTCATGCTTTTAGAGACTTGTTTGGGCTCATGAGAGGAGTAGAAAAACATCAAAAATTTCAGTCCTGCATAATTCTACCAAGAAATGTGTGTTCATTGAAACCGCTGGTTTTTGATAGTTTGGGCCCTATTGAATAATGAATGTTTTGAATTTTCTCCAAAAGTAAAGTAGTTGCAAACTCATCCTTTTAGAAACTTGTTTGGGCTGTTGAGAGGAGTAAAAAACCATCAAAAATTTCAATCCTGCATGATTCTACCAAGAAATGTGATTCTTCATTCAAAACGCTGGTTTTTGCTATTGGGCTCTTTTGAGTAATGAATGTTTTGAATTTTCTCCAAAAGTAAAGTAGTTGCAAATTCATGCTTTTAGAGACTTGTTTGGGCTCATGAGAGGAGTAGAAAAACATCAAAAATTTCAGTCCTGCATGATTCTACCAAGAAATGTGTGTTCATTCAAACCGCTGGTTTTTGATAGTTTGGGCCCTATTGAATAATGAATGTTTTGAATTTTCTCCAAAAGTAAAGTAGTTGCAAACTCATCCTTTTAGAAACTTGTTTGGGCTGTTGAGAGGAGTAAAAAACCATCAAAAATTTCAATCCTGCATGATTTTACCAAGAAATGTGATTCTTCATTCAAAACCTGATTTTTGCTATTGGGCTCTATTGAATAATGAATGTTTTGAATTTTCTCCAAAAGTAAAGTAGTTGCAAACTCATGCTTTTAGAGACTTGTTTGGGCTCATGGGAGGAGTAGAAAAACATCAAAAATTTCAGTCCTGCATGATTCTACCAAGAAATGTGATTCTTCATTCAAAACGCTGGTTTTTGCTATTGGGCTCTTTTGAGTAATGAATGTTTTGAATTTTCTCCAAAAGTAAAGTAGTTGCAAACTCATGCTTTTAGAGACTTGTTTGGGCTCATGAGAGGAGTAGAAAAACATCAAAAATTTCAGTCCTGCATGATTCTACCAAGAAATGTGTGTTCATTCAAACCGCTGGTTTTTGATAGTTTGGGCCCTATTGAATAATGAATGTTTTGAATTTTCTCCAAAAGTAAAGTAGTTACAAACTCATCCTTTTAGAAACTTGTTTGGGCTGTTGAGAGGAGTAAAAAACCATCAAAAATTTCAATCCTGCATGATTCTACAAAGAAATGTGATTCTTCATTCAAAACCTGATTTTTGCTATTGGGCTCTATTGAATAATGAATGTTTTGAATTTTCTCCAAAAGTAAAGTAGTTGCAAACTCATGCTTTTAGAGACTTGTTTGGGCTCATGAGAGGAGTAGAAAAACATCAAAAATTTCAGTCCTGCATGATTCTACCAAGAAATGTGTGTTCATTGAAACCGCTGGTTTTTGATAGTTTGGGCCCTATTGAATAATGAATGTTTTGAATTTTCTCCAAAAGTAAAGTAGTTGCAAACTCATCCTTTTAGAAACTTGTTTGGGCTGTTGAGAGGAGTAAAAAACCATCAAAAATTTCAATCCTGCATGATTCTACCAAGAAATGTGATTCTTCATTCAAAACGCTGGTTTTTACTATTGGGCTCTTTTGAGTAATGAATGTTTTGAATTTTCTCCAAAAGTAAAGTAGTTGCAAACTCATGCTTTTAGAGACTTGTTTGGGCTCATGAGAGGAGTAGAAAAACATCAAAAATTTCAGTCCTGCATGATTCTACCAAGAAATGTGTGTTCATTCAAACCGCTGGTTTTTGATAGTTTGGGCCCTATTGAATAATGAATGTTTTGAATTTTCTCCAAAAGTAAAGTAGTTGCAAACTCATCCTTTTAGAAACTTGTTTGGGCTGTTGAGAGGAGTAAAAAACCATCAAAAATTTCAATCCTGCATGATTCTACCAAGAAATGTGATTCTTCATTCAAAACCTGATTTTTGCTATTGGGCTCTATTGAATAATGAATGTTTTGAATTTTCTCCAAAAGTAAAGTAGTTGCAAACTCATGCTTTTAGAGACTTGTTTGGGCTCATGAGAGGAGTAGAAAAACATCAAAAATTTCAGTCCTGCATGATTCTACCAAGAAATATGTGTTCATTCAAACCACTGGTTTTTGATAGTTTGGGCCCTATTGAATAATGAATGTTTTGAATTTTCTCCAAAAGTAAAGTAGTTGCAAACTCATCCTTTTAGAAACTTGTTTGGGCTGTTGAGAGGAGTAAAAAACCATCAAAAATTTCAATCCTGCATGATTTTACCAAGAAATGTGATTCTTCATTCAAAACCTGATTTTTGCTATTGGGCTCTATTGAATAGTGAATGTTTTGAATTTTCTCCAAAAGTAAAGTAGTTGCAAACTCATGCTTTTAGAGACTTGTTTGGGCTCATGAGAGGAGTAGAAAAACATCAAAAATTTCAGTCCTGCATGATTCTACCAAGAAATGTGTGTTCATTGAAACCGCTGGTTTTTGATAGTTTGGGCCCTATTGAATAATGAATGTTTTGAATTTTCTCCAAAAGTAAAGTAGTTGCAAACTCATCCTTTTAGAAACTTGTTTGGGCTGTTGAGAGTAGTAAAAAACCATCAAAAATTTCAATCCTGCATAATTCTACCAAGAAATGTGATTCTTCATTCAAAACGCTGGTTTTTGCTATTGGGCTCTATTGAATAATGAATGTTTTGAATTTTCTCCAAAAGTAAAGTAGTTGCAAACTCATGCTTTTAGAGACTTGTTTGGGCTCATGAGAGGAGTAGAAAAACATCAAAAATTTCAGTCCTGCATGACTCTACCAAGAAATGTGTGTTCATTGAAACCGCTGGTTTTTGATAGTTTGGGCCCTATTGAATAATGAATGTTTTGAATTTTCTCCAAAAGTAAAGTAGTTGCAAACTCATCCTTTTAGAAACTTGTTTGGGCTGTTGAGAGGAGTAAAAAACCATCAAAAATTTCAATCCTGCATGATTTTACCAAGAAATGTGATTCTTCATTCAAAACCTGATTTTTGCTATTGGGCTCTATTGAATAATGAATGTTTTGAATTTTCTCCAAAAGTAAAGTAGTTGCAAACTCATGCTTTTAGAGACTTGTTTGGGCTCATGGGAGGAGTAGAAAAACATCAAAAATTTCAGTCCTGCATGATTCTACCAAGAAATGTGTGTTCATTGAAACCGCTGGTTTTTGATAGTTTGGGCCCTATTGAATAATGAATGTTTTGAATTTTCTCCAAAAGTAAAGTAGTTGCAAACTCATCCTTTTAGAAACTTGTTTGGGCTGTTGAGAGGAGTAAAAAACCATTAAAAATTTCAATCCTGCATGATTCTACCAAGAAATGTGATTCTTCATTCAAAACGCTGGTTTTTGCTATTGGGCTCTTTTGAGTAATGAATGTTTTGAATTTTCTCCAAAAGTAAAGTAGTTGCAAACTCATGCTTTTAGAGACTTGTTTGGGCTCATGAGAGGAGTAGAAAAACATCAAAAATTTCAGTCCTGCATGATTCTACCAAGAAATGTGTGTTCATTCAAACCGCTGGTTTTTGATAGTTTGGGCCCTATTGAATAATGAATGTTTTGAATTTTCTCCAAAAGTAAAGTAGTTGCAAACTCATCCTTTTAGAAACTTGTTTGGGCTGTTGAGAGGAGTAAAAAACCATCAAAAATTTCAATCCTGCATGATTCTACCAAGAAATGTGATTCTTCATTCAAAACGCTGGTTTTTGCTATTGGGCTCTATTGAATAATGAATGTTTTGAATTTTCTCCAAAAGTAAAGTAGTTGCAAACTCATCCTTTTAGAGACTTGTTTGGGCTCATGAGAGGAGTAGAAAAACATCAAAAATTTCAGTCCTGCACGATTCTACCAAGAAATGTGTGTTCATTCAAACCGCTGGTTTTTGATATTTTGGGCCCTATTGAATAATGAATGTTTTGAATTTTCTCCAAAAGTAAAGTAGTTGCAAACTCATCCTTTTAGAAACTTGTTTGGGCTGTTGAGAGGAGTAAAAAACCATCAAAAATTTCAATCCTGCATGATTCTACCAAGAAATGTGATTCTTCATTCAAAACCTGATTTTTGCTATTGGGCTCTATTGAATAATGAATGTTTTGAATTTTCTCCAAAAGTAAAGTAGTTGCAAACTCATGCTTTTAGAGACTTGTTTGGGCTCATGAGAGGAGTAGAAAAACATCAAAAATTTCAGTCCTGCATGATTCTACCAAGAAATGTGTGTTCATTGAAACCGCTGGTTTTTGATAGTTTGGGCCCTATTGAATAATGAATGTTTTGAATTTTCTCCAAAAGTAAAGTAGTTGCAAACTCATCCTTTTAGAAACTTGTTTGGGCTGTTGAGAGGAGTAAAAAACCATCAAAAATTTCAATCCTGCATGATTCTACCAAGAAATGTGATTCTTCATTCAAAACCTGATTTTTGCTATTGGGCTCTATTGAATAATGAATGTTTTGAATTTTCTCCAAAAGTAAAGTAGTTGCAAACTCATGCTTTTAGAGACTTGTTTGGGCTCATGAGAGGAGTAGAAAAACATCAAAAATTTCAGTCCTGCATGATTCTACCAAGAAATGTGTGTTCATTGAAACCGCTGGTTTTTGATAGTTTGGGCCCTATTGAATAATGAATGTTTTGAATTTTCTCCAAAAGTAAAGTAGTTGCAAACTCATCCTTTTAGAAACTTGTTTGGGCTGTTGAGAGGAGTAAAAAACCATCAAAAATTTCAATCCTGCATGATTCTACCAAGAAATGTGATTCTTCATTCAAAACGCTGGTTTTTGCTATTGGGCTCTTTTGAGTAATGAATGTTTTGAATTTTCTCCAAAAGTAAAGTAGTTGCAAACTCATGCTTTTAGAGACTTGTTTGGGCTCATGAGAGGAGTAGAAAAACATCAAAAATTTCAGTCCTGCATGATTCTACCAAGAAATGTGTGTTCATTCAAACCGCTGGTTTTTGATAGTTTGGGCCCTATTGAATAATGAATGTTTTGAATTTTCTCCAAAAGTAAAGTAGTTGCAAACTCATCCTTTTAGAAACTTGTTTGGGCTGTTGAGAGGAGTAAAAAACCATCAATAATTTCAATCCTGCATGATTTTACCAAGAAATGTGATTCTTCATTCAAAACCTGATTTTTGCTATTGGGCTCTATTGAATAATGAATGTTTTGAATTTTCTCCAAAAGTAAAGTAGTTGCAAACTCATGCTTTTAGAGACTTGTTTGGGCTCATGAGAGGAGTAGAAAAACATCAAAAATTTCAGTCCTGCATGATTCTACCAAGAAATGTGTGTTCATTGAAACCGCTGGTTTTTGATAGTTTGGGCCCTATTGAATAATGAATGTTTTGAATTTTCTCCAAAAGTAAAGTAGTTGCAAACTCATCCTTTTAGAAACTTGTTTGGGCTGTTGAGAGGAGTAAAAAACCATCAAAAATTTCAATCCTGCATGATTCTACCAAGGAATGTGATTCTTCATTCAAAACCTGATTTTTGCTATTGGGCTCTATTGAATAATGAATGTTTTGAATTTTCTCCAAAAGTAAAGTAGTTGCAAACTCATGCTTTTAGAGACTTGTTTGGGCTCATGAGAGGAGTAGAAAAACATCAAAAATTTCAGTCCTGCATGATTTTACCAAGAAATGTGTGTTCATTGAAACCGCTGGTTTTTGATAGTTTGGGCCCTATTGAATAATGAATGTTTTGAATTTTCTCCAAAAGTAAAGTAGTTGCAAACTCATCCTTTTAGAAACTTGTTTGGGCTGTTGAGAGGAGTAAAAAACCATCAAAAATTTCAATCCTGCATGATTCTACAAAAAATGTGATTCTTCATTCAAAACGCTGGTTTTTGCTATTGGGCTCTTTTGAGTAATGAATGTTTTGAATTTTCTCCAAAAGTAAAGTAGTTGCAAACGCATGCTTTTAGAGACTTGTTTGGGCTCATGAGAGGAGTAGAAAAACATCAAAAATTTCAGTCCTGCATGATTCTACCAAGAAATGTGTGTTCATTGAAACCGCTGGTTTTTGATAGTTTGGGCCCTATTGAATAATGAATGTTTTGAATTTTCTCCAAAAGTAAAGTAGTTACAAACTCATCCTTTTAGAAACTTGTTTGGGCTGTTGAGAGGAGTAAAAAACCATCAAAAATTTCAATCCTGCATGATTCTACAAAGAAATGTGATTCTTCATTCAAAACCTGATTTTTGCTATTGGGCTCTATTGAATAATGAATGTTTTGAATTTTCTCCAAAAGTAAAGTAGTTGCAAACTCATGCTTTTAGAGACTTGTTTGGGCTCATGAGAGGAGTAGAAAAACATCAAAAATTTCAGTCCTGCATGATTCTACCAAGAAATGTGTGTTCATTGAAACCGCTGGTTTTTGATAGTTTGGGCCCTATTGAATAATGAATGTTTTGAATTTTCTCCAAAAGTAAAGTAGTTGCAAACTCATCCTTTTAGAAACTTGTTTGGGCTGTTGAGAGGAGTAAAAAACCATCAAAAATTTCAATCCTGCATGATTCTACCAAGAAATATGATTCTTCATTCAAAACGCTGGTTTTTGCTATTGGGCTCTTTTGAGTAATGAATGTTTTGAATTTTCTCCAAAAGTAAAGTAGTTGCAAACTCATGCTTTTAGAGACTTGTTTGGGCTCATGAGAGGAGTAGAAAAACATCAAAAATTTCAGTCCTGCATGATTCTACCAAGAAATGTGTGTTCATTCAAACCGCTGGTTTTTGATAGTTTGGGCCCTATTGAATAATGAATGTTTTGAATTTTCTCCAAAAGTAAAGTAGTTGCAAACTCATCCTTTTAGAAACTTGTTTGGGCTGTTGAGAGGAGTAAAAAACCATCAAAAATTTCAATCCTGCATGATTCTACCAAGAAATGTGATTCTTCATTCAAAACCTGATTTTTGCTATTGGGCTCTATTGAATAATGAATGTTTTGAATTTTCTCCAAAAGTAAAGTAGTTGCAAACTCATGCTTTTAGAGACTTGTTTGGGCTCATGAGAGGAGTAGAAAAACATCAAAAATTTCAGTCCTGCATGATTCTACCAAGAAATGTGTGTTCATTCAAACCGCTGGTTTTTGATAGTTTGGGCCCTATTGAATAATGAATGTTTTGAATTTTCTCCAAAAGTAAAGTAGTTGCAAACTCATCCTTTTAGAAACTTGTTTGGGCTGTTGAGAGGAGTAAAAAACCATCAAAAATTTCAATCCTGCATGATTTTACCAAGAAATGTGATTCTTCATTCAAAACCTGATTTTTGCTATTGGGCTCTATTGAATAGTGAATGTTTTGAATTTTCTCCAAAAGTAAAGTAGTTGCAAACTCATGCTTTTAGAGACTTGTTTGGGCTCATGAGAGGAGTAGAAAAACATCAAAAATTTCAGTCCTGCATGATTCTACCAAGAAATGTGTGTTCATTGAAACCGCTGGTTTTTGATAGTTTGGGCCCTATTGAATAATGAATGTTTTGAATTTTCTCCAAAAGTAAAGTAGTTGCAAACTCATCCTTTTAGAAACTTGTTTGGGCTGTTGAGAGGAGTAAAAAACCATCAAAAATTTCAATCCTGCATAATTCTACCAAGAAATGTGATTCTTCATTCAAAACGCTGGTTTTTGCTATTGGGCTCTAATGAATAATGAATGTTTTGAATTTTCTCCAAAAGTAAAGTAGTTGCAAACTCATGCTTTTAGAGACTTGTTTGGGCTCATGAGAGGAGTAGAAAAACATCAAAAATTTCAGTCCTGCATGAGTCTACCAAGAAATGTGTGTTCATTGAAACCGCTGGTTTTTGATAGTTTGGGCCCTATTGAATAATGAATGTTTTGAATTTTCTCCAAAAGTAAAGTAGTTGCAAACTCATCCTTTTAGATATTTGTTTGGGCTGTTGAGAGGAGTAAAAAACCATCAAAAATTTCAATCCTGCATGATTTTACCAAGAAATGTGATTCTTCATTCAAAACCTGATTTTTGCTATTGGGCTCTATTGAATAATGAATGTTTTGAATTTTCTCCAAAAGTAAAGTAGTTGCAAACCCATCCTTTTAGAAATTTGTTTGGGCTGTTGAGAGGAGTAAAAAACCATTAAAAATTTCAATCCTGCATGATTCTACCAAGAATTGTGATTCTTCATTCAAAACGCTGGTTTTTGCTATTGGGCTCTTTTGAGTAATGAATGTTTTGAATTTTCTCCAAAAGTAAAGTAGTTGCAAACTCATGCTTTTAGAGACTTGTTTGGGCTCATGAGAGGAATAGAAAAACATCAAAAATTTCAGTCCTGCATGATTCTACCAAGAAATGTGTGTTCATTCAAACCGCTGGTTTTTGATAGTTTGGGCCCTATTGAATAATGAATGTTTTGAATTTTCTCCAAAAGTAAAGTAGTTGCAAACTCATCCTTTTAGAAACTTGTTTGGGCTGTTGAGAGGAGTAAAAAACCATCAAAAATTTCAATCCTGCATGATTCTACCAAGAAATGTGATTCTTCATTCAAAACGCTGGTTTTTGCTATTGGGCTCTATTGAATAATGAATGTTTTGAATTTTCTCCAAAAGTAAAGTAGTTGCAAACTCATCCTTTTAGAGACTTGTTTGGGCTCATGAGAGGAGTAGAAAAACATCAAAAATTTCAGTCCTGCACGATTCTACCAAGAAATGTGTGTTCATTCAAACCGCTGGTTTTTGATATTTTGGGCCCTATTGAATAATGAATGTTTTGAATTTTCTCCAAAAGTAAAGTAGTTGCAAACTCATCCTTTTAGAAACTTGTTTGGGCTGTTGAGAGGAGTAAAAAACCATCAAAAATTTCAATCCTGCATGATTCTACCAAGAAATGTGATTCTTCATTCAAAACCTGATTTTTGCTATTGGGCTCTATTGAATAATGAATGTTTTGAATTTTCTCCAAAAGTAAAGTAGTTGCAAACTCATGCTTTTAGAGACTTGTTTGGGCTCATGAGAGGAGTAGAAAAACATCAAAAATTTCAGTCCTGCATGATTCTACCAAGAAATGTGTGTTCATTGAAACCGCTGGTTTTTGATAGTTTGGGCCCTATTGAATAATGAATGTTTTGAATTTTCTCCAAAAGTAAAGTAGTTGCAAACTCATCCTTTTAGAAACTTGTTTGGGCTGTTGAGAGGAGTAAAAAACCATCAAAAATTTCAATCCTGCATGATTCTTCCAAGAAATGTGATTCTTCATTCAAAACGCTGGTTTTTGCTATTGGGCTCTTTTGAGTAATGAATGTTTTGAATTTTCTCCAAAAGTAAAGTAGTTGCAAACTCATGCTTTTAGAGACTTGTTTGGGCTCATGAGAGGAGTAGAAAAACATAAAAAATTTCAGTCCTGCATGATTCTACCAAGAAATGTGTGTTCATTCAAACCGCTGGTTTTTGATAGTTTGGGCCCTATTGAATAATGAATGTTTTGAATTTTCTCCAAAAGTAAAGTAGTTGCAAACTCATCCTTTTAGAAACTTGTTTGGGCTGTTGAGAGGAGTAAAAAACATCAAAAATTTCAATCCTGCATGATTTTACCAAGAAATGTGATTCTTCATTCAAAACCTGATTTTTGCTATTGGGCTCTATTGAATAATGAATGTTTTGAATTTTCTCCAAAAGTAAAGTAGTTGCAAACTCATGCTTTTAGAGACTTGTTTGGGCTCATGAGAGGAGTAGAAAAACATCAAAAATTTCAGTCCTGCATGATTCTACCAAGAAATGTGTGTTCATTGAAACCGCTGGTTTTTGATAGTTTGGGCCCTATTGAATAATGAATGTTTTGAATTTTCTCCAAAAGTAAAGTAGTTACAAACTCATCCTTTTAGAAACTTGTTTGGGCTGTTGAGAGGAGTAAAAAACCATCAAAAATTTCAATCCTGCATGATTCTACCAAGAAATGTGATTCTTCATTCAAAAAGCTGGTTTTTGCTATTGGGCTCTATTGAATAATGAATGTTTTGAATTTTCTCCAAAAGTAAAGTAGGTGCAAACTCATCCTTTTAGAGACTTGTTTGGGCTCATGAGAGGAGTAGAAAAACATCAAAAATTTCAGTCCTGCACGATTCTACCAAGAAATGTGTGTTCATTCAAACCGCTGGTTTTTGATATTTTGGGCCCTATTGAATAATGAATGTTTTGAATTTTCTCCAAAAGTAAAGTAGTTGCAAACTCATACTTTTAGAAACTTGTCTGGGCTGTTGAGAGGAGTAAAAAACCATCAAAAATTTCAAACCTGCATGATTCTACCAAGAAATGTGATTCTTCATTCAAAACCTGATTTTTGCTATTGGGCTCTATTGAATAATGAATGTTTTGAATTTTCTCCAAAAGTAAAGTAGTTGCAAACTCATGCTTTTAGAGACTTGTTTGGGCTCATGAGAGGAGTAGAAAAACATCAAAAATTTCAGTCCTGCATGATTCTACCAAGAAATGTGTGTTCATTGAAACCGCTGGTTTTTGATAGTTTGGGCCCTATTGAATAATGAATGTTTTGAATTTTCTCCAAAAGTAAAGTAGTTGCAAACTCATCCTTTTAGAAACTTGTTTGGGCTGTTGAGAGGAGTAAAAAACCATCAAAAATTTCAATCCTGCATAATTCTACCAAGAAATGTGATTCTTCATTCAAAACGCTGGTTTTTGCTATTGGGCTCTATTGAATAATGAATGTTTTGAATTTTCTCCAAAAGTAAAGTAGTTGCAAACTCATGCTTTTAGAGACTTGTTTGGGCTCATGAGAGGAGTAGAAAAACATCAAAAATTTCAGTCCTGCATGAGTCTACCAAGAAATGTGTGTTCATTGAAACCGCTGGTTTTTGATAGTTTGGGCCCTATTGAATAATGAATGTTTTGAATTTTCTCCAAAAGTAAAGTAGTTGCAAACTCATCCTTTTAGAAATTTGTTTGGGCTGTTGAGAGGAGTAAAAAACCATCAAAAATTTCAATCCTGCATGATTTTACCAAGAAATGTGATTCTTCATTCAAAACCTGATTTTTGCTATTGGGCTCTATTGAATAATGAATGTTTTGAATTTTCTCCAAAAGTAAAGTAGTTGCAAACTCATGCTTTTAGAGACTTGTTTGGGCTCATGGGAGGAGTAGAAAAACATCAAAAATTTCAGTCCTGCATGATTCTACCAAGAAATGTGTGTTCATTGAAACCGCTGGTTTTTGATAGTTTGGGCCCTATTGAATAATGAATGTTTTGAATTTTCTCCAAAAGTAAAGTAGTTGCAAACTCATCCTTTTAGAAACTTGTTTGGGCTGTTGAGAGGAGTAAAAAACCATTAAAAATTTCAATCCTGCATGATTCTACCAAGAATTGTGATTCTTCATTCAAAACGCTGGTTTTTGCTATTGGGCTCTTTTGAGTAATGAATGTTTTGAATTTTCTCCAAAAGTAAAGTAGTTGCAAACTCATGCTTTTAGAGACTTGTTTGGGCTCATGAGAGGAATAGAAAAACATCAAAAATTTCAGTCCTGCATGATTCTACCAAGAAATGTGTGTTCATTCAAACCGCTGGTTTTTGATAGTTTGGGCCCTATTGAATAATGAATGTTTTGAATTTTCTCCAAAAGTAAAGTAGTTGCAAACTCATCCTTTTAGAAACTTGTTTGGGCTGTTGAGAGGAGTAAAAAACCATCAAAAATTTCAATCCTGCATGATTCTACCAAGAAATGTGATTCTTCATTCAAAACGCTGGTTTTTGCTATTGGGCTCTATTGAATAATGAATGTTTTGAATTTTCTCCAAAAGTAAAGTAGTTGCAAACTCATCCTTTTAGAGACTTGTTTGGGCTCATGAGAGGAGTAGAAAAACATCAAAAATTTCAGTCCTGCACGATTCTACCAAGAAATGTGTGTTCATTCAAACAGCTGGTTTTTGATATTTTGGGCCCTATTGAATAATGAATGTTTTGAATTTTCTCCAAAAGTAAAGTAGTTGCAAACTCATCCTTTTAGAAACTTGTTTGGGCTGTTGAGAGGAGTAAAAAACCATCAAAAATTTCAATCCTGCATGATTCTACCAAGAAATGTGATTCTTCATTCAAAACCTGATTTTTGCTATTGGGCTCTATTGAATAATGAATGTTTTGAATTTTCTCCAAAAGTAAAGTAGTTGCAAACTCATGCTTTTAGAGACTTGTTTGGGCTCATGAGAGGAGTAGAAAAACATCAAAAATTTCAGTCCTGCATGATTCTACCAAGAAATGTGTGTTCATTGAAACCGCTGGTTTTTGATAGTTTGGGCCCTATTGAATAATGAATGTTTTGAATTTTCTCCAAAAGTAAAGTAGTTGCAAACTCATCCTTTTAGAAACTTGTTTGGGCTGTTGAGAGGAGTAAAAAACCATCAAAAATTTCAATCCTGCATGATTCTACCAAGAAATGTGATTCTTCATTCAAAACGCTGGTTTTTGCTATTGGGCTCTTTTGAGTAATGAATGTTTTGAATTTTCTCCAAAAGTAAAGTAGTTGCAAACGCATGCTTTTAGAGACTTGTTTGGGCTCATGAGAGGAGTAGAAAAACATAAAAAATTTCAGTCCTGCATGATTCTACCAAGAAATGTGTGTTCATTCAAACCGCTGGTTTTTGATAGTTTGGGCCCTATTGAATAATGAATGTTTTGAATTTTCTACAAAAGTAAAGTAGTTGCAAACTCATCCTTTTAGAAACTTGTTTGGGCTGTTGAGAGGAGTAAAAAACCATCAAAAATTTCAATCCTGCATGATTTTACCAAGAAATGTGATTCTTCATTCAAAACCTGATTTTTGCTATTGGGCTCTTTTGAATAATGAATGTTTTGAATTTTCTCCAAAAGTAAAGTAGTTGCAAACTCATGCTTTTAGAGACTTGTTTGGGCTCATGAGAGGAGTAGAAAAACATCAAAAATTTCAGTCCTGCATGATTCTACCAAGAAATGTGTGTTCATTGAAACCGCTGGTTTTTGATAGTTTGGGCCCTATTGAATAATGAATGTTTTGAATTTTCTCCAAAAGTAAAGTAGTTACAAACTCATCCTTTTAGAAACTTGTTTGGGCTGTTGAGAGGAGTAAAAAACCATCAAAAATTTCAATCCTGCATGATTCTACCAAGAAATGTGATTCTTCATTCAAAAAGCTGGTTTTTGCTATTGGGCTCTATTGAATAATGAATGTTTTGAATTTTCTCCAAAAGTAAAGTAGGTGCAAACTCATCCTTTTAGAGACTTGTTTGGGCTCATGAGAGGAGTAGAAAAACATCAAAAATTTCAGTCCTGCACGATTCTACCAAGAAATGTGTGTTCATTCAAACCGCTGGTTTTTGATATTTTGGGCCCTATTGAATAATGAATGTTTTGAATTTTCTCCAAAAGTAAAGTAGTTGCAAACTCATACTTTTAGAAACTTGTCTGGGCTGTTGAGAGGAGTAAAAAACCATCAAAAATTTCAAACCTGCATGATTCTACCAAGAAATGTGATTCTTCATTCAAAACCTGATTTTTGCTATTGGGCTCTATTGAATAATGAATGTTTTGAATTTTCTCCAAAAGTAAAGTAGTTGCAAACTCAAGCTTTTAGAGACTTGTTTGGGCTCATGAGAGGAGTAGAAAAACATCAAAAATTTCAGTCTTGCATGATTCTACCAAGAAATGTGTGTTCATTGAAACCGCTGGTTTTTGATAGTTTGGGCCCTATTGAATAATGAATGTTTTGAATTTTCTCCAAAAGTAAAGTAGTTGCAAACTCATCCTTTTAGAAACTTGTTTGGGCTGCTGAGAGTAGTAAAAAACCATCAAAAATTTCAATCCTGCATGATACTACCAAGAAATGTGATTCTTCATTCAAAACGCTGGTTTTTGCTATTGGGCTCTATTGAATAATGAATGTTTTGAATTTTCTCCAAAAGTAAAGTAGTTGCAAACTCATCCTTTTAGAAACTTGTTTGGGCTGTTGAGAGGAGTAAAAAACCATCAAAAATTTCAATCCTGCATGATTCTACCAAGAAATGTGATTCTTCATTCAAAACGCTGGTTTTTGCTATTGGGCTCTTTTGAGTAATGAATGTTTTGAATTTTCTCCAAAAGTAAAGTAGTTGCAAACGCATGCTTTTAGAGACTTGTTTGGGCTCATGAGAGGAGTAGAAAAACATCAAAAATTTCAGTCCTGCATGATTCTACCAAGAAATGTGTGTTCATTGAAACCGCTGGTTTTTGATAGTTTGGGCCCTATTGAATAATGAATGTTTTGAATTTTCTCCAAAAGTAAAGTAGTTACAAACTCATCCTTTTAGAAACTTGTTTGGGCTGTTGAGAGGAGTAAAAAACCATCAAAAATTTCAATCCTGCATGATTCTACAAAGAAATGTGATTCTTCATTCAAAACCTGATTTTTGCTATTGGGCTCTATTGAATAATGAATGTTTTGAATTTTCTCCAAAAGTAAAGTAGTTGCAAACTCATGCTTTTAGAGACTTGTTTGGGCTCATGAGAGGAGTAGAAAAACATCAAAAATTTCAGTCCTGCATGATTCTACCAAGAAATGTGTGTTCATTGAAACCGCTGGTTTTTGATAGTTTGGGCCCTATTGAATAATGAATGTTTTGAATTTTCTCCAAAAGTAAAGTAGTTGCAAACTCATCCTTTTAGAAACTTGTTTGGGCTGTTGAGAGGAGTAAAAAACCATCAAAAATTTCAATCCTGCATGATTCTACCAAGAAATGTGATTCTTCATTCAAAACGCTGGTTTTTGCTATTGGGCTCTTTTGAGTAATGAATGTTTTGAATTTTCTCCAAAAGTAAAGTAGTTGCAAACTCATGCTTTTAGAGACTTGTTTGGGCTCATGAGAGGAGTAGAAAAACATCAAAAATTTCAGTCCTGCATGATTCTACCAAGAAATGTGTGTTCATTCAAACCGCTGGTTTTTGATAGTTTGGGCCCTATTGAATAATGAATGTTTTGAATTTTCTCCAAAAGTAAAGTAGTTGCAAACTCATCCTTTTAGAAACTTGTTTGGGCTGTTGAGAGGAGTAAAAAACCATCAAAAATTTCAATCCTGCATGATTCTACCAAGAAATGTGATTCTTCATTCAAAACCTGATTTTTGCTATTGGGCTCTATTGAATAATGAATGTTTTGAATTTTCTCCAAAAGTAAAGTAGTTGCAAACTCATGCTTTTAGAGACTTGTTTGGGCTCATGAGAGGAGTAGAAAAACATCAAAAATTTCAGTCCTGCATGATTCTACCAAGAAATGTGTGTTCATTCAAACCGCTGGTTTTTGATAGTTTGGGCCCTATTGAATAATGAATGTTTTGAATTTTCTCCAAAAGTAAAGTAGTTGCAAACTCATCCTTTTAGAAACTTGTTTGGGCTGTTGAGAGGAGTAAAAAACCATCAAAAATTTCAATCCTGCATGATTTTACCAAGAAATGTGATTCTTCATTCAAAACCTGATTTTTGCTATTGGGCTCTATTGAATAGTGAATGTTTTGAATTTTCTCCAAAAGTAAAGTAGTTGCAAACTCATGCTTTTAGAGACTTGTTTGGGCTCATGAGAGGAGTAGAAAAACATCAAAAATTTCAGTCCTGCATGATTCTACCAAGAAATGTGTGTTCATTGAAACCGCTGGTTTTTGATAGTTTGGGCCCTATTGAATAATGAATGTTTTGAATTTTCTCCAAAAGTAAAGTAGTTGCAAACTCATCCTTTTAGAAACTTGTTTGGGCTGTTGAGAGGAGTAAAAAACCATCAAAAATTTCAATCCTGCATAATTCTACCAAGAAATGTGATTCTTCATTCAAAACGCTGGTTTTTGCTATTGGGCTCTATTGAATAATGAATGTTTTGAATTTTCTCCAAAAGTAAAGTAGTTGCAAACTCATGCTTTTAGAGACTTGTTTGGGCTCATGAGAGGAGTAGAAAAACATCAAAAATTTCAGTCCTGCATGAGTCTACCAAGAAATGTGTGTTCATTGAAACCGCTGGTTTTTGATAGTTTGGGCCCTATTGAATAATGAATGTTTTGAATTTTCTCCAAAAGTAAAGTAGTTGCAAACTCATCCTTTTAGATATTTGTTTGGGCTGTTGAGAGGAGTAAAAAACCATCAAAAATTTCAATCCTGCATGATTTTACCAAGAAATGTGATTCTTCATTCAAAACCTGATTTTTGCTATTGGGCTCTATTGAATAATGAATGTTTTGAATTTTCTCCAAAAGTAAAGTAGTTGCAAACTCATCCTTTTAGAAATTTGTTTGGGCTGTTGAGAGGAGTAAAAAACCATTAAAAGTTTCAATCCTGCATGATTCTACCAAGAAATGTGATTCTTCATTCAAAACGCTGGTTTTTGCTATTGGGCTCTATTGAATAATGAATGTTTTGAATTTTCTCCAAAAGTAAAGTAGTTGCAAACTCATCCTTTTAGAGACTTGTTTGGGCTCATGAGAGGAGTAGAAAAACATCAAAAATTTCAGTCCTGCACGATTCTACCAAGAAATGTGTGTTCATTCAAACCGCTGGTTTTTGATATTTTGGGCCCTATTGAATAATGAATGTTTTGAATTTTCTCCAAAAGTAAAGTAGTTGCAAACTCATCCTTTTAGAAACTTGTTTGGGCTGTTGAGAGGAGTAAAAAACCATCAAAAATTTCAATCCTGCATGATTCTACCAAGAAATGTGATTCTTCATTCAAAACCTGATTTTTGCTATTGGGCTCTATTGAATAATGAATGTTTTGAATTTTCTCCAAAAGTAAAGTAGTTGCAAACTCATGCTTTTAGAGACTTGTTTGGGCTCATGAGAGGAGTAGAAAAACATCAAAAATTTCAGTCCTGCATGATTCTACCAAGAAATGTGTGTTCATTGAAACCGCTGGTTTTTGATAGTTTGGGCCCTATTGAATAATGAATGTTTTGAATTTTCTCCAAAAGTAAAGTAGTTGCAAACTCATCCTTTTAGAAACTTGTTTGGGCTGTTGAGAGGAGTAAAAAACCATCAAAAATTTCAATCCTGCATGATTCTACCAAGAAATGTGATTCTTCATTCAAAACGCTGGTTTTTGCTATTGGGCTCTTTTGAGTAATGAATGTTTTGAATTTTCTCCAAAAGTAAAGTAGTTGCAAACGCATGCTTTTAGAGACTTGTTTGGGCTCATGAGAGGAGTAGAAAAACATAAAAAATTTCAGTCCTGCATGATTCTTAAACAATATTTTTATTGAGTTTTCAAAATAATAGGAATGTATAAACATACCTCATATATATCATGTTCGAATAGAGTCAAGATAATGTACATCAGGACATCATCATATGGTATCTGAACATCATATCATCATTTAAAGTATGTACAATTAACATTAATTGAAATAGATTTGAAAAACAATTACAACAGTACAGGCAAACACCAAATACATGTGAAATTTTGGCACACAAAAAGAGCAAAAATCAAGATATCAAGATATAAATTCTTCTTCTATCTTAGATTTGAGTTTCAACCATCTATGCCATCTGTCGTCAAATAACTTTATTGACATATTGTTAATATAATGAATTTTTTCATAAACACAATGTTTGTCCACCAACATGATCAATGTGGCAATGTTCGGAGGTTGCTTGTTGTTCCAACCTTTCGCTATAAGGTATATTGCAGACATGAGTATGTGGGCAACCAAATACTTTGTTGTTTTGAATCTGCAAATATCTATGAGTAGTAAGGCCAAGGCAGGGTGCAACTGAACACGCCAGTTGCATATGATCGAAATCAAATTGGAGACCTTAAGCCAGTATGGTTTCAGTACCGGGCATCCCCAGAAAATATGGAGTAAGTCAGCCTGAGACCCGCATCCCCGCCAACACAGATCAGATCCCCCCTCCCCAAAATGTTTAATCCTGTTTGGGGTCAAGTAATATCTGTGGACTAGTTTGTAATGTGTTTCCAAAATGTTCATGCAATTTGTAGACCTCACTGCAGTCTTAAAAGACAATGTCCACTGTGGGGCACAAATCTGCTTCTGCAGAGTAGTCTCCCATTTTTCAAAGCATCCACCCTTAGAAAAGGTGTATTTGCCGGTCAGGAAGTTATACAGGGGTTTAAGAGAGCTCTTGTGCCTGGGGGTTGTGCTGGTTAGGAAATTATAAATGGTATGGTTGACCAAAACTATCTTGCAGAAATATCTCTTAAATTTGTTATATTCCTCTTTGAGTATGAGGTATTTCATATATTCCGTATTAGGGATTTTAAATTTAGCCTTGACCAACTCAAAAGGCATGACTTTATTATTGTCCAATAAATCATCCACATAAGCAATGGGGAATGTTTTCCAGTTATCAAACATGGGTCTCAAAGAAACCTTGACAGGTGCCAAAAAGTGAAGTCTCAGTCTTTTGGTTGAAACAGGGGAGACATTAAACCTTCTCCTGCACATATGTGACCAGCTCTGCACAGAGGCTCTGAGTATTGGGTTTTCTATGTCTCCAATCTCTCCTCTGTGCAGAAGAAAATAGGAAACATAAAGTGTCGGTTCTTTATTAGGCATTAAATCTCTTTCAATTTTTGGCCATCCCAATTCTGTCTGTTCTGTGAGCCACATTTTTGTCAATTCAGTTGTGGTGGCAAAGTAATACGCCTCCAAGTCTGGAAGGGCTATCCCCCCATTTTCTCTAGATTTAAGTAGTGTGTGTTTCTTTACCCTAGGCTTTTTATTATTCCAAATAAATCTGTTCATTTGATGAGTTAATTTTTGTATGTGTTGCATTGATAAAGGCAGAGGGACATTCCTGTACAAAAACAACACCTTTGGGAGGCAGAACATCTTATATAGTACTATTCTTCCCAACCAAGTGGCTGGGGTTTTTGACAATTCTCCCAACTTAGTGTCAAGGGATTTCAAAAGGCTATCTATGTTTACCTCACTTGTGTGTGTGAGGTCGCTTGTGAGCCAAATTCCTAGATATGGGATTTTAGTGCAGTCCCAAGTAAAAGGGTACTTATCTTGTAATTGCTGTTTTATAGGGGCTGAAATAAATAGTGACAAAACGTTAGTCTTTTTTACATTGAGTTTATAATATGATATTGAACCAAACAACTCTATGATGTCCCAAGTCGCCTTCAACGACTCAACAGGATCTGTCAGTGTGAGTATGATATCGTCTGCATATAAATTTATTTTATGCTCTACATCTCCCAACCGTACTCCCCTCACCTCACTCGAGTCCCTTATCCTTTGAGCCAGTGGTTCCAGACTCAGGATAAAAATAATTGGGGACAGAGGGCATCCCTGTCTTGTTCCGTTTGTTATGTCAAATTTCCCTGACATCGTGCTATTGACCAGCACAGAGGCAGACGGTTGGGAGTACAGAGCCTGAACACTTTTCAACATCTCCTCACCAAAACCCATCTTCTTTAATACTGCGAATGCATATGTCCAATTGATGCGGTCAAAAGCTTTCTCCGCATCAAGGGCCACAAACAGACTGGGAATTTTTTTCTTGTTACAAAAGTGTATATGGTGCAAGACACTTCTTGAACTGTCAGAAGTCTGTCTAAATTTTACAAAACCCACTTGATCGGGATGTATAAGATATTGGATAACATCCTGCACCCTTTCTGCCAGTATTTTTGCATAGACCTTGATGTCTGCATTCAGGAGGGATATGGGTCTATAGTTTTCTATCTTGGTGGGATCTTTGTCCGGTTTGGGGATTACCACTATGGTGGCTCTCAGCATATCTGCACTACATGTTCCTTTTGATTTTATAAAATTTAGGGTGTTTGTTAAATAGGGGACCAGATTTTCCTGAAATGTTTTATAATATTCCACAGGGAATCCGTCTGGACCAGGAGCCTTATTACATTTGAGATTTTTTATTGCCAGAGAGACCTCTCCCTCAGAGAAGGGTGCATCAAGCATTTCCCTTTGCTCAGAAGACAGAGATCTCAACTCTACTCCTCCCAGGAAATTATCTATCATCTCCTCTGTAGGAGGGGGATAAGTCCCATTTTTCCCTATATTGTAAAGGTTTGAGTAGTATTTTTCAAAAGCCAAAGCTATGTCCCTTGGCTTTTCTATATTCACTGAGTTCTGGGAAAGTTTTTTAATTAAATGCTTTTTATTTATGGGTTTGAATCTATTTGCCATAGTTTTTGAGTTTTTGTTGTTATTTATGTAGAACCCTGCCCTGTTAAACAGAGTCTTTTTTTCGTAAATATTTATGAGAAGATTTCTAAATTCCAATCTAAGGGAGTATAACTCCTTGTATTTAGTAAAAGATTTTTCCACTTTGGCCTGGTCTTCAAGTTTTTTGATTTGTTCTAGTAACAGCCTCTGTTTGCTCTCTCTTTCCCTCTTTTGTCTTGAGGCCATCTGAATTAAGTGGCCTCTAATGACACATTTATGTGCTAACCATAAGGTTTCAGGGGAGATTTCCTGGGAGTCATTTTCTTTAAAATAATTCATTATAGTGTTTTTTATTGTTGCTATATTATCTGGGGAGTCTACTACAAATTTGCTATATCTCCAATTGTAGTGTCTTTGAGTCGAAGAGGAAACCTGTAATGTTAATAGAATTGGAGCATGGTCCGACCATGTGATGGGGCCAGTTTGGAAATCTATATACGAATCTAGTAAGGAAAAACTGGTAAATATATGATCTATTTTGGTATAAGATCTGTTGTGTGGGCAGAATCTGGTGTATTCTCTAGAATTAGGGTTCAATATTTTACAACTGTCGTGCAGGTTAGCATTGCTCAGCCACTTCCCCAAATTCACACTTCTGTAGTATGGAGCAGAGGATGAGCAATCAGTGCTTGGGTCAACAATACAATTAAAGTCTCCCCCCCATATGATTTGTCCCTTGCTAAATTTGGATAATTTTCTTTTGACTTTATTGAGAAAGCTAATTTGTCTCACATTAGGGGCGTATACATTAACCACAGTGTATTCCATTCCCTCCAAGGTAAAATTGATGATTAAATATCTGCCTTTATTGTCTTTATAAACATCTGAAATAACCACTGGTAGGTCTCTGTGGAAGGCAATGGCCACCCCAGCTTTTTTCCCTCCCTCGTTGTTGGAGAAGAAAATCTGAGGATAATCTTTGTTTTTAAATCTGTTATTATCAGTTTCCAGGAGGTGGGTTTCCTGTATCATAGCAACATTTGCTTTCAATCTTTTGATCTCCTTCCACAGAGCATACCTTTTAAAGGGACTATTAAGCCCATTTACATTAAATGATAGGATTTTCAACTCCATAATATATCAAAAAGAAAGAAATGTGTTAAATAACTCAATAAGATAGAATAGTCCATCTGGACATATATCCAAGAAGAGTGGTATTTCTCTAGAAATTTGTTGTCAGTGCCTGGTGTGCCTGTGAATAGAAACATGTTATAACCTGGAATAACCTAGAACAAAACAAACTTGTTAACAAGGAAGGTGAATTTCTCAAAAGAAATGATACCAAGAGAAATCTCTCGGTTAGTGTTTGGGGATGAAAGTTCAGGCCAAGAGCCAGGGTCAACACCTACCAAGTCCATTATCTTTTCTTTTGTGTGGTCCAGGACTGTGACAAACGTCTTGGCTGTCGTGAAGAGTTGCTCCTCTCTTGATTGTAGGATAAAGATGAGTTCTTCATTGGAGGAATACCAAGGTCCTGAAAGAATCTATCACAGTTATCAATGTTAGATAAGGCAAAAGTAGTGTTTTCCTTCATGACCAATATTTTTGTAGGAAAGCCCCATCTGTATAGCACCCTGTGCTCCCGTAGGTGTGCAGTGATAGGGAAAAAGTCTCTCCTTTTTTGCAACGTGGCTTTTGAAAAGTCTGCAAAGATCTTAATACCCTCATATGGTCTTGGTAAGATGGGTGACTGCTTGCTCTTCCTCAAAATGTCCTCCTTTGTCAGAAAATAGTGAAAGAATGCAATAACATCCCGCGGAGCTCTTTCAGGGGCATATTTGGACTTAGGTAGTCTGTGTATGCGTTCTATTAAGAGGTCTCCTTTGGAAGCACCTGGGAGCATAGCATGGAGCATTTTTTGCACATATGAATCAAGATCTCTGTCCTTGACATTCTCAGGTATTCCTCTGAATTTAAGGTTGTTTCTCCTACTCCTGTCCTCTTGTTCTATCAGTCTTGACTTTAGGAAGGTAACTTCTTTCTCTAAGGCATAATGTTCGTCTATCAAATTGTTGTGAGACTGGACTATCTCCTCCATTTTCGACTCCAAGTGATTCACCCTCTGACCCAGACTGTCTATATTGTTTTGGAGGTTTGTATTATATCCCTCTAGTTGTTTTTGGAATGTCTTTGCAAGAAGGCACACCATATTTTTTATGAACATTTCTGAAGCTGCTTTGTTGGTAGCCTCTACCTCAGTCAAAACATGTAAAAAGTTTTCAGGCATGGGGTTATCTGGAGTGCAGAAGTCCTCCATCTGCGTCTCACTTTGCAGCTCAGCCGAGCTACTGCTTAATCTGCAGCTATTTTGTGAGGCAGGGGACAGTTCCCTCTGTGGTGGCGTTAGAGGGGTGTCTGAAATTGTGGAGATATCTGGACAAGATGAGGAGGCCCTTATTGTATTTGTGGCCTCCATAGCGGCTGTGAGCGTTGCTGCTGTGCAAGATTTCACAGGCTGCGCAAGATTTTTGCTTAAGGTACGCAATTTGCGTACTTGCTGCGCAATCCCGTCTGTTTCCCGGTTAATCTCGCGATATTTTGCCTCCTTCTTCTCAGCGCTACTTTTAACACTGAATTTAGCGCTTTCTTTAATATATGGAGCGGCGGTTTTTGCAGGGATGGGGGCAGACTTACCCCCTGACTTGAATACTGCGTGTTTCAGTCTCTGTGGCGTTCTCTCCCGCTGTGCGCCGCTCAGGCTGGGGCTGCAGGCTGTGGCTGCTGTGTGGCGGGCGCCATCTTGGCTCCTCAGCATGAGGGGAGAGCGCTCCAGATTTTTTGATTTTCCTGCTTTTCTATTAAGCGGATCCATTATGTGGGGGCACCGCTGGTGCCTATGGAGGTTCCCACAAGTTTTCAGCCAGTCCTGGCTTGTAAGTCGCTTGTTAATAGCGCTTGGTAGGCTGCCCTGTGGAGGAGCTCAGAGCTCAGGCTTCCATTCAGCTCAGACGCTGGCCACGCCCCCCAGTCCTGCATGATTCTACCAAGAAATGTGTGTTCATTCAAACCGCTGGTTTTTGATAGTTTGGGCCCTATTGAATAATGAATGTTTTGAATTTTCTCCAAAAGTAAAGTAGTTGCAAACTCATCCTTTTAGAAACTTGTTTGGGCTGTTGAGAGGAGTAAAAAACCATCAAAAATTTCAATCCTGCATGATTTTACCAAGAAATGTGATTCTTCATTCAAAACCTGATTTTTGCTATTGGGCTCTATTGAATAATGAATGTTTTGAATTTTCTCCAAAAGTAAAGTAGTTGCAAACTCATGCTTTTAGAGACTTGTTTGGGCTCATGAGAGGAGTAGAAAAACATCAAAAATTTCAGTCCTGCATGATTCTACCAAGAAATGTGTGTTCATTGAAACCGCTGGTTTTTGATAGTTTGGGCCCTATTGAATAATGAATGTTTTGAATTTTCTCCAAAAGTAAAGTAGTTGCAAACTCATACTTTTAGAAACTTGTCTGGGCTGTTGAGAGGAGTAAAAAACCATCAAAAATTTCAAACCTGCATGATTCTACCAAGAAATGTGATTCTTCATTCAAAACCTGATTTTTGCTATTGGGCTCTATTGAATAATGAATGTTTTGAATTTTCTCCAAAAGTAAAGTAGTTGCAAACTCATGCTTTTAGAGACTTGTTTGGGCTCATGAGAGGAGTAGAAAAACATCAAAAATTTCAGTCCTGCATGATTCTACCAAGAAATGTGTGTTCATTGAAACCGCTGGTTTTTGATAGTTTGGGCCCTATTGAATAATGAATGTTTTGAATTTTCTCCAAAAGTAAAGTAGTTGCAAACTCATCCTTTTAGAAACTTGTTTGGGCTGTTGAGAGGAGTAAAAAACCATCAAAAATTTCAATCCTGCATAATTCTACCAAGAAATGTGATTCTTCATTCAAAACGCTGGTTTTTGCTATTGGGCTCTATTGAATAATGAATGTTTTGAATTTTCTCCAAAAGTAAAGTAGTTGCAAACTCATGCTTTTAGAGACTTGTTTGGGCTCATGAGAGGAGTAGAAAAACATCAAAAATTTCAGTCCTGCATGAGTCTACCAAGAAATGTGTGTTCATTGAAACCGCTGGTTTTTGATAGTTTGGGCCCTATTGAATAATGAATGTTTTGAATTTTCTCCAAAAGTAAAGTAGTTGCAAACTCATCCTTTTAGAAATTTGTTTGGGCTGTTGAGAGGAGTAAAAAACCATCAAAAATTTCAATCCTGCATGATTTTACCAAGAAATGTGATTCTTCATTCAAAACCTGATTTTTGCTATTGGGCTCTATTGAATAATGAATGTTTTGAATTTTCTCCAAAAGTAAAGTAGTTGCAAACTCATGCTTTTAGAGACTTGTTTGGGCTCATGGGAGGAGTAGAAAAACATCAAAAATTTCAGTCCTGCATGATTCTACCAAGAAATGTGTGTTCATTGAAACCGCTGGTTTTTGATAGTTTGGGCCCTATTGAATAATGAATGTTTTGAATTTTCTCCAAAAGTAAAGTAGTTGCAAACTCATCCTTTTAGAAACTTGTTTGGGCTGTTGAGAGGAGTAAAAAACCATTAAAAATTTCAATCCTGCATGATTCTACCAAGAATTGTGATTCTTCATTCAAAACGCTGGTTTTTGCTATTGGGCTCTTTTGAGTAATGAATGTTTTGAATTTTCTCCAAAAGTAAAGTAGTTGCAAACTCATGCTTTTAGAGACTTGTTTGGGCTCATGAGAGGAATAGAAAAACATCAAAAATTTCAGTCCTGCATGATTCTACCAAGAAATGTGTGTTCATTCAAACCGCTGGTTTTTGATAGTTTGGGCCCTATTGAATAATGAATGTTTTGAATTTTCTCCAAAAGTAAAGTAGTTGCAAACTCATCCTTTTAGAAACTTGTTTGGGCTGTTGAGAGGAGTAAAAAACCATCAAAAATTTCAATCCTGCATGATTCTACCAAGAAATGTGATTCTTCATTCAAAACGCTGGTTTTTGCTATTGGGCTCTATTGAATAATGAATGTTTTGAATTTTCTCCAAAAGTAAAGTAGTTGCAAACTCATCCTTTTAGAGACTTGTTTGGGCTCATGAGAGGAGTAGAAAAACATCAAAAATTTCAGTCCTGCACGATTCTACCAAGAAATGTGTGTTCCTTCAAACAGCTGGTTTTTGATATTTTGGGCCCTATTGAATAATGAATGTTTTGAATTTTCTCCAAAAGTAAAGTAGTTGCAAACTCATCCTTTTAGAAACTTGTTTGGGCTGTTGAGAGGAGTAAAAAACCATCAAAAATTTCAATCCTGCATGATTCTACCAAGAAATGTGATTCTTCATTCAAAACCTGATTTTTGCTATTGGGCTCTATTGAATAATGAATGTTTTGAATTTTCTCCAAAAGTAAAGTAGTTGCAAACTCATGCTTTTAGAGACTTGTTTGGGCTCATGAGAGGAGTAGAAAAACATCAAAAATTTCAGTCCTGCATGATTCTACCAAGAAATGTGTGTTCATTGAAACCGCTGGTTTTTGATAGTTTGGGCCCTATTGAATAATGAATGTTTTGAATTTTCTCCAAAAGTAAAGTAGTTGCAAACTCATCCTTTTAGAAACTTGTTTGGGCTGTTGAGAGGAGTAAAAAACCATCAAAAATTTCAATCCTGCATGATTCTACCAAGAAATGTGATTCTTCATTCAAAACGCTGGTTTTTGCTATTGGGCTCTTTTGAGTAATGAATGTTTTGAATTTTCTCCAAAAGTAAAGTAGTTGCAAACGCATGCTTTTAGAGACTTGTTTGGGCTCATGAGAGGAGTAGAAAAACATAAAAAATTTCAGTCCTGCATGATTCTACCAAGAAATGTGTGTTCATTCAAACCGCTGGTTTTTGATAGTTTGGGCCCTATTGAATAATGAATGTTTTGAATTTTCTCCAAAAGTAAAGTAGTTGCAAACTCATCCTTTTAGAAACTTGTTTGGGCTGTTGAGAGGAGTAAAAAACCATCAAAAATTTCAATCCTGCATGATTTTACCAAGAAATGTGATTCTTCATTCAAAACCTGATTTTTGCTATTGGGCTCTTTTGAATAATGAATGTTTTGAATTTTCTCCAAAAGTAAAGTAGTTGCAAACTCATGCTTTTAGAGACTTGTTTGGGCTCATGAGAGGAGTAGAAAAACATCAAAAATTTCAGTCCTGCATGATTCTACCAAGAAATGTGTGTTCATTGAAACCGCTGGTTTTTGATAGTTTGGGCCCTATTGAATAATGAATGTTTTGAATTTTCTCCAAAAGTAAAGTAGTTACAAACTCATCCTTTTAGAAACTTGTTTGGGCTGTTGAGCGGAGTAAAAAACCATCAAAAATTTCAATCCTGCATGATTCTACCAAGAAATGTGATTCTTCATTCAAAAAGCTGGTTTTTGCTATTGGGCTCTATTGAATAATGAATGTTTTGAATTTTCTCCAAAAGTAAAGTAGGTGCAAACTCATCCTTTTAGAGACTTGTTTGGGCTCATGAGAGGAGTAGAAAAACATCAAAAATTTCAGTCCTGCACGATTCTACCAAGAAATGTGTGTTCATTCAAACCGCTGGTTTTTGATATTTTGGGCCCTATTGAATAATGAATGTTTTGAATTTTCTCCAAAAGTAAAGTAGTTGCAAACTCATACTTTTAGAAACTTGTCTGGGCTGTTGAGAGGAGTAAAAAACCATCAAAAATTTCAAACCTGCATGATTCTACCAAGAAATGTGATTCTTCATTCAAAACCTGATTTTTGCTATTGGGCTCTATTGAATAATGAATGTTTTGAATTTTCTCCAAAAGTAAAGTAGTTGCAAACTCATGCTTTTAGAGACTTGTTTGGGCTCATGAGAGGAGTAGAAAAACATCAAAAATTTCAGTCCTGCATGATTCTACCAAGAAATGTGTGTTCATTGAAACCGCTGGTTTTTGATAGTTTGGCCCTATTGAATAATGAATGTTTTGAATTTTCTCCAAAAGTAAAGTAGTTGCAAACTCATCCTTTTAGAAACTTGTTTGGGCTGCTGAGAGTAGTAAAAAACCATCAAAAATTTCAATCCTGCATGATACTACCAAGAAATGTGATTCTTCATTCAAAACGCTGGTTTTTGCTATTGGGCTCTATTGAATAATGAATGTTTTGAATTTTCTCCAAAAGTAAAGTAGTTGCAAACTCATGCTTTTAGAGACTTGTTTGGGCTCATGAGAGGAGTAGAAAAACATCAAAAATTTCAGTCCTGCATGATTCTACCAAGAAATGTGTGTTCATTGAAACCGCTGGTTTTTGATAGTTTAGGCCCTATTGAATAATGAATGTTTTGAATTTTCTCCAAAAGTAAAGTAGTTGCAAACTCATCCTTTTAGAAACTTGTTTGGGCTGTTGAGAGGAGTAAAAAACCATCAAAAATTTCAATCCTGCATGATTTTACCAAGAAATGTGATTCTTCATTCAACACCTGATTTTTGCTATTGGGCTCTATTGAATAGTGAATGTTTTGAATTTTCTCCAAAAGTAAAGTAGTTGCAAACTCATGCTTTTAGAGACTTGTTTGGGCTCATGAGAGGAGTAGAAAAACATCAAAAATTTCAGTCCTGCATGATTCTACCAAGAAATGTGTGTTCATTGAAACCGCTGGTTTTTGATAGTTTGGGCCCTATTGAATAATGAATGTTTTGAATTTTCTCCAAAAGTAAAGTAGTTGCAAACTCATCCTTTTAGAAACTTGTTTGGGCTGTTGAGAGGAGTAAAAAACCATCGAAAATTTCAATCCTGCATGATTTTACCAAGAAATGTGATTCTTCATTCAAAACCTGATTTTTGCTATTGGGCTCTATTGAATAATGAATGTTTTGAATATTCTCCAAAAGTAAAGTAGTTGCAAACTCATGCTTTTAGAGACTTGTTTGGGCTCATGAGAGGAGTAGAAAAACATCAAAAATTTCAGTCCTGCATGATTCTACCAAGAAATGTGTGTTCATTGAAACCGCTGGTTTTTGATAGTTTGGGCCCTATTGAATAATGAATGTTTTGAATTTTCTCCAAAAGTAAAGTAGTTGCAAACTCATCCTTTTAGAAACTTGTTTGGGCTGTTGAGAGGAGTAAAAAACCATCAAAAATTTCAATCCTGCATGATTCTACCAAGAAATGTGATTCTTCATTCAAAACGCTGGTTTTTGCTATTGGGCTCTATTGAATAATGAATGTTTTGAATTTTCTCCAAAAGTAAAGTAGTTGCAAACTCATGCTTTTAGAGACTTGTTTGGGCTCATGAGAGGAGTAGAAAAACATCAAAAATTTCAGTCCTGCATGATTCTACCAAGAAATGTGTGTTCATTGAAACCGCTGGTTTTTGATAGTTTGGGCCCTATTGAATAATGAATGTTTTGAATTTTCTCCAAAAGTAAAGTAGTTGCAAACTCATCCTTTTAGAAACTTGTTTGGGCTGTTGAGAGGAGTAAAAAACCATCAAAAATTTCAATCCTGCATGATTCTACCAAGAAATGTGATTCTTCATTCAAAACGCTGGTTTTTGCTATTGGGCTCTTTTGAGTAATGAATGTTTTGAATTTTCTCCAAAAGTAAAGTAGTTGCAAACTCATGCTTTTAGAGACTTGTTTGGGCTCATGAGAGGAGTAGAAAAACATCAAAAATTTCAGTCCTGCATGATTCTACCAAGAAATGTGTGTTCATTGAAACCGCTGGTTTTTGATAGTTTGGGCCCTATTGAATAATGAATGTTTTGAATTTTCTCCAAAAGTAAAGTAGTTGCAAACTCATCCTTTTAGAAACTTGTTTGGGCTGTTGAGAGGAGTAAAAAACCATCAAAAATTTCAATCCTGCATGATTCTACCAAGAAATGTGATTCTTCATTCAAAACGCTGGTTTTTGCTATTGGGCTCTTTTGAGTAATGAATGTTTTGAATTTTCTCCAAAAGTAAAGTAGTTGCAAACTCATGCTTTTAGAGACTTGTTTGGGCTCATGAGAGGAGTAGAAAAACATCAAAAATTTCAGTCCTGCATGATTCTACCAAGAAATGTGTGTTCATTCAAACCGCTGGTTTTTGATAGTTTGGGCCCTATTGAATAATGAATGTTTTGAATTTTCTCCAAAAGTAAAGTAGTTGCAAACTCATCCTTTTAGAAACTTGTTTGGGCTGTTGAGAGGAGTAAAAAACCATCAATAATTTCAATCCTGCATGATTTTACCAAGAAATGTGATTCTTCATTCAAAACCTGATTTTTGCTATTGGGCTTTATTGAATAATGAATGTTTTGAATTTTCTCCAAAAGTAAAGTAGTTGCAAACTCATGCTTTTAGAGACTTGTTTGGGCTCATGAGAGGAGTAGAAAAACATCAAAAATTTCAGTCCTGCATGATTCTACCAAGAAATGTGTGTTCATTCAAACCGCTGGTTTTTGATAGTTTGGGCCCTATTGAATAATGAATGTTTTGAATTTTCTCCAAAAGTAAAGTAGTTGCAAACTCATCCTTTCAGAAACTTGTTTGGGCTGTTGAGAGGAGTAAAAAACCATCAATAATTTCAATCCTGCATGATTTTACCAAGAAATGTGATTCTTCATTCAAAACCTGATTTTTGCTATTGGGCTCTATTGAATAATGAATGTTTTGAATTTTCTCCAAAAGTAAAGTAGTTGCAAACTCATGCTTTTAGAGACTTGTTTGGGCTCATGAGAGGAGTAGAAAAACATCAAAAATTTCAGTCCTGCATGATTCTACCAAGAAATGTGTGTTCATTGAAACCGCTGGTTTTTGATAGTTTGGGCCCTATTGAATAATGAATGTTTTGAATTTTCTCCAAAAGTAAAGTAGTTGCAAACTCATCCTTTTAGAAACTTGTTTGGGCTGTTGAGAGGAGTAAAAAACCATCAAAAATTTCAATCCTGCATGATTCTACCAAGAAATGTGATTCTTCATTCAAAACGCTGGTTTTTACTATTGGGCTCTTTTGAGTAATGAATGTTTTGAATTTTCTCCTAAAGTAAAGTAGTTGCAAACTCATGCTTTTAGAGACTTGTTTGGGCTCATGAGAGGAGTAGAAAAACATCAAAAATTTCAGTCCTGCATGATTCTACCAAGAAATGTGTGTTCATTCAAACCGCTGGTTTTTGATAGTTTGGGCCCTATTGAATAATGAATGTTTTGAATTTTCTCCAAAAGTAAAGTAGTTGCAAACTCATCCTTTTAGAAACTTGTTTGGGCTGTTGAGAGGAGTAAAAAACCATCAAAAATTTCAATCCTGCATGATTCTACCAAGAAATGTGATTCTTCATTCAAAACCTGATTTTTGCTATTGGGCTCTATTGAATAATGAATGTTTTGAATTTTCTCCAAAAGTAAAGTAGTTGCAAACTCATGCTTTTAGAGACTTGTTTGGGCTCATGAGAGGAGTAGAAAAACATCAAAAATTTCAGTCCTGCATGATTCTACCAAGAAATGTGTGTTCATTCAAACCGCTGGTTTTTGATAGTTTGGGCCCTATTGAATAATGAATGTTTTGAATTTTCTCCAAAAGTAAAGTAGTTGCAAACTCATCCTTTTAGAAACTTGTTTGGGCTGTTGAGAGGAGTAAAAAACCATCAAAAATTTCAATCCTGCATGATTTTACCAAGAAATGTGATTCTTCATTCAAAACCTGATTTTTGCTATTGGGCTCTATTGAATAGTGAATGTTTTGAATTTTCTCCAAAAGTAAAGTAGTTGCAAACTCATGCTTTTAGAGACTTGTTTGGGCTCATGAGAGGAGTAGAAAAACATCAAAAATTTCAGTCCTGCATGATTCTACCAAGAAATGTGTGTTCATTGAAACCGCTGGTTTTTGATAGTTTGGGCCCTATTGAATAATGAATGTTTTGAATTTTCTCCAAAAGTAAAGTAGTTGCAAACTCATCCTTTTAGAAACTTGTTTGGGCTGTTGAGAGTAGTAAAAAACCATCAAAAATTTCAATCCTGCATAATTCTACCAAGAAATGTGATTCTTCATTCAAAACGCTGGTTTTTGCTATTGGGCTCTATTGAATAATGAATGTTTTGAATTTTCTCCAAAAGTAAAGTAGTTGCAAACTCATGCTTTTAGAGACTTGTTTGGGCTCATGAGAGGAGTAGAAAAACATCAAAAATTTCAGTCCTGCATGACTCTACCAAGAAATGTGTGTTCATTGAAACCGCTGGTTTTTGATAGTTTGGGCCCTATTGAATAATGAATGTTTTGAATTTTCTCCAAAAGTAAAGTAGTTGCAAACTCATCCTTTTAGAAACTTGTTTGGGCTGTTGAGAGGAGTAAAAAACCATCAAAAATTTCAATCCTGCATGATTTTACCAAGAAATGTGATTCTTCATTCAAAACCTGATTTTTGCTATTGGGCTCTATTGAATAATGAATGTTTTGAATTTTCTCCAAAAGTAAAGTAGTTGCAAACTCATGCTTTTAGAGACTTGTTTGGGCTCATGGGAGGAGTAGAAAAACATCAAAAATTTCAGTCCTGCATGATTCTACCAAGAAATGTGTGTTCATTGAAACCGCTGGTTTTTGATAGTTTGGGCCCTGTTGAATAATGAATGTTTTGAATTTTCTCCAAAAGTAAAGTAGTTGCAAACTCATCCTTTTAGAAACTTGTTTGGGCTGTTGAGAGGAGTAAAAAACCATTAAAAATTTCAATCCTGCATGATTCTACCAAGAAATGTGATTCTTCATTCAAAACGCTGGTTTTTGCTATTGGGCTCTTTTGAGTAATGAATGTTTTGAATTTTCTCCAAAAGTAAAGTAGTTGCAAACTCATGCTTTTAGAGACTTGTTTGGGCTCATGAGAGGAGTAGAAAAACATCAAAAATTTCAGTCCTGCATGATTCTACCAAGAAATGTGTGTTCATTCAAACCGCTGGTTTTTGATAGTTTGGGCCCTATTGAATAATGAATGTTTTGAATTTTCTCCAAAAGTAAAGTAGTTGCAAACTCATCCTTTTAGAAACTTGTTTGGGCTGTTGAGAGGAGTAAAAAACCATCAAAAATTTCAATCCTGCATGATTCTACCAAGAAATGTGATTCTTCATTCAAAACGCTGGTTTTTACTATTGGGCTCTTTTGAGTAATGAATGTTTTGAATTTTCTCCAAAAGTAAAGTAGTTGCAAACTCATGCTTTTAGAGACTTGTTTGGGCTCATGAGAGGAGTAGAAAAACATCAAAAATTTCAGTCCTGCATGATTCTACCAAGAAATGTGTGTTCATTCAAACCGCTGGTTTTTGATAGTTTGGGCCCTATTGAATAATGAATGTTTTGAATTTTCTCCAAAAGTAAAGTAGTTGCAAACTCATCCTTTTAGAAACTTGTTTGGGCTGTTGAGAGGAGTAAAAAACCATCAAAAATTTCAATCCTGCATGATTCTACCAAGAAATGTGATTCTTCATTCAAAACCTGATTTTTGCTATTGGGCTCTATTGAATAATGAATGTTTTGAATTTTCTCCAAAAGTAAAGTAGTTGCAAACTCATGCTTTTAGAGACTTGTTTGGGCTCATGAGAGGAGTAGAAAAACATCAAAAATTTCAGTCCTGCATGATTCTACCAAGAAATATGTGTTCATTCAAACCGCTGGTTTTTGATAGTTTGGGCCCTATTGAATAATGAATGTTTTGAATTTTCTCCAAAAGTAAAGTAGTTGCAAACTCATCCTTTTAGAAACTTGTTTGGGCTGTTGAGAGGAGTAAAAAACCATCAAAAATTTCAATCCTGCATGATTTTACCAAGAAATGTGATTCTTCATTCAAAACCTGATTTTTGCTATTGGGCTCTATTGAATAGTGAATGTTTTGAATTTTCTCCAAAAGTAAAGTAGTTGCAAACTCATGCTTTTAGAGACTTGTTTGGGCTCATGAGAGGAGTAGAAAAACATCAAAAATTTCAGTCCTGCATGATTCTACCAAGAAATGTGTGTTCATTGAAACCGCTGGTTTTTGATAGTTTGGGCCCTATTGAATAATGAATGTTTTGAATTTTCTCCAAAAGTAAAGTAGTTGCAAACTCATCCTTTTAGAAACTTGTTTGGGCTGTTGAGAGTAGTAAAAAACCATCAAAAATTTCAATCCTGCATAATTCTACCAAGAAATGTGATTCTTCATTCAAAACGCTGGTTTTTGCTATTGGGCTCTATTGAATAATGAATGTTTTGAATTTTCAACAAAAGTAAAGTAGTTGCAAACTCATGCTTTTAGAGACTTGTTTGGGCTCATGAGAGGAGTAGAAAAACATCAAAAATTTCAGTCCTGCATGACTCTACCAAGAAATGTGTGTTCATTGAAACCGCTGGTTTTTGATAGTTTGGGCCCTATTGAATAATGAATGTTTTGAATTTTCTCCAAAAGTAAAGTAGTTGCAAACTCATCCTTTTAGAAACTTGTTTGGGCTGTTGAGAGGAGTAAAAAACATCAAAAATTTCAATCCTGCATGATTTTACCAAGAAATGTGATTCTTCATTCAAAACCTGATTTTTGCTATTGGGCTCTATTGAATAATGAATGTTTTGAATTTTCTCCAAAAGTAAAGTAGTTGCAAACTCATGCTTTTAGAGACTTGTTTGGGCTCATGGGAGGAGTAGAAAAACATCAAAAATTTCAGTCCTGCATGATTCTACCAAGAAATGTGTGTTCATTGAAACCGCTGGTTTTTGATAGTTTGGGCCCTATTGAATAATGAATGTTTTGAATTTTCTCCAAAAGTAAAGTAGTTGCAAACTCATCCTTTTAGAAACTTGTTTGGGCTGTTGAGAGGAGTAAAAAACCATTAAAAATTTCAATCCTGCATGATTCTACCAAGAAATGTGATTCTTCATTCAAAACGCTGGTTTTTGCTATTGGGCTCTTTTGAGTAATGAATGTTTTGAATTTTCTCCAAAAGTAAAGTAGTTGCAAACTCATGCTTTTAGAGACTTGTTTGGGCTCATGAGAGGAGTAGAAAAACATCAAAAATTTCAGTCCTGCATGATTCTACCAAGAAATGTGTGTTCATTCAAACCGCTGGTTTTTGATAGTTTGGGCCCTGTTGAATAATGAATGTTTTGAATTTTCTCCAAAAGTAAAGTAGTTGCAAACTCATCCTTTTAGAAACTTGTTTGGGCTGTTGAGAGGAGTAAAAAACCATCAAAAATTTCAATCCTGCATGATTCTACCAAGAAATGTGATTCTTCATTCAAAACCTGATTTTTGCTTTTGGGCTCTATTGAATAATGAATGTTTTGAATTTTCTCCAAAAGTAAAGTAGTTGCAAACTCATGCTTTTAGAGACTTGTTTGGGCTCATGAGAGGAGTAGAAAAACATCAAAAATTTCAGTCCTGCATGATTCTACCAAGAAATGTGTGTTCATTGAAACCGCTGGTTTTTGATAGTTTGGGCCCTATTGAATAATGAATGTTTTGAATTTTCTCCAAAAGTAAAGTAGTTGCAAACTCATCCTTTTAGAAACTTGTTTGGGCTGTTGAGAGGAGTAAAAAACCATCAAAAATTTCAATCCTGCATGATTCTACCAAGAAATGTGATTCTTCATTCAAAACCTGATTTTTGCTATTGGGCTCTATTGAATAATGAATGTTTTGAATTTTCTCCAAAAGTAAAGTAGTTGCAAACTCATGCTTTTAGAGACTTGTTTGGGCTCATGAGAGGAGTAGAAAAACATCAAAAATTTCAGTCCTGCATGATTCTACCAAGAAATGTGTGTTCATTGAAACCGCTGGTTTTTGATAGTTTGGGCCCTATTGAATAATGAATGTTTTGAATTTTCTCCAAAAGTAAAGTAGTTGCAAACTCATCCTTTTAGAAACTTGTTTGGGCTGTTGAGAGGAGTAAAAAACCATCAAAAATTTCAATCCTGCATGATTCTACCAAGAAATGTGATTCTTCATTCAAAACGCTGGTTTTTGCTATTGGGCTCTTTTGAGTAATGAATGTTTTGAATTTTCTCCAAAAGTAAAGTAGTTGCAAACTCATGCTTTTAGAGACTTGTTTGGGCTCATGAGAGGAGTAGAAAAACATCAAAAATTTCAGTCCTGCATGATTCTACCAAGAAATGTGTGTTCATTCAAACCGCTGGTTTTTGATAGTTTGGGCCCTATTGAATAATGAATGTTTTGAATTTTCTCCAAAAGTAAAGTAGTTGCAAACTCATCCTTTTAGAAACTTGTTTGGGCTGTTGAGAGGAGTAAAAAACCATCAATAATTTCAATCCTGCATGATTTTACCAAGAAATGTGATTCTTCATTCAAAACCTGATTTTTGCTATTGGGCTCTATTGAATAATGAATGTTTTGAATTTTCTCCAAAAGTAAAGTAGTTGCAAACTCATGCTTTTAGAGACTTGTTTGGGCTCATGAGAGGAGTAGAAAAACATCAAAAATTTCAGTCCTGCATGATTCTACCAAGAAATGTGTGTTCATTGAAACCGCTGGTTTTTGATAGTTTGGGCCCTATTGAATAATGAATGTTTTGAATTTTCTCCAAAAGTAAAGTAGTTGCAAACTCATCCTTTTAGAAACTTGTTTGGGCTGTTGAGAGGAGTAAAAAACCATCAAAAATTTCAATCCTGCATAATTCTACCAAGGAATGTGATTCTTCATTCAAAACCTGATTTTTGCTATTGGGCTCTATTGAATAATGAATGTTTTGAATTTTCTCCAAAAGTAAAGTAGTTGCAAACTCATGCTTTTAGAGACTTGTTTGGGCTCATGAGAGGAGTAGAAAAACATCAAAAATTTCAGTCCTGCATGATTTTACCAAGAAATGTGTGTTCATTGAAACCGCTGGTTTTTGATAGTTTGGGCCCTATTGAATAATGAATGTTTTGAATTTTCTCCAAAAGTAAAGTAGTTGCAAACTCATCCTTTTAGAAACTTGTTTGGGCTGTTGAGAGGAGTAAAAAACCATCAAAAATTTCAATCCTGCATGATTCTACCAAGAAATGTGATTCTTCATTCAAAACGCTGGTTTTTGCTATTGGGCTCTTTTGAGTAATGAATGTTTTGAATTTTCTCCAAAAGTAAAGTAGTTGCAAACTCATGCTTTTAGAGACTTGTTTGGGCTCATGAGAGGAGTAGAAAAACATCAAAAATTTCAGTCCTGCATGATTCTACCAAGAAATGTGTGTTCATTGAAACCGCTGGTTTTTGATAGTTTGGGCCCTATTGAATAATGAATGTTTTGAATTTTCTCCAAAAGTAAAGTAGTTACAAACTCATCCTTTTAGAAACTTGTTTGGGCTGTTGAGAGGAGTAAAAAACCATCAAAAATTTCAATCCTGCATGATTCTACCAAGAAATGTGATTCTTCATTCAAAACCTGATTTTTGCTATTGGGCTCTATTGAATAATGAATGTTTTGAATTTTCTCCAAAAGTAAAGTAGTTGCAAACTCATGCTTTTAGAGACTTGTTTGGGCTCATGAGAGGAGTAGAAAAACATCAAAAATTTCAGTCCTGCATGATTCTACCAAGAAATGTGTGTTCATTGAAACCGCTGGTTTTTGATAGTTTGGGCCCTATTGAATAATGAATGTTTTGAATTTTCTCCAAAAGTAAAGTAGTTGCAAACTCATCCTTTTAGAAACTTGTTTGGGCTGTTGAGAGGAGTAAAAAACCATCAAAAATTTCAATCCTGCATGATGTTACCAAGAAATGTGATTCTTCATTCAAAACCTGATTTTTGCTATTGGGCTCTATTGAATAGTGAATGTTTTGAATTTTCTCCAAAAGTAAAGTAGTTGCAAACTCATGCTTTTAGAGACTTGTTTGGGCTCATGAGAGGAGTAGAAAAACATCAAAAATTTCAGTCCTGCATGATTCTATCAAGAAATGTGTGTTCATTGAAACCGCTGGTTTTTGATAGTTTGGGCCCTATTGAATAATGAATGTTTTGAATTTTCTCCAAAAGTAAAGTAGTTGCAAACTCATCCTTTTAGAAACTTGTTTGGGCTGTTGAGAGGAGTAAAAAACCATCAAAAATTTCAATCCTGCATGATTTTACCAAGAAATGTGATTCTTCATTCAAAACGCTGGTTTTTGCTATTGGGCTCTATTGAATAATGAATGTTTTGAATTTTCTCCAAAAGTAAAGTAGTTGCAAACTCATCCTTTTAGAAACTTGTTTGGGCTGTTGAGAGGAGTAAAAATCCATCAAAAATTTCAATCCTGCATGATTCTACCAAGAAATGTGATTCTTCATTCAAAACGCTGGTTTTTGCTATTGGGCTCTTTTGAGTAATGAATGTTTTGAATTTTCTCCAAAAGTAAAGTAGTTGCAAACTCATGCTTTTAGAGACTTGTTTGGGCTCATGAGAGGAGTACAAAAACATCAAAAATTTCAGTCCTGCATGATTCTACCAAGAAATGTGTGTTCATTCAAACCGCTGGTTTTTGATAGTTTGGGCCCTATTGAATAATGAATGTTTTGAATTTTCTCCAAAAGTAAAGTAGTTGCAAACTCATCCTTTTAGAAACTTGTTTGGGCTGTTGAGAGGAGTAAAAAACCATCAAAATTTTCAATCCTGCATGATTTTACCAAGAAATGTGATTCTTCATTCAAAACCTGATTTTTGCTATTGGGCTCTATTGAATAGTGAATGTTTTGAATTTTCTCCAAAAGTAAAGTAGTTGCAAACTCATGCTTTTAGAGACTTGTTTGGGCTCATGAGAGGAGTAGAAAAACATCAAAAATTTCAGTCCTGCATGATTCTACCAAGAAATGTGTGTTCATTGAAACCGCTGGTTTTTGATAGTTTGGGCCCTATTGAATAATGAATGTTTTGAATTTTCTCCAAAAGTAAAGTAGTTGCAAACTCATCCTTTTAGAAACTTGTTTGGGCTGTTGAGAGGAGTAAAAAAACCATCAAAAATTTCAATCCTGCATGATTCTACCAAGAAATGTGATTCTTCATTCAAAACCTGATTTTTGCTATTGGGCTCTATTGAATAATGAATGTTTTGAATTTTCTCCAAAAGTAAAGTAGTTGCAAACTCATGCTTTTAGAGACTTGTTTGGGCTCATGAGAGGAGTAGAAAAACATCAAAAATTTCAGTCCTGCATGATTTTACCAAGAAATGTGTGTTCATTGAAACCGCTGGTTTTTGATAGTTTGGGCCCTATTGAATAATGAATGTTTTGAATTTTCTCCAAAAGTAAAGTAGTTGCAAACTCATCCTTTTAGAAACTTGTTTGGGCTGTTGAGAGGAGTAAAAAACCATCAAAAATTTCAATCCTGCATGATTCTACCAAGAAATGTGATTCTTCATTCAAAACGCTGGTTTTTGCTATTGGGCTCTTTTGAGTAATGAATGTTTTGAATTTTCTCCAAAAGTAAAGTAGTTGCAAACTCATGCTTTTAGAGACTTGTTTGGGCTCATGAGAGGAGTAGAAAAACATCAAAAATTTCAGTCCTGCATGATTCTACCAAGAAATGTGTGTTCATTGAAACCGCTGGTTTTTGATAGTTTGGGCCCTATTGAATAATGAATGTTTTGAATTTTCTCCAAAAGTAAAGTAGTTACAAACTCATCCTTTTAGAAACTTGTTTGGGCTGTTGAGAGGAGTAAAAAACCATCAAAAATTTCAATCCTGCATGATTCTACCAAGAAATGTGATTCTTCATTCAAAACCTGATTTTTGCTATTGGGCTCTATTGAATAATGAATGTTTTGAATTTTCTCCAAAAGTAAAGTAGTTGCAAACTCATGCTTTTAGAGACTTGTTTGGGCTCATGAGAGGAGTAGAAAAACATCAAAAATTTCAGTCCTGCATGATTCTACCAAGAAATGTGTGTTCATTGAAACCGCTGGTTTTTGATAGTTTGGGCCCTATTGAATAATGAATGTTTTGAATTTTCTCCAAAAGTAAAGTAGTTGCAAACTCATCCTTTTAGAAACTTGTTTGGGCTGTTGAGAGGAGTAAAAAACCATCAAAAATTTCAATCCTGCATGATGTTACCAAGAAATGTGATTCTTCATTCAAAACCTGATTTTTGCTATTGGGCTCTATTGAATAGTGAATGTTTTGAATTTTCTCCAAAAGTAAAGTAGTTGCAAACTCATGCTTTTAGAGACTTGTTTGGGCTCATGAGAGGAGTAGAAAAACATCAAAAATTTCAGTCCTGCATGATTCTATCAAGAAATGTGTGTTCATTGAAACCGCTGGTTTTTGATAGTTTGGGCCCTATTGAATAATGAATGTTTTGAATTTTCTCCAAAAGTAAAGTAGTTGCAAACTCATCCTTTTAGAAACTTGTTTGGGCTGTTGAGAGGAGTAAAAAACCATCAAAAATTTCAATCCTGCATGATTTTACCAAGAAATGTGATTCTTCATTCAAAACGCTGGTTTTTGCTATTGGGCTCTATTGAATAATGAATGTTTTGAATTTTCTCCAAAAGTAAAGTAGTTGCAAACTCATCCTTTTAGAAACTTGTTTGGGCTGTTGAGAGGAGTAAAAATCCATCAAAAATTTCAATCCTGCATGATTCTACCAAGAAATGTGATTCTTCATTCAAAACGCTGGTTTTTGCTATTGGGCTCTTTTGAGTAATGAATGTTTTGAATTTTCTCCAAAAGTAAAGTAGTTGCAAACTCATGCTTTTAGAGACTTGTTTGGGCTCATGAGAGGAGTAGAAAAACATCAAAAATTTCAGTCCTGCATGATTCTACCAAGAAATGTGTGTTCATTGAAACCGCTGGATTTTGATAGTTTGGGCCCTATTGAATAATGAATGTTTTGAATTTTCTCCAAAAGTAAAGTAGTTGCAAACTCATCCTTTTAGAAACTTGTTTGGGCTGTTGAGAGGAGTAAAAAACCATCAAAAATTTCAATCCTGCATGATTCTACCAAGAAATGTGATTCTTCATTCAAAACGCTGGTTTTTGCTATTGGGCTCTTTTGAGTAATGAATGTTTTGAATTTTCTCCAAAAGTAAAGTAGTTGCAAACGCATGCTTTTAGAGACTTGTTTGGGCTCATGAGAGGAGTAGAAAAACATAAAAAATTTCAGTCCTGCATGATTCTACCAAGAAATGTGTGTTCATTCAAACCGCTGGTTTTTGATAGTTTGGGCCCTATTGAATAATGAATGTTTTGAATTTTCTCCAAAAGTAAAGTAGTTGCAAACTCATCCTTTTAGAAACTTGTTTGGGCTGTTGAGAGGAGTAAAAAACCATCAAAAATTTCAATCCTGCATGATTTTACCAAGAAATGTGATTCTTCATTCAAAACCTGATTTTTGCTATTGGGCTCTATTGAATAATGAATGTTTTGAATTTTCTCCAAAAGTAAAGTAGTTGCAAACTCATGCTTTTAGAGACTTGTTTGGGCTCATGAGAGGAGTAGAAAAACATCAAAAATTTCAGTCCTGCATGATTCTACCAAGAAATGTGTGTTCATTCAAACCGCTGGTTTTTGATAGTTTGGGCCCTATTGAATAATGAATGTTTTGAATTTTCTCCAAAAGTAAAGTAGTTGCAAACTCATCCTTTTAGAAACTTGTTTGGGCTGTTGAGAGGAGTAAAAAACCATCAATAATTTCAATCCTGCATGATTTTACCAAGAAATGTGATTCTTCATTCAAAACCTGATTTTTGCTATTGGGCTCTATTGAATAATGAATGTTTTGAATTTTCTCCAAAAGTAAAGTAGTTGCAAACTCATGCTTTTAGAGACTTGTTTGGGCTCATGAGAGGAGTAGAAAAACATCAAAAATTTCAGTCCTGCATGATTCTACCAAGAAATGTGTGTTCATTGAAACCGCTGGTTTTTGATAGTTTGGGCCCTATTGAATAATGAATGTTTTGAATTTTCTCCAAAAGTAAAGTAGTTGCAAACTCATCCTTTTAGAAACTTGTTTGGGCTGTTGAGAGGAGTAAAAAACCATCAAAAATTTCAATCCTGCATGATTCTACCAAGGAATGTGATTCTTCATTCAAAACCTGATTTTTGCTATTGGGCTCTATTGAATAATGAATGTTTTGAATTTTCTCCAAAAGTAAAGTAGTTGCAAACTCATGCTTTTAGAGACTTGTTTGGGCTCATGAGAGGAGTAGAAAAACATCAAAAATTTCAGTCCTGCATGATTTTACCAAGAAATGTGTGTTCATTGAAACCGCTGGTTTTTGATAGTTTGGGCCCTATTGAATAATGAATGTTTTGAATTTTCTCCAAAAGTAAAGTAGTTGCAAACTCATCCTTTTAGAAACTTGTTTGGGCTGTTGAGAGGAGTAAAAAACCATCAAAAATTTCAATCCTGCATGATTCTACCAAGAAATGTGATTCTTCATTCAAAACGCTGGTTTTTGCTATTGGGCTCTTTTGAGTAATGAATGTTTTGAATTTTCTCCAAAAGTAAAGTAGTTGCAAACTCATGCTTTTAGAGACTTGTTTGGGCTCATGAGAGGAGTAGAAAAACATCAAAAATTTCAGTCCTGCATGATTCTACCAAGAAATGTGTGTTCATTCAAACCGCTGGTTTTTGATAGTTTGGGCCCTATTGAATAATGAATGTTTTGAATTTTCTCCAAAAGTAAAGTAGTTACAAACTCATCCTTTTAGAAACTTGTTTGGGCTGTTGAGAGGAGTAAAAAACCATCAAAAATTTCAATCCTGCATGATTCTACAAAGAAATGTGATTCTTCATTCAAAACCTGATTTTTGCTATTGAGCTCTATGGAATAATGAATGTTTTGAATTTTCTCCAAAAGTAAAGTAGTTGCAAACTCATGCTTTTAGAGACTTGTTTGGGCTCATGAGAGGAGTAGAAAAACATCAAAAATTTCAGTCCTGCATGATTCTACCAAGAAATGTGTGTTCATTGAAACCGCTGGTTTTTGATAGTTTGGGCCCTATTGAATAATGAATGTTTTGAATTTTCTCCAAAAGTAAAGTAGTTGCAAACTCATCCTTTTAGAAACTTGTTTGGGCTGTTGAGAGGAGTAAAAAACCATCAAAAATTTCAATCCTGCATGATTCTACCAAGAAATGTGATTCTTCATTCAAAACGCTGGTTTTTGCTATTGGGCTCTTTTGAGTAATGAATGTTTTGAATTTTCTTAAACAATATTTTTATTGAGTTTTCAAAATAATAGGAATGTATAAACATACCTCATATATATCATGTTCGAATAGAGTCAAGATAATGTACATCAGGACATCATCATATGGTATCTGAACATCATATCATCATTTAAAGTATGTACAATTAACATTAATTGAAATAGATTTGAAAAACAATTACAACAGTACAGGCAAACACCAAATACATGTGAAATTTTGGCACACAAAAAGAGCAAAAATCAAGATATCAAGATATAAATTCTTCTTCTATCTTAGATTTGAGTTTCAACCATCTATGCCATCTGTCGTCAAATAACTTTATTGACATATTGTTAATATAATGAATTTTTTCATAAACACAATGTTTGTCCACCAACATGATCAATGTGGCAATGTTCGGAGGTTGCTTGTTGTTCCAACCTTTCGCTATAAGGTATATTGCAGACATGAGTATGTGGGCAACCAAATACTTTGTTGTTTTGAATCTGCAAATATCTATGAGTAGTAAGGCCAAGGCAGGGTGCAACTGAACACGCCAGTTGCATATGATCAAAATCAAATTGGAGACCTTAAGCCAGTATGGTTTCAGTACCGGGCATCCCCAGAAAATATGGAGTAAGTCAGCCTGAGACCCGCATCCCCGCCAACACAGATCAGATCCCCCTTCCCCAAAATGTTTAATCCTGTTTGGGGTCAAGTAATATCTGTGGACTAGTTTGTAATGTGTTTCCAAAATGTTCATGCAATTTGTAGACCTCACTGCAGTCTTAAAAGACAATGTCCACTGTGGGGCACAAATCTGCTTCTGCAGAGTAGTCTCCCATTTTTCAAAGCATCCACCCTTAGAAAAGGTGTATTTGCCGGTCAGGAAGTTATACAGGGGTTTAAGAGAGCTCTTGTGCCTGGGGGTTGTGCTGGTTAGGAAATTATAAATGGTATGGTTGACCAAAACTATCTTGCAGAAATATCTCTTAAATTTGTTATATTCCTCTTTGAGTATGAGGTATTTCATATATTCCGTATTAGGGATTTTAAATTTAGCCTTGACCAACTCAAAAGGCATGACTTTATTATTGTCCAATAAATCATCCACATAAGCAATGGGGAATGTTTTCCAGTTATCAAACATGGGTCTCAAAGAAACCTTGACAGGTGCCAAAAAGTGAAGTCTCAGTCTTTTGGTTGAAACAGGGGAGACATTAAACCTTCTCCTGCACATATGTGACCAGCTCTGCACAGAGGCTCTGAGTATTGGGTTTTCTATGTCTCCAATCTCTCCTCTGTGCAGAAGAAAATAGGAAACATAAAGTGTCGGTTCTTTATTAGGCATTAAATCTCTTTCAATTTTTGGCCATCCCAATTCTGTCTGTTCTGTGAGCCACATTTTTGTCAATTCAGTTGTGGTGGCAAAGTAATACGCCTCCAAGTCTGGAAGGGCTATCCCCCCATTTTCTCTAGATTTAAGTAGTGTGTGTTTCTTTACCCTAGGCTTTTTATTATTCCAAATAAATCTGTTCATTTGATGAGTTAATTTTTGTATGTGTTGCATTGATAAAGGCAGAGGGACATTCCTGTACAAAAACAACACCTTTGGGAGGCAGAACATCTTATATAGTACTATTCTTCCCAACCAAGTGGCTGGGGTTTTTGACAATTCTCCCAACTTAGTGTCAAGGGATTTCAAAAGGCTATCTATGTTTACCTCACTTGTGTGTGTGAGGTCGCTTGTGAGCCAAATTCCTAGATATGGGATTTTAGTGCAGTCCCAAGTAAAAGGGTACTTATCTTGTAATTGCTGTTTTATAGGGGCTGAAATAAATAGTGACAAAACGTTAGTCTTTTTTACATTGAGTTTATAATATGATATTGAACCAAACAACTCTATGATGTCCCAAGTCGCCTTCAACGACTCAACAGGATCTGTCAGTGTGAGTATGATATCGTCTGCATATAAATTTATTTTATGCTCTACATCTCCCAACCGTACTCCCCTCACCTCACTCGAGTCCCTTATCCTTTGAGCCAGTGGTTCCAGACTCAGGATAAAAATAATTGGGGACAGAGGGCATCCCTGTCTTGTTCCGTTTGTTATGTCAAATTTCCCTGACATCGTGCTATTGACCAGCACAGAGGCAGACGGTTGGGAGTACAGAGCCTGAACACTTTTCAACATCTCCTCACCAAAACCCATCTTCTTTAATACTGCGAATGCATATGTCCAATTGATGCGGTCAAAAGCTTTCTCCGCATCAAGGGCCACAAACAGACTGGGAATTTTTTTCTTGTTACAAAAGTGTATATGGTGCAAGACACTTCTTGAACTGTCAGAAGTCTGTCTAAATTTTACAAAACCCACTTGATCGGGATGTATGAGATATTGGATAACATCCTGCACCCTTTCTGCCAGTATTTTTGCATAGACCTTGATGTCTGCATTCAGGAGGGATATGGGTCTATAGTTTTCTATCTTGGTGGGATCTTTGTCCGGTTTGGGGATTACCACTATGGTGGCTCTCAGCATATCTGCACTACATGTTCCTTTTGATTTTATAAAATTTAGGGTGTTTGTTAAATAGGGGACCAGATTTTCCTGAAATGTTTTATAATATTCCACAGGGAATCCGTCTGGACCAGGAGCCTTATTACATTTGAGATTTTTTATTGCCAGAGAGACCTCTCCCTCAGAGAAGGGTGCATCAAGCATTTCCCTTTGCTCAGAAGACAGAGATCTCAACTCTACTCCTCCCAGGAAATTATCTATCATCTCCTCTGTAGGAGGGGGATAAGTCCCATTTTTCCCTATATTGTAAAGGTTTGAGTAGTATTTTTCAAAAGCCAAAGCTATGTCCCTTGGCTTTTCTATATTCACTGAGTTCTGGGAAAGTTTTTTAATTAAATGCTTTTTATTTATGGGTTTGAATCTATTTGCCATAGTTTTTGAGTTTTTGTTGTTATTTATGTAGAACCCTGCCCTGTTAAACAGAGTCTTTTTTTCGTAAATATTTATGAGAAGATTTCTAAATTCCAATCTAAGGGAGTATAACTCCTTGTATTTAGTAAAAGATTTTTCCACTTTGGCCTGGTCTTCAAGTTTTTTGATTTGTTCTAGTAACAGCCTCTGTTTGCTCTCTCTTTCCCTCTTTTGTCTTGAGGCCATCTGAATTAAGTGGCCTCTAATGACACATTTATGTGCTAACCATAAGGTTTCAGGGGAGATTTCCTGGGAGTCATTTTCTTTAAAATAATTCATTATAGTGTTTTTTATTGTTGCTATATTATCTGGGGAGTCTACTACAAATTTGCTATATCTCCAATTGTAGTGTCTTTGAGTCGAAGAGGAAACCTGTAATGTTAATAGAATTGGAGCATGGTCCGACCATGTGATGGGGCCAGTTTGGAAATCTATATACGAATCTAGTAAGGAAAAACTGGTAAATATATGATCTATTTTGGTATAAGATCTGTTGTGTGGGCAGAATCTGGTGTATTCTCTAGAATTAGGGTTCAATATTTTACAACTGTCGTGCAGGTTAGCATTGCTCAGCCACTTCCCCAAATTCACACTTCTGTAGTATGGAGCAGAGGATGAGCAATCAGTGCTTGGGTCAACAATACAATTAAAGTCTCCCCCCCATATGATTTGTCCCTTGCTAAATTTGGATAATTTTCTTTTGACTTTATTGAGAAAGCTAATTTGTCTCACATTAGGGGCGTATACATTAACCACAGTGTATTCCATTCCCTCCAAGGTAAAATTGATGATTAAATATCTGCCTTTATTGTCTTTATAAACATCTGAAATAACCACTGGTAGGTCTCTGTGGAAGGCAATGGCCACCCCAGCTTTTTTCCCTCCCTCGTTGTTGGAGAAGAAAATCTGAGGATAATCTTTGTTTTTAAATCTGTTATTATCAGTTTCCAGGAGGTGGGTTTCCTGCATCATAGCAACATTTGCTTTCAATCTTTTGATCTCCTTCCACAGAGCATACCTTTTAAAGGGACTATTAAGCCCATTTACATTAAATGATAGGATTTTCAACTCCATAATATATCAAAAAGAAAGAAATGTGTTAAATAACTCAATAAGATAGAATAGTCCATCTGGACATATATCCAAGAAGAGTGGTATTTCTCTAGAAATTTGTTGTCAGTGCCTGGTGTGCCTGTGAATAGAAACATGTTATAACCTGGAATAACCTAGAACAAAACAAACTTGTTAACAAGGAAGGTGAATTTCTCAAAAGAAATGATACCAAGAGAAATCTCTCGGTTAGTGTTTGGGGATGAAAGTTCAGGCCAAGAGCCAGGGTCAACACCTACCAAGTCCATTATCTTTTCTTTTGTGTGGTCCAGGACTGTGACAAACGTCTTGGCTGTCGTGAAGAGTTGCTCCTCTCTTGATTGTAGGATAAAGATGAGTTCTTCATTGGAGGAATACCAAGGTCCTGAAAGAATCTATCACAGTTATCAATGTTAGATAAGGCAAAAGTAGTGTTTTCCTTCATGACCAATATTTTTGTAGGAAAGCCCCATCTGTATAGCACCCTGTGCTCCCGTAGGTGTGCAGTGATAGGGAAAAAGTCTCTCCTTTTTTGCAACGTGGCTTTTGAAAAGTCTGCAAAGATCTTAATACCCTCATATGGTCTTGGTAAGATGGGTGACTGCTTGCTCTTCCTCAAAATGTCCTCCTTTGTCAGAAAATAGTGAAAGAATGCAATAACATCCCGCGGAGCTCTTTCAGGGGCATATTTGGACTTAGGTAGTCTGTGTATGCGTTCTATTAAGAGGTCTCCTTTGGAAGCACCTGGGAGCATAGCATGGAGCATTTTTTGCACATATGAATCAAGATCTCTGTCCTTGACATTCTCAGGTATTCCTCTGAATTTAAGGTTGTTTCTCCTACTCCTGTCCTCTTGTTCTATCAGTCTTGACTTTAGGAAGGTAACTTCTTTCTCTAAGGCATAATGTTCGTCTATCAAATTGTTGTGAGACTGGACTATCTCCTCCATTTTCGACTCCAAGTGATTCACCCTCTGACCCAGACTGTCTATATTGTTTTGGAGGTTTGTATTATATCCCTCTAGTTGTTTTTGGAATGTCTTTGCAAGAAGGCACACCATATTTTTTATGAACATTTCTGAAGCTGCTTTGTTGGTAGCCTCTACCTCAGTCAAAACATGTAAAAAGTTTTCAGGCATGGGGTTATCTGGAGTGCAGAAGTCCTCCATCTGCGTCTCACTTTGCAGCTCAGCCGAGCTACTGCTTAATCTGCAGCTATTTTGTGAGGCAGGGGACAGTTCCCTCTGTGGTGGCGTTAGAGGGGTGTCTGAAATTGTGGAGATATCTGGACAAGATGAGGAGGCCCTTATTGTATTTGTGGCCTCCATAGCGGCTGTGAGCGTTGCTGCTGTGCAAGATTTCACAGGCTGCGCAAGATTTTTGCTTAAGGTACGCAATTTGCGTACTTGCTGCGCAATCCCGTCTGTTTCCCGGTTAATCTCGCGATATTTTGCCTCCTTCTTCTCAGCGCTACTTTTAACACTGAATTTAGCGCTTTCTTTAATATATGGAGCGGCGGTTTTTGCAGGGATGGGGGCAGACTTACCCCCTGACTTGAATACTGCGTGTTTCAGTCTCTGTGGCGTTCTCTCCCGCTGTGCGCCGCTCAGGCTGGGGCTGCAGGCTGTGGCTGCTGTGTGGCGGGCGCCATCTTGGCTCCTCAGCATGAGGGGAGAGCGCTCCAGATTTTTTGATTTTCCTGCTTTTCTATTAAGCGGATCCATTATGTGGGGGCACCGCTGGTGCCTATGGAGGTTCCCACAAGTTTTCAGCCAGTCCTGGCTTGTAAGTCGCTTGTTAATAGCGCTTGGTAGGCTGCCCTGTGGAGGAGCTCAGAGCTCAGGCTTCCATTCAGCTCAGACGCTGGCCACGCCCCCGAATGTTTTGAATTTTCTCCAAAAGTAAAGTAGTTGCAAACTCATGCTTTTAGAGACTTGTTTGGGCTCATGAGAGGAGTAGAAAAACATCAAAAATTTCAGTCCTGCATGATTCTACCAAGAAATGTGTGTTCATTCAAACCTCTGGTTTTTGATAGTTTGGGCCCTATTGAATAATGAATGTTTTGAATTTTCTCCAAAAGTAAAGTAGTTGCAAACTCATCCTTTTAGAAACTTGTTTGGGCTGTTGAGAGGAGTAAAAAACCATCAAAAATTTCAATCCTGCATGATTCTACCAAGAAATGTGATTCTTCATTCAAAACCTGATTTTTGCTATTGGGCTCTATTGAATAATGAATGTTTTGAATTTTCTCCAAAAGTAAAGTAGTTGCAAACTCATGCTTTTAGAGACTTGTTTGGGCTCATGAGAGGAGTAGAAAAACATCAAAAATTTCAGTCCTGCATGATTCTACCAAGAAATGTGTGTTCATTCAAACCGCTGGTTTTTGATAGTTTGGGCCCTATTGAATAATGAATGTTTTGAATTTTCTCCAAAAGTAAAGTAGTTGCAAACTCATCCTTTTAGAAACTTGTTTGGGCTGTTGAGAGGAGTAAAAAACCATCAAAAATTTCAATCCTGCATGATTTTACCAAGAAATGTGATTCTTCATTCAAAACCTGATTTTTGCTATTGGGCTCTATTGAATAGTGAATGTTTTGAATTTTCTCCAAAAGTAAAGTAGTTGCAAACTCATGCTTTTAGAGACTTGTTTGGGCTCATGAGAGGAGTAGAAAAACATCAAAAATTTCAGTCCTGCATGATTCTACCAAGAAATGTGTGTTCATTGAAACCGCTGGTTTTTGATAGTTTGGGCCCTATTGAATAATGAATGTTTTGAATTTTCTCCAAAAGTAAAGTAGTTGCAAACTCATCCTTTTAGAAACTTGTTTGGGCTGTTGAGAGGAGTAAAAAACCATCAAAAATTTCAATCCTGCATAATTCTACCAAGAAATGTGATTCTTCATTCAAAACGCTGGTTTTTGCTATTGGGCTCTTTTGAGTAATGAATGTTTTGAATTTTCTCCAAAAGTAAAGTAGTTGCAAACTCATGCTTTTAGAGACTTGTTTGGGCTCATGAGAGGAGTAGAAAAACATCAAAAATTTCAGTCCTGCATGATTCTACCAAGAAATGTGTGTTCATTCAAACCGCTGGTTTTTGATAGTTTGGGCCCTATTGAATAATGAATGTTTTGAATTTTCTCCAAAAGTAAAGTAGTTGCAAACTCATCCTTTTAGAAACTTGTTTGGGCTGTTGAGAGGAGTAAAAAACCATCAAAAATTTCAATCCTGCATGATTCTACCAAGAAATGTGATTCTTCATTCAAAACGCTGGTTTTTGCTATTGGGCTCTATTGAATAATGAATGTTTTGAATTTTCTCCAAAAGTAAAGTAGTTGCAAACTCATCCTTTTAGAGACTTGTTTGGGCTCATGAGAGGAGTAGAAAAACATCAAAAATTTCAGTCCTGCACCATTCTACCAAGAAATGTGTGTTCATTCAAACCGCTGGTTTTTGATATTTTGGGCCCTATTGAATAATGAATGTTTTGAATTTTCTCCAAAAGTAAAGTAGTTGCAAACTCATCCTTTTAGAAACTTGTTTGGGCTGTTGAGAGGAGTAAAAAACCATCAAAAATTTCAATCCTGTATGATTCTACCAAGAAATGTGATTCTTCATTCAAAACCTGATTTTTGCTATTGGGCTCTATTGAATAATGAATGTTTTGAATTTTCTCCAAAAGTAAAGTAGTTGCAAACTCATGCTTTTAGAGACTTGTTTGGGCTCATGAGAGGAGTAGAAAAACATCAAAAATTTCAGTCCTGCATGATTCTACCAAGAAATGTGTGTTCATTGAAACCGCTGGTTTTTGATAGTTTGGGCCCTATTGAATAATGAATGTTTTGAATTTTCTCCAAAAGTAAAGTAGTTGCAAACTCATCCTTTTAGAAACTTGTTTGGGCTGTTGAGAGGAGTAAAAAACCATCAAAAATTTCAATCCTGCATGATTCTACCAAGAAATGTGATTCTTCATTCAAAACGCTGGTTTTTGCTATTGGGCTCTATTGAATAATGAATGTTTTGAATTTTCTCCAAAAGTAAAGTAGTTGCAAACTCATCCTTTTAGAGACTTGTTTGGGCTCATGAGAGGAGTAGAAAAACATCAAAAATTTCAGTCCTGCACGATTCTACCAAGAAATGTGTGTTCATTCAAACCGCTGGTTTTTGATATTTTGGGCCCTATTGAATAATGAATGTTTTGAATTTTCTCCAAAAGTAAAGTAGTTGCAAACTCATCCTTTTAGAAACTTGTTTGGGCTGTTGAGAGGAGTAAAAAACCATCAAAAATTTCAATCCTGCATGATTCTACCAAGAAATGTGATTCTTCATTCAAAACCTGATTTTTGCTATTGGGCTCTATTGAATAATGAATGTTTTGGATTTTCTCCAAAAGTAAAGTAGTTGCAAACTCATGCTTTTAGAGACTTGTTTGGGCTCATGAGAGGAGTAGAAAAACATCAAAAATTTCAGTCCTGCATGATTCTACCAAGAAATGTGTGTTCATTGAAACCGCTGGTTTTTGATAGTTTGGGCCCTATTGAATAATGAATGTTTTGAATTTTCTCCAAAAGTAAAGTAGTTGCAAACTCATCCTTTTAGAAACTTGTTTGGGCTGTTGAGAGGAGTAAAAAACCATCAAAAATTTCAATCCTGCATGATTCTACCAAGAAATGTGATTCTTCATTCAAAACGCTGGTTTTTGCTATTGGGCTCTATTGAATAATGAATGTTTTGAATTTTCTCCAAAAGTAAAGTAGTTGCAAACTCATGCTTTTAGAGACTTGTTTGGGCTCATGAGAGGAGTAGAAAAACATCAAAAATTTCAGTCCTGCATGATTCTACCAAGAAATGTGTGTTCATTGAAACCGCTGGTTTTTGATAGTTTGGGCCCTATTGAATAATGAATGTTTTGAATTTTCTCCAAAAGTAAAGTAGTTGCAAACTCATCCTTTTAGAAACTTGTTTGGGCTGTTGAGAGGAGTAAAAAACCATCAAAAATTTCAATCCTGCATGATTTTACCAAGAAATGTGATTCTTCATTCAAAACCTGATTTTTGCTATTGGGCTCTATTGAATAATGAATGTTTTGAATATTCTCCAAAAGTAAAGTAGTTGCAAACTCATGCTTTTAGAGACTTGTTTGGGCTCATGAGAGGAGTAGAAAAACATCAAAAATTTCAGTCCTACATGATTCTACCAAGAAATGTGTGTTCATTGAAACCGCTGGTTTTTTATAGTTTGGGCCCTATTGAATAATGAATGTTTTGAATTTTCTCCAAAAGTAAAGTAGTTGCAAACTCATCCTTTTAGAAACTTGTTTGGGCTGTTGAGAGGAGTAAAAAACCATCAAAAATTTCAATCCTGCATGATTCTACCAAGAAATATGATTCTTCATTCAAAACCTGATTTTTGCTATTGGGCTCTATTGAATAATGAATGTTTTGAATTTTCTCCAAAAGTAAAGTAGTTGCAAACTCATGCTTTTAGAGACTTGTTTGGGCTCATGAGAGAAGTAGAAAAACATCAAAAATTTCAGTCCTGCATGATTCTACCAAGAAATGTGTGTTCATTGAAACCGCTGGTTTTTGATAGTTTGGGCCCTATTGAATAATGAATGTTTTGAATTTTCTCCAAAAGTAAAGTAGTTGCAAACTCATCCTTTTAGAAACTTGTTTGGGCTGTTGAGAGGAGTAAAAAACCATCAAAAATTTCAATCCTGCATGATTTTACCAAGAAATGTGGTTCTTCATTCAAAACCTGATTTTTGCTATTGGGCTCTATTGAATAATGAATGTTTTGAATTTTCTCCAAAAGTAAAGTAGTTGCAAACTCATGCTTTTAGAGACTTGTTTGGGCTCATGAGAGGAGTAGAAAAACATCAAAAATTTCAGTCCTGCATGATTCTACCAAGAAATGTGTGTTCATTGAAACCGTTGGTTTTTGATAGTTTGGGCCCTATTGAATAATGAATGTTTTGAATTTTCTCCAAAAGTAAAGTAGTTGCAAACTCATCCTTTTAGAAACTTGTTTGGGCTGTTGAGAGGAGTAAAAAACCATCAAAAATTTCAATCCTGCATGATTCTACCAAGAAATGTGATTCTTCATTCAAAACCTGATTTTTGCTATTGGGCTCTATTGAATAATGAATGTTTTGAATTTTCTCCAAAAGTAAAGTAGTTGCAAACTCATGCTTTTAGAGACTTGTTTGGGCTCATGAGAGGAGTAGAAAAACATCAAAAATTTCAGTCCTGCATGATTCTACCAAGAAATGTGTGTTCATTGAAACCGCTGGTTTTTGATAGTTTGGGCCCTATTGAATAATGAATGTTTTGAATTTTCTCCAAAAGTAAAGTAGTTGCAAACTCATCCTTTTAGAAACTTGTTTGGGCTGTTGAGAGGAGTAAAAAACCATCAAAAATTTCAATCCTGCATGATGTTACCAAGAAATGTGATTCTTCATTCAAAACCTGATTTTTGCTATTGGGCTCTATTGAATAGTGAATGTTTTGAATTTTCTCCAAAAGTAAAGTAGTTGCAAACTCATGCTTTTAGAGACTTGTTTGGGCTCATGAGAGGAGTAGAAAAACATCAAAAATTTCAGTCCTGCATGATTCTATCAAGAAATGTGTGTTCATTGAAACCGCTGGTTTTTGATAGTTTGGGCCCTATTGAATAATGAATGTTTTGAATTTTCTCCAAAAGTAAAGTAGTTGCAAACTCATCCTTTTAGAAACTTGTTTGGGCTGTCGAGAGGAGTAAAAAACCATCAAAAATTTCAATCCTGCATGATTTTACCAAGAAATGTGATTCTTCATTCAAAACGCTGGTTTTTGCTATTGGGCTCTATTGAATAATGAATGTTTTGAATTTTCTCCAAAAGTAAAGTAGTTGCAAACTCATCCTTTTAGAAACTTGTTTGGGCTGTTGAGAGGAGTAAAAATCCATCAAAAATTTCAATCCTGCATGATTCTACCAAGAAATGTGATTCTTCATTCAAAACGCTGGTTTTTGCTATTGGGCTCTTTTGAGTAATGAATGTTTTGAATTTTCTCCAAAAGTAAAGTAGTTGCAAACTCATGCTTTTAGAGACTTGTTTGGGCTCATGAGAGGAGTACAAAAACATCAAAAATTTCAGTCCTGCATGATTCTACCAAGAAATGTGTGTTCATTCAAACCGCTGGTTTTTGATAGTTTGGGCCCTATTGAATAATGAATGTTTTGAATTTTCTCCAAAAGTAAAGTAGTTGCAAACTCATCCTTTTAGAAACTTGTTTGGGCTGTTGAGAGGAGTAAAAAACCATCAAAATTTTCAATCCTGCATGATTTTACCAAGAAATGTGATTCTTCATTCAAAACCTGATTTTTGCTATTGGGCTCTATTGAATAGTGAATGTTTTGAATTTTCTCCAAAAGTAAAGTAGTTGCAAACTCATGCTTTTAGAGATTTGTTTGGGCTCATGAGAGGAGTAGAAAAACATCAAAAATTTCAGTCCTGCATTATTCTACCAAGAAATGTGTGTTCATTGAAACCGCTGGTTTTTGATAGTTTGGGCCCTATTGAATAATGAATGTTTTGAATTTTCTCCAAAAGTAAAGTAGTTGCAAACTCATCCTTTTAGAAACTTGTTTGGGCTGTTGAGAGGAGTAAAAAACCATCAAAAATTTCAATCCTGCATGATTCTACCAAGAAATGTGATTCTTCATTCAAAACCTGATTTTTGCTATTGGGCTCTATTGAATAATGAATGTTTTGAATTTTCTCCAAAAGTAAAGTAGTTGCAAACTCATGCTTTTAGAGACTTGTTTGGGCTCATGAGAGGAGTAGAAAAACATCAAAAATTTCAGTCCTGCATGATTCTACCAAGAAATGTGTGTTCATTGAAACCGCTGGTTTTTGATAGTTTGGGCCCTATTGAATAATGAATGTTTTGAATTTTCTCCAAAAGTAAAGTAGTTGCAAACTCATCCTTTTAGAAACTTGTTTGGGCTGTTGAGAGGAGTAAAAAACCATCAAAAATTTCAATCCTGCATGATTCTACCAAGAAATGTGATTCTTCATTCAAAATGCTGGTTTTTGCTATTGGGCTCTTTTGAGTAATGAATGTTTTGAATTTTCTCCAAAAGTAAAGTAGTTGCAAACGCATGCTTTTAGAGACTTGTTTGGGCTCATGAGAGGAGTAGAAAAACATAAAAAATTTCAGTCCTGCATGATTCTACCAAGAAATGTGTGTTCATTCAAACCGCTGGTTTTTGATAGTTTGGGCCCTATTGAATAATGAATGTTTTGAATTTTCTCCAAAAGTAAAGTAGTTGCAAACTCATCCTTTTAGAAACTTGTTTGGGCTGTTGAGAGGAGTAAAAAACCATCAAAAATTTCAATCCTGCATGATTTTACCAAGAAATGTGATTCTTCATTCAAAACCTGATTTTTGCTATTGGGCTCTATTGAATAATGAATGTTTTGAATTTTCTCCAAAAGTAAAGTAGTTGCAAACTCATGCTTTTAGAGACTTGTTTGGGCTCATGAGAGGAGTAGAAAAACATCAAAAATTTCAGTCCTGCATGATTCTACCAAGAAATGTGTGTTCATTGAAACCGCTGGTTTTTGATAGTTTGGGCCCTATTGAATAATGAATGTTTTGAATTTTCTCCAAAAGTAAAGTAGTTACAAACTCATCCTTTTAGAAACTTGTTTGGGCTGTTGAGAGGAGTAAAAAACCATCAAAAATTTCAATCCTGCATGATTCTACCAAGAAATGTGATTCTTCATTCAAAACGCTGGTTTTTGCTATTGGGCTCTATTGAATAATGAATGTTTTGAATTTTCTCCAAAAGTAAAGTAGTTGCAAACTCATGCTTTTAGAGACTTGTTTGGGCTCATGAGAGGAGTAGAAAAACATCAAAAATTTCAGTCCTGCATGATTCTACCAAGAAATGTGTGTTCATTGAAACCGCTGGTTTTTGATAGTTTAGGCCCTATTGAATAATGAATGTTTTGAATTTTCTCCAAAAGTAAAGTAGTTGCAAACTCATCCTTTTAGAAACTTGTTTGGGCTGTTGAGAGGAGTAAAAAACCATCAAAAATTTCAATCCTGCATGATTTTACCAAGAAATGTGATTCTTCATTCAACACCTGATTTTTGCTATTGGGCTCTATTGAATAGTGAATGTTTTGAATTTTCTCCAAAAGTAAAGTAGTTGCAAACTCATGCTTTTAGAGACTTGTTTGGGCTCATGAGAGGAGTAGTAAAACATCAAAAATTTCAGTCCTGCATGATTCTACCAAGAAATGTGTGTTCATTGAAACCGCTGGTTTTTGATAGTTTGGGCCCTATTGAATAATGAATGTTTTGAATTTTCTCCAAAAGTAAAGTAGTTGCAAACTCATCCTTTTAGAAACTTGTTTGGGCTGTTGAGAGGAGTAAAAAACCATCAAAAATTTCAATCCTGCATGATTTTACCAAGAAATGTGATTCTTCATTCAAAACCTGATTTTTGCTATTGGGCTCTATTGAATAGTGAATGTTTTGAATTTTCTCCAAAAGTAAAGTAGTTGCAAACTCATGCTTTTAGAGACTTGTTTGGGCTCATGAGAGGAGTAGAAAAACATCAAAAATTTCAGTCCTGCATGATTCTACCAAGAAATGTGTGTTCATTGAAACCGCTGGTTTTTGATAGTTTGGGCCCTATTGAATAATGAATGTTTTGAATTTTCTCCAAAAGTAAAGTAGTTGCAAACTCATCCTTTTAGAAACTTGTTTGGGCTGTTGAGAGGAGTAAAAAACCATCAAAAATTTCAATCCTGCATGATTTTACCAAGAAATGTGATTCTTCATTCAAAACCTGATTTTTGCTATTGGGCTCTATTGAATAATGAATGTTTTGAATATTCTCCAAAAGTAAAGTAGTTGCAAACTCATGCTTTTAGAGACTTGTTTGGGCTCATGAGAGGAGTAGAAAAACATCAAAAATTTCAGTCCTACATGATTCTACCAAGAAATGTGTGTTCATTGAAACCGCTGGTTTTTTATAGTTTGGGCCCTATTGAATAATGAATGTTTTGAATTTTCTCCAAAAGTAAAGTAGTTGCAAACTCATCCTTTTAGAAACTTGTTTGGGCTGTTGAGAGGAGTAAAAAACCATCAAAAATTTCAATCCTGCATGATTCTACCAAGAAATGTGATTCTTCATTCAAAACCTGATTTTTGCTATTGGGCTCTATTGAATAATGAATGTTTTGAATTTTCTCCAAAAGTAAAGTAGTTGCAAACTCATGCTTTTAGAGACTTGTTTGGGCTCATGAGAGAAGTAGAAAAACATCAAAAATTTCAGTCCTGCATGATTCTACCAAGAAATGTGTGTTCATTGAAACCGCTGGTTTTTGATAGTTTGGGCCCTATTGAATAATGAATGTTTTGAATTTTCTCCAAAAGTAAAGTAGTTGCAAACTCATCCTTTTAGAAACTTGTTTGGGCTGTTGAGAGGAGTAAAAAACCATCAAAAATTTCAATCCTGCATGATTTTACCAAGAAATGTGGTTCTTCATTCAAAACCTGATTTTTGCTATTGGGCTCTATTGAATAATGAATGTTTTGAATTTTCTCCAAAAGTAAAGTAGTTGCAAACTCATGCTTTTAGAGACTTGTTTGGGCTCATGAGAGGAGTAGAAAAACATCAAAAATTTCAGTCCTGCATGATTCTACCAAGAAATGTGTGTTCATTGAAACCGCTGGATTTTGATAGTTTGGGCCCTATTGAATAATGAATGTTTTGAATTTTCTCCAAAAGTAAAGTAGTTGCAAACTCATCCTTTTAGAAACTTGTTTGGGCTGTTGAGAGGAGTAAAAAAACCATCAAAAATTTCAATCCTGCATGATTCTACCAAGAAATGTGATTCTTCATTCAAAACCTGATTTTTGCTATTGGGCTCTATTGAATAGTGAATGTTTTGAATTTTCTCCAAAAGTAAAGTAGTTGCAAACTCATGCTTTTAGAGACTTGTTTGGGCTCATGAGAGGAGTAGAAAAACATCAAAAATTTCAGTCCTGCATGATTCTATCAAGAAATGTGTGTTCATTGAAACCGCTGGTTTTTGATAGTTTGGGCCCTATTGAATAATGAATGTTTTGAATTTTCTCCAAAAGTAAAGTAGTTGCAAACTCATCCTTTTAGAAACTTGTTTGGGCTGTTGAGAGGAGTAAAAAACCATCAAAAATTTCAATCCTGCATGATTTTACCAAGAAATGTGATTCTTCATTCAAAACGCTGGTTTTTGCTATTGGGCTCTATTGAATAATGAATGTTTTGAATTTTCTCCAAAAGTAAAGTAGTTGCAAACTCATCCTTTTAGAAACTTGTTTGGGCTGTTGAGAGGAGTAAAAATCCATCAAAAATTTCAATCCTGCATGATTCTACCAAGAAATGTGATTCTTCATTCAAAACGCTGGTTTTTGCTATTGGGCTCTTTTGAGTAATGAATGTTTTGAATTTTCTCCAAAAGTAAAGTAGTTGCAAACTCATGCTTTTAGAGACTTGTTTGGGCTCATGAGAGGAGTACAAAAACATCAAAAATTTCAGTCCTGCATGATTCTACCAAGAAATGTGTGTTCATTCAAACCGCTGGTTTTTGATAGTTTGGGCCCTATTGAATAATGAATGTTTTGAATTTTCTCCAAAAGTAAAGTAGTTGCAAACTCATCCTTTTAGAAACTTGTTTGGGCTGTTGAGAGGAGTAAAAAACCATCAAAATTTTCAATCCTGCATGATTTTACCAAGAAATGTGATTCTTCATTCAAAACCTGATTTTTGCTATTGGGCTCTATTGAATAGTGAATGTTTTGAATTTTCTCCAAAAGTAAAGTAGTTGCAAACTCATGCTTTTAGAGATTTGTTTGGGCTCATGAGAGGAGTAGAAAAACATCAAAAATTTCAGTCCTGCATTATTCTACCAAGAAATGTGTGTTCATTGAAACCGCTGGTTTTTGATAGTTTGGGCCCTATTGAATAATGAATGTTTTGAATTTTCTCCAAAAGTAAAGTAGTTGCAAACTCATCCTTTTAGAAACTTGTTTGGGCTGTTGAGAGGAGTAAAAAACCATCAAAAATTTCAATCCTGCATGATTCTACCAAGAAATGTGATTCTTCATTCAAAACCTGATTTTTGCTATTGGGCTCTATTGAATAATGAATGTTTTGAATTTTCTCCAAAAGTAAAGTAGTTGCAAACTCATGCTTTTAGAGACTTGTTTGGGCTCATGAGAGGAGTAGAAAAACATCAAAAATTTCAGTCCTGCATGATTCTACCAAGAAATGTGTGTTCATTGAAACCGCTGGTTTTTGATAGTTTGGGCCCTATTGAATAATGAATGTTTTGAATTTTCTCCAAAAGTAAAGTAGTTGCAAACTCATCCTTTTAGAAACTTGTTTGGGCTGTTGAGAGGAGTAAAAAACCATCAAAAATTTCAATCCTGCATGATTCTACCAAGAAATGTGATTCTTCATTCAAAATGCTGGTTTTTGCTATTGGGCTCTTTTGAGTAATGAATGTTTTGAATTTTCTCCAAAAGTAAAGTAGTTGCAAACGCATGCTTTTAGAGACTTGTTTGGGCTCATGAGAGGAGTAGAAAAACATAAAAAATTTCAGTCCTGCATGATTCTACCAAGAAATGTGTGTTCATTCAAACCGCTGGTTTTTGATAGTTTGGGCCCTATTGAATAATGAATGTTTTGAATTTTCTCCAAAAGTAAAGTAGTTGCAAACTCATCCTTTTAGAAACTTGTTTGGGCTGTTGAGAGGAGTAAAAAACCATCAAAAATTTCAATCCTGCATGATTTTACCAAGAAATGTGATTCTTCATTCAAAACCTGATTTTTGCTATTGGGCTCTATTGAATAATGAATGTTTTGAATTTTCTCCAAAAGTAAAGTAGTTGCAAACTCATGCTTTTAGAGACTTGTTTGGGCTCATGAGAGGAGTAGAAAAACATCAAAAATTTCAGTCCTGCATGATTCTACCAAGAAATGTGTGTTCATTGAAACCGCTGGTTTTTGATAGTTTGGGCCCTATTGAATAATGAATGTTTTGAATTTTCTCCAAAAGTAAAGTAGTTACAAACTCATCCTTTTAGAAACTTGTTTGGGCTGTTGAGAGGAGTAAAAAACCATCAAAAATTTCAATCCTGCATGATTCTACCAAGAAATGTGATTCTTCATTCAAAACGCTGGTTTTTGCTATTGGGCTCTATTGAATAATGAATGTTTTGAATTTTCTCCAAAAGTAAAGTAGTTGCAAACTCATGCTTTTAGAGACTTGTTTGGGCTCATGAGAGGAGTAGAAAAACATCAAAAATTTCAGTCCTGCATGATTCTACCAAGAAATGTGTGTTCATTGAAACCGCTGGTTTTTGATAGTTTAGGCCCTATTGAATAATGAATGTTTTGAATTTTCTCCAAAAGTAAAGTAGTTGCAAACTCATCCTTTTAGAAACTTGTTTGGGCTGTTGAGAGGAGTAAAAAACCATCAAAAATTTCAATCCTGCATGATTTTACCAAGAAATGTGATTCTTCATTCAACACCTGATTTTTGCTATTGGGCTCTATTGAATAGTGAATGTTTTGAATTTTCTCCAAAAGTAAAGTAGTTGCAAACTCATGCTTTTAGAGACTTGTTTGGGCTCATGAGAGGAGTAGTAAAACATCAAAAATTTCAGTCCTGCATGATTCTACCAAGAAATGTGTGTTCATTGAAACCGCTGGTTTTTGATAGTTTGGGCCCTATTGAATAATGAATGTTTTGAATTTTCTCCAAAAGTAAAGTAGTTGCAAACTCATCCTTTTAGAAACTTGTTTGGGCTGTTGAGAGGAGTAAAAAACCATCAAAAATTTCAATCCTGCATGATTTTACCAAGAAATGTGATTCTTCATTCAAAACCTGATTTTTGCTATTGGGCTCTATTGAATAGTGAATGTTTTGAATTTTCTCCAAAAGTAAAGTAGTTGCAAACTCATGCTTTTAGAGACTTGTTTGGGCTCATGAGAGGAGTAGAAAAACATCAAAAATTTCAGTCCTGCATGATTCTACCAAGAAATGTGTGTTCATTGAAACCGCTGGTTTTTGATAGTTTGGGCCCTATTGAATAATGAATGTTTTGAATTTTCTCCAAAAGTAAAGTAGTTGCAAACTCATCCTTTTAGAAACTTGTTTGGGCTGTTGAGAGGAGTAAAAAACCATCAAAAATTTCAATCCTGCATGATTTTACCAAGAAATGTGATTCTTCATTCAAAACCTGATTTTTGCTATTGGGCTCTATTGAATAATGAATGTTTTGAATATTCTCCAAAAGTAAAGTAGTTGCAAACTCATGCTTTTAGAGACTTGTTTGGGCTCATGAGAGGAGTAGAAAAACATCAAAAATTTCAGTCCTACATGATTCTACCAAGAAATGTGTGTTCATTGAAACCGCTGGTTTTTTATAGTTTGGGCCCTATTGAATAATGAATGTTTTGAATTTTCTCCAAAAGTAAAGTAGTTGCAAACTCATCCTTTTAGAAACTTGTTTGGGCTGTTGAGAGGAGTAAAAAACCATCAAAAATTTCAATCCTGCATGATTCTACCAAGAAATGTGATTCTTCATTCAAAACTTGATTTTTGCTATTGGGCTCTATTGAATAATGAATGTTTTGAATTTTCTCCAAAAGTAAAGTAGTTGCAAACTCATGCTTTTAGAGACTTGTTTGGGCTCATGAGAGAAGTAGAAAAACATCAAAAATTTCAGTCCTGCATGATTCTACCAAGAAATGTGTGTTCATTGAAACCGCTGGTTTTTGATAGTTTGGGCCCTATTGAATAATGAATGTTTTGAATTTTCTCCAAAAGTAAAGTAGTTGCAAACTCATCCTTTTAGAAACTTGTTTGGGCTGTTGAGAGGAGTAAAAAACCATCAAAAATTTCAATCCTGCATGATTTTACCAAGAAATGTGGTTCTTCATTCAAAACCTGATTTTTGCTATTGGGCTCTATTGAATAATGAATGTTTTGAATTTTCTCCAAAAGTAAAGTAGTTGCAAACTCATGCTTTTAGAGACTTGTTTGGGCTCATGAGAGGAGTAGAAAAACATCAAAAATTTCAGTCCTGCATGATTCTACCAAGAAATGTGTGTTCATTGAAACCGCTGGATTTTGATAGTTTGGGCCCTATTGAATAATGAATGTTTTGAATTTTCTCCAAAAGTAAAGTAGTTGCAAACTCATCCTTTTAGAAACTTGTTTGGGCTGTTGAGAGGAGTAAAAAAACCATCAAAAATTTCAATCCTGCATGATTCTACCAAGAAATGTGATTCTTCATTCAAAACCTGATTTTTGCTATTGGGCTCTATTGAATAATGAATGTTTTGAATTTTCTCCAAAAGTAAAGTAGTTGCAAACTCATGCTTTTAGAGACTTGTTTGGGCTCATGAGAGGAGTAGAAAAACATCAAAAATTTCAGTCCTGCATGATTCTACCAAGAAATGTGTGTTCATTCAAACCGCTGGTTTTTGATAGTTTGGGCCCTATTGAATAATGAATGTTTTGAATTTTCTCCAAAAGTAAAGTAGTTGCAAACTCATCCTTTTAGAAACTTGTTTGGGCTGTTGAGAGGAGTAAAAAACCATCAAAAATTTCAATCCTGCATGATTTTACCAAGAAATGTGATTCTTCATTCAAAACCTGATTTTTGCTATTGGGCTCTATTGAATAGTGAATGTTTTGAATTTTCTCCAAAAGTAAAGTAGTTGCAAACTCATGCTTTTAGAGACTTGTTTGGGCTCATGAGAGGAGTAGAAAAACATCAAAAATTTCAGTCCTGCATGATTCTACCAAGAAATGTGTGTTCATTGAAACCGCTGGTTTTTGATAGTTTGGGCCCTATTGAATAATGAATGTTTTGAATTTTCTCCAAAAGTAAAGTAGTTGCAAACTCATCCTTTTAGAAACTTGTTTGGGCTGTTGAGAGGAGTAAAAAACCATCAAAAATTTCAATCCTGCATAATTCTACCAAGAAATGTGATTCTTCATTCAAAACGCTGGTTTTTGCTATTGGGCTCTTTTGAGTAATGAATGTTTTGAATTTTCTCCAAAAGTAAAGTAGTTGCAAACTCATGCTTTTAGAGACTTGTTTGGGCTCATGAGAGGAGTAGAAAAACATCAAAAATTTCAGTCCTGCATGATTCTACCAAGAAATGTGTGTTCATTCAAACCGCTGGTTTTTGATAGTTTGGGCCCTATTGAATAATGAATGTTTTGAATTTTCTCCAAAAGTAAAGTAGTTGCAAACTCATCCTTTTAGAAACTTGTTTGGGCTGTTGAGAGGAGTAAAAAACCATCAAAAATTTCAATCCTGCATGATTCTACCAAGAAATGTGATTCTTCATTCAAAACGCTGGTTTTTGCTATTGGGCTCTATTGAATAATGAATGTTTTGAATTTTCTCCAAAAGTAAAGTAGTTGCAAACTCATCCTTTTAGAGACTTGTTTGGGCTCATGAGAGGAGTAGAAAAACATCAAAAATTTCAGTCCTGCACCATTCTACCAAGAAATGTGTGTTCATTCAAACCGCTGGTTTTTGATATTTTGGGCCCTATTGAATAATGAATGTTTTGAATTTTCTCCAAAAGTAAAGTAGTTGCAAACTCATCCTTTTAGAAACTTGTTTGGGCTGTTGAGAGGAGTAAAAAACCATCAAAAATTTCAATCCTGTATGATTCTACCAAGAAATGTGATTCTTCATTCAAAACCTGATTTTTGCTATTGGGCTCTATTGAATAATGAATGTTTTGAATTTTCTCCAAAAGTAAAGTAGTTGCAAACTCATGCTTTTAGAGACTTGTTTGGGCTCATGAGAGGAGTAGAAAAACATCAAAAATTTCAGTCCTGCATGATTCTACCAAGAAATGTGTGTTCATTGAAACCGCTGGTTTTTGATAGTTTGGGCCCTATTGAATAATGAATGTTTTGAATTTTCTCCAAAAGTAAAGTAGTTGCAAACTCATCCTTTTAGAAACTTGTTTGGGCTGTTGAGAGGAGTAAAAAACCATCAAAAATTTCAATCCTGCATGATTCTACCAAGAAATGTGATTCTTCATTCAAAACGCTGGTTTTTGCTATTGGGCTCTATTGAATAATGAATGTTTTGAATTTTCTCCAAAAGTAAAGTAGTTGCAAACTCATCCTTTTAGAGACTTGTTTGGGCTCATGAGAGGAGTAGAAAAACATCAAAAATTTCAGTCCTGCACGATTCTACCAAGAAATGTGTGTTCATTCAAACCGCTGGTTTTTGATATTTTGGGCCCTATTGAATAATGAATGTTTTGAATTTTCTCCAAAAGTAAAGTAGTTGCAAACTCATCCTTTTAGAAACTTGTTTGGGCTGTTGAGAGGAGTAAAAAACCATCAAAAATTTCAATCCTGCATGATTCTACCAAGAAATGTGATTCTTCATTCAAAACCTGATTTTTGCTATTTGGCTCTATTGAATAATGAATGTTTTGGATTTTCTCCAAAAGTAAAGTAGTTGCAAACTCATGCTTTTAGAGACTTGTTTGGGCTCATGAGAGGAGTAGAAAAACATCAAAAATTTCAGTCCTGCATGATTCTACCAAGAAATGTGTGTTCATTGAAACCGCTGGTTTTTGATAGTTTGGGCCCTATTGAATAATGAATGTTTTGAATTTTCTCCAAAAGTAAAGTAGTTGCAAACTCATCCTTTTAGAAACTTGTTTGGGCTGTTGAGAGTAGTAAAAAACCATCAAAAATTTCAATCCTGCATGATTCTACCAAGAAATGTGATTCTTCATTCAAAACGCTGGTTTTTGCTATTGGGCTCTATTGAATAATGAATGTTTTGAATTTTCTCCAAAAGTAAAGTAGTTGCAAACTCATGCTTTTAGAGACTTGTTTGGGCTCATGAGAGGAGTAGAAAAACATCAAAAATTTCAGTCCTGCATGATTCTACCAAGAAATGTGTGTTCATTGAAACCGCTGGTTTTTGATAGTTTGGGCCCTATTGAATAATGAATGTTTTGAATTTTCTCCAAAAGTAAAGTAGTTGCAAACTCATCCTTTTAGAAACTTGTTTGGGCTGTTGAGAGGAGTAAAAAACCATCAAAAATTTCAATCCTGCATGATTTTACCAAGAAATGTGATTCTTCATTCAAAACCTGATTTTTGCTATTGGGCTCTATTGAATAATGAATGTTTTGAATATTCTCCAAAAGTAAAGTAGTTGCAAACTCATGCTTTTAGAGACTTGTTTGGGCTCATGAGAGGAGTAGAAAAACATCAAAAATTTCAGTCCTACATGATTCTACCAAGAAATGTGTGTTCATTGAAACCGCTGGTTTTTTATAGTTTGGGCCCTATTGAATAATGAATGTTTTGAATTTTCTCCAAAAGTAAAGTAGTTGCAAACTCATCCTTTTAGAAACTTGTTTGGGCTGTTGAGAGGAGTAAAAAACCATCAAAAATTTCAATCCTGCATGATTCTACCAAGAAATATGATTCTTCATTCAAAACCTGATTTTTGCTATTGGGCTCTATTGAATAATGAATGTTTTGAATTTTCTCCAAAAGTAAAGTAGTTGCAAACTCATGCTTTTAGAGACTTGTTTGGGCTCATGAGAGAAGTAGAAAAACATCAAAAATTTCAGTCCTGCATGATTCTACCAAGAAATGTGTGTTCATTGAAACCGCTGGTTTTTGATAGTTTGGGCCCTATTGAATAATGAATGTTTTGAATTTTCTCCAAAAGTAAAGTAGTTGCAAACTCATCCTTTTAGAAACTTGTTTGGGCTGTTGAGAGGAGTAAAAAACCATCAAAAATTTCAATCCTGCATGATTTTACCTAGAAATGTGGTTCTTCATTCAAAACCTGATTTTTGCTATTGGGCTCTATTGAATAATGAATGTTTTGAATTTTCTCCAAAAGTAAAGTAGTTGCAAACTCATGCTTTTAGAGACTTGTTTGGGCTCATGAGAGGAGTAGAAAAACATCAAAAATTTCAGTCCTGCATGATTCTACCAAGAAATGTGTGTTCATTGAAACCGTTGGTTTTTGATAGTTTGGGCCCTATTGAATAATGAATGTTTTGAATTTTCTCCAAAAGTAAAGTAGTTGCAAACTCATCCTTTTAGAAACTTGTTTGGGCTGTTGAGAGGAGTAAAAAACCATCAAAAATTTCAATCCTGCATGATTCTACCAAGAAATGTGATTCTTCATTCAAAACCTGATTTTTGCTATTGGGCTCTATTGAATAATGAATGTTTTGAATTTTCTCCAAAAGTAAAGTAGTTGCAAACTCATGCTTTTAGAGACTTGTTTGGGCTCATGAGAGGAGTAGAAAAACATCAAAAATTTCAGTCCTGCATGATTCTACCAAGAAATGTGTGTTCATTGAAACCGCTGGTTTTTGATAGTTTGGGCCCTATTGAATAATGAATGTTTTGAATTTTCTCCAAAAGTAAAGTAGTTGCAAACTCATCCTTTTAGAAACTTGTTTGGGCTGTTGAGAGGAGTAAAAAACCATCAAAAATTTCAATCCTGCATGATGTTACCAAGAAATGTGATTCTTCATTCAAAACCTGATTTTTGCTATTGGGCTCTATTGAATAGTGAATGTTTTGAATTTTCTCCAAAAGTAAAGTAGTTGCAAACTCATGCTTTTAGAGACTTGTTTGGGCTCATGAGAGGAGTAGAAAAACATCAAAAATTTCAGTCCTGCATGATTCTACCAAGAAATGTGTGTTCATTCAAACCGCTGGTTTTTGATAGTTTGGGCCCTATTGAATAATGAATGTTTTGAATTTTCTCCAAAAGTAAAGTAGTTGCAAACTCATCCTTTTAGAAACTTGTTTGGGCTGTTGAGAGGAGTAAAAAACCATCAAAAATTTCAATCCTGCATGATTCTACCAAGAAATGTGATTCTTCATTCAAAACGCTGGTTTTTGCTATTGGGCTCTATTGAATAATGAATGTTTTGAATTTTCTCCAAAAGTAAAGTAGTTGCAAACTCATCCTTTTAGAGACTTGTTTGGGCTCATGAGAGGAGTAGAAAAACATCAAAAATTTCAGTCCTGCACCATTCTACCAAGAAATGTGTGTTCATTCAAACCGCTGGTTTTTGATATTTTGGGCCCTATTGAATAATGAATGTTTTGAATTTTCTCCAAAAGTAAAGTAGTTGCAAACTCATCCTTTTAGAAACTTGTTTGGGCTGTTGAGAGGAGTAAAAAACCATCAAAAATTTCAATCCTGTATGATTCTACCAAGAAATGTGATTCTTCATTCAAAACCTGATTTTTGCTATTGGGCTCTATTGAATAATGAATGTTTTGAATTTTCTCCAAAAGTAAAGTAGTTGCAAACTCATGCTTTTAGAGACTTGTTTGGGCTCATGAGAGGAGTAGAAAAACATCAAAAATTTCAGTCCTGCATGATTCTACCAAGAAATGTGTGTTCATTGAAACCGCTGGTTTTTGATAGTTTGGGCCCTATTGAATAATGAATGTTTTGAATTTTCTCCAAAAGTAAAGTAGTTGCAAACTCATCCTTTTAGAAACTTGTTTGGGCTGTTGAGAGGAGTAAAAAACCATCAAAAATTTCAATCCTGCATGATTCTACCAAGAAATGTGATTCTTCATTCAAAACGCTGGTTTTTGCTATTGGGCTCTATTGAATAATGAATGTTTTGAATTTTCTCCAAAAGTAAAGTAGTTGCAAACTCATCCTTTTAGAGACTTGTTTGGGCTCATGAGAGGAGTAGAAAAACATCAAAAATTTCAGTCCTGCACGATTCTACCAAGAAATGTGTGTTCATTCAAACCGCTGGTTTTTGATATTTTGGGCCCTATTGAATAATGAATGTTTTGAATTTTCTCCAAAAGTAAAGTAGTTGCAAACTCATCCTTTTAGAAACTTGTTTGGGCTGTTGAGAGGAGTAAAAAACCATCAAAAATTTCAATCCTGCATGATTCTACCAAGAAATGTGATTCTTCATTCAAAACCTGATTTTTGCTATTGGGCTCTATTGAATAATGAATGTTTTGGATTTTCTCCAAAAGTAAAGTAGTTGCAAACTCATCCTTTTAGAGACTTGTTTGGGCTCATGAGAGGAGTAGAAAAACATCAAAAATTTCAGTCCTGCACCATTCTACCAAGAAATGTGTGTTCATTCAAACCGCTGGTTTTTGATATTTTGGGCCCTATTGAATAATGAATGTTTTGAATTTTCTCCAAAAGTAAAGTAGTTGCAAACTCATCCTTTTAGAAACTTGTTTGGGCTGTTGAGAGGAGTAAAAAACCATCAAAAATTTCAATCCTGTATGATTCTACCAAGAAATGTGATTCTTCATTCAAAACCTGATTTTTGCTATTGGGCTCTATTGAATAATGAATGTTTTGAATTTTCTCCAAAAGTAAAGTAGTTGCAAACTCATGCTTTTAGAGACTTGTTTGGGCTCATGAGAGGAGTAGAAAAACATCAAAAATTTCAGTCCTGCATGATTCTACCAAGAAATGTGTGTTCATTGAAACCGCTGGTTTTTGATAGTTTGGGCCCTATTGAATAATGAATGTTTTGAATTTTCTCCAAAAGTAAAGTAGTTGCAAACTCATCCTTTTAGAAACTTGTTTGGGCTGTTGAGAGGAGTAAAAAACCATCAAAAATTTCAATCCTGCATGATTCTACCAAGAAATGTGATTCTTCATTCAAAACGCTGGTTTTTGCTATTGGGCTCTATTGAATAATGAATGTTTTGAATTTTCTCCAAAAGTAAAGTAGTTGCAAACTCATCCTTTTAGAGACTTGTTTGGGCTCATGAGAGGAGTAGAAAAACATCAAAAATTTCAGTCCTGCACGATTCTACCAAGAAATGTGTGTTCATTCAAACCGCTGGTTTTTGATATTTTGGGCCCTATTGAATAATGAATGTTTTGAATTTTCTCCAAAAGTAAAGTAGTTGCAAACTCATCCTTTTAGAAACTTGTTTGGGCTGTTGAGAGGAGTAAAAAACCATCAAAAATTTCAATCCTGCATGATTCTACCAAGAAATGTGATTCTTCATTCAAAACCTGATTTTTGCTATTTGGCTCTATTGAATAATGAATGTTTTGGATTTTCTCCAAAAGTAAAGTAGTTGCAAACTCATGCTTTTAGAGACTTGTTTGGGCTCATGAGAGGAGTAGAAAAACATCAAAAATTTCAGTCCTGCATGATTCTACCAAGAAATGTGTGTTCATTGAAACCGCTGGTTTTTGATAGTTTGGGCCCTATTGAATAATGAATGTTTTGAATTTTCTCCAAAAGTAAAGTAGTTGCAAACTCATCCTTTTAGAAACTTGTTTGGGCTGTTGAGAGTAGTAAAAAACCATCAAAAATTTCAATCCTGCATGATTCTACCAAGAAATGTGATTCTTCATTCAAAACGCTGGTTTTTGCTATTGGGCTCTATTGAATAATGAATGTTTTGAATTTTCTCCAAAAGTAAAGTAGTTGCAAACTCATGCTTTTAGAGACTTGTTTGGGCTCATGAGAGGAGTAGAAAAACATCAAAAATTTCAGTCCTGCATGATTCTACCAAGAAATGTGTGTTCATTGAAACCGCTGGTTTTTGATAGTTTGGGCCCTATTGAATAATGAATGTTTTGAATTTTCTCCAAAAGTAAAGTAGTTGCAAACTCATCCTTTTAGAAACTTGTTTGGGCTGTTGAGAGGAGTAAAAAACCATCAAAAATTTCAATCCTGCATGATTTTACCAAGAAATGTGATTCTTCATTCAAAACCTGATTTTTGCTATTGGGCTCTATTGAATAATGAATGTTTTGAATATTCTCCAAAAGTAAAGTAGTTGCAAACTCATGCTTTTAGAGACTTGTTTGGGCTCATGAGAGGAGTAGAAAAACATCAAAAATTTCAGTCCTACATGATTCTACCAAGAAATGTGTGTTCATTGAAACCGCTGGTTTTTTATAGTTTGGGCCCTATTGAATAATGAATGTTTTGAATTTTCTCCAAAAGTAAAGTAGTTGCAAACTCATCCTTTTAGAAACTTGTTTGGGCTGTTGAGAGGAGTAAAAAACCATCAAAAATTTCAATCCTGCATGATTCTACCAAGAAATATGATTCTTCATTCAAAACCTGATTTTTGCTATTGGGCTCTATTGAATAATGAATGTTTTGAATTTTCTCCAAAAGTAAAGTAGTTGCAAACTCATGCTTTTAGAGACTTGTTTGGGCTCATGAGAGAAGTAGAAAAACATCAAAAATTTCAGTCCTGCATGATTCTACCAAGAAATGTGTGTTCATTGAAACCGCTGGTTTTTGATAGTTTGGGCCCTATTGAATAATGAATGTTTTGAATTTTCTCCAAAAGTAAAGTAGTTGCAAACTCATCCTTTTAGAAACTTGTTTGGGCTGTTGAGAGGAGTAAAAAACCATCAAAAATTTCAATCCTGCATGATTTTACCAAGAAATGTGGTTCTTCATTCAAAACCTGATTTTTGCTATTGGGCTCTATTGAATAATGAATGTTTTGAATTTTCTCCAAAAGTAAAGTAGTTGCAAACTCATGCTTTTAGAGACTTGTTTGGGCTCATGAGAGGAGTAGAAAAACATCAAAAATTTCAGTCCTGCATGATTCTACCAAGAAATGTGTGTTCATTGAAACCGTTGGTTTTTGATAGTTTGGGCCCTATTGAATAATGAATGTTTTGAATTTTCTCCAAAAGTAAAGTAGTTGCAAACTCATCCTTTTAGAAACTTGTTTGGGCTGTTGAGAGGAGTAAAAAACCATCAAAAATTTCAATCCTGCATGATTCTACCAAGAAATGTGATTCTTCATTCAAAACCTGATTTTTGCTATTGGGCTCTATTGAATAATGAATGTTTTGAATTTTCTCCAAAAGTAAAGTAGTTGCAAACTCATGCTTTTAGAGACTTGTTTGGGCTCATGAGAGGAGTAGAAAAACATCAAAAATTTCAGTCCTGCATGATTCTACCAAGAAATGTGTGTTCATTGAAACCGCTGGTTTTTGATAGTTTGGGCCCTATTGAATAATGAATGTTTTGAATTTTCTCCAAAAGTAAAGTAGTTGCAAACTCATCCTTTTAGAAACTTGTTTGGGCTGTTGAGAGGAGTAAAAAACCATCAAAAATTTCAATCCTGCATGATGTTACCAAGAAATGTGATTCTTCATTCAAAACCTGATTTTTGCTATTGGGCTCTATTGAATAGTGAATGTTTTGAATTTTCTCCAAAAGTAAAGTAGTTGCAAACTCATGCTTTTAGAGACTTGTTTGGGCTCATGAGAGGAGTAGAAAAACATCAAAAATTTCAGTCCTGCATGATTCTACCAAGAAATGTGTGTTCATTCAAACCGCTGGTTTTTGATAGTTTGGGCCCTATTGAATAATGAATGTTTTGAATTTTCTCCAAAAGTAAAGTAGTTGCAAACTCATCCTTTTAGAAACTTGTTTGGGCTGTTGAGAGGAGTAAAAAACCATCAAAAATTTCAATCCTGCATGATTCTACCAAGAAATGTGATTCTTCATTCAAAACGCTGGTTTTTGCTATTGGGCTCTATTGAATAATGAATGTTTTGAATTTTCTCCAAAAGTAAAGTAGTTGCAAACTCATCCTTTTAGAGACTTGTTTGGGCTCATGAGAGGAGTAGAAAAACATCAAAAATTTCAGTCCTGCACCATTCTACCAAGAAATGTGTGTTCATTCAAACCGCTGGTTTTTGATATTTTGGGCCCTATTGAATAATGAATGTTTTGAATTTTCTCCAAAAGTAAAGTAGTTGCAAACTCATCCTTTTAGAAACTTGTTTGGGCTGTTGAGAGGAGTAAAAAACCATCAAAAATTTCAATCCTGTATGATTCTACCAAGAAATGTGATTCTTCATTCAAAACCTGATTTTTGCTATTGGGCTCTATTGAATAATGAATGTTTTGAATTTTCTCCAAAAGTAAAGTAGTTGCAAACTCATGCTTTTAGAGACTTGTTTGGGCTCATGAGAGGAGTAGAAAAACATCAAAAATTTCAGTCCTGCATGATTCTACCAAGAAATGTGTGTTCATTGAAACCGCTGGTTTTTGATAGTTTGGGCCCTATTGAATAATGAATGTTTTGAATTTTCTCCAAAAGTAAAGTAGTTGCAAACTCATCCTTTTAGAAACTTGTTTGGGCTGTTGAGAGGAGTAAAAAACCATCAAAAATTTCAATCCTGCATGATTCTACCAAGAAATGTGATTCTTCATTCAAAACCTGATTTTTGCTATTGGGCTCTATTGAATAATGAATGTTTTGGATTTTCTCCAAAAGTAAAGTAGTTGCAAACTCATGCTTTTAGAGACTTGTTTGGGCTCATGAGAGGAGTAGAAAAACATCAAAAATTTCAGTCCTGCATGATTCTACCAAGAAATGTGTGTTCATTGAAACCGCTGGTTTTTGATAGTTTGGGCCCTATTGAATAATGAATGTTTTGAATTTTCTCCAAAAGTAAAGTAGTTGCAAACTCATCCTTTTAGAAACTTGTTTGGGCTGTTGAGAGTAGTAAAAAACCATCAAAAATTTCAATCCTGCATGATTTTACCAAGAAATGTGATTCTTCATTCAAAACCTGATTTTTGCTATTGGGCTCTATTGAATAATGAATGTTTTGAATATTCTCCAAAAGTAAAGTAGTTGCAAACTCATGCTTTTAGAGACTTGTTTGGGCTCATGAGAGGAGTAGAAAAACATCAAAAATTTCAGTCCTACATGATTCTACCAAGAAATGTGTGTTCATTGAAACCGCTGGTTTTTTATAGTTTGGGCCCTATTGAATAATGAATGTTTTGAATTTTCTCCAAAAGTAAAGTAGTTGCAAACTCATCCTTTTAGAAACTTGTTTGGGCTGTTGAGAGGAGTAAAAAACCATCAAAAATTTCAATCCTGCATGATTCTACCAAGAAATGTGATTCTTCATTCAAAACCTGATTTTTGCTATTGGGCTCTATTGAATAATGAATGTTTTGAATTTTCTCCAAAAGTAAAGTAGTTGCAAACTCATGCTTTTAGAGACTTGTTTGGGCTCATGAGAGAAGTAGAAAAACATCAAAAATTTCAGTCCTGCATGATTCTACCAAGAAATGTGTGTTCATTGAAACCGCTGGTTTTTGATAGTTTGGGCCCTATTGAATAATGAATGTTTTGAATTTTCTCCAAAAGTAAAGTAGTTGCAAACTCATCCTTTTAGAAACTTGTTTGGGCTGTTGAGAGGAGTAAAAAACCATCAAAAATTTCAATCCTGCATGATTTTACCAAGAAATGTGGTTCTTCATTCAAAACCTGATTTTTGCTATTGGGCTCTATTGAATAATGAATGTTTTGAATTTTCTCCAAAAGTAAAGTAGTTGCAAACTCATGCTTTTAGAGACTTGTTTGGGCTCATGAGAGGAGTAGAAAAACATCAAAAATTTCAGTCCTGCATGATTCTACCAAGAAATGTGTGTTCATTGAAACCGCTGGATTTTGATAGTTTGGGCCCTATTGAATAATGAATGTTTTGAATTTTCTCCAAAAGTAAAGTAGTTGCAAACTCATCCTTTTAGAAACTTGTTTGGGCTGTTGAGAGGAGTAAAAAAACCATCAAAAATTTCAATCCTGCATGATTCTACCAAGAAATGTGATTCTTCATTCAAAACCTGATTTTTGCTATTGGGCTCTATTGAATAATGAATGTTTTGAATTTTCTCCAAAAGTAAAGTAGTTGCAAACTCATGCTTTTAGAGACTTGTTTGGGCTCATGAGAGGAGTAGAAAAACATCAAAAATTTCAGTCCTGCATGATTCTACCAAGAAATGTGTGTTCATTCAAACCGCTGGTTTTTGATAGTTTGGGCCCTATTGAATAATGAATGTTTTGAATTTTCTCCAAAAGTAAAGTAGTTGCAAACTCATCCTTTTAGAAACTTGTTTGGGCTGTTGAGAGGAGTAAAAAACCATCAAAAATTTCAATCCTGCATGATTTTACCAAGAAATGTGATTCTTCATTCAAAACCTGATTTTTGCTATTGGGCTCTATTGAATAGTGAATGTTTTGAATTTTCTCCAAAAGTAAAGTAGTTGCAAACTCATGCTTTTAGAGACTTGTTTGGGCTCATGAGAGGAGTAGAAAAACATCAAAAATTTCAGTCCTGCATGATTCTACCAAGAAATGTGTGTTCATTGAAACCGCTGGTTTTTGATAGTTTGGGCCCTATTGAATAATGAATGTTTTGAATTTTCTCCAAAAGTAAAGTAGTTGCAAACTCATCCTTTTAGAAACTTGTTTGGGCTGTTGAGAGGAGTAAAAAACCATCAAAAATTTCAATCCTGCATAATTCTACCAAGAAATGTGATTCTTCATTCAAAACGCTGGTTTTTGCTATTGGGCTCTTTTGAGTAATGAATGTTTTGAATTTTCTCCAAAAGTAAAGTAGTTGCAAACTCATGCTTTTAGAGACTTGTTTGGGCTCATGAGAGGAGTAGAAAAACATCAAAAATTTCAGTCCTGCATGATTCTACCAAGAAATGTGTGTTCATTCAAACCGCTGGTTTTTGATAGTTTGGGCCCTATTGAATAATGAATGTTTTGAATTTTCTCCAAAAGTAAAGTAGTTGCAAACTCATCCTTTTAGAAACTTGTTTGGGCTGTTGAGAGGAGTAAAAAACCATCAAAAATTTCAATCCTGCATGATTCTACCAAGAAATGTGATTCTTCATTCAAAACGCTGGTTTTTGCTATTGGGCTCTATTGAATAATGAATGTTTTGAATTTTCTCCAAAAGTAAAGTAGTTGCAAACTCATCCTTTTAGAGACTTGTTTGGGCTCATGAGAGGAGTAGAAAAACATCAAAAATTTCAGTCCTGCACCATTCTACCAAGAAATGTGTGTTCATTCAAACCGCTGGTTTTTGATATTTTGGGCCCTATTGAATAATGAATGTTTTGAATTTTCTCCAAAAGTAAAGTAGTTGCAAACTCATCCTTTTAGAAACTTGTTTGGGCTGTTGAGAGGAGTAAAAAACCATCAAAAATTTCAATCCTGTATGATTCTACCAAGAAATGTGATTCTTCATTCAAAACCTGATTTTTGCTATTGGGCTCTATTGAATAATGAATGTTTTGAATTTTCTCCAAAAGTAAAGTAGTTGCAAACTCATGCTTTTAGAGACTTGTTTGGGCTCATGAGAGGAGTAGAAAAACATCAAAAATTTCAGTCCTGCATGATTCTACCAAGAAATGTGTGTTCATTGAAACCGCTGGTTTTTGATAGTTTGGGCCCTATTGAATAATGAATGTTTTGAATTTTCTCCAAAAGTAAAGTAGTTGCAAACTCATCCTTTTAGAAACTTGTTTGGGCTGTTGAGAGGAGTAAAAAACCATCAAAAATTTCAATCCTGCATGATTCTACCAAGAAATGTGATTCTTCATTCAAAACGCTGGTTTTTGCTATTGGGCTCTATTGAATAATGAATGTTTTGAATTTTCTCCAAAAGTAAAGTAGTTGCAAACTCATCCTTTTAGAGACTTGTTTGGGCTCATGAGAGGAGTAGAAAAACATCAAAAATTTCAGTCCTGCACGATTCTACCAAGAAATGTGTGTTCATTCAAACCGCTGGTTTTTGATATTTTGGGCCCTATTGAATAATGAATGTTTTGAATTTTCTCCAAAAGTAAAGTAGTTGCAAACTCATCCTTTTAGAAACTTGTTTGGGCTGTTGAGAGGAGTAAAAAACCATCAAAAATTTCAATCCTGCATGATTCTACCAAGAAATGTGATTCTTCATTCAAAACCTGATTTTTGCTATTGGGCTCTATTGAATAATGAATGTTTTGGATTTTCTCCAAAAGTAAAGTAGTTGCAAACTCATGCTTTTAGAGACTTGTTTGGGCTCATGAGAGGAGTAGAAAAACATCAAAAATTTCAGTCCTGCATGATTCTACCAAGAAATGTGTGTTCATTGAAACCGCTGGTTTTTGATAGTTTGGGCCCTATTGAATAATGAATGTTTTGAATTTTCTCCAAAAGTAAAGTAGTTGCAAACTCATCCTTTTAGAAACTTGTTTGGGCTGTTGAGAGTAGTAAAAAACCATCAAAAATTTCAATCCTGCATGATTCTACCAAGAAATGTGATTCTTCATTCAAAACGCTGGTTTTTGCTATTGGGCTCTATTGAATAATGAATGTTTTGAATTTTCTCCAAAAGTAAAGTAGTTGCAAACTCATGCTTTTAGAGACTTGTTTGGGCTCATGAGAGGAGTAGAAAAACATCAAAAATTTCAGTCCTGCATGATTCTACCAAGAAATGTGTGTTCATTGAAACCGCTGGTTTTTGATAGTTTGGGCCCTATTGAATAATGAATGTTTTGAATTTTCTCCAAAAGTAAAGTAGTTGCAAACTCATCCTTTTAGAAACTTGTTTGGGCTGTTGAGAGGAGTAAAAAACCATCAAAAATTTCAATCCTGCATGATTTTACCAAGAAATGTGATTCTTCATTCAAAACCTGATTTTTGCTATTGGGCTCTATTGAATAATGAATGTTTTGAATATTCTCCAAAAGTAAAGTAGTTGCAAACTCATGCTTTTAGAGACTTGTTTGGGCTCATGAGAGGAGTAGAAAAACATCAAAAATTTCAGTCCTACATGATTCTACCAAGAAATGTGTGTTCATTGAAACCGCTGGTTTTTTATAGTTTGGGCCCTATTGAATAATGAATGTTTTGAATTTTCTCCAAAAGTAAAGTAGTTGCAAACTCATCCTTTTAGAAACTTGTTTGGGCTGTTGAGAGGAGTAAAAAACCATCAAAAATTTCAATCCTGCATGATTCTACCAAGAAATATGATTCTTCATTCAAAACCTGATTTTTGCTATTGGGCTCTATTGAATAATGAATGTTTTGAATTTTCTCCAAAAGTAAAGTAGTTGCAAACTCATGCTTTTAGAGACTTGTTTGGGCTCATGAGAGAAGTAGAAAAACATCAAAAATTTCAGTCCTGCATGATTCTACCAAGAAATGTGTGTTCATTGAAACCGCTGGTTTTTGATAGTTTGGGCCCTATTGAATAATGAATGTTTTGAATTTTCTCCAAAAGTAAAGTAGTTGCAAACTCATCCTTTTAGAAACTTGTTTGGGCTGTTGAGAGGAGTAAAAAACCATCAAAAATTTCAATCCTGCATGATTTTACCAAGAAATGTGGTTCTTCATTCAAAACCTGATTTTTGCTATTGGGCTCTATTGAATAATGAATGTTTTGAATTTTCTCCAAAAGTAAAGTAGTTGCAAACTCATGCTTTTAGAGACTTGTTTGGGCTCATGAGAGGAGTAGAAAAACATCAAAAATTTCAGTCCTGCATGATTCTACCAAGAAATGTGTGTTCATTGAAACCGTTGGTTTTTGATAGTTTGGGCCCTATTGAATAATGAATGTTTTGAATTTTCTCCAAAAGTAAAGTAGTTGCAAACTCATCCTTTTAGAAACTTGTTTGGGCTGTTGAGAGGAGTAAAAAACCATCAAAAATTTCAATCCTGCATGATTCTACCAAGAAATGTGATTCTTCATTCAAAACCTGATTTTTGCTATTGGGCTCTATTGAATAATGAATGTTTTGAATTTTCTCCAAAAGTAAAGTAGTTGCAAACTCATGCTTTTAGAGACTTGTTTGGGCTCATGAGAGGAGTAGAAAAACATCAAAAATTTCAGTCCTGCATGATTCTACCAAGAAATGTGTGTTCATTGAAACCGCTGGTTTTTGATAGTTTGGGCCCTATTGAATAATGAATGTTTTGAATTTTCTCCAAAAGTAAAGTAGTTGCAAACTCATCCTTTTAGAAACTTGTTTGGGCTGTTGAGAGGAGTAAAAAACCATCAAAAATTTCAATCCTGCATGATGTTACCAAGAAATGTGATTCTTCATTCAAAACCTGATTTTTGCTATTGGGCTCTATTGAATAGTGAATGTTTTGAATTTTCTCCAAAAGTAAAGTAGTTGCAAACTCATGCTTTTAGAGACTTGTTTGGGCTCATGAGAGGAGTAGAAAAACATCAAAAATTTCAGTCCTGCATGATTCTACCAAGAAATGTGTGTTCATTCAAACCGCTGGTTTTTGATAGTTTGGGCCCTATTGAATAATGAATGTTTTGAATTTTCTCCAAAAGTAAAGTAGTTGCAAACTCATCCTTTTAGAAACTTGTTTGGGCTGTTGAGAGGAGTAAAAAACCATCAAAAATTTCAATCCTGCATGATTCTACCAAGAAATGTGATTCTTCATTCAAAACGCTGGTTTTTGCTATTGGGCTCTATTGAATAATGAATGTTTTGAATTTTCTCCAAAAGTAAAGTAGTTGCAAACTCATCCTTTTAGAGACTTGTTTGGGCTCATGAGAGGAGTAGAAAAACATCAAAAATTTCAGTCCTGCACCATTCTACCAAGAAATGTGTGTTCATTCAAACCGCTGGTTTTTGATATTTTGGGCCCTATTGAATAATGAATGTTTTGAATTTTCTCCAAAAGTAAAGTAGTTGCAAACTCATCCTTTTAGAAACTTGTTTGGGCTGTTGAGAGGAGTAAAAAACCATCAAAAATTTCAATCCTGTATGATTCTACCAAGAAATGTGATTCTTCATTCAAAACCTGATTTTTGCTATTGGGCTCTATTGAATAATGAATGTTTTGAATTTTCTCCAAAAGTAAAGTAGTTGCAAACTCATGCTTTTAGAGACTTGTTTGGGCTCATGAGAGGAGTAGAAAAACATCAAAAATTTCAGTCCTGCATGATTCTACCAAGAAATGTGTGTTCATTGAAACCGCTGGTTTTTGATAGTTTGGGCCCTATTGAATAATGAATGTTTTGAATTTTCTCCAAAAGTAAAGTAGTTGCAAACTCATCCTTTTAGAAACTTGTTTGGGCTGTTGAGAGGAGTAAAAAACCATCAAAAATTTCAATCCTGCATGATTCTACCAAGAAATGTGATTCTTCATTCAAAACGCTGGTTTTTGCTATTGGGCTCTATTGAATAATGAATGTTTTGAATTTTCTCCAAAAGTAAAGTAGTTGCAAACTCATGCTTTTAGAGACTTGTTTGGGCTCATGAGAGGAGTAGAAAAACATCAAAAATTTCAGTCCTGCATGATTCTACCAAGAAATGTGTGTTCATTGAAACCGCTGGTTTTTGATAGTTTGGGCCCTATTGAATAATGAATGTTTTGAATTTTCTCCAAAAGTAAAGTAGTTGCAAACTCATCCTTTTAGAAACTTGTTTGGGCTGTTGAGAGGAGTAAAAAACCATCAAAAATTTCAATCCTGCATGATTTTACCAAGAAATGTGATTCTTCATTCAAAACCTGATTTTTGCTATTGGGCTCTATTGAATAATGAATGTTTTGAATATTCTCCAAAAGTAAAGTAGTTGCAAACTCATGCTTTTAGAGACTTGTTTGGGCTCATGAGAGGAGTAGAAAAACATCAAAAATTTCAGTCCTACATGATTCTACCAAGAAATGTGTGTTCATTGAAACCGCTGGTTTTTTATAGTTTGGGCCCTATTGAATAATGAATGTTTTGAATTTTCTCCAAAAGTAAAGTAGTTGCAAACTCATCCTTTTAGAAACTTGTTTGGGCTGTTGAGAGGAGTAAAAAACCATCAAAAATTTCAATCCTGCATGATTCTACCAAGAAATATGATTCTTCATTCAAAACCTGATTTTTGCTATTGGGCTCTATTGAATAATGAATGTTTTGAATTTTCTCCAAAAGTAAAGTAGTTGCAAACTCATGCTTTTAGAGACTTGTTTGGGCTCATGAGAGAAGTAGAAAAACATCAAAAATTTCAGTCCTGCATGATTCTACCAAGAAATGTGTGTTCATTGAAACCGCTGGTTTTTGATAGTTTGGGCCCTATTGAATAATGAATGTTTTGAATTTTCTCCAAAAGTAAAGTAGTTGCAAACTCATCCTTTTAGAAACTTGTTTGGGCTGTTGAGAGGAGTAAAAAACCATCAAAAATTTCAATCCTGCATGATTTTACCAAGAAATGTGGTTCTTCATTCAAAACCTGATTTTTGCTATTGGGCTCTATTGAATAATGAATGTTTTGAATTTTCTCCAAAAGTAAAGTAGTTGCAAACTCATGCTTTTAGAGACTTGTTTGGGCTCATGAGAGGAGTAGAAAAACATCAAAAATTTCAGTCCTGCATGATTCTACCAAGAAATGTGTGTTCATTGAAACCGTTGGTTTTTGATAGTTTGGGCCCTATTGAATAATGAATGTTTTGAATTTTCTCCAAAAGTAAAGTAGTTGCAAACTCATCCTTTTAGAAACTTGTTTGGGCTGTTGAGAGGAGTAAAAAACCATCAAAAATTTCAATCCTGCATGATTCTACCAAGAAATGTGATTCTTCATTCAAAACCTGATTTTTGCTATTGGGCTCTATTGAATAATGAATGTTTTGAATTTTCTCCAAAAGTAAAGTAGTTGCAAACTCATGCTTTTAGAGACTTGTTTGGGCTCATGAGAGGAGTAGAAAAACATCAAAAATTTCAGTCCTGCATGATTCTACCAAGAAATGTGTGTTCATTGAAACCGCTGGTTTTTGATAGTTTGGGCCCTATTGAATAATGAATGTTTTGAATTTTCTCCAAAAGTAAAGTAGTTGCAAACTCATCCTTTTAGAAACTTGTTTGGGCTGTTGAGAGGAGTAAAAAGCCATCAAAAATTTCAATCCTGCATGATGTTACCAAGAAATGTGATTCTTCATTCAAAACCTGATTTTTGCTATTGGGCTCTATTGAATAGTGAATGTTTTGAATTTTCTCCAAAAGTAAAGTAGTTGCAAACTCATGCTTTTAGAGACTTGTTTGGGCTCATGAGAGGAGTAGAAAAACATCAAAAATTTCAGTCCTGCATGATTCTATCAAGAAATGTGTGTTCATTGAAACCGCTGGTTTTTGATAGTTTGGGCCCTATTGAATAATGAATGTTTTGAATTTTCTCCAAAAGTAAAGTAGTTGCAAACTCATCCTTTTAGAAACTTGTTTGGGCTGTTGAGAGGAGTAAAAAACCATCAAAAATTTCAATCCTGCATGATTTTACCAAGAAATGTGATTCTTCATTCAAAACGCTGGTTTTTGCTATTGGGCTCTATTGAATAATGAATGTTTTGAATTTTCTCCAAAAGTAAAGTAGTTGCAAACTCATCCTTTTAGAAACTTGTTTGGGCTGTTGAGAGGAGTAAAAATCCATCAAAAATTTCAATCCTGCATGATTCTACCAAGAAATGTGATTCTTCATTCAAAACGCTGGTTTTTGCTATTGGGCTCTTTTGAGTAATGAATGTTTTGAATTTTCTCCAAAAGTAAAGTAGTTGCAAACTCATGCTTTTAGAGACTTGTTTGGGCTCATGAGAGGAGTACAAAAACATCAAAAATTTCAGTCCTGCATGATTCTACCAAGAAATGTGTGTTCATTCAAACCGCTGGTTTTTGATAGTTTGGGCCCTATTGAATAATGAATGTTTTGAATTTTCTCCAAAAGTAAAGTAGTTGCAAACTCATCCTTTTAGAAACTTGTTTGGGCTGTTGAGAGGAGTAAAAAACCATCAAAATTTTCAATCCTGCATGATTTTACCAAGAAATGTGATTCTTCATTCAAAACCTGATTTTTGCTATTGGGCTCTATTGAATAGTGAATGTTTTGAATTTTCTCCAAAAGTAAAGTAGTTGCAAACTCATGCTTTTAGAGATTTGTTTGGGCTCATGAGAGGAGTAGAAAAACATCAAAAATTTCAGTTCTGCATTATTCTACCAAGAAATGTGTGTTCATTGAAACCGCTGGTTTTTGATAGTTTGGGCCCTATTGAATAATGAATGTTTTGAATTTTCTCCAAAAGTAAAGTAGTTGCAAACTCATCCTTTTAGAAACTTGTTTGGGCTGTTGAGAGGAGTAAAAAACCATCAAAAATTTCAATCCTGCATGATTCTACCAAGAAATGTGATTCTTCATTCAAAACCTGATTTTTGCTATTGGGCTCTATTGAATAATGAATGTTTTGAATTTTCTCCAAAAGTAAAGTAGTTGCAAACTCATGCTTTTAGAGACTTGTTTGGGCTCATGAGAGGAGTAGAAAAACATCAAAAATTTCAGTCCTGCATGATTCTACCAAGAAATGTGTGTTCATTGAAACCGCTGGTTTTTGATAGTTTGGGCCCTATTGAATAATGAATGTTTTGAATTTTCTCCAAAAGTAAAGTAGTTGCAATCTCATCCTTTTAGAAACTTGTTTGGGCTGTTGAGAGGAGTAAAAAACCATCAAAAATTTCAATCCTGCATGATTCTACCAAGAAATGTGATTCTTCATTCAAAATGCTGGTTTTTGCTATTGGGCTCTTTTGAGTAATGAATGTTTTGAATTTTCTCCAAAAGTAAAGTAGTTGCAAACGCATGCTTTTAGAGACTTGTTTGGGCTCATGAGAGGAGTAGAAAAACATAAAAAATTTCAGTCCTGCATGATTCTACCAAGAAATGTGTGTTCATTCAAACCGCTGGTTTTTGATAGTTTGGGCCCTATTGAATAATGAATGTTTTGAATTTTCTCCAAAAGTAAAGTAGTTGCAAACTCATCCTTTTAGAAACTTGTTTGGGCTGTTGAGAGGAGTAAAAAACCATCAAAAATTTCAATCCTGCATGATTTTACCAAGAAATGTGATTCTTCATTCAAAACCTGATTTTTGCTATTGGGCTCTATTGAATAATGAATGTTTTGAATTTTCTCCAAAAGTAAAGTAGTTGCAAACTCATGCTTTTAGAGACTTGTTTGGGCTCATGAGAGGAGTAGAAAAACATCAAAAATTTCAGTCCTGCATGATTCTACCAAGAAATGTGTGTTCATTGAAACCGCTGGTTTTTGATAGTTTGGGCCCTATTGAATAATGAATGTTTTGAATTTTCTCCAAAAGTAAAGTAGTTACAAACTCATCCTTTTAGAAACTTGTTTGGGCTGTTGAGAGGAGTAAAAAACCATCAAAAATTTCAATCCTGCATGATTCTACCAAGAAATGTGATTCTTCATTCAAAACGCTGGTTTTTGCTATTGGGCTCTATTGAATAATGAATGTTTTGAATTTTCTCCAAAAGTAAAGTAGTTGCAAACTCATGCTTTTAGAGACTTGTTTGGGCTCATGAGAGGAGTAGAAAAACATCAAAAATTTCAGTCCTGCATGATTCTACCAAGAAATGTGTGTTCATTGAAACCGCTGGTTTTTGATAGTTTAGGCCCTATTGAATAATGAATGTTTTGAATTTTCTCCAAAAGTAAAGTAGTTGCAAACTCATCCTTTTAGAAACTTGTTTGGGCTGTTGAGAGGAGTAAAAAACCATCAAAAATTTCAATCCTGCATGATTTTACCAAGAAATGTGATTCTTCATTCAACACCTGATTTTTGCTATTGGGCTCTATTGAATAGTGAATGTTTTGAATTTTCTCCAAAAGTAAAGTAGTTGCAAACTCATGCTTTTAGAGACTTGTTTGGGCTCATGAGAGGAGTAGTAAAACATCAAAAATTTCAGTCCTGCATGATTCTACCAAGAAATGTGTGTTCATTGAAACCGCTGGTTTTTGATAGTTTGGGCCCTATTGAATAATGAATGTTTTGAATTTTCTCCAAAAGTAAAGTAGTTGCAAACTCATCCTTTTAGAAACTTGTTTGGGCTGTTGAGAGGAGTAAAAAACCATCAAAAATTTCAATCCTGCATGATTTTACCAAGAAATGTGATTCTTCATTCAAAACCTGATTTTTGCTATTGGGCTCTATTGAATAGTGAATGTTTTGAATTTTCTCCAAAAGTAAAGTAGTTGCAAACTCATGCTTTTAGAGACTTGTTTGGGCTCATGAGAGGAGTAGAAAAACATCAAAAATTTCAGTCCTGCATGATTCTACCAAGAAATGTGTGTTCATTGAAACCGCTGGTTTTTGATAGTTTGGGCCCTATTGAATAATGAATGTTTTGAATTTTCTCCAAAAGTAAAGTAGTTGCAAACTCATCCTTTTAGAAACTTGTTTGGGCTGTTGAGAGGAGTAAAAAACCATCAAAAATTTCAATCCTGCATGATTTTACCAAGAAATGTGATTCTTCATTCAAAACCTGATTTTTGCTATTGGGCTCTATTGAATAATGAATGTTTTGAATATTCTCCAAAAGTAAAGTAGTTGCAAACTCATGCTTTTAGAGACTTGTTTGGGCTCATGAGAGGAGTAGAAAAACATCAAAAATTTCAGTCCTACATGATTCTACCAAGAAATGTGTGTTCATTGAAACCGCTGGTTTTTTATAGTTTGGGCCCTATTGAATAATGAATGTTTTGAATTTTCTCCAAAAGTAAAGTAGTTGCAAACTCATCCTTTTAGAAACTTGTTTGGGCTGTTGAGAGGAGTAAAAAACCATCAAAAATTTCAATCCTGCATGATTTTACCAAGAAATGTGATTCTTCATTCAAAACCTGATTTTTGCTATTGGGCTCTATTGAATAGTGAATGTTTTGAATTTTCTCCAAAAGTAAAGTAGTTGCAAACTCATGCTTTTAGAGACTTGTTTGGGCTCATGAGAGGAGTAGAAAAACATCAAAAATTTCAGTCCTGCATGATTCTACCAAGAAATGTGTGTTCATTGAAACCGCTGGTTTTTGATAGTTTGGGCCCTATTGAATAATGAATGTTTTGAATTTTCTCCAAAAGTAAAGTAGTTGCAAACTCATCCTTTTAGAAACTTGTTTGGGCTGTTGAGAGGAGTAAAAAACCATCAAAAATTTCAATCCTGCATAATTCTACCAAGAAATGTGATTCTTCATTCAAAACGCTGGTTTTTGCTATTGGGCTCTTTTGAGTAATGAATGTTTTGAATTTTCTCCAAAAGTAAAGTAGTTGCAAACTCATGCTTTTAGAGACTTGTTTGGGCTCATGAGAGGAGTAGAAAAACATCAAAAATTTCAGTCCTGCATGATTCTACCAAGAAATGTGTGTTCATTCAAACCGCTGGTTTTTGATAGTTTGGGCCCTATTGAATAATGAATGTTTTGAATTTTCTCCAAAAGTAAAGTAGTTGCAAACTCATCCTTTTAGAAACTTGTTTGGGCTGTTGAGAGGAGTAAAAAACCATCAAAAATTTCAATCCTGCATGATTCTACCAAGAAATGTGATTCTTCATTCAAAACGCTGGTTTTTGCTATTGGGCTCTATTGAATAATGAATGTTTTGAATTTTCTCCAAAAGTAAAGTAGTTGCAAACTCATCCTTTTAGAGACTTGTTTGGGCTCATGAGAGGAGTAGAAAAACATCAAAAATTTCAGTCCTGCACCATTCTACCAAGAAATGTGTGTTCATTCAAACCGCTGGTTTTTGATATTTTGGGCCCTATTGAATAATGAATGTTTTGAATTTTCTCCAAAAGTAAAGTAGTTGCAAACTCATCCTTTTAGAAACTTGTTTGGGCTGTTGAGAGGAGTAAAAAACCATCAAAAATTTCAATCCTGTATGATTCTACCAAGAAATGTGATTCTTCATTCAAAACCTGATTTTTGCTATTGGGCTCTATTGAATAATGAATGTTTTGAATTTTCTCCAAAAGTAAAGTAGTTGCAAACTCATGCTTTTAGAGACTTGTTTGGGCTCATGAGAGGAGTAGAAAAACATCAAAAATTTCAGTCCTGCATGATTCTACCAAGAAATGTGTGTTCATTGAAACCGCTGGTTTTTGATAGTTTGGGCCCTATTGAATAATGAATGTTTTGAATTTTCTCCAAAAGTAAAGTAGTTGCAAACTCATCCTTTTAGAAACTTGTTTGGGCTGTTGAGAGGAGTAAAAAACCATCAAAAATTTCAATCCTGCATGATTCTACCAAGAAATGTGATTCTTCATTCAAAACGCTGGTTTTTGCTATTGGGCTCTATTGAATAATGAATGTTTTGAATTTTCTCCAAAAGTAAAGTAGTTGCAAACTCATCCTTTTAGAGACTTGTTTGGGCTCATGAGAGGAGTAGAAAAACATCAAAAATTTCAGTCCTGCACGATTCTACCAAGAAATGTGTGTTCATTCAAACCGCTGGTTTTTGATATTTTGGGCCCTATTGAATAATGAATGTTTTGAATTTTCTCCAAAAGTAAAGTAGTTGCAAACTCATCCTTTTAGAAACTTGTTTGGGCTGTTGAGAGGAGTAAAAAACCATCAAAAATTTCAATCCTGCATGATTCTACCAAGAAATGTGATTCTTCATTCAAAACCTGATTTTTGCTATTGGGCTCTATTGAATAATGAATGTTTTGGATTTTCTCCAAAAGTAAAGTAGTTGCAAACTCATGCTTTTAGAGACTTGTTTGGGCTCATGAGAGGAGTAGAAAAACATCAAAAATTTCAGTCCTGCATGATTCTACCAAGAAATGTGTGTTCATTGAAACCGCTGGTTTTTGATAGTTTGGGCCCTATTGAATAATGAATGTTTTGAATTTTCTCCAAAAGTAAAGTAGTTGCAAACTCATCCTTTTAGAAACTTGTTTGGGCTGTTGAGAGTAGTAAAAAACCATCAAAAATTTCAATCCTGCATGATTCTACCAAGAAATGTGATTCTTCATTCAAAACGCTGGTTTTTGCTATTGGGCTCTATTGAATAATGAATGTTTTGAATTTTCTCCAAAAGTAAAGTAGTTGCAAACTCATGCTTTTAGAGACTTGTTTGGGCTCATGAGAGGAGTAGAAAAACATCAAAAATTTCAGTCCTGCATGATTCTACCAAGAAATGTGTGTTCATTGAAACCGCTGGTTTTTGATAGTTTGGGCCCTATTGAATAATGAATGTTTTGAATTTTCTCCAAAAGTAAAGTAGTTGCAAACTCATCCTTTTAGAAACTTGTTTGGGCTGTTGAGAGGAGTAAAAAACCATCAAAAATTTCAATCCTGCATGATTTTACCAAGAAATGTGATTCTTCATTCAAAACCTGATTTTTGCTATTGGGCTCTATTGAATAATGAATGTTTTGAATATTCTCCAAAAGTAAAGTAGTTGCAAACTCATGCTTTTAGAGACTTGTTTGGGCTCATGAGAGGAGTAGAAAAACATCAAAAATTTCAGTCCTACATGATTCTACCAAGAAATGTGTGTTCATTGAAACCGCTGGTTTTTTATAGTTTGGGCCCTATTGAATAATGAATGTTTTGAATTTTCTCCAAAAGTAAAGTAGTTGCAAACTCATCCTTTTAGAAACTTGTTTGGGCTGTTGAGAGGAGTAAAAAAACATCAAAAATTTCAATCCTGCATGATTCTACCAAGAAATATGATTCTTCATTCAAAACCTGATTTTTGCTATTGGGCTCTATTGAATAATGAATGTTTTGAATTTTCTCCAAAAGTAAAGTAGTTGCAAACTCATGCTTTTAGAGACTTGTTTGGGCTCATGAGAGAAGTAGAAAAACATCAAAAATTTCAGTCCTGCATGATTCTACCAAGAAATGTGTGTTCATTGAAACCGCTGGTTTTTGATAGTTTGGGCCCTATTGAATAATGAATGTTTTGAATTTTCTCCAAAAGTAAAGTAGTTGCAAACTCATCCTTTTAGAAACTTGTTTGGGCTGTTGAGAGGAGTAAAAAACCATCAAAAATTTCAATCCTGCATGATTTTACCAAGAAATGTGGTTCTTCATTCAAAACCTGATTTTTGCTATTGGGCTCTATTGAATAATGAATGTTTTGAATTTTCTCCAAAAGTAAAGTAGTTGCAAACTCATGCTTTTAGAGACTTGTTTGGGCTCATGAGAGGAGTAGAAAAACATCAAAAATTTCAGTCCTGCATGATTCTACCAAGAAATGTGTGTTCATTGAAACCGTTGGTTTTTGATAGTTTGGGCCCTATTGAATAATGAATGTTTTGAATTTTCTCCAAAAGTAAAGTAGTTGCAAACTCATCCTTTTAGAAACTTGTTTGGGCTGTTGAGAGGAGTAAAAAACCATCAAAAATTTCAATCCTGCATGATTCTACCAAGAAATGTGATTCTTCATTCAAAACCTGATTTTTGCTATTGGGCTCTATTGAATAATGAATGTTTTGAATTTTCTCCAAAAGTAAAGTAGTTGCAAACTCATGCTTTTAGAGACTTGTTTGGGCTCATGAGAGGAGTAGAAAAACATCAAAAATTTCAGTCCTGCATGATTCTACCAAGAAATGTGTGTTCATTGAAACCGCTGGTTTTTGATAGTTTGGGCCCTATTGAATAATGAATGTTTTGAATTTTCTCCAAAAGTAAAGTAGTTGCAAACTCATCCTTTTAGAAACTTGTTTGGGCTGTTGAGAGGAGTAAAAAACCATCAAAAATTTCAATCCTGCATGATGTTACCAAGAAATGTGATTCTTCATTCAAAACCTGATTTTTGCTATTGGGCTCTATTGAATAGTGAATGTTTTGAATTTTCTCCAAAAGTAAAGTAGTTGCAAACTCATGCTTTTAGAGACTTGTTTGGGCTCATGAGAGGAGTAGAAAAACATCAAAAATTTCAGTCCTGCATGATTCTATCAAGAAATGTGTGTTCATTGAAACCGCTGGTTTTTGATAGTTTGGGCCCTATTGAATAATGAATGTTTTGAATTTTCTCCAAAAGTAAAGTAGTTGCAAACTCATCCTTTTAGAAACTTGTTTGGGCTGTTGAGAGGAGTAAAAAACCATCAAAAATTTCAATCCTGCATGATTTTACCAAGAAATGTGATTCTTCATTCAAAACGCTGGTTTTTGCTATTGGGCTCTATTGAATAATGAATGTTTTGAATTTTCTCCAAAAGTAAAGTAGTTGCAAACTCATCCTTTTAGAAACTTGTTTGGGCTGTTGAGAGGAGTAAAAATCCATCAAAAATTTCAATCCTGCATGATTCTACCAAGAAATGTGATTCTTCATTCAAAACGCTGGTTTTTGCTATTGGGCTCTTTTGAGTAATGAATGTTTTGAATTTTCTCCAAAAGTAAAGTAGTTGCAAACTCATGCTTTTAGAGACTTGTTTGGGCTCATGAGAGGAGTACAAAAACATCAAAAATTTCAGTCCTGCATGATTCTACCAAGAAATGTGTGTTCATTCAAACCGCTGGTTTTTGATAGTTTGGGCCCTATTGAATAATGAATGTTTTGAATTTTCTCCAAAAGTAAAGTAGTTGCAAACTCATCCTTTTAGAAACTTGTTTGGGCTGTTGAGAGGAGTAAAAAACCATCAAAATTTTCAATCCTGCATGATTTTACCAAGAAATGTGATTCTTCATTCAAAACCTGATTTTTGCTATTGGGCTCTATTGAATAGTGAATGTTTTGAATTTTCTCCAAAAGTAAAGTAGTTGCAAACTCATGCTTTTAGAGATTTGTTTGGGCTCATGAGAGGAGTAGAAAAACATCAAAAATTTCAGTCCTGCATTATTCTACCAAGAAATGTGTGTTCATTGAAACCGCTGGTTTTTGATAGTTTGGGCCCTATTGAATAATGAATGTTTTGAATTTTCTCCAAAAGTAAAGTAGTTGCAAACTCATCCTTTTAGAAACTTGTTTGGGCTGTTGAGAGGAGTAAAAAACCATCAAAAATTTCAATCCTGCATGATTCTACCAAGAAATGTGATTCTTCATTCAAAACCTGATTTTTGCTATTGGGCTCTATTGAATAATGAATGTTTTGAATTTTCTCCAAAAGTAAAGTAGTTGCAAACTCATGCTTTTAGAGACTTGTTTGGGCTCATGAGAGGAGTAGAAAAACATCAAAAATTTCAGTCCTGCATGATTCTACCAAGAAATGTGTGTTCATTGAAACCGCTGGTTTTTGATAGTTTGGGCCCTATTGAATAATGAATGTTTTGAATTTTCTCCAAAAGTAAAGTAGTTGCAAACTCATCCTTTTAGAAACTTGTTTGGGCTGTTGAGAGGAGTAAAAAACCATCAAAAATTTCAATCCTGCATGATTCTACCAAGAAATGTGATTCTTCATTCAAAATGCTGGTTTTTGCTATTGGGCTCTTTTGAGTAATGAATGTTTTGAATTTTCTCCAAAAGTAAAGTAGTTGCAAACGCATGCTTTTAGAGACTTGTTTGGGCTCATGAGAGGAGTAGAAAAACATAAAAAATTTCAGTCCTGCATGATTCTACCAAGAAATGTGTGTTCATTCAAACCGCTGGTTTTTGATAGTTTGGGCCCTATTGAATAATGAATGTTTTGAATTTTCTCCAAAAGTAAAGTAGTTGCAAACTCATCCTTTTAGAAACTTGTTTGGGCTGTTGAGAGGAGTAAAAAACCATCAAAAATTTCAATCCTGCATGATTTTACCAAGAAATGTGATTCTTCATTCAAAACCTGATTTTTGCTATTGGGCTCTATTGAATAATGAATGTTTTGAATTTTCTCCAAAAGTAAAGTAGTTGCAAACTCATGCTTTTAGAGACTTGTTTGGGCTCATGAGAGGAGTAGAAAAACATCAAAAATTTCAGTCCTGCATGATTCTACCAAGAAATGTGTGTTCATTGAAACCGCTGGTTTTTGATAGTTTGGGCCCTATTGAATAATGAATGTTTTGAATTTTCTCCAAAAGTAAAGTAGTTACAAACTCATCCTTTTAGAAACTTGTTTGGGCTGTTGAGAGGAGTAAAAAACCATCAAAAATTTCAATCCTGCATGATTCTACCAAGAAATGTGATTCTTCATTCAAAACGCTGGTTTTTGCTATTGGGCTCTATTGAATAATGAATGTTTTGAATTTTCTCCAAAAGTAAAGTAGTTGCAAACTCATGCTTTTAGAGACTTGTTTGGGCTCATGAGAGGAGTAGAAAAACATCAAAAATTTCAGTCCTGCATGATTCTACCAAGAAATGTGTGTTCATTGAAACCGCTGGTTTTTGATAGTTTAGGCCCTATTGAATAATGAATGTTTTGAATTTTCTCCAAAAGTAAAGTAGTTGCAAACTCATCCTTTTAGAAACTTGTTTGGGCTGTTGAGAGGAGTAAAAAACCATCAAAAATTTCAATCCTGCATGATTTTACCAAGAAATGTGATTCTTCATTCAACACCTGATTTTTGCTATTGGGCTCTATTGAATAGTGAATGTTTTGAATTTTCTCCAAAAGTAAAGTAGTTGCAAACTCATGCTTTTAGAGACTTGTTTGGGCTCATGAGAGGAGTAGTAAAACATCAAAAATTTCAGTCCTGCACGATTCTACCAAGAAATGTGTGTTCATTGAAACCGCTGGTTTTTGATAGTTTGGGCCCTATTGAATAATGAATGTTTTGAATTTTCTCCAAAAGTAAAGTAGTTGCAAACTCATCCTTTTAGAAACTTGTTTGGGCTGTTGAGAGGAGTAAAAAACCATCAAAAATTTCAATCCTGCATGATTTTACCAAGAAATGTGATTCTTCATTCAAAACCTGATTTTTGCTATTGGGCTCTATTGAATAGTGAATGTTTTGAATTTTCTCCAAAAGTAAAGTAGTTGCAAACTCATGCTTTTAGAGACTTGTTTGGGCTCATGAGAGGAGTAGAAAAACATCAAAAATTTCAGTCCTGCATGATTCTACCAAGAAATGTGTGTTCATTGAAACCGCTGGTTTTTGATAGTTTGGGCCCTATTGAATAATGAATGTTTTGAATTTTCTCCAAAAGTAAAGTAGTTGCAAACTCATCCTTTTAGAAACTTGTTTGGGCTGTTGAGAGGAGTAAAAAACCATCAAAAATTTCAATCCTGCATGATTTTACCAAGAAATGTGATTCTTCATTCAAAACCTGATTTTTGCTATTGGGCTCTATTGAATAATGAATGTTTTGAATATTCTCCAAAAGTAAAGTAGTTGCAAACTCATGCTTTTAGAGACTTGTTTGGGCTCATGAGAGGAGTAGAAAAACATCAAAAATTTCAGTCCTACATGATTCTACCAAGAAATGTGTGTTCATTGAAACCGCTGGTTTTTTATAGTTTGGGCCCTATTGAATAATGAATGTTTTGAATTTTCTCCAAAAGTAAAGTAGTTGCAAACTCATCCTTTTAGAAACTTGTTTGGGCTGTTGAGAGGAGTAAAAAACCATCAAAAATTTCAATCCTGCATGATTCTACCAAGAAATGTGATTCTTCATTCAAAACCTGATTTTTGCTATTGGGCTCTATTGAATAATGAATGTTTTGAATTTTCTCCAAAAGTAAAGTAGTTGCAAACTCATGCTTTTAGAGACTTGTTTGGGCTCATGAGAGAAGTAGAAAAACATCAAAAATTTCAGTCCTGCATGATTCTACCAAGAAATGTGTGTTCATTGAAACCGCTGGTTTTTGATAGTTTGGGCCCTATTGAATAATGAATGTTTTGAATTTTCTCCAAAAGTAAAGTAGTTGCAAACTCATCCTTTTAGAAACTTGTTTGGGCTGTTGAGAGGAGTAAAAAACCATCAAAAATTTCAATCCTGCATGATTTTACCAAGAAATGTGGTTCTTCATTCAAAACCTGATTTTTGCTATTGGGCTCTATTGAATAATGAATGTTTTGAATTTTCTCCAAAAGTAAAGTAGTTGCAAACTCATGCTTTTAGAGACTTGTTTGGGCTCATGAGAGGAGTAGAAAAACATCAAAAATTTCAGTCCTGCATGATTCTACCAAGAAATGTGTGTTCATTGAAACCGCTGGATTTTGATAGTTTGGGCCCTATTGAATAATGAATGTTTTGAATTTTCTCCAAAAGTAAAGTAGTTGCAAACTCATCCTTTTAGAAACTTGTTTGGGCTGTTGAGAGGAGTAAAAAAACCATCAAAAATTTCAATCCTGCATGATTCTACCAAGAAATGTGATTCTTCATTCAAAACGCTGGTTTTTGCTATTGGGCTCTTTTGAGTAATGAATGTTTTGAATTTTCTCCAAAAGTAAAGTAGTTGCAAACGCATGCTTTTAGAGACTTGTTTGGGCTCATGAGAGGAGTAGAAAAACATAAAAAATTTCAGTCCTGCATGATTCTACCAAGAAATGTGTGTTCATTCAAACCGCTGGTTTTTGATAGTTTGGGCCCTATTGAATAATGAATGTTTTGAATTTTCTCCAAAAGTAAAGTAGTTGCAAACTCATCCTTTTAGAAACTTGTTTGGGCTGTTGAGAGGAGTAAAAAACCATCAAAAATTTCAATCCTGCATGATTTTACCAAGAAATGTGATTCTTCATTCAAAACCTGATTTTTGCTATTGGGCTCTATTGAATAATGAATGTTTTGAATTTTCTCCAAAAGTAAAGTAGTTGCAAACTCATGCTTTTAGAGACTTGTTTGGGCTCATGAGAGGAGTAGAAAAACATCAAAAATTTCAGTCCTGCATGATTCTACCAAGAAATGTGTGTTCATTCAAACCGCTGGTTTTTGATAGTTTGGGCCCTATTGAATAATGAATGTTTTGAATTTTCTCCAAAAGTAAAGTAGTTGCAAACTCATCCTTTTAGAAACTTGTTTGGGCTGTTGAGAGGAGTAAAAAACCATCAATAATTTCAATCCTGCATGATTTTACCAAGAAATGTGATTCTTCATTCAAAACCTGATTTTTGCTATTGGGCTCTATTGAATAATGAATGTTTTGAATTTTCTCCAAAAGTAAAGTAGTTGCAAACTCATGCTTTTAGAGACTTGTTTGGGCTCATGAGAGGAGTAGAAAAACATCAAAAATTTCAGTCCTGCATGATTCTACCAAGAAATGTGTGTTCATTGAAACCGCTGGTTTTTGATAGTTTGGGCCCTATTGAATAATGAATGTTTTGAATTTTCTCCAAAAGTAAAGTAGTTGCAAACTCATCCTTTTAGAAACTTGTTTGGGCTGTTGAGAGGAGTAAAAAACCATCAAAAATTTCAATCCTGCATGATTCTACCAAGGAATGTGATTCTTCATTCAAAACCTGATTTTTGCTATTGGGCTCTATTGAATAATGAATGTTTTGAATTTTCTCCAAAAGTAAAGTAGTTGCAAACTCATGCTTTTAGAGACTTGTTTGGGCTCATGAGAGGAGTAGAAAAACATCAAAAATTTCAGTCCTGCATGATTTTACCAAGAAATGTGTGTTCATTGAAACCGCTGGTTTTTGATAGTTTGGGCCCTATTGAATAATGAATGTTTTGAATTTTCTCCAAAAGTAAAGTAGTTGCAAACTCATCCTTTTAGAAACTTGTTTGGGCTGTTGAGAGGAGTAAAAAACCATCAAAAATTTCAATCCTGCATGATTCTACCAAGAAATGTGATTCTTCATTCAAAACGCTGGTTTTTGCTATTGGGCTCTTTTGAGTAATGAATGTTTTGAATTTTCTCCAAAAGTAAAGTAGTTGCAAACTCATGCTTTTAGAGACTTGTTTGGGCTCATGAGAGGAGTAGAAAAACATCAAAAATTTCAGTCCTGCATGATTCTACCAAGAAATGTGTGTTCATTGAAACCGCTGGTTTTTGATAGTTTGGGCCCTATTGAATAATGAATGTTTTGAATTTTCTCCAAAAGTAAAGTAGTTACAAACTTATCCTTTTAGAAACTTGTTTGGGCTGTTGAGAGGAGTAAAAAACCATCAAAAATTTCAATCCTGCATGATTCTACAAAGAAATGTGATTCTTCATTCAAAACCTGATTTTTGCTATTGAGCTCTATTGAATAATGAATGTTTTGAATTTTCTCCAAAAGTAAAGTAGTTGCAAACTCATGCTTTTAGAGACTTGTTTGGGCTCATGAGAGGAGTAGAAAAACATCAAAAATTTCAGTCCTGCATGATTCTACCAAGAAATGTGTGTTCATTGAAACCGCTGGTTTTTGATAGTTTGGGCCCTATTGAATAATGAATGTTTTGAATTTTCTCCAAAAGTAAAGTAGTTGCAAACTCATCCTTTTAGAAACTTGTTTGGGCTGTTGAGAGGAGTAAAAAACCATCAAAAATTTCAATCCTGCATGATTCTACCAAGAAATGTGATTCTTCATTCAAAACGCTGGTTTTTGCTATTGGGCTCTTTTGAGTAATGAATGTTTTGAATTTTCTCCAAAAGTAAAGTAGTTGCAAACTCATGCTTTTAGAGACTTGTTTGGGCTCATGAGAGGAGTAGAAAAACATCAAAAATTTCAGTCCTGCATGATTCTACCAAGAAATGTGTGTTCATTCAAACCTCTGGTTTTTGATAGTTTGGGCCCTATTGAATAATGAATGTTTTGAATTTTCTCCAAAAGTAAAGTAGTTGCAAACTCATCCTTTTAGAAACTTGTTTGGGCTGTTGAGAGGAGTAAAAAACCATCAAAAATTTCAATCCTGCATGATTCTACCAAGAAATGTGATTCTTCATTCAAAACCTGATTTTTGCTATTGGGCTCTATTGAATAATGAATGTTTTGAATTTTCTCCAAAAGTAAAGTAGTTGCAAACTCATGCTTTTAGAGACTTGTTTGGGCTCATGAGAGGAGTAGAAAAACATCAAAAATTTCAGTCCTGCATGATTCTACCAAGAAATGTGTGTTCATTGAAACCGCTGGTTTTTGATAGTTTGGGCCCTATTGAATAATGAATGTTTTGAATTTTCTCCAAAAGTAAAGTAGTTACAAACTCATCCTTTTAGAAACTTGTTTGGGCTGTTGAGAGGAGTAAAAAACCATCAAAAATTTCAATCCTGCATGATTCTACCAAGAAATGTGATTCTTCATTCAAAACGCTGGTTTTTGCTATTGGGCTCTATTGAATAATGAATGTTTTGAATTTTCTCCAAAAGTAAAGTAGTTGCAAACTCATGCTTTTAGAGACTTGTTTGGGCTCATGAGAGGAGTAGAAAAACATCAAAAATTTCAGTCCTGCATGATTCTACCAAGAAATGTGTGTTCATTGAAACCGCTGGTTTTTGATAGTTTAGGCCCTATTGAATAATGAATGTTTTGAATTTTCTCCAAAAGTAAAGTAGTTGCAAACTCATCCTTTTAGAAACTTGTTTGGGCTGTTGAGAGGAGTAAAAAACCATCAAAAATTTCAATCCTGCATGATTTTACCAAGAAATGTGATTCTTCATTCAACACCTGATTTTTGCTATTGGGCTCTATTGAATAGTGAATGTTTTGAATTTTCTCCAAAAGTAAAGTAGTTGCAAACTCATGCTTTTAGAGACTTGTTTGGGCTCATGAGAGGAGTAGAAAAACATCAAAAATTTCAGTCCTGCATGATTCTACCAAGAAATGTGTGTTCATTGAAACCGCTGGTTTTTGATAGTTTGGGCCCTATTGAATAATGAATGTTTTGAATTTTCTCCAAAAGTAAAGTAGTTGCAAACTCATCCTTTTAGAAACTTGTTTGGGCTGTTGAGAGGAGTAAAAAACCATCAAAAATTTCAATCCTGCATGATTTTACCAAGAAATGTGATTCTTCATTCAAAACCTGATTTTTGCTATTGGGCTCTATTGAATAATGAATGTTTTGAATATTCTCCAAAAGTAAAGTAGTTGCAAACTCATGCTTTTAGAGACTTGTTTGGGCTCATGAGAGGAGTAGAAAAACATCAAAAATTTCAGTCCTACATGATTCTACCAAGAAATGTGTGTTCATTGAAACCGCTGGTTTTTTATAGTTTGGGCCCTATTGAATAATGAATGTTTTGAATTTTCTCCAAAAGTAAAGTAGTTGCAAACTCATCCTTTTAGAAACTTGTTTGGGCTGTTGAGAGGAGTAAAAAACCATCAAAAATTTCAATCCTGCATGATTCTACCAAGAAATGTGATTCTTCATTCAAAACCTGATTTTTGCTATTGGGCTCTATTGAATAATGAATGTTTTGAATTTTCTCCAAAAGTAAAGTAGTTGCAAACTCATGCTTTTAGAGACTTGTTTGGGCTCATGAGAGAAGTAGAAAAACATCAAAAATTTCAGTCCTGCATGATTCTACCAAGAAATGTGTGTTCATTGAAACCGCTGGTTTTTGATAGTTTGGGCCCTATTGAATAATGAATGTTTTGAATTTTCTCCAAAAGTAAAGTAGTTGCAAACTCATCCTTTTAGAAACTTGTTTGGGCTGTTGAGAGGAGTAAAAAACCATCAAAAATTTCAATCCTGCATGATTTTACCAAGAAATGTGGTTCTTCATTCAAAACCTGATTTTTGCTATTGGGCTCTATTGAATAATGAATGTTTTGAATTTTCTCCAAAAGTAAAGTAGTTGCAAACTCATGCTTTTAGAGACTTGTTTGGGCTCATGAGAGGAGTAGAAAAACATCAAAAATTTCAGTCCTGCATGATTCTACCAAGAAATGTGTGTTCATTGAAACCGCTGGATTTTGATAGTTTGGGCCCTATTGAATAATGAATGTTTTGAATTTTCTCCAAAAGTAAAGTAGTTGCAAACTCATCCTTTTAGAAACTTGTTTGGGCTGTTGAGAGGAGTAAAAAACCATCAAAAATTTCAATCCTGCATGATTCTACCAAGAAATGTGATTCTTCATTCAAAACGCTGGTTTTTGCTATTGGGCTCTTTTGAGTAATGAATGTTTTGAATTTTCTCCAAAAGTAAAGTAGTTGCAAACGCATGCTTTTAGAGACTTGTTTGGGCTCATGAGAGGAGTAGAAAAACATAAAAAATTTCAGTCCTGCATGATTCTACCAAGAAATGTGTGTTCATTCAAACCGCTGGTTTTTGATAGTTTGGGCCCTATTGAATAATGAATGTTTTGAATTTTCTCCAAAAGTAAAGTAGTTGCAAACTCATCCTTTTAGAAACTTGTTTGGGCTGTTGAGAGGAGTAAAAAACCATCAAAAATTTCAATCCTGCATGATTTTACCAAGAAATGTGATTCTTCATTCAAAACCTGATTTTTGCTATTGGGCTCTATTGAATAATGAATGTTTTGAATTTTCTCCAAAAGTAAAGTAGTTGCAAACTCATGCTTTTAGAGACTTGTTTGGGCTCATGAGAGGAGTAGAAAAACATCAAAAATTTCAGTCCTGCATGATTCTACCAAGAAATGTGTGTTCATTCAAACCGCTGGTTTTTGATAGTTTGGGCCCTATTGAATAATGAATGTTTTGAATTTTCTCCAAAAGTAAAGTAGTTGCAAACTCATCCTTTTAGAAACTTGTTTGGGCTGTTGAGAGGAGTAAAAAACCATCAATAATTTCAATCCTGCATGATTTTACCAAGAAATGTGATTCTTCATTCAAAACCTGATTTTTGCTATTGGGCTCTATTGAATAATGAATGTTTTGAATTTTCTCCAAAAGTAAAGTAGTTGCAAACTCATGCTTTTAGAGACTTGTTTGGGCTCATGAGAGGAGTAGAAAAACATCAAAAATTTCAGTCCTGCATGATTCTACCAAGAAATGTGTGTTCATTGAAACCGCTGGTTTTTGATAGTTTGGGCCCTATTGAATAATGAATGTTTTGAATTTTCTCCAAAAGTAAAGTAGTTGCAAACTCATCCTTTTAGAAACTTGTTTGGGCTGTTGAGAGGAGTAAAAAACCATCAAAAATTTCAATCCTGCATGATTCTACCAAGGAATGTGATTCTTCATTCAAAACCTGATTTTTGCTATTGGGCTCTATTGAATAATGAATGTTTTGAATTTTCTCCAAAAGTAAAGTAGTTGCAAACTCATGCTTTTAGAGACTTGTTTGGGCTCATGAGAGGAGTAGAAAAACATCAAAAATTTCAGTCCTGCATGATTTTACCAAGAAATGTGTGTTCATTGAAACCGCTGGTTTTTGATAGTTTGGGCCCTATTGAATAATGAATGTTTTGAATTTTCTCCAAAAGTAAAGTAGTTGCAAACTCATCCTTTTAGAAACTTGTTTGGGCTGTTGAGAGGAGTAAAAAACCATCAAAAATTTCAATCCTGCATGATTCTACCAAGAAATGTGATTCTTCATTCAAAACGCTGGTTTTTGCTATTGGGCTCTTTTGAGTAATGAATGTTTTGAATTTTCTCCAAAAGTAAAGTAGTTGCAAACTCATGCTTTTAGAGACTTGTTTGGGCTCATGAGAGGAGTAGAAAAACATCAAAAATTTCAGTCCTGCATGATTCTACCAAGAAATGTGTGTTCATTGAAACCGCTGGTTTTTGATAGTTTGGGCCCTATTGAATAATGAATGTTTTGAATTTTCTCCAAAAGTAAAGTAGTTACAAACTCATCCTTTTAGAAACTTGTTTGGGCTGTTGAGAGGAGTAAAAAACCATCAAAAATTTCAATCCTGCATGATTCTACAAAGAAATGTGATTCTTCATTCAAAACCTGATTTTTGCTATTGAGCTCTATTGAATAATGAATGTTTTGAATTTTCTCCAAAAGTAAAGTAGTTGCAAACTCATGCTTTTAGAGACTTGTTTGGGCTCATGAGAGGAGTAGAAAAACATCAAAAATTTCAGTCCTGCATGATTCTACCAAGAAATGTGTGTTCATTGAAACCGCTGGTTTTTGATAGTTTGGGCCCTATTGAATAATGAATGTTTTGAATTTTCTCCAAAAGTAAAGTAGTTGCAAACTCATCCTTTTAGAAACTTGTTTGGGCTGTTGAGAGGAGTAAAAAACCATCAAAAATTTCAATCCTGCATGATTCTACCAAGAAATGTGATTCTTCATTCAAAACGCTGGTTTTTGCTATTGGGCTCTTTTGAGTAATGAATGTTTTGAATTTTCTCCAAAAGTAAAGTAGTTGCAAACTCATGCTTTTAGAGACTTGTTTGGGCTCATGAGAGGAGTAGAAAAACATCAAAAATTTCAGTCCTGCATGATTCTACCAAGAAATGTGTGTTCATTCAAACCTCTGGTTTTTGATAGTTTGGGCCCTATTGAATAATGAATGTTTTGAATTTTCTCCAAAAGTAAAGTAGTTGCAAACTCATCCTTTTAGAAACTTGTTTGGGCTGTTGAGAGGAGTAAAAAACCATCAAAAATTTCAATCCTGCATGATTCTACCAAGAAATGTGATTCTTCATTCAAAACCTGATTTTTGCTATTGGGCTCTATTGAATAATGAATGTTTTGAATTTTCTCCAAAAGTAAAGTAGTTGCAAACTCATGCTTTTAGAGACTTGTTTGGGCTCATGAGAGGAGTAGAAAAACATCAAAAATTTCAGTCCTGCATGATTCTACCAAGAAATGTGTGTTCATTGAAACCGCTGGATTTTGATAGTTTGGGCCCTATTGAATAATGAATGTTTTGAATTTTCTCCAAAAGTAAAGTAGTTGCAAACTCATCCTTTTAGAAACTTGTTTGGGCTGTTGAGAGGAGTAAAAAACCATCAAAAATTTCAATCCTGCATGATTCTACCAAGAAATGTGATTCTTCATTCAAAACGCTGGTTTTTGCTATTGGGCTCTTTTGAGTAATGAATGTTTTGAATTTTCTCCAAAAGTAAAGTAGTTGCAAACGCATGCTTTTAGAGACTTGTTTGGGCTCATGAGAGGAGTAGAAAAACATCAAAAATTTCAGTCCTGCATGATTCTACCAAGAAATGTGTGTTCATTCAAACCGCTGGTTTTTGATAGTTTGGGCCCTATTGAATAATGAATGTTTTGAATTTTCTCCAAAAGTAAAGTAGTTGCAAACTCATCCTTTTAGAAACTTGTTTGGGCTGTTGAGAGGAGTAAAAAACCATCAATAATTTCAATCCTGCATGATTTTACCAAGAAATGTGATTCTTCATTCAAAACCTGATTTTTGCTATTGGGCTCTATTGAATAATGAATGTTTTGAATTTTCTCCAAAAGTAAAGTAGTTGCAAACTCATGCTTTTAGAGACTTGTTTGGGCTCATGAGAGGAGTAGAAAAACATCAAAAATTTCAGTCCTGCATGATTCTACCAAGAAATGTGTGTTCATTGAAACCGCTGGTTTTTGATAGTTTGGGCCCTATTGAATAATGAATGTTTTGAATTTTCTCCAAAAGTAAAGTAGTTGCAAACTCATCCTTTTAGAAACTTGTTTGGGCTGTTGAGAGGAGTAAAAAACCATCAAAAATTTCAATCCTGCATGATTCTACCAAGGAATGTGATTCTTCATTCAAAACCTGATTTTTGCTATTGGGCTCTATTGAATAATGAATGTTTTGAATTTTCTCCAAAAGTAAAGTAGTTGCAAACTCATGCTTTTAGAGACTTGTTTGGGCTCATGAGAGGAGTAGAAAAACATCAAAAATTTCAGTCCTGCATGATTTTACCAAGAAATGTGTGTTCATTCAAACCGCTGTTTTTTGATAGTTTGGGCCCTATTGAATAATGAATGTTTTGAATTTTCTCCAAAAGTAAAGTAGTTGCAAACTCATCCTTTTAGAAACTTGTTTGGGCTGTTGAGAGGAGTAAAAAACCATCAAAAATTTCAATCCTGCATGATTCTACCAAGAAATGTGATTCTTCATTCAAAACGCTGGTTTTTGCTATTGGGCTCTTTTGAGTAATGAATGTTTTGAATTTTCTCCAAAAGTAAAGTAGTTGCAAACTCATGCTTTTAGAGACTTGTTTGGGCTCATGAGAGGAGTAGAAAAACATCAAAAATTTCAGTCCTGCATGATTCTACCAAGAAATGTGTGTTCATTGAAACCGCTGGTTTTTGATAGTTTGGGCCCTATTGAATAATGAATGTTTTGAATTTTCTCCAAAAGTAAAGTAGTTACAAACTCATCCTTTTAGAAACTTGTTTGGGCTGTTGAGAGGAGTAAAAAACCATCAAAAATTTCAATCCTGCATGATTCTACAAAGAAATGTGATTCTTCATTCAAAACCTGATTTTTGCTATTGAGCTCTATTGAATAATGAATGTTTTGAATTTTCTCCAAAAGTAAAGTAGTTGCAAACTCATGCTTTTAGAGACTTGTTTGGGCTCATGAGAGGAGTAGAAAAACATCAAAAATTTCAGTCCTGCATGATTCTACCAAGAAATGTGTGTTCATTGAAACCGCTGGTTTTTGATAGTTTGGGCCCTATTGAATAATGAATGTTTTGAATTTTCTCCAAAAGTAAAGTAGTTGCAAACTCATCCTTTTAGAAACTTGTTTGGGCTGTTGAGAGGAGTAAAAAACCATCAAAAATTTCAATCCTGCATGATTCTACCAAGAAATGTGATTCTTCATTCAAAACGCTGGTTTTTGCTATTGGGCTCTTTTGAGTAATGAATGTTTTGAATTTTCTCCAAAAGTAAAGTAGTTGCAAACTCATGCTTTTAGAGACTTGTTTGGGCTCATGAGAGGAGTAGAAAAACATCAAAAATTTCAGTCCTGCATGATTCTACCAAGAAATGTGTGTTCATTCAAACCTCTGGTTTTTGATAGTTTGGGCCCTATTGAATAATGAATGTTTTGAATTTTCTCCAAAAGTAAAGTAGTTGCAAACTCATCCTTTTAGAAACTTGTTTGGGCTGTTGAGAGGAGTAAAAAACCATCAAAAATTTCAATCCTGCATGATTCTACCAAGAAATGTGATTCTTCATTCAAAACCTGATTTTTGCTATTGGGCTCTATTGAATAATGAATGTTTTGAATTTTCTCCAAAAGTAAAGTAGTTGCAAACTCATGCTTTTAGAGACTTGTTTGGGCTCATGAGAGGAGTAGAAAAACATCAAAAATTTCAGTCCTGCATGATTCTACCAAGAAATGTGTGTTCATTCAAACCGCTGGTTTTTGATAGTTTGGGCCCTATTGAATAATGAATGTTTTGAATTTTCTCCAAAAGTAAAGTAGTTGCAAACTCATCCTTTTAGAAACTTGTTTGGGCTGTTGAGAGGAGTAAAAAACCATCAAAAATTTCAATCCTGCATGATTTTTCCAAGAAATGTGATTCTTCATTCAAAACCTGATTTTTGCTATTGGGCTCTATTGAATAGTGAATGTTTTGAATTTTCTCCAAAAGTAAAGTAGTTGCAAACTCATGCTTTTAGAGACTTGTTTGGGCTCATGAGAGGAGTAGAAAAACATCAAAAATTTCAGTCCTGCATGATTCTACCAAGAAATGTGTGTTCATTGAAACCGCTGGTTTTTGATAGTTTGGGCCCTATTGAATAATGAATGTTTTGAATTTTCTCCAAAAGTAAAGTAGTTGCAAACTCATCCTTTTAGAAACTTGTTTGGGCTGTTGAGAGTAGTAAAAAACCATCAAAAATTTCAATCCTGCATAATTCTACCAAGAAATGTGATTCTTCATTCAAAACGCTGGTTTTTGCTATTGGGCTCTTTTGAGTAATGAATGTTTTGAATTTTCTCCAAAAGTAAAGTAGTTGCAAACTCATGCTTTTAGAGACTTGTTTGGGCTCATGAGAGGAGTAGAAAAACATCAAAAATTTCAGTCCTGCATGATTCTACCAAGAAATGTGTGTTCATTCAAACCGCTGGTTTTTGATAGTTTGGGCCCTATTGAATAATGAATGTTTTGAATTTTCTCCAAAAGTAAAGTAGTTGCAAACTCATCCTTTTAGAAACTTGTTTGGGCTGTTGAGAGGAGTAAAAAACCATCAAAAATTTCAATCCTGCATGATTCTACCAAGAAATGTGATTCTTCATTCAAAACGCTGGTTTTTGCTATTGGGCTCTATTGAATAATGAATGTTTTGAATTTTCTCCAAAAGTAAAGTAGTTGCAAACTCATCCTTTTAGAGACTTGTTTGGGCTCATGAGAGGAGTAGAAAAACATCAAAAATTTCAGTCCTGCACGATTCTACCAAGAAATGTGTGTTCATTCAAACCGCTGGTTTTTGATATTTTGGGCCCTATTGAATAATGAATGTTTTGAATTTTCTCCAAAAGTAAAGTAGTTGCAAACTCATCCTTTTAGAAACTTGTTTGGGCTGTTGAGAGGAGTAAAAAACCATCAAAAATTTCAATCCTGCATGATTCTACCAAGAAATGTGATTCTTCATTCAAAACCTGATTTTTGCTATTGGGCTCTATTGAATAATGAATGTTTTGAATTTTCTCCAAAAGTAAAGTAGTTGCAAACTCATGCTTTTAGAGACTTGTTTGGGCTCATGAGAGGAGTAGAAAAACATCAAAAATTTCAGTCCTGCATGATTCTACCAAGAAATGTGTGTTCATTGAAACCGCTGGTTTTTGATAGTTTGGGCCCTATTGAATAATGAATGTTTTGAATTTTCTCCAAAAGTAAAGTAGTTGCAAACTCATCCTTTTAGAAACTTGTTTGGGCTGTTGAGAGGAGTAAAAAACCATCAAAAATTTCAATCCTGCATGATTCTACCAAGAAATGTGATTCTTCATTCAAAACGCTGGTTTTTGCTATTGGGCTCTATTGAATAATGAATGTTTTGAATTTTCTCCAAAAGTAAAGTAGTTGCAAACTCATCCTTTTAGAGACTTGTTTGGGCTCATGAGAGGAGTAGAAAAACATCAAAAATTTCAGTCCTGCACGATTCTACCAAGAAATGTGTGTTCATTCAAACCGCTGGTTTTTGATATTTTGGGCCCTATTGAATAATGAATGTTTTGAATTTTCTCCAAAAGTAAAGTAGTTGCAAACTCATCCTTTTAGAAACTTGTTTGGGCTGTTGAGAGGAGTAAAAAACCATCAAAAATTTCAATCCTGCATGATTCTACCAAGAAATGTGATTCTTCATTCAAAACCTGATTTTTGCTATTGGGCTCTATTGAATAATGAATGTTTTGGATTTTCTCCAAAAGTAAAGTAGTTGCAAACTCATGCTTTTAGAGACTTGTTTGGGCTCATGAGAGGAGTAGAAAAACATCAAAAATTTCAGTCCTGCATGATTCTACCAAGAAATGTGTGTTCATTGAAACCGCTGGTTTTTGATAGTTTGGGCCCTATTGAATAATGAATGTTTTGAATTTTCTCCAAAAGTAAAGTAGTTGCAAACTCATCCTTTTAGAAACTTGTTTGGGCTGTTGAGAGTAGTAAAAAACCATCAAAAATTTCAATCCTGCATGATTCTACCAAGAAATGTGATTCTTCATTCAAAACGCTGGTTTTTGCTATTGGGCTCTATTGAATAATGAATGTTTTGAATTTTCTCCAAAAGTAAAGTAGTTGCAAACTCATGCTTTTAGAGACTTGTTTGGGCTCATGAGAGGAGTAGAAAAACATCAAAAATTTCAGTCCTGCATGATTCTACCAAGAAATGTGTGTTCATTGAAACCGCTGGTTTTTGATAGTTTGGGCCCTATTGAATAATGAATGTTTTGAATTTTCTCCAAAAGTAAAGTAGTTGCAAACTCATCCTTTTAGAAACTTGTTTGGGCTGTTGAGAGGAGTAAAAAACCATCAAAAATTTCAATCCTGCATGATTTTACCAAGAAATGTGATTCTTCATTCAAAACCTGATTTTTGCTATTGGGCTCTATTGAATAATGAATGTTTTGAATATTCTCCAAAAGTAAAGTAGTTGCAAACTCATGCTTTTAGAGACTTGTTTGGGCTCATGAGTGGAGTAGAAAAACATCAAAAATTTCAGTCCTACATGATTCTACCAAGAAATGTGTGTTCATTGAAACCGCTGGTTTTTTATAGTTTGGGCCCTATTGAATAATGAATGTTTTGAATTTTCTCCAAAAGTAAAGTAGTTGCAAACTCATCCTTTTAGAAACTTGTTTGGGCTGTTGAGAGGAGTAAAAAACCATCAAAAATTTCAATCCTGCATGATTCTACCAAGAAATGTGATTCTTCATTCAAAACCTGATTTTTGCTATTGGGCTCTATTGAATAATGAATGTTTTGAATTTTCTCCAAAAGTAAAGTAGTTGCAAACTCATGCTTTTAGAGACTTGTTTGGGCTCATGAGAGAAGTAGAAAAACATCAAAAATTTCAGTCCTGCATGATTCTACCAAGAAATGTGTGTTCATTGAAACCGCTGGTTTTTGATAGTTTGGGCCCTATTGAATAATGAATGTTTTGAATTTTCTCCAAAAGTAAAGTAGTTGCAAACTCATCCTTTTAGAAACTTGTTTGGGCTGTTGAGAGGAGTAAAAAACCATCAAAAATTTCAATCCTGCATGATTTTACCAAGAAATGTGGTTCTTCATTCAAAACCTGATTTTTGCTATTGGGCTCTATTGAATAATGAATGTTTTGAATTTTCTCCAAAAGTAAAGTAGTTGCAAACTCATGCTTTTAGAGACTTGTTTGGGCTCATGAGAGGAGTAGAAAAACATCAAAAATTTCAGTCCTGCATGATTCTACCAAGAAATGTGTGTTCATTGAAACCGTTGGTTTTTGATAGTTTGGGCCCTATTGAATAATGAATGTTTTGAATTTTCTCCAAAAGTAAAGTAGTTGCAAACTCATCCTTTTAGAAACTTGTTTGGGCTGTTGAGAGGAGTAAAAAACCATCAAAAATTTCAATCCTGCATGATTCTACCAAGAAATGTGATTCTTCATTCAAAACCTGATTTTTGCTATTGGGCTCTATTGAATAATGAATGTTTTGAATTTTCTCCAAAAGTAAAGTAGTTGCAAACTCATGCTTTTAGAGACTTGTTTGGGCTCATGAGAGGAGTAGAAAAACATCAAAAATTTCAGTCCTGCATGATTCTACCAAGAAATGTGTGTTCATTGAAACCGCTGGTTTTTGATAGTTTGGGCCCTATTGAATAATGAATGTTTTGAATTTTCTCCAAAAGTAAAGTAGTTGCAAACTCATCCTTTTAGAAACTTGTTTGGGCTGTTGAGAGGAGTAAAAAACCATCAAAAATTTCAATCCTGCATGATGTTACCAAGAAATGTGATTCTTCATTCAAAACCTGATTTTTGCTATTGGGCTCTATTGAATAGTGAATGTTTTGAATTTTCTCCAAAAGTAAAGTAGTTGCAAACTCATGCTTTTAGAGACTTGTTTGGGCTCATGAGAGGAGTAGAAAAACATCAAAAATTTCAGTCCTGCATGATTCTATCAAGAAATGTGTGTTCATTGAAACCGCTGGTTTTTGATAGTTTGGGCCCTATTGAATAATGAATGTTTTGAATTTTCTCCAAAAGTAAAGTAGTTGCAAACTCATCCTTTTAGAAACTTGTTTGGGCTGTTGAGAGGAGTAAAAAACCATCAAAAATTTCAATCCTGCATGATTTTACCAAGAAATGTGATTCTTCATTCAAAACGCTGGTTTTTGCTATTGGGCTCTATTGAATAATGAATGTTTTGAATTTTCTCCAAAAGTAAAGTAGTTGCAAACTCATCCTTTTAGAAACTTGTTTGGGCTGTTGAGAGGAGTAAAAATCCATCAAAAATTTCAATCCTGCATGATTCTACCAAGAAATGTGATTCTTCATTCAAAACGCTGGTTTTTGCTATTGGGCTCTTTTGAGTAATGAATGTTTTGAATTTTCTCCAAAAGTAAAGTAGTTGCAAACTCATGCTTTTAGAGACTTGTTTGGGCTCATGAGAGGAGTACAAAAACATCAAAAATTTCAGTCCTGCATGATTCTACCAAGAAATGTGTGTTCATTCAAACCGCTGGTTTTTGATAGTTTGGGCCCTATTGAATAATGAATGTTTTGAATTTTCTCCAAAAGTAAAGTAGTTGCAAACTCATCCTTTTAGAAACTTGTTTGGGCTGTTGAGAGGAGTAAAAAACCATCAAAATTTTCAATCCTGCATGATTTTACCAAGAAATGTGATTCTTCATTCAAAACCTGATTTTTGCTATTGGGCTCTATTGAATAGTGAATGTTTTGAATTTTCTCCAAAAGTAAAGTAGTTGCAAACTCATGCTTTTAGAGACTTGTTTGGGCTCATGAGAGGAGTAGAAAAACATCAAAAATTTCAGTCCTGCATGATTCTACCAAGAAATGTGTGTTCATTGAAACCGCTGGTTTTTGATAGTTTGGGCCCTATTGAATAATGAATGTTTTGAATTTTCTCCAAAAGTAAAGTAGTTGCAAACTCATCCTTTTAGAAACTTGTTTGGGCTGTTGAGAGGAGTAAAAAACCATCAAAAATTTCAATCCTGCATGATTCTACCAAGAAATGTGATTCTTCATTCAAAACCTGATTTTTGCTATTGGGCTCTATTGAATAATGAATGTTTTGAATTTTCTCCAAAAGTAAAGTAGTTGCAAACTCATGCTTTTAGAGACTTGTTTGGGCTCATGAGAGGAGTAGAAAAACATCAAAAATTTCAGTCCTGCATGATTCTACCAAGAAATGTGTGTTCATTGAAACCGCTGGTTTTTGATAGTTTGGGCCCTATTGAATAATGAATGTTTTGAATTTTCTCCAAAAGTAAAGTAGTTGCAAACTCATCCTTTTAGAAACTTGTTTGGGCTGTTGAGAGGAGTAAAAAACCATCAAAAATTTCAATCCTGCATGATTCTACCAAGAAATGTGATTCTTCATTCAAAATGCTGGTTTTTGCTATTGGGCTCTTTTGAGTAATGAATGTTTTGAATTTTCTCCAAAAGTAAAGTAGTTGCAAACGCATGCTTTTAGAGACTTGTTTGGGCTCATGAGAGGAGTAGAAAAACATAAAAAATTTCAGTCCTGCATGATTCTACCAAGAAATGTGTGTTCATTCAAACCGCTGGTTTTTGATAGTTTGGGCCCTATTGAATAATGAATGTTTTGAATTTTCTCCAAAAGTAAAGTAGTTGCAAACTCATCCTTTTAGAAACTTGTTTGGGCTGTTGAGAGGAGTAAAAAACCATCAAAAATTTCAATCCTGCATGATTTTACCAAGAAATGTGATTCTTCATTCAAAACCTGATTTTTGCTATTGGGCTCTATTGAATAATGAATGTTTTGAATTTTCTCCAAAAGTAAAGTAGTTGCAAACTCATGCTTTTAGAGACTTGTTTGGGCTCATGAGAGGAGTAGAAAAACATCAAAAATTTCAGTCCTGCATGATTCTACCAAGAAATGTGTGTTCATTGAAACCGCTGGTTTTTGATAGTTTGGGCCCTATTGAATAATGAATGTTTTGAATTTTCTCCAAAAGTAAAGTAGTTACAAACTCATCCTTTTAGAAACTTGTTTGGGCTGTTGAGAGGAGTAAAAAACCATCAAAAATTTCAATCCTGCATGATTCTACCAAGAAATGTGATTCTTCATTCAAAACGCTGGTTTTTGCTATTGGGCTCTATTGAATAATGAATGTTTTGAATTTTCTCCAAAAGTAAAGTAGTTGCAAACTCATGCTTTTAGAGACTTGTTTGGGCTCATGAGAGGAGTAGAAAAACATCAAAAATTTCAGTCCTGCATGATTCTACCAAGAAATGTGTGTTCATTCAAACCGCTGGTTTTTGATAGTTTAGGCCCTATTGAATAATGAATGTTTTGAATTTTCTCCAAAAGTAAAGTAGTTGCAAACTCATCCTTTTAGAAACTTGTTTGGGCTGTTGAGAGGAGTAAAAAACCATCAAAAATTTCAATCCTGCATGATTTTACCAAGAAATGTGATTCTTCATTCAACACCTGATTTTTGCTATTGGGCTCTATTGAATAGTGAATGTTTTGAATTTTCTCCAAAAGTAAAGTAGTTGCAAACTCATGCTTTTAGAGACTTGTTTGGGCTCATGAGAGGAGTAGTAAAACATCAAAAATTTCAGTCCTGCATGATTCTACCAAGAAATGTGTGTTCATTGAAACCGCTGGTTTTTGATAGTTTGGGCCCTATTGAATAATGAATGTTTTGAATTTTCTCCAAAAGTAAAGTAGTTGCAAACTCATCCTTTTAGAAACTTGTTTGGGCTGTTGAGAGGAGTAAAAAACCATCAAAAATTTCAATCCTGCATGATTTTACCAAGAAATGTGATTCTTCATTCAAAACCTGATTTTTGCTATTGGGCTCTATTGAATAGTGAATGTTTTGAATTTTCTCCAAAAGTAAAGTAGTTGCAAACTCATGCTTTTAGAGACTTGTTTGGGCTCATGAGAGGAGTAGAAAAACATCAAAAATTTCAGTCCTGCATGATTCTACCAAGAAATGTGTGTTCATTGAAACCGCTGGTTTTTGATAGTTTGGGCCCTATTGAATAATGAATGTTTTGAATTTTCTCCAAAAGTAAAGTAGTTGCAAACTCATCCTTTTAGAAACTTGTTTGGGCTGTTGAGAGGAGTAAAAAACCATCAAAAATTTCAATCCTGCATGATTTTACCAAGAAATGTGATTCTTCATTCAAAACCTGATTTTTGCTATTGGGCTCTATTGAATAATGAATGTTTTGAATATTCTCCAAAAGTAAAGTAGTTGCAAACTCATGCTTTTAGAGACTTGTTTGGGCTCATGAGAGGAGTAGAAAAACATCAAAAATTTCAGTCCTACATGATTCTACCAAGAAATGTGTGTTCATTGAAACCGCTGGTTTTTTATAGTTTGGGCCCTATTGAATAATGAATGTTTTGAATTTTCTCCAAAAGTAAAGTAGTTGCAAACTCATCCTTTTAGAAACTTGTTTGGGCTGTTGAGAGGAGTAAAAAACCATCAAAAATTTCAATCCTGCATGATTCTACCAAGAAATGTGATTCTTCATTCAAAACCTGATTTTTGCTATTGGGCTCTATTGAATAATGAATGTTTTGAATTTTCTCCAAAAGTAAAGTAGTTGCAAACTCATGCTTTTAGAGACTTGTTTGGGCTCATGAGAGAAGTAGAAAAACATCAAAAATTTCAGTCCTGCATGATTCTACCAAGAAATGTGTGTTCATTGAAACCGCTGGTTTTTGATAGTTTGGGCCCTATTGAATAATGAATGTTTTGAATTTTCTCCAAAAGTAAAGTAGTTGCAAACTCATCCTTTAAGAAACTTGTTTGGGCTGTTGAGAGGAGTAAAAAACCATCAAAAATTTCAATCCTGCATGATTTTACCAAGAAATGTGGTTCTTCATTCAAAACCTGATTTTTGCTATTGGGCTCTATTGAATAATGAATGTTTTGAATTTTCTCCAAAAGTAAAGTAGTTGCAAACTCATGCTTTTAGAGACTTGTTTGGGCTCATGAGAGGAGTAGAAAAACATCAAAAATTTCAGTCCTGCATGATTCTACCAAGAAATGTGTGTTCATTGAAACCGTTGGTTTTTGATAGTTTGGGCCCTATTGAATAATGAATGTTTTGAATTTTCTCCAAAAGTAAAGTAGTTGCAAACTCATCCTTTTAGAAACTTGTTTGGGCTGTTGAGAGGAGTAAAAAACCATCAAAAATTTCAATCCTGCATGATTCTACCAAGAAATGTGATTCTTCATTCAAAACCTGATTTTTGCTATTGGGCTCTATTGAATAATGAATGTTTTGAATTTTCTCCAAAAGTAAAGTAGTTGCAAACTCATGCTTTTAGAGACTTGTTTGGGCTCATGAGAGGAGTAGAAAAACATCAAAAATTTCAGTCCTGCATGATTCTACCAAGAAATGTGTGTTCATTGAAACCGCTGGTTTTTGATAGTTTGGGCCCTATTGAATAATGAATGTTTTGAATTTTCTCCAAAAGTAAAGTAGTTGCAAACTCATCCTTTTAGAAACTTGTTTGGGCTGTTGAGAGGAGTAAAAAACCATCAAAAATTTCAATCCTGCATGATGTTACCAAGAAATGTGATTCTTCATTCAAAACCTGATTTTTGCTATTGGGCTCTATTGAATAATGAATGTTTTGAATTTTCTCCAAAAGTAAAGTAGTTGCAAACTCATGCTTTTAGAGACTTGTTTGGGCTCATGAGAGGAGTAGAAAAACATCAAAAATTTCAGTCCTGCATGATTCTATCAAGAAATGTGTGTTCATTGAAACCGCTGGTTTTTGATAGTTTGGGCCCTATTGAATAATGAATGTTTTGAATTTTCTCCAAAAGTAAAGTAGTTGCAAACTCATCCTTTTAGAAACTTGTTTGGGCTGTTGAGAGGAGTAAAAAACCATCAAAAATTTCAATCCTGCATGATTTTACCAAGAAATGTGATTCTTCATTCAAAACGCTGGTTTTTGCTATTGGGCTCTATTGAATAATGAATGTTTTGAATTTTCTCCAAAAGTAAAGTAGTTGCAAACTCATCCTTTTAGAAACTTGTTTGGGCTGTTGAGAGGAGTAAAAATCCATCAAAAATTTCAATCCTGCATGATTCTACCAAGAAATGTGATTCTTCATTCAAAACGCTGGTTTTTGCTATTGGGCTCTTTTGAGTAATGAATGTTTTGAATTTTCTCCAAAAGTAAAGTAGTTGCAAACTCATGCTTTTAGAGACTTGTTTGGGCTCATGAGAGGAGTACAAAAACATCAAAAATTTCAGTCCTGCATGATTCTACCAAGAAATGTGTGTTCATTCAAACCGCTGTTTTTTGATAGTTTGGGCCCTATTGAATAATGAATGTTTTGAATTTTCTCCAAAAGTAAAGTAGTTGCAAACTCATCCTTTTAGAAACTTGTTTGGGCTGTTGAGAGGAGTAAAAAACCATCAAAATTTTCAATCCTGCATGATTTTACCAAGAAATGTGATTCTTCATTCAAAACCTGATTTTTGCTATTGGGCTCTATTGAATAGTGAATGTTTTGAATTTTCTCCAAAAGTAAAGTAGTTGCAAACTCATGCTTTTAGAGACTTGTTTGGGCTCATGAGAGGAGTAGAAAAACATCAAAAATTTCAGTCCTGCATGATTCTACCAAGAAATGTGTGTTCATTGAAACCGCTGGTTTTTGATAGTTTGGGCCCTATTGAATAATGAATGTTTTGAATTTTCTCCAAAAGTAAAGTAGTTGCAAACTCATCCTTTTAGAAACTTGTTTGGGCTGTTGAGAGGAGTAAAAAACCATCAAAAATTTCAATCCTGCATTTTTCTACCAAGAAATGTGATTCTTCATTCAAAACCTGATTTTTGCTATTGGGCTCTATTGAATAATGAATGTTTTGAATTTTCTCCAAAAGTAAAGTAGTTGCAAACTCATGCTTTTAGAGACTTGTTTGGGCTCATGAGAGGAGTAGAAAAACATCAAAAATTTCAGTCCTGCATGATTCTACCAAGAAATGTGTGTTCATTGAAACCGCTGGTTTTTGATAGTTTGGGCCCTATTGAATAATGAATGTTTTGAATTTTCTCCAAAAGTAAAGTAGTTGCAAACTCATCCTTTTAGAAACTTGTTTGGGCTGTTGAGAGGAGTAAAAAACCATCAAAAATTTCAATCCTGCATGATTCTACCAAGAAATGTGATTCTTCATTCAAAACGCTGGTTTTTGCTATTGGGCTCTTTTGAGTAATGAATGTTTTGAATTTTCTCCAAAAGTAAAGTAGTTGCAAACGCATGCTTTTAGAGACTTGTTTGGGCTCATGAGAGGAGTAGAAAAACATCAAAAATTTCAGTCCTGCATGATTCTACCAAGAAATGTGTGTTCATTGAAACCGCTGGTTTTTGATAGTTTAGGCCCTATTGAATAATGAATGTTTTGAATTTTCTCCAAAAGTAAAGTAGTTGCAAACTCATCCTTTTAGAAACTTGTTTGGGCTGTTGAGAGGAGTAAAAAACCATCAAAAATTTCAATCCTGCATGATTTTACCAAGAAATGTGATTCTTCATTCAACACCTGATTTTTGCTATTGGGCTCTATTGAATAGTGAATGTTTTGAATTTTCTCCAAAAGTAAAGTAGTTGCAAACTCATGCTTTTAGAGACTTGTTTGGGCTCATGAGAGGAGTAGAAAAACATCAAAAATTTCAGTCCTGCATGATTCTACCAAGAAATGTGTGTTCATTGAAACCGCTGGTTTTTGATAGTTTGGGCCCTATTGAATAATGAATGTTTTGAATTTTCTCCAAAAGTAAAGTAGTTGCAAACTCATCCTTTTAGAAACTTGTTTGGGCTGTTGAGAGGAGTAAAAAACCATCGAAAATTTCAATCCTGCATGATTTTACCAAGAAATGTGATTCTTCATTCAAAACCTGATTTTTGCTATTGGGCTCTATTGAATAATGAATGTTTTGAATATTCTCCAAAAGTAAAGTAGTTGCAAACTCATGCTTTTAGAGACTTGTTTGGGCTCATGAGAGGAGTAGAAAAACATCAAAAATTTCAGTCCTGCATGATTCTACCAAGAAATGTGTGTTCATTGAAACCGCTGGTTTTTGATAGTTTGGGCCCTATTGAATAATGAATGTTTTGAATTTTCTCCAAAAGTAAAGTAGTTGCAAACTCATCCTTTTAGAAACTTGTTTGGGCTGTTGAGAGTAGTAAAAAACCATCAAAAATTTCAATCCTGCATGATACTACCAAGAAATGTGATTCTTCATTCAAAACGCTGGTTTTTGCTATTGGGCTCTATTGAATAATGAATGTTTTGAATTTTCTCCAAAAGTAAAGTAGTTGCAAACTCATGCTTTTAGAGACTTGTTTGGGCTCATGAGAGGAGTAGAAAAACATCAAAAATTTCAGTCCTGCATGATTCTACCAAGAAATGTGTGTTCATTGAAACCGCTGGTTTTTGATAGTTTAGGCCCTATTGAATAATGAATGTTTTGAATTTTCTCCAAAAGTAAAGTAGTTGCAAACTCATCCTTTTAGAAACTTGTTTGGGCTGTTGAGAGGAGTAAAAAACCATCAAAAATTTCAATCCTGCATGATTTTACCAAGAAATGTGATTCTTCATTCAACACCTGATTTTTGCTATTGGGCTCTATTGAATAGTGAATGTTTTGAATTTTCTCCAAAAGTAAAGTAGTTGCAAACTCATGCTTTTAGAGACTTGTTTGGGCTCATGAGAGGAGTAGAAAAACATCAAAAATTTCAGTCCTGCATGATTCTACCAAGAAATGTGTGTTCATTGAAACCGCTGGTTTTTGATAGTTTGGGCCCTATTGAATAATGAATGTTTTGAATTTTCTCCAAAAGTAAAGTAGTTGCAAACTCATCCTTTTAGAAACTTGTTTGGGCTGTTGAGAGGAGTAAAAAACCATCGAAAATTTCAATCCTGCATGATTTTACCAAGAAATGTGATTCTTCATTCAAAACCTGATTTTTGCTATTGGGCTCTATTGAATAATGAATGTTTTGAATATTCTCCAAAAGTAAAGTAGTTGCAAACTCATGCTTTTAGAGACTTGTTTGGGCTCATGAGAGGAGTAGAAAAACATCAAAAATTTCAGTCCTGCATGATTCTACCAAGAAATGTGTGTTCATTGAAACCGCTGGTTTTTGATAGTTTGGGCCCTATTGAATAATGAATGTTTTGAATTTTCTCCAAAAGTAAAGTAGTTGCAAACTCATCCTTTTAGAAACTTGTTTGGGCTGTTGAGAGGAGTAAAAAACCATCAAAAATTTCAATCCTGCATGATTCTACCAAGAAATGTGATTCTTCATTCAAAACGCTGGTTTTTGCTATTGGGCTCTTTTGAATAATGAATGTTTTGAATTTTCTCCAAAAGTAAAGTAGTTGCAAACTCATGCTTTTAGAGACTTGTTTGGGCTCATGAGAGGAGTAGAAAAACATCAAAAATTTCAGTCCTGCATGATTCTACCAAGAAATGTGTGTTCATTGAAACCGCTGGTTTTTGATAGTTTGGGCCCTATTGAATAATGAATGTTTTGAATTTTATCGAAAAGTAAAGTAGTTGCAAACTCATCCTTTTAGAAACTTGTTTGGGCTGTTGAGAGGAGTAAAAAACCATCAAAAATTTCAATCCTGCATGATTTTACCAAGAAATGTGATTCTTCATTCAAAACCTGATTTTTGCTATTGGGCTCTATTGAATAATGAATGTTTTGAATTTTCTCCAAAAGTAAAGTAGTTGCAAACTCATGCTTTTAGAGACTTGTTTGGGCTCATGAGAGGAGTAGAAAAACATCAAAAATTTCAGTCCTGCATGATTCTACCAAGAAATGTGTGTTCATTGAAACCGCTGGTTTTTGATAGTTTGGGCCCTATTGAATAATGAATGTTTTGAATTTTCTCCAAAAGTAAAGTAGTTGCAAACTCATCCTTTTAGAAACTTGTTTGGGCTGTTGAGAGGAGTAAAAAAACCATCAAAAAATTCAATCCTGCATGATTTTACCAAGAAATGTGATTCTTCATTCAAAACCTGATTTTTGCTAATGGGCTCTATTGAATAATGAAAGTTTTGGATTTTCTCCAAAAGTAAAGTAGTTGCAAACTCATGCTTTTAGAGACTTGTTTGGGCTCATGAGAGGAGTAGAAAAACATCAAAAATTTCAGTCCTGCATGATTCTACCAAGAAATGTGTGTTCATTGAAACCACTGGTTTTTGATAGTTTGGGCCCTATTGAATAATGAATGTTTTGAATTTTCTCCAAAAGTAAAGTAGTTGCAAACTCATCCTTTTAGAAACTTGTTTGGGCTCTTGAGAGGAGTAAAAAACCATCAAAAATTTCAATCCTGCATGATTCTACCAAGAAATGTGATTCTTCATTCAAAACCTGATTTTTGCTATTGGGCTCTATTGAATAATGAATGTTTTGAATTTTCTCCAAAAGTAAAGTAGTTGCAAACTCATGCTTTTAGAGACTTGTTTGGGCTCATGAGAGAAGTAGAAAAACATCAAAAATTTCAGTACTGCATGATTCTACCAAGAAATGTGTGTTCATTGAAACCGCTGGTTTTTGATAGTTTGGGCCCTATTGAATAATGAATGTTTTGAATTTTCTCCAAAAGTAAAGTAGTTGCAAACTCATCCTTTTAGAAACTTGTTTGGGCTGTTGAGAGGAGTAAAAAACCATCAAAAATTTCAATCCTGCATGATTCTACCAAGAAATGTGATTCTTCATTCAAAACCTGATTTTTGCTATTGGGCTCTATTGAATAATGAATGTTTTGAATTTTCTCCAAAAGTAAAGTAGTTGCAAACTCATGCTTTTAGAGACTTCTTTGGGCTCATGAGAGGAGTAGAAAAACATCAAAAATTTCAGTCCTGCATGATTCTACCAAGAAATGTGTGTTCATTGAAACCGCTGGTTTTTGATAGTTTGGGCCCTATTGAATAATGAATGTTTTGAATTTTCTCCAAAAGTAAAGTAGTTGCAAACTCATCCTTTTAGAAACTTGTTTGGGCTGTTGAGAGGAGTAAAAAACCATCAAAAATTTCAATCCTGCATGATTCTACCAAGAAATGTGATTCTTCATTCAAAACGCTGGTTTTTGCTATTGGGCTCTTTTGAGTAATGAATGTTTTGAATTTTCTCCAAAAGTAAAGTAGTTGCAAACTCATGCTTTTAGAGACTTGTTTGGGCTCATGAGAGGAGTAGAAAAACATCAAAAATTTCAGTCCTGCATGATTCTACCAAGAAATGTGTGTTCATTCAAACCGCTGTTTTTTGATAGTTTGGGCCCTATTGAATAATGAATGTTTTGAATTTTCTCCAAAAGTAAAGTAGTTGCAAACTCATCCTTTTAGAAACTTGTTTGGGCTGTTGAGAGGAGTAAAAAACCATCAAAAATTTCAATCCTGCATGATTTTACCAAGAAATGTGATTCTTCATTCAAAACCTGATTTTTGCTATTGGGCTCTATTGAATAATGAATGTTTTGAATTTTCTCCAAAAGTAAAGTAGTTGCAAACTCATGCTTTTAGAGACTTGTTTGGGCTCATGAGAGGAGTAGAAAAACATCAAAAATTTCAGTCCTGCATGATTCTACCAAGAAATGTGTGTTCATTGAAACCGCTGGTTTTTGATAGTTTGGGCCCTATTGAATAATGAATGTTTTGAATTTTCTCCAAAAGTAAAGTAGTTACAAACTCATCCTTTTAGAAACTTGTTTGGGCTGTTGAGAGGAGTAAAAAACCATCAAAAATTTCAATCCTGCATGATTCTACCAAGAAATGTGATTTTTCATTCAAAACCTGATTTTTGCTATTGGGCTCTATTGAATAATGAATGTTTTGAATTTTCTCCAAAAGTAAAGTAGTTGCAAACTCATGCTTTTAGAGACTTGTTTGGGCTCATGAGAGGAGTAGAAAAACATCAAAAATTTCAGTCCTGCATGATTCTACCAAGAAATGTGTGTTCATTGAAACCGCTGGTTTTTGATAGTTTGGGCCCTATTGAATAATGAATGTTTTGAATTTTCTCCAAAAGTAAAGTAGTTGCAAACTCATCCTTTTAGAAACTTGTTTGGGCTGTTGAGAGGAGTAAAAAACCATCAAAAATTTCAATCCTGCATGATGTTACCAAGAAATGTGATTCTTCATTCAAAACCTGATTTTTGCTATTGGGCTCTATTGAATAGTGAATGTTTTGAATTTTCTCCAAAAGTAAAGTAGTTGCAAACTCATGCTTTTAGAGACTTGTTTGGGCTCATGAGAGGAGTAGAAAAACATCAAAAATTTCAGTCCTGCATGATTCTACCAAGAAATGTGTGTTCATTGAAACCGCTGGTTTTTGATAGTTTGGGCCCTATTGAATAATGAATGTTTTGAATTTTCTCCAAAAGTAAAGTAGTTGCAAACTCATCCTTTTAGAAACTTGTTTGGGCTGTTGAGAGGAGTAAAAAACCATCAAAAATTTCAATCCTGCATGATTTTACCAAGAAATGTGATTCTTCATTCAAAACGCTGGTTTTTGCTATTGGGCTCTATTGAATAATGAATGTTTTGAATTTTCTCCAAAAGTAAAGTAGTTGCAAACTCATCCTTTTAGAAACTTGTTTGGGCTGTTGAGAGGAGTAAAAATCCATCAAAAATTTCAATCCTGCATGATTCTACCAAGAAATGTGATTCTTCATTCAAAACGCTGGTTTTTGCTATTGGGCTCTTTTGAGTAATGAATGTTTTGAATTTTCTCCAAAAGTAAAGTAGTTGCAAACTCATGCTTTTAGAGACTTGTTTGGGCTCATGAGAGGAGTACAAAAACATCAAAAATTTCAGTCCTGCATGATTCTACCAAGAAATGTGTGTTCATTCAAACCGCTGGTTTTTGATAGTTTGGGCCCTATTGAATAATGAATGTTTTGAATTTTCTCCAAAAGTAAAGTAGTTGCAAACTCATCCTTTTAGAAACTTGTTTGGGCTGTTGAGAGGAGTAAAAAACCATCAAAAATTTCAATCCTGCATGATTCTACCAAGAAATGTGATTCTTCATTCAAAACCTGATTTTTGCTATTGGGCTCTATTGAATAATGAATGTTTTGAATTTTCTCCAAAAGTAAAGTAGTTGCAAACTCATGCTTTTAGAGACTTATTTGGGCTCATGAGAGGAGTAGAAAAACATCAAAAATTTCAGTCCTGCATGATTCTACCAAGAAATGTGTGTTCATTGAAACCGCTGGTTTTTGATAGTTTGGGCCCTATTGAATAATGAATGTTTTGAATTTTCTCCAAAAGTAAAGTAGTTGCAAACTCATCCTTTTAGAAACTTGTTTGGGCTGTTGAGAGGAGTAAAAAACCATCAAAAATTTCAATCCTGCATGATTCTACCAAGAAATGTGATTCTTCATTCAAAACGCTGGTTTTTGCTATTGGGCTCTTTTGAGTAATGAATGTTTTGAATTTTCTCCAAAAGTAAAGTAGTTGCAAACGCATGCTTTTAGAGACTTGTTTGGGCTCATGAGAGGAGTAGAAAAACATAAAAAATTTCAGTCATGCATGATTCTACCAAGAAATGTGTGTTCATTCAAACCGCTGGTTTTTGATAGTTTGGGCCCTATTGAATAATGAATGTTTTGAATTTTCTCCAAAAGTAAAGTAGTTGCAAACTCATCCTTTTAGAAACTTGTTTGGGCTGTTGAGAGGAGTAAAAAACCATCAAAAATTTCAATCCTGCATGATTTTACCAAGAAATGTGATTCTTCATTCAAAACCTGATTTTTGCTATTGGGCTCTATTGAATAATGAATGTTTTGAATTTTCTCCAAAAGTAAAGTAGTTGCAAACTCATGCTTTTAGAGACTTGTTTGGGCTCATGAGAGGAGTAGAAAAACATCAAAAATTTCAGTCCTGCATGATTCTACCAAGAAATGTGTGTTCATTGAAACCGCTGGTTTTTGATAGTTTGGGCCCTATTGAATAATGAATGTTTTGAATTTTCTCCAAAAGTAAAGTAGTTACAAACTCATCCTTTTAGAAACTTGTTTGGGCTGTTGAGAGGAGTAAATAACCATCAAAAATTTCAATCCTGCATGATTCTACCAAGAAATGTGATTCTTCATTCAAAACGCTGGTTTTTGCTATTGGGCTCTATTGAATAATGAATGTTTTGAATTTTCTCCAAAAGTAAAGTAGTTGCAAACTCATCCTTTTAGAGACTTGTTTGGGCTCATGAGAGGAGTAGAAAAACATCAAAAATTTCAGTCCTGCACGATTCTACTAAGAAATGTGTGTTCATTCAAACCGCTGGTTTTTGATATTTTGGGCCCTATTGAATAATGAATGTTTTGAATTTTCTCCAAAAGTAAAGTAGTTGCAAACTCATCCTTTTAGAAACTTGTTTGGGCTGTTGAGAGGAGTAAAAAACCATCAAAAATTTCAATCCTGCATGATTCTACCAAGAAATGTGATTCTTCATTCAAAACCTGATTTTTGCTATTGGGCTCTATTGAATAATGAATGTTTTGAATTTTCTCCAAAAGTAAAGTAGTTGCAAACTCATGCTTTTAGAGACTTGTTTGGGCTCATGAGAGGAGTAGAAAAACATCAAAAATTTCAGTCCTGCATGATTCTACCAAGAAATGTGTGTTCATTGAAACCGCTGGTTTTTGATAGTTTGGGCCCTATTGAATAATGAATGTTTTGAATTTTCTCCAAAAGTAAAGTAGTTGCAAACTCATCCTTTTAGAAACTTGTTTGGGCTGTTGAGAGTAGTAAAAAACCATCAAAAATTTCAATCCTGCATGATACTACCAAGAAATGTGATTCTTCATTCAAAACGCTGGTTTTTGCTATTGGGCTCTATTGAATAATGAATGTTTTGAATTTTCTCCAAAAGTAAAGTAGTTGCAAACTCATGCTTTTAGAGACTTGTTTGGGCTCATGAGAGGAGTAGAAAAACATCAAAAATTTCAGTCCTGCATGATTCTACCAAGAAATGTGTGTTCATTGAAACCGCTGGTTTTTGATAGTTTAGGCCCTATTGAATAATGAATGTTTTGAATTTTCTCCAAAAGTAAAGTAGTTGCAAACTCATCCTTTTAGAAACTTGTTTGGGCTGTTGAGAGGAGTAAAAAACCATCAAAAATTTCAATCCTGCATGATTTTACCAAGAAATGTGATTCTTCATTCAACACCTGATTTTTGCTATTGGGCTCTATTGAATAGTGAATGTTTTGAATTTTCTCCAAAAGTAAAGTAGTTGCAAACTCATGCTTTTAGAGACTTGTTTGGGCTCATGAGAGGAGTAGAAAAACATCAAAAATTTCAGTCCTGCATGATTCTACCAAGAAATGTGTGTTCATTGAAACCGCTGGTTTTTGATAGTTTGGGCCCTATTGAATAATGAATGTTTTGAATTTTCTCCAAAAGTAAAGTAGTTGCAAACTCATCCTTTTAGAAACTTGTTTGGGCTGTTGAGAGGAGTAAAAAACCATCGAAAATTTCAATCCTGCATGATTTTACCAAGAAATGTGATTCTTCATTCAAAACCTGATTTTTGCTATTGGGCTCTATTGAATAATGAATGTTTTGAATATTCTCCAAAAGTAAAGTAGTTGCAAACTCATGCTTTTAGAGACTTGTTTGGGCTCATGAGAGGAGTAGAAAAACATCAAAAATTTCAGTCCTGCATGATTCTACCAAGAAATGTGTGTTCATTGAAACCGCTGGTTTTTGATAGTTTGGGCCCTATTGAATAATGAATGTTTTGAATTTTCTCCAAAAGTAAAGTAGTTGCAAACTCATCCTTTTAGAAACTTGTTTGGGCTGTTGAGAGGAGTAAAAAACCATCAAAAATTTCAATCCTGCATGATTCTACCAAGAAATGTGATTCTTCATTCAAAACGCTGGTTTTTGCTATTGGGCTCTATTGAATAATGAATGTTTTGAATTTTCTCCAAAAGTAAAGTAGTTGCAAACTCATGCTTTTAGAGACTTGTTTGGGCTCATGAGAGGAGTAGAAAAACATCAAAAATTTCAGTCCTGCATGATTCTACCAAGAAATGTGTGTTCATTGAAACCGCTGGTTTTTGATAGTTTGGGCCCTATTGAATAATGAATGTTTTGAATTTTATCCAAAAGTAAAGTAGTTGCAAACTCATCCTTTTAGAAACTTGTTTGGGCTGTTGAGAGGAGTAAAAAACCATCAAAAATTTCAATCCTGCATGATTTTACCAAGAAATGTGATTCTTCATTCAAAACCTGATTTTTGCTATTGGGCTCTATTGAATAATGAATGTTTTGAATTTTCTCCAAAAGTAAAGTAGTTGCAAACTCATGCTTTTAGAGACTTGTTTGGGCTCATGAGAGGAGTAGAAAAACATCAAAAATTTCAGTCCTGCATGATTCTACCAAGAAATGTGTGTTCATTGAAACCGCTGGTTTTTGATAGTTTGGGCCCTATTGAATAATGAATGTTTTGAATTTTCTCCAAAATTAAAGTAGTTGCAAACTCATCCTTTTAGAAACTTGTTTGGGCTGTTGAGAGGAGTAAAAAACCATCAAAAAATTCAATCCTGCATGATTTTACCAAGAAATGTGATTCTTCATTCAAAACGCTGGTTTTTGCTAATGGGCTCTATTGAATAATGAATGTTTTGGATTTTCTCCAAAAGTAAAGTAGTTGCAAACTCATGCTTTTAGAGACTTGTTTGGGCTCATGAGAGGAGTAGAAAAACATCAAAAATTTCAGTCCTGCATGATTCTACCAAGAAATGTGTGTTCATTGAAACCACTGGTTTTTGATAGTTTGGGCCCTATTGAATAATGAATGTTTTGAATTTTCTCCAAAAGTAAAGTAGTTGCAAACTCATCCTTTTAGAAACTTGTTTGGGCTGTTGAGAGGAGTAAAAAACCATCAAAAATTTCAATCCTGCATGATTCTACCAAGAAATGTGATTCTTCATTCAAAACCTGATTTTTGCTATTGGGCTCTATTGAATAATGAATGTTTTGAATTTTCTCCAAAAGTAAAGTAGTTGCAAACTCATGCTTTTAGAGACTTGTTTGGGCTCATGAGAGAAGTAGAAAAACATCAAAAATTTCAGTCCTGCATGATTCTACCAAGAAATGTGTGTTCATTGAAACCGCTGGTTTTTGATAGTTTGGGCCCTATTGAATAATGAATGTTTTGAATTTTCTCCAAAAGTAAAGTAGTTGCAAACTCATCCTTTTAGAAACTTGTTTGGGCTGTTGAGAGGAGTAAAAAACCATCAAAAATTTCAATCCTGCTTGATTCTACCAAGAAATGTGATTCTCCATTCAAAACCTGATTTTTGCTATTGGGCTCTATTGAATAATGAATGTTTTGAATTTTCTCCAAAAGTAAAGTAGTTGCAAACTCATGCTTTTAGAGACTTCTTTGGGCTCATGAGAGGAGTAGAAAAACATCAAAAATTTCAGTCCTGCATGATTCTACCAAGAAATGTGTGTTCATTGAAACCGCTGGTTTTTGATAGTTTGGGCCCTATTGAATAATGAATGTTTTGAATTTTCTCCAAAAGTAAAGTAGTTGCAAACTCATCCTTTTAGAAACTTGTTTGGGCTGTTGAGAGGAGTAAAAAACCATCAAAAATTTCAATCCTGCATGATTCTACCAAGAAATGTGATTCTTCATTCAAAACGCTGGTTTTTGCTATTGGGCTCTTTTGAGTAATGAATGTTTTGAATTTTCTCCAAAAGTAAAGTAGTTGCAAACTCATGCTTTTAGAGACTTGTTTGGGCTCATGAGAGGAGTAGAAAAACATCAAAAATTTCAGTCCTGCATGATTCTACCAAGAAATGTGTGTTCATTCAAACCGCTGTTTTTTGATAGTTTGGGCCCTATTGAATAATGAATGTTTTGAATTTTCTCCAAAAGTAAAGTAGTTGCAAACTCATCCTTTTAGAAACTTGTTTGGGCTGTTGAGAGGAGTAAAAAACCATCAAAAATTTCAATCCTGCATGATTTTACCAAGAAATGTGATTCTTCATTCAAAACCTGATTTTTGCTATTGGGCTCTATTGAATAATGAATGTTTTGAATTTTCTCCAAAAGTAAAGTAGTTGCAAACTCATGCTTTTAGAGACTTGTTTGGGCTCATGAGAGGAGTAGAAAAACATCAAAAATTTCAGTCCTGCATGATTCTACCAAGAAATGTGTGTTCATTGAAACCGCTGGTTTTTGATAGTTTGGGCCCTATTGAATAATGAATGTTTTGAATTTTCTCCAAAAGTAAAGTAGTTACAAACTCATCCTTTTAGAAACTTGTTTGGGCTGTTGAGAGGAGTAAAAAACCATCAAAAATTTCAATCCTGCATGATTCTACCAAGAAATGTGATTTTTCATTCAAAACCTGATTTTTGCTATTGGGCTCTATTGAATAATGAATGTTTTGAATTTTCTCCAAAAGTAAAGTAGTTGCAAACTCATGCTTTTAGAGACTTGTTTGGGCTCATGAGAGGAGTAGAAAAACATCAAAAATCAGTCCTGCATGATTCTACCAAGAAATGTGATTCTTCATTCAAAACGCTGGTTTTTGCTATTGGGCTCTTTTGAGTAATGAATGTTTTGAATTTTCTCCAAAAGTAAAGTAGTTGCAAACTCATGCTTTTAGAGACTTGTTTGGGCTCATGAGAGGAGTAGAAAAACATCAAAAATTTCAATCCTGCATGATTCTACCAAGAAATGTGATTCTTCATTCAAAACGCTGGTTTTTGCTATTGGGCTCTTTTGAGTAATGAATGTTTTGAATTTTCTCCAAAAGTAAAGTAGTTGCAAACTCATGCTTTTAGAGACTTGTTTGGGCTCATGAGAGGAGTAGAAAAACATCAAAAATTTCAGTCCTGCATGATTCTACCAAGAAATGTGTGTTCATTGAAACCGCTGGTTTTTGATAGTTTGGGCCCTATTGAATAATGAATGTTTTGAATTTTCTCCAAAAGTAAAGTAGTTGCAAACTCATCCTTTTAGAAACTTGTTTGGGCTGTTGAGAGGAGTAAAAAACCATCAAAAATTTCAATCCTGCATGATGTTACCAAGAAATGTGATTCTTCATTCAAAACCTGATTTTTGCTATTGGGCTCTATTGAATAGTGAATGTTTTGAATTTTCTCCAAAAGTAAAGTAGTTGCAAACTCATGCTTTTAGAGACTTGTTTGGGCTCATGAGAGGAGTAGAAAAACATCAAAAATTTCAGTCCTGCATGATTCTACCAAGAAATGTGTGTTCATTGAAACCGCTGGTTTTTGATAGTTTGGGCCCTATTGAATAATGAATGTTTTGAATTTTCTCCAAAAGTAAAGTAGTTGCAAACTCATCCTTTTAGAAACTTGTTTGGGCTGTTGAGAGGAGTAAAAAACCATCAAAAATTTCAATCCTGCATGATTTTACCAAGAAATGTGATTCTTCATTCAAAACGCTGGTTTTTGCTATTGGGCTCTATTGAATAATGAATGTTTTGAATTTTCTCCAAAAGTAAAGTAGTTGCAAACTCATCCTTTTAGAAACTTGTTTGGGCTGTTGAGAGGAGTAAAAATCCATCAAAAATTTCAATCCTGCATGATTCTACCAAGAAATGTGATTCTTCATTCAAAACGCTGGTTTTTGCTATTGGGCTCTTTTGAGTAATGAATGTTTTGAATTTTCTCCAAAAGTAAAGTAGTTGCAAACTCATGCTTTTAGAGACTTGTTTGGGCTCATGAGAGGAGTAGAAAAACATCAAAAATTTCAGTCCTGCATGATTCTACCAAGAAATGTGTGTTCATTGAAACCGCTGGTTTTTGATAGTTTGGGCCCTATTGAATAATGAATGTTTTGAATTTTCTCCAAAAGTAAAGTAGTTACAAACTCATCCTTTTAGAAACTTGTTTGGGCTGTTGAGAGGAGTAAATAACCATCAAAAATTTCAATCCTGCATGATTCTACCAAGAAATGTGATTCTTCATTCAAAACGCTGGTTTTTGCTATTGGGCTCTATTGAATAATGAATGTTTTGAATTTTCTCCAAAAGTAAAGTAGTTGCAAACTCATCCTTTTAGAGACTTGTTTGGGCTCATGAGAGGAGTAGAAAAACATCAAAAATTTCAGTCCTGCATGATTCTACCAAGAAATGTGTGTTCATTGAAACCGCTGGTTTTTGATAGTTTAGGCCCTATTGAATAATGAATGTTTTGAATTTTCTCCAAAAGTAAAGTAGTTGCAAACTCATCCTTTTAGAAACTTGTTTGGGCTGTTGAGAGGAGTAAAAAACCATCAAAAATTTCAATCCTGCATGATTTTACCAAGAAATGTGATTCTTCATTCAACACCTGATTTTTGCTATTGGGCTCTATTGAATAGTGAATGTTTTGAATTTTCTCCAAAAGTAAAGTAGTTGCAAACTCATGCTTTTAGAGACTTGTTTGGGCTCATGAGAGGAGTAGAAAAACATCAAAAATTTCAGTCCTGCATGATTCTACCAAGAAATGTGTGTTCATTGAAACCGCTGGTTTTTGATAGTTTGGGCCCTATTGAATAATGAATGTTTTGAATTTTCTCCAAAAGTAAAGTAGTTGCAAACTCATCCTTTTAGAAACTTGTTTGGGCTGTTGAGAGGAGTAAAAAACCATCGAAAATTTCAATCCTGCATGATTTTACCAAGAAATGTGATTCTTCATTCAAAACCTGATTTTTGCTATTGGGCTCTATTGAATAATGAATGTTTTGAATATTCTCCAAAAGTAAAGTAGTTGCAAACTCATGCTTTTAGAGACTTGTTTGGGCTCATGAGAGGAGTAGAAAAACATCAAAAATTTCAGTCCTGCATGATTCTACCAAGAAATGTGTGTTCATTGAAACCGCTGGTTTTTGATAGTTTGGGCCCTATTGAATAATGAATGTTTTGAATTTTCTCCAAAAGTAAAGTAGTTGCAAACTCATCCTTTTAGAAACTTGTTTGGGCTGTTGAGAGGAGTAAAAAACCATCAAAAATTTCAATCCTGCATGATTCTACCAAGAAATGTGATTCTTCATTCAAAACCTGATTTTTGCTATTGGGCTCTATTGAATAATGAATGTTTTGAATTTTCTCCAAAAGTAAAGTAGTTGCAAACTCATGCTTTTAGAGACTTGTTTGGGCTCATGAGAGGAGTAGAAAAACATCAAAAATTTCAGTCCTGCATGATTCTACCAAGAAATGTGTGTTCATTGAAACCGCTGGTTTTTGATAGTTTGGGCCCTATTGAATAATGAATGTTTTGAATTTTCTCCAAAAGTAAAGTAGTTGCAAACTCATCCTTTTAGAAACTTGTTTGGGCTGTTGAGAGTAGTAAAAAACCATCAAAAATTTCAATCCTGCATGATACTATCAAGAAATGTGATTCTTCATTCAAAACGCTGGTTTTTGCTATTGGGCTCTATTGAATAATGAATGTTTTGAATTTTCTCCAAAAGTAAAGTAGTTGCAAACTCATGCTTTTAGAGACTTGTTTGGGCTCATGAGAGGAGTAGAAAAACATCAAAAATTTCAGTCCTGCATGATTCTACCAAGAAATGTGTGTTCATTGAAACCGCTGGTTTTTGATAGTTTAGGCCCTATTGAATAATGAATGTTTTGAATTTTCTCCAAAAGTAAAGTAGTTGCAAACTCATCCTTTTAGAAACTTGTTTGGGCTGTTGAGAGGAGTAAAAAACCATCAAAAATTTCAATCCTGCATGATTTTACCAAGAAATGTGATTCTTCATTCAACACCTGATTTTTGCTATTGGGCTCTATTGAATAGTGAATGTTTTGAATTTTCTCCAAAAGTAAAGTAGTTGCAAACTCATGCTTTTAGAGACTTGTTTGGGCTCATGAGAGGAGTAGAAAAACATCAAAAATTTCAGTCCTGCATGATTCTACCAAGAAATGTGTGTTCATTGAAACCGCTGGTTTTTGATAGTTTGGGCCCTATTGAATAATGAATGTTTTGAATTTTCTCCAAAAGTAAAGTAGTTGCAAACTCATCCTTTTAGAAACTTGTTTGGGCTGTTGAGAGGAGTAAAAAACCATCGAAAATTTCAATCCTGCATGATTTTACCAAGAAATGTGATTCTTCATTCAAAACCTGATTTTTGCTATTGGGCTCTATTGAATAATGAATGTTTTGAATATTCTCCAAAAGTAAAGTAGTTGCAAACTCATGCTTTTAGAGACTTGTTTGGGCTCATGAGAGGAGTAGAAAAACATCAAAAATTTCAGTCCTGCATGATTCTACCAAGAAATGTGTGTTCATTGAAACCGCTGGTTTTTGATAGTTTGGGCCCTATTGAATAATGAATGTTTTGAATTTTCTCCAAAAGTAAAGTAGTTGCAAACTCATCCTTTTAGAAACTTGTTTGGGCTGTTGAGAGGAGTAAAAAACCATCAAAAATTTCAATCCTGCATGATTCTACCAAGAAATGTGATTCTTCATTCAAAACGCTGGTTTTTGCTATTGGGCTCTATTGAATAATGAATGTTTTGAATTTTCTCCAAAAGTAAAGTAGTTGCAAACTCATGCTTTTAGAGACTTGTTTGGGCTCATGAGAGGAGTAGAAAAACATCAAAAATTTCAGTCCTGCATGATTGTACCAAGAAATGTGTGTTCATTGAAACCGCTGGTTTTTGATAGTTTGGGCCCTATTGAATAATGAATGTTTTGAATTTTATCCAAAAGTAAAGTAGTTGCAAACTCATCCTTTTAGAAACTTGTTTGGGCTGTTGAGAGGAGTAAAAAACCATCAAAAATTTCAATCCTGCATGATTTTACCAAGAAATGTGATTCTTCATTCAAAACCTGATTTTTGCTATTGGGCTCTATTGAATAATGAATGTTTTGAATTTTCTCCAAAAGTAAAGTAGTTGCAAACTCATGCTTTTAGAGACTTGTTTGGGCTCATGAGAGGAGTAGAAAAACATCAAAAATTTCAGTCCTGCATGATTCTACCAAGAAATGTGTGTTCATTGAAACCGCTGGTTTTTGATAGTTTGGGCCCTATTGAATAATGAATGTTTTGAATTTTCTCCAAAATTAAAGTAGTTGCAAACTCATCCTTTTAGAAACTTGTTTGGGCTGTTGAGAGGAGTAAAAAACCATCAAAAAATTCAATCCTGCATGATTTTACCAAGAAATGTGATTCTTCATTCAAAACCTGATTTTTGCTAATGGGCTCTATTGAATAATGAATGTTTTGGATTTTCTCCAAAAGTAAAGTAGTTGCAAACTCATGCTTTTAGAGACTTGTTTGGGCTCATGAGAGGAGTAGAAAAACATCAAAAATTTCAGTCCTGCATGATTCTACCAAGAAATGTGTGTTCATTGAAACCACTGGTTTTTGATAGTTTGGGCCCTATTGAATAATGAATGTTTTGAATTTTCTCCAAAAGTAAAGTAGTTGCAAACTCATCCTTTTAGAAACTTGTTTGGGCTGTTGAGAGGAGTAAAAAACCATCAAAAATTTCAATCCTGCATGATTCTACCAAGAAATGTGATTCTTCATTCAAAACCTGATTTTTGCTATTGGGCTCTATTGAATAATGAATGTTTTGAATTTTCTCCAAAAGTAAAGTAGTTGCAAACTCATGCTTTTAGAGACTTGTTTGGGCTCATGAGAGAAGTAGAAAAACATCAAAAATTTCAGTCCTGCATGATTCTACCAAGAAATGTGTGTTCATTGAAACCGCTGGTTTTTGATAGTTTGGGCCCTATTGAATAATGAATGTTTTGAATTTTCTCCAAAAGTAAAGTAGTTGCAAACTCATCCTTTTAGAAACTTGTTTGGGCTGTTGAGAGGAGTAAAAAACCATCAAAAATTTCAATCCTGCTTGATTCTACCAAGAAATGTGATTCTCCATTCAAAACCTGATTTTTGCTAATGGGCTCTATTGAATAATGAATGTTTTGAATTTTCTCCAAAAGTAAAGTAGTTGCAAACTCATGCTTTTAGAGACTTCTTTGGGCTCATGAGAGGAGTAGAAAAACATCAAAAATTTCAGTCCTGCATGATTCTACCAAGAAATGTGTGTTCATTGAAACCGCTGGTTTTTGATAGTTTGGGCCCTATTGAATAATGAATGTTTTGAATTTTCTCCAAAAGTAAAGTAGTTGCAAACTCATCCTTTTAGAAACTTGTTTGGGCTGTTGAGAGGAGTAAAAAACCATCAAAAATTTCAATCCTGCATGATTCTACCAAGAAATGTGATTCTTCATTCAAAACGCTGGTTTTTGCTATTGGGCTCTTTTGAGTAATGAATGTTTTGAATTTTCTCCAAAAGTAAAGTAGTTGCAAACTCATGCTTTTAGAGACTTGTTTGGGCTCATGAGAGGAGTAGAAAAACATCAAAAATTTCAGTCCTGCATGATTCTACCAAGAAATGTGTGTTCATTCAAACCGCTGTTTTTTGATAGTTTGGGCCCTATTGAATAATGAATGTTTTGAATTTTCTCCAAAAGTAAAGTAGTTGCAAACTCATCCTTTTAGAAACTTGTTTGGGCTGTTGAGAGGAGTAAAAAACCATCAAAAATTTCAATCCTGCATGATTTTACCAAGAAATGTGATTCTTCATTCAAAACCTGATTTTTGCTATTGGGCTCTATTGAATAATGAATGTTTTGAATTTTCTCCAAAAGTAAAGTAGTTGCAAACTCATGCTTTTAGAGACTTGTTTGGGCTCATGAGAGGAGTAGAAAAACATCAAAAATTTCAGTCCTGCATGATTCTACCAAGAAATGTGTGTTCATTGAAACCGCTGGTTTTTGATAGTTTGGGCCCTATTGAATAATGAATGTTTTGAATTTTCTCCAAAAGTAAAGTAGTTACAAACTCATCCTTTTAGAAACTTGTTTGGGCTGTTGAGAGGAGTAAAAAACCATCAAAAATTTCAATCCTGCATGATTCTACCAAGAAATGTGATTTTTCATTCAAAACCTGATTTTTGCTATTGGGCTCTATTGAATAATGAATGTTTTGAATTTTCTCCAAAAGTAAAGTAGTTGCAAACTCATGCTTTTAGAGACTTGTTTGGGCTCATGAGAGGAGTAGAAAAACATCAAAAATCAGTCCTGCATGATTCTACCAAGAAATGTGATTCTTCATTCAAAACGCTGGTTTTTGCTATTGGGCTCTTTTGAGTAATGAATGTTTTGAATTTTCTCCAAAAGTAAAGTAGTTGCAAACTCATGCTTTTAGAGACTTGTTTGGGCTCATGAGAGGAGTAGAAAAACATCAAAAATTTCAATCCTGCATGATTCTACCAAGAAATGTGATTCTTCATTCAAAACGCTGGTTTTTGCTATTGGGCTCTTTTGAGTAATGAATGTTTTGAATTTTCTCCAAAAGTAAAGTAGTTGCAAACTCATGCTTTTAGAGACTTGTTTGGGCTCATGAGAGGAGTAGAAAAACATCAAAAATTTCAGTCCTGCATGATTCTACCAAGAAATGTGTGTTCATTGAAACCGCTGGTTTTTGATAGTTTGGGCCCTATTGAATAATGAATGTTTTGAATTTTCTCCAAAAGTAAAGTAGTTGCAAACTCATCCTTTTAGAAACTTGTTTGGGCTGTTGAGAGGAGTAAAAAACCATCAAAAATTTCAATCCTGCATGATGTTACCAAGAAATGTGATTCTTCATTCAAAACCTGATTTTTGCTATTGGGCTCTATTGAATAGTGAATGTTTTGAATTTTCTCCAAAAGTAAAGTAGTTGCAAACTCATGCTTTTAGAGACTTGTTTGGGCTCATGAGAGGAGTAGAAAAACATCAAAAATTTCAGTCCTGCATGATTCTACCAAGAAATGTGTGTTCATTGAAACCGCTGGTTTTTGATAGTTTGGGCCCTATTGAATAATGAATGTTTTGAATTTTCTCCAAAAGTAAAGTAGTTGCAAACTCATCCTTTTAGAAACTTGTTTGGGCTGTTGAGAGGAGTAAAAAACCATCAAAAATTTCAATCCTGCATGATTTTACCAAGAAATGTGATTCTTCATTCAAAACGCTGGTTTTTGCTATTGGGCTCTATTGAATAATGAATGTTTTGAATTTTCTCCAAAAGTAAAGTAGTTGCAAACTCATCCTTTTAGAAACTTGTTTGGGCTGTTGAGAGGAGTAAAAATCCATCAAAAATTTCAATCCTGCATGATTCTACCAAGAAATGTGATTCTTCATTCAAAACGCTGGTTTTTGCTATTGGGCTCTTTTGAGTAATGAATGTTTTGAATTTTCTCCAAAAGTAAAGTAGTTGCAAACTCATGCTTTTAGAGACTTGTTTGGGCTCATGAGAGGAGTAGAAAAACATCAAAAATTTCAGTCCTGCATGATTCTACCAAGAAATGTGTGTTCATTGAAACCGCTGGTTTTTGATAGTTTGGGCCCTATTGAATAATGAATGTTTTGAATTTTCTCCAAAAGTAAAGTAGTTGCAAACTCATGCTTTTAGAGACTTGTTTGGGCTCATGAGAGGAGTAGAAAAACATCAAAAATTTCAGTCCTGCATGATTCTACCAAGAAATGTGTGTTCATTCAAACCGCTGGTTTTTGATAGTTTGGGCCCTATTGAATAATGAATGTTTTGAATTTTCTCCAAAAGTAAAGTAGTTGCAAACTCATCCTTTTAGAAACTTGTTTGGGCTGTTGAGAGGAGTAAAAAACCATCAAAAATTTCAATCCTGCATGATTCTACCAAGAAATGTGATTCTTCATTCAAAACCTGATTTTTGCTATTGGGCTCTATTGAATAATGAATGTTTTGAATTTTCTCCAAAAGTAAAGTAGTTGCAAACTCATGCTTTTAGAGACTTCTTTGGGCTCATGAGAGGAGTAGAAAAACATCAAAAATTTCAGTCCTGCATGATTCTACCAAGAAATGTGTGTTCATTGAAACCGCTGGTTTTTGATAGTTTGGGCCCTATTGAATAATGAATGTTTTGAATTTTCTCCAAAAGTAAAGTAGTTACAAACTCATCCTTTTAGAAACTTGTTTGGGCTGTTGAGAGGAGTAAAAAACCATCAAAAATTTCAATCCTGCATGATTCTACCAAGAAATGTGATTCTTCATTCAAAACGCTGGTTTTTGCTATTGGGCTCTATTGAATAATGAATGTTTTGAATTTTCTCCAAAAGTAAAGTAGTTGCAAACTCATCCTTTTAGAGACTTGTTTGGGCTCATGAGAGGAGTAGAAAAACATCAAAAATTTCAGTCCTGCACGATTCTACCAAGAAATGTGTGTTCATTCAAACCGCTGGTTTTTGATATTTTGGGCCCTATTGAATAATGAATGTTTTGAATTTTCTCCAAAAGTAAAGTAGTTGCAAACTCATACTTTTAGAAACTTGTTTGGGCTGTTGAGAGGAGTAAAAAACCATCAAAAATTTCAATCCTGCATGATTCTACCAAGAAATGTGATGCTTCATTCAAAACCTGATTTTTGCTATTGGGCTCTATTGAATAATGAATGTTTTGAATTTTCTCCAAAAGTAAAGTAGTTGCAAACTCATGCTTTTAGAGACTTGTTTGGGCTCATGAGAGGAGTAGAAAAACATCAAAAATTTCAGTCCTGCATGATTCTACCAAGAAATGTGTGTTCATTGAAACCGCTGGTTTTTGATAGTTTGGGCCCTATTGAATAATGAATGTTTTGAATTTTCTCCAAAAGTAAAGTAGTTGCAAACTCATCCTTTTAGAAACTTGTTTGGGCTGTTGAGAGTAGTAAAAAACCATCAAAAATTTCAATCCTGCATGATACTACCAAGAAATGTGATTCTTCATTCAAAACGCTGGTTTTTGCTATTGGGCTCTATTGAATAATGAATGTTTTGAATTTTCTCCAAAAGTAAAGTAGTTGCAAACTCATGCTTTTAGAGACTTGTTTGGGCTCATGAGAGGAGTAGAAAAACATCAAAAATTTCAGTCCTGCATGATTCTACCAAGAAATGTGTGTTCATTGAAACCGCTGGTTTTTGATAGTTTAGGCCCTATTGAATAATGAATGTTTTGAATTTTCTCCAAAAGTAAAGTAGTTGCAAACTCATCCTTTTAGAAACTTGTTTGGGCTGTTGAGAGGAGTAAAAAACCATCAAAAATTTCAATCCTGCATGATTTTACCAAGAAATGTGATTCTTCATTCAACACCTGATTTTTGCTATTGGGCTCTATTGAATAGTGAATGTTTTGAATTTTCTCCAAAAGTAAAGTAGTTGCAAACTCATGCTTTTAGAGACTTGTTTGGGCTCATGAGAGGAGTAGAAAAACATCAAAAATTTCAGTCCTGCATGATTCTACCAAGAAATGTGTGTTCATTGAAACCGCTGGTTTTTGATAGTTTAGGCCCTATTGAATAATGAATGTTTTGAATTTTCTCTAAAAGTAAAGTAGTTGCAAACTCATCCTTTTAGAAACTTGTTTGGGCTGTTGAGAGGAGTAAAAAACCATCAAAAATTTCAATCCTGCATGATTCTACCAAGAAATGTGATTCTTCATTCAAAACCTGATTTTTGCTATTGGGCTCTATTGAATAATGAATGTTTTGAATTTTCTCCAAAAGTAAAGTAGTTGCAAACTCATGCTTTTAGAGACTTGTTTGGGCTCATGAGAGGAGTAGAAAAACATCAAAAATTTCAGTCCTGCATGATTCTACCAAGAAATGTGTGTTCATTGAAACCGCTGGTTTTTGATAGTTTGGGCCCTATTGAATAATGAATGTTTTGAATTTTCTCCAAAAGTAAAGTAGTTGCAAACTCATCCTTTTAGAAACTTGTTTGGGCTGTTGAGAGGAGTAAAAAACCATCAAAAATTTCAATCCTGCATGATTCTACCAAGAAATGTGATTCTTCATTCAAAACCTCATTTTTGCTATTGGGCTCTATTGAATAATGAATGTTTTGAATTTTCTCCAAAAGTAAAGTAGTTGCAAACTCATGCTTTTAGAGACTTGTTTGGGCTCATGAGAGGAGTAGAAAAACATCAAAAATTTCAGTCCTGCATGATTTTACCAAGAAATGTGTGTTCATTGAAACCGCTGGTTTTTGATAGTTTGGGCCCTATTGAATAATGAATGTTTTGAATTTTCTCCAAAAGTAAAGTAGTTGCAAACTCATCCTTTTAGAAACTTGTTTGGGCTGTTGAGAGGAGTAAAAAACCATCAAAAATTTCAATCCTGCATGATTCTACCAAGAAATGTGATTCTTCATTCAAAACGCTGGTTTTTGCTATTGGGCTCTTTTGAGTAATGAATGTTTTGAATTTTCTCCAAAAGTAAAGTAGTTGCAAACTCATGCTTTTAGAGACTTGTTTGGGCTCATGAGAGGAGTAGAAAAACATCAAAAATTTCAGTCCTGCATGATTCTACCAAGAAATGTGTGTTCATTGAAACCGCTGGTTTTTGATAGTTTGGGCCCTATTGAATAATGAATGTTTTGAATTTTCTCCAAAAGTAAAGTAGTTACAAACTCATCCTTTTAGAAACTTGTTTGGGCTGTTGAGAGGAGTAAAAAACCATCAAAAATTTCAATCCTGCATGATTCTACAAAGAAATGTGATTCTTCATTCAAAACCTGATTTTTGCTATTGGGCTCTATTGAATAATGAATGTTTTGAATTTTCTCCAAAAGCAAAGTAGTTGCAAACTCATGCTTTTAGAGACTTGTTTGGGCTCATGAGAGGAGTAGAAAAACATCAAAAATTTCAGTCCTGCATGATTCTACCAAGAAATGTGTGTTCATTGAAACCGCTGGTTTTTGATAGTTTGGGCCCTATTGAATAATGAATGTTTTGAATTTTCTCCAAAAGTAAAGTAGTTGCAAACTCATCCTTTTAGAAACTTGTTTGGGCTGTTGAGAGGAGTAAAAAACCATCAAAAATTTCAATCCTGCATGATTCTACCAAGAAATGTGATTCTTCATTCAAAACGCTGGTTTTTGCTATTGGGCTCTTTTGAGTAATGAATGTTTTGAATTTTCTCCAAAAGTAAAGTAGTTGCAAACTCATGCTTTTAGAGACTTGTTTGGGCTCATGAGAGGAGTAGAAAAACATCAAAAATTTCAGTCGTGCATGATTCTACCAAGAAATGTGTGTTCATTCAAACCGCTGGTTTTTGATAGTTTGGGCCCTATTGAATAATGAATGTTTTGAATTTTCTCCAAAAGTAAAGTAGTTGCAAACTCATCCTTTTAGAAACTTGTTTGGGCTGTTGAGAGGAGTAAAAAACCATCAAAAATTTCAATCCTGCATGATTTTACCAAGAAATGTGATTCTTCATTCAAAACCTGATTTTTGCTATTGGGCTCTATTGAATAATGAATGTTTTGAATTTTCTCCAAAAGTAAAGTAGTTGCAAACTCATGCTTTTAGAGACTTGTTTGGGCTCATGAGAGGAGTAGAAAAACATCAAAAATTTCAGTCCTGCATGATTCTACCAAGAAATGTGTGTTCATTGAAACCGCTGGTTTTTGATAGTTTGGGCCCTATTGAATAATGAATGTTTTGAATTTTCTCCAAAAGTAAAGTAGTTACAAACTCATCCTTTTAGAAACTTGTTTGGGCTGTTGAGAGGAGTAAAAAACCATCAAAAATTTCAATCCTGCATGATTCTACAAAGAAATGTGATTCTTCATTCAAAACCTGATTTTTGCTATTGGGCTCTATTGAATAATGAATGTTTTGAATTTTCTCCAAAAGTAAAGTAGTTGCAAACTCATGCTTTTAGAGACTTGTTTGGGCTCATGAGAGGAGTAGAAAAACATCAAAAATTTCAGTCCTGCATGATTCTACCAAGAAATGTGTGTTCATTGAAACCGCTGGTTTTTGATAGTTTGGGCCCTATTGAATAATGAATGTTTTGAATTTTCTCCAAAAGTAAAGTAGTTGCAAACTCATCCTTTTAGAAACTTGTTTGGGCTGTTGAGTGGAGTAAAAAACCATCAAAAATTTCAATCCTGCATGATTCTACCAAGAAATGTGATTCTTCATTCAAAACGCTGGTTTTTGCTATTGGGCTCTTTTGAGTAATGAATGTTTTGAATTTTCTCCAAAAGTAAAGTAGTTGCAAACTCATGCTTTTAGAGACTTGTTTGGGCTCATGAGAGGAGTAGAAAAACATCAAAAATTTCAGTCCTGCATGATTCTACCAAGAAATGTGTGTTCATTCAAACCGCTGGTTTTTGATAGTTTGGGCCCTATTGAATAATGAATGTTTTGAATTTTCTCCAAAAGTAAAGTAGTTGCAAACTCATCCTTTTAGAAACTTGTTTGGGCTGTTGAGAGGAGTAAAAAACCATCAAAAATTTCAATCCTGCATGATTCTACCAAGAAATGTGATTCTTCATTCAAAACGCTGGTTTTTGCTATTGGGCTCTATTGAATAATGAATGTTTTGAATTTTCTCCAAAAGTAAAGTAGTTGCAAACTCATGCTTTTAGAGACTTGTTTGGGCTCATGAGAGGAGTAGAAAAACATCAAAAATTTCAGTCCTGCATGATTCTACCAAGAAATGTGTGTTCATTGAAACCGCTGGTTTTTGATAGTTTGGGCCCTATTGAATAATGAATGTTTTGAATTTTCTCCAAAAGTAAAGTAGTTGCAAACTCATCCTTTTAGAAACTTGTTTGGGCTGTTGAGAGGAGTAAAAAACCATCAAAAATTTCAATCCTGCATGATTCTACCAAGAAATGTGATTCTTCATTCAAAACCTGATTTTTGCTATTGGGCTCTATTGAATAATGAATGTTTTGAATTTTCTCCAAAAGTAAAGTAGTTGCAAACTCATGCTTTTAGAGACTTGTTTGGGCTCATGAGAGGAGTAGAAAAACATCAAAAATTTCAGTCCTGCATGATTTTACCAAGAAATGTGTGTTCATTGAAACCGCTGGTTTTTGATAGTTTGGGCCCTATTGAATAATGAATGTTTTGAATTTTCTCCAAAAGTAAAGTAGTTGCAAACTCATCCTTTTAGAAACTTGTTTGGGCTGTTGAGAGGAGTAAAAAACCATCAAAAATTTCAATCCTGCATGATTCTACCAAGAAATGTGATTCTTCATTCAAAACGCTGGTTTTTGCTATTGGGCTCTTTTGAGTAATGAATGTTTTGAATTTTCTCCAAAAGTAAAGTAGTTGCAAACTCATGCTTTTAGAGACTTGTTTGGGCTCATGAGAGGAGTAGAAAAACATCAAAAATTTCAGTCCTGCATGATTCTACCAAGAAATGTGTGTTCATTGAAACCGCTGGTTTTTGATAGTTTGGGCCCTATTGAATAATGAATGTTTTCAATTTTCTCCAAAAGTAAAGTAGTTGCAAACTCATCCTTTTAGAAACTTGTTTGGGCTGTTGAGAGTAGTAAAAAACCATCAAAAATTTCAATCCTGCATGATACTACCAAGAAATGTGATTCTTCATTCAAAACGCTGGTTTTTGCTATTGGGCTCTATTGAATAATGAATGTTTTGAATTTTCTCCAAAAGTAAAGTAGTTGCAAACTCATGCTTTTAGAGACTTGTTTGGGCTCATGAGAGGAGTAGAAAAACATCAAAAATTTCAGTCCTGCATGATTCTACCAAGAAATGTGTGTTCATTGAAACCGCTGGTTTTTGATAGTTTAGGCCCTATTGAATAATGAATGTTTTGAATTTTCTCCAAAAGTAAAGTAGTTGCAAACTCATCCTTTTAGAAACTTGTTTGGGCTGTTGAGAGGAGTAAAAAACCATCAAAAATTTCAATCCTGCATGATTTTACCAAGAAATGTGATTCTTCATTCAACACCTGATTTTTGCTATTGGGCTCTATTGAATAGTGAATGTTTTGAATTTTCTCCAAAAGTAAAGTAGTTGCAAACTCATGCTTTTAGAGACTTGTTTGGGCTCATGAGAGGAGTAGAAAAACATCAAAAATTTCAGTCCTGCATGATTCTACCAAGAAATGTGTGTTCATTGAAACCGCTGGTTTTTGATAGTTTAGGCCCTATTGAATAATGAATGTTTTGAATTTTCTCCAAAAGTAAAGTAGTTGCAAACTCATCCTTTTAGAAACTTGTTTGGGCTGTTGAGAGGAGAAAAAAACCATCAAAAATTTCAATCCTGCATGATTCTACCAAGAAATGTGATTCTTCATTCAAAACCTGATTTTTGCTATTGGGCTCTATTGAATAATGAATGTTTTGAATTTTCTCCAAAAGTAAAGTAGTTGCAAACTCATGCTTTTAGAGACTTGTTTGGGCTCATGAGAGGAGTAGAAAAACATCAAAAATTTCAGTCCTGCATGATTCTACCAAGAAATGTGTGTTCATTGAAACCGCTGGTTTTTGATAGTTTGGGCCCTATTGAATAATGAATGTTTTGAATTTTCTCCAAAAGTAAAGTAGTTGCAAACTCATCCTTTTAGAAACTTGTTTGGGCTGTTGAGAGGAGTAAAAAACCATCAAAAATTTCAATCCTGCATGATTCTACCAAGAAATGTGATTCTTCATTCAAAACCTGATTTTTGCTATTGGGCTCTATTGAATAATGAATGTTTTGAATTTTCTCCAAAAGTAAAGTAGTTGCAAACTCATGCTTTTAGAGACTTGTTTGGGCTCATGAGAGGAGTAGAAAAACATCAAAAATTTCAGTCCTGCATGATTTTACCAAGAAATGTGTGTTCATTGAAACCGCTGGTTTTTGATAGTTTGGGCCCTATTGAATAATGAATGTTTTGAATTTTCTCCAAAAGTAAAGTAGTTGCAAACTCATCCTTTTAGAAACTTGTTTGGGCTGTTGAGAGGAGTAAAAAACCATCAAAAATTTCAATCCTGCATGATTCTACCAAGAAATGTGATTCTTCATTCAAAACGCTGGTTTTTGCTATTGGGCTCTTTTGAGTAATGAATGTTTTGAATTTTCTCCAAAAGTAAAGTAGTTGCAAACTCATGCTTTTAGAGACTTGTTTGGGCTCATGAGAGGAGTAGAAAAACATCAAAAATTTCAGTCCAGCATGATTCTACCAAGAAATGTGTGTTCATTGAAACCGCTGGTTTTTGATAGTTTGGGCCCTATTGAATAATGAATGTTTTGAATTTTCTCCAAAAGTAAAGTAGTTACAAACTCATCCTTTTAGAAACTTGTTTGGGCTGTTGAGAGGAGTAAAAAACCATCAAAAATTTCAATCCTGCATGATTCTACAAAGAAATGTGATTCTTCATTCAAAACCTGATTTTTGCTATTGGGCTCTATTGAATAATGAATGTTTTGAATTTTCTCCAAAAGCAAAGTAGTTGCAAACTCATGCTTTTAGAGACTTGTTTGGGCTCATGAGAGGAGTAGAAAAACATCAAAAATTTCAGTCCTGCATGATTCTACCAAGAAATGTGTGTTCATTGAAACCGCTGGTTTTTGATAGTTTGGGCCCTATTGAATAATGAATGTTTTGAATTTTCTCCAAAAGTAAAGTAGTTGCAAACTCATCCTTTTAGAAACTTGTTTGGGCTGTTGAGAGGAGTAAAAAACCATCAAAAATTTCAATCCTGCATGATTCTACCAAGAAATGTGATTCTTCATTCAAAACGCTGGTTTTTGCTATTGGGCTCTTTTGAGTAATGAATGTTTTGAATTTTCTCCAAAAGTAAAGTAGTTGCAAACTCATGCTTTTAGAGACTTGTTTGGGCTCATGAGAGGAGTAGAAAAACATCAAAAATTTCAGTCGTGCATGATTCTACCAAGAAATGTGTGTTCATTCAAACCGCTGGTTTTTGATAGTTTGGGCCCTATTGAATAATGAATGTTTTGAATTTTCTCCAAAAGTAAAGTAGTTGCAAACTCATCCTTTTAGAAACTTGTTTGGGCTGTTGAGAGGAGTAAAAAACCATCAAAAATTTCAATCCTGCATGATTTTACCAAGAAATGTGATTCTTCATTCAAAACCTGATTTTTGCTATTGGGCTCTATTGAATAATGAATGTTTTGAATTTTCTCCAAAAGTAAAGTAGTTGCAAACTCATGCTTTTAGAGACTTGTTTGGGCTCATGAGAGGAGTAGAAAAACATCAAAAATTTCAGTCCTGCATGATTCTACCAAGAAATGTGTGTTCATTGAAACCGCTGTTTTTGATAGTTTGGGCCCTATTGAATAATGAATGTTTTGAATTTTCTCCAAAAGTAAAGTAGTTACAAACTCATCCTTTTAGAAACTTGTTTGGGCTGTTGAGAGGAGTAAAAAACCATCAAAAATTTCAATCCTGCATGATTCTACAAAGAAATGTGATTCTTCATTCAAAACCTGATTTTTGCTATTGGGCTCTATTGAATAATGAATGTTTTGAATTTTCTCCAAAAGTAAAGTAGTTGCAAACTCATGCTTTTAGAGACTTGTTTGGGCTCATGAGAGGAGTAGAAAAACATCAAAAATTTCAGTCCTGCATGATTCTACCAAGAAATGTGTGTTCATTGAAACCGCTGGTTTTTGATAGTTTGGGCCCTATTGAATAATGAATGTTTTGAATTTTCTCCAAAAGTAAAGTAGTTGCAAACTCATCCTTTTAGAAACTTGTTTGGGCTGTTGAGTGGAGTAAAAAACCATCAAAAATTTCAATCCTGCATGATTCTACCAAGAAATGTGATTCTTCATTCAAAACGCTGGTTTTTGCTATTGGGCTCTTTTGAGTAATGAATGTTTTGAATTTTCTCCAAAAGTAAAGTAGTTGCAAACTCATGCTTTTAGAGACTTGTTTGGGCTCATGAGAGGAGTAGAAAAACATCAAAAATTTCAGTCCTGCATGATTCTACCAAGAAATGTGTGTTCATTCAAACCGCTGGTTTTTGATAGTTTGGGCCCTATTGAATAATGAATGTTTTGAATTTTCTCCAAAAGTAAAGTAGTTGCAAACGCATCCTTTTAGAAACTTGTTTGGGCTGTTGAGAGGAGTAAAAAACCATCAAAAATTTCAATCCTGCATGATTCTACCAAGAAATGTGATTCTTCATTCAAAACGCTGGTTTTTGCTATTGGGCTCTATTGAATAATGAATGTTTTGAATTTTCTCCAAAAGTAAAGTAGTTGCAAACTCATGCTTTTAGAGACTTGTTTGGGCTCATGAGAGGAGTAGAAAAACATCAAAAATTTCAGTCCTGCATGATTCTACCAAGAAATGTGTGTTCATTGAAACCGCTGGTTTTTGATAGTTTGGGCCCTATTGAATAATGAATGTTTTGAATTTTCTCCAAAAGTAAAGTAGTTGCAAACTCATCCTTTTAGAAACTTGTTTGGGCTGTTGAGAGGAGTAAAAAACCATCAAAAATTTCAATCCTGCATGATTCTACCAAGAAATGTGATTCTTCATTCAAAACCTGATTTTTGCTATTGGGCTCTATTGAATAATGAATGTTTTGAATTTTCTCCAAAAGTAAAGTAGTTGCAAACTCATGCTTTTAGAGACTTGTTTGGGCTCATGAGAGGAGTAGAAAAACATCAAAAATTTCAGTCCTGCATGATTTTACCAAGAAATGTGTGTTCATTGAAACCGCTGGTTTTTGATAGTTTGGGCCCTATTGAATAATGAATGTTTTGAATTTTCTCCAAAAGTAAAGTAGTTGCAAACTCATCCTTTTAGAAACTTGTTTGGGCTGTTGAGAGGAGTAAAAAACCATCAAAAATTTCAATCCTGCATGATTCTACCAAGAAATGTGATTCTTCATTCAAAACGCTGGTTTTTGCTATTGGGCTCTTTTGAGTAATGAATGTTTTGAATTTTCTCCAAAAGTAAAGTAGTTGCAAACTCATGCTTTTAGAGACTTGTTTGGGCTCATGAGAGGAGTAGAAAAACATCAAAAATTTCAGTCCTGCATGATTTTACCAAGAAATGTGTGTTCATTGAAACCGCTGGTTTTTGATAGTTTGGGCCCTATTGAATAATGAATGTTTTGAATTTTCTCCAAAAGTAAAGTAGTTGCAAACTCATCCTTTTAGAAACTTGTTTGGGCTGTTGAGAGGAGTAAAAAACCATCAAAAATTTCAATCCTGCATGATTCTACCAAGAAATGTGATTCTTCATTCCAAACCTGATTTTTGCTATTGGGCTCTATTGAATAATGAATGTTTTGAATTTTCTCCAAAAGTAAAGTAGTTGCAAACTCATGCTTTTAGAGACTTGTTTGGGCTCATGAGAGGAGTAGAAAAACATCAAAAATTTCAGTCCTGCATGATTCTACCAAGAAATGTGTGTTCATTGAAACCGCTGGTTTTTGATAGTTTGGGCCCTATTGAATAATGAATGTTTTGAATTTTCTCCAAAAGTAAAGTAGTTGCAAACTCATGCTTTTAGAGACTTGTTTGGGCTCATGAGAGGAGTAGAAAAACATCAAAAATTTCAGTCCTGCATGATTCTACCAAGAAATGTGTGTTCATTGAAACCGCTGGTTTTTGATAGTTTGGGCCCTATTGAATAATGAATGTTTTGAATTTTCTCCAAAAGTAAAGTAGTTGCAAACTCATCCTTTTAGAAACTTGTTTGGGCTGTTGAGAGGAGTAAAAAACCATCAAAAATTTCAATCCTGCATGATTCTACCAAGAAATGTGATTCTTCATTCAAAACGCTGGTTTTTGCTATTGGGCTCTTTTGAGTAATGAATGTTTTGAATTTTCTCCAAAAGTAAAGTAGTTGCAAACTCATGCTTTTAGAGACTTGTTTGGGCTCATGAGAGGAGTAGAAAAACATCAAAAATTTCAGTCCTGCATGATTCTACCAAGAAATGTGTGTTCCTTGAAACCGCTGGTTTTTGATAGTTTGGGCCCTATTGAATAATGAATGTTTTGAATTTTCTCCAAAAGTAAAGTAGTTGCAAACTCATCCTTTTAGAAACTTGTTTGGGCTGTTGAGAGGAGTAAAAAACCATCAAAAATTTCAATCCTGCATGATTCTACCAAGAAATGTGATTCTTCATTCAAAACGCTGGTTTTTGCTATTGGGCTCTATTGAATAATGAATGTTTTGAATTTTCTCCAAAAGTAAAGTAGTTGCAAACTCATCCTTTTAGAGACTTGTTTGGGCTCATGAGAGGAGTAGAAAAACATCAAAAATTTCAGTCCTGCACGATTCTACCAAGAAATGTGTGTTCATTCAAACTGCTGGTTTTTGATATTTTGGGCCCTATTGAATAATGAATGTTTTGAATTTTCTCCAAAAGTAAAGTAGTTGCAAACTCATCCTTTTAGAAACTTGTTTGGGCTGTTGAGAGGAGTAAAAAACCATCAAAAATTTCAATCCTGCATGATTCTACCAAGAAATGTGATTCTTCATTCAAAACCTGATTTTTGCTATTGGGCTCTATTGAATAATGAATGTTTTGAATTTTCTCCAAAAGTAAAGTAGTTGCAAACTCATGCTTTTAGAGACTTGTTTGGGCTCATGAGAGGAGTAGAAAAACATCAAAAATTTCAGTCCTGCATGATTCTACCAAGAAATGTGTGTTCATTGAAACCGCTGGTTTTTGATAGTTTGGGCCCTATTGAATAATGAATGTTTTGAATTTTCTCCAAAAGTAAAGTAGTTGCAAACTCATCCTTTTAGAAACTTGTTTGGGCTGTTGAGAGGAGTAAAAAACCATCAAAAATTTCAATCCTGCATGATTTTACCAAGAAATGTGATTCTTCATTCAAAACCTGATTTTTGCTATTGGGCTCTATTGAATAATGAATGTTTTGAATTTTCTCCAAAAGTAAAGTAGTTGCAAACTCATGCTTTTAGAGACTTGTTTGGGCTCATGAGAGGAGTAGAAAAACATCAAAAATTTCAGTCCTGCATGATTCTACCAAGAAATGTGTGTTCATTGAAACCGCTGGTTTTTGATAGTTTGGGCCCTATTGAATAATGAATGTTTTGAATTTTCTCCAAAAGTAAAGTAGTTGCAAACTCATCCTTTTAGAAACTTGTTTGGGCTGTTGAGAGGAGTAAAAAACCATCAAAAATTTCAATCCTGCATGATTCTACCAAGAAATGTGATTCTTCATTCAAGACCTGATTTTTGCTATTGGGCTCTATTGAATAATGAATGTTTTGAATTTTCTCCAAAAGTAATGTAGTTGCAAACTCATGCTTTTAGAGACTTGTTTGGGCTCATGAGAGGAGTAGAAAAACATCAAAAATTTCAGTCCTGCATGATTCTACCAAGAAATGTGTGTTCATTGAAACCGCTGGTTTTTGATAGTTTGGGCCCTATTGAATAATGAATGTTTTGAATTTTCTCCAAAAGTAAAGTAGTTGCAAACTCATCCTTTTAGAAACTTGTTTGGGCTGTTGAGAGGAGTAAAAAACCATCAAAAATTTCAATCCTGCATGATTCTACCAAGAAATGTGATTCTTCATTCAAAACGCTGGTTTTTGCTATTGGGATCTTTTGAGTAATGAATGTTTTGAATTTTCTCCAAAAGTAAAGTAGTTGCAAACTCATGCTTTTAGAGACTTGTTTGGGCTCATGAGAGGAGTAGAAAAACATCAAAAATTTCAGTCCTGCATGATTCTACCAAGAAATGTGTGTTCATTCAAACCGCTGGTTTTTGATAGTTTGGGCCCTATTGAATAATGAATGTTTTGAATATTCTCCAAAAGTAAAGTAGTTGCAAACTCATCCTTTTAGAAACTTGTTTGGGCTGTTGAGAGGAGTAAAAAACCATCAAAAATTTCAATCCTGCATGATTTTACCAAGAAATGTGATTCTTCATTCAAAACCTGATTTTTGCTATTGGGCTCTATTGAATAATGAATGTTTTGAATTTTCTCCAAAAGTAAAGTAGTTGCAAACTCATGCTTTTAGAGACTTGTTTGGGCTCATGAGAGGAGTAGAAAAACATCAAAAATTTCAGTCCTGCATGATTCTACCAAGAAATGTGTGTTCATTGAAACCGCTGGTTTTTGATAGTTTGGGCCCTATTGAATAATGAATGTTTTGAATTTTCTCCAAAAGTAAAGTAGTTGCAAACTCATCCTTTTAGAAACTTGTTTGGGCTGTTGAGAGGAGTAAAAAACCATCAAAAATTTCAATCCTGCATGATTCTACCAAGAAATGTGATTCTTCATTCAAAACGCTGGTTTTTGCTATTGGGCTCTTTTGAGTAATGAATGTTTTGAATTTTCTCCAAAAGTAAAGTAGTTGCAAACTCATGCTTTTAGAGACTTGTTTGGGCTCATGAGAGGAGTAGAAAAACATCAAAAATTTCAGTCCTGCATGATTCTACCAAGAAATGTGTGTTCATTCAAACCGCTGGTTTTTGATAGTTTGTGCCCTATTGAATAATGAATGTTTTGAATTTTCTATAAAAGTAAAGTAGTTGCAAACTCATCCTTTTAGAAACTTGTTTGGGCTGTTGAGAGGAGTAAAAAAAACCATCAATAATTTCAATCCTGCATGATTTTACCAAGAAATGTGATTCTTCATTCAAAACCTGATTTTTGCTATAGGGCTCTATTGAATAATGAATGTTTTGAATTTTCTCCAAAAGTAAAGTAGTTGCAAACTCATGCTTTTAGAGACTTGTTTGGGCTCATGAGAGGAGTAGAAAAACATCAAAAATTTCAGTCCTGCATGATTCTACCAAGAAATGTGTGTTCATTGAAACCGCTGGTTTTTGATAGTTTGGGCCGTATTGAATAATGAATGTTTTGAATTTTCTCCAAAAGTAAAGTAGTTACAAACTCATCCTTTTAGAAACTTGTTTGGGCTGTTGAGAGGAGTAAAAAACCATCAAAAATTTCAATCCTGCATGATTCTACAAAGAAATGTGATTCTTCATTCAAAACCTGATTTTTGCTATTGGGCTCTATTGAATAATGAATGTTTTGAATTTTCTCCAAAAGTAAAGTAGTTGCAAACTCATGCTTTTAGAGACTTGTTTGGGCTCATGAGAGGAGTAGAAAAACATCAAAAATTTCAGTCCTGCATGATTCTACCAAGAAATGTGTGTTCATTGAAACCGCTGGTTTTTGATAGTTTGGGCCCTATTGAATAATGAATGTTTTGAATTTTCTCCAAAAGTAAAGTAGTTGCAAACTCATCCTTTTAGAAACTTGTTTGGGCTGTTGAGAGGAGTAAAAAACCATCAAAAATTTCAATCCTGCATGATTCTACCAAGAAATGTGATTCTTCATTCAAAACGCTGGTTTTTGCTATTGGGCTCTTTTGAGTAATGAATGTTTTGAATTTTCTCCAAAAGTAAAGTAGTTGCAAACTCATGCTTTTAGAGACTTGTTTGGGCTCATGAGAGGAGTAGAAAAACATCAAAAATTTCAGTCCTGCATGATTCTACCAAGAAATGTGTGTTCATTGAAACCGCTGGTTTTTGATAGTTTGGGCCGTATTGAATAATGAATGTTTTGAATTTTCTCCAAAAGTAAAGTAGTTGCAAACTCATCCTTTTAGAAACTTGTTTGGGCTGTTGAGAGGAGTAAAAAACCATCAAAAATTTCAATCCTGCATGATTCTACCAAGAAATGTGATTCTTCATTCAAAACCTGATTTTTGCTATTGGGCTCTATTGAATAATGAATGTTTTGAATTTTCTCCAAAAGTAAAGTAGTTGCAAACTCATGCTTTTAGAGACTTGTTTGGGCTCATGAGAGGAGTAGAAAAACATCAAAAATTTCAGTCCTGCATGATTCTACCAAGAAATGTGTGTTCATTGAAACCGCTGGTTTTTGATAGTTTGGGCCCTATTGAATAATGAATGTTTTGAATTTTCTCCAAAAGTAAAGTAGTTGCAAACTCATCCTTTTAGAAACTTGTTTGGGCTGTTGAGAGGAGTAAAAAACCATCAAAAATTTCAATCCTGCATGATTTTACCAAGAAATGTGATTCTTCATTCAAAACCTGATTTTTGCTATTGGGCTCTATTGAATAATGAATGTTTTGAATTTTCTCCAAAAGTAAAGTAGTTGCAAACTCATGCTTTTAGAGACTTGTTTGGGCTCATGAGAGGAGTAGAAAAACATCAAAAATTTCAGTCCTGCATGATTCTACCAAGAAATGTGTGTTCATTGAAACCGCTGGTTTTTGATAGTTTGGGCCCTATTGAATAATGAATGTTTTGAATTTTCTCCAAAAGTAAAGTAGTTGCAAACTGATCCTTTTAGAAACTTGTTTGGGCTGTTGAGAGGAGTAAAAAACCATCAAAAATTTCAATCCTGCATGATTCTACCAAGAAATGTGATTCTTCATTCAAAACGCTGGTTTTTGCTATTGGGCTCTTTTGAGTAATGAATGTTTTGAATTTTCTCCAAAAGTAAAGTAGTTGCAAACTCATGCTTTTAGATACTTGTTTGGGCTCATGAGAGGAGTAGAAAAACATCAAAAATTTCAGTCCTGCATGATTCTATTAAGAAATGTGTGTTCATTGAAACCGCTGGTTTTTGATAGTTTGGGCCCTATTGAATAATGAATGTTTTGAATTTTCTCCAAAAGTAAAGTAGTTACAAACTCATCCTTTTAGAAACTTGTTTGGGCTGTTGAGAGGAGTAAAAAACCATCAAAAATTTCAATCCTGCATGATTCTACAAAGAAATGTGATTCTTCATTCAAAACCTGATTTTTGCTATTGGGCTCTATTGAATAATGAATGTTTTGAATTTTCTCCAAAAGTAAAGTAGTTGCAAACTCATGCTTTTAGAGACTTGTTTGGGCTCATGAGAGGAGTAGAAAAACATCAAAAATTTCAGTCCTGCATGATTCTACCAAGAAATGTGTGTTCATTGAAACCGCTGGTTTTTGATAGTTTGGGCCCTATTGAATAATGAATGTTTTGAATTTTCTCCAAAAGTAAAGTAGTTGCAAACTCATCCTTTTAGAAACTTGTTTGGGCTGTTGAGAGGAGTAAAAAACCATCAAAAATTTCAATCCTGCATGATTCTACCAAGAAATGTGATTCTTCATTCAAAACGCTGGTTTTTGCTATTGGGCTCTTTTGAGTAATGAATGTTTTGAATTTTCTCCAAAAGTAAAGTAGTTGCAAACTCATGCTTTTAGAGACTTGTTTGGCTCATGAGAGGAGTAGAAAAACATCAAAAATTTCAGTCCTGCATGATTCTACCAAGAAATGTGTGTTCATTGAAACCGCTGGTTTTTGATAGTTTGGGCCCTATTGAATAATGAATGTTTTGAATTTTCTCCAAAAGTAAAGTAGTTGCAAACTCATCCTTTTAGAAACTTGTTTGGGCTGTTGAGAGGAGTAAAAAACCATCAAAAATTTCAATCCTGCATGATTCTACCAAGAAATGTGATTCTTCATTCCAAACCTGATTTTTGCTATTGGGCTCTATTGAATAATGAATGTTTTGAATTTTCTCCAAAAGTAAAGTAGTTGCAAACTCATGCTTTTAGAGACTTGTTTGGGCTCATGAGAGGAGTAGAAAAACATCAAAAATTTCAGTCCTGCATCATTCTACCAAGAAATGTGTGTTCATTGAAACCGCTGGTTTTTGATAGTTTGGGCCCTATTGAATAATGAATGTTTTGAATTTTCTCCAAAAGTAAAGTAGTTGCAAACTCATCCTTTTAGAAACTTGTTTGGGCTGTTGAGAGGAGTAAAAAACCATCAAAAATTTCAATCCTGCATGATTCTACCAAGAAATGTGATTCTTCATTCCAAACCTGATTTTTGCTATTGGGCTCTATTGAATAATGAATGTTTTGAATTTTCTCCAAAAGTAAAGTAGTTGCAAACTCATGCTTTTAGAGACTTGTTTGGGCTCATGAGAGGAGTAGAAAAACATCAAAAATTTCAGTCCTGCATGATTCTACCAAGAAATGTGTGTTCATTGAAACCGCTGGTTTTTGATAGTTTGGGCCCTATTGAATAATGAATGTTTTGAATTTTCTCCAAAAGTAAAGTAGTTGCAAACTCATCCTTTTAGAAACTTGTTTGGGCTGTTGAGAGGAGTAAAAAACCATCAAAAATTTCAATCCTGCATGATTCTACCAAGAAATGTGATTCTTCATTCAAAACGCTGGTTTTTGCTATTGGGCTCTTTTGAGTAATGAATGTTTTGAATTTTCTCCAAAAGTAAAGTAGTTGCAAACTCATGCTTTTAGAGACTTGTTTGGGCTCATGAGAGGAGTAGAAAAACATCAAAAATTTCAGTCCTGCATGATTCTACCAAGAAATGTGTGTTCATTCAAACCGCTGTTTTTTGATAGTTTGGGCCCTATTGAATAATGAATGTTTTGAATTTTCTCCAAAAGTAAAGTAGTTGCAAACTCATCCTTTTAGAAACTTGTTTGGGCTGTTGAGAGGAGTAAAAAACCATCAAAAATTTCAATCCTGCATGATTCTACCAAGAAATGTGATTCTTCATTCAAAACGCTGGTTTTTGCTATTGGGCTCTATTGAATAATGAATGTTTTGAATTTTCTCCAAAAGTAAAGTAGTTGCAAACTCATCCTTTTAGAGACTTGTTTGGGCTCATGAGAGGAGTAGAAAAACATCAAAAATTTCAGTCCTGCACGATTCTACCAAGAAATGTGTGTTCATTCAAACCGCTGGTTTTTGATATTTTGGGCCCTATTGAATAATGAATGTTTTGAATTTTCTCCAAAAGTAAAGTAGTTGCAAACTCATCCTTTTAGAAACTTGTTTGGGCTGTTGAGAGGAGTAAAAAACCATCAAAAATTTCAATCCTGCATGATTTTACCAAGAAATGTGATTCTTCATTCAAAACCTGATTTTTGCTATTGGGCTCTATTGAATAATGAATGTTTTGAATTTTCTCCAAAAGTAAAGTAGTTGCAAACTCATGCTTTTAGAGACTTGTTTGGGCTCATGAGAGGAGTAGAAAAACATCAAAAATTTCAGTCCTGCATGATTCTACCAAGAAATGTGTGTTCATTGAAACTGCTGGTTTTTGATAGTTTGGGCCCTATTGAATAATGAATGTTTTGAATTTTCTCCAAAAGTAAAGTAGTTGCAAACTCATCCTTTTAGAAACTTGTTTGGGCTGTTGAGAGGAGTAAAAAACCATCAAAAATTTCAATCCTGCATGATTCTACCAAGAAATGTGATTCTTCATTCAAAACGCTGGTTTTTGCTATTGGGCTCTTTTGAGTAATGAATGTTTTGAATTTTCTCCAAAAGTAAAGTAGTTGCAAACTCATGCTTTTAGATACTTGTTTGGGCTCATGAGAGGAGTAGAAAAACATCAAAAATTTCAGTCCTGCATGATTCTACCAAGAAATGTGTGTTCATTGAAACCGCTGGTTTTTGATAGTTTGGGCCCTATTGAATAATGAATGTTTTGAATTTTCTCCAAAAGTAAAGTAGTTACAAACTCATCCTTTTAGAAACTTGTTTGGGCTGTTGAGAGGAGTAAAAAACCATCAAAAATTTCAATCCTGCATGATTCTACCAAGAAATGTGATTCTTCATTCAAAACCTGATTTTTGCTATTGGGCTCTATTGAATAATGAATGTTTTGAATTTTCTCCAAAAGTAAAGTAGTTGCAAACTCATGCTTTTAGAGACTTGTTTGGGCTCATGAGAGGAGTAGAAAAACATCAAAAATTTCAGTCCTGCATGATTCTACCAAGAAATGTGTGTTCATTGAAACCGCTGGTTTTTGATAGTTTGGGCCCTATTGAATAATGAATGTTTTGAATTTTCTCCAAAAGTAAAGTAGTTGCAAACTCATCCTTTTAGAAACTTGTTTGGGCTGTTGAGAGGAGTAAAAAACCATCAAAAATTTCAATCCTGCATGATTTTACCAAGAAATGTGATTCTTCATTCAAAACCTGATTTTTGCTATTGGGCTCTATTGAATAATGAATGTTTTGAATTTTCTCCAAAAGTAAAGTAGTTGCAAACTCATGCCTTTAGAGACTTGTTTGGGCTCATGAGAGGAGTAGAAAAACATCAAAAATTTCAGTCCTGCATGATTCTACCAAGAAATGTGTGTTCATTGAAACCGCTGGTTTTTGATAGTTTGGGCCCTATTGAATAATGAATGTTTTGAATTTTCTCCAAAAGTAAAGTAGTTGCAAACTCATCCTTTTAGAAACTTGTTTGGGCTGTTGAGAGGAGTAAAAAACCATCAAAAATTTCAATCCTGCATGATTCTACCAAGAAATGTGATTCTTCATTCAAAACGCTGGTTTTTGCTATTGGGCTCTTTTGAGTAATGAATGTTTTGAATTTTCTCCAAAAGTAAAGTAGTTGCAAACTCATGCTTTTAGAGACTTGTTTGGGCTCATGAGAGGAGTAGAAAAACATCAAAAATTTCAGTCCTGCATGATTCTACCAAGAAATGTGTGTTCATTGAAACCGCTGGTTTTTGATAGTTTGGGCCCTATTGAATAATGAATGTTTTGAATTTTCTCCAAAAGTAAAGTAGTTGCAAACTCATCCTTTTAGAAACTTGTTTGGGCTGTTGAGAGGAGTAAAAAACCATCAAAAATTTCAATCCTGCATGATTCTACCAAGAAATGTGATTCTTCATTCAAAACCTGATTTTTGCTATTGGGCTCTATTGAATAATGAATGTTTTGAATTTTCTCCAAAAGTAAAGTAGTTGCAAACTCATGCTTTTAGAGACTTGTTTGGGCTCATGAGAGGAGTAGAAAAACATCAAAAATTTCAGTCCTGCATGATTCTACCAAGAAATGTGTGTTCATTGAAACCGCTGGTTTTTGATAGTTTGGGCCCTATTGAATAATGAATGTTTTGAATTTTCTCCAAAAGTAAAGTAGTTGCAAACTCATCCTTTTAGAAACTTGTTTGGGCTGTTGAGAGGAGTAAAAAACCATCAAAAATTTCAATCCTGCATGATTTTACCAAGAAATGTGATTCTTCATTCAAAACCTGATTTTTGCTATTGGGCTCTATTGAATAATGAATGTTTTGAATTTTCTCCAAAAGTAAAGTAGTTGCAAACTCATGCTTTTAGAGACTTGTTTGGGCTCATGAGAGGAGTAGAAAAACATCAAAAATTTCAGTCCTGCATGATTCTACCAAGAAATGTGTGTTCATTGAAACCGCTGGTTTTTGATAGTTTGGGCCCTATTGAATAATGAATGTTTTGAATTTTCTCCAAAAGTAAAGTAGTTGCAAACTCATCCTTTTAGAAACTTGTTTGGGCTGTTGAGAGGAGTAAAAAACCATCAAAAATTTCAATCCTGCATGATTTTGCCAAGAAATGTGATTCTTCATTCAAAACCTGATTTTTGCTATTGGGCTCTATTGAATAATGAATGTTTTGAATTTTCTCCAAAAGTAAAGTAGTTGCAAACTCATGCTTTTAGAGACTTGTTTGGGCTCATGAGAGGAGTAGAAAAACATCAAAAATTTCAGTCCTGCATGATTCTACCAAGAAATGTGTGTTCATTGAAACCGCTGGTTTTTGATAGTTTGGGCCCTATTGAATAATGAATGTTTTGAATTTTCTCCAAAAGTAAAGTAGTTGCAAACTCATCCTTTTAGAAACTTGTTTGGGCTGTTGAGAGGAGTAAAAAACCATCAAAAATTTCAATCCTGCATGATTCTACCAAGAAATGTGATTCTTCATTCAAAACGCTGGTTTCTGCTATTGGGCTCTATTGAATAATGAATGTTTTGAATTTTCTCCAAAAGTAAAGTAGTTGCAAACTCATCCTTTTAGAGACTTGTTTGGGCTCATGAGAGGAGTAGAAAAACATCAAAAATTTCAGTCCTGCACGATTCTACCAAGAAATGTGTGTTCATTCAAACCGCTGGTTTTTGATATTTTGGGCCCTATTGAATAATGAATGTTTTGAATTTTCTCCAAAAGTAAAGTAGTTGCAAACTCATCCTTTTAGAAACTTGTTTGGGCTGTTGAGAGGAGTAAAAAACCATCAAAAATTTCAATCCTGCATGATTCTACCAAGAAATGTGATTCTTCATTCAAAACCTGATTTTTGCTATTGGGCTCTATTGAATAATGAATGTTTTGAATTTTCTCCAAAAGTAAAGTAGTTGCAAACTCATGCTTTTAGAGACTTGTTTGGGCTCATGAGAGGAGTAGAAAAACATCAAAAATTTCAGTCCTGCATGATTCTACCAAGAAATGTGTGTTCATTGAAACCGCTGGTTTTTGATAGTTTGGGCCCTATTGAATAATGAATGTTTTGAATTTTCTCCAAAAGTAAAGTAGTTGCAAACTCATCCTTTTAGAAACTTGTTTGGGCTGTTGAGAGGAGTAAAAAACCATCAAAAATTTCAATCCTGCATGATTTTACCAAGAAATGTGATTCTTCATTCAAAACCTGATTTTTGCTATTGGGCTCTATTGAATAATGAATGTTTTGAATTTTCTCCAAAAGTAAAGTAGTTGCAAACTCATGCTTTTAGAGACTTGTTTGGGCTCATGAGAGGAGTAGAAAAACATCAAAAATTTCAGTCCTGCACGATTCTACCAAGAAATGTGTGTTCATTGAAACCGCTGGTTTTTGATAGTTTGGGCCCTATTGAATAATGAATGTTTTGAATTTTCTCCAAAAGTAAAGTAGTTGCAAACTCATCCTTTTAGAAACTTGTTTGGGCTGTTGAGAGGAGTAAAAAACCATCAAAAATTTCAATCCTGCATGATTCTACCAAGAAATGTGATTCTTCATTCAAAACCTGATTTTTGCTATTGGGCTCTATTGAATAATGAATGTTTTGAATTTTCTCCAAAAGTAAAGTAGTTGCAAACTCATGCTTTTAGAGACTTGTTTGGGCTCATGAGAGGAGTAGAAAAACATCAAAAATTTCAGTCCTGCATGATTCTACCAAGAAATGTGTGTTCATTGAAACCGCTGGTTTTTGATAGTTTGGGCCCTATTGAATAATGAATGTTTTGAATTTTCTCCAAAAGTAAAGTAGTTGCAAACTCATCCTTTTAGAAACTTGTTTGGGCTGTTGAGAGGAGTAAAAAACCATCAAAAATTTCAATCCTGCATGATTCTACCAAGAAATGTGATTCTTCATTCAAAATGCTGGTTTTTGCTATTGGGCTCTTTTGAGTAATGAATGTTTTGAATTTTCTCCAAAAGTAAAGTAGTTGCAAACTCATGCTTTTAGAGACTTGTTTGGGCTCATGAGAGGAGTAGAAAAACATCAAAAATTTCAGTCCTGCATGATTCTACCAAGAAATGTGTGTTCATTCAAACCGCTGGTTTTTGATAGTTTGGGCCCTATTGAATAATGAATGTTTTGAATTTTCTATAAAAGTAAAGTAGTTGCAAACTCATCCTTTTAGAAACTTGTTTGGGCTGTTGAGAGGAGTAAAAAAAACCATCAATAATTTCAATCCTGCATGATTTTACCAAGAAATGTGATTCTTCATTCAAAACCTGATTTTTGCTATTGGGCTCTATTGAATAATGAATGTTTTGAATTTTCTCCAAAAGTAAAGTAGTTGCAAACTCATGCTTTTAGAGACTTGTTTGGGCTCATGAGAGGAGTAGAAAAACATCAAAAATTTCAGTCCTGCATGATTCTACCAAGAAATGTGTGTTCATTGAAACCGCTGGTTTTTGATAGTTTGGGCCCTATTGAATAATGAATGTTTTGAATTTTCTCCAAAAGTAAAGTAGTTGCAAACTCATCCTTTTAGAAACTTGTTTGGGCTGTTGAGAGGAGTAAAAAACCATCAAAAATTTCAATCCTGCATGATTTTATCAAGAAATGTGATTCTTCATTCAAAACCTGTTTTTTGCTATTGGGCTTTATTGAATAGTGAATGTTTTGAATTTTCTCCAAAAGTAAAGTAGTTGCAAACTCATGCTTTTAGAGACTTGTTTGGGCTTATGAGAGGAGTAGAAAAACATCAAAAATTTCAGTCCTGCATGATTCTACCAAGAAATGTGTGTTCATTGAAACCGCTGGTTTTTGATAGTTTGGGCCCTATTGAATAATGAATGTTTTGAATTTTCTCCAAAAGTAAAGTAGTTGCAAACTCATCCTTTTAGAAACTTGTTTGGGCTGTTGAGAGGAGTAAAAAACCATCAAAAATTTCAATCCTGCATGATTCTACCAAGAAATGTGATTCTTCATTCAAAACCTGATTTTTGCTATTGGGCTCTATTGAATAATGAATGTTTTGAATTTTCTCCAAAAGTAAAGTAGTTGCAAACTCATGCTTTTAGAGACTTGTTTGGGCTCATGAGAGGAGTAGAAAAACATCAAAAATTTCAGTCCTGCATGATTTTACCAAGAAATGTGTGTTCATTGAAACCGCTGGTTTTTGATAGTTTGGGCCCTATTGAATAATGAATGTTTTGAATTTTCTCCAAAAGTAAAGTAGTTGCAAACTCATCCTTTTAGAAACTTGTTTGGGCTGTTGAGAGGAGTAAAAAACCATCAAAAATTTCAATCCTGCATGATTCTACCAAGAAATGTGATTCTTCATTCAAAACGCTGGTTTTTGCTATTGGGCTCTTTTGAGTAATGAATGTTTTGAATTTTCTCCAAAAGTAAAGTAGTTGCAAACTCATGCTTTTAGAGACTTGTTTGGGCTCATGAGAGGAGTAGAAAAACATCAAAAATTTCAGTCCTGCATGATTCTACCAAGAAATGTGTGTTCATTGAAACCGCTGGTTTTTGATAGTTTGGGCCGTATTGAATAATGAATGTTTTGAATTTTCTCCAAAAGTAAAGTAGTTACAAACTCATCCTTTTAGAAACTTGTTTGGGCTGTTGAGAGGAGTAAAAAACCATCAAAAATTTCAATCCTGCATGATTCTACAAAGAAATGTGATTCTTCATTCAAAACCTGATTTTTGCTATTGGGCTCTATTGAATAATGAATGTTTTGAATTTTCTCCAAAAGTAAAGTAGTTGCAAACTCATGCTTTTAGAGACTTGTTTGGGCTCATGAGAGGAGTAGAAAAACATCAAAAATTTCAGTCCTGCATGATTCTACCAAGAAATGTGTGTTCATTGAAACCGCTGGTTTTTGATAGTTTGGGCCCTATTGAATAATGAATGTTTTGAATTTTCTCCAAAAGTAAAGTAGTTGCAAACTCATCCTTTTAGAAACTTGTTTGGGCTGTTGAGAGGAGTAAAAAACCATCAAAAATTTCAATCCTGCATGATTCTACCAAGAAATGTGATTCTTCATTCAAAACGCTGGTTTTTGCTATTGGGCTCTTTTGAGTAATGAATGTTTTGAATTTTCTCCAAAAGTAAAGTAGTTGCAAACTCATGCTTTTAGAGACTTGTTTGGGCTCATGAGAGGAGTAGAAAAACATCAAAAATTTCAGTCCTGCATGATTCTACCAAGAAATGTGTGTTCATTCAAACCGCTGGTTTTTGATAGTTTGGGCCCTATTGAATAATGAATGTTTTGAATTTTCTCCAAAAGTAAAGTAGTTGCAAACTCATCCTTTTAGAAACTTGTTTGGGCTGTTGAGAGGAGTAAAAAACCATCAAAAATTTCAATCCTGCATGATTCTACCAAGAAATGTGATTCTTCATTCAAAACCTGATTTTTGCTATTGGGCTCTATTGAATAATGAATGTTTTGAATTTTCTCCAAAAGTAAAGTAGTTGCAAACTCATGCTTTTAGAGACTTGTTTGGGCTCATGAGAGGAGTAGAAAAACATCAAAAATTTCAGTCCTGCATGATTCTACCAAGAAATGTGTGTTCATTGAAACCGCTGGTTTTTGATAGTTTGGGCCCTATTGAATAATGAATGTTTTGAATTTTCTCCAAAAGTAAAGTAGTTGCAAACTCATCCTTTTAGAAACTTGTTTGGGCTGTTGAGAGGAGTAAAAAACCATCAAAAATTTCAATCCTGCATGATTCTACCAAGAAATGTGATTCTTCATTCAAAACCTGATTTTTGCTATTGGGCTCTATTGAATAATGAATGTTTTGAATTTTCTCCAAAAGTAAAGTAGTTGCAAACTCATGCTTTTAGAGACTTGTTTGGGCTCATGAGAGGAGTAGAAAAACATCAAAAATTTCAGTCCTGCATGATTCTACCAAGAAATGTGTGTTCATTGAAACCGCTGGTTTTTGATAGTTTGGGCCCTATTGAATAATGAATGTTTTGAATTTTCTCCAAAAGTAAAGTAGTTGCAAACTCATCCTTTTAGAAACTTGTTTGGGCTGTTGAGAGGAGTAAAAAACCATCAAAAATTTCAATCCTGCATGATTTTACCAAGAAATGTGATTCTTCATTCAAAACCTGATTTTTGCTATTGGGCTCTATTGAATAATGAATGTTTTGAATTTTCTCCAAAAGTAAAGTAGTTGCAAACTCATGCCTTTAGAGACTTGTTTGGGCTCATGAGAGGAGTAGAAAAACATCAAAAATTTCAGTCCTGCATGATTCTACCAAGAAATGTGTGTTCATTGAAACCGCTGGTTTTTGATAGTTTGGGCCCTATTGAATAATGAATGTTTTGAATTTTCTCCAAAAGTAAAGTAGTTGCAAACTCATCCTTTTAGAAACTTGTTTGGGCTGTTGAGAGGAGTAAAAAACCATCAAAAATTTCAATCCTGCATGATTCTACCAAGAAATGTGATTCTTCATTCAAAACGCTGGTTTTTGCTATTGGGCTCTTTTGAGTAATGAATGTTTTGAATTTTCTCCAAAAGTAAAGTAGTTGCAAACTCATGCTTTTAGAGACTTGTTTGGGCTCATGAGAGGAGTAGAAAAACATCAAAAATTTCAGTCCTGCATGATTTTACCAAGAAATGTGTGTTCATTGAAACCGCTGGTTTTTGATAGTTTGGGCCCTATTGAATAATGAATGTTTTGAATTTTCTCCAAAAGTAAAGTAGTTGCAAACTCATCCTTTTAGAAACTTGTTTGGGCTGTTGAGAGGAGTAAAAAACCATCAAAAATTTCAATCCTGCATGATTCTACCAAGAAATGTGATTCTTCATTCAAAACCTGATTTTTGCTATTGGGCTCTATTGAATAATGAATGTTTTGAATTTTCTCCAAAAGTAAAGTAGTTGCAAACTCATGCTTTTAGAGACTTGTTTGGGCTCATGAGAGGAGTAGAAAAACATCAAAAATTTCAGTCCTGCAAGATTCTACCAAGAAATGTGTGTTCATTGAAACCGCTGGTTTTTGATAGTTTGGGCCCTATTGAATAATGAATGTTTTGAATTTTCTCCAAAAGTAAAGTAGTTGCAAACTCATCCTTTTAGAAACTTGTTTGGGCTGTTGAGAGGAGTAAAAAACCATCAAAAATTTCAATCCTGCATGATTTTACCAAGAAATGTGATTCTTCATTCAAAACCTGATTTTTGCTATTGGGCTCTATTGAATAATGAATGTTTTGAATTTTCTCCAAAAGTAAAGTAGTTGCAAACTCATGCTTTTAGAGACTTGTTTGGGCTCATGAGAGGAGTAGAAAAACATCAAAAATTTCAGTCCTGCATGATTCTACCAAGAAATGTGTGTTCATTGAAACCGCTGGTTTTTGATAGTTTGGGCCCTATTGAATAATGAATGTTTTGAATTTTCTCCAAAAGTAAAGTAGTTGCAAACTCATCCTTTTAGAAACTTGTTTGGGCTGTTGAGAGGAGTAAAAAACCATCAAAAATTTCAATCCTGCATGATTCTACCAAGAAATGTGATTCTTCATTCAAAACGCTGGTTTTTGCTATTGGGCTCTTTTGAGTAATGAATGTTTTGAATTTTCTCCAAAAGTAAAGTAGTTGCAAACTCATGCTTTTAGAGACTTGTTTGGGCTCATGAGAGGAGTAGAAAAACATCAAAAATTTCAGTCCTGCATGATTTTACCAAGAAATGTGTGTTCATTGAAACCGCTGGTTTTTGATAGTTTGGGCCCTATTGAATAATGAATGTTTTGAATTTTCTCCAAAAGTAAAGTAGTTGCAAACTCATCCTTTTAGAAACTTGTTTGGGCTGTTGAGAGGAGTAAAAAACCATCAAAAATTTCAATCCTGCATGATTCTACCAAGAAATGTGATTCTTCATTCAAAACGCTGGTTTTTGCTATTGGGCTCTTTTGAGTAATGAATGTTTTGAATTTTCTCCAAAAGTAAAGTAGTTGCAAACTCATGCTTTTAGAGACTTGTTTGGGCTCATGAGAGGAGTAGAAAAACATCAAAAATTTCAGTCCTGCATGATTCTACCAAGAAATGTGTGTTCATTCAAACCGCTGGTTTTTGATAGTTTGGGCCCTATTGAATAATGAATGTTTTGAATATTCTCCAAAAGTAAAGTAGTTGCAAACTCATCCTTTTAGAAACTTGTTTGGGCTGTTGAGAGGAGTAAAAAACCATCAAAAATTTCAATCCTGCATGATTTTACCAAGAAATGTGATTCTTCATTCAAAACCTGATTTTTGCTATTGGGCTCTATTGAATAATGAATGTTTTGAATTTTCTCCAAAAGTAAAGCAGTTGCAAACTCATGCTTTTAGAGACTTGTTTGGGCTCATGAGAGGAGTAGAAAAACATCAAAAATTTCAGTCCTGCACGATTCTACCAAGAAATGTGTGTTCATTGAAACCGCTGGTTTTTGATAGTTTGGGCCCTATTGAATAATGAATGTTTTGAATTTTCTCCAAAAGTAAAGTAGTTGCAAACTCATCCTTTTAGAAACTTGTTTGGGCTGTTGAGAGGAGTAAAAAACCATCAAAAATTTCAATCCTGCATGATTCTACCAAGAAATGTGATTCTTCATTCAAAACCTGATTTTTGCTATTGGGCTCTATTGAATAATGAATGTTTTGAATTTTCTCCAAAAGTAAAGTAGTTGCAAACTCATGCTTTTAGAGACTTGTTTGGGCTCATGAGAGGAGTAGAAAAACATCAAAAATTTCAGTCCTGCATGATTCTACCAAGAAATGTGTGTTCATTGAAACCGCTGGTTTTTGATAGTTTGGGCCCTATTGAATAATGAATGTTTTGAATTTTCTCCAAAAGTAAAGTAGTTGCAAACTCATCCTTTTAGAAACTTGTTTGGGCTGTTGAGAGGAGTAAAAAACCATCAAAAATTTCAATCCTGCATGATTCTACCAAGAAATGTGATTCTTCATTCAAAATGCTGGTTTTTGCTATTGGGCTCTTTTGAGTAATGAATGTTTTGAATTTTCTCCAAAAGTAAAGTAGTTGCAAACTCATGCTTTTAGAGACTTGTTTGGGCTCATGAGAGGAGTAGAAAAACATCAAAAATTTCAGTCCTGCATGATTCTACCAAGAAATGTGTGTTCATTCAAACCGCTGGTTTTTGATAGTTTGGGCCCTATTGAATAATGAATGTTTTGAATTTTCTATAAAAGTAAAGTAGTTGCAAACTCATCCTTTTAGAAACTTGTTTGGGCTGTTGAGAGGAGTAAAAAAAACCATCAATAATTTCAATCCTGCATGATTTTACCAAGAAATGTGATTCTTCATTCAAAACCTGATTTTTGCTATTGGGCTCTATTGAATAATGAATGTTTTGAATTTTCTCCAAAAGTAAAGTAGTTGCAAACTCATGCTTTTAGAGACTTGTTTGGGCTCATGAGAGGAGTAGAAAAACATCAAAAATTTCAGTCCTGCATGATTCTACCAAGAAATGTGTGTTCATTGAAACCGCTGGTTTTTGATAGTTTGGGCCCTATTGAATAATGAATGTTTTGAATTTTCTCCAAAAGTAAAGTAGTTGCAAACTCATCCTTTTAGAAACTTGTTTGGGCTGTTGAGAGGAGTAAAAAACCATCAAAAATTTCAATCCTGCATGATTTTATCAAGAAATGTGATTCTTCATTCAAAACCTGTTTTTTGCTATTGGGCTTTATTGAATAGTGAATGTTTTGAATTTTCTCCAAAAGTAAAGTAGTTGCAAACTCATGCTTTTAGAGACTTGTTTGGGCTTATGAGAGGAGTAGAAAAACATCAAAAATTTCAGTCCTGCATGATTCTACCAAGAAATGTGTGTTCATTGAAACCGCTGGTTTTTGATAGTTTGGGCCCTATTGAATAATGAATGTTTTGAATTTTCTCCAAAAGTAAAGTAGTTGCAAACTCATCCTTTTAGAAACTTGTTTGGGCTGTTGAGAGGAGTAAAAAACCATCAAAAATTTCAATCCTGCATGATTCTACCAAGAAATGTGATTCTTCATTCAAAACCTGATTTTTGCTATTGGGCTCTATTGAATAATGAATGTTTTGAATTTTCTCCAAAAGTAAAGTAGTTGCAAACTCATGCTTTTAGAGACTTGTTTGGGCTCATGAGAGGAGTAGAAAAACATCAAAAATTTCAGTCCTGCATGATTTTACCAAGAAATGTGTGTTCATTGAAACCGCTGGTTTTTGATAGTTTGGGCCCTATTGAATAATGAATGTTTTGAATTTTCTCCAAAAGTAAAGTAGTTGCAAACTCATCCTTTTAGAAACTTGTTTGGGCTGTTGAGAGGAGTAAAAAACCATCAAAAATTTCAATCCTGCATGATTCTACCAAGAAATGTGATTCTTCATTCAAAACGCTGGTTTTTGCTATTGGGCTCTTTTGAGTAATGAATGTTTTGAATTTTCTCCAAAAGTAAAGTAGTTGCAAACTCATGCTTTTAGAGACTTGTTTGGGCTCATGAGAGGAGTAGAAAAACATCAAAAATTTCAGTCCTGCATGATTCTACCAAGAAATGTGTGTTCATTGAAACCGCTGGTTTTTGATAGTTTGGGCCGTATTGAATAATGAATGTTTTGAATTTTCTCCAAAAGTAAAGTAGTTACAAACTCATCCTTTTAGAAACTTGTTTGGGCTGTTGAGAGGAGTAAAAAACCATCAAAAATTTCAATCCTGCATGATTCTACAAAGAAATGTGATTCTTCATTCAAAACCTGATTTTTGCTATTGGGCTCTATTGAATAATGAATGTTTTGAATTTTCTCCAAAAGTAAAGTAGTTGCAAACTCATGCTTTTAGAGACTTGTTTGGGCTCATGAGAGGAGTAGAAAAACATCAAAAATTTCAGTCCTGCATGATTCTACCAAGAAATGTGTGTTCATTGAAACCGCTGGTTTTTGATAGTTTGGGCCCTATTGAATAATGAATGTTTTGAATTTTCTCCAAAAGTAAAGTAGTTGCAAACTCATCCTTTTAGAAACTTGTTTGGGCTGTTGAGAGGAGTAAAAAACCATCAAAAATTTCAATCCTGCATGATTCTACCAAGAAATGTGATTCTTCATTCAAAACGCTGGTTTTTGCTATTGGGCTCTTTTGAGTAATGAATGTTTTGAATTTTCTCCAAAAGTAAAGTAGTTGCAAACTCATGCTTTTAGAGACTTGTTTGGGCTCATGAGAGGAGTAGAAAAACATCAAAAATTTCAGTCCTGCATGATTCTACCAAGAAATGTGTGTTCATTCAAACCGCTGGTTTTTGATAGTTTGGGCCCTATTGAATAATGAATGTTTTGAATTTTCTCCAAAAGTAAAGTAGTTGCAAACTCATCCTTTTAGAAACTTGTTTGGGCTGTTGAGAGGAGTAAAAAACCATCAAAAATTTCAATCCTGCATGATTCTACCAAGAAATGTGATTCTTCATTCAAAACCTGATTTTTGCTATTGGGCTCTATTGAATAATGAATGTTTTGAATTTTCTCCAAAAGTAAAGTAGTTGCAAACTCATGCTTTTAGAGACTTGTTTGGGCTCATGAGAGGAGTAGAAAAACATCAAAAATTTCAGTCCTGCATGATTCTACCAAGAAATGTGTGTTCATTGAAACCGCTGGTTTTTGATAGTTTGGGCCCTATTGAATAATGAATGTTTTGAATTTTCTCCAAAAGTAAAGTAGTTGCAAACTCATCCTTTTAGAAACTTGTTTGGGCTGTTGAGAGGAGTAAAAAACCATCAAAAATTTCAATCCTGCATGATTCTACCAAGAAATGTGATTCTTCATTCAAAACCTGATTTTTGCTATTGGGCTCTATTGAATAATGAATGTTTTGAATTTTCTCCAAAAGTAAAGTAGTTGCAAACTCATGCTTTTAGAGACTTGTTTGGGCTCATGAGAGGAGTAGAAAAACATCAAAAATTTCAGTCCTGCATGATTCTACCAAGAAATGTGTGTTCATTGAAACCGCTGGTTTTTGATAGTTTGGGCCCTATTGAATAATGAATGTTTTGAATTTTCTCCAAAAGTAAAGTAGTTGCAAACTCATCCTTTTAGAAACTTGTTTGGGCTGTTGAGAGGAGTAAAAAACCATCAAAAATTTCAATCCTGCATGATTTTACCAAGAAATGTGATTCTTCATTCAAAACCTGATTTTTGCTATTGGGCTCTATTGAATAATGAATGTTTTGAATTTTCTCCAAAAGTAAAGTAGTTGCAAACTCATGCCTTTAGAGACTTGTTTGGGCTCATGAGAGGAGTAGAAAAACATCAAAAATTTCAGTCCTGCATGATTCTACCAAGAAATGTGTGTTCATTGAAACCGCTGGTTTTTGATAGTTTGGGCCCTATTGAATAATGAATGTTTTGAATTTTCTCCAAAAGTAAAGTAGTTGCAAACTCATCCTTTTAGAAACTTGTTTGGGCTGTTGAGAGGAGTAAAAAACCATCAAAAATTTCAATCCTGCATGATTCTACCAAGAAATGTGATTCTTCATTCAAAACGCTGGTTTTTGCTATTGGGCTCTTTTGAGTAATGAATGTTTTGAATTTTCTCCAAAAGTAAAGTAGTTGCAAACTCATGCTTTTAGAGACTTGTTTGGGCTCATGAGAGGAGTAGAAAAACATCAAAAATTTCAGTCCTGCATGATTTTACCAAGAAATGTGTGTTCATTGAAACCGCTGGTTTTTGATAGTTTGGGCCCTATTGAATAATGAATGTTTTGAATTTTCTCCAAAAGTAAAGTAGTTGCAAACTCATCCTTTTAGAAACTTGTTTGGGCTGTTGAGAGGAGTAAAAAACCATCAAAAATTTCAATCCTGCATGATTCTACCAAGAAATGTGATTCTTCATTCAAAACCTGATTTTTGCTATTGGGCTCTATTGAATAATGAATGTTTTGAATTTTCTCCAAAAGTAAAGTAGTTGCAAACTCATGCTTTTAGAGACTTGTTTGGGCTCATGAGAGGAGTAGAAAAACATCAAAAATTTCAGTCCTGCATGATTCTACCAAGAAATGTGTGTTCATTGAAACCGCTGGTTTTTGATAGTTTGGGCCCTATTGAATAATGAATGTTTTGAATTTTCTCCAAAAGTAAAGTAGTTGCAAACTCATCCTTTTAGAAACTTGTTTGGGCTGTTGAGAGGAGTAAAAAACCATCAAAAATTTCAATCCTGCATGATTTTACCAAGAAATGTGATTCTTCATTCAAAACCTGATTTTTGCTATTGGGCTCTATTGAATAATGAATGTTTTGAATTTTCTCCAAAAGTAAAGTAGTTGCAAACTCATGCTTTTAGAGACTTGTTTGGGCTCATGAGAGGAGTAGAAAAACATCAAAAATTTCAGTCCTGCATGATTCTACCAAGAAATGTGTGTTCATTGAAACCGCTGGTTTTTGATAGTTTGGGCCCTATTGAATAATGAATGTTTTGAATTTTCTCCAAAAGTAAAGTAGTTGCAAACTCATCCTTTTAGAAACTTGTTTGGGCTGTTGAGAGGAGTAAAAAACCATCAAAAATTTCAATCCTGCATGATTTTGCCAAGAAATGTGATTCTTCATTCAAAACCTGATTTTTGCTATTGGGCTCTATTGAATAATGAATGTTTTGAATTTTCTCCAAAAGTAAAGTAGTTGCAAACTCATGCTTTTAGAGACTTGTTTGGGCTCATGAGAGGAGTAGAAAAACATCAAAAATTTCAGTCCTGCATGATTCTACCAAGAAATGTGTGTTCATTGAAACCGCTGGTTTTTGATAGTTTGGGCCCTATTGAATAATGAATGTTTTGAATTTTCTCCAAAAGTAAAGTAGTTGCAAACTCATCCTTTTAGAAACTTGTTTGGGCTGTTGAGAGGAGTAAAAAACCATCAAAAATTTCAATCCTGCATGATTCTACCAAGAAATGTGATTCTTCATTCAAAACGCTGGTTTCTGCTATTGGGCTCTATTGAATAATGAATGTTTTGAATTTTCTCCAAAAGTAAAGTAGTTGCAAACTCATCCTTTTAGAGACTTGTTTGGGCTCATGAGAGGAGTAGAAAAACATCAAAAATTTCAGTCCTGCACGATTCTACCAAGAAATGTGTGTTCATTCAAACCGCTGGTTTTTGATATTTTGGGCCCTATTGAATAATGAATGTTTTGAATTTTCTCCAAAAGTAAAGTAGTTGCAAACTCATCCTTTTAGAAACTTGTTTGGGCTGTTGAGAGGAGTAAAAAACCATCAAAAATTTCAATCCTGCATGATTCTACCAAGAAATGTGATTCTTCATTCAAAACCTGATTTTTGCTATTGGGCTCTATTGAATAATGAATGTTTTGAATTTTCTCCAAAAGTAAAGTAGTTGCAAACTCATGCTTTTAGAGACTTGTTTGGGCTCATGAGAGGAGTAGAAAAACATCAAAAATTTCAGTCCTGCATGATTCTACCAAGAAATGTGTGTTCATTGAAACCGCTGGTTTTTGATAGTTTGGGCCCTATTGAATAATGAATGTTTTGAATTTTCTCCAAAAGTAAAGTAGTTGCAAACTCATCCTTTTAGAAACTTGTTTGGGCTGTTGAGAGGAGTAAAAAACCATCAAAAATTTCAATCCTGCATGATTTTACCAAGAAATGTGATTCTTCATTCAAAACCTGATTTTTGCTATTGGGCTCTATTGAATAATGAATGTTTTGAATTTTCTCCAAAAGTAAAGTAGTTGCAAACTCATGCCTTTAGAGACTTGTTTGGGCTCATGAGAGGAGTAGAAAAACATCAAAAATTTCAGTCCTGCATGATTCTACCAAGAAATGTGTGTTCATTGAAACCGCTGGTTTTTGATAGTTTGGGCCCTATTGAATAATGAATGTTTTGAATTTTCTCCAAAAGTAAAGTAGTTGCAAACTCATCCTTTTAGAAACTTGTTTGGGCTGTTGAGAGGAGTAAAAAACCATCAAAAATTTCAATCCTGCATGATTCTACCAAGAAATGTGATTCTTCATTCAAAACGCTGGTTTTTGCTATTGGGCTCTTTTGAGTAATGAATGTTTTGAATTTTCTCCAAAAGTAAAGTAGTTGCAAACTCATGCTTTTAGAGACTTGTTTGGGCTCATGAGAGGAGTAGAAAAACATCAAAAATTTCAGTCCTGCATGATTCTACCAAGAAATGTGTGTTCATTGAAACCGCTGGTTTTTGATAGTTTGGGCCGTATTGAATAATGAATGTTTTGAATTTTCTCCAAAAGTAAAGTAGTTACAAACTCATCCTTTTAGAAACTTGTTTGGGCTGTTGAGAGGAGTAAAAAACCATCAAAAATTTCAATCCTGCATGATTCTACAAAGAAATGTGATTCTTCATTCAAAACCTGATTTTTGCTATTGGGCTCTATTGAATAATGAATGTTTTGAATTTTCTCCAAAAGTAAAGTAGTTGCAAACTCATGCTTTTAGAGACTTGTTTCGGCTCATGAGAGGAGTAGAAAAACATCAAAAATTTCAGTCCTGCATGATTCTACCAAGAAATGTGTGTTCATTGAAACCGCTGGTTTTTGATAGTTTGGGCCCTATTGAATAATGAATGTTTTGAATTTTCTCCAAAAGTAAAGTAGTTGCAAACTCATCCTTTTAGAAACTTGTTTGGGCTGTTGAGAGGAGTAAAAAACCATCAAAAATTTCAATCCTGCATGATTCTACCAAGAAATGTGATTCTTCATTCAAAACGCTGGTTTTTGCTATTGGGCTCTTTTGAGTAATGAATGTTTTGAATTTTCTCCAAAAGTAAAGTAGTTGCAAACTCATGCTTTTAGAGACTTGTTTGGGCTCATGAGAGGAGTAGAAAAACATCAAAAATTTCAGTCCTGCATGATTCTACCAAGAAATGTGTGTTCATTCAAACCGCTGGTTTTTGATAGTTTGGGCCCTATTGAATAATGAATGTTTTGAATTTTCTCCAAAAGTAAAGTAGTTACAAACTCATCCTTTTAGAAACTTGTTTGGGCTGTTGAGAGGAGGAAAAAACCATCAAAAATTTCAATCCTGCATGATTCTACCAAGAAATGTGATTCTTCATTCAAAACGCTGGTTTTTGCTATTGGGCTCTATTGAATAATGAATGTTTTGAATTTTCTCCAAAAGTAAAGTAGTTGCAAACTCATCCTTTTAGAGACTTGTTTGGGCTCATGAGAGGAGTAGAAAAACATCAAAAATTTCAGTCCTGCACGATTCTACCAAGAAATGTGTGTTCATTGAAACCGCTGTTTTTTGATATTTTGGGCCCTATTGAATAATGAATGTTTTGAATTTTCTCCAAAAGTAAAGTAGTTGCAAACTCATCCTTTTAGAAACTTGTTTGGGCTGTTGAGAGGAGTAAAAAACCATCAAAAATTTCAATCCTGCATGATTCTACCAAGAAATGTGATTCTTCATTCAAAACCTGATTTTTGCTATTGGGCTCTATTGAATAATGAATGTTTTGAATTTTCTCCAAAAGTAAAGTAGTTGCAAACTCATGCTTTTAGAGACTTGTTTGGGCTCAAGAGAGGAGTAGAAAAACATCAAAAATTTCAGTCCTGCATGATTCTACCAAGAAATGTGTGTTCATTGAAACCGCTGGTTTTTGATAGTTTGGGCCCTATTGAATAATGAATGTTTTGAATTTTCTCCAAAAGTAAAGTAGTTGCAAACTCATCCTTTTAGAAACTTGTTTGGGCTGTTGAGAGGAGTAAAAAACCATCAAAAATTTCAATCCTGCATGATTTTACCAAGAAATGTGATTCTTCATTCAAAACCTGATTTTTGCTATTGGGCTCTATTGAATAATGAATGTTTTGAATTTTCTCCAAAAGTAAAGTAGTTGCAAACTCATGCTTTTAGAGACTTGTTTGGGCTCATGAGAGGAGTAGAAAAACATCAAAAATTTCAGTCCTGCATGATTCTACCAAGAAATGTGTGTTCATTGAAACCGCTGGTTTTTGATAGTTTGGGCCCTATTGAATAATGAATGTTTTGAATTTTCTCCAAAAGTAAAGTAGTTGCAAACTCATCCTTTTAGAAACTTGTTTGGGCTGTTGAGAGGAGTAAAAAACCATCAAAAATTTCAATCCTGCATGATTTTACCAAGAAATGTGATTCTTCATTCAAAACCTGATTTTTGCTATTGGGCTCTATTGAATAATGAATGTTTTGAATTTTCTCCAAAAGTAAAGTAGTTGCAAACTCATGCTTTTAGAGACTTGTTTGGGCTCATGAGAGGAGTAGAAAAACATCAAAAATTTCAGTCCTGCATGATTCTACCAAGAAATGTGTGTTCATTGAAACCGCTGGTTTTTGATAGTTTGGGCCCTATTGAATAATGAATGTTTTGAATTTTCTCCAAAAGTAAAGTAGTTGCAAACTCATCCTTTTAGAAACTTGTTTGGGCTGTTGAGAGGAGTAAAAAACCATCAAAAATTTCAATCCTGCATGATTCTACCAAGAAATGTGATTCTTCATTCAAAACGCTGGTTTCTGCTATTGGGCTCTATTGAATAATGAATGTTTTGAATTTTCTCCAAAAGTAAAGTAGTTGCAAACTCATCCTTTTAGAGACTTGTTTGGGCTCATGAGAGGAGTAGAAAAACATCAAAAATTTCAGTCCTGCACGATTCTACCAAGAAATGTGTGTTCATTCAAACCGCTGGTTTTTGATATTTTGGGCCCTATTGAATAATGAATGTTTTGAATTTTCTCCAAAAGTAAAGTAGTTGCAAACTCATCCTTTTAGAAACTTGTTTGGGCTGTTGAGAGGAGTAAAAAACCATCAAAAATTTCAATCCTGCATGATTGTACCAAGAAATGTGATTCTTCATTCAAAACCTGATTTTTGCTATTGGGCTCTATTGAATAATGAATGTTTTGAATTTTCTCCAAAAGTAAAGTAGTTGCAAACTCATGCTTTTAGAGACTTGTTTGGGCTCATGAGAGGAGTAGAAAAACATCAAAAATTTCAGTCCTGCATGATTCTACCAAGAAATGTGTGTTCATTGAAACCGCTGGTTTTTGATAGTTTGGGCCCTATTGAATAATGAATGTTTTGAATTTTCTCCAAAAGTAAAGTAGTTGCAAACTCATCCTTTTAGAAACTTGTTTGGGCTGTTGAGAGGAGTAAAAAACCATCAAAAATTTCAATCCTGCATGATTTTACCAAGAAATGTGATTCTTCATTCAAAACCTGATTTTTGCTATTGGGCTCTATTGAATAATGAATGTTTTGAATTTTCTCCAAAAGTAAAGTAGTTGCAAACTCATGCCTTTAGAGACTTGTTTGGGCTCATGAGAGGAGTAGAAAAACATCAAAAATTTCAGTCCTGCATGATTCTACCAAGAAATGTGTGTTCATTGAAACCGCTGTTTTTTGATATTTTGGGCCCTATTGAATAATGAATGTTTTGAATTTTCTCCAAAAGTAAAGTAGTTGCAAACTCATCCTTTTAGAAACTTGTTTGGGCTGTTGAGAGGAGTAAAAAACCATCAAAAATTTCAATCCTGCATGATTCTACCAAGAAATGTGATTCTTCATTCAAAACCTGATTTTTGCTATTGGGCTCTATTGAATAATGAATGTTTTGAATTTTCTCCAAAAGTAAAGTAGTTGCAAACTCATGCTTTTAGAGACTTGTTTGGGCTCATGAGAGGAGTAGAAAAACATCAAAAATTTCAGTCCTGCATGATTCTACCAAGAAATGTGTGTTCATTGAAACCGCTGGTTTTTGATAGTTTGGGCCCTATTGAATAATGAATGTTTTGAATTTTCTCCAAAAGTAAAGTAGTTGCAAACTCATCCTTTTAGAAACTTGTTTGGGCTGTTGAGAGGAGTAAAAAACCATCAAAAATTTCAATCCTGCATGATTTTACCAAGAAATGTGATTCTTCATTCAAAACCTGATTTTTGCTATTGGGCTCTATTGAATAATGAATGTTTTGAATTTTCTCCAAAAGTAAAGTAGTTGCAAACTCATGCTTTTAGAGACTTGTTTGGGCTCATGAGAGGAGTAGAAAAACATCAAAAATTTCAGTCCTGCATGATTCTACCAAGAAATGTGTGTTCATTGAAACCGCTGGTTTTTGATAGTTTGGGCCCTATTGAATAATGAATGTTTTGAATTTTCTCCAAAAGTAAAGTAGTTGCAAACTCATCCTTTTAGAAACTTGTTTGGGCTGTTGAGAGGAGTAAAAAACCATCAAAAATTTCAATCCTGCATGATTTTACCAAGAAATGTGATTCTTCATTCAAAACCTGATTTTTGCTATTGGGCTCTATTGAATAATGAATGTTTTGAATTTTCTCCAAAAGTAAAGTAGTTGCAAACTCATGCTTTTAGAGACTTGTTTGGGCTCATGAGAGGAGTAGAAAAACATCAAAAATTTCAGTCCTGCATGATTCTACCAAGAAATGTGTGTTCATTGAAACCGCTGGTTTTTGATAGTTTGGGCCCTATTGAATAATGAATGTTTTGAATTTTCTCCAAAAGTAAAGTAGTTGCAAACTCATCCTTTTAGAAACTTGTTTGGGCTGTTGAGAGGAGTAAAAAACCATCAAAAATTTCAATCCTGCATGATTCTACCAAGAAATGTGATTCTTCATTCAAAACGCTGGTTTCTGCTATTGGGCTCTATTGAATAATGAATGTTTTGAATTTTCTCCAAAAGTAAAGTAGTTGCAAACTCATCCTTTTAGAGACTTGTTTGGGCTCATGAGAGGAGTAGAAAAACATCAAAAATTTCAGTCCTGCACGATTCTACCAAGAAATGTGTGTTCATTCAAACCGCTGGTTTTTGATATTTTGGGCCCTATTGAATAATGAATGTTTTGAATTTTCTCCAAAAGTAAAGTAGTTGCAAACTCATCCTTTTAGAAACTTGTTTGGGCTGTTGAGAGGAGTAAAAAACCATCAAAAATTTCAATCCTGCATGATTGTACCAAGAAATGTGATTCTTCATTCAAAACCTGATTTTTGCTATTGGGCTCTATTGAATAATGAATGTTTTGAATTTTCTCCAAAAGTAAAGTAGTTGCAAACTCATGCTTTTAGAGACTTGTTTGGGCTCATGAGAGGAGTAGAAAAACATCAAAAATTTCAGTCCTGCATGATTCTACCAAGAAATGTGTGTTCATTGAAACCGCTGGTTTTTGATAGTTTGGGCCCTATTGAATAATGAATGTTTTGAATTTTCTCCAAAAGTAAAGTAGTTGCAAACTCATCCTTTTAGAAACTTGTTTGGGCTGTTGAGAGGAGTAAAAAACCATCAAAAATTTCAATCCTGCATGATTTTACCAAGAAATGTGATTCTTCATTCAAAACCTGATTTTTGCTATTGGGCTCTATTGAATAATGAATGTTTTGAATTTTCTCCAAAAGTAAAGTAGTTGCAAACTCATGCCTTTAGAGACTTGTTTGGGCTCATGAGAGGAGTAGAAAAACATCAAAAATTTCAGTCCTGCATGATTCTACCAAGAAATGTGTGTTCATTGAAACCGCTGGTTTTTGATAGTTTGGGCCCTATTGAATAATGAATGTTTTGAATTTTCTCCAAAAGTAAAGTAGTTGCAAACTCATCCTTTTAGAAACTTGTTTGGGCTGTTGAGAGGAGTAAAAAACCATCAAAAATTTCAATCCTGCATGATTCTACCAAGAAATGTGATTCTTCATTCAAAACGCTGATTTTTGCTATTGGGCTCTTTTGAGTAATGAATGTTTTGAATTTTCTCCAAAAGTAAAGTAGTTGCAAACTCATGCTTTTAGAGACTTGTTTGGGCTCATGAGAGGAGTAGAAAAACATCAAAAATTTCAGTCCTTCATGATTCTACCAAGAAATGTGTGTTCATTGAAACCGCTGGTTTTTGATAGTTTGGGCCCTATTGAATAATGAATGTTTTGAATTTTCTCCAAAAGTAAAGTAGTTGCAAACTCATCCTTTTAGAAACTTGTTTGGGCTGTTGAGAGGAGTAAAAAACCATCAAAAATTTCAATCCTGCATGATTCTACCAAGAAATGTGATTCTTCATTCAAAACCTGATTTTTGCTATTGGGCTCTATTGAATAATGAATGTTTTGAATTTTCTCCAAAAGTAAAGTAGTTGCAAACTCATGCTTTTAGAGACTTGTTTGGGCTCATGAGAGGAGTAGAAAAACATCAAAAATTTCAGTCCTGCATGATTTTACCAAGAAATGTGTGTTCATTGAAACCGCTGGTTTTTGATAGTTTGGGCCCTATTGAATAATGAATGTTTTGAATTTTCTCCAAAAGTAAAGTAGTTGCAAACTCATGCTTTTAGAGACTTATTTGGGCTCATGAGAGGAGCAGAAAAACATCAAAAATTTCAGTCCTGCATGATTCTACCAAGAAATGTGTGTTCATTCAAACCGCTGGTTTTTGATAGTTTGGGCCCTATTGAATAATGAATGTTTTGAATTTTCTCCAAAAGTAAAGTAGTTGCAAACTCATCCTTTTAGAAACTTGTTTGGGCTGTTGAGAGGAGTAAAAAAAACCATCAATAATTTCAATCCTGCATGATTTTACCAAGAAATGTGATTCTTCATTCAAAACCTGATTTTTGCTTTTGGGCTCTATTGAATAATGAATGTTTTGAATTTTCTCCAAAAGTAAAGTAGTTGCAAACTCATGCTTTTAGAGACTTGTTTGGGCTCATGAGAGGAGTAGAAAAACATCAAAAATTTCAGTCCTGCATGATTCTACCAAGAAATGTGTGTTCATTGAAACCGCTGGTTTTTGATAGTTTGGGCCCTATTGAATAATGAATGTTTTGAATTTTCTCCAAAAGTAAAGTAGTTGCAAAGTCATCCTTTTAGAAACTTGTTTGGGCTGTTGAGAGGAGTAAAAAACCATCAAAAATTTCAATCCTGCATGATTCTACCAAGAAATGTGATTCTTCATTCAAAACCTGATTTTTGCTATTGGGCTCTATTGAATAATGAATGTTTTGAATTTTCTCCAAAAGTAAAGTAGTTGCAAACTCATGCTTTTAGAGACTTGTTTGGGCTCATGAGAGGAGTAGAAAAACATCAAAAATTTCAGTCCTGCATGATTTTACCAAGAAATGTGTGTTCATTGAAACCGCTGGTTTTTGATAGTTTGGGCCCTATTGAATAATGAATGTTTTGAATTTTCTCCAAAAGTAAAGTAGTTGCAAACTCATCCTTTTAGAAACTTGTTTGGGCTGTTGAGAGGAGTAAAAAACCATCAAAAATTTCAATCCTGCATGATTCTACAAAGAAATGTGATTCTTCATTCAAAACGCTGGTTTTTGCTATTGGGCCCTTTTGAGTAATGAATGTTTTGAATTTTCTCCAAAAGTAAAGTAGTTGCAAACTCATGCTTTTAGAGACTTGTTTGGGCTCATGAGAGGAGTAGAAAAACATCAAAAATTTCAGTCCTGCATGATTCTACCAAGAAATGTGTGTTCATTGAAACCGCTGGTTTTTGATAGTTTGGGCCGTATTGAATAATGAATGTTTTGAATTTTCTCCAAAAGTAAAGTAGTTACAAACTCATCCTTTTAGAAACTTGTTTGGGCTGTTGAGAGGAGTAAAAAACCATCAAAAATTTCAATCCTGCATGATTCTACAAAGAAATGTGATTCTTCATTCAAAACCTGATTTTTGCTATTGGGCTCTATTGAATAATGAATGTTTTGAATTTTCTCCAAAAGTAAAGTAGTTGCAAACTCATCCTTTTAGAAACTTGTTTGGGCTGTTGAGAGGAGTAAAAAACCATCAAAAATTTCAATCCTGCATGATTTTACCAAGAAATGTGATTCTTCATTCAAAACCTGATTTTTGCTATTGGGCTCTATTGAATAATGAATGTTTTGAATTTTCTCCAAAAGTAAAGTAGTTGCAAACTCATGCCTTTAGAGACTTGTTTGGGCTCATGAGAGGAGTAGAAAAACATCAAAAATTTCAGTCCTGCATGATTCTACCAAGAAATGTGTGTTCATTGAAACCGCTGGTTTTTGATAGTTTGGGCCCTATTGAATAATGAATGTTTTGAATTTTCTCCAAAAGTAAAGTAGTTGCAAACTCATCCTTTTAGAAACTTGTTTGGGCTGTTGAGAGGAGTAAAAAACCATCAAAAATTTCAATCCTGCATGATTCTACCAAGAAATGTGATTCTTCATTCAAAACGCTGATTTTTGCTATTGGGCTCTTTTGAGTAATGAATGTTTTGAATTTTCTCCAAAAGTAAAGTAGTTGCAAACTCATGCTTTTAGAGACTTGTTTGGGCTCATGAGAGGAGTAGAAAAACATCAAAAATTTCAGTCCTTCATGATTCTACCAAGAAATGTGTGTTCATTGAAACCGCTGGTTTTTGATAGTTTGGGCCCTATTGAATAATGAATGTTTTGAATTTTCTCCAAAAGTAAAGTAGTTGCAAACTCATCCTTTTAGAAACTTGTTTGGGCTGTTGAGAGGAGTAAAAAACCATCAAAAATTTCAATCCTGCATGATTTTACCAAGAAATGTGATTCTTCATTCAAAACCTGATTTTTGCTATTGGGCTCTATTGAATAATGAATGTTTTGAATTTTCTCCAAAAGTAAAGTAGTTGCAAACTCATGCCTTTAGAGACTTGTTTGGGCTCATGAGAGGAGTAGAAAAACATCAAAAATTTCAGTCCTGCATGATTCTACCAAGAAATGTGTGTTCATTGAAACCGCTGGTTTTTGATAGTTTGGGCCCTATTGAATAATGAATGTTTTGAATTTTCTCCAAAAGTAAAGTAGTTGCAAACTCATCCTTTTAGAAACTTGTTTGGGCTGTTGAGAGGAGTAAAAAACCATCAAAAATTTCAATCCTGCATGATTCTACCAAGAAATGTGATTCTTCATTCAAAACGCTGATTTTTGCTATTGGGCTCTTTTGAGTAATGAATGTTTTGAATTTTCTCCAAAAGTAAAGTAGTTGCAAACTCATGCTTTTAGAGACTTGTTTGGGCTCATGAGAGGAGTAGAAAAACATCAAAAATTTCAGTCCTTCATGATTCTACCAAGAAATGTGTGTTCATTGAAACCGCTGGTTTTTGATAGTTTGGGCCCTATTGAATAATGAATGTTTTGAATTTTCTCCAAAAGTAAAGTAGTTGCAAACTCATCCTTTTAGAAACTTGTTTGGGCTGTTGAGAGGAGTAAAAAACCATCAAAAATTTCAATCCTGCATGATTCTACCAAGAAATGTGATTCTTCATTCAAAACCTGATTTTTGCTATTGGGCTCTATTGAATAATGAATGTTTTGAATTTTCTCCAAAAGTAAAGTAGTTGCAAACTCATGCTTTTAGAGACTTGTTTGGGCTCATGAGAGGAGTAGAAAAACATCAAAAATTTCAGTCCTGCATGATTTTACCAAGAAATGTGTGTTCATTGAAACCGCTGGTTTTTGATAGTTTGGGCCCTATTGAATAATGAATGTTTTGAATTTTCTCCAAAAGTAAAGTAGTTGCAAACTCATGCTTTTAGAGACTTATTTGGGCTCATGAGAGGAGCAGAAAAACATCAAAAATTTCAGTCCTGCATGATTCTACCAAGAAATGTGTGTTCATTCAAACCGCTGGTTTTTGATAGTTTGGGCCCTATTGAATAATGAATGTTTTGAATTTTCTCCAAAAGTAAAGTAGTTGCAAACTCATCCTTTTAGAAACTTGTTTGGGCTGTTGAGAGGAGTAAAAAAAACCATCAATAATTTCAATCCTGCATGATTTTACCAAGAAATGTGATTCTTCATTCAAAACCTGATTTTTGCTTTTGGGCTCTATTGAATAATGAATGTTTTGAATTTTCTCCAAAAGTAAAGTAGTTGCAAACTCATGCTTTTAGAGACTTGTTTGGGCTCATGAGAGGAGTAGAAAAACATCAAAAATTTCAGTCCTGCATGATTCTACCAAGAAATGTGTGTTCATTGAAACCGCTGGTTTTTGATAGTTTGGGCCCTATTGAATAATGAATGTTTTGAATTTTCTCCAAAAGTAAAGTAGTTGCAAAGTCATCCTTTTAGAAACTTGTTTGGGCTGTTGAGAGGAGTAAAAAACCATCAAAAATTTCAATCCTGCATGATTCTACCAAGAAATGTGATTCTTCATTCAAAACCTGATTTTTGCTATTGGGCTCTATTGAATAATGAATGTTTTGAATTTTCTCCAAAAGTAAAGTAGTTGCAAACTCATGCTTTTAGAGACTTGTTTGGGCTCATGAGAGGAGTAGAAAAACATCAAAAATTTCAGTCCTGCATGATTTTACCAAGAAATGTGTGTTCATTGAAACCGCTGGTTTTTGATAGTTTGGGCCCTATTGAATAATGAATGTTTTGAATTTTCTCCAAAAGTAAAGTAGTTGCAAACTCATCCTTTTAGAAACTTGTTTGGGCTGTTGAGAGGAGTAAAAAACCATCAAAAATTTCAATCCTGCATGATTCTACAAAGAAATGTGATTCTTCATTCAAAACGCTGGTTTTTGCTATTGGGCCCTTTTGAGTAATGAATGTTTTGAATTTTCTCCAAAAGTAAAGTAGTTGCAAACTCATGCTTTTAGAGACTTGTTTGGGCTCATGAGAGGAGTAGAAAAACATCAAAAATTTCAGTCCTGCATGATTCTACCAAGAAATGTGTGTTCATTGAAACCGCTGGTTTTTGATAGTTTGGGCCGTATTGAATAATGAATGTTTTGAATTTTCTCCAAAAGTAAAGTAGTTACAAACTCATCCTTTTAGAAACTTGTTTGGGCTGTTGAGAGGAGTAAAAAACCATCAAAAATTTCAATCCTGCATGATTCTACAAAGAAATGTGATTCTTCATTCAAAACCTGATTTTTGCTATTGGGCTCTATTGAATAATGAATGTTTTGAATTTTCTCCAAAAGTAAAGTAGTTGCAAACTCATGCTTTTAGAGACTTGTTTGGGCTCATGAGAGGAGTAGAAAAACATCAAAAATTTCAGTCCTGCATGATTCTACCAAGAAATGTGTGTTCATTGAAACCGCTGGTTTTTGATAGTTTGGGCCCTATTGAATAATGAATGTTTTGAATTTTCTCCAAAAGTAAAGTAGTTGCAAACTCATCCTTTTAGAAACTTGTTTGGGCTGTTGAGAGGAGTAAAAAACCATCAAAAATTTCAATCCTGCATGATTCTACCAAGAAATGTGATTCTTCATTCAAAACGCTGGTTTTTGCTATTGGGCTCTTTTGAGTAATGAATGTTTTGAATTTTCTCCAAAAGTAAAGTAGTTGCAAACTCATGCTTTTAGAGACTTGTTTGGGCTCATGAGAGGAGTAGAAAAACATCAAAAATTTCAGTCCTGCATGATTCTACCAAGAAATGTGTGTTCATTCAAACCGCTGGTTTTTGATAGTTTGGGCCCTATTGAATAATGAATGTTTTGAATTTTCTCCAAAAGTAAAGTAGTTACAAACTCATCCTTTTAGAAACTTGTTTGGGCTGTTGAGAGGAGTAAAAAACCATCAAAAATTTCAATCCTGCATGATTCTACCAAGAAATGTGATTCTTCATTCAAAACGCTGGTTTTTGCTATTGGGCTCTATTGAATAATGAATGTTTTGAATTTTCTCCAAAAGTAAAGTAGTTGCAAACTCATCCTTTTAGAGACTTGTTTGGGCTCATGAGAGGAGTAGAAAAACATCAAAAATTTCAGTCCTGCACGATTCTACCAAGAAATGTGTGTTCATTCAAACCGCTGGTTTTTGATATTTTGGGCCCTATTGAATAATGAATGTTTTGAATTTTCTCCAAAAGTAAAGTAGTTGCAAACTCATCCTTTTAGAAACTTGTTTGGGCTGTTGAGAGGAGTAAAAAACCATCAAAAATTTCAATCCTGCATGATTCTACCAAGAAATGTGATTCTTCATTCAAAACCTGATTTTTGCTATTGGGCTCTATTGAATAATGAATGTTTTGAATTTTCTCCAAAAGTAAAGTAGTTGCAAACTCATGCTTTTAGAGACATGTTTGGGCTCATGAGAGGAGTAGAAAAACATCAAAAATTTCAGTCCTGCATGATTCTACCAAGAAATGTGTGTTCATTGAAACCGCTGGTTTTTGATAGTTTGGGCCCTATTGAATAATGAATGTTTTGAATTTTCTCCAAAAGTAAAGTAGTTGCAAACTCATCCTTTTAGAAACTTGTTTGGGCTGTTGAGAGGAGTAAAAAACCATCAAAATTTTCAATCCTGCATGATTTTACCAAGAAATGTGATTCTTCATTCAAAACCTGATTTTTGCTATTGGGCTCTATTGAATAATGAATGTTTTGAATTTTCTCCAAAAGTAAAGTAGTTGCAAACTCATGCTTTTAGAGACTTGTTTGGGCTCATGAGAGGAGTAGAAAAACATCAAAAATTTCAGTCCTGCATGATTCTACCAAGAAATGTATGTTCATTGAAACCGCTGGTTTTTGATAGTTTGGGCCCTATTGAATAATGAATGTTTTGAATTTTCTCCAAAAGTAAAGTAGTTGCAAACTCATCCTTTTAGAAACTTGTTTGGGCTGTTGAGAGGAGTAAAAAACCATCAAAAATTTCAATCCTGCATGATTTTACCAAGAAATGTGATTCTTCATTCAAAACCTGATTTTTGCTATTGGGCTCTATTGAATAATGAATGTTTTGAATTTTCTCCAAAAGTAAAGTAGTTGCAAACTCATGCTTTTAGAGACTTGTTTGGGCTCATGAGAGGAGTAGAAAAACATCAAAAATTTCAGTCCTGCATGATTCTACCAAGAAATGTGTGTTCATTGAAACCGCTGGTTTTTGATAGTTTGGGCCCTATTGAATAATGAATGTTTTGAATTTTCTCCAAAAGTAAAGTAGTTGCAAACTCATCCTTTTAGAAACTTGTTTGGGCTGTTGAGAGGAGTAAAAAACCATCAAAAATTTCAATCCTGCATGATTCTACCAAGAAATGTGATTCTTCATTCAAAACGCTGGTTTCTGCTATTGGGCTCTATTGAATAATGAATGTTTTGAATTTTCTCCAAAAGTAAAGTAGTTGCAAACTCATCCTTTTAGAGACTTGTTTGGGCTCATGAGAGGAGTAGAAAAACATCAAAAATTTCAGTCCTGCACGATTCTACCAAGAAATGTGTGTTCATTCAAACCGCTGGTTTTTGATATTTTGGGCCCTATTGAATAATGAATGTTTTGAATTTTCTCCAAAAGTAAAGTAGTTGCAAACTCATCCTTTTAGAAACTTGTTTGGGCTGTTGAGAGGAGTAAAAAACCATCAAAAATTTCAATCCTGCATGATTCTACCAAGAAATGTGACTCTTCATACAAAACCTGATTTTTGCTATTGGGCTCTATTGAATAATGAATGTTTTGAATTTTCTCCAAAAGTAAAGTAGTTGCAAACTCATGCTTTTAGAGACTTGTTTGGGCTCATGAGAGGAGTAGAAAAACATCAAAAATTTCAGTCCTGCATGATTCTACCAAGAAATGTGTGTTCATTGAAACCGCTGATTTTTGATAGTTTGGGCCCTATTGAATAATGAATGTTTTGAATTTTCTCCAAAAGTAAAGTAGTTGCAAACTCATCCTTTTAGAAACTTGTTTGGGCTGTTGAGAGGAGTAAAAAACCATCAAAATTTCAATCCTGCATGATTTTACCAAGAAATGTGATTCTTCATTCAAAACCTGATTTTTGCTATTGGGCTCTATTGAATAATGAATGTTTTGAATTTTCTCCAAAAGTAAAGTAGTTGCAAACTCATGCCTTTAGAGACTTGTTTGGGCTCATGAGAGGAGTAGAAAAACATCAAAAATTTCAGTCCTGCATGATTCTACCAAGAAATGTGTGTTCATTGTAACCGCTGGTTTTTGATAGTTTGGGCCCTATTGATTAATGAATGTTTTGAATTTTCTCCAAAAGTAAAGTAGTTGCAAACTCATCCTTTTAGAAACTTGTTTGGGCTGTTGAGAGGAGTAAAAAACCATCAAAAATTTCAATCCTGCATGATTTTACCAAGAAATGTGATTCTTCATTCAAAACCTGATTTTTGCTATTGGGCTCTATTGAATAATGAATGTTTTGAATTTTCTCCAAAAGTAAAGTAGTTGCAAACTCATGCTTTTAGAGACTTGTTTGGGCTCATGAGAGGAGTAGAAAAACATCAAAAATTTCAGTCCTGCATGATTCTACCAAGAAATGTGTGTTCATTGAAACCGCTGGTTTTTGATAGTTTGGGCCCTATTGAATAATGAATGTTTTGAATTTTCTCCAAAAGTAAAGTAGTTGCAAACTCATCCTTTTAGAAACTTGTTTGGGCTGTTGAGAGGAGTAAAAAACCATCAAAAATTTCAATCCTACATGATTCTACCAAGAAATGTGATTCTTCATTCAAAACGCTGGTTTCTGCTATTGGGCTCTTTTGAGTAATGAATGTTTTGAATTTTCTCCAAAAGTAAAGTAGTTGCAAACTCATGCTTTTAGAGACTTGTTTGGGCTCATGAGAGGAGTAGAAAAACATCAAAAATTTCAGTCCTGCATGATTCTACCAAGAAATGTGTGTTCATTGAAACCGCTGGTTTTTGATAGTTTGGGCCCTATTGAATAATGAATGTTTTGAATTTTCTCCAAAAGTAAAGTAGTTACAAACTCATCCTTTTAGAAACTTGTTTGGGCTGTTGAGAGGAGTAAAAAACCATCAAAAATTTCAATCCTGCATGATTCTACAAAGAAATGTGATTCTTCATTCAAAACCTGATTTTTGCTATTGGGCTCTATTGAATAATGAATGTTTTGAATTTTCTCCAAAAGTAAAGTAGTTGCAAACTCATGCTTTTAGAGACTTGTTTGGGCTCATGAGAGGAGTAGAATAACATCAAAAATTTCAGTCCTGCATGATTCTACCAAGAAATGTGTGTTCATTGAAACCGCTGGTTTTTGATAGTTTGGGCCCTATTGAATAATAAATGTTTTGAATTTTCTCCAAAAGTAAAGTAGTTGCAAACTCATCCTTTTAGAAACTTGTTTGGGCTGTTGAGAGGAGTAAAAAACCATCAAAAATTTCAATCCTGCATGATTCTACCAAGAAATGTGATTCTTCATTCAAAACGCTGGTATTTGCTATTGGGCTCTTTTGAGTAATGAATGTTTTGAATTTTCTCCAAAAGTAAAGTAGATGCAAACTCATGCTTTTAGAGACTTGTTTGGGCTCATGAGAGGAGTAGAAAAACATCAAAAATTTCAGTCCTGCATGATTCTACCAAGAAATGTGTGTTCATTGAAACCGCTGGTTTTTGATAGTTTGGGCCCTATTGAATAATGAATGTTTTGAATTTTCTCCAAAAGTAAAGTAGTTGCAAACTCATCCTTTTAGAAACTTGTTTGGGCTGTTGAGAGGAGTAAAAAACCATCAAAAATTTCAATCCTGCATGATTCTACCAAGAAATGTGATTCTTCATTCAAAACCTGATTTTTGCTATTGGGCTCTATTGAATAATGAATGTTTTGAATTTTCTCCAAAAGTAAAGTAGTTGCAAACTCATGCTTTTAGAGACTTGTTTGGGCTCATGAGAGGAGTAGAAAAACATCAAAAATTTCAGTCCTGCATGATTTTACCAAGAAATGTGTGTTCATTGAAACCGCTGGTTTTTGATAGTTTGGGCCCTATTGAATAATGAATGTTTTGAATTTTCTCCAAAAGTAAAGTAGTTGCAAACTCATCCTTTTAGAAACTTGTTTGGGCTGTTGAGAGGAGTAAAAAACCATCAAAAATTTCAATCCTGCATGATTCTACCAAGAAATGTGATTCTTCATTCAAAACGCTGGTTTTTGCTATTGGGCTCTTTTGAGTAATGAATGTTTTGAATTTTCTCCAAAAGTAAAGTAGTTGCAAACTCATGCTTTTAGAGACTTGTTTGGGCTCATGAGAGGAGTAGAAAAACATCAAAAATTTCAGTCCTGCATGATTCTACCAAGAAATGTGTGTTCATTGAAACCGCTGGTTTTTGATAGTTTGGGCCCTATTGAATAATGAATGTTTTGAATTTTCTCCAAAAGTAAAGTAGTTACAAACTCATCCTTTTAGAAACTTGTTTGGGCTGTTGAGAGGAGTAAAAAAAAATCAAAAATTTCAATCCTGCATGATTCTACAAAGAAATGTGATTCTTCATTCAAAACCTGATTTTTGCTATTGGGCTCTATTGAATAATGAATGTTTTGAATTTTCTCCAAAAGTAAAGTAGTTGCAAACTCATGCTTTTAGAGACTTGTTTGGGCTCATGAGAGGAGTAGAAAAACATCAAAAATTTCAGTCCTGCATGATTCTACCAAGAAATGTGTGTTCATTGAAACCGCTGGTTTTTGATAGTTTGGGCCCTATTGAATAATGAATGTTTTGAATTTTCTCCAAAAGTAAAGTAGTTGCAAACTCATCCTTTTAGAAACTTGTTTGGGCTGTTGAGAGGAGTAAAAAACCATCAAAAATTTCAATCCTGCATGATTCTACCAAGAAATGTGATTCTTCATTCAAAACGCTGGTTTTTGCTATTGGGCTCTATTGAATAATGAATGTTTTGAATTTTCTCCAAAAGTAAAGTAGTTGCAAACTCATCCTTTTAGAGACTTGTTTGGGCTCATGAGAGGAGTAGAAAAACATCGAAAATTTCAGTCCTGCACGATTCTACCAAGAAATGTGTGTTCATTCAAACCGCTGGTTTTTGATATTTTGGGCCCTATTGAATAATGAATGTTTTGAATTTTCTCCAAAAGTAAAGTAGTTGCAAACTCATCCTTTTAGAAACTTGTTTGGGCTGTTGAGAGGAGTAAAAAACCATCAAAAATTTCAATCCTGCATGATTTTACCAAGAAATGTGATTCTTCATTCAAAACCTGATTTTTGCTATTGGGCTCTATTGAATAATGAATGTTTTGAATTTTCTCCAAAAGTAAAGTAGTTGCAAACTCATGCTTTTAGAGACTTGTTTGGGCTCATGAGAGGAGTAGAAAAACATCAAAAATTTCAGTCCTGCATGATTCTACCAAGAAATGTGTGTTCATTGAAACCGCTGGTTTTTGATAGTTTGGGCCCTATTGAATAATGAATGTTTTGAATTTTCTCCAAAAGTAAAGTAGTTGCAAACTCATCCTTTTAGAAACTTGTTTGGGCTATTGAGAGGAGTAAAAAACCATCAAAAATTTCAATCCTGCATGATTTTACCAAGAAATGTGATTCTTCATTCAAAACCTGATTTTTGCTATTGGGCTCTATTGAATAATGAATGTTTTGAATTTTCTCCAAAAGTAAAGTAGTTGCAAACTCATGCTTTTAGAGACTTGTTTGGGCTCATGAGAGGAGTAGAAAAACATCAAAAATTTCAGTCCTGCATGATTCTACCAAGAAATGTGTGTTCATTGAAACCGCTGGTTTTTGATAATTTGGGCCCTATTGAATAATGAATGTTTTGAATTTTCTCCAAAAGTAAAGTAGTTGCAAACTCATGCTTTTAGAGACTTGTTTGGGCTCATGAGAGGAGTAGAAAAACATCAAAAATTTCAGTCCTGCATGATTCTACCAAGAAATGTGTGTTCATTGAAACCGCTGGTTTTTGATAGTTTGGGCCCTATTGAATAATGAATGTTTTGAATTTTCTCCAAAAGTAAAGTAGTTGCAAACTCATCCTTTTAGAAACTTGTTTGGGCTGTTGAGAGGAGTAAAAAACCATCAAAAATTTCAATCCTGCATGATTCTACCAAGAAATGTGATTCTTCATTCAAAACCTGATTTTTGCTATTGGGCTCTATTGAATAATGAATGTTTTGAATTTTCTCCAAAAGTAAAGTAGTTGCAAACTCATGCTTTTAGAGACTTGTTTGGGCTCATGAGAGGAGTAGAAAAACATCAAAAATTTCAGTCCTGCATGATTTTACCAAGAAATGTGTGTTCATTGAAACCGCTGGTTTTTGATAGTTTGGGCCCTATTGAATAATGAATGTTTTGAATTTTCTCCAAAAGTAAAGTAGTTGCAAACTCATCCTTTTAGAAACTTGTTTGGGCTGTTGAGAGGAGTAAAAAACCATCAAAAATTTCAATCCTGCATGATTCTACCAAGAAATGTGATTCTTCATTCAAAACGCTGGTTTTTGCTATTGGGCTCTTTTGAGTAATGAATGTTTTGAATTTTCTCCAAAAGTAAAGTAGTTGCAAACTCATGCTTTTAGAGACTTGTTTGGGCTCATGAGAGGAGTAGAAAAACATCAAAAATTTCAGTCCTGCATGATTCTACCAAGAAATGTGTGTTCATTGAAACCGCTGGTTTTTGATAGTTTGGGCCCTATTGAATAATGAATGTTTTGAATTTTCTCCAAAAGTAAAGTAGTTACAAACTCATCCTTTTAGAAACTTGTTTGGGCTGTTGAGAGGAGTAAAAAAAAATCAAAAATTTCAATCCTGCATGATTCTACAAAGAAATGTGATTCTTCATTCAAAACCTGATTTTTGCTATTGGGCTCTATTGAATAATGAATGTTTTGAATTTTCTCCAAAAGTAAAGTAGTTGCAAACTCATGCTTTTAGAGACTTGTTTGGGCTCATGAGAGGAGTAGAAAAACATCAAAAATTTCAGTCCTGCATGATTCTACCAAGAAATGTGTGTTCATTGAAACCGCTGGTTTTTGATAGTTTGGGCCCTATTGAATAATGAATGTTTTGAATTTTCTCCAAAAGTAAAGTAGTTGCAAACTCATCCTTTTAGAAACTTGTTTGGGCTGTTGAGAGGAGTAAAAAACCATCAAAAATTTCAATCCTGCATGATTCTACCAAGAAATGTGATTCTTCATTCAAAACGCTGGTTTTTGCTATTGGGCTCTTTTGAGTAATGAATGTTTTGAATTTTCTCCAAAAGTAAAGTAGTTGCAAACTCATGCTTTTAGAGACTTGTTTGGGCTCATGAGAGGAGTAGAAAAACATCAAAAATTTCAGTCCTGCATGATTCTACCAAGAAATGTGTGTTCATTCAAACCGCTGGTTTTTGATAGTTTGGGCGCTATTGAATAATGAATGTTTTGAATTTTCTCCAAAAGTAAAGTAGATGCAAACTCATCCTTTTAGAAACTTGTTTGGGCTGTTGAGAGGAGTAAAAAACCATCAAAAATTTCAATCCTGCATGATTCTACCAAGAAATGTGATTCTTCATTCAAAACGCTGGTTTTTGCTATTGGGCTCTATTGAATAATGAATGTTTTGAATTTTCTCCAAAAGTAAAGTAGTTGCAAACTCATCCTTTTAGAGACTTGTTTGGGCTCATGAGAGGAGTAGAAAAACATCAAAAATTTCAGTCCTGCACGATTCTACCAAGAAATGTGTGTTCATTCAAACCGCTGGTTTTTCATATTTTGGGCCCTATTGAATAATGAATGTTTTGAATTTTCTCCAAAAGTAAAGTAGTTGCAAACTCATCCTTTTAGAAACTTGTTTGGGCTGTTGAGAGGAGTAAAAAACCATCAAAAATTTCAATCCTGCATGATTTTACCAAGAAATGTGATTCTTCATTCAAAACCTGATTTTTGCTATTGGGCTCTATTGAATAATGAATGTTTTGAATTTTCTCCAAAAGTAAAGTAGTTGCAAACTCATGCTTTTAGAGACTTGTTTGGGCTCATGAGAGGAGTAGAAAAACATCAAAAATTTCAGTCCTGCATGATTCTACCAAGAAATGTGTGTTCATTGAAACCGCTGGTTTTTGATAGTTTGGGCCCTATTGAATAATGAATGTTTTGAATTTTCTCCAAAAGTAAAGTAGTTGCAAACTCATCCTTTTAGAAACTTGTTTGGGCTATTGAGAGGAGTAAAAAACCATCAAAAATTTCAATCCTGCATGATTTTACCAAGAAATGTGATTCTTCATTCAAAACCTGATTTTTGCTATTGGGCTCTATTGAATAATGAATGTTTTGAATTTTCTCCAAAAGTAAAGTAGTTGCAAACTCATGCTTTTAGAGACTTGTTTGGGCTCATGAGAGGAGTAGAAAAACATCAAAAATTTCAGTCCTGCATGATTCTACCAAGAAATGTGTGTTCATTGAAACCGCTGGTTTTTGATAATTTGGGCCCTATTGAATAATGAATGTTTTGAATTTTCTCCAAAAGTAAAGTAGTTGCAAACTCATGCTTTTAGAGACTTGTTTGGGCTCATGAGAGGAGTAGAAAAACATCAAAAATTTCAGTCCTGCATGATTCTACCAAGAAATGTGTGTTCATTGAAACCGCTGGTTTTTGATAGTTTGGGCCCTATTGAATAATGAATGTTTTGAATTTTCTCCAAAAGTAAAGTAGTTGCAAACTCATCCTTTTAGAAACTTGTTTGGGCTGTTGAGAGGAGTAAAAAACCATCAAAAATTTCAATCCTGCATGATTCTACCAAGAAATGTGATTCTTCATTCAAAACCTGATTTTTGCTATTGGGCTCTATTGAATAATGAATGTTTTGAATTTTCTCCAAAAGTAAAGTAGTTGCAAACTCATGCTTTTAGAGACTTGTTTGGGCTCATGAGAGGAGTAGAAAAACATCAAAAATTTCAGTCCTGCATGATTTTACCAAGAAATGTGTGTTCATTGAAACCGCTGGTTTTTGATAGTTTGGGCCCTATTGAATAATGAATGTTTTGAATTTTCTCCAAAAGTAAAGTAGTTGCAAACTCATCCTTTTAGAAACTTGTTTGGGCTGTTGAGAGGAGTAAAAAACCATCAAAAATTTCAATCCTGCATGATTCTACCAAGAAATGTGATTCTTCATTCAAAACGCTGGTTTTTGCTATTGGGCTCTTTTGAGTAATGAATGTTTTGAATTTTCTCCAAAAGTAAAGTAGTTGCAAACTCATGCTTTTAGAGACTTGTTTGGGCTCATGAGAGGAGTAGAAAAACATCAAAAATTTCAGTCCTGCATGATTCTACCAAGAAATGTGTGTTCATTGAAACCGCTGGTTTTTGATAGTTTGGGCCCTATTGAATAATGAATGTTTTGAATTTTCTCCAAAAGTAAAGTAGTTACAAACTCATCCTTTTAGAAACTTGTTTGGGCTGTTGAGAGGAGTAAAAAAAAATCAAAAATTTCAATCCTGCATGATTCTACAAAGAAATGTGATTCTTCATTCAAAACCTGATTTTTGCTATTGGGCTCTATTGAATAATGAATGTTTTGAATTTTCTCCAAAAGTAAAGTAGTTGCAAACTCATGCTTTTAGAGACTTGTTTGGGCTCATGAGAGGAGTAGAAAAACATCAAAAATTTCAGTCCTGCATGATTCTACCAAGAAATGTGTGTTCATTGAAACCGCTGGTTTTTGATAGTTTGGGCCCTATTGAATAATGAATGTTTTGAATTTTCTCCAAAAGTAAAGTAGTTGCAAACTCATCCTTTTAGAAACTTGTTTGGGCTGTTGAGAGGAGTAAAAAACCATCAAAAATTTCAATCCTGCATGATTCTACCAAGAAATGTGATTCTTCATTCAAAACGCTGGTTTTTGCTATTGGGCTCTTTTGAGTAATGAATGTTTTGAATTTTCTCCAAAAGTAAAGTAGTTGCAAACTCATGCTTTTAGAGACTTGTTTGGGCTCATGAGAGGAGTAGAAAAACATCAAAAATTTCAGTCCTGCATGATTCTACCAAGAAATGTGTGTTCATTCAAACCGCTGGTTTTTGATAGTTTGGGCGCTATTGAATAATGAATGTTTTGAATTTTCTCCAAAAGTAAAGTAGATGCAAACTCATCCTTTTAGAAACTTGTTTGGGCTGTTGAGAGGAGTAAAAAACCATCAAAAATTTCAATCCTGCATGATTCTACCAAGAAATGTGATTCTTCATTCAAAACGCTGGTTTTTGCTATTGGGCTCTATTGAATAATGAATGTTTTGAATTTTCTCCAAAAGTAAAGTAGTTGCAAACTCATCCTTTTAGAGACTTGTTTGGGCTCATGAGAGGAGTAGAAAAACATCAAAAATTTCAGTCCTGCACGATTCTACCAAGAAATGTGTGTTCATTAAAACCGCTGGTTTTTCATATTTTGGGCCCTATTGAATAATGAATGTTTTGAATTTTCTCCAAAAGTAAAGTAGTTGCAAACTCATCCTTTTAGAAACTTGTTTGGGCTGTTGAGAGGAGTAAAAAACCATCAAAAATTTCAATCCTGCATGATTTTACCAAGAAATGTGATTCTTCATTCAAAACCTGATTTTTGCTATTGGGCTCTATTGAATAATGAATGTTTTGAATTTTCTCCAAAAGTAAAGTAGTTGCAAACTCATGCTTTTAGAGACTTGTTTGGGCTCATGAGAGGAGTAGAAAAACATCAAAAATTTCAGTCCTGCATGATTCTACCAAGAAATGTGTGTTCATTGAAACCGCTGGTTTTTGATAGTTTGGGCCCTATTGAATAATGAATGTTTTGAATTTTCTCCAAAAGTAAAGTAGTTGCAAACTCATCCTTTTAGAAACTTGTTTGGGCTGTTGAGAGGAGTAAAAAACCATCAAAAATTTCAATCCTGCATGATTTTACCAAGAAATGTGATTCTTCATTCAAAACCTGATTTTTGCTATTGGGCTCTATTGAATAATGAATGTTTTGAATTTTCTCCAAAAGTAAAGTAGTTGCAAACTCATGCTTTTAGAGACTTGTTTGGGCTCATGAGAGGAGTAGAAAAACATCAAAAATTTCAGTCCTGCATGATTCTACCAAGAAATGTGTGTTCATTGAAACCGCTGGTTTTTGATAATTTGGGCCCTATTGAATAATGAATGTTTTGAATTTTCTACAAAAGTAAAGTAGTTGCAAACTCATGCTTTTAGAGACTTGTTTGGGCTCATGAGAGGAGTAGAAAAACATCAAAAATTTCAGTCCTGCATGATTCTACCAAGAAATGTGTGTTCATTGAAACCGCTGGTTTTTGATAGTTTGGGCCCTATTGAATAATGAATGTTTTGAATTTTCTCCAAAAGTAAAGTAGTTGCAAACTCATCCTTTTAGAAACTTGTTTGGGCTGTTGAGAGGAGTAAAAAACCATCAAAAATTTCAATCCTGCATGATTCTACCAAGAAATGTGATTCTTCATTCAAAACCTGATTTTTGCTATTGGGCTCTATTGAATAATGAATGTTTTGAATTTTCTCCAAAAGTAAAGTAGTTGCAAACTCATGCTTTTAGAGACTTGTTTGGGCTCATGAGAGGAGTAGAAAAACATCAAAAATTTCAGTCCTGCATGATTTTACCAAGAAATGTGTGTTCATTGAAACCGCTGGTTTTTGATAGTTTGGGCCCTATTGAATAATGAATGTTTTGAATTTTCTCCAAAAGTAAAGTAGTTGCAAACTCATCCTTTTAGAAACTTGTTTGGGCTGTTGAGAGGAGTAAAAAACCATCAAAAATTTCAATCCTGCATGATTCTACCAAGAAATGTGATTCTTCATTCAAAACGCTGGTTTTTGCTATTGGGCTCTTTTGAGTAATGAATGTTTTGAATTTTCTCCAAAAGTAAAGTAGTTGCAAACTCATGCTTTTAGAGACTTGTTTGGGCTCATGAGAGGAGTTGAAAAACATCAAAAATTTCAGTCCTGCATGATTCTACCAAGAAATGTGTGTTCATTGAAACCGCTGGTTTTTGATAGTTTGGGCCGTATTGAATAATGAATGTTTTGAATTTTCTCCAAAAGTAAAGTAGTTACAAACTCATCCTTTTAGAAACTTGTTTGGGCTGTTGAGAGGAGTAAAAAACCATCAAAAATTTCAATCCTGCATGATTCTACAAAGAAATGTGATTCTTCATTCAAAACGCTGGTTTTTGCTATTGGGCTCTATTGAATAATGAATGTTTTGAATTTTCTCCAAAAGTAAAGTAGTTGCAAACTCATGCTTTTAGAGACTTGTTTGGGCTCATGAGAGGAGTAGAAAAACATCAAAAATTTCAGTCCTGCATGATTCTACCAAGAAATGTGTGTTCATTGAAACCGCTGGTTTTTGATAGTTTGGGCCCTATTGAATAATGAATGTTTTGAATTTTCTCCAAAAGTAAAGTAGTTGCAAACTCATCCTTTTAGAAACTTGTTTGGGCTGTTGAGAGGAGTAAAAAACCATCAAAAATTTCAATCCTGCATGATTCTACCAAGAAATGTGATTCTTCATTCAAAACCTGATTTTTGCTATTGGGCTCTATTGAATAATGAATGTTTTGAATTTTCTCCAAAAGTAAAGTAGTTGCAAACTCATGCTTTTAGAGACTTGTTTGGGCTCATGAGAGGAGTAGAAAAACATCAAAAATTTCAGTCCTGCATGATTTTACCAAGAAATGTGTGTTCATTGAAACCGCTGGTTTTTGATAGTTTGGGCCCTATTGAATAATGAATGTTTTGTATTTTCTCCAAAAGTAAAGTAGTTGCAAACTCATCCTTTTAGAAACTTGTTTGGGCTGTTGAGAGGAGTAAAAAACCATCAAAAATTTCAATCCTGCATGATTCTACCAAGAAATGTGATTCTTCATTCAAAACGCTGGTTTTTGCTATTGGGCTCTTTTGAGTAATGAATGTTTTGAATTTTCTCCAAAAGTAAAGTAGTTGCAAACTCATGCTTTTAGAGACTTGTTTGGGCTCATGAGAGGAGTTGAAAAACATCAAAAATTTCAGTCCTGCATGATTCTACCAAGAAATGTGTGTTCATTGAAACCGCTGGTTTTTGATAGTTTGGGCCGTATTGAATAATGAATGTTTTGAATTTTCTCCAAAAGTAAAGTAGTTACAAACTCATCCTTTTAGAAACTTGTTTGGGCTGTTGAGAGGAGTAAAAAACCATCAAAAATTTCAATCCTGCATGATTCTACAAAGAAATGTGATTCTTCATTCAAAACCTGATTTTTGCTATTGGGCTCTATTGAATAATGAATGTTTTGAATTTTCTCCAAAAGTAAAGTAGTTGCAAACTCATGCTTTTAGAAACTTGTTTGGGCTCATGAGAGGAGTAGAAAAACATCAAAAATTTCAGTCCTGCATGATTCTACCAAGAAATGTGTGTTCATTGAAACCGCTGGTTTTTGATAGTTTGGGCCCTATTGAATAATGAATGTTTTGAATTTTCTCCAAAAGTAAAGTAGTTGCAAACTCATCCTTTTAGAAACTTGTTTGGGCTGTTGAGAGGAGTAAAAAACCATCAAAAATTTCAATCCTGCATGATTCTACCAAGAAATGTGATTCTTCATTCAAAACGCTGGTTTTTGCTATTGGGCTCTTTTGAGTAATGAATGTTTTGAATTTTCTCCAAAAGTAAAGTAGTTGCAAACTCATGCTTTTAGAGACTTGTTTGGGCTCATGAGAGGAGTAGAAAAACATCAAAAATTTCAGTCCTGCATGATTCTACCAAGAAATGTGTGTTCATTCAAACCGCTGGTTTTTGATAGTTTGGGCCCTATTGAATAATGAATGTTTTGAATTTTCTCCAAAAGTAAAGTAGTTACAAACTCATCCTTTTAGAAACTTGTTTGGGCTGTTGAGAGGAGTAAAAAACCATCAAAAATTTCAATCCTGCATGATTCTACCAAGAAATGTGATTCTTCATTCAAAACCTGATTTTTGCTATTGGGCTCTATTGAATAATGAATGTTTTGAATTTTCTCCAAAAGTAAAGTAGTTGCAAACTCATGCTTTTAGAGACTTGTTTGGGCTCATGAGAGGAGTAGAAAAACATCAAAAATCAGTCCTGCATGATTCTACCAAGAAATGTGATTCTTCATTCAAAACGCTGGTTTTTGCTATTGGGCTCTTTTGAGTAATGAATGTTTTGAATTTTCTCCAAAAGTAAAGTAGTTGCAAACTCATGCTTTTAGAGACTTGTTTGGGCTCATGAGAGGAGTAGAAAAACATCAAAAATTTCAATCCTGCATGATTCTACCAAGAAATGTGATTCTTCATTCAAAACGCTGGTTTTTGCTATTGGGCTCTTTTGAGTAATGAATGTTTTGAATTTTCTCCAAAAGTAAAGTAGTTGCAAACTCATGCTTTTAGAGACTTGTTTGGGCTCATGAGAGGAGTAGAAAAACATCAAAAATTTCAGTCCTGCATGATTCTACCAAGAAATGTGTGTTCATTGAAACCGCTGGTTTTTGATAGTTTGGGCCCTATTGAATAATGAATGTTTTGAATTTTCTCCAAAAGTAAAGTAGTTGCAAACTCATCCTTTTAGAAACTTGTTTGGGCTGTTGAGAGGAGTAAAAAACCATCAAAAATTTCAATCCTGCATGATGTTACCAAGAAATGTGATTCTTCATTCAAAACCTGATTTTTGCTATTGGGCTCTATTGAATAGTGAATGTTTTGAATTTTCTCCAAAAGTAAAGTAGTTGCAAACTCATGCTTTTAGAGACTTGTTTGGGCTCATGAGAGGAGTAGAAAAACATCAAAAATTTCAGTCCTGCATGATTCTACCAAGAAATGTGTGTTCATTGAAACCGCTGGTTTTTGATAGTTTGGGCCCTATTGAATAATGAATGTTTTGAATTTTCTCCAAAAGTAAAGTAGTTGCAAACTCATCCTTTTAGAAACTTGTTTGGGCTGTTGAGAGGAGTAAAAAACCATCAAAAATTTCAATCCTGCATGATTTTACCAAGAAATGTGATTCTTCATTCAAAACGCTGGTTTTTGCTATTGGGCTCTATTGAATAATGAATGTTTTGAATTTTCTCCAAAAGTAAAGTAGTTGCAAACTCATCCTTTTAGAAACTTGTTTGGGCTGTTGAGAGGAGTAAAAATCCATCAAAAATTTCAATCCTGCATGATTCTACCAAGAAATGTGATTCTTCATTCAAAACGCTGGTTTTTGCTATTGGGCTCTTTTGAGTAATGAATGTTTTGAATTTTCTCCAAAAGTAAAGTAGTTGCAAACTCATGCTTTTAGAGACTTGTTTGGGCTCATGAGAGGAGTAGAAAAACATCAAAAATTTCAGTCCTGCATGATTCTACCAAGAAATGTGTGTTCATTCAAACTGCTGGTTTTTGATAGTTTGGGCCCTATTGAATAATGAATGTTTTGAATTTTCTCCAAAAGTAAAGTAGTTGCAAACTCATCCTTTTAGAAACTTGTTTGGGCTGTTGAGAGGAGTAAAAAACCATCAAAATTTTCAATCCTGCATGATTTTACCAAGAAATGTGATTCTTCATTCAAAACCTGATTTTTGCTATTGGGCTCTATTGAATAGTGAATGTTTTGAATTTTCTCCAAAAGTAAAGTAGTTGCAAACTCATGCTTTTAGAGACTTGTTTGGGCTCATGAGAGGAGTAGAAAAACATCAAAAATTTCAGTCCTGCATGATTCTACCAAGAAATGTGTGTTCATTCAAACCGCTGGTTTTTGATAGTTTGGGCCCTATTGAATAATGAATGTTTTGAATTTTCTCCAAAAGTAAAGTAGTTGCAAACTCATGCTTTTAGAGACTTGTTTGGGCTCATGAGAGGAGTAGAAAAACATCAAAAATTTCAGTCCTGCATGATTCTACCAAGAAATGTGTGTTCATTCAAACCGCTGGTTTTTGATAGTTTGGGCCCTATTGAATAATGAATGTTTTGAATTTTCTCCAAAAGTAAAGTAGTTGCAAACTCATCCTTTTAGAAACTTGTTTGGGCTGTTGAGAGGAGTAAAAAACCATCAAAAATTTCAATCCTGCATGATTCTACCAAGAAATGTGATTCTTCATTCAAAACCTGATTTTTGCTATTGGGCTCTATTGAATAATGAATGTTTTGAATTTTCTCCAAAAGTAAAGTAGTTGCAAACTCATGCTTTTAGAGACTTGTTTGGGCTCATGAGAGGAGTAGAAAAACATCAAAAATTTCAGTCCTGCATGATTCTACCAAGAAATGTGTGTTCATTGAAACCGCTGGTTTTTGATAGTTTGGGCCCTATTGAATAATGAATGTTTTGAATTTTCTCGAAAAGTAAAGTAGTTGCAAACTCATCCTTTTAGAAACTTGTTTGGGCTGTTGAGAGGAGTAAAAAACCATCAAAAATTTCAATCCTGCATGATTCTACCAAGAAATGTGATTCTTCATTCAAAACGCTGGTTTTTGCTATTGGGCTCTTTTGAGTAATGAATGTTTTGAATTTTCTCCAAAAGTAAAGTAGTTGCAAACGCATGCTTTTAGAGACTTGTTTGGGCTCATGAGAGGAGTAGAAAAACATAAAAAATTTCAGTCCTGCATGATTCTACCAAGAAATGTGTGTTCATTCAAACCGCTGGTTTTTGATAGTTTGGGCCCTATTGAATAATGAATGTTTTGAATTTTCTCCAAAAGTAAAGTAGTTGCAAACTCATCCTTTTAGAAACTTGTTTGGGCTGTTGAGAGGAGTAAAAAACCATCAAAAATTTCAATCCTGCATGATTTTACCAAGAAATGTGATTCTTCATTCAAAACCTGATTTTTGCTATTGGGCTCTATTGAATAATGAATGTTTTGAATTTTCTCCAAAAGTAAAGTAGTTGCAAACTCATGCTTTTAGAGACTTGTTTGGGCTCATGAGAGGAGTAGAAAAACATCAAAAATTTCAGTCCTGCATGATTCTACCAAGAAATGTGTGTTCATTGAAACCGCTGGTTTTTGATAGTTTGGGCCCTATTGAATAATGAATGTTTTGAATTTTCTCCAAAAGTAAAGTAGTTACAAACTCATCCTTTTAGAAACTTGTTTGGGCTGTTGAGAGGAGTAAAAAACCATCAAAAATTTCAATCCTGCATGATTCTACCAAGAAATGTGATTCTTCATTCAAAACGCTGGTTTTTGCTATTGGGCTCTATTGAATAATGAATGTTTTGAATTTTCTCCAAAAGTAAAGTAGTTGCAAACTCATCCTTTTAGAGACTTGTTTGGGCTCATGAGAGGAGTAGAAAAACATCAAAAATTTCAGTCCTGCACGATTCTACCAAGAAATGTGTGTTCATTCAAACCGCTGTTTTTTGATATTTTGGGCCCTATTGAATAATGAATGTTTTGAATTTTCTCCAAAAGTAAAGTAGTTGCAAACTCATACTTTTAGAAACTTGTTTGGGCTGTTGAGAGGAGTAAAAAACCATCAAAAATTTCAATCCTGCATGATTCTACCAAGAAATGTGATTCTTCATTCAAAACCTGATTTTTGCTATTGGGCTCTATTGAATAATGAATGTTTTGAATTTTCTCCAAAAGTAAAGTAGTTGCAAACTCATGCTTTTAGAGACTTGTTTGGGCTCATGAGAGGAGTAGAAAAACATCAAAAATTTCAGTCCTGCATGATTCTACCAAGAAATGTGTGTTCATTGAAACCGCTGGTTTTTGATAGTTTGGGCCCTATTGAATAATGAATGTTTTGAATTTTCTCCAAAAGTAAAGTAGTTGCAAACTCATCCTTTTAGAAACTTGTTTGGGCTGTTGAGAGTAGTAAAAAACCATCAAAAATTTCAATCCTGCATGATACTACCAAGAAATGTGATTCTTCATTCAAAACGCTGGTTTTTGCTATTGGGCTCTATTGAATAATGAATGTTTTGAATTTTCTCCAAAAGTAAAGTAGTTGCAAACTCATGCTTTTAGAGACTTGTTTGGGCTCATGAGAGGAGTAGAAAAACATCAAAAATTTCAGTCCTGCATGATTCTACCAAGAAATGTGTGTTCATTGAAACCGCTGGTTTTTGATAGTTTAGGCCCTATTGAATAATGAATGTTTTGAATTTTCTCCAAAAGTAAAGTAGTTGCAAACTTATCCTTTTAGAAACTTGTTTGGGCTGTTGAGAGGAGTAAAAAACCATCAAAAATTTCAATCCTGCATGATTTTACCAAGAAATGTGATTCTTCATTCAACACCTGATTTTTGCTATTGGGCTCTATTGAATAGTGAATGTTTTGAATTTTCTCCAAAAGTAAAGTAGTTGCAAACTCATGCTTTTAGAGACTTGTTTGGGCTCATGAGAGGAGTAGAAAAACATCAAAAATTTCAGTTCTGCATGATTCTACCAAGAAATGTGTGTTCATTGAAACCGCTGGTTTTTGATAGTTTGGGCCCTTTTGAATAATGAATGTTTTGAATTTTCTCCAAAAGTAAAGTAGTTGCAAACTCATCCTTTTAGAAACTTGTTTGGGCTGTTGAGAGGAGTAAAAAACCATCGAAAATTTCAATCCTGCATGATTTTACCAAGAAATGTGATTCTTCATTCAAAACCTGATTTTTGCTATTGGGCTCTATTGAATAATGAATGTTTTGAATATTCTCCAAAAGTAAAGTAGTTGCAAACTCATGCTTTTAGAGACTTGTTTGGGCTCATGAGAGGAGTAGAAAAACATCAAAAATTTCAGTCCTGCATGATTCTACCAAGAAATGTGTGTTCATTGAAACCGCTGGTTTTTGATAGTTTGGGCCCTATTGAATAATGAATGTTTTGAATTTTCTCCAAAAGTAAAGTAGTTGCAAACTCATCCTTTTAGAAACTTGTTTGGGCTGTTGAGAGGAGTAAAAAACCATCAAAAATTTCAATCCTGCATGATTCTACCAAGAAATGTGATTCTTCATTCAAAACGCTGGTTTTTGCTATTGGGCTCTATTGAATAATGAATGTTTTGAATTTTCTCCAAAAGTAAAGTAGTTGCAAACTCATGCTTTTAGAGACTTGTTTGGGCTCATGAGAGGAGTAGAAAAACATCAAAAATTTCAGTCCTGCATGATTCTACCAAGAAATGTGTGTTCATTGAAACCGCTGGTTTTTGATAGTTTGGGCCCTATTGAATAATGAATGTTTTGAATTTTATCCAAAAGTAAAGTAGTTGCAAACTCATCCTTTTAGAAACTTGTTTGGGCTGTTGAGAGGAGTAAAAAACCATCAAAAATTTCAATCCTGCATGATTTTACCAAGAAATGTGATTCTTCATTCAAAACCTGATTTTTGCTATTGGGCTCTATTGAATAATGAATGTTTTGAATTTTCTCCAAAAGTAAAGTAGTTGCAAACTCATGCTTTTAGAGACTTGTTTGGTCTCATGAGAGGAGTAGAAAAACATCAAAAATTTCAGTCCTGCATGATTCTACCAAGAAATGTGTGTTCATTGAAACCGCTGGTTTTTGATAGTTTGGGCCCTATTGAATAATGAATGTTTTGAATTTTCTCCAAAAGTAAAGTAGTTGCAAACTCATCCTTTTAGAAACTTGTTTGGGCTGTTGAGAGGAGTAAAAAACCATCAAAAAATTCAATCCTGCATGATTTTACCAAGAAATGTGATTCTTCATTCAAAACCTGATTTTTGCTAATGGGCTCTATTGAATAATGAATGTTTTGGATTTTCTCCAAAAGTAAAGTAGTTGCAAACTCATGCTTTTAGAGACTTGTTTGGGCTCATGAGAGGAGTAGAAAAACATCAAAAATTTCAGTCCTGCATGATTCTACCAAGAAATGTGTGTTCATTGAAACCACTGGTTTTTGATAGTTTGGGCCCTATTGAATAATGAATGTTTTGAATTTTCTCCAAAAGTAAAGTAGTTGCAAACTCATCCTTTTAGAAACTTGTTTGGGCTGTTGAGAGGAGTAAAAAACCATCAAAAATTTCAATCCTGCATGATTCTACCAAGAAATGTGATTCTTCATTCAAAACCTGATTTTTGCTATTGGGCTCTATTGAATAATGAATGTTTTGAATTTTCTCCAAAAGTAAAGTAGTTGCAAACTCATGCTTTTAGAGACTTGTTTGGGCTCATGAGAGAAGTAGAAAAACATCAAAAATTTCAGTCCTGCATGATTCTACCAAGAAATGTGTGTTCATTGAAACCGCTGGTTTTTGATAGTTTGGGCCCTATTGAATAATGAATGTTTTGAATTTTCTCCAAAAGTAAAGTAGTTGCAAACTCATCCTTTTAGAAACTTGTTTGGGCTGTTGAGAGGAGTAAAAAACCATCAAAAATTTCAATCCTGCATGATTCTACCAAGAAATGTGATTCTTCATTCAAAACCTGATTTTTGCTATTGGGCTCTATTGAATAATGAATGTTTTGAATTTTCTCCAAAAGTAAAGTAGTTGCAAACTCATGCTTTTAGAGACTTGTTTGGGCTCATGAGAGGAGTAGAAAAACATCAAAAATTTCAGTCCTGCATGATTCTACCAAGAAATGTGTGTTCATTGAAACCGCTGGTTTTTGATAGTTTGGGCCCTATTGAATAATGAATGTTTTGAATTTTCTCCAAAAGTAAAGTAGTTACAAACTCATCCTTTTAGAAACTTGTTTGGGCTGTTGAGAGGAGTAAAAAACCATCAAAAATTTCAATCCTGCATGATTCTACCAAGAAATGTGATTCTTCATTCAAAACGCTGGTTTTTGCTATTGGGCTCTATTGAATAATGAATGTTTTGAATTTTCTCCAAAAGTAAAGTAGTTGCAAACTCATCCTTTTAGAGACTTGTTTGGGCTCATGAGAGGAGTAGAAAAACATCAAAAATTTCAGTCCTGCACGATTCTACCAAGAAATGTGTGTTCATTCAAACCGCTGGTTTTTGATATTTTGGGCCCTATTGAATAATGAATGTTTTGAATTTTCTCCAAAAGTAAAGTAGTTGCAAACTCATACTTTTAGAAACTTGTTTGGGCTGTTGAGAGGAGTAAAAAACCATCAAAAATTTCAATCCTGCATGATTCTACCAAGAAATGTGATTCTTCATTCAAAACCTGATTTTTGCTATTGGGCTCTATTGAATAATGAATGTTTTGAATTTTCTCCAAAAGTAAAGTAGTTGCAAACTCATGCTTTTAGAGACTTGTTTGGGCTCATGAGAGGAGTAGAAAAACATCAAAAATTTCAGTCCTGCATGATTCTACCAAGAAATGTGTGTTCATTGAAACCGCTGGTTTTTGATAGTTTGGGCCCTATTGAATAATGAATGTTTTGAATTTTCTCCAAAAGTAAAGTAGTTGCAAACTCATCCTTTTAGAAACTTGTTTGGGCTGTTGAGAGTAGTAAAAAACCATCAAAAATTTCAATCCTGCATGATACTACCAAGAAATGTGATTCTTCATTCAAAACGCTGGTTTTTGCTATTGGGCTCTATTGAATAATGAATGTTTTGAATTTTCTCCAAAAGTAAAGTAGTTGCAAACTCATGCTTTTAGAGACTTGTTTGGGCTCATGAGAGGAGTAGAAAAACATCAAAAATTTCAGTCCTGCATGATTCTACCAAGAAATGTGTGTTCATTGAAACCGCTGGTTTTTGATAGTTTAGGCCCTATTGAATAATGAATGTTTTGAATTTTCTCCAAAAGTAAAGTAGTTGCAAACTCATCCTTTTAGAAACTTGTTTGGGCTGTTGAGAGGAGTAAAAAACCATCAAAAATTTCAATCCTGCATGATTTTACCAAGAAATGTGATTCTTCATTCAACACCTGATTTTTGCTATTGGGCTCTATTGAATAGTGAATGTTTTGAATTTTCTCCAAAAGTAAAGTAGTTGCAAACTCATGCTTTTAGAGACTTGTTTGGGCTCATGAGAGGAGTAGAAAAACATCAAAAATTTCAGTCCTGCATGATTCTACCAAGAAATGTGTGTTCATTGAAACCGCTGGTTTTTGATAGTTTAGGCCCTATTGAATAATGAATGTTTTGAATTTTCTCCAAAAGTAAAGTAGTTGCAAACTCATCCTTTTAGAAGCTTGTTTGGGCTGTTGAGAGGAGTAAAAAACCATCAAAAATTTCAATCCTGCATGATTCTACCAAGAAATGTGATTCTTCATTCAAAACCTGATTTTTGCTATTGGGCTCTATTGAATAATGAATGTTTTGAATTTTCTCCAAAAGTAAAGTAGTTGCAAACTCATGCTTTTAGAGACTTGTTTGGGCTCATGAGAGGAGTAGAAAAACATCAAAAATTTCAGTCCTGCATGATTCTACCAAGAAATGTGTGTTCATTGAAACCGCTGGTTTTTGATAGTTTGGGCCCTATTGAATAATGAATGTTTTGAATTTTCTCCAAAAGTAAAGTAGTTGCAAACTCATCCTTTTAGAAACTTGTTTGGGCTGTTGAGAGGAGTAAAAAACCATCAAAAATTTCAATCCTGCATGATTCTACCAAGAAATGTGATTCTTCATTCAAAACCTGATTTTTGCTATTGGGCTCTATTGAATAATGAATGTTTTGAATTTTCTCCAAAAGTAAAGTAGTTGCAAACTCATGCTTTTAGAGACTTGTTTGGGCTCATGAGAGGAGTAGAAAAACATCAAAAATTTCAGTCCTGCATGATTTTACCAAGAAATGTGTGTTCATTGAAACCGCTGGTTTTTGATAGTTTGGGCCCTATTGAATAATGAATGTTTTGAATTTTCTCCAAAAGTAAAGTAGTTGCAAACTCATCCTTTTAGAAACTTGTTTGGGCTGTTGAGAGGAGTAAAAAACCATCAAAAATTTCAATCCTGCATGATTCTACCAAGAAATGTGATTCTTCATTCAAAACGCTGGTTTTTGCTATTGGGCTCTTTTGAGTAATGAATGTTTTGAATTTTCTCCAAAAGTAAAGTAGTTGCAAACTCATGCTTTTAGAGACTTGTTTGGGCTCATGAGAGGAGTAGAAAAACATCAAAAATTTCAGTCCTGCATGATTCTACCAAGAAATGTGTGTTCATTGAAACCGCTGGTTTTTGATAGTTTGGGCCCTATTGAATAATGAATGTTTTGAATTTTCTCCAAAAGTAAAGTAGTTACAAACTCATCCTTTTAGAAACTTGTTTGGGCTGTTGAGAGGAGTAAAAAACCATCAAAAATTTCAATCCTGCATGATTCTACAAAGAAATGTGATTCTTCATTCAAAACCTGATTTTTGCTATTGGGCTCTATTGAATAATGAATGTTTTGAATTTTCTCCAAAAGCAAAGTAGTTGCAAACTCATGCTTTTAGAGACTTGTTTGGGCTCATGAGAGGAGTAGAAAAACATCAAAAATTTCAGTCCTGCATGATTCTACCAAGAAATGTGTGTTCATTGAAACCGCTGGTTTTTGATAGTTTGGGCCCTATTGAATAATGAATGTTTTGAATTTTCTCCAAAAGTAAAGTAGTTGCAAACTCATCCTTTTAGAAACTTGTTTGGGCTGTTGAGAGGAGTAAAAAACCATCAAAAATTTCAATCCTGCATGATTCTACCAAGAAATGTGATTCTTCATTCAAAACGCTGGTTTTTGCTATTGGGCTCTTTTGAGTAATGAATGTTTTGAATTTTCTCCAAAAGTAAAGTAGTTGCAAACTCATGCTTTTAGAGACTTGTTTGGGCTCATGAGAGGAGTAGAAAAACATCAAAAATTTCAGTCGTGCATGATTCTACCAAGAAATGTGTGTTCATTCAAACCGCTGGTTTTTGATAGTTTGGGCCCTATTGAATAATGAATGTTTTGAATTTTCTCCAAAAGTAAAGTAGTTGCAAACTCATCCTTTTAGAAACTTGTTTGGGCTGTTGAGAGGAGTAAAAAACCATCAAAAATTTCAATCCTGCATGATTTTACCAAGAAATGTGATTCTTCATTCAAAACCTGATTTTTGCTATTGGGCTCTATTGAATAATGAATGTTTTGAATTTTCTCCAAAAGTAAAGTAGTTGCAAACTCATGCTTTTAGAGACTTGTTTGGGCTCATGAGAGGAGTAGAAAAACATCAAAAATTTCAGTCCTGCATGATTCTACCAAGAAATGTGTGTTCATTGAAACCGCTGGTTTTTGATAGTTTGGGCCCTATTGAATAATGAATGTTTTGAATTTTCTCCAAAAGTAAAGTAGTTACAAACTCATCCTTTTAGAAACTTGTTTGGGCTGTTGAGAGGAGTAAAAAACCATCAAAAATTTCAATCCTGCATGATTCTACAAAGAAATGTGATTCTTCATTCAAAACCTGATTTTTGCTATTGGGCTCTATTGAATAATGAATGTTTTGAATTTTCTCCAAAAGTAAAGTAGTTGCAAACTCATGCTTTTAGAGACTTGTTTGGGCTCATGAGAGGAGTAGAAAAACATCAAAAATTTCAGTCCTGCATGATTCTACCAAGAAATGTGTGTTCATTGAAACCGCTGGTTTTTGATAGTTTGGGCCCTATTGAATAATGAATGTTTTGAATTTTCTCCAAAAGTAAAGTAGTTGCAAACTCATCCTTTTAGAAACTTGTTTGGGCTGTTGAGTGGAGTAAAAAACCATCAAAAATTTCAATCCTGCATGATTCTACCAAGAAATGTGATTCTTCATTCAAAACGCTGGTTTTTGCTATTGGGCTCTTTTGAGTAATGAATGTTTTGAATTTTCTCCAAAAGTAAAGTAGTTGCAAACTCATGCTTTTAGAGACTTGTTTGGGCTCATGAGAGGAGTAGAAAAACATCAAAAATTTCAGTCCTGCATGATTCTACCAAGAAATGTGTGTTCATTCAAACCGCTGGTTTTTGATAGTTTGGGCCCTATTGAATAATGAATGTTTTGAATTTTCTCCAAAAGTAAAGTAGTTGCAAACTCATCCTTTTAGAAACTTGTTTGGGCTGTTGAGAGGAGTAAAAAACCATGAAAAATTTCAATCCTGCATGATTCTACCAAGAAATGTGATTCTTCATCCAAAACGCTGGTTTTTGCTATTGGGCTCTATTGAATAATGAATGTTTTGAATTTTCTCCAAAAGTAAAGTAGTTGCAAACTCATGCTTTTAGAGACTTGTTTGGGCTCATGAGAGGAGTAGAAAAACATCAAAAATTTCAGTCCTGCATGATTCTACCAAGAAATGTGTGTTCATTGAAACCGCTGGTTTTTGATAGTTTGGGCCCTATTGAATAATGAATGTTTTGAATTTTCTCCAAAAGTAAAGTAGTTGCAAACTCATCCTTTTAGAAACTTGTTTGGGCTGTTGAGAGGAGTAAAAAACCATCAAAAATTTCAATCCTGCATGATTCTACCAAGAAATGTGATTCTTCATTCAAAACCTGATTTTTGCTATTGGGCTCTATTGAATAATGAATGTTTTGAATTTTCTCCAAAAGTAAAGTAGTTGCAAACTCATGCTTTTAGAGACTTGTTTGGGCTCATGAGAGGAGTAGAAAAACATCAAAAATTTCAGTCCTGCATGATTTTACCAAGAAATGTGTGTTCATTGAAACCGCTGGTTTTTGATAGTTTGGGCCCTATTGAATAATGAATGTTTTGAATTTTCTCCAAAAGTAAAGTAGTTGCAAACTCATCCTTTTAGAAACTTGTTTGGGCTGTTGAGAGTAGTAAAAAACCATCAAAAATTTCAATCCTGCATGATACTACCAAGAAATGTGATTCTTCATTCAAAACGCTGGTTTTTGCTATTGGGCTCTATTGAATAATGAATGTTTTGAATTTTCTCCAAAAGTAAAGTAGTTGCAAACTCATGCTTTTAGAGACTTGTTTGGGCTCATGAGAGGAGTAGAAAAACATCAAAAATTTCAGTCCTGCATGATTCTACCAAGAAATGTGTGTTCATTGAAACCGCTGGTTTTTGATAGTTTAGGCCCTATTGAATAATGAATGTTTTGAATTTTCTCCAAAAGTAAAGTAGTTGCAAACTCATCCTTTTAGAAACTTGTTTGGGCTGTTGAGAGGAGTAAAAAACCATCAAAAATTTCAATCCTGCATGATTTTACCAAGAAATGTGATTCTTCATTCAACACCTGATTTTTGCTATTGGGCTCTATTGAATAGTGAATGTTTTGAATTTTCTCCAAAAGTAAAGTAGTTGCAAACTCATGCTTTTAGAGACTTGTTTGGGCTCATGAGAGGAGTAGAAAAACATCAAAAATTTCAGTCCTGCATGATTCTACCAAGAAATGTGTGTTCATTGAAACCGCTGGTTTTTGATAGTTTAGGCCCTATTGAATAATGAATGTTTTGAATTTTCTCCAAAAGTAAAGTAGTTGCAAACTCATCCTTTTAGAAACTTGTTTGGGCTGTTGAGAGGAGTAAAAAACCATCAAAAATTTCAATCCTGCATGATTCTACCAAGAAATGTGATTCTTCATTCAAAACCTGATTTTTGCTATTGGGCTCTATTGAATAATGAATGTTTTGAATTTTCTCCAAAAGTAAAGTAGTTGCAAACTCATGCTTTTAGAGACTTGTTTGGGCTCATGAGAGGAGTAGAAAAACATCAAAAATTTCAGTCCTGCATGATTCTACCAAGAAATGTGTGTTCATTGAAACCGCTGGTTTTTGATAGTTTGGGCCCTATTGAATAATGAATGTTTTGAATTTTCTCCAAAAGTAAAGTAGTTGCAAACTCATCCTTTTAGAAACTTGTTTGGGCTGTTGAGAGGAGTAAAAAACCATCAAAAATTTCAATCCTGCATGATTCTACCAAGAAATGTGATTCTTCATTCAAAACCTGATTTTTGCTATTGGGCTCTATTGAATAATGAATGTTTTGAATTTTCTCCAAAAGTAAAGTAGTTGCAAACTCATGCTTTTAGAGACTTGTTTGGGCTCATGAGAGGAGTAGAAAAACATCAAAAATTTCAGTCCTGCATGATTTTACCAAGAAATGTGTGTTCATTGAAACCGCTGGTTTTTGATAGTTTGGGCCCTATTGAATAATGAATGTTTTGAATTTTCTCCAAAAGTAAAGTAGTTGCAAACTCATCCTTTTAGAAACTTGTTTGGGCTGTTGAGAGGAGTAAAAAACCATCAAAAATTTCAATCCTGCATGATTCTACCAAGAAATGTGATTCTTCATTCAAAACGCTGGTTTTTGCTATTGGGCTCTTTTGAGTAATGAATGTTTTGAATTTTCTCCAAAAGTAAAGTAGTTGCAAACTCATGCTTTTAGAGACTTGTTTGGGCTCATGAGAGGAGTAGAAAAACATCAAAAATTTCAGTCCTGCATGATTCTACCAAGAAATGTGTGTTCATTGAAACCGCTGGTTTTTGATAGTTTGGGCCCTATTGAATAATGAATGTTTTGAATTTTCTCCAAAAGTAAAGTAGTTACAAACTCATCCTTTTAGAAACTTGTTTGGGCTGTTGAGAGGAGTAAAAAGCCATCAAAAATTTCAATCCTGCATGATTCTACAAAGAAATGTGATTCTTCATTCAAAACCTGATTTTTGCTATTGGGCTCTATTGAATAATGAATGTTTTGAATTTTCTCCAAAAGCAAAGTAGTTGCAAACTCATGCTTTTAGAGACTTGTTTGGGCTCATGAGAGGAGTAGAAAAACATCAAAAATTTCAGTCCTGCATGATTCTACCAAGAAATGTGTGTTCATTGAAACCGCTGGTTTTTGATAGTTTGGGCCCTATTGAATAATGAATGTTTTGAATTTTCTCCAAAAGTAAAGTAGTTGCAAACTCATCCTTTTAGAAACTTGTTTGGGCTGTTGAGAGGAGTAAAAAACCATCAAAAATTTCAATCCTGCATGATTCTACCAAGAAATGTGATTCTTCATTCAAAACGCTGGTTTTTGCTATTGGGCTCTTTTGAGTAATGAATGTTTTGAATTTTCTCCAAAAGTAAAGTAGTTGCAAACTCATGCTTTTAGAGACTTGTTTGGGCTCATGAGAGGAGTAGAAAAACATCAAAAATTTCAGTCGTGCATGATTCTACCAAGAAATGTGTGTTCATTCAAACCGCTGGTTTTTGATAGTTTGGGCCCTATTGAATAATGAATGTTTTGAATTTTCTCCAAAAGTAAAGTAGTTGCAAACTCATCCTTTTAGAAACTTGTTTGGGCTGTTGAGAGGAGTAAAAAACCATCAAAAATTTCAATCCTGCATGATTTTACCAAGAAATGTGATTCTTCATTCAAAACCTGATTTTTGCTATTGGGCTCTATTGAATAATGAATGTTTTGAATTTTCTCCAAAAGTAAAGTAGTTGCAAACTCATGCTTTTAGAGACTTGTTTGGGCTCATGAGAGGAGTAGAAAAACATCAAAAATTTCAGTCCTGCATGATTCTACCAAGAAATGTGTGTTCATTGAAACCGCTGGTTTTTGATAGTTTGGGCCCTATTGAATAATGAATGTTTTGAATTTTCTCCAAAAGTAAAGTAGTTACAAACTCATCCTTTTAGAAACTTGTTTGGGCTGTTGAGAGGAGTAAAAAACCATCAAAAATTTCAATCCTGCATGATTCTACAAAGAAATGTGATTCTTCATTCAAAACCTGATTTTTGCTATTGGGCTCTATTGAATAATGAATGTTTTGAATTTTCTCCAAAAGTAAAGTAGTTGCAAACTCATGCTTTTAGAGACTTGTTTGGGCTCATGAGAGGAGTAGAAAAACATCAAAAATTTCAGTCCTGCATGATTCTACCAAGAAATGTGTGTTCATTGAAACCGCTGGTTTTTGATAGTTTGGGCCCTATTGAATAATGAATGTTTTGAATTTTCTCCAAAAGTAAAGTAGTTGCAAACTCATCCTTTTAGAAACTTGTTTGGGCTGTTGAGTGGAGTAAAAAACCATCAAAAATTTCAATCCTGCATGATTCTACCAAGAAATGTGATTCTTCATTCAAAACGCTGGTTTTTGCTATTGGGCTCTTTTGAGTAATGAATGTTTTGAATTTTCTCCAAAAGTAAAGTAGTTGCAAACTCATGCTTTTAGAGACTTGTTTGGGCTCATGAGAGGAGTAGAAAAACATCAAAAATTTCAGTCCTGCATGATTCTACCAAGAAATGTGTGTTCATTCAAACCGCTGGTTTTTGATAGTTTGGGCCCTATTGAATAATGAATGTTTTGAATTTTCTCCAAAAGTAAAGTAGTTGCAAACTCATCCTTTTAGAAACTTGTTTGGGCTGTTGAGAGGAGTAAAAAACCATCAAAAATTTCAATCCTGCATGATTCTACCAAGAAATGTGATTCTTCATTCAAAACGCTGGTTTTTGCTATTGGGCTCTATTGAATAATGAATGTTTTGAATTTTCTCCAAAAGTAAAGTAGTTGCAAACTCATGCTTTTAGAGACTTGTTTGGGCTCATGAGAGGAGTAGAAAAACATCAAAAATTTCAGTCCTGCATGATTCTACCAAGAAATGTGTGTTCATTGAAACCGCTGGTTTTTGATAGTTTGGGCCCTATTGAATAATGAATGTTTTGAATTTTCTCCAAAAGTAAAGTAGTTGCAAACTCATCCTTTTAGAAACTTGTTTGGGCTGTTGAGAGGAGTAAAAAACCATCAAAAATTTCAATCCTGCATGATTCTACCAAGAAATGTGATTCTTCATTCAAAACCTGATTTTTGCTATTGGGCTCTATTGAATAATGAATGTTTTGAATTTTCTCCAAAAGTAAAGTAGTTGCAAACTCATGCTTTTAGAGACTTGTTTGGGCTCATGAGAGGAGTAGAAAAACATCAAAAATTTCAGTCCTGCATGATTTTACCAAGAAATGTGTGTTCATTGAAACCGCTGGTTTTTGATAGTTTGGGCCCTATTGAATAATGAATGTTTTGAATTTTCTCCAAAAGTAAAGTAGTTGCAAACTCATCCTTTTAGAAACTTGTTTGGGCTGTTGAGAGGAGTAAAAAACCATCAAAAATTTCAATCCTGCATGATTCTACCAAGAAATGTGATTCTTCATTCAAAACGCTGGTTTTTGCTATTGGGCTCTTTTGAGTAATGAATGTTTTGAATTTTCTCCAAAAGTAAAGTAGTTGCAAACTCATGCTTTTAGAGACTTGTTTGGGCTCATGAGAGGAGTAGAAAAACATCAAAAATTTCAGTCCTGCATGATTCTACCAAGAAATGTGTGTTCATTGAAACCGCTGGTTTTTGATAGTTTGGGCCCTATTGAATAATGAATGTTTTGAATTTTCTCCAAAAGTAAAGTAGTTGCAAACTCATCCTTTTAGAAACTTGTTTGGGCTGTTGAGAGGAGTAAAAAACCATCAAAAATTTCAATCCTGCATGATTCTACCAAGAAATGTGATTCTTCATTCAAAACGCTGGTTTTTGCTATTGGGCTCTTTTGAGTAATGAATGTTTTGAATTTTCTCCAAAAGTAAAGTAGTTGCAAACTCATGCTTTTAGATACTTGTTTGGGCTCATGAGAGGAGTAGAAAAACATCAAAAATTTCAGTCCTGCATGATTCTACCAAGAAATGTGTGTTCATTGAAACCGCTGGTTTTTGATAGTTTGGGCCCTATTGAATAATGAATGTTTTGAATTTTCTCCAAAAGTAAAGTAGTTACAAACTCATCCTTTTAGAAACTTGTTTGGGCTGTTGAGAGGAGTAAAAAACCATCAAAAATTTCAATCCTGCATGATTCTACAAAGAAATGTGATTCTTCATTCAAAACCTGATTTTTGCTATTGGGCTCTATTGAATAATGAATGTTTTGAATTTTCTCCAAAAGTAAAGTAGTTGCAAACTCATGCTTTTAGAGACTTGTTTGGGCTCATAAGAGGAGTAGAAAAACATCAAAAATTTCAGTCCTGCATGATTCTACCAAGAAATGTGTGTTCATTGAAACCGCTGGTTTTTGATAGTTTGGGCCCTATTGAATAATGAATGTTTTGAATTTTCTCCAAAAGTAAAGTAGTTGCAAACTCATCCTTTTAGAAACTTGTTTGGGCTGTTGAGAGGAGTAAAAAACCATCAAAAATTTCAATCCTGCATGATTCTACCAAGAAATGTGATTCTTCATTCAAAACGCTGGTTTTTGCTATTGGGCTCTTTTGAGTAATGAATGTTTTGAATTTTCTCCAAAAGTAAAGTAGTTGCAAACTCATGCTTTTAGAGACTTGTTTGGGCTCATGAGAGGAGTAGAAAAACATCAAAAATTTCAGTCCTGCATGATTCTACCAAGAAATGTGTGTTCATTGAAACCGCTGGTTTTTGATAGTTTGGGCCCTATTGAATAATGAATGTTTTGAATTTTCTCCAAAAGTAAAGTAGTTGCAAACTCATCCTTTTAGAAACTTGTTTGGGCTGTTGAGAGGAGTAAAAAACCATCAAAAATTTCAATCCTGCATGATTCTACCAAGAAATGTGATTCTTCATTCAAAACGCTGGTTTTTGCTATTGGGCTCTTTTGAGTAATGAATGTTTTGAATTTTCTCCAAAAGTAAAGTAGTTGCAAACTCATGCTTTTAGATACTTGTTTGGGCTCATGAGAGGAGTAGAAAAACATCAAAAATTTCAGTCCTGCATGATTCTACCAAGAAATGTGTGTTCATTGAAACCGCTGGTTTTTGATAGTTTGGGCCCTATTGAATAATGAATGTTTTGAATTTTCTCCAAAAGTAAAGTAGTTACAAACTCATCCTTTTAGAAACTTGTTTGGGCTGTTGAGAGGAGTAAAAAACCATCAAAAATTTCAATCCTGCATGATTCTACAAAGAAATGTGATTCTTCATTCAAAACCTGATTTTTGCTATTGGGCTCTATTGAATAATGAATGTTTTGAATTTTCTCCAAAAGTAAAGTAGTTGCAAACTCATGCTTTTAGAGACTTGTTTGGGCTCATAAGAGGAGTAGAAAAACATCAAAAATTTCAGTCCTGCATGATTCTACCAAGAAATGTGTGTTCATTGAAACCGCTGGTTTTTGATAGTTTGGGCCCTATTGAATAATGAATGTTTTGAATTTTCTCCAAAAGTAAAGTAGTTGCAAACTCATCCTTTTAGAAACTTGTTTGGGCTGTTGAGAGGAGTAAAAAACCATCAAAAATTTCAATCCTGCATGATTCTACCAAGAAATGTGATTCTTCATTCAAAACGCTGGTTTTTGCTATTGGGCTCTTTTGAGTAATGAATGTTTTGAATTTTCTCCAAAAGTAAAGTAGTTGCAAACTCATGCTTTTAGAGACTTGTTTGGGCTCATGAGAGGAGTAGAAAAACATCAAAAATTTCAGTCCTGCATGATTTTACCAAGAAATGTGTGTTCATTGAAACCGCTGGTTTTTGATAGTTTGGGCCCTATTGAATAATGAATGTTTTGAATTTTCTCCAAAAGTAAAGTAGTTGCAAACTCATCCTTTTAGAAACTTGTTTGGGCTGTTGAGAGGAGTAAAAAACCATCAAAAATTTCAATCCTGCATGATTCTACCAAGAAATGTGATTCTTCATTCCAAACCTGATTTTTGCTATTGGGCTCTATTGAATAATGAATGTTTTGAATTTTCTCCAAAAGTAAAGTAGTTGCAAACTCATGCTTTTAGAGACTTGTTTGGGCTCATGAGAGGAGTAGAAAAACATCAAAAATTTCAGTCCTGCATGATTCTACCAAGAAATGTGTGTTCATTGAAACCGCTGGTTTTTGATAGTTTGGGCCCTATTGAATAATGAATGTTTTGAATTTTCTCCAAAAGTAAAGTAGTTGCAAACTCATGCTTTTAGAGACTTGTTTGGGCTCATGAGAGGAGTAGAAAAACATCAAAAATTTCAGTCCTGCATGATTCTACCAAGAAATGTGTGTTCATTGAAACCGCTGGTTTTTGATAGTTTGGGCCCTATTGAATAATGAATGTTTTGAATTTTCTCCAAAAGTAAAGTAGTTGCAAACTCATCCTTTTAGAAACTTGTTTGGGCTGTTGAGAGGAGTAAAAAACCATCAAAAATTTCAATCCTGCATGATTCTACCAAGAAATGTGATTCTTCATTCAAAACGCTGGTTTTTGCTATTGGGCTCTTTTGAGTAATGAATGTTTTGAATTTTCTCCAAAAGTAAAGTAGTTGCAAACTCATGCTTTTAGAGACTTGTTTGGGCTCATGAGAGGAGTAGAAAAACATCAAAAATTTCAGTCCTGCATGATTCTACCAAGAAATGTGTGTTCCTTGAAACCGCTGGTTTTTGATAGTTTGGGCCCTATTGAATAATGAATGTTTTGAATTTTCTCCAAAAGTAAAGTAGTTGCAAACTCATCCTTTTAGAAACTTGTTTGGGCTGTTGAGAGGAGTAAAAAACCATCAAAAATTTCAATCCTGCATGATTCTACCAAGAAATGTGATTCTTCATTCAAAACGCTGGTTTTTGCTATTGGGCTCTATTGAATAATGAATGTTTTGAATTTTCTCCAAAAGTAAAGTAGTTGCAAACTCATCCTTTTAGAGACTTGTTTGGGCTCATGAGAGGAGTAGAAAAACATCAAAAATTTCAGTCCTGCACGATTCTACCAAGAAATGTGTGTTCATTCAAACTGCTGGTTTTTGATATTTTGGGCCCTATTGAATAATGAATGTTTTGAATTTTCTCCAAAAGTAAAGTAGTTGCAAACTCATCCTTTTAGAAACTTGTTTGGGCTGTTGAGAGGAGTAAAAAACCATCAAAAATTTCAATCCTGCATGATTCTACCAAGAAATGTGATTCTTCATTCAAAACCTGATTTTTGCTATTGGGCTCTATTGAATAATGAATGTTTTGAATTTTCTCCAAAAGTAAAGTAGTTGCAAACTCATGCTTTTAGAGACTTGTTTGGGCTCATGAGAGGAGTAGAAAAACATCAAAAATTTCAGTCCTGCATGATTCTACCAAGAAATGTGTGTTCATTGAAACCGCTGGTTTTTGATAGTTTGGGCCCCATTGAATAATGAATGTTTTGAATTTTCTCCAAAAGTAAAGTAGTTGCAAACTCATCCTTTTAGAAACTTGTTTGGGCTGTTGAGAGGAGTAAAAAACCATCAAAAATTTCAATCCTGCATGATTTTACCAAGAAATGTGATTCTTCATTCAAAACCTGATTTTTGCTATTGGGCTCTATTGAATAATGAATGTTTTGAATTTTCTCCAAAAGTAAAGTAGTTGCAAACTCATGCTTTTAGAGACTTGTTTGGGCTCATGAGAGGAGTAGAAAAACATCAAAAATTTCAGTCCTGCATGATTCTACCAAGAAATGTGTGTTCATTGAAACCGCTGGTTTTTGATAGTTTGGGCCCTATTGAATAATGAATGTTTTGAATTTTCTCCAAAAGTAAAGTAGTTGCAAACTCATCCTTTTAGAAACTTGTTTGGGCTGTTGAGAGGAGTAAAAAACCATCAAAAATTTCAATCCTGCATGATTCTACCAAGAAATGTGATTCTTCATTCAAAACCTGATTTTTGCTATTGGGCTCTATTGAATAATGAATGTTTTGAATTTTCTCCAAAAGTAATGTAGTTGCAAACTCATGCTTTTAGAGACTTGTTTGGGCTCATGAGAGGAGTAGAAAAACATCAAAAATTTCAGTCCTGCATGATTCTACCAAGAAATGTGTGTTCATTGAAACCGCTGGTTTTTGATAGTTTGGGCCCTATTGAATAATGAATGTTTTGAATTTTCTCCAAAAGTAAAGTAGTTGCAAACTCATCCTTTTAGAAACTTGTTTGGGCTGTTGAGAGGAGTAAAAAACCATCAAAAATTTCAATCCTGCATGATTCTACCAAGAAATGTGATTCTTCATTCAAAACGCTGGTTTTTGCTATTGGGATCTTTTGAGTAATGAATGTTTTGAATTTTCTCCAAAAGTAAAGTAGTTGCAAACTCATGCTTTTAGAGACTTGTTTGGGCTCATGAGAGGAGTAGAAAAACATCAAAAATTTCAGTCCTGCATGATTCTACCAAGAAATGTGTGTTCATTCAAACCGCTGGTTTTTGATAGTTTGGGCCCTATTGAATAATGAATGTTTTGAATATTCTCCAAAAGTAAAGTAGTTGCAAACTCATCCTTTTAGAAACTTGTTTGGGCTGTTGAGAGGAGTAAAAAACCATCAAAAATTTCAATCCTGCATGATTTTACCAAGAAATGTGATTCTTCATTCAAAACCTGATTTTTGCTATTGGGCTCTATTGAATAATGAATGTTTTGAATTTTCTCCAAAAGTAAAGTAGTTGCAAACTCATGCTTTTAGAGACTTGTTTGGGCTCATGAGAGGAGTAGAAAAACATCAAAAATTTCAGTCCTGCATGATTCTACCAAGAAATGTGTGTTCATTGAAACCGCTGGTTTTTGATAGTTTGGGCCCTATTGAATAATGAATGTTTTGAATTTTCTCCAAAAGTAAAGTAGTTGCAAACTCATCCTTTTAGAAACTTGTTTGGGCTGTTGAGAGGAGTAAAAAACCATCAAAAATTTCAATCCTGCATGATTCTACCAAGAAATGTGATTCTTCATTCAAAACCTGATTTTTGCTATTGGGCTCTATTGAATAATGAATGTTTTGAATTTTCTCCAAAAGTAAAGTAGTTGCAAACTCATGCTTTTAGAGACTTGTTTGGGCTCATGAGAGGAGTAGAAAAACATCAAAAATTTCAGTCCTGCATGATTCTACCAAGAAATGTGTGTTCATTGAAACCGCTTGTTTTTGATAGTTTGGGCCCTATTGAATAATGAATGTTTTGAATTTTCTCCAAAAGTAAAGTAGTTGCAAACTCATCCTTTTAGAAACTTGTTTGGGCTGTTGAGAGGAGTAAAAAACCATCAAAAATTTCAATCCTGCATGATTCTACCAAGAAATGTGATTCTTCATTCAAAACGCTGGTTTTTGCTATTGGGCTCTTTTGAGTAATGAATGTTTTGAATTTTCTCCAAAAGTAAAGTAGTTGCAAACTCATGCTTTTAGAGACTTGTTTGGGCTCATGAGAGGAGTAGAAAAACATCAAAAATTTCAGTCCTGCATGATTCTACCAAGAAATGTGTGTTCATTCAAACCGCTGGTTTTTGATAGTTTGTGCCCTATTGAATAATGAATGTTTTGAATTTTCTATAAAAGTAAAGTAGTTGCAAACTCATCCTTTTAGAAACTTGTTTGGGCTGTTGAGAGGAGTAAAAAAAACCATCAATAATTTCAATCCTGCATGATTTTACCAAGAAATGTGATTCTTCATTCAAAACCTGATTTTTGCTATTGGGCTCTATTGAATAATGAATGTTTTGAATTTTCTTAAACAATATTTTTATTGAGTTTTCAAAATAATAGGAATGTATAAACATACCTCATATATATCATGTTCGAATAGAGTCAAGATAATGTACATCAGGACATCATCATATGGTATCTGAACATCATATCATCATTTAAAGTATGTACAATTAACATTAATTGAAATAGATTTGAAAAACAATTACAACAGTACAGGCAAACACCAAATACATGTGAAATTTTGGCACACAAAAAGAGCAAAAATCAAGATATCAAGATATAAATTCTTCTTCTATCTTAGATTTGAGTTTCAACCATCTATGCCATCTGTCGTCAAATAACTTTATTGACATATTGTTAATATAATGAATTTTTTCATAAACACAATGTTTGTCCACCAACATGATCAATGTGGCAATGTTCGGAGGTTGCTTGTTGTTCCAACCTTTCGCTATAAGGTATATTGCAGACATGAGTATGTGGGCAACCAAATACTTTGTTGTTTTGAATCTGCAAATATCTATGAGTAGTAAGGCCAAGGCAGGGTGCAACTGAACACGCCAGTTGCATATGATCGAAATCAAATTGGAGACCTTAAGCCAGTATGGTTTCAGTACCGGGCATCCCCAGAAAATATGGAGTAAGTCAGCCTGAGACCCGCATCCCCGCCAACACAGATCAGATCCCCCTTCCCCAAAATGTTTAATCCTGTTTGGGGTCAAGTAATATCTGTGGACTAGTTTGTAATGTGTTTCCAAAATGTTCATGCAATTTGTAGACCTCACTGCAGTCTTAAAAGACAATGTCCACTGTGGGGCACAAATCTGCTTCTGCAGAGTAGTCTCCCATTTTTCAAAGCATCCACCCTTAGAAAAGGTGTATTTGCCGGTCAGGAAGTTATACAGGGGTTTAAGAGAGCTCTTGTGCCTGGGGGTTGTGCTGGTTAGGAAATTATAAATGGTATGGTTGACCAAAACTATCTTGCAGAAATATCTCTTAAATTTGTTATATTCCTCTTTGAGTATGAGGTATTTCATATATTCCGTATTAGGGATTTTAAATTTAGCCTTGACCAACTCAAAAGGCATGACTTTATTATTGTCCAATAAATCATCCACATAAGCAATGGGGAATGTTTTCCAGTTATCAAACATGGGTCTCAAAGAAACCTTGACAGGTGCCAAAAAGTGAAGTCTCAGTCTTTTGGTTGAAACAGGGGAGACATTAAACCTTCTCCTGCACATATGTGACCAGCTCTGCACAGAGGCTCTGAGTATTGGGTTTTCTATGTCTCCAATCTCTCCTCTGTGCAGAAGAAAATAGGAAACATAAAGTGTCGGTTCTTTATTAGGCATTAAATCTCTTTCAATTTTTGGCCATCCCAATTCTGTCTGTTCTGTGAGCCACATTTTTGTCAATTCAGTTGTGGTGGCAAAGTAATACGCCTCCAAGTCTGGAAGGGCTATCCCCCCATTTTCTCTAGATTTAAGTAGTGTGTGTTTCTTTACCCTAGGCTTTTTATTATTCCAAATAAATCTGTTCATTTGATGAGTTAATTTTTGTATGTGTTGCATTGATAAAGGCAGAGGGACATTCCTGTACAAAAACAACACCTTTGGGAGGCAGAACATCTTATATAGTACTATTCTTCCCAACCAAGTGGCTGGGGTTTTTGACAATTCTCCCAACTTAGTGTCAAGGGATTTCAAAAGGCTATCTATGTTTACCTCACTTGTGTGTGTGAGGTCGCTTGTGAGCCAAATTCCTAGATATGGGATTTTAGTGCAGTCCCAAGTAAAAGGGTACTTATCTTGTAATTGCTGTTTTATAGGGGCTGAAATAAATAGTGACAAAACGTTAGTCTTTTTTACATTGAGTTTATAATATGATATTGAACCAAACAACTCTATGATGTCCCAAGTCGCCTTCAACGACTCAACAGGATCTGTCAGTGTGAGTATGATATCGTCTGCATATAAATTTATTTTATGCTCTACATCTCCCAACCGTACTCCCCTCACCTCACTCGAGTCCCTTATCCTTTGAGCCAGTGGTTCCAGACTCAGGATAAAAATAATTGGGGACAGAGGGCATCCCTGTCTTGTTCCGTTTGTTATGTCAAATTTCCCTGACATCGTGCTATTGACCAGCACAGAGGCAGACGGTTGGGAGTACAGAGCCTGAACACTTTTCAACATCTCCTCACCAAAACCCATCTTCTTTAATACTGCGAATGCATATGTCCAATTGATGCGGTCAAAAGCTTTCTCCGCATCAAGGGCCACAAACAGACTGGGAATTTTTTTCTTGTTACAAAAGTGTATATGGTGCAAGACACTTCTTGAACTGTCAGAAGTCTGTCTAAATTTTACAAAACCCACTTGATCGGGATGTATGAGATATTGGATAACATCCTGCACCCTTTCTGCCAGTATTTTTGCATAGACCTTGATGTCTGCATTCAGGAGGGATATGGGTCTATAGTTTTCTATCTTGGTGGGATCTTTGTCCGGTTTGGGGATTACCACTATGGTGGCTCTCAGCATATCTGCACTACATGTTCCTTTTGATTTTATAAAATTTAGGGTGTTTGTTAAATAGGGGACCAGATTTTCCTGAAATGTTTTATAATATTCCACAGGGAATCCGTCTGGACCAGGAGCCTTATTACATTTGAGATTTTTTATTGCCAGAGAGACCTCTCCCTCAGAGAAGGGTGCATCAAGCATTTCCCTTTGCTCAGAAGACAGAGATCTCAACTCTACTCCTCCCAGGAAATTATCTATCATCTCCTCTGTAGGAGGGGGATAAGTCCCATTTTTCCCTATATTGTAAAGGTTTGAGTAGTATTTTTCAAAAGCCAAAGCTATGTCCCTTGGCTTTTCTATATTCACTGAGTTCTGGGAAAGTTTTTTAATTAAATGCTTTTTATTTATGGGTTTGAATCTATTTGCCATAGTTTTTGAGTTTTTGTTGTTATTTATGTAGAACCCTGCCCTGTTAAACAGAGTCTTTTTTTCGTAAATATTTATGAGAAGATTTCTAAATTCCAATCTAAGGGAGTATAACTCCTTGTATTTAGTAAAAGATTTTTCCACTTTGGCCTGGTCTTCAAGTTTTTTGATTTGTTCTAGTAACAGCCTCTGTTTGCTCTCTCTTTCCCTCTTTTGTCTTGAGGCCATCTGAATTAAGTGGCCTCTAATGACACATTTATGTGCTAACCATAAGGTTTCAGGGGAGATTTCCTGGGAGTCATTTTCTTTAAAATAATTCATTATAGTGTTTTTTATTGTTGCTATATTATCTGGGGAGTCTACTACAAATTTGCTATATCTCCAATTGTAGTGTCTTTGAGTCGAAGAGGAAACCTGTAATGTTAATAGAATTGGAGCATGGTCCGACCATGTGATGGGGCCAGTTTGGAAATCTATATACGAATCTAGTAAGGAAAAACTGGTAAATATATGATCTATTTTGGTATAAGATCTGTTGTGTGGGCAGAATCTGGTGTATTCTCTAGAATTAGGGTTCAATATTTTACAACTGTCGTGCAGGTTAGCATTGCTCAGCCACTTCCCCAAATTCACACTTCTGTAGTATGGAGCAGAGGATGAGCAATCAGTGCTTGGGTCAACAATACAATTAAAGTCTCCCCCCCATATGATTTGTCCCTTGCTAAATTTGGATAATTTTCTTTTGACTTTATTGAGAAAGCTAATTTGTCTCACATTAGGGGCGTATACATTAACCACAGTGTATTCCATTCCCTCCAAGGTAAAATTGATGATTAAATATCTGCCTTTATTGTCTTTATAAACATCTGAAATAACCACTGGTAGGTCTCTGTGGAAGGCAATGGCCACCCCAGCTTTTTTCCCTCCCTCGTTGTTGGAGAAGAAAATCTGAGGATAATCTTTGTTTTTAAATCTGTTATTATCAGTTTCCAGGAGGTGGGTTTCCTGTATCATAGCAACATTTGCTTTCAATCTTTTGATCTCCTTCCACAGAGCATACCTTTTAAAGGGACTATTAAGCCCATTTACATTAAATGATAGGATTTTCAACTCCATAATATATCAAAAAGAAAGAAATGTGTTAAATAACTCAATAAGATAGAATAGTCCATCTGGACATATATCCAAGAAGAGTGGTATTTCTCTAGAAATTTGTTGTCAGTGCCTGGTGTGCCTGTGAATAGAAACATGTTATAACCTGGAATAACCTAGAACAAAACAAACTTGTTAACAAGGAAGGTGAATTTCTCAAAAGAAATGATACCAAGAGAAATCTCTCGGTTAGTGTTTGGGGATGAAAGTTCAGGCCAAGAGCCAGGGTCAACACCTACCAAGTCCATTATCTTTTCTTTTGTGTGGTCCAGGACTGTGACAAACGTCTTGGCTGTCGTGAAGAGTTGCTCCTCTCTTGATTGTAGGATAAAGATGAGTTCTTCATTGGAGGAATACCAAGGTCCTGAAAGAATCTATCACAGTTATCAATGTTAGATAAGGCAAAAGTAGTGTTTTCCTTCATGACCAATATTTTTGTAGGAAAGCCCCATCTGTATAGCACCCTGTGCTCCCGTAGGTGTGCAGTGATAGGGAAAAAGTCTCTCCTTTTTTGCAACGTGGCTTTTGAAAAGTCTGCAAAGATCTTAATACCCTCATATGGTCTTGGTAAGATGGGTGACTGCTTGCTCTTCCTCAAAATGTCCTCCTTTGTCAGAAAATAGTGAAAGAATGCAATAACATCCCGCGGAGCTCTTTCAGGGGCATATTTGGACTTAGGTAGTCTGTGTATGCGTTCTATTAAGAGGTCTCCTTTGGAAGCACCTGGGAGCATAGCATGGAGCATTTTTTGCACATATGAATCAAGATCTCTGTCCTTGACATTCTCAGGTATTCCTCTGAATTTAAGGTTGTTTCTCCTACTCCTGTCCTCTTGTTCTATCAGTCTTGACTTTAGGAAGGTAACTTCTTTCTCTAAGGCATAATGTTCGTCTATCAAATTGTTGTGAGACTGGACTATCTCCTCCATTTTCGACTCCAAGTGATTCACCCTCTGACCCAGACTGTCTATATTGTTTTGGAGGTTTGTATTATATCCCTCTAGTTGTTTTTGGAATGTCTTTGCAAGAAGGCACACCATATTTTTTATGAACATTTCTGAAGCTGCTTTGTTGGTAGCCTCTACCTCAGTCAAAACATGTAAAAAGTTTTCAGGCATGGGGTTATCTGGAGTGCAGAAGTCCTCCATCTGCGTCTCACTTTGCAGCTCAGCCGAGCTACTGCTTAATCTGCAGCTATTTTGTGAGGCAGGGGACAGTTCCCTCTGTGGTGGCGTTAGAGGGGTGTCTGAAATTGTGGAGATATCTGGACAAGATGAGGAGGCCCTTATTGTATTTGTGGCCTCCATAGCGGCTGTGAGCGTTGCTGCTGTGCAAGATTTCACAGGCTGCGCAAGATTTTTGCTTAAGGTACGCAATTTGCGTACTTGCTGCGCAATCCCGTCTGTTTCCCGGTTAATCTCGCGATATTTTGCCTCCTTCTTCTCAGCGCTACTTTTAACACTGAATTTAGCGCTTTCTTTAATATATGGAGCGGCGGTTTTTGCAGGGATGGGGGCAGACTTACCCCCTGACTTGAATACTGCGTGTTTCAGTCTCTGTGGCGTTCTCTCCCGCTGTGCGCCGCTCAGGCTGGGGCTGCAGGCTGTGGCTGCTGTGTGGCGGGCGCCATCTTGGCTCCTCAGCATGAGGGGAGAGCGCTCCAGATTTTTTGATTTTCCTGCTTTTCTATTAAGCGGATCCATTATGTGGGGGCACCGCTGGTGCCTATGGAGGTTCCCACAAGTTTTCAGCCAGTCCTGGCTTGTAAGTCGCTTGTTAATAGCGCTTGGTAGGCTGCCCTGTGGAGGAGCTCAGAGCTCAGGCTTCCATTCAGCTCAGACGCTGGCCACGCCCCCAATGTTTTGAATTTTCTCCAAAAGTAAAGTAGTTGCAAACTCATGCTTTTAGAGACTTGTTTGGGCTCATGAGAGGAGTAGAAAAACATCAAAAATTTCAGTCCTGCATGATTCTACCAAGAAATGTGTGTTCATTGAAACCGCTGGTTTTTGATAGTTTGGGCCGTATTGAATAATGAATGTTTTGAATTTTCTCCAAAAGTAAAGTAGTTACAAACTCATCCTTTTAGAAACTTGTTTGGGCTGTTGAGAGGAGTAAAAAACCATCAAAAATTTCAATCCTGCATGATTCTACAAAGAAATGTGATTCTTCATTCAAAACCTGATTTTTGCTATTGGGCTCTATTGAATAATGAATGTTTTGAATTTTCTCCAAAAGTAAAGTAGTTGCAAACTCATGCTTTTAGAGACTTGTTTGGGCTCATGAGAGGAGTAGAAAAACATCAAAAATTTCAGTCCTGCATGATTCTACCAAGAAATGTGTGTTCATTGAAACCGCTGGTTTTTGATAGTTTGGGCCCTATTGAATAATGAATGTTTTGAATTTTCTCCAAAAGTAAAGTAGTTGCAAACTCATCCTTTTAGAAACTTGTTTGGGCTGTTGAGAGGAGTAAAAAACCATCAAAAATTTCAATCCTGCATGATTCTACCAAGAAATGTGATTCTTCATTCAAAACGCTGGTTTTTGCTATTGGGCTCTTTTGAGTAATGAATGTTTTGAATTTTCTCCAAAAGTAAAGTAGTTGCAAACTCATGCTTTTAGAGACTTGTTTGGGCTCATGAGAGGAGTAGAAAAACATCAAAAATTTCAGTCCTGCATTCTACCAAGAAATGTGTGTTCATTGAAACCGCTGGTTTTTGATAGTTTGGGCCGTATTGAATAATGAATGTTTTGAATTTTCTCCAAAAGTAAAGTAGTTGCAAACTCATCCTTTTAGAAACTTGTTTGGGCTGTTGAGAGGAGTAAAAAACCATCAAAAATTTCAATCCTGCATGATTCTACCAAGAAATGTGATTCTTCATTCAAAACCTGATTTTTGCTATTGGGCTCTATTGAATAATGAATGTTTTGAATTTTCTCCAAAAGTAAAGTAGTTGCAAACTCATGCTTTTAGAGACTTGTTTGGGCTCATGAGAGGAGTAGAAAAACATCAAAAATTTCAGTCCTGCATGATTCTACCAAGAAATGTGTGTTCATTGAAACCGCTGGTTTTTGATAGTTTGGGCCCTATTGAATAATGAATGTTTTGAATTTTCTCCAAAAGTAAAGTAGTTGCAAACTCATCCTTTTAGAAACTTGTTTGGGCTGTTGAGAGGAGTAAAAAACCATCAAAAATTTCAATCCTGCATGATTTTACCAAGAAATGTGATTCTTCATTCAAAACCTGATTTTTGCTATTGGGCTCTATTGAATAATGAATGTTTTGAATTTTCTCCAAAAGTAAAGTAGTTGCAAACTCATGCTTTTAGAGACTTGTTTGGGCTCATGAGAGGAGTAGAAAAACATCAAAAATTTCAGTCCTGCATGATTCTACCAAGAAATGTGTGTTCATTGAAACCGCTGGTTTTTGATAGTTTGGGCCCTATTGAATAATGAATGTTTTGAATTTTCTCCAAAAGTAAAGTAGTTGCAAACTGATCCTTTTAGAAACTTGTTTGGGCTGTTGAGAGGAGTAAAAAACCATCAAAAATTTCAATCCTGCATGATTCTACCAAGAAATGTGATTCTTCATTCAAAACGCTGGTTTTTGCTATTGGGCTCTTTTGAGTAATGAATGTTTTGAATTTTCTCCAAAAGTAAAGTAGTTGCAAACTCATGCTTTTAGATACTTGTTTGGGCTCATGAGAGGAGTAGAAAAACATCAAAAATTTCAGTCCTGCATGATTCTACCAAGAAATGTGTGTTCATTGAAACCGCTGGTTTTTGATAGTTTGGGCCCTATTGAATAATGAATGTTTTGAATTTTCTCCAAAAGTAAAGTAGTTACAAACTCATCCTTTTAGAAACTTGTTTGGGCTGTTGAGAGGAGTAAAAAACCATCAAAAATTTCAATCCTGCATGATTCTACAAAGAAATGTGATTCTTCATTCAAAACCTGATTTTTGCTATTGGGCTCTATTGAATAATGAATGTTTTGAATTTTCTCCAAAAGTAAAGTAGTTGCAAACTCATGCTTTTAGAGACTTGTTTGGGCTCATGAGAGGAGTAGAAAAACATCAAAAATTTCAGTCCTGCATGATTCTACCAAGAAATGTGTGTTCATTGAAACCGCTGGTTTTTGATAGTTTGGGCCCTATTGAATAATGAATGTTTTGAATTTTCTCCAAAAGTAAAGTAGTTGCAAACTCATCCTTTTAGAAACTTGTTTGGGCTGTTGAGAGGAGTAAAAAACCATCAAAAATTTCAATCCTGCATGATTCTACCAAGAAATGTGATTCTTCATTCAAAACGCTGGTTTTTGCTATTGGGCTCTTTTGAGTAATGAATGTTTTGAATTTTCTCCAAAAGTAAAGTAGTTGCAAACTCATGCTTTTAGAGACTTGTTTGGCTCATGAGAGGAGTAGAAAAACATCAAAAATTTCAGTCCTGCATGATTCTACCAAGAAATGTGTGTTCATTGAAACCGCTGGTTTTTGATAGTTTGGGCCCTATTGAATAATGAATGTTTTGAATTTTCTCCAAAAGTAAAGTAGTTGCAAACTCATCCTTTTAGAAACTTGTTTGGGCTGTTGAGAGGAGTAAAAAACCATCAAAAATTTCAATCCTGCATGATTCTACCAAGAAATGTGATTCTTCATTCCAAACCTGATTTTTGCTATTGGGCTCTATTGAATAATGAATGTTTTGAATTTTCTCCAAAAGTAAAGTAGTTGCAAACTCATGCTTTTAGAGACTTGTTTGGGCTCATGAGAGGAGTAGAAAAACATCAAAAATTTCAGTCCTGCATCATTCTACCAAGAAATGTGTGTTCATTGAAACCGCTGGTTTTTGATAGTTTGGGCCCTATTGAATAATGAATGTTTTGAATTTTCTCCAAAAGTAAAGTAGTTGCAAACTCATGCTTTTAGACTTGTTTGGGCTCATGAGAGGAGTAGAAAAACATCAAAAATTTCAGTCCTGCATGATTCTACCAAGAAATGTGTGTTCATTGAAACCGCTGGTTTTTGATAGTTTGGGCCCTATTGAATAATGAATGTTTTGAATTTTCTCCAAAAGTAAAGTAGTTGCAAACTCATCCTTTTAGAAACTTGTTTGGGCTGTTGAGAGGAGTAAAAAACCATCAAAAATTTCAATCCTGCATGATTCTACCAAGAAATGTGATTCTTCATTCAAAACGCTGGTTTTTGCTATTGGGCTCTTTTGAGTAATGAATGTTTTGAATTTTCTCCAAAAGTAAAGTAGTTGCAAACTCATGCTTTTAGAGACTTGTTTGGGCTCATGAGAGGAGTAGAAAAACATCAAAAATTTCAGTCCTGCATGATTCTACCAAGAAATGTGTGTTCATTCAAACCGCTGTTTTTTGATAGTTTGGGCCCTATTGAATAATGAATGTTTTGAATTTTCTCCAAAAGTAAAGTAGTTGCAAACTCATCCTTTTAGAAACTTGTTTGGGCTGTTGAGAGGAGTAAAAAACCATCAAAAATTTCAATCCTGCATGATTCTACCAAGAAATGTGATTCTTCATTCAAAACGCTGGTTTTTGCTATTGGGCTCTATTGAATAATGAATGTTTTGAATTTTCTCCAAAAGTAAAGTAGTTGCAAACTCATCCTTTTAGAGACTTGTTTGGGCTCATGAGAGGAGTAGAAAAACATCAAAAATTTCAGTCCTGCACGATTCTACCAAGAAATGTGTGTTCATTCAAACCGCTGGTTTTTGATATTTTGGGCCCTATTGAATAATGAATGTTTTGAATTTTCTCCAAAAGTAAAGTAGTTGCAAACTCATCCTTTTAGAAACTTGTTTGGGCTGTTGAGAGGAGTAAAAAACCATCAAAAATTTCAATCCTGCATGATTTTACCAAGAAATGTGATTCTTCATTCAAAACCTGATTTTTGCTATTGGGCTCTATTGAATAATGAATGTTTTGAATTTTCTCCAAAAGTAAAGTAGTTGCAAACTCATGCTTTTAGAGACTTGTTTGGGCTCATGAGAGGAGTAGAAAAACATCAAAAATTTCAGTCCTGCATGATTCTACCAAGAAATGTGTGTTCATTGAAACTGCTGGTTTTTGATAGTTTGGGCCCTATTGAATAATGAATGTTTTGAATTTTCTCCAAAAGTAAAGTAGTTGCAAACTCATCCTTTTAGAAACTTGTTTGGGCTGTTGAGAGGAGTAAAAAACCATCAAAAATTTCAATCCTGCATGATTCTACCAAGAAATGTGATTCTTCATTCAAAACGCTGGTTTTTGCTATTGGGCTCTTTTGAGTAATGAATGTTTTGAATTTTCTCCAAAAGTAAAGTAGTTGCAAACTCATGCTTTTAGATACTTGTTTGGGCTCATGAGAGGAGTAGAAAAACATCAAAAATTTCAGTCCTGCATGATTCTACCAAGAAATGTGTGTTCATTGAAACCGCTGGTTTTTGATAGTTTGGGCCCTATTGAATAATGAATGTTTTGAATTTTCTCCAAAAGTAAAGTAGTTACAAACTCATCCTTTTAGAAACTTGTTTGGGCTGTTGAGAGGAGTAAAAAACCATCAAAAATTTCAATCCTGCATGATTCTACAAAGAAATGTGATTCTTCATTCAAAACCTGATTTTTGCTATTGGGCTCTATTGAATAATGAATGTTTTGAATTTTCTCCAAAAGTAAAGTAGTTGCAAACTCATGCTTTTAGAGACTTGTTTGGGCTCATGAGAGGAGTAGAAAAACATCAAAAATTTCAGTCCTGCATGATTTTACCAAGAAATGTGTGTTCATTGAAACCGCTGGTTTTTGATAGTTTGGGCCCTATTGAATAATGAATGTTTTGAATTTTCTCCAAAAGTAAAGTAGTTGCAAACTCATCCTTTTAGAAACTTGTTTGGGCTGTTGAGAGGAGTAAAAAACCATCAAAAATTTCAATCCTGCATGATTCTACCAAGAAATGTGATTCTTCATTCAAAACGCTGGTTTTTGCTATTGGGCTCTTTTGAGTAATGAATGTTTTGAATTTTCTCCAAAAGTAAAGTAGTTGCAAACTCATGCTTTTAGAGACTTGTTTGGGCTCATGAGAGGAGTAGAAAAACATCAAAAATTTCAGTCCTGCATGATTCTACCAAGAAATGTGTGTTCATTCAAACCGCTGGTTTTTGATAGTTTGGGCCCTATTGAATAATGAATGTTTTGAATATTCTCCAAAAGTAAAGTAGTTGCAAACTCATCCTTTTAGATACTTGTTTGGGCTGTTGAGAGGAGTAAAAAACCATCAAAAATTTCAATCCTGCATGATTTTACCAAGAAATGTGATTCTTCATTCAAAACCTGATTTTTGCTATTGGGCTCTATTGAATAATGAATGTTTTGAATTTTCTCCAAAAGTAAAGTAGTTGCAAACTCATGCTTTTAGAGACTTGTTTGGGCTCATGAGAGGAGTAGAAAAACATCAAAAATTTCAGTCGTGCACGATTCTACCAAGAAATGTGTGTTCATTGAAACCGCTGGTTTTTGATAGTTTGGGCCCTATTGAATAATGAATGTTTTGAATTTTCTCCAAAAGTAAAGTAGTTGCAAACTCATCCTTTTAGAAACTTGTTTGGGCTGTTGAGAGGAGTAAAAAACCATCAAAAATTTCAATCCTGCATGATTCTACCAAGAAATGTGATTCTTCATTCAAAACCTGATTTTTGCTATTGGGCTCTATTGAATAATGAATGTTTTGAATTTTCTCCAAAAGTAAAGTAGTTGCAAACTCATGCTTTTAGAGACTTGTTTGGGCTCATGAGAGGAGTAGAAAAACATCAAAAATTTCAGTCCTGCATGATTCTACCAAGAAATGTGTGTTCATTGAAACCGCTGGTTTTTGATAGTTTGGGCCCTATTGAATAATGAATGTTTTGAATTTTCTCCAAAAGTAAAGTAGTTGCAAACTCATCCTTTTAGAAACTTGTTTGGGCTGTTGAGAGGAGTAAAAAACCATCAAAAATTTCAATCCTGCATGATTCTACCAAGAAATGTGATTCTTCATTCAAAATGCTGGTTTTTGCTATTGGGCTCTTTTGAGTAATGAATGTTTTGAATTTTCTCCAAAAGTAAAGTAGTTGCAAACTCATGCTTTTAGAGACTTGTTTGGGCTCATGAGAGGAGTAGAAAAACATCAAAAATTTCAGTCCTGCATGATTCTACCAAGAAATGTGTGTTCATTCAAACCGCTGGTTTTTGATAGTTTAGGCCCTATTGAATAATGAATGTTTTGAATTTTCTATAAAAGTAAAGTAGTTGCAAACTCATCCTTTTAGAAACTTGTTTGGGCTGTTGAGAGGAGTAAAAAAAACCATCAATAATTTCAATCCTGCATGATTTTACCAAGAAATGTGATTCTTCATTCAAAACCTGATTTTTGCTATTGGGCTCTATTGAATAATGAATGTTTTGAATTTTCTCCAAAAGTAAAGTAGTTGCAAACTCATGCTTTTAGAGACTTGTTTGGGCTCATGAGAGGAGTAGAAAAACATCAAAAATTTCAGTCCTGCATGATTCTACCAAGAAATGTGTGTTCATTGAAACCGCTGGTTTTTGATAGTTTGGGCCCTATTGAATAATGAATGTTTTGAATTTTCTCCAAAAGTAAAGTAGTTGCAAACTCATCCTTTTAGAAACTTGTTTGGGCTGTTGAGAGGAGTAAAAAACCATCAAAAATTTCAATCCTGCATGATTTTATCAAGAAATGTGATTCTTCATTCAAAACCTGTTTTTTGCTATTGGGCTTTATTGAATAGTGAATGTTTTGAATTTTCTCCAAAAGTAAAGTAGTTGCAAACTCATGCTTTTAGAGACTTGTTTGGGCTTATGAGAGGAGTAGAAAAACATCAAAAATTTCAGTCCTGCATGATTCTACCAAGAAATGTGTGTTCATTGAAACCGCTGGTTTTTGATAGTTTGGGCCCTATTGAATAATGAATGTTTTGAATTTTCTCCAAAAGTAAAGTAGTTGCAAACTCATCCTTTTAGAAACTTGTTTGGGCTGTTGAGAGGAGTAAAAAACCATCAAAAATTTCAATCCTGCATGATTCTACCAAGAAATGTGATTCTTCATTCAAAACCTGATTTTTGCTATTGGGCTCTATTGAATAATGAATGTTTTGAATTTTCTCCAAAAGTAAAGTAGTTGCAAACTCATGCTTTTAGAGACTTGTTTGGGCTCATGAGAGGAGTAGAAAAACATCAAAAATTTCAGTCCTGCATGATTTTACCAAGAAATGTGTGTTCATTGAAACCGCTGGTTTTTGATAGTTTGGGCCCTATTGAATAATGAATGTTTTGAATTTTCTCCAAAAGTAAAGTAGTTGCAAACTCATCCTTTTAGAAACTTGTTTGGGCTGTTGAGAGGAGTAAAAAACCATCAAAAATTTCAATCCTGCATGATTCTACCAAGAAATGTGATTCTTCATTCAAAACGCTGGTTTTTGCTATTGGGCTCTTTTGAGTAATGAATGTTTTGAATTTTCTCCAAAAGTAAAGTAGTTGCAAACTCATGCTTTTAGAGACTTGTTTGGGCTCATGAGAGGAGTAGAAAAACATCAAAAATTTCAGTCCTGCATGATTCTACCAAGAAATGTGTGTTCATTGAAACCGCTGGTTTTTGATAGTTTGGGCCGTATTGAATAATGAATGTTTTGAATTTTCTCCAAAAGTAAAGTAGTTACAAACTCATCCTTTTAGAAACTTGTTTGGGCTGTTGAGAGGAGTAAAAAACCATCAAAAATTTCAATCCTGCATGATTCTACAAAGAAATGTGATTCTTCATTCAAAACCTGATTTTTGCTATTGGGCTCTATTGAATAATGAATGTTTTGAATTTTCTCCAAAAGTAAAGTAGTTGCAAACTCATGCTTTTAGAGACTTGTTTGGGCTCATGAGAGGAGTAGAAAAACATCAAAAATTTCAGCCCTGCATGATTCTACCAAGAAATGTGTGTTCATTGAAACCGCTGGTTTTTGATAGTTTGGGCCCTATTGAATAATGAATGTTTTGAATTTTCTCCAAAAGTAAAGTAGTTGCAAACTCATCCTTTTAGAAACTTGTTTGGGCTGTTGAGAGGAGTAAAAAACCATCAAAAATTTCAATCCTGCATGATTCTACCAAGAAATGTGATTCTTCATTCAAAACGCTGGTTTTTGCTATTGGGCTCTTTTGAGTAATGAATGTTTTGAATTTTCTCCAAAAGTAAAGTAGTTGCAAACTCATGCTTTTAGAGACTTGTTTGGGCTCATGAGAGGAGTAGAAAAACATCAAAAATTTCAGTCCTGCATGATTCTACCAAGAAATGTGTGTTCATTCAAACCGCTGGTTTTTGATAGTTTGGGCCCTATTGAATAATGAATGTTTTGAATTTTCTCCAAAAGTAAAGTAGTTGCAAACTCATCCTTTTAGAAACTTGTTTGGGCTGTTGAGAGGAGTAAAAAACCATCAAAAATTTCAATCCTGCATGATTCTACCAAGAAATGTGATTCTTCATTCAAAACCTGATTTTTGCTATTGGGCTCTATTGAATAATGAATGTTTTGAATTTTCTCCAAAAGTAAAGTAGTTGCAAACTCATGCTTTTAGAGACTTGTTTGGGCTCATGAGAGGAGTAGAAAAACATCAAAAATTTCAGTCCTGCATGATTCTACCAAGAAATGTGTGTTCATTGAAACCGCTGGTTTTTGATAGTTTGGGCCCTATTGAATAATGAATGTTTTGAATTTTCTCCAAAAGTAAAGTAGTTGCAAACTCATCCTTTTAGAAACTTGTTTGGGCTGTTGAGAGGAGTAAAAAACCATCAAAAATTTCAATCCTGCATGATTCTACCAAGAAATGTGATTCTTCATTCAAAACCTGATTTTTGCTATTGGGCTCTATTGAATAATGAATGTTTTGAATTTTCTCCAAAAGTAAAGTAGTTGCAAACTCATGCTTTTAGAGACTTGTTTGGGCTCATGAGAGGAGTAGAAAAACATCAAAAATTTCAGTCCTGCATGATTCTACCAAGAAATGTGTGTTCATTGAAACCGCTGGTTTTTGATAGTTTGGGCCCTATTGAATAATGAATGTTTTGAATTTTCTCCAAAAGTAAAGTAGTTGCAAACTCATCCTTTTAGAAACTTGTTTGGGCTGTTGAGAGGAGTAAAAAACCATCAAAAATTTCAATCCTGCATGATTTTACCAAGAAATGTGATTCTTCATTCAAAACCTGATTTTTGCTATTGGGCTCTATTGAATAATGAATGTTTTGAATTTTCTCCAAAAGTAAAGTAGTTGCAAACTCATGCCTTTAGAGACTTGTTTGGGCTCATGAGAGGAGTAGAAAAACATCAAAAATTTCAGTCCTGCATGATTCTACCAAGAAATGTGTGTTCATTGAAACCGCTGGTTTTTGATAGTTTGGGCCCTATTGAATAATGAATGTTTTGAATTTTCTCCAAAAGTAAAGTAGTTGCAAACTCATCCTTTTAGAAACTTGTTTGGGCTGTTGAGAGGAGTAAAAAACCATCAAAAATTTCAATCCTGCATGATTCTACCAAGAAATGTGATTCTTCATTCAAAACGCTGGTTTTTGCTATTGGGCTCTTTTGAGTAATGAATGTTTTGAATTTTCTCCAAAAGTAAAGTAGTTGCAAACTCATGCTTTTAGAGACTTGTTTGGGCTCATGAGAGGAGTAGAAAAACATCAAAAATTTCAGTCCTGCATGATTTTACCAAGAAATGTGTGTTCATTGAAACCGCTGGTTTTTGATAGTTTGGGCCCTATTGAATAATGAATGTTTTGAATTTTCTCCAAAAGTAAAGTAGTTGCAAACTCATCCTTTTAGAAACTTGTTTGGGCTGTTGAGAGGAGTAAAAAACCATCAAAAATTTCAATCCTGCATGATTCTACCAAGAAATGTGATTCTTCATTCAAAACCTGATTTTTGCTATTGGGCTCTATTGAATAATGAATGTTTTGAATTTTCTCCAAAAGTAAAGTAGTTGCAAACTCATGCTTTTAGAGACTTGTTTGGGCTCATGAGAGGAGTAGAAAAACATCAAAAATTTCAGTCCTGCATGATTCTACCAAGAAATGTGTGTTCATTGAAACCGCTGGTTTTTGATAGTTTGGGCCCTATTGAATAATGAATGTTTTGAATTTTCTCCAAAAGTAAAGTAGTTGCAAACTCATCCTTTTAGAAACTTGTTTGGGCTGTTGAGAGGAGTAAAAAACCATCAAAAATTTCAATCCTGCATGATTTTACCAAGAAATGTGATTCTTCATTCAAAACCTGATTTTTGCTATTGGGCTCTATTGAATAATGAATGTTTTGAATTTTCTCCAAAAGTAAAGTAGTTGCAAACTCATGCTTTTAGAGACTTGTTTGGGCTCATGAGAGGAGTAGAAAAACATCAAAAATTTCAGTCCTGCATGATTCTACCAAGAAATGTGTGTTCATTGAAACCGCTGGTTTTTGATAGTTTGGGCCCTATTGAATAATGAATGTTTTGAATTTTCTCCAAAAGTAAAGTAGTTGCAAACTCATCCTTTTAGAAACTTGTTTGGGCTGTTGAGAGGAGTAAAAAACCATCAAAAATTTCAATCCTGCATGATTTTGCCAAGAAATGTGATTCTTCATTCAAAACCTGATTTTTGCTATTGGGCTCTATTGAATAATGAATGTTTTGAATTTTCTCCAAAAGTAAAGTAGTTGCAAACTCATGCTTTTAGAGACTTGTTTGGGCTCATGAGAGGAGTAGAAAAACATCAAAAATTTCAGTCCTGCATGATTCTACCAAGAAATGTGTGTTCATTGAAACCGCTGGTTTTTGATAGTTTGGGCCCTATTGAATAATGAATGTTTTGAATTTTCTCCAAAAGTAAAGTAGTTGCAAACTCATCCTTTTAGAAACTTGTTTGGGCTGTTGAGAGGAGTAAAAAACCATCAAAAATTTCAATCCTGCATGATTCTACCAAGAAATGTGATTCTTCATTCAAAACGCTGGTTTCTGCTATTGGGCTCTATTGAATAATGAATGTTTTGAATTTTCTCCAAAAGTAAAGTAGTTGCAAACTCATCCTTTTAGAGACTTGTTTGGGCTCATGAGAGGAGTAGAAAAACATCAAAAATTTCAGTCCTGCACGATTCTACCAAGAAATGTGTGTTCATTCAAACCGCTGGTTTTTGATATTTTGGGCCCTATTGAATAATGAATGTTTTGAATTTTCTCCAAAAGTAAAGTAGTTGCAAACTCATCCTTTTAGAAACTTGTTTGGGCTGTTGAGAGGAGTAAAAAACCATCAAAAATTTCAATCCTGCATGATTCTACCAAGAAATGTGATTCTTCATTCAAAACCTGATTTTTGCTATTGGGCTCTATTGAATAATGAATGTTTTGAATTTTCTCCAAAAGTAAAGTAGTTGCAAACTCATGCTTTTAGAGACTTGTTTGGGCTCATGAGAGGAGTAGAAAAACATCAAAAATTTCAGTCCTGCATGATTCTACCAAGAAATGTGTGTTCATTGAAACCGCTGGTTTTTGATAGTTTGGGCCCTATTGAATAATGAATGTTTTGAATTTTCTCCAAAAGTAAAGTAGTTGCAAACTCATCCTTTTAGAAACTTGTTTGGGCTGTTGAGAGGAGTAAAAAACCATCAAAAATTTCAATCCTGCATGATTTTACCAAGAAATGTGATTCTTCATTCAAAACCTGATTTTTGCTATTGGGCTCTATTGAATAATGAATGTTTTGAATTTTCTCCAAAAGTAAAGTAGTTGCAAACTCATGCCTTTAGAGACTTGTTTGGGCTCATGAGAGGAGTAGAAAAACATCAAAAATTTCAGTCCTGCATGATTCTACCAAGAAATGTGTGTTCATTGAAACCGCTGGTTTTTGATAGTTTGGGCCCTATTGAATAATGAATGTTTTGAATTTTCTCCAAAAGTAAAGTAGTTGCAAACTCATCCTTTTAGAAACTTGTTTGGGCTGTTGAGAGGAGTAAAAAACCATCAAAAATTTCAATCCTGCATGATTCTACCAAGAAATGTGATTCTTCATTCAAAACGCTGGTTTTTGCTATTGGGCTCTTTTGAGTAATGAATGTTTTGAATTTTCTCCAAAAGTAAAGTAGTTGCAAACTCATGCTTTTAGAGACTTGTTTGGGCTCATGAGAGGAGTAGAAAAACATCAAAAATTTCAGTCCTGCATGATTTTACCAAGAAATGTGTGTTCATTGAAACCGCTGGTTTTTGATAGTTTGGGCCCTATTGAATAATGAATGTTTTGAATTTTCTCCAAAAGTAAAGTAGTTGCAAACTCATCCTTTTAGAAACTTGTTTGGGCTGTTGAGAGGAGTAAAAAACCATCAAAAATTTCAATCCTGCATGATTCTACCAAGAAATGTGATTCTTCATTCAAAACGCTGGTTTTTGCTATTGGGCTCTTTTGAGTAATGAATGTTTTGAATTTTCTCCAAAAGTAAAGTAGTTGCAAACTCATGCTTTTAGAGACTTGTTTGGGCTCATGAGAGGAGTAGAAAAACATCAAAAATTTCAGTCCTGCATGATTCTACCAAGAAATGTGTGTTCATTGAAACCGCTGGTTTTTGATAGTTTGGGCCGTATTGAATAATGAATGTTTTGAATTTTCTCCAAAAGTAAAGTAGTTACAAACTCATCCTTTTAGAAACTTGTTTGGGCTGTTGAGAGGAGTAAAAAACCATCAAAAATTTCAATCCTGCATGATTCTACAAAGAAATGTGATTCTTCATTCAAAACCTGATTTTTGCTATTGGGCTCTATTGAATAATGAATGTTTTGAATTTTCTCCAAAAGTAAAGTAGTTGCAAACTCATGCTTTTAGAGACTTGTTTGGGCTCATGAGAGGAGTAGAAAAACATCAAAAATTTCAGTCCTGCATGATTCTACCAAGAAATGTGTGTTCATTGAAACCGCTGGTTTTTGATAGTTTGGGCCCTATTGAATAATGAATGTTTTGAATTTTCTCCAAAAGTAAAGTAGTTGCAAACTCATCCTTTTAGAAACTTGTTTGGGCTGTTGAGAGGAGTAAAAAACCATCAAAAATTTCAATCCTGCATGATTCTACCAAGAAATGTGATTCTTCATTCAAAACGCTGGTTTTTGCTATTGGGCTCTTTTGAGTAATGAATGTTTTGAATTTTCTCCAAAAGTAAAGTAGTTGCAAACTCATGCTTTTAGAGACTTGTTTGGGCTCATGAGAGGAGTAGAAAAACATCAAAAATTTCAGTCCTGCATGATTCTACCAAGAAATGTGTGTTCATTCAAACCGCTGGTTTTTGATAGTTTGGGCCCTATTGAATAATGAATGTTTTGAATTTTCTCCAAAAGTAAAGTAGTTACAAACTCATCCTTTTAGAAACTTGTTTGGGCTGTTGAGAGGAGTAAAAAACCATCAAAAATTTCAATCCTGCATGATTCTACCAAGAAATGTGATTCTTCATTCAAAACGCTGGTTTTTGCTATTGGGCTCTATTGAATAATGAATGTTTTGAATTTTCTCCAAAAGTAAAGTAGTTGCAAACTCATCCTTTTAGAGACTTGTTTGGGCTCATGAGAGGAGTAGAAAAACATCAAAAATTTCAGTCCTGCACGATTCTACCAAGAAATGTGTGTTCATTGAAACCGCTGTTTTTTGATATTTTGGGCCCTATTGAATAATGAATGTTTTGAATTTTCTCCAAAAGCAAAGTAGTTGCAAACTCATCCTTTTAGAAACTTGTTTGGGCTGTTGAGAGGAGTAAAAAACCATCAAAAATTTCAATCCTGCATGATTCTACCAAGAAATGTGATTCTTCATTCAAAACCTGATTTTTGCTATTGGGCTCTATTGAATAATGAATGTTTTGAATTTTCTCCAAAAGTAAAGTAGTTGCAAACTCATGCTTTTAGAGACTTGTTTGGGCTCATGAGAGGAGTAGAAAAACATCAAAAATTTCAGTCCTGCATGATTCTACCAAGAAATGTGTGTTCATTGAAACCGCTGGTTTTTGATAGTTTGGGCCCTATTGAATAATGAATGTTTTGAATTTTCTCCAAAAGTAAAGTAGTTGCAAACTCATCCTTTTAGAAACTTGTTTGGGCTGTTGAGAGGAGTAAAAAACCATCAAAAATTTCAATCCTGCATGATTTTACCAAGAAATGTGATTCTTCATTCAAAACCTGATTTTTGCTATTGGGCTCTATTGAATAATGAATGTTTTGAATTTTCTCCAAAAGTAAAGTAGTTGCAAACTCATGCTTTTAGAGACTTGTTTGGGCTCATGAGAGGAGTAGAAAAACATCAAAAATTTCAGTCCTGCATGATTCTACCAAGAAATGTGTGTTCATTGAAACCGCTGGTTTTTGATAGTTTGGGCCCTATTGAATAATGAATGTTTTGAATTTTCTCCAAAAGTAAAGTAGTTGCAAACTCATCCTTTTAGAAACTTGTTTGGGCTGTTGAGAGGAGTAAAAAACCATCAAAAATTTCAATCCTGCATGATTTTACCAAGAAATGTGATTCTTCATTCAAAACCTGATTTTTGCTATTGGGCTCTATTGAATAATGAATGTTTTGAATTTTCTCCAAAAGTAAAGTAGTTGCAAACTCATGCTTTTAGAGACTTGTTTGGGCTCATGAGAGGAGTAGAAAAACATCAAAAATTTCAGTCCTGCATGATTCTACCAAGAAATGTGTGTTCATTGAAACCGCTGGTTTTTGATAGTTTGGGCCCTATTGAATAATGAATGTTTTGAATTTTCTCCAAAAGTAAAGTAGTTGCAAACTCATCCTTTTAGAAACTTGTTTGGGCTGTTGAGAGGAGTAAAAAACCATCAAAAATTTCAATCCTGCATGATTCTACCAAGAAATGTGATTCTTCATTCAAAACGCTGGTTTCTGCTATTGGGCTCTATTGAATAATGAATGTTTTGAATTTTCTCCAAAAGTAAAGTAGTTGCAAACTCATCCTTTTAGAGACTTGTTTGGGCTCATGAGAGGAGTAGAAAAACATCAAAAATTTCAGTCCTGCACGATTCTACCAAGAAATGTGTGTTCATTCAAACCGCTGGTTTTTGATATTTTGGGCCCTATTGAATAATGAATGTTTTGAATTTTCTCCAAAAGTAAAGTAGTTGCAAACTCATCCTTTTAGAAACTTGTTTGGGCTGTTGAGAGGAGTAAAAAACCATCAAAAATTTCAATCCTGCATGATTGTACCAAGAAATGTGATTCTTCATTCAAAACCTGATTTTTGCTATTGGGCTCTATTGAATAATGAATGTTTTGAATTTTCTCCAAAAGTAAAGTAGTTGCAAACTCATGCTTTTAGAGACTTGTTTGGGCTCATGAGAGGAGTAGAAAAACATCAAAAATTTCAGTCCTGCATGATTCTACCAAGAAATGTGTGTTCATTGAAACCGCTGGTTTTTGATAGTTTGGGCCCTATTGAATAATGAATGTTTTGAATTTTCTCCAAAAGTAAAGTAGTTGCAAACTCATCCTTTTAGAAACTTGTTTGGGCTGTTGAGAGGAGTAAAAAACCATCAAAAATTTCAATCCTGCATGATTTTACCAAGAAATGTGATTCTTCATTCAAAACCTGATTTTTGCTATTGGGCTCTATTGAATAATGAATGTTTTGAATTTTCTCCAAAAGTAAAGTAGTTGCAAACTCATGCCTTTAGAGACTTGTTTGGGCTCATGAGAGGAGTAGAAAAACATCAAAAATTTCAGTCCTGCATGATTCTACCAAGAAATGTGTGTTCATTGAAACCGCTGTTTTTTGATATTTTGGGCCCTATTGAATAATGAATGTTTTGAATTTTCTCCAAAAGTAAAGTAGTTGCAAACTCATCCTTTTAGAAACTTGTTTGGGCTGTTGAGAGGAGTAAAAAACCATCAAAAATTTCAATCCTGCATGATTCTACCAAGAAATGTGATTCTTCATTCAAAACCTGATTTTTGCTATTGGGCTCTATTGAATAATGAATGTTTTGAATTTTCTCCAAAAGTAAAGTAGTTGCAAACTCATGCTTTTAGAGACTTGTTTGGGCTCATGAGAGGAGTAGAAAAACATCAAAAATTTCAGTCCTGCATGATTCTACCAAGAAATGTGTGTTCATTGAAACCGCTGGTTTTTGATAGTTTGGGCCCTATTGAATAATGAATGTTTTGAATTTTCTCCAAAAGTAAAGTAGTTGCAAACTCATCCTTTTAGAAACTTGTTTGGGCTGTTGAGAGGAGTAAAAAACCATCAAAAATTTCAATCCTGCATGATTTTACCAAGAAATGTGATTCTTCATTCAAAACCTGATTTTTGCTATTGGGCTCTATTGAATAATGAATGTTTTGAATTTTCTCCAAAAATAAAGTAGTTGCAAACTCATGCTTTTAGAGACTTGTTTGGGCTCATGAGAGGAGTAGAAAAACATCAAAAATTTCAGTCCTGCATGATTCTACCAAGAAATGTGTGTTCATTGAAACCGCTGGTTTTTGATAGTTTGGGCCCTATTGAATAATGAATGTTTTGAATTTTCTCCAAAAGTAAAGTAGTTGCAAACTCATCCTTTTAGAAACTTGTTTGGGCTGTTGAGAGGAGTAAAAAACCATCAAAAATTTCAATCCTGCATGATTTTACCAAGAAATGTGATTCTTCATTCAAAACCTGATTTTTGCTATTGGGCTCTATTGAATAATGAATGTTTTGAATTTTCTCCAAAAGTAAAGTAGTTGCAAACTCATGCTTTTAGAGACTTGTTTGGGCTCATGAGAGGAGTAGAAAAACATCAAAAATTTCAGTCCTGCATGATTCTACCAAGAAATGTGTGTTCATTGAAACCGCTGGTTTTTGATAGTTTGGGCCCTATTGAATAATGAATGTTTTGAATTTTCTCCAAAAGTAAAGTAGTTGCAAACTCATCCTTTTAGAAACTTGTTTGGGCTGTTGAGAGGAGTAAAAAACCATCAAAAATTTCAATCCTGCATGATTCTACCAAGAAATGTGATTCTTCATTCAAAACGCTGGTTTCTGCTATTGGGCTCTATTGAATAATGAATGTTTTGAATTTTCTCCAAAAGTAAAGTAGTTGCAAACTCATCCTTTTAGAGACTTGTTTGGGCTCATGAGAGGAGTAGAAAAACATCAAAAATTTCAGTCCTGCACGATTCTACCAAGAAATGTGTGTTCATTCAAACCGCTGGTTTTTGATATTTTGGGCCCTATTGAATAATGAATGTTTTGAATTTTCTCCAAAAGTAAAGTAGTTGCAAACTCATCCTTTTAGAAACTTGTTTGGGCTGTTGAGAGGAGTAAAAAACCATCAAAAATTTCAATCCTGCATGATTCTACCAAGAAATGTGATTCTTCATTCAAAACCTGATTTTTGCTATTGGGCTCTATTGAATAATGAATGTTTTGAATTTTCTCCAAAAGTAAAGTAGTTGCAAACTCATGCTTTTAGAGACTTGTTTGGGCTCATGAGAGGAGTAGAAAAACATCAAAAATTTCAGTCCTGCATGATTCTACCAAGAAATGTGTGTTCATTGAAACCGCTGGTTTTTGATAGTTTGGGCCCTATTGAATAATGAATGTTTTGAATTTTCTCCAAAAGTAAAGTAGTTGCAAACTCATCCTTTTAGAAACTTGTTTGGGCTGTTGAGAGGAGTAAAAAACCATCAAAAATTTCAATCCTGCATGATTTTACCAAGAAATGTGATTCTTCATTCAAAACCTGATTTTTGCTATTGGGCTCTATTGAATAATGAATGTTTTGAATTTTCTCCAAAAGTAAAGTAGTTGCAAACTCATGCCTTTAGAGACTTGTTTGGGCTCATGAGAGGAGTAGAAAAACATCAAAAATTTCAGTCCTGCATGATTCTACCAAGAAATGTGTGTTCATTGAAACCGCTGGTTTTTGATAGTTTGGGCCCTATTGAATAATGAATGTTTTGAATTTTCTCCAAAAGTAAAGTAGTTGCAAACTCATCCTTTTAGAAACTTGTTTGGGCTGTTGAGAGGAGTAAAAAACCATCAAAAATTTCAATCCTGCATGATTCTACCAAGAAATGTGATTCTTCATTCAAAACGCTGATTTTTGCTATTGGGCTCTTTTGAGTAATGAATGTTTTGAATTTTCTCCAAAAGTAAAGTAGTTGCAAACTCATGCTTTTAGAGACTTGTTTGGGCTCATGAGAGGAGTAGAAAAACATCAAAAATTTCAGTCCTGCATGATTCTACCAAGAAATGTGTGTTCATTGAAACCGCTGGTTTTTGATAGTTTGGGCCCTATTGAATAATGAATGTTTTGAATTTTCTCCAAAAGTAAAGTAGTTGCAAAGTCATCCTTTTAGAAACTTGTTTGGGCTGTTGAGAGGAGTAAAAAACCATCAAAAATTTCAATCCTGCATGATTCTACCAAGAAATGTGATTCTTCATTCAAAACCTGATTTTTGCTATTGGGCTCTATTGAATAATGAATGTTTTGAATTTTCTCCAAAAGTAAAGTAGTTGCAAACTCATGCTTTTAGAGACTTGTTTGGGCTCATGAGAGGAGTAGAAAAACATCAAAAATTTCAGTCCTGCATGATTTTACCAAGAAATGTGTGTTCATTGAAACCGCTGGTTTTTGATAGTTTGGGCCCTATTGAATAATGAATGTTTTGAATTTTCTCCAAAAGTAAAGTAGTTGCAAACTCATCCTTTTAGAAACTTGTTTGGGCTGTTGAGAGGAGTAAAAAACCATCAAAAATTTCAATCCTGCATGATTCTACAAAGAAATGTGATTCTTCATTCAAAACGCTGGTTTTTGCTATTGGGCTCTTTTGAGTAATGAATGTTTTGAATTTTCTCCAAAAGTAAAGTAGTTGCAAACTCATGCTTTTAGAGACTTGTTTGGGCTCATGAGAGGAGTAGAAAAACATCAAAAATTTCAGTCCTGCATGATTCTACCAAGAAATGTGTGTTCATTGAAACCGCTGGTTTTTGATAGTTTGGGCCGTATTGAATAATGAATGTTTTGAATTTTCTCCAAAAGTAAAGTAGTTACAAACTCATCCTTTTAGAAACTTGTTTGGGCTGTTGAGAGGAGTAAAAAACCATCAAAAATTTCAATCCTGCATGATTCTACAAAGAAATGTGATTCTTCATTCAAAACCTGATTTTTGCTATTGGGCTCTATTGAATAATGAATGTTTTGAATTTTCTCCAAAAGTAAAGTAGTTGCAAACTCATGCTTTTAGAGACTTGTTTGGGCTCATGAGAGGAGTAGAAAAACATCAAAAATTTCAGTCCTGCATGATTCTACCAAGAAATGTGTGTTCATTGAAACCGCTGGTTTTTGATAGTTTGGGCCCTATTGAATAATGAATGTTTTGAATTTTCTCCAAAAGTAAAGTAGTTGCAAACTCATCCTTTTAGAAACTTGTTTGGGCTGTTGAGAGGAGTAAAAAACCATCAAAAATTTCAATCCTGCATGATTCTACCAAGAAATGTGATTCTTCATTCAAAACGCTGGTTTTTGCTATTGGGCTCTTTTGAGTAATGAATGTTTTGAATTTTCTCCAAAAGTAAAGTAGTTGCAAACTCATGCTTTTAGAGACTTGTTTGGGCTCATGAGAGGAGTAGAAAAACATCAAAAATTTCAGTCCTGCATGATTCTACCAAGAAATGTGTGTTCATTCAAACCGCTGGTTTTTGATAGTTTGGGCCCTATTGAATAATGAATGTTTTGAATTTTCTCCAAAAGTAAAGTAGTTACAAACTCATCCTTTTAGAAACTTGTTTGGGCTGTTGAGAGGAGTAAAAAACCATCAAAAATTTCAATCCTGCATGATTCTACCAAGAAATGTGATTCTTCATTCAAAACGCTGGTTTTTGCTATTGGGCTCTATTGAATAATGAATGTTTTGAATTTTCTCCAAAAGTAAAGTAGTTGCAAACTCATCCTTTTAGAGACTTGTTTGGGCTCATGAGAGGAGTAGAAAAACATCAAAAATTTCAGTCCTGCACGATTCTACCAAGAAATGTGTGTTCATTCAAACCGCTGGTTTTTGATATTTTGGGCCCTATTGAATAATGAATGTTTTGAATTTTCTCCAAAAGTAAAGTAATTGCAAACTCATCCTTTTAGAAACTTGTTTGGGCTGTTGAGAGGAGTAAAAAACCATCAAAAATTTCAATCCTGCATGATTCTACCAAGAAATGTGATTCTTCATTCAAAACCTGATTTTTGCTATTGGGCTCTATTGAATAATGAATGTTTTGAATTTTCTCCAAAAGTAAAGTAGTTGCAAACTCATGCTTTTAGAGACTTGTTTGGGCTCATGAGAGGAGTAGAAAAACATCAAAAATTTCAGTCCTGCATGATTCTACCAAGAAATGTGTGTTCATTGAAACCGCTGGTTTTTGATAGTTTGGGCCCTATTGAATAATGAATGTTTTGAATTTTCTCCAAAAGTAAAGTAGTTGCAAACTCATCCTTTTAGAAACTTGTTTGGGCTGTTGAGAGGAGTAAAAAACCATCAAAAATTTCAATCCTGCATGATTTTACCAAGAAATGTGATTCTTCATTCAAAACCTGATTTTTGCTATTGGGCTCTATTGAATAATGAATGTTTTGAATTTTCTCCAAAAGTAAAGTAGTTGCAAACTCATGCTTTTAGAGACTTGTTTGGGCTCATGAGAGGAGTAGAAAAACATCAAAAATTTCAGTCCTGCATGATTCTACCAAGAAATGTATGTTCATTGAAACCGCTGGTTTTTGATAGTTTGGGCCCTATTGAATAATGAATGTTTTGAATTTTCTCCAAAAGTAAAGTAGTTGCAAACTCATCCTTTTAGAAACTTGTTTGGGCTGTTGAGAGGAGTAAAAAACCATCAAAAATTTCAATCCTGCATGATTTTACCAAGAAATGTGATTCTTCATTCAAAACCTGATTTTTGCTATTGGGCTCTATTGAATAATGAATGTTTTGAATTTTCTCCAAAAGTAAAGTAGTTGCAAACTCATGCTTTTAGAGACTTGTTTGGGCTCATGAGAGGAGTAGAAAAACATCAAAAATTTCAGTCCTGCATGATTCTACCAAGAAATGTGTGTTCATTGAAACCGCTGGTTTTTGATAGTTTGGGCCCTATTGAATAATGAATGTTTTGAATTTTCTCCAAAAGTAAAGTAGTTGCAAACTCATCCTTTTAGAAACTTGTTTGGGCTGTTGAGAGGAGTAAAAAACCATCAAAAATTTCAATCCTGCATGATTCTACCAAGAAATGTGATTCTTCATTCAAAACGCTGGTTTCTGCTATTGGGCTCTATTGAATAATGAATGTTTTGAATTTTCTCCAAAAGTAAAGTAGTTGCAAACTCATCCTTTTAGAGACTTGTTTGGGCTCATGAGAGGAGTAGAAAAACATCAAAAATTTCAGTCCTGCACGATTCTACCAAGAAATGTGTGTTCATTCAAACCGCTGGTTTTTGATATTTTGGGCCCTATTGAATAATGAATGTTTTGAATTTTCTCCAAAAGTAAAGTAGTTGCAAACTCATCCTTTTAGAAACTTGTTTGGGCTGTTGAGAGGAGTAAAAAACCATCAAAAATTTCAATCCTGCATGATTCTACCAAGAAATGTGATTCTTCATACAAAACCTGATTTTTGCTATTGGGCTCTATTGAATAATGAATGTTTTGAATTTTCTCCAAAAGTAAAGTAGTTGCAAACTCATGCTTTTAGAGACTTGTTTGGGCTCATGAGAGGAGTAGAAAAACATCAAAAATTTCAGTCCTGCATGATTCTACCAAGAAATGTGTGTTCATTGAAACCGCTGATTTTTGATAGTTTGGGCCCTATTGAATAATGAATGTTTTGAATTTTCTCCAAAAGTAAAGTAGTTGCAAACTCATCCTTTTAGAAACTTGTTTGGGCTGTTGAGAGGAGTAAAAAACCATCAAAATTTCAATCCTGCATGATTTTACCAAGAAATGTGATTCTTCATTCAAAACCTGATTTTTGCTATTGGGCTCTATTGAATAATGAATGTTTTGAATTTTCTCCAAAAGTAAAGTAGTTGCAAACTCATGCCTTTAGAGACTTGTTTGGGCTCATGAGAGGAGTAGAAAAACATCAAAAATTTCAGTCCTGCATGATTCTACCAAGAAATGTGTGTTCATTGTAACCGCTGGTTTTTGATAGTTTGGGCCCTATTGAATAATGAATGTTTTGAATTTTCTCCAAAAGTAAAGTAGTTGCAAACTCATCCTTTTAGAAACTTGTTTGGGCTGTTGAGAGGAGTAAAAAACCATCAAAAATTTCAATCCTGCATGATTTTACCAAGAAATGTGATTCTTCATTCAAAACCTGATTTTTGCTATTGGGCTCTATTGAATAATGAATGTTTTGAATTTTCTCCAAAAGTAAAGTAGTTGCAAACTCATGCTTTTAGAGACTTGTTTGGGCTCATGAGAGGAGTAGAAAAACATCAAAAATTTCAGTCCTGCATGATTCTACCAAGAAATGTGTGTTCATTGAAACCGCTGGTTTTTGATAGTTTGGGCCCTATTGAATAATGAATGTTTTGAATTTTCTCCAAAAGTAAAGTAGTTGCAAACTCATCCTTTTAGAAACTTGTTTGGGCTGTTGAGAGGAGTAAAAAACCATCAAAAATTTCAATCCTACATGATTCTACCAAGAAATGTGATTCTTCATTCAAAACGCTGGTTTCTGCTATTGGGCTCTTTTGAGTAATGAATGTTTTGAATTTTCTCCAAAAGTAAAGTAGTTGCAAACTCATGCTTTTAGAGACTTGTTTGGGCTCATGAGAGGAGTAGAAAAACATCAAAAATTTCAGTCCTGCATGATTCTACCAAGAAATGTGTGTTCATTGAAACCGCTGGTTTTTGATAGTTTGGGCCCTATTGAATAATGAATGTTTTGAATTTTCTCCAAAAGTAAAGTAGTTACAAACTCATCCTTTTAGAAACTTGTTTGGGCTGTTGAGAGGAGTAAAAAACCATCAAAAATTTCAATCCTGCATGATTCTACAAAGAAATGTGATTCTTCATTCAAAACCTGATTTTTGCTATTGGGCTCTATTGAATAATGAATGTTTTGAATTTTCTCCAAAAGTAAAGTAGTTGCAAACTCATGCTTTTAGAGACTTGTTTGGGCTCATGAGAGGAGTAGAATAACATCAAAAATTTCAGTCCTGCATGATTCTACCAAGAAATGTGTGTTCATTGAAACCGCTGGTTTTTGATAGTTTGGGCCCTATTGAATAATAAATGTTTTGAATTTTCTCCAAAAGTAAAGTAGTTGCAAACTCATCCTTTTAGAAACTTGTTTGGGCTGTTGAGAGGAGTAAAAAACCATCAAAAATTTCAATCCTGCATGATTCTACCAAGAAATGTGATTCTTCATTCAAAACGCTGGTATTTGCTATTGGGCTCTTTTGAGTAATGAATGTTTTGAATTTTCTCCAAAAGTAAAGTAGATGCAAACTCATGCTTTTAGAGACTTGTTTGGGCTCATGAGAGGAGTAGAAAAACATCAAAAATTTCAGTCCTGCATGATTCTACCAAGAAATGTGTGTTCATTGAAACCGCTGGTTTTTGATAGTTTGGGCCCTATTGAATAATGAATGTTTTGAATTTTCTCCAAAAGTAAAGTAGTTGCAAACTCATCCTTTTAGAAACTTGTTTGGGCTGTTGAGAGGAGTAAAAAACCATCAAAAATTTCAATCCTGCATGATTCTACCAAGAAATGTGATTCTTCATTCAAAACCTGATTTTTGCTATTGGGCTCTATTGAATAATGAATGTTTTGAATTTTCTCCAAAAGTAAAGTAGTTGCAAACTCATGCTTTTAGAGACTTGTTTGGGCTCATGAGAGGAGTAGAAAAACATCAAAAATTTCAGTCCTGCATGATTTTACCAAGAAATGTGTGTTCATTGAAACCGCTGGTTTTTGATAGTTTGGGCCCTATTGAATAATGAATGTTTTGAATTTTCTCCAAAAGTAAAGTAGTTGCAAACTCATCCTTTTAGAAACTTGTTTGGGCTGTTGAGAGGAGTAAAAAACCATCAAAAATTTCAATCCTGCATGATTCTACCAAGAAATGTGATTCTTCATTCAAAACGCTGGTTTTTGCTATTGGGCTCTTTTGAGTAATGAATGTTTTGAATTTTCTCCAAAAGTAAAGTAGTTGCAAACTCTTGCTTTTAGAGACTTGTTTGGGCTCATGAGAGGAGTAGAAAAACATCAAAAATTTCAGTCCTGCATGATTCTACCAAGAAATGTGTGTTCATTGAAACCGCTGGTTTTTGATAGTTTGGGCCCTATTGAATAATGAATGTTTTGAATTTTCTCCAAAAGTAAAGTAGTTACAAACTCATCCTTTTAGAAACTTGTTTGGGCTGTTGAGAGGAGTAAAAAAAAATCAAAAATTTCAATCCTGCATGATTCTACAAAGAAATGTGATTCTTCATTCAAAACCTGATTTTTGCTATTGGGCTCTATTGAATAATGAATGTTTTGAATTTTCTCCAAAAGTAAAGTAGTTGCAAACTCATGCTTTTAGAGACTTGTTTGGGCTCATGAGAGGAGTAGAAAAACATCAAAAATTTCAGTCCTGCATGATTCTACCAAGAAATGTGTGTTCATTGAAACCGCTGGTTTTTGATAGTTTGGGCCCTATTGAATAATGAATGTTTTGAATTTTCTCCAAAAGTAAAGTAGTTGCAAACTCATCCTTTTAGAAACTTGTTTGGGCTGTTGAGAGGAGTAAAAAACCATCAAAAATTTCAATCCTGCATGATTCTACCAAGAAATGTGATTCTTCATTCAAAACGCTGGTTTTTGCTATTGGGCTCTTTTGAGTAATGAATGTTTTGAATTTTCTCCAAAAGTAAAGTAGTTGCAAACTCATGCTTTTAGAGACTTGTTTGGGCTCATGAGAGGAGTAGAAAAACATCAAAAATTTCAGTCCTGCATGATTCTACCAAGAAATGTGTGTTCATTCAAACCGCTGGTTTTTGATAGTTTGGGCGCTATTGAATAATGAATGTTTTGAATTTTCTCCAAAAGTAAAGTAGATGCAAACTCATCCTTTTAGAAACTTGTTTGGGCTGTTGAGAGGAGTAAAAAACCATCAAAAATTTCAATCCTGCATGATTCTACCAAGAAATGTGATTCTTCATTCAAAACGCTGGTTTTTGCTATTGGGCTCTATTGAATAATGAATGTTTTGAATTTTCTCCAAAAGTAAAGTAGTTGCAAACTCATCCTTTTAGAGACTTGTTTGGGCTCATGAGAGGAGTAGAAAAACATCAAAAATTTCAGTCCTGCACGATTCTACCAAGAAATGTGTGTTCATTCAAACCGCTGGTTTTTCATATTTTGGGCCCTATTGAATAATGAATGTTTTGAATTTTCTCCAAAAGTAAAGTAGTTGCAAACTCATCCTTTTAGAAACTTGTTTGGGCTGTTGAGAGGAGTAAAAAACCATCAAAAATTTCAATCCTGCATGATTCTACCAAGAAATGTGATTCTTCATTCAAAACGCTGGTTTTTGCTATTGGGCTCTTTTGAGTAATGAATGTTTTGAATTTTCTCCAAAAGTAAAGTAGTTGCAAACTCATGCTTTTAGAGACTTGTTTGGGCTCATGAGAGGAGTAGAAAAACATCAAAAATTTCAGTCCTGCATGATTCTACCAAGAAATGTGTGTTCATTCAAACCGCTGGTTTTTGATAGTTTGGGCGCTATTGAATAATGAATGTTTTGAATTTTCTCCAAAAGTAAAGTAGATGCAAACTCATCCTTTTAGAAACTTGTTTGGGCTGTTGAGAGGAGTAAAAAACCATCAAAAATTTCAATCCTGCATGATTCTACCAAGAAATGTGATTCTTCATTCAAAACGCTGGTTTTTGCTATTGGGCTCTATTGAATAATGAATGTTTTGAATTTTCTCCAAAAGTAAAGTAGTTGCAAACTCATCCTTTTAGAGACTTGTTTGGGCTCATGAGAGGAGTAGAAAAACATCAAAAATTTCAGTCCTGCACGATTCTACCAAGAAATGTGTGTTCATTCAAACCGCTGGTTTTTCATATTTTGGGCCCTATTGAATAATGAATGTTTTGAATTTTCTCCAAAAGTAAAGTAGTTGCAAACTCATCCTTTTAGAAACTTGTTTGGGCTGTTGAGAGGAGTAAAAAACCATCAAAAATTTCAATCCTGCATGATTTTACCAAGAAATGTGATTCTTCATTCAAAACCTGATTTTTGCTATTGGGCTCTATTGAATAATGAATGTTTTGAATTTTCTCCAAAAGTAAAGTAGTTGCAAACTCATGCTTTTAGAGACTTGTTTGGGCTCATGAGAGGAGTAGAAAAACATCAAAAATTTCAGTCCTGCATGATTCTACCAAGAAATGTGTGTTCATTGAAACCGCTGGTTTTTGATAGTTTGGGCCCTATTGAATAATGAATGTTTTGAATTTTCTCCAAAAGTAAAGTAGTTGCAAACTCATCCTTTTAGAAACTTGTTTGGGCTGTTGAGAGGAGTAAAAAACCATCAAAAATTTCAATCCTGCATGATTTTACCAAGAAATGTGATTCTTCATTCAAAACCTGATTTTTGCTATTGGGCTCTATTGAATAATGAATGTTTTGAATTTTCTCCAAAAGTAAAGTAGTTGCAAACTCATGCTTTTAGAGACTTGTTTGGGCTCATGAGAGGAGTAGAAAAACATCAAAAATTTCAGTCCTGCATGATTCTACCAAGAAATGTGTGTTCATTGAAACCGCTGGTTTTTGATAATTTGGGCCCTATTGAATAATGAATGTTTTGAATTTTCTCCAAAAGTAAAGTAGTTGCAAACTCATGCTTTTAGAGACTTGTTTGGGCTCATGAGAGGAGTAGAAAAACATCAAAAATTTCAGTCCTGCATGATTCTACCAAGAAATGTGTGTTCATTGAAACCGCTGGTTTTTGATAGTTTGGGCCCTATTGAATAATGAATGTTTTGAATTTTCTCCAAAAGTAAAGTAGTTGCAAACTCATCCTTTTAGAAACTTGTTTGGGCTGTTGAGAGGAGTAAAAAACCATCAAAAATTTCAATCCTGCATGATTCTACCAAGAAATGTGATTCTTCATTCAAAACCTGATTTTTGCTATTGGGCTCTATTGAATAATGAATGTTTTGAATTTTCTCCAAAAGTAAAGTAGTTGCAAACTCATGCTTTTAGAGACTTGTTTGGGCTCATGAGAGGAGTAGAAAAACATCAAAAATTTCAGTCCTGCATGATTTTACCAAGAAATGTGTGTTCATTGAAACCGCTGGTTTTTGATAGTTTGGGCCCTATTGAATAATGAATGTTTTGAATTTTCTCCAAAAGTAAAGTAGTTGCAAACTCATCCTTTTAGAAACTTGTTTGGGCTGTTGAGAGGAGTAAAAAACCATCAAAAATTTCAATCCTGCATGATTCTACCAAGAAATGTGATTCTTCATTCAAAACGCTGGTTTTTGCTATTGGGCTCTTTTGAGTAATGAATGTTTTGAATTTTCTCCAAAAGTAAAGTAGTTGCAAACTCATGCTTTTAGAGACTTGTTTGGGCTCATGAGAGGAGTTGAAAAACATCAAAAATTTCAGTCCTGCATGATTCTACCAAGAAATGTGTGTTCATTGAAACCGCTGGTTTTTGATAGTTTGGGCCGTATTGAATAATGAATGTTTTGAATTTTCTCCAAAAGTAAAGTAGTTACAAACTCATCCTTTTAGAAACTTGTTTGGGCTGTTGAGAGGAGTAAAAAACCATCAAAAATTTCAATCCTGCATGATTCTACAAAGAAATGTGATTCTTCATTCAAAACCTGATTTTTGCTATTGGGCTCTATTGAATAATGAATGTTTTGAATTTTCTCCAAAAGTAAAGTAGTTGCAAACTCATGCTTTTAGAAACTTGTTTGGGCTCATGAGAGGAGTAGAAAAACATCAAAAATTTCAGTCCTGCATGATTCTACCAAGAAATGTGTGTTCATTGAAACCGCTGGTTTTTGATAGTTTGGGCCCTATTGAATAATGAATGTTTTGAATTTTCTCCAAAAGTAAAGTAGTTGCAAACTCATCCTTTTAGAAACTTGTTTGGGCTGTTGAGAGGAGTAAAAAACCATCAAAAATTTCAATCCTGCATGATTCTACCAAGAAATGTGATTCTTCATTCAAAACGCTGGTTTTTGCTATTGGGCTCTTTTGAGTAATGAATGTTTTGAATTTTCTCCAAAAGTAAAGTAGTTGCAAACTCATGCTTTTAGAGACTTGTTTGGGCTCATGAGAGGAGTAGAAAAACATCAAAAATTTCAGTCCTGCATGATTCTACCAAGAAATGTGTGTTCATTCAAACCGCTGGTTTTTGATAGTTTGGGCCCTATTGAATAATGAATGTTTTGAATTTTCTCCAAAAGTAAAGTAGTTACAAACTCATCCTTTTAGAAACTTGTTTGGGCTGTTGAGAGGAGTAAAAAACCATCAAAAATTTCAATCCTGCATGATTCTACCAAGAAATGTGATTCTTCATTCAAAACCTGATTTTTGCTATTGGGCTCTATTGAATAATGAATGTTTTGAATTTTCTCCAAAAGTAAAGTAGTTGCAAACTCATGCTTTTAGAGACTTGTTTGGGCTCATGAGAGGAGTAGAAAAACATCAAAAATTTCAGTCCTGCATGATTCTACCAAGAAATGTGTGTTCATTGAAACCGCTGGTTTTTGATAGTTTGGGCCCTATTGAATAATGAATGTTTTGAATTTTCTCCAAAAGTAAAGTAGTTGCAAACTCATCCTTTTAGAAACTTGTTTGGGCTGTTGAGAGGAGTAAAAAACCATCAAAAATTTCAATCCTGCATGATTCTACCAAGAAATGTGATTCTTCATTCAAAACGCTGGTTTTTGCTATTGGGCTCTTTTGAGTAATGAATGTTTTGAATTTTCTCCAAAAGTAAAGTAGTTGCAAACTCATGCTTTTAGAGACTTGTTTGGGCTCATGAGAGGAGTAGAAAAACATCAAAAATTTCAGTCCTGCATGATTCTACCAAGAAATGTGTGTTCATTCAAACCGCTGGTTTTTGATAGTTTGGGCCCTATTGAATAATGAATGTTTTGAATTTTCTCCAAAAGTAAAGTAGTTACAAACTCATCCTTTTAGAAACTTGTTTGGGCTGTTGAGAGGAGTAAAAAACCATCAAAAATTTCAATCCTGCATGATTCTACAAAGAAATGTGATTCTTCATTCAAAACCTGATTTTTGCTATTGGGCTCTATTGAATAATGAATGTTTTGAATTTTCTCCAAAAGTAAAGTAGTTGCAAACTCATGCTTTTAGAAACTTGTTTGGGCTCATGAGAGGAGTAGAAAAACATCAAAAATTTCAGTCCTGCATGATTCTACCAAGAAATGTGTGTTCATTGAAACCGCTGGTTTTTGATAGTTTGGGCCCTATTGAATAATGAATGTTTTGAATTTTCTCCAAAAGTAAAGTAGTTGCAAACTCATCCTTTTAGAAACTTGTTTGGGCTGTTGAGAGGAGTAAAAAACCATCAAAAATTTCAATCCTGCATGATTCTACCAAGAAATGTGATTCTTCATTCAAAACGCTGGTTTTTGCTATTGGGCTCTTTTGAGTAATGAATGTTTTGAATTTTCTCCAAAAGTAAAGTAGTTGCAAACTCATGCTTTTAGAGACTTGTTTGGGCTCATGAGAGGAGTAGAAAAGCATCAAAAATTTCAGTCCTGCATGATTCTACCAAGAAATGTGTGTTCATTCAAACCGCTGGTTTTTGATAGTTTGGGCCCTATTGAATAATGAATGTTTTGAATTTTCTCCAAAAGTAAAGTAGTTACAAACTCATCCTTTTAGAAACTTGTTTGGGCTGTTGAGAGGAGTAAAAAACCATCAAAAATTTCAATCCTGCATGATTCTACCAAGAAATGTGATTCTTCATTCAAAACCTGATTTTTGCTATTGGGCTCTATTGAATAATGAATGTTTTGAATTTTCTCCAAAAGTAAAGTAGTTGCAAACTCATGCTTTTAGAGACTTGTTTGGGCTCATGAGAGGAGTAGAAAAACATCAAAAATTTCAGTCCTGCATGATTCTACCAAGAAATGTGTGTTCATTGAAACCGCTGGTTTTTGATAGTTTGGGCCCTATTGAATAATGAATGTTTTGAATTTTCTCCAAAAGTAAAGTAGTTGCAAACTCATCCTTTTAGAAACTTGTTTGGGCTGTTGAGAGGAGTAAAAAACCATCAAAAATTTCAATCCTGCATGATTCTACCAAGAAATGTGATTCTTCATTCAAAACGCTGGTTTTTGCTATTGGGCTCTTTTGAGTAATGAATGTTTTGAATTTTCTCCAAAAGTAAAGTAGTTGCAAACTCATGCTTTTAGAGACTTGTTTGGGCTCATGAGAGGAGTAGAAAAACATCAAAAATTTCAGTCCTGCATGATTCTACCAAGAAATGTGTGTTCATTCAAACCGCTGGTTTTTGATAGTTTGGGCCCTATTGAATAATGAATGTTTTGAATTTTCTCCAAAAGTAAAGTAGATGCAAACTCATCCTTTTAGAAACTTGTTTGGGCTGTTGAGAGGAGTAAAAAACCATCAAAAATTTCAATCCTGCATGATTCTACCAAGAAATGTGATTCTTCATTCAAAACGCTGGTTTTTGCTATTGGGCTCTATTGAATAATGAATGTTTTGAATTTTCTCCAAAAGTAAAGTAGTTGCAAACTCATCCTTTTAGAGACTTGTTTGGGCTCATGAGAGGAGTAGAAAAACATCAAAAATTTCAGTCCTGCACGATTCTACCAAGAAATGTGTGTTCATTCAAACCGCTGGTTTTTCATATTTTGGGCCCTATTGAATAATGAATGTTTTGAATTTTCTCCAAAAGTAAAGTAGTTGCAAACTCATCCTTTTAGAAACTTGTTTGGGCTGTTGAGAGGAGTAAAAAACCATCAAAAATTTCAATCCTGCATGATTTTACCAAGAAATGTGATGCTTCATTCAAAACCTGATTTTTGCTATTGGGCTCTATTGAATAATGAATGTTTTGAATTTTCTCCAAAAGTAAAGTAGTTGCAAACTCATGCTTTTAGAGACTTGTTTGGGCTCATGAGAGGAGTAGAAAAACATCAAAAATTTCAGTCCTGCATGATTCTACCAAGAAATGTGTGTTCATTGAAACCGCTGGTTTTTGATAGTTTGGGCCCTATTGAATAATGAATGTTTTGAATTTTCTCCAAAAGTAAAGTAGTTGCAAACTCATCCTTTTAGAAACTTGTTTGGGCTGTTGAGAGGAGTAAAAAACCATCAAAAATTTCAATCCTGCATGATTTTACCAAGAAATGTGATTCTTCATTCAAAACCTGATTTTTGCTATTGGGCTCTATTGAATAATGAATGTTTTGAATTTTCTCCAAAAGTAAAGTAGTTGCAAACTCATGCTTTTAGAGACTTGTTTGGGCTCATGAGAGGAGTAGAAAAACATCAAAAATTTCAGTCCTGCATGATTCTACCAAGAAATGTGTGTTCATTGAAACCGCTGGTTTTTGATAGTTTGGGCCCTATTGAATAATGAATGTTTTGAATTTTCTCCAAAAGTAAAGTAGTTGCAAACTCATGCTTTTAGAGACTTGTTTGGGCTCATGAGAGGAGTAGAAAAACATCAAAAATTTCAGTCCTGCATGATTCTACCAAGAAATGTGTGTTCATTGAAACCGCTGGTTTTTGATAGTTTGGGCCCTATTGAATAATGAATGTTTTGAATTTTCTTAAACAATATTTTTATTGAGTTTTCAAAATAATAGGAATGTATAAACATACCTCATATATATCATGTTCGAATAGAGTCAAGATAATGTACATCAGGACATCATCATATGGTATCTGAACATCATATCATCATTTAAAGTATGTACAATTAACATTAATTGAAATAGATTTGAAAAACAATTACAACAGTACAGGCAAACACCAAATACATGTGAAATTTTGGCACACAAAAAGAGCAAAAATCAAGATATCAAGATATAAATTCTTCTTCTATCTTAGATTTGAGTTTCAACCATCTATGCCATCTGTCGTCAAATAACTTTATTGACATATTGTTAATATAATGAATTTTTTCATAAACACAATGTTTGTCCACCAACATGATCAATGTGGCAATGTTCGGAGGTTGCTTGTTGTTCCAACCTTTCGCTATAAGGTATATTGCAGACATGAGTATGTGGGCAACCAAATACTTTGTTGTTTTGAATCTGCAAATATCTATGAGTAGTAAGGCCAAGGCAGGGTGCAACTGAACACGCCAGTTGCATATGATCGAAATCAAATTGGAGACCTTAAGCCAGTATGGTTTCAGTACCGGGCATCCCCAGAAAATATGGAGTAAGTCAGCCTGAGACCCGCATCCCCGCCAACACAGATCAGATCCCCCTTCCCCAAAATGTTTAATCCTGTTTGGGGTCAAGTAATATCTGTGGACTAGTTTGTAATGTGTTTCCAAAATGTTCATGCAATTTGTAGACCTCACTGCAGTCTTAAAAGACAATGTCCACTGTGGGGCACAAATCTGCTTCTGCAGAGTAGTCTCCCATTTTTCAAAGCATCCACCCTTAGAAAAGGTGTATTTGCCGGTCAGGAAGTTATACAGGGGTTTAAGAGAGCTCTTGTGCCTGGGGGTTGTGCTGGTTAGGAAATTATAAATGGTATGGTTGACCAAAACTATCTTGCAGAAATATCTCTTAAATTTGTTATATTCCTCTTTGAGTATGAGGTATTTCATATATTCCGTATTAGGGATTTTAAATTTAGCCTTGACCAACTCAAAAGGCATGACTTTATTATTGTCCAATAAATCATCCACATAAGCAATGGGGAATGTTTTCCAGTTATCAAACATGGGTCTCAAAGAAACCTTGACAGGTGCCAAAAAGTGAAGTCTCAGTCTTTTGGTTGAAACAGGGGAGACATTAAACCTTCTCCTGCACATATGTGACCAGCTCTGCACAGAGGCTCTGAGTATTGGGTTTTCTATGTCTCCAATCTCTCCTCTGTGCAGAAGAAAATAGGAAACATAAAGTGTCGGTTCTTTATTAGGCATTAAATCTCTTTCAATTTTTGGCCATCCCAATTCTGTCTGTTCTGTGAGCCACATTTTTGTCAATTCAGTTGTGGTGGCAAAGTAATACGCCTCCAAGTCTGGAAGGGCTATCCCCCCATTTTCTCTAGATTTAAGTAGTGTGTGTTTCTTTACCCTAGGCTTTTTATTATTCCAAATAAATCTGTTCATTTGATGAGTTAATTTTTGTATGTGTTGCATTGATAAAGGCAGAGGGACATTCCTGTACAAAAACAACACCTTTGGGAGGCAGAACATCTTATATAGTACTATTCTTCCCAACCAAGTGGCTGGGGTTTTTGACAATTCTCCCAACTTAGTGTCAAGGGATTTCAAAAGGCTATCTATGTTTACCTCACTTGTGTGTGTGAGGTCGCTTGTGAGCCAAATTCCTAGATATGGGATTTTAGTGCAGTCCCAAGTAAAAGGGTACTTATCTTGTAATTGCTGTTTTATAGGGGCTGAAATAAATAGTGACAAAACGTTAGTCTTTTTTACATTGAGTTTATAATATGATATTGAACCAAACAACTCTATGATGTCCCAAGTCGCCTTCAACGACTCAACAGGATCTGTCAGTGTGAGTATGATATCGTCTGCATATAAATTTATTTTATGCTCTACATCTCCCAACCGTACTCCCCTCACCTCACTCGAGTCCCTTATCCTTTGAGCCAGTGGTTCCAGACTCAGGATAAAAATAATTGGGGACAGAGGGCATCCCTGTCTTGTTCCGTTTGTTATGTCAAATTTCCCTGACATCGTGCTATTGACCAGCACAGAGGCAGACGGTTGGGAGTACAGAGCCTGAACACTTTTCAACATCTCCTCACCAAAACCCATCTTCTTTAATACTGCGAATGCATATGTCCAATTGATGCGGTCAAAAGCTTTCTCCGCATCAAGGGCCACAAACAGACTGGGAATTTTTTTCTTGTTACAAAAGTGTATATGGTGCAAGACACTTCTTGAACTGTCAGAAGTCTGTCTAAATTTTACAAAACCCACTTGATCGGGATGTATGAGATATTGGATAACATCCTGCACCCTTTCTGCCAGTATTTTTGCATAGACCTTGATGTCTGCATTCAGGAGGGATATGGGTCTATAGTTTTCTATCTTGGTGGGATCTTTGTCCGGTTTGGGGATTACCACTATGGTGGCTCTCAGCATATCTGCACTACATGTTCCTTTTGATTTTATAAAATTTAGGGTGTTTGTTAAATAGGGGACCAGATTTTCCTGAAATGTTTTATAATATTCCACAGGGAATCCGTCTGGACCAGGAGCCTTATTACATTTGAGATTTTTTATTGCCAGAGAGACCTCTCCCTCAGAGAAGGGTGCATCAAGCATTTCCCTTTGCTCAGAAGACAGAGATCTCAACTCTACTCCTCCCAGGAAATTATCTATCATCTCCTCTGTAGGAGGGGGATAAGTCCCATTTTTCCCTATATTGTAAAGGTTTGAGTAGTATTTTTCAAAAGCCAAAGCTATGTCCCTTGGCTTTTCTATATTCACTGAGTTCTGGGAAAGTTTTTTAATTAAATGCTTTTTATTTATGGGTTTGAATCTATTTGCCATAGTTTTTGAGTTTTTGTTGTTATTTATGTAGAACCCTGCCCTGTTAAACAGAGTCTTTTTTTCGTAAATATTTATGAGAAGATTTCTAAATTCCAATCTAAGGGAGTATAACTCCTTGTATTTAGTAAAAGATTTTTCCACTTTGGCCTGGTCTTCAAGTTTTTTGATTTGTTCTAGTAACAGCCTCTGTTTGCTCTCTCTTTCCCTCTTTTGTCTTGAGGCCATCTGAATTAAGTGGCCTCTAATGACACATTTATGTGCTAACCATAAGGTTTCAGGGGAGATTTCCTGGGAGTCATTTTCTTTAAAATAATTCATTATAGTGTTTTTTATTGTTGCTATATTATCTGGGGAGTCTACTACAAATTTGCTATATCTCCAATTGTAGTGTCTTTGAGTCGAAGAGGAAACCTGTAATGTTAATAGAATTGGAGCATGGTCCGACCATGTGATGGGGCCAGTTTGGAAATCTATATACGAATCTAGTAAGGAAAAACTGGTAAATATATGATCTATTTTGGTATAAGATCTGTTGTGTGGGCAGAATCTGGTGTATTCTCTAGAATTAGGGTTCAATATTTTACAACTGTCGTGCAGGTTAGCATTGCTCAGCCACTTCCCCAAATTCACACTTCTGTAGTATGGAGCAGAGGATGAGCAATCAGTGCTTGGGTCAACAATACAATTAAAGTCTCCCCCCCATATGATTTGTCCCTTGCTAAATTTGGATAATTTTCTTTTGACTTTATTGAGAAAGCTAATTTGTCTCACATTAGGGGCGTATACATTAACCACAGTGTATTCCATTCCCTCCAAGGTAAAATTGATGATTAAATATCTGCCTTTATTGTCTTTATAAACATCTGAAATAACCACTGGTAGGTCTCTGTGGAAGGCAATGGCCACCCCAGCTTTTTTCCCTCCCTCGTTGTTGGAGAAGAAAATCTGAGGATAATCTTTGTTTTTAAATCTGTTATTATCAGTTTCCAGGAGGTGGGTTTCCTGTATCATAGCAACATTTGCTTTCAATCTTTTGATCTCCTTCCACAGAGCATACCTTTTAAAGGGACTATTAAGCCCATTTACATTAAATGATAGGATTTTCAACTCCATAATATATCAAAAAGAAAGAAATGTGTTAAATAACTCAATAAGATAGAATAGTCCATCTGGACATATATCCAAGAAGAGTGGTATTTCTCTAGAAATTTGTTGTCAGTGCCTGGTGTGCCTGTGAATAGAAACATGTTATAACCTGGAATAACCTAGAACAAAACAAACTTGTTAACAAGGAAGGTGAATTTCTCAAAAGAAATGATACCAAGAGAAATCTCTCGGTTAGTGTTTGGGGATGAAAGTTCAGGCCAAGAGCCAGGGTCAACACCTACCAAGTCCATTATCTTTTCTTTTGTGTGGTCCAGGACTGTGACAAACGTCTTGGCTGTCGTGAAGAGTTGCTCCTCTCTTGATTGTAGGATAAAGATGAGTTCTTCATTGGAGGAATACCAAGGTCCTGAAAGAATCTATCACAGTTATCAATGTTAGATAAGGCAAAAGTAGTGTTTTCCTTCATGACCAATATTTTTGTAGGAAAGCCCCATCTGTATAGCACCCTGTGCTCCCGTAGGTGTGCAGTGATAGGGAAAAAGTCTCTCCTTTTTTGCAACGTGGCTTTTGAAAAGTCTGCAAAGATCTTAATACCCTCATATGGTCTTGGTAAGATGGGTGACTGCTTGCTCTTCCTCAAAATGTCCTCCTTTGTCAGAAAATAGTGAAAGAATGCAATAACATCCCGCGGAGCTCTTTCAGGGGCATATTTGGACTTAGGTAGTCTGTGTATGCGTTCTATTAAGAGGTCTCCTTTGGAAGCACCTGGGAGCATAGCATGGAGCATTTTTTGCACATATGAATCAAGATCTCTGTCCTTGACATTCTCAGGTATTCCTCTGAATTTAAGGTTGTTTCTCCTACTCCTGTCCTCTTGTTCTATCAGTCTTGACTTTAGGAAGGTAACTTCTTTCTCTAAGGCATAATGTTCGTCTATCAAATTGTTGTGAGACTGGACTATCTCCTCCATTTTCGACTCCAAGTGATTCACCCTCTGACCCAGACTGTCTATATTGTTTTGGAGGTTTGTATTATATCCCTCTAGTTGTTTTTGGAATGTCTTTGCAAGAAGGCACACCATATTTTTTATGAACATTTCTGAAGCTGCTTTGTTGGTAGCCTCTACCTCAGTCAAAACATGTAAAAAGTTTTCAGGCATGGGGTTATCTGGAGTGCAGAAGTCCTCCATCTGCGTCTCACTTTGCAGCTCAGCCGAGCTACTGCTTAATCTGCAGCTATTTTGTGAGGCAGGGGACAGTTCCCTCTGTGGTGGCGTTAGAGGGGTGTCTGAAATTGTGGAGATATCTGGACAAGATGAGGAGGCCCTTATTGTATTTGTGGCCTCCATAGCGGCTGTGAGCGTTGCTGCTGTGCAAGATTTCACAGGCTGCGCAAGATTTTTGCTTAAGGTACGCAATTTGCGTACTTGCTGCGCAATCCCGTCTGTTTCCCGGTTAATCTCGCGATATTTTGCCTCCTTCTTCTCAGCGCTACTTTTAACACTGAATTTAGCGCTTTCTTTAATATATGGAGCGGCGGTTTTTGCAGGGATGGGGGCAGACTTACCCCCTGACTTGAATACTGCGTGTTTCAGTCTCTGTGGCGTTCTCTCCCGCTGTGCGCCGCTCAGGCTGGGGCTGCAGGCTGTGGCTGCTGTGTGGCGGGCGCCATCTTGGCTCCTCAGCATGAGGGGAGAGCGCTCCAGATTTTTTGATTTTCCTGCTTTTCTATTAAGCGGATCCATTATGTGGGGGCACCGCTGGTGCCTATGGAGGTTCCCACAAGTTTTCAGCCAGTCCTGGCTTGTAAGTCGCTTGTTAATAGCGCTTGGTAGGCTGCCCTGTGGAGGAGCTCAGAGCTCAGGCTTCCATTCAGCTCAGACGCTGGCCACGCCCCCCCAATGTTTTGAATTTTCTCCAAAAGTAAAGTAGTTGCAAACTCATCCTTTTAGAAACTTGTTTGGGCTGTTGAGAGGAGTAAAAAAACCATCAAAAATTTCAATCCTGCATGATTCTACCAAGAAATGTGATTCTTCATTCAAAACCTGATTTTTGCTATTGGGCTCTATTGAATAATGAATGTTTTGAATTTTCTCCAAAAGTAAAGTAGTTGCAAACTCATGCTTTTAGAGACTTGTTTGGGCTCATGAGAGGAGTAGAAAAACATCAAAAATTTCAGTCCTGCATGATTTTACCAAGAAATGTGTGTTCATTGAAACCGCTGGTTTTTGATAGTTTGGGCCCTATTGAATAATGAATGTTTTGAATTTTCTCCAAAAGTAAAGTAGTTGCAAACTCATCCTTTTAGAAACTTGTTTGGGCTGTTGAGAGGAGTAAAAAACCATCAAAAATTTCAATCCTGCATGATTCTACCAAGAAATGTGATTCTTCATTCAAAACGCTGGTTTTTGCTATTGGGCTCTTTTGAGTAATGAATGTTTTGAATTTTCTCCAAAAGTAAAGTAGTTGCAAACTCATGCTTTTAGAGACTTGTTTGGGCTCATGAGAGGAGTTGAAAAACATCAAAAATTTCAGTCCTGCATGATTCTACCAAGAAATGTGTGTTCATTGAAACCGCTGGTTTTTGATAGTTTGGGCCGTATTGAATAATGAATGTTTTGAATTTTCTCCAAAAGTAAAGTAGTTACAAACTCATCCTTTTAGAAACTTGTTTGGGCTGTTGAGAGGAGTAAAAAACCATCAAAAATTTCAATCCTGCATGATTCTACAAAGAAATGTGATTCTTCATTCAAAACCTGATTTTTGCTATTGGGCTCTATTGAATAATGAATGTTTTGAATTTTCTCCAAAAGTAAAGTAGTTGCAAACTCATGCTTTTAGAAACTTGTTTGGGCTCATGAGAGGAGTAGAAAAACATCAAAAATTTCAGTCCTGCATGATTCTACCAAGAAATGTGTGTTCATTGAAACCGCTGGTTTTTGATAGTTTGGGCCCTATTGAATAATGAATGTTTTGAATTTTCTCCAAAAGTAAAGTAGTTGCAAACTCATCCTTTTAGAAACTTGTTTGGGCTGTTGAGAGGAGTAAAAAACCATCAAAAATTTCAATCCTGCATGATTCTACCAAGAAATGTGATTCTTCATTCAAAACGCTGGTTTTTGCTATTGGGCTCTTTTGAGTAATGAATGTTTTGAATTTTCTCCAAAAGTAAAGTAGTTGCAAACTCATGCTTTTAGAGACTTGTTTGGGCTCATGAGAGGAGTAGAAAAACATCAAAAATTTCAGTCCTGCATGATTCTACCAAGAAATGTGTGTTCATTCAAACCGCTGGTTTTTGATAGTTTGGGCCCTATTGAATAATGAATGTTTTGAATTTTCTCCAAAAGTAAAGTAGTTGCAAACTCATCCTTTTAGAAACTTGTTTGGGCTGTTGAGAGGAGTAAAAAACCATCAAAAATTTCAATCCTGCATGATTTTACCAAGAAATGTGATTCTTCATTCAAAACCTGATTTTTGCTATTGGGCTCTATTGAATAATGAATGTTTTGAATTTTCTCCAAAAGTAAAGTAGTTGCAAACTCATGCCTTTAGAGACTTGTTTGGGCTCATGAGAGGAGTAGAAAAACATCAAAAATTTCAGTCCTGCATGATTCTACCAAGAAATGTGTGTTCATTGAAACCGCTGGTTTTTGATAGTTTGGGCCCTATTGAATAATGAATGTTTTGAATTTTCTCCAAAAGTAAAGTAGTTGCAAACTCATCCTTTTAGAAACTTGTTTGGGCTGTTGAGAGGAGTAAAAAACCATCAAAAATTTCAATCCTGCATGATTTTACCAAGAAATGTGATTCTTCATTCAAAACGCTGGTTTTTGCTATTGGGCTCTATTGAATAATGAATGTTTTGAATTTTCTCCAAAAGTAAAGTAGTTGCAAACTCATGCTTTTAGAGACTTGTTTGGGCTCATGAGAGGAGTAGAAAAACATCAAAAATTTCAGTCCTGCATGATTCTACCAAGAAATGTGTGTTCATTGAAACCGCTGGTTTTTGATAGTTTGGGCCCTATTGAATAATGAATGTTTTGAATTTTCTCCAAAAGTAAAGTAGTTGCAAACTCATCCTTTTAGAAACTTGTTTGGGCTGTTGAGAGGAGTAAAAAACCATCAAAAATTTCAATCCTGCATGATTTTACCAAGAAATGTGATTCTTCATTCAAAACCTGATTTTTGCTATTGGGCTCTATTGAATAATGAATGTTTTGAATTTTCTCCAAAAGTAAAGTAGTTGCAAACTCATGCTTTTAGAGACTTGTTTGGGCTCATGAGAGGAGTAGAAAAACATCAAAAATTTCAGTCCTGCATGATTCTACCAAGAAATGTGTGTTCATTGAAACCGCTGGTTTTTGATAGTTTGGGCCCTATTGAATAATGAATGTTTTGAATTTTCTCCAAAAGTAAAGTAGTTGCAAACTCATCCTTTTAGAAACTTGTTTGGTCTGTTGAGAGGAGTAAAAAACCATCAAAAATTTCAATCCTGCATGATTCTACCAAGAAATGTGATTCTTCATTCAAAACGCTGGTTTCTGCTATTGGGCTCTATTGAATAATGAATGTTTTGAATTTTCTCCAAAAGTAAAGTAGTTGCAAACTCATCCTTTTAGAGACTTGTTTGGGCTCATGAGAGGAGTAGAAAAACATCAAAAATTTCAGTCCTGCACGATTCTACCAAGAAATGTGTGTTCATTCAAACCGCTGGTTTTTGATATTTTGGGCCCTATTGAATAATGAATGTTTTGAATTTTCTCCAAAAGTAAAGTAGTTGCAAACCCATCCTTTTAGAAACTTGTTTGGGCTGTTGAGAGGAGTAAAAAACCATCAAAAATTTCAATCCTGCATGATTCTACCAAGAAATGTGATTCTTCATTCAAAACCTGATTTTTGCTATTGGGCTCTATTGAATAATGAATGTTTTGAATTTTCTCCAAAAGTAAAGTAGTTGCAAACTCATGCTTTTAGAGACTTGTTTGGGCTCATGAGAGGAGTAGAAAAACATCAAAAATTTCAGTCCTGCATGATTCTACCAAGAAATGTGTGTTCATTGAAACCGCTGGTTTTTGATAGTTTGGGCCCTATTGAATAATGAATGCTTTGAATTTTCTCCAAAAGTAAAGTAGTTGCAAACTCATCCTTTTAGAAACTTGTTTGGGCTGTTGAGAGGAGTAAAAAACCATCAAAAATTTCAATCCTGCATGATTTTACCAAGAAATGTGATTCTTCATTCAAAACCTGATTTTTGCTATTGGGCTCTATTGAATAATGAATGTTTTGAATTTTCTCCAAAAGTAAAGTAGTTGCAAACTCATCCTTTTAGAAACTTGTTTGGGCTGTTGAGAGGAGTAAAAAACCATCAAAAATTTCAATCCTGCATGATTTTACCAAGAAATGTGATTCTTCATTCAAAACCTGATTTTTGCTATTGGGCTCTATTGAATAATGAATGTTTTGAATTTTCTCCAAAAGTAAAGTAGTTGCAAACTCATGCTTTTAGAGACTTGTTTGGGCTCATGAGAGGAGTAGAAAAACATCAAAAATTTCAGTCCTGCATGATTCTACCAAGAAATGTGTGTTCATTGAAACCGCTGGTTTTTGATAGTTTGGGCCCTATTGAATAATGAATGTTTTGAATTTTCTCCAAAAGTAAAGTAGTTGCAAACTCATCCTTTTAGAAACTTGTTTGGGCTGTTGAGAGGAGTAAAAAACCATCAAAAATTTCAATCCTGCATGATTCTACCAAGAAATGTGATTCTTCATTCAAAACGCTGGTTTCTGCTATTGGGCTCTTTTGAGTAATGAATGTTTTGAATTTTCTCCAAAAGTAAAGTAGTTGCAAACTCATGCTTTTAGAGACTTGTTTGGGCTCATGAGAGGAGTAGAATAACATCAAAAATTTCAGTCCTGCATGATTCTACCAAGAAATGTGTGTTCATTGAAACCGCTGGTTTTTGATAGTTTGGGCCCTATTGAATAATGAATGTTTTGAATTTTCTCCAAAAGTAAAGTAGTTGCAAACTCATCCTTTTAGAAACTTGTTTGGGCTGTTGAGAGGAGTAAAAAACCATCAAAAATTTCAATCCTGCATGATTCTACCAAGAAATGTGATTCTTCATTCAAAACGCTGGTTTTTGCTATTGGGCTCTTTTGAGTAATGAATGTTTTGAATTTTCTCCAAAAGTAAAGTAGATGCAAACTCATGCTTTTAGAGACTTGTTTGGGCTCATGAGAGGAGTAGAAAAACATCAAAAATTTCAGTCCTGCATGATTCTACCAAGAAATGTGTGTTCATTGAAACCGCTGGTTTTTGATAGTTTGGGCCCTATTGAATAATGAATGTTTTGAATTTTCTCCAAAAGTAAAGTAGTTGCAAACTCATCCTTTTAGAAACTTGTTTGGGCTGTTGAGAGGAGTAAAAAACCATCAAAAATTTCAATCCTGCATGATTCTACCAAGAAATGTGATTCTTCATTCAAAACCTGATTTTTGCTATTGGGCTCTATTGAATAATGAATGTTTTGAATTTTCTCCAAAAGTAAAGTAGTTGCAAACTCATGCTTTTAGAGACTTGTTTGGGCTCATGAGAGGAGTAGAAAAACATCAAAAATTTCAGTCCTGCATGATTTTACCAAGAAATGTGTGTTCATTGAAACCGCTGGTTTTTGATAGTTTGGGCCCTATTGAATAATGAATGTTTTGAATTTTCTCCAAAAGTAAAGTAGTTGCAAACTCATCCTTTTAGAAACTTGTTTGGGCTGTTGAGAGGAGTAAAAAACCATCAAAAATTTCAATCCTGCATGATTCTACCAAGAAATGTGATTCTTCATTCAAAACGCTGGTTTTTGCTATTGGGCTCTTTTGAGTAATGAATGTTTTGAATTTTCTCCAAAAGTAAAGTAGTTGCAAACTCATGCTTTTAGAGACTTGTTTGGGCTCATGAGAGGAGTAGAAAAACATCAAAAATTTCAGTCCTGCATGATTCTACCAAGAAATGTGTGTTCATTGAAACCGCTGGTTTTTGATAGTTTGGGCCCTATTGAATAATGAATGTTTTGAATTTTCTCCAAAAGTAAAGTAGTTACAAACTCATCCTTTTAGAAACTTGTTTGGGCTGTTGAGAGGAGTAAAAAAAAATCAAAAATTTCAATCCTGCATGATTCTACAAAGAAATGTGATTCTTCATTCAAAACCTGATTTTTGCTATTGGGCTCTATTGAATAATGAATGTTTTGAATTTTCTCCAAAAGGAAAGTAGTTGCAAACTCATGCTTTTAGAGACTTGTTTGGGCTCATGAGAGGAGTAGAAAAACATCAAAAATTTCAGTCCTGCATGATTCTACCAAGAAATGTGTGTTCATTGAAACCGCTGGTTTTTGATAGTTTGGGCCCTATTGAATAATGAATGTTTTGAATTTTCTCCAAAAGTAAAGTAGTTGCAAACTCATCCTTTTAGAAACTTGTTTGGGCTGTTGAGAGGAGTAAAAAACCATCAAAAATTTCAATCCTGCATGATTCTACCAAGAAATGTGATTCTTCATTCAAAACGCTGGTTTTTGCTATTGGGCTCTTTTGAGTAATGAATGTTTTGAATTTTCTCCAAAAGTAAAGTAGTTGCAAACTCATGCTTTTAGAGACTTGTTTGGGCTCATGAGAGGAGTAGAAAAACATCAAAAATTTCAGTCCTGCATGATTCTACCAAGAAATGTGTGTTCATTCAAACCGCTGGTTTTTGATAGTTTGGGCCCTATTGAATAATGAATGTTTTGAATTTTCTCCAAAAGTAAAGTAGTTGCAAACTCATCCTTTTAGAAACTTGTTTGGGCTGTTGAGAGGAGTAAAAAACCATCAAAAATTTCAATCCTGCATGATTCTACCAAGAAATGTGATTCTTCATTCAAAACGCTGGTTTTTGCTATTGGGCTCTATTGAATAATGAATGTTTTGAATTTTCTCCAAAAATAAAGTAGTTGCAAACTCATCCTTTTAGAGACTTGTTTGGGCTCATGAGAGGAGTAGAAAAACATCAAAAATTTCAGTCCTGCACGATTCTACCAAGAAATGTGTGTTCATTCAAACCGCTGGTTTTTCATATTTTGGGCCCTATTGAATAATGAATGTTTTGAATTTTCTCCAAAAGTAAAGTAGTTGCAAACTCATCCTTTTAGAAACTTGTTTGGGCTGTTGAGAGGAGTAAAAAACCATCAAAAATTTCAATCCTGCATGATTTTACCAAGAAATGTGATTCTTCATTCAAAACCTGATTTTTGCTATTGGGCTCTATTGAATAATGAATGTTTTGAATTTTCTCCAAAAGTAAAGTAGTTGCAAACTCATGCTTTTAGAAACTTGTTTGGGCTGTTGAGAGGAGTAAAAAACCATCAAAAATTTCAATCCTGCATGATTCTACCAAGAAATGTGATTCTTCATTCAAAACGATGGTTTTTGCTATTGGGCTCTTTTGAGTAATGAATGTTTTGAATTTTCTCCAAAAGTAAAGTAGTTGCAAACTCATGCTTTTAGAGACTTGTTTGGGCTCATGAGAGGAGTAGAAAAACATCAAAAATTTCAGTCCTGCATGATTCTACCAAGAAATGTGTGTTCATTCAAACCGCTGGTTTTTGATAGTTTGGGCCCTATTGAATAATGAATGTTTTGAATTTTCTCCAAAAGTAAAGTAGTTGCAAACTCATCCTTTTAGAAACTTGTTTGGGCTGTTGAGAGGAGTAAAAAAAACCATCAATAATTTCAATCCTGCATGATTTTACCAACAAATGTGATTCTTCATTCAAAACCTGATTTTTGCTATTGGGCTCTATTGAATAATGAATGTTTTGAATTTTCTCCAAAAGTAAAGTAGTTGCAAACTCATGCTTTTAGAGACTTGTTTGGGCTCATGAGAGGAGTAGAAAAACATCAAAAATTTCAGTCCTGCATGATTCTACCAAGAAATGTGTGTTCATTGAAACCGCTGGTTTTTGATAGTTTGGGCCCTATTGAATAATGAATGTTTTGAATTTTCTCCAAAAGTAAAGTAGTTGCAAACTCATGCTTTTAGAGACTTGTTTGGGCTCATGAGAGGAGTAGAAAAACATCAAAAATTTCAGTCCTGCATGATTCTACCAAGAAATGTGTGTTCATTGAAACCGCTGGTTTTTGATAGTTTGGGCCCTATTGAATAATGAATGTTTTGAATTTTCTCCAAAAGTAAAGTAGTTGCAAACTCATCCTTTTAGAAACTTGTTTGGGCTGTTGAGAGGAGTAAAAAACCATCAAAAATTTCAATCCTGCATGATTCTACCAAGAAATGTGATTCTTCATTCAAAACCTGATTTTTGCTATTGGGCTCTATTGAATAATGAATGTTTTGAATTTTCTCCAAAAGTAAAGTAGTTGCAAACTCATGCTTTTAGAGACTTGTTTGGGCTCATGAGAGGAGTAGAAAAACATCAAAAATTTCAGTCCTGCATGATTTTACCAAGAAATGTGTGTTCATTGAAACCGCTGGTTTTTGATAGTTTGGGCCCTATTGAATAATGAATGTTTTGAATTTTCTCCAAAAGTAAAGTAGTTGCAAACTCATCCTTTTAGAAACTTGTTTGGGCTGTTGAGAGGAGTAAAAAACCATCAAAAATTTCAATCCTGCATGATTCTACCAAGAAATGTGATTCTTCATTCAAAACGCTGGTTTTTGCTATTGGGCTCTTTTGAGTAATGAATGTTTTGAATTTTCTCCAAAAGTAAAGTAGTTGCAAACTCATGCTTTTAGAGACTTGTTTGGGCTCATGAGAGGAGTTGAAAAACATCAAAAATTTCAGTCCTGCATGATTCTACCAAGAAATGTGTGTTCATTGAAACCGCTGGTTTTTGATAGTTTGGGCCGTATTGAATAATGAATGTTTTGAATTTTCTCCAAAAGTAAAGTAGTTACAAACTCATCCTTTTAGAAACTTGTTTGGGCTGTTGAGAGGAGTAAAAAACCATCAAAAATTTCAATCCTGCATGATTCTACAAAGAAATGTGATTCTTCATTCAAAACCTGATTTTTGCTATTGGGCTCTATTGAATAATGAATGTTTTGAATTTTCTCCAAAAGTAAAGTAGTTGCAAACTCATGCTTTTAGAAACTTGTTTGGGCTCATGAGAGGAGTAGAAAAACATCAAAAATTTCAGTCCTGCATGATTCTACCAAGAAATGTGTGTTCATTGAAACCGCTGGTTTTTGATAGTTTGGGCCCTATTGAATAATGAATGTTTTGAATTTTCTCCAAAAGTAAAGTAGTTGCAAACTCATCCTTTTAGAAACTTGTTTGGGCTGTTGAGAGGAGTAAAAAACCATCAAAAATTTCAATCCTGCATGATTCTACCAAGAAATGTGATTCTTCATTCAAAACGCTGGTTTTTGCTATTGGGCTCTTTTGAGTAATGAATGTTTTGAATTTTCTCCAAAAGTAAAGTAGTTGCAAACTCATGCTTTTAGAGACTTGTTTGGGCTCATGAGAGGAGTAGAAAAACATCAAAAATTTCAGTCCTGCATGATTCTACCAAGAAATGTGTGTTCATTCAAACCGCTGGTTTTTGATAGTTTGGGCCCTATTGAATAATGAATGTTTTGAATTTTCTCCAAAAGTAAAGTAGTTACAAACTCATCCTTTTAGAAACTTGTTTGGGCTGTTGAGAGGAGTAAAAAACCATCAAAAATTTCAATCCTGCATGATTCTACCAAGAAATGTGATTCTTCATTCAAAACCTGATTTTTGCTATTGGGCTCTATTGAATAATGAATGTTTTGAATTTTCTCCAAAAGTAAAGTAGTTGCAAACTCATGCTTTTAGAGACTTGTTTGGGCTCATGAGAGGAGTAGAAAAACATCAAAAATTTCAGTCCTGCATGATTCTACCAAGAAATGTGTGTTCATTGAAACCGCTGGTTTTTGATAGTTTGGGCCCTATTGAATAATGAATGTTTTGAATTTTCTCCAAAAGTAAAGTAGTTGCAAACTCATCCTTTTAGAAACTTGTTTGGGCTGTTGAGAGGAGTAAAAAACCATCAAAAATTTCAATCCTGCATGATTTTACCAAGAAATGTGATTCTTCATTCAAAACCTGATTTTTGCTATTGGGCTCTATTGAATAATGAATGTTTTGAATTTTCTCCAAAAGTAAAGTAGTTGCAAACTCATGCCTTTAGAGACTTGTTTGGGCTCATGAGAGGAGTAGAAAAACATCAAAAATTTCAGTCCTGCATGATTCTACCAAGAAATGTGTGTTCATTGAAACCGCTGGTTTTTGATAGTTTGGGCCCTATTGAATAATGAATGTTTTGAATTTTCTCCAAAAGTAAAGTAGTTGCAAACTCATCCTTTTAGAAACTTGTTTGGGCTGTTGAGAGGAGTAAAAAACCATCAAAAATTTCAATCCTGCATGATTCTACCAAGAAATGTGATTCTTCATTCAAAACGCTGGTTTTTGCTATTGGGCTCTTTTGAGTAATGAATGTTTTGAATTTTCTCCAAAAGTAAAGTAGTTGCAAACTCATGCTTTTAGAGACTTGTTTGGGCTCATGAGAGGAGTAGAAAAACATCAAAAATTTCAGTCCTGCATGATTCTACCAAGAAATGTGTGTTCATTCAAACCGCTGGTTTTTGATAGTTTGGGCCCTATTGAATAATGAATGTTTTGAATTTTCTCCAAAAGTAAAGTAGTTACAAACTCATCCTTTTAGAAACTTGTTTGGGCTGTTGAGAGGAGTAAAAAACCATCAAAAATTTCAATCCTGCATGATTCTACCAAGAAATGTGATTCTTCATTCAAAACCTGATTTTTGCTATTGGGCTCTATTGAATAATGAATGTTTTGAATTTTCTCCAAAAGTAAAGTAGTTGCAAACTCATGCTTTTAGAGACTTGTTTGGGCTCATGAGAGGAGTAGAAAAACATCAAAAATTTCAGTCCTGCATGATTCTACCAAGAAATGTGTGTTCATTGAAACCGCTGGTTTTTGATAGTTTGGGCCCTATTGAATAATGAATGTTTTGAATTTTCTCCAAAAGTAAAGTAGTTGCAAACTCATCCTTTTAGAAACTTGTTTGGGCTGTTGAGAGGAGTAAAAAACCATCAAAAATTTCAATCCTGCATGATTTTACCAAGAAATGTGATTCTTCATTCAAAACCTGATTTTTGCTATTGGGCTCTATTGAATAATGAATGTTTTGAATTTTCTCCAAAAGTAAAGTAGTTGCAAACTCATGCCTTTAGAGACTTGTTTGGGCTCATGAGAGGAGTAGAAAAACATCAAAAATTTCAGTCCTGCATGATTCTACCAAGAAATGTGTGTTCATTGAAACCGCTGGTTTTTGATAGTTTGGGCCCTATTGAATAATGAATGTTTTGAATTTTCTCCAAAAGTAAAGTAGTTGCAAACTCATCCTTTTAGAAACTTGTTTGGGCTGTTGAGAGGAGTAAAAAACCATCAAAAATTTCAATCCTGCATGATTTTACCAAGAAATGTGATTCTTCATTCAAAACGCTGGTTTTTGCTATTGGGCTCTATTGAATAATGAATGTTTTGAATTTTCTCCAAAAGTAAAGTAGTTGCAAACTCATGCTTTTAGAGACTTGTTTGGGCTCATGAGAGGAGTAGAAAAACATCAAAAATTTCAGTCCTGCATGATTCTACCAAGAAATGTGTGTTCATTGAAACCGCTGGTTTTTGATAGTTTGGGCCCTATTGAATAATGAATGTTTTGAATTTTCTCCAAAAGTAAAGTAGTTGCAAACTCATCCTTTTAGAAACTTGTTTGGGCTGTTGAGAGGAGTAAAAAACCATCAAAAATTTCAATCCTGCATGATTTTACCAAGAAATGTGATTCTTCATTCAAAACCTGATTTTTGCTATTGGGCTCTATTGAATAATGAATGTTTTGAATTTTCTCCAAAAGTAAAGTAGTTGCAAACTCATGCTTTTAGAGACTTGTTTGGGCTCATGAGAGGAGTAGAAAAACATCAAAAATTTCAGTCCTGCATGATTCTACCAAGAAATGTGTGTTCATTGAAACCGCTGGTTTTTGATAGTTTGGGCCCTATTGAATAATGAATGTTTTGAATTTTCTCCAAAAGTAAAGTAGTTGCAAACTCATCCTTTTAGAAACTTGTTTGGTCTGTTGAGAGGAGTAAAAAACCATCAAAAATTTCAATCCTGCATGATTCTACCAAGAAATGTGATTCTTCATTCAAAACGCTGGTTTCTGCTATTGGGCTCTATTGAATAATGAATGTTTTGAATTTTCTCCAAAAGTAAAGTAGTTGCAAACTCATGCTTTTAGAGACTTGTTTGGGCTCATGAGAGGAGTAGAAAAACATCAAAAATTTCAGTCCTGCATGATTTTACCAAGAAATGTGTGTTCATTGAAACCGCTGGTTTTTGATAGTTTGGGCCCTATTGAATAATGAATGTTTTGAATTTTCTCCAAAAGTAAAGTAGTTGCAAACTCATCCTTTTAGAAACTTGTTTGGGCTGTTGAGAGGAGTAAAAAACCATCAAAAATTTCAATCCTGCATGATTCTACCAAGAAATGTGATTCTTCATTCAAAACCTGATTTTTGCTATTGGGCTCTATTGAATAATGAATGTTTTGAATTTTCTCCAAAAGTAAAGTAGTTGCAAACTCATGCTTTTAGAGACTTGTTTGGGCTCATGAGAGGAGTAGAAAAACATCAAAAATTTCAGTCCTGCATGATTTTACCAAGAAATGTGTGTTCATTGAAACCGCTGGTTTTTGATAGTTTGGGCCCTATTGAATAATGAATGTTTTGAATTTTCTCCAAAAGTAAAGTAGTTGCAAACTCATCCTTTTAGAAACTTGTTTGGGCTGTTGAGAGGAGTAAAAAACCATCAAAAATTTCAATCCTGCATGATTCTACCAAGAAATGTGATTCTTCATTCAAAACGCTGGTTTTTGCTATTGGGCTCTTTTGAGTAATGAATGTTTTGAATTTTCTCCAAAAGTAAAGTAGTTGCAAACTCATGCTTTTAGAGACTTGTTTGGGCTCATGAGAGGAGTAGAAAAACATCAAAAATTTCAGTCCTGCATGATTCTACCAAGAAATGTGTGTTCATTGAAACCGCTGGTTTTTGATAGTTTGGGCCGTATTGAATAATGAATGTTTTGAATTTTCTCCAAAAGTAAAGTAGTTACAAACTCATCCTTTTAGAAACTTGTTTGGGCTGTTGAGAGGAGTAAAAAACCATCAAAAATTTCAATCCTGCATGATTCTACAAAGAAATGTGATTCTTCATTCAAAACCTGATTTTTGCTATTGGGCTCTATTGAATAATGAATGTTTTGAATTTTCTCCAAAAGTAAAGTAGTTGCAAACTCATGCTTTTAGAGACTTGTTTGGGCTCATGAGAGGAGTAGAAAAACATCAAAAATTTCAGTCCGGCATGATTCTACCAAGAAATGTGTGTTCATTGAAACCGCTGGTTTTTGATAGTTTGGGCCCTATTGAATAATGAATGTTTTGAATTTTCTCCAAAAGTAAAGTAGTTGCAAACTCATCCTTTTAGAAACTTGTTTGGGCTGTTGAGAGGAGTAAAAAACCATCAAAAATTTCAATCCTGCATGATTCTACCAAGAAATGTGATTCTTCATTCAAAACGCTGGTTTTTGCTATTGGGCTCTTTTGAGTAATGAATGTTTTGAATTTTCTCCAAAAGTAAAGTAGTTGCAAACTCATGCTTTTAGAGACTTGTTTGGGCTCATGAGAGGAGTAGAAAAACATCAAAAATTTCAGTCCTGCATGATTCTACCAAGAAATGTGTGTTCATTCAAACCGCTGGTTTTTGATAGTTTGGGCCCTATTGAATAATGAATGTTTTGAATTTTCTCCAAAAGTAAAGTAGTTACAAACTCATCCTTTTAGAAACTTGTTTGGGCTGTTGAGAGGAGTAAAAAACCATCAAAAATTTCAATCCTGCATGATTCTACCAAGAAATGTGATTCTTCATTCAAAACGCTGGTTTTTGCTATTGGGCTCTATTGAATAATGAATGTTTTGAATTTTCTCCAAAAGTAAAGTAGTTGCAAACTCATCCTTTTAGAGACTTGTTTGGGCTCATGAGAGGAGTAGAAAAACATCAAAAATTTCAGTCCTGCACGATTCTACCAAGAAATGTGTGTTCATTCAAACCGCTGGTTTTTGATATTTTGGGCCTTATTGAATAATGAATGTTTTGAATTTTCTCCAAAAGTAAAGTAGTTGCAAACTCATCCTTTTAGAAACTTGTTTGGGCTGTTGAGAGGAGTAAAAAACCATCAAAAATTTCAATCCTGCATGATTCTACCAAGAAATGTGATTCTTCATTCAAAACCTGATTTTTGCTATTGGGCTCTATTGAATAATGAATGTTTTGAATTTTCTCCAAAAGTAAAGTAGTTGCAAACTCATGCTTTTAGAGACTTGTTTGGGCTCATGAGAGGAGTAGAAAAACATCAAAAATTTCAGTCCTGCATGATTCTACCAAGAAATGTGTGTTCATTGAAACCGCTGGTTTTTGCTAGTTTGGGCCCTATTGAATAATGAATGTTTTGAATTTTCTCCAAAAGTAAAGTAGTTGCAAACTCATCCTTTTAGAAACTTGTTTGGGCTGTTGAGAGGAGTAAAAAACCATCAAAAATTTCAATCCTGCATGATTTTACCAAGAAATGTGATTCTTCATTCAAAACCTGATTTTTGCTATTGGGCTCTATTGAATAATGAATGTTTTGAATTTTCTCCAAAAGTAAAGTAGTTGCAAACTCATGCTTTTAGAGACTTGTTTGGGCTCATGAGAGGAGTAGAAAAACATCAAAAATTTCAGTCCTGCATGATTCTACCAAGAAATGTGTGTTCATTGAAACCGCTGGTTTTTGATAGTTTGGGCCCTATTGAATAATGAATGTTTTGAATTTTCTCCAAAAGTAAAGTGTTTACAAACTCATCCTTTTAGAAACTTGTTTGGGCTGTTGAGAGGAGTAAAAAACCATCAAAAATTTCAATCCTGCATGATTCTACAAAGAAATGTGATTCTTCATTCAAAACCTGATTTTTGCTATTGGGCTCTATTGAATAATGAATGTTTTGAATTTTCTCCAAAAGTAAAGTAGTTGCAAACTCATGCTTTTAGAGACTTGTTTGGGCTCATGAGAGGAGTAGAATAACATCAAAAATTTCAGTCCTGCATGATTCTACCAAGAAATGTGTGTTCATTGAAACCGCTGGTTTTTGATAGTTTGGGCCCTATTGAATAATGAATGTTTTGAATTTTCTCCAAAAGTAAAGTAGTTGCAAACTCATCCTTTTAGAAACTTGTTTGGGCTGTTGAGAGGAGTAAAAAACCATCAAAAATTTCAATCCTGCATGATTCTACCAAGAAATGTGATTCTTCATTCAAAACGCTGGTTTTTGCTATTGGGCTCTTTTGAGTAATGAATGTTTTGAATTTTCTCCAAAAGTAAAGTAGTTGCAAACTCATGCTTTTAGAGACTTGTTTGGGCTCATGAGAGGAGTAGAAAAACATCAAAAATTTCAGTCCTGCATGATTCTACCAAGAAATGTGTGTTCATTCAAACCGCTGGTTTTTGATAGTTTGGGCCCTATTGAATAATGAATGTTTTGAATTTTCTCCAAAAGTAAAGTAGTTGCAAACTCATCCTTTTAGAAACTTGTTTGGGCTGTTGAGAGGAGTAAAAAACCATCAAAAATTTCAATCCTGCATGATTCTACCAAGAAATGTGATTCTTCATTCAAAACGCTGGTTTTTGCTATTGGGCTCTATTGAATAATGAATGTTTTGAATTTTCTCCAAAAGTAAAGTAGTTGCAAACTCATCCTTTTAGAGACTTGTTTGGGCTCATGAGAGGAGTAGAAAAACATCAAAAATTTCAGTCCTGCACGATTCTACCAAGAAATGTGTGTTCATTCAAACCGCTGGTTTTTCATATTTTGGGCCCTATTGAATAATGAATGTTTTGAATTTTTTCCAAAAGTAAAGTAGTTGCAAACTCATCCTTTTAGAAACTTGTTTGGGCTGTTGAGAGGAGTAAAAAACCATCAAAAATTTCAATCCTGCATGATTCTACCAACAAATTTGATTCTTCATTCAAAACCTGATTTTTGCTATTGGGCTCTATTGAATAATGAATGTTTTGAATTTTCTCCAAAAGTAAAGTAGTTGCAAACTCATGCTTTTAGAGACTTGTTTGGGCTCATGAGAGGAGTAGAAAAACATCAAAAATTTCAGTCCTGCATGATTCTACCAAGAAATGTGTGTTCATTGAAACCGCTGGTTTTTGATAGTTTGGGCCCTATTGAATAATGAATGTTTTGAATTTTCTCCAAAAGTAAAGTAGTTGCAAACTCATCCTTTTAGAAACTTGTTTGGGCTGTTGAGAGGAGTAAAAAACCATCAAAAATTTCAATCCTGCATGATTTTACCAAGAAATGTGATTCTTCATTCAAAACCTGATTTTTGCTATTGGGCTCTATTGAATAATGAATGTTTTGAATTTTCTCCAAAAGTAAAGTAGTTGCAAACTCATGCTTTTAGAGACTTGTTTGAGCTCATGAGAGGAGTAGAAAAACATCAAAAATTTCAGTCCTGCATGATTCTACCAAGAAATGTGTGTTCATTCAAACCGCTGGTTTTTGATAGTTTGGGCCCTATTGAATAATGAATGTTTTGAATTTTCTCCAAAAGTAAAGTAGTTGCAAACTCATCCTTTTAGAAACTTGTTTGGGCTGTTGAGAGGAGTAAAAAACCATCAAAAATTTCAATCCTGCATGATTCTACCAAGAAATGTGATTCTTCATTCAAAACGCTGGTTTTTGCTATTGGGCTCTATTGAATAATGAATGTTTTGAATTTTCTCCAAAAGTAAAGTAGTTGCAAACTCATCCTTTTAGAGACTTGTTTGGGCTCATGAGAGGAGTAGAAAAACATCAAAAATTTCAGTCCTGCACGATTCTACCAAGAAATGTGTGTTCATTCAAACCGCTGGTTTTTCATATTTTGGGCCCTATTGAATAATGAATGTTTTGAATTTTCTCCAAAAGTAAAGTAGTTGCAAACTCATCCTTTTAGAAACTTGTTTGGGCTGTTGAGAGGAGTAAAAAACCATCAAAAATTTCAATCCTGCATGATTTTACCAAGAAATGTGATTTTTCATTCAAAACCTGATTTTTGCTATTGGGCTCTATTGAATAATGAATGTTTTGAATTTTCTCCAAAAGTAAAGTAGTTGCAAACTCATGCTTTTAGAGACTTGTTTGGGCTCATGAGAGGAGTAGAAAAACATCAAAAATTTCAGTCCTGCATGATTCTACCAAGAAATGTGTGTTCATTGAAACCGCTGGTTTTTGATAGTTTGGGCCCTATTGAATAATGAATGTTTTGAATTTTCTCCAAAAGTAAAGTAGTTGCAAACTCATCCTTTTAGAAACTTGTTTGGGCTGTTGAGAGGAGTAAAAAACCATCAAAAATTTCAATCCTGCATGATTTTACCAAGAAATGTGATTCTTCATTCAAAACCTGATTTTTGCTATTGGGCTCTATTGAATAATGAATGTTTTGAATTTTCTCCAAAAGTAAAGTAGTTGCAAACTCATGCTTTTAGAGACTTGTTTGGGCTCATGAGAGGAGTAGAAAAACATCAAAAATTTCAGTCCTGCATGATTCTACCAAGAAATGTGTGTTCATTGAAACCGCTGGTTTTTGATAGTTTGGGCCCTATTGAATAATGAATGTTTTGAATTTTCTCCAAAAGTAAAGTAGTTGCAAACTCATGCTTTTAGAGACTTGTTTGGGCTCATGAGAGGAGTAGAAAAACATCAAAAATTTCAGTCCTGCATGATTCTACCAAGAAATGTGTGTTCATTCAAACCGCTGGTTTTTGATATTTTGGGCCCTATTGAATAATGAATGTTTTGAATTTTCTCCAAAAGTAAAGTAGTTGCAAACTCATCCTTTTAGAAACTTGTTTGGGCTGTTGAGAGGAGTAAAAAAAACCATCAATAATTTCAATCCTGCATGATTTTACCAAGAAATGTGATTCTTCATTCAAAACCTGATTTTTGCTATTGGGCTCTATTGAATAATGAATGTTTTGAATTTTCTCCAAAAGTAAAGTAGTTGCAAACTCATGCTTTTAGAGACTTGTTTGGGCTCATGAGAGGAGTAGAAAAACATCAAAAATTTCAGTCCTGCATGATTCTACCAAGAAATGTGTGTTCATTGAAACCGCTGGTTTTTGATAGTTTGGGCCCTATTGAATAATGAATGTTTTGAATTTTCTCCAAAAGTAAAGTAGTTGCAAACTCATCCTTTTAGAAACTTGTTTGGGCTGTTGAGAGGAGTAAAAAACCATCAAAAATTTCAATCCTGCATGATTCTACCAAGAAATGTGATTCTTCATTCAAAACCTGATTTTTGCTATTGGGCTCTATTGAATAATGAATGTTTTAAATTTTCTCCAAAAGTAAAGTAGTTGCAAACTCATGCTTTTAGAGACTTGTTTGGGCTCATGAGAGGAGTAGAAAAACATCAAAAATTTCAGTCCTGCATGATTTTACCAAGAAATGTGTGTTCATTGAAACCGCTGGTTTTTGATAGTTTGGGCCCTATTGAATAATGAATGTTTTGAATTTTCTCCAAAAGTAAAGTAGTTGCAAACTCATCCTTTTAGAAACTTGTTTGGGCTGTTGAGAGGAGTAAAAAACCATCAAAAATTTCAATCCTGCATGATTCTACCAAGAAATGTGATTCTTCATTCAAAACGCTGGTTTTTGCTATTGGGCTCTTTTGAGTAATGAATGTTTTGAATTTTCTCCAAAAGTAAAGTAGTTGCAAACTCATGCTTTTAGAGACTTGTTTGGGCTCATGAGAGGAGTAGAAAAACATCAAAAATTTCAGTCCTGCACGATTCTACCAAGAAATGTGTGTTCATTCAAACCGCTGGTTTTTGATATTTTGGGCCCTATTGAATAATGAATGTTTTGACTTTTCTCCAAAAGTAAAGTAGTTGCAAACTCATCCTTTTAGAAACTTGTTTGGGCTGTTGAGAGGAGTAAAAAACCATCAAAAATTTCAATCCTGCATGATTCTACCAAGAAATGTGATTCTTCATTCAAAACCTGATTTTTGCTATTGGGCTCTATTGAATAATGAATGTTTTGAATTTTCTCCAAAAGTAAAGTAGTTGCAAACTCATGCTTTTAGAGACTTGTTTGGGCTCATGAGAGGAGTAGAAAAACATCAAAAATTTCAGTCCTGCATGATTCTACCAAGAAATGTGTGTTCATTGAAACCGCTGGTTTTTGATAGTTTGGGCCCTATTGAATAATGAATGTTTTGAATTTTCTCCAAAAGTAAAGTAGTTGCAAACTCATCCTTTTAGAAACTTGTTTGGGCTGTTGAGAGGAGTAAAAAACCATCAAAAATTTCAATCCTGCATGATTCTACCAAGAAATGTGATTCTTCATTCAAAACCTGATTTTTGCTATTGGGCTCTATTGAATAATGAATGTTTTGAATTTTCTCCAAAAGTAAAGTAGTTGCAAACTCATGCTTTTAGAGACTTGTTTGGGCTCATGAGAGGAGTAGAAAAACATCAAAAATTTCAGTCCTGCATGATTCTACCAAGAAATGTGTGTTCATTGAAACCGCTGGTTTTTGATAGTTTGGGCCCTATTGAATAATGAATGTTTTGAATTTTCTCCAAAAGTAAAGTAGTTGCAAACTCATCCTTTTAGAAACTTGTTTGGGCTGTTGAGAGGAGTAAAAAACCATCAAAAATTTCAATCCTGCATGATTTTACCAAGAAATGTGATTCTTCATTCAAAACCTGATTTTTGCTATTGGGCTCTATTGAATAATGAATGTTTTGAATTTTCTCCAAAAGTAAAGTAGTTGCAAACTCATGCTTTTAGAGACTTGTTTGAGCTCATGAGAGGAGTAGAAAAACATCAAAAATTTCAGTCCTGCATGATTCTACCAAGAAATGTGTGTTCATTCAAACCGCTGGTTTTTGATAGTTTGGGCCCTATTGAATAATGAATGTTTTGAATTTTCTCCAAAAGTAAAGTAGTTGCAAACTCATCCTTTTAGAAACTTGTTTGGGCTGTTGAGAGGAGTAAAAAACCATCAAAAATTTCAATCCTGCATGATTCTACCAAGAAATGTGATTCTTCATTCAAAACGCTGGTTTTTGCTATTGGGCTCTATTGAATAATGAATGTTTTGAATTTTCTCCAAAAGTAAAGTAGTTGCAAACTCATCCTTTTAGAGACTTGTTTGGGCTCATGAGAGGAGTAGAAAAACATCAAAAATTTCAGTCCTGCACGATTCTACCAAGAAATGTGTGTTCATTCAAACCGCTGGTTTTTCATATTTTGGGCCCTATTGAATAATGAATGTTTTGAATTTTCTCCAAAAGTAAAGTAGTTGCAAACTCATCCTTTTAGAAACTTGTTTGGGCTGTTGAGAGGAGTAAAAAACCATCAAAAATTTCAATCCTGCATGATTTTACCAAGAAATGTGATTTTTCATTCAAAACCTGATTTTTGCTATTGGGCTCTATTGAATAATGAATGTTTTGAATTTTCTCCAAAAGTAAAGTAGTTGCAAACTCATGCTTTTAGAGACTTGTTTGGGCTCATGAGAGGAGTAGAAAAACATCAAAAATTTCAGTCCTGCATGATTCTACCAAGAAATGTGTGTTCATTGAAACCGCTGGTTTTTGATAGTTTGGGCCCTATTGAATAATGAATGTTTTGAATTTTCTCCAAAAGTAAAGTAGTTGCAAACTCATCCTTTTAGAAACTTGTTTGGGCTGTTGAGAGGAGTAAAAAACCATCAAAAATTTCAATCCTGCATGATTTTACCAAGAAATGTGATTCTTCATTCAAAACCTGATTTTTGCTATTGGGCTCTATTGAATAATGAATGTTTTGAATTTTCTCCAAAAGTAAAGTAGTTGCAAACTCATGCTTTTAGAGACTTGTTTGGGCTCATGAGAGGAGTAGAAAAACATCAAAAATTTCAGTCCTGCATGATTCTACCAAGAAATGTGTGTTCATTGAAACCGCTGGTTTTTGATAGTTTGGGCCCTATTGAATAATGAATGTTTTGAATTTTCTCCAAAAGTAAAGTAGTTGCAAACTCATGCTTTTAGAGACTTGTTTGGGCTCATGAGAGGAGTAGAAAAACATCAAAAATTTCAGTCCTGCATGATTCTACCAAGAAATGTGTGTTCATTCAAACCGCTGGTTTTTGATATTTTGGGCCCTATTGAATAATGAATGTTTTGAATTTTCTCCAAAAGTAAAGTAGTTGCAAACTCATCCTTTTAGAAACTTGTTTGGGCTGTTGAGAGGAGTAAAAAAAACCATCAATAATTTCAATCCTGCATGATTTTACCAAGAAATGTGATTCTTCATTCAAAACCTGATTTTTGCTATTGGGCTCTATTGAATAATGAATGTTTTGAATTTTCTCCAAAAGTAAAGTAGTTGCAAACTCATGCTTTTAGAGACTTGTTTGGGCTCATGAGAGGAGTAGAAAAACATCAAAAATTTCAGTCCTGCATGATTCTACCAAGAAATGTGTGTTCATTGAAACCGCTGGTTTTTGATAGTTTGGGCCCTATTGAATAATGAATGTTTTGAATTTTCTCCAAAAGTAAAGTAGTTGCAAACTCATCCTTTTAGAAACTTGTTTGGGCTGTTGAGAGGAGTAAAAAACCATCAAAAATTTCAATCCTGCATGATTCTACCAAGAAATGTGATTCTTCATTCAAAACCTGATTTTTGCTATTGGGCTCTATTGAATAATGAATGTTTTAAATTTTCTCCAAAAGTAAAGTAGTTGCAAACTCATGCTTTTAGAGACTTGTTTGGGCTCATGAGAGGAGTAGAAAAACATCAAAAATTTCAGTCCTGCATGATTTTACCAAGAAATGTGTGTTCATTGAAACCGCTGGTTTTTGATAGTTTGGGCCCTATTGAATAATGAATGTTTTGAATTTTCTCCAAAAGTAAAGTAGTTGCAAACTCATCCTTTTAGAAACTTGTTTGGGCTGTTGAGAGGAGTAAAAAACCATCAAAAATTTCAATCCTGCATGATTCTACCAAGAAATGTGATTCTTCATTCAAAACGCTGGTTTTTGCTATTGGGCTCTTTTGAGTAATGAATGTTTTGAATTTTCTCCAAAAGTAAAGTAGTTGCAAACTCATGCTTTTAGAGACTTGTTTGGGCTCATGAGAGGAGTAGAAAAACATCAAAAATTTCAGTCCTGCACGATTCTACCAAGAAATGTGTGTTCATTCAAACCGCTGGTTTTTGATATTTTGGGCCCTATTGAATAATGAATGTTTTGACTTTTCTCCAAAAGTAAAGTAGTTGCAAACTCATCCTTTTAGAAACTTGTTTGGGCTGTTGAGAGGAGTAAAAAACCATCAAAAATTTCAATCCTGCATGATTCTACCAAGAAATGTGATTCTTCATTCAAAACCTGATTTTTGCTATTGGGCTCTATTGAATAATGAATGTTTTGAATTTTCTCCAAAAGTAAAGTAGTTGCAAACTCATGCTTTTAGAGACTTGTTTGGGCTCATGAGAGGAGTAGAAAAACATCAAAAATTTCAGTCCTGCATGATTCTACCAAGAAATGTGTGTTCATTGAAACCGCTGGTTTTTGATAGTTTGGGCCCTATTGAATAATGAATGTTTTGAATTTTCTCCAAAAGTAAAGTAGTTGCAAACTCATCCTTTTAGAAACTTGTTTGGGCTGTTGAGAGGAGTAAAAAACCATCAAAAATTTCAATCCTGCATGATTCTACCAAGAAATGTGATTCTTCATTCAAAACCTGATTTTTGCTATTGGGCTCTATTGAATAATGAATGTTTTGAATTTTCTCCAAAAGTAAAGTAGTTGCAAACTCATGCTTTTAGAGACTTGTTTGGGCTCATGAGAGGAGTAGAAAAACATCAAAAATTTCAGTCCTGCATGATTTTACCAAGAAATGTGTGTTCATTGAAACCGCTGGTTTTTGATAGTTTGGGCCCTATTGAATAATGAATGTTTTGAATTTTCTCCAAAAGTAAAGTAGTTGCAAACTCATCCTTTTAGAAACTTGTTTGGGCTGTTGAGAGGAGTAAAAAACCATCAAAAATTTCAATCCTGCATGATTCTACCAAGAAATGTGATTCTTCATTCAAAACCTGATTTTTGCTATTGGGCTCTATTGAATAATGAATGTTTTGAATTTTCTCCAAAAGTAAAGTAGTTGCAAACTCATGCTTTTAGAGACTTGTTTGGGCTCATGAGAGGAGTAGAAAAACATCAAAAATTTCAGTCCTGCATGATTTTACCAAGAAATGTGTGTTCATTGAAACCGCTGGTTTTTGATAGTTTGGGCCCTATTGAATAATGAATGTTTTGAATTTTCTCCAAAAGTAAAGTAGTTGCAAACTCATCCTTTTAGAAACTTGTTTGGGCTGTTGAGAGGAGTAAAAAACCATCAAAAATTTCAATCCTCCATGATTCTACCAAGAAATGTGATTCTTCATTCAAAACGCTGGTTTTTGCTATTGGGCTCTTTTGAGTAATGAATGTTTTGAATTTTCTCCAAAAGTAAAGTAGTTGCAAACTCATGCTTTTAGAGACTTGTTTGGGCTCATGAGAGGAGTAGAAAAACATCAAAAATTTCAGTCCTGCATGATTCTACCAAGAAATGTGTGTTCATTGAAACCGCTGGTTTTTGATAGTTTGGGCCGTATTGAATAATGAATGTTTTGAATTTTCTCCAAAAGTAAAGTAGTTACAAACTCATCGTTTTAGAAACTTGTTTGGGCTGTTGAGAGGAGTAAAAAACCATCAAAAATTTCAATCCTGCATGATTCTACAAAGAAATGTGATTCTTCATTCAAAACCTGATTTTTGCTATTGGGCTCTATTGAATAATGAATGTTTTGAATTTTCTCCAAAAGTAAAGTAGTTGCAAACTCATGCTTTTAGAGACTTGTTTGGGCTCATGAGAGGAGTAGAAAAACATCAAAAATTTCAGTCCGGCATGATTCTACCAAGAAATGTGTGTTCATTGAAACCGCTGGTTTTTGATAGTTTGGGCCCTATTGAATAATGAATGTTTTGAATTTTCTCCAAAAGTAAAGTAGTTGCAAACTCATCCTTTTAGAAACTTGTTTGGGCTGTTGAGAGGAGTAAAAAACCATCAAAAATTTCAATCCTGCATGATTCTACCAAGAAATGTGATTCTTCATTCAAAACGCTGGTTTTTGCTATTGGGCTCTTTTGAGTAATGAATGTTTTGAATTTTCTCCAAAAGTAAAGTAGTTGCAAACTCATGCTTTTAGAGACTTGTTTGGGCTCATGAGAGGAGTAGAAAAACATCAAAAATTTCAGTCCTGCATGATTCTACCAAGAAATGTGTGTTCATTCAAACCGCTGGTTTTTGATAGTTTGGGCCCTATTGAATAATGAATGTTTTGAATTTTCTCCAAAAGTAAAGTAGTTACAAACTCATCCTTTTAGAAACTTGTTTGGGCTGTTGAGAGGAGTAAAAAACCATCAAAAATTTCAATCCTGCATGATTCTACCAAGAAATGTGATTCTTCATTCAAAACGCTGGTTTTTGCTATTGGGCTCTATTGAATAATGAATGTTTTGAATTTTCTCCAAAAGTAAAGTAGTTGCAAACTCATCCTTTTAGAGACTTGTTTGGGCTCATGAGAGGAGTAGAAAAACATCAAAAATTTCAGTCCTGCACGATTCTACCAAGAAATGTGTGTTCATTCAAACCGCTGGTTTTTGATATTTTGGGCCCTATTGAATAATGAATGTTTTGAATTTTCTCCAAAAGTAAAGTAGTTGCAAACTCATCCTTTTAGAAACTTGTTTGGGCTGTTGAGAGGAGTAAAAAACCATCAAAAATTTCAATCCTGCATGATTCTACCAAGAAATGTGATTCTTCATTCAAAACCTGATTTTTGCTATTGGGCTCTATTGAATAATGAATGTTTTGAATTTTCTCCAAAAGTAAAGTAGTTGCAAACTCATGCTTTTAGAGACTTGTTTGGGCTCATGAGAGGAGTAGAAAAACATCAAAAATTTCAGTCCTGCATGATTCTACCAAGAAATGTGTGTTCATTGAAACCGCTGGTTTTTGATAGTTTGGGCCCTATTGAATAATGAATGTTTTGAATTTTCTCCAAAAGTAAAGTAGTTGCAAACTCATCCTTTTAGAAACTTGTTTGGGCTGTTGAGAGGAGTAAAAAACCATCAAAAATTTCAATCCTGCATGATTTTACCAAGAAATGTGATTCTTCATTCAAAACCTGATTTTTGCTATTGGGCTCTATTGAATAATGAATGTTTTGAATTTTCTCCAAAAGTAAAGTAGTTGCAAACTCATGCTTTTAGAGACTTGTTTGGGCTCATGAGAGGAGTAGAAAAACATCAAAAATTTCAGTCCTGCATGATTCTACCAAGAAATGTGTGTTCATTGAAACCGCTGGTTTTTGATAGTTTGGGCCCTATTGAATAATGAATGTTTTGAATTTTCTCCAAAAGTAAAGTAGTTACAAACTCATCCTTTTAGAAACTTGTTTGGGCTGTTGAGAGGAGTAAAAAACCATCAAAAATTTCAATCCTGCATGATTCTACAAAGAAATGTGATTCTTCATTCAAAACCTGATTTTTGCTATTGGGCTCTATTGAATAATGAATGTTTTGAATTTTCTCCAAAAGTAAAGTAGTTGCAAACTCATGCTTTTAGAGACTTGTTTGGGCTCATGAGAGGAGTAGAAAAACATCAAAAATTTCAGTCCTGCATGATTCTACCAAGAAATGTGTGTTCATTGAAACCGCTGGTTTTTGATAGTTTGGGCCGTATTGAATAATGAATGTTTTGAATTTTCTCCAAAAGTAAAGTAGTTACAAACTCATCGTTTTAGAAACTTGTTTGGGCTGTTGAGAGGAGTAAAAAACCATCAAAAATTTCAATCCTGCATGATTCTACAAAGAAATGTTATTCTTCATTCAAAACCTGATTTTTGCTATTGGGCTCTATTGAATAATGAATGTTTTGAATTTTCTCCAAAAGTAAAGTAGTTGCAAACTCATGCTTTTAGAGACTTGTTTGGGCTCATGAGAGGAGTAGAAAAACATCAAAAATTTCAGTCCGGCATGATTCTACCAAGAAATGTGTGTTCATTGAAACCGCTGGTTTTTGATAGTTTGGGCCCTATTGAATAATGAATGTTTTGAATTTTCTCCAAAAGTAAAGTAGTTGCAAACTCATCCTTTTAGAAACTTGTTTGGGCTGTTGAGAGGAGTAAAAAACCATCAAAAATTTCAATCCTGCATGATTCTACCAAGAAATGTGATTCTTCATTCAAAACGCTGGTTTTTGCTATTGGGCTCTTTTGAGTAATGAATGTTTTGAATTTTCTCCAAAAGTAAAGTAGTTGCAAACTCATGCTTTTAGAGACTTGTTTGGGCTCATGAGAGGAGTAGAAAAACATCAAAAATTTCAGTCCTGCATGATTCTACCAAGAAATGTGTGTTCATTCAAACCGCTGGTTTTTGATAGTTTGGGCCCTATTGAATAATGAATGTTTTGAATTTTCTCCAAAAGTAAAGTAGTTACAAACTCATCCTTTTAGAAACTTGTTTGGGCTGTTGAGAGGAGTAAAAAACCATCAAAAATTTCAATCCTGCATGATTCTACCAAGAAATGTGATTCTTCATTCAAAACGCTGGTTTTTGCTATTGGGCTCTATTGAATAATGAATGTTTTGAATTTTCTCCAAAAGTAAAGTAGTTGCAAACTCATCCTTTTAGAGACTTGTTTGGGCTCATGAGAGGAGTAGAAAAACATCAAAAATTTCAGTCCTGCACGATTCTACCAAGAAATGTGTGTTCATTCAAACCGCTGGTTTTTGATATTTTGGGCCCTATTGAATAATGAATGTTTTGAATTTTCTCCAAAAGTAAAGTAGTTGCAAACTCATCCTTTTAGAAACTTGTTTGGGCTGTTGAGAGGAGTAAAAAACCATCAAAAATTTCAATCCTGCATGATTCTACCAAGAAATGTGATTCTTCATTCAAAACCTGATTTTTGCTATTGGGCTCTATTGAATAATGAATGTTTTGAATTTTCTCCAAAAGTAAAGTAGTTGCAAACTCATGCTTTTAGAGACTTGTTTGGGCTCATGAGAGGAGTAGAAAAACATCAAAAATTTCAGTCCTGCATGATTCTACCAAGAAATGTGTGTTCATTGAAACCGCTGGTTTTTGATAGTTTGGGCCCTATTGAATAATGAATGTTTTGAATTTTCTCCAAAAGTAAAGTAGTTGCAAACTCATCCTTTTAGAAACTTGTTTGGGCTGTTGAGAGGAGTAAAAAACCATCAAAAATTTCAATCCTGCATGATTTTACCAAGAAATGTGATTCTTCATTCAAAACCTGATTTTTGCTATTGGGCTCTATTGAATAATGAATGTTTTGAATTTTCTCCAAAAGTAAAGTAGTTGCAAACTCATGCTTTTAGAGACTTGTTTGGGCTCATGAGAGGAGTAGAAAAACATCAAAAATTTCAGTCCTGCATGATTCTACCAAGAAATGTGTGTTCATTGAAACCGCTGGTTTTTGATAGTTTGGGCCCTATTGAATAATGAATGTTTTGAATTTTCTCCAAAAGTAAAGTAGTTACAAACTCATCCTTTTAGAAACTTGTTTGGGCTGTTGAGAGGAGTAAAAAACCATCAAAAATTTCAATCCTGCATGATTCTACAAAGAAATGTGATTCTTCATTCAAAACCTGATTTTTGCTATTGGGCTCTATTGAATAATGAATGTTTTGAATTTTCTCCAAAAGTAAAGTAGTTGCAAACTCATGCTTTTAGAGACTTGTTTGGGCTCATGAGAGGAGTAGAATAACATCAAAAATTTCAGTCCTGCATGATTCTACCAAGAAATGTGTGTTCATTGAAACCGCTGGTTTTTGATAGTTTGGGCCCTATTGAATAATGAATGTTTTGAATTTTCTCCAAAAGTAAAGTAGTTGCAAACTCATCCTTTTAGAAACTTGTTTGGGCTGTTGAGAGGAGTAAAAAACCATCAAAAATTTCAATCCTGCATGATTCTACCAAGAAATGTGATTCTTCATTCAAAACGCTGGTTTTTGCTATTGGGCTCTTTTGAGTAATGAATGTTTTGAATTTTCTCCAAAAGTAAAGTAGTTGCAAACTCATGCTTTTAGAGACTTGTTTGGGCTCATGAGAGGAGTAGAAAAACATCAAAAATTTCAGTCCTGCATGATTCTACCAAGAAATGTGTGTTCATTCAAACCGCTGGTTTTTGATAGTTTGGGCCCTATTGAATAATGAATGTTTTGAATTTTCTCCAAAAGTAAAGTAGTTGCAAACTCATCCTTTTAGAAACTTGTTTGGGCTGTTGAGAGGAGTAAAAAACCATCAAAAATTTCAATCCTGCATGATTCTACCAAGAAATGTGATTCTTCATTCAAAACGCTGGTTTTTGCTATTGGGCTCTATTGAATAATGAATGTTTTGAATTTTCTCCAAAAGTAAAGTAGTTGCAAACTCATCCTTTTAGAGACTTGTTTGGGCTCATGAGAGGAGTAGAAAAACATCAAAAATTTCAGTCCTGCACGATTCTACCAAGAAATGTGTGTTCATTCAAACCGCTGGTTTTTCATATTTTGGGCCCTATTGAATAATGAATGTTTTGAATTTTCTCCAAAAGTAAAGTAGTTGCAAACTCATCCTTTTAGAAACTTGTTTGGGCTGTTGAGAGGAGTAAAAAACCATCAAAAATTTCAATCCTGCATGATTCTACCAAGAAATTTGATTCTTCATTCAAAACCTGATTTTTGCTATTGGGCTCTATTGAATAATGAATGTTTTGAATTTTCTCCAAAAGTAAAGTAGTTGCAAACTCATGCTTTTAGAGACTTGTTTGGGCTCATGAGAGGAGTAGAAAAACATCAAAAATTTCAGTCCTGCATGATTCTACCAAGAAATGTGTGTTCATTGAAACCGCTGGTTTTTGATAGTTTGGGCCCTATTGAATAATGAATGTTTTGAATTTTCTCCAAAAGTAAAGTAGTTGCAAACTCATCCTTTTAGAAACTTGTTTGGGCTGTTGAGAGGAGTAAAAAACCATCAAAAATTTCAATCCTGCATGATTTTACCAAGAAATGTGATTCTTCATTCAAAACCTGATTTTTGCTATTGGGCTCTATTGAATAATGAATGTTTTGAATTTTCTCCAAAAGTAAAGTAGTTGCAAACTCATGCTTTTAGAGACTTGTTTGAGCTCATGAGAGGAGTAGAAAAACATCAAAAATTTCAGTCCTGCATGATTCTACCAAGAAATGTGTGTTCATTGAAACCGCTGGTTTTTGATAGTTTGGGCCCTATTGAATAATGAATGTTTTGAATTTTCTCCAAAAGTAAAGTAGTTGCAAACTCATCCTTTTAGAAACTTGTTTGGGCTGTTGAGAGGAGTAAAAAACCATCAAAAATTTCAATCCTGCATGATTTTTCCAAGAAATGTGATTCTTCATTCAAAACCTGATTTTTGCTATTGGGCTCTATTGAATAATGAATGTTTTGAATTTTCTCCAAAAGTAAAGTAGTTGCAAACTCATGCTTTTAGAGACTTGTTTGGGCTCATGAGAGGAGTAGAAAAACATCAAAAATTTCAGTCCTGCATGATTCTACCAAGAAATGTGTGTTCATTGAAACCGCTGGTTTTTGATAGTTTGGGCCCTATTGAATAATGAATGTTTTGAATTTTCTCCAAAAGTAAAGTAGTTGCAAACTCATGCTTTTAGAGACTTGTTTGGGCTCATGAGAGGAGTAGAAAAACATCAAAAATTTCAGTCCTGCATGATTCTACCAAGAAATGTGTGTTCATTGAAACCGCTGGTTTTTGATAGTTTGGGCCCTATTGAATAATGAATGTTTTGAATTTTCTCCAAAAGTAAAGTAGTTGCAAACTCATCCTTTTAGAAACTTGTTTGGGCTGTTGAGAGGAGTAAAAAACCATCAAAAATTTCAATCCTGCATGATTCTACCAAGAAATGTGATTCTTCATTCAAAACGCTGGTTTTTGCTATTGGGCTCTTTTGAGTAATGAATGTTTTGAATTTTCTCCAAAAGTAAAGTAGTTGCAAACTCATGCTTTTAGAGACTTGTTTGGGCTCATGAGAGGAGTAGAAAAACATCAAAAATTTCAGTCCTGCATGATTCTACCAAGAAATGTGTGTTCATTCAAACCGCTGGTTTTTGATAGTTTGGGCCCTATTGAATAATGAATGTTTTGAATTTTCTCCAAAAGTAAAGTAGTTGCAAACTCATCCTTTTAGAAACTTGTTTGGGCTGTTGAGAGGAGTAAAAAACCATCAAAAATTTCAATCCTGCATGATTCTACCAAGAAATGTGATTCTTCATTCAAAACCTGATTTTTGCTATTGGGCTCTATTGAATAATGAATGTTTTGAATTTTCTCCAAAAGTAAAGTAGTTGCAAACTCATGCTTTTAGAGACTTGTTTGGGCTCATGAGAGGAGTAGAAAAACATCAAAAATTTCAGTCCTGCATGATTTTACCAAGAAATGTGTGTTCATTGAAACCGCTGGTTTTTGATAGTTTGGGCCCTATTGAATAATGAATGTTTTGAATTTTCTCCAAAAGTAAAGTAGTTGCAAACTCATCCTTTTAGAAACTTGTTTGGGCTGTTGAGAGGAGTAAAAAACCATCAAAAATTTCAATCCTGCATGATTCTACCAAGAAATGTGATTCTTCATTCAAAACGCTGGTTTTTGCTATTGGGCTCTTTTGAGTAATGAATGTTTTGAATTTTCTCCAAAAGTAAAGTAGTTGCAAACTCATGCTTTTAGAGACTTGTTTGGGCTCATGAGAGGAGTAGAAAAACATCAAAAATTTCAGTCCTGCACGATTCTACCAAGAAATGTGTGTTCATTCAAACCGCTGGTTTTTGATATTTTGGGCCCTATTGAATAATGAATGTTTTGAATTTTCTCCAAAAGTAAAGTAGTTGCAAACTCATCCTTTTAGAAACTTGTTTGGGCTGTTGAGAGGAGTAAAAAACCATCAAAAATTTCAATCCTGCATGATTCTACCAAGAAATGTGATTCTTCATTCAAAACCTGATTTTTGCTATTGGGCTCTATTGAATAATGAATGTTTTGAATTTTCTCCAAAAGTAAAGTAGTTGCAAACTCATGCTTTTAGAGACTTGTTTGGGCTCATGAGAGGAGTAGAAAAACATCAAAAATTTCAGTCCTGCATGATTCTACCAAGAAATGTGTGTTCATTTAAACCGCTGGTTTTTGATAGTTTGGGCCCTATTGAATAATGAATGTTTTGAATTTTCTCCAAAAGTAAAGTAGTTGCAAACTCATCCTTTTAGAAACTTGTTTGGGCTGTTGAGAGGAGTAAAAAACCATCAAAAATTTCAATCCTGCATGATTCTACCAAGAAATGTGATTCTTCATTCAAAACCTGATTTTTGCTATTGGGCTCTATTGAATAATGAATGTTTTGAATTTTCTCCAAAAGTAAAGTAGTTGCAAACTCATGCTTTTAGAGACTTGTTTGGGCTCATGAGAGGAGTAGAAAAACATCAAAAATTTCAGTCCTGCATGATTTTACCAAGAAATGTGTGTTCATTGAAACCGCTGGTTTTTGATAGTTTGGGCCCTATTGAATAATGAATGTTTTGAATTTTCTCCAAAAGTAAAGTAGTTACAAACTCATCCTTTTAGAAACTTGTTTGGGCTGTTGAGAGGAGTAAAAAACCATCAAAAATTTCAATCCTGCATGATTCTACCAAGAAATGTGATTCTTCATTCAAAACGCTGGTTTTTGCTATTGGGCTCTATTGAATAATGAATGTTTTGAATTTTCTCCAAAAGTAAAGTAGTTGCAAACTCATCCTTTTAGAGACTTGTTTGGGCTCATGAGAGGAGTAGAAAAACATCAAAAATTTCAGTCCTGCACGATTCTACCAAGAAATGTGTGTTCATTCAAACCGCTGGTTTTTGATATTTTGGGCCCTATTGAATAATGAATGTTTTGAATTTTCTCCAAAAGTAAAGTAGTTGCAAACTCATCCTTTTAGAAACTTGTTTGGGCTGTTGAGAGGAGTAAAAAACCATCAAAAATTTCAATCCTGCATGATTCTACCAAGAAATGTGATTCTTCATTCAAAACCTGATTTTTGCTATTGGGCTCTATTGAATAATGAATGTTTTGAATTTTCTCCAAAAGTAAAGTAGTTGCAAACTCATGCTTTTAGAGACTTGTTTGGGCTCATGAGAGGAGTAGAAAAACATCAAAAATTTCAGTCCTGCATGATTCTACCAAGAAATGTGTGTTCATTGAAACCGCTGGTTTTTGATAGTTTGGGCCCTATTGAATAATGAATGTTTTGAATTTTCTCCAAAAGTAAAGTAGTTGCAAACTCATCCTTTTAGAAACTTGTTTGGGCTGTTGAGAGGAGTAAAAAACCATCAAAAATTTCAATCCTGCATGATTTTACCAAGAAATGTGATTCTTCATTCAAAACCTGATTTTTGCTATTGGGCTCTATTGAATAATGAATGTTTTGAATTTTCTCCAAAAGTAAAGTAGTTGCAAACTCATGCTTTTAGAGACTTGTTTGGGCTCATGAGAGGAGTAGAAAAACATCAAAAATTTCAGTCCTGCATGATTCTACCAAGAAATGTGTGTTCATTGAAACCGCTGGTTTTTGATAGTTTGGGCCCTATTGAATAATGAATGTTTTGAATTTTCTCCAAAAGTAAAGTAGTTACAAACTCATCCTTTTAGAAACTTGTTTGGGCTGTTGAGAGGAGTAAAAAACCATCAAAAATTTCAATCCTGCATGATTCTACAAAGAAATGTGATTCTTCATTCAAAACCTGATTTTTGCTATTGGGCTCTATTGAATAATGAATGTTTTGAATTTTCTCCAAAAGTAAAGTAGTTGCAAACTCATGCTTTTAGAGACTTGTTTGGGCTCATGAGAGGAGTAGAATAACATCAAAAATTTCAGTCCTGCATGATTCTACCAAGAAATGTGTGTTCATTGAAACCGCTGGTTTTTGATAGTTTGGGCCCTATTGAATAATGAATGTTTTGAATTTTCTCCAAAAGTAAAGTAGTTGCAAACTCATCCTTTTAGAAACTTGTTTGGGCTGTTGAGAGGAGTAAAAAACCATCAAAAATTTCAATCCTGCATGATTCTACCAAGAAATGTGATTCTTCATTCAAAACGCTGGTTTTTGCTATTGGGCTCTTTTGAGTAATGAATGTTTTGAATTTTCTCCAAAAGTAAAGTAGTTGCAAACTCATGCTTTTAGAGACTTGTTTGGGCTCATGAGAGGAGTAGAAAAACATCAAAAATTTCAGTCCTGCATGATTCTACCAAGAAATGTGTGTTCATTGAAACCGCTGGTTTTTGATAGTTTGGGCCCTATTGAATAATGAATGTTTTGAATTTTCTCCAAAAGTAAAGTAGTTGCAAACTCATCCTTTTAGAAACTTGTTTGGGCTGTTGAGAGGAGTAAAAAACCATCAAAAATTTAAATCCTGCATGATTTTACCAAGAAATGTGATTCTTCATTCAAAACCTGATTTTTGCTATTGGGCTCTATTGAATAATGAATGTTTTGAATTTTCTCCAAAAGTAAAGTAGTTGCAAACTCATGCTTTTAGAGACTTGTTTGGGCTCATGAGAGGAGTAGAAAAACATCAAAAATTTCAGTCCTGCATGATTCTACCAAGAAATGTGTGTTCATTGAAACCGCTGGTTTTTGATAGTTTGGGCCCTATTGAATAATGAATGTTTTGAATTTTCTCCAAAAGTAAAGTAGTTACAAACTCATCCTTTTAGAAACTTGTTTGGGCTGTTGAGAGGAGTAAAAAACCATCAAAAATTTCAATCCTGCATGATTCTACAAAGAAATGTGATTCTTCATTCAAAACCTGATTTTTGCTATTGGGCTCTATTGAATAATGAATGTTTTGAATTTTCTCCAAAAGTAAAGTAGTTGCAAACTCATGCTTTTAGAGACTTGTTTGGGCTCATGAGAGGAGTAGAATAACATCAAAAATTTCAGTCCTGCATGATTCTACCAAGAAATGTGTGTTCATTGAAACCGCTGGTTTTTGATAGTTTGGGCCCTATTGAATAATGAATGTTTTGAATTTTCTCCAAAAGTAAAGTAGTTGCAAACTCATCCTTTTAGAAACTTGTTTGGGCTGTTGAGAGGAGTAAAAAACCATCAAAAATTTCAATCCTGCATGATTCTACCAAGAAATGTGATTCTTCATTCAAAACGCTGGTTTTTGCTATTGGGCTCTTTTGAGTAATGAATGTTTTGAATTTTCTCCAAAAGTAAAGTAGTTGCAAACTCATGCTTTTAGAGACTTGTTTGGGCTCATGAGAGGAGTAGAAAAACATCAAAAATTTCAGTCCTGCATGATTCTACCAAGAAATGTGTGTTCATTCAAACCGCTGGTTTTTGATAGTTTGGGCCCTATTGAATAATGAATGTTTTGAATTTTCTCCAAAAGTAAAGTAGTTGCAAACTCATCCTTTTAGAAACTTGTTTGGGCTGTTGAGAGGAGTAAAAAACCATCAAAAATTTCAATCCTGCATGATTCTACCAAGAAATGTGATTCTTCATTCAAAACGCTGGTTTTTGCTATTGGGCTCTATTGAATAATGAATGTTTTGAATTTTCTCCAAAAGTAAAGTAGTTGCAAACTCATCCTTTTAGAGACTTGTTTGGGCTCATGAGAGGAGTAGAAAAACATCAAAAATTTCAGTCCTGCACGATTCTACCAAGAAATGTGTGTTCATTCAAACCGCTGGTTTTTCATATTTTGGGCCCTATTGAATAATGAATGTTTTGAATTTTCTCCAAAAGTAAAGTAGTTGCAAACTCATCCTTTTAGAAACTTGTTTGGGCTGTTGAGAGGAGTAAAAAACCATCAAAAATTTCAATCCTGCATGATTCTACCAAGAAATTTGATTCTTCAATCAAAACCTGATTTTTGCTATTGGGCTCTATTGAATAATGAATGTTTTGAATTTTCTCCAAAAGTAAAGTAGTTGCAAACTCATGCTTTTAGAGACTTGTTTGGGCTCATGAGAGGAGTAGAAAAACATCAAAAATTTCAGTCCTGCATGATTCTACCAAGAAATGTGTGTTCATTGAAACCGCTGGTTTTTGATAGTTTGGGCCCTATTGAATAATGAATGTTTTGAATTTTCTCCAAAAGTAAAGTAGTTGCAAACTCATCCTTTTAGAAACTTGTTTGGGCTGTTGAGAGGAGTAAAAAACCATCAAAAATTTAAATCCTGCATGATTTTACCAAGAAATGTGATTCTTCATTCAAAACCTGATTTTTGCTATTGGGCTCTATTGAATAATGAATGTTTTGAATTTTCTCCAAAAGTAAAGTAGTTGCAAACTCATGCTTTTAGAGACTTGTTTGAGCTCATGAGAGGAGTAGAAAAACATCAAAAATTTCAGTCCTGCATGATTCTACCAAGAAATGTGTGTTCATTGAAACCGCTGGTTTTTGATAGTTTGGGCCCTATTGAATAATGAATGTTTTGAATTTTCTCCAAAAGTAAAGTAGTTGCAAACTCATCCTTTTAGAAACTTGTTTGGGCTGTTGAGAGGAGTAAAAAACCATCAAAAATTTAAATCCTGCATGATTTTACCAAGAAATGTGATTCTTCATTCAAAACCTGATTTTTGCTATTGGGCTCTATTGAATAATGAATGTTTTGAATTTTCTCCAAAAGTAAAGTAGTTGCAAACTCATGCTTTTAGAGACTTGTTTGGGCTCATGAGAGGAGTAGAAAAACATCAAAAATTTCAGTCCTGCATGATTCTACCAAGAAATGTGTGTTCATTGAAACCGCTGGTTTTTGATAGTTTGGGCCCTATTGAATAATGAATGTTTTGAATTTTCTCCAAAAGTAAAGTAGTTGCAAACTCATGCTTTTAGAGACTTGTTTGGGCTCATGAGAGGAGTAGAAAAACATCAAAAATTTCAGTCCTGCATGATTCTACCAAGAAATGTGTGTTCATTGAAACCGCTGGTTTTTGATAGTTTGGGCCCTATTGAATAATGAATGTTTTGAATTTTCTCCAAAAGTAAAGTAGTTGCAAACTCATCCTTTTAGAAACTTGTTTGGGCTGTTGAGAGGAGTAAAAAACCATCAAAAATTTCAATCCTGCATGATTCTACCAAGAAATGTGATTCTTCATTCAAAACGCTGGTTTTTGCTATTGGGCTCTTTTGAGTAATGAATGTTTTGAATTTTCTCCAAAAGTAAAGTAGTTGCAAACTCATGCTTTTAGAGACTTGTTTGGGCTCATGAGAGGAGTAGAAAAACATCAAAAATTTCAGTCCTGCATGATTCTACCAAGAAATGTGTGTTCATTGAAACCGCTGGTTTTTGATAGTTTGGGCCCTATTGAATAATGAATGTTTTGAATTTTCTCCAAAAGTAAAGTAGTTGCAAACTCATCCTTTTAGAAACTTGTTTGGGCTGTTGAGAGGAGTAAAAAACCATCAAAAATTTCAATCCTGCATGATTCTACCAAGAAATGTGATTCTTCATTCAAAACGCTGGTTTTTGCTATTGGGCTCTTTTGAGTAACGAATGTTTTGAATTTTCTCCAAAAGTAAAGTAGTTGCAAACTCATGCTTTTAGAGACTTGTTTGGGCTCATGAGAGGAGTAGAAAAACATCAAAAATTTCAGTCCTGCATGATTCTACCAAGAAATGTGTGTTCATTCAAACCGCTGGTTTTTGATAGTTTGGGCCCTATTGAATAATGAATGTTTTGAATTTTCTCCAAAAGTAAAGTAGTTGCAAACTCATCCTTTTAGAAACTTGTTTGGGCTGTTGAGAGGAGTAAAAAACCATCAAAAATTTCAATCCTGCATGATTCTACCAAGAAATGTGATTCTTCATTCAAAACCTGATTTTTGCTATTGGGCTCTATTGAATAATGAATGTTTTGAATTTTCTCCAAAAGTAAAGTAGTTGCAAACTCATGCTTTTAGAGACTTGTTTGGGCTCATGAGAGGAGTAGAAAAACATCAAAAATTTCAGTCCTGCATGATATTACCAAGAAATGTGTGTTCATTGAAACCGCTGGTTTTTGATAGTTTGGGCCCTATTGAATAATGAATGTTTTGAATTTTCTCCAAAAGTAAAGTAGTTGCAAACTCATCCTTTTAGAAACTTGTTTGGGCTGTTGAGAGGAGTAAAAAACCATCAAAAATTTCAATCCTGCATGATTTTACCAAGAAATGTGATTCTTCATTCAAAACCTGATTTTTGCTATTGGGCTCTATTGAATAATGAATGTTTTGAATTTTCTCCAAAAGTAAAGTAGTTGCAAACTCATGCTTTTAGAGACTTGTTTGAGCTCATGAGAGGAGTAGAAAAACATCAAAAATTTCAGTCCTGCATGATTCTACCAAGAAATGTGTGTTCATTGAAACCGCTGGTTTTTGATAGTTTGGGCCCTATTGAATAATGAATGTTTTGAATTTTCTCCAAAAGTAAAGTAGTTGCAAACTCATCCTTTTAGAAACTTGTTTGGGCTGTTGAGAGGAGTAAAAAACCATCAAAAATTTCAATCCTGCATGATTTTACCAAGAAATGTGATTCTTCATTCAAAACCTGATTTTTGCTATTGGGCTCTATTGAATAATGAATGTTTTGAATTTTCTCCAAAAGTAAAGTAGTTGCAAACTCATGCTTTTAGAGACTTGTTTGGGCTCATGAGAGGAGTAGAAAAACATCAAAAATTTCAGTCCTGCATGATTCTACCAAGAAATGTGTGTTCATTGAAACCGCTGGTTTTTGATAGTTTGGGCCCTATTGAATAATGAATGTTTTGAATTTTCTCCAAAAGTAAAGTAGTTGCAAACTCATGCTTTTAGAGACTTGTTTGGGCTCATGAGAGGAGTAGAAAAACATCAAAAATTTCAGTCCTGCATGATTCTACCAAGAAATGTGTGTTCATTGAAACCGCTGGTTTTTGATAGTTTGGGCCCTATTGAATAATGAATGTTTTGAATTTTCTCCAAAAGTAAAGTAGTTGCAAACTCATCCTTTTAGAAACTTGTTTGGGCTGTTGAGAGGAGTAAAAAACCATCAAAAATTTCAATCCTGCATGATTCTACCAAGAAATGTGATTCTTCATTCAAAACGCTGGTTTTTGCTATTGGGCTCTTTTGAGTAATGAATGTTTTGAATTTTCTCCAAAAGTAAAGTAGTTGCAAACTCATGCTTTTAGAGACTTGTTTGGGCTCATGAGAGGAGTAGAAAAACATCAAAAATTTCAGTCCTGCATGATTCTACCAAGAAATGTGTGTTCATTGAAACCGCTGGTTTTTGATAGTTTGGGCCCTATTGAATAATGAATGTTTTGAATTTTCTCCAAAAGTAAAGTAGTTGCAAACTCATCCTTTTAGAAACTTGTTTGGGCTGTTGAGAGGAGTAAAAAACCATCAAAAATTTCAATCCTGCATGATTCTACCAAGAAATGTGATTCTTCATTCAAAACGCTGGTTTTTGCTATTGGGCTCTTTTGAGTAATGAATGTTTTGAATTTTCTCCAAAAGTAAAGTAGTTGCAAACTCATGCTTTTAGAGACTTGTTTGGGCTCATGAGAGGAGTAGAAAAACATCAAAAATTTCAGTCCTGCATGATTCTACCAAGAAATGTGTGTTCATTCAAACCGCTGGTTTTTGATAGTTTGGGCCCTATTGAATAATGAATGTTTTGAATTTTCTCCAAAAGTAAAGTAGTTGCAAACTCATCCTTTTAGAAACTTGTTTGGGCTGTTGAGAGGAGTAAAAAACCATCAAAAATTTCAATCCTGCATGATTCTACCAAGAAATGTGATTCTTCATTCAAAACCTGATTTTTGCTATTGGGCTCTATTGAATAATGAATGTTTTGAATTTTCTCCAAAAGTAAAGTAGTTGCAAACTCATGCTTTTAGAGACTTGTTTGGGCTCATGAGAGGAGTAGAAAAACATCAAAAATTTCAGTCCTGCATGATTTTACCAAGAAATGTGTGTTCATTGAAACCGCTGGTTTTTGATAGTTTGGGCCCTATTGAATAATGAATGTTTTGAATTTTCTCCAAAAGTAAAGTAGTTGCAAACTCATCCTTTTAGAAACTTGTTTGGGCTGTTGAGAGGAGTAAAACACCATCAAAAATTTCAATCCTGCATGATTCTACCAAGAAATGTGATTCTTCATTCAAAACGCTGGTTTTTGCTATTGGGCTCTTTTGAGTAATGAATGTTTTGAATTTTCTCCAAAAGTAAAGTAGTTGCAAACTCATGCTTTTAGAGACTTGTTTGGGCTCATGAGAGGAGTAGAAAAACATCAAAAATTTCAGTCCTGCACGATTCTACCAAGAAATGTGTGTTCATTCAAACCGCTGGTTTTTGATATTTTGGGCCCTATTGAATAATGAATGTTTTGAATTTTCTCCAAAAGTAAAGTAGTTGCAAACTCATCCTTTTAGAAACTTGTTTGGGCTGTTGAGAGGAGTAAAAAACCATCAAAAATTTCAATCCTGCATGATTCTACCAAGAAATGTGATTCTTCATTCAAAACCTGATTTTTGCTATTGGGCTCTATTGAATAATGAATGTTTTGAATTTTCTCCAAAAGTAAAGTAGTTGCAAACTCATGCTTTTAGAGACTTGTTTGGGCTCATGAGAGGAGTAGAAAAACATCAAAAATTTCAGTCCTGCATGATTCTACCAAGAAATGTGTGTTCATTTAAACCGCTGGTTTTTGATAGTTTGGGCCCTATTGAATAATGAATGTTTTGAATTTTCTCCAAAAGTAAAGTAGTTGCAAACTCATCCTTTTAGAAACTTGTTTGGGCTGTTGAGAGGAGTAAAAAACCATCAAAAATTTCAATCCTGCATGATTCTACAAAGAAATGTGATTCTTCATTCAAAACCTGATTTTTGCTATTGGGCTCTATTGAATAATGAATGTTTTGAATTTTCTCCAAAAGTAAAGTAGTTGCAAACTCATGCTTTTAGAGACTTGTTTGGGCTCATGAGAGGAGTAGAAAAACATCAAAAATTTCAGTCCTGCATGATTCTACCAAGAAATGTGTGTTCATTCAAACCGCTGGTTTTTGATAGTTTGGGCCCTATTGAATAATGAATGTTTTGAATTTTCTCCAAAAGTAAAGTAGTTGCAAACTCATCCTTTTAGAAACTTGTTTGGGCTGTTGAGAGGAGTAAAAAACCATCAAAAATTTCAATCCTGCATGATTCTACCAAGAAATGTGATTCTTCATTCAAAACCTGATTTTTGCTATTGGGCTCTATTGAATAATGAATGTTTTGAATTTTCTCCAAAAGTAAAGTAGTTGCAAACTCATGCTTTTAGAGACTTGTTTGGGCTCATGAGAGGAGTAGAAAAACATCAAAAATTTCAGTCCTGCATGATTCTACCAAGAAATGTGTGTTCATTGAAACCGCTGGTTTTTGATAGTTTGGGCCCTATTGAATAATGAATGTTTTGAATTTTCTCCAAAAGTAAAGTAGTTGCAAACTCATCCTTTTAGAAACTTGTTTGGGCTGTTGAGTGGAGTAAAAAACCATCAAAAATTTCAATCCTGCATGATTTTACCAAGAAATGTGATTCTTCATTCAAAACCTGATTTTTGCTATTGGGCTCTATTGAATAATGAATGTTTTGAATTTTCTCCAAAAGTAAAGTAGTTGCAAACTCATGCCTTTAGAGACTTGTTTGGGCTCATGAGAGGAGTAGAAAAACATCAAAAATTTCAGTCCTGCATGATTCTACCAAGAAATGTGTGTTCATTGAAACCGCTGGTTTTTGATAGTTTGGGCCCTATTGAATAATGAATGTTTTGAATTTTCTCCAAAAGTAAAGTAGTTGCAAACTCATCCTTTTAGAAACTTGTTTGGGCTGTTGAGAGGAGTAAAAAACCATCAAAAATTTCAATCCTGCATGATTTTACCAAGAAATGTGATTCTTCATTCAAAACCTGATTTTTGCTATTGGGCTCTATTGAATAATGAATGTTTTGAATTTTCTCCAAAAGTAAAGTAGTTGCAAACTCATGCTTTTAGAGACTTGTTTGGGCTCATGAGAGGAGTAGAAAAACATCAAAAATTTCAGTCCTGCATGATTCTACCAAGAAATGTGTGTTCATTGAAACCGCTGGTTTTTGATAGTTTGGGCCCTATTGAATAATGAATGTTTTGAATTTTCTCCAAAAGTAAAGTAGTTGCAAACTCATCCTTTTAGAAACTTGTTTGGGCTGTTGAGAGGAGTAAAAAACCATCAAAAATTTCAATCCTGCATGATTCTACCAAGAAATGTGATTCTTCATTCAAAACGCTGGTTACTGCTATTGGGCTCTTTTGAGTAATGAATGTTTTGAATTTTCTCCAAAAGTAAAGTAGTTGCAAACTCATGCTTTTAGAGACTTGTTTGGGCTCATGAGAGGAGTAGAAAAACATCAAAAATTTCAGTCCTGCATGATTCTACCAAGAAATGTGTGTTCATTGAAACCGCTGGTTTTTGATAGTTTGGGCCCTATTGAATAATGAATGTTTTGAATTTTCTCCAAAAGTAAAGTAGTTACAAACTCATCCTTTTAGAAACTTGTTTGGGCTGTTGAGAGGAGTAAAAAACCATCAAAAATTTCAATCCTGCATGATTCTACAAAGAAATGTGATTCTTCATTCAAAACCTGATTTTTGCTATTGGGCTCTATTGAATAATGAATGTTTTGAATTTTCTCCAAAAGTAAAGTAGTTGCAAACTCATGCTTTTAGAGACTTGTTTGGGCTCATGAGAGGAGTAGAATAACATCAAAAATTTCAGTCCTGCATGATTCTACCAAGAAATGTGTGTTCATTGAAACCGCTGGTTTTTGATAGTTTGGGCCCTATTGAATAATGAATGTTTTGAATTTTCTCCAAAAGTAAAGTAGTTGCAAACTCATCCTTTTAGAAACTTGTTTGGGCTGTTGAGAGGAGTAAAAAACCATCAAAAATTTCAATCCTGCATGATTCTACCAAGAAATGTGATTCTTCATTCAAAACGCTGGTTTTTGCTATTGGGCTCTTTTGAGTAATGAATGTTTTGAATTTTCTCCAAAAGTAAAGTAGTTGCAAACTCATGCTTTTAGAGACTTGTTTGGGCTCATGAGAGGAGTAGAAAAACATCAAAAATTTCAGTCCTGCATGATTCTACCAAGAAATGTGTGTTCATTCAAACCGCTGGTTTTTGATAGTTTGGGCCCTATTGAATAATGAATGTTTTGAATTTTCTCCAAAAGTAAAGTAGTTGCAAACTCATCCTTTTAGAAACTTGTTTGGGCTGTTGAGAGGAGTAAAAAACCATCAAAAATTTCAATCCTGCATGATTTTACCAAGAAATGTGATTCTTCATTCAAAACCTGATTTTTGCTATTGGGCTCTATTGAATAATGAATGTTTTGAATTTTCTCCAAAAGTAAAGTAGTTGCAAACTCATGCTTTTAGAGACTTGTTTGGGCTCATGAGAGGAGTAGAAAAACATCAAAAATTTCAGTCCTGCATGATTCTACCAAGAAATGTGTGTTCATTGAAACCGCTGGTTTTTGATAGTTTGGGCCCTATTGAATAATGAATGTTTTGAATTTTCTCCAAAAGTAAAGTAGTTGCAAACTCATCCTTTTAGAAACTTGTTTGGGCTGTTGAGAGGAGTAAAAAACCATCAAAAATTTCAATCCTGCATGATTCTACCAAGAAATGTGATTCTTCATTCAAAACGCTGGTTTCTGCTATTGGGCTCTATTGAATAATGAATGTTTTGAATTTTCTCCAAAAGTAAAGTAGTTGCAAACTCATCCTTTTAGAGACTTGTTTGGGCTCATGAGAGGAGTAGAAATACATCAAAAATTTCAGTCCTGCACGATTCTACCAAGAAATGTGTGTTCATTCAAACCGCTGGTTTTTGATATTTTGTGCCCTATTGAATAATGAATGTTTTGAATTTTCTCCAAAAGTAAAGTAGTTGCAAACTCATCCTTTTAGAAACTTGTTTGGGCTGTTGAGAGGAGTAAAAAACCATCAAAAATTTCAATCCTGCATGATTCTACCAAGAAATGTGATTCTTCATTCAAAACGCTGGTTTTTGCTATTGGGCTCTTTTGAGTAATGAATGTTTTGAATTTTCTCCAAAAGTAAAGTAGTTGCAAACTCATGCTTTTAGAGACTTGTTTGGGCTCATGAGAGGAGTAGAAAAACATCAAAAATTTCAGTCCTGCATGATTCTACCAAGAAATGTGTGTTCATTGAAACCGCTGGTTTTTGATAGTTTGGGCCCTATTGAATAATGAATGTTTTGAATTTTCTCCAAAAGTAAAGTAGTTGCAAACTCATCCTTTTAGAAACTTGTTTGGGCTGTTGAGAGGAGTAAAAAACCATCAAAAATTTCAATCCTGCATGATTCTACCAAGAAATGTGATTCTTCATTCAAAACGCTGGTTTTTGCTATTGGGCTCTTTTGAGTAATGAATGTTTTGAATTTTCTCCAAAAGTAAAGTAGTTGCAAACTCATGCTTTTAGAGACTTGTTTGGGCTCATGAGAGGAGTAGAAAAACATCAAAAATTTCAGTCCTGCATGATTCTACCAAGAAATGTGTGTTCATTCAAACCGCTGGTTTTTGATAGTTTGGGCCCTATTGAATAATGAATGTTTTGAATTTTCTCCAAAAGTAAAGTAGTTGCAAACTCATCCTTTTAGAAACTTGTTTGGGCTGTTGAGAGGAGTAAAAAACCATCAAAAATTTCAATCCTGCATGATTCTACCAAGAAATGTGATTCTTCATTCAAAACGCTGGTTTTTGCTATTGGGCTCTATTGAATAATGAATGTTTTGAATTTTCTCCAAAAGTAAAGTAGTTGCAAACTCATCCTTTTAGAGACTTGTTTGGGCTCATGAGAGGAGTAGAAAAACATCAAAAATTTCAGTCCTGCACGATTCTACCAAGAAATGTGTGTTCATTCAGACCGCTGGTTTTTCATATTTTGGGCCCTATTGAATAATGAATGTTTTGAATTTTCTCCAAAAGTAAAGTAGTTGCAAACTCATCCTTTTAGAAACTTGTTTGGGCTGTTGAGAGGAGTAAAAAACCATCAAAAATTTCAATCCTGCATGATTTTACCAAGAAATGTGATTCTTCATTCAAAACCTGATTTTTGCTATTGGGCTCTATTGAATAATGAATGTTTTGAATTTTCTCCAAAAGTAAAGTAGTTGCAAACTCATGCTTTTAGAGACTTGTTTGGGCTCATGAGAGGAGTAGAAAAACATCAAAAATTTCAGTCCTGCATGATTCTACCAAGAAATGTGTGTTCATTGAAACCGCTGGTTTTTGATAGTTTGGGCCCTATTGAATAATGAATGTTTTGAATTTTCTCCAAAAGTAAAGTAGTTGCAAACTCATCCTTTTAGAAACTTGTTTGGGCTGTTGAGAGGAGTAAAAAACCATCAAAAATTTCAATCCTGCATGATTTTACCAAGAAATGTGATTCTTCATTCAAAACCTGATTTTTGCTATTGGGCTCTATTGAATAATGAATGTTTTGAATTTTCTCCAAAAGTAAAGTAGTTGCAAACTCATGCTTTTAGAGACTTGTTTGGGCTCATGAGAGGAGTAGAAAAACATCAAAAATTTCAGTCCTGCATGATTCTACCAAGAAATGTGTGTTCATTGAAACCGCTGGTTTTTGATAGTTTGGGCCCTATTGAATAATGAATGTTTTGAATTTTCTCCAAAAGTAAAGTAGTTGCAAACTCATGCTTTTAGAGACTTGTTTGGGCTCATGAGAGGAGTAGAAAAACATCAAAAATTTCAGTCCTGCATGATTCTACCAAGAAATGTGTGTTCATTGAAACCGCTGGTTTTTGATAGTTTGGGCCCTATTGAATAATGAATGTTTTGAATTTTCTCCAAAAGTAAAGTAGTTGCAAACTCATCCTTTTAGAAACTTGTTTGGGCTGTTGAGAGGAGTAAAAAACCATCAAAAATTTCAATCCTGCATGATTCTACCAAGAAATGTGATTCTTCATTCAAAACGCTGGTTTTTGCTATTGGGCTCTTTTGAGTAATGAATGTTTTGAATTTTCTCCAAAAGTAAAGTAGTTGCAAACTCATGCTTTTAGAGACTTGTTTGGGCTCATGAGAGGAGTAGAAAAACATCAAAAATTTCAGTCCTGCATGATTCTACCAAGAAATGTGTGTTCATTCAAACCGCTGGTTTTTGATAGTTTGGGCCCTATTGAATAATGAATGTTTTGAATTTTCTCCAAAAGTAAAGTAGTTGCAAACTCATCCTTTTAGAAACTTGTTTGGGCTGTTGAGAGGAGTAAAAAAAACCATCAATAATTTCAATCCTGCATGATTTTACCAAGAAATGTGATTCTTCATTCAAAACCTGATTTTTGCTATTGGGCTCTATTGAATAATGAATGTTTTGAATTTTCTCCAAAAGTAAAGTAGTTGCAAACTCATGCTTTTAGAGACTTGTTTGGGCTCATGAGAGGAGTAGAAAAACATCAAAAATTTCAGTCCTGCATGATTCTACCAAGAAATGTGTGTTCATTGAAACCGCTGGTTTTTGATAGTTTGGGCCCTATTGAATAATGAATGTTTTGAATTTTCTCCAAAAGTAAAGTAGTTACAAACTCATCCTTTTAGAAACTTGTTTGGGCTGTTGAGAGGAGTAAAAAACCATCAAAAATTTCAATCCTGCATGATTCTACAAAGAAATGTGATTCTTCATTCAAAACCTGATTTTTGCTATTGGGCTCTATTGAATAATGAATGTTTTGAATTTTCTCCAAAAGTAAAGTAGTTGCAAACTCATGCTTTTAGAGACTTGTTTGGGCTCATGAGAGGAGTAGAAAAACATCAAAAATTTCAGTCCTGCATGATTTTACCAAGAAATGTGTGTTCATTGAAACCGCTGGTTTTTGATAGTTTGGGCCCTATTGAATAATGAATGTTTTGAATTTTCTCCAAAAGTAAAGTAGTTGCAAACTCATCCTTTTAGAAACTTGTTTGGGCTGTTGAGAGGAGTAAAAAACCATCAAAAATTTCAATCCTGCATGATTCTACCAAGAAATGTGATTCTTCATTCAAAACGCTGGTTTTTGCTATTGGGCTCTATTGAATAATGAATGCTTTGAATTTTCTCCAAAAGTAAAGTAGTTGCAAACTCATCCTTTTAGAGACTTGTTTGGGCTCATGAGAGGAGTAGAAAAACATCAAAAATTTCAGTCCTGCACGATTCTACCAAGAAATGTGTGTTCATTCAAACCGCTGGTTTTTCATATTTTGGGCCCTATTGAATAATGAATGTTTTGAATTTTCTCCAAAAGTAAAGTAGTTGCAAACTCATCCTTTTAGAAACTTGTTTGGGCTGTTGAGAGGAGTAAAAAACCATCAAAAATTTCAATCCTGCATGATTCTACCAAGAAATGTGATTCTTCATTCAAAACCTGATTTTTGCTATTGGGCTCTATTGAATAATGAATGTTTTGAATTTTCTCCAAAAGTAAAGTAGTTGCAAACTCATGCTTTTAGAGACTTGTTTGGGCTCATGAGAGGAGTAGAAAAACATCAAAAATTTCAGTCCTGCATGATTTTACCAAGAAATGTGTGTTCATTGAAACCGCTGGTTTTTGATAGTTTGGGCCCTATTGAATAATGAATGTTTTGAATTTTCTCCAAAAGTAAAGTAGTTGCAAACTCATCCTTTTAGAAACTTGTTTGGGCTGTTGAGAGGAGTAAAAAACCATCAAAAATTTCAATCCTGCATGATTCTACCAAGAAATGTGATTCTTCATTCAAAACGCTGGTTTTTGCTATTGGGCTCTATTGAATAATAAATGCTTTGAATTTTCTCCAAAAGTAAAGTAGTTGCAAACTCATCCTTTTAGAGACTTGTTTGGGCTCATGAGAGGAGTAGAAAAACATCAAAAATTTCAGTCCTGCACGATTCTACCAAGAAATGTGTGTTCATTCAAACCGCTGGTTTTTCATATTTTGGGCCCTATTGAATAATGAATGTTTTGAATTTTCTCCAAAAGTAAAGTAGTTGCAAACTCATCCTTTTAGAAACTTGTTTGGGCTGTTGAGAGGAGTAAAAAACCATCAAAAATTTCAATCCTGCATGATTTTACCAAGAAATGTGATTCTTCATTCAAAACCTGATTTTTGCTATTGGGCTCTATTGAATAATGAATGTTTTCAATTTTCTCCAAAAGTAAAGTAGTTGCAAACTCATGCTTTTAGAGACTTGTTTGGGCTCATGAGAGGAGTAGAAAAACATCAAAAATTTCAGTCCTGCATGATTCTACCAAGAAATGTGTGTTCATTGAAACCGCTGGTTTTTGATAGTTTGGGCCCTATTGAATAATGAATGTTTTGAATTTTCTCCAAAAGTAAAGTAGTTGCAAACTCATCCTTTTAGAAACTTGTTTGGGCTGTTGAGAGGAGTAAAAAACCATCAAAAATTTCAATCCTGCATGATTTTACCAAGAAATGTGATTCTTCATTCAAAACCTGATTTTTGCTATTGGGCTCTATTGAATAATGAATGTTTTGAATTTTCTCCAAAAGTAAAGTAGTTGCAAACTCATGCTTTTAGAGACTTGTTTGGGCTCATGAGAGGAGTAGAAAAACATCAAAAATTTCAGTCCTGCATGATTCTACCAAGAAATGTGTGTTCATTGAAACCGCTGGTTTTTGATAGTTTGGGCCCTATTGAATAATGAATGTTTTGAATTTTCTCCAAAAGTAAAGTAGTTGCAAACTCATCCTTTTAGAAACTTGTTTGGGCTGTTGAGAGGAGTAAAAAACCATCAAAAATTTCAATCCTGCATGATTCTACCAAGAAATGTGATTCTTCATTCAAAACGCTGGTTTCTGCTATTGGGCTCTATTGAATAATGAATGTTTTGAATTTTCTCCAAAAGTAAAGTAGTTGCAAACTCATCCTTTTAGAGACTTGTTTGGGCTCATGAGAGGAGTAGAAATACATCAAAAATTTCAGTCCTGCACGATTCTACCAAGAAATGTGTGTTCATTCAAACCGCTGGTTTTTGATATTTTGTGCCCTATTGAATAATGAATGTTTTGAATTTTCTCTAAAAGTAAAGTAGTTGCAAACTCATCCTTTTAGAAACTTGTTTGGGCTGTTGAGAGGAGTAAAAAACCATCAAAAATTTCAATCCTGCATGATTCTACCAAGAAATGTGATTCTTCATTCAAAACGCTGGTTTTTGCTATTGGGCTCTTTTGAGTAATGAATGTTTTGAATTTTCTCCAAAAGTAAAGTAGTTGCAAACTCATGCTTTTAGAGACTTGTTTGGGCTCATGAGAGGAGTAGAAAAACATCAAAAATTTCAGTCCTGCATGATTCTACCAAGAAATGTGTGTTCATTGAAACCGCTGGTTTTTGATAGTTTGGGCCCTATTGAATAATGAATGTTTTGAATTTTCTCCAAAAGTAAAGTAGTTGCAAACTCATCCTTTTAGAAACTTGTTTGGGCTGTTGAGAGGAGTAAAAAACCATCAAAAATTTCAATCCTGCATGATTCTACCAAGAAATGTGATTCTTCATTCAAAACGCTGGTTTTTGCTATTGGGCTCTTTTGAGTAATGAATGTTTTGAATTTTCTCCAAAAGTAAAGTAGTTGCAAACTCATGCTTTTAGAGACTTGTTTGGGCTCATGAGAGGAGTAGAAAAACATCAAAAATTTCAGTCCTGCATGATTCTACCAAGAAATGTGTTTTCATTCAAACCGCTGGTTTTTGATAGTTTGGGCCCTATTGAATAATGAATGTTTTGAATTTTCTCCAAAAGTAAAGTAGTTGCAAACTCATCCTTTTAGAAACTTGTTTGGGCTGTTGAGAGGAGTAAAAAACCATCAAAAATTTCAATCCTGCATGATTCTACCAAGAAATGTGATTCTTCATTCAAAACGCTGGTTTTTGCTATTGGGCTCTATTGAATAATGAATGTTTTGAATTTTCTCCAAAAGTAAAGTAGTTGCAAACTCATCCTTTTAGAGACTTGTTTGGGCTCATGAGAGGAGTAGAAAAACATCAAAAATTTCAGTCCTGCACGATTCTACCAAGAAATGTGTGTTCATTCAGACCGCTGGTTTTTCATATTTTGGGCCCTATTGAATAATGCATGTTTTGAATTTTCTCCAAAAGTAAAGTAGTTGCAAACTCATCCTTTTAGAAACTTGTTTGGGCTGTTGAGAGGAGTAAAAAACCATCAAAAATTTCAATCCTGCATGATTTTACCAAGAAATGTGATTCTTCATTCAAAACCTGATTTTTGCTATTGGGCTCTATTGAATAATGAATGTTTTGAATTTTCTCCAAAAGTAAAGTAGTTGCAAACTCATGCTTTTAGAGACTTGTTTGGGCTCATGAGAGGAGTAGAAAAACATCAAAAATTTCAGTCCTGCATGATTCTACCAAGAAATGTGTGTTCATTGAAACCGCTGGTTTTTGATAGTTTGGGCCCTATTGAATAATGAATGTTTTGAATTTTCTCCAAAAGTAAAGTAGTTGCAAACTCATCCTTTTAGAAACTTGTTTGGGCTGTTGAGAGGAGTAAAAAACCATCAAAAATTTCAATCCTGCATGATTTTACCAAGAAATGTGATTCTTCATTCAAAACCTGATTTTTGCTATTGGGCTCTATTGAATAATGAATGTTTTGAATTTTCTCCAAAAGTAAAGTAGTTGCAAACTCATGCTTTTAGAGACTTGTTTGGGCTCATGAGAGGAGTAGAAAAACATCAAAAATTTCAGTCCTGCATGATTCTACCAAGAAATGTGTGTTCATTGAAACCGCTGGTTTTTGATAGTTTGGGCCCTATTGAATAATGAATGTTTTGAATTTTCTCCAAAAGTAAAGTAGTTGCAAACTCATGCTTTTAGAGACTTGTTTGGGCTCATGAGAGGAGTAGAAAAACATCAAAAATTTCAGTCCTGCATGATTCTACCAAGAAATGTGTGTTCATTGAAACCGCTGGTTTTTGATAGTTTGGGCCCTATTGAATAATGAATGTTTTGAATTTTCTCCAAAAGTAAAGTAGTTGCAAACTCATCCTTTTAGAAACTTGTTTGGGCTGTTGAGAGGAGTAAAAAACCATCAAAAATTTCAATCCTGCATGATTCTACCAAGAAATGTGATTCTTCATTCAAAACGCTGGTTTTTGCTATTGGGCTCTTTTGAGTAATGAATGTTTTGAATTTTCTCCAAAAGTAAAGTAGTTGCAAACTCATGCTTTTAGAGACTTGTTTGGGCTCATGAGAGGAGTAGAAAAACATCAAAAATTTCAGTCCTGCATGATTCTACCAAGAAATGTGTGTTCATTCAAACCGCTGGTTTTTGATAGTTTGGGCCCTATTGAATAATGAATGTTTTGAATTTTCTCCAAAAGTAAAGTAGTTGCAAACTCATCCTTTTAGAAACTTGTTTGGGCTGTTGAGAGGAGTAAAAAAAACCATCAATAATTTCAATCCTGCATGATTTTACCAAGAAATGTGATTCTTCATTCAAAACCTGATTTTTGCTATTGGGCTCTATTGAATAATGAATGTTTTGAATTTTCTCCAAAAGTAAAGTAGTTGCAAACTCATGCTTTTAGAGACTTGTTTGGGCTCATGAGAGGAGTAGAAAAACATCAAAAATTTCAGTCCTGCATGATTCTACCAAGAAATGTGTGTTCATTGAAACCGCTGGTTTTTGATAGTTTGGGCCCTATTGAATAATGAATGTTTTGAATTTTCTCCAAAAGTAAAGTAGTTACAAACTCATCCTTTTAGAAACTTGTTTGGGCTGTTGAGAGGAGTAAAAAACCATCAAAAATTTCAATCCTGCATGATTCTACAAAGAAATGTGATTCTTCATTCAAAACCTGATTTTTGCTATTGGGCTCTATTGAATAATGAATGTTTTGAATTTTCTCCAAAAGTAAAGTAGTTGCAAACTCATGCTTTTAGAGACTTGTTTGGGCTCATGAGAGGAGTAGAAAAACATCAAAAATTTCAGTCCTGCATGATTTTACCAAGAAATGTGTGTTCATTGAAACCGCTGGTTTTTGATAGTTTGGGCCCTATTGAATAATGAATGTTTTGAATTTTCTCCAAAAGTAAAGTAGTTGCAAACTCATCCTTTTAGAAACTTGTTTGGGCTGTTGAGAGGAGTAAAAAACCATCAAAAATTTCAATCCTGCATGATTCTACCAAGAAATGTGATTCTTCATTCAAAACGCTGGTTTTTGCTATTGGGCTCTATTGAATAATGAATGCTTTGAATTTTCTCGAAAAGTAAAGTAGTTGCAAACTCATCCTTTTAGAGACTTGTTTGGGCTCATGAGAGGAGTAGAAAAACATCAAAAATTTCAGTCCTGCACGATTCTACCAAGAAATGTGTGTTCATTCAAACCGCTGGTTTTTCATATTTTGGGCCCTATTGAATAATGAATGTTTTGAATTTTCTCCAAAAGTAAAGTAGTTGCAAACTCATCCTTTTAGAAACTTGTTTGGGCTGTTGAGAGGAGTAAAAAACCATCAAAAATTTCAATCCTGCATGATTCTACCAAGAAATGTGATTCTTCATTCAAAACCTGATTTTTGCTATTGGGCTCTATTGAATAATGAATTTTTTTTTGAATTTTCTCCAAAAGTAAAGTAGTTGCAAACTCATGCTTTTAGAGACTTGTTTGGGCTCATGAGAGGAGTAGAAAAACATCAAAAATTTCAGTCCTGCATGATTCTACCAAGAAATGTGTGTTCATTGAAACCGCTGGTTTTTGATAGTTTGGGCCCTATTGAATAATGAATGTTTTGAATTTTCTCCAAAAGTAAAGTAGTTGCAAACTCATCCTTTTAGAAACTTGTTTGGGCTGTTGAGAGGAGTAAAAAACCATCAAAAATTTCAATCCTGCATGATTTTACCAAGAAATGTGATTCTTCATTCAAAACCTGATTTTTGCTATTGGGCTCTATTGAATAATGAATGTTTTGAATTTTCTCCAAAAGTAAAGTAGTTACAAACTCATCCTTTTAGAAACTTGTTTGGGCTGTTGAGAGGAGTAAAAAACCATCAAAAATTTCAATCCTGCATGATTCTACAAAGAAATGTGATTCTTCATTCAAAACCTGATTTTTGCTATTGGGCTCTATTGAATAATGAATGTTTTGAATTTTCTCCAAAAGTAAAGTAGTTGCAAACTCATGCTTTTAGAGACTTGTTTGGGCTCATGAGAGGAGTAGAAAAACATCAAAAATTTCAGTCCTGCATGATTCTACCAAGAAATGTGTGTTCATTGAAACCGCTGGTTTTTGATAGTTTGGGCCCTATTGAATAATGAATGTTTTGAATTTTCTCCAAAAGTAAAGTAGTTGCAAACTCATCCTTTTAGAAACTTGTTTGGGCTGTTGAGAGGAGTAAAAAACCATCAAAAATTTCAATCCTGCATGATTCTACCAAGAAATGTGATTCTTCATTCAAAACGCTGGTTTTTGCTATTGGGCTCTTTTGAGTAATGAATGTTTTGAATTTTCTCCAAAAGTAAAGTAGTTGCAAACTCATGCTTTTAGAGACTTGTTTGGGCTCATGAGAGGAGTAGAAAAACATCAAAAATTTCAGTCCTGCATGATTCTACCAAGAAATGTGTGTTCATTGAAACCGCTGGTTTTTGATAGTTTGGGCCCTATTGAATAATGAATGTTTTGAATTTTCTCCAAAAGTAAAGTAGTTGCAAACTCATCCTTTTAGAAACTTGTTTGGGCTGTTGAGAGGAGTAAAAAACCATCAAAAATTTCAATCCTGCATGATTCTACCAAGAAATGTGATTCTTCATTCAAAACCTGATTTTTGCTATTGGGCTCTATTGAATAATGAATGTTTTGAATTTTCTCCAAAAGTAAAGTAGTTGCAAACTCATGCTTTTAGAGACTTGTTTGGGCTCATGAGAGGAGTAGAAAAACATCAAAAATTTCAGTCCTGCATGATTTTACCAAGAAATGTGTGTTCATTGAAACCGCTGGTTTTTGATAGTTTGGGCCCTATTGAATAATGAATGTTTTGAATTTTCTCCAAAAGTAAAGTAGTTGCAAACTCATCCTTTTAGAAACTTGTTTGGGCTGTTGAGAGGAGTAAAAAACCATCAAAAATTTCAATCCTGCATGATTCTACCAAGAAATGTGATTCTTCATTCAAAACGCTGGTTTTTGCTATTGGGCTCTTTTGAGTAATGAATGTTTTGAATTTTCTCCAAAAGTAAAGTAGTTGCAAACTCATGCTTTTAGAGACTTGTTTGGGCTCATGAGAGGAGTAGAAAAACATCAAAAATTTCAGTCCTGCATGATTCTACCAAGAAATGTGTGTTCATTGAAACCGCTGGTTTTTGATAGTTTGGGCCCTATTGAATAATGAATGTTTTGAATTTTCTCCAAAAGTAAAGTAGTTACAAACTCATCCTTTTAGAAACTTGTTTGGGCTGTTGAGAGGAGTAAAAAACCATCAAAAATTTCAATCCTGCATGATTCTACAAAGAAATGTGATTCTTCATTCAAAACCTGATTTTTGCTATTGGGCTCTATTGAATAATGAATGTTTTGAATTTTCTCCAAAAGTAAAGTAGTTGCAAACTCATGCTTTTAGAGACTTGTTTGGGCTCATGAGAGGAGTAGAAAAACATCAAAAATTTCAGTCCTACATGATTTTACCAAGAAATGTGTGTTCATTGAAACCGCTGGTTTTTGATAGTTTGGGCCCTATTGAATAATGAATGTTTTGAATTTTCTCCAAAAGTAAAGTAGTTGCAAACTCATCCTTTTAGAAACTTGTTTGGGCTGTTGAGAGGAGTAAAAAACCATCAAAAATTTCAATCCTGCATGATTCTACCAAGAAATGTGATTCTTCATTCAAAACGCTGGTTTTTGCTATTGGGCTCTTTTGAGTAATGAATGTTTTGAATTTTCTCCAAAAGTAAAGTAGTTGCAAACTCATGCTTTTAGAGACTTGTTTGGGCTCATGAGAGGAGTAGAAAAACATCAAAAATTTCAGTCCTGCATGATTCTACCAAGAAATGTGTGTTCATTGAAACCGCTGGTTTTTGATAGTTTGGGCCCTATTGAATAATGAATGTTTTGAATTTTCTCCAAAAGTAAAGTAGTTGCAAACTCATCCTTTTAGAAACTTGTTTGGGCTGTTGAGAGGAGTAAAAAACCATCAAAAATTTCAATCCTGCATGATTCTACCAAGAAATGTGATTCTTCATTCAAAACCTGATTTTTGCTATTGGGCTCTATTGAATAATGAATGTTTTGAATTTTCTCCAAAAGTAAAGTAGTTGCAAACTCATGCTTTTAGAGACTTGTTTGGGCTCATGAGAGGAGTAGAAAAACATCAAAAATTTCAGTCCTGCATGATTTTACCAAGAAATGTGTGTTCATTGAAACCGCTGGTTTTTGATAGTTTGGGCCCTATTGAATAATGAATGTTTTGAATTTTCTCCAAAAGTAAAGTAGTTGCAAACTCATCCTTTTAGAAACTTGTTTGGGCTGTTGAGAGGAGTAAAAAACCATCAAAAATTTCAATCCTGCATGATTCTACCAAGAAATGTGATTCTTCATTCAAAACGCTGGTTTTTGCTATTGGGCTCTTTTGAGTAATGAATGTTTTGAATTTTCTCCAAAAGTAAAGTAGTTGCAAACTCATGCTTTTAGAGACTTGTTTGGGCTCATGAGAGGAGTAGAAAAACATCAAAAATTTCAGTCCTGCATGATTCTACCAAGAAATGTGTGTTCATTCAAACCGCTGGTTTTTGATAGTTTGGGCCCTATTGAATAATGAATGTTTTGAATTTTCTCCAAAAGTAAAGTAGTTGCAAACTCATCCTTTTAGAAACTTGTTTGGGCTGTTGAGAGGAGTAAAAAACCATCAAAAATTTCAATCCTGCATGATTCTACCAAGAAATGTGATTCTTCATTCAAAACGCTGGTTTTTGCTATTGGGCTCTATTGAATAATGAATGTTTTGAATTTTCTCCAAAAGTAAAGTAGTTGCAAACTCATCCTTTTAGAGACTTGTTTGGGCTCATGAGAGGAGTAGAAAAACATCAAAAATTTCAGTCCTGCACGATTCTACCAAGAAATGTGTGTTCATTCAAACCGCTGGTTTTTCATATTTTGGGCCCTATTGAATAATGAATGTTTTGAATTTTCTCCAAAAGTAAAGTAGTTGCAAACTCATCCTTTTAGAAACTTGTTTGGGCTGTTGAGAGGAGTAAAAAACCATCAAAAATTTCAATCCTGCATGATTCTACCAAGAAATGTGATTCTTCATTCAAAACGCTGGTTTTTGCTATTGGGCTCTTTTGAGTAATGAATGTTTTGAATTTTCTCCAAAAGTAAAGTAGTTGCAAACTCATGCTTTTAGAGACTTGTTTGGGCTCATGAGAGGAGTAGAAAAACATCAAAAATTTCAGTCCTGCATGATTCTACCAAGAAATGTGTGTTCATTGAAACCGCTGGTTTTTGATAGTTTGGGCCCTATTGAATAATGAATGTTTTGAATTTTCTCCAAAAGTAAAGTAGTTGCAAACTCATCCTTTTAGAAACTTGTTTGGGCTGTTGAGAGGAGTAAAAAACCATCAAAAATTTCAATCCTGCATGATTCTACCAAGAAATGTGATTCTTCATTCAAAACCTGATTTTTGCTATTGGGCTCTATTGAATAATGAATGTTTTGAATTTTCTCCAAAAGTAAAGTAGTTGCAAACTCATGCTTTTAGAGACTTGTTTGGGCTCATGAGAGGAGTAGAAAAACATCAAAAATTTCAGTCCTGCATGATTTTACCAAGAAATGTGTGTTCATTGAAACCGCTGGTTTTTGATAGTTTGGGCCCTATTGAATAATGAATGTTTTGAATTTTCTCCAAAAGTAAAGTAGTTGCAAACTCATCCTTTTAGAAACTTGTTTGGGCTGTTGAGAGGAGTAAAAAACCATCAAAAATTTCAATCCTGCATGATTCTACCAAGAAATGTGATTCTTCATTCAAAACGCTGGTTTCTGCTATTGGGCTCTATTGAATAATGAATGTTTTGAATTTTCTCCAAAAGTAAAGTAGTTGCAAACTCATCCTTTTAGAGACTTGTTTGGGCTCATGAGAGGAGTAGAAATACATCAAAAATTTCAGTCCTGCACGATTCTACCAAGAAATGTGTGTTCATTCAAACCGCTGGTTTTTGATATTTTGTGCCCTATTGAATAATGAATGTTTTGAATTTTCTCTAAAAGTAAAGTAGTTGCAAACTCATCCTTTTAGAAACTTGTTTGGGCTGTTGAGAGGAGTAAAAAACCATCAAAAATTTCAATCCTGCATGATTCTACCAAGAAATGTGATTCTTCATTCAAAACGCTGGTTTTTGCTATTGGGCTCTTTTGAGTAATGAATGTTTTGAATTTTCTCCAAAAGTAAAGTAGTTGCAAACTCATGCTTTTAGAGACTTGTTTGGGCTCATGAGAGGAGTAGAAAAACATCAAAAATTTCAGTCCTGCATGATTCTACCAAGAAATGTGTGTTCATTGAAACCGCTGGTTTTTGATAGTTTGGGCCCTATTGAATAATGAATGTTTTGAATTTTCTCCAAAAGTAAAGTAGTTGCAAACTCATCCTTTTAGAAACTTGTTTGGGCTGTTGAGAGGAGTAAAAAACCATCAAAAATTTCAATCCTGCATGATTCTACCAAGAAATGTGATTCTTCATTCAAAACGCTGGTTTTTGCTATTGGGCTCTTTTGAGTAATGAATGTTTTGAATTTTCTCCAAAAGTAAAGTAGTTGCAAACTCATGCTTTTAGAGACTTGTTTGGGCTCATGAGAGGAGTAGAAAAACATCAAAAATTTCAGTCCTGCATGATTCTACCAAGAAATGTGTGTTCATTCAAACCGCTGGTTTTTGATAGTTTGGGCCCTATTGAATAATGAATGTTTTGAATTTTCTCCAAAAGTAAAGTAGTTGCAAACTCATCCTTTTAGAAACTTGTTTGGGCTGTTGAGAGGAGTAAAAAACCATCAAAAATTTCAATCCTGCATGATTCTACCAAGAAATGTGATTCTTCATTCAAAACGCTGGTTTTTGCTATTGGGCTCTATTGAATAATGAATGTTTTGAATTTTCTCCAAAAGTAAAGTAGTTGCAAACTCATCCTTTTAGAGACTTGTTTGGGCTCATGAGAGGAGTAGAAAAACATCAAAAATTTCAGTCCTGCACGATTCTACCAAGAAATGTGTGTTCATTCAGACCGCTGGTTTTTCATATTTTGGGCCCTATTGAATAATGCATGTTTTGAATTTTCTCCAAAAGTAAAGTAGTTGCAAACTCATCCTTTTAGAAACTTGTTTGGGCTGTTGAGAGGAGTAAAAAACCATCAAAAATTTCAATCCTGCATGATTTTACCAAGAAATGTGATTCTTCATTCAAAACCTGATTTTTGCTATTGGGCTCTATTGAATAATGAATGTTTTGAATTTTCTCCAAAAGTAAAGTAGTTGCAAACTCATGCTTTTAGAGACTTGTTTGGGCTCATGAGAGGAGTAGAAAAACATCAAAAATTTCAGTCCTGCATGATTCTACCAAGAAATGTGTGTTCATTGAAACCGCTGGTTTTTGATAGTTTGGGCCCTATTGAATAATGAATGTTTTGAATTTTCTCCAAAAGTAAAGTAGTTGCAAACTCATCCTTTTAGAAACTTGTTTGGGCTGTTGAGAGGAGTAAAAAACCATCAAAAATTTCAATCCTGCATGATTTTACCAAGAAATGTGATTCTTCATTCAAAACCTGATTTTTGCTATTGGGCTCTATTGAATAATGAATGTTTTGAATTTTCTCCAAAAGTAAAGTAGTTGCAAACTCATGCTTTTAGAGACTTGTTTGGGCTCATGAGAGGAGTAGAAAAACATCAAAAATTTCAGTCCTGCATGATTCTACCAAGAAATGTGTGTTCATTGAAACCGCTGGTTTTTGATAGTTTGGGCCCTATTGAATAATGAATGTTTTGAATTTTCTCCAAAAGTAAAGTAGTTGCAAACTCATGCTTTTAGAGACTTGTTTGGGCTCATGAGAGGAGTAGAAAAACATCAAAAATTTCAGTCCTGCATGATTCTACCAAGAAATGTGTGTTCATTGAAACCGCTGGTTTTTGATAGTTTGGGCCCTATTGAATAATGAATGTTTTGAATTTTCTCCAAAAGTAAAGTAGTTGCAAACTCATCCTTTTAGAAACTTGTTTGGGCTGTTGAGAGGAGTAAAAAACCATCAAAAATTTCAATCCTGCATGATTCTACCAAGAAATGTGATTCTTCATTCAAAACGCTGGTTTTTGCTATTGGGCTCTTTTGAGTAATGAATGTTTTGAATTTTCTCCAAAAGTAAAGTAGTTGCAAACTCATGCTTTTAGAGACTTGTTTGGGCTCATGAGAGGAGTAGAAAAACATCAAAAATTTCAGTCCTGCATGATTCTACCAAGAAATGTGTGTTCATTCAAACCGCTGGTTTTTGATAGTTTGGGCCCTATTGAATAATGAATGTTTTGAATTTTCTCCAAAAGTAAAGTAGTTGCAAACTCATCCTTTTAGAAACTTGTTTGGGCTGTTGAGAGGAGTAAAAAAAACCATCAATAATTTCAATCCTGCATGATTTTACCAAGAAATGTGATTCTTCATTCAAAACCTGATTTTTGCTATTGGGCTCTATTGAATAATGAATGTTTTGAATTTTCTCCAAAAGTAAAGTAGTTGCAAACTCATGCTTTTAGAGACTTGTTTGGGCTCATGAGAGGAGTAGAAAAACATCAAAAATTTCAGTCCTGCATGATTCTACCAAGAAATGTGTGTTCATTGAAACCGCTGGTTTTTGATAGTTTGGGCCCTATTGAATAATGAATGTTTTGAATTTTCTCCAAAAGTAAAGTAGTTACAAACTCATCCTTTTAGAAACTTGTTTGGGCTGTTGAGAGGAGTAAAAAACCATCAAAAATTTCAATCCTGCATGATTCTACAAAGAAATGTGATTCTTCATTCAAAACCTGATTTTTGCTATTGGGCTCTATTGAATAATGAATGTTTTGAATTTTCTCCAAAAGTAAAGTAGTTGCAAACTCATGCTTTTAGAGACTTGTTTGGGCTCATGAGAGGAGTAGAAAAACATCAAAAATTTCAGTCCTGCATGATTTTACCAAGAAATGTGTGTTCATTGAAACCGCTGGTTTTTGATAGTTTGGGCCCTATTGAATAATGAATGTTTTGAATTTTCTCCAAAAGTAAAGTAGTTGCAAACTCATCCTTTTAGAAACTTGTTTGGGCTGTTGAGAGGAGTAAAAAACCATCAAAAATTTCAATCCTGCATGATTCTACCAAGAAATGTGATTCTTCATTCAAAACGCTGGTTTTTGCTATTGGGCTCTATTGAATAATGAATGCTTTGAATTTTCTCGAAAAGTAAAGTAGTTGCAAACTCATCCTTTTAGAGACTTGTTTGGGCTCATGAGAGGAGTAGAAAAACATCAAAAATTTCAGTCCTGCACGATTCTACCAAGAAATGTGTGTTCATTCAAACCGCTGGTTTTTCATATTTTGGGCCCTATTGAATAATGAATGTTTTGAATTTTCTCCAAAAGTAAAGTAGTTGCAAACTCATCCTTTTAGAAACTTGTTTGGGCTGTTGAGAGGAGTAAAAAACCATCAAAAATTTCAATCCTGCATGATTCTACCAAGAAATGTGATTCTTCATTCAAAACCTGATTTTTGCTATTGGGCTCTATTGAATAATGAATTTTTTTTTGAATTTTCTCCAAAAGTAAAGTAGTTGCAAACTCATGCTTTTAGAGACTTGTTTGGGCTCATGAGAGGAGTAGAAAAACATCAAAAATTTCAGTCCTGCATGATTCTACCAAGAAATGTGTGTTCATTGAAACCGCTGGTTTTTGATAGTTTGGGCCCTATTGAATAATGAATGTTTTGAATTTTCTCCAAAAGTAAAGTAGTTGCAAACTCATCCTTTTAGAAACTTGTTTGGGCTGTTGAGAGGAGTAAAAAACCATCAAAAATTTCAATCCTGCATGATTTTACCAAGAAATGTGATTCTTCATTCAAAACCTGATTTTTGCTATTGGGCTCTATTGAATAATGAATGTTTTGAATTTTCTCCAAAAGTAAAGTAGTTACAAACTCATCCTTTTAGAAACTTGTTTGGGCTGTTGAGAGGAGTAAAAAACCATCAAAAATTTCAATCCTGCATGATTCTACAAAGAAATGTGATTCTTCATTCAAAACCTGATTTTTGCTATTGGGCTCTATTGAATAATGAATGTTTTGAATTTTCTCCAAAAGTAAAGTAGTTGCAAACTCATGCTTTTAGAGACTTGTTTGGGCTCATGAGAGGAGTAGAAAAACATCAAAAATTTCAGTCCTGCATGATTCTACCAAGAAATGTGTGTTCATTGAAACCGCTGGTTTTTGATAGTTTGGGCCCTATTGAATAATGAATGTTTTGAATTTTCTCCAAAAGTAAAGTAGTTGCAAACTCATCCTTTTAGAAACTTGTTTGGGCTGTTGAGAGGAGTAAAAAACCATCAAAAATTTCAATCCTGCATGATTCTACCAAGAAATGTGATTCTTCATTCAAAACGCTGGTTTTTGCTATTGGGCTCTTTTGAGTAATGAATGTTTTGAATTTTCTCCAAAAGTAAAGTAGTTGCAAACTCATGCTTTTAGAGACTTGTTTGGGCTCATGAGAGGAGTAGAAAAACATCAAAAATTTCAGTCCTGCATGATTCTACCAAGAAATGTGTGTTCATTGAAACCGCTGGTTTTTGATAGTTTGGGCCCTATTGAATAATGAATGTTTTGAATTTTCTCCAAAAGTAAAGTAGTTGCAAACTCATCCTTTTAGAAACTTGTTTGGGCTGTTGAGAGGAGTAAAAAACCATCAAAAATTTCAATCCTGCATGATTCTACCAAGAAATGTGATTCTTCATTCAAAACCTGATTTTTGCTATTGGGCTCTATTGAATAATGAATGTTTTGAATTTTCTCCAAAAGTAAAGTAGTTGCAAACTCATGCTTTTAGAGACTTGTTTGGGCTCATGAGAGGAGTAGAAAAACATCAAAAATTTCAGTCCTGCATGATTTTACCAAGAAATGTGTGTTCATTGAAACCGCTGGTTTTTGATAGTTTGGGCCCTATTGAATAATGAATGTTTTGAATTTTCTCCAAAAGTAAAGTAGTTGCAAACTCATCCTTTTAGAAACTTGTTTGGGCTGTTGAGAGGAGTAAAAAACCATCAAAAATTTCAATCCTGCATGATTCTACCAAGAAATGTGATTCTTCATTCAAAACGCTGGTTTTTGCTATTGGGCTCTTTTGAGTAATGAATGTTTTGAATTTTCTCCAAAAGTAAAGTAGTTGCAAACTCATGCTTTTAGAGACTTGTTTGGGCTCATGAGAGGAGTAGAAAAACATCAAAAATTTCAGTCCTGCATGATTCTACCAAGAAATGTGTGTTCATTGAAACCGCTGGTTTTTGATAGTTTGGGCCCTATTGAATAATGAATGTTTTGAATTTTCTCCAAAAGTAAAGTAGTTACAAACTCATCCTTTTAGAAACTTGTTTGGGCTGTTGAGAGGAGTAAAAAACCATCAAAAATTTCAATCCTGCATGATTCTACAAAGAAATGTGATTCTTCATTCAAAACCTGATTTTTGCTATTGGGCTCTATTGAATAATGAATGTTTTGAATTTTCTCCAAAAGTAAAGTAGTTGCAAACTCATGCTTTTAGAGACTTGTTTGGGCTCATGAGAGGAGTAGAAAAACATCAAAAATTTCAGTCCTACATGATTTTACCAAGAAATGTGTGTTCATTGAAACCGCTGGTTTTTGATAGTTTGGGCCCTATTGAATAATGAATGTTTTGAATTTTCTCCAAAAGTAAAGTAGTTGCAAACTCATCCTTTTAGAAACTTGTTTGGGCTGTTGAGAGGAGTAAAAAACCATCAAAAATTTCAATCCTGCATGATTCTACCAAGAAATGTGATTCTTCATTCAAAACGCTGGTTTTTGCTATTGGGCTCTTTTGAGTAATGAATGTTTTGAATTTTCTCCAAAAGTAAAGTAGTTGCAAACTCATGCTTTTAGAGACTTGTTTGGGCTCATGAGAGGAGTAGAAAAACATCAAAAATTTCAGTCCTGCATGATTCTACCAAGAAATGTGTGTTCATTGAAACCGCTGGTTTTTGATAGTTTGGGCCCTATTGAATAATGAATGTTTTGAATTTTCTCCAAAAGTAAAGTAGTTGCAAACTCATCCTTTTAGAAACTTGTTTGGGCTGTTGAGAGGAGTAAAAAACCATCAAAAATTTCAATCCTGCATGATTCTACCAAGAAATGTGATTCTTCATTCAAAACCTGATTTTTGCTATTGGGCTCTATTGAATAATGAATGTTTTGAATTTTCTCCAAAAGTAAAGTAGTTGCAAACTCATGCTTTTAGAGACTTGTTTGGGCTCATGAGAGGAGTAGAAAAACATCAAAAATTTCAGTCCTGCATGATTTTACCAAGAAATGTGTGTTCATTGAAACCGCTGGTTTTTGATAGTTTGGGCCCTATTGAATAATGAATGTTTTGAATTTTCTCCAAAAGTAAAGTAGTTGCAAACTCATCCTTTTAGAAACTTGTTTGGGCTGTTGAGAGGAGTAAAAAACCATCAAAAATTTCAATCCTGCATGATTCTACCAAGAAATGTGATTCTTCATTCAAAACGCTGGTTTTTGCTATTGGGCTCTTTTGAGTAATGAATGTTTTGAATTTTCTCCAAAAGTAAAGTAGTTGCAAACTCATGCTTTTAGAGACTTGTTTGGGCTCATGAGAGGAGTAGAAAAACATCAAAAATTTCAGTCCTGCATGATTCTACCAAGAAATGTGTGTTCATTCAAACCGCTGGTTTTTGATAGTTTGGGCCCTATTGAATAATGAATGTTTTGAATTTTCTCCAAAAGTAAAGTAGTTGCAAACTCATCCTTTTAGAAACTTGTTTGGGCTGTTGAGAGGAGTAAAAAACCATCAAAAATTTCAATCCTGCATGATTCTACCAAGAAATGTGATTCTTCATTCAAAACGCTGGTTTTTGCTATTGGGCTCTATTGAATAATGAATGTTTTGAATTTTCTCCAAAAGTAAAGTAGTTGCAAACTCATCCTTTTAGAGACTTGTTTGGGCTCATGAGAGGAGTAGAAAAACATCAAAAATTTCAGTCCTGCACGATTCTACCAAGAAATGTGTGTTCATTCAAACCGCTGGTTTTTCATATTTTGGGCCCTATTGAATAATGAATGTTTTGAATTTTCTCCAAAAGTAAAGTAGTTGCAAACTCATCCTTTTAGAAACTTGTTTGGGCTGTTGAGAGGAGTAAAAAACCATCAAAAATTTCAATCCTGCATGATTCTACCAAGAAATGTGATTCTTCATTCAAAACGCTGGTTTTTGCTATTGGGCTCTTTTGAGTAATGAATGTTTTGAATTTTCTCCAAAAGTAAAGTAGTTGCAAACTCATGCTTTTAGAGACTTGTTTGGGCTCATGAGAGGAGTAGAAAAACATCAAAAATTTCAGTCCTGCATGATTCTACCAAGAAATGTGTGTTCATTGAAACCGCTGGTTTTTGATAGTTTGGGCCCTATTGAATAATGAATGTTTTGAATTTTCTCCAAAAGTAAAGTAGTTGCAAACTCATCCTTTTAGAAACTTGTTTGGGCTGTTGAGAGGAGTAAAAAACCATCAAAAATTTCAATCCTGCATGATTCTACCAAGAAATGTGATTCTTCATTCAAAACCTGATTTTTGCTATTGGGCTCTATTGAATAATGAATGTTTTGAATTTTCTCCAAAAGTAAAGTAGTTGCAAACTCATGCTTTTAGAGACTTGTTTGGGCTCATGAGAGGAGTAGAAAAACATCAAAAATTTCAGTCCTGCATGATTTTACCAAGAAATGTGTGTTCATTGAAACCGCTGGTTTTTGATAGTTTGGGCCCTATTGAATAATGAATGTTTTGAATTTTCTCCAAAAGTAAAGTAGTTGCAAACTCATCCTTTTAGAAACTTGTTTGGGCTGTTGAGAGGAGTAAAAAACCATCAAAAATTTCAATCCTGCATGATTCTACCAAGAAATGTGATTCTTCATTCAAAACGCTGGTTTTTGCTATTGGGCTCTTTTGAGTAATGAATGTTTTGAATTTTCTCCAAAAGTAAAGTAGTTGCAAACTCATGCTTTTAGAGACTTGTTTGGGCTCATGAGAGGAGTAGAAAAACATCAAAAATTTCAGTCCTGCATGATTCTACCAAGAAATGTGTGTTCATTGAAACCGCTGGTTTTTGATAGTTTGGGCCCTATTGAATAATGAATGTTTTGAATTTTCTCCAAAAGTAAAGTAGTTACAAACTCATCCTTTTAGAAACTTGTTTGGGCTGTTGAGAGGAGTGAAAAACCATCAAAAATTTCAATCCTGCATGATTCTACAAAGAAATGTGATTCTTCATTCAAAACCTGATTTTTGCTATTGGGCTCTATTGAATAATGAATGTTTTGAATTTTCTCCAAAAGTAAAGTAGTTGCAAACTCATGCTTTTAGAGACTTGTTTGGGCTCATGAGAGGAGTAGAAAAACATCAAAAATTTCAGTCCTGCATGATTTTACCAAGAAATGTGTGTTCATTGAAACCGCTGGTTTTTGATAGTTTGGGCCCTATTGAATAATGAATGTTTTGAATTTTCTCCAAAAGTAAAGTAGTTGCAAACTCATCCTTTTAGAAACTTGTTTGGGCTGTTGAGAGGAGTAAAAAACCATCAAAAATTTCAATCCTGCATGATTCTACCAAGAAATGTGATTCTTCATTCAAAACGCTGGTTTTTGCTATTGGGCTCTTTTGAGTAATGAATGTTTTGAATTTTCTCCAAAAGTAAAGTAGTTGCAAACTCATGCTTTTAGAGACTTGTTTGGGCTCATGAGAGGAGTAGAAAAACATCAAAAATTTCAGTCCTGCATGATTCTACCAAGAAATGTGTGTTCATTGAAACCGCTGGTTTTTGATAGTTTGGGCCCTATTGAATAATGAATGTTTTGAATTTTCTCCAAAAGTAAAGTAGTTGCAAACTCATCCTTTTAGAAACTTGTTTGGGCTGTTGAGAGGAGTAAAAAACCATCAAAAATTTCAATCCTGCATGATTCTACCAAGAAATGTGATTCTTCATTCCAAACCTGATTTTTGCTATTGGGCTCTATTGAATAATGAATGTTTTGAATTTTCTCCAAAAGTAAAGTAGTTGCAAACTCATGCTTTTAGAGACTTGTTTGGGCTCATGAGAGGAGTAGAAAAACATCAAAAATTTCAGTCCTGCATGATTTTACCAAGAAATGTGTGTTCATTGAAACCGCTGGTTTTTGATAGTTTGGGCCCTATTGAATAATGAATGTTTTGAATTTTCTCCAAAAGTAAAGTAGTTGCAAACTCATCCTTTTAGAAACTTGTTTGGGCTGTTGAGAGGAGTAAAAAACCATCAAAAATTTCAATCCTGCATGATTCTACCAAGAAATGTGATTCTTCATTCAAAACGCTGGTTTTTGCTATTGGGCTCTTTTGAGTAATGAATGTTTTGAATTTTCTCCAAAAGTAAAGTAGTTGCAAACTCATGCTTTTAGAGACTTGTTTGGGCTCATGAGAGGAGTAGAAAAACATCAAAAATTTCAGTCCTGCATGATTCTACCAAGAAATGTGTGTTCATTGAAACCGCTGGTTTTTGATAGTTTGGGCCCTATTGAATAATGAATGTTTTGAATTTTCTCCAAAAGTAAAGTAGTTGCAAACTCATCCTTTTAGAAACTTGTTTGGGCTGTTGAGAGGAGTAAAAAACCATCAAAAATTTCAATCCTGCATGATTCTACCAAGAAATGTGATTCTTCATTCAAAACCTGATTTTTGCTATTGGGCTCTATTGAATAATGAATGTTTTGAATTTTCTCCAAAAGTAAAGTAGTTGCAAACTCATGCTTTTAGAGACTTGTTTGGGCTCATGAGAGGAGTAGAAAAACATCAAAAATTTCAGTCCTGCATGATTCTACCAAGAAATGTGTGTTCATTGAAACCGCTGGTTTTTGATAGTTTGGGCCCTATTGAATAATGAATGTTTTGAATTTTCTCCAAAAGTAAAGTAGTTGCAAACTCATCCTTTTAGAAACTTGTTTGGGCTGTTGAGAGGAGTAAAAAACCATCAAAAATTTCAATCCTGCATGATTTTACCAAGAAATGTGATTCTTCATTCAAAACCTGATTTTTGCTATTGGGCTCTATTGAATAATGAATGTTTTGAATTTTCTCCAAAAGTAAAGTAGTTGCAAACTCATGCTTTTAGAGACTTGTTTGGGCTCATGAGAGGAGTAGAAAAACATCAAAAATTTCAGTCCTGCATGATTCTACCAAGAAATGTGTGTTCATTGAAACCGCTGGTTTTTGATAGTTTGGGCCCTATTGAATAATGAATGTTTTGAATTTTCTCCAAAAGTAAAGTAGTTGCAAACTCATCCTTTTAGAAACTTGTTTGGGCTGTTGAGAGGAGTAAAAAACCATCAAAAATTTCAATCCTGCATGATTCTACCAAGAAATGTGATTCTTCATTCAAAACGCTGGTTTTTGCTATTGGGCTCTTTTGAGTAATGAATGTTTTGAATTTTCTCCAAAAGTAAAGTAGTTGCAAACTCATGCTTTTAGAGACTTGTTTGGGCTCATGAGAGGAGTAGAAAAACATCAAAAATTTCAGTCCTGCATGATTTTACCAAGAAATGTGTGTTCATTGAAACCGCTGGTTTTTGATAGTTTGGGCCCTATTGAATAATGAATGTTTTGAATTTTCTCCAAAAGTAAAGTAGTTGCAAACTCATCCTTTTAGAAACTTGTTTGGGCTGTTGAGAGGAGTAAAAAACCATCAAAAATTTCAATCCTGCATGATTCTACCATGAAATGTGATTCTTCATTCAAAACGCTGGTTTTTGCTATTGGGCTCTTTTGAGTAATGAATGTTTTGAATTTTCTCCAAAAGTAAAGTAGTTGCAAACTCATGCTTTTAGAGACTTGTTTGGGCTCATGAGAGGAGTAGAAAAACATCAAAAAGTTCAGTCCTGCATGATTCTACCAAGAAATGTGTGTTCATTGAAACCGCTGGTTTTTGATAGTTTGGGCCCTATTGAATAATGAATGTTTTGAATTTTCTCCAAAAGTAAAGTAGTTACAAACTCATCCTTTTAGAATCTTGTTTGGGCTGTTGAGAGGAGTAAAAAACCATCAAAAATTTCAATCCTGCATGATTCTACAAAGAAATGTGATTCTTCATTCAAAACCTGATTTTTGCTATTGGGCTCTATTGAATAATGAATGTTTTGAATTTTCTCCAAAAGTAAAGTAGTTGCAAACTCATGCTTTTAGAGACTTGTTTGGGCTCATGAGAGGAGTAGAAAAACATCAAAAATTTCAGTCCTGCATGATTCTACCAAGAAATGTGTGTTCATTGAAACTGCTGGTTTTTGATAGTTTGGGCCCTATTGAATAATGAATGTTTTGAATTTTCTCCAAAAGTAAAGTAGTTGCAAACTCATCCTTTTAGAAACTTGTTTGGGCTGTTGAGAGGAGTAAAAAACCATCAAAAATTTCAATCCTGCATGATTCTACCAAGAAATGTGATTCTTCATTCAAAACGCTGGTTTTTGCTATTGGGCTCTTTTGAGTAATGAATGTTTTGAATTTTCTCCTAAAGTAAAGTAGTTGCAAACTCATGCTTTTAGAGACTTGTTTGGGCTCATGAGAGGAGTAGAAAAACATCAAAAATTTCAGTCCTGCATGATTCTACCAAGAAATGTGTGTTCATTGAAACCGCTGGTTTTTGATAGTTTGGGCCCTATTGAATAATGAATGTTTTGAATTTTCTCCAAAAGTAAAGTAGTTGCAAACTCATCCTTTTAGAAACTTGTTTGGGCTGTTGAGAGGAGTAAAAAACCATCAAAAATTTCAATCCTGCATGATTTTACCAAGAAATGTGATTCTTCATTCAAAACCTGATTTTTGCTATTGGGCTCTATTGAATAATGAATGTTTTGAATTTTCTCCAAAAGTAAAGTAGTTACAAACTCATCCTTTTAGAAACTTGTTTGGGCTGTTGAGAGGAGTAAAAAACCATCAAAAATTTCAATCCTGCATGATTCTACAAAGAAATGTGATTCTTCATTCAAAACCTGATTTTTGCTATTGGGCTCTATTGAATAATGAATGTTTTGAATTTTCTCCAAAAGTAAAGTAGTTGCAAACTCATGCTTTTAGAGACTTGTTTGGGCTCATGAGAGGAGTAGAAAAACATCAAAAATTTCAGTCCTGCATGATTCTACCAAGAAATGTGTGTTCATTGAAACCGCTGGTTTTTGATAGTTTGGGCCCTATTGAATAATGAATGTTTTGAATTTTCTCCAAAAGTAAAGTAGTTGCAAACTCATCCTTTTAGAAACTTGTTTGGGCTGTTGAGAGGAGTAAAAAACCATCAAAAATTTCAATCCTGCATGATTCTACCAAGAAATGTGATTCTTCATTCAAAACGCTGGTTTTTGCTATTGGGCTCTTTTGAGTAATGAATGTTTTGAATTTTCTCCAAAAGTAAAGTAGTTGCAAACTCATGCTTTTAGAGACTTGTTTGGGCTCATGAGAGGAGTAGAAAAACATCAAAAATTTCAGTCCTGCATGATTCTACCAAGAAATGTGTGTTCATTGAAACCGCTGGTTTTTGATAGTTTGGGCCCTATTGAATAATGAATGTTTTGAATTTTCTCCAAAAGTAAAGTAGTTGCAAACTCATCCTTTTAGAAACTTGTTTGGGCTGTTGAGAGGAGTAAAAAACCATCAAAAATTTCAATCCTGCATGATTCTACCAAGAAATGTGATTCTTCATTCAAAACCTGATTTTTGCTATTGGGCTCTATTGAATAATGAATGTTTTGAATTTTCTCCAAAAGTAAAGTAGTTGCAAACTCATGCTTTTAGAGACTTGTTTGGGCTCATGAGAGGAGTAGAAAAACATCAAAAATTTCAGTCCTGCATGATTTTACCAAGAAATGTGTGTTCATTGAAACCGCTGGTTTTTGATAGTTTGGGCCCTATTGAATAATGAATGTTTTGAATTTTCTCCAAAAGTAAAGTAGTTGCAAACTCATCCTTTTAGAAACTTGTTTGGGCTGTTGAGAGGAGTAAAAAACCATCAAAAATTTCAATCCTGCATGATTCTACCAAGAAATGTGATTCTTCATTCAAAACGCTGGTTTTTGCTATTGGGCTCTTTTGAGTAATGAATGTTTTGAATTTTCTCCAAAAGTAAAGTAGTTGCAAACTCATGCTTTTAGAGACTTGTTTGGGCTCATGAGAGGAGTAGAAAAACATCAAAAATTTCAGTCCTGCATGATTCTACCAAGAAATGTGTGTTCATTGAAACCGCTGGTTTTTGATAGTTTGGGCCCTATTGAATAATGAATGTTTTGAATTTTCTCCAAAAGTAAAGTAGTTACAAACTCATCCTTTTAGAAACTTGTTTGGGCTGTTGAGAGGAGTAAAAAACCATCAAAAATTTCAATCCTGCATGATTCTACAAAGAAATGTGATTCTTCATTCAAAACCTGATTTTTGCTATTGGGCTCTATTGAATAATGAATGTTTTGAATTTTCTCCAAAAGTAAAGTAGTTGCAAACTCATGCTTTTAGAGACTTGTTTGGGCTCATGAGAGGAGTAGAAAAACATCAAAAATTTCAGTCCTACATGATTTTACCAAGAAATGTGTGTTCATTGAAACCGCTGGTTTTTGATAGTTTGGGCCCTATTGAATAATGAATGTTTTGAATTTTCTCCAAAAGTAAAGTAGTTGCAAACTCATCCTTTTAGAAACTTGTTTGGGCTGTTGAGAGGAGTAAAAAACCATCAAAAATTTCAATCCTGCATGATTCTACCAAGAAATGTGATTCTTCATTCAAAACGCTGGTTTTTGCTATTGGGCTCTTTTGAGTAATGAATGTTTTGAATTTTCTCCAAAAGTAAAGTAGTTGCAAACTCATGCTTTTAGAGACTTGTTTGGGCTCATGAGAGGAGTAGAAAAACATCAAAAATTTCAGTCCTGCATGATTCTACCAAGAAATGTGTGTTCATTGAAACCGCTGGTTTTTGATAGTTTGGGCCCTATTGAATAATGAATGTTTTGAATTTTCTCCAAAAGTAAAGTAGTTGCAAACTCATCCTTTTAGAAACTTGTTTGGGCTGTTGAGAGGAGTAAAAAACCATCAAAAATTTCAATCCTGCATGATTCTACCAAGAAATGTGATTCTTCATTCAAAACCTGATTTTTGCTATTGGGCTCTATTGAATAATGAATGTTTTGAATTTTCTCCAAAAGTAAAGTAGTTGCAAACTCATGCTTTTAGAGACTTGTTTGGGCTCATGAGAGGAGTAGAAAAACATCAAAAATTTCAGTCCTGCATGATTTTACCAAGAAATGTGTGTTCATTGAAACCGCTGGTTTTTGATAGTTTGGGCCCTATTGAATAATGAATGTTTTGAATTTTCTCCAAAAGTAAAGTAGTTGCAAACTCATCCTTTTAGAAACTTGTTTGGGCTGTTGAGAGGAGTAAAAAACCATCAAAAATTTCAATCCTGCATGATTCTACCAAGAAATGTGATTCTTCATTCAAAACGCTGGTTTTTGCTATTGGGCTCTTTTGAGTAATGAATGTTTTGAATTTTCTCCAAAAGTAAAGTAGTTGCAAACTCATGCTTTTAGAGACTTGTTTGGGCTCATGAGAGGAGTAGAAAAACATCAAAAATTTCAGTCCTGCATGATTCTACCAAGAAATGTGTGTTCCTTGAAACCGCTGGTTTTTGATAGTTTGGGCCCTATTGAATAATGAATGTTTTGAATTTTCTCCAAAAGTAAAGTAGTTGCAAACTCATCCTTTTAGAAACTTGTTTGGGCTGTTGAGAGGAGTAAAAAACCATCAAAAATTTCAATCCTGCATGATTCTACCAAGAAATGTGATTCTTCATTCAAAACGCTGGTTTTTGCTATTGGGCTCTATTGAATAATGAATGTTTTGAATTTTCTCCAAAAGTAAAGTAGTTGCAAACTCATCCTTTTAGAGACTTGTTTGGGCTCATGAGAGGAGTAGAAAAACATCAAAAATTTCAGTCCTGCACGATTCTACCAAGAAATGTGTGTTCATTCAAACCGCTGGTTTTTCATATTTTGGGCCCTATTGAATAATGAATGTTTTGAATTTTCTCCAAAAGTAAAGTAGTTGCAAACTCATCCTTTTAGAAACTTGTTTGGGCTGTTGAGAGGAGTAAAAAACCATCAAAAATTTCAATCCTGCATGATTCTACCAAGAAATGTGATTCTTCATTCAAAACGCTGGTTTTTGCTATAGGGCTCTTTTGAGTAATGAATGTTTTGAATTTTCTCCAAAAGTAAAGTAGTTGCAAACTCATGCTTTTAGAGACTTGTTTGGGCTCATGAGAGGAGTAGAAAAACATCAAAAATTTCAGTCCTGCATGATTCTACCAAGAAATGTGTGTTCATTGAAACCGCTGGTTTTTGATAGTTTGGGCCCTATTGAATAATGAATGTTTTGAATTTTCTCCAAAAGTAAAGTAGTTGCAAACTCATCCTTTTAGAAACTTGTTTGGGCTGTTGAGAGGAGTAAAAAACCATCAAAAATTTCAATCCTGCATGATTCTACCAAGAAATGTGATTCTTCATTCAAAACCTGATTTTTGCTATTGGGCTCTATTGAATAATGAATGTTTTGAATTTTCTCCAAAAGTAAAGTAGTTGCAAACTCATGCTTTTAGAGACTTGTTTGGGCTCATGAGAGGAGTAGAAAAACATCAAAAATTTCAGTCCTGCATGATTTTACCAAGAAATGTGTGTTCATTGAAACCGCTGGTTTTTGATAGTTTGGGCCGTATTGAATAATGAATGTTTTGAATTTTCTCCAAAAGTAAAGTAGTTGCAAACTCATCCTTTTAGAAACTTGTTTGGGCTGTTGAGAGGAGTAAAAAACCATCAAAAATTTCAATCCTGCATGATTCTACCAAGAAATGTGATTCTTCATTCAAAACGCTGGTTTTTGCTATTGGGCTCTTTTGAGTAATGAATGTTTTGAATTTTCTCCAAAAGTAAAGTAGTTGCAAATTCATGCTTTTAGAGACTTGTTTGGGCTCATGAGAGGAGTAGAAAAACATCAAAAATTTCAGTCCTGCATGATTCTACCAAGAAATGTGTGTTCATTGAAACCGCTGGTTTTTGATAGTTTGGGCCCTATTGAATAATGAATGTTTTGAATTTTCTCCAAAAGTAAAGTAGTTACAAACTCATCCTTTTAGAAACTTGTTTGGGCTGTTGAGAGGAGTAAAAAACCATCAAAAATTTCAATCCTGCATGATTCTACAAAGAAATGTGATTCTTCATTCAAAACCTGATTTTTGCTATTGGGCTCTATTGAATAATGAATGTTTTGAATTTTCTCCAGAAGTAAAGTAGTTGCAAACTCATGCTTTTAGAGACTTGTTTGGGCTCATGAGAGGAGTAGAAAAACATCAAAAATTTCAGTCCTGCATGATTTTACCAAGAAATGTGTGTTCATTGAAACCGCTGGTTTTTGATAGTTTGGGCCCTATTGAATAATGAATGTTTTGAATTTTCTCCAAAAGTAAAGTAGTTGCAAACTCATCCTTTTAGAAACTTGTTTGGGCTGTTGAGAGGAGTAAAAAACCATCAAAAATTTCAATCCTGCATGATTCTACCAAGAAATGTGATTCTTCATTCAAAACGCTGGTTTTTGCTATTGGGCTCTTTTGAGTAATGAATGTTTTGAATTTTCTCCAAAAGTAAAGTAGTTGCAAACTCATGCTTTTAGAGACTTGTTTGGGCTCATGAGAGGAGTAGAAAAACATCAAAAATTTCAGTCCTGCATGATTCTACCAAGAAATGTGTGTTCATTGAAACCGCTGGTTTTTGATAGTTTGGGCCCTATTGAATAATGAATGTTTTGAATTTTCTCCAAAAGTAAAGTAGTTGCAAACTCATCCTTTTAGAAACTTGTTTGGGCTGTTGAGAGGAGTAAAAAACCATCAAAAATTTCAATCCTGCATGATTCTACCAAGAAATGTGATTCTTCATTCAAAACCTGATTTTTGCTATTGGGCTCTATTGAATAATGAATGTTTTGAATTTTCTCCAAAAGTAAAGTAGTTGCAAACTCATGCTTTTAGAGACTTGTTTGGGCTCATGAGAGGAGTAGAAAAACATCAAAAATTTCAGTCCTGCATGATTTTACCAAGAAATGTGTGTTCATTGAAACCGCTGGTTTTTGATAGTTTGGGCCCTATTGAATAATGAATGTTTTGAATTTTCTCCAAAAGTAAAGTAGTTGCAAACTCATCCTTTTAGAAACTTGTTTGGGCTGTTGAGAGGAGTAAAAAACCATCAAAAATTTCAATCCTGCATGATTCTACCAAGAAATGTGATTCTTCATTCAAAACGCTGGTTTTTGCTATTGGGCTCTTTTGAGTAATGAATGTTTTGAATTTTCTCCAAAAGTAAAGTAGTTGCAAACTCATGCTTTTAGAGACTTGTTTGGGCTCATGAGAGGAGTAGAAAAACATCAAAAATTTCAGTCCTGCATGATTCTACCAAGAAATGTGTGTTCATTGAAACCGCTGGTTTTTGATAGTTTGGGCCCTATTGAATAATGAATGTTTTGAATTTTCTCCAAAAGTAAAGTAGTTGCAAACTCATCCTTTTAGAAACTTGTTTGGGCTGTTGAGAGGAGTAAAAAACCATCAAAAATTTCAATCCTGCATGATTCTACCAAGAAATGTGATTCTTCATTCAAAACCTGATTTTTGCTATTGGGCTCTATTGAATAATGAATGTTTTGAATTTTCTCCAAAAGTAAAGTAGTTGCAAACTCATGCTTTTAGAGACTTGTTTGGGCTCATGAGAGGAGTAGAAAAACATCAAAAATTTCAGTCCTGCATGATTCTACCAAGAAATGTGTGTTCATTGAAACCGCTGGTTTTTGATAGTTTGGGCCCTATTGAATAATGAATGTTTTGAATTTTCTCCAAAAGTAAAGTAGTTGCAAACTCATCCTTTTAGAAACTTGTTTGGGCTGTTGAGAGGAGTAAAAAACCATCAAAAATTTCAATCCTGCATGATTTTACCAAGAAATGTGATTCTTCATTCAAAACCTGATTTTTGCTATTGGGCTCTATTGAATAATGAATGTTTTGAATTTTCTCCAAAAGTAAAGTAGTTGCAAACTCATGCTTTTAGAGACTTGTTTGGGCTCATGAGAGGAGTAGAAAAACATCAAAAATTTCAGTCCTGCATGATTCTACCAAGAAATGTGTGTTCATTGAAACCGCTGGTTTTTGATAGTTTGGGCCCTATTGAATAATGAATGTTTTGAATTTTCTCCAAAAGTAAAGTAGTTGCAAACTCATCCTTTTAGAAACTTGTTTGGGCTGTTGAGAGGAGTAAAAAACCATCAAAAATTTCAATCCTGCATGATTCTACCAAGAAATGTGATTCTTTATTCAAAACGCTGGTTTTTGCTATTGGGCTCTTTTGAGTAATGAATGTTTTGAATTTTCTCCAAAAGTAAAGTAGTTGCAAACTCATGCTTTTAGAGACTTGTTTGGGCTCATGAGAGGAGTAGAAAAACATCAAAAATTTCAGTCCTGCATGATTCTACCAAGAAATGTGTGTTCATTCAAACCGCTGGTTTTTGATAGTTTGGGCCCTATTGAATAATGAATGTTTTGAATTTTCTCCAAAAGTAAAGTAGTTGCAAACTCATCCTTTTAGAAACTTGTTTGGGCTGTTGAGAGGAGTAAAAAACCATCAAAAATTTCAATCCTGCATGATTCTACCAAGAAATGTGATTCTTCATTCAAAACGCTGGTTTTTGCTATTGGGCTCTATTGAATAATGAATGTTTTGAATTTTCTCAAAAAGTAAAGTAGTTGCAAACTCATCCTTTTAGAGACTTGTTTGGGCTCATGAGAGGAGTAGAAAAACATCAAAAATTTCAGTCCTGCATGATTCTACCAAGAAATGTGTGTTCATTGAAACCACTGGTTTTTGATAGTTTGGGCCCTATTGAATAATGAATGTTTTGAATTTTCTCCAAAAGTAAAGTAGTTGCAAACTCATCCTTTTAGAAACTTGTTTGGGCTGTTGAGAGGAGTAAAAAACCATCAAAAATTTCAATCCTGCATGATTCTACCAAGAAATGTGATTCTTCATTCAAAACCTGATTTTTGCTATTGGGCTCTATTGAATAATGAATGTTTTGAATTTTCTCCAAAAGTAAAGTAGTTGCAAACTCATGCTTTTAGAGACTTGTTTGGGCTCATGAGAGGAGTAGAAAAACATCAAAAATTTCAGTCCTGCATGATTTTACCAAGAAATGTGTGTTCATTGAAACCGCTGGTTTTTGATAGTTTGGGCCCTATTGAATAATGAATGTTTTGAATTTTCTCCAAAAGTAAAGTAGTTGCAAACTCATCCTTTTAGAAACTTGTTTGGGCTGTTGAGAGGAGTAAAAAACCATCAAAAATTTCAATCCTGCATGATTCTACCATGAAATGTGATTCTTCATTCAAAACGCTGGTTTTTGCTATTGGGCTCTTTTGAGTAATGAATGTTTTGAATTTTCTCCAAAAGTAAAGTAGTTGCAAACTCATGCTTTTAGAGACTTGTTTGGGCTCATGAGAGGAGTAGAAAAACATCAAAAAGTTCAGTCCTGCATGATTCTACCAAGAAATGTGTGTTCATTGAAACCGCTGGTTTTTGATAGTTTGGGCCCTATTGAATAATGAATGTTTTGAATTTTCTCCAAAAGTAAAGTAGTTACAAACTCATCCTTTTAGAATCTTGTTTGGGCTGTTGAGAGGAGTAAAAAACCATCAAAAATTTCAATCCTGCATGATTCTACAAAGAAATGTGATTCTTCATTCAAAACCTGATTTTTGCTATTGGGCTCTATTGAATAATGAATGTTTTGAATTTTCTCCAAAAGTAAAGTAGTTGCAAGCTCATGCTTTTAGAGACTTGTTTGGGCTCATGAGAGGAGTAGAAAAACATCAAAAATTTCAGTCCTGCATGATTCTACCAAGAAATGTGTGTTCATTCAAACCGCTGGTTTTTGATAGTTTGGGCCCTATTGAATAATGAATGTTTTGAATTTTCTCCAAAAGTAAAGTAGTTGCAAACTCATCCTTTTAGAAACTTGTTTGGGCTGTTGAGAGGAGTAAAAAACCATCAAAAATTTCAATCCTGCATGATTCTACCAAGAAATGTGATTCTTCATTCAAAACGCTGGTTTTTGCTATTGGGCTCTATTGAATAATGAATGTTTTGAATTTTCTCCAAAAGTAAAGTAGTTGCAAACTCATCCTTTTAGAGAATTGTTTGGGCTCATGAGAGGAGTAGAAAAACATCAAAAATTTCAGTCCTGCACGATTCTACCAAGAAATGTGTGTTCATTCAAACCGCTGGTTTTTCATATTTTGGGCCCTATTGAATAATGAATGTTTTGAATTTTCTCCAAAAGTAAAGTAGTTGCAAACTCATCCTTTTAGAAACTTGTTTGGGCTGTTGAGAGGAGTAAAAAACCATCAAAAATTTCAATCCTGCATGATTCTACCAAGAAATGTGATTCTTCATTCAAAACCTGATTTTTGCTATTGGGCTCTATTGAATAATGAATGTTTTGAATTTTCTCCAAAAGTAAAGTAGTTGCAAACTCATGCTTTTAGAGACTTGTTTGGGCTCATGAGAGGAGTAGAAAAACATCAAAAATTTCAGTCCTGCATGATTCTACCAAGAAATGTGTGTTCATTCAAACCGCTGGGTTTTGATAGTTTGGGCCCTATTGAATAATGAATGTTTTGAATTTTCTCCAAAAGTAAAGTAGTTACAAACTCATCCTTTTAGAAACTTGTTTGGGCTGTTGAGAGGAGTAAAAAACCATCAAAAATTTCAATCCTGCATGATTCTACCAAGAAATGTGATTCTTCATTCAAAACGCTGGTTTTTGCTATTGGGCTCTATTGAATAATGAATGTTTTGAATTTTCTCCAAAAGTAAAGTAGTTGCAAACTCATGCTTTTAGAGACTTGTTTGGGCTCATGAGAGGAGTAGAAAAACATCAAAAATTTCAGTCCTGCATGATTCTACCAAGAAATGTGTGTTCATTGAAACCGCTGGTTTTTGATAGTTTGGGCCCTATTGAATAATGAATGTTTTGAATTTTCTCCAAAAGTAAAGTAGTTGCAAACTCATCCTTTTAGAAACTTGTTTGGGCTGTTGAGAGGAGTAAAAAACCATCAAAAATTTCAATCCTGCATGATTCTACCAAGAAATGTGATTCTTCATTCAAAACGCTGGTTTTTGCTATTGGGCTCTTTTGAGTAATGAATGTTTTGAATTTTCTCCAAAAGTAAAGTAGTTGCAAACTCATGCTTTTAGAGACTTGTTTGGGCTCATGAGAGGAGTAGAAAAACATCAAAAATTTCAGTCCTGCATGATTCTACCAAGAAATGTGTGTTCATTCAAACCGCTGGTTTTTGATAGTTTGGGCCCTATTGAATAATGAATGTTTTGAATTTTCTCCAAAAGTAAAGTAGTTGCAAACTCATCCTTTTAGAAACTTGTTTGGGCTGTTGAGAGGAGTAAAAAACCATCAAAAATTTCAATCCTGCATGATTCTACCAAGAAATGTGATTCTTCATTCAAAACGCTGGTTTTTGCTATTGGGCTCTATTGAATAATGAATGTTTTGAATTTTCTCCAAAAGTAAAGTAGTTGCAAACTCATCCTTTTAGAGACTTGTTTGGGCTCATGAGAGGAGTAGAAAAACATCAAAAATTTCAGTCCTGCATGATTCTACCAAGAAATGTGTGTTCATTGAAACCACTGGTTTTTGATAGTTTGGGCCCTATTGAATAATGAATGTTTTGAATTTTCTCCAAAAGTAAAGTAGTTGCAAACTCATCCTTTTAGAAACTTGTTTGGGCTGTTGAGAGGAGTAAAAAACCATCAAAAATTTCTATCCTACATGATTCTACCAAGAAATGTGATTCTTCATTCAAAACCTGATTTTTGCTATTGGGCTCTATTGAATAATGAATGTTTTGAATTTTCTCCAAAAGTAAAGTAGTTGCAAACTCATGCTTTTAGAGACTTGTTTGGGCTCATGAGAGGAGTAGAAAAACATCAAAAATTTCAGTCCTGCATGATTTTACCATGAAATGTGTGTTCATTGAAACCGCTGGTTTTTGATAGTTTGGGCCCTATTGAATAATGAATGTTTTGAATTTTCTCCAAAAGTAAAGTAGTTGCAAACTCATCCTTTTAGAAACTTGTTTGGGCTGTTGAGAGGAGTAAAAAACCATCAAAAATTTCAATCCTGCATGATTCTACCAAGAAATGTGATTCTTCATTCAAAACGCTGGTTTTTGCTATTGGGCTCTTTTGAGTAATGAATGTTTTGAATTTTCTCCAAAAGTAAAGTAGTTGCAAACTCATGCTTTTAGAGACTTGTTTGTGCTCATGAGAGGAGTAGAAAAACATCAAAAATTTCAGTCCTGCATGATTCTACCAAGAAATGTGTGTTCATTGAAACCGCTGGTTTTTGATAGTTTGGGCCCTATTGAATAATGAATGTTTTGAATTTTCTCCAAAAGTAAAGTAGTTACAAACTCATCCTTTTAGAAACTTGTTTGGGCTGTTGAGAGGAGTAAAAAACCATCAAAAATTTCAATCCTGCATGATTCTACAAAGAAATGTGATTCTTCATTCAAAACCTGATTTTTGCTATTGGGCTCTATTGAATAATGAATGTTTTGAATTTTCTCCAAAAGTAAAGTAGTTGCAAACTCATGCTTTTAGAGACTTGTTTGGGCTCATGAGAGGAGTAGAAAAACATCAAAAATTTCAGTCCTGCATGATTCTACCAAGAAATGTGTGTTCATTGAAACCGCTGGTTTTTGATAGTTTGGGCCCTATTGAATAATGAATGTTTTGAATTTTCTCCAAAAGTAAAGTAGTTGCAAACTCATCCTTTTAGAAACTTGTTTGGGCTGTTGAGAGGAGTAAAAAACCATCAAAAATTTCAATCCTGCATGATTCTACCAAGAAATGTGATTCTTCATTCAAAACGCTGGTTTTTGCTATTGGGCTCTTTTGAGTAATTAATGTTTTGAATTTTCTCCAAAAGTAAAGTAGTTGCAAACTCATGCTTTTAGAGACTTGTTTGGGCTCATGAGAGGAGTAGAAAAACATCAAAAATTTCAGTCCTGCATGATTCTACCAAGAAATGTGTGTTCATTCAAACCGCTGGTTTTTGATAGTTTGGGCCCTATTGAATAATGAATGTTTTGAATTTTCTCCAAAAGTAAAGTAGTTGCAAACTCATCCTTTTAGAAACTTGTTTGGGCTGTTGAGAGGAGTAAAAAACCATCAAAAATTTCAATCCTGCATGATTCTACCAAGAAATGTGATTCTTCATTCAAAACGCTGGTTTTTGCTATTGGGCTCTATTGAATAATGAATGTTTTGAATTTTCTCCAAAAGTAAAGTAGTTGCAAACTCATCCTTTTAGAGACTTGTTTGGGCTCATGAGAGGAGTAGAAAAACATCAAAAATTTCAGTCCTGCACGATTCTACCAAGAAATGTGTGTTCATTCAAACCGCTGGTTTTTCATATTTTGGGCCCTATTGAATAATGAATGTTTTGAATTTTCTCCAAAAGTAAAGTAGTTGCAAACTCATCCTTTTAGAAACTTGTTTGGGCTGTTGAGAGGAGTAAAAAACCATCAAAAATTTCAATCCTGCATGATTCTACCAAGAAATGTGATTCTTCATTCAAAACCTGATTTTTGCTATTGGGCTCTATTGAATAATGAATGTTTTGAATTTTCTCCAAAAGTAAAGTAGTTGCAAACTCATGCTTTTAGAGACTTGTTTGGGCTCATGAGAGGAGTAGAAAAACATCAAAAATTTCAGTCCTGCATGATTCTACCAAGAAATGTGTGTTCATTGAAACCGCTGGTTTTTGATAGTTTGGGCCCTATTGAATAATGAATGTTTTGAATTTTCTCCAAAAGTAAAGTAGTTGCAAACTCATCCTTTTAGAAACTTGTTTGGGCTGTTGAGAGGAGTAAAAAACCATCAAAAATTTCAATCCTGCATGATTTTACCAAGAAATGTGATTCTTCATTCAAAACCTGATTTTTGCTATTGGGCTCTATTGAATAATGAATGTTTTGAATTTTCTCCAAAAGTAAAGTAGTTGCAAACTCATGCTTTTAGAGACTTGTTTGGGCTCATGAGAGGAGTAGAAAAACATCAAAAATTTCAGTCCTGCATGATTCTACCAAGAAATGTGTGTTCATTGAAACCGCTGGTTTTTGATAGTTTGGGCCCTATTGAATAATGAATGTTTTGAATTTTCTCCAAAAGTAAAGTAGTTACAAACTCATCCTTTTAGAAACTTGTTTGGGCTGTTGAGAGGAGTAAAAAACCATCAAAAATTTCAATCCTGCATGATTCTACAAAGAAATGTGATTCTTCATTCAAAACCTGATTTTTGCTATTGGGCTCTTTTGAGTAATGAATGTTTTGAATTTTCTCCAAAAGTAAAGTAGTTGCAAACTCATGCTTTTAGAGACTTGTTTGGGCTCATGAGAGGAGTAGAAAAACATCAAAAATTTCAGTCCTGCATGATTCTACCAAGAAATGTGTGTTCATTGAAACCGCTGGTTTTTGATAGTTTGGGCCCTATTGAATAATGAATGTTTTGAATTTTCTCCAAAAGTAAAGTAGTTGCAAACTCATCCTTTTAGAAACTTGTTTGGGCTGTTGAGAGGAGTAAAAAACCATCAAAAATTTCAATCCTGCATGATTCTACCAAGAAATGTGATTCTTCATTCAAAACGCTGGTTTTTGCTATTGGGCTCTTTTGAGTAATGAATGTTTTGAATTTTCTCCAAAAGTAAAGTAGTTGCAAACTCATGCTTTTAGAGACTTGTTTGGGCTCATGAGAGGAGTAGAAAAACATCAAAAATTTCAGTCCTGCATGATTCTACCAAGAAATGTGTGTTCATTCAAACCGCTGGTTTTTGATAGTTTGGGCCCTATTGAATAATGAATGTTTTGAATTTTCTCCAAAAGTAAAGTAGTTGCAAACTCATCCTTTTAGAAACTTGTTTGGGCTGTTGAGAGGAGTAAAAAACCATCAATAATTTCAATCCTGCATGATTTTACCAAGAAATGTGATTCTTCATTCAAAACCTGATTTTTGCTATTGGGCTCTATTGAATAATGAATGTTTTGAATTTTCTCCAAAAGTAAAGTAGTTGCAAACTCATGCTTTTAGAGACTTGTTTGGGCTCATGAGAGGAGTAGAAAAACATCAAAAATTTCAGTCCTGCATGATTCTACCAAGAAATGTGTGTTCATTGAAACCGCTGGTTTTTGATAGTTTGGGCCCTATTGAATAATGAATGTTTTGAATTTTCTCCAAAAGTAAAGTAGTTGCAAACTCATCCTTTTAGAAACTTGTTTGGGCTGTTGAGAGGAGTAAAAAACCATCAAAAATTTCAATCCTGCATGATTCTACCAAGAAATGTGATTCTTCATTCAAAACGCTGGTTTCTGCTATTGGGCTCTTTTGAGTAATGAATGTTTTGAATTTTCTCCAAAAGTAAAGTAGTTGCAAACTCATCCTTTTAGAAACTTGTTTGGGCTGTTGACAGGAGTAAGAAACCATCAAAAATTTCAATCCTGCATGATTTTACCAAGAAATGTGATTCTTCATTCAAAACCTGATTTTTGCTATTGGGCTCTATTGAATAATGAATGTTTTGAATTTTCTCCAAAAGTAAAGTAGTTGCAAACTCATGCTTTTAGAGACTTGTTTGGGCTCATGAGAGGAGTAGAAAAACATCAAAAATTTCAGTCCTGCATGATTCTACCAAGAAATGTGTGTTCATTGAAACCGCTGGTTTATGATAGTTTGGGCCCTATTGAATAATGAATGTTTTGAATTTTCTCCAAAAGTAAAGTAGTTGCAAACTCATCCTTTTAGAAACTTGTTTGGGCTGTTGAGAGGAGTAAAAAACCATCAAAAATTTCAATCCTGCATGATTCTACCAAGAAATGTGATTCTTCATTCAAAACCTGATTTTTGCTATTGGGCTCTATTGAATAATGAATGTTTTGAATTTTCTCCAAAAGTAAAGTAGTTGCAAACTCATGCTTTTAGAGACTTGTTTGGGCTCATGAGAGGAGTAGAAAAACATCAAAAATTTCAGTCCTGCATGATTCTACCAAGAAATGTGTGTTCATTGAAACCGCTGGTTTTTGATAGTTTGGGCCCTATTGAATAATGAATGTTTTGAATTTTCTCCAAAAGTAAAGTAGTTGCAAACTCATCCTTTTAGAAACTTGTTTGGGCTGTTGAGAGGAGTAAAAAACCATCAAAAATTTCAATCCTGCATGATTCTACCAAGAAATGTGATTCTTCATTCAAAACGCTGGTTTTTGCTATTGGGCTCTTTTGAGTAATGAATGTTTTGAATTTTCTCCAAAAGTAAAGTAGTTGCAAACTCATGCTTTTAGAGACTTGTTTGGGCTCATGAGAGGAGTAGAAAAACATCAAAAATTTCAGTCCTGCATGATTCTACCAAGAAATGTGTGTTCATTCAAACCGCTGGTTTTTGATAGTTTGGGCCCTATTGAATAATGAATGTTTTGAATTTTCTCCAAAAGTAAAGTAGTTGCAAACTCATCCTTTTAGAAACTTGTTTGGGCTGTTGAGAGGAGTAAAAAACCATCAATAATTTCAATCCTGCATGATTTTACCAAGAAATGTGATTCTTCATTCAAAACCTGATTTTTGCTATTGGGCTCTATTGAATAATGAATGTTTTGAATTTTCTCCAAAAGTAAAGTAGTTGCAAACTCATGCTTTTAGAGACTTGTTTGGGCTCATGAGAGGAGTAGAAAAACATCAAAAATTTCAGTCCTGCATGATTCTACCAAGAAATGTGTGTTCATTGAAACCGCTGGTTTTTGATAGTTTGGGCCCTATTGAATAATGAATGTTTTGAATTTTCTCCAAAAGTAAAGTAGTTGCAAACTCATCCTTTTAGAAACTTGTTTGGGCTGTTGAGAGGAGTAAAAAACCATCAAAAATTTCAATCCTGCATGATTCTACCAAGAAATGTGATTCTTCATTCAAAACGCTGGTTTTTGCTATTGGGCTCTATTGAATAATGAATGTTTTGAATTTTCTCCAAAAGTAAAGTAGTTGCAAACTCATCCTTTTAGAGACTTGTTTGGGCTCATGAGAGGAGTAGAAAAACATCAAAAATTTCAGTCCTGCACGATTCTACCAAGAAATGTGTGTTCATTCAAACCGCTGGTTTTTGATATTTTGGGCCCTATTGAATAATGAATGTTTTGAATTTTCTCCAAAAGTAAAGTAGTTGCAAACTCATCCTTTTAGAAACTTGTTTGGGCTGTTGAGAGGAGTAAAAAACCATCAAAAATTTCAATACTGCATGATTCTACCAAGAAATGTGATTCTTCATTCAAAACCTGATTTTTGCTATTGGGCTCTATTGAATAATGAATGTTTTGAATTTTCTCCAAAAGTAAAGTAGTTGCAAACTCATGCTTTTAGAGACTTGTTTGTGCTCATGAGAGGAGTAGAAAAACATCAAAAATTTCAGTCCTGCATGATTCTACCAAGAAATGTGTGTTCATTGAAACCGCTGGTTTTTGATAGTTTGGGCCCTATTGAATAATGAATGTTTTGAATTTTCTCCAAAAGTAAAGTAGTTGCAAACTCATCCTTTTAGAAACTTGTTTGGGCTGTTGAGAGGAGTAAAAAACCATCAAAAATTTCAATCCTGCATGATTTTACCAAGAAATGTGATTCTTCATTCAAAACCTGATTTTTGCTATTGGGCTCTATTGAATAATGAATGTTTTGAATTTTCTCCAAAAGTAAAGTAGTTGCAAACTCATGCTTTTAGAGACTTGTTTGGGCTCATGAGAGGAGTAGAAAAACATCAAAAATTTCAGTCCTGCATGATTCTACCAAGAAATGTGTGTTCATTGAAACCGCTGGTTTTTGATAGTTTGGGCCCTATTGAATAATGAATGTTTTGAATTTTCTCCAAAAGTAAAGTAGTTGCAAACTCATCCTTTTAGAAACTTGTTTGGGCTGTTGAGAGGAGTAAAAAACCATCAAAAATTTCAATCCTGCATGATTTTACCAAGAAATGTGATTCTTCATTCAAAACCTGATTTTTGCTATTGGGCTCTATTGAATAATGAATGTTTTGAATTTTCTCCAAAAGTAAAGTAGTTGCAAACTCATGCTTTTAGAGACTTGTTTGGGCTCATGAGAGGAGTAGAAAAACATCAAAAATTTCAGTCCTGCATGATTCTACCAAGAAATGTGTGTTCATTGAAACCGCTGGTTTTTGATAGTTTGGGCCCTATTGAATAATGAATGTTTTGAATTTTCTCCAAAAGTAAAGTAGTTGCAAACTCATCCTTTTAGAAACTTGTTTGGGCTGTTGAGAGGAGTAAAAAACCATCAAAAATTTCAATCCTGCATGATTCTACCAAGAAATGTGATTCTTCATTCAAAACGCTGGTTTTTGCTATTGGGCTCTATTGAATAATGAATGTTTTGAATTTTCTCCAAAAGTAAAGTAGTTGCAAACTCATCCTTTTAGAGACTTGTTTGGGCTCATGAGAGGAGTAGAAAAACATCAAAAATTTCAGTCCTGCACGATTCTACCAAGAAATGTGTGTTCATTGAAACCGCTGGTTTTTGATATTTTGGGCCCTATTGAATAATGAATGTTTTGAATTTTCTCCAAAAGTAAAGTAGTTGCAAACTCATCTTAGAAACTTGTTTGGGCTGTTGAGAGGAGTAAAAATCCATCAAAAATTTCAATCCTGCATGATTTTAGCAAGAAATGTGATTCTTCATTCAAAACCTGATTTTTGCTATTGGGCTCTATTGAATAATGAATGTTTTGAATTTTCTCCAAAAGTAAAGTAGTTGCAAACTCATGCTTTTAGAGACTTGTTTGGGCTCATGAGAGGAGTAGAAAAACATCAAAAATTTCAGTCCTGCATGATTCTACCAAGAAATGTGTGTTCATTGAAACCGCTGGTTTTTGATAGTTTGAGCCCTATTGAATAATGAATGTTTTGAATTTTCTCCAAAAGTAAAGTAGTTGCAAACTCATGCTTTTAGAGACTTGTTTGGGCTCATGAGAGGAGTAGAAAAACATCAAAAATTTCAGTCCTGCATGATTCTACCAAGAAATGTGTGTTCATTGAAACCGTTGGTTTTTGATAGTTTGGGCCCTATTGAATAATGAATGTTTTGAATTTTCTCCAAAAGTAAAGTAGTTGCAAACTCATCCTTTTAGAAACTTCTTTGGGCTGTTGAGAGGAGTAAAAAACCATCAAAAATTTCAATCCTGCATGATTCTACCAAGAAATGTGATTCTTCATTCAAAACGCTGGTTTTTACTATTGGGCTCTTTTGAGTAATGAATGTTTTGAATTTTCTCCAAAAGTAAAGTAGTTGCAAACTCATGCTTTTAGAGACTTGTTTGGGCTCATGAGAGGAGTAGAAAAACATCAAAAATTTCAGTCCTGCATGATTCTACCAAGAATTGTGTGTTCATTCAAACCGCTGGTTTTTGATAGTTTGGGCCCTATTGAATAATGAATGTTTTGAATTTTCTCCAAAAGTAAAGTAGTTGCAAACTCATCCTTTTAGAAACTTGTTTGGGCTGTTGAGAGGAGTAAAAAACCATCAAAAATTTCAATCCTGCATGATTCTACCAAGAAATGTGATTCTTCATTCAAAACGCTGGTTTTTGCTATTGGGCTCTATTGAATAATGAATGTTTTGAATTTTCTCCAAAAGTAAAGTAGTTGCAAACTCATCCTTTTAGAGACTTGTTTGGGCTCATGAGAGGAGTAGAAAAACATCAAAAATTTCAGTCCTGCACGATTCTACCAAGAAATGTGTGTTCATTCAAACCACTGGTTTTTGATAGTTTGGGCCCTATTGAATAATGAATGTTTTGAATTTTCTCCAAAAGTAAAGTAGTTGCAAACTCATCCTTTTAGAAACTTGTTTGGGCTGATGAGAGGAGTAAAAAACCATCAAAAATTTCAATCCTGCATGATTCTACCAAGAAATGTGATTCTTCATTCAAAACGCTGGTTTTTGCTATTGGGCTCTATTGAATAATGAATGTTTTGAATTTTCTCCAAAAGTAAAGTAGTTGCAAACTCATCCTTTTAGAGACTTGTTTGGGCTCATGAGAGGAGTAGAAAAACATCAAAAATTTCAGTCCTGCACGATTCTACCAAGAAATGTGTGTTCATTCAAACCGCTGGTTTTTGATATTTTGGGCCCTATTGAATAATGAATGTTTTGAATTTTCTCCAAAAGTAAAGTAGTTGCAAACTCATCCTTTTAGAAACTTGTTTGGGCTGTTGAGAGGAGTAAAAAACCATCAAAAATTTCAATACTGCATGATTCTACCAAGAAATGTGATTCTTCATTCAAAACCTGATTTTTGCTATTGGGCTCTATTGAATAATGAATGTTTTGAATTTTCTCCAAAAGTAAAGTAGTTGCAAACTCATGCTTTTAGAGACTTGTTTGTGCTCATGAGAGGAGTAGAAAAACATCAAAAATTTCAGTCCTGCATGATTCTACCAAGAAATGTGTGTTCATTGAAACCGCTGGTTTTTGATAGTTTGGGCCCTATTGAATAATGAATGTTTTGAATTTTCTCCAAAAGTAAAGTAGTTGCAAACTCATCCTTTTAGAAACTTGTTTGGGCTGTTGAGAGGAGTAAAAAACCATCAAAAATTTCAATCCTGCATGATTTTACCAAGAAATGTGATTCTTCATTCAAAACCTGATTTTTGCTATTGGGCTCTATTGAATAATGAATGTTTTGAATTTTCTCCAAAAGTAAAGTAGTTGCAAACTCATGCTTTTAGAGACTTGTTTGGGCTCATGAGAGGAGTAGAAAAACATCAAAAATTTCAGTCCTGCATGATTCTACCAAGAAATGTGTGTTCATTGAAACCGCTGGTTTTTGATAGTTTGGGCCCTATTGAATAATGAATGTTTTGAATTTTCTCCAAAAGTAAAGTAGTTGCAAACTCATCCTTTTAGAAACTTGTTTGGGCTGTTGAGAGGAGTAAAAAACCATCAAAAATTTCAATCCTGCATGATTTTACCAAGAAATGTGATTCTTCATTCAAAACCTGATTTTTGCTATTGGGCTCTATTGAATAATGAATGTTTTGAATTTTCTCCAAAAGTAAAGTAGTTGCAAACTCATGCTTTTAGAGACTTGTTTGGGCTCATGAGAGGAGTAGAAAAACATCAAAAATTTCAGTCCTGCATGATTCTACCAAGAAATGTGTGTTCATTGAAACCGCTGGTTTTTGATAGTTTGGGCCCTATTGAATAATGAATGTTTTGAATTTTCTCCAAAAGTAAAGTAGTTGCAAACTCATCCTTTTAGAAACTTGTTTGGGCTGTTGAGAGGAGTAAAAAACCATCAAAAATTTCAATCCTGCATGATTCTACCAAGAAATGTGATTCTTCATTCAAAACGCTGGTTTTTGCTATTGGGCTCTATTGAATAATGAATGTTTTGAATTTTCTCCAAAAGTAAAGTAGTTGCAAACTCATCCTTTTAGAGACTTGTTTGGGCTCATGAGAGGAGTAGAAAAACATCAAAAATTTCAGTCCTGCACGATTCTACCAAGAAATGTGTGTTCATTGAAACCGCTGGTTTTTGATATTTTGGGCCCTATTGAATAATGAATGTTTTGAATTTTCTCCAAAAGTAAAGTAGTTGCAAACTCATCTTAGAAACTTGTTTGGGCTGTTGAGAGGAGTAAAAATCCATCAAAAATTTCAATCCTGCATGATTTTACCAAGAAATGTGATTCTTCATTCAAAACCTGATTTTTGCTATTGGGCTCTATTGAATAATGAATGTTTTGAATTTTCTCCAAAAGTAAAGTAGTTGCAAACTCATGCTTTTAGAGACTTGTTTGGGCTCATGAGAGGAGTAGAAAAACATCAAAAATTTCAGTCCTGCATGATTCTACCAAGAAATGTGTGTTCATTGAAACCGCTGGTTTTTGATAGTTTGAGCCCTATTGAATAATGAATGTTTTGAATTTTCTCCAAAAGTAAAGTAGTTGCAAACTCATGCTTTTAGAGACTTGTTTGGGCTCATGAGAGGAGTAGAAAAACATCAAAAATTTCAGTCCTGCATGATTCTACCAAGAAATGTGTGTTCATTGAAACCGTTGGTTTTTGATAGTTTGGGCCCTATTGAATAATGAATGTTTTGAATTTTCTCCAAAAGTAAAGTAGTTGCAAACTCATCCTTTTAGAAACTTCTTTGGGCTGTTGAGAGGAGTAAAAAACCATCAAAAATTTCAATCCTGCATGATTCTACCAAGAAATGTGATTCTTCATTCAAAACGCTGGTTTTTACTATTGGGCTCTTTTGAGTAATGAATGTTTTGAATTTTCTCCAAAAGTAAAGTAGTTGCAAACTCATGCTTTTAGAGACTTGTTTGGGCTCATGAGAGGAGTAGAAAAACATCAAAAATTTCAGTCCTGCATGATTCTACCAAGAATTGTGTGTTCATTCAAACCGCTGGTTTTTGATAGTTTGGGCCCTATTGAATAATGAATGTTTTGAATTTTCTCCAAAAGTAAAGTAGTTGCAAACTCATCCTTTTAGAAACTTGTTTGGGCTGTTGAGAGGAGTAAAAAACCATCAAAAATTTCAATCCTGCATGATTCTACCAAGAAATGTGATTCTTCATTCAAAACGCTGGTTTTTGCTATTGGGCTCTATTGAATAATGAATGTTTTGAATTTTCTCCAAAAGTAAAGTAGTTGCAAACTCATCCTTTTAGAGACTTGTTTGGGCTCATGAGAGGAGTAGAAAAACATCAAAAATTTCAGTCCTGCACGATTCTACCAAGAAATGTGTGTTCATTCAAACCACTGGTTTTTGATAGTTTGGGCCCTATTGAATAATGAATGTTTTGAATTTTCTCCAAAAGTAAAGTAGTTGCAAACTCATCCTTTTAGAAACTTGTTTGGGCTGATGAGAGGAGTAAAAAACCATCAAAAATTTCAATCCTGCATGATTCTACCAAGAAATGTGATTCTTCATTCAAAACGCTGGTTTTTGCTATTGGGCTCTATTGAATAATGAATGTTTTGAATTTTCTCCAAAAGTAAAGTAGTTGCAAACTCATCCTTTTAGAGACTTGTTTGGGCTCATGAGAGGAGTAGAAAAACATCAAAAATTTCAGTCCTGCACGATTCTACCAAGAAATGTGTGTTCATTCAAACCGCTGGTTTTTGATATTTTGGGCCCTATTGAATAATGAATGTTTTGAATTTTCTCCAAAAGTAAAGTAGTTGCAAACTCATCCTTTTAGAAACTTGTTTGGGCTGTTGAGAGGAGTAAAAAAACATCAAAAATTTCAATCCTGCATGATTCTACCAAGAAATGTGATTCTTCATTCAAAACCTGATTTTTGCTATTGGGCTCTATTGAATAATGAATGTTTTGAATTTTCTCCAAAAGTAAAGTAGTTGCAAACTCATGCTTTTAGAGACTTGTTTGGGCTCATGAGAGGAGTAGAAAAACATCAAAAATTTCAGTCCTGCATGATTCTACCAAGAAATGTGTGTTCATTGAAACCGCTGGTTTTTGATAGTTTGGGCCCTATTGAATAATGAATGTTTTGAATTTTCTCCAAAAGTAAAGTAGTTGCAAACTCATCCTTTTAGAAACTTGTTTGGGCTGTTGAGAGGAGTAAAAAACCATCAAAAATTTCAATCCTGCATGATTTTACCAAGAAATGTGATTCTTCATTCAAAACCTGATTTTTGCTATTGGGCTCTATTGAATAATGAATGTTTTGAATTTTCTCCAAAAGTAAAGTAGTTGCAAACTCATGCTTTTAGAGACTTGTTTGGGCTCATGAGAGGAGTAGAAAAACATCAAAAATTTCAGTCCTGCATGATTCTACCAAGAAATGTGTGTTCATTGAAACCGCTGGTTTTTGATAGTTTGGGCCCTATTGAATAATGAATGTTTTGAATTTTCTCCAAAAGTAAAGTAGTTGCAAACTCATCCTTTTAGAAACTTGTTTGGGCTGTTGAGAGGAGTAAAAAACCATCAAAAATTTCAATCCTGCATGATTTTACCAAGAAATGTGATTCTTCATTCAAAACCTGATTTTTGCTATTGGGCTCTATTGAATAATGAATGTTTTGAATTTTCTCCAAAAGTAAAGTAGTTGCAAACTCATGCTTTTAGAGACTTGTTTGGGCTCATGAGAGGAGTAGAAAAACATCAAAAATTTCAGTCCTGCATGATTCTACCAAGAAATGTGTGTTCATTGAAACCGCTGGTTTTTGATAGTTTGGGCCCTATTGAATAATGAATGTTTTGAATTTTCTCCAAAAGTAAAGCAGTTGCAAACTCATCCTTTTAGAAACTTGTTTGGGCTGTTGAGAGGAGTAAAAAACCATCAAAAATTTCAATCCTGCATGATTCTACCAAGAAATGTGATTCTTCATTCAAAACGCTGGTTTTTGCTATTGGGCTCTATTGAATAATGAATGTTTTGAATTTTCTCCAAAAGTAAAGTAGTTGCAAACTCATCCTTTTAGAGACTTGTTTGGGCTCATGAGAGGAGTAGAAAAACATCAAAAATTTCAGTCCTGCACGATTCTACCAAGAAATGTGTGTTCATTGAAACCGCTGGTTTTTGATATTTTGGGCCCTATTGAATAATGAATGTTTTGAATTTTCTCCAAAAGTAAAGTAGTTGCAAACTCATCTTAGAAACTTGTTTGGGCTGTTGAGAGGAGTAAAAATCCATCAAAAATTTCAATCCTGCATGATTTTACCAAGAAATGTGATTCTTCATTCAAAACCTGATTTTTGCTATTGGGCTCTATTGAATAATGAATGTTTTGAATTTTCTCCAAAAGTAAAGTAGTTGCAAACTCATGCTTTTAGAGACTTGTTTGGGCTCATGAGAGGAGTAGAAAAACATCAAAAATTTCAGTCCTGCATGATTCTACCAAGAAATGTGTGTTCATTGAAACCGCTGGTTTTTGATAGTTTGAGCCCTATTGAATAATGAATGTTTTGAATTTTCTCCAAAAGTAAAGTAGTTGCAAACTCATGCTTTTAGAGACTTGTTTGGGCTCATGAGAGGAGTAGAAAAACATCAAAAATTTCAGTCCTGCATGATTCTACCAAGAAATGTGTGTTCATTGAAACCGTTGGTTTTTGATAGTTTGGGCCCTATTGAATAATGAATGTTTTGAATTTTCTCCAAAAGTAAAGTAGTTGCAAACTCATCCTTTTAGAAACTTCTTTGGGCTGTTGAGAGGAGTAAAAAACCATCAAAAATTTCAATCCTGCATGATTCTACCAAGAAATGTGATTCTTCATTCAAAACGCTGGTTTTTACTATTGGGCTCTTTTGAGTAATGAATGTTTTGAATTTTCTCCAAAAGTAAAGTAGTTGCAAACTCATGCTTTTAGAGACTTGTTTGGGCTCATGAGAGGAGTAGAAAAACATCAAAAATTTCAGTCCTGCATGATTCTACCAAGAATTGTGTGTTCATTCAAACCGCTGGTTTTTGATAGTTTGGGCCCTATTGAATAATGAATGTTTTGAATTTTCTCCAAAAGTAAAGTAGTTGCAAACTCATCCTTTTAGAAACTTGTTTGGGCTGTTGAGAGGAGTAAAAAACCATCAAAAATTTCAATCCTGCATGATTCTACCAAGAAATGTGATTCTTCATTCAAAACGCTGGTTTTTGCTATTGGGCTCTATTGAATAATGAATGTTTTGAATTTTCTCCAAAAGTAAAGTAGTTGCAAACTCATCCTTTTAGAGACTTGTTTGGGCTCATGAGAGGAGTAGAAAAACATCAAAAATTTCAGTCCTGCACGATTCTACCAAGAAATGTGTGTTCATTCAAACCACTGGTTTTTGATAGTTTGGGCCCTATTGAATAATGAATGTTTTGAATTTTCTCCAAAAGTAAAGTAGTTGCAAACTCATCCTTTTAGAAACTTGTTTGGGCTGATGAGAGGAGTAAAAAACCATCAAAAATTTCAATCCTGCATGATTCTACCAAGAAATGTGATTCTTCATTCAAAACGCTGGTTTTTGCTATTGGGCTCTATTGAATAATGAATGTTTTGAATTTTCTCCAAAAGTAAAGTAGTTGCAAACTCATCCTTTTAGAGACTTGTTTGGGCTCATGAGAGGAGTAGAAAAACATCAAAAATTTCAGTCCTGCACGATTCTACCAAGAAATGTGTGTTCATTCAAACCGCTGGTTTTTGATATTTTGGGCCCTATTGAATAATGAATGTTTTGAATTTTCTCCAAAAGTAAAGTAGTTGCAAACTCATCCTTTTAGAAACTTGTTTGGGCTGTTGAGAGGAGTAAAAAAACATCAAAAATTTCAATCCTGCATGATTCTACCAAGAAATGTGATTCTTCATTCAAAACCTGATTTTTGCTATTGGGCTCTATTGAATAATGAATGTTTTGAATTTTCTCCAAAAGTAAAGTAGTTGCAAACTCATGCTTTTAGAGACTTGTTTGGGCTCATGAGAGGAGTAGAAAAACATCAAAAATTTCAGTCCTGCATGATTCTACCAAGAAATGTGTGTTCATTGAAACCGCTGGTTTTTGATAGTTTGGGCCCTATTGAATAATGAATGTTTTGAATTTTCTCCAAAAGTAAAGTAGTTGCAAACTCATCCTTTTAGAAACTTGTTTGGGCTGTTGAGAGGAGTAAAAAACCATCAAAAATTTCAATCCTGCATGATTTTACCAAGAAATGTGATTCTTCATTCAAAACCTGATTTTTGCTATTGGGCTCTATTGAATAATGTATGTTTTGAATTTTCTCCAAAAGTAAAGTAGTTGCAAACTCATGCTTTTAGAGACTTGTTTGTGCTCATGAGAGGAGTACAAAAACATCAAAAATTTCAGTCCTGCATGATTCTACCAAGAAATGTGTGTTCATTGAAACCGCTGGTTTTTGATAGTTTGGGCCCTATTGAATAATGAATGTTTTGAATTTTCTCCAAAAGTAAAGTAGTTGCAAACTCATCCTTTTAGAAACTTGTTTGGGCTGTTGAGAGGAGTAAAAAACCATCAAAAATTTCAATCCTGCATGATTTTACCAAGAAATGTGATTCTTCATTCAAAACCTGATTTTTGCTATTGGGCTCTATTGAATAATGAATGTTTTGAATTTTCTCCAAAAGTAAAGTAGTTGCAAACTCATGCTTTTAGAGACTTGTTTGGGCTCATGAGAGGAGTAGAAAAACATCAAAAATTTCAGTCCTGCATGATTCTACCAAGAAATGTGTGTTCATTGAAACCGCTGGTTTTTGATAGTTTGGGCCCTATTGAATAATGAATGTTTTGAATGTTCTCCAAAAGTAAAGTAGTTGCAAACTCATCCTTTTGGAAACTTGTTTGGGCTGTTGAGAGGAGTAAAAAACCATCAAAAATTTCAATCCTGCATGATTTTACCAAGAAATGTGATTCTTCATTCAAAACCTGATTTTTGCTATTGGGCTCTATTGAATAATGAATGTTTTGAATTTTCTCCAAAAGTAAAGTAGTTGCAAGCTCATGCTTTTAGAGACTTGTTTGGGCTCATGAGAGGAGTAGAAAAACATCAAAAATTTCAGTCCTGCATGATTCTACCAAGAAATGTGTGTTCATTGAAACCGCTGGTTTTTGATAGTTTGGGCCCTATTGAATAATGAATGTTTTGAATTTTCTCCAAAAGTAAAGTAGTTGCAAACTCATCCTTTTAGAAACTTGTTTGGGCTGTTGAGAGGAGTAAAAAACCATCAAAAATTTCAATCCTGCATGATTCTACCAAGAAATGTGATTCTTCATTCAAAACGCTGGTTTTTGCAATTGGGCTCTTTTGAGTAATGAATGTTTTGAATTTTCTCCTAAAGTAAAGTAGTTGCAAACTCATGCTTTTAGAGACTTGTTTGGGCTCATGAGAGGAGTAGAAAAACATCAAAAATTTCAGTCCTGCATGATTCTACCAAGAAATGTGTGTTCATTCAAACCGCTGGTTTTTGATAGTTTGGGCCCTATTGAATAATGAATGTTTTGAATTTTCTCCAAAAGTAAAGTAGTTGCAAACTCATCCTTTTAGAAACTTGTTTGGGCTGTTGAGAGGAGTAAAAAACCATCAAAAATTTCAATCCTGCATGATTCTACCAAGAAATGTGATTCTTCATTCAAAACGCTGGTTTTTGCTATTGGGCTCTATTGAATAATGAATGTTTTGAATTTTCTCCAAAAGTAAAGTAGTTGCAAACTCATCCTTTTAGAGAATTGTTTGGGCTCATGAGAGGAGTAGAAAAACATCAAAAATTTCAGTCCTGCACGATTCTACCAAGAAATGTGTGTTCATTCAAACCGCTGGTTTTTCATATTTTGGGCCCTATTGAATAATGAATGTTTTGAATTTTCTCCAAAAGTAAAGTAGTTGCAAACTCATCCTTTTAGAAACTTGTTTGGGCTGTTGAGAGGAGTAAAAAACCATCAAAAATTTCAATCCTGCATGATTCTACCAAGAAATGTGATTCTTCATTCAAAACCTGATTTTTGCTATTGGGCTCTATTGAATAATGAATGTTTTGAATTTTCTCCAAAAGTAAAGTAGTTGCAAACTCATGCTTTTAGAGACTTGTTTGGGCTCATGAGAGGAGTAGAAAAACATCAAAAATTTCAGTCCTGCATGATTCTACCAAGAAATGTGTGTTCATTCAAACCGCTGGTTTTTGATAGTTTGGGCCCTATTGAATAATGAATGTTTTGAATTTTCTCCAAAAGTAAAGTAGTTACAAACTCATCCTTTTAGAAACTTGTTTGGGCTGTTGAGAGGAGTAAAAAACCATCAAAAATTTCAATCCTGCATGATTCTACCAAGAAATGTGATTCTTCATTCAAAACGCTGGTTTTTGCTATTGGGCTCTATTGAATAATGAATGTTTTGAATTTTCTCCAAAAGTAAAGTAGTTGCAAACTCATGCTTTTAGAGACTTGTTTGGGCTCATGAGAGGAGTAGAAAAACATCAAAAATTTCAGTCCTGCATGATTCTACCAAGAAATGTGTGTTCATTGAAACCGCTGGTTTTTGATAGTTTGGGCCCTATTGAATAATGAATGTTTTGAATTTTCTCCAAAAGTAAAGTAGTTGCAAACTCATCCTTTTAGAAACTTGTTTGGGCTGTTGAGAGGAGTAAAAAACCATCAAAAATTTCAATCCTGCATGATTCTACCAAGAAATGTGATTCTTCATTCAAAACGCTGGTTTTTGCTATTGGGCTCTTTTGAGTAATGAATGTTTTGAATTTTCTCCAAAAGTAAAGTAGTTGCAAACTCATGCTTTTAGAGACTTGTTTGGGCTCATGAGAGGAGTAGAAAAACATCAAAAATTTCAGTCCTGCATGATTCTACCAAGAAATGTGTGTTCATTCAAACCGCTGGTTTTTGATAGTTTGGGCCCTATTGAATAATGAATGTTTTGAATTTTCTCCAAAAGTAAAGTAGTTGCAAACTCATCCTTTTAGAAACTTGTTTGGGCTGTTGAGAGGAGTAAAAAACCATCAAAAATTTCAATCCTGCATGATTCTACCAAGAAATGTGATTCTTCATTCAAAACGCTGGTTTTTGCTATTGGGCTCTATTGAATAATGAATGTTTTGAATTTTCTCCAAAAGTAAAGTAGTTGCAAACTCATCCTTTTAGAGACTTGTTTGGGCTCATGAGAGGAGTAGAAAAACATCAAAAATTTCAGTCCTGCATGATTCTACCAAGAAATGTGTGTTCATTGAAACCACTGGTTTTTGATAGTTTGGGCCCTATTGAATAATGAATGTTTTGAATTTTCTCCAAAAGTAAAGTAGTTGCAAACTCATCCTTTTAGAAACTTGTTTGGGCTGTTGAGAGGAGTAAAAAACCATCAAAAATTTCTATCCTGCATGATTCTACCAAGAAATGTGATTCTTCATTCAAAACCTGATTTTTGCTATTGGGCTCTATTGAATAATGAATGTTTTGAATTTTCTCCAAAAGTAAAGTAGTTGCAAACTCATGCTTTTAGAGACTTGTTTGGGCTCATGAGAGGAGTAGAAAAACATCAAAAATTTCAGTCCTGCATGATTTTACCATGAAATGTGTGTTCATTGAAACCGCTGGTTTTTGATAGTTTGGGCCCTATTGAATAATGAATGTTTTGAATTTTCTCCAAAAGTAAAGTAGTTGCAAACTCATCCTTTTAGAAACTTGTTTGGGCTGTTGAGAGGAGTAAAAAACCATCAAAAATTTCAATCCTGCATGATTCTACCAAGAAATGTGATTCTTCATTCAAAACGCTGGTTTTTGCTATTGGGCTCTTTTGAGTAATGAATGTTTTGAATTTTCTCCAAAAGTAAAGTAGTTGCAAACTCATGCTTTTAGAGACTTGTTTGGGCTCATGAGAGGAGTAGAAAAACATCAAAAATTTCAGTCCTGCATGATTCTACCAAGAAATGTGTGTTCATTGAAACCGCTGGTTTTTGATAGTTTGGGCCCTATTGAATAATGAATGTTTTGAATTTTCTCCAAAAGTAAAGTAGTTACAAACTCATCCTTTTAGAAACTTGTTTGGGCTGTTGAGAGGAGTAAAAAACCATCAAAAATTTCAATCCTGCATGATTCTACAAAGAAATGTGATTCTTCATTCAAAACCTGATTTTTGCTATTGGGCTCTATTGAATAATGAATGTTTTGAATTTTCTCCAAAAGTAAAGTAGTTGCAAACTCATGCTTTTAGAGACTTGTTTGGGCTCATGAGAGGAGTAGAAAAACATCAAAAATTTCAGTCCTGCATGATTCTACCAAGAAATGTGTGTTCATTGAAACCGCTGGTTTTTGATAGTTTGGGCCCTATTGAATAATGAATGTTTTGAATTTTCTCCAAAAGTAAAGTAGTTGCAAACTCATCCTTTTAGAAACTTGTTTGGGCTGTTGAGAGGAGTAAAAAACCATCAAAAATTTCAATCCTGCATGATTCTACCAAGAAATGTGATTCTTCATTCAAAACGCTGGTTTTTGCTATTGGGCTCTTTTGAGTAATTAATGTTTTGAATTTTCTCCAAAAGTAAAGTAGTTGCAAACTCATGCTTTTAGAGACTTGTTTGGGCTCATGAGAGGAGTAGAAAAACATCAAAAATTTCAGTCCTGCATGATTCTACCAAGAAATGTGTGTTCATTCAAACCGCTGGTTTTTGATAGTTTGGGCCCTATTGAATAATGAATGTTTTGAATTTTCTCCAAAAGTAAAGTAGTTGCAAACTCATCCTTTTAGAAACTTGTTTGGGCTGTTGAGAGGAGTAAAAAACCATCAAAAATTTCAATCCTGCATGATTCTACCAAGAAATGTGATTCTTCATTCAAAACGCTGGTTTTTGCTATTGGGCTCTATTGAATAATGAATGTTTTGAATTTTCTCCAAAAGTAAAGTAGTTGCAAACTCATCCTTTTAGAGACTTGTTTGGGCTCATGAGAGGAGTAGAAAAACATCAAAAATTTCAGTCCTGCACGATTCTACCAAGAAATGTGTGTTCATTCAAACCGCTGGTTTTTCATATTTTGGGCCCTATTGAATAATGAATGTTTTGAATTTTCTCCAAAAGTAAAGTAGTTGCAAACTCATCCTTTTAGAAACTTGTTTGGGCTGTTGAGAGGAGTAAAAAACCATCAAAAATTGCAATCCTGCATGATTCTACCAAGAAATGTGATTCTTCATTCAAAACCTGATTTTTGCTATTGGGCTCTATTGAATAATGAATGTTTTGAATTTTCTCCAAAAGTAAAGTAGTTGCAAACTCATGCTTTTAGAGACTTGTTTGGGCTCATGAGAGGAGTAGAAAAACATCAAAAATTTCAGTCCTGCATGATTCTACCAAGAAATGTGTGTTCATTGAAACCGCTGGTTTTTGATAGTTTGGGCCCTATTGAATAATGAATGTTTTGAATTTTCTCCAAAAGTAAAGTAGTTGCAAACTCATCCTTTTAGAAACTTGTTTGGGCTGTTGAGAGGAGTAAAAAACCATCAAAAATTTCAATCCTGCATGATTTTACCAAGAAATGTGATTCTTCATTCAAAACCTGATTTTTGCTATTGGGCTCTATTGAATAATGAATGTTTTGAATTTTCTCCAAAAGTAAAGTAGTTGCAAACTCATGCTTTTAGAGACTTGTTTGGGCTCATGAGAGGAGTAGAAAAACATCAAAAATTTCAGTCCTGCATGATTCTACCAAGAAATGTGTGTTCATTGAAACCGCTGGTTTTTGATAGTTTGGGCCCTATTGAATAATGAATGTTTTGAATTTTCTCCAAAAGTAAAGTAGTTACAAACTCATCCTTTTAGAAACTTGTTTGGGCTGTTGAGAGGAGTAAAAAACCATCAAAAATTTCAATCCTGCATGATTCTACAAAGAAATGTGATTCTTCATTCAAAACCTGATTTTTGCTATTGGGCTCTTTTGAGTAATGAATGTTTTGAATTTTCTCCAAAAGTAAAGTAGTTGCAAACTCATGCTTTTAGAGACTTGTTTGGGCTCATGAGAGGAGTAGAAAAACATCAAAAATTTCAGTCCTGCATGATTCTACCAAGAAATGTGTGTTCATTGAAACCGCTGGTTTTTGATAGTTTGGGCCCTATTGAATAATGAATGTTTTGAATTTTCTCCAAAAGTAAAGTAGTTGCAAACTCATCCTTTTAGAAACTTGTTTGGGCTGTTGAGAGGAGTAAAAAACCATCAAAAATTTCAATCCTGCATGATTCTACCAAGAAATGTGATTCTTCATTCAAAACGCTGGTTTCTGCTATTGGGCTCTTTTGAGTAATGAATGTTTTGAATTTTCTCCAAAAGTAAAGTAGTTGCAAACTCATCCTTTTAGAAACTTGTTTGGGCTGTTGACAGGAGTAAGAAACCATCAAAAATTTCAATCCTGCATGATTTTACCAAGAAATGTGATTCTTCATTCAAAACCTGATTTTTGCTATTGGGCTCTATTGAATAATGAATGTTTTGAATTTTCTCCAAAAGTAAAGTAGTTGCAAACTCATGCTTTTAGAGACTAGTTTGGGCTCATGAGAGGAGTAGAAAAACATCAAAAATTTCAGTCCTGCATGATTCTACCAAGAAATGTGTGTTCATTGAAACCGCTGGTTTATGATAGTTTGGGCCCTATTGAATAATGAATGTTTTGAATTTTCTCCAAAAGTAAAGTAGTTGCAAACTCATCCTTTTAGAAACTTGTTTGGGCTGTTGAGAGGAGTAAAAAACCATCAAAAATTTCAATCCTGCATGATTCTACCAAGAAATGTGATTCTTCATTCAAAACCTGATTTTTGCTATTGGGCTCTATTGAATAATGAATGTTTTGAATTTTCTCCAAAAGTAAAGTAGTTGCAAACTCATGCTTTTAGAGACTTGTTTGGGCTCATGAGAGGAGTAGAAAAACATCAAAAATTTCAGTCCTGCATGATTCTACCAAGAAATGTGTGTTCATTGAAACCGCTGGTTTTTGATAGTTTGGGCCCTATTGAATAATGAATGTTTTGAATTTTCTCCAAAAGTAAAGTAGTTGCAAACTCATCCTTTTAGAAACTTGTTTGGGCTGTTGAGAGGAGTAAAAAACCATCAAAAATTTCAATCCTGCATGATTTTACCAAGAAATGTGATTCTTCATTCAAAACCTGATTTTTGCTATTGGGCTCTATTGAATAATGAATGTTTTGAATTTTCTCCAAAAGTAAAGTAGTTGCAAACTCATGCTTTTAGAGACTTGTTTGGGCTCATGAGAGGAGTAGAAAAACATCAAAAATTTCAGTCCTGCATGATTCTACCAAGAAATGTGTGTTCATTGAAACCGCTGGTTTTTGATAGTTTGGGCCCTATTGAATAATGAATGTTTTGAATTTTCTCCAAAAGTAAAGTAGTTGCAAACTCATCCTTTTAGAAACTTGTTTGGGCTGTTGAGAGGAGTAAAAAACCATCAAAAATTTCAATCCTGCATGATTTTACCAAGAAATGTGATTCTTCATTCAAAACCTGATTTTTGCTATTGGGCTCTATTGAATAATGAATGTTTTGAATTTTCTCCAAAAGTAAAGTAGTTGCAAACTCATGCTTTTAGAGACTTGTTTGGGCTCATGAGAGGAGTAGAAAAACATCAAAAATTTCAGTCCTGCATGATTCTACCAAGAAATGTGTGTTCATTGAAACCGCTGGTTTTTGATAGTTTGGGCCCTATTGAATAATGAATGTTTTGAATTTTCTCCAAAAGTAAAGTAGTTGCAAACTCATCCTTTTAGAAACTTGTTTGGGCTGTTGAGAGGAGTAAAAAACCATCAAAAATTTCAATCCTGCATGATTTTACCAAGAAATGTGATTCTTCATTCAAAACCTGATTTTTGCTATTGGGCTCTATTGAATAATGAATGTTTTGAATTTTCTCCAAAAGTAAAGTAGTTGCAAACTCATGCTTTTAGAGACTTGTTTGGGCTCATGAGAGGAGTAGAAAAACATCAAAAATTTCAGTCCTGCATGATTTTACCAAGAAATGTGTGTTCATTGAAACCGCTGGTTTTTGATAGTTTGGGCCCTATTGAATAATGAATGTTTTGAATTTTCTCCAAAAGTAAAGTAGTTGCAAACTCATCCTTTTAGAAACTTGTTTGGGCTGTTGAGAGGAGTAAAAAACCATCAAAAATTTCAATCCTGCATGATTCTACCAAGAAATGTGATTCTTCATTCAAAACGCTGGTTTTTGCTATTGGGCTCTTTTGAGTAATGAATGTTTTGAATTTTCTCCAAAAGTAAAGTAGTTGCAAACTCATGCTTTTAGAGACTTGTTTGGGCTCATGAGAGGAGTAGAAAAACATCAAAAATTTCAGTCCTGCATGATTCTACCAAGAAATGTGTGTTCATTGAAACCGCTGGTTTTTGATAGTTTGGGCCCTATTGAATAATGAATGTTTTGAATTTTCTCCAAAAGTAAAGTAGTTACAAACTCATCCTTTTAGAAACTTGTTTGGGCTGTTGAGAGGAGTAAAAAACCATCAAAAATTTCAATCCTGCATGATTCTACAAAGAAATGTGATTCTTCATTCAAAACCTGATTTTTGCTATTGGGCTCTATTGAATAATGAATGTTTTGAATTTTCTCCAAAAGTAAAGTAGTTGCAAACTCATGCTTTTAGAGACTTGTTTGGGCTCATGAGAGGAGTAGAAAAACATCAAAAATTTCAGTCCTGCATGATTCTACCAAGAAATGTGTGTTCATTGAAACCGCTGGTTTTTGATAGTTTGGGCCCTATTGAATAATGAATGTTTTGAATTTTCTCCAAAAGTAAAGTAGTTGCAAACTCATCCTTTTAGAAACTTGTTTGGGCTGTTGAGAGGAGTAAAAAACCATCAAAAATTTCAATCCTGCATGATTCTACCAAGAAATGTGATTCTTCATTCAAAACGCTGGTTTTTGCTATTGGGCTCTTTTGAGTAATGAATGTTTTGAATTTTCTCCAAAAGTAAAGTAGTTGCAAACTCATGCTTTTAGAGACTTGTTTGGCTCATGAGAGGAGTAGAAAAACATCAAAAATTTCAGTCCTGCATGATTCTACCAAGAAATGTGTGTTCATTCAAACCGCTGGTTTTTGATAGTTTGGGCCCTATTGAATAATGAATGTTTTGAATTTTCTCCAAAAGTAAAGTAGTTGCAAACTCATCCTTTTAGAAACTTGTTTGGGCTGTTGAGAGGAGTAAAAAACCATCAAAAATTTCAATCCTGCATGATTTTACCAAGAAATGTGATTCTTCATTCAAAACCTGATTTTTGCTATTGGGCTCTATTGAATAATGAATGTTCGAATTTTCTCCAAAAGTAAAGTAGTTGCAAACTCATGCTTTTAGAGACTTGTTTGGGCTCATGAGAGGAGTAGAAAAACATCAAAAATTTCAGTCCTGCATGATTCTACCAAGAAATGTGTGTTCATTGAAACCGCTGGTTTTTGATAGTTTGGGCCCTATTGAATAATGAATGTTTTGAATTTTCTCCAAAAGTAAAGTAGTTGCAAACTCATCCTTTTAGAAACTTGTTTGGGCTGTTGAGAGGAGTAAAAAACCATCAAAAATTTCAATCCTGCATGATTCTACCAAGAAATGTGATTCTTCATTCAAAACGCTGGTTTTTGCTATTGGGCTCTATTGAATAATGAATGTTTTGAATTTTCTCCAAAAGTAAAGTAGTTGCAAACTCATCCTTTTAGAGACTTGTTTGGGCTCATGAGAGGAGTAGAAAAACATCAAAAATTTCAGTCCTGCACGATTCTACCAAGAAATGTGTGTTCATTGAAACCGCTGGTTTTTGATATTTTGGGCCCTATTGAATAATGAATGTTTTGAATTTTCTCCAAAAGTAAAGTAGTTGCAAACTCATCTTAGAAACTTGTTTGGGCTGTTGAGAGGAGTAAAAAACCATCAAAAATTTCAATCCTGCATGATTTTACCAAGAAATGTGATTCTTCATTCAAAACCTGATTTTTGCTATTGGGCTCTATTGAATAATGAATGTTTTGAATTTTCTCCAAAAGTAAAGTAGTTGCAAACTCATGCTTTTAGAGACTTGTTTGGGCTCATGAGAGGAGTAGAAAAACATCAAAAATTTCAGTCCTGCATGATTCTACCAAGAAATGTGTGTTCATTGAAACCGCTGATTTTTGATAGTTTGGGCCCTATTGAATAATGAATGTTTTGAATTTTCCCCAAAAGTAAAGTAGTTGCAAACTCATCCTTTTAGAAACTTGTTTGGGCTGTTGCGAGGAGTAAAAAACCATCAAAAATTTCAATCCTGCATGATTTTACCAAGAAATGTGATTCTTCATTCAAAACCTGATTTTTGCTATTGGGCTCTATTGAATAATGAATGTTTTGAATTTTCTCCAAAAGTAAAGTAGTTGCAAACTCATGCTTTTAGAGACTTGTTTGGGCTCATGAGAGGAGTAGAAAAACATCAAAAATTTCAGTCCTGCATGATTCTATCAAGAAATGTGTGTTCATTGAAACCGCTGGTTTTTGATAGTTTGAGCCCTATTGAATAATGAATGTTTTGAATTTTCTCCAAAAGTAAAGTAGTTGCAAACTCATGCTTTTAGAGACTTGTTTGGGCTCATGAGAGGAGTAGAAAAACATCAAAAATTTCAGTCCTGCATGATTCTACCAAGAAATGTGTGTTCATTGAAACCGCTGGTTTTTGATAGTTTGGGCCCTATTGAATAATGAATGTTTTGAATTTTCTCCAAAAGTAAAGTAGTTGCAAACTCATCCTTTTAGAAACTTGTTTGGGCTGTTGAGAGGAGTAAAAAAACATCAAAAATTTCAATCCTGCATGATTCTACCAAGAAATGTGATTCTTCATTCAAAACGCTGGTTTTTGCTATTGGGCTCTTTTGAGTAATGAATGTTTTGAATTTTCTCCAAAAGTAAAGTAGTTGCAAACTCATGCTTTTAGAGACTTGTTTGGGCTCATGAGAGGAGTAGAAAAACATCAAAAATTTCAGTCCTGCATGATTCTACCAAGAAATGTGTGTTCATTGAAACCGCTGGTTTTTGATAGTTTGGGCCCTATGGAATAATGAATGTTTTGAATTTTCTCCAAAAGTAAAGTAGTTGCAAACTCATCCTTTTAGAAACTTGTTTGGGCTGTTGAGAGGAGTAAAAAACCATCAAAAATTTCAATCCTGCATGATTCTACCAAGAAATGTGATTCTTCATTCAAAACGCTGGTTTTTGCTATTGGGCTCTATTGAATAATGAATGTTTTGAATTTTCTCCAAAAGTAAAGTAGTTGCAAACTCATCCTTTTAGAGACTTGTTTGGGCTCATGAGAGGAGTAGAAAAACATCAAAAATTTCAGTCCTGCATGATTTTACCAAGAAATGTGTGTTCATTGAAACCGCTGGTTTTTGATAGTTTGGGCCCTATTGAATAATGAATGTTTTGAATTTTCTCCAAAAGTAAAGTAGTTGCAAACTCATCCTTTTAGAAACTTGTTTGGGCTGTTGAGAGGAGTAAAAAACCATCAAAAATTTCAATCCTGCATGATTCTACCAAGAAATGTGATTCTTCATTCAAAACGCTGGTTTTTGCTATTGGGCTCTTTTGAGTAATGAATGTTTTGAATTTTCTCCAAAAGTAAAGTAGTTGCAAACTCATGCTTTTAGAGACTTGTTTGGGCTCATGAGAGGAGTAGAAAAACATCAAAAATTTCAGTCCTGCATGATTCTACCAAGAAATGTGTGTTCATTGAAACCGCTGGTTTTTGATAGTTTGGGCCCTATTGAATAATGAATGTTTTGAATTTTCTCCAAAAGTAAAGTAGTTACAAACTCATCCTTTTAGAAACTTGTTTGGGCTGTTGAGAGGAGTAAAAAACCATCAAAAATTTCAATCCTGCATGATTCTACAAAGAAATGTGATTCTTCATTCAAAACCTGATTTTTGCTATTGGGCTCTATTGAATAATGAATGTTTTGAATTTTCTCCAAAAGTAAAGTAGTTGCAAACTCATGCTTTTAGAGACTTGTTTGGGCTCATGAGAGGAGTAGAAAAACATCAAAAATTTCAGTCCTGCATGATTCTACCAAGAAATGTGTGTTCATTGAAACCGCTGGTTTTTGATAGTTTGGGCCCTATTGAATAATGAATGTTTTGAATTTTCTCCAAAAGTAAAGTAGTTGCAAACTCATCCTTTTAGAAACTTGTTTGGGCTGTTGAGAGGAGTAAAAAACCATCAAAAATTTCAATCCTGCATGATTCTACCAAGAAATGTGATTCTTCATTCAAAACGCTGGTTTTTGCTATTGGGCTCTTTTGAGTAATGAATGTTTTGAATTTTCTCCAAAAGTAAAGTAGTTGCAAACTCATGCTTTTAGAGACTTGTTTGGCTCATGAGAGGAGTAGAAAAACATCAAAAATTTCAGTCCTGCATGATTCTACCAAGAAATGTGTGTTCATTCAAACCGCTGGTTTTTGATAGTTTGGGCCCTATTGAATAATGAATGTTTTGAATTTTCTCCAAAAGTAAAGTAGTTGCAAACTCATCCTTTTAGAAACTTGTTTGGGCTGTTGAGAGGAGTAAAAAACCATCAAAAATTTCAATCCTGCATGATTTTACCAAGAAATGTGATTCTTCATTCAAAACCTGATTTTTGCTATTGGGCTCTATTGAATAATGAATGTTCGAATTTTCTCCAAAAGTAAAGTAGTTGCAAACTCATGCTTTTAGAGACTTGTTTGGGCTCATGAGAGGAGTAGAAAAACATCAAAAATTTCAGTCCTGCATGATTCTACCAAGAAATGTGTGTTCATTGAAACCGCTGGTTTTTGATAGTTTGGGCCCTATTGAATAATGAATGTTTTGAATTTTCTCCAAAAGTAAAGTAGTTGCAAACTCATCCTTTTAGAAACTTGTTTGGGCTGTTGAGAGGAGTAAAAAACCATCAAAAATTTCAATCCTGCATGATTCTACCAAGAAATGTGATTCTTCATTCAAAACGCTGGTTTTTGCTATTGGGCTCTATTGAATAATGAATGTTTTGAATTTTCTCCAAAAGTAAAGTAGTTGCAAACTCATCCTTTTAGAGACTTGTTTGGGCTCATGAGAGGAGTAGAAAAACATCAAAAATTTCAGTCCTGCACGATTCTACCAAGAAATGTGTGTTCATTGAAACCGCTGGTTTTTGATATTTTGGGCCCTATTGAATAATGAATGTTTTGAATTTTCTCCAAAAGTAAAGTAGTTGCAAACTCATCTTAGAAACTTGTTTGGGCTGTTGAGAGGAGTAAAAAACCATCAAAAATTTCAATCCTGCATGATTTTACCAAGAAATGTGATTCTTCATTCAAAACCTGATTTTTGCTATTGGGCTCTATTGAATAATGAATGTTTTGAATTTTCTCCAAAAGTAAAGTAGTTGCAAACTCATGCTTTTAGAGACTTGTTTGGGCTCATGAGAGGAGTAGAAAAACATCAAAAATTTCAGTCCTGCATGATTCTACCAAGAAATGTGTGTTCATTGAAACCGCTGATTTTTGATAGTTTGGGCCCTATTGAATAATGAATGTTTTGAATTTTCCCCAAAAGTAAAGTAGTTGCAAACTCATCCTTTTAGAAACTTGTTTGGGCTGTTGCGAGGAGTAAAAAACCATCAAAAATTTCAATCCTGCATGATTTTACCAAGAAATGTGATTCTTCATTCAAAACCTGATTTTTGCTATTGGGCTCTATTGAATAATGAATGTTTTGAATTTTCTCCAAAAGTAAAGTAGTTGCAAACTCATGCTTTTAGAGACTTGTTTGGGCTCATGAGAGGAGTAGAAAAACATCAAAAATTTCAGTCCTGCATGATTCTATCAAGAAATGTGTGTTCATTGAAACCGCTGGTTTTTGATAGTTTGAGCCCTATTGAATAATGAATGTTTTGAATTTTCTCCAAAAGTAAAGTAGTTGCAAACTCATGCTTTTAGAGACTTGTTTGGGCTCATGAGAGGAGTAGAAAAACATCAAAAATTTCAGTCCTGCATGATTCTACCAAGAAATGTGTGTTCATTGAAACCGCTGGTTTTTGATAGTTTGGGCCCTATTGAATAATGAATGTTTTGAATTTTCTCCAAAAGTAAAGTAGTTGCAAACTCATCCTTTTAGAAACTTGTTTGGGCTGTTGAGAGGAGTAAAAAAACATCAAAAATTTCAATCCTGCATGATTCTACCAAGAAATGTGATTCTTCATTCAAAACGCTGGTTTTTGCTATTGGGCTCTTTTGAGTAATGAATGTTTTGAATTTTCTCCAAAAGTAAAGTAGTTGCAAACTCATGCTTTTAGAGACTTGTTTGGGCTCATGAGAGGAGTAGAAAAACATCAAAAATTTCAGTCCTGCATGATTCTACCAAGAAATGTGTGTTCATTGAAACCGCTGGTTTTTGATAGTTTGGGCCCTATGGAATAATGAATGTTTTGAATTTTCTCCAAAAGTAAAGTAGTTGCAAACTCATCCTTTTAGAAACTTGTTTGGGCTGTTGAGAGGAGTAAAAAACCATCAAAAATTTCAATCCTGCATGATTCTACCAAGAAATGTGATTCTTCATTCAAAACGCTGGTTTTTGCTATTGGGCTCTATTGAATAATGAATGTTTTGAATTTTCTCCAAAAGTAAAGTAGTTGCAAACTCATCCTTTTAGAGACTTGTTTGGGCTCATGAGAGGAGTAGAAAAACATCAAAAATTTCAGTCCTGCACGATTCTACCAAGAAATGTGTGTTCATTCAAACCGCTGGTTTTTGATATTTTGGGCCCTATTGAATAATGAATATTTTGAATTTTCTCCAAAAGTAAAGTAGTTGCAAACTCATCCTTTTAGAAACTTGTTTGGGCTGTTGAGAGGAGTAAAAAACCATCAAAAATTTCAATCCTGCATGATTCTACCAAGAAATGTGATTCTTCATTCAAAACCTGATTTTTGCTATTGGGCTCTATTGAATAATGAATGTTTTGAATTTTCTCCAAAAGTAAAGTAGTTGCAAACTCATGCTTTTAGAGACTTGTTTGGGCTCATGAGAGGAGTAGAAAAACATCAAAAATTTCAGTCCTGCATGATTCTACCAAGAAATGTGTGTTCATTGAAACCGCTGGTTTTTGATAGTTTGGGCCCTATTGAATAATGAATGTTTTGAATTTTCTCCAAAAGTAAAGTAGTTGCAAACTCATCCTTTTAGAAACTTGTTTGGGCTGTTGAGAGGAGTAAAAAACCATCAAAAATTTCAATCCTGCATGATTTTACCAAGAAATGTGATTCTTCATTCAAAACCTGATTTTTGCTATTGGGCTCTATTGAATAATGAATGTTTTGAATTTTCTCCAAAAGTAAAGTAGTTGCAAACTCATGCTTTTAGAGACTTGTTTGGGCTCATGAGAGGAGTAGAAAAACATCAAAAATTTCAGTCCTGCATGATTTTACCAAGAAATGTGTGTTCATTGAAACCGCTGGTTTTTGATAGTTTGGGCCCTATTGAATAATGAATGTTTTGAATTTTCTCCAAAAGTAAAGTAGTTGCAAACTCATCCTTTTAGAAACTTGTTTGGGCTGTTGAGAGGAGTAAAAAACCATCAAAAATTTCAATCCTGCATGATTCTACCAAGAAATGTGATTCTTCATTCAAAACGCTGGTTTTTGCTATTGGGCTCTTTTGAGTAATGAATGTTTTGAATTTTCTCCAAAAGTAAAGTAGTTGCAAACTCATGCTTTTAGAGACTTGTTTGGGCTCATGAGAGGAGTAGAAAAACATCAAAAATTTCAGTCCTGCATGATTCTACCAAGAAATGTGTGTTCATTGAAACCGCTGGTTTTTGATAGTTTGGGCCCTATTGAATAATGAATGTTTTGAATTTTCTCCAAAAGTAAAGTAGTTACAAACTCATCCTTTTAGAAACTTGTTTGGGCTGTTGAGAGGAGTAAAAAACCATCAAAAATTTCAATCCTGCATGATTCTACAAAGAAATGTGATTCTTCATTCAAAACCTGATTTTTGCTATTGGGCTCTATTGAATAATGAATGTTTTGAATTTTCTCCAAAAGTAAAGTAGTTGCAAACTCATGCTTTTAGAGACTTGTTTGGGCTCATGAGAGGAGTAGAAAAACATCAAAAATTTCAGTCCTGCATGATTCTACCAAGAAATGTGTGTTCATTGAAACCGCTGGTTTTTGATAGTTTGGGCCCTATTGAATAATGAATGTTTTGAATTTTCTCCAAAAGTAAAGTAGTTGCAAACTCATCCTTTTAGAAACTTGTTTGGGCTGTTGAGAGGAGTAAAAAACCATCAAAAATTTCAATCCTGCATGATTCTACCAAGAAATGTGATTCTTCATTCAAAACGCTGGTTTTTGCTATTGGGCTCTTTTGAGTAATGAATGTTTTGAATTTTCTCCAAAAGTAAAGTAGTTGCAAACTCATGCTTTTAGAGACTTGTTTGGGCTCATGAGAGGAGTAGAAAAACATCAAAAATTTCAGTCCTGCATGATTCTACCAAGAAATGTGTGTTCATTCAAACCGCTGGTTTTTGATAGTTTGGGCCCTATTGAATAATGAATGTTTTGAATTTTCTCCAAAAGTAAAGTAGTTACAAACTCATCCTTTTAGAAACTTGTTTGGGCTGTTGAGAGGAGTAAAAAACCATCAAAAATTTCAATCCTGCATGATTCTACCAAGAAATGTGATTCTTCATTCAAAACGCTGGTTTTTGCTATTGGGCTCTATTGAATAATGAATGTTTTGAATTTTCTCCAAAAGTAAAGTAGTTGCAAACTCATCCTTTTAGAGACTTGTTTGGGCTCATGAGAGGAGTAGAAAAACATCAAAAATTTCAGTCCTGCACGATTCTACCAAGAAATGTGTGTTCATTCAAACCGCTGGTTTTTGATATTTTGGGCCCTATTGAATAATGAATGTTTTGAATTTTCTCCAAAAGTAAAGTAGTTGCAAACTCATCCTTTTAGAAACTTGTTTGGGCTGTTGAGAGGAGTAAAAAACCATCAAAAATTTCAATCCTGCATGATTCTACCAAGAAATGTGATTCTTCATTCAAAACCTGATTTTTGCTATTGGGCTCTATTGAATAATGAATGTTTTGAATTTTCTCCAAAAGTAAAGTAGTTGCAAACTCATGCTTTTAGAGACTTGTTTGGGCTCATGAGAGGAGTAGAAAAACATCAAAAATTTCAGTCCTGCATGATTCTACCAAGAAATGTGTGTTCATTGAAACCGCTGGTTTTTGATAGTTTGGGCCCTATTGAATAATGAATGTTTTGAATTTTCTCCAAAAGTAAAGTAGTTGCAAACTCATCCTTTTAGAAACTTGTTTGGGCTGTTGAGAGGAGTAAAAAACCATCAAAAATTTCAATCCTGCATGATTTTACCAAGAAATGTGATTCTTCATTCAAAACCTGATTTTTGCTATTGGGCTCTATTGAATAATGAATGTTCGAATTTTCTCCAAAAGTAAAGTAGTTGCAAACTCATGCTTTTAGAGACTTGTTTGGGCTCATGAGAGGAGTAGAAAAACATCAAAAATTTCAGTCCTGCATGATTCTACCAAGAAATGTGTGATCATTGAAACCGCTGGTTTTTGATAGTTTGGGCCCTATTGAATAATGAATGTTTTGAATTTTCTCCAAAAGTAAAGTAGTTGCAAACTCATCCTTTTAGAAACTTGTTTGGGCTGTTGAGAGGAGTAAAAAACCATCAAAAATTTCAATCCTGCATGATTCTACCAAGAAATGTGATTCTTCATTCAAAACGCTGGTTTTTGCTATTGGGCTCTATTGAATAATGAATGTTTTGAATTTTCTCCAAAAGTAAAGTAGTTGCAAACTCATCCTTTTAGAGACTTGTTTGGGCTCATGAGAGGAGTAGAAAAACATCAAAAATTTCAATCCTGCACGATTCTACCAAGAAATGTGTGTTCATTGAAACCGCTGGTTTTTGATATTTTGGGCCCTATTGAATAATGAATGTTTTGAATTTTCTCCAAAAGTAAAGTAGTTGCAAACTCATCTTAGAAACTTGTTTGGGCTGTTGAGAGGAGTAAAAAACCATCAAAAATTTCAATCCTGCATGATTTTACCAAGAAATGTGATTCTTCATTCAAAACCTGATTTTTGCTATTGGGCTCTATTGAATAATGAATGTTTTGAATTTTCTCCAAAAGTAAAGTAGTTGCAAACTCATGCTTTTAGAGACTTGTTTGGGCTCATGAGAGGAGTAGAAAAACATCAAAAATTTCAGTCCTGCATGATTCTACCAAGAAATGTGTGTTCATTGAAACCGCTGGTTTTTGATAGTTTGAGCCCTATTGAATAATGAATGTTTTGAATTTTCTCCAAAAGTAAAGTAGTTGCAAACTCATGCTTTTAGAGACTTGTTTGGGCTCATGAGAGGAGTAGAAAAACATCAAAAATTTCAGTCCTGCATGATTCTACCAAGAAATGTGTGTTCATTCAAACCGCTGGTTTTTGATAGTTTGGGCCCTATTGAATAATGAATGTTTTGAATTTTCTCCAAAAGTAAAGTAGTTGCAAACTCATCCTTTTAGAAACTTGTTTGGGCTGTTGAGAGGAGTAAAAAACCATCAAAAATTTCAATCCTGCATGATTCTACCAAGAAATGTGATTCTTCATTCAAAACGCTGGTTTTTGCTATTGGGCTCTTTTGAGTAATGAATGTTTTGAATTTTCTCCAAAAGTAAAGTAGTTGCAAACTCATGCTTTTAGAGACTTGTTTGGGCTCATGAGAGGAGTAGAAAAACATCAAAAATTTCAGTCCTGCATGATTCTACCAAGAAATGTGTGTTCATTCAAACCGCTGGTTTTTGATAGTTTGGGCCCTATTGAATAATGAATGTTTTGAATTTTCTCCAAAAGTAAAGTAGTTGCAAACTCATCCTTTTAGAAACTTGTTTGGGCTGTTGAGAGGAGTAAAAAACCATCAAAAATTTCAATCCTGCATGATTCTACCAAGAAATGTGATTCTTCATTCAAAACGCTGGTTTTTGCTATTGGGCTCTATTGAATAATGAATGTTTTGAATTTTCTCCAAAAGTAAAGTAGTTGCAAACTCATCCTTTTAGAGACTTGTTTGGGCTCATGAGAGGAGTAGAAAAACATCAAAAATTTCAGTCCTGCACGATTCTACCAAGAAATGTGTGTTCATTCAAACCGCTGGTTTTTGATATTTTGGGCCCTATTGAATAATGAATGTTTTGAATTTTCTCCAAAAGTAAAGTAGTTGCAAACTCATCCTTTTAGAAACTTGTTTGGGCTGTTGAGAGGAGTAAAAAACCATCAAAAATTTCAATCCTGCATGATTCTACCAAGAAATGTGATTCTTCATTCAAAACCTGATTTTTGCTATTGGGCTCTATTGAATAATGAATGTTTTGAATTTTCTCCAAAAGTAAAGTAGTTGCAAACTCATGCTTTTAGAGACTTGTTTGGGCTCATGAGAGGAGTAGAAAAACATCAAAAATTTCAGTCCTGCATGATTCTACCAAGAAATGTGTGTTCATTGAAACCGCTGGTTTTTGATAGTTTGGGCCCTATTGAATAATGAATGTTTTGAATTTTCTCCAAAAGTAAATTAGTTGCAAACTCATCCTTTTAGAAACTTGTTTGGGCTGTTGAGAGGAGTAAAAAACCATCAAAAATTTCAATCCTGCATGATTTTACCAAGAAATGTGATTCTTCATTCAAAACCTGATTTTTGCTATTGGGCTCTATTGAATAATGAATGTTTTGAATTTTCTCCAAAAGTAAAGTAGTTGCAAACTCATGCTTTTAGAGACTTGTTTGGGCTCATGAGAGGAGTAGAAAAACATCAAAAATTTCAGTCCTGCATGATTCTACCAAGAAATGTGTGTTCATTGAAACCGCTGGTTTTTGATAGTTTGGGCCCTATTGAATAATGAATGTTTTGAATTTTCTCCAAAAGTAAAGTAGTTGCAAACTCATCCTTTTAGAAACTTGTTTGGGCTGTTGAGAGGAGTAAAAAACCATCAAAAATTTCAATCCTGCATGATTTTACCAAGAAATGTGATTCTTCATTCAAAACCTGATTTTTGCTATTGGGCTCTATTGAATAATGAATGTTTTGAATTTTCTCCAAAAGTAAAGTAGTTGCAAACTCATGCTTTTAGAGACTTGTTTGGGCTCATGAGAGGAGTAGAAAAACATCAAAAATTTCAGTCCTGCATAATTCTACCAAGAAATGTGTGTTCATTGAAACCGCTGGTTTTTGATAGTTTGGGCCCTATTGAATAATGAATGTTTTGAATTTTCTCCAAAAGTAAAGTAGTTGCAAACTCATCCTTTTAGAAACTTGTTTGGGCTGTTGAGAGGAGTAAAAAACCATCAAAAATTTCAATCCTGCATGATTCTACCAAGAAATGTGATTCTTCATTCAAAACGCTGGTTTTTGCTATTGGGCTCTTTTGAGTAATGAATGTTTTGAATTTTCTCCAAAAGTAAAGTAGTTGCAAACTCATGCTTTTAGAGACTTGTTTGGGCTCATGAGAGGAGTAGAAAAACATCAAAAATTTCAGTCCTGCATGATTCTACCAAGAAATGTGTGTTCATTCAAACCGCTGGTTTTTGATAGTTTGGGCCCTATTGAATAATGAATGTTTTGAATTTTCTCCAAAAGTAAAGTAGTTGCAAACTCATCCTTTTAGAAACTTGTTTGGGCTGTTGAGAGGAGTAAAAAACCATCAAAAATTTCAATCCTGCATGATTCTACCAAGAAATGTGATTCTTCATTCAAAACGCTGGTTTTTGCTATTGGGCTCTATTGAATAATGAATGTTTTGAATTTTCTCCAAAAGTAAAGTAGTTGCAAACTCATCCTTTTAGAGACTTGTTTGGGCTCATGAGAGGAGTAGAAAAACATCAAAAATTTCAGTCCTGCACGATTCTACCAAGAAATGTGTGTTCATTCAAACCGCTGGTTTTTGATATTTTGGGCCCTATTGAATAATGAATGTTTTGAATTTTCTCCAAAAGTAAAGTAGTTGCAAACTCATCCTTTTAGAAACTTGTTTGGGCTGTTGAGAGGAGTAAAAAACCATCAAAAATTTCAATCCTGCATGATTCTACCAAGAAATGTGATTCTTCATTCAAAACCTGATTTTTGCTATTGGGCTCTATTGAATAATGAATGTTTTGAATTTTCTCCAAAAGTAAAGTAGTTGCAAACTCATGCTTTTAGAGACTTGTTTGGGCTCATGAGAGGAGTAGAAAAACATCAAAAATTTCAGTCCTGCATGATTCTACCAAGAAATGTGTGTTCATTGAAACCGCTGGTTTTTGATAGTTTGGGCCCTATTGAATAATGAATGTTTTGAATTTTCTCCAAAAGTAAAGTAGTTGCAAACTCATCCTTTTAGAAACTTGTTTGGGCTGTTGAGAGGAGTAAAAAACCATCAAAAATTTCAATCCTGCATGATTTTACCAAGAAATGTGATTCTTCATTCAAAACCTGATTTTTGCTATTGGGCTCTATTGAATAATGAATGTTTTGAATTTTCTCCAAAAGTAAAGTAGTTGCAAACTCATGCTTTTAGAGACTTGTTTGGGCTCATGAGAGGAGTAGAAAAACATCAAAAATTTCAGTCCTGCATGATTCTACCAAGAAATGTGTGTTCATTGAAACCGCTGGTTTTTGATAGTTTGGGCCCTATTGAATAATGAATGTTTTGAATTTTCTCCAAAAGTAAAGTAGTTGCAAACTCATCCTTTTAGAAACTTGTTTGGGCTGTTGAGAGGAGTAAAAAACCATCAAAAATTTCAATCCTGCATGATTCTACCAAGAAATGTGATTCTTCATTCAAAACCTGATTTTTGCTATTGGGCTCTATTGAATAATGAATGTTTTGAATTTTCTCCAAAAGTAAAGTAGTTGCAAACTCATGCTTTTAGAGACTTGTTTGGGCTCATGAGAGGAGTAGAAAAACATCAAAAATTTCAGTCCTGCATGATTCTACCAAGAAATGTGTGTTCATTGAAACCGCTGGTTTTTGATAGTTTGGGCCCTATTGAATAATGAATGTTTTGAATTTTCTCCATAAGTAAAGTAGTTGCAAACTCATCCTTTTAGAAACTTGTTTGGGCTGTTGAGAGGAGTAAAAAACCATCAAAAATTTCAATCCTGCATGATTCTACCAAGAAATGTGATTCTTCATTCAAAACGCTGGTTTTTGCTATTGGGCTCTTTTGAGTAATGAATGTTTTGAATTTTCTCCAAAAGTAAAGTAGTTGCAAACTCATGCTTTTAGAGACTTGTTTGGGCTCATGAGAGGAGTAGAAAAACATCAAAAATTTCAGTCCTGCATGATTTTACCAAGAAATGTGTGTTCATTCAAACCGCTGGTTTTTGATAGTTTGGGCCCTATTGAATAATGAATGTTTTGAATTTTCTCCAAAAGTAAAGTAGTTGCAAACTCATCCTTTTAGAAACTTGTTTGGGCTGTTGAGAGGAGTAAAAAACCATCAATAATTTCAATCCTGCATGATTTTACCAAGAAATGTGATTCTTCATTCAAAACCTGATTTTTGCTATTGGGCTCTATTGAATAATGAATGTTTTGAATTTTCTCCAAAAGTAAAGTAGTTGCAAACTCATGCTTTTAGAGACTTGTTTGGGCTCATGAGAGGAGTAGAAAAACATCAAAAATTTCAGTCCTGCATGATTCTACCAAGAAATGTGTGTTCATTCAAACCGCTGGTTTTTGATAGTTTGGGCCCTATTGAATAATGAATGTTTTGAATTTTCTCCAAAAGTAAAGTAGTTGCAAACTCATCCTTTTAGAAACTTGTTTGGGCTGTTGAGAGGAGTAAAAAACCATCAAAAATTTCAATCCTGCATGATTCTACCAAGAAATGTGATTCTTCATTCAAAACGCTGGTTTTTGCTATTGGGCTCTATTGAATAATGAATGTTTTGAATTTTCTCCAAAAGTAAAGTAGTTGCAAACTCATCCTTTTAGAGACTTGTTTGGGCTCATGAGAGGAGTAGAAAAACATCAAAAATTTCAGTCCTGCACGATTCTACCAAGAAATGTGTGTTCATTCAAACCGCTGGTTTTTGATATTTTGGGCCCTATTGAATAATGAATGTTTTGAATTTTCTCCAAAAGTAAAGTAGTTGCAAACTCATCCTTTTAGAAACTTGTTTGGGCTGTTGAGAGGAGTAAAAAACCATCAAAAATTTCAATCCTGCATGATTCTACCAAGAAATGTGATTCTTCATTCAAAACCTGATTTTTGCTATTGGGCTCTATTGAATAATGAATGTTTTGAATTTTCTCCAAAAGTAAAGTAGTTGCAAACTCATGCTTTTAGAGACTTGTTTGGGCTCATGAGAGGAGTAGAAAAACATCAAAAATTTCAGTCCTGCATGATTCTACCAAGAAATGTGTGTTCATTGAAACCGCTGGTTTTTGATAGTTTGGGCCCTATTGAATAATGAATGTTTTGAATTTTCTCCAAAAGTAAAGTAGTTGCAAACTCATCCTTTTAGAAACTTGTTTGGGCTGTTGAGAGGAGTAAAAAACCATCAAAAATTTCAATCCTGCATGATTTTACCAAGAAATGTGATTCTTCATTCAAAACCTGATTTTTGCTATTGGGCTCTATTGAATAATGAATGTTTTGAATTTTCTCCAAAAGTAAAGTAGTTGCAAACTCATGCTTTTAGAGACTTGTTTGGGCTCATGAGAGGAGTAGAAAAACATCAAAAATTTCAGTCCTGCATGATTCTACCAAGAAATGTGTGTTCATTCAAACCGCTGGTTTTTGATAGTTTGGGCCCCATTGAATAATGAATGTTTTGAATTTTCTCCAAAAGTAAAGTAGTTGCAAACTCATCCTTTTAGAAACTTGTTTGGGCTGTTGAGAGGAGTAAAAAACCATCAAAAATTTCAATCCTGCATGATTCTACCAAGAAATGTGATTCTTCATTCAAAACGCTGGTTTTTGCTATTGGGCTCTATTGAATAATGAATGTTTTGAATTTTCTCCAAAAGTAAAGTAGTTGCAAACTCATCCTTTTAGAGACTTGTTTGGGCTCATGAGAGGAGTAGAAAAACATCAAAAATTTCAGTCCTGCACGATTCTACCAAGAAATGTGTGTTCATTCAAACCGCTGGTTTTTGATATTTTGGGCCCTATTGAATAATGAATGTTTTGAATTTTCTCCAAAAGTAAAGTAGTTGCAAACTCATCCTTTTAGAAACTTGTTTGGGCTGTTGAGAGGAGTAAAAAACCATCAAAAATTTCAATCCTGCATGATTCTACCAAGAAATGTGATTCTTCATTCAAAACCTGATTTTTGCTATTGGGCTCTATTGAATAATGAATGTTTTGAATTTTCTCCAAAAGTAAAGTAGTTGCAAACTCATGCTTTTAGAGACTTGTTTGGGCTCATGAGAGGAGTAGAAAAACATCAAAAATTTCAGTCCTGCATGATTCTACCAAGAAATGTGTGTTCATTGAAACCGCTGGTTTTTGATAGTTTGGGCCCTATTGAATAATGAATGTTTTGAATTTTCTCCAAAAGTAAAGTAGTTGCAAACTCATCCTTTTAGAAACTTGTTTGGGCTGTTGAGAGGAGTAAAAAACCATCAAAAATTTCAATCCTGCATGATTTTACCAAGAAATGTGATTCTTCATTCAAAACCTGATTTTTGCTATTGGGCTCTATTGAATAATGAATGTTTTGAATTTTCTCCAAAAGTAAAGTAGTTGCAAACTCATGCTTTTAGAGACTTGTTTGGGCTCATGAGAGGAGTAGAAAAACATCAAAAATTTCAGTCCTGCATGATTCTACCAAGAAATGTGTGTTCATTGAAACCGCTGGTTTTTGATAGTTTGGGCCCTATTGAATAATGAATGTTTTGAATTTTCTCCAAAAGTAAAGTAGTTGCAAACTCATCCTTTTAGAAACTTGTTTGGGCTGTTCAGAGGAGTAAAAAACCATCAAAAATTTCAATCCTGCATGATTCTACCAAGAAATGTGATTCTTCATTCAAAACGCTGGTTTTTGCTATTGGGCTCTATTGAATAATGAATGTTTTGAATTTTCTCCAAAAGTAAAGTAGTTGCAAACTCATCCTTTTAGAGACTTGTTTGGGCTCATGAGAGGAGTAGAAAAACATCAAAAATTTCAGTCCTGCACGATTCTACCAAGAAATGTGTGTTCATTCAAACCGCTGGTTTTTGGTATTTTGGGCCCTATTGAATAATGAATGTTTTGAATTTTCTCCAAAAGTAAAGTAGTTGCAAACTCATCCTTTTAGAAACTTGTTTGGGCTGTTGAGAGGAGTAAAAAACCATCAAAAATTTCAATCCTGCATGATTCTACCAAGAAATGTGATTCTTCATTCAAAACGCTGGTTTTTGCTATTGGGCTCTTTTGAGTAATGAATGTTTTGAATTTTCTCCAAAAGTAAAGTAGTTGCAAACTCATGCTTTTAGAGACTTGTTTGGGCTCATGAGAGGAGTAGAAAAACATCAAAAATTTCAGTCCTGCATGATTCTACCAAGAAATGTGTGTTCATTGAAACCGCTGGTTTTTGATAGTTTGGGCCCTATTGAATAATGAATGTTTTGAATTTTCTCCAAAAGTAAAGTAGTTACAAACTCATCCTTTTAGAAACTTGTTTGGGCTGTTGAGAGGAGTAAAAAACCATCAAAAATTTCAATCCTGCATGATTCTACAAAGAAATGTGATTCTTCATTTAAAACCTGATTTTTGCTATTGGGCTCTATTGAATAATGAATGTTTTGAATTTTCTCCAAAAGTAAAGTAGTTGCAAACTCATCCTTTTAGAGACTTGTTTGGGCTCATGAGAGGAGTAGAAAAACATCAAAAATTTCAGTCCTGCACGATTCTACCAAGAAATGTGTGTTCATTCAAACCGCTGGTTTTTGATATTTTGGGCCCTCTTGAATAATGAATGTTTTGAATTTTCTCCAAAAGTAAAGTAGTTGCAAACTCATCCTTTTAGAAACTTGTTTGGGCTGTTGAGAGGAGTAAAAAACCATCAAAAATTTCAATCCTGCATGATTCTACCAAGAAATGTGATTCTTCATTCAAAACCTGATTTTTGCTATTGGGCTCTATTGAATAATGAATGTTTTGAATTTTCTCCAAAAGTAAAGTAGTTGCAAACTCATGCTTTTAGAGACTTGTTTGGGCTCATGAGAGGAGTAGAAAAACATCAAAAATTTCAGTCCTGCATGATTCTACCAAGAAATGTGTGTTCATTGAAACCGCTGGTTTTTGATAGTTTGGGCCCTATTGAATAATGAATGTTTTGAATTTTCTCCAAAAGTAAAGTAGTTGCAAACTCATCCTTTTAGAAACTTGTTTGGGCTGTTGAGAGGAGTAAAAAACCATCAAAAATTTCAATCCTGCATGATTCTACCAAGAAATGTGATTCTTCATTCAAAACACTGGTTTTTGCTATTGGGCTCTTTTGAGTAATGAATGTTTTGAATTTTCTCCATAAGTAAAGTAGTTGCAAACTCATCCTTTTAGAAACTTGTTTGGGCTGTTGAGAGGAGTAAAAAACCATCAAAAATTTCAATCCTGCATGATTCTACCAAGAAATGTGATTCTTCATTCAAAACACTGGTTTTTGCTATTGGGCTCTTTTGAGTAATGAATGTTTTGAATTTTCTCCAAAAGTAAAGTAGTTGCAAACTCATGCTTTTAGAGACTTGTTTGGGCTCATGAGAGGAGTAGAAAAACATCAAAAATTTCAGTCCTGCATGATTCTACCAAGAAATGTGTGTTCATTGAAACCGCTGGTTTTTGATAGTTTGGGCCCTATTGAATAATGAATGTTTTGAATTTTCTCCAAAAGTAAAGTAGTTGCAAACTCATCCTTTTAGAAACTTGTTTGGGCTGTTGAGAGGAGTAAAAAACCATCAAAAATTTCAATCCTGCATGATTCTACCAAGAAATGTGATTCTTCATTCAAAACGCTGGTTTTTGCTATTGGGCTCTTTTGAGTAATGAATGTTTTGAATTTTCTCCAAAAGTAAAGTAGTTGCAAACTCATGCTTTTAGAGACTTGTTTGGCTCATGAGAGGAGTAGAAAAACATCAAAAATTTCAGTCCTGCATGATTCTACCAAGAAATGTGTGTTCATTCAAACCGCTGGTTTTTGATAGTTTGGGCCCTATTGAATAATGAATGTTTTGAATTTTCTCCAAAAGTAAAGTAGTTGCAAACTCATCCTTTTAGAAACTTGTTTGGGCTGTTGAGAGGAGTAAAAAACCATCAAAAATTTCAATCCTGCATGATTTTACCAAGAAATGTGATTCTTCATTCAAAACCTGATTTTTGCTATTGGGCTCTATTGAATAATGAATGTTCGAATTTTCTCCAAAAGTAAAGTAGTTGCAAACTCATGCTTTTAGAGACTTGTTTGGGCTCATGAGAGGAGTAGAAAAACATCAAAAATTTCAGTCCTGCATGATTCTACCAAGAAATGTGTGTTCATTGAAACCGCTGGTTTTTGATAGTTTGGGCCCTATTGAATAATGAATGTTTTGAATTTTCTCCAAAAGTAAAGTAGTTGCAAACTCATCCTTTTAGAAACTTGTTTGGGCTGTTGAGAGGAGTAAAAAACCATCAAAAATTTCAATCCTGCATGATTCTACCAAGAAATGTGATTCTTCATTCAAAACGCTGGTTTTTGCTATTGGGCTCTATTGAATAATGAATGTTTTGAATTTTCTCCAAAAGTAAAGTAGTTGCAAACTCATCCTTTTAGAGACTTGTTTGGGCTCATGAGAGGAGTAGAAAAACATCAAAAATTTCAGTCCTGCACGATTCTACCAAGAAATGTGTGTTCATTGAAACCGCTGGTTTTTGATATTTTGGGCCCTATTGAATAATGAATGTTTTGAATTTTCTCCAAAAGTAAAGTAGTTGCAAACTCATCTTAGAAACTTGTTTGGGCTGTTGAGAGGAGTAAAAAACCATCAAAAATTTCAATCCTGCATGATTTTACCAAGAAATGTGATTCTTCATTCAAAACCTGATTTTTGCTATTGGGCTCTATTGAATAATGAATGTTTTGAATTTTCTCCAAAAGTAAAGTAGTTGCAAACTCATGCTTTTAGAGACTTGTTTGGGCTCATGAGAGGAGTAGAAAAACATCAAAAATTTCAGTCCTGCATGATTCTACCAAGAAATGTGTGTTCATTGAAACCGCTGATTTTTGATAGTTTGGGCCCTATTGAATAATGAATGTTTTGAATTTTCCCCAAAAGTAAAGTAGTTGCAAACTCATCCTTTTAGAAACTTGTTTGGGCTGTTGCGAGGAGTAAAAAACCATCAAAAATTTCAATCCTGCATGATTTTACCAAGAAATGTGATTCTTCATTCAAAACCTGATTTTTGCTATTGGGCTCTATTGAATAATGAATGTTTTGAATTTTCTCCAAAAGTAAAGTAGTTGCAAACTCATGCTTTTAGAGACTTGTTTGGGCTCATGAGAGGAGTAGAAAAACATCAAAAATTTCAGTCCTGCATGATTCTATCAAGAAATGTGTGTTCATTGAAACCGCTGGTTTTTGATAGTTTGAGCCCTATTGAATAATGAATGTTTTGAATTTTCTCCAAAAGTAAAGTAGTTGCAAACTCATGCTTTTAGAGACTTGTTTGGGCTCATGAGAGGAGTAGAAAAACATCAAAAATTTCAGTCCTGCATGATTCTACCAAGAAATGTGTGTTCATTGAAACCGCTGGTTTTTGATAGTTTGGGCCCTATTGAATAATGAATGTTTTGAATTTTCTCCAAAAGTAAAGTAGTTGCAAACTCATCCTTTTAGAAACTTGTTTGGGCTGTTGAGAGGAGTAAAAAACCATCAAAAATTTCAATCCTGCATGATTCTACCAAGAAATGTGATTCTTCATTCAAAACGCTGGTTTTTGCTATTGGGCTCTTTTGAGTAATGAATGTTTTGAATTTTCTCCAAAAGTAAAGTAGTTGCAAACTCATGCTTTTAGAGACTTGTTTGGGCTCATGAGAGGAGTAGAAAAACATCAAAAATTTCAGTCCTGCATGATTCTACCAAGAAATGTGTGTTCATTCAAACCGCTGGTTTTTGATAGTTTGGGCCCTATGGAATAATGAATGTTTTGAATTTTCTCCAAAAGTAAAGTAGTTGCAAACTCATCCTTTTAGAAACTTGTTTGGGCTGTTGAGAGGAGTAAAAAACCATCAAAAATTTCAATCCTGCATGATTCTACCAAGAAATGTGATTCTTCATTCAAAACGCTGGTTTTTGCTATTGGGCTCTATTGAATAATGAATGTTTTGAATTTTCTCCAAAAGTAAAGTAGTTGCAAACTCATCCTTTTAGAGACTTGTTTGGGCTCATGAGAGGAGTAGAAAAACATCAAAAATTTCAGTCCTGCACGATTCTACCAAGAAATGTGTGTTCATTCAAACCGCTGGTTTTTGATATTTTGGGCCCTATTGAATAATGAATGTTTTGAATTTTCTCCAAAAGTAAAGTAGTTGCAAACTCATCCTTTTAGAAACTTGTTTGGGCTGTTGAGAGGAGTAAAAAACCATCAAAAATTTCAATCCTGCATGATTCTACCAAGAAATGTGATTCTTCATTCAAAACCTGATTTTTGCTATTGGGCTCTATTGAATAATGAATGTTTTGAATTTTCTCCAAAAGTAAAGTAGTTGCAAACTCATGCTTTTAGAGACTTGTTTGGGCTCATGAGAGGAGTAGAAAAACATCAAAAATTTCAGTCCTGCATGATTCTACCAAGAAATGTGTGTTCATTGAAACCGCTGGTTTTTGATAGTTTGGGCCCTATTGAATAATGAATGTTTTGAATTTTCTCCAAAAGTAAAGTAGTTGCAAACTCATCCTTTTAGAAACTTGTTTGGGCTGTTGAGAGGAGTAAAAAACCATCAAAAATTTCAATCCTGCATGATTTTACCAAGAAATGTGATTCTTCATTCAAAACCTGATTTTTGCTATTGGGCTCTATTGAATAATGAATGTTTTGAATTTTCTCCAAAAGTAAAGTAGTTGCAAACTCATGCTTTTAGAGACTTGTTTGGGCTCATGAGAGGAGTAGAAAAACATCAAAAATTTCAGTCCTGCATGATTTTACCAAGAAATGTGTGTTCATTGAAACCGCTGGTTTTTGATAGTTTGGGCCCTATTGAATAATGAATGTTTTGAATTTTCTCCAAAAGTAAAGTAGTTGCAAACTCATCCTTTTAGAAACTTGTTTGGGCTGTTGAGAGGAGTAAAAAACCATCAAAAATTTCAATCCTGCATGATTCTACCAAGAAATGTGATTCTTCATTCAAAACGCTGGTTTTTGCTATTGGGCTCTTTTGAGTAATGAATGTTTTGAATTTTCTCCAAAAGTAAAGTAGTTGCAAACTCATGCTTTTAGAGACTTGTTTGGGCTCATGAGAGGAGTAGAAAAACATCAAAAATTTCAGTCCTGCATGATTCTACCAAGAAATGTGTGTTCATTGAAACCGCTGGTTTTTGATAGTTTGGGCCCTATTGAATAATGAATGTTTTGAATTTTCTCCAAAAGTAAAGTAGTTACAAACTCATCCTTTTAGAAACTTGTTTGGGCTGTTGAGAGGAGTAAAAAACCATCAAAAATTTCAATCCTGCATGATTCTACAAAGAAATGTGATTCTTCATTCAAAACCTGATTTTTGCTATTGGGCTCTATTGAATAATGAATGTTTTGAATTTTCTCCAAAAGTAAAGTAGTTGCAAACTCATGCTTTTAGAGACTTGTTTGGGCTCATGAGAGGAGTAGAAAAACATCAAAAATTTCAGTCCTGCATGATTCTACCAAGAAATGTGTGTTCATTGAAACCGCTGGTTTTTGATAGTTTGGGCCCTATTGAATAATGAATGTTTTGAATTTTCTCCAAAAGTAAAGTAGTTGCAAACTCATCCTTTTAGAAACTTGTTTGGGCTGTTGAGAGGAGTAAAAAACCATCAAAAATTTCAATCCTGCATGATTCTACCAAGAAATGTGATTCTTCATTCAAAACGCTGGTTTTTGCTATTGGGCTCTTTTGAGTAATGAATGTTTTGAATTTTCTCCAAAAGTAAAGTAGTTGCAAACTCATGCTTTTAGAGACTTGTTTGGGCTCATGAGAGGAGTAGAAAAACATCAAAAATTTCAGTCCTGCATGATTCTACCAAGAAATGTGTGTTCATTCAAACCGCTGGTTTTTGATAGTTTGGGCCCTATTGAATAATGAATGTTTTGAATTTTCTCCAAAAGTAAAGTAGTTACAAACTCATCCTTTTAGAAACTTGTTTGGGCTGTTGAGAGGAGTAAAAAACCATCAAAAATTTCAATCCTGCATGATTCTACCAAGAAATGTGATTCTTCATTCAAAACGCTGGTTTTTGCTATTGGGCTCTATTGAATAATGAATGTTTTGAATTTTCTCCAAAAGTAAAGTAGTTGCAAACTCATCCTTTTAGAGACTTGTTTGGGCTCATGAGAGGAGTAGAAAAACATCAAAAATTTCAGTCCTGCACGATTCTACCAAGAAATGTGTGTTCATTCAAACCGCTGGTTTTTGATATTTTGGGCCCTATTGAATAATGAATGTTTTGAATTTTCTCCAAAAGTAAAGTAGTTGCAAACTCATCCTTTTAGAAACTTGTTTGGGCTGTTGAGAGGAGTAAAAAACCATCAAAAATTTCAATCCTGCATGATTCTACCAAGAAATGTGATTCTTCATTCAAAACCTGATTTTTGCTATTGGGCTCTATTGAATAATGAATGTTTTGAATTTTCTCCAAAAGTAAAGTAGTTGCAAACTCATGCTTTTAGAGACTTGTTTGGGCTCATGAGAGGAGTAGAAAAACATCAAAAATTTCAGTCCTGCATGATTCTACCAAGAAATGTGTGTTCATTGAAACCGCTGGTTTTTGATAGTTTGGGCCCTATTGAATAATGAATGTTTTGAATTTTCTCCAAAAGTAAAGTAGTTGCAAACTCATCCTTTTAGAAACTTGTTTGGGCTGTTGAGAGGAGTAAAAAACCATCAAAAATTTCAATCCTGCATGATTTTACCAAGAAATGTGATTCTTCATTCAAAACCTGATTTTTGCTATTGGGCTCTATTGAATAATGAATGTTCGAATTTTCTCTAAAAGTAAAGTAGTTGCAAACTCATGCTTTTAGAGACTTGTTTGGGCTCATGAGAGGAGTAGAAAAACATCAAAAATTTCAGTCCTGCATGATTCTACCAAGAAATGTGTGATCATTGAAACCGCTGGTTTTTGATAGTTTGGGCCCTATTGAATAATGAATGTTTTGAATTTTCTCCAAAAGTAAAGTAGTTGCAAACTCATCCTTTTAGAAACTTGTTTGGGCTGTTGAGAGGAGTAAAAAACCATCAAAAATTTCAATCCTGCATGATTCTACCAAGAAATGTGATTCTTCATTCAAAACGCTGGTTTTTGCTATTGGGCTCTATTGAATAATGAATGTTTTGAATTTTCTCCAAAAGTAAAGTAGTTGCAAACTCATCCTTTTAGAGACTTGTTTGGGCTCATGAGAGGAGTAGAAAAACATCAAAAATTTCAATCCTGCACGATTCTACCAAGAAATGTGTGTTCATTGAAACCGCTGGTTTTTGATATTTTGGGCCCTATTGAATAATGAATGTTTTGAATTTTCTCCAAAAGTAAAGTAGTTGCAAACTCATCTTAGAAACTTGTTTGGGCTGTTGAGAGGAGTAAAAAACCATCAAAAATTTCAATCCTGCATGATTTTACCAAGAAATGTGATTCTTCATTCAAAACCTGATTTTTGCTATTGGGCTCTATTGAATAATGAATGTTTTGAATTTTCTCCAAAAGTAAAGTAGTTGCAAACTCATGCTTTTAGAGACTTGTTTGGGCTCATGAGAGGAGTAGAAAAACATCAAAAATTTCAGTCCTGCATGATTCTACCAAGAAATGTGTGTTCATTGAAACCGCTGGTTTTTGATAGTTTGAGCCCTATTGAATAATGAATGTTTTGAATTTTCTCCAAAAGTAAAGTAGTTGCAAACTCATGCTTTTAGAGACTTGTTTGGGCTCATGAGAGGAGTAGAAAAACATCAAAAATTTCAGTCCTGCATGATTCTACCAAGAAATGTGTGTTCATTCAAACCGCTGGTTTTTGATAGTTTGGGCCCTATTGAATAATGAATGTTTTGAATTTTCTCCAAAAGTAAAGTAGTTGCAAACTCATCCTTTTAGAAACTTGTTTGGGCTGTTGAGAGGAGTAAAAAACCATCAAAAATTTCAATCCTGCATGATTCTACCAAGAAATGTGATTCTTCATTCAAAACGCTGGTTTTTGCTATTGGGCTCTTTTGAGTAATGAATGTTTTGAATTTTCTCCAAAAGTAAAGTAGTTGCAAACTCATGCTTTTAGAGACTTGTTTGGGCTCATGAGAGGAGTAGAAAAACATCAAAAATTTCAGTCCTGCATGATTCTACCAAGAAATGTGTGTTCATTCAAACCGCTGGTTTTTGATAGTTTGGGCCCTATTGAATAATGAATGTTTTGAATTTTCTCCAAAAGTAAAGTAGTTGCAAACTCATCCTTTTAGAAACTTGTTTGGGCTGTTGAGAGGAGTAAAAAACCATCAAAAATTTCAATCCTGCATGATTCTACCAAGAAATGTGATTCTTCATTCAAAACGCTGGTTTTTGCTATTGGGCTCTATTGAATAATGAATGTTTTGAATTTTCTCCAAAAGTAAAGTAGTTGCAAACTCATCCTTTTAGAGACTTGTTTGGGCTCATGAGAGGAGTAGAAAAACATCAAAAATTTCAGTCCTGCACGATTCTACCAAGAAATGTGTGTTCATTCAAACCGCTGGTTTTTGATATTTTGGGCCCTATTGAATAATGAATGTTTTGATTTTTCTCCAAAAGTAAAGTAGTTGCAAACTCATCCTTTTAGAAACTTGTTTGGGCTGTTGAGAGGAGTAAAAAACCATCAAAAATTTCAATCCTGCATGATTCTACCAAGAAATGTGATTCTTCATTCAAAACCTGATTTTTGCTATTGGGCTCTATTGAATAATGAATGTTTTGAATTTTCTCCAAAAGTAAAGTAGTTGCAAACTCATGCTTTTAGAGACTTGTTTGGGCTCATGAGAGGAGTAGAAAAACATCAAAAATTTCAGTCCTGCATGATTCTACCAAGAAATGGGTGTTCATTGAAACCGCTGGTTTTTGATAGTTTGGGCCCTATTGAATAATGAATGTTTTGAATTTTCTCCAAAAGTAAAGTAGTTGCAAACTCATCCTTTTAGAAACTTGTTTGGGCTGTTGAGAGGAGTAAAAAACCATCAAAAATTTCAATCCTGCATGATTTTACCAAGAAATGTGATTCTTCATTCAAAACCTGATTTTTGCTATTGGGCTCTATTGAATAATGAATGTTTTGAATTTTCTCCAAAAGTAAAGTAGTTGCAAACTCATGCTTTTAGAGACTTGTTTGGGCTCATGAGAGGAGTAGAAAAACATCAAAAATTTCAGTCCTGCATGATTCTACCAAGAAATGTGTGTTCATTGAAACCGCTGGTTTTTGATAGTTTGGGCCCTATTGAATAATGAATGTTTTGAATTTTCTCCAAAAGTAAAGTAGTTGCAAACTCATCCTTTTAGAAACTTGTTTGGGCTGTTGAGAGGAGTAAAAAACCATCAAAAATTTCAATCCTGCATGATTTTACCAAGAAATGTGATTCTTCATTCAAAACCTGATTTTTGCTATTGGGCTCTATTGAATAATGAATGTTTTGAATTTTCTCCAAAAGTAAAGTAGTTGCAAACTCATGCTTTTAGAGACTTGTTTGGGCTCATGAGAGGAGTAGAAAAACATCAAAAATTTCAGTCCTGCATAATTCTACCAAGAAATGTGTGTTCATTGAAACCGCTGGTTTTTGATAGTTTGGGCCCTATTGAATAATGAATGTTTTGAATTTTCTCCAAAAGTAAAGTAGTTGCAAACTCATCCTTTTAGAAACTTGTTTGGGCTGTTGAGAGGAGTAAAAAACCATCAAAAATTTCAATCCTGCATGATTCTACCAAGAAATGTGATTCTTCATTCAAAACGCTGGTTTTTGCTATTGGGCTCTTTTGAGTAATGAATGTTTTGAATTTTCTCCAAAAGTAAAGTAGTTGCAAACTCATGCTTTTAGAGACTTGTTTGGGCTCATGAGAGGAGTAGAAAAACATCAAAAATTTCAGTCCTGCATGATTCTACCAAGAAATGTGTGTTCATTCAAACCGCTGGTTTTTGATAGTTTGGGCCCTATTGAATAATGAATGTTTTGAATTTTCTCCAAAAGTAAAGTAGTTGCAAACTCATCCTTTTAGAAACTTGTTTGGGCTGTTGAGAGGAGTAAAAAACCATCAAAAATTTCAATCCTGCATGATTCTACCAAGAAATGTGATTCTTCATTCAAAACGCTGGTTTTTGCTATTGGGCTCTATTGAATAATGAATGTTTTGAATTTTCTCCAAAAGTAAAGTAGTTGCAAACTCATCCTTTTAGAGACTTGTTTGGGCTCATGAGAGGAGTAGAAAAACATCAAAAATTTCAGTCCTGCACGATTCTACCAAGAAATGTGTGTTCATTCAAACCGCTGGTTTTTGATATTTTGGGCCCTATTGAATAATGAATGTTTTGAATTTTCTCCAAAAGTAAAGTAGTTGCAAACTCATCCTTTTAGAAACTTGTTTGGGCTGTTGAGAGGAGTAAAAAACCATCAAAAATTTCAATCCTGCATGATTCTACCAAGAAATGTGATTCTTCATTCAAAACCTGATTTTTGCTATTGGGCTCTATTGAATAATGAATGTTTTGAATTTTCTCCAAAAGTAAAGTAGTTGCAAACTCATGCTTTTAGAGACTTGTTTGGGCTCATGAGAGGAGTAGAAAAACATCAAAAATTTCAGTCCTGCATGATTCTACCAAGAAATGTGTGTTCATTGAAACCGCTGGTTTTTGATAGTTTGGGCCCTATTGAATAATGAATGTTTTGAATTTTCTCCAAAAGTAAAGTAGTTGCAAACTCATCCTTTTAGAAACTTGTTTGGGCTGTTGAGAGGAGTAAAAAACCATCAAAAATTTCAATCCTGCATGATTTTACCAAGAAATGTGATTCTTCATTCAAAACCTGATTTTTGCTATTGGGCTCTATTGAATAATGAATGTTTTGAATTTTCTCCAAAAGTAAAGTAGTTGCAAACTCATGCTTTTAGAGACTTGTTTGGGCTCATGAGAGGAGTAGAAAAACATCAAAAATTTCAGTCCTGCATGATTCTACCAAGAAATGTGTGTTCATTGAAACCGCTGGTTTTTGATAGTTTGGGCCCTATTGAATAATGAATGTTTTGAATTTTCTCCAAAAGTAAAGTAGTTGCAAACTCATCCTTTTAGAAACTTGTTTGGGCTGTTGAGAGGAGTAAAAAACCATCAAAAATTTCAATCCTGCATGATTCTACCAAGAAATGTGATTCTTCATTCAAAACCTGATTTTTGCTATTGGGCTCTATTGAATAATGAATGTTTTGAATTTTCTCCAAAAGTAAAGTAGTTGCAAACTCATGCTTTTAGAGACTTGTTTGGGCTCATGAGAGGAGTAGAAAAACAACAAAAATTTCAGTCCTGCATGATTCTACCAAGAAATGTGTGTTCATTGAAACCGCTGGTTTTTGATAGTTTGGGCCCTATTGAATAATGAATGTTTTGAATTTTCTCCATAAGTAAAGTAGTTGCAAACTCATCCTTTTAGAAACTTGTTTGGGCTGTTGAGAGGAGTAAAAAACCATCAAAAATTTCAATCCTGCATGATTCTACCAAGAAATGTGATTCTTCATTCAAAACGCTGGTTTTTGCTATTGGGCTCTTTTGAGTAATGAATGTTTTGAATTTTCTCCAAAAGTAAAGTAGTTGCAAACTCATGCTTTTAGAGACTTGTTTGGGCTCATGAGAGGAGTATAAAAACATCAAAAATTTCAGTCCTGCATGATTTTACCAAGAAATGTGTGTTCATTCAAACCGCTGGTTTTTGATAGTTTGGGCCCTATTGAATAATGAATGTTTTGAATTTTCTCCAAAAGTAAAGTAGTTGCAAACTCATCCTTTTAGAAACTTGTTTGGGCTGTTGAGAGGAGTAAAAAACCATCAATAATTTCAATCCTGCATGATTTTACCAAGAAATGTGATTCTTCATTCAAAACCTGATTTTTGCTATTGGGCTCTATTGAATAATGAATGTTTTGAATTTTCTCCAAAAGTAAAGTAGTTGCAAACTCATGCTTTTAGAGACTTGTTTGGGCTCATGAGAGGAGTAGAAAAACATCAAAAATTTCAGTCCTGCATGATTCTACCAAGAAATGTGTGTTCATTCAAACCGCTGGTTTTTGATAGTTTGGGCCCTATTGAATAATGAATGTTTTGAATTTTCTCCAAAAGTAAAGTAGTTGCAAACTCATCCTTTTAGAAACTTGTTTGGGCTGTTGAGAGGAGTAAAAAACCATCAAAAATTTCAATCCTGCATGATTCTACCAAGAAATGTGATTCTTCATTCAAAACGCTGGTTTTTGCTATTGGGCTCTATTGAATAATGAATGTTTTGAATTTTCTCCAAAAGTAAAGTAGTTGCAAACTCATCCTTTTAGAGACTTGTTTGGGCTCATGAGAGGAGTAGAAAAACATCAAAAATTTCAGTCCTGCACGATTCTACCAAGAAATGTGTGTTCATTCAAACCGCTGGTTTTTGATATTTTGGGCCCTATTGAATAATGAATGTTTTGAATTTTCTCCAAAAGTAAAGTAGTTGCAAACTCATCCTTTTAGAAACTTGTTTGGGCTGTTGAGAGGAGTAAAAAACCATCAAAAATTTCAATCCTGCATGATTCTACCAAGAAATGTGATTCTTCATTCAAAACCTGATTTTTGCTATTGGGCTCTATTGAATAATGAATGTTTTGAATTTTCTCCAAAAGTAAAGTAGTTGCAAACTCATGCTTTTAGAGACTTGTTTGGGCTCATGAGAGGAGTAGAAAAACATCAAAAATTTCAGTCCTGCATGATTCTACCAAGAAATGTGTGTTCATTGAAACCGCTGGTTTTTGATAGTTTGGGCCCTATTGAATAATGAATGTTTTGAATTTTCTCCAAAAGTAAAGTAGTTGCAAACTCATCCTTTTAGAAACTTGTTTGGGCTGTTGAGAGGAGTAAAAAACCATCAAAAATTTCAATCCTGCATGATTTTACCAAGAAATGTGATTCTTCATTCAAAACCTGATTTTTGCTATTGGGCTCTATTGAATAATGAATGTTTTGAATTTTCTCCAAAAGTAAAGTAGTTGCAAACTCATGCTTTTAGAGACTTGTTTGGGCTCATGAGAGGAGTAGAAAAACATCAAAAATTTCAGTCCTGCATGATTCTACCAAGAAATGTGTGTTCATTGAAACCGCTGGTTTTTGATAGTTTGGGCCCTATTGAATAATGAATGTTTTGAATTTTCTCCAAAAGTAAAGTAGTTGCAAACTCATCCTTTTAGAAACTTGTTTGGGCTGTTGAGAGGAGTAAAAAACCATCAAAAATTTCAATCCTGCATGATTCTACCAAGAAATGTGATTCTTCATTCAAAACGCTGGTTTTTGCTATTGGGCTCTATTGAATAATGAATGTTTTGAATTTTCTCCAAAAGTAAAGTAGTTGCAAACTCATCCTTTTAGAGACTTGTTTGGGCTCATGAGAGGAGTAGAAAAACATCAAAAATTTCAGTCCTGCACGATTCTACCAAGAAATGTGTGTTCATTCAAACCGCTGGTTTTTGATATTTTGGGCCCTATTGAATAATGAATGTTTTGAATTTTCTCCAAAAGTAAAGTAGTTGCAAACTCATCCTTTTAGAAACTTGTTTGGGCTGTTGAGAGGAGTAAAAAACCATCAAAAATTTCAATCCTGCATGATTCTACCAAGAAATGTGATTCTTCATTCAAAACCTGATTTTTGCTATTGGGCTCTATTGAATAATGAATGTTTTGAATTTTCTCCAAAAGTAAAGTAGTTGCAAACTCATGCTTTTAGAGACTTGTTTGGGCTCATGAGAGGAGTAGAAAAACATCAAAAATTTCAGTCCTGCATGATTCTACCAAGAAATGTGTGTTCATTGAAACCGCTGGTTTTTGATAGTTTGGGCCCTATTGAATAATGAATGTTTTGAATTTTCTCCAAAAGTAAAGTAGTTGCAAACTCATCCTTTTAGAAACTTGTTTGGGCTGTTGAGAGGAGTAAAAAACCATCAAAAATTTCAATCCTGCATGATTTTACCAAGAAATGTGATTCTTCATTCAAAACCTGATTTTTGCTATTGGGCTCTATTGAATAATGAATGTTTTGAATTTTCTCCAAAAGTAAAGTAGTTGCAAACTCATGCTTTTAGAGACTTGTTTGGGCTCATGAGAGGAGTAGAAAAACATCAAAAATTTCAGTCCTGCATGATTCTACCAAGAAATGTGTGTTCATTGAAACCGCTGGTTTTTGATAGTTTGGGCCCTATTGAATAATGAATGTTTTGAATTTTCTCCAAAAGTAAAGTAGTTGCAAACTCATCCTTTTAGAAACTTGTTTGGGCTGTTGAGAGGAGTAAAAAACCATCAAAAATTTCAATCCTGCATGATTCTACCAAGAAATGTGATTCTTCATTCAAAACGCTGGTTTTTGCTATTGGGCTCTATTGAATAATGAATGTTTTGAATTTTCTCCAAAAGTAAAGTAGTTGCAAACTCATCCTTTTAGAGACTTGTTTGGGCTCATGAGAGGAGTAGAAAAACATCAAAAATTTCAGTCCTGCACGATTCTACCAAGAAATGTGTGTTCATTCAAACCGCTGGTTTTTGGTATTTTGGGCCCTATTGAATAATGAATGTTTTGAATTTTCTCCAAAAGTAAAGTAGTTGCAAACTCATCCTTTTAGAAACTTGTTTGGGCTGTTGAGAGGAGTAAAAAACCATCAAAAATTTCAATCCTGCATGATTCTACCAAGAAATGTGATTCTTCATTCAAAACGCTGGTTTTTGCTATTGGGCTCTTTTGAGTAATGAATGTTTTGAATTTTCTCCAAAAGTAAAGTAGTTGCAAACTCATGCTTTTAGAGACTTGTTTGGGCTCATGAGAGGAGTAGAAAAACATCAAAAATTTCAGTCCTGCATGATTCTACCAAGAAATGTGTGTTCATTGAAACCGCTGGTTTTTGATAGTTTGGGCCCTATTGAATAATGAATGTTTTGAATTTTCTCCAAAAGTAAAGTAGTTACAAACTCATCCTTTTAGAAACTTGTTTGGGCTGTTGAGAGGAGTAAAAAACCATCAAAAATTTCAATCCTGCATGATTCTACAAAGAAATGTGATTCTTCATTTAAAACCTGATTTTTGCTATTGGGCTCTATTGAATAATGAATGTTTTGAATTTTCTCCAAAAGTAAAGTAGTTGCAAACTCATCCTTTTAGAGACTTGTTTGGGCTCATGAGAGGAGTAGAAAAACATCAAAAATTTCAGTCCTGCACGATTCTACCAAGAAATGTGTGTTCATTCAAACCGCTGGTTTTTGATATTTTGGGCCCTATTGAATAATGAATGTTTTGAATTTTCTCCAAAAGTAAAGTAGTTGCAAACTCATCCTTTTAGAAACTTGTTTGGGCTGTTGAGAGGAGTAAAAAACCATCAAAAATTTCAATCCTGCATGATTCTACCAAGAAATGTGATTCTTCATTCAAAACCTGATTTTTGCTATTGGGCTCTATTGAATAATGAATGTTTTGAATTTTCTCCAAAAGTAAAGTAGTTGCAAACTCATGCTTTTAGAGACTTGTTTGGGCTCATGAGAGGAGTAGAAAAACATCAAAAATTTCAGTCCTGCATGATTCTACCAAGAAATGTGTGTTCATTGAAACCGCTGGTTTTTGATAGTTTGGGCCTTATTGAATAATGAATGTTTTGAATTTTCTCCAAAAGTAAAGTAGTTGCAAACTCATCCTTTTAGAAACTTGTTTGGGCTGTTGAGAGGAGTAAAAAACCATCAAAAATTTCAATCCTGCATGATTTTACCAAGAAATGTGATTCTTCATTCAAAACCTGATTTTTGCTATTGGGCTCTATTGAATAATGAATGTTTTGAATTTTCTCCAAAAGTAAAGTAGTTGCAAACTCATGCTTTTAGAGACTTGTTTGGGCTCATGAGAGGAGTAGAAAAACATCAAAAATTTCAGTCCTGCATGATTCTACCAAGAAATGTGTGTTCATTGAAACCGCTGGTTTTTGATAGTTTGGGCCCTATTGAATAATGAATGTTTTGAATTTTCTCCAAAAGTAAAGTAGTTGCAAACTCATCCTTTTAGAAACTTGTTTGGGCTGTTGAGAGGAGTAAAAAACCATCAAAAATTTCAATCCTGCATGATTCTACCAAGAAATGTGATTCTTCATTCAAAACGCTGGTTTTTGCTATTGGGCTCTTTTGAGTAATGAATGTTTTGAATTTTCTCCAAAAGTAAAGTAGTTGCAAACTCATGCTTTTAGAGACTTGTTTGCGCTCATGAGAGGAGTAGAAAAACATCAAAAATTTCAGTCCTGCATGATTCTACCAAGAAATGTGTGTTCATTGAAACCGCTGGTTTTTGATAGTTTGGGCCCTATTGAATAATGAATGTTTTGAATTTTCTCCAAAAGTAAAGTAGTTACAAACTCATCCTTTTAGAAACTTGTTTGGGCTGTTGAGAGGAGTAAAAAACCATCAAAAATTTCAATCCTGCATGATTCTACAAAGAAATGTGATTCTTCATTCAAAACCTGATTTTTGCTATTGGGCTCTATTGAATAATGAATGTTTTGAATTTTCTCCAAAAGTAAAGTAGTTGCAAACTCATGCTTTTAGAGACTTGTTTGGGCTCATGAGAGGAGTAGAAAAACATCAAAAATTTCAGTCCTGCATGATTCTACCAAGAAATGTGTGTTCATTGAAACCGCTGGTTTTTGATAGTTTGGGCCCTATTGAATAATGAATGTTTTGAATTTTCTCCAAAAGTAAAGTAGTTGCAAACTCATCCTTTTAGAAACTTGTTTGGGCTGTTGAGAGGAGTAAAAAACCATCAAAAATTTCAATCCTGCATGATTCTACCAAGAAATGTGATTCTTCATTCAAAACGCTGGTTTTTGCTATTGGGCTCTTTTGAGTAATGAATGTTTTGAATTTTCTCCAAAAGTAAAGTAGTTGCAAACTCATGCTTTTAGAGACTTGTTTGGGCTCATGAGAGGAGTAGAAAAACATCAAAAATTTCAGTCCTGCATGATTCTACCAAGAAATGTGTGTTCATTCAAACCGCTGGTTTTTGATAGTTTGGGCCCTATTGAATAATGAATGTTTTGAATTTCCTCCAAAAGTAAAGTAGTTACAAACTCATCCTTTTAGAAACTTGTTTGGGCTGTTGAGAGGAGTAAAAAACCATCAAAAATTTCAATCCTGCATGATTCTACCAAGAAATGTGATTCTTCATTCAAAACACTGGTTTTTGCTATTGGGCTCTATTGAATAATGAATGTTTTGAATTTTCTCCAAAAGTAAAGTAGTTGCAAACTCATCCTTTTAGAGACTTGTTTGGGCTCATGAGAGGAGTAGAAAAACATCAAAAAATTCAGTCCTGCACGATTCTACCAAGAAATGTGTGTTCATTCAAACCGCTGGTTTTTGATAGTTTGGGCCCTATTGAATAATGAATGTTTTGAATTTTCTCCAAAAGTAAAGTAGTTACAAACTCATCCTTTTAGAAACTTGTTTGGGCTGTTGAGAGGAGTAAAAAATCATCAAAAATTTCAATCCTGCATGATTCTACCAAGAAATGTGATTCTTCATTCAAAACGCTGGTTTTTGCTATTGGGCTCTATTGAATAATGAATGTTTTGAATTTTCTCCAAAAGTAAAGTAGTTGCAAACTCATCCTTTTAGAGACTTGTTTGGGCTCATGAGAGGAGTAGAAAAACATCAAAAATTTCAGTCCTGCACGATTCTACCAAGAAATGTGTGTTCATTCAAACCGCTGGTTTTTGATATTTTGGGCCCTATTGAATAATGAATGTTTTGAATTTTCTCCAAAAGTAAAGTAGTTGCAAACTCATCCTTTTAGAAACTTGTTTGGGCTGTTGAGAGGAGTAAAAAACCATCAAAAATTTCAATCCTGCATGATTCTACCAAGAAATGTGATTCTTCATTCAAAACCTGATTTTTGCTATTGGGCTCTATTGAATAATGAATGTTTTGAATTTTCTCCAAAAGTAAAGTAGTTGCAAACTCATGCTTTTAGAGACTTGTTTGGGCTCATGAGAGGAGTAGAAAAACATCAAAAATTTCAGTCCTGCATGATTCTACCAAGAAATGTGTGTTCATTGAAACCGTTGGTTTTTGACAGTTTGGGCCCTATTGAATAATGAATGTTTTGAATTTTCTCCATAAGTAAAGTAGCTGCAAACTCATCCTTTTAGAAACTTGTTTGGGCTGTTGAGAGGAGTAAAAAACCATCAAAAATTTCAATCCTGCATGATTCTACCAAGAAATGTGATTCTTCATTCAAAACGCTGGTTTTTGCTATTGGGCTCTTTTGAGTAATGAATGTTTTGAATTTTCTCCAAAAGTAAAGTAGTTGCAAACTCATGCTTTTAGAGACTTGTTTGGGCTCATGAGAGGAGTAGAAAAACATCAAAAATTTCAGTCCTGCATGATTCTACCAAGAAATGTGTGTTCATTCAAACCGCTGGTTTTTGATAGTTTGGGCCCTATTGAATAATGAATGTTTTGAATTTTCTCCAAAAGTAAAGTAGTTACAAACTCATCCTTTTAGAAACTTGTTTGGGCTGTTGAGAGGAGTAAAAAACCATCAAAAATTTCAATCCTGCATGATTCTACCAAGAAATGTGATTCTTCATTCAAAACGCTGGTTTTTGCTATTGGGCTCTATTGAATAATGAATGTTTTGAATTTTCTCCAAAAGTAAAGTAGTTGCAAACTCATCCTTTTAGAGACTTGTTTGGGCTCATGAGAGGAGTAGAAAAACATCAAAAATTTCAGTCCTGCACGATTCTACCAAGAAATGTGTGTTCATTCAAACCGCTGGTTTTTGATATTTTGGGCCCTATTGAATAATGAATGTTTTGAATTTTCTCCAAAAGTAAAGTAGTTGCAAACTCATCCTTTTAGAAACTTGTTTGGGCTGTTGAGAGGAGTAAAAAACCATCAAAAATTTCAATCCTGCATGATTCTACCAAGAAATGTGATTCTTCATTCAAAACCTGATTTTTGCTATTGGGCTCTATTGAATAATGAATGTTTTGAATTTTCTCCAAAAGTAAAGTAGTTGCAAACTCATGCTTTTAGAGACTTGTTTGGGCTCATGAGAGGAGTAGAAAAACATCAAAAATTTCAGTCCTGCATGATTCTACCAAGAAATGTGTGTTCATTGAAACCGCTGGTTTTTGATAGTTTGGGCCCTATTGAATAATGAATGTTTTGAATTTTCTCCAAAAGTAAAGTAGTTGCAAACTCATCCTTTTAGAAACTTGTTTGGGCTGTTGAGAGGAGTAAAAAACAATCAAAAATTTCAATCCTGCATGATTTTACCAAGAAATGTGATTCTTCATTCAAAACCTGATTTTTGCTATTGGGCTCTATTGAATAATGAATGTTTTGAATTTTCTCCAAAAGTAAAGTAGTTGCAAACTCATGCTTTTAGAGACTTGTTTGGGCTCATGAGAGGAGTAGAAAAACATCAAAAATTTCAGTCCTGCATGATTCTACCAAGAAATGTGTGTTCATTGAAACCGCTGGTTTTTGATAGTTTGGGCCCTATTGAATAATGAATGTTTTGAATTTTCTCCAAAAGTAAAGTAGTTGCAAACTCATCCTTTTAGAAACTTGTTTGGGCTGGTGAGAGGAGTAAAAAACCATCAAAAATTTCAATCCTGCATGATTTTACCAAGAAATGTGATTCTTCATTCAAAACCTGATTTTTGCTATTGGGCTCTATTGAATAATGAATGTTTTGAATTTTCTCCAAAAGTAAAGTAGTTGCAAACTCATGCTTTTAGAGACTTGTTTGGGCTCATGAGAGGAGTAGAAAAACATCAAAAATTTCAGTCCTGCATGATTCTACCAAGAAATGTGTGTTCATTGAAACCGCTGGTTTTTGATAGTTTGGGCCCTATTGAATAATGAATGTTTTGAATTTTCTCCAAAAGTAAAGTAGTTGCAAACTCATCCTTTTAGAAACTTGTTTGGGCTGTTGAGAGGAGTAAAAAACCATCAAAAATTTCAATCCTGCATGATTCTACCAAGAAATGTGATTCTTCATTCAAAACGCTGGTTTCTGCTATTGGGCTCTTTTGAGTAATGAATGTTTTGAATTTTCTCCAAAAGTAAAGTAGTTGCAAACTCATGCTTTTAGAGACTTGTTTGGGCTCATGAGAGGAGTAGAAAAACATCAAAAATTTCAGTCCTGCATGATTCTACCAAGAAATGTGTGTTCATTGAAACCGCTGGTTTTTGATAGTTTGGGCCCTATTGAATAATGAATGTTTTGAATTTTCTCCAAAAGTAAAGTAGTTACAAACTCATCCTTTTAGAAACTTGTTTGGGCTGTTGAGAGGAGTAAAAAACCATCAAAAATTTCAATCCTGCATGATTCTACAAAGAAATGTGATTCTTCATTCAAAACCTGATTTTTGCTATTGGGCTCTATTGAATAATGAATGTTTTGAATTTTCTCCAAAAGTAAAGTAGTTGCAAACTCATGCTTTTAGAGACTTGTTTGGGCTCATGAGAGGAGTAGAAAAACATCAAAAATTTCAGTCCTGCATGATTCTACCAAGAAATGTGTGTTCATTGAAACCGCTGGTTTTTGATAGTTTGGGCCCTATTGAATAATGAATGTTTTGAATTTTCTCCAAAAGTAAAGTAGTTGCAAACTCATCCTTTTAGAAACTTGTTTGGGCTGTTGAGAGGAGTAAAAAACCATCAAAAATTTCAATCCTGCATGATTCTACCAAGAAATGTGATTCTTCATTCAAAACGCTGGTTTTTGCTATTGGGCTCTATTGAATAATGAATGTTTTGAATTTTCTCCAAAAGTAAAGTAGTTGCAAACTCATCCTTTTAGAGACTTGTTTGGGCTCATGAGAGGAGTAGAAAAACATCAAAAAATTCAGTCCTGCATGATTCTACCAAGAAATGTGTGTTCATTGAAACCGCTGGTTTTTGATAGTTTGGGCCCTATTGAATAATGAATGTTTTGAATTTTCTCCAAAAGTAAAGTAGTTGCAAACTCATCCTTTTAGAAACTTGTTTGGGCTGTTGAGAGGAGTAAAAAACCATCAAAAATTTCAATCCTGCATGATTCTACCAAGAAATGTGATTCTTCATTCAAAACCTGATTTTTGCTATTGGGCTCTATTGAATAATGAATGTTTTGAATTTTCTCCAAAAGTAAAGTAGTTGCAAACACATGCTTTTAGAGACTTGTTTGGGCTCATGAGAGGAGTAGAAAAACATCAAAAATTTCAGTCCTGCATGATTCTACCAAGAAATGTGTGTTCATTGAAACCGCTGGTTTTTGATAGTTTGGGCCCTATTGAATAATGAATGTTTTGAATTTTCTCCAAAAGTAAAGTAGTTGCAAACTCATCCTTTTAGAAACTTGTTTGGGCTGTTGAGAGGAGTAAAAAACAATCAAAAATTTCAATCCTGCATGATTTTACCAAGAAATGTGATTCTTCATTCAAAACCTGATTTTTGCTATTGGGCTCTATTGAATAATGAATGTTTTGAATTTTCTCCAAAAGTAAAGTAGTTGCAAACTCATGCTTTTAGAGACTTGTTTGGGCTCATGAGAGGAGTAGAAAAACATCAAAAATTTCAGTCCTGCATGATTCTACCAAGAAATGTGTGTTCATTGAAACCGCTGGTTTTTGATAGTTTGGGCCCTATTGAATAATGAATGTTTTGAATTTTCTCCAAAAGTAAAGTAGTTGCAAACTCATCCTTTTAGAAACTTGTTTGGGCTGTTGAGAGGAGTAAAAAACCATCAAAAATTTCAATCCTGCATGATTCTACCAAGAAATGTGATTCTTCATTCAAAACGCTGGTTTCTGCTATTGGGCTCTTTTGAGTAATGAATGTTTTGAATTTTCTCCAAAAGTAAAGTAGTTGCAAACTCATGCTTTTAGAGACTTGTTTGGGCTCATGAGAGGAGTAGAAAAACATCAAAAATTTCAGTCCTGCATGATTCTACCAAGAAATGTGTGTTCATTGAAACCGCTGGTTTTTGATAGTTTGGGCCCTATTGAATAATGAATGTTTTGAATTTTCTCCAAAAGTAAAGTAGTTACAAACTCATCCTTTTAGAAACTTGTTTGGGCTGTTGAGAGGAGTAAAAAACCATCAAAAATTTCAATCCTGCATGATTCTACAAAGAAATGTGATTCTTCATTCAAAACCTGATTTTTGCTATTGGGCTCTATTGAATAATGAATGTTTTGAATTTTCTCCAAAAGTAAAGTAGTTGCAAACTCATGCTTTTAGAGACTTGTTTGGGCTCATGAGAGGAGTAGAAAAACATCAAAAATTTCAGTCCTGCATGATTCTACCAAGAAATGTGTGTTCATTGAAACCGCTGGTTTTTGATAGTTTGGGCCCTATTGAATAATGAATGTTTTGAATTTTCTCCAAAAGTAAAGTAGTTGCAAACTCATCCTTTTAGAAACTTGTTTGGGCTGTTGAGAGGAGTAAAAAACCATCAAAAATTTCAATCCTGCATGATTCTACCAAGAAATGTGATTCTTCATTCAAAACGCTGGTTTTTGCTATTGGGCTCTATTGAATAATGAATGTTTTGAATTTTCTCCAAAAGTAAAGTAGTTGCAAACTCATCCTTTTAGAGACTTGTTTGGGCTCATGAGAGGAGTAGAAAAACATCAAAAAATTCAGTCCTGCATGATTCTACCAAGAAATGTGTGTTCATTGAAACCGCTGGTTTTTGATAGTTTGGGCCCTATTGAATAATGAATGTTTTGAATTTTCTCCAAAAGTAAAGTAGTTGCAAACTCATCCTTTTAGAAACTTGTTTGGGCTGTTGAGAGGAGTAAAAAACCATCAAAAATTTCAATCCTGCATGATTCTACCAAGAAATGTGATTCTTCATTCAAAACCTGATTTTTGCTATTGGGCTCTATTGAATAATGAATGTTTTGAATTTTCTCCAAAAGTAAAGTAGTTGCAAACTCATGCTTTTAGAGACTTGTTTGGGCTCATGAGAGGAGTAGAAAAACATCAAAAATTTCAGTCCTGCATGATTTTACCAAGAAATGTGTGTTCATTGAAACCGCTGGTTTTTGAGTTTGGGCCCTATTGAATAATGAATGTTTTGAATTTTCTCCAAAAGTAAAGTAGTTGCAAACTCATCCTTTTAGAAACTTGTTTGGGCTGTTGAGAGGAGTAAAAAACCATCAAAAATTTCAATCCTGCATGATTCTACCAAGAAATGTGATTCTTCATTCAAAACGCTGGTTTTTGCTATTGGGCTCTTTTGAGTAATGAATGTTTTGAATTTTCTCCAAAAGTAAAGTAGTTGCAAACTCATGCTTTTAGAGACTTGTTTGGGCTCATGAGAGGAGTAGAAAAACATCAAAAATTTCAGTCCTGCATGATTCTACCAAGAAATGTGTGTTCATTGAAACCGCTGGTTTTTGATAGTTTGGGCCCTATTGAATAATGAATGTTTTGAATTTTCTCCAAAAGTAAAGTAGTTGCAAACTCATCCTTTTAGAAACTTGTTTGGGCTGTTGAGAGGAGTAAAAAACAATCAAAAATTTCAATCCTGCATGATTTTACCAAGAAATGTGATTCTTCATTCAAAACCTGATTTTTGCTATTGGGCTCTATTGAATAATGAATGTTTTGAATTTTCTCCAAAAGTAAAGTAGTTGCAAACTCATGCTTTTAGAGACTTGTTTGGGCTCATGAGAGGAGTAGAAAAACATCAAAAATTTCAGTCCTGCATGATTCTACCAAGAAATGTGTGTTCATTGAAACCGCTGGTTTTTGATAGTTTGGGCCCTATTGAATAATGAATGTTTTGAATTTTCTCCAAAAGTAAAGTAGTTGCAAACTCATCCTTTTAGAAACTTGTTTGGGCTGGTGAGAGGAGTAAAAAACCATCAAAAATTTCAATCCTGCATGATTTTACCAAGAAATGTGATTCTTCATTCAAAACCTGATTTTTGCTATTGGGCTCTATTGAATAATGAATGTTTTGAATTTTCTCCAAAAGTAAAGTAGTTGCAAACTCATGCTTTTAGAGACTTGTTTGGGCTCATGAGAGGAGTAGAAAAACATCAAAAATTTCAGTCCTGCATGATTCTACCAAGAAATGTGTGTTCATTGAAACCGCTGGTTTTTGATAGTTTGGGCCCTATTGAATAATGAATGTTTTGAATTTTCTCCAAAAGTAAAGTAGTTGCAAACTCATCCTTTTAGAAACTTGTTTGGGCTGTTGAGAGGAGTAAAAAACCATCAAAAATTTCAATCCTGCATGATTCTACCAAGAAATGTGATTCTTCATTCAAAACGCTGGTTTCTGCTATTGGGCTCTTTTGAGTAATGAATGTTTTGAATTTTCTCCAAAAGTAAAGTAGTTGCAAACTCATGCTTTTAGAGACTTGTTTGGGCTCATGAGAGGAGTAGAAAAACATCAAAAATTTCAGTCCTGCATGATTCTACCAAGAAATGTGTGTTCATTGAAACCGCTGGTTTTTGATAGTTTGGGCCCTATTGAATAATGAATGTTTTGAATTTTCTCCAAAAGTAAAGTAGTTACAAACTCATCCTTTTAGAAACTTGTTTGGGCTGTTGAGAGGAGTAAAAAACCATCAAAAATTTCAATCCTGCATGATTCTACAAAGAAATGTGATTCTTCATTCAAAACCTGATTTTTGCTATTGGGCTCTATTGAATAATGAATGTTTTGAATTTTCTCCAAAAGTAAAGTAGTTGCAAACTCATGCTTTTAGAGACTTGTTTGGGCTCATGAGAGGAGTAGAAAAACATCAAAAATTTCAGTCCTGCATGATTCTACCAAGAAATGTGTGTTCATTGAAACCGCTGGTTTTTGATAGTTTGGGCCCTATTGAATAATGAATGTTTTGAATTTTCTCCAAAAGTAAAGTAGTTGCAAACTCATCCTTTTAGAAACTTGTTTGGGCTGTTGAGAGGAGTAAAAAACCATCAAAAATTTCAATCCTGCATGATTCTACCAAGAAATGTGATTCTTCATTCAAAACGCTGGTTTTTGCTATTGGGCTCTATTGAATAATGAATGTTTTGAATTTTCTCCAAAAGTAAAGTAGTTGCAAACTCATCCTTTTAGAGACTTGTTTGGGCTCATGAGAGGAGTAGAAAAACATCAAAAAATTCAGTCCTGCATGATTCTACCAAGAAATGTGTGTTCATTGAAACCGCTGGTTTTTGATAGTTTGGGCCCTATTGAATAATGAATGTTTTGAATTTTCTCCAAAAGTAAAGTAGTTGCAAACTCATCCTTTTAGAAACTTGTTTGGGCTGTTGAGAGGAGTAAAAAACCATCAAAAATTTCAATCCTGCATGATTCTACCAAGAAATGTGATTCTTCATTCAAAACCTGATTTTTGCTATTGGGCTCTATTGAATAATGAATGTTTTGAATTTTCTCCAAAAGTAAAGTAGTTGCAAACACATGCTTTTAGAGACTTGTTTGGGCTCATGAGAGGAGTAGAAAAACATCAAAAATTTCAGTCCTGCATGATTCTACCAAGAAATGTGTGTTCATTGAAACCGCTGGTTTTTGATAGTTTGGGCCCTATTGAATAATGAATGTTTTGAATTTTCTCCAAAAGTAAAGTAGTTGCAAACTCATCCTTTTAGAAACTTGTTTGGGCTGTTGAGAGGAGTAAAAAACAATCAAAAATTTCAATCCTGCATGATTTTACCAAGAAATGTGATTCTTCATTCAAAACCTGATTTTTGCTATTGGGCTCTATTGAATAATGAATGTTTTGAATTTTCTCCAAAAGTAAAGTAGTTGCAAACTCATGCTTTTAGAGACTTGTTTGGGCTCATGAGAGGAGTAGAAAAACATCAAAAATTTCAGTCCTGCATGATTCTACCAAGAAATGTGTGTTCATTGAAACCGCTGGTTTTTGATAGTTTGGGCCCTATTGAATAATGAATGTTTTGAATTTTCTCCAAAAGTAAAGTAGTTGCAAACTCATCCTTTTAGAAACTTGTTTGGGCTGTTGAGAGGAGTAAAAAACCATCAAAAATTTCAATCCTGCATGATTCTACCAAGAAATGTGATTCTTCATTCAAAACGCTGGTTTCTGCTATTGGGCTCTTTTGAGTAATGAATGTTTTGAATTTTCTCCAAAAGTAAAGTAGTTGCAAACTCATGCTTTTAGAGACTTGTTTGGGCTCATGAGAGGAGTAGAAAAACATCAAAAATTTCAGTCCTGCATGATTCTACCAAGAAATGTGTGTTCATTGAAACCGCTGGTTTTTGATAGTTTGGGCCCTATTGAATAATGAATGTTTTGAATTTTCTCCAAAAGTAAAGTAGTTACAAACTCATCCTTTTAGAAACTTGTTTGGGCTGTTGAGAGGAGTAAAAAACCATCAAAAATTTCAATCCTGCATGATTCTACAAAGAAATGTGATTCTTCATTCAAAACCTGATTTTTGCTATTGGGCTCTATTGAATAATGAATGTTTTGAATTTTCTCCAAAAGTAAAGTAGTTGCAAACTCATGCTTTTAGAGACTAGTTTGGGCTCATGAGAGGAGTAGAAAAACATCAAAAATTTCAGTCCTGCATGATTCTACCAAGAAATGTGTGTTCATTGAAACCGCTGGTTTTTGATAGTTTGGGCCCTATTGAATAATGAATGTTTTGAATTTTCTCCAAAAGTAAAGTAGTTGCAAACTCATCCTTTTAGAAACTTGTTTGGGCTGTTGAGAGGAGTAAAAAACCATCAAAAATTTCAATCCTGCATGATTCTACCAAGAAATGTGATTCTTCATTCAAAACGCTGGTTTTTGCTATTGGGCTCTATTGAATAATGAATGTTTTGAATTTTCTCCAAAAGTAAAGTAGTTGCAAACTCATCCTTTTAGAGACTTGTTTGGGCTCATGAGAGGAGTAGAAAAACATCAAAAAATTCAGTCCTGCATGATTCTACCAAGAAATGTGTGTTCATTGAAACCGCTGGTTTTTGATAGTTTGGGCCCTATTGAATAATGAATGTTTTGAATTTTCTCCAAAAGTAAAGTAGTTGCAAACTCATCCTTTTAGAAACTTGTTTGGGCTGTTGAGAGGAGTAAAAAACCATCAAAAATTTCAATCCTGCATGATTCTACCAAGAAATGTGATTCTTCATTCAAAACCTGATTTTTGCTATTGGGCTCTATTGAATAATGAATGTTTTGAATTTTCTCCAAAAGTAAAGTAGTTGCAAACTCATGCTTTTAGAGACTTGTTTGGGCTCATGAGAGGAGTAGAAAAACATCAAAAATTTCAGTCCTGCATGATTTTACCAAGAAATGTGTGTTCATTGAAACCGCTGGTTTTTGAGTTTGGGCCCTATTGAATAATGAATGTTTTGAATTTTCTCCAAAAGTAAAGTAGTTGCAAACTCATCCTTTTAGAAACTTGTTTGGGCTGTTGAGAGGAGTAAAAAACCATCAAAAATTTCAATCCTGCATGATTCTACCAAGAAATGTGATTCTTCATTCAAAACGCTGGTTTTTGCTATTGGGCTCTTTTGAGTAATGAATGTTTTGAATTTTCTCCAAAAGTAAAGTAGTTGCAAACTCATGCTTTTAGAGACTTGTTTGGGCTCATGAGAGGAGTAGAAAAACATCAAAAATTTCAGTCCTGCATGATTCTACCAAGAAATGTGTGTTCATTGAAACCGCTGGTTTTTGATAGTTTGGGCCCTATTGAATAATGAATGTTTTGAATTTTCTCCAAAAGTAAAGTAGTTACAAACTCATCCTTTTAGAAACTTGTTTGGGCTGTTGAGAGGAGTAAAAAACCATCAAAAATTTCAATCCTGCATGATTCTACAAAGAAATGTGATTCTTCATTCAAAACCTGATTTTTGCTATTGGGCTCTATTGAATAATGAATGTTTTGAATTTTCTCCAAAAGTAAAGTAGTTGCAAACTCATGCTTTTAGAGACTTGTTTGGGCTCATGAGAGGAGTAGAAAAACATCAAAAATTTCAGTCCTGCATGATTCTACCAAGAAATGTGTGTTCATTGAAACCGCTGGTTTTTGATAGTTTGGGCCCTATTGAATAATGAATGTTTTGAATTTTCTCCAAAAGTAAAGTAGTTGCAAACTCATCCTTTTAGAAACTTGTTTGGGCTGTTGAGAGGAGTAAAAAACCATGAAAAATTTCAATCCTGCATGATTCTACCAAGAAATGTGATTCTTCATTCAAAACGCTGGTTTTTGCTATTGGGCTCTTTTGAGTAATGAATGTTTTGAATTTTCTTCAAAAGTAAAGTAGTTGCAAACTCATGCTTTTAGAGACTTGTTTGGGCTCATGAGAGGAGTAGAAAAACATCAAAAATTTCAGTCCTGCATGATTCTACCAAGAAATGTGTGTTCATTCAAACCGCTGGTTTTTGATAGTTTGGGCCCTATTGAATAATGAATGTTTTGAATTTTCTCCAAAAGTAAAGTAGTTGCAAACTCATCCTTTTAGAAACTTGTTTGGGCTGTTGAGAGGAGTAAAAAACCATCAAAAATTTCAATCCTGCATGATTCTACCAAGAAATGTGATTCTTCATTCAAAACGCTGGTTTTTGCTATTGGGCTCTATTGAATAATGAATGTTTTGAATTTTCTCCAAAAGTAAAGTAGTTGCAAACTCATCCTTTTAGAGACTTGTTTGGGCTCATGAGAGGAGTAGAAAAACATCAAAAATTTCAGTCCTGCACGATTCTACCAAGAAATGTGTGTTCATTCAAACCGCTGGTTTTTGATATTTTGGGCCCTATTGAATAATGAATGTTTTGAATTTTCTCCAAAAGTAAAGTAGTTGCAAACTCATCCTTTTAGAAACTTGTTTGGGCTGTTGAGAGGAGTAAAAAACCATCAAAAATTTCAATCCTGCATGATTCTACCAAGAAATGTGATTCTTCATTCAAAACCTGATTTTTGCTATTGGGCTCTATTGAATAATGAATGTTTTGAATTTTCTCCAAAAGTAAAGTAGTTGCAAACTCATGCTTTTAGAGACTTGTTTGGGCTCATGAGAGGAGTAGAAAAACATCAAAAATTTCAGTCCTGCATGATTCTACCAAGAAATGTGTGTTCATTGAAACCGCTGGTTTTTGATAGTTTGGGCCCTATTGAATAATGAATGTTTTGAATTTTCTCCAAAAGTAAAGTAGTTGCAAACTCATCCTTTTAGAAACTTGTTTGGGCTGTTGAGAGGAGTAAAAAACCATCAAAAATTTCAATCCTGCATGATTTTACCAAGAAATGTGATTCTTCATTCAAAACCTGATTTTTGCTATTGGGCTCTATTGAATAATGAATGTTTTGAATTTTCTCCAAAAGTAAAGTAGTTGCAAACTCATGCTTTTAGAGACTTGTTTGGGCTCATGAGAGGAGTAGAAAAACATCAAAAATTTCAGTCCTGCATGATTCTACCAAGAAATGTGTGTTCATTGAAACCGCTGGTTTTTGATAGTTTGGGCCCTATTGAATAATGAATGTTTTGAATTTTCTCCAAAAGTAAAGTAGTTGCAAACTCATCCTTTTAGAAACTTGTTTGGTCTGTTGAGAGGAGTAAAAAACCATCAAAAATTTCAATCCTGCATGATTCTACCAAGAAATGTGATTCTTCATTCAAAACGCTGGTTTCTGCTATTGGGCTCTTTTGAGTAATGAATGTTTTGAATTTTCTCCAAAAGTAAAGTAGTTGCAAACTCATGCTTTTAGAGACTTGTTTGGGCTCATGAGAGGAGTAGAAAAACATCAAAAATTTCAGTCCTGCATGATTCTACCAAGAAATGTGTGTTCATTGAAACCGCTGGTTTTTGATAGTTTGGGCCCTATTGAATAATGAATGTTTTGAATTTTCTCCAAAAGTAAAGTAGTTACAAACTCATCCTTTTAGAAACTTGTTTGGGCTGTTGAGAGGAGTAAAAAACCATCAAAAATTTCAATCCTGCATGATTCTACAAAGAAATGTGATTCTTCATTCAAAACCTGGTTTCTGCTATTGGGCTCTATTGAATAATGAATGTTTTGAATTTTCTCCAAAAGTAAAGTAGTTGCAAACTCATCCTTTTAGAGACTTGTTTGGGCTCATGAGAGGAGTAGAAAAACATCAAAAAATTCAGTCCTGCATGATTCTACCAAGAAATGTGTGTTCATTGAAACCGCTGGTTTTTGATAGTTTGGGCCCTATTGAATAATGAATGTTTTGAATTTTCTCCAAAAGTAAAGTAGTTGCAAACTCATCCTTTTAGAAACTTGTTTGGGCTGTTGAGAGGAGTAAAAAACCATCAAAAATTTCAATCCTGCATGATTCTACCAAGAAATGTGATTCTTCATTCAAAACCTGATTTTTGCTATTGGGCTCTATTGAATAATGAATGTTTTGAATTTTCTCCAAAAGTAAAGTAGTTGCAAACTCATGCTTTTAGAGACTTGTTTGGGCTCATGAGAGGAGTAGAAAAACATCAAAAATTTCAGTCCTGCATGATTTTACCAAGAAATGTGTGTTCATTGAAACCGCTGGTTTTTGAGTTTGGGCCCTATTGAATAATGAATGTTTTGAATTTTCTCCAAAAGTAAAGTAGTTGCAAACTCATCCTTTTAGAAACTTGTTTGGGCTGTTGAGAGGAGTAAAAAACCATCAAAAATTTCAATCCTGCATGATTCTACCAAGAAATGTGATTCTTCATTCAAAACGCTGGTTTTTGCTATTGGGCTCTTTTGAGTAATGAATGTTTTGAATTTTCTCCAAAAGTAAAGTAGTTGCAAACTCATGCTTTTAGAGACTTGTTTGGGCTCATGAGAGGAGTAGAAAAACATCAAAAATTTCAGTCCTGCATGATTCTACCAAGAAATGTGTGTTCATTGAAACCGCTGGTTTTTGATAGTTTGGGCCCTATTGAATAATGAATGTTTTGAATTTTCTCCAAAAGTAAAGTAGTTACAAACTCATCCTTTTAGAAACTTGTTTGGGCTGTTGAGAGGAGTAAAAAACCATCAAAAATTTCAATCCTGCATGATTCTACAAAGAAATGTGATTCTTCATTCAAAACCTGATTTTTGCTATTGGGCTCTATTGAATAATGAATGTTTTGAATTTTCTCCAAAAGTAAAGTAGTTGCAAACTCATGCTTTTAGAGACTTGTTTGGGCTCATGAGAGGAGTAGAAAAACATCAAAAATTTCAGTCCTGCATGATTCTACCAAGAAATGTGTGTTCATTGAAACCGCTGGTTTTTGATAGTTTGGGCCCTATTGAATAATGAATGTTTTGAATTTTCTCCAAAAGTAAAGTAGTTGCAAACTCATCCTTTTAGAAACTTGTTTGGGCTGTTGAGAGGAGTAAAAAACCATCAAAAATTTCAATCCTGCATGATTCTACCAAGAAATGTGATTCTTCATTCAAAACGCTGGTTTTTGCTATTGGGCTCTTTTGAGTAATGAATGTTTTGAATTTTCTCCAAAAGTAAAGTAGTTGCAAACTCATGCTTTTAGAGACTTGTTTGGGCTCATGAGAGGAGTAGAAAAACATCAAAAATTTCAGTCCTGCATGATTCTACCAAGAAATGTGTGTTCATTCAAACCGCTGGTTTTTGATAGTTTGGGCCCTATTGAATAATGAATGTTTTGAATTTTCTCCAAAAGTAAAGTAGTTGCAAACTCATCCTTTTAGAAACTTGTTTGGGCTGTTGAGAGGAGTAAAAAACCATCAAAAATTTCAATCCTACATGATTCTACCAAGAAATGTGATTCTTCATTCAAAACACTGGTTTTTGCTATTGGGCTCTATTGAATAATGAATGTTTTGAATTTTCTCCAAAAGTAAAGTAGTTGCAAACTCATCCTTTTAGAGACTTGTTTGGGCTCATGAGAGGAGTAGAAAAACATCAAAAATTTCAGTCCTGCACGATTCTACCAAGAAATGTGTGTTCATTCAAACCGCTGGTTTTTCATATTTTGGGCCCTATTGAATAATGAATGTTTTGAATTTTCTCCAAAAGTAAAGTAGTTGCAAACTCATCCTTTTAGAAACTTGTTTGGGCTGTTGAGAGGAGTAAAAAACCATCAAAAATTTCAATCCTGCATGATTCTACCAAGAAATGTGATTCTTCATTCAAAACCTGATTTTTGCTATTGGGCTCTATTGAATAATGAATGTTTTGAATTTTCTCCAAAAGTAAAGTAGTTGCAAACTCATGCTTTTAGAGACTTGTTTGGGCTCATGAGAGGAGTAGAAAAACATCAAAAATTTCAGTCCTGCATGATTCTACCAAGAAATGTGTGTTCATTGAAACCGCTGGTTTTTGATAGTTTGGGCCCTATTGAATAATGAATGTTTTGAATTTTCTCCAAAAGTAAAGTAGTTGCAAACTCATCCTTTTAGAAACTTGTTTGGGCTGTTGAGAGGAGTAAAAAACCATCAAAAATTTCAATCCTGCATGATTTTACCAAGAAATGTGATTCTTCATTCAAAACCTGATTTTTGCTATTGGGCTCTATTGAATAATGAATGTTTTGAATTTTCTCCAAAAGTAAAGTAGTTGCAAACTCATGCTTTTAGAGACTTGTTTGGGCTCATGAGAGGAGTAGAAAAACATCAAAAATTTCAGTCCTGCATGATTCTACCAAGAAATGTGTGTTCATTGAAACCGCTGGTTTTTGATAGTTTGGGCCCTATTGAATAATGAATGTTTTGAATTTTCTCCAAAAGTAAAGTAGTTGCAAACTCATGCTTTTAGAGACTTGTTTGGGCTCATGAGAGGAGTAGAAAAACATCAAAAATTTCAGTCCTGCATGATTCTACCAAGAAATGTGTGTTCATTGAAACCGCTGGTTTTTGATAGTTTGGGCCCTATTGAATAATGAATGTTTTGAATTTTCTCCAAAAGTAAAGTAGTTGCAAACTCATCCTTTTAGAAACTTGTTTGGGCTGTTGAGAGGAGTAAAAAACCATCAAAAATTTCAATCCTGCATGATTCTACCAAGAAATGTGATTCTTCATTCAAAACGCTGGTTTTTGCTATTGGGCTCTTTTGAGTAATGAATGTTTTGAATTTTCTCCAAAAGTAAAGTAGTTGCAAACTCATGCTTTTAGAGACTTGTTTGGGCTCATGAGAGGAGTAGAAAAACATCAAAAATTTCAGTCCTGCATGATTCTACCAAGAAATGTGTGTTCATTCAAACCGCTGGTTTTTGATAGTTTGGGCCCTATTGAATAATGAATGTTTTGAATTTTCTCCAAAAGTAAAGTAGTTGCAAACTCATCCTTTTAGAAACTTGTTTGGGCTGTTGAGAGGAGTAAAAAACCATCAAAAATTTCAATCCTGCATGATTCTACCAAGAAATGTGATTCTTCATTCAAAACGCTGGTTTTTGCTATTGGGCTCTATTGAATAATGAATGTTTTGAATTTTCTCCAAAAGTAAAGTAGTTGCAAACTCATCCTTTTAGAGACTTGTTTGGGCTCATGAGAGGAGTAGAAAAACATCAAAAATTTCAGTCCTGCATGATTCTACCAAGAAATGTGTGTTCATTGAAACCGCTGGTTTTTGATAGTTTGGGCCCTATTGAATAATGAATGTTTTGAATTTTCTCCAAAAGTAAAGTAGCTACAAACTCATCCTTTTAGAAACTTGTTTGGGCTGTTGAGAGGAGTAAAAGACCATCAAAAATTTCAATCCTGCATGATTCTACAAAGAAATGTGATTCTTCATTCAAAACCTGATTTTTGCTATTGGGCTCTATTGAATAATGAATGTTTTGAATTTTCTCCAAAAGTAAAGTAGTTGCAAACTCATGCTTTTAGAGACTTGTTTGGGCTCATGAGAGGAGTAGAAAAACATCAAAAATTTCAGTCCTGCATGATTCTACCAAGAAATGTGTGTTCATTGAAACCGCTGGTTTTTGATAGTTTGGGCCCTATTGAATAATGAATGTTTTGAATTTTCTCCAAAAGTAAAGTAGTTACAAACTCATCCTTTTAGAAACTTGTTTGGGCTGTTGAGAGGAGTAAAAAACCATCAAAAATTTCAATCCTGCATGATTCTACAAAGAAATGTGATTCTTCATTCAAAACCTGATTTTTGCTATTGGGCTCTATTGAATAATGAATGTTTTGAATTTTCTCCAAAAGTAAAGTAGTTGCAAACTCATGCTTTTAGAGACTTGTTTGGGCTCATGAGAGGAGTAGAAAAACATCAAAAATTTCAGTCCTGCATGATTCTACCAAGAAATGTGTGTTCATTGAAACCGCTGGTTTTTGATAGTTTGGGCCCTATTGAATAATGAATGTTTTGAATTTTCTCCAAAAGTAAAGTAGTTGCAAACTCATCCTTTTAGAAACTTGTTTGGGCTGTTGAGAGGAGTAAAAAACCATCAAAAATTTCAATCCTGCATGATTCTACCAAGAAATGTGATTCTTCATTCAAAACGCTGGTTTTTGCTATTGGGCTCTTTTGAGTAATGAATGTTTTGAATTTTCTCCAAAAGTAAAGTAGTTGCAAACTCATGCTTTTAGAGACTTGTTTGGGCTCATGAGAGGAGTAGAAAAACATCAAAAATTTCAGTCCTGCATGATTCTACCAAGAAATGTGTGTTCATTCAAACCGCTGGTTTTTGATAGTTTGGGCCCTATTGAATAATGAATGTTTTGAATTTTCTCCAAAAGTAAAGTAGTTGCAAACTCATCCTTTTAGAAACTTGTTTGGGCTGTTGAGAGGAGTAAAAAACCATCAAAAATTTCAATCCTACATGATTCTACCAAGAAATGTGATTCTTCATTCAAAACACTGGTTTTTGCTATTGGGCTCTATTGAATAATGAATGTTTTGAATTTTCTCCAAAAGTAAAGTAGTTGCAAACTCATCCTTTTAGAGACTTGTTTGGGCTCATGAGAGGAGTAGAAAAACATCAAAAATTTCAGTCCTGCACGATTCTACCAAGAAATGTGTGTTCATTCAAACCGCTGGTTTTTCATATTTTGGGCCCTATTGAATAATGAATGTTTTGAATTTTCTCCAAAAGTAAAGTAGTTGCAAACTCATCCTTTTAGAAACTTGTTTGGGCTGTTGAGAGGAGTAAAAAACCATCAAAAATTTCAATCCTGCATGATTCTACCAAGAAATGTGATTCTTCATTCAAAACCTGATTTTTGCTATTGGGCTCTATTGAATAATGAATGTTTTGAATTTTCTCCAAAAGTAAAGTAGTTGCAAACTCATGCTTTTAGAGACTTGTTTGGGCTCATGAGAGGAGTAGAAAAACATCAAAAATTTCAGTCCTGCATGATTCTACCAAGAAATGTGTGTTCATTGAAACCGCTGGTTTTTGATAGTTTGGGCCCTATTGAATAATGAATGTTTTGAATTTTCTCCAAAAGTAAAGTAGTTGCAAACTCATCCTTTTAGAAACTTGTTTGGGCTGTTGAGAGGAGTAAAAAACCATCAAAAATTTCAATCCTGCATGATTTTACCAAGAAATGTGATTCTTCATTCAAAACCTGATTTTTGCTATTGGGCTCTATTGAATAATGAATGTTTTGAATTTTCTCCAAAAGTAAAGTAGTTGCAAACTCATGCTTTTAGAGACTTGTTTGGGCTCATGAGAGGAGTAGAAAAACATCAAAAATTTCAGTCCTGCATGATTCTACCAAGAAATGTGTGTTCATTGAAACCGCTGGTTTTTGATAGTTTGGGCCCTATTGAATAATGAATGTTTTGAATTTTCTCCAAAAGTAAAGTAGTTGCAAACTCATGCTTTTAGAGACTTGTTTGGGCTCAAGAGAGGAGTAGAAAAACATCAAAAATTTCAGTCCTGCATGATTCTACCAAGAAATGTGTGTTCATTGAAACCGCTGGTTTTTGATAGTTTGGGCCCTATTGAATAATGAATGTTTTGAATTTTCTCCAAAAGTAAAGTAGTTGCAAACTCATCCTTTTAGAAACTTGTTTGGGCTGTTGAGAGGAGTAAAAAACCATCAAAAATTTCAATCCTGCATGATTCTACCAAGAAATGTGATTCTTCATTCAAAACGCTGGTTTTTGCTATTGGGCTCTTTTGAGTAATGAATGTTTTGAATTTTCTCCAAAAGTAAAGTAGTTGCAAACTCATGCTTTTAGAGACTTGTTTGGGCTCATGAGAGGAGTAGAAAAACATCAAAAATTTCAGTCCTGCATGATTCTACCAAGAAATGTGTGTTCATTCAAACCGCTGGTTTTTGATAGTTTGGGCCCTATTGAATAATGAATGTTTTGAATTTTCTCCAAAAGTAAAGTAGTTGCAAACTCATCCTTTTAGAAACTTGTTTGGGCTGTTGAGAGGAGTAAAAAACCATCAAAAATTTCAATCCTGCATGATTCTACCAAGAAATGTGATTCTTCATTCAAAACGCTGGTTTTTGCTATTGGGCTCTATTGAATAATGAATGTTTTGAATTTTCTCCAAAAGTAAAGTAGTTGCAAACTCATCCTTTTAGAGACTTGTTTGGGCTCATGAGAGGAGTAGAAAAACATCAAAAATTTCAGTCCTGCATGATTCTACCAAGAAATGTGTGTTCATTGAAACCGCTGGTTTTTGATAGTTTGGGCCCTATTGAATAATGAATGTTTTGAATTTTCTCCAAAAGTAAAGTAGCTACAAACTCATCCTTTTAGAAACTTGTTTGGGCTGTTGAGAGGAGTAAAAGACCATCAAAAATTTCAATCCTGCATGATTCTACAAAGAAATGTGATTCTTCATTCAAAACCTGATTTTTGCTATTGGGCTCTATTGAATAATGAATGTTTTGAATTTTCTCCAAAAGTAAAGTAGTTGCAAACTCATGCTTTTAGAGACTTGTTTGGGCTCATGAGAGGAGTAGAAAAACATCAAAAATTTCAGTCCTGCATGATTCTACCAAGAAATGTGTGTTCATTGAAACCGCTGGTTTTTGATAGTTTGGGCCCTATTGAATAATGAATGTTTTGAATTTTCTCCAAAAGTAAAGTAGTTGCAAACTCATCCTTTTAGAAACTTGTTTGGGCTGTTGAGAGGAGTAAAAAACCATCAAAAATTTCAATCCTGCATGATTCTACCAAGAAATGTGATTCTTCATTCAAAACGCTGGTTTTTGCTATTGGGCTCTTTTGAATAATGAATGTTTTGAATTTTCTCCAAAAGTAAAGTAGTTGCAAACTCATGCTTTTAGAGACTTGTTTGGGCTCATGAGAGGAGTAGAAAAACATCAAAAATTTCAGTCCTGCATGATTCTACCAAGAAATGTGTGTTCATTGAAACCGCTGGTTTTTGATAGTTTGGGCCCTATTGAATAATGAATGTTTTGAATTTTCTCCAAAAGTAAAGTAGTTGCAAACTCATCCTTTTAGAAACTTGTTTGGGCTGTTGAGAGGAGTAAAAAACCATCAAAAATTTCAATCCTACATGATTCTACCAAGAAATGTGATTCTTCATTCAAAACGCTGGTTTTTGCTATTGGGCTCTATTGAATAATGAATGTTTTGAATTTTCTCCAAAAGTAAAGTAGTTGCAAACTCATCCTTTTAGAGACTTGTTTGGGCTCATGAGAGGAGTAGAAAAACATCAAAAATTTCAGTCCTGCACGATTCTACCAAGAAATGTGTGTTCATTCAAACCGCTGGTTTTTCATATTTTGGGCCCTATTGAATAATGAATGTTTTGAATTTTCTCCAAAAGTAAAGTAGTTGCAAACTCATCCTTTTAGAAACTTGTTTGGGCTGTTGAGAGGAGTAAAAAACCATCAAAAATTTCAATCCTGCATGATTCTACCAAGAAATGTGATTCTTCATTCAAAACCTGATTTTTGCTATTGGGCTCTATTGAATAATGAATGTTTTGAATTTTCTCCAAAAGTAAAGTAGTTGCAAACTCATGCTTTTAGAGACTTGTTTGGGCTCATGAGAGGAGTAGAAAAACATCAAAAATTTCAGTCCTGCATGATTCTACCAAGAAATGTGTGTTCATTGAAACCGCTGGTTTTTGATAGTTTGGGCCCTATTGAATAATGAATGTTTTGAATTTTCTCCAAAAGTAAAGTAGTTGCAAACTCATCCTTTTAGAAACTTGTTTGGGCTGTTGAGAGGAGTAAAAAACCATCAAAAATTTCAATCCTGCATGATTTTACCAAGAAATGTGATTCTTCATTCAAAACCTGATTTTTGCTATTGGGCTCTATTGAATAATGAATGTTTTGAATTTTCTCCAAAAGTAAAGTAGTTGCAAACTCATGCTTTTAGAGACTTGTTTGGGCTCATGAGAGGAGTAGAAAAACATCAAAAATTTCAGTCCTGCATGATTCTACCAAGAAATGTGTGTTCATTGAAACCGCTGGTTTTTGATAGTTTGGGCCCTATTGAATAATGAATGTTTTGAATTTTCTCCAAAAGTAAAGTAGTTGCAAACTCATGCTTTTAGAGACTTGTTTGGGCTCATGAGAGGAGTAGAAAAACATCAAAAATTTCAGTCCTGCATGATTCTACCAAGAAATGTGTGTTCATTGAAACCGCTGGTTTTTGATAGTTTGGGCCCTATTGAATAATGAATGTTTTGAATTTTCTCCAAAAGTAAAGTAGTTGCAAACTCATCCTTTTAGAAACTTGTTTGGGCTGTTGAGAGGAGTAAAAAACCATCAAAAATTTCAATCCTGCATGATTCTACCAAGAAATGTGATTCTTCATTCAAAACGCTGGTTTTTGCTATTGGGCTCTTTTGAGTAATGAATGTTTTGAATTTTCTCCAAAAGTAAAGTAGTTGCAAACTCATGCTTTTAGAGACTTGTTTGGGCTCATGAGAGGAGTAGAAAAACATCAAAAATTTCAGTCCTGCATGATTCTACCAAGAAATGTGTGTTCATTCAAACCGCTGGTTTTTGATAGTTTGGGCCCTATTGAATAATGAATGTTTTGAATTTTCTCCAAAAGTAAAGTAGTTGCAAACTCATCCTTTTAGAAACTTGTTTGGGCTGTTGAGAGGAGTAAAAAACCATCAAAAATTTCAATCCTGCATGATTCTACCAAGAAATGTGATTCTTCATTCAAAACGCTAGTTTTTGCTATTGGGCTCTATTGAATAATGAATGTTTTGAATTTTCTCCAAAAGTAAAGTAGTTGCAAACTCATCCTTTTAGAGACTTGTTTGGGCTCATGAGAGGAGTAGAAAAACATCAAAAATTTCAGTCCTGCATGATTCTACCAAGAAATGTGTGTTCATTGAAACCGCTGGTTTTTGATAGTTTGGGCCCTATTGAATAATGAATGTTTTGAATTTTCTCCAAAAGTAAAGTAGCTACAAACTCATCCTTTTAGAAACTTGTTTGGGCTGTTGAGAGGAGTAAAAGACCATCAAAAATTTCAATCCTGCATGATTCTACAAAGAAATGTGATTCTTCATTCAAAACCTGATTTTTGCTATTGGGCTCTATTGAATAATGAATGTTTTGAATTTTCTCCAAAAGTAAAGTAGTTGCAAACTCATGCTTTTAGAGACTTGTTTGGGCTCATGAGAGGAGTAGAAAAACATCAAAAATTTCAGTCCTGCATGATTCTACCAAGAAATGTGTGTTCATTGAAACCGCTGGTTTTTGATAGTTTGGGCCCTATTGAATAATGAATGTTTTGAATTTTCTCCAAAAGTAAAGTAGTTGCAAACTCATCCTTTTAGAAACTTGTTTGGGCTGTTGAGAGGAGTAAAAAACCATCAAAAATTTCAATCCTGCATGATTCTACCAAGAAATGTGATTCTTCATTCAAAACGCTGGTTTTTGCTATTGGGCTCTTTTGAATAATGAATGTTTTGAATTTTCTCCAAAAGTAAAGTAGTTGCAAACTCATGCTTTTAGAGACTTGTTTGGGCTCATGAGAGGAGTAGAAAAACATCAAAAATTTCAGTCCTGCATGATTCTACCAAGAAATGTGTGTTCATTGAAACCGCTGGTTTTTGATAGTTTGGGCCCTATTGAATAATGAATGTTTTGAATTTTCTCCAAAAGTAAAGTAGTTGCAAACTCATCCTTTTAGAAACTTGTTTGGGCTGTTGAGAGGAGTAAAAAACCATCAAAAATTTCAATCCTACATGATTCTACCAAGAAATGTGATTCTTCATTCAAAACGCTGGTTTTTGCTATTGGGCTCTATTGAATAATGAATGTTTTGAATTTTCTCCAAAAGTAAAGTAGTTGCAAACTCATCCTTTTAGAGACTTGTTTGGGCTCATGAGAGGAGTAGAAAAACATCAAAAATTTCAGTCCTGCACGATTCTACCAAGAAATGTGTGTTCATTCAAACCGCTGGTTTTTCATATTTTGGGCCCTATTGAATAATGAATGTTTTGAATTTTCTCCAAAAGTAAAGTAGTTGCAAACTCATCCTTTTAGAAACTTGTTTGGGCTGTTGAGAGGAGTAAAAAACCATCAAAAATTTCAATCCTGCATGATTCTACCAAGAAATGTGATTCTTCATTCAAAACCTGATTTTTGCTATTGGGCTCTATTGAATAATGAATGTTTTGAATTTTCTCCAAAAGTAAAGTAGTTGCAAACTCATGCTTTTAGAGACTTGTTTGGGCTCATGAGAGGAGTAGAAAAACATCAAAAATTTCAGTCCTGCATGATTCTACCAAGAAATGTGTGTTCATTGAAACCACTGGTTTTTGATAGTTTGGGCCCTATTGAATAATGAATGTTTTGAATTTTCTCCAAAAGTAAAGTAGTTGCAAACTCATCCTTTTAGAAACTTGTTTGGGCTGTTGAGAGGAGTAAAAAACCATCAAAAATTTCAATCCTGCATGATTTTACCAAGAAATGTGATTCTTCATTCAAAACCTGATTTTTGCTATTGGGCTCTATTGAATAATGAATGTTTTGAATTTTCTCCAAAAGTAAAGTAGTTGCAAACTCATGCTTTTAGAGACTTGTTTGGGCTCATGAGAGGAGTAGAAAAACATCAAAAATTTCAGTCCTGCATGATTCTACCAAGAAATGTGTGTTCATTGAAACCGCTGGTTTTTGATAGTTTGGGCCCTATTGAATAATGAATGTTTTGAATTTTCTCCAAAAGTAAAGTAGTTGCAAACTCATCCTTTTAGAAACTTGTTTGGGCTGTTGAGAGGAGTAAAAAACCATCAAAAATTTCAATCCTGCATGATTTTACCAAGAAATGTGATTCTTCATTCAAAACCTGATTTTTGCTATTGGGCTCTATTGAATAATGAATGTTTTGAATTTTCTCCAAAAGTAAAGTAGTTGCAAACTCATGCTTTTAGAGACTTGTTTGGGCTCATGAGAGGAGTAGAAAAACATCAAAAATTTCAGTCCTGCATGATTCTACCAAGAAATGTGTGTTCATTGAAACCGCTGGTTTTTGATAGTTTGGGCCCTATTGAATAATGAATGTTTTGAATTTTCTCCAAAAGTAAAGTAGTTGCAAACTCATCCTTTTAGAAACTTGTTTGGGCTGTTGAGAGGAGTAAAAAACCATCAAAAATTTCAATCCTGCATGATTTTACCAAGAAATGTGATTCTTCATTCAAAACCTGATTTTTGCTATTGAGCTCTATTGAATAATGAATGTTTTGAATTTTCTCCAAAAGTAAAGTAGTTGCAAACTCATGCTTTTAGAGACTTGTTTGGGCTCATGAGAGGAGTAGAAAAACATCAAAAATTTCAGTCCTGCATGATTCTACCAAGAAATGTGTGTTCATTGAAACCGCTGGTTTTTGATAGTTTGGGCCCTATTGAATAATGAATGTTTTGAATTTTCTCCAAAAGTAAAGTAGTTGCAAACTCATGCTTTTAGAGACTTGTTTGGGCTCATGAGAGGAGTAGAAAAACATCAAAAATTTCAGTCCTGCATGATTCTACCAAGAAATGTGTGTTCATTGAAACCGCTGGTTTTTGATAGTTTGGGCCCTATTGAATAATGAATGTTTTGAATTTTCTCCAAAAGTAAAGTAGTTGCAAACTCATCCTTTTAGAAACTTGTTTGGGCTGTTGAGAGGAGTAAAAAACCATCAAAAATTTCAATCCTGCATGATTCTACCAAGAAATGTGATTCTTCATTCAAAACCTGATTTTTGCTATTGGGCTCTATTGAATAATGAATGTTTTGAATTTTCTCCAAAAGTAAAGTAGTTGCAAACTCATGCTTTTAGAGACTTGTTTGGGCTCATGAGAGGAGTAGAAAAACATCAAAAATTTCAGTCCTGCATGATTCTACCAAGAAATGTGTGTTCATTGAAACCGCTGGTTTTTGATAGTTTGGGCCCTATTGAATAATGAATGTTTTGAATTTTCTCCAAAAGTAAAGTAGTTGCAAACTCATCCTTTTAGAAACTTGTTTGGGCTGTTGAGAGGAGTAAAAAACCATCAAAAATTTCAATCCTGCATGATTTTACCAAGAAATGTGATTCTTCATTCAAAACCTGATTTTTGCTATTGGGCTCTATTGAATAATGAATGTTTTGAATTTTCTCCAAAAGTAAAGTAGTTGCAAACTCATGCTTTTATTTTCCAATCATTTTTATTATAATTTTCAAAATAATGACAAAGAGTGGGAGGAAAAGGGGGGGAAACAAAGAAGGGAACAAGGGAAGGAAAAGGGTATTACAATAGAAAACTCAAAGAGTAACATAATGTAAAAAGTCATTATATATATAAACATAGTATTATCTGAGACATTTCTCAGTTTACCAGTTGCATCCAGACACAAAAAAGAGAAAACATTATGTAAAACAATGAGATGTGGTTTACAATCAAAATTCTAAGATCTAAATCTAAGATCTAGTAAGCTAAACCCTAATAGCTGATCTAAAATCTAAAGCCTAAAACCTAAAACCTAAAACTAAAACTACTGTCATAGTTTAAAGTAGGTCTCATCCTAATTTCCCGAGATAGAACTAAATTGTCTAATAAAAAGACTATTCCATATTCCCCATTTTTTATTGTATTTGTCCAAAAAATTATTATTTATGGCAAATCGCCTTTCTAATGCACTATGTACTTTAAGGTTGTGGATTATGTCTTCAAATTTTGGAGGAACAGTTTTCCTCCAATTTGCTGCTAAAGAATTTTTAACCACCAATAGGATGTGGGCTATCATGAAAATGGTTGAGAGATCCAAGTGTTCCATTCCCAAAAAGAGCAGCGCCATGCTAGGAGAAATAACTAGGTTCCTGCCTAAAAATGTATTTATGTGGGCAGAAACTTCACTCCATAAGGTCTTTATTTTTGGGCAACCCCAAAATATGTGGTACAAATTCCCAACTTTCCCACATTCCCTCCAACACAAATTTGAGTTATCTTGGTTTATAAAGAATAACCTCGATGGAGTATAATACCACCTCACCAATATTTTATAATATGATTCTTGTAACATCATCGAAATTGTTGAGGCCTGAGAAAATTTAAAAGCATCTTGCCATTGTTCTAATGAGGGGGAAATATTTAATTCAGACTCCCATCGTTTCATATAAACATTTTTCAGTATTTCTGAGTCTCCGTTAAAAATTGTATATATATTTTTTAAGTTCCATACGCTTTTTTTCTCTATGTTTCCCAAAAAGAGAGTCAAAATATCCCAATTCAGTGGTTTAATTTGGAGGAATTTTTTAATGTAATCTTTTAAGATGGTGTAAAAAAAAAATTCTGATGAAGGAAGATTAAACTTTACTCTAATTTCGCTGAAGGTAAGAAAATCTCCATTATACAAATCTCCCATTTTTTTGATATTACACGTGGTCCAAATTTCTGGAATTGAGAATTTGTAGAGAACTGAGATCAAAACTAGCGGAACATTATACAGTTGTCTCAATTTATTCCAATTTTTCCTCGGTCTTACGAAGCTTTTCCAGGCCAGAAGTATTGCCTGAAAAATAGGATGTGATGGTAACCTAGGCCGAGAACCAATAATGTTATTGTAAAAAGTATTACCGAGTAGGTTATTTTCACTTTGGCTTTCCTCTAAGACAACCCATGCGGGAGGTACAATCTGTTTGAACCAATATCCGCTAGCCTTAATCAATGTGGCTTGGTAATACGCTGTGACGTTTGGAAGGCCCAAACCCCCGTTTTTCTTGTTCCTATATAAAACGCTCAACGCCACTCTTGGCTTTTTATTGTCCCAAATAAAGGAGTTTAATAAATTTTGAATTTTGGTTAGTTGGGTAGAGGGGATGCAAGTAGGGAGGGTTCTAAACAAATAGAGTATTTTAGGTAAAACAAAAGATTTGATTACCAAGACCTTCCCAAATAAGGATAGGTTAATACGTTTAAAATTTGCTAAGTCTTTGGTAATATTCTGTATTAGATTATTAAGGTTAATTGAAATAACTGATTCGATTTTATTTGTCAGTACCAGCCCCAAATAACCAACTTCTTCTGTGCAGGAAAACTTTGTAAGTGACTTCAGCTGTTCCACTTCCTGATCTTGTAAGTTAAAAAAAAGAATCTTAGATTTTTATTGGTTCACTTTAAAATAGGATACATACGCAAACAGTTCTAAGTCTAAAACTAGTGCTCTAATGGAAATCTCTGGATCTAATAGCGTGAGCACTATATCGTCTGCAAACAGACCGATTTTAAATGATCGCTGTGAAATTTCAGGGCCGTGGATGTTTGGGTTGGATCTTATTTTTTGTGCAAAGGGTTCCATTGCTAGAACAAATAGTAGTGGTGAAAGTGGGCACCCCTGTCTTGTGCCATTCGATATTGGAAATTTCCTAGACAGATGGTTATTTGTGTAAATCTTTGCGCAAGGATCTGAATATAAGGCAAAAATTGAGGACAAGAATTTATCATTGAATCCAAACTTCAAAAGCGTTCCTTTTAAATAACTCCAATCTAGCCTATCAAAGGCCTTTTCGGCATCCAACGTTACCAGTACTAAAGGATCTATAGAAAGTTTTGCAGCATTAATTATATTCAAAATCCTTCTGGTCCCGTCAGATGCCTGACGACCTTCAACAAAGCCGATCTGATCGTCCTTAACCAGGGAGGGAAGAATCCTTTTAAGTCTTTCGGCCCAAATTTTAGAATATAGTTTAACGTCCCCGTTTATGAGAGATATTGGCCTGTAGCTTTGAACCTTATCAGGGTCTCCTTTCTCCTTCGGTATCATAATGATAGTAGCTTCTAGCATTTCTGCCGGAAAAGAGCCCTGACAAGAAGCCACATTGAATATCCTCTCCAAGTGAGGAATCAAAATTTGATGAAAGGTTTTATAATATTCATTTATAAATCCATCGGGCCCCGGTGATTTCTTAATTTTAAGCTTATTAATTGCGACATTTATTTCTTCTGCGGAGATAGGTCTGTTAATATGATCCAATTCTAGGGAATCAATCTTGGGAAGAGCTAGCTTGTCTAAGAACATCTTTATTGAATTATCATTAGGTTGTGGTATATCCGACTCTAAAGCCAAATTGTATAGTCCCTGAAAAAAATCTGCAAACTCGTTCACAATGTCTGAAGGATGAGTCTTGATCTCTCCCTTATCAGTTTTAATCTTATTTATTCTCCTGTTAATTCTCTCTTGTTTAAGTTTTTTCATCATAAAAGCGGTAGGTTTATTAACAGAAGAGTAAAAATTAAATTTTGAGTTTCTAATAACCGCGTCGTATTCGGATATAATTGCAGACCTCAGATCTTGTCTCAAGGTCAAGAGTTCAGATTGGATATCTGGTGATGGGACTGAGAGATTATTTTGAAAATCTTCTTTTAATTTTATTTGGGACTGTAGGGTTATGATTCTTTGTCTATTAATTTTCTTGAATCTGGATGAAAGTTGGATCAAGCATCCCCGTAAAACCGCCTTATGGGCATTCCAAACAACAAATGGATCCATGTCAGCAAGATCATTATTCCTAAAATATTCAGAGATTGTATCTGAGATTATTGCTTCATACTCAGGAATCCTAAAAAGGGTAGAATTAGCTTTCCAAAGGAACGTATTTGTTGAGTGAGATCCCAAATTAAATTCCGCTACTACTGGGACATGATCTGAGATAGATTTCCCTAAAATGCTGATACTTCTAAACTTGGAAATGGCAAAGACATCTGTCAATATTAAGTCTATTCTTGCTGATGTGTTGTGTGTATCTGAATAATGTGTATATTCACGTGAGGTAGTATTTAAACAACGGTAGATGTCAAAAAGTTCGTTAGAAAGTAACCAATTACCGAGTGACGGCGCTTTGTGGCGAACTAAGGACGAAGAGTCCATTTTACTATCCGGGACTATATTGAAATCTCCAGCAAATATAAGCATTCCTTTCTTGACTGCATTGATTTTGTCCATTAATCTGTTTAAGTACGATAAGATCTTTTTGTTTGGGGCATAAACATTAATTATTGTGCAAGGTTCATGGTTTAATTGACAGACGAGGATATGGTACCTCCCGTGCGTATCAACTATTTCTTGTATTAGTTCAAATTGGATATTATTTTTAATAAGCGTAATAACTCCTGCTTTCTTATTTTCTTTAAGGGATTGGAACACAAATGGAAACCTCTTATTTTGAAAATATGGATGATTATTTTTAGCAAATTTAACCTCCTGCAGACAAACGATGTCTGCTTTACTATGTTCAATTTCTTTCCAGAGCATATGTCTCTTATAGGGGATATTTAGACCCCTAACGTTAAATGAAAAAAACCTTAGTTTCATATTTCAAGAAAATTAAAGTATACTGTATATACAGACGAGACTCTTTCTAGACTTACAGAGAGAAGGACTAAGACCTTAAACACACTAAAAAAAGAAAAAAAAACTACAATATGTATATACTAAATATATATAAACTACAAACATGAACTCAAATGAGTTCTCCTGGAGGAATCCAAGCAAGAAGGATTCTCACCTAGTTTGGGGAAAAAATAAAAAAGTGGTTAAACTCCCACTCAACCACCCATTATTCCTAATAATTTCTCTTATTTAAAGATAACAAATATTTTGGAAAACCTTAAACTCATATGTAAATTCAACCGATACCCTCCTGAAAAGACTGAACGAAGAGCATAGCTTCCTCCGGTGAGAAAAAGGGGATGGTCTTCCCCTTATACCAGACCAGAAGTTTAGCCGGGAAACCCCACCTATACGACAACCCAAGATCTTTTATGCTTGCGTTAACTTCTCTGAAAGACTTCCTGAAGTCCATGGTTGCTTTAGAGAAGTCTCCAAAAATTCTTATATTGGCGTAGGGATCTGGAAAGTTACCTTTATCCCTAATATAAGATAAGATTTTTTCTTTGGTTTCGTAATAGTGCATATGTAAGATAGTGTCCCTTGGCTTGTCAGTAGGCAGGCTCCTCGGACGAGGAATGCGGTGGATTCTATCGATCCTAAACTCAGAATTTGGTAGGTCGGGCAGAGCTTTTTTGAAAATGACCTTTGCATAATTTGAGAGCTCATCTTGCATGACATTCTCTGGGATACCTCTTATTTTGAGGTTGCTCCTCCTGCTCCTATCCTCCAAATCCATTAATTTAGTTTTTAGTGTCTGCACTTCCGTTTTTAATTGAGAATTTTGTTTAAACAAGGTGTCTGTTTTATTCTCAACTACCAAAATCCTATTCTCGCTCTTTTCTAATCTTTGGGAGAAATTTTTACTTATTTCGTTTAGTGTCTTGTTCTGAGATTCGAAGCCTAGAGCAATAGATTCATTAAACATTTTACAGAATCTAGCCATAAAACCCTCAGTCACTCCCTTCTCAGAAGCCAAGAGTTCATCCGGATCAATAGGGGCGAACCCTTGTCTTGGAGCATGTGGGGATGAAGAACGCTCTTTTTTAGAAGGTTGTCTATTAGGGCTGCTATCAGGCGAAGAGTAATCTGAGTTATCCTCAGATTCAGCTGTGATTGATTTCTTATCAGCGTCTCTTGAATTAGGGCCTTTCCTTTTAGCAGACTTAGATGTGTCCATTGCTTCAGAGTCGGTCTGCTTTTGCATAAGGGGATTATGGGGATCAGAAACTGAGCCCTTGCCCTCTACTTCTAATTGAGAAGGTTTATATGAAGATGTCGCGGATGTCCGACTAGCCTGCGTATCCCTCTTCAATGGGGACCTTGATTTGATGGGACTTAGCAGATTAGGGGAATCCTCAGAGGGCTTATTGTGCAGCCTATTTGGGGGATGTTTTCCCTTTAGATTTTTATTTGAGGATTCATTAACCTTAAAAGGTGGTTTAAATTTAGTCCCCCCACCCTCCATCTTGACAATTAAATTAGCTTAGGATGTAGGGTGTCAATTTCACTTATATTAAATAATTATTATATAAATATTTTAACTCCGTCTTAGATTTAATTTCTCTATAAAATAAGTATAAACTATAAGAATATAAACAGTGAACATCAAAGATTCACCCTTTGTAATATCAGCCCCAAAGTAGATTAAAAACAATTCAAGATATGCGTATCAACACCTTTAAACCGCTATTGTAACTATATCTTGTCTTGTCAGAAATGTATTATTATAATCTACCCAAACCTCCCCAACCAGGGTACCCACAGATCTAAATACGCAGGTTTACACAACTATTTAAAAAAAAAGCTGCAATGAATCTAAGTTCCTGGCCCCAGATGTCAATCAAGCTCCTGCTTTCCCCTGCACCGCTGATGATTTTATACAGGGAAATCTCCAATTCTTTTAATTACCAGCGTGCCCGGTATCCAGCCACTCGGTGGGACCTCCCGAATCCTTATATCTCCCCGGATCCTTGTTGGAGCTCGGTGATCCTGGTCTTCAATTATCCAGGGGGGTCCCCTGGATCTTACTGAACCGGTCTTCTATTAATCCGGCTCTGCAAGGGTGCGCGGCAATCAGAAAACCGCGGCGGGTAAGAATTTCAGCAGCCGCTGGCACCCCCACAAAGCTCCACGAGCTCCCACCTTCTGCCTCAGTCCTCCTCAAAGCTGTGACTCCACCGGCTCCTGTAGTTCTCCTCACCGCCGAGGATTTCAGCGAAGAACTCCCTCAATTCTTGTCCAATCCAGGCGTGCCCAGTCTTATTCTCTTCAGGGGGGGCTCCTGAGTCGAGACAAACAGGCTCCCCCTTGATCCAGAATAGTAGGTAGTTGCAGCAGGCCAAAAACTCCGGCGTGTCTTCAGCCGCGGGCCTCGGTGTGCAGCAGCTGTCAATCAAGTCCCTGCTCCTGCAGCTCTCCTCACCGCCAAGGATTTTTGCTAAGAACTCCCCCAATTCTTCTCAGATCTTGGCGTGCCTGGTCTTGTTCTTTTCAGGGGGAGCTCCTGGATCTTGACAAGCAGGCTCCCTCGTGATCCAAAGCCGCAGTCAGCCGCAGCAGCCCAAAAACCGCGGCGGGTATTAATAACAAAGGCGCCGCTGCTTCCTCCTTTTCAGCTCTTCTGAAAATAGCTCCTCACCTCTGGGCAACAAGTCCACCAAAGCCAGGCAGCAAAGAAATAACGAAATCTTCTCCCCGGAATCTCCTTCAGCCGAGGGAGCCGGATATCAGCACAAGCTCTGCTCCTCTGCAAAGCGCGGGAAAAAACCACCGCCTCTCCCCAGCAGCTGTAGATTCAGTATTATCAGCTCAATCTTCAAGATTTTGGTGTCAAAATGATCCAGAGATATTCCAGAATCTTGTAATTAGTATCAATTCTTGATTAAAGGTTGTATGTCGCTTCCAGGTCGCTTCAATTAGGTGGCTGACCAGGAGCCCCGAGCAAACACGTCCTCACACCTTCATTGCTCAGGCCACGCCCCCCAAACTCATGCTTTTAGAGACTTGTTTGGGCTCATGAGAGGAGTAGAAAAACATCAAAAATTTCAGTCCTGCATGATTCTACCAAGAAATGTGTGTTCATTGAAACCGCTGGTTTTTGATAGTTTGGGCCCTATTGAATAATGAATGTTTTGAATTTTCTCCAAAAGTAAAGTAGTTGCAAACTCATGCTTTTAGAGACTTGTTTGGGCTCATGAGAGGAGTAGAAAAACATCAAAAATTTCAGTCCTGCATGATTCTACCAAGAAATGTGTGTTCATTGAAACCGCTGGTTTTTGATAGTTTGGGCCCTATTGAATAATGAATGTTTTGAATTTTCTCCAAAAGTAAAGTAGTTGCAAACTCATCCTTTTAGAAACTTGTTTGGGCTGTTGAGAGGAGTAAAAAACCATCAAAAATTTCAATCCTGCATGAATCTACCAAGAAATGTGATTCTTCATTCAAAACGCTGGTTTTTGCTATTGGGCTCTTTTGAGTAATGAATGTTTTGAATTTTCTCCAAAAGTAAAGTAGTTGCAAACTCATGCTTTTAGAGACTTGTTTGGGCTCATGAGAGGAGTAGAAAAACATCAAAAATTTCAGTCCTGCATGATTCTACCAAGAAATGTGTGTTCATTCAAACCGCTGGTTTTTGATAGTTTGGGCCCTATTGAATAATGAATGTTTTGAATTTTCTCCAAAAGTAAAGTAGTTGCAAACTCATCCTTTTATAAACTTGTTTGGGCTGTTGAGAGGAGTAAAAAACCATCAAAAATTTCAATCCTGCATGATTCTACAAAGAAATGTGATTCTTCATTCAAAACGCTGGTTTTTGCTATTGGGCTCTATTGAATAATGAATGTTTTGAATTTTCTCCAAAAGTAAAGTAGTTGCAAACTCATCCTTTTAGAGACTTGTTTGGGCTCATGAGAGGAGTAGAAAAACATCAAAAATTTCAGTCCTGCATGATTCTACCAAGAAATGTGTGTTCATTGAAACCGCTGGTTTTTGATAGTTTGGGCCCTATTGAATAATGAATGTTTTGAATTTTCTCCAAAAGTAAAGTAGTTGCAAACTCATCCTTTTAGAAACTTGTTTGGGCTGTTGAGAGGAGTAAAAAACCATCAAAAATTTCAATCCTGCATGATTCTAAGAAGAAATGTGATTCTTCATTCAAAACCTGATTTTTGCTATTGGGCTCTATTGAATAATGAATGTTTTGAATTTTCTCCAAAAGTAAAGTAGTTGCAAACTCATGCTTTTAGAGACTTGTTTGGGCTCATGAGAGGAGTAGAAAAACATCAAAAATTTCAGTCCTGCATGATTTTACCAAGAAATGTGTGTTCATTGAAACCGCTGGTTTTTGATAGTTTGGGCCCTATTGAATAATGAATGTTTTGAATTTTCTCCAAAAGTAAAGTAGTTGCAAACTCATCCTTTTAGAAACTTGTTTGGGCTGTTGAGAGGAGTAAAAAACCATCAAAAATTTCAATCCTGCATGATTCTACCAAGAAATGTGATTCTTCATTCAAAACGCTGGTTTTTGCTATTGGGCTCTTTTGAGTAATGAATGTTTTGAATTTTCTCCAAAAGTAAAGTAGTTGCAAACTCATGCTTTTAGAGACTTGTTTGGGCTCATGAGAGGAGTAGAAAAACATCAAAAATTTCAGTCCTGCATGATTCTACCAAGAAATGTGTGTTCATTGAAACCGCTGGTTTTTGATAGTTTGGGCCCTATTGAATAATGAATGTTTTGAATTTTCTCCAAAAGTAAAGTAGTTACAAACTCATCCTTTTAGAAACTTGTTTGGGCCGTTGAGAGGAGTAAAAAACCATCAAAAATTTCAATCCTGCATGATTCTACAAAGAAATGTGATTCTTCATTCAAAACCTGATTTTTGCTATTGGGCTCTATTGAATAATGAATGTTTTGAATTTTCTCCAAAAGTAAAGTAGTTGCAAACTCATGCTTTTAGAGACTTGTTTGAGCTCATGAGAGGAGTAGAAAAACATCAAAAATTTCAGTCCTGCATGATTCTACCAAGAAATGTGTGTTCATTGAAACCGCTGGTTTTTGATAGTTTGGGCCCTATTGAATAATGAATGTTTTGAATTTTCTCCAAAAGTAAAGTAGTTGCAAACTCATCCTTTTAGAAACTTGTTTGGGCTGTTGAGAGGAGTAAAAAACCATCAAAAATTTCAATCCTGCATGATTCTACCAAGAAATGTGATTCTTCATTCAAAACGCTGGTTTTTGCTATTGGGCTCTTTTGAGTAATGAATGTTTTGAATTTTCTCCAAAAGTAAAGTAGTTGCAAACTCATGCTTTTAGAGACTTGTTTGGGCTCATGAGAGGAGTAGAAAAACATCAAAAATTTCAGTCCTGCATGATTCTACCAAGAAATGTGTGTTCATTCAAACCGCTGGTTTTTGATAGTTTGGGCCCTATTGAATAATGAATGTTTTGAATTTTCTCCAAAAGTAAAGTAGTTGCAAACTCATCCTTTTAGAAACTTGTTTGGGCTGTTGAGAGGAGTAAAAAACCATCAAAAATTTCAATCCTGCATGATTCTACCAAGAAATGTGATTCTTCATTCAAAACGCTGGTTTTTGCTATTGGGCTCTATTGAATAATGAATGTTTTGAATTTTCTCCAAAAGTAAAGTAGTTGCAAACTCATCCTTTTAGAGACTTGTTTGGGCTCATGAGAGGAGTAGAAAAACATCAAAAATTTCAGTCCTGCACGATTCTACCAAGAAATGTGTGTTCATTCAAACCGCTGGTTTTTGATATTTTGGGCCCTATTGAATAATGAATGTTTTGAATTTTCTCCAAAAGTAAAGTAGTTGCAAACTCATCCTTTTAGAAACTTGTTTGGGCTGTTGAGTGGAGTAAAAAACCATCAAAAATTTCAATCCTGCATGATTCTACCAAGAAATGTGATTCTTCATTCAAAACCTGATTTTTGCTATTGGGCTCTATTGAATAATGAATGTTTTGAATTTTCTCCAAAAGTAAAGTAGTTGCAAACTCATGCTTTTAGAGACTTGTTTGGGCTCATGAGAGGAGTAGAAAAACATCAAAAATTTCAGTCCTGCATGATTCTACCAAGAAATGTGTGTTCATTGAAACCGCTGGTTTTTGATAGTTTGGGCCCTATTGAATAATGAATGTTTTGAATTTTCTCCAAAAGTAAAGTAGTTGCAAACTCATCCTTTTAGAAACTTGTTTGGGCTGTTGAGAGGAGTAAAAAACCATCAAAAATTTCAATCCTGCATGATTCTACCAAGAAATGTGATTCTTCATTCAAAACGCTGGTTTTTGCTATTGGGCTCTTTTGAGTAATGAATGTTTTGAATTTTCTCCAAAAGTAAAGTAGTTGCAAACTCATGCTTTTAGAGACTTGTTTGGGCTCATGAGAGGAGTAGAAAAACATCAAAAATTTCAGTCCTGCATGATTCTACCAAGAAATGTGTGTTCATTCAAACCGCTGGTTTTTGATAGTTTGGGCCCTATTGAATAATGAATGTTTTGAATTTTCTCCAAAAGTAAAGTAGTTGCAAACTCATCCTTTTAGAAACTTGTTTGGGCTGTTGAGAGGAGTAAAAAACCATCAAAAATTTCAATCCTGCATGATTCTACCAAGAAATGTGATTCTTCATTCAAAACGCTGGTTTTTGCTATTGGGCTCTATTGAATAATGAATGTTTTGAATTTTCTCCAAAAGTAAAGTAGTTGCAAACTCATCCTTTTAGAGACTTGTTTGGGCTCATGAGAGGAGTAGAAAAACATCAAAAATTTCAGTCCTGCACGATTCTACCAAGAAATGTGTGTTCATTCAAACCGCTGGTTTTTGATATTTTGGGCCCTATTGAATAATGAATGTTTTGAATTTTCTCCAAAAGTAAAGTAGTTGCAAACTCATCCTTTTAGAAACTTGTTTGGGCTGTTGAGTGGAGTAAAAAACCATCAAAAATTTCAATCCTGCATGATTCTACCAAGAAATGTGATTCTTCATTCAAAACCTGATTTTTGCTATTGGGCTCTATTGAATAATGAATGTTTTGAATTTTCTCCAAAAGTAAAGTAGTTGCAAACTCATGCTTTTAGAGACTTGTTTGGGCTCATGAGAGGAGTAGAAAAACATCAAAAATTTCAGTCCTGCATGATTCTACCAAGAAATGTGTGTTCATTGAAACCGCTGGTTTTTGATAGTTTGGGCCCTATTGAATAATGAATGTTTTGAATTTTCTCCAAAAGTAAAGTAGTTGCAAACTCATCCTTTTAGAAACTTGTTTGGGCTGTTGAGAGGAGTAAAAAACCATCAAAAATTTCAATCCTGCATGATTTTACCAAGAAATGAGATTCTTCATTCAAAACCTGATTTTTGCTATTGGGCTCTATTGAATAATGAATGTTTTGAATTTTCTCCAAAAGTAAAGTAGTTGCAAACTCATGCTTTTAGAGACTTGTTTGGGCTCATGAGAGGAGTAGAAAAACATCAAAAATTTCAGTCCTGCATGATTCTACCAAGAAATGTGTGTTCATTGAAACCGCTGGTTTTTGATAGTTTGGGCCCTATTGAATAATGAATGTTTTGAATTTTCTCCAAAAGTAAAGTAGTTGCAAACTCATCCTTTTAGAAACTTGTTTGGGCTGTTGAGAGGAGTAAAAAACCATCAAAAATTTCAATCCTGCATGATTCTACCAAGAAATGTGATTCTTCATTCAAAACCTGATTTTTGCTATTGGGCTCTATTGAATAATGAATGTTTTGAATTTTCTCCAAAAGTAAAGTAGTTGCAAACTCATGCTTTTAGAGACTTGTTTGGGCTCATGAGAGGAGTAGAAAAACATCAAAAATTTCAGTCCTGCATGATTCTACCAAGAAATGTGTGTTCATTGAAACCGCTGGTTTTTGATAGTTTGGGCCCTATTGAATAATGAATGTTTTGAATTTTCTCCAAAAGTAAAGTAGTTGCAAACTCATCCTTTTAGAAACTTGTTTGGGCTGTTGAGAGGAGTAAAAAACCATCAAAAATTTCAATCCTGCATGATTCTACCAAGAAATGTGATTCTTCATTCAAAACCTGATTTTTGCTATTGGGCTCTATTGAATAATGAATGTTTTGAATTTTCTCCAAAAGTAAAGTAGTTGCAAACTCATGCTTTTAGAGACTTGTTTGGGCTCATGAGAGGAGTAGAAAAACATCAAAAATTTCAGTCCTGCATGATTCTACCAAGAAATGTGTGTTCATTCAAACCGCTGGTTTTTGATAGTTTGGGCCCTATTGAATAATGAATGTTTTGAATTTTCTCCAAAAGTAAAGTAGTTGCAAACTCATCCTATAGAGAAACTTGTTTGGGCTGTTGAGAGGAGTAAAAAACCATCAAAAATTTCAATCCTGCATGATTTTACCAAGAAATGTGATTCTTCATTCAAAACCTGATTTTTGCTATTGGGCTCTATTGAATAATGAATGTTTTGAATTTTCTCCAAAAGTAAAGTAGTTGCAAACTCATGCTTTTAGAGACTTGTTTGGGCTCATGAGAGGAGTAGAAAAACATCAAAAATTTCAGTCCTGCATGATTCTACCAAGAAATGTGTGTTCACTGAAACCGCTGGTTTTTGATAGTTTGGGCCCTATTGAATAATGAATGTTTTGAATTTTCTCCAAAAGTAAAGTAGTTGCAAGCTCATCTTTTTAGAAACTTGTTTGGGCTGTTGAGAGGAGTAAAAAACCATCAAAAATTTCAATCCTGCATGATTCTACCAAGAAATGTGATTCTTCATTCAAAACCTGATTTTTGCTATTGGGCTCTATTGAATAATGAATGTTTTGAATTTTCTCCAAAAGTAAAGTAGTTGCAAACTCATGCTTTTAGAGACTTGTTTGGGCTCATGAGAGGAGTAGAAAAACATCAAAAATTTCAGTCCTGCATGATTCTACCAAGAAATGTGTGTTCATTGAAACCGCTGGTTTTTGATAGTTTGGGCCCTATTGAATAATGAATGTTTTGAATTTTCTCCAAAAGTAAAGTAGTTGCAAACTCATCCTTTTAGAAACTTGTTTGGGCTGTTGAGAGGAGTAAAAAACCATCAAAAATTTCAATCCTGCATGATTCTACCAAGGAATGTGATTCTTCATTCAAAACCTGATTTTTGCTATTGGGCTCTATTGAATAATGAATGTTTTGAATTTTCTCCAAAAGTAAAGTAGTTGCAAACTCATGCTTTTAGAGACTTGTTTGGGCTCATGAGAGGAGTAGAAAAACATCAAAAATTTCAGTCCTGCATGATTTTACCAAGAAATGTGTGTTCATTGAAACCGCTGGTTTTTGATAGTTTGGGCCCTATTGAATAATGAATGTTTTGAATTTTCTCCAAAAGTAAAGTAGTTGCAAACTCATCCTTTTAGAAACTTGTTTGGGCTGTTGAGAGGAGTAAAAAACCATCAAAAATTTCAATCCTGCATGATTCTACCAAGAAATGTGATTCTTCATTCAAAACGCTGGTTTTTGCTATTGGGCTCTTTTGAGTAATGAATGTTTTGAATTTTCTCCAAAAGTAAAGTAGTTGCAAACTCATGCTTTTAGAGACTTGTTTGGGCTCATGAGAGGAGTAGAAAAACATCAAAAATTTCAGTCCTGCATGATTTTACCAAGAAATGTGTGTTCATTGAAACCGCTGGTTTTTGATAGTTTGGGCCCTATTGAATAATGAATGTTTTGAATTTTCTCCAAAAGTAAAGTAGTTGCAAACTCATCCTTTTAGAAACTTGTTTGGGCTGTTGAGAGGAGTAAAAAACCATCAAAAATTTCAATCCTGCATGATTCTACCAAGAAATGTGATTCTTCATTCAAAACGCTGGTTTTTGCTATTGGGCTCTTTTGAGTAATGAATGTTTTGAATTTTCTCCAAAAGTAAAGTAGCTGCAAACTCATGCTTTTAGAGACTTGTTTGGGCTCATGAGAGGAGTAGAAAAACATCAAAAATTTCAGTCCTGCATGATTCTACCAAGAAATGTGTGTTCATTCAAACCGCTGGTTTTTGATAGTTTGGGCCCTATTGAATAATGAATGTTTTGAATTTTCTCCAAAAGTAAAGTAGTTGCAAACTCATCCTTTTAGAAACTTGTTTGGGCTGTTGAGAGGAGTAAAAAACCATCAAAAATTTCAATCCTGCATGATTCTACCAAGAAATGTGATTCTTCATTCAAAACGCTGGTTTTTGCTATTGGGCTCTATTGAATAATGAATGTTTTGAATTTTCTCCAAAAGTAAAGTAGTTGCAAACTCATCCTTTTAGAGACTTGTTTGGGCTCATGAGAGGAGTAGAAAAACATCAAAAATTTCAGTCCTGCACGATTCTACCAAGAAATGTGTGTTCATTCAAACCGCTGGTTTTTGATATTTTGGGCCCTATTGAATAATGAATGTTTTGAATTTTCTCCAAAAGTAAAGTAGTTGCAAACTCATCCTTTTAGAAACTTGTTTGGGCTGTTGAGAGGAGTAAAAAACCATCAAAAATTTCAATCCTGCATGATTCTACCAAGGAATGTGATTCTTCATTCAAAACCTGATTTTTGCTATTGGGCTCTATTGAATAATGAATGTTTTGAATTTTCTCCAAAAGTAAAGTAGTTGCAAACTCATGCTTTTAGAGACTTGTTTGGGCTCATGAGAGGAGTAGAAAAACATCAAAAATTTCAGTCCTGCATGATTTTACCAAGAAATGTGTGTTCATTGAAACCGCAGGTTTTTGATAGTTTGGGCCCTATTGAATAATGAATGTTTTGAATTTTCTCCAAAAGTAAAGTAGTTGCAAACTCATCCTTTTAGAAACTTGTTTGGGCTGTTGAGAGGAGTAAAAAACCATCAAAAATTTCAATCCTGCATGATTCTACAAAGAAATGTGATTCTTCATTCAAAACCTGATTTTTGCTATTGGGCTCTATTGAATAATGAATGTTTTGAATTTTCTCCAAAAGTAAAGTAGTTGCAAACTCATGCTTTTAGAGACTTGTTTGGGCTCATGAGAGGAGTAGAAAAACATCAAAAATTTCAGTCCTGCATGATTCTACCAAGAAATGTGTGTTCATTGAAACCGCTGGTTTTTGATAGTTTGGGCCCTATTGAATAATGAATGTTTTGAATTTTCTCCAAAAGTAAAGTAGTTGCAAACTCATCCTTTTAGAAACTTGTTTGGGCTGTTGAGAGGAGTAAAAAACCATCAAAAATTTCAATCCTGCATGATTTTACCAAGAAATGTGATTCTTCATTCAAAACGCTGGTTTTTGCTATTGGGCTCTTTTGAGTAATGAATGTTTTGAATTTTCTCCAAAAGTAAAGTAGTTGCAAACTCATGCTTTTAGAGACTTGTTTGGGCTCATGAGAGGAGTAGAAAAACATCAAAAATTTCAGTCCTGCATGATTCTACCAAGAAATGTGTGTTCATTCAAACCGCTGGTTTTTGATAGTTTGGGCCCTATTGAATAATGAATGTTTTGAATTTTCTCCAAAAGTAAAGTAGTTGCAAACTCATCCTTTTAGAAACTTGTTTGGGCTGTTGAGAGGAGTAAAAAACCATCAAAAATTTCAATCCTACATGATTCTACCAAGAAATGTGATTCTTCATTCAAAACACTGGTTTTTGCTATTGGGCTCTATTGAATAATGAATGTTTTGAATTTTCTCCAAAAGTAAAGTAGTTGCAAACTCATCCTTTTAGAGACTTGTTTGGGCTCATGAGAGGAGTAGAAAAACATCAAAAATTTCAGTCCTGCACGATTCTACCAAGAAATGTGTGTTCATTCAAACCGCTGGTTTTTCATATTTTGGGCCCTATTGAATAATGAATGTTTTGAATTTTCTCCAAAAGTAAAGTAGTTGCAAACTCATCCTTTTAGAAACTTGTTTGGGCTGTTGAGAGGAGTAAAAAACCATCAAAAATTTCAATCCTGCATGATTCTACCAAGAAATGTGATTCTTCATTCAAAACCTGATTTTTGCTATTGGGCTCTATTGAATAATGAATGTTTTGAATTTTCTCCAAAAGTAAAGTAGTTGCAAACTCATGCTTTTAGAGACTTGTTTGGGCTCATGAGAGGAGTAGAAAAACATCAAAAATTTCAGTCCTGCATGATTCTACCAAGAAATGTGTGTTCATTGAAACCGCTGGTTTTTGATAGTTTGGGCCCTATTGAATAATGAATGTTTTGAATTTTCTCCAAAGGTAAAGTAGTTGCAAACTCATCCTTTTAGAAACTTGTTTGGGCTGTTGAGAGGAGTAAAAAACCATCAAAAATTTCAATCCTGCATGATTCTACCAAGAAATGTGATTCTTCATTCAAAACGCTGGTTTTTGCTATTGGGCTCTTTTGAGTAATGAATGTTTTGAATTTTCTCCAAAAGTAAAGTAGTTGCAAACTCATGCTTTTAGAGACTTGTTTGGGCTCATGAGAGGAGTAGAAAAACATCAAAAATTTCAGTCCTGCATGATTCTACCAAGAAATGTGTGTTCATTCAAACCGCTGGTTTTTGATAGTTTGGGCCCTATTGAATAATGAATGTTTTGAATTTTCTCCAAAAGTAAAGTAGTTGCAAACTCATCCTTTTAGAAACTTGTTTGGGCTGTTGAGAGGAGTAAAAAACCATCAAAAATTTCAATCCTGCATGATTCTACCAAGAAATGTGATTCTTCATTCAAAACGCTGGTTTTTGCTATTGGGCTCTATTGAATAATGAATGTTTTGAATTTTCTCCAAAAGTAAAGTAGTTGCAAACTCATCCTTTTAGAGACTTGTTTGGGCTCATGAGAGGAGTAGAAAAACATCAAAAATTTCAGTCCTGCACGATTCTACCAAGAAATGTGTGTTCATTCAAACCGCTGGTTTTTGATATTTTGGGCCCTATTGAATAATGAATGTTTTGAATTTTCTCCAAAAGTAAAGTAGTTGCAAACTCATCCTTTTAGAAACTTGATTGGGCTGTTGAGAGGAGTAAAAAACCATCAAAAATTTCAATCCTGCATGATTCTACCAAGAAATGTGATTCTTCATTCAAAACCTGATTTTTGCTATTGGGCTCTATTGAATAATGAATGTTTTGAATTTTCTCCAAAAGTAAAGTAGTTGCAAACTCATGCTTTTAGAGACTTGTTTGGGCTCATGAGAGGAGTAGAAAAACATCAAAAATTTCAGTCCTGCATGATTCTACCAAGAAATGTGTGTTCATTGAAACTGCTGGTTTTTGATAGTTTGGTCCCTATTGAATAATGAATGTTTTGAATTTTCTCCAAAAGTAAAGTAGTTGCAAACTCATCCTTTTAGAAACTTGTTTGGGCTGTTGAGAGGAGTAAAAAACCATCAAAAATTTCAATCCTGCATGATTTTACCAAGAAATGTGATTCTTCATTCAAAACCTGATTTTTGCTATTGGGCTCTATTGAATAATGAATGTTTTGAATTTTCTCCAAAAGTAAAGTAGTTGCAAACTCATGCTTTTAGAGACTTGTTTGGGCTCATGAGAGGAGTAGAAAAACATCAAAAATTTCAGTCCTGCATGATTCTACCAAGAAATGTGTGTTCATTGAAACCGCTGGTTTTTGATAGTTTGGGCCCTATTGAATAATGAATGTTTTGAATTTTCTCCAAAAGTAAAGTAGTTGCAAACTCATCCTTTTAGAAACTTGTTTGGGCTGTTGAGAGGAGTAAAAAACCATCAAAAATTTCAATCCTGCATGATTCTACCAAGAAATGTGATTCTTCATTCAAAACCTGATTTTTGCTATTGGGCTCTATTGAATAATGAATGTTTTGAATTTTCTCCAAAAGTAAAGTAGTTGCAAACTCATGCTTTTAGAGACTTGTTTGGGCTCATGAGAGGAGTAGAAAAACATCAAAAATTTCAGTCCTGCATGATTCTACCAAGAAATGTGTGTTCATTGAAACCGCTGGTTTTTGATAGTTTGGGCCCTATTGAATAATGAATGTTTTGAATTTTCTCCAAAAGTAAAGTAGTTGCAAACTCATCCTTTTAGAAACTTGTTTGGGCTGTTGAGAGGAGTAAAAAACCATCAAAAATTTCAATCCTGCATGATTCTACCAAGAAATGTGATTCTTCATTCAAAACGCTGGTTTTTGCTATTGGGCTCTTTTGAGTAATGAATGTTTTGAATTTTCTCCAAAAGTAAAGTAGTTGCAAACTCATGCTTTTAGAGACTTGTTTGGGCTCATGAGAGGAGTAGAAAAACATCAAAAATTTCAGTCCTGCATGATTCTACCAAGAAATGTGTGTTCATTCAAACCGCTGGTTTTTGATAGTTTGGGCCCTATTGAATAATGAATGTTTTGAATTTTCTCCAAAAGTAAAGTAGTTGCAAACTCATCCTTTTAGAAACTTGTTTGGGCTGTTGAGAGGAGTAAAAAACCATCAAAAATTTCAATCCTGCATGATTTTACCAAGAAATGTGATTCTTCATTCAAAACCTGATTTTTGCTATTGGGCTCTATTGAATAATGAATGTTTTGAATTTTCTCCAAAAGTAAAGTAGTTGCAAACTCATGCTTTTAGAGACTTGTTTGGGCTCATGAGAGGAGTAGAAAAACATCAAAAATTTCAGTCCTGCATGATTCTACCAAGAAATGTGTGTTCATTGAAACCGCTGGTTTTTGATAGTTTGGGCCCTATTGAATAATGAATGTTTTGAATTTTCTCCAAAAGTAAAGTAGTTGCAAACTCATCCTTTTAGAAACTTGTTTGGGCTGTTGAGAGGAGTAAAAAACCATCAAAAATTTCAATCCTGCATGATTCTACCAAGAAATGTGATTCTTCATTCAAAACCTGATTTTTGCTATTGGGCTCTATTGAATAATGAATGTTTTGAATTTTCTCCAAAAGTAAAGTAGTTGCAAACTCATGCTTTTAGAGACTTGTTTGGGCTCATGAGAGGAGTAGAAAAACATCAAAAATTTCAGTCCTGCATGATTCTACCAAGAAATGTGTGTTCATTGAAACCGCTGGTTTTTGATAGTTTGGGCCCTATTGAATAATGAATGTTTTGAATTTTCTCCAAAAGTAAAGTAGTTGCAAACTCATCCTTTTAGAAACTTGTTTGGGCTGTTGAGAGGAGTAAAAAACCATCAAAAATTTCAATCCTGCATGATTCTACCAAGGAATGTGATTCTTCATTCGAAACCTGATTTTTGCTATTGGGCTCTATTGAATAATGAATGTTTTGAATTTTCTCCAAAAGTAAAGTAGTTGCAAACTCATGCTTTTAGAGACTTGTTTGGGCTCATGAGAGGAGTAGAAAAACATCAAAAATTTCAGTCCTGCATGATTTTACCAAGAAATGTGTGTTCATTGAAACCGCTGGTTTTTGATAGTTTGGGCCCTATTGAATAATGAATGTTTTGAATTTTCTCCAAAAGTAAAGTAGTTGCAAACTCATCCTTTTAGAAACTTGTTTGGGCTGTTGAGAGGAGTAAAAAACCATCAAAAATTTCAATCCTGCATGATTCTACCAAGAAATGTGATTCTTCATTCAAAACGCTGGTTTTTGCTATTGGGCTCTTTTGAGTAATGAATGTTTTGAATTTTCTCCAAAAGTAAAGTAGTTGCAAACTCATGCTTTTAGAGACTTGTTTGGGCTCATGAGAGGAGTAGAAAAACATCAAAAATTTCAGTCCTGCATGATTTTACCAAGAAATGTGTGTTCATTGAAACCGCTGGTTTTTGAGTTTGGGCCCTATTGAATAATGAATGTTTTGAATTTTCTCCAAAAGTAAAGTAGTTGCAAACTCATCCTTTTAGAAACTTGTCTGGGCTGTTGAGAGGAGTAAAAATCCATCAAAAATTTCAATCCTGCATGATTCTACCAAGAAATGTGATTCTTCATTCAAAACGCTGGTTTTTGCTATTGGGCTCTTTTGAGTAATGAATGTTTTGAATTTTCTCCAAAAGTAAAGTAGTTGCAAACTCATGCTTTTAGAGACTTGTTTGGGCTCATGAGAGGAGTAGAAAAACATCAAAAATTTCAGTCCTGCATGATTCTACCAAGAAATGTGTGTTCATTGAAACCGCTGGTTTTTGATAGTTTGGGCCCTATTGAATAATGAATGTTTTGAATTTTCTCCAAAAGTAAAGTAGTTACAAACTCATCCTTTTAGAAACTTGTTTGGGCTGTTGAGAGGAGTAAAAAACCATCAAAAATTTCAATCCTGCATGATTCTACAAAGAAATGTGATTCTTCATTCAAAACATGATTTTTGATATTGGGCTCTATTGAATAATGAATGTTTTGAATTTTCTCCAAAAGTAAAGTAGTTGCAAACTCATGCTTTTAGAGACTTGTTTGGGCTCATGAGAGGAGTAGAAAAACATCAAAAATTTCAGTCCTGCATGATTCTACCAAGAAATGTGTGTTCAATCAAACCGCTGGTTTTTGATAGTTTGGGCCCTATTGAATAATGAATGTTTTGAATTTTCTCCAAAAGTAAAGTAGTTGCAAACTCATCCTTTTAGAAACTTGTTTGGGCTGTTGAGAGGAGTAAAAAACCATCAAAAATTTCAATCCTGCATGATTCTACCAAGAAACGTGATTCTTCATTCAAAACGCTGGTTTTTGCTATTGGGCTCTATTGAATAATGAATGTTTTGAATTTTCTCCAAAAGTAAAGTAGTTGCAAACTCATCCTTTTAGAGACTTGTTTGGGCTCATGAGAGGAGTAGAAAAACATCAAAAATTTCAGTCCTGCACGATTCTACCAAGAAATGTGTGTTCATTCAAACCGCTGGTTTTTGATATTTTGGGCCCTATTGAATAATGAATGTTTTGAATTTTCTCCAAAAGTAAAGTAGTTGCAAACTCATCCTTTTAGAAACTTGTTTGGGCTGTTGAGAGGAGTAAAAAACCATCAAAAATTTCAATCCTGCATGATTCTACCAAGGAATGTGATTCTTCATTCAAAACCTGATTTTTGCTATTGGGCTCTATTGAATAATGAATGTTTTGAATTTTCTCCAAAAGTAAAGTAGTTGCAAACTCATGCTTTTAGAGACTTGTTTGGGCTCATGAGAGGAGTAGAAAAACATCAAAAATTTCAGTCCTGCATGATTTTACCAAGAAATGTGTGTTCATTGAAACCGCTGGTTTTTGAGTTTGGGCCCTATTGAATAATGAATGTTTTGAATTTTCTCCAAAAGTAAAGTAGTTGCAAACTCATCCTTTTAGAAACTTGTCTGGGCTGTTGAGAGGAGTAAAAATCCATCAAAAATTTCAATCCTGCATGATTCTACCAAGAAATGTGATTCTTCATTCAAAACGCTGGTTTTTGCTATTGGGCTCTTTTGAGTAATGAATGTTTTGAATTTTCTCCAAAAGTAAAGTAGTTGCAAACTCATGCTTTTAGAGACTTGTTTGGGCTCATGAGAGGAGTAGAAAAACATTAAAAATTTCAGTCCTGCATGATTCTACCAAGAAATGTGTGTTCATTGAAACCGCTGGTTTTTGATAGTTTGGGCCCTATTGAATAATGAATGTTTTGAATTTTCTCCAAAAGTAAAGTAGTTACAAACTCATCCTTTTAGAAACTTGTTTGGGCTGTTGAGAGGAGTAAAAAACCATCAAAAATTTCAATCCTGCATGATTCTACAAAGAAATGTGATTCTTCATTCAAAACCTGATTTTTGCTATTGGGCTCTATTGAATAATGAATGTTTTGAATTTTCTCCAAAAGTAAAGTAGTTGCAAACTCATGCTTTTAGAGACTTGTTTGGGCTCATGAGAGGAGTAGAAAAACATCAAAAATTTCAGTCCTGCATGATTCTACGAAGAAATGTGTGTTCATTCAAACCGCTGGTTTTTGATAGTTTGGGCCCTATTGAATAATGAATGTTTTGAATTTTCTCCAAAAGTAAAGTAGTTGCAAACTCATCCTTTTAGAAACTTGTTTGGGCTGTTGAGAGGAGTAAAAAACCATCAAAAATTTCAATCCTGCATGATTCTACCAAGAAATGTGATTCTTCATTCAAAACGCTGGTTTTTGCTATTGGGCTCTTTTGAGTAATGAATGTTTTGAATTTTCTCCAAAAGTAAAGTAGTTGCAAACTCATGCTTTTAGAGACTTGTTTGGGCTCATGAGAGGAGTAGAAAAACATCAAAAATTTCAGTCCTGCATGATTCTACCAAGAAATGTGTGTTCAATCAAACCGCTGGTTTTTGATAGTTTGGGCCCTATTGAATAATGAATGTTTTGAATTTTCTCCAAAAGTAAAGTAGTTGCAAACTCATCCTTTTAGAAACTTGTTTGGGCTGTTGAGAGGAGTAAAAAACCATCAAAAATTTCAATCCTGCATGATTCTACCAAGAAACGTGATTCTTCATTCAAAACGCTGGTTTTTGCTATTGGGCTCTATTGAATAATGAATGTTTTGAATTTTCTCCAAAAGTAAAGTAGTTGCAAACTCATCCTTTTAGAGACTTGTTTGGGCTCATGAGAGGAGTAGAAAAACATCAAAAATTTCAGTCCTGCACGATTCTACCAAGAAATGTGTGTTCATTCAAACCGCTGGTTTTTGATATTTTGGGCCCTATTGAATAATGAATGTTTTGAATTTTCTCCAAAAGTAAAGTAGTTGCAAACTCATCCTTTTAGAAACTTGTTTGGGCTGTTGAGAGGAGTAAAAAACCATCAAAAATTTCAATCCTGCATGATTCTACCAAGGAATGTGATTCTTCATTCAAAACCTGATTTTTGCTATTGGGCTCTATTGAATAATGAATGTTTTGAATTTTCTCCAAAAGTAAAGTAGTTGCAAACTCATGCTTTTAGAGACTTGTTTGGGCTCATGAGAGGAGTAGAAAAACATCAAAAATTTCAGTCCTGCATGATTTTACCAAGAAATGTGTGTTCATTGAAACCGCTGGTTTTTGATAGTTTGGGCCCTATTGAATAATGAATGTTTTGAATTTTCGCCAAAAGTAAAGTAGTTGCAAACTCATCCTTTTAGAAACTTGTTTGGGCTGTTGAGAGGAGTAAAAAACCATCAAAAATTTCAATCCTGCATGATTCTACAAAGAAATGTGATTCTTCATTCAAAACCTGATTTTTGCTATTGGGCTCTATTGAATAATGAATGTTTTGAATTTTCTCCAAAAGTAAAGTAGTTGCAAACTCATGCTTTTAGAGACTTGTTTGGGCTCATGAGAGGAGTAGAAAAACATCAAAAATTTCAGTCCTGCATGATTCTACCAAGAAATGTGTGTTCATTGAAACCGCTGGTTTTTGATAGTTTGGGCCCTATTGAATAATTAATGTTTTGAATTTTCTCCATAAGTAAAGTAGTTGCAAACTCATCCTTTTAGAATCTTGTTTGGGCTGTTGAGAGGAGTAAAAAACCATCAAAAATTTCAATCCTGCATGATTCTACCAAGAAATGTGATTCTTCATTCAAAACGCTGGTTTTTGCTATTGGGCTCTATTGAATAATGAATGTTTTGAATTTTCTCCAAAAGTAAAGTAGTTGCAAACTCATGCTTTTAGAGACTTGTTTGGGCTCATGAGAGGAGTAGAAAAACATCAAAAATTTCAGTCCTGCATGATTCTACCAAGAAATGTGTGTTCAATCAAACCGCTGGTTTTTGATAGTTTGGGCCCTATTGAATAATGAATGTTTTGAATTTTCTCCAAAAGTAAAGTAGTTGCAAACTCATCCTTTTAGAAACTTGTTTGGGCTGTTGAGAGGAGTAAAAAACCATCAAAAATTTCAATCCTGCATGATTCTACCAAGAAACGTGATTCTTCATTCAAAACGCTGGTTTTTGCTAATGGGCTCTATTGAATAATGAATGTTTTGAATTTTCTCCAAAAGTAAAGTAGTTGCAAACTCATCCTTTTAGAGACTTGTTTGGGCTCATGAGAGGAGTAGAAAAACATCAAAAATTTCAGTCCTGCACGATTCTACCAAGAAATGTGTGTTCATTCAAACCGCTGGTTTTTGATATTTTGGGCCCTATTGAATAATGAATGTTTTGAATTTTCTCCAAAAGTAAAGTAGTTGCAAACTCATCCTTTTAGAAACTTGTTTGGGCTGTTGAGAGGAGTAAAAAACCATCAAAAATTTCAATCCTGCATGATTCTACCAAGGAATGTGATTCTTCATTCAAAACCTGATTTTTGCTATTGGGCTCTATTGAATAATGAATGTTTTGAATTTTCTCCAAAAGTAAAGTAGTTGCAAACTCATGCTTTTAGAGACTTGTTTGGGCTCATGAGAGGAGTAGAAAAACATCAAAAATTTCAGTCCTGCATGATTTTACCAAGAAATGTGTGTTCATTGAAACCGCTGGTTTTTGATAGTTTGGGCCCTATTGAATAATGAATGTTTTGAATTTTCTCCAAAAGTAAAGTAGTTGCAAACTCATCCTTTTAGAAACTTGTTTGGGCTGTTGAGAGGAGTAAAAAACCATCAAAAATTTCAATCCTGCATGATTCTACAAAGAAATGTGATTCTTCATTCAAAACCTGATTTTTGCTATTGGGCTCTATTGAATAATGAATGTTTTGAATTTTCTCCAAAAGTAAAGTAGTTGCAAACTCATGCTTTTAGAGACTTGTTTGGGCTCATGAGAGGAGTAGAAAAACATCAAAAATTTCAGTCCTGCATGATTCTATCAAGAAATGTGTGTTCATTGAAACCGCTGGTTTTTGATAGTTTGGGCCCTATTGAATAATGAATGTTTTGAATTTTCTCCAAAAGTAAAGTAGTTGCAAACTCATCCTTTTAGAAACTTGTTTGGGCTGTTGAGAGGAGTAAAAAACCATCAAAAATTTCAATCCTGCATGATTCTACCAAGAAATGTGATTCTTCATTCAAAACGCTGGTTTTTGCTATTGGGCTCTTTTGAGTAATGAATGTTTTGAATTTTCTCCAAAAGTAAAGTAGTTGCAAACTCATGCTTTTAGAGACTTGTTTGGGCTCATGAGAGGAGTAGAAAAACATCAAAAATTTCAGTCCTGCATGATTCTACCAAGAAATGTGTGTTCATTGAAACCGCTGGTTTTTGATAGTTTGGGCCCTATTGAATAATGAATGTTTTGAATTTTCTCCAAAAGTAAAGTAGTTGCAAACTCATCCTTTTAGAAACTTGTTTGGGCTGTTGAGAGGAGTAAAAAACCATCAAAAATTTCAATCCTACATGATTCTACCAAGAAATGTGATTCTTCATTCAAAACACTGGTTTTTGCTATTGGGCTCTATTGAATAATGAATGTTTTGAATTTTCTCCAAAAGTAAAGTAGTTGCAAACTCATCCTTTTAGAGACTTGTTTGGGCTCATGAGAGGAGTAGAAAAACATCAAAAATTTCAGTCCTGCACGATTCTACCAAGAAATGTGTGTTCATTCAAACCGCTGGTTTTTCATATTTTGGGCCCTATTGAATAATGAATGTTTTGAATTTTCTCCAAAAGTAAAGTAGTTGCAAACTCATCCTTTTAGAAACTTGTTTGGGCTGTTGAGAGGAGTAAAAAACCATCAAAAATTTCAATCCTGCATGATTCTACCAAGAAATGTGATTCTTCATTCAAAACCTGATTTTTGCTATTGGGCTCTATTGAATAATGAATGTTTTGAATTTTCTCCAAAAGTAAAGTAGTTGCAAACTCATGCTTTTAGAGACTTGTTTGGGCTCATGAGAGGAGTAGAAAAACATCAAAAATTTCAGTCCTGCATGATTCTACCAAGAAATGTGTGTTCATTGAAACCGCTGGTTTTTGATAGTTTGGGCCCTATTGAATAATGAATGTTTTGAATTTTCTCCAAAAGTAAAGTAGTTGCAAACTCATCCTTTTAGAAACTTGTTTGGGCTGTTGAGAGGAGTAAAAAACCATCAAAAATTTCAATCCTGCATGATTTTACCAAGAAATGTGATTCTTCATTCAAAACCTGATTTTTGCTATTGGGCTCTATTGAATAATGAATGTTTTGAATTTTCTCCAAAAGTAAAGTAGTTGCAAACTCATGCTTTTAGAGACTTGTTTGGGCTCATGAGAGGAGTAGAAAAACATCAAAAATTTCAGTCCTGCATGATTCTACCAAGAAATGTGTGTTCATTGAAACCGCTGGTTTTTGATAGTTTGGGCCCTATTGAATAATGAATGTTTTGAATTTTCTCCAAAAGTAAAGTAGTTGCAAACTCATCCTTTTAGAAACTTGTTTGGGCTGTTGAGAGGAGTAAAAAACCATCAAAAATTTCAATCCTGCATGATTTTACCAAGAAATGTGATTCTTCATTCAAAACCTGATTTTTGCTATTGGGCTCTATTGAATAATGAATGTTTTGAATTTTCTCCAAAAGTAAAGTAGTTGCAAACTCATGCTTTTAGAGACTTGTTTGGGCTCATGAGAGGAGTAGAAAAACATCAAAAATTTCTGTCCTGCATGATTCTACCAAGAAATGTGTGTTCATTGAAACCGCTGGTTTTTGATAGTTTGGGCCCTATTGAATAATGAATGTTTTGAATTTTCTCCAAAAGTAAAGTAGTTGCAAACTCATGCTTTTAGAGACTTGTTTGGGCTCATGAGAGGAGTAGAAAAACATCAAAAATTTCAGTCCTGCATGATTCTACCAAGAAATGTGTGTTCATTGAAACCGCTGGTTTTTGATAGTTTGGGCCCTATTGAATAATGAATGTTTTGAATTTTCTCCAAAAGTAAAGTAGTTGCAAACTCATCCTTTTAGAAACTTGTTTGGGCTGTTGAGAGGAGTAAAAAACCATCAAAAATTTCAATCCTGCATGATTTTACCAAGAAATGTGATTCTTCATTCAAAACCTGATTTTTGCTATTGGGCTCTATTGAATAATGAATGTTTTGAATTTTCTCCAAAAGTAAAGTAGTTGCAAACTCATGCTTTTAGAGACTTGTTTGGGCTCATGAGAGGAGTAGAAAAACATCAAAAATTTCAGTCCTGCATGATTCTACCAAGAAATGTGTGTTCATTGAAACCGCTGGTTTTTGATAGTTTGGGCCCTATTGAATAATGAATGTTTTGAATTTTCTCCAAAAGTAAAGTAGTTGCAAACTCATCCTTTTAGAAACTTGTTTGGGCTGTTGAGAGGAGTAAAAAACCATCAAAAATTTCAATCCTGCATGATTTTACCAAGAAATGTGATTCTTCATTCAAAACCTGATTTTTGCTATTGGGCTCTATTGAATAATGAATGTTTTGAATTTTCTCCAAAAGTAAAGTAGTTGCAAACTCATGCTTTTAGAGACTTGTTTGGGCTCATGAGAGGAGTAGAAAAACATCAAAAATTTCTGTCCTGCATGATTCTACCAAGAAATGTGTGTTCATTGAAACCGCTGGTTTTTGATAGTTTGGGCCCTATTGAATAATGAATGTTTTGAATTTTCTCCAAAAGTAAAGTAGTTGCAAACTCATGCTTTTAGAGACTTGTTTGGGCTCATGAGAGGAGTAGAAAAACATCAAAAATTTCAGTCCTGCATGATTCTACCAAGAAATGTGTGTTCATTGAAACCGCTGGTTTTTGATAGTTTGGGCCCTATTGAATAATGAATGTTTTGAATTTTCTCCAAAAGTAAAGTAGTTGCAAACTCATCCTTTTAGAAACTTGTTTGGGCTGTTGAGAGGAGTAAAAAACCATCAAAAATTTCAATCCTGCATGATTCTACCAAGAAATGTGATTCTTCATTCAAAACGCTGGTTTTTGCTATTGGGCTCTTTTGAGTAATGAATGTTTTGAATTTTCTCCAAAAGTAAAGTAGTTGCAAACTCATGCTTTTAGAGACTTGTTTGGGCTCATGAGAGGAGTAGAAAAACATCAAAAATTTCAGTCCTGCATGATTCTACCAAGAAATGTGTGTTCATTCAAACCGCTGGTTTTTGATAGTTTGGGCCCTATTGAATAATGAATGTTTTGAATTTTCTCCAAAAGTAAAGTAGTTGCAAACTCATCCTTTTAGAAACTTGTTTGGGCTGTTGAGAGGAGTAAAAAACCATCAAAAATTTCAATCCTGCATGATTCTACCAAGAAATGTGATTCTTCATTCAAAACGCTGGTTTTTGCTATTGGGCTCTATTGAATAATGAATGTTTTGAATTTTCTCCAAAAGTAAAGTAGTTGCAAACTCATCCTTTTAGAGACTTGTTTGGGCTCATGAGAGGAGTAGAAAAACATCAAAAATTTCAGTCCTGCATGATTCTACCAAGAAATGTGTGTTCATTGAAACCGCTGGTTTTTGATAGTTTGGGCCCTATTGAATAATGAATGTTTTGAATTTTCTCCAAAAGTAAAGTAGCTACAAACTCATCCTTTTAGAAACTTGTTTGGGCTGTTGAGAGGAGTAAAAAACCATCAAAAATTTCAATCCTGCATGATTCTACAAAGAAATGTGATTCTTCATTCAAAACCTGATTTTTGCTATTGGGCTCTATTGAATAATGAATGTTTTGAATTTTCTCCAAAAGTAAAGTAGTTGCAAACTCATGCTTTTAGAGACTTGTTTGGGCTCATGAGAGGAGTAGAAAAACATCAAAAATTTCAGTCCTGCATGATTCTACCAAGAAATGTGTGTTCATTGAAACCGCTGGTTTTTGATAGTTTGGGCCCTATTGAATAATGAATGTTTTGAATTTTCTCCAAAAGTAAAGTAGTTGCAAACTCATCCTTTTAGAAACTTGTTTGGGCTGTTGAGAGGAGTAAAAAAACATCAAAAATTTCAATCCTGCATGATTCTACCAAGAAATGTGATTCTTCATTCAAAACGCTGGTTTTTGCTATAGGGCTCTTTTGAGTAATGAATGTTTTGAATTTTCTCCAAAAGTAAAGTAGTTGCAAACTCATGCTTTTAGAGACTTGTTTGGGCTCATGAGAGGAGTAGAAAAACATCAAAAATTTCAGTCCTGCATGATTCTACCAAGAAATGTGTGTTCATTCAAACCGCTGGTTTTTGATAGTTTGGGCCCTATTGAATAATGAATGTTTTGAATTTTCTCCAAAAGTAAAGTAGTTGCAAACTCATCCTTTTAGAAACTTGTTTGGGCTGTTGAGAGGAGTAAAAAACCATCAAAAATTTCAATCCTACATGATTCTACCAAGAAATGTGATTCTTCATTCAAAACGCTGGTTTTTGCTATTGGGCTCTATTGAATAATGAATGTTTTGAATTTTCTCCAAAAGTAAAGTAGTTGCAAACTCATCCTTTTAGAGACTTGTTTGGGCTCATGAGAGGAGTAGAAAAACATCAAAAATTTCAGTCCTGCACGATTCTACCAAGAAATGTGTGTTCATTCAAACCGCTGGTTTTTCATATTTTGGGCCCTATTGAATAATGAATGTTTTGAATTTTCTCCAAAAGTAAAGTAGTTGCAAACTCATCCTTTTAGAAACTTGTTTGGGCTGTTGAGAGGAGTAAAAAACCATCAAAAATTTCAATCCTGCATGATTCTACCAAGAAATGTGATTCTTCATTCAAAACCTGATTTTTGCTATTGGGCTCTATTGAATAATGAATGTTTTGAATTTTCTCCAAAAGTAAAGTAGTTGCAAACTCATGCTTTTAGAGTCTTGTTTGGGCTCATGAGAGGAGTAGAAAAACATCAAAAATTTCAGTCCTGCATGATTCTACCAAGAAATGTGTGTTCATTGAAACCGCTGGTTTTTAATAGTTTGGGCCCTATTGAATAATGAATGTTTTGAATTTTCTCCAAAAGTAAAGTAGTTGCAAACTCATCCTTTTAGAAACTTGTTTGGGCTGTTGAGAGGAGTAAAAAACCATCAAAAATTTCAATCCTGCATGATTTTACCAAGAAATGTGATTCTTCATTCAAAACCTGATTTTTGCTATTGGGCTCTATTGAATAATGAATGTTTTGAATTTTCTCCAAAAGTAAAGTAGTTGCAAACTCATGCTTTTAGAGACTTGTTTGGGCTCATGAGAGGAGTAGAAAAACATCAAAAATTTCAGTCCTGCATGATTCTACCAAGAAATGTGTGTTCATTGAAACCGCTGGTTTTTGATAGTTTGGGCCCTATTGAATAATGAATGTTTTGAATTTTCTCCAAAAGTAAAGTAGTTGCAAACTCATCCTTTTAGAAACTTGTTTGGGCTGTTGAGAGGAGTAAAAAACCATCAAAAATTTCAATCCTGCATGATTTTACCAAGAAATGTGATTCTTCATTCAAAACCTGATTTTTGCTATTGGGCTCTATTGAATAATGAATGTTTTGAATTTTCTCCAAAAGTAAAGTAGTTGCAAACTCATGCTTTTAGAGACTTGTTTGGGCTCATGAGAGGAGTAGAAAAACATCAAAAATTTCTGTCCTGCATGATTCTACCAAGAAATGTGTGTTCATTGAAACCGCTGGTTTTTGATAGTTTGGGCCCTATTGAATAATGAATGTTTTGAATTTTCTCCAAAAGTAAAGTAGTTGCAAACTCATGCTTTTAGAGACTTGTTTGGGCTCATGAGAGGAGTAGAAAAACATCAAAAATTTCAGTCCTGCATGATTCTACCAAGAAATGTGTGTTCATTGAAACCGCTGGTTTTTGATAGTTTGGGCCCTATTGAATAATGAATGTTTTGAATTTTCTCCAAAAGTAAAGTAGTTGCAAACTCATCCTTTTAGAAACTTGTTTGGGCTGTTGAGAGGAGTAAAAAACCATCAAAAATTTCAATCCTGCATGATTCTACCAAGAAATGTGATTCTTCATTCAAAACGCTGGTTTTTGCTATTGGGCTCTTTTGAGTAATGAATGTTTTGAATTTTCTCCAAAAGTAAAGTAGTTGCAAACTCATGCTTTTAGAGACTTGTTTGGGCTCATGAGAGGAGTAGAAAAACATCAAAAATTTCAGTCCTGCATGATTCTACCAAGAAATGTGTGTTCATTCAAACCGCTGGTTTTTGATAGTTTGGGCCCTATTGAATAATGAATGTTTTGAATTTTCTCCAAAAGTAAAGTAGTTGCAAACTCATCCTTTTAGAAACTTGTTTGGGCTGTTGAGAGGAGTAAAAAACCATCAAAAATTTCAATCCTGCATGATTCTACCAAGAAATGTGATTCTTCATTCAAAACGCTGGTTTTTGCTATTGGGCTCTATTGAATAATGAATGTTTTGAATTTTCTCCAAAAGTAAAGTAGTTGCAAACTCATCCTTTTAGAGACTTGTTTGGGCTCATGAGAGGAGTAGAAAAACATCAAAAATTTCAGTCCTGCATGATTCTACCAAGAAATGTGTGTTCATTGAAACCGCTGGTTTTTGATAGTTTGGGCCCTATTGAATAATGAATGTTTTGAATTTTCTCCAAAAGTAAAGTAGCTACAAACTCATCCTTTTAGAAACTTGTTTGGGCTGTTGAGAGGAGTAAAAAACCATCAAAAATTTCAATCCTGCATGATTCTACAAAGAAATGTGATTCTTCATTCAAAACCTGATTTTTGCTATTGGGCTCTATTGAATAATGAATGTTTTGAATTTTCTCCAAAAGTAAAGTAGTTGCAAACTCATGCTTTTAGAGACTTGTTTGGGCTCATGAGAGGAGTAGAAAAACATCAAAAATTTCAGTCCTGCATGATTCTACCAAGAAATGTGTGTTCATTGAAACCGCTGGTTTTTGATAGTTTGGGCCCTATTGAATAATGAATGTTTTGAATTTTCTCCAAAAGTAAAGTAGTTGCAAACTCATCCTTTTAGAAACTTGTTTGGGCTGTTGAGAGGAGTAAAAAAACATCAAAAATTTCAATCCTGCATGATTCTACCAAGAAATGTGATTCTTCATTCAAAACGCTGGTTTTTGCTATAGGGCTCTTTTGAGTAATGAATGTTTTGAATTTTCTCCAAAAGTAAAGTAGTTGCAAACTCATGCTTTTAGAGACTTGTTTGGGCTCATGAGAGGAGTAGAAAAACATCAAAAATTTCAGTCCTGCATGATTCTACCAAGAAATGTGTGTTCATTCAAACCGCTGGTTTTTGATAGTTTGGGCCCTATTGAATAATGAATGTTTTGAATTTTCTCCAAAAGTAAAGTAGTTGCAAACTCATCCTTTTAGAAACTTGTTTGGGCTGTTGAGAGGAGTAAAAAACCATCAAAAATTTCAATCCTACATGATTCTACCAAGAAATGTGATTCTTCATTCAAAACGCTGGTTTTTGCTATTGGGCTCTATTGAATAATGAATGTTTTGAATTTTCTCCAAAAGTAAAGTAGTTGCAAACTCATCCTTTTAGAGACTTGTTTGGGCTCATGAGAGGAGTAGAAAAACATCAAAAATTTCAGTCCTGCACGATTCTACCAAGAAATGTGTGTTCATTCAAACCGCTGGTTTTTCATATTTTGGGCCCTATTGAATAATGAATGTTTTGAATTTTCTCCAAAAGTAAAGTAGTTGCAAACTCATCCTTTTAGAAACTTGTTTGGGCTGTTGAGAGGAGTAAAAAACCATCAAAAATTTCAATCCTGCATGATTCTACCAAGAAATGTGATTCTTCATTCAAAACCTGATTTTTGCTATTGGGCTCTATTGAATAATGAATGTTTTGAATTTTCTCCAAAAGTAAAGTAGTTGCAAACTCATGCTTTTAGAGTCTTGTTTGGGCTCATGAGAGGAGTAGAAAAACATCAAAAATTTCAGTCCTGCATGATTCTACCAAGAAATGTGTGTTCATTGAAACCGCTGGTTTTTGATAGTTTGGGCCCTATTGAATAATGAATGTTTTGAATTTTCTCCAAAAGTAAAGTAGTTGCAAACTCATCCTTTTAGAAACTTGTTTGGGCTGTTGAGAGGAGTAAAAAACCATCAAAAATTTCAATCCTGCATGATTTTACCAAGAAATGTGATTCTTCATTCAAAACCTGATTTTTGCTATTGGGCTCTATTGAATAATGAATGTTTTGAATTTTCTCCAAAAGTAAAGTAGTTGCAAACTCATGCTTTTAGAGACTTGTTTGGGCTCATGAGAGGAGTAGAAAAACATCAAAAATTTCAGTCCTGCATGATTCTACCAAGAAATGTGTGTTCATTGAAACCGCTGGTTTTTGATAGTTTGGGCCCTATTGAATAATGAATGTTTTGAATTTTCTCCAAAAGTAAAGTAGTTGCAAACTCATGCTTTTAGAGACTTGTTTGGGCCCATGAGAGGAGTAGAAAAACATCAAAAATGTCAGTCCTGCATGATTCTACCAAGAAATGTGTGTTCATTGAAACCGCTGGTTTTTGATAGTTTGGGCCCTATTGAATAATGAATGTTTTGAATTTTCTCCAAAAGTAAAGTAGTTGCAAACTCATCCTTTTAGAAACTTGTTTGGGCTGTTGAGAGGAGTAAAAAACCATCAAAAATTTCAATCCTGCATGATTCTACCAAGAAATGTGATTCTTCATTCAAAACGCTGGTTTTTGCTATTGGGCTCTTTTGAGTAATGAATGTTTTGAATTTTCTCCAAAAGTAAAGTAGTTGCAAACTCAAGCTTTTAGAGACTTGTTTGGGCTCATGAGAGGAGTAGAAAAACATCAAAAATTTCAGTCCTGCATGATTCTACCAAGAAATGTGTGTTCATTCAAACCGCTGGTTTTTGATAGTTTGGGCCCTATTGAATAATGAATGTTTTGAATTTTCTCCAAAAGTAAAGTAGTTGCAAACTCATCCTTTTAGAAACTTGTTTGGGCTGTTGAGAGGAGTAAAAAACCATCAAAAATTTCAATCCTGCATGATTCTACCAAGAAATGTGATTCTTCATTCAAAACGCTGGTTTTTGCTATTGGGCTCTATTGAATAATGAATGTTTTGAATTTTCTCCAAAAGTAAAGTAGTTGCAAACTCATCCTTTTAGAGACTTGTTTGGGCTCATGAGAGGAGTAGAAAAACATCAAAAATTTCAGTCCTGCATGATTCTACCAAGAAATGTGTGTTCATTGAAACCGCTGGTTTTTGATAGTTTGGGCCCTATTGAATAATGAATGTTTTGAATTTTCTCCAAAAGTAAAGTAGTTGCAAACTCATCCTTTTAGAAACTTGTTTGGGCTGTTGAGAGGAGTAAAAAACCATCAAAAATTTCAATCCTGCATGATTTTACCAAGAAATGTGATTCTTCATTCAAAACCTGATTTTTGCTATTGGGCTCTATTGAATAATGAATGTTTTGAATTTTCTCCAAAAGTAAAGTAGTTGCAAACTCATGCTTTTAGAGACTTGTTTGGGCTCATGAGAGGAGTAGAAAAACATCAAAAATTTCTGTCCTGCATGATTCTACCAAGAAATGTGTGTTCATTGAAACCGCTGGTTTTTGATAGTTTGGGCCCTATTGAATAATGAATGTTTTGAATTTTCTCCAAAAGTAAAGTAGTTGCAAACTCATGCTTTTAGAGACTTGTTTGGGCTCATGAGAGGAGTAGAAAAACATCAAAAATTTCAGTCCTGCATGATTCTACCAAGAAATGTGTGTTCATTGAAACCGCTGGTTTTTGATAGTTTGGGCCCTATTGAATAATGAATGTTTTGAATTTTCTCCAAAAGTAAAGTAGTTGCAAACTCATCCTTTTAGAAACTTGTTTGGGCTGTTGAGAGGAGTAAAAAACCATCAAAAATTTCAATCCTGCATGATTTTACCAAGAAATGTGATTCTTCATTCAAAACCTGATTTTTGCTATTGGGCTCTATTGAATAATGAATGTTTTGAATTTTCTCCAAAAGTAAAGTAGTTGCAAACTCATGCTTTTAGAGACTTGTTTGGGCTCATGAGAGGAGTAGAAAAACATCAAAAATTTCAGTCCTGCATGATTCTACCAAGAAATGTGTGTTCATTGAAACCGCTGGTTTTTGATAGTTTGGGCCCTATTGAATAATGAATGTTTTGAATTTTCTCCAAAAGTAAAGTAGTTGCAAACTCATCCTTTTAGAAACTTGTTTGGGCTGTTGAGAGGAGTAAAAAACCATCAAAAATTTCAATCCTGCATGATTTTACCAAGAAATGTGATTCTTCATTCAAAACCTGATTTTTGCTATTGGGCTCTATTGAATAATGAATGTTTTGAATTTTCTCCAAAAGTAAAGTAGTTGCAAACTCATGCTTTTAGAGACTTGTTTGGGCTCATGAGAGGAGTAGAAAAACATCAAAAATTTCTGTCCTGCATGATTCTACCAAGAAATGTGTGTTCATTGAAACCGCTGGTTTTTGATAGTTTGGGCCCTATTGAATAATGAATGTTTTGAATTTTCTCCAAAAGTAAAGTAGTTGCAAACTCATGCTTTTAGAGACTTGTTTGGGCTCATGAGAGGAGTAGAAAAACATCAAAAATTTCAGTCCTGCATGATTCTACCAAGAAATGTGTGTTCATTGAAACCGCTGGTTTTTGATAGTTTGGGCCCTATTGAATAATGAATGTTTTGAATTTTCTCCAAAAGTAAAGTAGTTGCAAACTCATCCTTTTAGAAACTTGTTTGGGCTGTTGAGAGGAGTAAAAAACCATCAAAAATTTCAATCCTGCATGATTCTACCAAGAAATGTGATTCTTCATTCAAAACGCTGGTTTTTGCTATTGGGCTCTTTTGAGTAATGAATGTTTTGAATTTTCTCCAAAAGTAAAGTAGTTGCAAACTCATGCTTTTAGAGACTTGTTTGGGCTCATGAGAGGAGTAGAAAAACATCAAAAATTTCAGTCCTGCATGATTCTACCAAGAAATGTGTGTTCATTGAAACCGCTGGTTTTTGATAGTTTGGGCCCTATTGAATAATGAATGTTTTGAATTTTCTCCAAAAGTAAAGTAGTTGCAAACTCATCCTTTTAGAAACTTGTTTGGGCTGTTGAGAGGAGTAAAAAACCATCAAAAATTTCAATCCTGCATGATTCTACCAAGAAATGTGATTCTTCATTCAAAACGCTGGTTTTTGCTATTGGGCTCTTTTGAGTAATGAATGTTTTGAATTTTCTCCAAAAGTAAAGTAGTTGCAAACTCATGCTTTTAGAGACTTGTTTGGGCTCATGAGAGGAGTAGAAAAACATCAAAAATTTCAGTCCTGCATGATTCTACCAAGAAATGTGTGTTCATTCAAACCGCTGGTTTTTGATAGTTTGGGCCCTATTGAATAATGAATGTTTTGAATTTTCTCCAAAAGTAAAGTAGTTGCAAACTCATCCTTTTAGAAACTTGTTTGGGCTGTTGAGAGGAGTAAAAAACCATCAAAAATTTCAATCCTGCATGATTCTACCAAGAAATGTGATTCTTCATTCAAAACGCTGGTTTTTGCTATTGGGCTCTATTGAATAATGAATGTTTTGAATTTTCTCCAAAAGTAAAGTAGTTGCAAACTCATCCTTTTAGAGACTTGTTTGGGCTCATGAGAGGAGTAGAAAAACATCAAAAATTTCAGTCCTGCATGATTCTACCAAGAAATGTGTGTTCATTGAAACCGCTGGTTTTTGATAGTTTGGGCCCTATTGAATAATGAATGTTTTGAATTTTCTCCAAAAGTAAAGTAGCTACAAACTCATCCTTTTAGAAACTTGTTTGGGCTGTTGAGAGGAGTAAAAAACCATCAAAAATTTCAATCCTGCATGATTCTACAAAGAAATGTGATTCTTCATTCAAAACCTGATTTTTGCTATTGGGCTCTATTGAATAATGAATGTTTTGAATTTTCTCCAAAAGTAAAGTAGTTGCAAACTCATGCTTTTAGAGACTTGTTTGGGCTCATGAGAGGAGTAGAAAAACATCAAAAATTTCAGTCCTGCATGATTCTACCAAGAAATGTGTGTTCATTGAAACCGCTGGTTTTTGATAGTTTGGGCCCTATTGAATAATGAATGTTTTGAATTTTCTCCAAAAGTAAAGTAGTTGCAAACTCATCCTTTTAGAAACTTGTTTGGGCTGTTGAGAGGAGTAAAAAAACATCAAAAATTTCAATCCTGCATGATTCTACCAAGAAATGTGATTCTTCATTCAAAACGCTGGTTTTTGCTATAGGGCTCTTTTGAGTAATGAATGTTTTGAATTTTCTCCAAAAGTAAAGTAGTTGCAAACTCATGCTTTTAGAGACTTGTTTGGGCTCATGAGAGGAGTAGAAAAACATCAAAAATTTCAGTCCTGCATGATTCTACCAAGAAATGTGTGTTCATTCAAACCGCTGGTTTTTGATAGTTTGGGCCCTATTGAATAATGAATGTTTTGAATTTTCTCCAAAAGTAAAGTAGTTGCAAACTCATCCTTTTAGAAACTTGTTTGGGCTGTTGAGAGGAGTAAAAAACCATCAAAAATTTCAATCCTACATGATTCTACCAAGAAATGTGATTCTTCATTCAAAACGCTGGTTTTTGCTATTGGGCTCTATTGAATAATGAATGTTTTGAATTTTCTCCAAAAGTAAAGTAGTTGCAAACTCATCCTTTTAGAGACTTGTTTGGGCTCATGAGAGGAGTAGAAAAACATCAAAAATTTCAGTCCTGCACGATTCTACCAAGAAATGTGTGTTCATTCAAACCGCTGGTTTTTCATATTTTGGGCCCTATTGAATAATGAATGTTTTGAATTTTCTCCAAAAGTAAAGTAGTTGCAAACTCATCCTTTTAGAAACTTGTTTGGGCTGTTGAGAGGAGTAAAAAACCATCAAAAATTTCAATCCTGCATGATTCTACCAAGAAATGTGATTCTTCATTCAAAACCTGATTTTTGCTATTGGGCTCTATTGAATAATGAATGTTTTGAATTTTCTCCAAAAGTAAAGTAGTTGCAAACTCATGCTTTTAGAGTCTTGTTTGGGCTCATGAGAGGAGTAGAAAAACATCAAAAATTTCAGTCCTGCATGATTCTACCAAGAAATGTGTGTTCATTGAAACCGCTGGTTTTTAATAGTTTGGGCCCTATTGAATAATGAATGTTTTGAATTTTCTCCAAAAGTAAAGTAGTTGCAAACTCATCCTTTTAGAAACTTGTTTGGGCTGTTGAGAGGAGTAAAAAACCATCAAAAATTTCAATCCTGCATGATTTTACCAAGAAATGTGATTCTTCATTCAAAACCTGATTTTTGCTATTGGGCTCTATTGAATAATGAATGTTTTGAATTTTCTCCAAAAGTAAAGTAGTTGCAAACTCATGCTTTTAGAGACTTGTTTGGGCTCATGAGAGGAGTAGAAAAACATCAAAAATTTCAGTCCTGCATGATTCTACCAAGAAATGTGTGTTCATTGAAACCGCTGGTTTTTGATAGTTTGGGCCCTATTGAATAATGAATGTTTTGAATTTTCTCCAAAAGTAAAGTAGTTGCAAACTCATCCTTTTAGAAACTTGTTTGGGCTGTTGAGAGGAGTAAAAAACCATCAAAAATTTCAATCCTGCATGATTTTACCAAGAAATGTGATTCTTCATTCAAAACCTGATTTTTGCTATTGGGCTCTATTGAATAATGAATGTTTTGAATTTTCTCCAAAAGTAAAGTAGTTGCAAACTCATGCTTTTAGAGACTTGTTTGGGCTCATGAGAGGAGTAGAAAAACATCAAAAATTTCTGTCCTGCATGATTCTACCAAGAAATGTGTGTTCATTGAAACCGCTGGTTTTTGATAGTTTGGGCCCTATTGAATAATGAATGTTTTGAATTTTCTCCAAAAGTAAAGTAGTTGCAAACTCATGCTTTTAGAGACTTGTTTGGGCTCATGAGAGGAGTAGAAAAACATCAAAAATTTCAGTCCTGCATGATTCTACCAAGAAATGTGTGTTCATTGAAACCGCTGGTTTTTGATAGTTTGGGCCCTATTGAATAATGAATGTTTTGAATTTTCTCCAAAAGTAAAGTAGTTGCAAACTCATCCTTTTAGAAACTTGTTTGGGCTGTTGAGAGGAGTAAAAAACCATCAAAAATTTCAATCCTGCATGATTCTACCAAGAAATGTGATTCTTCATTCAAAACGCTGGTTTTTGCTATTGGGCTCTTTTGAGTAATGAATGTTTTGAATTTTCTCCAAAAGTAAAGTAGTTGCAAACTCATGCTTTTAGAGACTTGTTTGGGCTCATGAGAGGAGTAGAAAAACATCAAAAATTTCAGTCCTGCATGATTCTACCAAGAAATGTGTGTTCATTCAAACCGCTGGTTTTTGATAGTTTGGGCCCTATTGAATAATGAATGTTTTGAATTTTCTCCAAAAGTAAAGTAGTTGCAAACTCATCCTTTTAGAAACTTGTTTGGGCTGTTGAGAGGAGTAAAAAACCATCAAAAATTTCAATCCTGCATGATTCTACCAAGAAATGTGATTCTTCATTCAAAACGCTGGTTTTTGCTATTGGGCTCTATTGAATAATGAATGTTTTGAATTTTCTCCAAAAGTAAAGTAGTTGCAAACTCATCCTTTTAGAGACTTGTTTGGGCTCATGAGAGGAGTAGAAAAACATCAAAAATTTCAGTCCTGCATGATTCTACCAAGAAATGTGTGTTCATTGAAACCGCTGGTTTTTGATAGTTTGGGCCCTATTGAATAATGAATGTTTTGAATTTTCTCCAAAAGTAAAGTAGCTACAAACTCATCCTTTTAGAAACTTGTTTGGGCTGTTGAGAGGAGTAAAAAACCATCAAAAATTTCAATCCTGCATGATTCTACAAAGAAATGTGATTCTTCATTCAAAACCTGATTTTTGCTATTGGGCTCTATTGAATAATGAATGTTTTGAATTTTCTCCAAAAGTAAAGTAGTTGCAAACTCATGCTTTTAGAGACTTGTTTGGGCTCATGAGAGGAGTAGAAAAACATCAAAAATTTCAGTCCTGCATGATTCTACCAAGAAATGTGTGTTCATTGAAACCGCTGGTTTTTGATAGTTTGGGCCCTATTGAATAATGAATGTTTTGAATTTTCTCCAAAAGTAAAGTAGTTGCAAACTCATCCTTTTAGAAACTTGTTTGGGCTGTTGAGAGGAGTAAAAAAACATCAAAAATTTCAATCCTGCATGATTCTACCAAGAAATGTGATTCTTCATTCAAAACGCTGGTTTTTGCTATAGGGCTCTTTTGAGTAATGAATGTTTTGAATTTTCTCCAAAAGTAAAGTAGTTGCAAACTCATGCTTTTAGAGACTTGTTTGGGCTCATGAGAGGAGTAGAAAAACATCAAAAATTTCAGTCCTGCATGATTCTACCAAGAAATGTGTGTTCATTCAAACCGCTGGTTTTTGATAGTTTGGGCCCTATTGAATAATGAATGTTTTGAATTTTCTCCAAAAGTAAAGTAGTTGCAAACTCATCCTTTTAGAAACTTGTTTGGGCTGTTGAGAGGAGTAAAAAACCATCAAAAATTTCAATCCTACATGATTCTACCAAGAAATGTGATTCTTCATTCAAAACGCTGGTTTTTGCTATTGGGCTCTATTGAATAATGAATGTTTTGAATTTTCTCCAAAAGTAAAGTAGTTGCAAACTCATCCTTTTAGAGACTTGTTTGGGCTCATGAGAGGAGTAGAAAAACATCAAAAATTTCAGTCCTGCACGATTCTACCAAGAAATGTGTGTTCATTCAAACCGCTGGTTTTTCATATTTTGGGCCCTATTGAATAATGAATGTTTTGAATTTTCTCCAAAAGTAAAGTAGTTGCAAACTCATCCTTTTAGAAACTTGTTTGGGCTGTTGAGAGGAGTAAAAAACCATCAAAAATTTCAATCCTGCATGATTCTACCAAGAAATGTGATTCTTCATTCAAAACCTGATTTTTGCTATTGGGCTCTATTGAATAATGAATGTTTTGAATTTTCTCCAAAAGTAAAGTAGTTGCAAACTCATGCTTTTAGAGTCTTGTTTGGGCTCATGAGAGGAGTAGAAAAACATCAAAAATTTCAGTCCTGCATGATTCTACCAAGAAATGTGTGTTCATTGAAACCGCTGGTTTTTGATAGTTTGGGCCCTATTGAATAATGAATGTTTTGAATTTTCTCCAAAAGTAAAGTAGTTGCAAACTCATCCTTTTAGAAACTTGTTTGGGCTGTTGAGAGGAGTAAAAAACCATCAAAAATTTCAATCCTGCATGATTTTACCAAGAAATGTGATTCTTCATTCAAAACCTGATTTTTGCTATTGGGCTCTATTGAATAATGAATGTTTTGAATTTTCTCCAAAAGTAAAGTAGTTGCAAACTCATGCTTTTAGAGACTTGTTTGGGCTCATGAGAGGAGTAGAAAAACATCAAAAATTTCAGTCCTGCATGATTCTACCAAGAAATGTGTGTTCATTGAAACCGCTGGTTTTTGATAGTTTGGGCCCTATTGAATAATGAATGTTTTGAATTTTCTCCAAAAGTAAAGTAGTTGCAAACTCATGCTTTTAGAGACTTGTTTGGGCCCATGAGAGGAGTAGAAAAACATCAAAAATGTCAGTCCTGCATGATTCTACCAAGAAATGTGTGTTCATTGAAACCGCTGGTTTTTGATAGTTTGGGCCCTATTGAATAATGAATGTTTTGAATTTTCTCCAAAAGTAAAGTAGTTGCAAACTCATCCTTTTAGAAACTTGTTTGGGCTGTTGAGAGGAGTAAAAAACCATCAAAAATTTCAATCCTGCATGATTCTACCAAGAAATGTGATTCTTCATTCAAAACGCTGGTTTTTGCTATTGGGCTCTTTTGAGTAATGAATGTTTTGAATTTTCTCCAAAAGTAAAGTAGTTGCAAACTCATGCTTTTAGAGACTTGTTTGGGCTCATGAGAGGAGTAGAAAAACATCAAAAATTTCAGTCCTGCATGATTCTACCAAGAAATGTGTGTTCATTCAAACCGCTGGTTTTTGATAGTTTGGGCCCTATTGAATAATGAATGTTTTGAATTTTCTCCAAAAGTAAAGTAGTTGCAAACTCATCCTTTTAGAAACTTGTTTGGGCTGTTGAGAGGAGTAAAAAACCATCAAAAATTTCAATCCTGCATGATTCTACCAAGAAATGTGATTCTTCATTCAAAACGCTGGTTTTTGCTATTGGGCTCTATTGAATAATGAATGTTTTGAATTTTCTCCAAAAGTAAAGTAGTTGCAAACTCATCCTTTTAGAGACTTGTTTGGGCTCATGAGAGGAGTAGAAAAACATCAAAAATTTCAGTCCTGCATGATTCTACCAAGAAATGTGTGTTCATTGAAACCGCTGGTTTTTGATAGTTTGGGCCCTATTGAATAATGAATGTTTTGAATTTTCTCCAAAAGTAAAGTAGTTGCAAACTCATCCTTTTAGAAACTTGTTTGGGCTGTTGAGAGGAGTAAAAAACCATCAAAAATTTCAATCCTGCATGATTCTACCAAGAAATGTGATTCTTCATTCAAAACCTGATTTTTGCTATTGGGCTCTATTGAATAATGAATGTTTTGAATTTTCTCCAAAAGTAAAGTAGTTGCAAACTCATGCTTTTAGAGACTTGTTTGGGCTCATGAGAGGAGTAGAAAAACATCAAAAATTTCAGTCCTGCATGATTTTACCAAGAAATGTGTGTTCATTGAAACCGCTGGTTTTTGATAGTTTGGGCCCTATTGAATAATGAATGTTTTGAATTTTCTCCAAAAGTAAAGTAGTTGCAAACTCATCCTTTTAGAAACTTGTTTGGGCTGTTGAGAGGAGTAAAAAACCATCAAAAATTTCAATCCTGCATGATTCTACCAAGAAATGTGATTCTTCATTCAAAACGCTGGTTTTTGCTATTGGGCTCTTTTGAGTAATGAATGTTTTGAATTTTCTCCAAAAGTAAAGTAGTTGCAAACTCATCCTTTTAGAAACTTGTTTGGGCTGTTGAGAGGAGTAAAAAATAATCAAAAATTTCAGTCCTACATGATTCTACCAAGAAATGTGATTCTTCATTCAAAACGCTGGTTTTTGCTATTGGGCTCTATTGAATAATGAATGTTTTGAATTTTCTCCAAAAGTAAAGTAGTTGCAAACTCATCCTTTTAGAGACTTGTTTGGGCTCATGAGAGGAGTAGAAAAACATCAAAAATTTCAGTCCTGCACGATTCTACCAAGAAATGTGTGTTCATTCAAACCGCTGGTTTTTCATATTTTGGGCCCTATTGAATAATGAATGTTTTGAATTTTCTCCAAAAGTAAAGTAGTTGCAAACTCATCCTTTTAGAAACTTGTTTGGGCTGTTGAGAGGAGTAAAAAACCATCAAAAATTTCAATCCTGCATGATTCTACCAAGAAATGTGATTCTTCATTCAAAACCTGATTTTTGCTATTGGGCTCTATTGAATAATGAATGTTTTGAATTTTCTCCAAAAGTAAAGTAGTTGCAAACTCATGCTTTTAGAGACTTGTTTGGGCTCATGAGAGGAGTAGAAAAACATCAAAAATTTCAGTCCTGCATGATTCTACCAAGAAATGTGTGTTCATTGAAACCGCTGGTTTTTGATAGTTTGGGCCCTATTGAATAATGAATGTTTTGAATTTTCTCCAAAAGTAAAGTAGTTGCAAACTCATCCTTTTAGAAACTTGTTTGGGCTGTTGAGAGGAGTAAAAAACCATCAAAAATTTCAATCCTGCATGATTTTACCAAGAAATGTGATTCTTCATTCAAAACCTGATTTTTGCTATTGGGCTCTATTGAATAATGAATGTTTTGAATTTTCTCCAAAAGTAAAGTAGTTGCAAACTCATGCTTTTAGAGACTTGTTTGGGCTCATGAGAGGAGTAGAAAAACATCAAAAATTTCAGTCCTGCATGATTCTACCAAGAAATGTGTGTTCATTGAAACCGCTGGTTTTTGATAGTTTGGGCCCTATTGAATAATGAATGTTTTGAATTTTCTCCAAAAGTAAAGTAGTTGCAAACTCATCCTTTTAGAAACTTGTTTGGGCTGTTGAGAGGAGTAAAAAACCATCAAAAATTTCAATCCTGCATGATTTTACCAAGAAATGTGATTCTTCATTCAAAACCTGATTTTTGCTATTGGGCTCTATTGAATAATGAATGTTTTGAATTTTCTCCAAAAGTAAAGTAGTTGCAAACTCATGCTTTTAGAGACTTGTTTGGGCTCATGAGAGGAGTAGAAAAACATCAAAAATTTCAGTCCTGCATGATTCTACCAAGAAATGTGTGTTCATTGAAACCGCTGGTTTTTGATAGTTTGGGCCCTATTGAATAATGAATGTTTTGAATTTTCTCCAAAAGTAAAGTAGTTGCAAACTCATGCTTTTAGAGACTTGTTTGGGCCCATGAGAGGAGTAGAAAAACATCAAAAATTTCAGTCCTGCATGATTCTACCCAGAAATGTGTGTTCATTGAAACCGCTGGTTTTTGATAGTTTGGGCCCTATTGAATAATGAATGTTTTGAATTTTCTCCAAAAGTAAAGTAGTTGCAAACTCATCCTTTTAGAAACTTGTTTGGGCTGTTGAGAGGAGTAAAAAACCATCAAAAATTTCAATCCTGCATGATTCTACCAAGAAATGTGATTCTTCATTCAAAACGCTGGTTTTTGCTATTGGGCTCTTTTGAGTAATGAATGTTTTGAATTTTCTCCAAAAGTAAAGTAGTTGCAAACTCATGCTTTTAGAGACTTGTTTGGGCTCATGAGAGGAGTAGAAAAACATCAAAAATTTCAGTCCTGCATGATTCTACCAAGAAATGTGTGTTCATTCAAACCGCTGGTTTTTGATAGTTTGGGCCCTATTGAATAATGAATGTTTTGAATTTTCTCCAAAAGTAAAGTAGTTGCAAACTCATCCTTTTAGAAACTTGTTTGGGCTGTTGAGAGGAGTAAAAAACCATCAAAAATTTCAATCCTGCATGATTCTACCAAGAAATGTGATTCTTCATTCAAAACGCTGGTTTTTGCTATTGGGCTCTATTGAATAATGAATGTTTTGAATTTTCTCCAAAAGTAAAGTAGTTGCAAACTCATCCTTTTAGAGACTTGTTTGGGCTCATGAGAGGAGTAGAAAAACATCAAAAATTTCAGTCCTGCATGATTCTACCAAGAAATGTGTGTTCATTGAAACCGCTGGTTTTTGATAGTTTGGGCCCTATTGAATAATGAATGTTTTGAATTTTCTCCAAAAGTAAAGTAGTTGCAAACTCATCCTTTTAGAAACTTGTTTGGGCTGTTGAGAGGAGTAAAAAACCATCAAAAATTTCAATCCTGCATGATTCTACCAAGAAATGTGATTCTTCATTCAAAACCTGATTTTTGCTATTGGGCTCTATTGAATAATGAATGTTTTGAATTTTCTCCAAAAGTAAAGTAGTTGCAAACTCATGCTTTTAGAGACTTGTTTGGGCTCATGAGAGGAGTAGAAAAACATCAAAAATTTCAGTCCTGCATGATTTTACCAAGAAATGTGTGTTCATTGAAACCGCTGGTTTTTGATAGTTTGGGCCCTATTGAATAATGAATGTTTTGAATTTTCTCCAAAAGTAAAGTAGTTGCAAACTCATCCTTTTAGAAACTTGTTTGGGCTGTTGAGAGGAGTAAAAAACCATCAAAAATTTCAATCCTGCATGATTCTACCAAGAAATGTGATTCTTCATTCAAAACGCTGGTTTTTGCTATTGGGCTCTTTTGAGTAATGAATGTTTTGAATTTTCTCCAAAAGTAAAGTAGTTGCAAACTCATGCTTTTAGAGACTTGTTTGGGCTCATGAGAGGAGTAGAAAAACATCAAAAATTTCAGTCCTGCATGATTCTACCAAGAAATGTGTGTTCATTGAAACCGCTGGTTTTTGATAGTTTGGGCCCTATTGAATAATGAATGTTTTGAATTTTCTCCAAAAGTAAAGTAGTTACAAACTCATCCTTTTAGAAACTTGTTTGGGCTGTTGAGAGGAGTAAAAAACCATCAAAAATTTCAATCCTGCATGATTCTACAAAGAAATGTGATTCTTCATTCAAAACCTGATTTTTGCTATTGGGCTCTATTGAATAATGAATGTTTTGAATTTTCTCCAAAAGTAAAGTAGTTGCAAACTCATGCTTTTAGAGACTTGTTTGGGCTCATGAGAGGAGTAGAAAAACCTCAAAAATTTCAGTCCTGCATGATTCTACCAAGAAATGTGTGTTCATTCAAACCGCTGGTTTTTGATAGTTTGGGCCCTATTGAATAATGAATGTTTTGAATTTTCTCCAAAAGTAAAGTAGTTGCAAACTCATCCTTTTAGAAACTTGTTTGGGCTGTTGAGAGGAGTAAAAAACCATCAAAAATTTCAATCCTGCATGATTCTACCAAGAAATGTGATTCTTCATTCAAAACGCTGGTTTTTGCTATTGGGCTCTATTGAATAATGAATGTTTTGAATTTTCTCCAAAAGTAAAGTAGTTGCAAACTCATCCTTTTAGAGACTTGTTTGGGCTCATGAGAGGAGTAGAAAAACATCAAAAATTTCAGTCCTGCACGATTCTACCAAGAAATGTGTGTTCATTCAAACCGCTGGTTTTTGATATTTTGGGCCCTATTGAATAATGAATGTTTTGAATTTTCTCCAAAAGTAAAGTAGTTGCAAACTCATCCTTTTAGAAACTTGTTTGGGCTGTTGAGAGGAGTAAAAAACCATCAAAAATTTCAATCCTGCATGATTCTACCAAGAAATGTGATTCTTCATTCAAAACCTGATTTTTGCTATTGGGCTCTATTGAATAATGAATGTTTTGAATTTTCTCCAAAAGTAAAGTAGTTGCAAACTCATGCTTTTAGAGACTTGTTTGGGCTCATGAGAGGAGTAGAAAAACATCAAAAATTTCAGTCCTGCATGATTCTACCAAGAAATGTGTGTTCATTGAAACCGCTGGTTTTTGATAGTTTGGGCCCTATTGAATAATGAATGTTTTGAATTTTCTCCAAAAGTAAAGTAGTTGCAAACTCATCCTTTTAGAAACTTGTTTGGGCTGTTGAGAGGAGTAAAAAACCATCAAAAATTTCAATCCTGCATGATTTTACCAAGAAATGTGATTCTTCATTCAAAACCTGATTTTTGCTATTGGGCTCTATTGAATAATGAATGTTTTGAATTTTCTCCAAAAGTAAAGTAGTTGCAAACTCATGCTTTTAGAGACTTGTTTGGGCTCATGAGAGGAGTAGAAAAACATCAAAAATTTCAGTCCTGCATGATTCTACCAAGAAATGTGTGTTCATTGAAACCGCTGGTTTTTGATAGTTTGGGCCCTATTGAATAATGAATGTTTTGAATTTTCTTCAAAAGTAAAGTAGTTGCAAACTCATCCTTTTAGAAACTTGTTTGGGCTGTTGAGAGGAGTAAAAAATCATCAAAAATTTCAATCCTGCATGATTTTACCAAGAAATGTGATTCTTCATTCAAAACCTGATTTTTGCTATTGGGCTCTATTGAATAATGAATGTTTTGAATTTTCTCCAAAAGTAAAGTAGTTGCAAACTCATGCTTTTAGAGACTTGTTTGGGCTCATGAGAGGAGTAGAAAAACATCAAAAATTTCAGTCCTGCATGATTCTACCAAGAAATGTGTGTTCATTGAAACCGCTGGTTTTTGATAGTTTGGGCCCTATTGAATAATGAATGTTTTGAATTTTCTCCAAAAGTAAAGTAGTTGCAAACTCATCCTTTTAGAAACTTGTTTGGGCTGTTGAGAGGAGTAAAAAACCATCAAAAATTTCAATCCTGCATGATTCTACCAAGAAATGTGATTCTTCATTCAAAACCTGATTTTTGCTATTGGGCTCTATTGAATAATGAATGTTTTGAATTTTCTCCAAAAGTAAAGTAGTTGCAAACTCATGCTTTTAGAGACTTGTTTGGGCTCATGAGAGGAGTAGAAAAACATCAAAAATTTCAGTCCTGCATGATTCTACCAAGAAATGTGTGTTCATTCAAACCGCTGGTTTTTGATAGTTTGGGCCCTATTGAATAATGAATGTTTTGAATTTTCTCCAAAAGTAAAGTAGTTGCAAACTCATCCTTTTAGAAACTTGTTTGGGCTGTTGAGAGGAGTAAAAAACCATCAAAAATTTCAATCCTGCATGATTCTACCAAGAAATGTGATTCTTCATTCAAAACGCTGGTTTTTGCTATTGGGCTCTTTTGAGTAATGAATGTTTTGAATTTTCTCCAAAAGTAAAGTAGTTGCAAACTCATGCTTTTAGAGACTTGTTTGGGCTCATGAGAGGAGTAGAAAAACATCAAAAATTTCAGTCCTGCATGATTCTACCAAGAAATGTGTGTTCATTGAAACCGCTGGTTTTTGATAGTTTGGGCCCTATTGAATAATGAATGTTTTGAATTTTCTCCAAAAGTAAAGTAGTTGCAAACTCATCCTTTTAGAAACTTGTTTGGGCTGTTGAGAGGAGTAAAAAACCATCAAAAATTTCAATCCTGCATGATTTTACCAAGAAATGTGATTCTTCATTCAAAACCTGATTTTTGCTATTGGGCTCTATTGAATAATGAATGTTTTGAATTTTCTCCAAAAGTAAAGTAGTTGCAAACTCATGCTTTTAGAGACTTGTTTGGGCTCATGAGAGGAGTAGAAAAACATCAAAAATTTCAGTCCTGCATGATTCTACCAAGAAATGTGTGTTCATTGAAACCGCTGGTTTTTGATAGTTTGGGCCCTATTGAATAATGAATGTTTTGAATTTTCTCCAAAAGTAAAGTAGTTGCAAACTCATCCTTTTAGAAACTTGTTTGGGCTGTTGAGAGGAGTAAAAAACCATCAAAAATTTCAATCCTGCATGATTCTACCAAGAAATGTGATTCTTCATTCAAAACCTGATTTTTGCTATTGGGCTCTATTGAATAATGAATGTTTTGAATTTTCTCCAAAAGTAAAGTAGTTACAAACTCATGCTTTTAGAGACTTGTTTGGGCTCATGAGAGGAGTAGAAAAACATCAAAAATTTCAGTCCTGCATGATTCTACCAAGAAATGTGTGTTCATTGAAACCGCTGGTTTTTGATAGTTTGGGCCCTATTGAATAATGAATGTTTTGAATTTTCTCCAAAAGTAAAGTAGTTGCAAACTCATCCTTTTAGAAACTTGTTTGGGCTGTTGAGAGGAGTAAAAAACCATCAAAAATTTCAATCCTGCATGATTCTACCAAGGAATGTGATTCTTCATTCAAAACCTGATTTTTGCTATTGGGCTCTATTGAATAATGAATGTTTTGAATTTTCTCCAAAAGTAAAGTAGTTGCAAACTCATGCTTTTAGAGACTTGTTTGGGCTCATGAGAGGAGTAGAAAAACATCAAAAATTTCAGTCCTGCATGATTTTACCAAGAAATGTGTGTTCATTGAAACCGCTGGTTTTTGATAGTTTGGGCCCTATTGAATAATGAATGTTTTGAATTTTCTCCAAAAGTAAAGTAGTTGCAAACTCATCCTTTTAGAAACTTGTTTGGGCTGTTGAGAGGAGTAAAAAACCATCAAAAATTTCAATCCTGCATGATTCTACCAAGAAATGTGATTCTTCATTCAAAACGCTGGTTTTTGCTATTGGGCTCTTTTGAGTAATGAATGTTTTGAATTTTCTCCAAAAGTAAAGTAGTTGCAAACTCATGCTTTTAGAGACTTGTTTGGGCTCATGAGAGGAGTAGAAAAACATCAAAAATTTCAGTCCTGCATGATTTTACCAAGAAATGTGTGTTCATTGAAACCGCTGGTTTTTGAGTTTGGGCCCTATTGAATAATGAATGTTTTGAATTTTCTCCAAAAGTAAAGTAGTTGCAAACTCATCCTTTTAGAAACTTGTCTGGGCTGTTGAGAGGAGTAAAAATCCATCAAAAATTTCAATCCTGCATGATTCTACCAAGAAATGTGATTCTTCATTCAAAACGCTGGTTTTTGCTATTGGGCTCTTTTGAGTAATGAATGTTTTGAATTTTCTCCAAAAGTAAAGAAGTTGCAAACTCATGCTTTTAGAGACTTGTTTGGGCTCATGAGAGGAGTAGAAAAACATCAAAAATTTCAGTCCTGCATGATTCTACCAAGAAATGTGTGTTCATTGAAACCGCTGGTTTTTGATAGTTTGGGCCCTATTGAATAATGAATGTTTTGAATTTTCTCCAAAAGTAAAGTAGTTACAAACTCATCCTTTTAGAAACTTGTTTGGGCTGTTGAGAGGAGTAAAAAACCATCAAAAATTTCAATCCTGCATGATTCTACAAAGAAATGTGATTCTTCATTCAAAACCTGATTTTTGCTATTGGGCTCTATTGAATAATGAATGTTTTGAATTTTCTCCAAAAGTAAAGTAGTTGCAAACTCATGCTTTTAGAGACTTGTTTGGGCTCATGAGAGGAGTAGAAAAACATCAAAAATTTCAGTCCTGCATGATTCTACCAAGAAATGTGTGTTCATTCAAACCGCTGGTTTTTGATAGTTTGGGCCCTATTGAATAATGAATGTTTTGAATTTTCTCCAAAAGTAAAGTAGTTGCAAACTCATCCTTTTAGAAACTTGTTTGGGCTGTTGAGAGGAGTAAAAAACCATCAAAAATTTCAATCCTGCATGATTCTACCAAGAAATGTGATTCTTCATTCAAAACGCTGGTTTTTGCTATTGGGCTCTTTTGAGTAATGAATGTTTTGAATTTTCTCCAAAAGTAAAGTAGTTGCAAACTCATGCTTTTAGAGACTTGTTTGGGCTCATGAGAGGAGTAGAAAAACATCAAAAATTTCAGTCCTGCATGATTCTACCAAGAAATGTGTGTTCAATCAAACCGCTGGTTTTTGATAGTTTGGGCCTTATTGAATAATGAATGTTTTGAATTTTCTCCAAAAGTAAAGTAGTTGCAAACTCATCCTTTTAGAAACTTGTTTGGGCTGTTGAGAGGAGTAAAAAACCATCAAAAATTTCAATCCTGCATGATTCTACCAAGAAATGTGATTCTTCATTCAAAACGCTGGTTTTTGCTATTGGGCTCTATTGAATAATGAATGTTTTGAATTTTCTCCAAAAGTAAAGTAGTTGCAAACTCATCCTTTTAGAGACTTGTTTGGGCTAATGAGAGGAGTAGAAAAACATCAAAAATTTCAGTCCTGCACGATTCTACCAAGAAATGTGTGTTCATTCAAACCGCTGGTTTTTGATATTTTGGGCCCTATTGAATAATGAATGTTTTGAATTTTCTCCAAAAGTAAAGTAGTTGCAAACTCATCCTTTTAGAAACTTGTTTGGGCTGTTGAGAGGAGTAAAAAACCATCAAAAATTTCAATCCTGCATGATTCTACCAAGGAATGTGATTCTTCATTCAAAACCTGATTTTTGCTATTGGACTCTATTGAATAATGAATGTTTTGAATTTTCTCCAAAAGTAAAGTAGTTGCAAACTCATGCTTTTAGAGACTTGTTTGGGCTCATGAGAGGAGTAGAAAAACATCAAAAATTTCAGTCCTGCATGATTTTACCAAGAAATGTGTGTTCATTGAAACCGCTGGTTTTTGATAGTTTGGGCCCTATTGAATAATGAATGTTTTGAATTTTCTCCAAAAGTAAAGTAGTTGCAAACTCATCCTTTTAGAAACTTGTTTGGGCTGTTGAGAGGAGTAAAAAACCATCAAAAATTTCAATCCTGCATGATTCTACAAAGAAATGTGATTCTTCATTCAAAACCTGATTTTTGCTATTGGGCTCTATTGAATAATGAATGTTTTGAATTTTCTCCAAAAGTAAAGTAGTTGCAAACTCATGCTTTTAGAGACTTGTTTGGGCTCATGAGAGGAGTAGAAAAACATCAAAAATTTCAGTCCTGCATGATTCTACCAAGAAATGTGTGTTCATTGAAACCGCTGGTTTTTGATAGTTTGGGCCCTATTGAATAATGAATATTTTGAATTTTCTCCAAAAGTAAAGTAGTTGCAAACTCATCCTTTTAGAAACTTGTTTGGGCTGTTGAGAGGAGTAAAAAACCATCAAAAATTTCAATCCTGCATGATTCTACCAAGGAATGTGATTCTTCATTCAAAACCTGATTTTTGCTATTGGGCTCTATTGAATAATGAATGTTTTGAATTTTCTCCAAAAGTAAAGTAGTTGCAAACTCATGCTTTTAGAGACTTGTTTGGGCTCATGAGAGGAGTAGAAAAACATCAAAAATTTCAGTCCTGCATGATTTTACCAAGAAATGTGTGTTCATTGAAACCGCTGGTTTTTGATAGTTTGGGCCCTATTGAATAATGAATGTTTTGAATTTTCTCCAAAAGTAAAGTAGTTGCAAACTCATCCTTTTAGAAACTTGTTTGGGCTGTTGAGAGGAGTAAAAAACCATCAAAAATTTCAATCCTGCATGATTCTACCAAGAAATGTGATTCTTCATTCAAAACGCTGGTTTTTGCTATTGGGCTCTTTTGAGTAATGAATGTTTTGAATTTTCTCCAAAAGTAAAGTAGTTGCAAACTCATGCTTTTAGAGACTTGTTTGGGCTCATGAGAGGAGTAGAAAAACATCAAAAATTTCAGTCCTGCATGATTTTACCAAGAAATGTGTGTTCATTGAAACCGCTGGTTTTTGAGTTTGGGCCCTATTGAATAATGAATGTTTTGAATTTTCTCCAAAAGTAAAGTAGTTGCAAACTCATCCTTTTAGAAACTTGTCTGGGCTGTTGAGAGGAGTAAAAATCCATCAAAAATTTCAATCCTGCATGATTCTACCAAGAAATGTGATTCTTCATTCAAAACGCTGGTTTTTGCTATTGGGCTCTTTTGAGTAATGAATGTTTTGAATTTTCTCCAAAAGTAAAGTAGTTGCAAACTCATGCTTTTAGAGACTTGTTTGGGCTCATGAGAGGAGTAGAAAAACATCAAAAATTTCAGTCCTGCATGATTCTACCAAGAAATGTGTGTTCATTGAAACCGCTGGTTTTTGATAGTTTGGGCCCTATTGAATAATGAATGTTTTGAATTTTCTCCTAAAGTAAAGTAGTTACAAACTCATCCTTTTAGAAACTTGTTTGGGCTGTTGAGAGGAGTAAAAAACCATCAAAAATTTCAATCCTGCATGATTCTACAAAGAAATGTGATTCTTCATTCAAAACCTGATTTTTGCTATTGGGCTCTATTGAATAATGAATGTTTTGAATTTTCTCCAAAAGTAAAGTAGTTGCAAACTCATGCTTTTAGAGACTTGTTTGGGCTCATGAGAGGAGTAGAAAAACATCAAAAATTTCAGTCCTGCATGATTCTACCAAGAAATGTGTGTTCATTCAAACCGCTGGTTTTTGATAGTTTGGGCCCTATTGAATAATGAATGTTTTGAATTTTCTCCAAAAGTAAAGTAGTTGCAAACTCATCCTTTTAGAAACTTGTTTGGGCTGTTGAGAGGAGTAAAAAACCATCAAAAATTTCAATCCTGCATGATTCTACCAAGAAATGTGATTCTTCATTCAAAACGCTGGTTTTTGCTATTGGGCTCTTTTGAGTAATGAATGTTTTGAATTTTCTCCAAAAGTAAAGTAGTTGCAAACTCATGCTTTTAGAGACTTGTTTGGGCTCATGAGAGGAGTAGAAAAACATCAAAAATTTCAGTCCTGCATGATTCTACCAAGAAATGTGTGTTCAATCAAACCGCTGGTTTTTGATAGTTTGGGCCCTATTGAATAATGAATGTTTTGAATTTTCTCCAAAAGTAAAGTAGTTGCAAACTCATCCTTTTAGAAACTTGTTTGGGCTGTTGAGAGGAGTAAAAAACCATCAAAAATTTCAATCCTGCATGATTCTACCAAGAAATGTGATTCTTCATTCAAAACGCTGGTTTTTGCTATTGGGCTCTATTGAATAATGAATGTTTTGAATTTTCTCCAAAAGTAAAGTAGTTGCAAACTCATCCTTTTAGAGACTTGTTTGGGCTCATGAGAGGAGTAGAAAAACATCAAAAATTTCAGTCCTGCACGATTCTACCAAGAAATGTGTGTTCATTCAAACCGCTGGTTTTTGATATTTTGGGCCCTATTGAATAATGAATGTTTTGAATTTTCTCCAAAAGTAAAGTAGTTGCAAACTCATCCTTTTAGAAACTTGTTTGGGCTGTTGAGAGGAGTAAAAAACCATCAAAAATTTCAATCCTGCATGATTCTACCAAGGAATGTGATTCTTCATTCAAAACCTGATTTTTGCTATTGGGCTCTATTGAATAATGAATGTTTTGAATTTTCTCCAAAAGTAAAGTAGTTGCAAACTCATGCTTTTAGAGACTTGTTTGGGCTCATGAGATGAGTAGAAAAACATCAAAAATTTCAGTCCTGCATGATTTTACCAAGAAATGTGTGTTCATTGAAACCGCTGGTTTTTGATAGTTTGGGCCCTATTGAATAATGAATGTTTTGAATTTTCTCCAAAAGTAAAGTAGTTGCAAACTCATCCTTTTAGAAACTTGTTTGGGCTGTTGAGAGGAGTAAAAAACCATCAAAAATTTCAATCCTGCATGATTCTACAAAGAAATGTGATTCTTCATTCAAAACCTGATTTTTGCTATTGGGCTCTATTGAATAATGAATGTTTTGAATTTTCTCCAAAAGTAAAGTAGTTGCAAACTCATGCTTTTAGAGACTTGTTTGGGCTCATGAGAGGAGTAGAAAAACATCAAAAATTTCAGTCCTGCATGATTCTACCAAGAAATGTGTGTTCATTGAAACCGCTGGTTTTTGATAGTTTGGGCCCTATTGAATAATGAATGTTTTGAATTTTCTCCAAAAGTAAAGTAGTTGCAAACTCATCCTTTTAGAAACTTGTTTGGGCTGTTGAGAGGAGTAAAAAACCATCAAAAATTTCAATCCTGCATGATTCTACCAAGAAATGTGATTCTTCATTCAAAACGCTGGTTTTTGCTATTGGGCTCTTTTGAGTAATGAATGTTTTGAATTTTCTCCAAAAGTAAAGTAGTTGCAAACTCATGCTTTTAGAGACTTGTTTGGGCTCATGAGAGGAGTAGAAAAACATCAAAAATGTCAGTCCTGCATGATTCTACCAAGAAATGTGTGTTCATTCAAACCGCTGGTTTTTGATAGTTTGGGCCCTATTGAATAATGAATGTTTTGAATTTTCTCCAAAAGTAAAGTAGTTGCAAACTCATCCTTTTAGAAACTTGTTTGGGCTGTTGAGAGGAGTAAAAAACCATCAAAAATTTCAATCCTACATGATTCTACCAAGAAATGTGATTCTTCATTCAAAACACTGGTTTTTGCTATTGGGCTCTATTGAATAATGAATGTTTTGAATTTTCTCCAAAAGTAAAGTAGTTGCAAACTCATCCTTTTAGGGACTTGTTTGGGCTCATGAGAGGAGTAGAAAAACATCAAAAATTTCAGTCCTGCACGATTCTACCAAGAAATGTGTGTTCATTCAAACCGCTGGTTTTTCATATTTTGGGCCCTATTGAATAATGAATGTTTTGAATTTTCTCCAAAAGTAAAGTAGTTGCAAACTCATCCTTTTAGAAACTTGTTTGGGCTGTTGAGAGGAGTAAAAAACCATCAAAAATTTCAATCCTGCATGATTCTACCAAGAAATGTGATTCTTCATTCAAAACCTGATTTTTGCTATTGGGCTCTATTGAATAATGAATGTTTTGAATTTTCTCCAAAAGTAAAGTAGTTGCAAACTCATGCTTTTAGAGACTTGTTTGGGCTCATGAGAGGAGTAGAAAAACATCAAAAATTTCAGTCCTGCATGATTCTACCAAGAAATGTGTGTTCATTGAAACTGCTGGTTTTTGATAGTTTGGGCCCTATTGAATAATGAATGTTTTGAATTTTCTCCAAAAGTAAAGTAGTTGCAAACTCATCCTTTTAGAAACGTGTTTGGGCTGTTGAGAGGAGTAAAAAACCATCAAAAATTTCAATCCTGCATGATTTTACCAAGAAATGTGATTCTTCATTCAAAACCTGATTTTTGCTATTGGGCTCTATTGAATAATGAATGTTTTGAATTTTCTCCAAAAGTAAAGTAGTTGCAAACTCATGCTTTTAGAGACTTGTTTGGGCTCATGAGAGGAGTAGAAAAACATCAAAAATTTCAGTCCTGCATGATTCTACCAAGAAATGTGTGTTCATTGAAACCGCTGGTTTTTGATAGTTTGGGCCCTATTGAATAATGAATGTTTTGAATTTTCTCCAAAAGTAAAGTAGTTGCAAACTCATCCTTTTAGAAACTTGTTTGGGCTGTTGAGAGGAGTAAAAAACCATCAAAAATTTCAATCCTGCATGATTTTACCAAGAAATGTGATTCTTCATTCAAAACCTGATTTTTGCTATTGGGCTCTATTGAATAATGAATGTTTTGAATTTTCTCCAAAAGTAAAGTAGTTGCAAACTCATGCTTTTAGAGACTTGTTTGGGCTCATGAGAGGAGTAGAAAAACATCAAAAATTTCAGTCCTGCATGATTCTACCAAGAAATGTGTGTTCATTGAAACCGCTGGTTTTTGATAGTTTGGGCCCTATTGAATAATGAATGTTTTGAATTTTCTCCAAAAGTAAAGTAGTTGCAAACTCATCCTTTTAGAAACTTGTTTGGGCTGTTGAGAGGAGTAAAAAACCATCAAAAATTTCAATCCTGCATGATTCTACCAAGAAATGTGATTCTTCATTCAAAACGCTGGTTTTTGCTATTGGGCTCTTTTGAGTAATGAATGTTTTGAATTTTCTCCAAAAGTAAAGTAGTTGCAAACTCATGCTTTTAGAGACTTGTTTGGGCTCATGAGAGGAGTAGAAAAACATCAAAAATTTCAGTCCTGCATGATTCTACCAAGAAATGTGTGTTCATTCAAACCGCTGGTTTTTGATAGTTTGGGCCCTATTGAATAATGAATGTTTTGAATTTTCTCCAAAAGTAAAGTAGTTGCAAACTCATCCTTTTAGAAACTTGTTTGGGCTGTTGAGAGGAGTAAAAAACCATCAAAAATTTCAATCCTGCATGATTCTACCAAGAAATGTGATTCTTCATTCAAAACGCTGGTTTTTGCTATTGGGCTCTATTGAATAATGAATGTTTTGAATTTTCTCCAAAAGTAAAGTAGTTGCAAACTCATCCTTTTAGAGACTTGTTTGGGCTCATGAGAGGAGTAGAAAAACATCAAAAATTTCAGTCCTGCATGATTCTACCAAGAAATGTGTGTTCATTGAAACCGCTGGTTTTTGATAGTTTGGGCCCTATTGAATAATGAATGTTTTGAATTTTCTCCAAAAGTAAAGTAGTTACAAACTCATCCTTTTAGAAACTTGTTTGGGCTGTTGAGAGGAGTAAAAAACCATCAAAAATTTCAATCCTGCATGATTCTACAAAGAAATGTGATTCTTCATTCAAAACCTGATTTTTGCTATTGGGCTCTATTGAATAATGAATGTTTTGAATTTTCTCCAAAAGTAAAGTAGTTGCAAACTCATGCTTTTAGAGACTTGTTTGGGCTCATGAGAGGAGTAGAAAAACATCAAAAATTTCAGTCCTGCATGATTCTACCAAGAAATGTGTGTTCATTGAAACCGCTGGTTTTTGATAGTTTGGGCCCTATTGAATAATGAATGTTTTGAATTTTCTCCAAAAGTAAAGTAGTTGCAAACTCATCCTTTTAGAAACTTGTTTGGGCTGTTGAGAGGAGTAAAAAACCATCAAAAATTTCAATCCTGCATGATTCTACCAAGAAATGTGATTCTTCATTCAAAACGCTGGTTTTTGCTATTGGGCTCTTTTGAGTAATGAATGTTTTGAATTTTCTCCAAAAGTAAAGTAGTTGCAAACTCATGCTTTTAGAGACTTGTTTGGGCTCATGAGAGGAGTAGAAAAACATCAAAAATTTCAGTCCTGCATGATTCTACCAAGAAATGTGTGTTCATTCAAACCGCTGGTTTTTGATAGTTTGGGCCCTATTGAATAATGAATGTTTTGAATTTTCTCCAAAAGTAAAGTAGTTGCAAACTCATCCTTTTAGAAACTTGTTTGGGCTGTTGAGAGGAGTAAAAAACCATCAAAAATTTCAATCCTACATGATTCTACCAAGAAATGTGATTCTTCATTCAAAACGCTGGTTTTTGCTATTGGGCTCTATTGAATAATGAATGTTTTGAATTTTCTCCAAAAGTAAAGTAGTTGCAAACTCATCCTTTTAGAGACTTGTTTGGGCTCATGAGAGGAGTAGAAAAACATCAAAAATTTCAGTCCTGCACGATTCTACCAAGAAATGTGTGTTCATTCAAACCGCTGGTTTTTCATATTTTGGGCCCTATTGAATAATGAATGTTTTGAATTTTCTCCAAAAGTAAAGTAGTTGCAAACGCATCCTTTTAGAAACATGTTTGGGCTGTTGAGAGGAGTAAAAAAACATCAAAAATTTCAATCCTGCATGATTCTACCAAGAAATGTGATTCTTCATTCAAAACCTGATTTTTGCTATTGGGCTCTATTGAATAATGAATGTTTTGAATTTTCTCCAAAAGTAAAGTAGTTGCAAACTCATGCTTTTAGAGTCTTGTTTGGGCTCATGAGAGGAGTAGAAAAACATCAAAAATTTCAGTCCTGCATGATTCTACCAAGAAATGTGTGTTCATTGAAACCGCTGGTTTTTGATAGTTTGGGCCCTATTGAATAATGAATGTTTTGAATTTTCTCCAAAAGTAAAGTAGTTGCAAACTCATCCTTTTAGAAACTTGTTTGGGCTGTTGAGAGGAGTAAAAAACCATCAAAAATTTCAATCCTGCATGATTTTACCAAGAAATGTGATTCTTCATTCAAAACCTGATTTTTGCTATTGGGCTCTATTGAATAATGAATGTTTTGAATTTTCTCCAAAAGTAAAGTAGTTGCAAACTCATGCTTTTAGAGACTTGTTTGGGCTCATGAGAGGAGTAGAAAAACATCAAAAATTTCAGTCCTGCATGATTCTACCAAGAAATGTGTGTTCATTGAAACCGCTGGTTTTTGATAGTTTGGGCCCTATTGAATAATGAATGTTTTGAATTTTCTCCAAAAGTAAAGTAGTTGCAAACTCATGCTTTTAGAGACTTGTTTGGGCCCATGAGAGGAGTAGAAAAACATCAAAAATTTCAGTCCTGCATGATTCTACCAAGAAATGTGTGTTCATTGAAACCGCTGGTTTTTGATAGTTTGGGCCCTATTGAATAATGAATGTTTTGAATTTTCTCCAAAAGTAAAGTAGTTGCAAACTCATCCTTTTAGAAACTTGTTTGGGCTGTTGAGAGGAGTAAAAAACCATCAAAAATTTCAATCCTGCATGATTCTACCAAGAAATGTGATTCTTCATTCAAAACGCTGGTTTTTGCTATTGGGCTCTTTTGAGTAATGAATGTTTTGAATTTTCTCCAAAAGTAAAGTAGTTGCAAACTCATGCTTTTAGAGACTTGTTTGGGCTCATGAGAGGAGTAGAAAAACATCAAAAATTTCAGTCCTGCATGATTCTACCAAGAAATGTGTGTTCATTCAAACCGCTGGTTTTTGATAGTTTGGGCCCTATTGAATAATGAATGTTTTGAATTTTCTCCAAAAGTAAAGTAGTTGCAAACTCATCCTTTTAGAAACTTGTTTGGGCTGTTGAGAGGAGTAAAAAACCATCAAAAATTTCAATCCTGCATGATTCTACCAAGAAATGTGATTCTTCATTCAAAACGCTGGTTTTTGCTATTGGGCTCTATTGAATAATGAATGTTTTGAATTTTCTCCAAAAGTAAAGTAGTTGCAAACTCATCCTTTTAGAGACTTGTTTGGGCTCATGAGAGGAGTAGAAAAACATCAAAAATTTCAGTCCTGCATGATTCTACCAAGAAATGTGTGTTCATTGAAACCGCTGGTTTTTGATAGTTTGGGCCCTATTGAATAATGAATGTTTTGAATTTTCTCCAAAAGTAAAGTAGTTGCAAACTCATCCTTTTAGAAACTTGTTTGGGCTGTTGAGAGGAGTAAAAAACCATCAAAAATTTCAATCCTGCATGATTCTACCAAGAAATGTGATTCTTCATTCAAAACCTGATTTTTGCTATTGGGCTCTATTGAATAATGAATGTTTTGAATTTTCTCCAAAAGTAAAGTAGTTGCAAACTCATGCTTTTAGAGACTTGTTTGGGCTCATGAGAGGAGTAGAAAAACATCAAAAATTTCAGTCCTGCATGATTTTACCAAGAAATGTGTGTTCATTGAAACCGCTGGTTTTTGATAGTTTGGGCCCTATTGAATAATGAATGTTTTGAATTTTCTCCAAAAGTAAAGTAGTTGCAAACTCATCCTTTTAGAAACTTGTTTGGGCTGTTGAGAGGAGTAAAAAACCATCAAAAATTTCAATCCTGCATGATTCTACCAAGAAATGTGATTCTTCATTCAAAACGCTGGTTTTTGCTATTGGGCTCTTTTGAGTAATGAATGTTTTGAATTTTCTCCAAAAGTAAAGTAGTTGCAAACTCATCCTTTTAGAAACTTGTTTGGGCTGTTGAGAGGAGTAAAAAACCATCAAAAATTTCAATCCTACATGATTCTACCAAGAAATGTGATTCTTCATTCAAAACGCTGGTTTTTGCTATTGGGCTCTATTGAATAATGAATGTTTTGAATTTTCTCCAAAAGTAAAGTAGTTGCAAACTCATCCTTTTAGAGACTTGTTTGGGCTCATGAGAGGAGTAGAAAAACATCAAAAATTTCAGTCCTGCACGATTCTACCAAGAAATGTGTGTTCATTCAAACCGCTGGTTTTTCATATTTTGGGCCCTATTGAATAATGAATGTTTTGAATTTTCTCCAAAAGTAAAGTAGTTGCAAACTCATCCTGTTAGAAACTTGTTTGGGCTGTTGAGAGGAGTAAAAAACCATCAAAAATTTCAATCCTGCATGATTCTACCAAGAAATGTGATTCTTCATTCAAAACCTGATTTTTGCTATTGGGCTCTATTGAATAATGAATGTTTTGAATTTTCTCCAAAAGTAAAGTAGTTGCAAACTCATGCTTTTAGAGACTTGTTTGGGCTCATGAGAGGAGTAGAAAAACATCAAAAATTTCAGTCCTGCATGATTCTACCAAGAAATGTGTGTTCATTGAAACCGCTGGTTTTTGATAGTTTGGGCCCTATTGAATAATGAATGTTTTGAATTTTCTCCAAAAGTAAAGTAGTTGCAAACTCATCCTTTTAGAAACTTGTTTGGGCTGTTGAGAGGAGTAAAAAACCATCAAAAATTTCAATCCTGCATGATTTTACCAAGAAATGTGATTCTTCATTCAAAACCTGATTTTTGCTATTGGGCTCTATTGAATAATGAATGTTTTGAATTTTCTCCAAAAGTAAAGTAGTTGCAAACTCATGCTTTTAGAGACTTGTTTGGGCTCATGAGAGGAGTAGAAAAACATCAAAAATTTCAGTCCTGCATGATTCTACCAAGAAATGTGTGTTCATTGAAACCGCTGGTTTTTGATAGTTTGGGCCCTATTGAATAATGAATGTTTTGAATTTTCTCCAAAAGTAAAGTAGTTGCAAACTCATCCTTTTAGAAACTAGTTTGGGCTGTTGAGAGGAGTAAAAAACCATCAAAAATTTCAATCCTGCATGATTTTACCAAGAAATGTGATTCTTCATTCAAAACCTGATTTTTGCTATTGGGCTCTATTGAATAATGAATGTTTTGAATTTTCTCCAAAAGTAAAGTAGTTGCAAACTCATGCTTTTAGAGACTTGTTTGGGCTCATGAGAGGAGTAGAAAAACATCAAAAATTTCAGTCCTGCATGATTCTACCAAGAAATGTGTGTTCATTGAAACCGCTGGTTTTTGATAGTTTGGGCCCTATTGAATAATGAATGTTTTGAATTTTCTCCAAAAGTAAAGTAGTTGCAAACTCATCCTTTTAGAAACTTGTTTGGGCTGTTGAGAGGAGTAAAAAACCATCAAAAATTTCAATCCTGCATGATTTTACCAAGAAATGTGATTCTTCATTCAAAACCTGATTTTTGCTATTGGGCTCTATTGAATAATGAATGTTTTGAATTTTCTCCAAAAGTAAAGTAGTTGCAAACTCATGCTTTTAGAGACTTGTTTGGGCTCATGAGAGGAGTAGAAAAACATCAAAAATTTCAGTCCTGCATGATTCTACCAAGAAATGTGTGTTCATTGAAACCGCTGGTTTTTGACAGTTTGGGCCCTATTGAATAATGAATGTTTTGAATTTTCTCCAAAAGTAAAGTAGTTGCAAACTCATGCTTTTAGAGACTTGTTTGGGCTCATGAGAGGAGTAGAAAAACATCAAAAATTTCAGTCCTGCATGATTCTACCAAGAAATGTGTGTTCATTGAAACCGCTGGTTTTTGATAGTTTGGGCCCTATTGAATAATGAATGTTTTGAATTTTCTCCAAAAGTAAAGTAGTTGCAAACTCATCCTTTTAGAAACTTGTTTGGGCTGTTGAGAGGAGTAAAAAACCATCAAAAATTTCAATCCTGCATGATTCTACCAAGAAATGTGATTCTTCATTCAAAACGCTGGTTTTTGCTATTGGGCTCTTTTGAGTAATGAATGTTTTGAATTTTCTCCAAAAGTAAAGTAGTTGCAAACTCATGCTTTTAGAGACTTGTTTGGGCTCATGAGAGGAGTAGAAAAACATCAAAAATTTCAGTCCTGCATGATTCTACCAAGAAATGTGTGTTCATTCAAACCGCTGGTTTTTGATAGTTTGGGCCCTATTGAATAATGAATGTTTTGAATTTTCTCCAAAAGTAAAGTAGTTGCAAACTCATCCTTTTAGAAACTTGTTTGGGCTGTTGAGAGGAGTAAAAAACCATCAAAAATTTCAATCCTGCATGATTCTACCAAGAAATGTGATTCTTCATTCAAAACGCTGGTTTTTGCTATTGGGCTCTATTGAATAATGAATGTTTTGAATTTTCTCCAAAAGTAAAGTAGTTGCAAACTCATGCTTTTAGAGACTTGTTTGGGCTCATGAGAGGAGTAGAAAAACATCAAAAATTTCAGTCCTGCATGATTCTACCAAGAAATGTGTGTTCATTGAAACCGCTGGTTTTTGATAGTTTGGGCCCTATTGAATAATGAATGTTTTGAATTTTCTCCAAAAGTAAAGTAGTTGCAAACTCATCCTTTTAGAAACTTGTTTGGGCTGTTGAGAGGAGTAAAAAACCATCAAAAATTTCAATCCTGCATGATTTTACCAAGAAATGTGATTCTTCATTCAAAACCTGATTTTTGCTATTGGGCTCTATTGAATAATGAATGTTTTGAATTTTCTCCAAAAGTAAAGTAGTTGCAAACTCATGCTTTTAGAGACTTGTTTGGGCTCATGAGAGGAGTAGAAAAACATCAAAAATTTCAGTCCTGCATGATTCTACCAAGAAATGTGTGTTCATTGAAACCGCTGGTTTTTGATAGTTTGGGCCCTATTGAATAATGAATGTTTTGAATTTTCTCCAAAAGTAAAGTAGTTGCAAACTCATCCTTTTAGAAACTTGTTTGGGCTGTTGAGAGGAGTAAAAAACCATCAAAAATTTCAATCCTGCATGATTTTACCAAGAAATGTGATTCTTCATTCAAAACCTGATTTTTGCTATTGGGCTCTATTGAATAATGAATGTTTTGAATTTTCTCCAAAAGTAAAGTAGTTGCAAACTCATGCTTTTAGAGACTTGTTTGGGCTCATGAGAGGAGTAGAAAAACATCAAAAATTTCAGTCCTGCATGATTCTACCAAGAAATGTGTGTTCATTGAAACCGCTGGTTTTTGATAGTTTGGGCCCTATTGAATAATGAATGTTTTGAATTTTCTCCAAAAGTAAAGTAGTTGCAAACTCATCCTTTTAGAAACTTGTTTGGGCTGTTGAGAGGAGTAAAAAACCATCAAAAATTTCAATCCTGCATGATTTTACCAAGAAATGTGATTCTTCATTCAAAACCTGATTTTTGCTATTGGGCTCTATTGAATAATGAATGTTTTGAATTTTCTCCAAAAGTAAAGTAGTTGCAAACTCATGCTTTTAGAGACTTGTTTGGGCTCATGAGAGGAGTAGAAAAACATCAAAAATTTCAGTCCTGCATGATTCTACCAAGAAATGTGTGTTCATTGAAACCGCTGGTTTTTGACAGTTTGGGCCCTATTGAATAATGAATGTTTTGAATTTTCTCCAAAAGTAAAGTAGTTGCAAACTCATGCTTTTAGAGACTTGTTTGGGCTCATGAGAGGAGTAGAAAAACATCAAAAATTTCAGTCCTGCATGATTCTACCAAGAAATGTGTGTTCATTGAAACCGCTGGTTTTTGATAGTTTGGGCCCTATTGAATAATGAATGTTTTGAATTTTCTCCAAAAGTAAAGTAGTTGCAAACTCATCCTTTTAGAAACTTGTTTGGGCTGTTGAGAGGAGTAAAAAACCATCAAAAATTTCAATCCTGCATGATTCTACCAAGAAATGTGATTCTTCATTCAAAACGCTGGTTTTTGCTATTGGGCTCTTTTGAGTAATGAATGTTTTGAATTTTCTCCAAAAGTAAAGTAGTTGCAAACTCATGCTTTTAAAGACTTGTTTGGGCTCATGAGAGGAGTAGAAAAACATCAAAAATTTCAGTCCTGCATGATTCTACCAAGAAATGTGTGTTCATTCAAACCGCTGGTTTTTGATAGTTTGGGCCCTATTGAATAATGAATGTTTTGAATTTTCTCCAAAAGTAAAGTAGTTGCAAACTCTTCCTTTTAGAAACTTGTTTGGGCTGTTGAGAGGAGTAAAAAACCATCAAAAATTTCAATCCTGCATGATTCTACCAAGAAATGTGATTCTTCATTCAAAACGCTGGTTTTTGCTATTGGGCTCTATTGAATAATGAATGTTTTGAATTTTCTCCAAAAGTAAAGTAGTTGCAAACTCATCCTTTTAGAGACTTGTTTGGGCTCATGAGAGGAGTAGAAAAACATCAAAAATTTCAGTCCTGCATGATTCTACCAAGAAATGTGTGTTCATTGAAACCGCTGGTTTTTGATAGTTTGGGCCCTATTGAATAATGAATGTTTTGAATTTTCTCCAAAAGTAAAGTAGCTACAAACTCATCCTTTTAGAAACTTGTTTGGGCTGTTGAGAGGAGTAAAAAACCATCAAAAATTTCAATCCTGCATGATTCTACAAAGAAATGTGATTCTTCATTCAAAACCTGATTTTTGCTATTGGGCTCTATTGAATAATGAATGTTTTGAATTTTCTCCAAAAGTAAAGTAGTTGCAAACTCATGCTTTTAGAGACTTGTTTCGGCTCATGAGAGGAGTAGAAAAACATCAAAAATTTCAGTCCTGCATGATTCTACCAAGAAATGTGTGTTCATTGAAACCGCTGGTTTTTGATAGTTTGGGCCCTATTGAATAATGAATGTTTTGAATTTTCTCCAAAAGTAAAGTAGTTGCAAACTCATCCTTTTAGAAACTTGTTTGGGCTGTTGAGAGGAGTAAAAAACCATCAAAAATTTCAATCCTGCATGATTCTACCAAGAAATGTGATTCTTCATTCAAAACGCTGGTTTTTGCTATTGGGCTCTTTTGAGTAATGAATGTTTTGAATTTTCTCCAAAAGTAAAGTAGTTGCAAACTCATGCTTTTAGAGACTTGTTTGGGCTCATGAGAGGAGTAGAAAAACATCAAAAATTTCAGTCCTGCATGATTCTACCAAGAAATGTGTGTTCATTCAAACCGCTGGTTTTTGATAGTTTGGGCCCTATTGAATAATGAATGTTTTGAATTTTCTCCAAAAGTAAAGTAGTTGCAAACTCATCCTTTTAGAAACTTGTTTGGGCTGTTGAGAGGAGTAAAAAACCATCAAAAATTTCAATCCTACATGATTCTACCAAGAAATGTGATTCTTCATTCAAAACGCTGGTTTTTGCTATTGGGCTCTATTGAATAATGAATGTTTTGAATTTTCTCCAAAAGTAAAGTAGTTGCAAACTCATCCTTTTAGAGACTTGTTTGGGCTCATGAGAGGAGTAGAAAAACATCAAAAATTTCAGTCCTGCACGATTCTACCAAGAAATGTGTGTTCATTCAAACTGCTGGTTTTTCATATTTTGGGCCCTATTGAATAATGAATGTTTTGAATTTTCTCCAAAAGTAAAGTAGTTGCAAACTCATCCTTTTAGAAACTTGTTTGGGCTGTTGAGAGGAGTAAAAAACCATCAAAAATTTCAATCCTGCATGATTCTACCAAGAAATGTGATTCTTCATTCAAAACCTGATTTTTGCTATTGGGCTCTATTGAATAATGAATGTTTTGAATTTTCTCCAAAAGTAAAGTAGTTGCAAACTCATGCTTTTAGAGTCTTGTTTGGGCTCATGAGAGGAGTAGAAAAACATCAAAAATTTCAGTCCTGCATGATTCTACCAAGAAATGTGTGTTCATTGAAACTGCTGGTTTTTGATAGTTTGGGCCCTATTGAATAATGAATGTTTTGAATTTTCTCCAAAAGTAAAGTAGTTGCAAACTCATCCTTTTAGAAACTTGTTTGGGCTGTTGAGAGGAGTAAAAAACCATCAAAAATTTCAATCCTGCATGATTTTACCAAGAAATGTGATTCTTCATTCAAAACCTGATTTTTGCTATTGGGCTATATTGAATAATGAATGTTTTGAATTTTCTCCAAAAGTAAAGTAGTTGCAAACTCATGCTTTTAGAGACTTGTTTGGGCTCATGAGAGGAGTAGAAAAACATCAAAAATTTCAGTCCTGCATGATTCTACCAAGAAATGTGTGTTCATTGAAACCGCTGGTTTTTGATAGTTTGGGCCCTATTGAATAATGAATGTTTTGAATTTTCTCCAAAAGTAAAGTAGTTGCAAACTCATGCTTTTAGAGACTTGTTTGGGCCCATGAGAGGAGTAGAAAAACATCAAAAATTTCAGTCCTGCATGATTCTACCAAGAAATGTGTGTTCATTGAAACCGCTGGTTTTTGATAGTTTGGGCCCTATTGAATAATGAATGTTTTGAATTTTCTCCAAAAGTAAAGTAGTTGCAAACTCATCCTTTTAGAAACTTGTTTGGGCTGTTGAGAGGAGTAAAAAACCATCAAAAATTTCAATCCTGCATGATTCTACCAAGAAATGTGATTCTTCATTCAAAACGCTGGTTTTTGCTATTGGGCTCTTTTGAGTAATGAATGTTTTGAATTTTCTCCAAAAGTAAAGTAGTTGCAAACTCATGCTTTTAGAGACTTGTTTGGGCTCATGAGAGGAGTAGAAAAACATCAAAAATTTCAGTCCTGCATGATTCTACCAAGAAATGTGTGTTCATTGAAACCGCTGGTTTTTGATAGTTTGGGCCCTATTGAATAATGAATGTTTTGAATTTTCTCCAAAAGTAAAGTAGTTGCAAACTCATCCTTTTAGAAACTTGTTTGGGCTGTTGAGAGGAGTAAAAAACCATCAAAAATTTCAATCCTGCATGATTCTACCAAGAAATGTGATTCTTCATTCAAAACGCTGGTTTTTGCTATTGGGCTCTATTGAATAATGAATGTTTTGAATTTTCTCCAAAAGTAAAGTAGTTGCAAACTCATCCTTTTAGAGACTTGTTTGGGCTCATGAGAGGAGTAGAAAAACATCAAAAATTTCAGTCCTGCATGATTCTACCAAGAAATGTGTGTTCATTGAAACCGCTGGTTTTTGATAGTTTGGGCCCTATTGAATAATGAATGTTTTGAATTTTCTCCAAAAGTAAAGTAGTTGCAAACTCATCCTTTTAGAAACTTGTTTGGGCTGTTGAGAGGAGTAAAAAACCATCAAAAATTTCAATCCTGCATGATTCTACCAAGAAATGTGATTCTTCATTCAAAACCTGATTTTTGCTATTGGGCTCTATTGAATAATGAATGTTTTGAATTTTCTCCAAAAGTAAAGTAGTTGCAAACTCATGCTTTTAGAGACTTGTTTGGGCTCATGAGAGGAGTAGAAAAACATCAAAAATTTCAGTCCTGCATGATTTTACCAAGAAATGTGTGTTCATTGAAACCGCTGGTTTTTGATAGTTTGGGCCCTATTGAATAATGAATGTTTTGAATTTTCTCCAAAAGTAAAGTAGTTGCAAACTCATCCTTTTAGAAACTTGTTTGGGCTGTTGAGAGGAGTAAAAAACCATCAAAAATTTCAATCCTGCATGATTCTACCAAGAAATGTGATTCTTCATTCAAAACGCTGGTTTTTGCTATTGGGCTCTTTTGAGTAATGAATGTTTTGAATTTTCTCCAAAAGTAAAGTAGTTGCAAACTCATCCTTTTAGAAACTTGTTTGGGCTGTTGAGAGGAGTAAAAAACCATCAAAAATTTCAATCCTACATGATTCTACCAAGAAATGTGATTCTTCATTCAAAACACTGGTTTTTGCTATTGGGCTCTATTGAATAATGAATGTTTTGAATTTTCTCCAAAAGTAAAGTAGTTGCAAACTCATCCTTTTAGAGACTTGTTTGGGCTCATGAGAGGAGTAGAAAAACATCAAAAATTTCAGTCCTGCACGATTCTACCAAGAAATGTGTGTTCATTCAAACCGCTGGTTTTTCATATTTTGGGCCCTATTGAATAATGAATGTTTTGAATTTTCTCCAAAAGTAAAGTAGTTGCAAACTCATCCTGTTAGAAACTTGTTTGGGCTGTTGAGAGGAGTAAAAAACCATCAAAAATTTCAATCCTGCATGATTCTACCAAGAAATGTGATTCTTCATTCAAAACCTGATTTTTGCTATTGGGCTCTATTGAATAATGAATGTTTTGAATTTTCTCCAAAAGTAAAGTAGTTGCAAACTCATGCTTTTAGAGACTTGTTTGGGCTCATGAGAGGAGTAGAAAAACATCAAAAATTTCAGTCCTGCATGATTCTACCAAGAAATGTGTGTTCATTGAAACCGCTGGTTTTTGATAGTTTGGGCCCTATTGAATAATGAATGTTTTGAATTTTCTCCAAAAGTAAAGTAGTTGCAAACTCATCCTTTTAGAAACTTGTTTGGGCTGTTGAGAGGAGTAAAAAACCATCAAAAATTTCAATCCTGCATGATTTTACCAAGAAATGTGATTCTTCATTCAAAACCTGATTTTTGCTATTGGGCTCTATTGAATAATGAATGTTTTGAATTTTCTCCAAAAGTAAAGTAGTTGCAAACTCATGCTTTTAGAGACTTGTTTGGGCTCATGAGAGGAGTAGAAAAACATCAAAAATTTCAGTCCTGCATGATTCTACCAAGAAATGTGTGTTCATTGAAACCGCTGGTTTTTGATAGTTTGGGCCCTATTGAATAATGAATGTTTTGAATTTTCTCCAAAAGTAAAGTAGTTGCAAACTCATCCTTTTAGAAACTTGTTTGGGCTGTTGAGAGGAGTAAAAAACCATCAAAAATTTCAATCCTGCATGATTTTACCAAGAAATGTGATTCTTCATTCAAAACCTGATTTTTGCTATTGGGCTCTATTGAATAATGAATGTTTTGAATTTTCTCCAAAAGTAAAGTAGTTGCAAACTCATGCTTTTAGAGACTTGTTTGGGCTCATGAGAGGAGTAGAAAAACATCAAAAATTTCAGTCCTGCATGATTCTACCAAGAAATGTGTGTTCATTGAAACCGCTGGTTTTTGATAGTTTGGGCCCTATTGAATAATGAATGTTTTGAATTTTCTCCAAAAGTAAAGTAGTTGCAAACTCATCCTTTTAGAAACTTGTTTGGGCTGTTGAGAGGAGTAAAAAACCATCAAAAATTTCAATCCTGCATGATTTTACCAAGAAATGTGATTCTTCATTCAAAACCTGATTTTTGCTATTGGGCTCTATTGAATAATGAATGTTTTGAATTTTCTCCAAAAGTAAAGTAGTTGCAAACTCATGCTTTTAGAGACTTGTTTGGGCTCATGAGAGGAGTAGAAAAACATCAAAAATTTCAGTCCTGCATGATTCTACCAAGAAATGTGTGTTCATTGAAACCGCTGGTTTTTGATAGTTTGGGCCCTATTGAATAATGAATGTTTTGAATTTTCTCCAAAAGTAAAGTAGTTGCAAACTCATTCTTTTAGAGACTTGTTTGGGCCCATGAGAGGAGTAGAAAAACATCAAAAATTTCAGTCCTGCATGATTCTACCAAGAAATGTGTGTTCATTGAAACCGCTGGTTTTTGATAGTTTGGGCCCTATTGAATAATGAATGTTTTGAATTTTCTCCAAAAGTAAAGTAGTTGCAAACTCATCCTTTTAGAAACTTGTTTGGGCTGTTGAGAGGAGTAAAAAACCATCAAAAATTTCAATCCTGCATGATTCTACCAAGAAATGTGATTCTTCATTCAAAACGCTGGTTTTTGCTATTGGGCTCTTTTGAGTAATGAATGTTTTGAATTTTCTCCAAAAGTAAAGTAGTTGCAAACTCATGCTTTTAGAGACTTGTTTGGGCTCATGAGAGGAGTAGAAAAACATCAAAAATTTCAGTCCTGCATGATTCTACCAAGAAATGTGTGTTCATTCAAACCGCTGGTTTTTGATAGTTTGGGCCCTATTGAATAATGAATGTTTTGAATTTTCTCCAAAAGTAAAGTAGTTGCAAACTCATCCTTTTAGAAACTTGTTTGGGCTGTTGAGAGGAGTAAAAAACCATCAAAAATTTCAATCCTGCATGATTCTACCAAGAAATGTGATTCTTCATTCAAAACGCTGGTTTTTGCTATTGGGCTCTATTGAATAATGAATGTTTTGAATTTTCTCCAAAAGTAAAGTAGTTGCAAAGTCATCCTTTTAGAGACTTGTTTGGGCTCATGAGAGGAGTAGAAAAACATCAAAAATTTCAGTCCTGCATGATTCTACCAAGAAATGTGTGTTCATTGAAACCGCTGGTTTTTGATAGTTTGGGCCCTATTGAATAATGAATGTTTTGAATTTTCTCCAAAAGTAAAGTAGTTGCAAACTCATCCTTTTAGAAACTTGTTTGGGCTGTTGAGAGGAGTAAAAAACCATCAAAAATTTCAATCCTGCATGATTCTACCAAGAAATGTGATTCTTCATTCAAAACCTGATTTTTGCTATTGGGCTCTATTGAATAATGAATGTTTTGAATTTTCTCCAAAAGTAAAGTAGTTGCAAACTCATGCTTTTAGAGACTTGTTTGGGCTCATGAGAGGAGTAGAAAAACATCAAAAATTTCAGTCCTGCATGATTTTACCAAGAAATGTGTGTTCATTGAAACCGCTGGTTTTTGATAGTTTGGGCCCTATTGAATAATGAATGTTTTGAATTTTCTCCAAAAGTAAAGTAGTTGCAAACTCATCCTTTTAGAAACTTGTTTGGGCTGTTGAGAGGAGTAAAAAACCATCAAAAATTTCAATCCTGCATGATTCTACCAAGAAATGAGATTCTTCATTCAAAACGCTGTTTTTTGCTATTGGGCTCTTTTGAGTAATGAATGTTTTGAATTTTCTCCAAAAGTAAAGTAGTTGCAAACTCATGCTTTTAGAGACTTGTTTGGGCTCATGAGAGGAGTAGAAAAACATCAAAAATTTCAGTCCTGCATGATTCTACCAAGAAATGTGTGTTCATTGAAACCGCTGGTTTTTGATAGTTTGGGCCCTATTGAATAATGAATGTTTTGAATTTTCTCCAAAAGTAAAGTAGTTACAAACTCATCCTTTTAGAAACTTGTTTGGGCTGTTGAGAGGAGTAAAAAACCATCAAAAATTTCAATCCTGCATGATTCTACAAAGAAATGTGATTCTTCATTCAAAACCTGATTTTTGCTATTGGGCTCTATTGAATAATGAATGTTTTGAATTTTCTCCAAAAGTAAAGTAGTTGCAAACTCATGCTTTTAGAGACTTGTTTGGGCTCATGAGAGGAGTAGAAAAACATCAAAAATTTCAGTCCTGCATGATTCTACCAAGAAATGTGTGTTCATTGAAACCGCTGGTTTTTGATAGTTTGGGCCCTATTGAATAATGAATGTTTTGAATTTTCTCCAAAAGTAAAGTAGTTGCAAACTCATCCTTTTAGAAACTTGTTTGGGCTGTTGAGAGGAGTAAAAAACCATCAAAAATTTCAATCCTGCATGATTCTACCAAGAAATGTGATTCTTCATTCAAAACCTGATTTTTGCTATTGGGCTCTATTGAATAATGAATGTTTTGAATTTTCTCCAAAAGTAAAGTAGTTGCAAACTCATGCTTTTAGAGACTTGTTTGGGCTCATGAGAGGAGTAGAAAAACATCAAAAATTTCAGTCCTGCATGATTCTACCAAGAAATGTGTGTTCATTGAAACCGCTGGTTTTTGATAGTTTGGGCCCTATTGAATAATGAATGTTTTGAATTTTCTCCAAAAGTAAAGTAGTTGCAAACTCATCCTTTTAGAAACTTGTTTGGGCTGTTGAGAGGAGTAAAAAACCATCAAAAATTTCAATCCTGCATGATTCTACCAAGAAATGTGATTCTTCATTCAAAATGCTGGTTTTTGCTATTGGGCTCTTTTGAGTAATGAATGTTTTGAATTTTCTCCAAAAGTAAAGTAGTTGCAAACTCATGCTTTTAGAGACTTGTTTGGGCTCATGAGAGGAGTAGAAAAACATCAAAAATTTCAGTCCTGCATGATTCTACCAAGAAATGTGTGTTCATTCAAACCGCTGGTTTTTGATAGTTTGGGCCCTATTGAATAATGAATGTTTTGAATTTTCTCCAAAAGTAAAGTAGTTGCAAACTCATCCTTTTAGAAACTTGTTTGGGCTGTTGAGAGGAGTAAAAAACCATCAAAAATTTCAGTCCTGCATGATTTTACCAAGAAATGTGATTCTTCATTCAAAACCTGATTTTTGCTATTGGGCTCTATTGAATAATGAATGTTTTGAATTTTCTCCAAAAGTAAAGTAGTTGCAAACTCATGCTTTTAGAGACTTGTTTGGGCTCATGAGAGTAGAAAAACATCAAAAATTTCAGTCCTGCATGATTCTACCAAGAAATGTGTGTTCATTGAAACCGCTGGTTTTTGATAGTTTGGGCCCTATTGAATAATGAATGTTTTGAATTTTCTCCAAAAGTAAAGTAGTTGCAAACTCATCCTTTTAGAAACTTGTTTGGGCTGTTGAGAGGAGTAAAAAACCATCAAAAATTTCAATCCTGCATGATTCTACCAAGAAATGTGATTCTTCATTCAAAACCTGATTTTTGCTATTGGGCTCTATTGAATAATGAATGTTTTGAATTTTCTCCAAAAGTAAAGTAGTTGCAAACTCATGCTTTTAGAGACTTGTTTGGGCTCATGAGAGGAGTAGAAAAACATCAAAAATTTCAGTCCTGCATGATTCTACCAAGAAATGTGTGTTCATTGAAACCGCTGGTTTTTGATAGTTTGGGCCCTATTGAATAATGAATGTTTTGAATTTTCTCCAAAAGTAAAGTAGTTGCAAACTCATCCTTTTAGAAACTTGTTTGGGCTGTTGAGAGGAGTAAAAAACCATCAAAAATTTCAATCCTGCATGATTCTACCAAGGAATGTGATTCTTCATTCAAAACCTGATTTTTGCTATTGGGCTCTATTGAATAATGAATGTTTTGAATTTTCTCCAAAAGTAAAGTAGTTGCAAACTCATGCTTTTAGAGACTTGTTTGGGCTCATGAGAGGAGTAGAAAAACATCAAAAATTTCAGTCCTGCATGATTCTACCAAGAAATGTGTGTTCATTCAAACCGCTGGTTTTTGATAGTTTGGGCCCTATTGAATAATGAATGTTTTGAATTTTCTCCAAAAGTAAAGTAGTTGCAAACTCATCCTTTTAGAAACTTGTTTGGGCTGTTGAGAGGAGTAAAAAACCATCAAAAATTTCAATCCTGCATGATTTTACCAAGAAATGTGATTCTTCATTCAAAACCTGATTTTTGCTATTGGGCTCTATTGAATAATGAATGTTTTGAATTTTCTCCAAAAGTAAAGTAGTTGCAAACTCATGCTTTTAGAGACTTGTTTGGGCTCATGAGAGTAGAAAAACATCAAAAATTTCAGTCCTGCATGATTCTACCAAGAAATGTGTGTTCATTGAAACCGCTGGTTTTTGATAGTTTGGGCCCTATTGAATAATGAATGTTTTGAATTTTCTCCAAAAGTAAAGTAGTTGCAAACTCATCCTTTTAGAAACTTGTTTGGGCTGTTGAGAGGAGTAAAAAACCATCAAAAATTTCAATCCTGCATGATTCTACCAAGAAATGTGATTCTTCATTCAAAACGCTGGTTTTTGCTATTGGGCTCTTTTGAGTAATGAATGTTTTGAATTTTCTCCAAAAGTAAAGTAGTTGCATACTCATGCTTTTAGAGACTTGTTTGGGCTCATGAGAGGAGTAGAAAAACATCAAAAATTTCAGTCCTGCATGATTTTACCAAGAAATGTGTGTTCATTGAAACCGCTGGTTTTTGAGTTTGGGCCCTATTGAATAATGAATGTTTTGAATTTTCTCCAAAAGTAAAGTAGTTGCAAACTCATCCTTTTAGAAACTTGTTTGGGCTGTTGAGAGGAGTAAAAAACCATCAAAAATTTCAATCCTGCATGATTCTACCAAGAAATGTGATTCTTCATTCAAAACGCTGGTTTTTGCTATTGGGCTCTTTTGAGTAATGAATGTTTTGAATTTTCTCCAAAAGTAAAGTAGTTGCAAACTCATGCTTTTAGAGACTTGTTTGGGCTCATGAGAGGAGTAGAAAAACATCAAAAATTTCAGTCCTGCATGATTCTACCAAGAAATGTGTGTTCATTCAAACCGCTGGTTTTTGATAGTTTGGGCCCTATTGAATAATGAATGTTTTGAATTTTCTCCAAAAGTAAAGTAGTTGCAAACTCATCCTTTTAGAAACTTGTTTGGGCTGTTGAGAGGAGCAAAAAACCATCAAAAATTTCAATCCTGCATGATTCTACCAAGAAATGTGATTCTTCATTCAAAACGCTGGTTTTTGCTATTGGGCTCTATTGAATAATGAATGTTTTGAATTTTCTCCAAAAGTAAAGTAGTTGCAAACTCATCCTTTTAGAGACTTGTTTGGGCTCATGAGAGGAGTAGAAAAACATCAAAAATTTCAGTCCTGCACGATTCTACCAAGAAATGTGTGTTCATTCAAACCGCTGGTTTTTGATATTTTGGGCCCTATTGAATAATGAATGTTTTGAATTTTCTCCAAAAGTAAAGTAGTTGCAAACTCATCCTTTTAGAAACTTGTTTGGGCTGTTGAGAGGAGTAAAAAACCATCAAAAATTTCAATCCTGCATGATTCTACCAAGGAATGTGATTCTTCATTCAAAACCTGATTTTTGCTATTGGGCTCTATTGAATAATGAATGTTTTGAATTTTCTCCAAAAGTAAAGTAGTTGCAAACTCATGCTTTTAGAGACTTGTTTGGGCTCATGAGAGGAGTAGAAAAACATCAAAAATTTCAGTCCTGCATGATTTTACCAAGAAATGTGTGTTCATTGAAACCGCTGGTTTTTGATAGTTTGGGCCCTATTGAATAATGAATGTTTTGAATTTTCTCCAAAAGTAAAGTAGTTGCAAACTCATCCTTTTAGAAACTTGTTTGGGCTGTTGAGAGGAGTAAAAAACCATCAAAAATTTCAATCCTGCATGATTCTACCAAGAAATGTGATTCTTCATTCAAAACGCTGGTTTTTGCTATTGGGCTCTTTTGAGTAATGAATGTTTTGAATTTTCTCCAAAAGTAAAGTAGTTGCAAACTCATGCTTTTAGAGACTTGTTTGGGCTCATGAGAGTAGAAAAACATCAAAAATTTCAGTCCTGCATGATTCTACCAAGAAATGTGTGTTCATTGAAACCGCTGGTTTTTGATAGTTTGGGCCCTATTGAATAATGAATGTTTTGAATTTTCTCCAAAAGTAAAGTAGTTACAAACTCATCCTTTTAGAAACTTGTTTGGGCTGTTGAGAGGAGTAAAAAACCATCAAAAATTTCAATCCTGCATGATTCTACAAAGAAATGTGATTCTTCATTCAAAACCTGATTTTTGCTATTGGGCTCTATTGAATAATGAATGTTTTGAATTTTCTCCAAAAGTAAAGTAGTTGCAAACTCATGCTTTTAGAGACTTGTTTGGGCTCATGAGAGGAGTAGAAAAACATCAAAAATTTCAGTCCTGCATGATTCTACCAAGAAATGTGTGTTCATTGAAACCGCTGGTTTTTGATAGTTTGGGCCCTATTGAATAATGAATGTTTTGAATTTTCTCCAAAAGTAAAGTAGTTGCAAACTCATCCTTTTAGAAACTTGTTTGGGCTGTTGAGAGGAGTAAAAAACCATCAAAAATTTCAATCCTGCATGATTCTACCAAGAAATTTGATCCTTCATTCAAAACGCTGGTTTTTGCTATTGGGCTCTTTTGAGTAATGAATGTTTTGAATTTTCTCCAAAAGTAAAGTAGTTGCAAACTCATGCTTTTAGAGACTTGTTTGGGCTCATGAGAGGAGTAGAAAAACATCAAAAATTTCAGTCCTGCATGATTCTACCAAGAAATGTGTGTTCATTCAAACCGCTGGTTTTTGATAGTTTGGGCCCTATTGAATAATGAATGTTTTGAATTTTCTCCAAAAGTAAAGTAGTTGCAAACTCATCCTTTTAGAAACTTGTTTGGGCTGTTGAGAGGAGTAAAAAACCATCAAAAATTTCAATCCTGCATGATTCTACCAAGAAATGTGATTCTTCATTCAAAACGCTGGTTTTTGCTATTGGGCTCTATTGAATAATGAATGTTTTGAATTTTCTCCAAAAGTAAAGTAGTTGCAAACTCATCCTTTTAGAGACTTGTTTGGGCTCATGAGAGGAGTAGAAAAACATCAAAAATTTCAGTCCTGCACGATTCTACCAAGAAATGTGTGTTCATTCAAACCGCTGGTTTTTGATATTTTGGGCCCTATTGAATAATGAATGTTTTGAATTTTCTCCAAAAGTAAAGTAGTTGCAAACTCATCCTTTTAGAAACTTGTTTGGGCTGTTGAGAGGAGTAAAAAACCATCAAAAATTTCAATCCTGCATGATTCTACCAAGAAATGTGATTCTTCATTCAAAACCTGATTTTTGCTATTGGGCTCTATTGAATAATGAATGTTTTGAATTTTCTCCAAAAGTAAAGTAGTTGCAAACTCATGCTTTTAGAGACTTGTTTGGGCTCATGAGAGGAGTAGAAAAACATCAACAATTTCAGTCCTGCATGATTCTACCAAGAAATGTGTGTTCATTCAAACCGCTGGTTTTTGATAGTTTGGGCCCTATTGAATAATGAATGTTTTGAATTTTCTCCAAAAGTAAAGTAGTTGCAAACTCATCCTTTTAGAAACTTGTTTGGGCTGTTGAGAGGAGTAAAAAACCATCAAAAATTTCAATCCTGCATGATTTTACCAAGAAATGTGATTCTTCATTCAAAACCTGATTTTTGCTATTGGGCTCTATTGAATAATGAATGTTTTGAATTTTCTCCAAAAGTAAAGTAGTTGCAAACTCATGCTTTTAGAGACTTGTTTGGGCTCATGAGAGGAGTAGAAAAACATCAAAAATTTCAGTCCTGCATGATTCTACCAAGAAATGTGAGTTCATTCAAACCGCTGGTTTTTGATAGTTTGGGCCCTATTGAATAATGAATGTTTTGAATTTTCTCCAAAAGTAAAGTAGTTGCAAACTCATCCTTTTAGAAACTTGTTTGGGCTGTTGAGAGGAGTAAAAAACCATCAAAAATTTCAATCCTGCATGATTCTACCAAGAAATGTGATTCTTCATTCAAAACGCTGGTTTTTGCTATTGGGCTCTATTGAATAATGAATGTTTTGAATTTTCTCCAAAAGTAAAGTAGTTGCAAACTCATCCTTTTAGAGACTTGTTTGGGCTCATGAGAGGAGTAGAAAAACATCAAAAATTTCAGTCCTGCATGATTTTACCAAGAAATGTGTGTTCATTGAAACCGCTGGTTTTTGATAGTTTGGGCCCTATTGAATAATGAATGTTTTGAATTTTCTCCAAAAGTAAAGTAGTTGCAAACTCATCCTTTTAGAAACTTGTTTGGGCTGTTGAGAGGAGTAAAAAACCATCAAAAATTTCAATCCTGCATGATTCTACCAAGAAATGTGATTCTTCATTCAAAACGCTGGTTTTTGCTATTGGGCTCTTTTGAGTAATGAATGTTTTGAATTTTCTCCAAAAGTAAAGTAGTTGCAAACTCATGCTTTTAGAGACTTGTTTGGGCTCATGAGAGGAGTAGAAAAACATCAAAAATTTCAGTCCTGCATGATTCTACCAAGAAATGTGTGTTCATTGAAACCGCTGGTTTTTGATAGTTTGGGCCCTATTGAATAATGAATGTTTTGAATTTTCTCCAAAAGTAAAGTAGTTACAAACTCATCCTTTTAGAAACTTGTTTGGGCTGTTGAGAGGAGTAAAAAACCATCAAAAATTTCAATCCTGCATGATTCTACAAAGAAATGTGATTCTTCATTCAAAACCTGATTTTTGCTATTGGGCTCTATTGAATAATGAATGTTTTGAATTTTCTCCAAAAGTAAAGTAGTTGCACACTCATGCTTTTAGAGACTTGTTTGGGCTCATGAGAGGAGTAGAAAAACATCAAAAATTTCAGTCCTGCATGATTCTACCAAGAAATGTGTGTTCATTGAAACCGCTGGTTTTTGATAGTTTGGGCCCTATTGAATAATGAATGTTTTGAATTTTCTCCAAAAGTAAAGTAGTTGCAAACTCATCCTTTTAGAAACTTGTTTGGGCTGTTGAGAGGAGTAAAAAACCATCAAAAATTTCAATCCTGCATGATTCTACCAAGAAATGTGATTCTTCATTCAAAACGCTGGTTTTTGCTATTGGGCTCTTTTGAGTAATGAATGTTTTGAATTTTCTCCAAAAGTAAAGTAGTTGCAAACTCATGCTTTTAGAGACTTGTTTGGGCTCATGAGAGGAGTAGAAAAACATCAAAAATTTCAGTCCTGAATGATTCTACCAAGAAATGTGTGTTCATTCAAACCGCTGGTTTTTGATAGTTTGGGCCCTATTGAATAATGAATGTTTTGAATTTTCTCCAAAAGTAAAGTAGTTGCAAACTCATCCTTTTAGAAACTTGTTTGGGCTGTTGAGAGGAGTAAAAAACCATCAAAAATTTCAATCCTGCATGATTCTACCAAGAAATGTGATTCTTCATTCAAAACGCTGGTTTTTGCTATTGGGCTCTATTGAATAATGAATGTTTTGAATTTTCTCCAAAAGTAAAGTAGTTGCAAACTCATCCTTTTAGAGACTTGTTTGGGCTCATGAGAGGAGTAGAAAAACATCAAAAATTTCAGTCCTGCACGATTCTACCAAGAAATGTGTGTTCATTCAAACCGCTGGTTTTTGATATTTTGGGCCCTATTGAATAATGAATGTTTTGAATTTTCTAAAAAAGTAAAGTAGTTGCAAACTCATCCTTTTAGAAACTTGTTTGGGCTGTTGAGAGGAGTAAAAAACCATCAAAAATTTCAATCCTGCATGATTCTACCAAGAAATGTGATTCTTCATTCAAAACCTGATTTTTGCTATTGGGCTCTATTGAATAATGAATGTTTTGAATTTTCTACAAAAGTAAAGTAGTTGCAAACTCTTGCTTTTAGAGACTTGTTTGGGCTCATGAGAGGAGTAGAAAAACATCAAAAATTTCAGTCCTGCATGATTCTACCAAGAAATGTGTGTTCATTGAAACCGCTGGTTTTTGATAGTTTGGGCCCTATTGAATAATGAATGTTTTGAATTTTCTCCAAAAGTAAAGTAGTTGCAAACTCATCCTTTTAGAAACTTGTTTGGGCTGTTGAGAGGAGTAAAAAACCATCAAAAATTTCAATCCTGCATGATTTTACCAAGAAATGTGATTCTTCATTCAAAACCTGATTTTTGCTATTGGGCTCTATTGAATAATGAATGTTTTGAATTTTCTCCAAAAGTAAAGTAGTTGCAAACTCATGCTTTTAGAGACTTGTTTGGGCTCATGAGAGGAGTAGAAAAACATCAAAAATTTCAGTCCTGCATGATTCTACCAAGAAATGTGTGTTCATTCAAACCGCTGGTTTTTGATAGTTTGGGCCCTATTGAATAATGAATGTTTTGAATTTTCTCCAAAAGTAAAGTAGTTGCAAACTCATCCTTTTAGAAACTTGTTTGGGCTGTTGAGAGGAGTAAAAAACCATCAAAAATTTCAATCCTGCATGATTCTACCAAGAAATGTGATTCTTCATTCAAAACGCTGGTTTTTGCTATTGGGCTCTATTGAATAATGAATGTTTTGAATTTTCTCCAAAAGTAAAGTAGTTGCAAACTCATCCTTTTAGAGACTTGTTTGAGCTCATGAGAGGAGTAGAAAAACATCAAAAATTTCAGTCCTGCATGATTTTACCAAGAAATGTGTGTTCATTGAAACCGCTGGTTTTTGATAGTTTGGGCCCTATTGAATAATGAATGTTTTGAATTTTCTCCAAAAGTAAAGTAGTTGCAAACTCATCCTTTTAGAAACTTGTTTGGGCTGTTGAGAGGAGTAAAAAACCATCAAAAATTTCAATCCTGCATGATTCTACCAAGAAATGTGATTCTTCATTCAAAACGCTGGTTTTTGCTGTTGGGCTCTTTTGAGTAATGAATGTTTTGAATTTTCTCCAAAAGTAAAGTAGTTGCAAACTCATGCTTTTAGAGACTTGTTTGGGCTCATGAGAGGAGTAGAAAAACATCAAAAATTTCAGTCCTGCATGATTCTACCAAGAAATGTGTGTTCATTGAAACCGCTGGTTTTTGATAGTTTGGGCCCTATTGAATAATGAATGTTTTGAATTTTCTCCAAAAGTAAAGTAGTTACAAACTCATCCTTTTAGAAACTTGTTTGGGCTGTTGAGAGGAGTAAAAAACCATCAAAAATTTCAATCCTGCATGATTCTACAAAGAAATGTGATTCTTCATTCAAAACCTGATTTTTGCTATTGGGCTCTATTGAATAATGAATGTTTTGAATTTTCTCCAAAAGTAAAGTAGTTGCAAACTCATGCTTTTAGAGACTTGTTTGGGCTCATGAGAGGAGTAGAAAAACATCAAAAATTTCAGTCCTGCATGATTCTACCAAGAAATGTGTGTTCATTGAAACCGCTGGTTTTTGATAGTTTGGGCCCTATTGAATAATGAATGTTTTGAATTTTCTCCAAAAGTAAAGTAGTTGCAAACTCATCCTTTTAGAAACTTGTTTGGGCTGTTGAGAGGAGTAAAAAACCATCAAAAATTTCAATCCTGCATGATTCTACCAAGAAATGTGATTCTTCATTCAAAACGCTGGTTTTTGCTATTGGGCTCTTTTGAGTAATGAATGTTTTGAATTTTCTCCAAAAGTAAAGTAGTTGCAAACTCATGCTTTTAGAGACTTGTTTGGGCTCATGAGAGGAGTAGAAAAACATCAAAAATTTCAGTCCTGAATAATTCTACCAAGAAATGTGTGTTCATTCAAACCGCTGGTTTTTGATAGTTTGGGCCCTATTGAATAATGAATGTTTTGAATTTTCTCCAAAAGTAAAGTAGTTGCAAACTCATCCTTTTAGAAACTTGTTTGGGCTGTTGAGAGGAGTAAAAAACCATCAAAAATTTCAATCCTGCATGATTCTACCAAGAAATGTGATTCTTCATTCAAAACGCTGGTTTTTGCTATTGGGCTCTATTGAATAATGAATGTTTTGAATTTTCTCCAAAAGTAAAGTAGTTGCAAACTCATCCTTTTAGAGACTTGTTTGGGCTCATGAGAGGAGTAGAAAAACATCAAAAATTTCAGTCCTGCACGATTCTACCAAGAAATGTGTGTTCATTCAAACCGCTGGTTTTTGATATTTTGGGCCCTATTGAATAATGAATGTTTTGAATTTTCTCCAAAAGTAAAGTAGTTGCAAACTCATCCTTTTAGAAACTTGTTTGGGCTGTTGAGAGGAGTAAAAAACCATCAAAAATTTCAATCCTGCATGATTTTACCAAGAAATGTGATTCTTCATTCAAAACCTGATTTTTGCTATTGGGCTCTATTGAATAATGAATGTTTTGAATTTTCTCCAAAAGTAAAGTAGTTGCAAACTCATGCTTTTAGAGACTTGTTTGGGCTCATGAGAGGAGTAGAAAAACATCAAAAATTTCAGTCCTGCATGATTCTACCAAGAAATGTGTGTTCATTGAAACCGCTGGTTTTTGATAGTTTGGGCCCTATTGAATAATGAATGTTTTGAATTTTCTCCAAAAGTAAAGTAGTTGCAAACTCATCCTTTTAGAAACTTGTTTGGGCTGTTGAGAGGAGTAAAAAACCATCAAAAATTTCAATCCTGCATGATTCTACCAAGAAATGTGATTCTTCATTCAAAACCTGATTTTTGCTATTGGGCTCTATTGAATAATGAATGTTTTGAATTTTCTCCAAAAGTAAAGTAGTTGCAAACTCATGCTTTTAGAGACTTGTTTGGGCTCATGAGAGGAGTAGAAAAACATCAAAAATTTCAGTCCTGCACGATTCTACCAAGAAATGTGTGTTCATTCAAACCGCTGGTTTTTGATAGTTTGGGCCCTATTGAATAAAGAATGTTTTGAATTTTCTCCAAAAGTAAAGTAGTTGCAAACTCATCCTTTTAGAAACTTGTTTGGGCTGTTGAGAGGAGTAAAAAACCATCAAAAATTTCAATCCTGCATGATTCTACCAAGAAATGTGATTCTTCATTCAAAACCTGATTTTTGCTATTGGGCTCTATTGAATAATGAATGTTTTGAATTTTCTCCAAAAGTAAAGTAGTTGCAAACTCATGCTTTTAGAGACTTGTTTGGGCTCATGAGAGGCGTAGAAAAACATCAAAAATTTCAGTCCTGCATGATTCTACCAAGAAATGTGTGTTCATTGAAACCGCTGGTTTTTGATAGTTTGGGCCCTATTGAATAATGAATGTTTTGAATTTTCTCCAAAAGTAAAGTAGTTACAAACTCATCCTTTTAGAAACTTGTTTGGGCTGTTGAGAGGAGTAAAAAACCATCAAAAATTTCAATCCTGCATGATTCTACAAAGAAATGTGATTCTTCATTCAAAACCTGATTTTTGCTATTGGGCTCTATTGAATAATGAATGTTTTGAATTTTCTCCAAAAGTAAAGTAGTTGCAAACTCATGCTTTTAGAGACTTGTTTGGGCTCATGAGAGGAGTAGAAAAACATCAAAAATTTCAGTCCTGCATGATTCTACCAAGAAATGTGTGTTCATTCAAACCGCTGGTTTTTGATAGTTTGGGCCCTATTGAATAATGAATGTTTTGAATTTTCTCCAAAAGTAAAGTAGTTGCAAACTCATCCTTTTAGAAACTTGTTTGGGCTGTTGAGAGGAGTAAAAAACCATCAAAAATTTCAATCCTGCATGATTCTACCAAGAAATGTGATTCTTCATTCAAAACGCTGGTTTTTGCTATTGGGCTCTATTGAATAATGAATGTTTTGAATTTTCTCCAAAACTAAAGTAGTTGCAAACTCATCCTTTTAGAGACTTGTTTGGGCTCATGAGAGGAGTAGAAAAACATCAAAAATTTCAGTCCTGCATGATTTTACCAAGAAATGTGTGTTCATTGAAACCGCTGGTTTTTGATAGTTTGGGCCCTATTGAATAATGAATGTTTTGAATTTTCTCCAAAAGTAAAGTAGTTGCAAACTCATCCTTTTAGAAACTTGTTTGGGCTGTTGAGAGGAGTAAAAAACCATCAAAAATTTCAATCCTGCATGATTCTACCAAGAAATGTGATTCTTCATTCAAAACGCTGGTTTTTGCTGTTGGGCTCTTTTGAGTAATGAATGTTTTGAATTTTCTCCAAAAGTAAAGTAGTTGCAAACTCATGCTTTTAGAGACTTGTTTGGGCTCATGAGAGGAGTAGAAAAACATCAAAAATTTCAGTCCTGCATGATTCTACCAAGAAATGTGTGTTCATTGAAACCGCTGGTTTTTGATAGTTTGGGCCCTATTGAATAATGAATGTTTTGAATTTTCTCCAAAAGTAAAGTAGTTACAAACTCATCCTTTTAGAAACTTGTTTGGGCTGTTGAGAGGAGTAAAAAACCATCAAAAATTTCAATCCTGCATGATTCTACCAAGAAATGTGATTCTTCATTCAAAACGCTGGTTTTTGCTATTGGGCTCTTTTGAGTAATGAATGTTTTGAATTTTCTCCAAAAGTAAAGTAGTTGCAAACTCATGCTTTTAGAGACTTGTTTGGGCTCATGAGAGGAGTAGAAAAACATCAAAAATTTCAGTCCTGAATGATTCTACCAAGAAATATGTGTTCATTCAAACCGCTGGTTTTTGATAGTTTGGGCCCTATTGAATAATGAATGTTTTGAATTTTCTCCAAAAGTAAAGTAGTTGCAAACTCATCCTTTTAGAAACTTGTTTGGGCTGTTGAGAGGAGTAAAAAACCATCAAAAATTTCATTCCTGCATGATTCTACCAAGAAATGTGATTCTTCATTCAAAACGCTGGTTTTTGCTATTGGGCTCTATTGAATAATGAATGTTTTGAATTTTCTCCAAAAGTAAAGTAGTTGCAAACTCATCCTTTTAGAGACTTGTTTGGGCTCATGAGAGGAGTAGAAAAACATCAAAAATTTCAGTCCTGCACGATTCTACCAAGAAATGTGTGTTCATTCAAACCGCTGGTTTTTGATATTTTGGGCCCTATTGAATAATGAATGTTTTGAATTTTCTCCAAAAGTAAAGTAGTTGCAAACTCATCCTTTTAGAAACTTGTTTGGGCTGTTGAGAGGAGTAAAAAACCATCAAAAATTTCAATCCTGCATGATTCTACCAAGAAATGTGATTCTTCATTCAAAACCTGATTTTTGCTATTGGGCTCTATTGAATAATGAATGTTTTGAATTTTCTCCAAAAGTAAAGTAGTTGCAAACTCATGCTTTTAGAGACTTGTTTGGGCTCATGAGAGGAGTAGAAAAACATCAAAAATTTCAGTCCTGCATGATTCTACCAAGAAATGTGTGTTCATTGAAACCGCTGGTTTTTGATAGTTTGGGCCCTATTGAATAATGAATGTTTTGAATTTTCTCCAAAAGTAAAGTAGTTGCAAACTCATCCTTTTAGAAACTTGTTTGGGCTGTTGAGAGGAGTAAAAAACCATCAAAAATTTCAATCCTGCATGATTTTACCAAGAAATGTGATTCTTCATTCAAAACCTGATTTTTGCTATTGGGCTCTATTGAATAATGAATGTTTTGAATTTTCTCCAAAAGTAAAGTAGTTGCAAACTCATGCTTTTAGAGACTTGTTTGGGCTCATGAGAGGAGTAGAAAAACATCAAAAATTTCAGTCCTGCATGATTCTACCAAGAAATGTGTGTACATTGAAACCGCTGGTTTTTGATAGTTTGGGCCCTATTGAATAATGAATGTTTTGAATTTTCTCCAAAAGTAAAGTAGTTGCAAACTCATCCTTTTAGAAACTTGTTTGGGCTGTTGAGAGGAGTAAAAAACCATCAAAAATTTCAATCCTGCATGATTCTACCAAGAAATGTGATTCTTCATTCAAAACCTGATTTTTGCTATTGGGCTCTATTGAATAATGAATGTTTTGAATTTTCTCCAAAAGTAAAGTAGTTGCAAACTCATGCTTTGAGAGACTTGTTTGGGCTCATGAGAGGAGTAGAAAAACATCAAAAATTTCAGTCCTGCACGATTCTACCAAGAAATGTGTGTTCATTCAAACCGCTGGTTTTTGATAGTTTGGGCCCTATTGAATAAAGAATGTTTTGAATTTTCTCCAAAAGTAAAGTAGTTGCAAACTCATCCTTTTAGAAACTTGTTTGGGCTGTTGAGAGGAGTAAAAAACCATCAAAAATTTCAATCCTGCATGATTCTACCAAGAAATGTGATTCTTCATTCAAAACCTGATTTTTGCTATTGGGCTCTATTGAATAATGAATGTTTTGAATTTTCTCCAAAAGTAAAGTAGTTGCAAACTCATGCTTTTAGAGACTTGTTTGGGCTCATGAGAGGCGTAGAAAAACATCAAAAATTTCAGTCCTGCATGATTCTACCAAGAAATGTGTGTTCATTGAAACCGCTGGTTTTTGATAGTTTGGGCCCTATTGAATAATGAATGTTTTGAATTTTCTCCAAAAGTAAAGTAGTTACAAACTCATCCTTTTAGAAACTTGTTTGGGCTGTTGAGAGGAGTAAAAAACCATCAAAAATTTCAATCCTGCATGATTCTACAAAGAAACGTGATTCTTCATTCAAAACCTGATTTTTGCTATTGGGCTCTATTGAATAATGAATGTTTTGAATTTTCTCCAAAAGTAAAGTAGTTGCAAACTCATCCTTTTAGAAACTTGTTTGGGCTGTTGAGAGGAGTAAAAAACCATCAAAAATTTCAATCCTGCATGATTCTACCAAGAAATGTGATTCTTCATTCAAAACGCTGGTTTTTGCTATTGGGCTCTTTTGAGTAATGAATGTTTTGAATTTTCTCCAAAAGTAAAGTAGTTGCAAACTCATGCTTTTAGAGACTTGTTTGGGCTCATGAGAGGAGTAGAAAAACATCAAAAATTTCAGTCCTGAATGATTCTACCAAGAAATGTGTGTTCATTCAAACCGCTGGTTTTTGATAGTTTGGGCCCTATTGAATAATGAATGTTTTGAATTTTCTCCAAAAGTAAAGTAGTTGCAAACTCATCCTTTTAGAAACTTGTTTGGGCTGTTGAGAGGAGTAAAAAACCATCAAAAATTTCAATCCTGCATGATTCTACCAAGAAATGTGATTCTTCATTCAAAACGCTGGTTTTTGCTATTGGGCTCTATTGAATAATGAATGTTTTGAATTTTCTCCAAAAGTAAAGTAGTTGCAAACTCATCCTTTTAGAGACTTGTTTGGGCTCATGAGAGGAGTAGAAAAACATCAAAAATTTCAGTCCTGCACGATTCTACCAAGAAATGTGTGTTCATTCAAACCGCTGGTTTTTGATATTTTGGGCCCTATTGAATAATGAATGTTTTGAATTTTCTCCAAAAGTAAAGTAGTTGCAAACTCATCCTTTTAGAAACTTGTTTGGGCTGTTGAGAGGAGTAAAAAACCATCAAAAATTTCAATCCTGCATGATTCTACCAAGAAATGTGATTCTTCATTCAAAACCTGATTTTTGCTATTGGGCTCTATTGAATAATGAATGTTTTGAATTTTCTCCAAAAGTAAAGTAGTTGCAAACTCATGCTTTTAGAGACTTGTTTGGGCTCATGAGAGGAGTAGAAAAACATCAAAAATTTCAGTCCTGCATGATTCTACCAAGAAATGTGTGTTCATTGAAACCGCTGGTTTTTGATAGTTTGGGCCCTATTGAATAATGAATGTTTTGAATTTTCTCCAAAAGTAAAGTAGTTGCAAACTCATCCTTTTAGAAACTTGTTTGGGCTGTTGAGAGGAGTAAAAAACCATCAAAAATTTCAATCCTGCATGATTTTACCAAGAAATGTGATTCTTCATTCAAAACCTGATTTTTGCTATTGGGCTCTATTGAATAATGAATGTTTTGAATTTTCTCCAAAAGTAAAGTAGTTGCAAACTCATGCTTTTAGAGACTTGTTTGGGCTCATGAGAGGAGTAGAAAAACATCAAAAATTTCAGTCCTGCATGATTCTACCAAGAAATGTGTGTTCATTGAAACCGCTGGTTTTTGATAGTTTGGGCCCTATTGAATAATGAATGTTTTGAATTTTCTCCAAAAGTAAAGTAGTTGCAAAATCATCCTTTTAGAAACTTGTTTGGGCTGTTGAGAGGAGTAAAAAACCATCAAAAATTTCAATCCTGCATGATTCTACCAAGAAATGTGATTCTTCATTCAAAACCTGATTTTTGCTATTGGGCTCTATTGAATAATGAATGTTTTGAATTTTCTCCAAAAGTAAAGTAGTTGCAAACTCATGCTTTTAGAGACTTGTTTGGGCTCATGAGAGGAGTAGAAAAACATCAAAAATTTCAGTCCTGCACGATTCTACCAAGAAATGTGTGTTCATTCAAACCGCTGGTTTTTGATAGTTTGGGCCCTATTGAATAAAGAATGTTTTGAATTTTCTCCAAAAGTAAAGTAGTTGCAAACTCATCCTTTTAGAAACTTGTTTGGGCTGTTGAGAGGAGTAAAAAACCATCAAAAATTTCAATCCTGCATGATTCTACCAAGAAATGTGATTCTTCATTCAAAACGCTGGTTTTTGCTATTGGGCTCTTTTAAGTAATGAATGTTTTGAATTTTCTCCAAAAGTAAAGTAGTTGCAAACTCATGCTTTTAGAGACTTGTTTGGCTCATGAGAGGAGTAGAAAAAACATCAAAAATTTCAGTCCTGCATGATTCTACCAAGAAATGTGTGTTCATTCAAACCGCTGGTTTTTGATAGTTTGGGCCCTATTGAATAATGAATGTTTTGAATTTTCTCCAAAAGTAAAGTAGTTGCAAACTCATCCTTTTAGAAACTTGTTTGGGCTGTTGAGAGGAGTAAAAAACCATCAAAAATTTCAATCCTGCATGATTTTACCAAGAAATGTGATTCTTCATTCAAAACCTGATTTTTGCTATTGGGCTCTATTGAATAATGAATGTTTTGAATTTTCTCCAAAAGTAAAGTAGTTGCAAACTCATGCTTTTAGAGACTTGTTTGGGCTCATGAGAGGAGTAGAAAAACATCAAAAATTTCAGTCCTGCATGATTCTACCAAGAAATGTGTGTTCATTCAAACCGCTGGTTTTTGATAGTTTGGGCCCTATTGAATAATGAATGTTTTGAATTTTCTCCAAAAGTAAAGTAGTTGCAAACTCATCCTTTTAGAAACTTGTTTGGGCTGTTGAGAGGAGTAAAAAACCATCAAAAATTTCAATCCTGCATGATTCTACCAAGAAATGTGTTTCTTCTTTCAAAACGCTGGTTTTTGCTATTGGGCTCTATTGAATAATGAATGTTTTGAATTTTCTCCAAAAGTAAAGTAGTTGCAAACTCATCCTTTTAGAGACTTGTTTGGGCTCATGAGAGGAGTAGAAAAACATCAAAAATTTCAGTCCTGCACGATTCTACCAAGAAATGTGTGTTCATTCAAACCGCTGGTTTTTGATATTTTGGGCCCTATTGAATAATGAATGTTTTGAATTTTCTCCAAAAGTAAAGTAGTTGCAAACTCATCCTTTTAGAAACTTGTTTGGGCTGTTGAGAGGAGTAAAAAACCATCAAAAATTTCAATCCTGCATGATTCTACCAAGGAATGTGATTCTTCATTCAAAACCTGATTTTTGCTATTGGGCTCTATTGAATAAAGAATGTTTTGAATTTTCTCCAAAAGTAAAGTAGTTGCAAAGTCATGCTTTAGAGACTTGTTTGGGCTCATGAGAGGAGTAGAAAAACATCAAAAATTTCAGTCCTGCATGATTTTACCAAGAAATGTGTGTTCATTGAAACCGCTGGTTTTTGATAGTTTGGGCCCTATTGAATAATGAATGTTTTGAATTTTCTCCAAAAGTAAAGTAGTTGCAAACTCATCCTTTTAGAAACTTGTTTGGGCTGTTGAGAGGAGTAAAAAACCATCAAAAATTTCAATCCTGCATGATTCTACCAAGAAATGTGATTCTTCATTCAAAACGCTGGTTTTTGCTATTGGGCTCTTTTGAGTAATGAATGTTTTGAATTTTCTCCAAAAGTAAAGTAGTTGCAAACTCATGCTTTTAGAGACTTGTTTGGGCTCATGAGAGGAGTAGAAAAACATCAAAAATTTCAGTCCTGCATGATTCTACCAAGAAATGTGTGTTCATTGAAACCGCTGGTTTTTGATAGTTTGGGCCCTATTGAATAATGAATGTTTTGAATTTTCTCCAAAAGTAAAGTAGTTACAAACTCATCCTTTTAGAAACTTGTTTGGGCTGTTGAGAGGAGTAAAAAACCATCAAAAATTTCAATCCTGCATGATTCTACAAAGAAATGTGATTCTTCATTCAAAACCTGATTTTTGCTATTGGGCTCTATTGAATAATGAATGTTTTGAATTTTCTCCAAAAGTAAAGTAGTTGCAAACTCATGCTTTTAGAGACTTGTTTGGGCTCATGAGAGGAGTAGAAAAACATCAAAAATTTCAGTCCTGCATGATTCTACCAAGAAATGTGTGTTCATTGAAACCGCTGGTTTTTGATAGTTTGGGCCCTATTGAATAATGAATGTTTTGAATTTTCTCCAAAAGTAAAGTAGTTGCAAACTCATCCTTTTAGAAACTTGTTTGGGCTGTTGAGAGGAGTAAAAAACCATCAAAAATTTCAATCCTGCATGATTCTACTAAGAAATGTGATTCTTCATTCAAAACGCTGGTTTTTGCTATTGGGCTCTTTTGAGTAATGAATGTTTTGAATTTTCTCCAAAAGTAAAGTAGTTGCAAACTCATGCTTTTAGAGACTTGTTTGGGCTCATGAGAGGAGTAGAAAAACATCAAAAATTTCAGTCCTGAATGATTCTACCAAGAAATGTGTGTTCATTCAAACCGCTGGTTTTTGATAGTTTGGGCCCTATTGAATAATGAATGTTTTGAATTTTCTCCAAAAGTAAAGTAGTTGCAAACTCATCCTTTTAGAAACTTGTTTGGGCTGTTGAGAGGAGTAAAAAACCATCAAAAATTTCAATCCTGCATGATTCTACCAAGAAATGTGATTCTTCATTCAAAACGCTGGTTTTTGCTATTGGGCTCTATTGAATAATGAATGTTTTGAATTTTCTCCAAAAGTAAAGTAGTTGCAAACTCATCCTTTTAGAGACTTGTTTGGGCTCATGAGAGGAGTAGAAAAACATCAAAAATTTCAGTCCTGCACGATTCTACCAAGAAATGTGTGTTCATTCAAACCGCTGGTTTTTGATATTTTGGGCCCTATTGAATAATGAATGTTTTGAATTTTCTCCAAAAGTAAAGTAGTTGCAAACTCATCCTTTTAGAAACTTGTTTGGGCTGTTGAGAGGAGTAAAAAACCATCAAAAATTTCAATCCTGCATGATTCTACCAAGAAATGTGATTCTTCATTCAAAACCTGATTTTTGCTATTGGGCTCTATTGAATAATGAATGTTTTGAATTTTCTCCAAAAGTAAAGTAGTTGCAAACTCATGCTTTTAGAGACTTGTTTGGGCTCATGAGAGGAGTAGAAAAACATCAAAAATTTCAGTCCTGCATGATTTTACCAAGAAATGTGTGTTCATTGAAACCGCTGGTTTTTGATAGTTTGGGCCCTATTGAATAATGAATGTTTTGAATTTTCTCCAAAAGTAAAGTAGTTGCAAACTCATCCTTTTAGAAACTTGTTTGGGCTGTTGAGAGGAGTAAAAAACCATCAAAAATTTCAATCCTGCATGATTTTACCAAGAAATGTGATTCTTCATTCAAAACCTGATTTTTGCTATTGGGCTCTATTGAATAATGAATGTTTTGAATTTTCTCCAAAAGTAAAGTAGTTGCAAACTCATGCTTTTAGAGACTTGTTTGGGCTCATGAGAGGAGTAGAAAAACATCAAAAATTTCAGTCCTGCATGATTCTACCAAGAAATGTGTGTTCATTGAAACCGCTAGTTTTTGATAGTTTGGGCCCTATTGAATAATGAATGTTTTGAATTTTCTCCAAAAGTAAAGTAGTTGCAAACTCATCCTTTTAGAAACTTGTTTGGGCTGTTGAGAGGAGTAAAAAACCATCAAAAATTTCAATCCTGCATGTTTCTACCAAGAAATGTGATTCTTCATTCAAAACCTGATTTTTGCTATTGGGCTCTATTGAATAATGAATGTTTTGAATTTTCTCCAAAAGTAAAGTAGTTGCAAACTCATGCTTTTAGAGACTTGTTTGGGCTCATGAGAGGAGTAGAAAAACATCAAAAATTTCAGTCCTGCACGATTCTACCAAGAAATGTGTGTTCATTCAAACCGCTGGTTTTTGATAGTTTGGGCCCTATTGAATAATGAATGTTTTGAATTTTCTCCAAAAGTAAAGTAGTTGCAAACTCATCCTTTTAGAAACTTGTTTGGGCTGTTGAGAGGAGTAAAAAACCATCAAAAATTTCAATCCTGCATGATTCTACCAAGAAATGTGATTCTTCATTCAAAACCTGATTTTTGCTATTGGGCTCTATTGAATAATGAATGTTTTGAATTTTCTCCAAAAGTAAAGTAGTTGCAAACTCATGCTTTTAGAGACTTGTTTGGGCTCATGAGAGGAGTAGAAAAACATCAAAAATTTCAGTCCTGCATGATTCTACCAAGAAATGTGTGTTCATTGAAACCGCTGGTTTTTGATAGTTTGGGCCCTATTGAATAATGAATGTTTTGAATTTTCTCCAAAAGTAAAGTAGTTGCAAACTCATCCTTTTAGAAACTTGTTTGGGCTGTTGAGAGGAGTAAAAAACCATCAAAAATTTCAATCCTGCATGATTCTACCAAGGAATGTGATTCTTCATTCAAAACCTGATTTTTGCTATTGGGCTCTATTGAATAATGAATGTTTTGAATTTTCTCCAAAAGTAAAGTAGTTGCAAACTCATGCTTTTAGAGACTTGTTTGGGCTCATGAGAGGAGTAGAAAAACATCAAAAATTTCAGTCCTGCATGATTTTACCAAGAAATGTGTGTTCATTGAAACCGCTGGTTTTTGATAGTTTGGGCCCTATTGAATAATGAATGTTTTGAATTTTCTCCAAAAGTAAAGTAGTTGCAAACTCATCCTTTTAGAAACTTGTTTGGGCTGTTGAGAGGAGTAAAAAACCATCAAAAATTTCAATCCTGCATGATTCTACCAAGAAATGTGATTCTTCATTCAAAACGCTGGTTTTTGCTATTGGGCTCTTTTGAGTAATGAATGTTTTGAATTTTCTCCAAAAGTAAAGTAGTTGCAAACTCATGCTTTTAGAGACTTGTTTGGGCTCATGAGAGGAGTAGAAAAACATCAAAAATTTCAGTCCTGCATGATTCTACCAAGAAATGTGTGTTCATTGAAACCGCTGGTTTTTGATAGTTTGGGCCCTATTGAATAATGAATGTTTTGAATTTTCTCCAAAAGTAAAGTAGTTACAAACTCATCCTTTTAGAAACTTGTTTGGGCTGTTGAGAGGAGTAAAAAACCATCAAAAATTTCAATCCTGCATGATTCTACAAAGAAATGTGATTCTTCATTCAAAACCTGATTTTTGCTATTGGGCTCTATTGAATAATGAATGTTTTGAATTTTCTCCAAAAGTAAAGTAGTTGCAAACTCATGCTTTTAGAGACTTGTTTGGGCTCATGAGAGGAGTAGAAAAACATCAAAAATTTCAGTCCTGCATGATTCTACCAAGAAATGTGTGTTCATTGAAACCGCTGGTTTTTGATAGTTTGGGCCCTATTGAATAATGAATGTTTTGAATTTTCTCCAAAAGTAAAGTAGTTGCAAACTCATCCTTTTAGAAACTTGTTTGGGCTTTTGAGAGGAGTAAAAAACCATCAAAAATTTCAATCCTGCATGATTCTACCAAGAAATGTGATTCTTCATTCAAAACGCTGGTTTTTGCTATTGGGCTCTTTTGAGTAATGAATGTTTTGAATTTTCTCCAAAAGTAAAGTAGTTGCAAACTCATGCTTTTAGAGACTTGTTTGGGCTCATGAGAGGAGTAGAAAAACATCAAAAATTTCAGTCCTGCATGATTCTACCAAGAAATGTGTGTTCATTCAAACCGCTGGTTTTTGATAGTTTGGGCCCTATTGAATAATGAATGTTTTGAATTTTCTCCAAAAGTAAAGTAGTTGCAAACTCATCCTTTTAGAAACTTGTTTGGGCTGTTGAGAGGAGTAAAAAACCATCAAAAATTTCAATCCTGCATGATTCTACCAAGAAATGTGATTCTTCATTCAAAACCTGATTTTTGCTATTGGGCTCTATTGAATAATGAATGTTTTGAATTTTCTCCAAAAGTAAAGTAGTTGCAAACTCATGCTTTTAGAGACTTGTTTGGGCTCATGAGAGGAGTAGAAAAACATCAAAAATTTCAGTCCTGCATGATTCTACCAAGAAATGTGTGTTCATTGAAACCGCTGGTTTTTGATAGTTTGGGCCCTATTGAATAATGAATGTTTTGAATTTTCTCCAAAAGTAAAGTAGTTGCAAACTCATCCTTTTAGAAACTTGTTTGGGCTGTTGAGAGGAGTAAAAAACCATCAAAAATTTCAATCCTGCATGATTTTACCAAGAAATGTGATTCTTCATTCAAAACCTGATTTTTGCTATTGGGCTCTATTGAATAATGAATGTTTTGAATTTTCTCCAAAAGTAAAGTAGTTGCAAACTCATGCTTTTAGAGACTTGTTTGGGCTCATGAGAGGAGTAGAAAAACATCAAAAATTTCAGTCCTGCATGATTTTACCAAGAAATGTGTGTTCATTCAAACCGCTGGTTTTTGATAGTTTGGGCCCTATTGAATAATGAATGTTTTGAATTTTCTCCAAAAGTAAAGTAGTTGCAAACTCATCCTTTTAGAAACTTGTTTGGGCTGTTGAGAGGAGTAAAAAACCATCAAAAATTTCAATCCTGCATGATTCTAATAAAAGAAATGTGTTTCTTCATTCAAAACGCTGGTTTTTGCTATTGGGCTCTATTGAATAATGAATGTTTTGAATTTTCTCCAAAAGTAAAGTAGTTGCAAACTCATCCTTTTAGAGACTTGTTTGGGCTCATGAGAGGAGTAGAAAAACATCAAAAATTTCAGTCCTGCACGATTCTACCAAGAAATGTGTGTTCATTCAAACCGCTGGTTTTTGATATTTTGGGCCCTATTGAATAATGAATGTTTTGTATTTTCTCCAAAAGTAAAGTAGTTGCAAACTCATCCTTTTAGAAACTTGTTTGGGCTGTTGAGAGGAGTAAAAAACCATCAAAAATTTCAATCCTGCATGATTCTACCAAGGAATGTGATTCTTCATTCAAAACCTGATTTTTGCTATTGGGCTCTATTGAATAATGAATGTTTTGAATTTTCTCCAAAAGTAAAGTAGTTGCAAACTCATGCTTTTAGAGACTTGTTTGGGCTCATGAGAGGAGTAGAAAAACATCAAAAATTTCAGTCCTGCATGATTTTACCAAGAAATGTGTGTTCATTGAAACCGCTGGTTTTTGATAGTTTGGGCCCTATTGAATAATGAATGTTTTGAATTTTCTCCAAAAGTAAAGTAGTTGCAAACTCATCCTTTTAGAAACTTGTTTGGGCTGTTGAGAGGAGTAAAAAACCATCAAAAATTTCAATCCTGCATGATTCTACCAAGAAATGTGATTCTTCATTCAAAACGCTGGTTTTTGCTATTGGGCTCTTTTGAGTAATGAATGTTTTGAATTTTCTAGAAAAGTAAAGTAGTTGCAAACTCATGCTTTTACAGACTTGTTTGGGCTCATGAGAGGAGTAGAAAAACATCAAAAATTTCAGTCCTGCATGATTCTACCAAGAAATGTGTGTTCATTGAAACCGCTGGTTTTTGATAGTTTGGGCCCTATTGAATAATGAATGTTTTGAATTTTCTCCAAAAGTAAAGTAGTTACAAACTCATCCTTTTAGAAACTTGTTTGGGCTGTTGAGAGGAGTAAAAAACCATCAAAAATTTCAATCCTGCATGATTCTACAAAGAAATGTGATTCTTCATTCAAAACCTGATTTTTGCTATTGGGCTCTATTGAATAATGAATGTTTTGAATTTTCTCCAAAAGTAAAGTAGTTGCAAACTCATGCTTTTAGAGACTTGCTTGGGCTCATGAGAGGAGTAGAAAAACATCAAAAATTTCAGTCCTGCATGATTCTACCAAGAAATGTGTGTTCATTGAAACCGCTGGTTTTTGATAGTTTGGGCCCTATTGAATAATGAATGTTTTGAATTTTCTCCAAAAGTAAAGTAGTTGCAAACTCATCCTTTTAGAAACTTGTTTGGGCTGTTGAGAGGAGTAAAAAACCATCAAAAATTTCAATCCTGCATGATTCTACCAAGAAATGTGATTCTTCATTCAAAACGCTGGTTTTTGCTATTGGGCTCTTTTGAGTAATGAATGTTTTGAATTTTCTCCAAAAGTAAAGTAGTTGCAAACTCATGCTTTTAGAGACTTGTTTGGGCTCATGAGAGGAGTAGAAAAACATCAAAAATTTCAGTCCTGAATGATTCTACCAAGAAATGTGTGTTCATTCAAACCGCTGGTTTTTGATAGTTTGGGCCCTATTGAATAATGAATGTTTTGAATTTTCTCCAAAAGTAAAGTAGTTGCAAACTCATCCTTTTAGAAACTTGTTTGGGCTGTTGAGAGGAGTAAAAAACCATCAAAAATTTCAATCCTGCATGATTCTACCAAGAAATGTGATTCTTCATTCAAAACGCTGGTTTTTGCTATTGGGCTCTATTGAATAATGAATGTTTTGAATTTTCTCCAAAAGTAAAGTAGTTGCAAACTCATCCTTTTAGAGACTTGTTTGGGCTCATGAGAGGAGTAGAAAAACATCAAAAATTTCAGTCCTGCACGATTCTACCAAGAAATGTGTGTTCATTCAAACCGCTGGTTTTTGATATTTTGGGCCCTATTGAATAATGAATGTTTTGAATTTTCTCCAAAAGTAAAGTAGTTGCAAACTCATCCTTTTAGAAACTTGTTTGGGCTGTTGAGAGGAGTAAAAAACCATCAAAAATTTCAATCCTGCATGATTCTACCAAGAAATGTGATTCTTCATTCAAAACCTGATTTTTGCTATTGGGCTCTATTGAATAATGAATGTTTTGAATTTTCTCCAAAAGTAAAGTAGTTGCAAACTCATGCTTTTAGAGACTTGTTTGGGCTCATGAGAGGAGTAGAAAAACATCAAAAATTTCAGTCCTGCATGACTCTACCAAGAAATGTGTGTTCATTGAAACCGCTGGTTTTTGATAGTTTGGGCCCTATTGAATAATGAATGTTTTGAATTTTCTCCAAAAGTAAAGTAGTTGCAAACTCATCCTTTTAGAAACTTGTTTGGGCTGTTGAGAGGAGTAAAAAACCATCAAAAATTTCAATCCTGCATGATTTTACCAAGAAATGTGATTCTTCATTCAAAACCTGATTTTTGCTATTGGGCTCTATTGAATAATGAATGTTTTGAATTTTCTCCAAAAGTAAAGTAGTTGCAAACTCATGCTTTTAGAGACTTGTTTGGGCTCATGAGAGGAGTAGAAAAACATCAAAAATTTCAGTCCTGCATGATTCTACCAAGAAATGTGTGTTCATTGAAACCGCTGGTTTTTGATAGTTTGGGCCCTATTGAATAATGAATGTTTTGAATTTTCTCCAAAAGTAAAGTAGTTGCAAACTCATCCTTTTAGAAACTTGTTTGGGCTGTTGAGAGGAGTAAAAAACCATCAAAAATTTCAATCCTGCATGATTCTACCAAGAAATGTGATTCTTCATTCAAAACCTGATTTTTGCTATTGGGCTCTATTGAATAATGAATGTTTTGAATTTTCTCCAAAAGTAAAGTAGTTGCAAACTCATGCTTTTAGAGACTTGTTTGGGCTCATGAGAGGAGTAGAAAAACATCAAAAATTTCAGTCCTGCATGATTCTACCAAGAAATGTGTGTTCATTGAAAGCGCTGGTTTTTGATAGTTTGGGCCCTATTGAATAATGAATGTTTTGAATTTTCTCCAAAAGTAAAGTAGTTGCAAACTCATCCTTTTAGAAACTTGTTTGGGCTGTTGAGAGGAGTAAAAAACCATCAAAAATTTCAATCCTGCGTGATTCTACCAAGAAATGTGATTCTTCATTCAAAACGCTGGTTTTTGCTATTGGGCTCTTTTGAGTAATGAATGTTTTGAATTTTCTCCAAAAGTAAAGTAGTTGCAAACTCATGCTTTTAGAGACTTGTTTGGGCTCATGAGAGGAGTAGAAAAACATCAAAAATGTCAGTCCTGCATGATTCTACCAAGAAAGGTGTGTTCATTCAAACCGCTGGTTTTTGATAGTTTGGGCCCTATTGAATAATGAATGTTTTGAATTTTCTCCAAAAGTAAAGTAGTTGCAAACTCATCCTTTTAGAAACTTGTTTGGGCTGTTGAGAGGAGTAAAAAACCATCAAAAATTTCAATCCTGCATGATTTTACCAAGAAATGTGATTCTTCATTCAAAACCTGATTTTTGCTATTGGGCTCTATTGAATAATGAATGTTTTGAATTTTCTCCAAAAGTAAAGTAGTTGCAAACTCATGCTTTTAGAGACTTGTTTGGGCTCATGACAGGAGTAGAAAAACATCAAAAATTTCAGTCCTGCATGATTCTACCAAGAAATGTGTGTTCATTGAAACCGCTGGTTTTTGATAGTTTGGGCCCTATTGAATAATGAATGGTTTGAATTTTCTCCAAAAGTAAAGTAGTTGCAAACTCATCCTTTTAGAAACTTGTTTGGGCTGTTGAGAGGAGTAAAAATTCATCAAAAATTTCAATCCTGCATGATTCTACCAAGAAATGTGATTCTTCATTCAAAACTCTGGTTTTTGCTATTGGGCTCTTTTGAGTAATGAATGTTTTGAATTTTCTCCAAAAGTAAAGTAGTTGCAAACTCATGCTTTTAGAGACTTGTTTGGGCTCATGAGAGGAGTAGAAAAACATCAAAAATTTCAGTCCTGCATGATTCTACCAAGAAATGTGTGTTCATTCAAACCGCTGGTTTTTGATAGTTTGGGCCCTATTGAATAATGAATGTTTTGAATTTTCTCCAAAAGTAAAGTAGTTGCAAACTCATCCTTTTAGAAACTTGTTTGGGCTGTTGAGAGGAGTAAAAAACCATCAAAAATTTCAGTCCTGCATGATTCTACCAAGAAATGTGATTCTTCATTCAAAACGCTGGTTTTTGCTATTGGGCTCTATTGAATAATGAATGTTTTGAATTTTCTCCAAAAGTAAAGTAGTTGCAAACTCATCCTTTTAGAGACTTGTTTGGGCTCATGAGAGGAGTAGAAAAACATCAAAAATTTCAGTCCTGCACGATTCTACCAAGAAATGTGTGTTCATTCAAACCGCTGGTTTTTGATATTTTGGGCCCTATTGAATAATGAATGTTTTGAATTTTCTCCAAAAGTAAAGTAGTTGCAAACTCATCCTTTTAGAAACTTGTTTGGGCTGTTGAGAGGAGTAAAAAACCATCAAAAATTTCAATCCTGCATGATTCTACCAAGAAATGTGATTCTTCATTCAAAACCTGATTTTTGCTATTGGGCTCTATTGAATAATGAATGTTTTGAATTTTCTCCAAAAGTAAAGTAGTTGCAAACTCATCCTTTTAGAAACTTGTTTGGGCTGTTGAGAGGAGTAAAAAACCATCAAAAATTTCAATCCTGCATGATTCTACCAAGAAATGTGATTCTTCATTCAAAACGCTGGTTTTTGCTATTGGGCTCTTTTGAGTAATGAATGTTTTGAATTTTCTCCAAAAGTAAAGTAGTTGCAAACTCATGATTTTAGAGACTTGTTTGGGCTCATGAGAGGAGTAGAAAAACATCAAAAATTTCAGTCCTGCATGATTCTACCAAGAAATGTGTGTTCATTGAAACCGCTGGTTTTTGATAGTTTGGGCCCTATTGAATAATGAATGTTTTGAATTTTCTCCAAAAGTAAAGTAGTTGCAAACTCATCCTTTTAGAAACTTGTTTGGGCTGTTGAGAGGAGTAAAAAACCATCAAAAATTTCAATCCTGCATGATTCTACCAAGAAATGTGATTCTTCATTCAAAACGCTGGTTTTTGCTATTGGGCTCTATTGAATAATGAATGTTTTGAATTTTCTCCAAAAGTAAAGTAGTTGCAAACTCATCCTTTTAGAGACTTGTTTGGGCTCATGAGAGGAGTAGAAAAACATCAAAAATTTCAGTCCTGCACGATTCTACCAAGAAATGTGTGTTCATTCAAACCGCTGGTTTTTGATATTTTGGGCCCTATTGAATAACGAATGTTTTGAATTTTCTCCAAAAGTAAAGTAGTTGCAAACTCATCCTTTTAGAAACTTGTTTGGGCTGTTGAGAGGAGTAAAAAACCATCAAAAATTTCAATCCTGCATGATTCTACCAAGAAATGTGATTCTTCATTCAAAACCTGATTTTTGCTATTGGGCTCTATTGAATAATGAATGTTTTGAATTTTCTCCAAAAGTAAAGTAGTTGCAAACTCATGCTTTTAGAGACTTGTTTGGGCTCATGAGAGGAGTAGAAAAACATCAAAAATTTCAGTCCTGCATGATTCTACCAAGAAATGTGTGTTCATTGAAACCGCTGGTTTTTGATAGTTTGGGCCCTATTGAATAATGAATGTTTTGAATTTTCTCCAAAAGTAAAGTAGTTACAAACTCATCCTTTTAGAAACTTGTTTGGGCTGTTGAGAGGAGTAAAAAACCATCAAAAATTTCAATCCTGCATGATTCTACAAAGAAATGTGATTCTTCATTCAAAACCTGATTTTTGCTATTGGGCTCTATTGAATAATGAATGTTTTGAATTTTCTCCAAAAGTAAAGTAGTTGCAAACTCATGCTTTTAGAGACTTGTTTGGGCTCATGAGAGGAGTAGAAAAACATCAAAAATTTCAGTCCTGCATGATTCTACCAAGAAATGTGTGTTCATTGAAACCGCTGGTTTTTGATAGTTTGGGCCCTATTGAATAATGAATGTTTTGAATTTTCTCCAAAAGTAAAGTAGTTGCAAACTCATCCTTTTACAAACTTGTTTGGGCTTTTGAGAGGAGTAAAAAACCATCAAAAATTTCAATCCTGCATGATTCTACCAAGAAATGTGATTCTTCATTCAAAACGCTGGTTTTTGCTATTGGGCTCTTTTGAGTAATGAATGTTTTGAATTTTCTCCAAAAGTAAAGTAGTTGCAAACTCATGCTTTTAGAGACTTGTTTGGGCTCATGAGAGGAGTAGAAAAACATCAAAAATTTCAGTCCTGCATGATTCTACCAAGAAATGTGTGTTCATTCAAACCGCTGGTTTTTGATAGTTTGGGCCCTATTGAATAATGAATGTTTTGAATTTTCTCCAAAAGTAAAGTAGTTGCAAACTCATCCTTTTAGAAACTTGTTTGGGCTGTTGAGAGGAGTAAAAAACCATCAAAAATTTCAATCCTGCATGATTCTACCAAGAAATGTGATTCTTCATTCAAAACCTGATTTTTGCTATTGGGCTCTATTGAATAATGAATGATTTGAATTTTCTCCAAAAGTAAAGTAGTTGCAAACTCATGCTTTTAGAGACTTGTTTGGGCTCATGAGAGGAGTAGAAAAACATCAAAAATTTCAGTCCTGCATGATTCTACCAAGAAATGTGTGTTCATTGAAACCGCTGGTTTTTGATAGTTTGGGCCCTATTGAATAATGAATGTTTTGAATTTTCTCCAAAAGTAAAGTAGTTGCAAACTCATCCTTTTAGAAACTTGTTTGGGCTGTTGAGAGGAGTAAAAAACCATCAAAAATTTCAATCCTGCATGATTCTACCAAGAAATGTGATTCTTCATTCAAAACCTGATTTTTGCTATTGGGCTCTATTGAATAATGAATGTTTTGAATTTTCTCCAAAAGTAAAGTAGTTGCAAACTCATGCTTTTAGAGACTTGTTTGGGCTCATGAGAGGAGTAGAAAAACATCAAAAATTTCAGTCCTGCATGATTCTACCAAGAAATGTGTGTTCATTGAAACCGCTGGTTTTTGATAGTTTGGGCCCTATTGAATAATGAATGTTTTGAATTTTCTCCAAAAGTAAAGTAGTTGCAAACTCATCCTTTTAGAAACTTGTTTGGGCTGTTGAGAGGAGTAAAAAACCATCAAAAATTTCAATCCTGCATGATTTTACCAAGAAATGTGATTCTTCATTCAAAACCTGATTTTTGCTATTGGGCTCTATTGAATAATGAATGTTTTGAATTTTCTCCAAAAGTAAAGTAGTTGCAAACTCATGCTTTTAGAGACTTGTTTGGGCTCATGAGAGGAGTAGAAAAACATCAAAAATTTCAGTCCTGCATGATTCTACCAAGAAATGTGTGTTCATTGAAACCGCTGGTTTTTGATAGTTTGGGCCCTATTGAATAATGAATGTTTTGAATTTTCTCCAAAAGTAAAGTAGTTACAAACTCATCCTTTTAGAAACTTGTTTGGGCTGTTGAGAGGAGTAAAAAACCATCAAAAATTTCAATCCTGCATGATTCTACAAAGAAATGTGATTCTTCATTCAAAACCTGATTTTTGCTATTGGGCTCTATTGAATAATGAATGTTTTGAATTTTCTCCAAAAGTAAAGTAGTTGCAAACTTATGCTTTTAGAGACTTGTTTGGGCTCATGAGAGGAGTAGAAAAACATCAAAAATTTCAGTCCTGCATGATTCTACCAAGAAATGTGTGTTCATTCAAACCGCTGGTTTTTGATAGTTTGGGCCCTATTGAATAATGAATGTTTTGAATTTTCTCCAAAAGTAAAGTAGTTGCAAACTCATCCTTTTAGAAACTTGTTTGGGCTTTTGAGAGGAGTAAAAAACCATCAAAAATTTCAATCCTGCATGATTCTACCAAGAAATGTGATTCTTCATTCAAAACGCTGGTTTTTGCTATTGGGCTCTTTTGAGTAATGAATGTTTTGAATTTTCTCCAAAAGTAAAGTAGTTGCAAACTCATGCTTTTAGAGACTTGTTTGGGCTCATGAGAGGAGTAGAAAAACATCAAAAATTTCAGTCCTGCATGATTCTACCAAGAAATGTGTGTTCATTGAAACCGCTGGTTTTTGATAGTTTGGGCCCTATTGAATAATGAATGTTTTGAATTTTCTCCAAAAGTAAAGTAGTTGCAAACTCATCCTTTTAGAAACTTGTTTGGGCTGTTGAGAGGAGTAAAAAACCATCAAAAATTTCAATCCTGCATGATTCTACCAAGAAATGTGATTCTTCATTCAAAACCTGATTTTTGCTATTGGGCTCTATTGAATAATGAATGTTTTGAATTTTCTCCAAAAGTAAAGTAGTTGCAAACTCATGCTTTTAGAGACTTGTTTGGGCTCATGAGAGGAGTAGAAAAACATCAAAAATTTCAGTCCTGCATGATTCTACCAAGAAATGTGTGTTCATTCAAACCGCTGGTTTTTGATAGTTTGGGCCCTATTGAATAATGAATGTTTTGAATTTTCTCCAAAAGTAAAGTAGTTGCAAACTCATCCTTTTAGAAACTTGTTTGGGCTGTTGAGAGGAGTAAAAAACCATCAAAAATTTCAATCCTGCATGATTCTACCAAGAAATGTGTTTCTTCTTTCAAAACGCTGGTTTTTGCTATTGGGCTCTATTGAATAATGAATGTTTTGAATTTTCTCCAAAAGTAAAGTAGTTGCAAACTCATCCTTTTAGAGACTTGTTTGGGCTCATGAGAGGAGTAGAAAAACATCAAAAATTTCAGTCCTGCACGATTCTACCAAGAAATGTGTGTTCATTCAAACCGCTGGTTTTTGATATTTTGGGCCCTATTGAATAATGAATGTTTTGAATTTTCTCCAAAAGTAAAGTAGTTGCAAACTCATCCTTTTAGAAACTTGTTTGGGCTGTTGAGAGGAGTAAAAAACCATCAAAAATTTCAATCCTGCATGATTCTACCAAGGAATGTGATTCTTCATTCAAAACCTGATTTTTGCTATTGGGCTCTATTGAATAATGAATGTTTTGAATTTTCTCCAAAAGTAAAGTAGTTGCAAACTCATGCTTTTAGAGACTTGTTTGGGCTCATGAGAGGAGTAGAAAAACATCAAAAATTTCAGTCCTGCATGATTTTACCAAGAAATGTGTGTTCATTGAAACCGCTGGTTTTTGATAGTTTGGGCCCTATTGAATAATGAATGTTTTGAATTTTCTCCAAAAGTAAAGTAGTTGCAAACTCATCCTTTTAGAAACTTGTTTGGGCTGTTGAGAGGAGTAAAAAACCATCAAAAATTTCAATCCTGCATGATTCTACCAAGAAATGTGATTCTTCATTCAAAACGCTGGTTTTTGCTATTGGGCTCTTTTGAGTAATGAATGTTTTGAATTTTCTCCAAAAGTAAAGTAGTTGCAAACTCATGCTTTTAGAGACTTGTTTGGGCTCATGAGAGGAGTAGAAAAACATCAAAAATTTCAGTCCTGCATGATTCTACCAAGAAATGTGTGTTCATTGAAACCGCTGGTTTTTGATAGTTTGGGCCCTATTGAATAATGAATGTTTTGAATTTTCTCCAAAAGTAAAGTAGTTACAAATTCATCCTTTTAGAAACTTGTTTGGGCTGTTGAGAGGAGTAAAAAACCATCAAAAATTTCAATCCTGCATGATTCTACAAAGAAATGTGATTCTTCATTCAAAACCTGATTTTTGCTATTGGGCTCTATTGAATAATGAATGTTTTGAATTTTCTCCAAAAGTAAAGTAGTTGCAAACTCATGCTTTTAGAGACTTGTTTGGGCTCATGAGAGGAGTAGAAAAACATCAAAAATTTCAGTCCTGCATGATTCTACCAAGAAATGTGTGTTCATTGAAACCGCTGGTTTTTGATAGTTTGGGCCCTATTGAATAATGAATGTTTTGAATTTTCTCCAAAAGTAAAGTAGTTGCAAACTCATCCTTTTAGAAACTTGTTTGGGCTGTTGAGAGGAGTAAAAAACCATCAAAAATTTCAATCCTGCATGATTCTACCAAGAAATGTGATTCTTCATTCAAAACGCTGGTTTTTGCTATTGGGCTCTATTGAATAATGAATGTTTTGAATTTTCTCCAAAAGTAAAGTAGTTGCAAACTCATCCTTTTAGAGACTTGTTTGGGCTCATGAGAGGAGTAGAAAAACATCAAAAATTTCAGTCCTGCACGATTCTACCAAGAAATGTGTGTTCATTCAAACCGCTGGTTTTTGATATTTTGGGCCCTATTGAATAATGAATGTTTTGAATTTTCTCCAAAAGTAAAGTAGTTGCAAACTCATCCTTTTAGAAACTTGTTTGGGCTGTTGAGAGGAGTAAAAAACCATCAAAAATTTCAATCCTGCATGATTCTACCAAGAAATGTGATTCTTCATTCAAAACCTGATTTTTGCTATTGGGCTCTATTGAATAATGAATGTTTTGAATTTTCTCCAAAAGTAAAGTAGTTGCAAACTCATGCTTTTAGAGACTTGTTTGGGCTCATGAGAGGAGTAGAAAAACATCAAAAATTTCAGTCCTGCATGATTCTACCAAGAAATGTGTGTTCATTGAAACCGCTGGTTTTTGATAGTTTGGGCCCTATTGAATAATGAATGTTTTGAATTTTCTCCAAAAGTAAAGTAGTTGCAAACTCATCCTTTTAGAAACTTGTTTGGGCTGTTGAGAGGAGTAAAAAACCATCAAAAATTTCAATCCTGCATGATTTTACCAAGAAATGTGATTCTTCATTCAAAACCTGATTTTTGCTATTGGGCTCTATTGAATAATGAATGTTTTGAATTTTCTCCAAAAGTAAAGTAGTTGCAAACTCATGCTTTTAGAGACTTGTTTGGGCTCATGAGAGGAGTAGAAAAACATCAAAAATTTCAGTCCTGCATGATTCTACCAAGAAATGTGTGTTCATTGAAACCGCTGGTTTTTGATAGTTTGGGCCCTATTGAATAATGAATGTTTTGAATTTTCTCCAAAAGTAAAGTAGTTGCAAACTCATCCTTTTAGAAACTTGTTTGGGCTGTTGAGAGGAGTAAAAAACCATCAAAAATTTCAATCCTGCATGATTCTACCAAGAAATGTGATTCTTCATTCAAAACCTGATTTTTGCTATTGGGCTCTATTGAATAATGAATGTTTTGAATTTTCTCCAAAAGTAAAGTAGTTGCAAACTCATGCTTTTAGAGACTTGTTTGGGCTCATGAGAGGAGTAGAAAAACATCAAAAATTTCAGTCCTGCATGATTCTACCAAGAAATGTGTGTTCATTGAAACCGCTGGTTTTTGATAGTTTGGGCCCTATTGAATAATGAATGTTTTGAATTTTCTCCAAAAGTAAAGTAGTTGCAAACTCATCCTTTTAGAAACTTGTTTGGGCTGTTGAGAGGAGTAAAAAACCATCAAAAATTTCAATCCTGCATGATTCTACCAAGGAATGTGATTCTTCATTCAAAACCTGATTTTTGCTATTGGGCTCCATTGAATAATGAATGTTTTGAATTTTCTCCAAAAGTAAAGTAGTTGCAAACTCATGCTTTTAGAGACTTGTTTGGGCTCATGAGAGGAGTAGAAAAACATCAAAAATTTCAGTCCTGCATGATTTTACCAAGAAATGTGTGTTCATTGAAACCGCTGGTTTTTGATAGTTTGGGCCCTATTGAATAATGAATGTTTTGAATTTTCTCCAAAAGTAAAGTAGTTGCAAACTCATCCTTTTAGAAACTTGTTTGGGCTGTTGAGAGGAGTAGAAAACCATCAAAAATTTCAATCCTGCATGATTCTACCAAGAAATGTGATTCTTCATTCAAAACGCTGGTTTTTGCTATTGGGCTCTTTTGAGTAATGAATGTTTTGAATTTTCTCCAAAAGTAAAGTAGTTGCAAACTCATGCTTTTAGAGACTTGTTTGGGCTCATGAGAGGAGTAGAAAAACATCAAAAATTTCAGTCCTGCATGATTCTACCAAGAAATGTGTGTTCATTGAAACCGCTGGTTTTTGATAGTTTGGGCCCTATTGAATAATGAATGTTTTGAATTTTCTCCAAAAGTAAAGTAGTTACAAACTCATCCTTTTAGAAACTTGTTTGGGCTGTTGAGAGGAGTAAAAAACCATCAAAAATTTCAATCCTGCATGATTCTACAAAGAAATGTGATTCTTCATTCAAAACCTGATTTTTGCTATTGGGCTCTATTGAATAATGAATGTTTTGAATTTTCTCCAAAAGTAAAGTAGTTGCAAACTCATGCTTTTAGAGACTTGTTTGGGCTCATGAGAGGAGTAGAAAAACATCAAAAATTTCAGTCCTGCATGATTCTACCAAGAAATGTGTGTTCATTGAAACCGCTGGTTTTTGATAGTTTGGGCCATATTGAATAATGAATGTTTTGAATTTTCTCCAAAAGTAAAGTAGTTGCAAACTCATCCTTTTAGAAACTTGTTTGGGCTTTTGAGAGGAGTAAAAAACCATCAAAAATTTCAATCCTGCATGATTCTACCAAGAAATGTGATTCTTCATTCAAAACGCTGGTTTTTGCTATTGGGCTCTTTTGAGTAATGAATGTTTTGAATTTTCTCCAAAAGTAAAGTAGTTGCAAACTCATGCTTTTAGAGACTTGTTTGGGCTCATGAGAGGAGTAGAAAAACATCAAAAATTTCAGTCCTGCATGATTCTACCAAGAAATGTGTGTTCATTCAAACCGCTGGTTTTTGATAGTTTGGGCCCTATTGAATAATGAATGTTTTGAATTTTCTCCAAAAGTAAAGTAGTTGCAAACTCATCCTTTTAGAAACTTGTTTGGGCTGTTGAGAGGAGTAAAAAACCATCAAAAATTTCAATCCTGCATGATTTTACCAAGAAATGTGATTCTTCATTCAAAACCTGATTTTTGCTATTGGGCTCTATTGAATAATGAATGTTTTGAATTTTCTCCAAAAGTAAAGTAGTTGCAAACTCATGCTTTTAGAGACTTGTTTGGGCTCATGAGAGGAGTAGAAAAACATCAAAAATTTCAGTCCTGCATGATTCTACCAAGAAATGTGTGTTCATTGAAACCGCTGGTTTTTGATAGTTTGGGCCCTATTGAATAATGAATGTTTTGAATTTTCTCCAAAAGTAAAGTAGTTACAAACTCATCCTTTTAGAAACTTGTTTGGGCTGTTGAGAGGAGTAAAAAACCATCAAAAATTTCAATCCTGCATGATTCTACAAAGAAATGTGATTCTTCATTCAAAACCTGATTTTTGCTATTGGGCTCTATTGAATAATGAATGTTTTGAATTTTCTCCAAAAGTAAAGTAGTTGCAAACTTATGCTTTTAGAGACTTGTTTGGGCTCATGAGAGGAGTAGAAAAACATCAAAAATTTCAGTCCTGCATGATTCTACCAAGAAATGTGTGTTCATTCAAACCGCTGGTTTTTGATAGTTTGGGCCCTATTGAATAATGAATGTTTTGAATTTTCTCCAAAAGTAAAGTAGTTGCAAACTCATCCTTTTAGAAACTTGTTTGGGCTTTTGAGAGGAGTAAAAAACCATCAAAAATTTCAATCCTGCATGATTCTACCAAGAAATGTGATTCTTCATTCAAAACGCTGGTTTTTGCTATTGGGCTCTTTTGAGTAATGAATGTTTTGAATTTTCTCCAAAAGTAAAGTAGTTGCAAACTCATGCTTTTAGAGACTTGTTTGGGCTCATGAGAGGAGTAGAAAAACATCAAAAATTTCAGTCCTGCATGATTCTACCAAGAAATGTGTGTTCATTGAAACCGCTGGTTTTTGATAGTTTGGGCCCTATTGAATAATGAATGTTTTGAATTTTCTCCAAAAGTAAAGTAGTTGCAAACTCATCCTTTTAGAAACTTGTTTGGGCTGTTGAGAGGAGTAAAAAACCATCAAAAATTTCAATCCTGCATGATTCTACCAAGAAATGTGATTCTTCATTCAAAACCTGATTTTTGCTATTGGGCTCTATTGAATAATGAATGTTTTGAATTTTCTCCAAAAGTAAAGTAGTTGCAAACTCATGCTTTTAGAGACTTGTTTGGGCTCATGAGAGGAGTAGAAAAACATCAAAAATTTCAGTCCTGCATGATTCTACCAAGAAATGTGTGTTCATTCAAACCGCTGGTTTTTGATAGTTTGGGCCCTATTGAATAATGAATGTTTTGAATTTTCTCCAAAAGTAAAGTAGTTGCAAACTCATCCTTTTAGAAACTTGTTTGGGCTGTTGAGAGGAGTAAAAAACCATCAAAAATTTCAATCCTGCATGATTCTACCAAGAAATGTGTTTCTTCTTTCAAAACGCTGGTTTTTGCTATTGGGCTCTATTGAATAATGAATGTTTTGAATTTTCTCCAAAAGTAAAGTAGTTGCAAACTCATCCTTTTAGAGACTTGTTTGGGCTCATGAGAGGAGTAGAAAAACATCAAAAATTTCAGTCCTGCACGATTCTACCAAGAAATGTGTGTTCATTCAAACCGCTGGTTTTTGATATTTTGGGCCCTATTGAATAATGAATGTTTTGAATTTTCTCCAAAAGTAAAGTAGTTGCAAACTCATCCTTTTAGAAACTTGTTTGGGCTGTTGAGAGGAGTAAAAAACCATCAAAAATTTCAATCCTGCATGATTCTACCAAGGAATGTGATTCTTCATTCAAAACCTGATTTTTGCTATTGGGCTCTATTGAATAATGAATGTTTTGAATTTTCTCCAAAAGTAAAGTAGTTGCAAACTCATGCTTTTAGAGACTTGTTTGGGCTCATGAGAGGAGTAGAAAAACATCAAAAATTTCAGTCCTGCATGATTTTACCAAGAAATGTGTGTTCATTGAAACCGCTGGTTTTTGATAGTTTGGGCCCTATTGAATAATGAATGTTTTGAATTTTCTCCAAAAGTAAAGTAGTTGCAAACTCATCCTTTTAGAAACTTGTTTGGGCTGTTGAGAGGAGTAAAAAACCATCAAAAATTTCAATCCTGCATGATTCTACCAAGAAATGTGATTCTTCATTCAAAACGCTGGTTTTTGCTATTGGGCTCTTTTGAGTAATGAATGTTTTGAATTTTCTCCAAAAGTAAAGTAGTTGCAAACTCATGCTTTTAGAGACTTGTTTGGGCTCATGAGAGGAGTAGAAAAACATCAAAAATTTCAGTCCTGCATGATTCTACCAAGAAATGTGTGTTCATTGAAACCGCTGGTTTTTGATAGTTTGGGCCCTATTGAATAATGAATGTTTTGAATTTTCTCCAAAAGTAAAGTAGTTACAAATTCATCCTTTTAGAAACTTGTTTGGGCTGTTGAGAGGAGTAAAAAACCATCAAAAATTTCAATCCTGCATGATTCTACAAAGAAATGTGATTCTTCATTCAAAACCTGATTTTTGCTATTGGGCTCTATTGAATAATGAATGTTTTGAATTTTCTCCAAAAGTAAAGTAGTTGCAAACTCATGCTTTTAGAGACTTGTTTGGGCTCATGAGAGGAGTAGAAAAACATCAAAAATTTCAGTCCTGCATGATTCTACCAAGAAATGTGTGTTCATTGAAACCGCTGGTTTTTGATAGTTTGGGCCCTATTGAATAATGAATGTTTTGAATTTTCTCCAAAAGTAAAGTAGTTGCAAACTCATCCTTTTAGAAACTTGTTTGGGCTGTTGAGAGGAGTAAAAAACCATCAAAAATTTCAATCCTGCATGATTCTACCAAGAAATGTGATTCTTCATTCAAAACGCTGGTTTTTGCTATTGGGCTCTATTGAATAATGAATGTTTTGAATTTTCTCCAAAAGTAAAGTAGTTGCAAACTCATCCTTTTAGAGACTTGTTTGGGCTCATGAGAGGAGTAGAAAAACATCAAAAATTTCAGTCCTGCACGATTCTACCAAGAAATGTGTGTTCATTCAAACCGCTGGTTTTTGATATTTTGGGCCCTATTGAATAATGAATGTTTTGAATTTTCTCCAAAAGTAAAGTAGTTGCAAACTCATCCTTTTAGAAACTTGTTTGGGCTGTTGAGAGGAGTAAAAAACCATCAAAAATTTCAATCCTGCATGATTCTACCAAGAAATGTGATTCTTCATTCAAAACCTGATTTTTGCTATTGGGCTCTATTGAATAATGAATGTTTTGAATTTTCTCCAAAAGTAAAGTAGTTGCAAACTCATGCTTTTAGAGACTTGTTTGGGCTCATGAGAGGAGTAGAAAAACATCAAAAATTTCAGTCCTGCATGATTCTACCAAGAAATGTGTGTTCATTGAAACCGCTGGTTTTTGATAGTTTGGGCCCTATTGAATAATGAATGTTTTGAATTTTCTCCAAAAGTAAAGTAGTTGCAAACTCATCCTTTTAGAAACTTGTTTGGGCTGTTGAGAGGAGTAAAAAACCATCAAAAATTTCAATCCTGCATGATTTTACCAAGAAATGTGATTCTTCATTCAAAACCTGATTTTTGCTATTGGGCTCTATTGAATAATGAATGTTTTGAATTTTCTCCAAAAGTAAAGTAGTTGCAAACTCATGCTTTTAGAGACTTGTTTGGGCTCATGAGAGGAGTAGAAAAACATCAAAAATTTCAGTCCTGCATGATTCTACCAAGAAATGTGTGTTCATTGAAACCGCTGGTTTTTGATAGTTTGGGCCCTATTGAATAATGAATGTTTTGAATTTTCTCCAAAAGTAAAGTAGTTGCAAACTCATCCTTTTAGAAACTTGTTTGGGCTGTTGAGAGGAGTAAAAAACCATCAAAAATTTCAATCCTGCATGATTCTACCAAGAAATGTGATTCTTCATTCAAAACCTGATTTTTGCTATTGGGCTCTATTGAATAATGAATGTTTTGAATTTTCTCCAAAAGTAAAGTAGTTGCAAACTCATGCTTTTAGAGACTTGTTTGGGCTCATGAGAGGAGTAGAAAAACATCAAAAATTTCAGTCCTGCATGATTCTACCAAGAAATGTGTGTTCATTGAAACCGCTGGTTTTTGATAGTTTGGGCCCTATTGAATAATGAATGTTTTGAATTTTCTCCAAAAGTAAAGTAGTTGCAAACTCATCCTTTTAGAAACTTGTTTGGGCTGTTGAGAGGAGTAAAAAACCATCAAAAATTTCAATCCTGCATGATTCTACCAAGGAATGTGATTCTTCATTCAAAACCTGATTTTTGCTATTGGGCTCCATTGAATAATGAATGTTTTGAATTTTCTCCAAAAGTAAAGTAGTTGCAAACTCATGCTTTTAGAGACTTGTTTGGGCTCATGAGAGGAGTAGAAAAACATCAAAAATTTCAGTCCTGCATGATTTTACCAAGAAATGTGTGTTCATTGAAACCGCTGGTTTTTGATAGTTTGGGCCCTATTGAATAATGAATGTTTTGAATTTTCTCCAAAAGTAAAGTAGTTGCAAACTCATCCTTTTAGAAACTTGTTTGGGCTGTTGAGAGGAGTAGAAAACCATCAAAAATTTCAATCCTGCATGATTCTACCAAGAAATGTGATTCTTCATTCAAAACGCTGGTTTTTGCTATTGGGCTCTTTTGAGTAATGAATGTTTTGAATTTTCTCCAAAAGTAAAGTAGTTGCAAACTCATGCTTTTAGAGACTTGTTTGGGCTCATGAGAGGAGTAGAAAAACATCAAAAATTTCAGTCCTGCATGATTCTACCAAGAAATGTGTGTTCATTGAAACCGCTGGTTTTTGATAGTTTGGGCCCTATTGAATAATGAATGTTTTGAATTTTCTCCAAAAGTAAAGTAGTTACAAACTCATCCTTTTAGAAACTTGTTTGGGCTGTTGAGAGGAGTAAAAAACCATCAAAAATTTCAATCCTGCATGATTCTACAAAGAAATGTGATTCTTCATTCAAAACCTGATTTTTGCTATTGGGCTCTATTGAATAATGAATGTTTTGAATTTTCTCCAAAAGTAAAGTAGTTGCAAACTCATGCTTTTAGAGACTTGTTTGGGCTCATGAGAGGAGTAGAAAAACATCAAAAATTTCAGTCCTGCATGATTCTACCAAGAAATGTGTGTTCATTGAAACCGCTGGTTTTTGATAGTTTGGGCCATATTGAATAATGAATGTTTTGAATTTTCTCCAAAAGTAAAGTAGTTGCAAACTCATCCTTTTAGAAACTTGTTTGGGCTTTTGAGAGGAGTAAAAAACCATCAAAAATTTCAATCCTGCATGATTCTACCAAGAAATGTGATTCTTCATTCAAAACGCTGGTTTTTGCTATTGGGCTCTTTTGAGTAATGAATGTTTTGAATTTTCTCCAAAAGTAAAGTAGTTGCAAACTCATGCTTTTAGAGACTTGTTTGGGCTCATGAGAGGAGTAGAAAAACATCAAAAATTTCAGTCCTGCATGATTCTACCAAGAAATGTGTGTTCATTCAAACCGCTGGTTTTTGATAGTTTGGGCCCTATTGAATAATGAATGTTTTGAATTTTCTCCAAAAGTAAAGTAGTTGCAAACTCATCCTTTTAGAAACTTGTTTGGGCTGTTGAGAGGAGTAAAAAACCATCAAAAATTTCAATCCTGCATGATTCTACCAAGAAATGTGATTCTTCATTCAAAACCTGATTTTTGCTATTGGGCTCTATTGAATAATGAATGTTTTGAATTTTCTCCAAAAGTAAAGTAGTTGCAAACTCATGCTTTTAGAGACTTGTTTGGGCTCATGAGAGGAGTAGAAAAACATCAAAAATTTCAGTCCTGCATGATTCTACCAAGAAATGTGTGTTCATTGAAACCGCTGGTTTTTGATAGTTTGGGCCCTATTGAATAATGAATGTTTTGAATTTTCTCCAAAAGTAAAGTAGTTGCAAACGCATCCTTTTAGAAACTTGTTTGGGCTGTTGAGAGGAGTAAAAAACCATCAAAAATTTCAATCCTGCATGATTCTACCAAGAAATGTGATTCTTCATTCAAAACCTGATTTTTGCTATTGGGCTCTATTGAATAATGAATGTTTTGAATTTTCTCCAAAAGTAAAGTAGTTGCAAACTCATGCTTTTAGAGACTTGTTTGGGCTCATGAGAGGAGTAGAAAAACATCAAAAATTTCAGTCCTGCATGATTCTACCAAGAAATGTGTGTTCATTGAAACCGCTGGTTTTTGATAGTTTGGGCCCTATTGAATAATGAATGTTTTGAATTTTCTCCAAAAGTAAAGTAGTTGCAAACTCATCCTTTTAGAAACTTGTTTGGGCTGTTGAGAGGAGTAAAAAACCATCAAAAATTTCAATCCTGCATGATTCTACCAAGGAATGTGATTCTTCATTCAAAACCTGATTTTTGCTATTGGGCTCTATTGAATAATGAATGTTTTGAATTTTCTCCAAAAGTAAAGTAGTTGCAAACTCATGCTTTTAGAGACTTGTTTGGGCTCATGAGAGGAGTAGAAAAACATCAAAAATTTCAGTCCTGCATGATTTTACCAAGAAATGTGTGTTCATTGAAACCGCTGGTTTTTGATAGTTTGGGCCCTATTGAATAATGAATGTTTTGAATTTTCTCCAAAAGTAAAGTAGTTGCAAACTCATCCTTTTAGAAACTTGTTTGGGCTGTTGAGAGGAGTAAAAAACCATCAAAAATTTCAATCCTGCATGATTCTACCAAGAAATGTGATTCTTCATTCAAAACGCTGGTTTTTGCTATTGGGCTCTTTTGAGTAATGAATGTTTTGAATTTTCTCCAAAAGTAAAGTAGTTGCAAACTCATGCTTTTAGAGACTTGTTTGGGCTCATGAGCGGAGTAGAAAAACATCAAAAATTTCAGTCCTGCATGATTCTACCAAGAAATGTGTGTTCATTGAAACCGCTGGTTTTTGATAGTTTGGGCCCTATTGAATAATGAATGTTTTGAATTTTCTCCAAAAGTAAAGTAGTTACAAACTCATCCTTTTAGAAACTTGTTTGGGCTGTTGAGAGGAGTAAAAAACCATCAAAAATTTCAATCCTGCATGATTCTACAAAGAAATGTGATTCTTCATTCAAAACCTGATTTTTGCTATTGGGCTCTATTGAATAATGAATGTTTTGAATTTTCTCCAAAAGTAAAGTAGTTGCAAACTCATGCTTTTAGAGACTTGTTTGGGCTCATGAGAGGAGTAGAAAAACATCAAAAATTTCAGTCCTGCATGATTCTACCAAGAAATGTGTGTTCATTGAAACCGCTGGTTTTTGATAGTTTGGGCCATATTGAATAATGAATGTTTTGAATTTTCTCCAAAAGTAAAGTAGTTGCAAACTCATCCTTTTAGAAACTTGTTTGGGCTTTTGAGAGGAGTAAAAAACCATCAAAAATTTCAATCCTGCATGATTCTACCAAGAAATGTGATTCTTCATTCAAAACGCTGGTTTTTGCTATTGGGCTCTTTTGAGTAATGAATGTTTTGAATTTTCTCCAAAAGTAAAGTAGTTGCAAACTCATGCTTTTAGAGACTTGTTTGGGCTCATGAGAGGAGTAGAAAAACATCAAAAATTTCAGTCCTGAATGATTCTACCAAGAAATGTGTGTTCATTCAAACCGCTGGTTTTTGATAGTTTGGGCCCTATTGAATAATGAATGTTTTGAATTTTCTCCAAAAGTAAAGTAGTTGCAAACTGATCCTTTTAGAAACTTGTTTGGGCTGTTGAGAGGAGTAAAAAACCATCAAAAATTTCAATCCTGCATGATTCTACCAAGAAATGTGATTCTTCATTCAAAACGCTGGTTTTTGCTATTGGGCTCTATTGAATAATGAATGTTTTGAATTTTCTCCAAAAGTAAAGTAGTTGCAAACTCATCCTTTTAGAGACTTGTTTGGGCTCATGAGAGGAGTAGAAAAACATCAAAAATTTCAGTCCTGCACGATTCTACCAAGAAATGTGTGTTCATTCAAACCGCTGGTTTTTGATATTTTGGGCCCTATTGAATAATGAATGTTTTGAATTTTCTCCAAAAGTAAAGTAGTTGCAAACTCATCCTTTTAGAAACTTGTTTGGGCTGTTGAGAGGAGTAAAAAACCATCAAAAATTTCAATCCTGCATGATTCTACCAAGAAATGTGATTCTTCATTCAAAACCTGATTTTTGCTATTGGGCTCTATTGAATAATGAATGTTTTGAATTTTCTCCAAAAGTAAAGTAGTTGCAAACTCATGCTTTTAGAGACTTGTTTGGGCTCATGAGAGGAGTAGAAAAACATCAAAAATTTCAGTCCTGCATGACTCTACCAAGAAATGTGTGTTCATTGAAACCGCTGGTTTTTGATAGTTTGGGCCCTATTGAATAATGAATGTTTTGAATTTTCTCCAAAAGTAAAGTAGTTGCAAACTCATCCTTTTAGAAACTTGTTTGGGCTGTTGAGAGGAGTAAAAAACCATCAAAAATTTCAATCCTGCATGATTCTACCAAGAAATGTGATTCTTCATTCAAAACGCTGGTTTTTGCTATTGGGCTCTTTTGAGTAATGAATGTTTTGAATTTTCTCCAAAAGTAAAGTAGTTGCAAACTCATGCTTTTAGAGACTTGTTTGGGCTCATGAGAGGAGTAGAAAAACATCAAAAATTTCAGTCCTGCATGATTCTACCAAGAAATGTGTGTTCATTCAAACCGCTGGTTTTTGATAGTTTGGGCCCTATTGAATAATGAATGTTTTGAATTTTCTCCAAAAGTAAAGTAGTTGCAAACTCATCCTTTTAGAAACTTGTTTGGGCTGTTGAGAGGAGTAAAAAACCATCAAAAATTTCAATCCTGCATGATTTTACCAAGAAATGTGATTCTTCATTCAAAACCTGATTTTTGCTATTGGGCTCTATTGAATAATGAATGTTTTGAATTTTCTCCAAAAGTAAAGTAGTTGCAAACTCATGCTTTTAGAGACTTGTTTGGGCTCATGAGAGGAGTAGAAAAACATCAAAAATTTCAGTCCTGCATGATTCTACCAAGAAATGTGTGTTCATTGAAACCGCTGGTTTTTGATAGTTTGGGCCCTATTGAATAATGAATGTTTTGAATTTTCTCCAAAAGTAAAGTAGTTGCAAACTCATCCTTTTAGAAACTTGTTTGGGCTGTTGAGAGGAGTAAAAAACCATCAAAAATTTCAATCCTGCATGATTCTACCAAGAAATGTGATTCTTCATTCAAAACCTGATTTTTGCTATTGGGCTCTATTGAATAATGAATGTTTTGAATTTTCTCCAAAAGTAAAGTAGTTGCAAACTCATGCTTTTAGAGACTTGTTTGGGCTCATGAGAGGAGTAGAAAAACATCAAAAATTTCAGTCCTGCATGATTCTACCAAGAAATGTGTGTTCATTGAAACCGCTGGTTTTTGATAGTTTGGGCCCTATTGAATAATGAATGTTTTGAATTTTCTCCAAAAGTAAAGTAGTTGCAAACTCATCCTTTTAGAAACTTGTTTGGGCTGTTGAGAGGAGTAAAAAACCATCAAAAATTTCAATCCTGCATGATTCTACCAAGAAATGTGATTCTTCATTCAAAACCTGATTTTTGCTATTGGGCTCTATTGAATAATGAATGTTTTGAATTTTCTCCAAAAGTAAAGTAGTTGCAAACTCATCCTTTTAGAAACTTGTTTGGGCTGTTGAGAGGAGTAAAAAACCATCAAAAATTTCAATCCTGCATGATTCTACCAAGAAATGTGATTCTTCATTCAAAACGCTGGTTTTTGCTATTGGGCTCTTTTGAGTAATGAATGTTTTGAATTTTCTCCAAAAGTAAAGTAGTTGCAAACTCATGATTTTAGAGACTTGTTTGGGCTCATGAGAGGAGTAGAAAAACATCAAAAATTTCAGTCCTGCATGATTCTACCAAGAAATGTGTGTTCATTGAAACCGCTGGTTTTTGATAGTTTGGGCCCTATTGAATAATGAATGTTTTGAATTTTCTCCAAAAGTAAAGTAGTTGCAAACTCATCCTTTTAGAAACTTGTTTGGGCTGTTGAGAGGAGTAAAAAACCATCAAAAATTTCAATCCTGCATGATTCTACCAAGAAATGTGATTCTTCATTCAAAACGCTGGTTTTTGCTATTGGGCTCTATTGAATAATGAATGTTTTGAATTTTCTCCAAAAGTAAAGTAGTTGCAAACTCATCCTTTTAGAGACTTGTTTGGGCTCATGAGAGGAGTAGAAAAACATCAAAAATTTCAGTCCTGCACGATTCTACCAAGAAATGTGTGTTCATTCAAACCGCTGGTTTTTGATATTTTGGGCCCTATTGAATAACGAATGTTTTGAATTTTCTCCAAAAGTAAAGTAGTTGCAAACTCATCCTTTTAGAAACTTGTTTGGGCTGTTGAGAGGAGTAAAAAACCATCAAAAATTTCAATCCTGCATGATTCTACCAAGAAATGTGATTCTTCATTCAAAACCTGATTTTTGCTATTGGGCTCTATTGAATAATGAATGTTTTGAATTTTCTCCAAAAGTAAAGTAGTTGCAAACTCATGCTTTTAGAGACTTGTTTGGGCTCATGAGAGGAGTAGAAAAACATCAAAAATTTCAGTCCTGCATGATTCTACCAAGAAATGTGTGTTCATTGAAACCGCTGGTTTTTGATAGTTTGGGCCCTATTGAATAATGAATGTTTTGAATTTTCTCCAAAAGTAAAGTAGTTACAAACTCATCCTTTTAGAAACTTGTTTGGGCTGTTGAGAGGAGTAAAAAACCATCAAAAATTTCAATCCTGCATGATTCTACAAAGAAATGTGATTCTTCATTCAAAACCTGATTTTTGCTATTGGGCTCTATTGAATAATGAATGTTTTGAATTTTCTCCAAAAGTAAAGTAGTTGCAAACTCATGCTTTTAGAGACTTGTTTGGGCTCATGAGAGGAGTAGAAAAACATCAAAAATTTCAGTCCTGCATGATTCTACCAAGAAATGTGTGTTCATTGAAACCGCTGGTTTTTGATAGTTTGGGCCCTATTGAATAATGAATGTTTTGAATTTTCTCCAAAAGTAAAGTAGTTGCAAACTCATCCTTTTAGAAACTTGTTTGGGCTTTTGAGAGGAGTAAAAAACCATCAAAAATTTCAATCCTGCATGATTCTACCAAGAAATGTGATTCTTCATTCAAAACGCTGGTTTTTGCTATTGGGCTCTTTTGAGTAATGAATGTTTTGAATTTTCTCCAAAAGTAAAGTAGTTGCAAACTCATGCTTTTAGAGACTTGTTTGGGCTCATGAGAGGAGTAGAAAAACATCAAAAATTTCAGTCCTGCATGATTCTACCAAGAAATGTGTGTTCATTCAAACCGCTGGTTTTTGATAGTTTGGGCCCTATTGAATAATGAATGTTTTGAATTTTCTCCAAAAGTAAAGTAGTTGCAAACTCATCCTTTTAGAAACTTGTTTGGGCTGTTGAGAGGAGTAAAAAACCATCAAAAATTTCAATCCTGCATGATTCTACCAAGAAATGTGATTCTTCATTCAAAACCTGATTTTTGCTATTGGGCTCTATTGAATAATGAATGATTTGAATTTTCTCCAAAAGTAAAGTAGTTGCAAACTCATGCTTTTAGAGACTTGTTTGGGCTCATGAGAGGAGTAGAAAAACATCAAAAATTTCAGTCCTGCATGATTCTACCAAGAAATGTGTGTTCATTGAAACCGCTGGTTTTTGATAGTTTGGGCCCTATTGAATAATGAATGTTTTGAATTTTCTCCAAAAGTAAAGTAGTTGCAAACTCATCCTTTTAGAAACTTGTTTGGGCTGTTGAGAGGAGTAAAAAACCATCAAAAATTTCAATCCTGCATGATTCTACCAAGAAATGTGATTCTTCATTCAAAACCTGATTTTTGCTATTGGGCTCTATTGAATAATGAATGTTTTGAATTTTCTCCAAAAGTAAAGTAGTTGCAAACTCATGCTTTTAGAGACTTGTTTGGGCTCATGAGAGGAGTAGAAAAACATCAAAAATTTCAGTCCTGCATGATTCTACCAAGAAATGTGTGTTCATTGAAACCGCTGGTTTTTGATAGTTTGGGCCCTATTGAATAATGAATGTTTTGAATTTTCTCCAAAAGTAAAGTAGTTGCAAACTCATCCTTTTAGAAACTTGTTTGGGCTGTTGAGAGGAGTAAAAAACCATCAAAAATTTCAATCCTGCATGATTTTACCAAGAAATGTGATTCTTCATTCAAAACCTGATTTTTGCTATTGGGCTCTATTGAATAATGAATGTTTTGAATTTTCTCCAAAAGTAAAGTAGTTGCAAACTCATGCTTTTAGAGACTTGTTTGGGCTCATGAGAGGAGTAGAAAAACATCAAAAATTTCAGTCCTGCATGATTCTACCAAGAAATGTGTGTTCATTGAAACCGCTGGTTTTTGATAGTTTGGGCCCTATTGAATAATGAATGTTTTGAATTTTCTCCAAAAGTAAAGTAGTTACAAACTCATCCTTTTAGAAACTTGTTTGGGCTGTTGAGAGGAGTAAAAAACCATCAAAAATTTCAATCCTGCATGATTCTACAAAGAAATGTGATTCTTCATTCAAAACCTGATTTTTGCTATTGGGCTCTATTGAATAATGAATGTTTTGAATTTTCTCCAAAAGTAAAGTAGTTGCAAACTCATGCTTTTAGAGACTTGTTTGGGCTCATGAGAGGAGTAGAAAAACATCAAAAATTTCAGTCCTGCATGATTCTACCAAGAAATGTGTGTTCATTCAAACCGCTGGTTTTTGATAGTTTGGGCCCTATTGAATAATGAATGTTTTGAATTTTCTCCAAAAGTAAAGTAGTTGCAAACTCATCCTTTCAGAAACTTGTTTGGGCTGTTGAGAGGAGTAAAAAACCATCAAAAATTTCAATCCTGCATGATTCTACCAAGAAATGTGATTCTTCATTCAAAACCTGATTTTTGCTATTGGGCTCTATTGAATAATGAATGTTTTGAATTTTCTCCAAAAGTAAAGTAGTTGCAAACTCATGCTTTTAGAGACTTGTTTGGGCTCATGAGAGGAGTAGAAAAACATCAAAAATTTCAGTCCTGCATGATTCTACCAAGAAATGTGTGTTCATTGAAACCGCTGGTTTTTGATAGTTTGGGCCCTATTGAATAATGAATGTTTTGAATTTTCTCCAAAAGTAAAGTAGTTGCAAACTCATCCTTTTAGAAACTTGTTTGGGCTGTTGAGAGGAGTAAAAAACCATCAAAAATTTCAATCCTGCATGATTTTACCAAGAAATGTGATTCTTCATTCAAAACCTGATTTTTGCTATTGGGCTCTATTGAATAATGAATGTTTTGAATTTTCTCCAAAAGTAAAGTAGTTGCAAACTCATGCTTTTAGAGACTTGTTTGGGCTCATGAGAGGAGTAGAAAAACATCAAAAATTTCAGTCCTGCATGATTCTACCAAGAAATGTGTGTTCATTCAAACCGCTGGTTTTTGATAGTTTGGGCCCTATTGAATAATGAATGTTTTGAATTTTCTCCAAAAGTAAAGTAGTTGCAAACTCATCCTTTTAGAAACTTGTTTGGGCTGTTGAGAGGAGTAAAAAACCATCAAAAATTTCAATCCTGCATGATTCTACCAAGAAATGTGTTTCTTCTTTCAAAACGCTGGTTTTTGCTATTGGGCTCTATTGAATAATGAATGTTTTGAATTTTCTCCAAAAGTAAAGTAGTTGCAAACTCATCCTTTTAGAGACTTGTTTGGGCTCATGAGAGGAGTAGAAAAACATCAAAAATTTCAGTCCTGCACGATTCTACCAAGAAATGTGTGTTCATTCAAACCGCTGGTTTTTGATATTTTGGGCCCTATTGAATAATGAATGTTTTGAATTTTCTCCAAAAGTAAAGTAGTTGCAAACTCATCCTTTTAGAAACTTGTTTGCGCTGTTGAGAGGAGTAAAAAACCATCAAAAATTTCAATCCTGCATGATTCTACCAAGGAATGTGATTCTTCATTCAAAACCTGATTTTTGCTATTGGGCTCTATTGAATAATGAATGTTTTGAATTTTCTCCAAAAGTAAAGTAGTTGCAAACTCATGCTTTTAGAGACTTGTTTGGGCTCATGAGAGGAGTAGAAAAACATCAAAAATTTCAGTCCTGCATGATTTTACCAAGAAATGTGTGTTCATTGAAACCGCTGGTTTTTGATAGTTTGGGCCCTATTGAATAATGAATGTTTTGAATTTTCTCCAAAAGTAAAGTAGTTGCAAACTCATCCTTTTAGAAACTTGTTTGGGCTGTTGAGAGGAGTAAAAAACCATCAAAAATTTCAATCCTGCATGATTCTACCAAGAAATGTGATTCTTCATTCAAAACGCTGGTTTTTGCTATTGGGCTCTTTTGAGTAATGAATGTTTTGAATTTTCTCCAAAAGTAAAGTAGTTGCAAACTCATGCTTTTAGAGACTTGTTTGGGCTCATGAGAGGAGTAGAAAAACATCAAAAATTTCAGTCCTGCATGATTCTACCAAGAAATGTGTGTTCATTGAAACCGCTGGTTTTTGATAGTTTGGGCCCTATTGAATAATGAATGTTTTGAATTTTCTCCAAAAGTAAAGTAGTTACAAACTCATCCTTTTAGAAACTTGTTTGGGCTGTTGAGAGGAGTAAAAAACCATCAAAAATTTCAATCCTGCATGATTCTACAAAGAAATGTGATTCTTCATTCAAAACCTGATTTTTGCTATTGGGCTCTATTGAATAATGAATGTTTTGAATTTTCTCCAAAAGTAAAGTAGTTGCAAACTCATGCTTTTAGAGACTTGTTTGGGCTCATGAGAGGAGTAGAAAAACATCAAAAATTTCAGTCCTGCATGATTCTACCAAGAAATGTGTGTTCATTGAAACCGCTGGTTTTTGATAGTTTGGGCCCTATTGAATAATGAATGTTTTGAATTTTCTCCAAAAGTAAAGTAGTTGCAAACTCATCCTTTTAGAAACTTGTTTGGGCTGTTGAGAGGAGTAAAAAACCATCAAAAATTTCAATCCTGCATGATTCTACCAAGAAATGTGATTCTTCATTCAAAACGCTGGTTTTTGCTATTGGGCTCTATTGAATAATGAATGTTTTGAATTTTCTCCAAAAGTAAAGTAGTTGCAAACTCATCCTTTTAGAGACTTGTTTGGGCTCATGAGAGGAGTAGAAAAACATCAAAAATTTCAGTCCTGCACGATTCTACCAAGAAATGTGTGTTCATTCAAACCGCTGGTTTTTGATATTTTGGGCCCTATTGAATAATGAATGTTTTGAATTTTCTCCAAAAGTAAAGTAGTTGCAAACTCATCCTTTTAGAAACTTGTTTGGGCTGTTGAGAGGAGTAAAAAACCATCAAAAATTTCAATCCTGCATGATTCTACCAAGAAATGTGATTCTTCATTCAAAACCTGATTTTTGCTATTGGGCTCTATTGAATAATGAATGTTTTGAATTTTCTCCAAAAGTAAAGTAGTTGCAAACTCATGCTTTTAGAGACTTGTTTGGGCTCATGAGAGGAGTAGAAAAACATCAAAAATTTCAGTCCTGCATGATTCTACCAAGAAATGTGTGTTCATTGAAACCGCTGGTTTTTGATAGTTTGGGCCCTATTGAATAATGAATGTTTTGAATTTTCTCCAAAAGTAAAGTAGTTGCAAACTCATCCTTTTAGAAACTTGTTTGGGCTGTTGAGAGGAGTAAAAAACCATCAAAAATTTCAATCCTGCATGATTTTACCAAGAAATGTGATTCTTCATTCAAAACCTGATTTTTGCTATTGGGCTCTATTGAATAATGAATGTTTTGAATTTTCTCCAAAAGTAAAGTAGTTGCAAACTCATGCTTTTAGAGACTTGTTTGGGCTCATGAGAGGAGTAGAAAAACATCAAAAATTTCAGTCCTGCATGATTCTACCAAGAAATGTGTGTTCATTGAAACCGCTGGTTTTTGATAGTTTGGGCCCTATTGAATAATGAATGTTTTGAATTTTCTCCAAAAGTAAAGTAGTTGCAAACTCATCCTTTTAGAAACTTGTTTGGGCTGTTGAGAGGAGTAAAAAACCATCAAAAATTTCAATCCTGCATGATTCTACCAAGAAATGTGATTCTTCATTCAAAACCTGATTTTTGCTATTGGGCTCTATTGAATAATGAATGTTTTGAATTTTCTCCAAAAGTAAAGTAGTTGCAAACTCATGCTTTTAGAGACTTGTTTGGGCTCATGAGAGGAGTAGAAAAACATCAAAAATTTCAGTCCTGCACGATTCTACCAAGAAATGTGTGTTCATTCAAACCGCTGGTTTTTGATAGTTTGGGCCCTATTGAATAATGAATGTTTTGAATTTTCTCCAAAAGTAAAGTAGTTGCAAACTCATCCTTTTAGAAACTTGTTTGGGCTGTTGAGAGGAGTAAAAAACCATCAAAAATTTCAATCCTGCATGATTCTACCAAGAAATGTGATTCTTCATTCAAAACCTGATTTTTGCTATTGGGCTCTATTGAATAATGAATGTTTTGAATTTTCTCCAAAAGTAAAGTAGTTGCAAACTCATGCTTTTAGAGACTTGTTTGGGCTCATGAGAGGAGTAGAAAAACATCAAAAATTTCAGTCCTGCATGATTCTACCAAGAAATGTGTGTTCATTGAAACCGCTGGTTTTTGATAGTTTGGGCCCTATTGAATAATGAATGTTTTGAATTTTCTCCAAAAGTAAAGTAGTTGCAAACTCATCCTTTTAGAAACTTGTTTGGGCTGTTGAGAGGAGTAAAAAACCATCAAAAATTTCAATCCTGCATGATTCTACCAAGAAATGTGATTCTTCATTCAAAACGCTGGTTTTTGCTATTGGGCTCTTTTGAGTAATGAATGTTTTGAATTTTCTCCAAAAGTAAAGTAGTTGCAAACTCATGCTTTTAGAGACTTGTTTGGGCTCATGAGAGGAGTAGAAAAACATCAAAAATTTCAGTCCTGCATGATTCTACCAAGAAATGTGTGTTCATTGAAACCGCTGGTTTTTGATAGTTTGGGCCCTATTGAATAATGAATGTTTTGAATTTTCTCCAAAAGTAAAGTAGTTACAAACTCATCCTTTTAGAAACTTGTTTGGGCTGTTGAGAGGAGTAAAAAACCATCAAAAATTTCAATCCTGCATGATTCTACAAAGAAATGTGATTCTTCATTCAAAACCTGATTTTTGCTATTGGGCTCTATTGAATAATGAATGTTTTGAATTTTCTCCAAAAGTAAAGTAGTTGCAAACTCATGCTTTTAGAGACTTGTTTGGGCTCATGAGAGGAGTAGAAAAACATCAAAAATTTCAGTCCTGCATGATTCTACCAAGAAATGTGTGTTCATTGAAACCGCTGGTTTTTGATAGTTTGGGCCATATTGAATAATGAATGTTTTGAATTTTCTCCAAAAGTAAAGTAGTTGCAAACTCATCCTTTTAGAAACTTGTTTGGGCTTTTGAGAGGAGTAAAAAACCATCAAAAATTTCAATCCTGCATGATTCTACCAAGAAATGTGATTCTTCATTCAAAACGCTGGTTTTTGCTATTGGGCTCTTTTGAGTAATGAATGTTTTGAATTTTCTCCAAAAGTAAAGTAGTTGCAAACTCATGCTTTTAGAGACTTGTTTGGGCTCATGAGAGGAGTAGAAAAACATCAAAAATTTCAGTCCTGCATGATTCTACCAAGAAATGTGTGTTCATTCAAACCGCTGGTTTTTGATAGTTTGGGCCCTATTGAATAATGAATGTTTTGAATTTTCTCCAAAAGTAAAGTAGTTGCAAACTCATCCTTTTAGAAACTTGTTTGGGCTGTTGAGAGGAGTAAAAAACCATCAAAAATTTCAATCCTGCATGATTCTACCAAGAAATGTGATTCTTCATTCAAAACCTGATTTTTGCTATTGGGCTCTATTGAATAATGAATGTTTTGAATTTTCTCCAAAAGTAAAGTAGTTGCAAACTCATGCTTTTAGAGACTTGTTTGGGCTCATGAGAGGAGTAGAAAAACATCAAAAATTTCAGTCCTGCATGATTCTACCAAGAAATGTGTGTTCATTGAAACCGCTGGTTTTTGATAGTTTGGGCCCTATTGAATAATGAATGTTTTGAATTTTCTCCAAAAGTAAAGTAGTTGCAAACTCATCCTTTTAGAAACTTGTTTGGGCTGTTGAGAGGAGTAAAAAACCATCAAAAATTTCAATCCTGCATGATTTTACCAAGAAATGTGATTCTTCATTCAAAACCTGATTTTTGCTATTGGGCTCTATTGAATAATGAATGTTTTGAATTTTCTCCAAAAGTAAAGTAGTTGCAAACTCATGCTTTTAGAGACTTGTTTGGGCTCATGAGAGGAGTAGAAAAACATCAAAAATTTCAGTCCTGCATGATTCTACCAAGAAATGTGTGTTCATTCAAACCGCTGGTTTTTGATAGTTTGGGCCCTATTGAATAATGAATGTTTTGAATTTTCTCCAAAAGTAAAGTAGTTGCAAACTCATCCTTTTAGAAACTCGTTTGGGCTGTTGAGAGGAGTAAAAAACCATCAAAAATTTCAATCCTGCATGATTCTACCAAGAAATGTGTTTCTTCATTCAAAACGCTGGTTTTTGCTATTGGGCTCTATTGAATAATGAATGTTTTGAATTTTCTCCAAAAGTAAAGTAGTTGCAAACTCATCCTTTTAGAGACTTGTTTGGGCTCATGAGAGGAGTAGAAAAACATCAAAAATTTCAGTCCTGCACGATTCTACCAAGAAATGTGTGTTCATTCAAACCGCTGGTTTTTGATATTTTGGGCCCTATTGAATAATGAATGTTTTGAATTTTCTCCAAAAGTAAAGTAGTTGCAAACTCATCCTTTTAGAAACTTGTTTGGGCTGTTGAGAGGAGTAAAAAACCATCAAAAATTTCAATCCTGCATGATTCTACCAAGGAATGTGATTCTTCATTCAAAACCTGATTTTTGCTATTGGGCTCTATTGAATAATGAATGTTTTGAATTTTCTCCAAAAGTAAAGTAGTTGCAAACTCATGCTTTTAGAGACTTGTTTGGGCTCATGAGAGGAGTAGAAAAACATCAAAAATTTCAGTCCTGCATGATTTTACCAAGAAATGTGTGTTCATTGAAACCGCTGGTTTTTGATAGTTTGGGCCCTATTGAATAATGAATGTTTTGAATTTTCTCCAAAAGTAAAGTAGTTGCAAACTCATCCTTTTAGAAACTTGTTTGGGCTGTTGAGAGGAGTAAAAAACCATCAAAAATTTCAATCCTGCATGATTCTACCAAGAAATGTGATTCTTCATTCAAAACGCTGGTTTTTGCTATTGGGCTCTTTTGAGTAATGAATGTTTTGAATTTTCTAGAAAAGTAAAGTAGTTGCAAACTCATGCTTTTAGAGACTTGTTTGGGCTCATGAGAGGAGTAGAAAAACATCAAAAATTTCAGTCCTGCATGATTCTACCAAGAAATGTGTGTTCATTGAAACCGCTGGTTTTTGATAGTTTGGGCCCTATTGAATAATGAATGTTTTGAATTTTCTCCAAAAGTAAAGTAGTTACAAACTCATCCTTTTAGAAACTTGTTTGGGCTGTTGAGAGGAGTAAAAAACCATCAAAAATTTCAATCCTGCATGATTCTACAAAGAAATGTGATTCTTCATTCAAAACCTGATTTTTGCTATTGGGCTCTATTGAATAATGAATGTTTTGAATTTTCTCCAAAAGTAAAGTAGTTGCAAACTCATGCTTTTAGAGACTTGTTTGGGCTCATGAGAGGAGTAGAAAAACATCAAAAATTTCAGTCCTGCATGATTCTACCAAGAAATGTGTGTTCATTGAAACCGCTGGTTTTTGATAGTTTGGGCCCTATTGAATAATGAATGTTTTGAATTTTCTCCAAAAGTAAAGTAGTTGCAAACTCATCCTTTTAGAAACTTGTTTGGGCTGTTGAGAGGAGTAAAAAACCATCAAAAATTTCAATCCTGCATGATTCTACCAAGAAATGTGATTCTTCATTCAAAACGCTGGTTTTTGCTATTGGGCTCTTTTGAGTAATGAATGTTTTGAATTTTCTCCAAAAGTAAAGTAGTTGCAAACTCATGCTTTTAGAGACTTGTTTGGGCTCATGAGAGGAGTAGAAAAACATCAAAAATTTCAGTCCTGAATGATTCTACCAAGAAATGTGTGTTCATTCAAACCGCTGGTTTTTGATAGTTTGGGCCCTATTGAATAATGAATGTTTTGAATTTTCTCCAAAAGTAAAGTAGTTGCAAACTCATCCTTTTAGAAACTTGTTTGGGCTGTTGAGAGGAGTAAAAAACCATCAAAAATTTCAATCCTGCATGATTCTACCAAGAAATGTGATTCTTCATTCAAAACGCTGGTTTTTGCTATTGGGCTCTATTGAATAATGAATGTTTTGAATTTTCTCCAAAAGTAAAGTAGTTGCAAACTCATCCTTTTAGAGACTTGTTTGGGCTCATGAGAGGAGTAGAAAAACATCAAAAATTTCAGTCCTGCACGATTCTACCAAGAAATGTGTGTTCATTCAAACCGCTGGTTTTTGATATTTTGGGCCCTATTGAATAATGAATGTTTTGAATTTTCTCCAAAAGTAAAGTAGTTGCAAACTCATCCTTTTAGAAACTTGTTTGGGCTGTTGAGAGGAGTAAAAAACCATCAAAAATTTCAATCCTGCATGATTCTACCAAGAAATGTGATTCTTCATTCAAAACCTGATTTTTGCTATTGGGCTCTATTGAATAATGAATGTTTTGAATTTTCTCCAAAAGTAAAGTAGTTGCAAACTCATGCTTTTAGAGACTTGTTTGGGCTCATGAGAGGAGTAGAAAAACATCAAAAATTTCAGTCCTGCATGACTCTACCAAGAAATGTGTGTTCATTGAAACCGCTGGTTTTTGATAGTTTGGGCCCTATTGAATAATGAATGTTTTGAATTTTCTCCAAAAGTAAAGTAGTTGCAAACTCATCCTTTTAGAAACTTGTTTGGGCTGTTGAGAGGAGTAAAAAACCATCAAAAATTTCAATCCTGCATGATTTTACCAAGAAATGTGATTCTTCATTCAAAACCTGATTTTTGCTATTGGGCTCTATTGAATAATGAATGTTTTGAATTTTCTCCAAAAGTAAAGTAGTTGCAAACTCATGCTTTTAGAGACTTGTTTGGGCTCATGAGAGGAGTAGAAAAACATCAAAAATTTCAGTCCTGCATGATTCTACCAAGAAATGTGTGTTCATTGAAACCGCTGGTTTTTGATAGTTTGGGCCCTATTGAATAATGAATGTTTTGAATTTTCTCCAAAAGTAAAGTAGTTGCAAACTCATCCTTTTAGAAACTTGTTTGGGCTGTTGAGAGGAGTAAAAAACCATCAAAAATTTCAATCCTGCATGATTCTACCAAGAAATGTGATTCTTCATTCAAAACCTGATTTTTGCTATTGGGCTCTATTGAATAATGAATGTTTTGAATTTTCTCCAAAAGTAAAGTAGTTGCAAACTCATGCTTTTAGAGACTTGTTTGGGCTCATGAGAGGAGTAGAAAAACATCAAAAATTTCAGTCCTGCATGATTCTACCAAGAAATGTGTGTTCATTGAAACCGCTGGTTTTTGATAGTTTGGGCCCTATTGAATAATGAATGTTTTGAATTTTCTCCAAAAGTAAAGTAGTTGCAAACTCATCCTTTTAGAAACTTGTTTGGGCTGTTGAGAGGAGTAAAAAACCATCAAAAATTTCAATCCTGCGTGATTCTACCAAGAAATGTGATTCTTCATTCAAAACGCTGGTTTTTGCTATTGGGCTCTTTTGAGTAATGAATGTTTTGAATTTTCTCCAAAAGTAAAGTAGTTGCAAACTCATGCTTTTAGAGACTTGTTTGGGCTCATGAGAGGAGTAGAAAAACATCAAAAATGTCAGTCCTGCATGATTCTACCAAGAAATGTGTGTTCAATCAAACCGCTGGTTTTTGATAGTTTGGGCCCTATTGAATAATGAATGTTTTGAATTTTCTCCAAAAGTAAAGTAGTTGCAAACTCATCCTTTTAGAAACTTGTTTGGGCTGTTGAGAGGAGTAAAAAACCATCAAAAATTTCAATCCTGCATGATTTTACCAAGAAATGTGATTTTTCATTCAAAACCTGATTTTTGCTATTGGGCTCTATTGAATAATGAATGTTTTGAATTTTCTCCAAAAGTAAAGTAGTTGCAAACTCATGCTTTTAGAGACTTGTTTGGGCTCATGACAGGAGTAGAAAAACATCAAAAATTTCAGTCCTGCATGATTCTACCAAGAAATGTGTGTTCATTGAAACCGCTGGTTTTTGATAGTTTGGGCCCTATTGAATAATGAATGGTTTGAATTTTCTCCAAAAGTAAAGTAGTTGCAAACTCATCCTTTTAGAAACTTGTTTGGGCTGTTGTGAGGAGTAAAAATTCATCAAAAATTTCAATCCTGCATGATTCTACCAAGAAATGTGATTCTTCATTCAAAACTCTGGTTTTTGCTATTGGGCTCTTTTGAGTAATGAATGTTTTGAATTTTCTCCAAAAGTAAAGTAGTTGCAAACTCATGCTTTTAGAGACTTGTTTGGGCTCATGAGAGGAGTAGAAAAACATCAAAAATTTCAGTCCTGCATGATTCTACCAAGAAATGTGTGTTCATTCAAACCGCTGGTTTTTGATAGTTTGGGCCCTATTGAATAATGAATGTTTTGAATTTTCTCCAAAAGTAAAGTAGTTGCAAACTCATCCTTTTAGAAACTTGTTTGGGCTGTTGAGAGGAGTAAAAAACCATCAAAAATTTCAATCCTGCATGATTCTACCAAGAAATGTGATTCTTCATTCAAAACGCTGGTTTTTGCTATTGGGCTCTATTGAATAATGAATGTTTTGAATTTTCTCCAAAAGTAAAGTAGTTGCAAACTCATCCTTTTAGAGACTTGTTTGGGCTCATGAGAGGAGTAGAAAAACATCAAAAATTTCAGTCCTGCACGATTCTACCAAGAAATGTGTGTTCATTCAAACCGCTGGTTTTTGATATTTTGGGTCCTATTGAATAATGAATGTTTTGAATTTTCTCCAAAAGTAAAGTAGTTGCAAACTCATCCTTTTAGAAACTTGTTTGGGCTGTTGAGAGGAGTAAAAAACCATCAAAAATTTCAATCCTGCATGATTCTACCAAGAAATGTGATTCTTCATTCAAATCCTGATTTTTGCTATTGGGCTCTATTGAATAATGAATGTTTTGAATTTTCTCCAAAAGTAAAGTAGTTGCAAACTCATCCTTTTAGAAACTTGTTTGGGCTGTTGAGAGGAGTAAAAAACCATCAAAAATTTCAATCCTGCATGATTCTACCAAGAAATGTGATTCTTCATTCAAAACGCTGGTTTTTGCTATTGGGCTCTTTTGAGTAATGAATGTTTTGAATTTTCTCCAAAAGTAAAGTAGTTGCAAACTCATGATTTTAGAGACTTGTTTGGGCTCATGAGAGGAGTAGAAAAACATCAAAAATTTCAGTCCTGCATGATTCTACCAAGAAATGTGTGTTCATTCAAACCGCTGGTTTTTGATAGTTTGGGCCCTATTGAATAATGAATGTTTTGAATTTTCTCCAAAAGTAAAGTAGTTGCAAACTCATCCTTTTAGAAACTTGTTTGGGCTGTTGAGAGGAGTAAAAAACCATCAAAAATTTCAATCCTGCATGATTCTACCAAGAAATGTGATTCTTCATTCAAAACGCTGGTTTTTGCTATTGGGCTCTATTGAATAATGAATGTTTTGAATTTTCTCCAAAAGTAAAGTAGTTGCAAACTCATCCTTTTAGAGACTTGTTTGGGCTCATGAGAGGAGTAGAAAAACATCAAAAATTTCAGTCCTGCACGATTCTACCAAGAAATGTGTGTTCATTCAAACCGCTGGTTTTTGATATTTTGGGCCCTATTGAATAACGAATGTTTTGAATTTTCTCCAAAAGTAAAGTAGTTGCAAACTCATCCTTTTAGAAACTTGTTTGGGCTGTTGAGAGGAGTAAAAAACCATCAAAAATTTCAATCCTGCATGATTCTACCAAGAAATGTGATTCTTCATTCAAAACGCTGATTTTTGCTATTGGGCTCTATTGAATAATGAATGTTTTGAATTTTCTCCAAAAGTAAAGTAGTTGCAAACTCATGCTTTTAGAGACTTGTTTGGGCTCATGAGAGGAGTAGAAAAACATCAAAAATTTCAGTCCTGCATGATTCTACCAAGAAATGTGTGTTCATTGAAACCGCTGGTTTTTGATAGTTTGGGCCCTATTGAATAATTAATGTTTTGAATTTTCTCCATAAGTAAAGTAGTTGCAAACTCATCCTTTTAGAATCTTGTTTGGGCTGTTGAGAGGAGTAAAAAACCATCAAAAATTTCAATCCTGCATGATTCTACCAAGAAATGTGATTCTTCATTCAAAGCGCTGGTTTTTGCTATTGGGCTCTATTGAATAATGAATGTTTTGAATTTTCTCCAAAAGTAAAGTAGTTGCACACTCATGCTTTTAGAGACTTGTTTGGGCTCATGAGAGGAGTAGAAAAACATCAAAAATTTCAGTCCTGCATGATTCTACCAAGAAATGTGTGTTCATTCAAACCGCTGGTTTTTGATAGTTTGGGCCCTATTGAATAATGAATGTTTTGAATTTTCTCCAAAAGTAAAGTAGTTACAAACTCATCCTTTTAGAAACTTGTTTGGGCTGTTGAGAGGAGTAAAAAACCATCAAAAATTTCAATCCTGCATGATTCTACCAAGAAATGTGATTCTTCATTCAAAACCTGATTTTTGCTATTGGGCTCTATTGAATAATGAATGTTTTGAATTTTCTCCAAAAGTAAAGTAGTTGCAAACTCATGCTTTTAGAGACTTGTTTGGGCTCATGAGAGGAGTAGAAAAACATCAAAAATTTCAGTCGTGCATGATTCTACCAAGAGATGTGTCATTCAAACCGCTGGTTTTTGATAGTTTGGGCCCTATTGAATAATGAATGTTTTGAATTTTCTCCAAAAGTAAAGTAGTTGCAAACTCATCCTTTTAGAAACTTGTTTGGGCTGTTGAGAGGAGTAAAAAACCATCAAAAATTTCAATCCTGCATGATTCTACCAAGAAATGTGATTCTTCATTCAAAACGCTGGTTTTTGCTATTGGGCTCTATTGAATAATGAATGTTTTGAATTTTCTCCAAAAGTAAAGTAGTTGCAAACTCATCCTTTTAGAGACTTGTTTGGGCTCATGAGAGGAGTAGAAAAACATCAAAAATTTCAGTCCTGCACGATTCTACCAAGAAATGTGTGTTCATTCAAACCGCTGGTTTTTGATATTTTGGGCCCTATTGAATAACGAATGTTTTGAATTTTCTCCAAAAGTAAAGTAGTTGCAAACTCATCCTTTTAGAAACTTGTTTGGGCTGTTGAGAGGAGTAAAAAACCATCAAAAATTTCAATCCTGCATGATTCTACCAAGAAATGTGATTCTTCATTCAAAACGCTGATTTTTGCTATTGGGCTCTATTGAATAATGAATGTTTTGAATTTTCTCCAAAAGTAAAGTAGTTGCAAACTCATGCTTTTAGAGACTTGTTTGGGCTCATGAGAGGAGTAGAAAAACATCAAAAATTTCAGTCCTGCATGATTCTACCAAGAAATGTGTGTTCATTGAAACAGCTGGTTTTTGATAGTTTGGGCCCTATTGAATAATGAATGTTTTGAATTTTCTCCAAAAGTAAAGTAGTTGCAAACTCATCCTTTTAGAAACTTGTTTGGGCTGTTGAGAGGAGTAAAAAACCATCAAAAATTTCAATCCTGCATGATTTTACCAAGAAATGTGATTCTTCATTCAAAACCTGATTTTTGCTATTGGGCTCTATTGAATAGTGAATGTTTTGAATTTTCTACAAAAGTAAAGTAGTTGCAAACTCATGCTTTTAGAGACTTGTTTGGGCTCATGAGAGGAGTAGAAAAACATCAAAAATTTCAGTCCTGCATGACTCTACCAAGAAATGTGTGTTCATTGAAACCGCTGGTTTTTGATCGTTTGGGCCCTATTGAATAATGAATGTTTTGAATTTTCTCCAAAAGTAAAGTAGTTGCAAACTCATCCTTTTAGAAACTTGTTTGGGCTGTTGAGAGGAGTAAAAAACCATCAAAAATTTCAATCCTGCATGATTTTACCAAGAAATGTGATTCTTCATTCAAAACCTGATTTTTGCTATTGGGCTCTATTGAATAATGAATGTTTTGAATTTTCTCCAAAAGTAAAGTAGTTGCAAACTCATGCTTTTAGAGACTTGTTTGGGCTCATGAGAGGAGTAGAAAAACATCAAAAATTTCAGTCCTGCATGATTCTACCAAGAAATGTGTGTTCATTGAAACCGCTGGTTTTTGATAGTTTGGGCCCTATTGAATAATGAATGTTTTGAATTTTCTCCAAAAGTAAAGTAGTTGCAAACTCATCCTTTTAGAAACTTGTTTGGGCTGTTGAGAGGAGTAAAAAACCATCAAAAATTTCAATCCTGCATGATGCTACCAAGAAATGTGATTCTTCATTCAAAACCTGATTTTTGCTATTGGGCTCTATTGAATAATGAATGTTTTGAATTTTCTCCAAAAGTAAAGTAGTTGCAAACTCATGCTTTTAGAGACTTGTTTGGGCTCATGAGAGGAGTAGAAAAACATCAAAAATTTCAGTCCTGCATGATTCTACCAAGAAATGTGTGTTCATTGAAACCGCTGGTTTTTGATAGTTTGGGCCCTATTGAATAATGAATGTTTTGAATTTTCTCCAAAAGTAAAGTAGTTGCAAACTCATCCTTTTAGAAACTTGTTTGGGCTGTTGAGAGGAGTAAAAAACCATCAAAAATTTCAATCCTGCATGATTCTACCAAGAAATGTGATTCTTCATTCAAAACGCTGGTTTTTGCTATTGGGCTCTTTTGAGTAATGAATGTTTTGAATTTTCTCCAAAAGTAAAGTAGTTGCAAACTCATGCTTTTAGAGACTTGTTTGGGCTCATGAGAGGAGTAGAAAAACATCAAAAATTTCAGTCCTGCATGATTCTACCAAGAAATGTGTGTTCATTCAAACCGCTGGTTTTTGATAGTTTGGGCCCTATTGAATAATGAATGTTTTGAATTTTCTCCAAAAGTAAAGTAGTTGCAAACTCATCCTTTTAGAAACTTGTTTGGGCTGTTGAGAGGAGTAAAAAACCATCAAAAATTTCAATCCTGCATGATTTTACCAAGAAATGTGATTCTTCATTCAAAACCTGATTTTTGCTATTGGGCTCTATTGAATAATGAATGTTTTGAATTTTCTCCAAAAGTAAAGTAGTTGCAAACTCATGCTTTTAGAGACTTGTTTGGGCTCATGAGAGGAGTAGAAAAACATCAAAAATTTCAGTCCTGCATGATTCTACCAAGAAATGTGTGTTCATTGAAACCGCTGGTTTTTGATAGTTTGGGCCCTATTGAATAATGAATGTTTTGAATTTTCTCCAAAAGTAAAGTAGTTGCAAACTCATCCTTTTAGAAACTTGTTTGGGCTGTTGAGAGGAGTAAAAAACCATCAAAAATTTCAATCCTGCATGATGCTACCAAGAAATGTGATTCTTCATTCAAAACCTGATTTTTGCTATTGGGCTCTATTGAATAATGAATGTTTTGAATTTTCTCCAAAAGTAAAGTAGTTGCAAACTCATGCTTTTAGAGACTTGTTTGGGCTCATGAGAGGAGTAGAAAAACATCAAAAATTTCAGTCCTGCATGATTCTACCAAGAAATGTGTGTTCATTGAAACCGCTGGTTTTTGATAGTTTGGGCCCTATTGAATAATGAATGTTTTGAATTTTCTCCAAAAGTAAAGTAGTTGCAAACTCATCCTTTTAGAAACTTGTTTGGGCTGTTGAGAGGAGTAAAAAACCATCAAAAATTTCAATCCTGCATGATTCTACCAAGAAATGTGATTCTTCATTCAAAACGCTGGTTTTTGCTATTGGGCTCTTTTGAGTAATGAATGTTTTGAATTTTCTCCAAAAGTAAAGTAGTTGCAAACTCATGCTTTTAGAGACTTGTTTGGGCTCATGAGAGGAGTAGAAAAACATCAAAAATTTCAGTCCTGCATGATTCTACCAAGAAATGTGTGTTCATTCAAACCGCTGGTTTTTGATAGTTTGGGCCCTATTGAATAATGAATGTTTTGAATTTTCTCCAAAAGTAAAGTAGTTGCAAACTCATCCTTTTAGAAACTTGTTTGGGCTGTTGAGAGGAGTAAAAAACCATCAAAAATTTCAATCCTGCATGATTTTACCAAGAAATGTGATTCTTCATTCAAAACCTGATTTTTGCTATTGGGCTCTATTGAATAATGAATGTTTTGAATTTTCTCCAAAAGTAAAGTAGTTGCAAACTCATGCTTTTAGAGACTTGTTTGGGCTCATGAGAGGAGTAGAAAAACATCAAAAATTTCAGTCCTGCATGATTCTACCAAGAAATGTGTGTTCATTGAAACCGCTGGTTTTTGATAGTTTGGGCCCTATTGAATAATGAATGTTTTGAATTTTCTCCAAAAGTAAAGTAGTTGCAAACTCATCCTTTTAGAAACTTGTCTGGGCTGTTGAGAGGAGTAAAAAACCATCAAAAATTTCAATCCTGCATGATTCTACCAAGAAATGTGATTCTTCATTCAAAACGCTGGTTTTTGCTATTGGGCTCTTTTGAGTAATGAATGTTTTGAATTTTCTCCAAAAGTAAAGTAGTTGCAAACTCATGCTTTTAGAGACTTGTTTGGGCTCATGAGAGGAGTAGAAAAACATCAAAAATTTCAGTCCTGCATGATTCTACCAAGAAATGTGTGTTCATTCAAACCGCTGGTTTTTGATAGTTTGGGCCCTATTGAATAATGAATGTTTTGAATTTTCTCCAAAAGTAAAGTAGTTGCAAACTCATCCTTTTAGAAACTTGTTTGGGCTGTTGAGAGGAGTAAAAAACCATCAAAAATTTCAATCCTGCATGATTCTACCAAGAAATGTGATTCTTCATTCAAAATGCTGGTTTTTGCTATTGGGCTCTATTGAATAATGAATGTTTTGAATTTTCTCCAAAAGTAAAGTAGTTGCAAACTCATCCTTTTAGAGACTTGTTTGGGCTCATGAGAGGAGTAGAAAAACATAAAAAATTTCAGTCCTGCACGATTCTACCAAGAAATGTGTGTTCATTCAAACCGCTGGTTTTTGATATTTTGGGCCCTATTGAATAATGAATGTTTTGAATTTTCTCCAAAAGTAAAGTAGTTGCAAACTCATGCTTTTAGAGACTTGTTTGGGCTCATGAGAGGAGTAGAAAAACATCAAAAATTTCAGTCCTGCATGATTCTACCAAGAAATGTGTGTTCATTGAAACCGCTGGTTTTTAATAGTTTGGGCCCTATTGAATAATGAATGTTTTGAATTTTCTCCAAAAGTAAAGTAGTTGCAAACTCATCCTTTTAGAAACTTGTTTGGGCTGTTGAGAGGAGTAAAAAACCATCAAAAATTTCAATCCTGCATGATTTTACCAAGAAATGTGATTCTTCATTCAAAACCTGATTTTTGCTATTGGGCTCTATTGAATAATGAATGTTTTGAATTTTCTCCAAAAGTAAAGTAGTTGCAAACTCATGCTTTTAGAGACTTGTTTGGGCTCATGAGAGGAGTAGAAAAACATCAAAAATTTCAGTCCTGCATGATTCTACCAAGAAATGTGTGTTCATTGAAACCGCTGGTTTTTGATAGTTTGGGCCCTATTGAATAATGAATGTTTTGAATTTTCTCCAAAAGTAAAGTAGTTGCAAACTCATCCTTTTAGAAACTTGTTTGGGCTGTTGAGAGGAGTAAAAAACCATCAAAAATTTCAATCCTGCATGATTCTACCAAGAAATGTGATTCTTCATTCAAAACCTGATTTTTGCTATTGGGCTCTATTGAATAATGAATGTTTTGAATTTTCTCCAAAAGTAAAGTAGTTGCAAACTCATGCTTTTAGAGACTTGTTTGGGCTCATGAGAGGAGTAGAAAAACATCAAAAATTTCAGTCCTGCATGATTCTACCAAGAAATGTGTGTTCATTGAAACCGCTGGTTTTTGATAGTTTGGGCCCTATTGAATAATGAATGTTTTGAATTTTCTCCAAAAGTAAAGTAGTTGCAAACTCATCCTTTTAGAAACTTGTTTGGGCTGTTGAGAGGAGTAAAAAACCATCAAAAATTTCAATCCTGCGTGATTCTACCAAGAAATGTGATTCTTCATTCAAAACGCTGGTTTTTGCTATTGGGCTCTTTTGAGTAATGAATGTTTTGAATTTTCTCCAAAAGTAAAGTAGTTGCAAACTCATGCTTTTAGAGACTTGTTTGGGCTCATGAGAGGAGTAGAAAAACATCAAAAATTTCAGTCCTGCATGATTCTACCAAGAAATGTGTGTTCATTCAAACCGCTGGTTTTTGATAGTTTGGGCCCTATTGAATAATGAATGTTTTGAATTTTCTCCAAAAGTAAAGTAGTTTCAAACTCATCCTTTTAGAAACTTGTTTGGGCTGTTGAGAGGAGTAAAAAAACATCAAAAATTTCAATCCTGCATGATTTTACCAAGAAATGTGATTCTTCATTCAAAACCTGATTTTTGCTATTGGGCTCTATTGAATAATGAATGTTTTGAATTTTCTCCAAAAGTAAAGTAGTTGCAAACTCATGCTTTTAGAGACTTGTTTGGGCTCATGACAGGAGTAGAAAAACATCAAAAATTTCAGTCCTGCATGATTCTACCAAGAAATGTGTGTTCATTGAAACCGCTGGTTTTTGATAGTTTGGGCCCTATTGAATAATGAATGTTTTGAATTTTCTCCAAAAGTAAAGTAGTTGCAAACTCATCCTTTTAGAAACTTGTTTGGGCTGTTGAGAGGAGTAAAAAACCATCAAAAATTTCAATCCTGCGTGATTCTACCAAGAAATGTGATTCTTCATTCAAAACGCTGGTTTTTGCTATTGGGCTCTTTTGAGTAATGAATGTTTTGAATTTTCTCCAAAAGTAAAGTAGTTGCAAACTCATGCTTTTAGAGACTTGTTTGGGCTCATGAGAGGAGTAGAAAAACATCAAAAATTTCAGTCCTGCATGATTCTACCAAGAAATGTGTGTTCATTCAAACCGCTGGTTTTTGATAGTTTGGGCCCTATTGAATAATGAATGTTTTGAATTTTCTCCAAAAGTAAAGTAGTTGCAAACTCATCCTTTTAGAAACTTGTTTGGGCTGTTGAGAGGAGTAAAAAACCATCAAAAATTTCAATCCTGCATGATTCTACCAAGAAATGTGATTCTTCATTCAAAACGCTGGTTTTTGCTATTGGGCTCTATTGAATAATGAATGTTTTGAATTTTCTCCAAAAGTAAAGTAGTTGCAAACTCATCCTTTTAGAGACTTGTTTGGGCTCATGAGAGGAGTAGAAAAACATCAAAAATTTCAGTCCTGCACGATTCTACCAAGAAATGTGTGTTCATTCAAACCGCTGGTTTTTGATATTTTGGGCCCTATTGAATAATGAATGTTTTGAATTTTCTCCAAAAGTAAAGTAGTTGCAAACTCATCCTTTTAGAAACTTGTTTGGGCTGTTGAGAGGAGTAAAAAACCATCAAAAATTTCAATCCTGCATGATTCTACCAAGAAATGTGATTCTTCATTCAAAACCTGATTTTTGCTATTGGGCTCTATTGAATAATGAATGTTTTGAATTTTCTCCAAAAGTAAAGTAGTTGCAAACTCATCCTTTTAGAAACTTGTTTGGGCTGTTGAGAGGAGTAAAAAACCATCAAAAATTTCAATCCTGCATGATTCTACCAAGAAATGTGATTCTTCATTCAAAACGCTGGTTTTTGCTATTGGGCTCTTTTGAGTAATGAATGTTTTGAATTTTCTCCAAAAGTAAAGTAGTTGCAAACTCATGCTTTTAGAGACTTGTTTGGGCTCATGAGAGGAGTAGAAAAACATCAAAAATTTCAGTCCTGCATGATTCTACCAAGAAATGTGTGTTCATTCAAACCGCTGGTTTTTGATAGTTTGGGCCCTATTGAATAATGAATGTTTTGAATTTTCTCCAAAAGTAAAGTAGTTGCAAACTCATCCTTTTAGAAACTTGTTTGGGCTGTTGAGAGGAGTAAAAAACCATCAAAAATTTCAATCCTGCATGATTCTACCAAGAAATGTGATTCTTCATTCAAAACGCTGGTTTTTGCTATTGGGCTCTATTGAATAATGAATGTTTTGAATTTTCTCCAAAAGTAAAGTAGTTGCAAACTCATCCTTTTAGAGACTTGTTTGGGCTCATGAGAGGAGTAGAAAAACATCAAAAATTTCAGTCCTGCACGATTCTACCAAGAAATGTGTGTTCATTCAAACCGCTGGTTTTTGATATTTTGGGCCCTATTGAATAACGAATGTTTTGAATTTTCTCCAAAAGTAAAGTAGTTGCAAACTCATCCTTTTAGAAACTTGTTTGGGCTGTTGAGAGGAGTAAAAAACCATCAAAAATTTCAATCCTGCATGATTCTACCAAGAAATGTGATTCTTCATTCAAAACGCTGATTTTTGCTATTGGGCTCTATTGAATAATGAATGTTTTGAATTTTCTCCAAAAGTAAAGTAGTTGCAAACTCATGCTTTTAGAGACTTGTTTGGGCTCATGAGAGGAGTAGAAAAACATCAAAAATTTCAGTCCTGCATGATTCTACCAAGAAATGTGTGTTCATTGATACCGCTGGTTTTTGATAGTTTGGGCCCTATTGAATAATTAATGTTTTGAATTTTCTCCATAAGTAAAGTAGTTGCAAACTCATCCTTTTAGAAACTTGTTTGGGCTGTTGAGAGGAGTAAAAAACCATCAAAAATTTCAATCCTGCATGATTCTACCAAGAAATGTGATTCTTCATTCAAAACGCTGGTTTTTGCTATTGGGCTCTATTGAATAATGAATGTTTTGAATTTTCTCCAAAAGTAAAGTAGTTGCACACTCATGCTTTTAGAGACTTGTTTGGGCTCATGAGAGGAGTAGAAAAACATCAAAAATTTCAGTCCTGCATGATTCTACCAAGAAATGTGTGTTCATTGAAACCGCTGGTTTTTGATAGTTTGGGCCCTATTGAATAATGAATGTTTTGAATTTTCTCCAAAAGTAAAGTAGTTGCAAACTCATCCTTTTAGAAACTTGTTTGGGCTGTTGAGAGGAGTAAAAAACCATCAAAAATTTCAATCCTGCATGATTTTACCAAGAAATGTGATTCTTCATTCAAAACCTGATTTTTGCTATTGGGCTCTATTGAATAGTGAATGTTTTGAATTTTCTCCAAAAGTAAAGTAGTTGCAAACTCATGCTTTTAGAGACTTGTTTGGGCTCATGAGAGGAGTAGAAAAACATCAAAAATTTCAGTCCTGCATGATTCTACCAAGAAATGTGTGTTCATTGAAACCGCTGGTTTTTGATCGTTTGGGCCCTATTGAATAATGAATGTTTTGAATTTTCTCCAAAAGTAAAGTAGTTGCAAACTCATCCTTTTAGAAACTTGTTTGGGCTGTTGAGAGGAGTAAAAAACCATCAAAAATTTCAATCCTGCATGATTTTACCAAGAAATGTGATTCTTCATTCAAAACCTGATTTTTGCTATTGGGCTCTATTGAATAATGAATGTTTTGAATTTTCTCCAAAAGTAAAGTAGTTGCAAACTCATGCTTTTAGAGACTTGTTTGGGCTCATGAGAGGAGTAGAAAAACATCAAAAATTTCAGTCCTGCATGATTCTACCAAGAAATGTGTGTTCATTGAAACCGCTGGTTTTTGATAGTTTGGGCCCTATTGAATAATGAATGTTTTGAATTTTCTCCAAAAGTAAAGTAGTTGCAAACTCATCCTTTTAGAAACTTGTTTGGGCTGTTGAGAGGAGTAAAAAACCATCAAAAATTTCAATCCTGCATGATGCTACCAAGAAATGTGATTCTTCATTCAAAACCTGATTTTTGCTATTGGGCTCTATTGAATAATGAATGTTTTGAATTTTCTCCAAAAGTAAAGTAGTTGCAAACTCATGCTTTTAGAGACTTGTTTGGGCTCATGAGAGGAGTAGAAAAACATCAAAAATTTCAGTCCTGCATGATTCTACCAAGAAATGTGTGTTCATTGAAACCGCTGGTTTTTGATAGTTTGGGCCCTATTGAATAATGAATGTTTTGAATTTTCTCCAAAAGTAAAGTAGTTGCAAACTCATCCTTTTAGAAACTTGTTTGGGCTGTTGAGAGGAGTAAAAAACCATCAAAAATTTCAATCCTGCATGATTTTACCAAGAAATGTGATTCTTCATTCAAAACCTGATTTTTGCTATTGGGCTCTATTGAATAATGAATGTTTTGAATTTTCTCCAAAAGTAAAGTAGTTGCAAACTCATGCTTTTAGAGACTTGTTTGGGCTCATGAGAGGAGTAGAAAAACATCAAAAATTTCAGTCCTGCATGATTCTACCAAGAAATGTGTGTTCATTGAAACCGCTGGTTTTTGATAGTTTGGGCCCTATTGAATAATGAATGTTTTGAATTTTCTCCAAAAGTAAAGTAGTTGCAAACTCATCCTTTTAGAAACTTGTTTGGGCTGTTGAGAGGAGTAAAAAACCATCAAAAATTTCAATCCTGCATGATTCTACCAAGAAATGTGATTCTTCATTCAAAACCTGATTTTTGCTATTGGGCTCTATTGAATAATGAATGTTTTGAATTTTCTCCAAAAGTAAAGTAGTTGCAAACTCATGCTTTTAGAGACTTGTTTGGGCTCATGAGAGGAGTAGAAAAACATCAAAAATTTCAGTCCTGCATGATTCTACCAAGAAATGTGTGTTCATTGAAACCGCTGGTTTTTGATAGTTTGGGCCCTATTGAATAATGAATGTTTTGAATTTTCTCCAAAAGTAAAGTAGTTGCAAACTCATCCTTTTAGAAACTTGTTTGGGCTGTTGAGAGGAGTAAAAAACCATCAAAAATTTCAATCCTGCGTGATTCTACCAAGAAATGTGATTCTTCATTCAAAACGCTGGTTTTTGCTATTGGGCTCTTTTGAGTAATGAATGTTTTGAATTTTCTCCAAAAGTAAAGTAGTTGCAAACTCATGCTTTTAGAGACTTGTTTGGGCTCATGAGAGGAGTAGAAAAACATCAAAAATTTCAGTCCTGCATGATTCTACCAAGAAATGTGTGTTCATTCAAACCGCTGGTTTTTGATAGTTTGGGCCCTATTGAATAATGAATGTTTTGAATTTTCTCCAAAAGTAAAGTAGTTTCAAACTCATCCTTTTAGAAACTTGTTTGGGCTGTTGAGAGGAGTAAAAAACCATCAAAAATTTCAATCCTGCATGATTTTACCAAGAAATGTGATTCTTCATTCAAAACCTGATTTTTGCTATTGGGCTCTATTGAATAATGAATGTTTTGAATTTTCTCCAAAAGTAAAGTAGTTGCAAACTCATGCTTTTAGAGACTTGTTTGGGCTCATGACAGGAGTAGAAAAACATCAAAAATTTCAGTCCTGCATGATTCTACCAAGAAATGTGTGTTCATTGAAACCGCTGGTTTTTGATAGTTTGGGCCCTATTGAATAATGAATGTTTTGAATTTTCTCCAAAAGTAAAGTAGTTGCAAACTCATCCTTTTAGAAACTTGTTTGGGCTGTTGAGAGGAGTAAAAAACCATCAAAAATTTCAATCCTGCGTGATTCTACCAAGAAATGTGATTCTTCATTCAAAACGCTGGTTTTTGCTATTGGGCTCTTTTGAGTAATGAATGTTTTGAATTTTCTCCAAAAGTAAAGTAGTTGCAAACTCATGCTTTTAGAGACTTGTTTGGGCTCATGAGAGGAGTAGAAAAACATCAAAAATTTCAGTCCTGCATGATTCTACCAAGAAATGTGTGTTCATTCAAACCGCTGGTTTTTGATAGTTTGGGCCCTATTGAATAATGAATGTTTTGAATTTTCTCCAAAAGTAAAGTAGTTGCAAACTCATCCTTTTAGAAACTTGTTTGGGCTGTTGAGAGGAGTAAAAAACCATCAAAAATTTCAATCCTGCATGATTCTACCAAGAAATGTGATTCTTCATTCAAAACGCTGGTTTTTGCTATTGGGCTCTATTGAATAATGAATGTTTTGAATTTTCTCCAAAAGTAAAGTAGTTGCAAACTCATCCTTTTAGAGACTTGTTTGGGCTCATGAGAGGAGTAGAAAAACATCAAAAATTTCAGTCCTGCACGATTCTACCAAGAAATGTGTGTTCATTCAAACCGCTGGTTTTTGATATTTTGGGCCCTATTGAATAATGAATGTTTTGAATTTTCTCCAAAAGTAAAGTAGTTGCAAACTCATCCTTTTAGAAACTTGTTTGGGCTGTTGAGAGGAGTAAAAAACCATCAAAAATTTCAATCCTGCATGATTCTACCAAGAAATGTGATTCTTCATTCAAAACCTGATTTTTGCTATTGGGCTCTATTGAATAATGAATGTTTTGAATTTTCTCCAAAAGTAAAGTAGTTGCAAACTCATCCTTTTAGAAACTTGTTTGGGCTGTTGAGAGGAGTAAAAAACCATCAAAAATTTCAATCCTGCATGATTCTACCAAGAAATGTGATTCTTCATTCAAAACGCTGGTTTTTGCTATTGGGCTCTTTTGAGTAATGAATGTTTTGAATTTTCTCCAAAAGTAAAGTAGTTGCAAACTCATGCTTTTAGAGACTTGTTTGGGCTCATGAGAGGAGTAGAAAAACATCAAAAATTTCAGTCCTGCATGATTCTACCAAGAAATGTGTGTTCATTCAAACCGCTGGTTTTTGATAGTTTGGGCCCTATTGAATAATGAATGTTTTGAATTTTCTCCAAAAGTAAAGTAGTTGCAAACTCATCCTTTTAGAAACTTGTTTGGGCTGTTGAGAGGAGTAAAAAACCATCAAAAATTTCAATCCTGCATGATTCTACCAAGAAATGTGATTCTTCATTCAAAACGCTGGTTTTTGCTATTGGGCTCTATTGAATAATGAATGTTTTGAATTTTCTCCAAAAGTAAAGTAGTTGCAAACTCATCCTTTTAGAGACTTGTTTGGGCTCATGAGAGGAGTAGAAAAACATCAAAAATTTCAGTCCTGCACGATTCTACCAAGAAATGTGTGTTCATTCAAACCGCTGGTTTTTGATATTTTGGGCCCTATTGAATAACGAATGTTTTGAATTTTCTCCAAAAGTAAAGTAGTTGCAAACTCATCCTTTTAGAAACTTGTTTGGGCTGTTGAGAGGAGTAAAAAACCATCAAAAATTTCAATCCTGCATGATTCTACCAAGAAATGTGATTCTTCATTCAAAACGCTGATTTTTGCTATTGGGCTCTATTGAATAATGAATGTTTTGAATTTTCTCCAAAAGTAAAGTAGTTGCAAACTCATGCTTTTAGAGACTTGTTTGGGCTCATGAGAGGAGTAGAAAAACATCAAAAATTTCAGTCCTGCATGATTCTACCAAGAAATGTGTGTTCATTGATACCGCTGGTTTTTGATAGTTTGGGCCCTATTGAATAATTAATGTTTTGAATTTTCTCCATAAGTAAAGTAGTTGCAAACTCATCCTTTTAGAATCTTGTTTGGGCTGTTGAGAGGAGTAAAAAACCATCAAAAATTTCAATCCTGCATGATTCTACCAAGAAATGTGATTCTTCATTCAAAACGCTGGTTTTTGCTATTGGGCTCTATTGAATAATGAATGTTTTGAATTTTCTCCAAAAGTAAAGTAGTTGCACACTCATGCTTTTAGAGACTTGTTTGGGCTCATGAGAGGAGTAGAAAAACATCAAAAATTTCAGTCCTGCATGATTCTACCAAGAAATGTGTGTTCATTGAAACCGCTGGTTTTTGATAGTTTGGGCCCTATTGAATAATGAATGTTTTGAATTTTCTCCAAAAGTAAAGTAGTTGCAAACTCATCCTTTTAGAAACTTGTTTGGGCTGTTGAGAGGAGTAAAAAACCATCAAAAATTTCAATCCTGCATGATTCTACCAAGAAATGTGATTCTTCATTCAAAACGCTGGTTTTTGCTATTGGGCTCTTTTGAGTAATGAATGTTTTGAATTTTCTCCAAAAGTAAAGTAGTTGCAAACTCATGCTTTTAGAGACTTGTTTGGGCTCATGAGAGGAGTAGAAAAACATCAAAAATTTCAGTCCTGCATGATTCTACCAAGAAATGTGTGTTCATTGAAACCGCTGGTTTTTGATAGTTTGGGCCCTATTGAATAATGAATGTTTTGAATTTTCTCCAAAAGTAAAGTAGTTGCAAACTCATCCTTTTAGAAACTTGTTTGGGCTGTTGAGAGGAGTAAAAAACCATCAAAAATTTCAATCCTGCATGATTTTACCAAGAAATGTGATTCTTCATTCAAAACCTGATTTTTGCTATTGGGCTCTATTGAATAGTGAATGTTTTGAATTTTCTCCAAAAGTAAAGTAGTTGCAAACTCATGCTTTTAGAGACTTGTTTGGGCTCATGAGAGGAGTAGAAAAACATCAAAAATTTCAGTCCTGCATGATTCTACCAAGAAATGTGTGTTCATTGAAACCGCTGGTTTTTGATCGTTTGGGCCCTATTGAATAATGAATGTTTTGAATTTTCTCCAAAAGTAAAGTAGTTGCAAACTCATCCTTTTAGAAACTTGTTTGGGCTGTTGAGAGGAGTAAAAAACCATCAAAAATTTCAATCCTGCATGATTTTACCAAGAAATGTGATTCTTCATTCAAAACCTGATTTTTGCTATTGGGCTCTATTGAATAATGAATGTTTTGAATTTTCTCCAAAAGTAAAGTAGTTGCAAACTCATGCTTTTAGAGACTTGTTTGGGCTCATGAGAGGAGTAGAAAAACATCAAAAATTTCAGTCCTGCATGATTCTACCAAGAAATGTGTGTTCATTGAAACCGCTGGTTTTTGATAGTTTGGGCCCTATTGAATAATGAATGTTTTGAATTTTCTCCAAAAGTAAAGTAGTTGCAAACTCATCCTTTTAGAAACTTGTTTGGGCTGTTGAGAGGAGTAAAAAACCATCAAAAATTTCAATCCTGCATGATGCTACCAAGAAATGTGATTCTTCATTCAAAACCTGATTTTTGCTATTGGGCTCTTTTGAATAATGAATGTTTTGAATTTTCTCCAAAAGTAAAGTAGTTGCAAACTCATGCTTTTAGAGACTTGTTTGGGCTCATGAGAGGAGTAGAAAAACATCAAAAATTTCAGTCCTGCATGATTCTACCAAGAAATGTGTGTTCATTGAAACCGCTGGTTTTTGATAGTTTGGGCCCTATTGAATAATGAATGTTTTGAATTTTCTCCAAAAGTAAAGTAGTTGCAAACTCATCCTTTTAGAAACTTGTTTGGGCTGTTGAGAGGAGTAAAAAACCATCAAAAATTTCAATCCTGCATGATTCTACCAAGAAATGTGATTCTTCATTCAAAACGCTGGTTTTTGCTATTGGGCTCTTTTGAGTAATGAATGTTTTGAATTTTCTCCAAAAGTAAAGTAGTTGCAAACTCATGCTTTTAGAGACTTGTTTGGGCTCATGAGAGGAGTAGAAAAACATCAAAAATTTCAGTCCTGCATGATTCTACCAAGAAATGTGTGTTCATTCAAACCGCTGGTTTTTGATAGTTTGGGCCCTATTGAATAATGAATGTTTTGAATTTTCTCCAAAAGTAAAGTAGTTGCAAACTCATCCTTTTAGAAACTTGTTTGGGCTGTTGAGAGGAGTAAAAAACCATCAAAAATTTCAATCCTGCATGATTTTACCAAGAAATGTGATTCTTCATTCAAAACCTGATTTTTGCTATTGGGCTCTATTGAATAATGAATGTTTTGAATTTTCTCCAAAAGTAAAGTAGTTGCAAACTCATGCTTTTAGAGACTTGTTTGGGCTCATGAGAGGAGTAGAAAAACATCAAAAATTTCAGTCCTGCATGATTCTACCAAGAAATGTGTGTTCATTGAAACCGCTGGTTTTTGATAGTTTGGGCCCTATTGAATAATGAATGTTTTGAATTTTCTCCAAAAGTAAAGTAGTTACAAACTCATCCTTTTAGAAACTTGTTTGGGCTGTTGAGAGGAGTAAAAAACCATCAAAAATTTCAATCCTGCATGATTCTACCAAGAAATGTGATTCTTCATTCAAAACCTGATTTTTGCTATTGGGCTCTATTGAATAATGAATGTTTTGAATTTTCTCCAAAAGTAAAGTAGTTGCAAACTCATGCTTTTAGAGACTTGTTTGGGCTCATGAGAGGAGTAGAAAAACATCAAAAATTTCAGTCCTGCATGATTCTACCAAGAAATGTGTGTTCATTGAAACCGCTGGTTTTTGATAGTTTGGGCCCTATTGAATAATGAATGTTTTGAATTTTCTCCAAAAGTAAAGTAGTTGCAAACTCATCCTTTTAGAAACTTGTCTGGGCTGTTGAGAGGAGTAAAAAACCATCAAAAATTTCAATCCTGCATGATTCTACCAAGAAATGTGATTCTTCATTCAAAACGCTGGTTTTTGCTATTGGGCTCTATTGAATAATGAATGTTTTGAATTTTCTCCAAAAGTAAAGTAGTTGCAAACTCATCCTTTTAGAGACTTGTTTGGGCTCATGAGAGGAGTAGAAAAACATAAAAAATTTCAGTCCTGCACGATTCTACCAAGAAATGTGTGTTCATTCAAACCGCTGGTTTTTGATATTTTGGGCCCTATTGAATAATGAATGTTTTGAATTTTCTCCAAAAGTAAAGTAGTTGCAAACTCATGCTTTTAGAGACTTGTTTGGGCTCATGAGAGGAGTAGAAAAACATCAAAAATTTCAGTCCTGCATGATTCTACCAAGAAATGTGTGTTCATTGAAACCGCTGGTTTTTGATAGTTTGGGCCCTATTGAATAATGAATGTTTTGAATTTTCTCCAAAAGTAAAGTAGTTGCAAACTCATCCTTTTAGAAACTTGTTTGGGCTGTTGAGAGGAGTAAAAAACCATCAAAAATTTCAATCCTGCATGATTTTACCAAGAAATGTGATTCTTCATTCAAAACCTGATTTTTGCTATTGGGCTCTATTGAATAATGAATGTTTTGAATTTTCTCCAAAAGTAAAGTAGTTGCAAACTCATGCTTTTAGAGACTTGTTTGGGCTCATGAGAGGAGTAGAAAAACATCAAAAATTTCAGTCCTGCATGATTCTACCAAGAAATGTGTGTTCATTGAAACCGCTGGTTTTTGATAGTTTGGGCCCTATTGAATAATGAATGTTTTGAATTTTCTCCAAAAGTTAAGTAGTTGCAAACTCATCCTTTTAGAAACTTGTTTGGGCTGTTGAGAGGAGTAAAAAACCATCAAAAATTTCAATCCTGCATGATTCTACCAAGAAATGTGATTCTTCATTCAAAACCTGATTTTTGCTATTGGGCTCTATTGAATAATGAATGTTTTGAATTTTCTCCAAAAGTAAAGTAGTTGCAAACTCATGCTTTTAGAGACTTGTTTGGGCTCATGAGAGGAGTAGAAAAACATCAAAAATTTCAGTCCTGCATGATTCTACCAAGAAATGTGTGTTCATTGAAACCGCTGGTTTTTGATAGTTTGGGCCCTATTGAATAATGAATGTTTTGAATTTTCTCCAAAAGTAAAGTAGTTGCAAACTCATCCTTTTAGAAACTTGTTTGGGCTGTTGAGAGGAGTAAAAAACCATCAAAAATTTCAATCCTGCGTGATTCTACCAAGAAATGTGATTCTTCATTCAAAACGCTGGTTTTTGCTATTGGGCTCTTTTGAGTAATGAATGTTTTGAATTTTCTCCAAAAGTAAAGTAGTTGCAAACTCATGCTTTTAGAGACTTGTTTGGGCTCATGAGAGGAGTAGAAAAACATCAAAAATTTCAGTCCTGCATGATTCTACCAAGAAATGTGTGTTCATTCAAACCGCTGGTTTTTGATAGTTTGGGCCCTATTGAATAATGAATGTTTTGAATTTTCTCCAAAAGTAAAGTAGTTGCAAACTCATCCTTTTAGAAACTTGTTTGGGCTGTTGAGAGGAGTAAAAAACCATCAAAAATTTCAATCCTGCATGATTTTACCAAGAAATGTGATTCTTCATTCAAAACCTGATTTTTGCTATTGGGCTCTATTGAATAATGAATGTTTTGAATTTTCTCCAAAAGTAAAGTAGTTGCAAACTCATGCTTTTAGAGACTTGTTTGGGCTCATGAGAGGAGTAGAAAAACATCAAAAATTTCAGTCCTGCACGATTCTACCAAGAAATGTGTGTTCATTCAAACCGCTGGTTTTTGATATTTTGGGCCCTATTGAATAATGAATGTTTTGAATTTTCTCCAAAAGTAAAGTAGTTGCAAACTCATGCTTTTAGAGACTTGTTTGGGCTCATGAGAGGAGTAGAAAAACATCAAAAATTTCAGTCCTGCATGATTCTACCAAGAAATGTGTGTTCATTGAAACCGCTGGTTTTTGATAGTTTGGGCCCTATTGAATAATGAATGTTTTGAATTTTCTCCAAAAGTAAAGTAGTTGCAAACTCATCCTTTTAGAAACTTGTTTGGGCTGTTGAGAGGAGTAAAAAACCATCAAAAATTTCAATCCTGCATGATTTTACCAAGAAATGTGATTCTTCATTCAAAACCTGATTTTTGCTATTGGGCTCTATTGAATAATGAATGTTTTAAATTTTCTCCAAAAGTAAAGTAGTTGCAAACTCATGCTTTTAGAGACTTGTTTGGGCTCATGAGAGGAGTAGAAAAACATCAAAAATTTCAGTCCTGCATGATTCTACCAAGAAATGTGTGTTCATTGAAACCGCTGGTTTTTGATAGTTTGGGCCCTATTGAATAATGAATGTTTTGAATTTTCTCCAAAAGTTAAGTAGTTGCAAACTCATCCTTTTAGAAACTTGTTTGGGCTGTTGAGAGGAGTAAAAAACCATCAAAAATTTCAATCCTGCATGATTCTACCAAGAAATGTGATTCTTCATTCAAAACCTGATTTTTGCTATTGGGCTCTATTGAATAATGAATGTTTTGAATTTTCTCCAAAAGTAAAGTAGTTGCAAACTCATGCTTTTAGAGACTTGTTTGGGCTCATGAGAGGAGTAGAAAAACATCAAAAATTTCAGTCCTGCATGATTCTACCAAGAAATGTGTGTTCATTGAAACCGCTGGTTTTTGATAGTTTGGGCCCTATTGAATAATGAATGTTTTGAATTTTCTCCAAAAGTAAAGTAGTTGCAAACTCATCCTTTTAGAAACTTGTTTGGGCTGTTGAGAGGAGTAAAAAACCATCAAAAATTTCAATCCTGCGTGATTCTACCAAGAAATGTGATTCTTCATTCAAAACGCTGGTTTTTGCTATTGGGCTCTTTTGAGTAATGAATGTTTTGAATTTTCTCCAAAAGTAAAGTAGTTGCAAACTCATCCTTTTAGAAACTTGTTTGGGCTGTTGAGAGGAGTAAAAAACCATCAAAAATTTCAATCCTGCATGATTTTACCAAGAAATGTGATTCTTCATTCAAAACCTGATTTTTGCTATTGGGCTCTATTGAATAATGAATGTTTTAAATTTTCTCCAAAAGTAAAGTAGTTGCAAACTCATGCTTTTAGAGACTTGTTTGGGCTCATGAGAGGAGTAGAAAAACATCAAAAATTTCAGTCCTGCATGATTCTACCAAGAAATGTGTGTTCATTGAAACCGCTGGTTTTTGATAGTTTGGGCCCTATTGAATAATGAATGTTTTGAATTTTCTCCAAAAGTTAAGTAGTTGCAAACTCATCCTTTTAGAAACTTGTTTGGGCTGTTGAGAGGAGTAAAAAACCATCAAAAATTTCAATCCTGCATGATTCTACCAAGAAATGTGATTCTTCATTCAAAACCTGATTTTTGCTATTGGGCTCTATTGAATAATGAATGTTTTGAATTTTCTCCAAAAGTAAAGTAGTTGCAAACTCATGCTTTTAGAGACTTGTTTGGGCTCATGAGAGGAGTAGAAAAACATCAAAAATTTCAGTCCTGCATGATTCTACCAAGAAATGTGTGTTCATTGAAACCGCTGGTTTTTGATAGTTTGGGCCCTATTGAATAATGAATGTTTTGAATTTTCTCCAAAAGTAAAGTAGTTGCAAACTCATCCTTTTAGAAACTTGTTTGGGCTGTTGAGAGGAGTAAAAAACCATCAAAAATTTCAATCCTGCGTGATTCTACCAAGAAATGTGATTCTTCATTCAAAACGCTGGTTTTTGCTATTGGGCTCTTTTGAGTAATGAATGTTTTGAATTTTCTCCAAAAGTAAAGTAGTTGCAAACTCATGCTTTTAGAGACTTGTTTGGGCTCATGAGAGGAGTAGAAAAACATCAAAAATTTCAGTCCTGCATGATTCTACCAAGAAATGTGTGTTCATTCAAACCGCTGGTTTTTGATAGTTTGGGCCCTATTGAATAATGAATGTTTTGAATTTTCTCCAAAAGTAAAGTAGTTGCAAACTCATCCTTTTAGAAACTTGTTTAGGCTGTTGAGAGGAGTAAAAAACCATCAAAAATTTCAATCCTGCATGATTTTACCAAGAAATGTGATTCTTCATTCAAAACCTGATTTTTGCTATTGGGCTCTATTGAATAATGAATGTTTTGAATTTTCTCCAAAAGTAAAGTAGTTGCAAACTCATCCTTTTAGAAACTTGTTTGGGCTGTTGAGAGGAGTAAAAAACCATCAAAAATTTCAATCCTGCATGATTCTACCAAGAAATGTGATTCTTCATTCAAAACGCTGGTTTTTGCTATTGGGCTCTTTTGAGTAATGAATGTTTTGAATTTTCTCCAAAAGTAAAGTAGTTGCAAACTCATGCTTTTAGAGACTTGTTTGGGCTCATGAGAGGAGTAGAAAAACATCAAAAATTTCAGTCCTGCATGATTCTACCAAGAAATGTGTGTTCATTCAAACCGCTGGTTTTTGATAGTTTGGGCCCTATTGAATAATGAATGTTTTGAATTTTCTCCAAAAGTAAAGTAGTTGCAAACTCATCCTTTTAGAAACTTGTTTGGGCTGTTGAGAGGAGTAAAAAACCATCAAAAATTTCAATCCTGCATGATTCTACCAAGAAATGTGATTCTTCATTCAAAACGCTGGTTTTTGCTATTGGGCTCTATTGAATAATGAATGTTTTGAATTTTCTCCAAAAGTAAAGTAGTTGCAAACTCATCCTTTTAGAGACTTGTTTGGGCTCATGAGAGGAGTAGAAAAACATCAAAAATTTCAGTCCTGCACGATTCTACCAAGAAATGTGTGTTCATTCAAACCGCTGGTTTTTGATATTTTGGGCCCTATTGAATAACGAATGTTTTGAATTTTCTCCAAAAGTAAAGTAGTTGCAAACTCATCCTTTTAGAAACTTGTTTGGGCTGTTGAGAGGAGTAAAAAACCATCAAAAATTTCAATCCTGCATGATTCTACCAAGAAATGTGATTCTTCATTCAAAACGCTGATTTTTGCTATTGGGCTCTATTGAATAATGAATGTTTTGAATTTTCTCCAAAAGTAAAGTAGTTGCAAACTCATGCTTTTAGAGACTTGTTTGGGCTCATGAGAGGAGTAGAAAAACATCAAAAATTTCAGTCCTGCATGATTCTACCAAGAAATGTGTGTTCATTGAAACCGCTGGTTTTTGATAGTTTGGGCCCTATTGAATAATTAATGTTTTGAATTTTCTCCATAAGTAAAGTAGTTGCAAACTCATCCTTTTAGAATCTTGTTTGGGCTGTTGAGAGGAGTAAAAAACCATCAAAAATTTCAATCCTGCATGATTCTACCAAGAAATGTGATTCTTCATTCAAAACGCTGGTTTTTGCTATTGGGCTCTATTGAATAATGAATGTTTTGAATTTTCTCCAAAAGTAAAGTAGTTGCACACTCATGCTTTTAGAGACTTGTTTGGGCTCATGAGAGGAGTAGAAAAACATCAAAAATTTCAGTCCTGCATGATTCTACCAAGAAATGTGTGTTCATTGAAACCGCTGGTTTTTGATAGTTTGGGCCCTATTGAATAATGAATGTTTTGAATTTTCTCCAAAAGTAAAGTAGTTGCAAACTCATCCTTTTAGAAACTTGTTTGGGCTGTTGAGAGGAGTAAAAAACCATCAAAAATTTCAATCCTGCATGATTCTACCAAGAAATGTGATTCTTCATTCAAAACGCTGGTTTTTGCTATTGGGCTCTTTTGAGTAATGAATGTTTTGAATTTTCTCCAAAAGTAAAGTAGTTGCAAACTCATGCTTTTAGAGACTTGTTTGGGCTCATGAGAGGAGTAGAAAAACATCAAAAATTTCAGTCCTGCATGATTCTACCAAGAAATGTGTGTTCATTGAAACCGCTGGTTTTTGATAGTTTGGGCCCTATTGAATAATGAATGTTTTGAATTTTCTCCAAAAGTAAAGTAGTTGCAAACTCATCCTTTTAGAAACTTGTTTGGGCTGTTGAGAGGAGTAAAAAACCATCAAAAATTTCAATCCTGCATGATTTTACCAAGAAATGTGATTCTTCATTCAAAACCTGATTTTTGCTATTGGGCTCTATTGAATAATGAATGTTTTGAATTTTCTCCAAAAGTAAAGTAGTTGCAAACTCATGCTTTTAGAGACTTGTTTGGGCTCATGAGAGGAGTAGAAAAACATCAAAAATTTCAGCCCTGCATGATTCTACCAAGAAATGTGTGTTCATTGAAACCGCTGGTTTTTGATAGTTTGGGCCCTATTGAATAATGAATGTTTTGAATTTTCTCCAAAAGTAAAGTAGTTACAAACTCATCCTTTTAGAAACTTGTTTGGGCTGTTGAGAGGAGTAAAAAACCATCAAAAATTTCAATCCTGCATGATTCTACCAAGAAATGTGATTCTTCATTCAAAACCTGATTTTTGCTATTGGGCTCTATTGAATAATGAATGTTTTGAATTTTCTCCAAAAGTAAAGTAGTTGCAAACTCATGCTTTTAGAGACTTGTTTGGGCTCATGAGAGGAGTAGAAAAACATCAAAAATTTCAGTCCTGCATGATTCTACCAAGAAATGTGTGTTCATTGAAACCGCTGGTTTTTGATAGTTTGGGCCCTATTGAATAATGAATGTTTTGAATTTTCTCCAAAAGTAAAGTAGTTGCAAACTCATCCTTTTAGAAACTTGTTTGGGCTGTTGTGAGGAGTAAAAAACCATCAAAAATTTCAATCCTGCATGATTCTACCAAGAAATGTGATTCTTCATTCAAAACGCTGGTTTTTGCTATTGGGCTCTTTTGAGTAATGAATGTTTTGAATTTTCTCCAAAAGTAAAGTAGTTGCAAACTCATGCTTTTAGAGACTTGTTTGGGCTCATGAGAGGAGTAGAAAAACATCAAAAATTTCAGTCGTGCATGATTCTACCAAGAGATGTGTGTTCATTCAAACCGCTGGTTTTTGATAGTTTGGGCCCTATTGAATAATGAATGTTTTGAATTTTCTCCAAAAGTAAAGTAGTTGCAAACTCATCCTTTTAGAAACTTGTTTGGGCTGTTGAGAGGAGTAAAAAACCATCAAAAATTTCAATCCTGCATGATTCTACCAAGAAATGTGATTCTTCATTCAAAACGCTGGTTTTTGCTATTGGGCTCTTTTGAGTAATGAATGTTTTGAATTTTCTCCAAAAGTAAAGTAGTTGCAAACTCATGCTTTTAGAGACTTGTTTGGGCTCATGAGAGGAGTAGAAAAACATCAAAAATTTCAGTCGTGCATGATTCTACCAAGAGATGTGTGTTCATTCAAACCGCTGGTTTTTGATAGTTTGGGCCCTATTGAATAATGAATGTTTTGAATTTTCTCCAAAAGTAAAGTAGTTGCAAACTCATCCTTTTAGAAACTTGTTTGGGCTGTTGAGAGGAGTAAAAAACCATCAAAAATTTCAATCCTGCATGATTCTACCAAGAAATGTGATTCTTCATTCAAAACGCTGGTTTTTGCTATTGGGCTCTTTTGAGTAATGAATGTTTTGAATTTTCTCCAAAAGTAAAGTAGTTGCAAACTCATGCTTTTAGAGACTTGTTTGGGCTCATGAGAGGAGTAGAAAAACATCAAAAATTTCAGTCCTGCATGATTCTACCAAGAAATGTGTGTTCATTCAAACCGCTGGTTTTTGATAGTTTGGGCCCTATTGAATAATGAATGTTTTGAATTTTCTCCAAAAGTAAAGTAGTTGCAAACTCATCCTTTTAGAAACTTGTTTGGGCTGTTGAGAGGAGTAAAAAACCATCAAAAATTTCAATCCTGCATGATTTTACCAAGAAATGTGATTCTTCATTCAAAACCTGATTTTTGCTATTGGGCTCTATTGAATAATGAATGTTTTGAATTTTCTCCAAAAGTAAAGTAGTTGCAAACTCATGCTTTTAGAGACTTGTTTGGGCTCATGAGAGGAGTAGAAAAACATCAAAAATTTCAGTCCTGCATGATTCTACCAAGAAATGTGTGTTCATTGAAACCGCTGGTTTTTGATAGTTTGGGCCCTATTGAATAATGAATGTTTTGAATTTTCTCCAAAAGTAAAGTAGTTACAAACTCATCCTTTTAGAAACTTGTTTGGGCTGTTGAGAGGAGTAAAAAACCATCAAAAATTTCAATCCTGCATGATTCTACCAAGAAATGTGATTCTTCATTCAAAACCTGATTTTTGCTATTGGGCTCTATTGAATAATGAATGTTTTGAATTTTCTCCAAAAGTAAAGTAGTTGCAAACTCATGCTTTTAGAGACTTGTTTGGGCTCATGAGAGGAGTAGAAAAACATCAAAAATTTCAGTCCTGCATGATTCTACCAAGAAATGTGTGTTCATTGAAACCGCTGGTTTTTGATAGTTTGGGCCCTATTGAATAATGAATGTTTTGAATTTTCTCCAAAAGTAAAGTAGTTGCAAACTCATCCTTTTAGAAACTTGTTTGGGCTGTTGAGAGGAGTAAAAAACCATCAAAAATTTCAATCCTGCATGATTCTACCAAGAAATGTGATTCTTCATTCAAAACGCTGGTTTTTGCTATTGGGCTCTTTTGAGTAATGAATGTTTTGAATTTTCTCCAAAAGTAAAGTAGTTGCAAACTCATGCTTTTAGAGACTTGTTTGTGCTCATGAGAGGAGTAGAAAAACATCAAAAATTTCAGTCGTGCATGATTCTACCAAGAGATGTGTGTTCATTCAAACCGCTGGTTTTTGATAGTTTGGGCCCTATTGAATAATGAATGTTTTGAATTTTCTCCAAAAGTAAAGTAGTTGCAAACTCATCCTTTTAGAAACTTGTTTGGGCTGTTGAGAGGAGTAAAAAACCATCAAAAATTTCAATCCTGCATGATTCTACCAAGAAATGTGATTCTTCATTCAAAACGCTGGTTTTTGCTATTGGGCTCTATTGAATAATGAATGTTTTGAATTTTCTCCAAAAGTAAAGTAGTTGCAAACTCATCCTTTTAGAGACTTGTTTGGGCTCATGAGAGGAGTAGAAAAACATCAAAAATTTCAGTCCTGCACGATTCTACCAAGAAATGTGTGTTCATTCAAACCGCTGGTTTTTGATATTTTGGGCCCTATTGAATAACGAATGTTTTGAATTTTCTCCAAAAGTAAAGTAGTTGCAAACTCATCCTTTTAGAAACTTGTTTGGGCTGTTGAGAGGAGTAAAAAACCATCAAAAATTTCAATCCTGCATGATTCTACCAAGAAATGTGATTCTTCATTCAAAACGCTGATTTTTGCTATTGGGCTCTATTGAATAATGAATGTTTTGAATTTTCTCCAAAAGTAAAGTAGTTGCAAACTCATGCTTTTAGAGACTTGTTTGGGCTCATGAGAGGAGTAGAAAAACATCAAAAATTTCAGTCCTGCATGATTCTACCAAGAAATGTGTGTTCATTGAAACAGCTGGTTTTTGATAGTTTGGGCCCTATTGAATAATGAATGTTTTGAATTTTCTCCAAAAGTAAAGTAGTTGCAAACTCATCCTTTTAGAAACTTGTTTGGGCTGTTGAGAGGAGTAAAAAACCATCAAAAATTTCAATCCTGCATGATTTTACCAAGAAATGTGATTCTTCATTCAAAACCTGATTTTTGCTATTGGGCTCTATTGAATAATGAATGTTTTGAATTTTCTCCAAAAGTAAAGTAGTTGCAAACTCATGCTTTTAGAGACTTGTTTGGGCTCATGAGAGGAGTAGAAAAACATCAAAAATTTCAGTCCTGCATGATTCTACCAAGAAATGTGTGTTCATTGAAACCGCTGGTTTTTGATAGTTTGGGCCCTATTGAATAATGAATGTTTTGAATTTTCTCCAAAAGTAAAGTAGTTGCAAACTCATCCTTTTAGAAACTTGTTTGGGCTGTTGAGAGGAGTAAAAAACCATCAAAAATTTCAATCCTGCATGATTCTACCAAGAAATGTGATTCTTCATTCAAAACCTGATTTTTGCTATTGGGCTCTATTGAATAATGAATGTTTTGAATTTTCTCCAAAAGTAAAGTAGTTGCAAACTCATGCTTTTAGAGACTTGTTTGGGCTCATGAGAGGAGTAGAAAAACATCAAAAATTTCAGTCCTGCATGATTCTACCAAGAAATGTGTGTTCATTGAAACCGCTGGTTTTTGATAGTTTGGGCCCTATTGAATAATGAATGTTTTGAATTTTCTCCAAAAGTAAAGTAGTTGCAAACTCATCCTTTTAGAAACTTGTTTGGGCTGTTGAGAGGAGTAAAAAACCATCAAAAATTTCAATCCTGCATGATTCTACCAAGAAATGTGATTCTTCATTCAAAACGCTGGTTTTTGCTATTGGGCTCTTTTGAGTAATGAATGTTTTGAATTTTCTCCAAAAGTAAAGTAGTTGCAAACTCATGCTTTTAGAGACTTGTTTGGGCTCATGAGAGGAGTAGAAAAACATCAAAAATTTCAGTCCTGCATGATTCTACCAAGAAATGTGTGTTCATTCAAACCGCTGGTTTTTGATAGTTTGGGCCCTATTGAATAATGAATGTTTTGAATTTTCTCCAAAAGTAAAGTAGTTGCAAACTCATCCTTTTAGAAACTTGTTTGGGCTGTTGAGAGGAGTAAAAAACCATCAAAAATTTCAATCCTGCATGATTTTACCAAGAAATGTGATTCTTCATTCAAAACCTGATTTTTGCTATTGGGCTCTATTGAATAATGAATGTTTTGAATTTTCTCCAAAAGTAAAGTAGTTGCAAACTCATGCTTTTAGAGACTTGTTTGGGCTCATGAGAGGAGTAGAAAAACATCAAAAATTTCAGTCCTGCATGATTCTACCAAGAAATGTGTGTTCATTGAAACCGCTGGTTTTTGATAGTTTGGGCCCTATTGAATAATGAATGTTTTGAATTTTCTCCAAAAGTAAAGTAGTTACAAACTCATCCTTTTAGAAACTTGTTTGGGCTGTTGAGAGGAGTAAAAAACCATCAAAAATTTCAATCCTGCATGATTCTACCAAGAAATGTGATTCTTCATTCAAAACCTGATTTTTGCTATTGGGCTCTATTGAATAATGAATGTTTTGAATTTTCTCCAAAAGTAAAGTAGTTGCAAACTCATGCTTTTAGAGACTTGTTTGGGCTCATGAGAGGAGTAGAAAAACATCAAAAATTTCAGTCCTGCATGATTCTACCAAGAAATGTGTGTTCATTGAAACCGCTGGTTTTTGATAGTTTGGGCCCTATTGAATAATGAATGTTTTGAATTTTCTCCAAAAGTAAAGTAGTTGCAAACTCATCCTTTTAGAAACTTGTCTGGGCTGTTGAGAGGAGTAAAAAACCATCAAAAATTTCAATCCTGCATGATTCTACCAAGAAATGTGATTCTTCATTCAAAACGCTGGTTTTTGCTATTGGGCTCTTTTGAGTAATGAATGTTTTGAATTTTCTCCAAAAGTAAAGTAGTTGCAAACTCATGCTTTTAGAGACTTGTTTGGGCTCATGAGAGGAGTAGAAAAACATCAAAAATTTCAGTCCTGCATGATTCTACCAAGAAATGTGTGTTCATTCAAACCGCTGGTTTTTGATAGTTTGGGCCCTATTGAATAATGAATGTTTTGAATTTTCTCCAAAAGTAAAGTAGTTGCAAACTCATCCTTTTAGAAACTTGTTTGGGCTGTTGAGAGGAGTAAAAAACCATCAAAAATTTCAATCCTGCATGATTCTACCAAGAAATGTGATTCTTCATTCAAAACGCTGGTTTTTGCTATTGGGCTCTATTGAATAATGAATGTTTTGAATTTTCTCCAAAAGTAAAGTAGTTGCAAACTCATTCTTTTAGAGACTTGTTTGGGCTCATGAGAGGAGTAGAAAAACATAAAAAATTTCAGTCCTGCACGATTCTACCAAGAAATGTGTGTTCATTCAAACCGCTGGTTTTTGATATTTTGGGCCCTATTGAATAATGAATGTTTTGAATTTTCTCCAAAAGTAAAGTAGTTGCAAACTCATGCTTTTAGAGACTTGTTTGGGCTCATGAGAGGAGTAGAAAAACATCAAAAATTTCAGTCCTGCATGATTCTACCAAGAAATGTGTGTTCATTGAAACCGCTGGTTTTTGATAGTTTGGGCCCTATTGAATAATGAATGTTTTGAATTTTCTCCAAAAGTAAAGTAGTTGCAAACTCATCCTTTTAGAAACTTGTTTGGGCTGTTGAGAGGAGTAAAAAACCATCAAAAATTTCAATCCTGCATGATTCTACCAAGAAATGTGATTCTTCATTCAAAACCTGATTTTTGCTATTGGGCTCTATTGAATAATGAATGTTTTGAATTTTCTCCAAAAGTAAAGTAGTTGCAAACTCATGCTTTTAGAGACTTGTTTGGGCTCATGAGAGGAGTAGAAAAACATCAAAAATTTCAGTCCTGCATGATTCTACCAAGAAATGTGTGTTCATTGAAACCGCTGGTTTTTGATAGTTTGGGCCCTATTGAATAATGAATGTTTTGAATTTTCTCCAAAAGTAAAGTAGTTGCAAACTCATCCTTTTAGAAACTTGTTTGGGCTGTTGAGAGGAGTAAAAAACCATCAAAAATTTCAATCCTGCATGATTTTACCAAGAAATGTGATTCTTCATTCAAAACCTGATTTTTGCTATTGGGCTCTATTGAATAGTGAATGTTTTGAATTTTCTCCAAAAGTAAAGTAGTTGCAAACTCATGCTTTTAGAGACTTGTTTGGGCTCATGAGAGGAGTAGAAAAACATCAAAAATTTCAGTCCTGCATGATTCTACCAAGAAATGTGTGTTCATTGAAACAGCTGGTTTTTGATAGTTTGGGCCCTATTGAATAATGAATGTTTTGAATTTTCTCCAAAAGTAAAGTAGTTGCAAACTCATCCTTTTAGAAACTTGTTTGGGCTGTTGAGAGGAGTAAAAAACCATCAAAAATTTCAATCCTGCATGATTTTACCAAGAAATGTGATTCTTCATTCAAAACCTGATTTTTGCTATTGGGCTCTATTGAATAGTGAATGTTTTGAATTTTCTCCAAAAGTAAAGTAGTTGCAAACTCATGCTTTTAGAGACTTGTTTGGGCTCATGAGAGGAGTAGAAAAACATCAAAAATTTCAGTCCTGCATGATTCTACCAAGAAATGTGTGTTCATTGAAACCGCTGGTTTTTGATAGTTTGGGCCCTATTGAATAATGAATGTTTTGAATTTTCTCCAAAAGTAAAGTAGTTGCAAACTCATCCTTTTAGAAACTTGTTTGGGCTGTTGAGAGGAGTAAAAAACCATCAAAAATTTCAATCCTGCATGATTTTACCAAGAAATGTGATTCTTCATTCAAAACCTGATTTTTGCTATTGGGCTCTATTGAATAATGAATGTTTTGAATTTTCTCCAAAAGTAAAGTAGTTGCAAACTCATGCTTTTAGAGACTTGTTTGGGCTCATGAGAGGAGTAGAAAAACATCAAAAATTTCAGTCCTGCATGATTCTACCAAGAAATGTGTGTTCATTGAAACCGCTGGTTTTTGATAGTTTGGGCCCTATTGAATAATGAATGTTTTGAATTTTCTCCAAAAGTAAAGTAGTTGCAAACTCATCCTTTTAGAAACTTGTTTGGGCTGTTGAGAGGAGTAAAAAACCATCAAAAATTTCAATCCTGCATGATTCTACCAAGAAATGTGATTCTTCATTCAAAACCTGATTTTTGCTATTGGGCTCTATTGAATAATGAATGTTTTGAATTTTCTCCAAAAGTAAAGTAGTTGCAAACTCATGCTTTTAGAGACTTGTTTGGGCTCATGAGAGGAGTAGAAAAACATCAAAAATTTCAGTCCTGCATGATTCTACCAAGAAATGTGTGTTCATTGAAACCGCTGGTTTTTGATAGTTTGGGCCCTATTGAATAATGAATGTTTTGAATTTTCTCCAAAAGTAAAGTAGTTGCAAACTCATCCTTTTAGAAACTTGTTTGGGCTGTTGAGAGGAGTAAAAAACCATCAAAAATTTCAATCCTGCATGATTCTACCAAGAAATGTGATTCTTCATTCAAAACGCTGGTTTTTGCTATTGGGCTCTTTTGAGTAATGAATGTTTTGAATTTTCTCCAAAAGTAAAGTAGTTGCAAACTCATGCTTTTAGAGACTTGTTTGGGCTCATGAGAGGAGTAGAAAAACATCAAAAATTTCAGTCCTGCATGATTCTACCAAGAAATGTGTGTTCATTCAAACCGCTGGTTTTTGATAGTTTGGGCCCTATTGAATAATGAATGTTTTGAATTTTCTCCAAAAGTAAAGTAGTTGCAAACTCATCCTTTTAGAAACTTGTTTGGGCTGTTGAGAGGAGTAAAAAACCATCAAAAATTTCAATCCTGCATGATTTTACCAAGAAATGTGATTCTTCATTCAAAACCTGATTTTTGCTATTGGGCTCTATTGAATAATGAATGTTTTGAATTTTCTCCAAAAGTAAAGTAGTTGCAAACTCATGCTTTTAGAGACTTGTTTGGGCTCATGAGAGGAGTAGAAAAACATCAAAAATTTCAGTCCTGCATGATTCTACCAAGAAATGTGTGTTCATTGAAACCGCTGGTTTTTGATAGTTTGGGCCCTATTGAATAATGAATGTTTTGAATTTTCTCCAAAAGTAAAGTAGTTACAAACTCATCCTTTTAGAAACTTGTTTGGGCTGTTGAGAGGAGTAAAAAACCATCAAAAATTTCAATCCTGCATGATTCTACCAAGAAATGTGATTCTTCATTCAAAACCTGATTTTTGCTATTGGGCTCTATTGAATAACGAATGTTTTGAATTTTCTCCAAAAGTAAAGTAGTTGCAAACTCATGCTTTTAGAGACTTGTTTGGGCTCATGAGAGGAGTAGAAAAACATCAAAAATTTCAGTCCTGCATGATTCTACCAAGAAATGTGTGTTCATTGAAACCGCTGGTTTTTGATAGTTTGGGCCCTATTGAATAATGAATGTTTTGAATTTTCTCCAAAAGTAAAGTAGTTGCAAACTCATCCTTTTAGAAACTTGTCTGGGCTGTTGAGAGGAGTAAAAAACCATCAAAAATTTCAATCCTGCATGATTCTACCAAGAAATGTGATTCTTCATTCAAAACGCTGGTTTTTGCTATTGGGCTCTTTTGAGTAATGAATGTTTTGAATTTTCTCCAAAAGTAAAGTAGTTGCAAACTCATGCTTTTAGAGACTTGTTTGGGCTCATGAGAGGAGTAGAAAAACATCAAAAATTTCAGTCCTGCATGATTCTACCAAGAAATGTGTGTTCATTCAAACCGCTGGTTTTTGATAGTTTGGGCCCTATTGAATAATGAATGTTTTGAATTTTCTCCAAAAGTAAAGTAGTTGCAAACTCATCCTTTTAGAAACTTGTTTGGGCTGTTGAGAGGAGTAAAAAACCATCAAAAATTTCAATCCTGCATGATTCTACCAAGAAATGTGATTCTTCATTCAAAACGCTGGTTTTTGCTATTGGGCTCTATTGAATAATGAATGTTTTGAATTTTCTCCAAAAGTAAAGTAGTTGCAAACTCATCCTTTTAGAGACTTGTTTGGGCTCATGAGAGGAGTAGAAAAACATAAAAAATTTCAGTCCTGCACGATTCTACCAAGAAATGTGTGTTCATTCAAACCGCTGGTTTTTGATATTTTGGGCCCTATTGAATAATGAATGTTTTGAATTTTCTCCAAAAGTAAAGTAGTTGCAAACTCATGCTTTTAGAGACTTGTTTGGGCTCATGAGAGGAGTAGAAAAACATCAAAAATTTCAGTCCTGCATGATTCTACCAAGAAATGTGTGTTCATTGAAACCGCTGGTTTTTGATAGTTTGGGCCCTATTGAATAATGAATGTTTTGAATTTTCTCCAAAAGTAAAGTAGTTGCAAACTCATCCTTTTAGAAACTTGTTTGGGCTGTTGAGAGGAGTAAAAAACCATCAAAAATTTCAATCCTGCATGATTCTACCAAGAAATGTGATTCTTCATTCAAAACGCTGGTTTTTGCTATTGGGCTCTTTTGAGTAATGAATGTTTTGAATTTTCTCCAAAAGTAAAGTAGTTGCAAACTCATGCTTTTAGAGACTTGTTTGGGCTCATGAGAGGAGTAGAAAAACATCAAAAATTTCAGTCCTGCATGATTCTACCAAGAGATGTGTGTTCATTCAAACCGCTGGTTTTTGATAGTTTGGGCCCTATTGAATAATGAATGTTTTGAATTTTCTCCAAAAGTAAAGTAGTTGCAAACTCATCCTTTTAGAAACTTGTTTGGGCTGTTGAGAGGAGTAAAAAACCATCAAAAATTTCAATCCTGCATGATTCTACCAAGAAATGTGATTCTTCATTCAAAACGCTGGTTTTTGCTATTGGGCTCTATTGAATAATGAATGTTTTGAATTTTCTCCAAAAGTAAAGTAGTTGCAAACTCATGCTTTTAGAGACTTGTTTGGGCTCATGAGAGGAGTAGAAAAACATCAAAAATTTCAGTCGTGCATGATTCTACCAAGAGATGTGTGTTCATTCAAACCGCTGGTTTTTGATAGTTTGGGCCCTATTGAATAATGAATGTTTTGAATTTTCTCCAAAAGTAAAGTAGTTGCAAACTCATCCTTTTAGAAACTTGTTTGGGCTGTTGAGAGGAGTAAAAAACCATCAAAAATTTCAATCCTGCATGATTCTACCAAGAAATGTGATTCTTCATTCAAAACGCTGGTTTTTGCTATTGGGCTCTTTTGAGTAATGAATGTTTTGAATTTTCTCCAAAAGTAAAGTAGTTGCAAACTCATGCTTTTAGAGACTTGTTTGGGCTCATGAGAGGAGTAGAAAAACATCAAAAATTTCAGTCGTGCATGATTCTACCAAGAGATGTGTGTTCATTCAAACCGCTGGTTTTTGATAGTTTGGGCCCTATTGAATAATGAATGTTTTGAATTTTCTCCAAAAGTAAAGTAGTTGCAAACTCATCCTTTTAGAAACTTGTTTGGGCTGTTGAGAGGAGTAAAAAACCATCAAAAATTTCAATCCTGCATGATTCTACCAAGAAATGTGATTCTTCATTCAAAACGCTGGTTTTTGCTATTGGGCTCTTTTGAGTAATGAATGTTTTGAATTTTCTCCAAAAGTAAAGTAGTTGCAAACTCATGCTTTTAGAGACTTGTTTGGGCTCATGAGAGGAGTAGAAAAACATCAAAAATTTCAGTCCTGCATGATTCTACCAAGAAATGTGTGTTCATTCAAACCGCTGGTTTTTGATAGTTTGGGCCCTATTGAATAATGAATGTTTTGAATTTTCTCCAAAAGTAAAGTAGTTGCAAACTCATCCTTTTAGAAACTTGTTTGGGCTGTTGAGAGGAGTAAAAAACCATCAAAAATTTCAATCCTGCATGATTTTACCAAGAAATGTGATTCTTCATTCAAAACCTGATTTTTGCTATTGGGCTCTATTGAATAATGAATGTTTTGAATTTTCTCCAAAAGTAAAGTAGTTGCAAACTCATGCTTTTAGAGACTTGTTTGGGCTCATGAGAGGAGTAGAAAAACATCAAAAATTTCAGTCCTGCATGATTCTACCAAGAAATGTGTGTTCATTCAAACCGCTGGTTTTTGATAGTTTGGGCCCTATTGAATAATGAATGTTTTGAATTTTCTCCAAAAGTAAAGTAGTTACAAACTCATCCTTTTAGAAACTTGTTTGGGCTGTTGAGAGGAGTAAAAAACCATCAAAAATTTCAATCCTGCATGATTCTACCAAGAAATGTGATTCTTCATTCAAAACCTGATTTTTGCTATTGGGCTCTATTGAATAATGAATGTTTTGAATTTTCTCCAAAAGTAAAGTAGTTGCAAACTCATGCTTTTAGAGACTTGTTTGGGCTCATGAGAGGAGTAGAAAAACATCAAAAATTTCAGTCCTGCATGATTCTACCAAGAAATGTGTGTTCATTGAAACCGCTGGTTTTTGATAGTTTGGGCCCTATTGAATAATGAATGTTTTGAATTTTCTCCAAAAGTAAAGTAGTTGCAAACTCATCCTTTTAGAAACTTGTTTGGGCTGTTGAGAGGAGTAAAAAACCATCAAAAATTTCAATCCTGCATGATTCTACCAAGAAATGTGATTCTTCATTCAAAACGCTGGTTTTTGCTATTGGGCTCTTTTGAGTAATGAATGTTTTGAATTTTCTCCAAAAGTAAAGTAGTTGCAAACTCATGCTTTTAGAGACTTGTTTGGGCTCATGAGAGGAGTAGAAAAACATCAAAAATTTCAGTCGTGCATGATTCTACCAAGAGATGTGTGTTCATTCAAACCGCTGGTTTTTGATAGTTTGGGCCCTATTGAATAATGAATGTTTTGAATTTTCTCCAAAAGTAAAGTAGTTGCAAACTCATCCTTTTAGAAACTTGTTTGGGCTGTTGAGAGGAGTAAAAAACCATCAAAAATTTCAATCCTGCATGATTCTACCAAGAAATGTGATTCTTCATTCAAAACGCTGGTTTTTGCTATTGGGCTCTATTGAATAATGAATGTTTTGAATTTTCTCCAAAAGTAAAGTAGTTGCAAACTCATCCTTTTAGAGACTTGTTTGGGCTCATGAGAGGAGTAGAAAAACATCAAAAATTTCAGTCCTGCACGATTCTACCAAGAAATGTGTGTTCATTCAAACCGCTGGTTTTTGATATTTTGGGCCCTATTGAATAACGAATGTTTTGAATTTTCTCCAAAAGTAAAGTAGTTGCAAACTCATCCTTTTAGAAACTTGTTTGGGCTGTTGAGAGGAGTAAAAAACCATCAAAAATTTCAATCCTGCATGATTCTACCAAGAAATGTGATTCTTCATTCAAAACGCTGATTTTTGCTATTGGGCTCTATTGAATAATGAATGTTTTGAATTTTCTCCAAAAGTAAAGTAGTTGCAAACTCATGCTTTTAGAGACTTGTTTGGGCTCATGAGAGGAGTAGAAAAACATCAAAAATTTCAGTCCTGCATGATTCTACCAAGAAATGTGTGTTCATTGAAACCGCTGGTTTTTGATAGTTTGGGCCCTATTGAATAATGAATGTTTTGAATTTTCTCCAAAAGTAAAGTAGTTGCAAACTCATCCTTTTAGAAACTTGTTTGGGCTGTTGAGAGGAGTAAAAAACCATCAAAAATTTCAATCCTGCATGATTTTACCAAGAAATGTGATTCTTCATTCAAAACCTGATTTTTGCTATTGGGCTCTATTGAATAGTGAATGTTTTGAATTTTCTCCAAAAGTAAAGTAGTTGCAAACTCATGCTTTTAGAGACTTGTTTGGGCTCATGAGAGGAGTAGAAAAACATCAAAAATTTCAGTCCTGCATGATTCCACCAAGAAATGTGTGTTCATTGAAACCGCTGGTTTTTGATAGTTTGGGCCCTATTGAATAATGAATGTTTTGAATTTTCTCCAAAAGTAAAGTAGTTGCAAACTCATCCTTTTAGAAACTTGTTTGGGCTGTTGAGAGGAGTAAAAAACCATCAAAAATTTCAATCCTGCATGATTTTACCAAGAAATGTGATTCTTCATTCAAAACCTGATTTTTGCTATTGGGCTCTATTGAATAATGAATGTTTTGAATTTTCTCCAAAAGTAAAGTAGTTGCAAACTCATGCTTTTAGAGACTTGTTTGGGCTCATGAGAGGAGTAGAAAAACATCAAAAATTTCAGTCCTGCATGATTCTACCAAGAAATGTGTGTTCATTGAAACCGCTGGTTTTTGATAGTTTGGGCCCTATTGAATAATGAATGTTTTGAATTTTCTCCAAAAGTAAAGTAGTTGCAAACTCATCCTTTTAGAAACTTGTTTGGGCTGTTGAGAGGAGTAAAAAACCATCAAAAATTTCAATCCTGCATGATTCTACCAAGAAATGTGATTCTTCATTCAAAACCTGATTTTTGCTATTGGGCTCTATTGAATAATGAATGTTTTGAATTTTCTCCAAAAGTAAAGTAGTTGCAAACTCATGCTTTTAGAGACTTGTTTGGGCTCATGAGAGGAGTAGAAAAACATCAAAAATTTCAGTCCTGCATGATTCTACCAAGAAATGTGTGTTCATTGAAACCGCTGGTTTTTGATAGTTTGGGCCCTATTGAATAATGAATGTTTTGAATTTTCTCCAAAAGTAAAGTAGTTGCAAACTCATCCTTTTAGAAACTTGTTTGGGCTGTTGAGAGGAGTAAAAAACCATCAAAAATTTCAATCCTGCATGATTCTACCAAGAAATGTGATTCTTCATTCAAAACGCTGGTTTTTGCTATTGGGCTCTTTTGAGTAATGAATGTTTTGAATTTTCTCCAAAAGTAAAGTAGTTGCAAACTCATGCTTTTAGAGACTTGTTTGGGCTCATGAGAGGAGTAGAAAAACATCAAAAATTTCAGTCCTGCATGATTCTACCAAGAAATGTGTGTTCATTCAAACCGCTGGTTTTTGATAGTTTGGGCCCTATTGAATAATGAATGTTTTGAATTTTCTCCAAAAGTAAAGTAGTTGCAAACTCATCCTTTTAGAAACTTGTTTGGGCTGTTGAGAGGAGTAAAAAACCATCAAAAATTTCAATCCTGCATGATTTTACCAAGAAATGTGATTCTTCATTCAAAACCTGATTTTTGCTATTGGGCTCTATTGAATAATGAATGTTTTGAATTTTCTCCAAAAGTAAAGTAGTTGCAAACTCATGCTTTTAGAGACTTGTTTGGGCTCATGAGAGGAGTAGAAAAACATCAAAAATTTCAGTCCTGCATGATTCTACCAAGAAATGTGTGTTCATTGAAACCGCTGGTTTTTGATAGTTTGGGCCCTATTGAATAATGAATGTTTTGAATTTTCTCCAAAAGTAAAGTAGTTACAAACTCATCCTTTTAGAAACTTGTTTGGGCTGTTGAGAGGAGTAAAAAACCATCAAAAATTTCAATCCTGCATGATTCTACCAAGAAATGTGATTCTTCATTCAAAACCTGATTTTTGCTATTGGGCTCTATTGAATAATGAATGTTTTGAATTTTCTCCAAAAGTAAAGTAGTTGCAAACTCATGCTTTTAGAGACTTGTTTGGGCTCATGAGAGGAGTAGAAAAACATCAAAAATTTCAGTCCTGCATGATTCTACCAAGAAATGTGTGTTCATTGAAACCGCTGGTTTTTGATAGTTTGGGCCCTATTGAATAATGAATGTTTTGAATTTTCTCCAAAAGTAAAGTAGTTGCAAACTCATCCTTTTAGAAACTTGTCTGGGCTGTTGAGAGGAGTAAAAAACCATCAAAAATTTCAATCCTGCATGATTCTACCAAGAAATGTGATTCTTCATTCAAAACGCTGGTTTTTGCTATTGGGCTCTTTTGAGTAATGAATGTTTTGAATTTTCTCCAAAAGTAAAGTAGTTGCAAACTCATGCTTTTAGAGACTTGTTTGGGCTCATGAGAGGAGTAGAAAAACATCAAAAATTTCAGTCCTGCATGATTCTACCAAGAAATGTGTGTTCATTCAAACCGCTGGTTTTTGATAGTTTGGGCCCTATTGAATAATGAATGTTTTGAATTTTCTCCAAAAGTAAAGTAGTTGCAAACTCATCCTTTTAGAAACTTGTTTGGGCTGTTGAGAGGAGTAAAAAACCATCAAAAATTTCAATCCTGCATGATTCTACCAAGAAATGTGATTCTTCATTCAAAACGCTGGTTTTTGCTATTGGGCTCTATTGAATAATGAATGTTTTGAATTTTCTCCAAAAGTAAAGGAGTTGCAAACTCATCCTTTTAGAGACTTGTTTGGGCTCATGAGAGGAGTAGAAAAACATAAAAAATTTCAGTCCTGCACGATTCTACCAAGAAATGTGTGTTCATTCAAACCGCTGGTTTTTGATATTTTGGGCCCTATTGAATAATGAATGTTTTGAATTTTCTCCAAAAGTAAAGTAGTTGCAAACTCATGCTTTTAGAGACTTGTTTGGGCTCATGAGAGGAGTAGAAAAACATCAAAAATTTCAGTCCTGCATGATTCTACCAAGAAATGTGTGTTCATTGAAACCGCTGGTTTTTGATAGTTTGGGCACTATTGAATAATGAATGTTTTGAATTTTCTCCAACAGTAAAGTAGTTGCAAACTCATCCTTTTAGAAACTTGTTTGGGCTGTTTAGAGGAGTAAAAACCATCAAAAATTTCAATCCTGCATGATTCTACCAAGAAATGTGATTCTTCATTCAAAACGCTGGTTTTTGCTATTGGGCTCTTTTGAGTAATGAATGTTTTGAATTTTCTCCAAAAGTAAAGTAGTTGCAAACTCATGCTTTTAGAGACTTGTTTGGGCTCATGAGAGGAGTAGAAAAACATCAAAAATTTCAGTCCTGCATGATTCTACCAAGAGATGTGTGTTCATTCAAACCGCTGGTTTTTGATAGTTTGGGCCCTATTGAATAATGAATGTTTTGAATTTTCTCCAAAAGTAAAGTAGTTGCAAACTCATCCTTTTAGAAACTTGTTTGGGCTGTTGAGAGGAGTAAAAAACCATCAAAAATTTCAATCCTGCATGATTCTACCAAGAAATGTGATTCTTCATTCAAAACGCTGGTTTTTGCTATTGGGCTCTATTGAATAATGAATGTTTTGAATTTTCTCCAAAAGTAAAGTAGTTGCAAACTCATCCTTTTAGAGACTTGTTTGGGCTCATGAGAGGAGTAGAAAAACATCAAAAATTTCAGTCCTGCACGATTCTACCAAGAAATGTGTGCTCATTCAAACCGCTGGTTTTTGATATTTTGGGCCCTATTGAATAACGAATGTTTTGAATTTTCTCCAAAAGTAAAGTAGTTGCAAACTCATCCTTTTAGAAACTTGTTTGGGCTGTTGAGAGGAGTAAAAAACCATCAAAAATTTCAATCCTGCATGATTCTACCAAGAAATGTGATTCTTCATTCAAAACCTGATTTTTGCTATTGGGCTCTATTGAATAATGAATGTTTTGAATTTTCTCCAAAAGTAAAGTAGTTGCAAACTCATGCTTTTAGAGACTTGTTTGGGCTCATGAGAGGAGTAGAAAAACATCAAAAATTTCAGTCCTGCATGATTCTACCAAGAAATGTGTGTTCATTGAAACCGCTGGTTTTTGATAGTTTGGGCCCTATTGAATAATGAATGTTTTGAATTTTCTCCAAAAGTAAAGTAGTTGCAAACTCATCCTTTTAGAAACTTGTTTGGGCTGTTGAGAGGAGTAAAAAACCATCAAAAATTTCAATCCTGCATGATTTTACCAAGAAATGTGATTCTTCATTCAAAACCTGATTTTTGCTATTGGGCTCTATTGAATAGTGAATGTTTTGAATTTTCTCCAAAAGTAAAGTAGTTGCAAACTCATGCTTTTAGAGACTTGTTTGGGCTCATGAGAGGAGTAGAAAAACATCAAAAATTTCAGTCCTGCATGATTCCACCAAGAAATGTGTGTTCATTGAAACCGCTGGTTTTTGATAGTTTGGGCCCTATTGAATAATGAATGTTTTGAATTTTCTCCAAAAGTAAAGTAGTTGCAAACTCATCCTTTTAGAAACTTGTTTGGGCTGTTGAGAGGAGTAAAAAACCATCAAAAATTTCAATCCTGCATGATTTTACCAAGAAATGTGATTCTTCATTCAAAACCTGATTTTTGCTATTGGGCTCTATTGAATAATGAATGTTTTGAATTTTCTCCAAAAGTAAAGTAGTTGCAAACTCATGCTTTTAGAGACTTGTTTGGGCTCATGAGAGGAGTAGAAAAACATCAAAAATTTCAGTCCTGCATGATTCTACCAAGAAATGTGTGTTCATTGAAACCGCTGGTTTTTGATAGTTTGGGCCCTATTGAATAATGAATGTTTTGAATTTTCTCCAAAAGTAAAGTAGTTGCAAACTCATCCTTTTAGAAACTTGTTTGGGCTGTTGAGAGGAGTAAAAAACCATCAAAAATTTCAATCCTGCATGATTCTACCAAGAAATGTGATTCTTCATTCAAAACCTGATTTTTGCTATTGGGCTCTATTGAATAATGAATGTTTTGAATTTTCTCCAAAAGTAAAGTAGTTGCAAACTCATGCTTTTAGAGACTTGTTTGGGCTCATGAGAGGAGTAGAAAAACATCAAAAATTTCAGTCCTGCATGATTCTACCAAGAAATGTGTGTTCATTGAAACCGCTGGTTTTTGATAGTTTGGGCCCTATTGAATAATGAATGTTTTGAATTTTCTCCAAAAGTAAAGTAGTTGCAAACTCATCCTTTTAGAAACTTGTTTGGGCTGTTGAGAGGAGTAAAAAACCATCAAAAATTTCAATCCTGCATGATTCTACCAAGAAATGTGATTCTTCATTCAAAACGCTGGTTTTTGCTATTGGGCTCTTTTGAGTAATGAATGTTTTGAATTTTCTCCAAAAGTAAAGTAGTTGCAAACTCATGCTTTTAGAGACTTGTTTGGGCTCATGAGAGGAGTAGAAAAACATCAAAAATTTCAGTCCTGCATGATTCTACCAAGAAATGTGTGTTCATTCAAACCGCTGGTTTTTGATAGTTTGGGCCCTATTGAATAATGAATGTTTTGAATTTTCTCCAAAAGTAAAGTAGTTGCAAACTCATCCTTTTAGAAACTTGTTTGGGCTGTTGAGAGGAGTAAAAAACCATCAAAAATTTCAATCCTGCATGATTTTACCAAGAAATGTGATTCTTCATTCAAAACCTGATTTTTGCTATTGGGCTCTATTGAATAATGAATGTTTTGAATTTTCTCCAAAAGTAAAGTAGTTGCAAACTCATGCTTTTAGAGACTTGTTTGGGCTCATGAGAGGAGTAGAAAAACATCAAAAATTTCAGTCCTGCATGATTCTACCAAGAAATGTGTGTTCATTGAAACCGCTGGTTTTTGATAGTTTGGGCCCTATTGAATAATGAATGTTTTGAATTTTCTCCAAAAGTAAAGTAGTTACAAACTCATCCTTTTAGAAACTTGTTTGGGCTGTTGAGAGGAGTAAAAAACCATCAAAAATTTCAATCCTGCATGATTCTACCAAGAAATGTGATTCTTCATTCAAAACCTGATTTTTGCTATTGGGCTCTATTGAATAATGAATGTTTTGAATTTTCTCCAAAAGTAAAGTAGTTGCAAACTCATGCTTTTAGAGACTTGTTTGGGCTCATGAGAGGAGTAGAAAAACATCAAAAATTTCAGTCCTGCATGATTCTACCAAGAAATGTGTGTTCATTGAAACCGCTGGTTTTTGATAGTTTGGGCCCTATTGAATAATGAATGTTTTGAATTTTCTCCAAAAGTAAAGTAGTTGCAAACTCATCCTTTTAGAAACTTGTCTGGGCTGTTGAGAGGAGTAAAAAACCATCAAAAATTTCAATCCTGCATGATTCTACCAAGAAATGTGATTCTTCATTCAAAACGCTGGTTTTTGCTATTGGGCTCTTTTGAGTAATGAATGTTTTGAATTTTCTCCAAAAGTAAAGTAGTTGCAAACTCATGCTTTTAGAGACTTGTTTGGGCTCATGAGAGGAGTAGAAAAACATCAAAAATTTCAGTCCTGCATGATTCTACCAAGAAATGTGTGTTCATTCAAACCGCTGGTTTTTGATAGTTTGGGCCCTATTGAATAATGAATGTTTTGAATTTTCTCCAAAAGTAAAGTAGTTGCAAACTCATCCTTTTAGAAACTTGTTTGGGCTGTTGAGAGGAGTAAAAAACCATCAAAAATTTCAATCCTGCATGATTCTACCAAGAAATGTGATTCTTCATTCAAAACGCTGGTTTTTGCTATTGGGCTCTATTGAATAATGAATGTTTTGAATTTTCTCCAAAAGTAAAGGAGTTGCAAACTCATCCTTTTAGAGACTTGTTTGGGCTCATGAGAGGAGTAGAAAAACATAAAAAATTTCAGTCCTGCACGATTCTACCAAGAAATGTGTGTTCATTCAAACCGCTGGTTTTTGATATTTTGGGCCCTATTGAATAATGAATGTTTTGAATTTTCTCCAAAAGTAAAGTAGTTGCAAACTCATGCTTTTAGAGACTTGTTTGGGCTCATGAGAGGAGTAGAAAAACATCAAAAATTTCAGTCCTGCATGATTCTACCAAGAAATGTGTGTTCATTGAAACCGCTGGTTTTTGATAGTTTGGGCCCTATTGAATAATGAATGTTTTGAATTTTCTCCAACAGTAAAGTAGTTGCAAACTCATCCTTTTAGAAACTTGTTTGGGCTGTTTAGAGGAGTAAAAACCATCAAAAATTTCAATCCTGCATGATTCTACCAAGAAATGTGATTCTTCATTCAAAACGCTGGTTTTTGCTATTGGGCTCTTTTGAGTAATGAATGTTTTGAATTTTCTCCAAAAGTAAAGTAGTTGCAAACTCATGCTTTTAGAGACTTGTTTGGGCTCATGAGAGGAGTAGAAAAACATCAAAAATTTCAGTCCTGCATGATTCTACCAAGAGATGTGTGTTCATTCAAACCGCTGGTTTTTGATAGTTTGGGCCCTATTGAATAATGAATGTTTTGAATTTTCTCCAAAAGTAAAGTAGTTGCAAACTCATCCTTTTAGAAACTTGTTTGGGCTGTTGAGAGGAGTAAAAAACCATCAAAAATTTCAATCCTGCATGATTCTACCAAGAAATGTGATTCTTCATTCAAAACGCTGGTTTTTGCTATTGGGCTCTATTGAATAATGAATGTTTTGAATTTTCTCCAAAAGTAAAGTAGTTGCAAACTCATCCTTTTAGAGACTTGTTTGGGCTCATGAGAGGAGTAGAAAAACATCAAAAATTTCAGTCCTGCACGATTCTACCAAGAAATGTGTGCTCATTCAAACCGCTGGTTTTTGATATTTTGGGCCCTATTGAATAACGAATGTTTTGAATTTTCTCCAAAAGTAAAGTAGTTGCAAACTCATCCTTTTAGAAACTTGTTTGGGCTGTTGAGAGGAGTAAAAAACCATCAAAAATTTCAATCCTGCATGATTCTACCAAGAAATGTGATTCTTCATTCAAAACCTGATTTTTGCTATTGGGCTCTATTGAATAATGAATGTTTTGAATTTTCTCCAAAAGTAAAGTAGTTGCAAACTCATGCTTTTAGAGACTTGTTTGGGCTCATGAGAGGAGTAGAAAAACATCAAAAATTTCAGTCCTGCATGATTCTACCAAGAAATGTGTGTTCATTGAAACCGCTGGTTTTTGATAGTTTGGGCCCTATTGAATAATGAATGTTTTGAATTTTCTCCAAAAGTAAAGTAGTTGCAAACTCATCCTTTTAGAAACTTGTTTGGGCTGTTGAGAGGAGTAAAAAACCATCAAAAATTTCAATCCTGCATGATTTTACCAAGAAATGTGATTCTTCATTCAAAACCTGATTTTTGCTATTGGGCTCTATTGAATAGTGAATGTTTTGAATTTTCTCCAAAAGTAAAGTAGTTGCAAACTCATGCTTTTAGAGACTTGTTTGGGCTCATGAGAGGAGTAGAAAAACATCAAAAATTTCAGTCCTGCATGATTCTACCAAGAAATGTGTGTTCATTGAAACAGCTGGTTTTTGATAGTTTGGGCCCTATTGAATAATGAATGTTTTGAATTTTCTCCAAAAGTAAAGTAGTTGCAAACTCATCCTTTTAGAAACTTGTTTGGGCTGTTGAGAGGAGTAAAAAACCATCAAAAATTTCAATCCTGCATGATTTTACCAAGAAATGTGATTCTTCATTCAAAACCTGATTTTTGCTATTGGGCTCTATTGAATAGTGAATGTTTTGAATTTTCTCCAAAAGTAAAGTAGTTGCAAACTCATGCTTTTAGAGACTTGTTTGGGCTCATGAGAGGAGTAGAAAAACATCAAAAATTTCAGTCCTGCATGATTCTACCAAGAAATGTGTGTTCATTGAAACCGCTGGTTTTTGATAGTTTGGGCCCTATTGAATAATGAATGTTTTGAATTTTCTCCAAAAGTAAAGTAGTTGCAAACTCATCCTTTTAGAAACTTGTTTGGGCTGTTGAGAGGAGTAAAAAACCATCAAAAATTTCAATCCTGCATGATTTTACCAAGAAATGTGATTCTTCATTCAAAACCTGATTTTTGCTATTGGGCTCTATTGAATAATGAATGTTTTGAATTTTCTCCAAAAGTAAAGTAGTTGCAAACTCATGCTTTTAGAGACTTGTTTGGGCTCATGAGAGGAGTAGAAAAACATCAAAAATTTCAGTCCTGCATGATTCTACCAAGAAATGTGTGTTCATTGAAACCGCTGGTTTTTGATAGTTTGGGCCCTATTGAATAATGAATGTTTTGAATTTTCTCCAAAAGTAAAGTAGTTGCAAACTCATCCTTTTAGAAACTTGTTTGGGCTGTTGAGAGGAGTAAAAAACCATCAAAAATTTCAATCCTGCATGATTTTACCAAGAAATGTGATTCTTCATTCAAAACCTGATTTTTGCTATTGGGCTCTATTGAATAATGAATGTTTTGAATTTTCTCCAAAAGTAAAGTAGTTGCAAACTCATGCTTTTAGAGACTTGTTTGGGCTCATGAGAGGAGTAGAAAAACATCAAAAATTTCAGTCCTGCATGATTCTACCAAGAAATGTGTGTTCATTCAAACCGCTGGTTTTTGATAGTTTGGGCCCTATTGAATAATGAATGTTTTGAATTTTCTCCAAAAGTAAAGTAGTTACAAACTCATCCTTTTAGAAACTTGTTTGGGCTGTTGAGAGGAGTAAAAAACCATCAAAAATTTCAATCCTGCATGATTCTACCAAGAAATGTGATTCTTCATTCAAAACCTGATTTTTGCTATTGGGCTCTATTGAATAATGAATGTTTTGAATTTTCTCCAAAAGTAAAGTAGTTGCAAACTCATGCTTTTAGAGACTTGTTTGGGCTCATGAGAGGAGTAGAAAAACATCAAAAATTTCAGTCCTGCATGATTCTACCAAGAAATGTGTGTTCATTGAAACCGCTGGTTTTTGATAGTTTGGGCCCTATTGAATAATGAATGTTTTGAATTTTCTCCAAAAGTAAAGTAGTTGCAAACTCATCCTTTTAGAAACTTGTCTGGGCTGTTGAGAGGAGTAAAAAACCATCAAAAATTTCAATCCTGCATGATTCTACCAAGAAATGTGATTCTTCATTCAAAACGCTGGTTTTTGCTATTGGGCTCTTTTGAGTAATGAATGTTTTGAATTTTCTCCAAAAGTAAAGTAGTTGCAAACTCATGCTTTTAGAGACTTGTTTGGGCTCATGAGAGGAGTAGAAAAACATCAAAAATTTCAGTCCTGCATGATTCTACCAAGAAATGTGTGTTCATTCAAACCGCTGGTTTTTGATAGTTTGGGCCCTATTGAATAATGAATGTTTTGAATTTTCTCCAAAAGTAAAGTAGTTGCAAACTCATCCTTTTAGAAACTTGTTTGGGCTGTTGAGAGGAGTAAAAAACCATCAAAAATTTCAATCCTGCATGATTCTACCAAGAAATGTGATTCTTCATTCAAAACGCTGGTTTTTGCTATTGGGCTCTATTGAATAATGAATGTTTTGAATTTTCTCCAAAAGTAAAGTAGTTGCAAACTCATCCTTTTAGAGACTTGTTTGGGCTCATGAGAGGAGTAGAAAAACATAAAAAATTTCAGTCCTGCACGATTCTACCAAGAAATGTGTGTTCATTCAAACCACTGGTTTTTGATATTTTGGGCCCTATTGAATAATGAATGTTTTGAATTTTCTCCAAAAGTAAAGTAGTTGCAAACTCATGCTTTTAGAGACTTGTTTGGGCTCATGAGAGGAGTAGAAAAACATCAAAAATTTCAGTCCTGCATGATTCTACCAAGAAATGTGTGTTCATTGAAACCGCTGGTTTTTGATAGTTTGGGCCCTATTGAATAATGAATGTTTTGAATTTTCTCCAAAAGTAAAGTAGTTGCAAACTCATCCTTTTAGAAACTTGTTTGGGCTGTTGAGAGGAGTAAAAAACCATCAAAAATTTCAATCCTGCATGATTCTACCAAGAAATGTGATTCTTCATTCAAAACGCTGGTTTTTGCTATTGGGCTCTTTTGAGTAATGAATGTTTTGAATTTTCTCCAAAAGTAAAGTAGTTGCAAACTCATGCTTTTAGAGACTTGTTTGGGCTCATGAGAGGAGTAGAAAAACATCAAAAATTTCAGTCCTGCATGATTCTACCAAGAGATGTGTGTTCATTCAAACCGCTGGTTTTTGATAGTTTGGGCCCTATTGAATAATGAATGTTTTGAATTTTCTCCAAAAGTAAAGTAGTTGCAAACTCATCCTTTTAGAAACTTGTTTGGGCTGTTGAGAGGAGTAAAAAACCATCAAAAATTTCAATCCTGCATGATTCTACCAAGAAATGTGATTCTTCATTCAAAACCTGATTTTTGCTATTGGGCTCTATTGAATAATGAATGTTTTGAATTTTCTCCAAAAGTAAAGTAGTTGCAAACTCATGCTTTTAGAGACTTGTTTGGGCTCATGAGAGGAGTAGAAAAACATCAAAAATTTCAGTCCTGCATGATTCTACCAAGAAATGTGTGTTCATTGAAACCGCTGGTTTTTGATAGTTTGGGCCCTATTGAATAATGAATGTTTTGAATTTTCTCCAAAAGTAAAGTAGTTGCAAACTCATCCTTTTAGAAACTTGTTTGGGCTGTTGAGAGGAGTAAAAAACCATCAAAAATTTCAATCCTGCATGATTTTACCAAGAAATGTGATTCTTCATTCAAAACCTGATTTTTGCTATTGGGCTCTATTGAATAGTGAATGTTTTGAATTTTCTCCAAAAGTAAAGTAGTTGCAAACTCATGCTTTTAGAGACTTGTTTGGGCTCATGAGAGGAGTAGAAAAACATCAAAAATTTCAGTCCTGCATGGTTCTACCAAGAAATGTGTGTTCATTGAAACCGCTGGTTTTTGATAGTTTGGGCCCTATTGAATAATGAATGTTTTGAATTTTCTCCAAAAGTAAAGTAGTTGCAAACTCATCCTTTTAGAAACTTGTTTGGGCTGTTGAGCGGAGTAAAAAACCATCAAAAATTTCAATCCTGCATGATTCTACCAAGAAATGTGATTCTTCATTCAAAACCTGATTTTTGCTATTGGGCTCTATTGAATAATGAATGTTTTGAATTTTCTCCAAAAGTAAAGTAGTTGCAAACTCATGCTTTTAGAGACTTGTTTGGGCTCATGAGAGGAGTAGAAAAACATCAAAAATTTCAGTCCTGCATGATTCTACCAAGAAATGTGTGTTCATTCAAACCGCTGGTTTTTTATAGTTTGGGCCCTATTGAATAATTAATGTTTTGAATTTTCTCCAAAAGTAAAGTAGTTGCAAACTCATCCTTTTAGAAACTTGTTTGGGCTGTTGAGAGGAGTAAAAAACCATCAAAAATTTCAATCCTGCATGATTCAATCAAGAAATGTGATTCTTCATTCAAAACGCTGGTTTTTGCTATTGGGCTCTTTTGAGTAATGAATGTTTTGAATTTTCTCCAAAAGTAAAGTAGTTGCAAACTCATGCTTTTAGAGACTTGTTTGGGCTCATGAGAGGAGTAGAAAAACATCAAAAATTTCAGTCCTGCATGATTCTACCAAGAAATGTGTGTTCATTGAAACCGCTGGTTTTTGATAGTTTGGGCCCTATTGAATAATGAATGTTTTGAATTTTCTCCAAAAGTAAAGTAGTTACAAACTCATCCTTTTAGAAACTTGTTTGGGCTGTTGAGAGGAGTAAAAAACCATCAAAAATTTCAATCCTGCATGATTCTACCAAGAAATGTGATTCTTCATTCAAAACCTGATTTTTGCTATTGGGCTCTATTGAATAATGAATGTTTTGAATTTTCTCCAAAAGTAAAGTAGTTGCAAACTCATGCTTTTAGAGACTTGTTTGGGCTCATGAGAGGAGTAGAAAAACATCAAAAATTTCAGTCCTGCATGATTCTACCAAGAAATGTGTGTTCATTGAAACCGCTGGTTTTTGATAGTTTGGGCCCTATTGAATAATGAATGTTTTGAATTTTCTCCAAAAGTAAAGTAGTTGCAAACTCATCCTTTTAGAAACTTGTTTGGGCTGTTGAGAGGAGTAAAAAACCATCAAAAATTTCAATCCTGCATGATTTTACCAAGAAATGTGATTCTTCATTCAAAACCTGATTTTTGCTATTGGGCTCTATTGAATAGTGAATGTTTTGAATTTTCTCCAAAAGTAAAGTAGTTGCAAACTCATGCTTTTAGAGACTTGTTTGGGCTCATGAGAGGAGTAGAAAAACATCAAAAATTTCAGTCCTGCATGATTCTACCAAGAAATGTGTGTTCATTGAAACCGCTGGTTTTTGATAGTTTGGGCCCTATTGAATAATGAATGTTTTGAATTTTCTCCAAAAGTAAAGTAGTTACAAACTCATCCTTTTAGAAACTTGTTTGGGCTGTTGAGAGGAGTAAAAAACCATCAAAAATTTCAATCCTGCATGATTCTACCAAGAAATGTGATTCTTCATTCAAAACCTGATTTTTGCTATTGGGCTCTATTGAATAATGAATGTTTTGAATTTTCTCCAAAAGTAAAGTAGTTGCAAACTCATGCTTTTAGAGACTTGTTTGGGCTCATGAGAGGAGTAGAAAAACATCAAAAATTTCAGTCCTGCATGATTCTACCAAGAAATGTGTGTTCATTGAAACCGCTGGTTTTTGATAGTTTGGGCCCTATTGAATAATGAATGTTTTGAATTTTCTCCAAAAGTAAAGTAGTTGCAAACTCATCCTTTTAGAAACTTGTTTGGGCTGTTGAGAGGAGTAAAAAACCATCAAAAATTTCAATCCTGCATGATTTTACCAAGAAATGTGATTCTTCATTCAAAACCTGATTTTTGCTATTGGGCTCTATTGAATAGTGAATGTTTTGAATTTTCTCCAAAAGTAAAGTAGTTGCAAACTCATGCTTTTAGAGACTTGTTTGGGCTCATGAGAGGAGTAGAAAAACATCAAAAATTTCAGTCCTGCATGATTCTACCAAGAAATGTGTGTTCATTGAAACCGCTGGTTTTTGATAGTTTGGGCCCTATTGAATAATGAATGTTTTGAATTTTCTCCAAAAGTAAAGTAGTTGCAAACTCATCCTTTTAGAAACTTGTTTGGGCTGTTGAGAGGAGTAAAAAACCATCAAAAATTTCAATCCTGCATGATTCTACCAAGAAATGTGATTCTTCATTCAAAACGATGGTTTTTGCTATTGGCCTCTTTTGAGTAATGAATGTTTTGAATTTTCTCCAAAAGTAAAGTAGTTGCAAACTCATGCTTTTAGAGACTTGTTTGGGCTCATGAGAGGAGTAGAAAAACATCAAAAATTTCAGTCCTGCATGATTCTACCAAGAAATGTGTGTTCATTGAAACCGCTGGTTTTTGATAGTTTGGGCCCTATTGAATAATGAATGTTTTGAATTTTCTCCAAAACTAAAGTAGTTGCAAACTCATCCTTTTAGAAACTTGTTTGGGCTGTTGAGAGGAGTAAAAAACCATCAAAAATTTCAATCCTGCATGATTCTACCAAGAAATGTGATTCTTCATTCAAAACCTGATTTTTGCTATTGGGCTCTATTGAATAATGAATGTTTTGAATTTTCTCCAAAAGTAAAGTAGTTGCAAACTCATCCTTTTAGAAACTTGTTTGGGCTGTTGAGAGGAGTAAAAAACCATCAAAAATTTCAATCCTGCATGATTCTACCAAGAAATGTGATTCTTCATTCAAAACGCTGGTTTTTGCAATTGGGCTCTATTGAATAATGAATGTTTTGAATTTTCTCCAAAAGTAAAGTAGTTGCAAACTCATCCTTTTAGAGACTTGTTTGGGCTCATGAGAGGAGTAGAAAAACATCAAAAATTTCAGTCCTGCACGATTCTACCAAGAAATGTGTGTTCATTCAAACCGCTGGTTTTTGATATTTTGGGCCCTATTGAATAATGAATGTTTTGAATTTTCTCCAAAAGTAAAGTAGTTGCAAACTCATCCTTTTAGAAACTTGTTTGGGCTGTTGAGAGGAGTAAAAAACCATCAAAAATTTCAATCCTGCATGATTCTACCAAGAAATGTGATTCTTCATTCAAAACCTGATTTTTGCTATTGGGCTCTATTGAATAATGAATGTTTTGAATTTTCTCCAAAAGTAAAGTAGTTGCAAACTCATGCTTTTAGAGACTTGTTTGGGCTCATGAGAGGAGTAGAAAAACATCAAAAATTTCAGTCCTGCATGATTCTACCAAGAAATGTGTGTTCATTGAAACCGCTGGTTTTTGATAGTTTGGGCCCTATTGAATAATTAATGTTTTGAATTTTCTCCAAAAGTAAAGTAGTTGCAAACTCATCCTTTTAGAATCTTGTTTGGGCTGTTGAGAGGAGTAAAAAACCATCAAAAATTTCAATCCTTCATGATTCTGCCAAGAAATGTGATTCTTCATTCAAAACGCTGGTTTTTGCTATTGGGCTCTATTGAATAATGAATGTTTTGAATTTTCTCCAAAAGTAAAGTAGTTGCAAACTCATGCTTTTAGAGACTTGTTTGGGCTCATGAGAGGAGTAGAAAAACATCAAAAATTTCAGTCCTGCATGATTCTACCAAGAAATGTGTGTTCATTGAAACCGCTGGTTTTTGATAGTTTGGGCCCTATTGAATAATGAATGTTTTGAATTTTCTCCAAAAGTAAAGTAGTTGCAAACTCATCCTTTTAGAAACTTGTTTGGGCTGTTGAGAGGAGTAAAAAACCATCAAAAATTTCAATCCTGCATGATTCTACCAAGAAATGTGATTCTTCATTCAAAACGCTGGTTTTTGCTATTGGGCTCTTTTAAGTAATGAATGTTTTGAATTTTCTCCAAAAGTAAAGTAGTTGCAAACTCATGCTTTTAGAGACTTGTTTGGGCTCATGAGAGGAGTAGAAAAACATCAAAAATTTCAGTCCTGCATGATTCTACCAAGAAATGTGTGTTCATTCAAACCGCTGGTTTTTGATAGTTTGGGCCCTATTGAATAATGAATGTTTTGAATTTTCTCCAAAAGTAAAGTAGTTGCAAACTCATCCTTTTAGAAACTTGTTTGGGCTGTTGAGAGGAGTAAAAAACCATCAAAAATTTCAATTCTGCATGATTTTACCAAGAAATGTGATTCTTCATTCAAAACCTGATTTTTGCTATTGGGCTCTATTGAATAATGAATGTTTTGAATTTTCTCCAAAAGTAAAGTAGTTGCAAACTCATGCTTTTAGAGACTTGTTTGGGCTCATGAGAGGAGTAGAAAAACATCAAAAATTTCAGTCCTGCATGATTCTACCAAGAAATGTGTGTTCATTGAAACCGCTGGTTTTTGATAGTTTGGGCCCTATTGAATAATGAATGTTTTGAATTTTCTCCAAAAGTAAAGTAGTTACAAACTCATCCTTTTAGAAACTTGTTTGGGCTGTTGAGAGGAGTAAAAAACCATCAAAAATTTCAATCCTGCATGATTCTACCAAGAAATGTGATTCTTCATTCAAAACCTGATTTTTGCTATTGGGCTCTATTGAATAATGAATGTTTTGAATTTTCTCCAAAAGTAAAGTAGTTGCAAACTCATGCTTTTAGAGACTTGTTTGGGCTCATGAGAGGAGTAGAAAAACATCAAAAATTTCAGTCCTGCATGATTCTACCAAGAAATGTGTGTTCATTGAAACCGCTGGTTTTTGATAGTTTGGGCCCTATTGAATAATGAATGTTTTGAATTTTCTCCAAAAGTAAAGTAGTTGCAAACTCATCCTTTTAGAAACTTGTTTGGGCTGTTGAGAGGAGTAAAAAACCATCAAAAATTTCAATCCTGCATGATTCTACCAAGAAATGTGATTCTTCATTCAAAACGCTGGTTTTTGCTATTGGGCTCTTTTGAGTAATGAATGTTTTGAATTTTCTCCAAAAGTAAAGTAGTTGCAAACTCATGCTTTTAGAGACTTGTTTGGGCTCATGAGAGGAGTAGAAAAACATCAAAAATTTCAGTCCTGCATGATTCTACCAAGAAATGTGTGTTCATTCAAACCGCTGGTTTTTGATAGTTTGGGCCCTATTGAATAATGAATGTTTTGAATTTTCTCCAAAAGTAAAGTAGTTGCAAACTCATCCTTTTAGAAACTTGTTTGGGCTGTTGAGAGGAGTAAAAAACCATCAAAAATTTCAATCCTGCATGATTCTACCAAGAAATGTGATTCTTCATTCAAAACGCTGGTTTTTGCTATTGGGCTCTATTGAATAATGAATGTTTTGAATTTTCTCCAAAAGTAAAGTAGTTGCAAACTCATCCTTTTAGAGACTTGTTTGGGCTCATGAGAGGAGTAGAAAAACATCAAATATTTCAGTCCTGCACGATTCTACCAAGAAATGTGTGTTCATTCAAACCGCTGGTTTTTGATATTTTGGGCCCTATTGAATAATGAATGTTTTGAATTTTCTCCAAAAGTAAAGTAGTTGCAAACTCATCCTTTTAGAAACTTGTTTGGGCTGTTGAGAGGAGTAAAAAACCATCAAAAATTTCAATCCTGCATGATTCTACCAAGAAATGTGATTCTTCATTCAAAACGCTGGTTTTTGCTATTGGGCTCTATTGAATAATGAATGTTTTGAATTTTCTCCAAAAGTAAAGTAGTTGCAAACTCATGCTTTTAGAGACTTGTTTGGGCTCATGAGAGGAGTAGAAAAACATCAAAAATTTCAGTCCTGCATGATTCTACCAAGAAATGTGTGTTCATTGAAACCGCTGGTTTTTGATAGTTTGGGCCCTATTGAATAATGAATGTTTTGAATTTTCTCCAAAAGTAAAGTAGTTGCAAACTCATCCTTTTAGAAACTTGTTTGGGCTGTTGAGAGGAGTAAAAAACCATCAAAAATTTCAATCCTGCATGATTTTACCAAGAAATGTGATTCTTCATTCAAAACCTGATTTTTGCTATTGGGCTCTATTGAATAGTGAATGTTTTGAATTTTCTCCAAAAGTAAAGTAGTTGCAAACTCATGCTTTTAGAGACTTGTTTGGGCTCATGAGAGGAGTAGAAAAACATCAAAAATTTCAGTCCTGCATGATTCTACCAAGAAATGTGTGTTCATTGAAACCGCTGGTTTTTGATAGTTTGGGCCCTATTGAATAATGAATGTTTTGAATTTTCTCCAAAAGTAAAGTAGTTGCAAACTCATCCTTTTAGAAACTTGTTTGGGCTGTTGAGAGGAGTAAAAAACCATCAAAAATTTCAATCCTGCATGATTTTACCAAGAAATGTGATTCTTCATTCAAAACCTGATTTTTGCTATTGGGCTCTATTGAATAATGAATGTTTTGAATTTTCTCCAAAAGTAAAGTAGTTGCAAACTCATGCTTTTAGAGACTTGTTTGGGCTCATGAGAGGAGTAGAAAAACATCAAAAATTTCAGTCCTGCATGATTCTACCAAGAAATGTGTGTTCATTGAAACCGCTGGTTTTTGATAGTTTGGGCCCTATTGAATAATGAATGTTTTGAATTTTCTCCAAAAGTAAAGTAGTTGCAAACTCATCCTTTTAGAAACTTGTTTGGGCTGTTGAGAGGAGTAAAAAACCATCAAAAATTTCAATCCTGCATGATTTTACCAAGAAATGTGATTCTTCATTCAAAACCTGATTTTTGCTATTGGGCTCTATTGAATAATGAATGTTTTGAATTTTCTCCAAAAGTAAAGTAGTTGCAAACTCATGCTTTTAGAGACTTGTTTGGGCTCATGAGAGGAGTAGAAAAACATCAAAAATTTCAGTCCTGCATGATTCTACCAAGAAATGTGTGTTCATTCAAACCGCTGGTTTTTGATAGTTTGGGCCCTATTGAATAATGAATGTTTTGAATTTTCTCCAAAAGTAAAGTAGTTACAAACTCATCCTTTTAGAAACTTGTTTGGGCTGTTGAGAGGAGTAAAAAACCATCAAAAATTTCAATCCTGCATGATTCTACCAAGAAATGTGATTCTTCATTCAAAACCTGATTTTTGCTATTGGGCTCTATTGAATAATGAATGTTTTGAATTTTCTCCAAAAGTAAAGTAGTTGCAAACTCATGCTTTTAGAGACTTGTTTGGGCTCATGAGAGGAGTAGAAAAACATCAAAAATTTCAGTCCTGCATGATTCTACCAAGAAATGTGTGTTCATTGAAACCGCTGGTTTTTGATAGTTTGGGCCCTATTGAATAATGAATGTTTTGAATTTTCTCCAAAAGTAAAGTAGTTGCAAACTCATCCTTTTAGAAACTTGTCTGGGCTGTTGAGAGGAGTAAAAAACCATCAAAAATTTCAATCCTGCATGATTCTACCAAGAAATGTGATTCTTCATTCAAAACGCTGGTTTTTGCTATTGGGCTCTTTTGAGTAATGAATGTTTTGAATTTTCTCCAAAAGTAAAGTAGTTGCAAACTCATGCTTTTAGAGACTTGTTTGGGCTCATGAGAGGAGTAGAAAAACATCAAAAATTTCAGTCCTGCATGATTCTACCAAGAAATGTGTGTTCATTCAAACCGCTGGTTTTTGATAGTTTGGGCCCTATTGAATAATGAATGTTTTGAATTTTCTCCAAAAGTAAAGTAGTTGCAAACTCATCCTTTTAGAAACTTGTTTGGGCTGTTGAGAGGAGTAAAAAACCATCAAAAATTTCAATCCTGCATGATTCTACCAAGAAATGTGATTCTTCATTCAAAACGCTGGTTTTTGCTATTGGGCTCTATTGAATAATGAATGTTTTGAATTTTCTCCAAAAGTAAAGTAGTTGCAAACTCATCCTTTTAGAGACTTGTTTGGGCTCATGAGAGGAGTAGAAAAACATAAAAAATTTCAGTCCTGCACGATTCTACCAAGAAATGTGTGTTCATTCAAACCACTGGTTTTTGATATTTTGGGCCCTATTGAATAATGAATGTTTTGAATTTTCTCCAAAAGTAAAGTAGTTGCAAACTCATGCTTTTAGAGACTTGTTTGGGCTCATGAGAGGAGTAGAAAAACATCAAAAATTTCAGTCCTGCATGATTCTACCAAGAAATGTGTGTTCATTGAAACCGCTGGTTTTTGATAGTTTGGGCCCTATTGAATAATGAATGTTTTGAATTTTCTCCAAAAGTAAAGTAGTTGCAAACTCATCCTTTTAGAAACTTGTTTGGGCTGTTGAGAGGAGTAAAAAACCATCAAAAATTTCAATCCTGCATGATTCTACCAAGAAATGTGATTCTTCATTCAAAACGCTGGTTTTTGCTATTGGGCTCTTTTGAGTAATGAATGTTTTGAATTTTCTCCAAAAGTAAAGTAGTTGCAAACTCATGCTTTTAGAGACTTGTTTGGGCTCATGAGAGGAGTAGAAAAACATCAAAAATTTCAGTCCTGCATGATTCTACCAAGAGATGTGTGTTCATTCAAACCGCTGGTTTTTGATAGTTTGGGCCCTATTGAATAATGAATGTTTTGAATTTTCTCCAAAAGTAAAGTAGTTGCAAACTCATCCTTTTAGAAACTTGTTTGGGCTGTTGAGAGGAGTAAAAAACCATCAAAAATTTCAATCCTGCATGATTCTACCAAGAAATGTGATTCTTCATTCAAAACCTGATTTTTGCTATTGGGCTCTATTGAATAATGAATGTTTTGAATTTTCTCCAAAAGTAAAGTAGTTGCAAACTCATGCTTTTAGAGACTTGTTTGGGCTCATGAGAGGAGTAGAAAAACATCAAAAATTTCAGTCCTGCATGATTCTACCAAGAAATGTGTGTTCATTGAAACCGCTGGTTTTTGATAGTTTGGGCCCTATTGAATAATGAATGTTTTGAATTTTCTCCAAAAGTAAAGTAGTTGCAAACTCATCCTTTTAGAAACTTGTTTGGGCTGTTGAGAGGAGTAAAAAACCATCAAAAATTTCAATCCTGCATGATTTTACCAAGAAATGTGATTCTTCATTCAAAACCTGATTTTTGCTATTGGGCTCTATTGAATAGTGAATGTTTTGAATTTTCTCCAAAAGTAAAGTAGTTGCAAACTCATGCTTTTAGAGACTTGTTTGGGCTCATGAGAGGAGTAGAAAAACATCAAAAATTTCAGTCCTGCATGGTTCTACCAAGAAATGTGTGTTCATTGAAACCGCTGGTTTTTGATAGTTTGGGCCCTATTGAATAATGAATGTTTTGAATTTTCTCCAAAAGTAAAGTAGTTGCAAACTCATCCTTTTAGAAACTTGTTTGGGCTGTTGAGCGGAGTAAAAAACCATCAAAAATTTCAATCCTGCATGATTCTACCAAGAAATGTGATTCTTCATTCAAAACCTGATTTTTGCTATTGGGCTCTATTGAATAATGAATGTTTTGAATTTTCTCCAAAAGTAAAGTAGTTGCAAACTCATGCTTTTAGAGACTTGTTTGGGCTCATGAGAGGAGTAGAAAAACATCAAAAATTTCAGTCCTGCATGATTCTACCAAGAAATGTGTGTTCATTCAAACCGCTGGTTTTTTATAGTTTGGGCCCTATTGAATAATTAATGTTTTGAATTTTCTCCAAAAGTAAAGTAGTTGCAAACTCATCCTTTTAGAAACTTGTTTGGGCTGTTGAGAGGAGTAAAAAACCATCAAAAATTTCAATCCTGCATGATTCAATCAAGAAATGTGATTCTTCATTCAAAACGCTGGTTTTTGCTATTGGGCTCTTTTGAGTAATGAATGTTTTGAATTTTCTCCAAAAGTAAAGTAGTTGCAAACTCATGCTTTTAGAGACTTGTTTGGGCTCATGAGAGGAGTAGAAAAACATCAAAAATTTCAGTCCTGCATGATTCTACCAAGAAATGTGTGTTCATTGAAACCGCTGGTTTTTGATAGTTTGGGCCCTATTGAATAATGAATGTTTTGAATTTTCTCCAAAAGTAAAGTAGTTACAAACTCATCCTTTTAGAAACTTGTTTGGGCTGTTGAGAGGAGTAAAAAACCATCAAAAATTTCAATCCTGCATGATTCTACCAAGAAATGTGATTCTTCATTCAAAACCTGATTTTTGCTATTGGGCTCTATTGAATAATGAATGTTTTGAATTTTCTCCAAAAGTAAAGTAGTTGCAAACTCATGCTTTTAGAGACTTGTTTGGGCTCATGAGAGGAGTAGAAAAACATCAAAAATTTCAGTCCTGCATGATTCTACCAAGAAATGTGTGTTCATTGAAACCGCTGGTTTTTGATAGTTTGGGCCCTATTGAATAATGAATGTTTTGAATTTTCTCCAAAAGTAAAGTAGTTGCAAACTCATCCTTTTAGAAACTTGTTTGGGCTGTTGAGAGGAGTAAAAAACCATCAAAAATTTCAATCCTGCATGATTTTACCAAGAAATGTGATTCTTCATTCAAAACCTGATTTTTGCTATTGGGCTCTATTGAATAGTGAATGTTTTGAATTTTCTCCAAAAGTAAAGTAGTTGCAAACTCATGCTTTTAGAGACTTGTTTGGGCTCATGAGAGGAGTAGAAAAACATCAAAAATTTCAGTCCTGCATGATTCTACCAAGAAATGTGTGTTCATTGAAACCGCTGGTTTTTGATAGTTTGGGCCCTATTGAATAATGAATGTTTTGAATTTTCTCCAAAAGTAAAGTAGTTACAAACTCATCCTTTTAGAAACTTGTTTGGGCTGTTGAGAGGAGTAAAAAACCATCAAAAATTTCAATCCTGCATGATTCTACCAAGAAATGTGATTCTTCATTCAAAACCTGATTTTTGCTATTGGGCTCTATTGAATAATGAATGTTTTGAATTTTCTCCAAAAGTAAAGTAGTTGCAAACTCATGCTTTTAGAGACTTGTTTGGGCTCATGAGAGGAGTAGAAAAACATCAAAAATTTCAGTCCTGCATGATTCTACCAAGAAATGTGTGTTCATTGAAACCGCTGGTTTTTGATAGTTTGGGCCCTATTGAATAATGAATGTTTTGAATTTTCTCCAAAAGTAAAGTAGTTGCAAACTCATCCTTTTAGAAACTTGTTTGGGCTGTTGAGAGGAGTAAAAAACCATCAAAAATTTCAATCCTGCATGATTTTACCAAGAAATGTGATTCTTCATTCAAAACCTGATTTTTGCTATTGGGCTCTATTGAATAGTGAATGTTTTGAATTTTCTCCAAAAGTAAAGTAGTTGCAAACTCATGCTTTTAGAGACTTGTTTGGGCTCATGAGAGGAGTAGAAAAACATCAAAAATTTCAGTCCTGCATGATTCTACCAAGAAATGTGTGTTCATTGAAACCGCTGGTTTTTGATAGTTTGGGCCCTATTGAATAATGAATGTTTTGAATTTTCTCCAAAAGTAAAGTAGTTGCAAACTCATCCTTTTAGAAACTTGTTTGGGCTGTTGAGAGGAGTAAAAAACCATCAAAAATTTCAATCCTGCATGATTCTACCAAGAAATGTGATTCTTCATTCAAAACGATGGTTTTTGCTATTGGCCTCTTTTGAGTAATGAATGTTTTGAATTTTCTCCAAAAGTAAAGTAGTTGCAAACTCATGCTTTTAGAGACTTGTTTGGGCTCATGAGAGGAGTAGAAAAACATCAAAAATTTCAGTCCTGCATGATTCTACCAAGAAATGTGTGTTCATTGAAACCGCTGGTTTTTGATAGTTTGGGCCCTATTGAATAATGAATGTTTTGAATTTTCTCCAAAACTAAAGTAGTTGCAAACTCATCCTTTTAGAAACTTGTTTGGGCTGTTGAGAGGAGTAAAAAACCATCAAAAATTTCAATCCTGCATGATTCTACCAAGAAATGTGATTCTTCATTCAAAACCTGATTTTTGCTATTGGGCTCTATTGAATAATGAATGTTTTGAATTTTCTCCAAAAGTAAAGTAGTTGCAAACTCATCCTTTTAGAAACTTGTTTGGGCTGTTGAGAGGAGTAAAAAACCATCAAAAATTTCAATCCTGCATGATTCTACCAAGAAATGTGATTCTTCATTCAAAACGCTGGTTTTTGCAATTGGGCTCTATTGAATAATGAATGTTTTGAATTTTCTCCAAAAGTAAAGTAGTTGCAAACTCATCCTTTTAGAGACTTGTTTGGGCTCATGAGAGGAGTAGAAAAACATCAAAAATTTCAGTCCTGCACGATTCTACCAAGAAATGTGTGTTCATTCAAACCGCTGGTTTTTGATATTTTGGGCCCTATTGAATAATGAATGTTTTGAATTTTCTCCAAAAGTAAAGTAGTTGCAAACTCATCCTTTTAGAAACTTGTTTGGGCTGTTGAGAGGAGTAAAAAACCATCAAAAATTTCAATCCTGCATGATTCTACCAAGAAATGTGATTCTTCATTCAAAACCTGATTTTTGCTATTGGGCTCTATTGAATAATGAATGTTTTGAATTTTCTCCAAAAGTAAAGTAGTTGCAAACTCATGCTTTTAGAGACTTGTTTGGGCTCATGAGAGGAGTAGAAAAACATCAAAAATTTCAGTCCTGCATGATTCTACCAAGAAATGTGTGTTCATTGAAACCGCTGGTTTTTGATAGTTTGGGCCCTATTGAATAATTAATGTTTTGAATTTTCTCCAAAAGTAAAGTAGTTGCAAACTCATCCTTTTAGAATCTTGTTTGGGCTGTTGAGAGGAGTAAAAAACCATCAAAAATTTCAATCCTTCATGATTCTGCCAAGAAATGTGATTCTTCATTCAAAACGCTGGTTTTTGCTATTGGGCTCTATTGAATAATGAATGTTTTGAATTTTCTCCAAAAGTAAAGTAGTTGCAAACTCATGCTTTTAGAGACTTGTTTGGGCTCATGAGAGGAGTAGAAAAACATCAAAAATTTCAGTCCTGCATGATTCTACCAAGAAATGTGTGTTCATTGAAACCGCTGGTTTTTGATAGTTTGGGCCCTATTGAATAATGAATGTTTTGAATTTTCTCCAAAAGTAAAGTAGTTGCAAACTCATCCTTTTAGAAACTTGTTTGGGCTGTTGAGAGGAGTAAAAAACCATCAAAAATTTCAATCCTGCATGATTCTACCAAGAAATGTGATTCTTCATTCAAAACGCTGGTTTTTGCTATTGGGCTCTTTTAAGTAATGAATGTTTTGAATTTTCTCCAAAAGTAAAGTAGTTGCAAACTCATGCTTTTAGAGACTTGTTTGGGCTCATGAGAGGAGTAGAAAAACATCAAAAATTTCAGTCCTGCATGATTCTACCAAGAAATGTGTGTTCATTCAAACCGCTGGTTTTTGATAGTTTGGGCCCTATTGAATAATGAATGTTTTGAATTTTCTCCAAAAGTAAAGTAGTTGCAAACTCATCCTTTTAGAAACTTGTTTGGGCTGTTGAGAGGAGTAAAAAACCATCAAAAATTTCAATTCTGCATGATTTTACCAAGAAATGTGATTCTTCATTCAAAACCTGATTTTTGCTATTGGGCTCTATTGAATAATGAATGTTTTGAATTTTCTCCAAAAGTAAAGTAGTTGCAAACTCATGCTTTTAGAGACTTGTTTGGGCTCATGAGAGGAGTAGAAAAACATCAAAAATTTCAGTCCTGCATGATTCTACCAAGAAATGTGTGTTCATTGAAACCGCTGGTTTTTGATAGTTTGGGCCCTATTGAATAATGAATGTTTTGAATTTTCTCCAAAAGTAAAGTAGTTACAAACTCATCCTTTTAGAAACTTGTTTGGGCTGTTGAGAGGAGTAAAAAACCATCAAAAATTTCAATCCTGCATGATTCTACCAAGAAATGTGATTCTTCATTCAAAACCTGATTTTTGCTATTGGGCTCTATTGAATAATGAATGTTTTGAATTTTCTCCAAAAGTAAAGTAGTTGCAAACTCATGCTTTTAGAGACTTGTTTGGGCTCATGAGAGGAGTAGAAAAACATCAAAAATTTCAGTCCTGCATGATTCTACCAAGAAATGTGTGTTCATTGAAACCGCTGGTTTTTGATAGTTTGGGCCCTATTGAATAATGAATGTTTTGAATTTTCTCCAAAAGTAAAGTAGTTGCAAACTCATCCTTTTAGAAACTTGTTTGGGCTGTTGAGAGGAGTAAAAAACCATCAAAAATTTCAATCCTGCATGATTCTACCAAGAAATGTGATTCTTCATTCAAAACGCTGGTTTTTGCTATTGGGCTCTTTTGAGTAATGAATGTTTTGAATTTTCTCCAAAAGTAAAGTAGTTGCAAACTCATGCTTTTAGAGACTTGTTTGGGCTCATGAGAGGAGTAGAAAAACATCAAAAATTTCAGTCCTGCATGATTCTACCAAGAAATGTGTGTTCATTCAAACCGCTGGTTTTTGATAGTTTGGGCCCTATTGAATAATGAATGTTTTGAATTTTCTCCAAAAGTAAAGTAGTTGCAAACTCATCCTTTTAGAAACTTGTTTGGGCTGTTGAGAGGAGTAAAAAACCATCAAAAATTTCAATCCTGCATGATTCTACCAAGAAATGTGATTCTTCATTCAAAACGCTGGTTTTTGCTATTGGGCTCTATTGAATAATGAATGTTTTGAATTTTCTCCAAAAGTAAAGTAGTTGCAAACTCATCCTTTTAGAGACTTGTTTGGGCTCATGAGAGGAGTAGAAAAACATCAAATATTTCAGTCCTGCACGATTCTACCAAGAAATGTGTGTTCATTCAAACCGCTGGTTTTTGATATTTTGGGCCCTATTGAATAATGAATGTTTTGAATTTTCTCCAAAAGTAAAGTAGTTGCAAACTCATCCTTTTAGAAACTTGTTTGGGCTGTTGAGAGGAGTAAAAAACCATCAAAAATTTCAATCCTGCATGATTCTACCAAGAAATGTGATTCTTCATTCAAAACGCTGGTTTTTGCTATTGGGCTCTATTGAATAATGAATGTTTTGAATTTTCTCCAAAAGTAAAGTAGTTGCAAACTCATGCTTTTAGAGACTTGTTTGGGCTCATGAGAGGAGTAGAAAAACATCAAAAATTTCAGTCCTGCATGATTCTACCAAGAAATGTGTGTTCATTGAAACCGCTGGTTTTTGATAGTTTGGGCCCTATTGAATAATGAATGTTTTGAATTTTCTCCAAAAGTAAAGTAGTTGCAAACTCATCCTTTTAGAAACTTGTTTGGGCTGTTGAGAGGAGTAAAAAACCATCAAAAATTTCAATCCTGCATGATTTTACCAAGAAATGTGATTCTTCATTCAAAACCTGATTTTTGCTATTGGGCTCTATTGAATAGTGAATGTTTTGAATTTTCTCCAAAAGTAAAGTAGTTGCAAACTCATGCTTTTAGAGACTTGTTTGGGCTCATGAGAGGAGTAGAAAAACATCAAAAATTTCAGTCCTGCATGATTCTACCAAGAAATGTGTGTTCATTGAAACCGCTGGTTTTTGATAGTTTGGGCCCTATTGAATAATGAATGTTTTGAATTTTCTCCAAAAGTAAAGTAGTTGCAAACTCATCCTTTTAGAAACTTGTTTGGGCTGTTGAGAGGAGTAAAAAACCATCAAAAATTTCAATCCTGCATGATTCTACCAAGAAATGTGATTCTTCATTCAAAACGCTGGTTTTTGCTATTGGGCTCTTTTGAGTAATGAATGTTTTGAATTTTCTCCAAAAGTAAAGTAGTTGCAAACTCATGCTTTTAGAGACTTGTTTGGGCTCATGAGAGGAGTAGAAAAACATCAAAAATTTCAGTCCTGCATGATTCTACCAAGAAATGTGTGTTCATTGAAACCGCTGGTTTTTGATAGTTTGGGCCCTATTGAATAATGAATGTTTTGAATTTTCTCCAAAAGTAAAGTAGTTGCAAACTCATCCTTTTAGAAACTTGTTTGGGCTGTTGAGAGGAGTAAAAAACCATCAAAAATTTCAATCCTGCATGATTCTACCAAGAAATGTGATTCTTCATTTAAAACCTGATTTTTGCTATTGGGCTCTATTGAATAATGAATGTTTTGAATTTTCTCCAAAAGTAAAGTAGTTGCAAACTCATCCTTTTAGAAACTTGTTTGGGCTGTTGAGAGGAGTAAAAAACCATCAAAAATTTCAATCCTGCATGATTCTACCAAGAAATGTGATTCTTCATTCAAAACGCTGGTTTTTGCAATTGGGCTCTATTGAATAATGAATGTTTTGAATTTTCTCCAAAAGTAAAGTAGTTGCAAACTCATCCTTTTAGAGACTTGTTTGGGCTCATGAGAGGAGTAGAAAAACATCAAAAATTTCAGTCCAGCACGATTCTACCAAGAAATGTGTGTTCATTCAAACCGCTGGTTTTTGATATTTTGGGCCCTATTGAATAATGAATGTTTTGAATTTTCTCCAAAAGTAAAGTAGTTGCAAACTCATCCTTTTAGAAACTTGTTTGGGCTGTTGAGAGGAGTAAAAAACCATCAAAAATTTCAATCCTGCATGATTCTACCAAGAAATGTGATTCTTCATTCAAAACCTGATTTTTGCTATTGGGCTCTATTGAATAATGAATGTTTTGAATTTTCTCCAAAAGTAAAGTAGTTGCAAACTCATGCTTTTAGAGACTTGTTTGGGCTCATGAGAGGAGTAGAAAAACATCAAAAATTTCAGTCCTGCATGATTCTACCAAGAAATGTGTGTTCATTGAAACCGCTGGTTTTTGATAGTTTGGGCCCTATTGAATAATTAATGTTTTGAATTTTCTCCAAAAGTAAAGTAGTTGCAAACTCATCCTTTTAGAATCTTGTTTGGGCTGTTGAGAGGAGTAAAAAACCATCAAAAATTTCAATCCTTCATGATTCTACCAAGAAATGTGATTCTTCATTCAAAACGCTGGTTTTTGCTATTGGGCTCTATTGAATAATGAATGTTTTGAATTTTCTCCAAAAGTAAAGTAGTTGCACACTCATGCTTTTAGAGACTTGTTTGGGCTCATGAGAGGAGTAGAAAAACATCAAAAATTTCAGTCCTGCATGATTCTACCAAGAAATGTGTGTTCATTGAAACCGCTGGTTTTTGATAGTTTGGGCCCTATTGAATAATGAATGTTTTGAATTTTCTCCAAAAGTAAACTAGTTGCAAACTCATCCTTTTAGAAACTTGTTTGGGCTGTTGAGAGGAGTAAAAAACCATCAAAAATTTCAATCCTGCATGATTCTACCAAGAAATGTGATTCTTCATTCAAAACGCTGGTTTTTGCTATTGGGCTCTTTTGAGTAATGAATGTTTTGAATTTTCTCCAAAAGTAAAGTAGTTGCAAACTCATGCTTTTAGAGACTTGTTTGGGCTCATGAGAGGAGTAGAAAAACATCAAAAATTTCAGTCCTGCATGATTCTACCAAGAAAAGTGTGTTCATTCAAACCGCTGGTTTTTGATAGTTTGGGCCCTATTGAATAATGAATGTTTTGAATTTTCTCCAAAAGTAAAGTAGTTGCAAACTCATCCTTTTAGAAACTTGTTTGGGCTGTTGAGAGGAGTAAAAAACCATCAAAAATTTCAATCCTGCATGATTCTACCAAGAAATGTGATTCTTCATTCAAAACGCTGGTTTTTGCTATTGGGCTCTATTGAATAATGAATGTTTTGAATTTTCTCCAAAAGTAAAGTAGTTGCAAACTCATCCTTTTAGAGACTTGTTTGGGCTCATGAGAGGAGTAGAAAAACATCAAAAATTTCAGTCCTGCACGATTCTACCAAGAAATGTGTGTTCATTCAAACCGCTGGTTTTTGATATTTTGGGCCCTATTGAATAACGAATGTTTTGAATTTTCTCCAAAAGTAAAGTAGTTGCAAACTCATCCTTTTAGAAACTTGTTTGGGCTGTTGAGAGGAGTAAAAAACCATCAAAAATTTCAATCCTGCATGATTCTACCAAGAAATGTGATTCTTCATTCAAAACGCTGATTTTTGCTATTGGGCTCTATTGAATAATGAATGTTTTGAATTTTCTCCAAAAGTAAAGTAGTTGCAAACTCATGCTTTTAGAGACTTGTTTGGGCTCATGAGGGGAGTAGAAAAACATCAAAAATTTCAGTCCTGCATGATTCTACCAAGAAATGTGTGTTCATTGAAACCGCTGGTTTTTGATATTTTGGGCCCTATTGAATAATTAATGTTTTGAATTTTCTCCAAAAGTAAAGTAGTTGCAAACTCATCCTTTTAGAATCTTGTTTGGGCTGTTGAGAGGAGTAAAAAACCATCAAAAATTTCAATCCTGCATGATTCTACCAAGAAATGTGATTCTTCATTCAAAACTCTGGTTTTTGCTATTGGGCTCTATAGAATAATGAATGTTTTGAATTTTCTCCAAAAGTAAAGTAGTTGCACACTCATGCTTTTAGAGACTTGTTTGGGCTCATGAGAGGAGTAGAAAAACATCAAAAATTTCAGTCCTGCATGATTCTACCAAGAAATGTGTGTTCATTGAAACCGCTGGTTTTTGATAGTTTGGGCCCTATTGAATAATGAATGTTTTGAATTTTCTCCAAAAGTAAAGTAGTTGCAAACTCATCCTTTTAGAAACTTGTTTGGGCTGTTGAGAGGAGTAAAAAACCATCAAAAATTTCAATCCTGCATGATTCTACCAAGAAATGTGATTCTTCATTCAAAACGCTGGTTTTTGCTATTGGGCTCTTTTGAGTAATGAATGTTTTGAATTTTCTCCAAAAGTAAAGTAGTTGCAAACTCATGCTTTTAGAGACTTGTTTGGGCTCATGAGAGGAGTAGAAAAACATCAAAAATTTCAGTCCTGCATGATTCTACCAAGAAATGTGTGTTCATTCAAACCGCTGGTTTTTGATAGTTTGGGCCCTATTGAATAATGAATGTTTTGAATTTTCTCCAAAAGTAAAGTAGTTGCAAACTCATCCTTTTAGAAACTTGTTTGGGCTGTTGAGAGGAGTAAAAAACCATCAAAAATTTCAATCCTGCATGATTCTACCAAGAAATGTGATTCTTCATTCAAAACGCTGTTTTTTGCTATTGGGCTCTATTGAATAATGAATGTTTTGAATTTTCTCCAAAAGTAAAGTAGTTGCAAACTCATCCTTTTAGAGACTTGTTTGGGCTCATGAGAGGAGTAGAAAAACATCAAAAATTTCAGTCCTGCACGATTCTACCAAGAAATGTGTGTTCATTCAAACCGCTGGTTTTTGATATTTTGGGCCCTATTGAATAACGAATGTTTTGAATTTTCTCCAAAAGTAAAGTAGTTGCAAACTCATCCTTTTAGAAACTTGTTTGGGCTGTTGAGAGGAGTAAAAAAACATCAAAAATTTCAATCCTGCATGATTCTACCAAGAAATGTGATTCTTCATTCAAAACGCTGGTTTTTGCTATTGGGCTCTTTTGAGTAATGAATGTTTTGAATTTTCTCCAAAAGTAAAGTAGTTGCAAACTCATGCTTTTAGAGACTTGTTTGGGCTCATGAGAGGAGTAGAAAAACATCAAAAATTTCAGTCCTGCATGATTCTACCAAGAAATGTGTGTTCATTCAAACCGCTGGTTTTTGATAGTTTGGGCCCTATTGAATAATGAATGTTTTGAATTTTCTCCAAAAGTAAAGTAGTTGCAAACTCATCCTTTTAGAAACTTGTTTGGGCTGTTGAGAGGAGTAAAAAACCATCAAAAATTTCAATCCTGCATGATTCTACCAAGAAATGTGATTCTTCATTCAAAACGCTGGTTTTTGCTATTGGGCTCTATTGAATAATGAATGTTTTGAATTTTCTCCAAAAGTAAAGTAGTTGCAAACTCATCCTTTTAGAGACTTGTTTGGGCTCATGAGAGGAGTAGAAAAACATCAAAAATTTCAGTCCTGCACGATTCTACCAAGAAATGTGTGTTCATTCAAACCGCTGGTTTTTGATATTTTGGGCCCTATTGAATAACGAATGTTTTGAATTTTCTCCAAAAGTAAAGTAGTTGCAAACTCATCCTTTTAGAAACTTGTTTGGGCTGTTGAGAGGAGTAAAAAACCATCAAAAATTTCAATCCTGCATGATTCTACCAAGAAATGTGATTCTTCATTCAAAACGCTGATTTTTGCTATTGGGCTCTATTGAATAATGAATGTTTTGAATTTTCTCCAAAAGTAAAGTAGTTGCAAACTCATGCTTTTAGAGACTTGTTTGGGCTCATGAGAGGAGTAGAAAAACATCAAAAATTTCAGTCCTGCATGATTCTACCAAGAAATGTGTGTTCATTGAAACCGCTGGTTTTTGATAGTTTGGGCCCTATTGAATAATTAATGTTTTGAATTTTCTCCATAAGTAAAGTAGTTGCAAACTCATCCTTTTAGAATCTTGTTTGGGCTGTTGAGAGGAGTAAAAAACCATCAAAAATTTCAATCCTGCATGATTCTACCAAGAAATGTGATTCTTCATTCAAAACACTGGTGTTTGCTATTGGGCTCTATTGAATAATGAATGTTTTGAATTTACTCCAAAAGTAAAGTAGTTGCACACTCATGCTTTTAGAGACTTGTTTGGGCTCATGAGAGGAGTAGAAAAACATCAAAAATTTCAGTCCTGCATGATTCTACCAAGAAATGTGTGTTCATTGAAACCGCTGGTTTTTGATAGTTTGGGCCCTATTGAATAATGAATGTTTTGAATTTTCTCCAAAAGTAAAGTAGTTGCAAACTCATCCTTTTAGAATCTTGTTTGGGCTGTTGAGAGGAGTAAAAAACCATCAAAAATTTCAATCCTGCATGATTCTACCAAGAAATGTGATTCTTCATTCAAAACTCTGGTTTTTGCTATTGGGCTCTATAGAATAATGAATGTTTTGAATTTTCTCCAAAAGTAAAGTAGTTGCACACTCATGCTTTTAGAGACTTGTTTGGGCTCATGAGAGGAGTAGAAAAACATCAAAAATTTCAGTCCTGCATGATTCTACCAAGAAATGTGTGTTCATTGAAACCGCTGGTTTTTGATAGTTTGGGCCCTATTGAATAATGAATGTTTTGAATTTTCTCCAAAAGTAAAGTAGTTGCAAACTCATCCTTTTAGAAACTTGTTTGGGCTGTTGAGAGGAGTAAAAAACCATCAAAAATTTCAATCCTGCATGATTCTACCAAGAAATGTGATTCTTCATTCAAAACGCTGGTTTTTGCTATTGGGCTCTTTTGAGTAATGAATGTTTTGAATTTTCTCCAAAAGTAAAGTAGTTGCAAACTCATGCTTTTAGAGACTTGTTTGGGCTCATGAGAGGAGTAGAAAAACATCAAAAATTTCAGTCCTGCATGATTCTACCAAGAAATGTGTGTTCATTCAAACCGCTGGTTTTTGATAGTTTGGGCCCTATTGAATAATGAATGTTTTGAATTTTCTCCAAAAGTAAAGTAGTTGCAAACTCATCCTTTTAGAAACTTGTTTGGGCTGTTGAGAGGAGTAAAAAACCATCAAAAATTTCAATCCTGCATGATTCTACCAAGAAATGTGATTCTTCATTCAAAACGCTGTTTTTTGCTATTGGGCTCTATTGAATAATGAATGTTTTGAATTTTCTCCAAAAGTAAAGTAGTTGCAAACTCATCCTTTTAGAGACTTGTTTGGGCTCATGAGAGGAGTAGAAAAACATCAAAAATTTCAGTCCTGCACGATTCTACCAAGAAATGTGTGTTCATTCAAACCGCTGGTTTTTGATATTTTGGGCCCTATTGAATAACGAATGTTTTGAATTTTCTCCAAAAGTAAAGTAGTTGCAAACTCATCCTTTTAGAAACTTGTTTGGGCTGTTGAGAGGAGTAAAAAAACATCAAAAATTTCAATCCTGCATGATTCTACCAAGAAATGTGATTCTTCATTCAAAACGCTGGTTTTTGCTATTGGGCTCTTTTGAGTAATGAATGTTTTGAATTTTCTCCAAAAGTAAAGTAGTTGCAAACTCATGCTTTTAGAGACTTGTTTGGGCTCATGAGAGGAGTAGAAAAACATCAAAAATTTCAGTCCTGCATGATTCTACCAAGAAATGTGTGTTCATTCAAACCGCTGGTTTTTGATAGTTTGGGCCCTATTGAATAATGAATGTTTTGAATTTTCTCCAAAAGTAAAGTAGTTGCAAACTCATCCTTTTAGAAACTTGTTTGGGCTGTTGAGAGGAGTAAAAAACCATCAAAAATTTCAATCCTGCATGATTCTACCAAGAAATGTGATTCTTCATTCAAAACGCTGGTTTTTGCTATTGGGCTCTATTGAATAATGAATGTTTTGAATTTTCTCCAAAAGTAAAGTAGTTGCAAACTCATCCTTTTAGAGACTTGTTTGGGCTCATGAGAGGAGTAGAAAAACATCAAAAATTTCAGTCCTGCACGATTCTACCAAGAAATGTGTGTTCATTCAAACCGCTGGTTTTTGATATTTTGGGCCCTATTGAATAACGAATGTTTTGAATTTTCTCCAAAAGTAAAGTAGTTGCAAACTCATCCTTTTAGAAACTTGTTTGGGCTGTTGAGAGGAGTAAAAAACCATCAAAAATTTCAATCCTGCATGATTCTACCAAGAAATGTGATTCTTCATTCAAAACGCTGATTTTTGCTATTGGGCTCTATTGAATAATGAATGTTTTGAATTTTCTCCAAAAGTAAAGTAGTTGCAAACTCATGCTTTTAGAGACTTGTTTGGGCTCATGAGAGGAGTAGAAAAACATCAAAAATTTCAGTCCTGCATGATTCTACCAAGAAATGTGTGTTCATTGAAACCGCTGGTTTTTGATAGTTTGGGCCCTATTGAATAATTAATGTTTTGAATTTTCTCCATAAGTAAAGTAGTTGCAAACTCATCCTTTTAGAATCTTGTTTGGGCTGTTGAGAGGAGTAAAAAACCATCAAAAATTTCAATCCTGCATGATTCTACCAAGAAATGTGATTCTTCATTCAAAACACTGGTGTTTGCTATTGGGCTCTATTGAATAATGAATGTTTTGAATTTACTCCAAAAGTAAAGTAGTTGCACACTCATGCTTTTAGAGACTTGTTTGGGCTCATGAGAGGAGTAGAAAAACATCAAAAATTTCAGTCCTGCATGATTCTACCAAGAAATGTGTGTTCATTGAAACCGCTGGTTTTTGATAGTTTGGGCCCTATTGAATAATGAATGTTTTGAATTTTCTCCAAAAGTAAAGTAGTTGCAAACTCATCCTTTTAGAAACTTGTTTGGGCTGTTGAGAGGAGTAAAAAACCATCAAAAATTTCAATCCTGCATGATTCTACCAAGAAATGTGATTCTTCATTCAAAACGCTGGTTTTTGCTATTGGGCTCTTTAGAGTAATGAATGTTTTGAATTTTCTCCAAAAGTAAAGTAGTTGCAAACTCATGCTTTTAGAGACTTGTTTGGGCTCATGAGAGGAGTAGAAAAACATCAAAAATTTCAGTCCTGCATGATTCTACCAAGAAATGTGTGTTCATTCAAACCGCTGGTTTTTGATAGTTTGGGCCCTATTGAATAATGAATGTTTTGAATTTTCTCCAAAAGTAAAGTAGTTGCAAACTCATCCTTTTAGAAACTTGTTTGGGCTGTTGAGAGGAGTAAAAAACCATCAAAAATTTCAATCCTGCATGATTTTACCAAGAAATGTGATTCTTCATTCAAAACCTGATTTTTGCTATTGGGCTCTATTGAATAATGAATGTTTTGAATTTTCTCCAAAAGTAAAGTAGTTGCAAACTCATGCTTTTAGAGACTTGTTTGGGCTCATGAGAGGAGTAGAAAAACATCAAAAATTTCAGTCCTGCATGATTCTACCAAGAAATGTGTGTTCATTGAAACCGCTGGTTTTTGATAGTTTGGGCCCTATTGAATAATGAATGTTTTGAATTTTCTCCAAAAGTAAAGTAGTTACAAACTCATCCTTTTAGAAACTTGTTTGGGCTGTTGAGAGGAGTAAAAAACCATCAAAAATTTCAATCCTGCATGATTCTACCAAGAAATGTGATTCTTCATTCAAAACCTGATTTTTGCTATTGGGCTCTATTGAATAATGAATGTTTTGAATTTTCTCCAAAAGTAAAGTAGTTGCAAACTCATGCTTTTAGAGACTTGTTTGGGCTCATGAGAGGAGTAGAAAAACATCAAAAATTTCAGTCCTGCATGATTCTACCAAGAAATGTGTGTTCATTGAAACCTCTGGTTTTTGATAGTTTGGGCCCTATTGAATAATGAATGTTTTGAATTTTCTCCAAAAGTAAAATAGTTGCAAACTCATCCTTTTAGAAACTTGTTTGGGCTGTTGAGAGGAGTAAAAAACCATCAAAAATTTCAATCCTGCATGATTCTACCAAGAAATGTGATTCTTCATTCAAAACGCTGGTTTTTGCTATTGGGCTCTTTTGAGTAATGAATGTTTTGAATTTTCTCCAAAAGTAAAGTAGTTGCAAACTCATCCTTTTAGAGACTTGTTTGGGCTCATGAGAGGAGTAGAAAAACATCAAAAATTTCAGTCCTGCACGATTCTACCAAGAAATGTGTGTTCATTCAAACCGCTGGTTTTTGATATTTTGGGCCCTATTGAATAACGAATGTTTTGAATTTTCTCCAAAAGTAAAGTAGTTGCAAACTCATCCTTTTAGAAACTTGTTTGGGCTGTTGAGAGGAGTAAAAAACCATCAAAAATTTCAATCCTGCATGATTCTACCAAGAAATGTGATTCTTCATTCAAAACGCTGATTTTTGCTATTGGGCTCTATTGAATAATGAATGTTTTGAATTTTCTCCAAAAGTAAGGTAGTTGCAAACTCATGCTTTTAGAGACTTGTTTGGGCTCATGAGAGGAGTAGAAAAACATCAAAAATTTCAGTCCTGCATGATTCTACCAAGAAATGTGTGTTCATTGAAACAGCTGGTTTTTGATAGTTTGGACCCTATTGAATAATGAATGTTTTGAATTTTCTCCAAAAGTAAAGTAGTTGCAATCTCATCCTTTTAGAAACTTGTTTGGGCTGTGGAGAGGAGTAAAAAACCATCAAAAATTTCAATCCTGCATGATTTTACCAAGAAATGTGATTCTTCATTCAAAACCTGATTTTTGCTATTGGGCTCTATTGAATAGTGAATGTTTTGAATTTTCTCCAAAAGTAAAGTAGTTGCAAACTCATGCTTTTAGAGACTTGTTTGGGCTCATGAGAGGAGTAGAAAAACATCAAAAATTTCAGTCCTGCATGATTCTACCAAGAAATGTGTGTTCATTGAAACCGCTGGTTTTTGATAGTTTGGGCCCTATTGAATAATGAATGTTTTGAATTTTCTCCAAAAGTAAAGTAGTTGCAAACTCATCCTTTTAGAAACTTGTTTGGGCTGTTGAGAGGAGTAAAATACCATCAAAAATTTCAATCCTGCATGATTTTACCAAGAAATGTGATTCTTCATTCAAAACCTGATTTTTGCTATTGGGCTCTATTGAATAATGAATGTTTTGAATTTTCTCCAAAAGTAAAGTAGTTGCAAACTCATGCTTTTAGAGATTTGTTTGGGCTCATGAGAGGAGTAGAAAAACATCAAAAATTTCAGTCCTGCATGATTCTACCAAGAAATGTGTGTTCATTCAAACCGCTGGTTTTTGATAGTTTGGGCCCTATTGAATAATGAATGTTTTGAATTTTCTCCAAAAGTAAAGTAGTTGCAAACTCATCCTTTTAGAAACTTGTTTGGGCTGTTGAGAGGAGTAAAAAACCATCAAAAATTTCAATCCTGCATGATTCTACCAAGAAATGTGATTCTTCATTCAAAACCTGATTTTTGCTATTGGGCTCTTTTGAGTAATGAATGTTTTGAATTTTCTCCAAAAGTAAAGTAGTTGCAAACTCATGCTTTTAGAGACTTGTTTGGGCTCATGAGAGGAGTAGAAAAACATCAAAAATTTCAGTCCTGCATGATTCTACCAAGAAATGTGTGTTCATTCAAACCGCTGGTTTTTGATAGTTTGGGCCCTATTGAATAATGAATGTTTTGAATTTTCTCCAAAAGTAAAGTAGTTGCAAACTCATCCTTTTAGAAACTTGTTTGGGCTGTTGAGAGGAGTAAAAAACCATCAAAAATTTCAATCCTGCATGATTTTACCAAGAAATGTGATTCTTCATTCAAAACCTGATTTTTGCTATTGGGCTCTATTGAATAATGAATGTTTTGAATTTTCTCCAAAAGTAAAGTAGTTGCAAACTCATGCTTTTAGAGACTTGTTTGGGCTCATGAGAGGAGTAGAAAAACATCAAAAATTTCAGTCCTGCATGATTCTACCAAGAAATGTGTGTTCATTGAAACCGCTGGTTTTTGATAGTTTGGGCCCTATTGAATAATGAATGTTTTGAATTTTCTCCAAAAGTAAAGTAGTTACAAACTCATCCTTTTAGAAACTTGTTTGGGCTGTTGAGAGGAGTAAAAAACCATCAAAAATTTCAATCCTGCATGATTCTACCAAGAAATGTGATTCTTCATTCAAAACCTGATTTTTGCTATTGGGCTCTATTGAATAATGAATGTTTTGAATTTTCTCCAAAAGTAAAGTAGTTGCAAACTCATGCTTTTAGAGACTTGTTTGGGCTCATGAGAGGAGTAGAAAAACATCAAAAATTTCAGTCCTGCATGATTCTACCAAGAAATGTGTGTTCATTCAAACCGCTGGTTTTTGATAGTTTGGGCCCTATTGAATAATGAATGTTTTGAATTTTCTCCAAAAGTAAAGTAGTTGCAAACTCATCCTTTTAGAAACTTGTTTGGGCTGTTGAGAGGAGTAAAAAACCATCAAAAATTTCAATCCTGCATGATTCTACCAAGAAATGTGATTCTTCATTCAAAACCTGATTTTTGCTATTGGGCTCTATTGAATAATGAATGTTTTGAATTTTCTCCAAAAGTAAAGTAGTTGCAAACTCATGCTTTTAGAGACTTGTTTGGGCTCATGAGAGGAGTAGAAAAACATCAAAAATTTCAGTCCTGCATGATTCTACCAAGAAATGTGTGTTCATTGAAACCGCTGGTTTTTGATAGTTTGGGCCCTATTGAATAATGAATGTTTTGAATTTTCTCCAAAAGTAAAGTAGTTGCAAACTCATCCTTTTAGAAACTTGTTTGGGCTGTTGAGAGGAGTAAAAAATCATCAAAAATTTCAATCCTGCATGATTCTACCAAGAAATGTGATTCTTCATTCAAAACGCTGGTTTTTGCTATTGGGCTCTTTTGAGTAATGAATGTTTTGAATTTTCTCCAAAAGTAAAGTAGTTGCAAACTCATGCTTTTAGAGACTTGTTTGGGCTCATGAGAGGAGTAGAAAAACATCAAAAATTTCAGTCCTGCATGATTCTACCAAGAAATGTGTGTTCATTCAAACCGCTGGTTTTTGATAGTTTGGGCCCTATTGAATAATGAATGTTTTGAATTTTCTCCAAAAGTAAAGTAGTTGCAAACTCATCCTTTTAGAAACTTGTTTGGGCTGTTGAGAGGAGTAAAAAACCATCAAAAATTTCAATCCTGCATGATTCTACCAAGAAATGTGATTCTTCATTCAAAACGCTGGTTTTTGCTATTGGGCTCTATTGAATAATGAATGTTTTGAATTTTCTCCAAAAGTAAAGTAGTTGCAAACTCATCCTTTTAGAGACTTGTTTGGGCTCATGAGAGGAGTAGAAAAACATCAAAAATTTCAGTCCTGCACGATTCTACCAAGAAATGTGTGTTCATTCAAACCGCTGGTTTTTGATATTTTGGGCCCTATTGAATAATGAATGTTTTGAATTTTCTCCAAAAGTAAAGTAGTTGCAAACTCATCCTTTTAGAAACTTGTTTGGGCTGTTGAGAGGAGTAAAAAACCATCAAAAATTTCAATCCTGCATGATTCTACCAAGAAATGTGATTCTTCATTCAAAACCTGATTTTTGCTATTGGGCTCTATTGAATAATGAATGTTTTGAATTTTCTCCAAAAGTAAAGTAGTTGCAAACTCATCCTTTTAGAAACTTGTTTGGGCTGTTGAGAGGAGTAAAAAACCATCAAAAATTTCAATCCTGCATGATTCTACCAAGAAATGTGATTCTTCATTCAAAACGCTGGTTTTTGCTATTGGGCTCTATTGAATAATGAATGTTTTGAATTTTCTCCAAAAGTAAAGTAGTTGCAAACTCATCCTTTTAGAGACTTGTTTGGGCTCATGAGAGAAGTAGAAAAACATCAAAAATTTCAGTCCTGCACGATTCTACCAAGAAATGTGTGTTCATTCAAACCGCTGGTTTTTGATATTTTGGGCCCTATTGAATAACGAATGTTTTGAATTTTCTCCAAAAGTAAAGTAGTTGCAAACTCATCCTTTTAGAAACTTGTTTGGGCTGTTGAGAGGAGTAAAAAACCATCAAAAATTTCAATCCTGCATGATTCTACCAAGAAATGTGATTCTTCATTCAAAACGCTGGTTTTTGCTATTGGGCTCTTTTGAGTAATGAATGTTTTGAATTTTCTCCAAAAGTAAAGTAGTTGCAAACTCATGCTTTTAGAGATTTGTTTGGGCTCATGAGAGGAGTAGAAAAACATCAAAAATTTCAGTCCTGCATGATTCTACCAAGAAATGTGTGTTCATTCAAACCGCTGGTTTTTGATAGTTTGGGCCCTATTGAATAATGAATGTTTTGAATTTTCTCCAAAAGTAAAGTAGTTGCAAACTCATCCTTTTAGAAACTTGTTTGGGCTGTTGAGAGGAGTAAAAAACCATCAAAAATTTCAATCCTGCATGATTTTACCAAGAAATGTGATTCTTCATTCAAAACCTGATTTTTGCTATTGGGCTCTATTGAATAATGAATGTTTTGAATTTTCTCCAAAAGTAAAGTAGTTGCAAACTCATGCTTTTAGAGACTTGTTTGGGCTCATGAGAGGAGTAGAAAAACATCAAAAATTTCAGTCCTGCATGATTCTACCAAGAAATGTGTGTTCATTGAAACCGCTGGTTTTTGATAGTTTGGGCCCTATTGAATAATGAATGTTTTGAATTTTCTCCAAAAGTAAAGTAGTTACAAACTCATCCTTTTAGAAACTTGTTTGGGCTGTTGAGAGGAGTAAAAAACCATCAAAAATTTCAATCCTGCATGATTCTACCAAGAAATGTGATTCTTCATTCAAAACCTGATTTTTGCTATTGGGCTCTATTGAATAATGAATGTTTTGAATTTTCTCCAAAAGTAAAGTAGTTGCAAACTCATGCTTTTAGAGACTTGTTTGGGCTCATGAGAGGAGTAGAAAAACATCAAAAATTTCAGTCCTGCATGATTCTACCAAGAAATGTGTGTTCATTCAAACCGCTGGTTTTTGATAGTTTGGGCCCTATTGAATAATGAATGTTTTGAATTTTCTCCAAAAGTAAAGTAGTTGCAAACTCATCCTTTTAGAAACTTGTTTGGGCTGTTGAGAGGAGTAAAAAACCATCAAAAATTTCAATCCTGCATGATTCTACCAAGAAATGTGATTCTTCATTCAAAACCTGATTTTTGCTATTGGGCTCTATTGAATAATGAATGTTTTGAATTTTCTCCAAAAGTAAAGTAGTTGCAAACTCATGCTTTTAGAGACTTGTTTGGGCTCATGAGAGGAGTAGAAAAACATCAAAAATTTCAGTCCTGCATGATTCTACCAAGAAATGTGTGTTCATTGAAACCGCTGGTTTTTGATAGTTTGGGCCCTATTGAATAATGAATGTTTTGAATTTTCTCCAAAAGTAAAGTAGTTGCAAACTCATCCTTTTAGAAACTTGTTTGGGCTGTTGAGAGGAGTAAAAAATCATCAAAAATTTCAATCCTGCATGATTCTACCAAGAAATGTGATTCTTCATTCAAAACGCTGGTTTTTGCTATTGGGCTCTTTTGAGTAATGAATGTTTTGAATTTTCTCCAAAAGTAAAGTAGTTGCAAACTCATGCTTTTAGAGACTTGTTTGGGCTCATGAGAGGAGTAGAAAAACATCAAAAATTTCAGTCCTGCATGATTCTACCAAGAAATGTGTGTTCATTCAAACCGCTGGTTTTTGATAGTTTGGGCCCTATTGAATAATGAATGTTTTGAATTTTCTCCAAAAGTAAAGTAGTTGCAAACTCATCCTTTTAGAAACTTGTTTGGGCTGTTGAGAGGAGTAAAAAACCATCAAAAATTTCAATCCTGCATGATTCTACCAAGAAATGTGATTCTTCATTCAAAACGCTGGTTTTTGCTATTGGGCTCTATTGAATAATGAATGTTTTGAATTTTCTCCAAAAGTAAAGTAGTTGCAAACTCATCCTTTTAGATACTTGTTTGGGCTCATGAGAGGAGTAGAAAAACATCAAAAATTTCAGTCCTGCACGATTCTACCAAGAAATGTGTGTTCATTCAAACCGCTGGTTTTTGATATTTTGGGCCCTATTGAATAATGAATGTTTTGAATTTTCTCCAAAAGTAAAGTAGTTGCAAACTCATCCTTTTAGAAACTTGTTTGGGCTGTTGAGAGGAGTAAAAAACCATCAAAAATTTCAATCCTGCATGATTCTACCAAGAAATGTGATTCTTCATTCAAAACCTGATTTTTGCTATTGGGCTCTATTGAATAATGAATATTTTGAATTTTCTCCAAAAGTAAAGTAGTTGCAAACTCATCCTTTTAGAAACTTGTTTGGGCTGTTGAGAGGAGTAAAAAACCATCAAAAATTTCAATCCTGCATGATTCTACCAAGAAATGTGATTCTTCATTCAAAACGCTGGTTTTTGCTATTGGGCTCTATTGAATAATGAATGTTTTGAATTTTCTCCAAAAGTAAAGTAGTTGCAAACTCATCCTTTTAGAGACTTGTTTGGGCTCATGAGAGAAGTAGAAAAACATCAAAAATTTCAGTCCTGCACGATTCTACCAAGAAATGTGTGTTCATTCAAACCGCTGGTTTTTGATATTTTGGGCCCTATTGAATAACGAATGCTTTGAATTTTCTCCAAAAGTAAAGTAGTTGCAAACTCATCCTTTTAGAAACTTGTTTGGGCTGTTGAGAGGAGTAAAAAACCATCAAAAATTTCAATCCTGCATGATTCTACCAAGAAATGTGATTCTTCATTCAAAACGCTGATTTTTGCTATTGGGCTCTATTGAATAATGAATGTTTTGAATTTTCTCCAAAAGTAAAGTAGTTGCAAACTCATGCTTTTAGAGACTTGTTTGGGCTCATGAGAGGAGTAGAAAAACATCAAAAATTTCAGTCCTGCATGATTCTACCAAGAAATGTGTGTTCATTGAAACCGCTGGTTTTTGATAGTTTGGGCCCTATTGAATAATTAATGTTTTGAATTTTCTCCATAAGTAAAGTAGTTGCAAACTCATCCTTTTAGAATCTTGTTTGGGCTGTTGAGAGGAGTAAAAAACCATCAAAAATTTCAATCCTGCATGATTCTACCAAGAAATGTGATTCTTCATTCAAAACGCTGGTTTTTGCTATTGGGCTCTATTGAATAATGAATGTTTTGAATTTTCTCCAAAAGTAAAGTAGTTGCACACTCATGCTTTTAGAGACTTGTTTGGGCTCATGAGAGGAGTAGAAAAACATCAAAAATTTCAGTCCTGCATGATTCTACCAAGAAATGTGTGTTCATTGAAACCGCTGGTTTTTGATAGTTTGGGCCCTATTGAATAATGAATGTTTTGAATTTTCTCCAAAAGTAAAGTAGTTGCAAACTCATCCTTTTAGAAACTTGTTTGGGCTGTTGAGAGGAGTAAAAAACCATCAAAAATTTCAATCCTGCATGATTCTACCAAGAAATGTGATTCTTCATTCAAAACGCTGGTTTTTGCTATTGGGCTCTTTTGAGTAATGAATGTTTTGAATTTTCTCCAAAAGTAAAGTAGTTGCAAACTCATGCTTTTAGAGACTTGTTTGGGCTCATGAGAGGAGTAGAAAAACATCAAAAATTTCAGTCCTGCATGATTCTACCAAGAAATGTGTGTTCATTGAAACCGCTGGTTTTTGATAGTTTGGGCCCTATTGAATAATGAATGTTTTGAATTTTCTCCAAAAGTAAAGTAGTTGCAAACTCATCCTTTTAGAAACTTGTTTGGGCTGTTGAGAGGAGTAAAAAACCATCAAAAATTTCAATCCTGCATGATTCTACCAAGAAATGTGATTCTTCATTCAAAACGCTGGTTTTTGCTATTGGGCTCTTTTGAGTAATGAATGTTTTGAATTTTCTCCAAAAGTAAAGTAGTTGCAAACTCATGCTTTTAGCGACTTGTTTGGGCTCATGAGAGGAGTAGAAAAACATCAAAAATTTCAGTCCTGCATGATTCTACCAAGAAATGTGTGTTCATTGAAACCGCTGGTTTTTGATAGTTTGGGCCCTATTGAATAATGAATGTTTTGAATTTTCTCCAAAAGTAAAGTAGTTACAAACTCATCCTTTTAGAAACTTGTTTGGGCTGTTGAGAGGAGTAAAAAACCATCAAAAATTTCAATCCTGCATGATTCTACCAAGAAATGTGATTCTTCATTCAAAACCTGATTTTTGCTATTGGGCTCTATTGAATAATGAATGTTTTGAATTTTCTCCAAAAGTAAAGTAGTTGCAAACTCATGCTTTTAGAGACTTGTTTGGGCTCATGAGAGGAGTAGAAAAACATCAAAAATTTCAGTCCTGCATGATTCTACCAAGAAATGTGTGTTCATTGAAACCGCTGGTTTTTGATAGTTTGGGCCCTATTGAATAATGAATGTTTTGAATTTTCTCCAAAAGTAAAGTAGTTGCAAACTCATCCTTTTAGAAACTTGTTTGGGCTGTTGAGAGGAGTAAAAAATCATCAAAAATTTCAATCCTGCATGATTCTACCAAGAAATGTGATTCTTCATTCAAAACGCTGGTTTTTGCTATTGGGCTCTTTTGAGTAATGAATGTTTTGAATTTTCTCCAAAAGTAAAGTAGTTGCAAACTCATGCTTTTAGAGACTTGTTTGGGCTCATGAGAGGAGTAGAAAAACATCAAAAATTTCAGTCCTGCATGATTCTACCAAGAAATGTGTGTTCATTCAAACCGCTGGTTTTTGATAGTTTGGGCCCTATTGAATAATGAATGTTTTGAATTTTCTCCAAAAGTAAAGTAGTTGCAAACTCATCCTTTTAGAAACTTGTTTGGGCTGTTGAGAGGAGTAAAAAACCATCAAAAATTTCAATCCTGCATGATTCTACCAAGAAATGTGATTCTTCATTCAAAACGCTGGTTTTTGCTATTGGGCTCTATTGAATAATGAATGTTTTGAATTTTCTCCAAAAGTAAAGTAGTTGCAAACTCATCCTTTTAGAGACTTGTTTGGGCTCATGAGAGGAGTAGAAAAACATCAAAAATTTCAGTCCTGCACGATTCTACCAAGAAATGTGTGTTCATTCAAACCGCTGGTTTTTGATATTTTGGGCCCTATTGAATAATGAATGTTTTGAATTTTCTCCAAAAGTAAAGTAGTTGCAAACTCATCCTTTTAGAAACTTGTTTGGGCTGTTGAGAGGAGTAAAAAACCATCAAAAATTTCAATCCTGCATGATTCTACCAAGAAATGTGATTCTTCATTCAAAACCTGATTTTTGCTATTGGGCTCTATTGAATAATGAATGTTTTGAATTTTCTCCAAAAGTAAAGTAGTTGCAAACTCATCCTTTTAGAAACTTGTTTGGGCTGTTGAGAGGAGTAAAAAACCATCAAAAATTTCAATCCTGCATGATTCTACCAAGAAATGTGATTCTTCATTCAAAACGCTGGTTTTTGCTATTGGGCTCTTTTGAGTAATGAATGTTTTGAATTTTCTCCAAAAGTAAAGTAGTTGCAAACTCATGCTTTTAGAGACTTGTTTGGGCTCATGAGAGGAGTAGAAAAACATCAAAAATTTCAGTCCTGCATGATTCTACCAAGAAATGTGTGTTCATTCAAACCGCTGGTTTTTGATAGTTTGGGCCCTATTGAATAATGAATGTTTTGAATTTTCTCCAAAAGTAAAGTAGTTGCAAACTCATCCTTTTAGAAACTTGTTTGGGCTGTTGAGAGGAGTAAAAAACCATCAAAAATTTCAATCCTGCATGATTCTACCAAGAAATGTGATTCTTCATTCAAAACGCTGGTTTTTGCTATTGGGCTCTATTGAATAATGAATGTTTTGAATTTTCTCCAAAAGTAAAGTAGTTGCAAACTCATCCTTTTAGAGACTTGTTTGGGCTCATGAGAGGAGTAGAAAAACATCAAATATTTCAGTCCTGCACGATTCTACCAAGAAATGTGTGTTCATTCAAACCGCTGGTTTTTGATATTTTGGGCCCTATTGAATAATGAATGTTTTGAATTTTCTCCAAAAGTAAAGTAGTTGCAAACTCATCCTTTTAGAAACTTGTTTGGGCTGTTGAGAGGAGTAAAAAACCATCAAAAATTTCAATCCTGCATGATTCTACCAAGAAATGTGATTCTTCATTCAAAACGCTGGTTTTTGCTATTGGGCTCTATTGAATAATGAATGTTTTGAATTTTCTCCAAAAGTAAAGTAGTTGCAAACTCATGCTTTTAGAGACTTGTTTGGGCTCATGAGAGGAGTAGAAAAACATCAAAAATTTCAGTCCTGCATGATTCTACCAAGAAATGTGTGTTCATTGAAACCGCTGGTTTTTGATAGTTTGGGCCCTATTGAATAATGAATGTTTTGAATTTTCTCCAAAAGTAAAGTAGTTGCAAACTCATCCTTTTAGAAACTTGTTTGGGCTGTTGAGAGGAGTAAAAAACCATCAAAAATTTCAATCCTGCATGATTTTACCAAGAAATGTGATTCTTCATTCAAAACCTGATTTTTGCTATTGGGCTCTATTGAATAGTGAATGTTTTGAATTTTCTCCAAAAGTAAAGTAGTTGCAAACTCATGCTTTTAGAGACTTGTTTGGGCTCATGAGAGGAGTAGAAAAACATCAAAAATTTCAGTCCTGCATGATTCTACCAAGAAATGTGTGTTCATTGAAACCGCTGGTTTTTGATAGTTTGGGCCCTATTGAATAATGAATGTTTTGAATTTTCTCCAAAAGTAAAGTAGTTGCAAACTCATCCTTTTAGAAACTTGTTTGGGCTGTTGAGAGGAGTAAAAAACCATCAAAAATTTCAATCCTGCATGATTCTACCAAGAAATGTGATTCTTCATTCAAAACGCTGGTTTTTGCTATTGGGCTCTTTTGAGTAATGAATGTTTTGAATTTTCTCCAAAAGTAAAGTAGTTGCAAACTCATGCTTTTAGAGACTTGTTTGGGCTCATGAGAGGAGTAGAAAAACATCAAAAATTTCAGTCCTGCATGATTCTACCAAGAAATGTGTGTTCATTGAAACCGCTGGTTTTTGATAGTTTGGGCCCTATTGAATAATGAATGTTTTGAATTTTCTCCAAAAGTAAAGTAGTTGCAAACTCATCCTTTTAGAAACTTGTTTGGGCTGTTGAGAGGAGTAAAAAACCATCAAAAATTTCAATCCTGCATGATTCTACCAAGAAATGTGATTCTTCATTTAAAACCTGATTTTTGCTATTGGGCTCTATTGAATAATGAATGTTTTGAATTTTCTCCAAAAGTAAAGTAGTTGCAAACTCATCCTTTTAGAAACTTGTTTGGGCTGTTGAGAGGAGTAAAAAACCATCAAAAATTTCAATCCTGCATGATTCTACCAAGAAATGTGATTCTTCATTCAAAACGCTGGTTTTTGCAATTGGGCTCTATTGAATAATGAATGTTTTGAATTTTCTCCAAAAGTAAAGTAGTTGCAAACTCATCCTTTTAGAGACTTTTTTGGGCTCATGAGAGGAGTAGAAAAACATCAAAAATTTCAGTCCTGCACGATTCTACCAAGAAATGTGTGTTCATTCAAACCGCTGGTTTTTGATATTTTGGGCCCTATTGAATAATGAATGTTTTGAATTTTCTCCAAAAGTAAAGTAGTTGCAAACTCATCCTTTTAGAAACTTGTTTGGGCTGTTGAGAGGAGTAAAAAACCGTCAAAAATTTCAATCCTGCATGATTCTACCAAGAAATGTGATTCTTCATTCAAAACCTGATTTTTGCTATTGGGCTCTATTGAATAATGAATGTTTTGAATTTTCTCCAAAAGTAAAGTAGTTGCAAACTCATGCTTTTAGAGACTTGTTTGGGCTCATGAGAGGAGTAGAAAAACATCAAAAATTTCAGTCCTGCATGATTCTACCAAGAAATGTGTGTTCATTGAAACCGCTGGTTTTTGATAGTTTGGGCCCTATTGAATAATTAATGTTTTGAATTTTCTCCAAAAGTAAAGTGGTTGCAAACTCATCCTTTTAGAATCTTGTTTGGGCTGTTGAGAGGAGTAAAAAACCATCAAAAATTTCAATCCTTCATGATTCTACCAAGAAATGTGATTCTTCATTCAAAACGCTGGTTTTTGCTATTGGGCTCTATTGAATAATGAATGTTTTGAATTTTCTCCAAAAGTAAAGTAGTTGCACACTCATGCTTTTAGAGACTTGTTTGGGCTCATGAGAGGAGTAGAAAAACATCAAAAATTTCAGTCCTGCATGATTCTACCAAGAAATGTGTGTTCATTGAAACCGCTGGTTTTTGATAGTTTGGGCCCTATTGAATAATGAATGTTTTGAATTTTCTCCAAAAGTAAACTAGTTGCAAACTCATCCTTTTAGAAACTTGTTTGGGCTGTTGAGAGGAGTAAAAAACCATCAAAAATTTCAATCCTGCATGATTCTACCAAGAAATGTGATTCTTCATTCAAAACGCTGGTTTTTGCTATTGGGCTCTTTTGAGTAATGAATGTTTTGAATTTTCTCCAAAAGTAAAGTAGTTGCAAACTCATGCTTTTAGAGACTTGTTTGGGCTCATGAGAGGAGTAGAAAAACATCAAAAATTTCAGTCCTGCATGATTCTACCAAGAAATGTGTGTTCATTCAAACCGCTGGTTTTTGATAGTTTGGGCCCTATTGAATAATGAATGTTTTGAATTTTCTCCAAAAGTAAAGTAGTTGCAAACTCATCCTTTTAGAAACTTGTTTGGGCTGTTGAGAGGAGTAAAAAACCATCAAAAATTTCAATCCTGCATGATTCTACCAAGAAATGTGATTCTTCATTCAAAACGCTGGTTTTTGCTATTGGGCTCTATTGAATAATGAATGTTTTGAATTTTCTCCAAAAGTAAAGTAGTTGCAAACTCATCCTTTTAGAGACTTGTTTGGGCTCATGAGAGGAGTAGAAAAACATCAAAAATTTCAGTCCTGCACGATTCTACCAAGAAATGTGTGTTCATTCAAACCGCTGGTTTTTGATATTTTGGGCCCTATTGAATAACGAATGTTTTGAATTTTCTCCAAAAGTAAAGTAGTTGCAAACTCATCCTTTTAGAAACTTGTTTGGGCTGTTGAGAGGAGTAAAAAACCATCAAAAATTTCAATCCTGCATGATTCTACCAAGAAATGTGATTCTTCATTCAAAACGCTGATTTTTGCTATTGGGCTCTATTGAATAATGAATGTTTTGAATTTTCTCCAAAAGTAAAGTAGTTGCAAACTCATGCTTTTAGAGACTTGTTTGGGCTCATGAGGGGAGTAGAAAAACATCAAAAATTTCAGTCCTGCATGATTCTACCAAGAAATGTGTGTTCATTGAAACCGCTGGTTTTTGATATTTTGGGCCCTATTGAATAATTAATGTTTTGAATTTTCTCCAAAAGTAAAGTAGTTGCAAACTCATCCTTTTAGAATCTTGTTTGGGCTGTTGAGAGGAGTAAAAAACCATCAAAAATTTCAATCCTGCATGATTCTACCAAGAAATGTGATTCTTCATTCAAAACGCTGGTTTTTGCTATTGGGCTCTATAGAATAATGAATGTTTTGAATTTTCTCCAAAAGTAAAGTAGTTGCACACTCATGCTTTTAGAGACTTGTTTGGGCTCATGAGAGGAGTAGAAAAACATCAAAAATTTCAGTCCTGCATGATTCTACCAAGAAATGTGTGTTCATTGAAACCGCTGGTTTTTGATAGTTTGGGCCCTATTGAATAATGAATGTTTTGAATTTTCTCCAAAAGTAAAGTAGTTGCAAACTCATCCTTTTAGAAACTTGTTTGGGCTGTTGAGAGGAGTAAAAAACCATCAAAAATTTCAATCCTGCATGATTCTACCAAGAAATGTGATTCTTCATTCAAAACGCTGGTTTTTGCTATTGGGCTCTTTTGAGTAATGAATGTTTTGAATTTTCTCCAAAAGTAAAGTAGTTGCAAACTCATGCTTTTAGAGACTTGTTTGGGCTCATGAGAGGAGTAGAAAAACATCAAAAATTTCAGTCCTGCATGATTCTACCAAGAAATGTGTGTTCATTCAAACCGCTGGTTTTTGATAGTTTGGGCCCTATTGAATAATGAATGTTTTGAATTTTCTCCAAAAGTAAAGTAGTTGCAAACTCATCCTTTTAGAAACTTGTTTGGGCTGTTGAGAGGAGTAAAAAACCATCAAAAATTTCAATCCTGCATGATTCTACCAAGAAATGTGATTCTTCATTCAAAACGCTGTTTTTTGCTATTGGGCTCTATTGAATAATGAATGTTTTGAATTTTCTCCAAAAGTAAAGTAGTTGCAAACTCATCCTTTTAGAGACTTGTTTGGGCTCATGAGAGGAGTAGAAAAACATCAAAAATTTCAGTCCTGCACGATTCTACCAAGAAATGTGTGTTCATTCAAACCGCTTGTTTTTGATATTTTGGGCCCTATTGAATAACGAATGTTTTGAATTTTCTCCAAAAGTAAAGTAGTTGCAAACTCATCCTTTTAGAAACTTGTTTGGGCTGTTGAGAGGAGTAAAAAAACATCAAAAATTTCAATCCTGCATGATTCTACCAAGAAATGTGATTCTTCATTCAAAACGCTGGTTTTTGCTATTGGGCTCTTTTGAGTAATGAATGTTTTGAATTTTCTCCAAAAGTAAAGTAGTTGCAAACTCATGCTTTTAGAGACTTGTTTGGGCTCATGAGAGGAGTAGAAAAACATCAAAAATTTCAGTCCTGCATGATTCTACCAAGAAATGTGTGTTCATTCAAACCGCTGGTTTTTGATAGTTTGGGCCCTATTGAATAATGAATGTTTTGAATTTTCTCCAAAAGTAAAGTAGTTGCAAACTCATCCTTTTAGAAACTTGTTTGGGCTGTTGAGAGGAGTAAAAAACCATCAAAAATTTCAATCCTGCATGATTCTACCAAGAAATGTGATTCTTCATTCAAAACGCTGGTTTTTGCTATTGGGCTCTATTGAATAATGAATGTTTTGAATTTTCTCCAAAAGTAAAGTAGTTGCAAACTCATCCTTTTAGAGACTTGTTTGGGCTCATGAGAGGAGTAGAAAAACATCAAAAATTTCAGTCCTGCACGATTCTACCAAGAAATGTGTGTTCATTCAAACCGCTGGTTTTTGATATTTTGGGCCCTATTGAATAACGAATGTTTTGAATTTTCTCCAAAAGTAAAGTAGTTGCAAACTCATCCTTTTAGAAACTTGTTTGGGCTGTTGAGAGGAGTAAAAAACCATCAAAAATTTCAATCCTGCATGATTCTACCAAGAAATGTGATTCTTCATTCAAAACGCTGATTTTTGCTATTGGGCTCTATTGAATAATGAATGTTTTGAATTTTCTCCAAAAGTAAAGTAGTTGCAAACTCATGCTTTTAGAGACTTGTTTGGGCTCATGAGAGGAGTAGAAAAACATCAAAAATTTCAGTCCTGCATGATTCTACCAAGAAATGTGTGTTCATTGAAACCGCTGGTTTTTGATAGTTTGGGCCCTATTGAATAATTAATGTTTTGAATTTTCTCCATAAGTAAAGTAGTTGCAAACTCATCCCTTTAGAATCTTGTTTGGGCTGTTGAGAGGAGTAAAAAACCATCAAAAATTTCAATCCTGCATGATTCTACCAAGAAATGTGATTCTTCATTCAAAACACTGGTTTTTGCTATTGGGCTCTATTGAATAATGAATGTTTTGAATTTTCTCCAAAAGTAAAGTAGTTGCACACTCATGCTTTTAGAGACTTGTTTGGGCTCATGAGAGGAGTAGAAAAACATCAAAAATTTCAGTCCTGCATGATTCTACCAAGAAATGTGTGTTCATTGAAACCGCTGGTTTTTGATAGTTTGGGCCCTATTGAATAATGAATGTTTTGAACTTTCTCCAAAAGTAAAGTAGTTGCAAACTCATCCTTTTAGAAACTTGTTTGGGCTGTTGAGAGGAGTAAAAAACCATCAAAAATTTCAATCCTGCATGATTCTACCAAGAAATGTGATTCTTCATTCAAAACGCTGGTTTTTGCTATTGGGCTCTTTAGAGTAATGAATGTTTTGAATTTTCTCCAAAAGTAAAGTAGTTGCAAACTCATGCTTTTAGAGACTTGTTTGGGCTCATGAGAGGAGTAGAAAAACATCAAAAATTTCAGTCCTGCATGATTCTACCAAGAAATGTGTGTTCATTGAAACCTCTGGTTTTTGATAGTTTGGGCCCTATTGAATAATGAATGTTTTGAATTTTCTCCAAAAGTAAAGTAGTTGCAAACTCATCCTTTTAGAAACTTGTTTGGGCTGTTGAGAGGAGTAAAAAACCATCAAAAATTTCAATCCTGCATGATTCTACCAAGAAATGTGATTCTTCATTCAAAACGCTGGTTTTTGCTATTGGGCTCTTTTGAGTAATGAATGTTTTGAATTTTCTCCAAAAGTAAAGTAGTTGCAAACTCATCCTTTTAGAGACTTGTTTGGGCTCATGAGAGGAGTAGAAAAACATCAAAAATTTCAGTCCTGCATGATTCTACCAAGAAATGTGTGTTCATTGAAACAGCTGGTTTTTGATAGTTTGGGCCCTATTGAATAATGAATGTTTTGTATTTTCTCCAAAAGTAAAGTAGTTGCAAACTCATCCTTTTAGAAACTTGTTTGGGCTGTGGAGAGGAGTAAAAAACCATCAAAAATTTCAATCCTGCATGATTTTACCAAGAAATGTGATTCTTCATTCAAAACCTGATTTTTGCTATTGGGCTCTATTGAATAGTGAATGTTTTGAATTTTCTCCAAAAGTAAAGTAGTTGCAAACTCATGCTTTTAGAGACTTGTTTGGGCTCATGAGAGGAGTAGAAAAACATCAAAAATTTCAGTCCTGCATGATTCTACCAAGAAATGTGTGTTCATTGAAACCGCTGGTTTTTGATAGTTTGGGCCCTATTGAATAATGAATGTTTTGAATTTTCTCCAAAAGTAAAGTAGTTGCAAACTCATCCTTTTAGAAACTTGTTTGGGCTGTTGAGAGGAGTAAAATACCATCAAAAATTTCAATCCTGCATGATTTTACCAAGAAATGTGATTCTTCATTCAAAACCTGATTTTTGCTATTGGGCTCTATTGAATAATGAATGTTTTGAATTTTCTCCAAAAGTAAAGTAGTTGCAAACTCATGCTTTTAGAGATTTGTTTGGGCTCATGAGAGGAGTAGAAAAACATCAAAAATTTCAGTCCTGCATGATTCTACCAAGAAATGTGTGTTCATTCAAACCGCTGGTTTTTGATAGTTTGGGCCCTATTGAATAATGAATGTTTTGAATTTTCTCCAAAAGTAAAGTAGTTGCAAACTCATCCTTTTAGAAACTTGTTTGGGCTGTTGAGAGGAGTAAAAAACCATCAAAAATTTCAATCCTGCATGATTCTACCAAGAAATGTGATTCTTCATTCAAAACCTGATTTTTGCTATTGGGCTCTATTGAATAATGAATGTTTTGAATTTTCTCCAAAAGTAAAGTAGTTGCAAACTCATGCTTTTAGAGACTTGTTTGGGCTCATGAGAGGAGTAGAAAAACATCAAAAATTTCAGTCCTGCATGATTCTACCAAGAAATGTGTGTTCATTGAAACCGCTGGTTTTTGATAGTTTGGGCCCTATTGAATAATGAATGTTTTGAATTTTCTCCAAAAGTAAAGTAGTTGCAAACTCATCCTTTTAGAAACTTGTTTGGGCTGTTGAGAGGAGTAAAAAACCATCAAAAATTTCAATCCTGCATGATTCTACCAAGAAATGTGATTCTTCATTCAAAACGCTGGTTTTTGCTATTGGGCTCTTTTGAGTAATGAATGTTTTGAATTTTCTCCAAAAGTAAAGTAGTTGCAAACTCATGCTTTTAGAGACTTGTTTGGGCTCATGAGAGGAGTAGAAAAACATCAAAAATTTCAGTCCTGCATGATTCTACCAAGAAATGTGTGTTCATTCAAACCGCTGGTTTTTGATAGTTTGGGCCCTATTGAATAATGAATGTTTTGAATTTTCTCCAAAAGTAAAGTAGTTGCAAACTCATCCTTTTAGAAACTTGTTTGGGCTGTTGAGAGGAGTAAAAAACCATCAAAAATTTCAATCCTGCATGATTCTACCAAGAAATGTGATTCTTCATTCAAAACGCTGGTTTTTGCTATTGGGCTCTATTGAATAATGAATGTTTTGAATTTTCTCCAAAAGCAAAGTAGTTGCAAACTCATCCTTTTAGAGACTTGTTTGGGCTCATGAGAGGAGTAGAAAAACATCAAAAATTTCAGTCCTGCACGATTCTACCAAGAAATGTGTGTTCATTCAAACCGCTGGTTTTTGATATTTTGGGCCCTATTGAATAATGAATGTTTTGAATTTTCTCCAAAAGTAAAGTAGTTGCAAACTCATCCTTTTAGAAACTTGTTTGGGCTGTTGAGAGGAGTAAAAAACCATCAAAAATTTCAATCCTGCATGATTCTACCAAGAAATGTGATTCTTCATTCAAAACCTGATTTTTGCTATTGGGCTCTATTGAATAATGAATGTTTTGAATTTTCTCCAAAAGTAAAGTAGTTGCAAACTCATCCTTTTAGAAACTTGTTTGGGCTGTTGAGAGGAGTAAAAAACCATCAAAAATTTCAATCCTGCATGATTCTACCAAGAAATGTGATTCTTCATTCAAAACGCTGGTTTTTGCTATTGGGCTCTATTGAATAATGAATGTTTTGAATTTTCTCCAAAAGTAAAGTAGTTGCAAACTCATCCTTTTAGAGACTTGTTTGGGCTCATGAGAGAAGTAGAAAAACATCAAAAATTTCAGTCCTGCACGATTCTACCAAGAAATGTGTGTTCATTCAAACCGCTGGTTTTTGATATTTTGGGCCCTATTGAATAACGAATGTTTTGAATTTTCTCCAAAAGTAAAGTAGTTGCAAACTCATCCTTTTAGAAACTTGTTTGGGCTGTTGAGAGGAGTAAAAAACCATCAAAAATTTCAATCCTGCATGATTCTACCAAGAAATGTGATTCTTCATTCAAAACGCTGATTTTTGCTATTGGGCTCTATTGAATAATGAATGTTTTGAATTTTCTCCAAAAGTAAAGTAGTTGCAAACTCATGCTTTTAGAGACTTGTTTGGGCTCATGAGAGGAGTAGAAAAACATCAAAAATTTCAGTCCTGCATGATTCTACCAAGAAATGTGTGTTCATTGAAACCGCTGGTTTTTGATAGTTTGGGCCCTATTGAATAATTAATGTTTTGAATTTTCTCCATAAGTAAAGTAGTTGCAAACTCATCCTTTTAGAATCTTGTTTGGGCTGTTGAGAGGAGTAAAAAACCATCAAAAATTTCAATCCTGCATGATTCTACCAAGAAATGTGATTCTTGATTCAAAACGCTGGTTTTTGCTATTGGGCTCTATTGAATAATGAATGTTTTGAATTTTCTCCAAAAGTAAAGTAGTTGCACACTCATGCTTTTAGAGACTTGTTTGGGCTCATGAGAGGAGTAGAAAAACATCAAAAATTTCAGTCCTGCATGATTCTACCAAGAAATGTGTGTTCATTGAAACCGCTGGTTTTTGATAGTTTGGGCCCTATTGAATAATGAATGTTTTGAATTTTCTCCAAAAGTAAAGTAGTTGCAAACTCATCCTTTTAGAAACTTGTTTGGGCTGTTGAGAGGAGTAAAAAACCATCAAAAATTTCAATCCTGCATGATTCTACCAAGAAATGTGATTCTTCATTCAAAACGCTGGTTTTTGCTATTGGGCTCTTTTGAGTAATGAATGTTTTGAATTTTCTCCAAAAGTAAAGTAGTTGCAAACTCATGCTTTTAGAGACTTGTTTGGGCTCATGAGAGGAGTAGAAAAACATCAAAAATTTCAGTCCTGCATGATTCTACCAAGAAATGTGTGTTCATTGAAACCGCTGGTTTTTGATAGTTTGGGCCCTATTGAATAATGAATGTTTTGAATTTTCTCCAAAAGTAAAGTAGTTGCAAACTCATCCTTTTAGAAACTTGTTTGGGCTGTTGAGAGGAGTAAAAAACCATCAAAAATTTCAATCCTGCATGATTCTACCAAGAAATGTGATTCTTCATTCAAAACGCTGGTTTTTGCTATTGGGCTCTTTTGAGTAATGAATGTTTTGAATTTTCTCCAAAAGTAAAGTAGTTGCAAACTCATGCTTTTAGCGACTTGTTTGGGCTCATGAGAGGAGTAGAAAAACATCAAAAATTTCAGTCCTGCATGATTCTACCAAGAAATGTGTGTTCATTGAAACCGCTGGTTTTTGATAGTTTGGGCCCTATTGAATAATGAATGTTTTGAATTTTCTCCAAAAGTAAAGTAGTTACAAACTCATCCTTTTAGAAACTTGTTTGGGCTGTTGAGAGGAGTAAAAAACCATCAAAAATTTCAATCCTGCATGATTCTACCAAGAAATGTGATTCTTCATTCAAAACCTGATTTTTGCTATTGGGCTCTATTGAATAATGAATGTTTTGAATTTTCTCCAAAAGTAAAGTAGTTGCAAACTCATGCTTTTAGAGACTTGTTTGGGCTCATGAGAGGAGTAGAAAAACATCAAAAATTTCAGTCCTGCATGATTCTACCAAGAAATGTGTGTTCATTGAAACCGCTGGTTTTTGATAGTTTGGGCCCTATTGAATAATGAATGTTTTGAATTTTCTCCAAAAGTAAAGTAGTTGCAAACTCATCCTTTTAGAAACTTGTTTGGGCTGTTGAGAGGAGTAAAAAATCATCAAAAATTTCAATCCTGCATGATTCTACCAAGAAATGTGATTCTTCATTCAAAACGCTGGTTTTTGCTATTGGGCTCTTTTGAGTAATGAATGTTTTGAATTTTCTCCAAAAGTAAAGTAGTTGCAAACTCATGCTTTTAGAGACTTGTTTGGGCTCATGAGAGGAGTAGAAAAACATCAAAAATTTCAGTCCTGCATGATTCTACCAAGAAATGTGTGTTCATTCAAACCGCTGGTTTTTGATAGTTTGGGCCCTATTGAATAATGAATGTTTTGAATTTTCTCCAAAAGTAAAGTAGTTGCAAACTCATCCTTTTAGAAACTTGTTTGGGCTGTTGAGAGGAGTAAAAAACCATCAAAAATTTCAATCCTGCATGATTCTACCAAGAAATGTGATTCTTCATTCAAAACGCTGGCTTTTGCTATTGGGCTCTATTGAATAATGAATGTTTTGAATTTTCTCCAAAAGTAAAGTAGTTGCAAACTCATCCTTTTAGAGACTTGTTTGGGCTCATGAGAGGAGTAGAAAAACATCAAAAATTTCAGTCCTGCACGATTCTACCAAGAAATGTGTGTTCATTCAAACCGCTGGTTTTTGATATTTTGGGCCCTATTGAATAATGAATGTTTTGAATTTTCTCCAAAAGTAAAGTAGTTGCAAACTCATCCTTTTAGAAACTTGTTTGGGCTGTTGAGAGGAGTAAAAAACCATCAAAAATTTCAATCCTGCATGATTCTACCAAGAAATGTGATTCTTCATTCAAAACCTGATTTTTGCTATTGGGCTCTATTGAATAATGAATGTTTTGAATTTTCTCCAAAAGTAAAGTAGTTGCAAACTCATCCTTTTAGAAACTTGTTTGGGCTGTTGAGAGGAGTAAAAAACCATCAAAAATTTCAATCCTGCATGATTCTACCAAGAAATGTGATTCTTCATTCAAAACGCTGGTTTTTGCTATTGGGCTCTTTTGAGTAATGAATGTTTTGAATTTTCTCCAAAAGTAAAGTAGTTGCAAACTCATGCTTTTAGAGACTTGTTTGGGCTCATGAGAGGAGTAGAAAAACATCAAAAATTTCAGTCCTGCATGATTCTACCAAGAAATGTGTGTTCATTCAAACCGCTGGTTTTTGATAGTTTGGGCCCTATTGAATAATGAATGTTTTGAATTTTCTCCAAAAGTAAAGTAGTTGCAAACTCATCCTTTTAGAAACTTGTTTGGGCTGTTGAGAGGAGTAAAAAACCATCAAAAATTTCAATCCTGCATGATTCTACCAAGAAATATGATTCTTCATTCAAAACGCTGGTTTTTGCTATTGGGCTCTATTGAATAATGAATGTTTTGAATTTTCTCCAAAAGTAAAGTAGTTGCAAACTCATCCTTTTAGAGACTTGTTTGGGCTCATGAGAGGAGTAGAAAAACATCAAAAATTTCAGTCCTGCACGATTCTACCAAGAAATGTGTGTTCATTCAAACCGCTGGTTTTTGATATTTTGGGCCCTATTGAATAACGAATGTTTTGAATTTTCTCCAAAAGTAAAGTAGTTGCAAACTCATCCTTTTAGAAACTTGTTTGGGCTGTTGAGAGGAGTAAAAAACCATCAAAAATTTCAATCCTGCATGATTCTACCAAGAAATGTGAATCTTCATTCAAAACGCTGATTTTTGCTATTGGGCTCTATTGAATAATGAATGTTTTGAATTTTCTCCAAAAGTAAAGTAGTTGCAAACTCATGCTTTTAGAGACTTGTTTGGGCTCATGAGACGAGTAGAAAAACATCAAAAATTTCAGTCCTGCATGATTCTACCAAGAAATGTGTGTTCATTGAAACCGCTGGTTTTTGATAGTTTGGGCCCTATTGAATAATTAATGTTTTGAATTTTCTCCATAAGTAAAGTAGTTGCAAACTCATCCTTTTAGAATCTTGTTTGGGCTGTTGAGAGGAGTAAAAAACCATCAAAAATTTCAATCCTGCATGATTCTACCAAGAAATGTGATTCTTCATTCAAAACGCTGGTTTTTGCTATTGGGCTCTATTGAATAATGAATGTTTTGAATTTTCTCCAAAAGTAAAGTAGTTGCACACTCATGCTTTTAGAGACTTGTTTGGGCTCATGAGAGGAGTAGAAAAACATCAAAAATTTCAGTCCTGCATGATTCTACCAAGAAATGTGTGTTCATTGAAACCGCTGGTTTTTGATAGTTTGGGCCCTATTGAATAATGAATGTTTTGAATTTTCTCCAAAAGTAAAGTAGTTGCAAACTCATCCTTTTAGAAACTTGTTTGGGCTGTTGAGAGGAGTAAAAAACCATCAAAAATTTCAATCCTGCATGATTCTACCAAGAAATGTGATTCTTCATTCAAAACGCTGGTTTTTGCTATTGGGCTCTTTTGAGTAATGAATGTTTTGAATTTTCTCCAAAAGTAAAGTAGTTGCAAACTCATGCTTTTAGAGACTTGTTTGGGCTCATGAGAGGAGTAGAAAAACATCAAAAATTTCAGTCCTGCATGATTCTACCAAGAAATGTGTGTTCATTCAAACCGCTGGTTTTTGATAGTTTGGGCCCTATTGAATAATGAATGTTTTGAATTTTCTCCAAAAGTAAAGTAGTTGCAAACTCATCCTTTTAGAAACTTGTTTGGGCTGTTGAGAGGAGTAAAAAACCATCAAAAATTTCAATCCTGCATGATTCTACCAAGAAATGTGATTCTTCATTCAAAACGCTGGTTTTTGCTATTGGGCTCTTTTGAGTAATGAATGTTTTGAATTTTCTCCAAAAGTAAAGTAGTTGCAAACTCATGCTTTTAGCGACTTGTTTGGGCTCATGAGAGGAGTAGAAAAACATCAAAAATTTCAGTCCTGCATGATTCTACCAAGAAATGTGTGTTCATTGAAACCGCTGGTTTTTGATAGTTTGGGCCCTATTGAATAATGAATGTTTTGAATTTTCTCCAAAAGTAAAGTAGTTGCAAACTCATCCTTTTAGAAACTTGTTTGGGCTGTTGAGAGGAGTAAAAAACCATCAAAAATTTCAATCCTGCATGATTCTACCAAGAAATGTGATTCTTCATTCAAAACGCTGGTTTTTGCTATTGGGCTCTTTTGAGTAATGAATGTTTTGAATTTTCTCCAAAAGTAAAGTAGTTGCAAACTCATGCTTTTAGCGACTTGTTTGGGCTCATGAGAGGAGTAGAAAAACATCAAAAATTTCAGTCCTGCATGATTCTACCAAGAAATGTGTGTTCATTGAAACCGCTGGTTTTTGATAGTTTGGGCCCTATTGAATAATGAATGTTTTGAATTTTCTCCAAAAGTAAAGTAGTTACAAACTCATCCTTTTAGAAACTTGTTTGGGCTGTTGAGAGGAGTAAAAAACCATCAAAAATTTCAATCCTGCATGATTCTACCAAGAAATGTGATTCTTCATTCAAAACCTGATTTTTGCTATTGGGCTCTATTGAATAATGAATGTTTTGAATTTTCTCCAAAAGTAAAGTAGTTGCAAACTCATGCTTTTAGAGACTTGTTTGGGCTCATGAGAGGAGTAGAAAAACATCAAAAATTTCAGTCCTGCATGATTCTACCAAGAAATGTGTGTTCATTGAAACCGCTGGTTTTTGATAGTTTGGGCCCTATTGAATAATGAATGTTTTGAATTTTCTCCAAAAGTAAAGTAGTTGCAAACTCATCCTTTTAGAAACTTGTTTGGGCTGTTGAGAGGAGTAAAAAATCATCAAAAATTTCAATCCTGCATGATTCTACCAAGAAATGTGATTCTTCATTCAAAACGCTGGTTTTTGCTATTGGGCTCTTTTGAGTAATGAATGTTTTGAATTTTCTCCAAAAGTAAAGTAGTTGCAAACTCATGCTTTTAGAGACTTGTTTGGGCTCATGAGAGGAGTAGAAAAACATCAAAAATTTCAGTCCTGCATGATTCTACCAAGAAATGTGTGTTCATTCAAACCGCTGGTTTTTGATAGTTTGGGCCCTATTGAATAATGAATGTTTTGAATTTTCTCCAAAAGTAAAGTAGTTGCAAACTCATCCTTTTAGAAACTTGTTTGGGCTGTTGAGAGGAGTAAAAAACCATCAAAAATTTCAATCCTGCATGATTCTACCAAGAAATGTGATTCTTCATTCAAAACGCTGGTTTTTGCTATTGGGCTCTATTGAATAATGAATGTTTTGAATTTTCTCCAAAAGTAAAGTAGTTGCAAACTCATCCTTTTAGAGACTTGTTTGGGCTCATGAGAGGAGTAGAAAAACATCAAAAATTTCAGTCCTGCACGATTCTACCAAGAAATGTGTGTTCATTCAAACCGCTGGTTTTTGATATTTTGGGCCCTATTGAATAATGAATGTTTTGAATTTTCTCCAAAAGTAAAGTAGTTGCAAACTCATCCTTTTAGAAACTTGTTTGGGCTGTTGAGAGGAGTAAAAAACCATCAAAAATTTCAATCCTGCATGATTCTACCAAGAAATGTGATTCTTCATTCAAAACCTGATTTTTGCTATTGGGCTCTATTGAATAATGAATGTTTTGAATTTTCTCCAAAAGTAAAGTAGTTGCAAACTCATCCTTTTAGAAACTTGTTTGGGCTGTTGAGAGGAGTAAAAAACCATCAAAAATTTCAATCCTGCATGATTCTACCAAGAAATGTGATTCTTCATTCAAAACGCTGGTTTTTGCTATTGGGCTCTTTTGAGTAATGAATGTTTTGAATTTTCTCCAAAAGTAAAGTAGTTGCAAACTCATGCTTTTAGAGACTTGTTTGGGCTCATGAGAGGAGTAGAAAAACATCAAAAATTTCAGTCCTGCATGATTCTACCAAGAAATGTGTGTTCATTCAAACCGCTGGTTTTTGATAGTTTGGGCCCTATTGAATAATGAATGTTTTGAATTTTCTCCAAAAGTAAAGTAGTTGCAAACTCATCCTTTTAGAAACTTGTTTGGGCTGTTGAGAGGAGTAAAAAACCATCAAAAATTTCAATCCTGCATGATTCTACCAAGAAATGTGATTCTTCATTCAAAACGCTGGTTTTTGCTATTGGGCTCTATTGAATAATGAATGTTTTGAATTTTCTCCAAAAGTAAAGTAGTTGCAAACTCATCCTTTTAGAGACTTGTTTGGGCTCATGAGAGGAGTAGAAAAACATCAAAAATTTCAGTCCTGCACGATTCTACCAAGAAATGTGTGTTCATTCAAACCGCTGGTTTTTGATATTTTGGGCCCTATTGAATAACGAATGTTTTGAATTTTCTCCAAAAGTAAAGTAGTTGCAAACTCATCCTTTTAGAAACTTGTTTGGGCTGTTGAGAGGAGTAAAAAACCATCAAAAATTTCAATCCTGCATGATTCTACCAAGAAATGTGAATCTTCATTCAAAACGCTGATTTTTGCTATTGGGCTCTATTGAATAATGAATGTTTTGAATTTTCTCCAAAAGTAAAGTAGTTGCAAACTCATGCTTTTAGAGACTTGTTTGGGCTCATGAGTCGAGTAGAAAAACATCAAAAATTTCAGTCCTGCATGATTCTACCAAGAAATGTGTGTTCATTGAAACCGCTGGTTTTTGATAGTTTGGGCCCTATTGAATAATTAATGTTTTGAATTTTCTCCATAAGTAAAGTAGTTGCAAACTCATCCTTTTAGAATCTTGTTTGGGCTGTTGAGAGGAGTAAAAAACCATCAAAAATTTCAATCCTGCATGATTCTACCAAGAAATGTGATTCTTCATTCAAAACGCTGGTTTTTGCTATTGGGCTCTATTGAATAATGAATGTTTTGAATTTTCTCCAAAAGTAAAGTAGTTGCACACTCATGCTTTTAGAGACTTGTTTGGGCTCATGAGAGGAGTAGAAAAACATCAAAAATTTCAGTCCTGCATGATTCTACCAAGAAATGTGTGTTCATTGAAACCGCTGGTTTTTGATAGTTTGGGCCCTATTGAATAATGAATGTTTTGAATTTTCTCCAAAAGTAAAGTAGTTGCAAACTCATCCTTTTAGAAACTTGTTTGGGCTGTTGAGAGGAGTAAAAAACCATCAAAAATTTCAATCCTGCATGATTCTACCAAGAAATGTGATTCTTCATTCAAAACGCTGGTTTTTGCTATTGGGCTCTTTTGAGTAATGAATGTTTTGAATTTTCTCCAAAAGTAAAGTAGTTGCAAACTCATGCTTTTAGCGACTTGTTTGGGCTCATGAGAGGAGTAGAAAAACATCAAAAATTTCAGTCCTGCATGATTCTACCAAGAAATGTGTGTTCATTGAAACCGCTGGTTTTTGATAGTTTGGGCCCTATTGAATAATGAATGTTTTGAATTTTCTCCAAAAGTAAAGTAGTTACAAACTCATCCTTTTAGAAACTTGTTTGGGCTGTTGAGAGGAGTAAAAAACCATCAAAAATTTCAATCCTGCATGATTCTACCAAGAAATGTGATTCTTCATTCAAAACCTGATTTTTGCTATTGGGCTCTATTGAATAATGAATGTTTTGAATTTTCTCCAAAAGTAAAGTAGTTGCAAACTCATGCTTTTAGAGACTTGTTTGGGCTCATGAGAGGAGTAGAAAAACATCAAAAATTTCAGTCCTGCATGATTCTACCAAGAAATGTGTGTTCATTGAAACCGCTGGTTTTTGATAGTTTGGGCCCTATTGAATAATGAATGTTTTGAATTTTCTCCAAAAGTAAAGTAGTTGCAAACTCATCCTTTTAGAAACTTGTTTGGGCTGTTGAGAGGAGTAAAAAATCATCAAAAATTTCAATCCTGCATGATTCTACCAAGAAATGTGATTCTTCATTCAAAACGCTGGTTTTTGCTATTGGGCTCTTTTGAGTAATGAATGTTTTGAATTTTCTCCAAAAGTAAAGTAGTTGCAAACTCATGCTTTTAGAGACTTGTTTGGGCTCATGAGAGGAGTAGAAAAACATCAAAAATTTCAGTCCTGCATGATTCTACCAAGAAATGTGTGTTCATTGAAACCGCTGGTTTTTGATAGTTTGGGCCCTATTGAATAATGAATGTTTTGAATTTTCTCCAAAAGTAAAGTAGTTGCAAACTCATCCTTTTAGAAACTTGTTTGGGCTGTTGAGAGGAGTAAAAAACCATCAAAAATTTCAATCCTGCATGATTCTACCAAGAAATGTGATTCTTCATTCAAAACGCTGGTTTTTGCTATTGGGCTCTTTTGAGTAATGAATGTTTTGAATTTTCTCCAAAAGTAAAGTAGTTGCAAACTCATGCTTTTAGCGACTTGTTTGGGCTCATGAGAGGAGTAGAAAAACATCAAAAATTTCAGTCCTGCATGATTCTACCAAGAAATGTGTGTTCATTGAAACCGCTGGTTTTTGATAGTTTGGGCCCTATTGAATAATGAATGTTTTGAATTTTCTCCAAAAGTAAAGTAGTTACAAACTCATCCTTTTAGAAACTTGTTTGGGCTGTTGAGAGGAGTAAAAAACCATCAAAAATTTCAATCCTGCATGATTCTACCAAGAAATGTGATTCTTCATTCAAAACCTGATTTTTGCTATTGGGCTCTATTGAATAATGAATGTTTTGAATTTTCTCCAAAAGTAAAGTAGTTGCAAACTCATGCTTTTAGAGACTTGTTTGGGCTCATGAGAGGAGTAGAAAAACATCAAAAATTTCAGTCCTGCATGATTCTACCAAGAAATGTGTGTTCATTGAAACCGCTGGTTTTTGATAGTTTGGGCCCTATTGAATAATGAATGTTTTGAATTTTCTCCAAAAGTAAAGTAGTTGCAAACTCATCCTTTTAGAAACTTGTTTGGGCTGTTGAGAGGAGTAAAAAATCATCAAAAATTTCAATCCTGCATGATTCTACCAAGAAATGTGATTCTTCATTCAAAACGCTGGTTTTTGCTATTGGGCTCTTTTGAGTAATGAATGTTTTGAATTTTCTCCAAAAGTAAAGTAGTTGCAAACTCATGCTTTTAGAGACTTGTTTGGGCTCATGAGAGGAGTAGAAAAACATCAAAAATTTCAGTCCTGCATGATTCTACCAAGAAATGTGTGTTCATTCAAACCGCTGGTTTTTGATAGTTTGGGCCCTATTGAATAATGAATGTTTTGAATTTTCTCCAAAAGTAAAGTAGTTGCAAACTCATCCTTTTAGAAACTTGTTTGGGCTGTAGAGAGGAGTAAAAAACCATCAAAAATTTCAATCCTGCATGATTCTACCAAGAAATGTGATTCTTCATTCAAAACGCTGGTTTTTGCTAATGGGCTCTATTGAATAATGAATGTTTTGAATTTTCTCCAAAAGTAAAGTAGTTGCAAACTCATCCTTTTAGAGACTTGTTTGGGCTCATGAGAGGAGTAGAAAAACATCAAAAATTTCAGTCCTGCACGATTCTACCAAGAAATGTGTGTTCATTCAAACCGCTGGTTTTTGATATTTTGGGCCCTATTGAATAATGAATGTTTTGAATTTTCTCCAAAAGTAAAGTAGTTGCAAACTCATCCTTTTAGAAACTTGTTTGGGCTGTTGAGAGGAGTAAAAAACCATCAAAAATTTCAATCCTGCATGATTCTACCAAGAAATGTGATTCTTCATTCAAAACCTGATTTTTGCTATTGGGCTCTATTGAATAATGAATGTTTTGAATTTTCTCCAAAAGTAAAGTAGTTGCAAACTCATCCTTTTAGAAACTTGTTTGGGCTGTTGAGAGGAGTAAAAAACCATCAAAAATTTCAATCCTGCATGATTCTACCAAGAAATGTGATTCTTCATTCAAAACGCTGGTTTTTGCTATTGGGCTCTTTTGAGTAATGAATGTTTTGAATTTTCTCCAAAAGTAAAGTAGTTGCAAACTCATGCTTTTAGCGACTTGTTTGGGCTCATGAGAGGAGTAGAAAAACATCAAAAATTTCAGTCCTGCATGATTCTACCAAGAAATGTGTGTTCATTCAAACCGCTGGTTTTTGATAGTTTGGGCCCTATTGAATAATGAATGTTTTGAATTTTCTCCAAAAGTAAAGTAGTTGCAAACTCATCCTTTTAGAAACTTGTTTGGGCTGTTGAGAGGAGTAAAAAACCATCAAAAATTTCAATCCTGCATGATTCTACCAAGAAATGTGATTCTTCATTCAAAACGCTGGTTTTTGCTATTGGGCTCTTTTGAGTAATGAATGTTTTGAATTTTCTCCAAAAGTAAAGTAGTTGCAAACTCATGCTTTTAGCGACTTGTTTGGGCTCATGAGAGGAGTAGAAAAACATCAAAAATTTCAGTCCTGCATGATTCTACCAAGAAATGTGTGTTCATTGAAACCGCTGGTTTTTGATAGTTTGGGCCCTATTGAATAATGAATGTTTTGAATTTTCTCCAAAAGTAAAGTAGTTACAAACTCATCCTTTTAGAAACTTGTTTGGGCTGTTGAGAGGAGTAAAAAACCATCAAAAATTTCAATCCTGCATGATTCTACCAAGAAATGTGATTCTTCATTCAAAACCTGATTTTTGCTATTGGGCTCTATTGAATAATGAATGTTTTGAATTTTCTCCAAAAGTAAAGTAGTTGCAAACTCATGCTTTTAGAGACTTGTTTGGGCTCATGAGAGGAGTAGAAAAACATCAAAAATTTCAGTCCTGCATGATTCTACCAAGAAATGTGTGTTCATTGAAACCGCTGGTTTTTGATAGTTTGGGCCCTATTGAATAATGAATGTTTTGAATTTTCTCCAAAAGTAAAGTAGTTGCAAACTCATCCTTTTAGAAACTTGTTTGGGCTGTTGAGAGGAGTAAAAAATCATCAAAAATTTCAATCCTGCATGATTCTACCAAGAAATGTGATTCTTCATTCAAAACGCTGGTTTTTGCTATTGGGCTCTTTTGAGTAATGAATGTTTTGAATTTTCTCCAAAAGTAAAGTAGTTGCAAACTCATGCTTTTAGAGACTTGTTTGGGCTCATGAGAGGAGTAGAAAAACATCAAAAATTTCAGTCCTGCATGATTCTACCAAGAAATGTGTGTTCATTCAAACCGCTGGTTTTTGATAGTTTGGGCCCTATTGAATAATGAATGTTTTGAATTTTCTCCAAAAGTAAAGTAGTTGCAAACTCATCCTTTTAGAAACTTGTTTGGGCTGTTGAGAGGAGTAAAAAACCATCAAAAATTTCAATCCTGCATGATTCTACCAAGAAATGTGATTCTTCATTCAAAACGCTGGTTTTTGCTATTGGGCTCTATTGAATAATGAATGTTTTGAATTTTCTCCAAAAGTAAAGTAGTTGCAAACTCATCCTTTTAGAGACTTGTTTGGGCTCATGAGAGGAGTAGAAAAACATCAAAAATTTCAGTCCTGCACGATTCTACCAAGAAATGTGTGTTCATTCAAACCGCTGGTTTTTGATATTTTGGGCCCTATTGAATAATGAATGTTTTGAATTTTCTCCAAAAGTAAAGTAGTTGCAAACTCATCCTTTTAGAAACTTGTTTGGGCTGTTGAGAGGAGTAAAAAACCATCAAAAATTTCAATCCTGCATGATTCTACCAAGAAATGTGATTCTTCATTCAAAACCTGATTTTTGCTATTGGGCTCTATTGAATAATGAATGTTTTGAATTTTCTCCAAAAGTAAAGTAGTTGCAAACTCATCCTTTTAGAAACTTGTTTGGGCTGTTGAGAGGAGTAAAAAACCATCAAAAATTTCAATCCTGCATGATTCTACCAAGAAATGTGATTCTTCATTCAAAACGCTGGTTTTTGCTATTGGGCTCTTTTGAGTAATGAATGTTTTGAATTTTCTCCAAAAGTAAAGTAGTTGCAAACTCATGCTTTTAGAGACTTGTTTGGGCTCATGAGAGGAGTAGAAAAACATCAAAAATTTCAGTCCTGCATGATTCTACCAAGAAATGTGTGTTCATTCAAACCGCTGGTTTTTGATAGTTTGGGCCCTATTGAATAATGAATGTTTTGAATTTTCTCCAAAAGTAAAGTAGTTGCAAACTCATCCTTTTAGAAACTTGTTTGGGCTGTTGAGAGGAGTAAAAAACCATCAAAAATTTCAATCCTGCATGATTCTACCAAGAAATGTGATTCTTCATTCAAAACGCTGGTTTTTGCTATTGGGCTCTATTGAATAATGAATGTTTTGAATTTTCTCCAAAAGTAAAGTAGTTGCAAACTCATCCTTTTAGAGACTTGTTTGGGCTCATGAGAGGAGTAGAAAAACATCAAAAATTTCAGTCCTGCACGATTCTACCAAGAAATGTGTGTTCATTCAAACCGCTGGTTTTTGATATTTTGGGCCCTATTGAATAACGAATGTTTTGAATTTTCTCCAAAAGTAAAGTAGTTGCAAACTCATCCTTTTAGAAACTTGTTTGGGCTGTTGAGAGGAGTAAAAAACCATCAAAAATTTCAATCCTGCATGATTCTACCAAGAAATGTGAATCTTCATTCAAAACGCTGATTTTTGCTATTGGGCTCTATTGAATAATGAATGTTTTGAATTTTCTCCAAAAGTAAAGTAGTTGCAAACTCATGCTTTTAGAGACTTGTTTGGGCTCATGAGACGAGTAGAAAAACATCAAAAATTTCAGTCCTGCATGATTCTACCAAGAAATGTGTGTTCATTGAAACCGCTGGTTTTTGATAGTTTGGGCCCTATTGAATAATTAATGTTTTGAATTTTCTCCATAAGTAAAGTAGTTGCAAACTCATCCTTTTAGAATCTTGTTTGGGCTGTTGAGAGGAGTAAAAAACCATCAAAAATTTCAATCCTGCATGATTCTACCAAGAAATGTGATTCTTCATTCAAAACGCTGGTTTTTGCTATTGGGCTCTATTGAATAATGAATGTTTTGAATTTTCTCCAAAAGTAAAGTAGTTGCACACTCATGCTTTTAGAGACTTGTTTGGGCTCATGAGAGGAGTAGAAAAACATCAAAAATTTCAGTCCTGCATGATTCTACCAAGAAATGTGTGTTCATTGAAACCGCTGGTTTTTGATAGTTTGGGCCCTATTGAATAATGAATGTTTTGAATTTTCTCCAAAAGTAAAGTAGTTGCAAACTCATCCTTTTAGAAACTTGTTTGGGCTGTTGAGAGGAGTAAAAAACCATCAAAAATTTCAATCCTGCATGATTCTACCAAGAAATGTGATTCTTCATTCAAAACGCTGGTTTTTGCTATTGGGCTCTTTTGAGTAATGAATGTTTTGAATTTTCTCCAAAAGTAAAGTAGTTGCAAACTCATGCTTTTAGCGACTTGTTTGGGCTCATGAGAGGAGTAGAAAAACATCAAAAATTTCAGTCCTGCATGATTCTACCAAGAAATGTGTGTTCATTGAAACCGCTGGTTTTTGATAGTTTGGGCCCTATTGAATAATGAATGTTTTGAATTTTCTCCAAAAGTAAAGTAGTTACAAACTCATCCTTTTAGAAACTTGTTTGGGCTGTTGAGAGGAGTAAAAAACCATCAAAAATTTCAATCCTGCATGATTCTACCAAGAAATGTGATTCTTCATTCAAAACCTGATTTTTGCTATTGGGCTCTATTGAATAATGAATGTTTTGAATTTTCTCCAAAAGTAAAGTAGTTGCAAACTCATGCTTTTAGAGACTTGTTTGGGCTCATGAGAGGAGTAGAAAAACATCAAAAATTTCAGTCCTGCATGATTCTACCAAGAAATGTGTGTTCATTGAAACCGCTGGTTTTTGATAGTTTGGGCCCTATTGAATAATGAATGTTTTGAATTTTCTCCAAAAGTAAAGTAGTTGCAAACTCATCCTTTTAGAAACTTGTTTGGGCTGTTGAGAGGAGTAAAAAATCATCAAAAATTTCAATCCTGCATGATTCTACCAAGAAATGTGATTCTTCATTCAAAACGCTGGTTTTTGCTATTGGGCTCTTTTGAGTAATGAATGTTTTGAATTTTCTCCAAAAGTAAAGTAGTTGCAAACTCATGCTTTTAGAGACTTGTTTGGGCTCATGAGAGGAGTAGAAAAACATCAAAAATTTCAGTCCTGCATGATTCTACCAAGAAATGTGTGTTCATTGAAACCGCTGGTTTTTGATAGTTTGGGCCCTATTGAATAATGAATGTTTTGAATTTTCTCCAAAAGTAAAGTAGTTGCAAACTCATCCTTTTAGAAACTTGTTTGGGCTGTTGAGAGGAGTAAAAAACCATCAAAAATTTCAATCCTGCATGATTCTACCAAGAAATGTGATTCTTCATTCAAAACGCTGGTTTTTGCTATTGGGCTCTTTTGAGTAATGAATGTTTTGAATTTTCTCCAAAAGTAAAGTAGTTGCAAACTCATGCTTTTAGCGACTTGTTTGGGCTCATGAGAGGAGTAGAAAAACATCAAAAATTTCAGTCCTGCATGATTCTACCAAGAAATGTGTGTTCATTGAAACCGCTGGTTTTTGATAGTTTGGGCCCTATTGAATAATGAATGTTTTGAATTTTCTCCAAAAGTAAAGTAGTTACAAACTCATCCTTTTAGAAACTTGTTTGGGCTGTTGAGAGGAGTAAAAAACCATCAAAAATTTCAATCCTGCATGATTCTACCAAGAAATGTGATTCTTCATTCAAAACCTGATTTTTGCTATTGGGCTCTATTGAATAATGAATGTTTTGAATTTTCTCCAAAAGTAAAGTAGTTGCAAACTCATGCTTTTAGAGACTTGTTTGGGCTCATGAGAGGAGTAGAAAAACATCAAAAATTTCAGTCCTGCATGATTCTACCAAGAAATGTGTGTTCATTGAAACCGCTGGTTTTTGATAGTTTGGGCCCTATTGAATAATGAATGTTTTGAATTTTCTCCAAAAGTAAAGTAGTTGCAAACTCATCCTTTTAGAAACTTGTTTGGGCTGTTGAGAGGAGTAAAAAATCATCAAAAATTTCAATCCTGCATGATTCTACCAAGAAATGTGATTCTTCATTCAAAACGCTGGTTTTTGCTATTGGGCTCTTTTGAGTAATGAATGTTTTGAATTTTCTCCAAAAGTAAAGTAGTTGCAAACTCATGCTTTTAGAGACTTGTTTGGGCTCATGAGAGGAGTAGAAAAACATCAAAAATTTCAGTCCTGCACGATTCTACCAAGAAATGTGTGTTCATTCAAACCGCTGGTTTTTGATATTTTGGGCCCTATTGAATAATGAATGTTTTGAATTTTCTCCAAAAGTAAAGTAGTTGCAAACTCATCCTTTTAGAAACTTGTTTGGGCTGTTGAGAGGAGTAAAAAACCATCAAAAATTTCAATCCTGCATGATTCTACCAAGAAATGTGATTCTTCATTCAAAACCTGATTTTTGCTATTGGGCTCTATTGAATAATGAATGTTTTGAATTTTCTCCAAAAGTAAAGTAGTTGCAAACTCATCCTTTTAGAAACTTGTTTGGGCTGTTGAGAGGAGTAAAAAACCATCAAAAATTTCAATCCTGCATGATTCTACCAAGAAATGTGATTCTTCATTCAAAACGCTGGTTTTTGCTATTGGGCTCTTTTGAGTAATGAATGTTTTGAATTTTCTCCAAAAGTAAAGTAGTTGCAAACTCATGCTTTTAGAGACTTGTTTGGGCTCATGAGAGGAGTAGAAAAACATCAAAAATTTCAGTCCTGCATGATACTACCAAGAAATGTGTGTTCATTCAAACCGCTGGTTTTTGATAGTTTGGGCCCTATTGAATAATGAATGTTTTGAATTTTCTCCAAAAGTAAAGTAGTTGCAAACTCATCCTTTTAGAAACTTGTTTGGGCTGTTGAGAGGAGTAAAAAACCATCAAAAATTTCAATCCTGCATGATTCTACCAAGAAATGTGATTCTTCATTCAAAACGCTGGTTTTTGCTATTGGGCTCTATTGAATAATGAATGTTTTGAATTTTCTCCAAAAGTAAAGTAGTTGCAAACTCATCCTTTTAGAGACTTGTTTGGGCTCATGAGAGGAGTAGAAAAACATCAAAAATTTCAGTCCTGCACGATTCTACCAAGAAATGTGTGTTCATTCAAACCGCTGGTTTTTGATATTTTGGGCCCTATTGAATAACGAATGTTTTGAATTTTCTCCAAAAGTAAAGTAGTTGCAAACTCATCCTTTTAGAAACTTGTTTGGGCTGTTGAGAGGAGTAAAAAACCATCAAAAATTTCAATCCTGCATGATTCTACCAAGAAATGTGAATCTTCATTCAAAACGCTGATTTTTGCTATTGGGCTCTATTGAATAATGAATGTTTTGAATTTTCTCCAAAAGTAAAGTAGTTGCAAACTCATGCTTTTAGAGACTTGTTTGGGCTCATGAGAGGAGTAGAAAAACATCAAAAATTTCAGTCCTGCATGATTCTACCAAGAAATGTGTGTTCATTGAAACCGCTGGTTTTTGATAGTTTGGGCCCTATTGAATAATTAATGTTTTGAATTTTCTCCATAAGTAAAGTAGTTGCAAACTCATCCTTTTAGAATCTTGTTTGGGCTGTTGAGAGGAGTAAAAAACCATCAAAAATTTCAATCCTGCATGATTCTACCAAGAAATGTGATTCTTCATTCAAAACGCTGGTTTTTGCTATTGGGCTCTATTGAATAATGAATGTTTTGAATTTTCTCCAAAAGTAAAGTAGTTGCACACTCATGCTTTTAGAGACTTGTTTGGGCTCATGAGAGGAGTAGAAAAACATCAAAAATTTCAGTCCTGCATGATTCTACCAAGAAATGTGTGTTCATTGAAACCGCTGGTTTTTGATAGTTTGGGCCCTATTGAATAATGAATGTTTTGAATTTTCTCCAAAAGTAAAGTAGTTGCAAACTCATCCTTTTAGAAACTTGTTTGGGCTGTTGAGAGGAGTAAAAAACCATCAAAAATTTCAATCCTGCATGATTCTACCAAGAAATGTGATTCTTCATTCAAAACGCTGGTTTTTGCTATTGGGCTCTTTTGAGTAATGAATGTTTTGAATTTTCTCCAAAAGTAAAGTAGTTGCAAACTCATGCTTTTAGAGACTTGTTTGGGCTCATGAGAGGAGTAGAAAAACATCAAAAATTTCAGTCCTGCATGATTCTACCAAGAAATGTGTGTTCATTCAAACCGCTGGTTTTTGATAGTTTGGGCCCTATTGAATAATGAATGTTTTGAATTTTCTCCAAAAGTAAAGTAGTTGCAAACTCATCCTTTTAGAAACTTGTTTGGGCTGTTGAGAGGAGTAAAAAACCATCAAAAATTTCAATCCTGCATGATTCTACCAAGAAATGTGATTCTTCATTCAAAACGCTGGTTTTTGCTATTGGGCTCTTTTGAGTAATGAATGTTTTGAATTTTCTCCAAAAGTAAAGTAGTTGCAAACTCATGCTTTTAGAGACTTGTTTGGGCTCATGAGAGGAGTAGAAAAACATCAAAAATTTCAGTCCTGCATGATTCTACCAAGAAATGTGTGTTCATTGAAACCGCTGTTTTTTGATAGTTTGGGCCCTATTGAATAATGAATGTTTTGAATTTTCTCCAAAAGTAAAGTAGTTACAAACTCATCCTTTTAGAAACTTGTTTGGGCTGTTGAGAGGAGTAAAAAACCATCAAAAATTTCAATCCTGCATGATTCTACCAAGAAATGTGATTCTTCATTCAAAACCTGATTTTTGCTATTGGGCTCTATTGAATAATGAATGTTTTGAATTTTCTCCAAAAGTAAAGTAGTTGCAAACTCATGCTTTTAGAGACTTGTTTGGGCTCATGAGAGGAGTAGAAAAACATCAAAAATTTCAGTCCTGCATGATTCTACCAAGAAATGTGTGTTCATTGAAACCGCTGGTTTTTGATAGTTTGGGCCCTATTGAATAATGAATGTTTTGAATTTTCTCCAAAAGTAAAGTAGTTGCAAACTCATCCTTTTAGAAACTTGTTTTGGCTGTTGAGAGGAGTAAAAAATCATCAAAAATTTCAATCCTGCATGATTCTACCAAGAAATGTGATTCTTCATTCAAAACGCTGGTTTTTGCTATTGGGCTCTTTTGAGTAATGAATGTTTTGAATTTTCTCCAAAAGTAAAGTAGTTGCAAACTCATGCTTTTAGAGACTTGTTTGGGCTCATGAGAGGAGTAGAAAAACATCAAAAATTTCAGTCCTGCATGATTCTACCAAGAAATGTGTGTTCATTCAAACCGCTGGTTTTTGATAGTTTGGGCCCTATTGAATAATGAATGTTTTGAATTTTCTCCAAAAGTAAAGTAGTTGCAAACTCATCCTTTTAGAAACTTGTTTGGGCTGTTGAGAGGAGTAAAAAACCATCAAAAATTTCAATCCTGCATGATTCTACCAAGAAATGTGATTCTTCATTCAAAACGCTGGTTTTTGCTATTGGGCTCTATTGAATAATGAATGTTTTGAATTTTCTCCAAAAGTAAAGTAGTTGCAAACTCATCCTTTTAGAGACTTGTTTGGGCTCATGAGAGGAGTAGAAAAACATCAAAAATTTCAGTCCTGCACGATTCTACCAAGAAATGTGTGTTCATTCAAACCGCTGGTTTTTGATATTTTGGGCCCTATTGAATAATGAATGTTTTGAATTTTCTCCAAAAGTAAAGTAGTTGCAAACTCATCCTTTTAGAAACTTGTTTGGGCTGTTGAGAGGAGTAAAAAACCATCAAAAATTTCAATCCTGCATGATTCTACCAAGAAATGTGATTCTTCATTCAAAACCTGATTTTTGCTATTGGGCTCTATTGAATAATGAATGTTTTGAATTTTCTCCAAAAGTAAAGTAGTTGCAAACTCATCCTTTTAGAAACTTGTTTGGGCTGTTGAGAGGAGTAAAAAACCATCAAAAATTTCAATCCTGCATGATTCTACCAAGAAATGTGATTCTTCATTCAAAACGCTGGTTTTTGCTATTGGGCTCTTTTGAGTAATGAATGTTTTGAATTTTCTCCAAAAGTAAAGTAGTTGCAAACTCATGCTTTTAGAGACTTGTTTGGGCTCATGAGAGGAGTAGAAAAACATCAAAAATTTCAGTCCTGCATGATTCTACCAAGAAATGTGTGTTCATTCAAACCGCTGGTTTTTGATAGTTTGGGCCCTATTGAATAATGAATGTTTTGAATTTTCTCCAAAAGTAAAGTAGTTGCAAACTCATCCTTTTAGAAACTTGTTTGGGCTGTTGAGAGGAGTAAAAAACCATCAAAAATTTCAATCCTGCATGATTCTACCAAGAAATGTGATTCTTCATTCAAAACGCTGGTTTTTGCTATTGGGCTCTATTGAATAATGAATGTTTTGAATTTTCTCCAAAAGTAAAGTAGTTGCAAACTCATCCTTTTAGAGACTTGTTTGGGCTCATGAGAGGAGTAGAAAAACATCAAAAATTTCAGTCCTGCACGATTCTACCAAGAAATGTGTGTTCATTCAAACCGCTGGTTTTTGATAGTTTGGGCCCTATTGAATAATGAATGTTTTAAATTTTCTCCAAAAGTAAAGTAGTTGCAAACTCATCCTTTTAGAAACTTGTTTGGGCTGTTGAGTGGAGTAAAAAACCATCAAAAATTTCAATCCTGCATGATTCTACCAAGAAATGTGATTCTTCATTCAAAACGCTGGTTTTTGCTATTGGGCTCTTTTGAGTAATGAATGTTTTGAATTTTCTCCAAAAGTAAAGTAGTTGCAAACTCATGCTTTTAGAGACTTGTTTGGGCTCATGAGAGGAGTAGAAAAACATCAAAAATTTCAGTCCTGCATGATTCTACCAAGAAATCTGTGTTCATTCAAACCGCTGGTTTTTGATAGCTTGGGCCCTATTGAATAATGAATGTTTTGAATTTTCTCCAAAAGTAAAGTAGTTGCAAACTCATCCTTTTAGAAACTTGTTTGGGCTGTTGAGAGGAGTAAAAAACCATCAAAAATTTCAATCCTGCATGATTTTACCAAGAAATGTGATTCTTCATTCAAAACCTGATTTTTGCTATTGGGCTCTATTGAATAATGAATGTTTTGAATTTTCTCCAAAAGTAAAGTAGTTGCAAACTCATGCTTTTAGAGACTTGTTTGGGCTCATGAGAGGAGTAGAAAAACATCAAAAATTTCAGTCCTGCATGATTCTACCAAGAAATGTGTGTTCATTGAAACCGCTGGTTTTTGATAGTTTGGGCCCTATTGAATAATGAATGTTTTGAATTTTCTCCAAAAGTAAAGTAGTTACAAACTCATCCTTTTAGAAACTTGTTTGGGCTGTTGAGAGGAGTAAAAAACCATCAAAAATTTCAATCCTGCATGATTCTACCAAGAAATGTGATTCTTCATTCAAAACCTGATTTTTGCTATTGGGCTCTATTGAATAATGAATGTTTTGAATTTTCTCCAAAAGTAAAGTAGTTGCAAACTCATGCTTTTAGAGACTTGTTTGGGCTCATGAGAGGAGTAGAAAAACATCAAAAATTTCAGTCCTGCATGATTCTACCAAGAAATGTGTGTTCATTGAAACCGCTGGTTTTTGATAGTTTGGGCCCTATTGAATAATGAATGTTTTGAATTTTCTCCAAAAGTAAAGTAGTTGCAAACTCATCCTTTTAGAAACTTGTTTGGGCTGTTGAGAGGAGTAAAAAACCATCAAAAATTTCAATCCTGCATGATTCTACCAAGAAATGTGATTCTTCATTCAAAACGCTGGTTTTTGCTATTGGGCTCTATTGAATAACAAAAACCAGCGTTTCTTGGTAGAATCATGCAGGACTGAAATTTTTGATGTTTTTCTACTCCTCTCATGAGCCCAAACAAGTCTCTAAAAGCATGAGCTTGCAACTACTTTACTTTTGGAGAAAATTCAAAACATTCAATATTCAATAGAGCCCAATAGCAAAAATCAGGTTTTGAATGAAGAATCACATTTCTTGGTAGAATCATGCAGGATTGAAATTTTTGATGGTTTTTTACTCCTCTCAACAGCCCAAACAAGTTTCTAAAAGGATGAGTTTGCAACTACTTTACTTTTGGAGAAAATTCAAAACATTCATTATTCAATAGGGCCCAAACTATCAAAAACCAGCGGTTTGAATGAACACACATTTCTTGGTAGAATCATGCAGGACTGAAATTTTTGATGTTTTTCTACTCCTCTCATGAGCCCAAACAAGTCTCTAAAAGCATGAGTTTGCAACTACTTTACTTTTGGAGAAAATTCAAAACAATCATTACTCAAAAGAGCCCAATAGCAAAAATCAGCGTTTTGAATGAAGAATCACATTTCTTGGTAGAATCATGCAGGATTGAAATTTTTGATGGTTTTTTACTCCTCTCAACAGCCCAAACAAGTTTCTAAAAGGATGAGTTTGCAACTACTTTACTTTTGGAGAAAATTCAAAACATTCATTATTCAATAGGGCCCAAACTATCAAAAACCAGCGGTTTGAATGAACACACATTTTTGATGTTTTTCTACTCCTCTCATGAGCCTAAACAAGTCTCTAAAAGGATGAGTTTGCAACTACTTTACTTTTGGAGAAAATTCAAAACATTCATTATTCAATAGGGCCCAAACTATCAAAAACCAGCGGTTTGAATGAACACACATTTCTTGGTAGAATCGTGCAGGACTGAAATTTTTGATGTTTTTCTACTCCTCTCATGAGCCCAAACAAGTCTCTAAAAGGATGAGTTTGCAACTACTTTACTTTTGGAGAAAATTCAAAACATTCATTATTCAATAGAGCCCAATAGCAAAAACCAGCGTTTTGAATGAAGAATCACATTTCTTGGTAGAATCATGCAAATTTTTGAATGTTTTTTACTCCTCTCAACAGCCCAAACAAGTTTCTAAAAGGATGAGTTTGCAACTACTTTACTTTTGGAGAAAATTCAAAACATTCATTATTCAATAGGGCCCAAACTATCAAAAACCAGCGGTTTCAATGAACACACATTTCTTGGTAGAATCATGCAGGACTGAAATTTTTGATGTTTTTCTACTCCTCTCATGAGCCCAAACAAGTCTCTAAAAGCATGAGTTTGCAACTACTTTACTTTTGGAGAAAATTCAAAACATTCACTATTCAATAGAGCCCAATAGCAAAAATCAGGTTTTGAATGAAGAATCACATTTCTTGGTAAAATCATGCAGGATTGAAATTTTTGATGTTTTTTTACTCCTCTCAACAGCCCAAACAAGTTTCTAAAAGGATGAGTTTGCAACTACTTTACTTTTGGAGAAAATTCAAAACATTCATTATTCAATAGGGCCCAAACTATCAAAAACCAGCGGTTTCAATGAACACACATTTCTTGGTAGAATCATGCAGGACTGAAATTTTTGATGTTTTTCTACTCCTCTCATGAGCCCAAACAAGTCTCTAAAAGCATGAGTTTGCATCAACTTTACTTTTGGAGAAAATTCAAAACATTCACTATTCAATAGAGCCCAATAGCAAAAATCAGGTTTTGAATGAAGAATCACATTTCTTGGTAAAATCATGCAGGATTGAAATTTTTGATGGTTTTTTACTCCTCTCAACAGGCCAAACAAGTTTCTAAAAGGATGAGTTTGCAACTACTTTACTTTTGGAGAAAATTCAAAACATTCATTATTCAATAGGGCCCAAACTATCAAAAACCAGCGGTTTCAATGAACACACATTTCTTGGTAGAATCATGCAGGACTGAAATTTTTGATGTTTTTCTACTCCTCTCATGAGCCCAAACAAGTCTCTAAAAGCATGAGTTTGCAACTACTTTACTTTTGGAGAAAATTCAAAACATTCATTATTCAATAGAGCCCAATAGCAAAAACCATCGTTTTGAATGAAGAATCACATTTCTTGGTAGAATCATGCAGGATTGAAATTTTTGATGGTTTTTTACTCCTCTCAACAGCCCAAACAAGTTTCTAAAAGGATGAGTTTGCAACTACTTTACTTTTGGAGAAAATTCAAAACATTCATTATTCAATAGGGCCCAAACTATAAAAAACCAGCGGTTTCAATGAACACACATTTCTTGGTAGAATCATGCAGGACTGAAATTTTTGATGTTTTTCTACTCCTCTCATGAGCCCAAACAAGTCTCTAAAAGCATGAGTTTGCAACTACTTTACTTTTGGAGAAAATTCAAAACATTCATTATTCAATAGAGCCCAATAGCAAAAATCAGGTTTTGAATGAAGAATCACATTTCTTGGTAAAATCATGCAGGATTGAAATTTTTGATGGTTTTTTACTCCTCTCAACAGCCCAAACAAGTTTCTAAAAGGATGAGTTTGCAACTACTTTACTTTTGGAGAAAATTCAAAAAATTCATTATTCAATAGGGCCCAAACTATCAAAAACCAGCGGTTTCAATGAACACACATTTCTTGGTAGAATCATGCAGGACTGAAATTTTTGATATTTTTCTACTCCTCTCATGAGCCCAAACAAGTCTCTAAAAGCATGAGTTTGCAACTACTTTACTTTTGGAGAAAATTCAAAACATTCATTATTCAATAGAGCCCAATAGCAAAAACCATCGTTTTGAATGAAGAATCACATTTCTTGGTAGAATCATGCAGGATTGAAATTTTTGATGGTTTTTTACTCCTCTCAACAGCCCAAACAAGTTTCTAAAAGGATGAGTTTGCAACTACTTTACTTTTGGAGAAAATTCAAAACATTCATTATTCAATAGGGCCCAAACTATCAAAAACCAGCGGTTTCAATGAACACACATTTCTTGGTAGAATCATGCAGGACTGAAATTTTTGATGTTTTTCTACTCCTCTCATGAGCCCAAACAAGTCTCTAAAAGCATGAGTTTGCAACTACTTTACTTTTGGAGAAAATTCAAAACATTCATTATTCAATAGAGCCCAATAGCAAAAATCAGGTTTTGAATGAAGAATCACATTTCTTGGTAGAATCATGCAGGATTGAAATTTTTGATGGTTTTTTACTCCTCTCAACAGCCCAAACAAGTTTCTAAAAGGATGAGTTTGCAACTACTTTACTTTTGGAGAAAATTCAAAACATTCATTATTCAATAGGGCCCAAAATATCAAAAACCAGCGGTTTGAATGAACACACATTTCTTGGTAGAATCGTGCAGGACTGAAATTTTTGATGTTTTTCTACTCCTCTCATGAGCCCAAACAAGTCTCTAAAAGGATGAGTTTGCAACTACTTTACTTTTGGAGAAAATTCAAAACATTCATTATACAATAGAGCCCAATAGCAAAAACCAGCGTTTTGAATGAAGAATCACATTTCTTGGTAGAATCATGCAGGATTGAAATTTTTGATGGTTTTTTACTCCTCTCAACAGCCCAAACAAGTTTCTAAAAGGATGAGTTTGCAACTACTTTACTTTTGGAGAAAATTCAAAACATTCATTATTCAATAGAGCCCAATAGCAAAAACCAGCGTTTTGAATGAAGAATCACATTTCTTGGTAGAATCATGCAAATTTTTGAATGTTTTTTACTCCTCTCAACAGCCCAAACAAGTTTCTAAAAGGATGAGTTTGCAACTACTTTACTTTTGGAGAAAATTCAAAACATTCATTATTCAATAGGGCCCAAACTATCAAAAACCAGCGGTTTCAATGAACACACATTTCTTGGTAGAATCATGCAGGACTGAAATTTTTGATGTTTTTCTACTCCTCTCATGAGCCCAAACAAGTCTCTAAAAGCATGAGTTTGCAACTACTTTACTTTTGGAGAAAATTCAAAACATTCACTATTCAATAGAGCCCAATAGCAAAAATCAGGTTTTGAATGAAGAATCACATTTCTTGGTAAAATCATGCAGGATTGAAATTTTTGATGTTTTTTTACTCCTCTCAACAGCCCAAACAAGTTTCTAAAAGGATGAGTTTGCAACTACTTTACTTTTGGAGAAAATTCAAAACATTCATTATTCAATAGGGCCCAAACTATCAAAAACCAGCGGTTTCAATGAACACACATTTCTTGGTAGAATCATGCAGGACTGAAATTTTTGATGTTTTTCTACTCCTCTCATGAGCCCAAACAAGTCTCTAAAAGCATGAGTTTGCATCTACTTTACTTTTGGAGAAAATTCAAAACATTCACTATTCAATAGAGCCCAATAGCAAAAATCAGGTTTTGAATGAAGAATCACATTTCTTGGTAAAATCATGCAGGATTGAAATTTTTGATGGTTTTTTACTCCTCTCAACAGCCCAAACAAGTTTCTAAAAGGATGAGTTTGCAACTACTTTACTTTTGGAGAAAATTCAAAACATTCATTATTCAATAGGGCCCAAACTATCAAAAACCAGCGGTTTCAATGAACACACATTTCTTGGTAGAATCATGCAGGACTGAAATTTTTGATGTTTTTCTACTCCTCTCATGAGCCCAAACAAGTCTCTAAAAGCATGAGTTTGCAACTACTTTACTTTTGGAGAAAATTCAAAACATTCATTATTCAATAGAGCCCAATAGCAAAAACCATCGTTTTGAATGAAGAATCACATTTCTTGGTAGAATCATGCAGGATTGAAATTTTTGATGGTTTTTTACTCCTCTCAACAGCCCAAACAAGTTTCTAAAAGGATGAGTTTGCAACTACTTTACTTTTGGAGAAAATTCAAAACATTCATTATTCAATAGGGCCCAAACTATAAAAAACCAGCGGTTTCAATGAACACACATTTCTTGGTAGAATCATGCAGGACTGAAATTTTTGATGTTTTTCTACTCCTCTCATGAGCCCAAACAAGTCTCTAAAAGCATGAGTTTGCAACTACTTTACTTTTGGAGAAAATTCAAAACATTCATTATTCAATAGAGCCCAATAGCAAAAATCAGGTTTTGAATGAAGAATCACATTTCTTGGTAAAATCATGCAGGATTGAAATTTTTGATGGTTTTTTACTCCTCTCAACAGCCCAAACAAGTTTCTAAAAGGATGAGTTTGCAACTACTTTACTTTTGGAGAAAATTCAAAAAATTCATTATTCAATAGGGCCCAAACTATCAAAAACCAGCGGTTTCAATGAACACACATTTCTTGGTAGAATCATGCAGGACTGAAATTTTTGATATTTTTCTACTCCTCTCATGAGCCCAAACAAGTCTCTAAAAGCATGAGTTTGCAACTACTTTACTTTTGGAGAAAATTCAAAACATTCATTATTCAATAGAGCCCAATAGCAAAAACCATCGTTTTGAATGAAGAATCACATTTCTTGGTAGAATCATGCAGGATTGAAATTTTTGATGGTTTTTTACTCCTCTCAACAGCCCAAACAAGTTTCTAAAAGGATGAGTTTGCAACTACTTTACTTTTGGAGAAAATTCAAAACATTCATTATTCAATAGGGCCCAAACTATCAAAAACCAGCGGTTTCAATGAACACACATTTCTTGGTAGAATCATGCAGGACTGAAATTTTTGATGTTTTTCTACTCCTCTCATGAGCCCAAACAAGTCTCTAAAAGCATGAGTTTGCAACTACTTTACTTTTGGAGAAAATTCAAAACATTCATTATTCAATAGAGCCCAATAGCAAAAATCAGGTTTTGAATGAAGAATCACATTTCTTGGTAGAATCATGCAGGATTGAAATTTTTGATGGTTTTTTACTCCTCTCAACAGCCCAAACAAGTTTCTAAAAGGATGAGTTTGCAACTACTTTACTTTTGGAGAAAATTCAAAACATTCATTATTCAATAGGGCCCAAAATATCAAAAACCAGCGGTTTGAATGAACACACATTTCTTGGTAGAATCGTGCAGGACTGAAATTTTTGATGTTTTTCTACTCCTCTCATGAGCCCAAACAAGTCTCTAAAAGGATGAGTTTGCAACTACTTTACTTTTGGAGAAAATTCAAAACATTCATTATTCAATAGAGCCCAATAGCAAAAACCAGCGTTTTGAATGAAGAATCACATTTCTTGGTAGAATCATGCAGGATTGAAATTTTTTATGGTTTTTTACTCCTCTCAACAGCCCAAACAAGTTTCTAAAAGGATGAGTTTGCAACTACTTTACTTTTGGAGAAAATTCAAAACATTCATTATTCAATAGAGCCCAATAGCAAAAACCAGCGTTTTGAATGAAGAATCACATTTCTTGGTAGAATCATGCAAATTTTTGAATGTTTTTTACTCCTCTCAACAGCCCAAACAAGTTTCTAAAAGGATGAGTTTGCAACTACTTTACTTTTGGAGAAAATTCAAAACATTCATTATTCAATAGGGCCCAAACTATCAAAAACCAGCGGTTTCAATGAACACACATTTCTTGGTAGAATCATGCAGGACTGAAATTTTTGATGTTTTTCTACTCCTCTCATGAGCCCAAACAAGTCTCTAAAAGCATGAGTTTGCAACTACTTTACTTTTGGAGAAAATTCAAAACATTCACTATTCAATAGAGCCCAATAGCAAAAATCAGGTTTTGAATGAAGAATCACATTTCTTGGTAAAATCATGCAGGATTGAAATTTTTGATGTTTTTTTACTCCTCTCAACAGCCCAAACAAGTTTCTAAAAGGATGAGTTTGCAACTACTTTACTTTTGGAGAAAATTCAAAACATTCATTATTCAATAGGGCCCAAACTATCAAAAACCAGCGGTTTCAATGAACACACATTTCTTGGTAGAATCATGCAGGACTGAAATTTTTGATGTTTTTCTACTCCTCTCATGAGCCCAAACAAGTCTCTAAAAGCATGAGTTTGCATCTACTTTACTTTTGGAGAAAATTCAAAACATTCACTATTCAATAGAGCCCAATAGCAAAAATCAGGTTTTGAATGAAGAATCACATTTCTTGGTAAAATCATGCAGGATTGAAATTTTTGATGGTTTTTTACTCCTCTCAACAGCCCAAACAAGTTTCTAAAAGGATGAGTTTGCAACTACTTTACTTTTGGAGAAAATTCAAAACATTCATTATTCAATAGGGCCCAAACTATCAAAAACCAGCGGTTTCAATGAACACACATTTCTTGGTAGAATCATGCAGGACTGAAATTTTTGATGTTTTTCTACTCCTCTCATGAGCCCAAACAAGTCTCTAAAAGCATGAGTTTGCAACTACTTTACTTTTGGAGAAAATTCAAAACATTCATTATTCAATAGAGCCCAATAGCAAAAACCATCGTTTTGAATGAAGAATCACATTTCTTGGTAGAATCATGCAGGATTGAAATTTTTGATGGTTTTTTACTCCTCTCAACAGCCCAAACAAGTTTCTAAAAGGATGAGTTTGCAACTACTTTACTTTTGGAGAAAATTCAAAACATTCATTATTCAATAGGGCCCAAACTATAAAAAACCAGCGGTTTCAATGAACACACATTTCTTGGTAGAATCATGCAGGACTGAAATTTTTGATGTTTTTCTACTCCTCTCATGAGCCCAAACAAGTCTCTAAAAGCATGAGTTTGCAACTACTTTACTTTTGGAGAAAATTCAAAACATTCATTATTCAATAGAGCCCAATAGCAAAAATCAGGTTTTGAATGAAGAATCACATTTCTTGGTAAAATCATGCAGGATTGAAATTTTTGATGGTTTTTTACTCCTCTCAACAGCCCAAACAAGTTTCTAAAAGGATGAGTTTGCAACTACTTTACTTTTGGAGAAAATTCAAAAAATTCATTATTCAATAGGGCCCAAACTATCAAAAACCAGCGGTTTCAATGAACACACATTTCTTGGTAGAATCATGCAGGACTGAAATTTTTGATATTTTTCTACTCCTCTCATGAGCCCAAACAAGTCTCTAAAAGCATGAGTTTGCAACTACTTTACTTTTGGAGAAAATTCAAAACATTCATTATTCAATAGAGCCCAATAGCAAAAACCATCGTTTTGAATGAAGAATCACATTTCTTGGTAGAATCATGCAGAATTGAAATTTTTGATGGTTTTTTACTCCTCTCAACAGCCCAAACAAGTTTCTAAAAGGATGAGTTTGCAACTACTTTACTTTTGGAGAAAATTCAAAACATTCATTATTCAATAGGGCCCAAACTATCAAAAACCAGCGGTTTCAATGAACACACATTTCTTGGTAGAATCATGCAGGACTGAAATTTTTGATGTTTTTCTACTCCTCTCATGAGCCCAAACAAGTCTCTAAAAGCATGAGTTTGCAACTACTTTACTTTTGGAGAAAATTCAAAACATTCATTATTCAATAGAGCCCAATAGCAAAAATCAGGTTTTGAATGAAGAATCACATTTCTTGGTAGAATCATGCAGAATTGAAATTTTTGATGGTTTTTTACTCCTCTCAACAGCCCAAACAAGTTTCTAAAAGGATGAGTTTGCAACTACTTTACTTTTGGAGAAAATTCAAAACATTCATTATTCAATAGGGCCCAAAATATCAAAAACCAGCGGTTTGAATGAACACACATTTCTTGGTAGAATCGTGCAGGACTGAAATTTTTGATGTTTTTCTACTCCTCTCATGAGCCCAAACAAGTCTCTAAAAGGATGAGTTTGCAACTACTTTACTTTTGGAGAAAATTCAAAACATTCATTATTCAATAGAGCCCAATAGCAAAAACCAGCGTTTTGAATGAAGAATCACATTTCTTGGTAGAATCATGCAGGATTGAAATTTTTTATGGTTTTTTACTCCTCTCAACAGCCCAAACAAGTTTCTAAAAGGATGAGTTTGCAACTACTTTACTTTTGGAGAAAATTCAAAACATTCATTATTCAATAGAGCCCAATAGCAAAAACCAGCGTTTTGAATGAAGAATCACATTTCTTGGTAGAATCATGCAAATTTTTGAATGTTTTTTACTCCTCTCAACAGCCCAAACAAGTTTCTAAAAGGATGAGTTTGCAACTACTTTACTTTTGGAGAAAATTCAAAACATTCATTATTCAATAGGGCCCAAACTATCAAAAACCAGCGGTTTCAATGAACACACATTTCTTGGTAGAATCATGCAGGACTGAAATTTTTGATGTTTTTCTACTCCTCTCATGAGCCCAAACAAGTCTCTAAAAGCATGAGTTTGCAACTACTTTACTTTTGGAGAAAATTCAAAACATTCACTATTCAATAGAGCCCAATAGCAAAAATCAGGTTTTGAATGAAGAATCACATTTCTTGGTAAAATCATGCAGGATTGAAATTTTTGATGTTTTTTTACTCCTCTCAACAGCCCAAACAAGTTTCTAAAAGGATGAGTTTGCAACTACTTTACTTTTGGAGAAAATTCAAAACATTCATTATTCAATAGGGCCCAAACTATCAAAAACCAGCGGTTTCAATGAACACACATTTCTTGGTAGAATCATGCAGGACTGAAATTTTTGATGTTTTTCTACTCCTCTCATGAGCCCAAACAAGTCTCTAAAAGCATGAGTTTGCATCTACTTTACTTTTGGAGAAAATTCAAAACATTCACTATTCAATAGAGCCCAATAGCAAAAATCAGGTTTTGAATGAAGAATCACATTTCTTGGTAAAATCATGCAGGATTGAAATTTTTGATGGTTTTTTACTCCTCTCAACAGCCCAAACAAGTTTCTAAAAGGATGAGTTTGCAACTACTTTACTTTTGGAGAAAATTCAAAACATTCATTATTCAATAGGGCCCAAACTATCAAAAACCAGCGGTTTCAATGAACACACATTTCTTGGTAGAATCATGCAGGACTGAAATTTTTGATGTTTTTCTACTCCTCTCATGAGCCCAAACAAGTCTCTAAAAGCATGAGTTTGCAACTACTTTACTTTTGGAGAAAATTCAAAACATTCATTATTCAATAGAGCCCAATAGCAAAAACCATCGTTTTGAATGAAGAATCACATTTCTTGGTAGAATCATGCAGGATTGAAATTTTTGATGGTTTTTTACTCCTCTCAACAGCCCAAACAAGTTTCTAAAAGGATGAGTTTGCAACTACTTTACTTTTGGAGAAAATTCAAAACATTCATTATTCAATAGGGCCCAAACTATAAAAAACCAGCGGTTTCAATGAACACACATTTCTTGGTAGAATCATGCAGGACTGAAATTTTTGATGTTTTTCTACTCCTCTCATGAGCCCAAACAAGTCTCTAAAAGCATGAGTTTGCAACTACTTTACTTTTGGAGAAAATTCAAAACATTCATTATTCAATAGAGCCCAATAGCAAAAATCAGGTTTTGAATGAAGAATCACATTTCTTGGTAAAATCATGCAGGATTGAAATTTTTGATGGTTTTTTACTCCTCTCAACAGCCCAAACAAGTTTCTAAAAGGATGAGTTTGCAACTACTTTACTTTTGGAGAAAATTCAAAAAATTCATTATTCAATAGGGCCCAAACTATCAAAAACCAGCGGTTTCAATGAACACACATTTCTTGGTAGAATCATGCAGGACTGAAATTTTTGATATTTTTCTACTCCTCTCATGAGCCCAAACAAGTCTCTAAAAGCATGAGTTTGCAACTACTTTACTTTTGGAGAAAATTCAAAACATTCATTATTCAATAGAGCCCAATAGCAAAAACCATCGTTTTGAATGAAGAATCACATTTCTTGGTAGAATCATGCAGGATTGAAATTTTTGATGGTTTTTTACTCCTCTCAACAGCCCAAACAAGTTTCTAAAAGGATGAGTTTGCAACTACTTTACTTTTGGAGAAAATTCAAAACATTCATTATTCAATAGGGCCCAAACTATCAAAAACCAGCGGTTTCAATGAACACACATTTCTTGGTAGAATCATGCAGGACTGAAATTTTTGATGTTTTTCTACTCCTCTCATGAGCCCAAACAAGTCTCTAAAAGCATGAGTTTGCAACTACTTTACTTTTGGAGAAAATTCAAAACATTCATTATTCAATAGAGCCCAATAGCAAAAATCAGGTTTTGAATGAAGAATCACATTTCTTGGTAGAATCATGCAGGATTGAAATTTTTGATGGTTTTTTACTCCTCTCAACAGCCCAAACAAGTTTCTAAAAGGATGAGTTTGCAACTACTTTACTTTTGGAGAAAATTCAAAACATTCATTATTCAATAGGGCCCAAAATATCAAAAACCAGCGGTTTGAATGAACACACATTTCTTGGTAGAATCGTGCAGGACTGAAATTTTTGATGTTTTTCTACTCCTCTCATGAGCCCAAACAAGTCTCTAAAAGGATGAGTTTGCAACTACTTTACTTTTGGAGAAAATTCAAAACATTCATTATTCAATAGAGCCCAATAGCAAAAACCAGCGTTTTGAATGAAGAATCACATTTCTTGGTAGAATCATGCAGGATTGAAATTTTTTATGGTTTTTTACTCCTCTCAACAGCCCAAACAAGTTTCTAAAAGGATGAGTTTGCAACTACTTTACTTTTGGAGAAAATTCAAAACATTCATTATTCAATAGGGCCCAAACTATCAAAAAACAGCGGTTTCAATGAACACACATTTCTTGGTAGAATCATGCAGGACTGAAATTTTTGATGTTTTTCTACTCCTCTCATGAGCCCAAACAAGTTTCTAAAAGCATGTGTTTGCAACTACTTTACTTTTGGAGAAAATTCAAAACATTCATTATTCAATAGAGCCCAATAGCAAAAATCAGGTTTTGAATGAAGAATCACATTTCTTGGTAAAATCATGCAGGATTGAAATTTTTGATGTTTTTTTACTCCTCTCAACAGCCCAAACAAGTTTCTAAAAGGATGAGTTTGCAACTACTTTACTTTTGGAGAAAATTCAAAAAATTCATTATTCAATAGGGCCCAAACTATCAAAAACCAGCGGTTTCAATGAACACACATTTCTTGGTAGAATCATGCAGGACTGAAATTTTTGATGTTTTTCTACTCCTCTCATGAGCCCAAACAAGTCTCTAAAAGCATGAGTTTGCAACTACTTTACTTTTGGAGAAAATTCAAAACATTCATTATTCAATAGAGCCCAATAGCAAAAATCAGGTTTTGAATGAAGAATCACATTTCTTGGTAGAATCATGCAGGATTGAAATTTTTGATGGTTTTTTACTCCTCTCAACAGCCCAAACAAGTTTCTAAAAGGATGAGTTTGCAACTACTTTACTTTTGGAGAAAATTCAAAACATTCATTATTCAATAGGGCCCAAAATATCAAAAACCAGCGGTTTGAATGAACACACATTTCTTGGTAGAATCGTGCAGGACTGAAATTTTTGATGTTTTTCTACTCCTCTCATGAGCCCAAACAAGTCTCTAAAAGGATGAGTTTGCAACTACTTTACTTTTGGAGAAAATTCAAAACATTCATTATTCAATAGAGCCCAATAGCAAAAACCAGCGTTTTGAATGAAGAATCACATTTCTTGGTAGAATCATGCAGGATTGAAATTTTTGATGGTTTTTTACTCCTCTCAACAGCCCAAACAAGTTTCTAAAAGGATGAGTTTGCAACTACTTTACTTTTGGAGAAAATTCAAAACATTCATTATTCAATAGGGCCCAAACTATCAAAAACCAGCGGTTTCAATGAACACACATTTCTTGGTAGAATCATGCAGGACTGAAATTTTTGATGTTTTTCTACTCCTCTCATGAGCCCAAACAAGTCTCTAAAAGCATGAGTTTGCAACTACTTTACTTTTGGAGAAAATTCAAAACATTCATTATTCAATAGAGCCCAATAGCAAAAATCAGGTTTTGAATGAAGAATCACATTTCTTGGTAGAATCATGCAGGATTGAAATTTTTGATGGTTTTTTACTCCTCTCAACAGCCCAAACAAGTTTCTAAAAGGATGAGTTTGCAACTACTTTACTTTTGGAGAAAATTCAAAACATTCATTATTCAATAGGGCCCAAACTATCAAAAACCAGCGGTTTGAATGAACACACATTTCTTGGTAGAATCATGCAGGACTGAAATTTTTGATGTTTTTCTACTCCTCTCATGAGCCCAAACAAGTCTCTAAAAGCATGAGTTTGCAACTACTTTACTTTTGGAGAAAATTCAAAACATTCATTATTCAATAGAGCCCAATAGCAAAAATCAGGTTTTGAATGAAGAATCACATTTCTTGGTAAAATCATGCAGGATTGAAATTTTTGATGGTTTTTTACTCCTCTCAACAGCCCAAACAAGTTTCTAAAAGGATGAGTTTGCAACTACTTTACTTTTGGAGAAAATTCAAAACATTCATTATTCAATAGGGCCCAAACTATCAAAAACCAGCGGTTTGAATGAACACACATTTCTTGGTAGAATCATGCAGGACTGAAATTTTTGATGTTTTTCTACTCCTCTCATGAGCCCAAACAAGTCTCTAAAAGCATGAGTTTGCAACTACTTTACTTTTGGAGAAAATTCAAAACATTCATTACTCAAAAGAGCCCAATAGCAAAAACCAGCGTTTTGAATGAAGAATCACATTTCTTGGTAGAATCATGCAGGATTGAAATTTTTGATGGTTTTTTACTCCTCTCAACAGCCCAAACAAGTTTCTAAAAGGATGAGTTTGCAACTACTTTACTTTTGGAGAAAATTCAAAACATTCATTATTCAATAGGGCCCAAACTATCAAAAACCAGCGGTTTCAATGAACACACATTTCTTGGTAGAATCATGCAGGACTGAAATTTTTGACGTTTTTCTACTCCTCTCATGAGCCCAAACAAGTCTCTAAAAGCATGAGTTTGCAACTACTTTACTTTTGGAGAAAATTCAAAACATTCATTATTCAATAGAGCCCAATAGCAAAAACCAGCGTTTTGAATGAAGAATCACATTTCTTGGTAGAATCATGCAGGATTGAAATTTTTGATGGTTTTTTACTCCTCTCAACAGCCCAAACAAGTTTCTAAAAGGATGAGTTTGCAACTACTTTACTTTTGGAGAAAATTCAAAACATTCATTATTCAATAGAGCCCAATAGCAAAAACCAGCGTTTTGAATGAAGAATCACATTTCTTGGTAGAATCATGCAAATTTTTGAATGTTTTTTACTCCTCTCAACAGCCCAAACAAGTTTCTAAAAGGATGAGTTTGCAACTACTTTACTTTTGGAGAAAATTCAAAACATTCATTATTCAATAGGGCCCAAACTATCAAAAACCAGCGGTTTCAATGAACACACATTTCTTGGTAGAATCATGCAGGACTGAAATTTTTGATGTTTTTCTACTTCTCTCATGAGCCCAAACAAGTCTCTAAAAGCATGAGTTTGCAACTACTTTACTTTTGGAGAAAATTCAAAACATTCACTATTCAATAGAGCCCAATAGCAAAAATCAGGTTTTGAATGAAGAATCACATTTCTTGGTAAAATCATGCAGGATTGAAATTTTTGATGTTTTTTTACTCCTCTCAACAGCCCAAACAAGTTTCTAAAAGGATGAGTTTGCAACTACTTTACTTTTGGAGAAAATTCAAAACATTCATTATTCAATAGGGCCCAAACTATCAAAAACCAGCGGTTTCAATGAACACACATTTCTTGGTAGAATCATGCAGGACTGAAATTTTTGATGTTTTTCTACTCCTCTCATGAGCCCAAACAAGTCTCTAAAAGCATGAGTTTGCATCTACTTTACTTTTGGAGAAAATTCAAAACATTCACTATTCAATAGAGCCCAATAGCAAAAATCAGGTTTTGAATGAAGAATCACATTTCTTGGTAAAATCATGCAGGATTGAAATTTTTGATGGTTTTTTACTCCTCTCAACAGCCCAAACAAGTTTCTAAAAGGATGAGTTTGCAACTACTTTACTTTTGGAGAAAATTCAAAACATTCATTATTCAATAGGGCCCAAACTATCAAAAACCAGCGGTTTCAATGAACACACATTTCTTGGTAGAATCATGCAGGACTGAAATTTTTGATGTTTTTCTACTCCTCTCATGAGCCCAAACAAGTCTCTAAAAGCATGAGTTTGCAACTACTTTACTTTTGGAGAAAATTCAAAACATTCATTATTCAATAGAGCCCAATAGCAAAAACCATCGTTTTGAATGAAGAATCACATTTCTTGGTAGAATCATGCAGGATTGAAATTTTTGATGGTTTTTTACTCCTCTCAACAGCCCAAACAAGTTTCTAAAAGGATGAGTTTGCAACTACTTTACTTTTGGAGAAAATTCAAAACATTCATTATTCAATAGGGCCCAAACTATAAAAAACCAGCGGTTTCAATGAACACACATTTCTTGGTAGAATCATGCAGGACTGAAATTTTTGATGTTTTTCTACTCCTCTCATGAGCCCAAACAAGTCTCTAAAAGCATGAGTTTGCAACTACTTTACTTTTGGAGAAAATTCAAAACATTCATTATTCAATAGAGCCCAATAGCAAAAATCAGGTTTTGAATGAAGAATCACATTTCTTGGTAAAATCATGCAGGATTGAAATTTTTGATGGTTTTTTACTCCTCTCAACAGCCCAAACAAGTTTCTAAAAGGATGAGTTTGCAACTACTTTACTTTTGGAGAAAATTCAAAAAATTCATTATTCAATAGGGCCCAAACTATCAAAAACCAGCGGTTTCAATGAACACACATTTCTTGGTAGAATCATGCAGGACTGAAATTTTTGATATTTTTCTACTCCTCTCATGAGCCCAAACAAGTCTCTAAAAGCATGAGTTTGCAACTACTTTACTTTTGGAGAAAATTCAAAACATTCATTATTCAATAGAGCCCAATAGCAAAAACCATCGTTTTGAATGAAGAATCACATTTCTTGGTAGAATCATGCAGGATTGAAATTTTTGATGGTTTTTTACTCCTCTCAACAGCCCAAACAAGTTTCTAAAAGGATGAGTTTGCAACTACTTTACTTTTGGAGAAAATTCAAAACATTCATTATTCAATAGGGCCCAAAATATCAAAAACCAGCGGTTTGAATGAACACACATTTCTTGGTAGAATCGTGCAGGACTGAAATTTTTGATGTTTTTCTACTCCTCTCATGAGCCCAAACAAGTCTCTAAAAGGATGAGTTTGCAACTACTTTACTTTTGGAGAAAATTCAAAACATTCATTATTCAATAGAGCCCAATAGCAAAAACCAGCGTTTTGAATGAAGAATCACATTTCTTGGTAGAATCATGCAGGATTGAAATTTTTTATGGTTTTTTACTCCTCTCAACAGCCCAAACAAGTTTCTAAAAGGATGAGTTTGCAACTACTTTACTTTTGGAGAAAATTCAAAACATTCATTATTCAATAGGGCCCAAACTATCAAAAAACAGCGGTTTCAATGAACACACATTTCTTGGTAGAATCATGCAGGACTGAAATTTTTGATGTTTTTCTACTCCTCTCATGAGCCCAAACAAGTTTCTAAAAGCATGTGTTTGCAACTACTTTACTTTTGGAGAAAATTCAAAACATTCATTATTCAATAGAGCCCAATAGCAAAAATCAGGTTTTGAATGAAGAATCACATTTCTTGGTAAAATCATGCAGGATTGAAATTTTTGATGTTTTTTTACTCCTCTCAACAGCCCAAACAAGTTTCTAAAAGGATGAGTTTGCAACTACTTTACTTTTGGAGAAAATTCAAAACATTCATTATTCAATAGGGCCCAAAATATCAAAAACCAGCGGTTTCAATGAACACACATTTCTTGGTAGAATCGTGCAGGACTGAAATTTTTGATGTTTTTCTACTCCTCTCATGAGCCCAAACAAGTCTCTAAAAGGATGAGTTTGCAACTACTTTACTTTTGGAGAAAATTCAAAACATTCATTATTCAATAGAGCCCAATAGCAAAAACCAGCGTTTTGAATGAAGAATCACATTTCTTGGTAGAATCATGCAGGATTGAAATTTTTTATGGTTTTTTACTCCTCTCAACAGCCCAAACAAGTTTCTAAAAGGATGAGTTTGCAACTACTTTACTTTTGGAGAAAATTCAAAACATTCATTATTCAATAGGGCCCAAACTATCAAAAAACAGCGGTTTCAATGAACACACATTTCTTGGTAGAATCATGCAGGACTGAAATTTTTGATGTTTTTCTACTCCTCTCATGAGCCCAAACAAGTTTCTAAAAGCATGTGTTTGCAACTACTTTACTTTTGGAGAAAATTCAAAACATTCATTATTCAATAGAGCCCAATAGCAAAAATCAGGTTTTGAATGAAGAATCACATTTCTTGGTAAAATCATGCAGGATTGAAATTTTTGATGTTTTTTTACTCCTCTCAACAGCCCAAACAAGTTTCTAAAAGGATGAGTTTGCAACTACTTTACTTTTGGAGAAAATTCAAAACATTCATTATTCAATAGGGCCCAAAATATCAAAAACCAGCGGTTTGAATGAACACACATTTCTTGGTAGAATCGTGCAGGACTGAAATTTTTGATGTTTTTCTACTCCTCTCATGAGCCCAAACAAGTCTCTAAAAGGATGAGTTTGCAACTACTTTACTTTTGGAGAAAATTCAAAACATTCATTATTCAATAGAGCCCAATAGCAAAAACCAGCGTTTTGAATGAAGAATCACATTTCTTGGTAGAATCATGCAGGATTGAAATTTTTGATGGTTTTTTACTCCTCTCAACAGCCCAAACAAGTTTCTAAAAGGATGAGTTTTCAACTACTTTACTTTTGGAGAAAATTCAAAACATTCATTATTCAATAGGGCCCAAACTATCAAAAACCAGCGGTTTCAATGAACACACATTTCTTGGTAGAATCATGCAGGACTGAAATTTTTGATGTTTTTCTACTCCTCTCATGAGCCCAAACAAGTCTCTAAAAGCATGAGTTTGCAACTACTTTACTTTTGGAGAAAATTCAAAACATTCATTATTCAATAGAGCCCAATAGCAAAAATCAGGTTTTGAATGAAGAATCACATTTCTTGGTAGAATCATGCAGGATTGAAATTTTTGATGGTTTTTTACTCCTCTCAACAGCCCAAACAAGTTTCTAAAAGGATGAGTTTGCAACTACTTTACTTTTGGAGAAAATTCAAAACATTCATTATTCAATAGGGCCCAAACTATCAAAAACCAGCGGTTTGAATGAACACACATTTCTTGGTAGAATCATGCAGGACTGAAATTTTTGATGTTTTTCTACTCCTCTCATGAGCCCAAACAAGTCTCTAAAAGCATGAGTTTGCAACTACTTTACTTTTGGAGAAAATTCAAAACATTCATTATTCAATAGAGCCCAATAGCAAAAATCAGGTTTTGAATGAAGAATCACATTTCTTGGTAAAATCATGCAGGATTGAAATTTTTGATGGTTTTTTACTCCTCTCAACAGCCCAAACAAGTTTCTAAAAGGATGAGTTTGCAACTACTTTACTTTTGGAGAAAATTCAAAACATTCATTATTCAATAGGGCCCAAACTATCAAAAACCAGCGGTTTGAATGAACACACATTTCTTGGTAGAATCATGCAGGACTGAAATTTTTGATGTTTTTCTACTCCTCTCATGAGCCCAAACAAGTCTCTAAAAGCATGAGTTTGCAACTACTTTACTTTTGGAGAAAATTCAAAACATTCATTACTCAAAAGAGCCCAATAGCAAAAACCAGCGTTTTGAATGAAGAATCACATTTCTTGGTAGAATCATGCAGGATTGAAATTTTTGATGGTTTTTTACTCCTCTCAACAGCCCAAACAAGTTTCTAAAAGGATGAGTTTGCAACTACTTTACTTTTGGAGAAAATTCAAAACATTCATTATTCAATAGGGCCCAAACTATCAAAAACCAGCGGTTTCAATGAACACACATTTCTTGGTAGAATCATGCAGGACTGAAATTTTTGACGTTTTTCTACTCCTCTCATGAGCCCAAACAAGTCTCTAAAAGCATGAGTTTGCAACTACTTTACTTTTGGAGAAAATTCAAAACATTCATTATTCAATAGAGCCCAATAGCAAAAACCAGCGTTTTGAATGAAGAATCACATTTCTTGGTAGAATCATGCAGGATTGAAATTTTTGATGGTTTTTTACTCCTCTCAACAGCCCAAACAAGTTTCTAAAAGCATGAGTTTGCAACTACTTTACTTTTGGAGAAAATTCAAAACATTCATTATTCAATAGGGCCCAAACTATCAAAAACCAGCGGTTTGAATGAACACACATTTCTTGGTAGAATCATGCAGGACTGAAATTTTTGATGTTTTTCTACTCCTCTCATGAGCCCAAACAAGTCTCTAAAAGCATGAGTTTGCAACTACTTTACTTTTGGAGAAAATTCAAAACATTCATTATTCAATAGAGCCCAATAGCAAAAATCAGGTTTTGAATGAAGAATCACATTTCTTGGTAGAATCATGCAGGATTGAAATTTTTGATGGTTTTTTACTCCTCTCAACAGCCCAAACAAGTTTCTAAAAGGATGAGTTTGCAACTACTTTACTTTTGGAGAAAATTCAAAACATTCATTATTCAATAGGGCCCAAAATATCAAAAACCAGCGGTTTGAATGAACACACATTTCTTGGTAGAATCGTGCAGGACTGAAATTTTTGATGTTTTTCTACTCCTCTCATGAGCCCAAACAAGTCTCTAAAAGGATGAGTTTGCAACTACTTTACTTTTGGAGAAAATTCAAAACATTCATTATTCAATAGAGCCCAATAGCAAAAACCAGCGTTTTGAATGAAGAATCACATTTCTTGGTAGAATCATGCAGGATTGAAATTTTTGATGGTTTTTTACTCCTCTCAACAGCCCAAACAAGTTTCTAAAAGGATGAGTTTGCAACTACTTTACTTTTGGAGAAAATTCAAAACATTCATTATTCAATAGGGCCCAAACTATCAAAAACCAGCGGTTTGAATGAACACACATTTCTTGGTAGAATCATGCAGGACTGAAATTTTTGATGTTTTTCTACTCCTCTCATGAGCCCAAACAAGTCTCTAAAAGCATGAGTTTGCAACTACTTTACTTTTGGAGAAAATTCAAAACATTCATTACTCAAAAGAGCCCAATAGCAAAAACCAGCGTTTTGAATGAAGAATCACATTTCTTGGTAGAATCATGCAGGATTGAAATTTTTGATGGTTTTTTACTCCTCTCATGAGCCCAAACAAGTCTCTAAAAGCATGAGTTTGCAACTACTTTACTTTTGGAGAAAAGTCAAAACATTCATTATTCAATAGAGCCCAATAGCAAAAATCAGGTTTTGAATGAAGAATCACATTTCTTGGTAGAATCATGCAGGATTGAAATTTTTGATGGTTTTTTGCTCCTCTCAACAGCCCAAACAAGTTTCTAAAAGGATGAGTTTGCAACTACTTTACTTTTGGAGAAAATTCAAAACATTCATTATTCAATAGGGCCCAAACTATCAAAAACCAGCGGTTTCAATGAACACACATTTCTTGGTAGAATCATGCAGGACTGAAATTTTTGATGTTTTTCTACTCCTCTCATGAGCCCAAACAAGTCTCTAAAAGCATGAGTTTGCAACTACTTTACTTTTGGAGAAAATTCAAAACATTCATTATTCAATAGAGCCCAATAGCAAAAATCAGGTTTTGAATGAAGAATCACATTTCTTGGTAGAATCATGCAGGATTGAAATTTTTGATTGTTTTTTACTCCTCTCAACAGCCCAAACAAGTTTCTAAAAGGATGAGTTTGCAACTACTTTACTTTTGGAGAAAATTCAAAACATTCATTATTCAATAGGCCCCAAAATATCAAAAACCAGCGGTTTGAATGAACACACATTTCTTGGTAGAATCGTGCAGGACTGAAATTTTTGATGTTTTTCTACTCCTCTCATGAGCCCAAACAAGTCTCTAAAAGGATGAGTTTGCAACTACTTTACTTTTGGAGAAAATTCAAAACATTCATTATTCAATAGAGCCCAATAGCAAAAACCAGCGTTTTGAATGAAGAATCACATTTCTTGGTAGAATCATGCAGGATTGAAATTTTTAATGGTTTTTTACTCCTCTCAACAGCCCAAACAAGTTTCTAAAAGGATGAGTTTGCAACTACTTTACTTTTGGAGAAAATTCAAAACATTCATTATTCAATAGGGCCCAAACTATCAAAAACCAGCGGTTTCAATGAACACACATTTCTTGGTAGAATCATGCAGGACTGAAATTTTTGATGTTTTTCTACTCCTCTCATGAGCCCAAACAAGTCTCTAAAAGCATGAGTTTGCAACTACTTTACTTTTGGAGAAAATTCCAAAACATTCATTATTCAATAGAGCCCAATAGCAAAAATCAGGTTTTGAATGAAGAATCACATTTCTTGGTAGAATCATGCAGGATTGAAATTTTTGATGGTTTTTTACTCCTCTCAACAGCCCAAACAAGTTTCTAAAAGGATGAGTTTGCAACTACTTTACTTTTGGAGAAAATTCAAAACATTCATTATTCAATAGGGCCCAAACTATCAAAAACCAGCGGTTTGAATGAACACACATTTCTTGGTAGAATCATGCAGGACTGAAATTTTTGATGTTTTTCTACTCCTCTCATGAGCCCAAACAAGTCTCTAAAAGCATGAGTTTGCAACTACTTTACTTTTGGAGAAAATTCAAGGGGGCGTGGTCTGGAGCTCAATGGTGCAGGCTGTGTGAGCTCTGAGGAAGCCTTCCTCATTAAGCGACAAAAGAAGAAAACAAGAAACATTTTGTTCTAAAAATTTATTGGATTCGGATGCTCTCTTCTCTAGGAATTTTTTGATATCTTCCTGGAGTCTCTGAGATGGATTTTTCCCGAGATATGGACTGTAAACAGATGGTGGTGTGACTCAGCAGGATTTTCCCGCGCTTGCTGTCTGTAGCAGCGGCCCGCCCGGGCAGAAGAGAAGAAGAGAGAAACTAACAAGCAGGGCGGGAAATACTAACAGAGGAGCTCCGGAGTTTGGAGTGAGGACCCGACAGAGCAGCGGGGACCAGCAGCAGGCTTAAGAAGATCAGCAGCGGTAAAGACTTCCCGTGACACTGCTCATCGGGAGTGAAGAGGACACTGACCCGTGTGTCTGAGTGGAGGAGGAGGTGAAGCTGGAAAAGGGCGCGAAAATCGGCTAAAGAAGCTGTGGAATCCGCTGTGTGGAGCATTGATCTTCTTACAGGTAGAAATAAAAGATACACAATATCGGAGGGCCTGGAGACTGGATTGGGGATTCGTCGTTGCAGCGGGGACCACCGGAGGACTTGGAGAGTTCCTGCAGTTGAAAGCTGCAGAAGCGGACAGAGTTAATCGTGCGGCGGTGAATTGGCGGGAGATTTCCCGCGCTTTTTTCCTGCTGCAGCGGCGCGCACAGGATAAAGGAAGAGACCAACAGAGAAGGCGCGAAAATCGGCAGAGGAACTCGTGGCGGCGAAGAGGAGGCGGGGAATACCGGCGATTGCTACAACGGTACTGGAAATAAGCACCTACAGCTGGGTTTTCCCGCGCCCTCTCTCTGCCGTGGTGGGGACCACCGGAGGACTTGGAGAGATCACGCGACAGCACCTGTGAAAAGCTGTAGAAGCGCACAGAGTTAATTGTGCGGCGGTGAATTGGCGGGAGGTTTTCCGCGCTTTTTTCTGCTACAAAATCGGCAGAGGAGCCCGAGGCAAGGAAGAGGAGGTGAGGAGTACCAGCGGTGGCCATAACGGTGCTGGAAGAGGGTATCTGCAACTGTAACGGGAATAAAAGACTTATACAACAACAGGAACGAGTGGATCTGGATGTGGAGACGGCAAAATCTTTGAGGCGACGGTGGTGGAAAACATCAGCAGTTTAAAAGCTATTTCTGTGGATTCAAGGTATCAGAAAAGTCCGGAGGAGTAACTGGCAGCAACAGCTACATCTTTCTGAGGGAGTCTACGGGAACAGCAGCAGCAGTGAGAAGATAACAAGGATAAGAAGACAAAGAAGGATCGGTGATTAACCTTTATTATATAAAGTCAGCGGCGAGGAGAGGGAACTTCAACACTAAGTGAGAGGCTCCGAGAACTGTCTAGTGTTGGGATCTTCGGTAATTGGATGTCTGATTTTATATCTGGGTCTTTAAATGTGATACAAATAGGGAATTGAGAGGTGCATAGTATTTGATAAATTCCTTAGGCACTTGTTAATTTACTATATTTGACATAACCTAGTCTAGTGATAATCAAAAAACAATATAAGTAATTATTTAGAAGATTTTCATAAATAAGGGTAATTAACATACAATAGAACCAAACCAAACTTTGATTAAGGATTTGAATTTACTATTTGTTTGCCTAACACTATAATAGAGCCTGTGTATAGCTTGTGGGGCTGATTTAAGCTAATTCTTTCTGCTAATCAACTTGCATTTATTCTGTTACTCTATTATTTTAACTGTAGCAGGAATTATTACTCTATTTTTGAGCCAATATCTAATAGTTGAGGGCATTATTCTAACTGACATAATGAGTCAAAAGGGTAATAGATCTAAACAATTAAAGGAAAAACACCATAAATCAGATTTAACAGAACGTGACGAAGCTATTTGTATTAGCCCCCCCACTACCCCTAAAAAAATACAAAATTTACAATTGGACAGAAAGGGGACACAAATATGTTGCAGGAATTAGATAACATCCAAACAGAAATGGACACCACAATAAATAGAAAAACTAAGAGAGATGAGTCTAAGCCAGGGAGTCATCTTGTCCTCTCAGATGAAGAAGAATTTTATGAGACTTCTCCATTACAAAGTCCAGATAAAAACAGGCCTAGACTAGACTCTAGCTTCGTTAGTGAAGACTCAGGTTCTCTAACAGGCCTTGAAGATTTTCAGGCATCAGAGAAGGGGGCCTCTGAACAATATATCAAAGATATTATGCAAGCCCTTAGTAGATCATTAAAGTCAACTTTAGATGAAAACACCAACCGTTTACAAGTTAAAATTGATACAATCAATACTAAGATTGATAAAAACGTCACTAAAATAGAGGTTCTAGAGAAAAAATCCGAGACTATTCAAAAACGACAATCTGACACTCAAAAATAAATTATTTTCCTACGTAGTAAATTGGCCGACCTTGAGGACCGTAGTAGAAGAAATAATTTAAAACTAAGAGGCATCTCAGAAAATATAAAACAAAATAGTTTACAGGATTATATTAAGGAGATTTTAATCAAAATCTTGCCATCCATTCCAGAATCAGAACTCATGATTGATAGGATCCATAGACTCCCCCGTCCGGGATCCATACCTTCTGATGTCCCTAGAGATACGATACTCAGATTCCATTTCTTCTCCACAAAGGAAAAATTTTTAAATTATCTTAGAACTAACAAACATCTCCCCCACCCTTATGATCATATTAAATCGTTTGCGGACCTCTCAAAAGATGCTATTCAGTCAAGGAAAAACTTTAATGAGGTAACTACTATACTAAGGAAGAAAAATGTGATATATAGATGGGGGTTTCCTACCAAACTCCTGATCAATCATGGTGGTAGGGTCATTCCAATTTTGTCTCCACAGGAGGGTATAGATTTTCTTGATTCCTTGGATAAGAGAGGAGAAACTCCGGGTTGAAGAAAAAATAATGTATCAGCTTATTTTCTTTTATGTAGGAGGCTTCCTACAGAGATACACGAACTTTCCCCATTTAGGAAGCTTATCTGCAAGTTTGCAGTTGCTTCCTGCATTGTATTGGTTTATTTGTTAATTGTTTATATTTATTGTTATTTTATTCATGGTTAAGATTTTATCCTTCAATGTTAGGGGTTTAAACAGCCCCATCAAGAGGTACTGGACATGGAGAGAGATCAAAAAAAGCAAAGCTGACATAATCTGTCTACAGGAGGTGAAATTAGCTAGGTCAGGGCATCCAGGGTTAGAAAATAAGAATTTTCCTCATACATTCAAATCTTTGAACGAAACTAAAAAAGCTGGTGTGATTACTTTAATTAAAAACTCTATTTCTTTTGAAGTAATTGAACAATTTTCCGATTCAGAGGGTAGATACCTAATTTTAATCTGTTTGATAGAAAATCAGTTAACCACTCTAGTGAATGTTTATGCGCCTAACGATGGTCAAATGCGCTACTTTAATAATTTGGAAAAAAAAATACAAGAGGTAAAAAAAGGCACATTGATTATGGTTGGTGACTTTAATATTGTCCCTAACGGCGTATATGACTCCACTTCTCCCACCAGATCAACATTTCCAGAGCTAGGTAACTGGCTTATTAACAATGAGTATTTAGATATTTTTAGGTGCCTCAATACCTCTTCTCTGGAATATACTCATTACTCATCGATTCATAAGACCTTTTCTAGAATAGATCTTATTATCACTGATTCCCTTTCTATTTCCAAATTTAAGAGGATTGAAATCCTTCCTAGAACCTTTTCTGATCACGCACCCGTTCTATGTGAAGTGCTATTGGGTAGAACAACAGGTCATCATCCCTTATGGAGAGGTAACTCTTCACTTTTATATAAACCCGATTTAAAGAAGGAAGTTGAATCATCCATTACAAATTATTTTAAAGAAAATGAAACAAATGACATATGCCCTTTTACAATTTGGAATGCCCATAAGGCAGTTATTAGAGGTACGATGATACATATTTCTGGTAAAATTAAAAAGCAAAATATAAAAGACATAAACAAAATTCAATTAGAGCTAAAAGAAAAAGAGGATACACAGAAAAATTTACCCCAACCTTCTACGACTCTCCACCTGGAAATTATCAAAATTAGATCCAAATTAAGGGCGATTCTCTTCAATGAATATGAAAAATTCGCCAAAAGCATGAAGTCAAATTTTTACTCCTCATACAACAAGCCAACCAAGATTATGGCCCAAAAATTCAAGATGGATAGAATAAAGAAGAGAATTAACAAAATTAAATATAATGGTGAATCCCTAGTCAACCCGGCAGATATAGTTAATAAATTTGCTGATTATTACACCTCACTATATAACCTTAAAGACGACCAAAGTACTCCGCAACCAAATAAACAAAAAATTAACGAATTTCTCATGCGTCTCAATCTACCCAAACTCTCTACTCAACAATTATCATCCCTTGAGGTTCCCTTCTCAGATCTAGAAGTTTTAGAAGCCATAAAAACACTCAAAACAAAGAAATCGCCAGGTCCTGATGGATTCTCAAACGACTATTATCTGACTTTTGCTTCGATATTGACTCCATACCTGACTCGAGTTTTTAATAAGGCTTCTGAGACTGGGAAGTTTCCTCATGAAATGCTACAGGCCATCATATCATTAATTCCTAAGCCTAAAGGAGACTCAGAATCTGTTAAAAATTATAGGCCCATTTCATTAATTAATACAGATGTTAAAATTTATTCAAAAATAATTGCTACAAGAATGAAAAGATTCCTTCCATACATAGTTCATAGAGACCAATTGGGCTTTATAGGTGGTCGACAAACAAGTGATGGGACCAGGAGAGTAATTAACCATATTAAAACTAAAAAGATCTCATCACTACTTCTTGCATTAGACGCTGAAAAAGCCTTTGACAGAGTCAATTGGGAATTTTTAACCGCCACTCTAAACAAATTCGGTTTTAGTTCTAAATTAATAAATTCTATAATGGCACTTTATTCATCGCCCTCTGCTAATATATATGCCAATAACCATTTATCAAAGCAGATTCTGATTACTAACGGTACTAGACAAGGTTGTCCCCTCTCGCCTTTACTTTTTGCCTTAATTATGGAACCTCTAGCAGAAGCAATTAGATCCAATGAGCTTATTGAAGGTATCAAAATAGGTGGGACACAGTATAAGATAGGATTATTTGCTGATGATATTATATTAAGCCTTTCGAACCCATTAGATTCAATTAAAGGTATACTCCCGGTTTTTGAGGAATTTTCAAGAGTCTCTTTTTTTAAAATAAATGATACGAAATCCAAAATATTAGATTTTTTCTTATCCAATGAGGTCATATCTAGTATTAAAAACATTACAAAATTCGAATGGGAAAAAGAAGCAATTTTGTATTTAGGTGTCTCCATAACTAGAAATTTTGCCAAAACAATAGTAATAAATATGCAGAATCTTATTAAAAACACTCAAAATGAATTTAATGCTCTCTCTAAACATGAAATTTCGTGGGTAGGGAGGATAGTCCTCTTTAAACTTCTTACCCTTCCCAAGATACTTTATATTTTTAGGTCTTTGCCTCTCTCCATCCCCCTTAAATATATTAGACAACTGCAGTCTTTAGTTAACAGATTTATCTCTAACCAAAAAAAAGCTAGAATAGCATTTTTAACACTTACTAGGAGGAAGGTTGAGGGAGGTCTGGCCCTCCCTAACTTAGTTAACTATTACTACACAAATCTCATAACACAATCCTTATCATGGTTCAGTCAGGGTAACTGTCCAATTTGGGCAGATATAGAAAGAGTTTGGAACAATAACATTCCATTATCAAGATTGGTTCTGGATGGATTGGTATCTTTTAGTAATTTACCACATCTTCCTCCGACACTTTCAGCCACACTTCTAGCTTGGAAATACTTAGCTAAATCCCAAATCCACACCAAAAAAGGTTCAAAATTTCAACAAATCAAAAACGTACCCCTCAAAATTTTTGGTTTAATATTAGAAACGGAAATTCCCTCTAATTGGAAACAAGTCGGTATTAAAAAACTAGTGGATTTACATGATGGTAAACAATTCATCAGTAATGATATACTCCGAACTAAATTCAAATTTGCCACCGATGATTTTCACCTTTTATCTAACTTAAAAAATCTCATTAAGAAACTTTTGAGAAAAAGAACATGCATAACAGACTCCACTAGTTTGCTCATATGTAATCCTGGTAATAAGTATTATTGGAAATCTAGACACATTTACGATTTTCTTAACTCTAGTAATAGTCCCGAAAAAACTACCTTTATGTTTAACTGGGAAAAGGACCTCAACATTTCAAGAACTCAACAACAGTGGTCCAAAGCATTAAAATCAACATATTCATCTAATATCTGTGCAAATCTTCACGAATCATACTTTAAAATTTTATCTAGGTGGTACTTCACCCCTTTTAAACTAGCAAAAATTTTTCCTGGTAGATCCCCTGAATGCTGGAGAAATTGTGGTGAAATAGGTAGCCTACTCCATATGTTTTGGGACTGTCCAAAAATCAGTCCTTTATGGTCTGAAATTTCCGCTTTAATTGATGAAATCACCAAAACTAAAATCACTTTAACTCCACATAAAGCCCTGCTATCCCTTGATCTTGAAGACATTCATCCCTCTCATCGTTCCGTCATTATTCATCTATTCTTAATAACTAAAAATGCTATAGCACTTTTTTGGAAAGATGACTTAATCCCCAAAATTAACGACATTATTGATAAAATGAATCTTCATGAGTCTTACGAAAGAAGCCATGCTACTGCAAACAACTACTATATAACTTATAGTAAGAGATGGAAATGTTGGACAGATTTTAGAGCTTCCTAATTTTTAGCTTTGGTCTCTCTCCTACTTCTAGTCCAATTTGATTATCAGTACTTCTGTTTATTCTAAACTAATCCCTATTTACACTATTGTTGTATTAAACAACGGTTAAGTTTTTCCTTTCTTTTCTTTCTGTATTAAAATACATGTTTTGTACCTGCAATTTACTTGTAACTGTACTGTTATAATTAGACATGTCTCTACTCATCTCATATTTGTAACATTACTGTTATTTTTCCCTCCCCACCTCCCCTTTCTCCCTCCCCCCCTTCTTCCTCTTTCCCTTTGTTTGACCTTTGACTGTCTAATAAAACTATTGAACTCATACCAACCCCCCCTCCCCCCTTATTATAAATGTAATATCTACATTTAAATGCTACTAAAGAAACATTACTGTTACCTTTAAAAATTTAATAAAGTTAATTGAAAATGGAGAAAATTCAAAACATTCATTATTCAATAGAGCCCAATAGCAAAAATCAGGTTTTGAATGAAGAATCACATTTCTTGGTAAGATCATGCAGGATTGAAATTTTTGATGGTTTTTTACTCCTCTCAACAGCCCAAACAAGTTTCTAAAAGGATGAGTTTGCAACTACTTTACTTTTGGAGAAAATTCAAAACATTCATTATTCAATAGGGCCCAAACTATCAAAAACCAGCGGTTTGAATGAACACACATTTCTTGGTAGAATCATGCAGGACTGAAATTTTTGATGTTTTTCTACTCCTCTCATGAGCCCAAACAAGTCTCTAAAAGCATGAGTTTGCAACTACTTTACTTTTGGAGAAAATTCAAAACATTCATTTCTCAAAAGAGCCCAATAGCAAAAACCAGCGTTTTGAATGAAGAATCACATTTCTTGGTAGAATCATGCAGGATTGAAATTTTTGATGGTTTTTTACTCCTCTCAACAGCCCAAACAAGTTTCTAAAAGGATGAGTTTGCAACTACTTTACTTTTGGAGAAAATTCAAAACATTCATTATTCAATAGGGCCCAAACTATCAAAAACCAGCGGTTTCAATGAACACACATTTCTTGGTAGAATCATGCAGGACTGAAATTTTTGATGTTTTTCTACTCCTCTCATGAGCCCAAACAAGTCTCTAAAAGCATGAGTTTGCAACTACTTTACTTTTGGAGAAAATTCAAAACATTCATTATTCAATAGAGCCCAATAGCAAAAATCAGGTTTTGAATGAAGAATCACATTTCTTGGTAGAATCATGCAGGATTGAAATTTTTGATGGTTTTTTACTCCTCTCAACAGCCCAAACAAGTTTCTAAAAGGATGAGTTTGCAACTACTTTACTTTTGGAGAAAATTCAAAACATTCATTATTCAATAGGGCCCAAACTATCAAAAACCAGCGGTTTCAATGAACACACATTTCTTGGTAGAATCATGCAGGACTGAAATTTTTGATGTTTTTCTACTCCTCTCATGAGCCCAAACAAGTCTCTAAAAGCATGAGTTTGCAACTACTTTACTTTTGGAGAAAATTCAAAACATTCATTATTCAATAGAGCCCAATAGCAAAAATCAGGTTTTGAATGAAGAATCACATTTCTTGGTAAAATCATGCAGGATTGAAATTTTTGATGGTTTTTTACTCCTCTCAACAGCCCAAACAAGTTTCTAAAAGGATGAGTTTGCAACTACTTTACTTTTGGAGAAAATTCAAAACATTCATTATTCAATAGGGCCCAAACTATCAAAAACCAGCGGTTTCAATGAACACACATTTCTTGGTAGAATCATGCAGGACTGAAATTTTGATGTTTTTCTACTCCTCTCATGAGCCCAAACAAGTCTCTAAAAGCATGAGTTTGCAACTACTTTACTTTTGGAGAAAATTCAAAACATTCACTATTCAATAGAGCCCAATAGCAAAAATCAGGTTTTGAATGAAGAATCACATTTCTTGGTAAAATCATGCAGGATTGAAATTTTTGATGGTTTTTTACTCCTCTCAACAGCCCAAACAAGTTTCAAAAAGGATGAGTTTGCAACTACTTTACTTTTGGAGAAAATTCAAAACATTCATTATTCAATAGGGCCCAAACTATCAAAAACCAGCGGTTTCAATGAACACACATTTCTTGGTAGAATCGTGCAGGACTGAAATTTTTGATGTTTTTCTACTCCTCTCATGAGCCCAAACAAGTCTCTAAAAGCATGAGTTTGCAACTACTTTACTTTTGGAGAAAATTCAAAACATTCATTATTCAATAGAGCCCAATAGCAAAAACCAGCGTTTTGAATGAAGAATCACATTTCTTGGTAGAATCATGCAGGATTGAAATTTTTGATGGTTTTTTACTCCTCTCAACAGCCCAAACAAGTTTCTAAAAGGATGAGTTTGCAACTACTTTACTTTTGGAGAAAATTCAAAACATTCATTATTCAATTGGGCCCAAAATATCAAAAACCAGCGGTTTGAATGAACACACATTTCTTGGTAGAATCGTGCAGGACTGAAATTTTTGATGTTTTTCTACTCCTCTCATGAGCCCAAACAAGTCACTAAAAGCATGAGTTTGCAACTACTTTACTTTTGGAGAAGATTCAAAACATTCATTATTCAATAGAGCCCAATAGCAAAAATCAGGTTTTGAATGAAGAATCACATTTCTTGGTAGAATCATGCAGGATTGAAATTTTTGATGGTTTTTTACTCCTCTCAACAGCCCAAACAAGTTTCTAAAAGGATGAGTTTGCAACTACTTTACTTTTGGAGAAAATTCAAAACATTCATTATTCAATAGGGCCCAAAATATCAAAAACCAGCGGTTTGAATGAACACACATTTATTGGTAGAATCGTGCAGGACTGAAATTTTTGATGTTTTTCTACTCCTCTCATGAGCCCAAACAAGTCTCTAAAAGGATGAGTTTGCAACTACTTTACTTTTGGAGAAAATTCAAAACATTCATTATTCAATAGAGCCCAATAGCAAAAACCAGCGTTTTGAATGAAGAATCACATTTCTTGGTAGAATCATGCAGGAATGAAATTTTTGATGGTTTTTTACTCCTCTCAACAGCCCAAACAAGTTTCTAAAAGGATGAGTTTGCAACTACTTTACTTTTGGAGAAAATTCAAAACATTCATTATTCAATAGGGCCCAAACTATCAAAAACCAGCGGTTTCAATGAACACACATTTCTTGGTAGAATCATGCAGGACTGAAATTTTTGATGTTTTTCTACTCCTCTCATGAGCCCAAACAAGTCTCTAAAAGCATGAGTTTGCAACTACTTTACTTTTGAAGAAAATTCAAAACATTCATTATTCAATAGAGCCCAATAGCAAAAATCAGGTTTTGAATGAAGAATCACATTTCTTGGTAGAATCATGCAGGATTGAAATTTTTGATGGTTTTTTACTCCTCTCAACAGCCCAAACAAGTTTATAAAAAGAAAAATTTGCAACTACTTTACTTTTGGAGAAAATTCAAAACATTCATTATTCAATAGAGCCCAATAGCAAAAACCAGCGTTTTGAATGAAGAATCACATTTCTTGGTAGAATCATGCAGGATTGAAATTTTTGATGGTTTTTTACTCCTCTCAACAGCCCAAACAAGTTTCTAAAAGGATGAGTTTGCAACTACTTTACTTTTGGAGAAAATTCAAAACATTCATTATTCAATTGGGCCCAAAATATCAAAAACCAGCGGTTTGAATGAACACACATTTCTTGGTAGAATCGTGCAGGACTGAAATTTTTGATGTTTTTCTACTCCTCTCATGAGCCCAAACAAGTCTCTAAAAGGATGAGTTTGCAACTACTTTACTTTTGGAGAAAATTCAAAACATTCATTATTCAATAGAGCCCAATAGCAAAAACCAGCGTTTTGAATGAAGAATCACATTTCTTGGTAGAATCATGCAGGATTGAAATTTTTGATGTTTTTTACTCCGCTCAACAGCCCAAACAAGTTTCTAAAAGGATGAGTTTGCAACTACTTTACTTTTGGAGAAAATTCAAAACATTCATTATTCAATAGGGCCCAAAATATCAAAAACCAGCGGTTTGAATGAACACACATTTCTTGGTAGAATCGTGCAGGACTGAAATTTTTGATGTTTTTCTACTCCTCTCATGAGCCCAAACAAGTCTCTAAAAGCATGAGTTTGCAACTACTTTACTTTTGGAGAAAATTCAAAACATTCATTACTCAAAAGAGCCCAATAGCAAAAACCAGCGTTTTGAATGAAGAATCACATTTCTTGGTAGAATCATGCAGGATTGAAATTTTTGATGGTTTTTTACTCCTCTCAACAGCCCAAACAAGTTTCTAAAAGGATGAGTTTGCAACTACTTTACTTTTGGAGAAAATTCAAAACATTCATTATTCAATAGGGCCCAAACTATCAAAAACCAGCGGTTTCAATGAACACACATTTCTTGGTAGAATCATGCAGGACTGAAATTTTTGATGTTATTCTACTCCTCTCATGAGCCCAAACAAGTCTCTAAAAGCATGAGTTTGCAACTACTTTACTTTTGGAGAAAATTCAAAACATTCATTATTCAATAGAGCCCAATAGCAAAAATCAGGTTTTGAATGAAGAATCACATTTCTTGGTAGAATCATGCAGGATTGAAATTTTTGATGGTTTTTTACTCCTCTCAACAGCCCAAACAAGTTTCTAAAAGGATGAGTTTGCAACTACTTTACTTTTGGAGAAAATTCAAAACATTCATTATTCAATAGGGCCCAAACTATCAAAAAACAGCGGTTTCAATGAACACACATTTCTTGGTAGAATCATGCAGGACTGAAATTTTTGATGTTTTTCTACTCCTCTCATGAGCCCAAACAAGTCTCTAAAAGCATGAGTTTGCAACTACTTTACTTTTGAAGAAAATTCAAAACATTCATTATTCAATAGAGCCCAATAGCAAAAATCAGGTTTTGAATGAAGAATCACATTTCTTGGTAGAATCATGCAGTATTGAAATTTTTGATGGTTTTTTACTCCTCTCAACAGCCCAAACAAGTTTCTAAAAGGATGAGTTTGCAACTACTTTACTTTTGGAAAAAATTCAAAACATTCATTATTCAATAGGGCCCAAACTATCAAAAACCAGTGGTTTGAATGAACACACATTTCTTGGTAGAATCATGCAGGACTGAAATTTTTGATGTTTTTCTACTCCTCTCATGAGCCCAAACAAGTCTCTAAAAGCATGAGTTTGCAACTACTTTACTTTTGGAGAAAATTCAAAACATTCATTATTCAATAGAGCCCAATAGCAAAAATCAGGTTTTGAATGAAGAATCACATTTCTTGGTAGAATCATGCAGGATTGAAATTTTTGATGGTTTTTTACTCCTCTCAACAGCCCAAACAAGTTTCTAAAAGGATGAGTTTGCAACTACTTTACTTTTGGAGAAAATTCAAAACATTCATTATTCAATAGGGCCCAAAATATCAAAAACCAGCGGTTTGAATGAACACACATTTCTTGGTAGATTCGTGCAGGACTGAAATTTTTGATGTTTTTCTACTCCTCTCATGAGCCCAAACAAGTCTCTAAAAGGATGAGTTTGCAACTACTTTACTTTTGGAGAAAATTCAAAACATTCATTATTCAATAGAGCCCAATAGCAAAAACCAGCGTTTTGAATGAAGAATCACATTTCTTGGTAGAATCATGCAGGATTGAAATTTTTGATGGTTTTTTACTCCTCTCAACAGCCCAAACAAGTTTCTAAAAGGATGAGTTTGCAACTACTTTACTTTTGGAGAAAATTCAAAACATTCATTATTCAATTGGGCCCAAAATATCAAAAACCAGCGGTTTGAATGAACACACATTTCTTGGTAGAATCGTGCAGGACTGAAATTTTTGATGTTTTTCTACTCCTCTCATGAGCCCAAACAAGTCACTAAAAGCATGAGTTTGCAACTACTTTACTTTTGGAGAAGATTCAAAACATTCATTATTCAATAGAGCCCAATAGCAAAAATCAGGTTTTGAATGAAGAATCACATTTCTTGGTAGAATCATGCAGGATTGAAATTTTTGATGGTTTTTTACTCCTCTCAACAGCCCAAACAAGTTTCTAAAAGGATGAGTTTGCAACTACTTTACTTTTGGAGAAAATTCAAAACATTCATTATTCAATAGGGCCCAAAATATCAAAAACCAGCGGTTTGAATGAACACACATTTCTTGGTAGAATCGTGCAGGACTGAAATTTTTGATGTTTTTCTACTCCTCTCATGAGCCCAAACAAGTCTCTAAAAGGATGAGTTTGCAACTACTTTACTTTTGGAGAAAATTCAAAACATTCATTATTCAATAGAGCCCAATAGCAAAAACCAGCGTTTTGAATGAAGAATCACATTTCTTGGTAGAATCATGCAGGATTGAAATTTTTGATGGTTTTTTACTCCTCTCAACAGCCCAAACAAGTTTCTAAAAGGATGAGTTTGCAACTACTTTACTTTTGGAGAAAATTCAAAACATTCATTATTCAATAGGGCCCAAACTATCAAAAACCAGTGGTTTCAATGAACACACATTTCTTGGTAGAATCATGCAGGACTGAAATTTTTGATGTTTTTCTACTCCTCTCATGAGCCCAAACAAGTCTCTAAAAGCATGAGTTTGCAACTACTTTACTTTTGAAGAAAATTCAAAACATTCATTATTCAATAGAGCCCAATAGCAAAAATCAGGTTTTGAATGAAGAATCACATTTCTTGGTAGAATCATGCAGGATTGAAATTTTTGATGGTTTTTTACTCCTCTCAACAGCCCAAACAAGTTTCTAAAAGGATGAGTTTGCAACTACTTTACTTTTGGAGAAAATTCAAAACATTCATTATTCAATAGAGCCCAATAGGAAAAACCAGCGTTTTGAATGAAGAATCACATTTCTTGGTAGAATCATGCAGGATTGAAATTTTTGATGGTTTTTTACTCGTCTCAACAGCCCAAACAAGTTTCTAAAAGGATGAGTTTGCAACTACTTTACTTTTGGAGAAAATTCAAAACATTCATTATTCAATTGGGCCCAAAATATCAAAAACCAGCGGTTTGAATGAACACACATTTCTTGGTAGAATCGTGCAGGACTGAAATTTTTGATGTTTTTCTACTCCTCTCATGAGCCCAAACAAGTCTCTAAAAGGATGAGTTTGCAACTACTTTACTTTTGGAGAAAATTCAAAACATTCATTATTCAATAGAGCCCAATAGCAAAAACCAGCGTTTTGAATGAAGAATCACATTTCTTGGTAGAATCATGCAGGATTGAAATTTTTGATGTTTTTTACTCCGCTCAACAGCCCAAACAAGTTTCTAAAAGGATGAGTTTGCAACTACTTTACTTTTGGAGAAAATTCAAAACATTCATTATTCAATAGGGCCCAAAATATCAAAAACCAGCGGTTTGAATGAACACACATTTCTTGGTAGAATCGTGCAGGACTGAAATTTTTGATGTTTTTCTACTCCTCTCATGAGCCCAAACAAGTCTCTAAAAGCATGAGTTTGCAACTACTTTACTTTTGGAGAAAATTCAAAACATTCATTACTCAAAAGAGCCCAATAGCAAAAACCAGCGTTTTGAATGAAGAATCACATTTCTTGGTAGAATCATGCAGGATTGAAATTTTTGATGGTTTTTTACTCCTCTCAACAGCCCAAACAAGTTTCTAAAAGGATGAGTTTGCAACTACTTTACTTTTGGAGAAAATTCAAAACATTCATTATTCAATAGGGCCCAAACTATCAAAAACCAGCAGTTTCAATGAACACATTTCTTGGTAGAATCATGCAGGACTGAAATTTTTGATGTTATTCTACTCCTCTCATGAGCCCAAACAAGTCTCTAAAAGCATGAGTTTGCAACTACTTTACTTTTGGAGAAAATTCAAAACATTCATTATTCAATAGAGCCCAATAGCAAAAATCAGGTTTTGAATGAAGAATCACATTTCTTGGTAGAATCATGCAGGATTGAAATTTTTGATGGTTTTTTACTCCTCTCAACAGCCCAAACAAGTTTCTAAAAGGATGAGTTTGCAACTACTTTACTTTTGGAGAAAATTCAAAACATTCATTATTCAATAGGGCCCAAACTATCAAAAAACAGCGGTTTCAATGAACACACATTTCTTGGTAGAATCATGCAGGACTGAAATTTTTGATGTTTTTCTACTCCTCTCATGAGCCCAAACAAGTCTCTAAAAGCATGAGTTTGCAACTACTTTACTTTTGAAGAAAATTCAAAACATTCATTATTCAATAGAGCCCAATAGCAAAAATCAGGTTTTGAATGAAGAATCACATTTCTTGGTAGAATCATGCAGGATTGAAATTTTTGATGGTTTTTTACTCCTCTCAACAGCCCAAACAAGTTTCTAAAAGGATGAGTTTGCAACTACTTTACTTTTGGAAAAAATTCAAAACATTCATTATTCAATAGGGCCCAAACTATCAAAAACCAGCGGTTTGAATGAACACACATTTCTTGGTAGAATCATGCAGGACTGAAATTTTTGATGTTTTTCTACTCCTCTCATGAGCCCAAACAAGTCTCTAAAAGCATGAGTTTGCAACTACTTTACTTTTGGAGAAAATTCAAAACATTCATTATTCAATAGAGCCCAATAGCAAAAATCAGGTTTTGAATGAAGAATCACATTTCTTGGTAGAATCATGCAGGATTGAAATTTTTGATGGTTTTTTACTCCTCTCAACAGCCCAAACAAGTTTCTAAAAGGATGAGTTTGCAACTACTTTACTTTTGGAGAAAATTCAAAACATTCATTATTCAATAGGGCCCAAAATATCAAAAACCAGCGGTTTGAATGAACACACATTTCTTGGTAGATTCGTGCAGGACTGAAATTTTTGATGTTTTTCTACTCCTCTCATGAGCCCAAACAAGTCTCTAAAAGGATGAGTTTGCAACTACTTTACTTTTGGAGAAAATTCAAAACATTCATTATTCAATAGAGCCCAATAGCAAAAACCAGCGTTTTGAATGAAGAATCACATTTCTTGGTAGAATCATGCAGGATTGAAATTTTTGATGGTTTTTTACTCCTCTCAACAGCCCAAACAAGTTTCTAAAAGGATGAGTTTGCAACTACTTTACTTTTGGAGAAAATTCAAAACATTCATTATTCAATAGGGCCCAAACTATCAAAAACCAGCGGTTTGAATGAACACACATTTCTTGGTAGAATCATGCAGGACTGAAATTTTTGATGTTTTTCTACTCCTCTCATGAGCCCAAACAAGTCTCTAAAAGCATGAGTTTGCAACTACTTTACTTTTGGAGAAAATTCAAAACATTCATTACTCAAAACAGCCCAATAGCAAAAACCAGCGTTTTGAATGAAGAATCACATTTCTTGGTAGAATCATGCAGGATTGAAATTTTTGATGGTTTTTTACTCCTCTCAACAGCCCAAACAAGTTTCTAAAAGGATGAGTTTGCAACTACTTTACTTTTGGAGAAAATTCAAAACATTCATTATTCAATAGGGCCCAAACTATCAAAAACCAGCGGTTTCAATGAACACACATTTCTTGGTAGAATCATGCAGGACTGAAATTTTTGATGTTTTTCTACTTCTCTCATGATCCCAAACAAGTCTCTAAAAGCATGAGTTTGCAACTACTTTACTTTTGGAGAAAATTCAAAACATTCATTATTCAATAGAGCCCGATAGCAAAAATCAGGTTTTGAATGAAGAATCACATTTCTTGGTAGAATCATGCAGGATTGAAATTTTTGATGGTTTTTTACTCCTCTCAACAGCCCAAACAAGTTTCTAAAAGGATGAGTTTGCAACTACTTTACTTTTGGAGAAAATTCAAAACATTCATTATTCAATTGGGCCCAAAATATCAAAAACCAGCGGTTTGAATGAACACACATTTCTTGGTAGAATCGTGCAGGACTGAAATTTTTGATGTTTTTCTACTCCTCTCATGAGCCCAAACAAGTCTCTAAAAGGATGAGTTTGCAACTACTTTACTTTTGGAGAAAATTCAAAACATTCATTATTCAATAGAGCCCAATAGCAAAAACCAGCGTTTTGAATGAAGAATCACATTTCTTGGTAGAATCATGCAGGATTGAAATTTTTGATGTTTTTTACTCCGCTCAACAGCCCAAACAAGTTTCTAAAAGGATGAGTTTGCAACTACTTTACTTTTGGAGAAAATTCAAAACATTCATTATTCAATAGGGCCCAAAATATCAAAAACCAGTGGTTTGAATGAACACACATTTCTTGGTAGAATCGTGCAGGACTGAAATTTTTGATGTTTTTCTACTCCTCTCATGAGCCCAAACAAGTCTCTAAAAGCATGAGTTTGCAACTACTTTACTTTTGGAGAAAATTCAAAACATTCATTACTCAAAAGAGCCCAATAGCAAAAACCAGCGTTTTGAATGAAGAATCACATTTCTTGGTAGAATCATGCAGGATTGAAATTTTTGATGGTTTTTTACTCCTCTCAACAGCCCAAAGAAGTTTCTAAAAGGATGAGTTTGCAACTACTTTACTTTTGGAGAAAATTCAAAACATTCATTATTCAATAGGGCCCAAACTATCAAAAACCAGCGGTTTCAATGAACACACATTTCTTGGTAGAATCATGCAGGACTGAAATTTTTGATGTTATTCTACTCCTCTCATGAGCCCAAACAAGTCTCTAAAAGCATGAGTTTGCAACTACTTTACTTTTGGAGAAAATTCAAAACATTCATTATTCAATAGAGCCCAATAGCAAAAATCAGGTTTTGAATGAAGAATCACATTTCTTGGTAGAATCATGCAGGATTGAAATTTTTGATGGTTTTTTACTCCTCTCAACAGCCCAAACAAGTTTCTAAAAGGATGAGTTTGCAACTACTTTACTTTTGGAGAAAATTCAAAACATTCATTATTCAATAGGGCCCAAACTATCAAAAAACAGCGGTTTCAATGAACACACATTTCTTGGTAGAATCATGCAGGACTGAAATTTTTGATGTTTTTCTACTCCTCTCATGAGCCCAAACAAGTCTCTAAAAGCATGAGTTTGCAACTACTTTACTTTTGAAGAAAATTCAAAACATTCATTATTCAATAGAGCCCAATAGCAAAAATCAGGTTTTGAATGAAGAATCACATTTCTTGGTAGAATCATGCAGGATTGAAATTTTTGATGGTTTTTTACTCCTCTCAACAGCCCAAACAAGTTTCTAAAAGGATGAGTTTGCAACTACTTTACTTTTGGAAAAAATTCAAAACATTCATTATTCAATAGGGCCCAAACTATCAAAAACCAGCGGTTTGAATGAACACACATTTCTTGGTAGAATCATGCAGGACTGAAATTTTTGATGTTTTTCTACTCCTCTGATGAGCCCAAACAAGTCTCTAAAAGCATGAGTTTGCAACTACTTTACTTTTGGAGAAAATTCAAAACATTCATTATTCAATAGAGCCCAATAGCAAAAATCAGGTTTTGAATGAAGAATCACATTTCTTGGTAGAATCATGCAGGATTGAAATTTTTGATGGTTTTTTACTCCTCTCAACAGCCCAAACAAGTTTCTAAAAGGATGAGTTTGCAACTACTTTACTTTTGGAGAAAATTCAAAACATTCATTATTCAATAGGGCCCAAAATATCAAAAACCAGCGGTTTGAATGAACACACATTTCTTGGTAGAATCGTGCAGGACTGAAATTTTTGATGTTTTTCTACTCCTCTCATGAGCCCAAACAAGTCTCTAAAAGGATGAGTTTGCAACTACTTTACTTTTGGAGAAAATTCAAAACATTCATTATTCAATAGAGCCCAATAGCAAAAACCAGCGTTTTGAATGAAGAATCACATTTCTTGGTAGAATCATGCAGGATTGAAATTTTTGATGGTTTTTTACTCCTCTCAACAGCCCAAACAAGTTTCTAAAAGGATGAGTTTGCAACTACTTTACTTTTGGAGAAAATTCAAAACATTCATTATTCAATAGGGCCCAAACTATCAAAAACCAGCGGTTTCAATGAACACACATTTCTTGGTAGAATCATGCAGGACTGAAATTTTTGATGTTTTTCTACTTCTCTCATGAGCCCAAACAAGTCTCTAAAAGCATGAGTTTGCAACTACTTTACTTTTGGAGAAAATTCAAAACATTCATTATTCAATAGAGCCCAATAGCAAAAATCAGGTTTTGAATGAAGAATCACATTTCTTGGTAGAATCATGCAGGATTGAAATTTTTGATGGTTTTTTACTCCTCTCAACAGCCCAAACAAGTTTCTAAAAGGATGAGTTTGCAACTACTTTACTTTTGGAGAAAATTCAAAACATTCATTATTCAATAGGGCCCAAACTATCAAAAACCAGCGGTTTGAATGAACACACATTTCTTGGTAGAATCATGCAGGACTGAAATTTTTGATGTTTTTCTACTCCTCTCATGAGCCCAAACAAGTCTCTAAAAGCATGATTTTGCAACTACTTTACTTTTGGAGAAAATTCAAAACATTCTTTACTCAAAAGAGCCCAATAGCAAAAACCAGCGTTTTGAATGAAGAATCACATTTCTTGGTAGAATCATGCAGGATTGAAATTTTTGATGGTTTTTTACTCCTCTCAACAGCCCAAACAAGTTTCTAAAAGCATGAGTTTGCAACTACTTTACTTTTGGAGAAAATTCAAAACATTCATTATTCAATAGGGCCCAAACTATCAAAAACCAGCGGTTTGAATGAACACACATTTCTTGGTAGAATCATGCAGGACTGAAATTATTGATGTTTTTCTACTCCTCTCATGAGCCCAAACAAGTCTCTAAAAGCATGAGTTTGCAACTACTTTACTTTTGAAGAAAATTCAAAACATTCATTATTCAATAGAGCCCAATAGCAAAAATCAGGTTTTGAATGAAGAATCACATTTCTTGGTAGAATCATGCAGGATTGAAATTTTTGATGGTTTTTTACTCCTCTCAACAGCCCAAACAAGTTTCTAAAAGGATGAGTTTGCAAATACTTTACTTTTGGAGAAAATTCAAAACATTCATTATTCAATAGGGCCCAAACTATCAAAAACCAGCGGTTTGAATGAACACACATTTCTTGGTAGAATCATGCAGGACTGAAATTTTTGATGTTTTTCTACTCCTCTCATGAGCCCAAACAAGTCTCTAAAAGCATGAGTTTGCAACTACTTTACTTTTGGAGAAAATTCAAAACATTCATTACTCAAAAGAGCCCAATAGCAAAAACCAGCGTTTTGAATGAAGAATCACATTTCTTGGTAGAATCATGCAGGATTGAAATTTTTGATGGTTTTTTACTCCTCTCAACAGCCCAAACAAGTTTCTAAAAGGATGAGTTTGCAACTACTTTACTTTTGGAGAAAATTCAAAACATTCATTATTCAATAGGGCCCAAACTATCAAAAACCAGCGGTTTCAATGAACACACATTTCTTGGTAGAATCATGCAGGACTGAAATTTTTGATGTTTTTCTACTCCTCTCATGAGCCCAAACAAGTCTCTAAAAGCATGAGTTTGCAACTACTTTACTTTTGGAGAAAATTCAAAACATTCATTATTCAATAGAGCCCAATAGCAAAAATCAGGTTTTGAATGAAGAATCACATTTCTTGGTAGAATCATGCAGGATTGAAATTTTTGATGGTTTTTTACTCCTCTCAACAGCCCAAACAAGTTTCTAAAAGGATGAGTTTGCAACTACTTTACTTTTGGAGAAAATTCAAAACATTCATTATTCAATAGGGCCCAAAATATCAAAAACCAGCGGTTTGAATGAACACACATTTCTTGGTAGAATCGTGCAGGACTGAAATTTTTGATGTTTTTCTACTCCTCTCATGAGCCCAAACAAGTCTCTAAGAGGATGAGTTTGCAACTACTTTACTTTTGGAGAAAATTCAAAACATTCATTATTCAATAGAGCCCAATAGCAAAAACCAGCGTTTTGAATGAAGAATCACATTTCTTGGTAGAATCATGCAGGATTGAAATTTTTGATGGTTTTTTACTCCTCTCAACAGCCCAAACAAGTTTCTAAAAGGATGAGTTTGCAACTACTTTACTTTTGGAGAAAATTCAAAACATTCATTATTCAATAGGGCCCAAACTATCAAAAACCAGCGGTTTGAATGAACACACATTTCTTGGTAGAATCATGCAGGACTGAAATTTTTGATGTTTTTCTACTCCTCTCATGAGCCCAAACAAGTCTCTGAAAGCATGAGTTTGCAACTACTTTACTTTTGGAGAAAATTCAAAACATTCATTACTCAAAACAGCCCAATAGCAAAAACCAGCGTTTTGAATGAAGAATCACATTTCTTGGTAGAATCATGCAGGATTGAAATTTTTGATGGTTTTTTACTCCTCTCAACAGCCCAAACAAGTTTCTAAAAGGATGAGTTTGCAACTACTTTACTTTTGGAGAAAATTCAAAACATTCATTATTCAATAGGGCCCAAACTATCAAAAACCAGCGGTTTCAATGAACACACATTTCTTGGTAGAATCATGCAGGACTGAAATTTTTGATGTTTTTCTACTTCTCTCATGAGCCCAAACAAGTCTCTAAAAGCATGAGTTTGCAACTACTTTACTTTTGGAGAAAATTCAAAACATTCATTATTCAATAGAGCCCAATAGCAAAAATCAGGTTTTGAATGAAGAATCACATTTCTTGGTAGAATCATGCAGGATTGAAATTTTTGATGGTTTTTTACTCCTCTCAACAGCCCAAACAAGTTTCTAAAAGGATGAGTTTGCAACTACTTTACTTTTGGAGAAAATTCAAAACATTCATTATTCAATAGGGCCCAAACTATGAAAAACCAGCGGTTTCAATGAACACACATTTCTTGGTAGAATCATGCTGGACTGAAATTTTTGATGTTTTTCTACTCCTCTCATGAGCCCAAACAAGTCTCTAAAAGCATGAGTTTGCAACTACTTTACTTTTGGAGAAAATTCAAAACATTCATTATTCAATAGAGCCCAATAGCAAAAATCAGGTTTTGAATGAAGAATCACATTTCTTGGTAGAATCATGCAGGATTGAAATTTTTGATGGTTTTTTGCTCCTCTCAACAGCCCAAACAAGTTTCTAAAAGGATGAGTTTGCAACTACTTTACTTTTGGAGAAAATTCAAAACATTCATTATTCAATAGGGCCCAAACTATCAAAAACCAGCGGTTTCAATGAACACACATTTCTTGGTAGAATCATGCAGGACTGAAATTTTTGATGTTTTTCTACTCCTCTCATGAGCCCAAACAAGTCTCTAAAAGCATGAGTTTGCAACTACTTTACTTTTGGAGAAAATTCAAAACATTCATTATTCAATAGAGCCCAATAGCAAAAATCAGGTTTTGAATGAAGAATCACATTTCTTGGTAAAATCATGCAGGATTGAAATTTTTGATGGTTTTTTACTCCTCTCAACAGCCCAAACAAGTTTCTAAAAGGATGAGTTTGCAACTACTTTACTTTTGGAGAAAATTCAAAACATTCATTATTCAATAGGGCCCAAACTATCAAAAACCAGCGGTTTGAATGAACACACATTTCTTGGTAGAATCATGCAGGACTGAAATTTTTGATGTTTTTCTACTCCTCTCATGAGCCCAAACAAGTCTCTAAAAGCATGAGTTTGCAACTACTTTACTTTTGGAGAAAATTCAAAACATTCATTATTCAATAGAGCCCAATAGCAAAAATCAGGTGTTGAATGAAGAATCACATTTCTTGGTAGAATCATGCAGGATTGAAATTTTTGATGGCTTTTTACTCCTCTCAACAGCGCAAACAAGTTTCTAAAAGGATGAGTTTGCAACTACTTTACTTTTGGAGAAAATTCAAAACATTCATTATTCAATAGGGCCCAAACTATCAAAAAACAGCGGTTTCAATGAACACACATTTCTTGGTAGAATCATGCAGGACTGAAATTTTTGATGTTTTTCTACTCCTCTCATGAGCCCAAACAAGTCTCTAAAAGCATGAGTTTGCAACTACTTTACTTTTGAAGAAAATTCAAAACATTCATTATTCAATAGAGCCCAATACCAAAAATCAGGTTTTGAATGAAGAATCACATTTCTTGGTAGAATCATGCAGGATTGAAATTTTTGATGGTTTTTTACTCCTCTCAACAGCCCAAACAAGTTTCTAAAAGGATGAGTTTGCAACTACTTTACTTTTGGAGAAAATTCAAAACATTCATTATTCAATAGGGCCCAAACTATCAAAAAACAGCGGTTTCAATGAACACACATTTCTTGGTAGAATCATGCAGGACTGAAATTTTTGATGTTTTTCTACTCCTCTCATGAGCCCAAACAAGTCTCTAAAAGCATGAGTTTGCAACTACTTTACTTTTGGAGAAAATTCAAAACATTCATTATTCAATAGAGACCAATAGCAAAAACCAGCGTTTTGAATGAAGAATCACATTTCTTGGTAGAATCATGCAGGATTGAAATTTTTGATGGTTTTTTACTCCTCTCAACAGCCCAAACAAGTTTCTAAAAGGATGAGTTTGCAACTACTTTACTTTTGGAGAAAATTCAAAACATTCATTATTCAATTGGGCCCAAAATATCAAAAACCAGCGGTTTGAATGAACACACATTTCTTGGTAGAATCGTGCAGGTCTGAAATTTTTGATGTTTTTCTACTCCTCTCATGAGCCCAAACAAGTCTCTAAAAGCATGAGTTTGCAACTACTTTACTTTTGGAGAAGATTCAAAACATTCATTATTCAATAGAGCCCAATAGCAAAAATCAGGTTTTGAATGAAGAATCACATTTCTTGGTAGAATCATGCAGGATTGAAATTTTTGATGGTTTTTTACTCCTCTCAACAGCCCAAACAAGTTTCTAAAAGGATGAGTTTGCAACTACTTTACTTTTGGAGAAAATTCAAAACATTCATTATTCAAAAGGCCCAAAATATCAAAAACCAGCGGTTTGAATGAACACACATTTCTTGGTAGAATCGTGCAGGACTGAAATTTTTGATGTTTTTCTACTCCTCTCATGAGCCCAAACAAGTCTCTAAAAGGATGAGTTTGCAACTACTTTACTTTTGGAGAAAATTCAAAACATTCATTATTCAATAGAGCCCAATAGCAAACACCAGCGTTTTGAATGAAGAATCACATTTCTTGGTAGAATCATGCAGGATTGAAATTTTTGATGGTTTTTTACTCCTCTCAACAGCCCAAACAAGTTTCTAAAAGGATGAGTTTGCAACTACTTTACTTTTGGAGAAAATTCAAAACATTCATTATTCAATAGGGCCCAAACTATCAAAAACCAGCGGTTTCAATGAACACACATTTCTTGGTAGAATCATGCAGGACTGAAATTTTTGATGTTTTTCTACTCCTCTCATGAGCCCAAACAAGTCTCTAAAAGCATGAGTTTGCAACTACTTTACTTTTGAAGAAAATTCAAAACATTCATTATTCAATAGAGCCCAATAGCAAAAATCAGGTTTTGAATGAAGAATCACATTTCTTGGTAGAATCATGCAGGACTGAAATTTTTGATGGTTTTTTACTCCTCTCAACAGCCCAAACAAGTTTCTAAAAGGATGAGTTTGCAACTACTTTACTTTTGGAGAAAATTCAAAACATTCATTATTCAATAGAGCCCAATAGGAAAAACCAGCGTTTTGAATGAAGAATCACATTTCTTGGTAGAATCATGCAGGATTGAAATTTTTGATGGTTTTTTACTCCTCTCAACAGCCCAAACAAGTTTCTAAAAGGATGAGTTTGCAACTACTTTAGTTTTGGAGAAAATTCAAAACATTCATTATTCAATAGGGCCCAAAATATCAAAAACCAGCGGTTTGAATGAACACACATTTCTTGGTAGAATCGTGCAGGACTGAAATTTTTGATGTTTTTCTACTCCTCTCATGATCCCAAACAAGTCTCTAAAAGCATGAGTTTGCAACTACTTTACTTTTGGAGAAAATTCAAAACATTCATTATTCAATAGAGCCCAATAGCAAAAACCAGCGTTTTGAATGAAGAATCACATTTCTTGGTAGAATCATGCAGGATTGAAATTTTTGATGTTTTTTACTCCGCTCAACAGCCCAAACAAATTTCTAAAAGGATGAGTTTGCAACTACTTTACTTTTGGAGAAAATTCAAAACATTCATTATTCAATAGGGCCCAAAATATCAAAAACCAGCGGTTTGAATGAACACACATTTCTTGGTAGAATCGTGCAGGACTGAAATTTTTGATGTTTTTCTACTCCTCTCATGAGCCCAAACAAGTCTCTAAAAGCATGAGTTTGCAACTACTTTACTTTTGGAGAAAATTCAAAACATTCATTACTCAAAAGAGCCCAATAGCAAAAACCAGCGTTTTGAATGAAGAATCACATTTCTTGGTAGAATCATGCAGGATTGAAATTTTTGATGGTTTTTTACTCCTCTCAACAGCCCAAACAAGTTTCTAAAAGGATGAGTTTGCAACTACTTTACTTTTGGAGAAAATTCAAAACATTCATTATTCAATAGGGCCCAAACTATCAAAAACCAGCGGTTTCAATGAACACACATTTCTTGGTAGAATCATGCAGGACTGAAATTTTTGATGTTTTTCTACTCCTCTCATGAGCCCAAACAAGTCTCTAAAAGCATGAGTTTGCAACTACTTTACTTTTGGAGAAAATTCAAAACATTCATTATTCAATAGGGCCCAAACTATCAAAAACCAGCGGTTTGAATGAACACACATTTCTTGGTAGAATCATGCAGGACTGAAATTTTTGATGTTTTTCTACTCCTCTCATGAGCCCAAACAAGTCTCTAAAAGCATGAGTTTGCAACTACTTTACTTTTGAAGAAAATTCAAAACATTCATTATTCAATAGAGCCCAATAGCAAAAATCAGGTTTTGAATGAAGAATCACATTTCTTGGTAGAATCATGCAGGATTGAAATTTTTGATGGTTTTTTACTCCTCTCAACAGCCCAAACAAGTTTCTAAAAGGATGAGTTTGCAAATACTTTACTTTTGGAGAAAATTCAAAACATTCATTATTCAATAGGGCCCAAACTATCAAAAACCAGCGGTTTGAATGAACACACATTTCTTGGTAGAATCATGCAGGACTGAAATTTTTGATGTTTTTCTACTCCTCTCATGAGCCCAAACAAGTCTCTAAAAGCATGAGTTTGCAACTACTTTACTTTTGGAGAAAATTCAAAACATTCATTACTCAAAAGAGCCCAATAGCAAAAACCAGCGTTTTGAATGAAGAATCACATTTCTTGGTAGAATCATGCAGGATTGAAATTTTTGATGGTTTTTTACTCCTCTCAACAGCCCAAACAAGTTTCTAAAAGGATGAGTTTGCAACTACTTTACTTTTGGAGAAAATTCAAAACATTCATTATTCAATAGGGCCCAAACTATCAAAAACCAGCGGTTTCAATGAACACACATTTCTTGGTAGAATCATGCAGGACTGAAATTTTTGATGTTTTTCTACTCCTCTCATGAGCCCAAACAAGTCTCTAAAAGCATGAGTTTGCAACTACTTTACTTTTGGAGAAAATTCAAAACATTCATTATTCAATAGAGCCCAATAGCAAAAATCAGGTTTTGAATGAAGAATCACATTTCTTGGTAGAATCATGCAGGATTGAAATTTTTGATGGTTTTTTACTCCTCTCAACAGCCCAAACAAGTTTCTAAAAGGATGAGTTTGCAACTACTTTACTTTTGGAGAAAATTCAAAACATTCATTATTCAATAGGGCCCAAAATATCAAAAACCAGCGGTTTGAATGAACACACATTTCTTGGTAGAATCGTGCAGGACTGAAATATTTGATGTTTTTCTACTCCTCTCATGAGCCCAAACAAGTCTCTAAGAGGATGAGTTTGCAACTACTTTACTTTTGGAGAAAATTCAAAACATTCATTATTCAATAGAGCCCAATAGCAAAAACCAGCGTTTTGAATGAAGAATCACATTTCTTGGTAGAATCATGCAGGATTGAAATTTTTGATGGTTTTTTACTCCTCTCAACAGCCCAAACAAGTTTCTAAAAGGATGAGTTTGCAACTACTTTACTTTTGGAGAAAATTCAAAACATTCATTATTCAATAGGGCCCAAACTATCAAAAACCAGCGGTTTCAATGAACACACATTTCTTGGTAGAATCATGCAGGACTGAAATTTTTGATGTTTTTCTACTTCTCTCATGAGCCCAAACAAGTCTCTAAAAGCATGAGTTTGCAACTACTTTACTTTTGGAGAAAATTCAAAACATTCATTATTCAATAGAGCCCAATAGCAAAAATCAGGTTTTGAATGAAGAATCACATTTCTTGGTAGAATCATGCAGGATTGAAATTTTTGATGGTTTTTTACTCCTCTCAACAGCCCAAACAAGTTTCTAAAAGGATGAGTTTGCAACTACTTTAATTTTGGAGAAAATTCAAAACATTCATTATTCAATAGGGCCCAAACTATGAAAAACCAGCGGTTTCAATGAACACACATTTCTTGGTAGAATCATGCTGGACTGAAATTTTTGATGTTTTTCTACTCCTCTCATGAGCCCAAACAAGTCTCTAAAAGCATGAGTTTGCAACTACTTTACTTTTGGAGAAAATTCAAAACATTCATTATTCAATAGAGCCCAATAGCAAAAATCAGGTTTTGAATGAAGAATCACATTTCTTGGTAGAATCATGCAGGATTGAAATTTTTGATGGTTTTTTGCTCCTCTCAACAGCCCAAACAAGTTTCTAAAAGGATGAGTTTGCAACTACTTTACTTTTGGAGAAAATTCAAAACATTCATTATTCAATAGGGCCCAAACTATCAAAAACCAGCGGTTTCAATGAACACACATTTCTTGGTAGAATCATGCAGGACTGAAATTTTTGATGTTTTTCTACTCCTCTCATGAGCCCAAACAAGTCTCTAAAAGCATGAGTTTGCAACTACTTTACTTTTGGAGAAAATTCAAAACATTCATTATTCAATAGAGCCCAATAGCAAAAATCAGGTTTTGAAGGAAGAATCACATTTCTTGGTAAAATCATGCAGGATTGAAATTTTTGATGGTTTTTTACTCCTCTCAACAGCCCAAACAAGTTTCTAAAAGGATGAGTTTGCAACTACTTTACTTTTGGAGAAAATTCAAAACATTCATTATTCAATAGGGCCCAAACTATCAAAAACCAGCGGTTTGAATGAACACACATTTCTTGGTAGAATCATGCAGGACTGAAATTTTTGATGTTTTTCTACTCCTCTCATGAGCCCAAACAAGTCTCTAAAAGCATGAGTTTGCAACTACTTTACTTTTGGAGAAAATTCAAAACATTCATTATTCAATAGAGCCCAATAGCAAAAATCAGGTGTTGAATGAAGAATCACATTTCTTGGTAGAATCATGCAGGATTGAAATTTTTGATGGTTTTTTACTCCTCTCAACAGCGCAAACAAGTTTCTAAAAGGATGAGTTTGCAACTACTTTACTTTTGGAGAAAATTCAAAACATTCATTATTCAATAGGGCCCAAACTATCAAAAAACAGCGGTTTCAATGAACACACATTTCTTGGTAGAATCATGCAGGACTGAAATTTTTGATGTTTTTCTACTCCTCTCATGAGCCCAAACAAGTCTCTAAAAGCATGAGTTTGCAACTACTTTACTTTTGAAGAAAATTCAAAACATTCATTATTCAATAGAGCCCAATACCAAAAATCAGGTTTTGAATGAAGAATCACATTTCTTGGTAGAATCATGCAGGATTGAAATTTTTGATGGTTTTTTACTCCTCTCAACAGCCCAAACAAGTTTCTAAAAGGATGAGTTTGCAACTACTTTACTTTTGGAGAAAATTCAAAACATTCATTATTCAATAGGGCCCAAACTATCAAAAAACAGCGGTTTCAATGAACACACATTTCTTGGTAGAATCATGCAGGACTGAAATTTTTGATGTTTTTCTACTCCTCTCATGAGCCCAAACAAGTCTCTAAAAGCATGAGTTTGCAACTACTTTACTTTTGGAGAAAATTCAAAACATTCATTATTCAATAGAGACCAATAGCAAAAACCAGCGTTTTGAATGAAGAATCACATTTCTTGGTAGAATCATGCAGGATTGAAATTTTTGATGGTTTTTTACTCCTCTCAACAGCCCAAACAAGTTTCTAAAAGGATGAGTTTGCAACTACTTTACTTTTGGAGAAAATTCAAAACATTCATTATTCAATTGGGCCCAAAATATCAAAAACCAGCGGTTTGAATGAACACACATTTCTTGGTAGAATCGTGCAGGTCTGAAATTTTTGATGTTTTTCTACTCCTCTCATGAGCCCAAACAAGTCTCTAAAAGCATGAGTTTGCAACTACTTTACTTTTGGAGAAGATTCAAAACATTCATTATTCAATAGAGCCCAATAGCAAAAATCAGGTTTTGAATGAAGAATCACATTTCTTGGTAGAATCATGCAGGATTGAAATTTTTGATGGTTTTTTACTCCTCTCAACAGCCCAAACAAGTTTCTAAAAGGATGAGTTTGCAACTACTTTACTTTTGGAGAAAATTCAAAACATTCATTATTCAAAAGGCCCAAAATATCAAAAACCAGCGGTTTGAATGAACACACATTTCTTGGTAGAATCGTGCAGGACTGAAATTTTTGATGTTTTTCTACTCCTCTCATGAGCCCAAACAAGTCTCTAAAAGGATGAGTTTGCAACTACTTTACTTTTGGAGAAAATTCAAAACATTCATTATTCAATAGAGCCCAATAGCAAACACCAGCGTTTTGAATGAAGAATCACATTTCTTGGTAGAATCATGCAGGATTGAAATTTTTGATGGTTTTTTACTCCTCTCAACAGCCCAAACAAGTTTCTAAAAGGATGAGTTTGCAACTACTTTACTTTTGGAGAAAATTCAAAACATTCATTATTCAATAGGGCCCAAACTATCAAAAACCAGCGGTTTCAATGAACACACATTTCTTGGTAGAATCATGCAGGACTGAAATTTTTGATGTTTTTCTACTCCTCTCATGAGCCCAAACAAGTCTCTAAAAGCATGAGTTTGCAACTACTTTACTTTTGAAGAAAATTCAAAACATTCATTATTCAATAGAGCCCAATAGCAAAAATCAGGTTTTGAATGAAGAATCACATTTCTTGGTAGAATCATGCAGGATTGAAATTTTTGATGGTTTTTTACTCCTCTCAACAGCCCAAACAAGTTTCTAAAAGGATGAGTTTGCAACTACTTTACTTTTGGAGAAAATTCAAAACATTCATTATTCAATAGAGCCCAATAGGAAAAACCAGCGTTTTGAATGAAGAATCACATTTCTTGGTAGAATCATGCAGGATTGAAATTTTTGATGGTTTTTTACTCCTCTCAACAGCCCAAACAAGTTTCTAAAAGGATGAGTTTGCAACTACTTTAGTTTTGGAGAAAATTCAAAACATTCATTATTCAATAGGGCCCAAAATATCAAAAACCAGCGGTTTGAATGAACACACATTTCTTGGTAGAATCGTGCAGGACTGAAATTTTTGATGTTTTTCTACTCCTCTCATGATCCCAAACAAGTCTCTAAAAGCATGAGTTTGCAACTACTTTACTTTTGGAGAAAATTCAAAACATTCATTATTCAATAGAGCCCAATAGCAAAAACCAGCGTTTTGAATGAAGAATCACATTTCTTGGTAGAATCATGCAGGATTGAAATTTTTGATGTTTTTTACTCCGCTCAACAGCCCAAACAAATTTCTAAAAGGATGAGTTTGCAACTACTTTACTTTTGGAGAAAATTCAAAACATTCATTATTCAATAGGGCCCAAAATATCAAAAACCAGCGGTTTGAATGAACACACATTTCTTGGTAGAATCGTGCAGGACTGAAATTTTTGATGTTTTTCTACTCCTCTCATGAGCCCAAACAAGTCTCTAAAAGCATGAGTTTGCAACTACTTTACTTTTGGAGAAAATTCAAAACATTCATTACTCAAAAGAGCCCAATAGCAAAAACCAGCGTTTTGAATGAAGAATCACATTTCTTGGTAGAATCATGCAGGATTGAAATTTTTGATGGTTTTTTACTCCTCTCAACAGCCCAAACAAGTTTCTAAAAGGATGAGTTTGCAACTACTTTACTTTTGGAGAAAATTCAAAACATTCATTATTCAATAGGGCCCAAACTATCAAAAAACAGCGGTTTCAATGAACACACATTTCTTGGTAGAATCATGCAGGACTGAAATTTTTGATGTTTTTCTACTCCTCTCATGAGCCCAAACAAGTCTCTAAAAGCATGAGTTTGCAACTACTTTACTTTTGGAGAAAATTCAAAACATTCATTATTCAATAGAGCCCAATAGCAAAAATCAGGTTTTGAATGAAGAATCACATTTCTTGGTAGAATCATGCAGGATTGAAATTTTTGATGGTTTTTTACTCCTCTCAACAGCCCAAACAAGTTTCTAAAAGGATGAGTTTGCAACTACTTTACTTTTGGAGAAAATTCAAAACATTCATTATTCAATAGGGCCCAAACTATCAAAAAACAGCGGTTTCAATGAAGACACATTTCTTGGTATAATCATGCAGGACTGAAATTTTTGATGTTTTTCTACTCCTCTCATGAGCCCAAACAAGTCTCTAAAAGCATGAGTTTGCAACTACTTTACTTTTGAAGAAAATTCAAAACATTCATTATTCAATAGAGCCCAATAGCAAAAATCAGGTTTTGAATGAAGAATCACATTTCTTGGTAGAATCATGCAGGATTGAAATTTTTGATGGTTTTTTACTCCTCTCAACAGCCCAAATAAGTTTCTAAAAGGATGAGTTTGCAACTACTTTACTTTTGGAAAAAATTCAAAACATTCATTATTCAATAGGGCCCAAACTATCAAAAACCAGCGGTTTGAATGAACACACATTTCTTGGTAGAATCATGCAGGACTGAAATGTTTGATGTTTTTCTACTCCTCTCATGAGCCCAAACAAGTCTCTAAAAGCATGAGTTTGCAACTACTTTACTTTTGGAGAAAATTCAAAACATTCATTATTCAATAGAGCCCAATAGCAAAAATCAGGTTTTGAATGAAGAATCACATTTCTTGGTAGAATCATGCAGGATTGAAATTTTTGATGGTTTTTTACTCCTCTCAACAGCCCAAACAAGTTTCTGAAAGGATGAGTTTGCAACTACTTTACTTTTGGAGAAAATTCAAAACAATCATTATTCAATAGGGCCCAAAATATCAAAAACCAGCGGTTTGAATGAACACACATTTCTTGGTAGAATCGTGCAGGACTGAAATTTTTGATGTTTTTCTACTCCTCTCATGAGCCCAAACAAGTCTCTAAAAGGATGAGTTTGCAACTACTTTACTTTTGGAGAAAATTCAAAACATTCATTATTCAATAGAGCCCAATAGCAAAAACCAGCGTTTTGAATGAATAATCACATTTCTTGGTAGAATCATGCAGGATTGAAATTTTTGATGGTTTTTTACTCCTCTCAACAGCCCAAACAAGTTTCTAAAAGGATGAGTTTGCAACTACTTTACTTTTGGAGAAAATTCAAAACATTCATTATTCAATAGGGCCCAAACTATCAAAAACCAGCGGTTTCAATGAACACACATTTCTTGGTAGAATCATGCAGGACTGAAATTTTTGATGTTTTTCTACTTCCCTCATGAGCCCAAACAAGTCTCTAAAAGCATGAGTTTGCAACTACTTTACTTTTGGAGAAAATTCAAAACATTCATTATTCAATAGAGCCCAATAGCAAAAATAAGGTTTTGAATGAAGAATCACATTTCTTGGTAGAATCATGCAGGATTGAAATTTTTGATGGTTATTTACTCCTCTCAACAGCCCAAACAAGTTTCTAAAAGGATGAGTTTGCAACTACTTTACTTTTGGAGAAAATTCAAAACATTCATTATTCAATAGGGCCCAAACTATCAAAAACCAGCGGTTTCAATGAACACACATTTCTTGGTAGAATCATGCAGGACTGAAATTTTTGATGTTTTTCTACTCCTCTCATGAGCCCAAACAAGTCTCTAAAAGCATGAGTTTGCAACTACTTTACTTTTGGAGAAAATTCAAAACATTCATTACTCAAAAGAGCCCAATAGCAAAAATCAGCGTTTTGAATGAAGAATCACATTTCTTGGTAGAATCATGCAGGATTGAAATTTTTGATGGTTTTTTACTCCTCTCAACAGCACAAACAAGTTTCTAAAAGGATGAGTTTGCAACTACTTTACTTTTGGAGAAAATTCAAAACATTCATTATTCAATAGGGCCCAAACTATCAAAAACCAGCGGTTTCAATGAACACACATTTCTTGGTAGAATCATGCAGGACTGAAATTTTTGATGTTTTTCTACTCCTCTCATGAGCCCAAACAAGTCTCTAAAAGCATGAGTTTGCAACTACTTTACTTTTGGAGAAAATTCAAAACATTCATTATTCAATAGAGCCCAATAGCAAAAACCAGCGTTTTGAATGAAGAATCACATTTCTTGGTAGAATCATGCAGGATTGAAATTTTTGATGGTTTTTTACTCCTCTCAACAGCCCAAACAAGTTTCTAAAAGCATGAGTTTGCAACTACTTTACTTTTGGAGAAAATTCAAAACATTCATTATTCAATAGGACCCAAACTATCAAAAACCAGCGGTTTGAATGAACACACATTTCTTGGTAGAATCATGCAGGACTGAAATTTTTGATGTTTTTCTACTCCTCTCATGAGCCCAAACAAGTCTCTAAAAGCATGAGTTTGCAACTACTTTACTTTTGGAGAAAATTCAAAACATTCATTATTCAATAGAGCCCAATAGCAAAAATCAGGTTTTGAATGAAGAATCACATTTCTTGGTAGAATCATGCAGGATTGAAATTTTTGATGGTTTTTTACTCCTCTCAACAGCCCAAACAAGTTTCTAAAAGGATGAGTTTGCAACTACTTTACTTTTGGAGAAAATTCAAAACATTCATTATTCAATAGGGCCCAAAATATCAAAAACCAGCGGTTTGAATGAACACATATTTCTTGGTAGAATCGTGCAGGACTGAAATTTTTGATGTTTTTCTACTCCTCTCATGAGCCCAAACAAGTCTCTAAAAGGATGAGTTTGCAACTACTTTACTTTTGGAGAAAATTCAAAACATTCATTATTCAATAGAGCCCAATAGCAAAAACCAGCGTTTTGAATGAAGAATCACATTTCTTGGTAGAATCATGCAGGATTGAAATTTTTGATGGTTTTTTACTCCTCTCAACAGCCCAAACAAGTTTCTAAAAGGATGAGTTTGCAACTACTTTACTTTTGGAGAAAATTCAAAACATTCATTATTCAATAGGCCCCAAAATATCAAAAACGAGCGGTTTGAATGAACACACATTTCTTGGTAGAATCGTGCAGGACTGAAATTTTTGATGTTTTTCTACTCCTCTCATGAGCCCAAACAAGTCTCTAAAAGCATGAGTTTGCAACTACTTTACTTTTGGAGAAAATTCCAAAACATTCATTATTCAATAGAGCCCAATAGCAAAAATCAGGTTTTGAATGAAGAATCACATTTCTTGGTAGAATCATGCAGGATTGAAATTTTTGATGGTTTTTTACTCCTCTCAACAGCCCAAACAAGTTTCTAAAAGGATGAGTTTGCAAATACTTTACTTTTGGAGAAAATTCAAAACATTCATTATTCAATAGGGCCCAAACTATCAAAAACCAGCGGTTTGAATGAACACACATTTCTTGGTAGAATCATGCAGGACTGAAATTTTTGATGTTTTTCTACTCCTCTCATGAGCCCAAACAAGTCTCTAAAAGCATGAGTTTGCAACTACTTTACTTTTGGAGAAGATTCAAAACATTCATTATTCAATAGAGCCCAATAGCAAAAATCAGGTTTTGAATGAAGAATCACATTTCTTGGTAGAATCATGCAGGATTGAAATTTTTGATGGTTTTTTACTCCTCTCAACAGCCCAAACAAGTTTCTAAAAGGATGAGTTTGCAACTACTTTACTTTTGGAGAAAATTCAAAACATTCATTATTCAATAGGGCCCAAACTATCAAAAAACAGCGGTTTCAATGAACACACATTTCTTGGTAGAATCATGCAGGACTGAAATTTTTGATGTTTTTCTACTCCTCTCATGAGCCCAAACAAGTCTCTAAAAGCATGAGTTTGCAACTACTTTACTTTTGGAGAAAATTCAAAACATTCATTATTCAATAGAGCCCAATAGCAAAAATCAGGTTTTGAATGAAGAATCACATTTCTTGGTAGAATCATGCAGGATTGAAATTTTTGATGGTTTTTTACTCCTCTCAACAGCCCAAACAAGTTTCTAAAAGGATGAGTTTGCAACTACTTTACTTTTGGAGAAAATTCAAAACATTCATTATTCAATAGGGCCCAAACTATCAAAAAACAGCGGTTTCAATGAACACACATTTCTTGGTATAATCATGCAGGACTGAAATTTTTGATGTTTTTCTACTCCTCTCATGAGCCCAAACAAGTCTCTAAAAGCATGAGTTTGCAAATACTTTACTTTTGAAGAAAATTCAAAACATTCATTATTCAATAGAGCCCAATAGCAAAAATCAGGTTTTGAATGAAGAATCACATTTCTTGGTAGAATCATGCAGGATTGAAATTTTTGATGGTTTTTTACTCCTCTCAACAGCCCAAATAAGTTTCTAAAAGGATGAGTTTGCAACTACTTTACTTTTGGAAAAAATTCAAAACATTCATTATTCAATAGGGCCCAAACTATCAAAAACCAGCGGTTTGAATGAACACACATTTCTTGGTAGAATCATGCAGGACTGAAATGTTTGATGTTTTTCTACTCCTCTCATGAGCCCAAACAAGTCTCTAAAAGCATGAGTTTGCAACTACTTTACTTTTGGAGAAAATTCAAAACATTCATTATTCAATAGAGCCCAATAGCAAAAATCAGGTTTTGAATGAAGAATCACATTTCTTGGTAGAATCATGCAGGATTGAAATTTTTGATGGTTTTTTACTCCTCTCAACAGCCCAAACAAGTTTCTAAAAGGATGAGTTTGCAACTACTTTACTTTTGGAGAAAATTCAAAACAATCATTATTCAATAGGGCCCAAAATATCAAAAACCAGCGGTTTGAATGAACACACATTTCTTGGTAGAATCGTGCAGGACTGAAATTTTTGATGTTTTTCTACTCCTCTCATGAGCCCAAACAAGTCTCTAAAAGGATGAGTTTGCAACTACTTTACTTTTGGAGAAAATTCAAAACATTCATTATTCAATAGAGCCCAATAGCAAAAACCAGCGTTTTGAATGAATAATCACATTTCTTGGTAGAATCATGCAGGATTGAAATTTTTGATGGTTTTTTACTCCTCTCAACAGCCCAAACAAGTTTCTAAAAGGATGAGTTTGCAACTACTTTACTTTTGGAGAAAATTCAAAACATTCATTATTCAATAGGGCCCAAACTATCAAAAACCAGCGGTTTCAATGAACACACATTTCTTGGTAGAATCATGCAGGACTGAAATTTTTGATGTTTTTCTACTTCCCTCATGAGCCCAAACAAGTCTCTAAAAGCATGAGTTTGCAACTACTTTACTTTTGGAGAAAATTCAAAACATTCATTATTCAATAGAGCCCAATAGCAAAAATAAGGTTTTGAATGAAGAATCACATTTCTTGGTAGAATCATGCAGGATTGAAATTTTTGATGGTTATTTACTCCTCTCAACAGCCCAAACAAGTTTCTAAAAGGATGAGTTTGCAACTACTTTACTTTTGGAGAAAATTCAAAACATTCATTATTCAATAGGGCCCAAACTATCAAAAACCAGCGGTTTCAATGAACACACATTTCTTGGTAGAATCATGCAGGACTGAAATTTTTGATGTTTTTCTACTCCTCTCATGAGCCCAAACAAGTCTCTAAAAGCATGAGTTTGCAACTACTTTACTTTTGGAGAAAATTCAAAACATTCATTACTCAAAAGAGCCCAATAGCAAAAATCAGCGTTTTGAATGAAGAATCACATTTCTTGGTAGAATCATGCAGGATTGAAATTTTTGATGGTTTTTTACTCCTCTCAACAGCACAAACAAGTTTCTAAAAGGATGAGTTTGCAACTACTTTACTTTTGGAGAAAATTCAAAACATTCATTATTCAATAGGGCCCAAACTATCAAAAACCAGCGGTTTCAATGAACACACATTTCTTGGTAGAATCATGCAGGACTGAAATTTTTGATGTTTTTCTACTCCTCTCATGAGCCCAAACAAGTCTCTAAAAGCATGAGTTTGCAACTACTTTACTTTTGGAGAAAATTCAAAACATTCATTATTCAATAGAGCCCAATAGCAAAAACCAGCGTTTTGAATGAAGAATCACATTTCTTGGTAGAATCATGCAGGATTGAAATTTTTGATGGTTTTTTACTCCTCTCAACAGCCCAAACAAGTTTCTAAAAGCATGAGTTTGCAACTACTTTACTTTTGGAGAAAATTCAAAACATTCATTATTCAATAGGACCCAAACTATCAAAAACCAGCGGTTTGAATGAACACACATTTCTTGGTAGAATCATGCAGGACTGAAATTTTTGATGTTTTTCTACTCCTCTCATGAGCCCAAACAAGTCTCTAAAAGCATGAGTTTGCAACTACTTTACTTTTGGAGAAAATTCAAAACATTCATTATTCAATAGAGCCCAATAGCAAAAATCAGGTTTTGAATGAAGAATCACATTTCTTGGTAGAATCATGCAGGATTGAAATTTTTGATGGTTTTTTACTCCTCTCAACAGCCCAAACAAGTTTCTAAAAGGATGAGTTTGCAACTACTTTACTTTTGGAGAAAATTCAAAACATTCATTATTCAATAGGGCCCAAAATATCAAAAACCAGCGGTTTGAATGAACACATATTTCTTGGTAGAATCGTGCAGGACTGAAATTTTTGATGTTTTTCTACTCCTCTCATGAGCCCAAACAAGTCTCTAAAAGGATGAGTTTGCAACTACTTTACTTTTGGAGAAAATTCAAAACATTCATTATTCAATAGAGCCCAATAGCAAAAACCAGCGTTTTGAATGAAGAATCACATTTCTTGGTAGAATCATGCAGGATTGAAATTTTTGATGGTTTTTTACTCCTCTCAACAGCCCAAACAAGTTTCTAAAAGGATGAGTTTGCAACTACTTTACTTTTGGAGAAAATTCAAAACATTCATTATTCAATAGGCCCCAAAATATCAAAAACGAGCGGTTTGAATGAACACACATTTCTTGGTAGAATCGTGCAGGACTGAAATTTTTGATGTTTTTCTACTCCTCTCATGAGCCCAAACAAGTCTCTAAAAGCATGAGTTTGCAACTACTTTACTTTTGGAGAAAATTCCAAAACATTCATTATTCAATAGAGCCCAATAGCAAAAATCAGGTTTTGAATGAAGAATCACATTTCTTGGTAGAATCATGCAGGATTGAAATTTTTGATGGTTTTTTACTCCTCTCAACAGCCCAAACAAGTTTCTAAAAGGATGAGTTTGCAAATACTTTACTTTTGGAGAAAATTCAAAACATTCATTATTCAATAGGGCCCAAACTATCAAAAACCAGCGGTTTGAATGAACACACATTTCTTGGTAGAATCATGCAGGACTGAAATTTTTGATGTTTTTCTACTCCTCTCATGAGCCCAAACAAGTCTCTAAAAGCATGAGTTTGCAACTACTTTACTTTTGGAGAAGATTCAAAACATTCATTATTCAATAGAGCCCAATAGCAAAAATCAGGTTTTGAATGAAGAATCACATTTCTTGGTAGAATCATGCAGGATTGAAATTTTTGATGGTTTTTTACTCCTCTCAACAGCCCAAACAAGTTTCTAAAAGGATGAGTTTGCAACTACTTTACTTTTGGAGAAAATTCAAAACATTCATTATTCAAAAGGCCCAAAATATCAAAAACCAGCAGTTTGAATGAACACACATTTCTTGGTAGAATCGTGCAGGACTGAAATTTTTGATGTTTTTCTACTCCTCTCATGAGCCCAAACAAGTCTCTAAAAGGATGAGTTTGCAACTACTTTACTTTTGGAGAAAATTCAAAACATTCATTATTCAATAGAGCCCAATAGCAAACACCAGCGTTTTGAATGAAGAATCACATTTCTTGGTAGAATCATGCAGGATTGAAATTTTTGATGGTTTTTTACTCCTCTCAACAGCCCAAACAAGTTTCTAAAAGGATGAGTTTGCAACTACTTTACTTTTGGAGAAAATTCAAAACATTCATTATTCAATAGGGCCCAAACTATCAAAAACCAGCGGTTTCAATGAACACACATTTCTTGGTAGAATCATGCAGGACTGAAATTTTTGATGTTTTTCTACTCCTCTCATGAGCCCAAACAAGTCTCTAAAAGCATGAGTTTGCAACTACTTTACTTTTGAAGAAAATTCAAAACATTCATTATTCAATAGAGCCCAATAGCAAAAATCAGGTTTTGAATGAAGAATCACATTTCTTGGTAGAATCATGCAGGATTGAAATTTTTGATGGTTTTTTACTCCTCTCAACAGCCCAAACAAGTTTCTAAAAGGATGAGTTTGCAACTACTTTACTTTTGGAGAAAATTCAAAACATTCATTATTCAATAGAGCCCAATAGGAAAAACCAGCGTTTTGAATGAAGAATCACATTTCTTGGTAGAATCATGCAGGATTGAAATTTTTGATGGTTTTTTACTCCTCTCAACAGCCCAAACAAGTTTCTAAAAGGATGAGTTTGCAACTACTTTAGTTTTGGAGAAAATTCAAAACATTCATTATTCAATAGGGCCCAAAATATCAAAAACCAGCGGTTTGAATGAACACACATTTCTTGGTAGAATCGTGCAGGACTGAAATTTTTGATGTTTTTCTACTCCTCTCATGATCCCAAACAAGTCTCTAAAAGCATGAGTTTGCAACTACTTTACTTTTGGAGAAAATTCAAAACATTCATTATTCAATAGAGCCCAATAGCAAAAACCAGCGTTTTGAATGAAGAATCACATTTCTTGGTAGAATCATGCAGGATTGAAATTTTTGATGTTTTTTACTCCGCTCAACAGCCCAAACAAATTTCTAAAAGGATGAGTTTGCAACTACTTTACTTTTGGAGAAAATTCAAAACATTCATTATTCAATAGGGCCCAAAATATCAAAAACCAGCGGTTTGAATGAACACACATTTCTTGGTAGAATCGTGCAGGACTGAAATTTTTGATGTTTTTCTACTCCTCTCATGAGCCCAAACAAGTCTCTAAAAGCATGAGTTTGCAACTACTTTACTTTTGGAGAAAATTCAAAACATTCATTACTCAAAAGAGCCCAATAGCAAAAACCAGCGTTTTGAATGAAGAATCACATTTCTTGGTAGAATCATGCAGGATTGAAATTTTTGATGGTTTTTTACTCCTCTCAACAGCCCAAACAAGTTTCTAAAAGGATGAGTTTGCAACTACTTTACTTTTGGAGAAAATTCAAAACATTCATTATTCAATAGGGCCCAAACTATCAAAAAACAGCGGTTTCAATGAACACACATTTCTTGGTAGAATCATGCAGGACTGAAATTTTTGATGTTTTTCTACTCCTCTCATGAGCCCAAACAAGTCTCTAAAAGCATGAGTTTGCAACTACTTTACTTTTGGAGAAAATTCAAAACATTCATTATTCAATAGAGCCCAATAGCAAAAATCAGGTTTTGAATGAAGAATCACATTTCTTGGTAGAATCATGCAGGATTGAAATTTTTGATGGTTTTTTACTCCTCTCAACAGCCCAAACAAGTTTCTAAAAGGATGAGTTTGCAACTACTTTACTTTTGGAGAAAATTCAAAACATTCATTATTCAATAGGGCCCAAACTATCAAAAAACAGCGGTTTCAATGAACACACATTTCTTGGTATAATCATGCAGGACTGAAATTTTTGATGTTTTTCTACTCCTCTCATGAGCCCAAACAAGTCTCTAAAAGCATGAGTTTGCAACTACTTTACTTTTGAAGAAAATTCAAAACATTCATTATTCAATAGAGCCCAATAGCAAAAATCAGGTTTTGAATGAAGAATCACATTTCTTGGTAGAATCATGCAGGATTGAAATTTTTGATGGTTTTTTACTCCTCTCAACAGCCCAAATAAGTTTCTAAAAGGATGAGTTTGCAACTACTTTACTTTTGGAAAAAATTCAAAACATTCATTATTCAATAGGGCCCAAACTATCAAAAACCAGCGGTTTGAATGAACACACATTTCTTGGTAGAATCATGCAGGACTGAAATGTTTGATGTTTTTCTACTCCTCTCATGAGCCCAAACAAGTCTCTAAAAGCATGAGTTTGCAACTACTTTACTTTTGGAGAAAATTCAAAACATTCATTATTCAATAGAGCCCAATAGCAAAAATCAGGTTTTGAATGAAGAATCACATTTCTTGGTAGAATCATGCAGGATTGAAATTTTTGATGGTTTTTTACTCCTCTCAACAGCCCAAACAAGTTTCTAAAAGGATGAGTTTGCAACTACTTTACTTTTGGAGAAAATTCAAAACAATCATTATTCAATAGGGCCCAAAATATCAAAAACCAGCGGTTTGAATGAACACACATTTCTTGGTAGAATCGTGCAGGACTGAAATTTTTGATGTTTTTCTACTCCTCTCATGAGCCCAAACAAGTCTCTAAAAGGATGAGTTTGCAACTACTTTACTTTTGGAGAAAATTCAAAACATTCATTATTCAATAGAGCCCAATAGCAAAAACCAGCGTTTTGAATGAATAATCACATTTCTTGGTAGAATCATGCAGGATTGAAATTTTTGATGGTTTTTTACTCCTCTCAACAGCCCAAACAAGTTTCTAAAAGGATGAGTTTGCAACTACTTTACTTTTGGAGAAAATTCAAAACATTCATTATTCAATAGGGCCCAAACTATCAAAAACCAGCGGTTTCAATGAACACACATTTCTTGGTAGAATCATGCAGGACTGAAATTTTTGATGTTTTTCTACTTCCCTCATGAGCCCAAACAAGTCTCTAAAAGCATGAGTTTGCAACTACTTTACTTTTGGAGAAAATTCAAAACATTCATTATTCAATAGAGCCCAATAGCAAAAATAAGGTTTTGAATGAAGAATCACATTTCTTGGTAGAATCATGCAGGATTGAAATTTTTGATGGTTATTTACTCCTCTCAACAGCCCAAACAAGTTTCTAAAAGGATGAGTTTGCAACTACTTTACTTTTGGAGAAAATTCAAAACATTCATTATTCAATAGGGCCCAAACTATCAAAAACCAGCGGTTTCAATGAACACACATTTCTTGGTAGAATCATGCAGGACTGAAATTTTTGATGTTTTTCTACTCCTCTCATGAGCCCAAACAAGTCTCTAAAAGCATGAGTTTGCAACTACTTTACTTTTGGAGAAAATTCAAAACATTCATTACTCAAAAGAGCCCAATAGCAAAAATCAGCGTTTTGAATGAAGAATCACATTTCTTGGTAGAATCATGCAGGATTGAAATTTTTGATGGTTTTTTACTCCTCTCAACAGCACAAACAAGTTTCTAAAAGGATGAGTTTGCAACTACTTTACTTTTGGAGAAAATTCAAAACATTCATTATTCAATAGGGCCCAAACTATCAAAAACCAGCGGTTTCAATGAACACACATTTCTTGGTAGAATCATGCAGGACTGAAATTTTTGATGTTTTTCTACTCCTCTCATGAGCCCAAACAAGTCTCTAAAAGCATGAGTTTGCAACTACTTTACTTTTGGAGAAAATTCAAAACATTCATTATTCAATAGAGCCCAATAGCAAAAACCAGCGTTTTGAATGAAGAATCACATTTCTTGGTAGAATCATGCAGGATTGAAATTTTTGATGGTTTTTTACTCCTCTCAACAGCCCAAACAAGTTTCTAAAAGCATGAGTTTGCAACTACTTTACTTTTGGAGAAAATTCAAAACATTCATTATTCAATAGGACCCAAACTATCAAAAACCAGCGGTTTGAATGAACACACATTTCTTGGTAGAATCATGCAGGACTGAAATTTTTGATGTTTTTCTACTCCTCTCATGAGCCCAAACAAGTCTCTAAAAGCATGAGTTTGCAACTACTTTACTTTTGGAGAAAATTCAAAACATTCATTATTCAATAGAGCCCAATAGCAAAAATCAGGTTTTGAATGAAGAATCACATTTCTTGGTAGAATCATGCAGGATTGAAATTTTTGATGGTTTTTTACTCCTCTCAACAGCCCAAACAAGTTTCTAAAAGGATGAGTTTGCAACTACTTTACTTTTGGAGAAAATTCAAAACATTCATTATTCAATAGGGCCCAAAATATCAAAAACCAGCGGTTTGAATGAACACATATTTCTTGGTAGAATCGTGCAGGACTGAAATTTTTGATGTTTTTCTACTCCTCTCATGAGCCCAAACAAGTCTCTAAAAGGATGAGTTTGCAACTACTTTACTTTTGGAGAAAATTCAAAACATTCATTATTCAATAGAGCCCAATAGCAAAAACCAGCGTTTTGAATGAAGAATCACATTTCTTGGTAGAATCATGCAGGATTGAAATTTTTGATGGTTTTTTACTCCTCTCAACAGCCCAAACAAGTTTCTAAAAGGATGAGTTTGCAACTACTTTACTTTTGGAGAAAATTCAAAACATTCATTATTCAATAGGCCCCAAAATATCAAAAACGAGCGGTTTGAATGAACACACATTTCTTGGTAGAATCGTGCAGGACTGAAATTTTTGATGTTTTTCTACTCCTCTCATGAGCCCAAACAAGTCTCTAAAAGCATGAGTTTGCAACTACTTTACTTTTGGAGAAAATTCCAAAACATTCATTATTCAATAGAGCCCAATAGCAAAAATCAGGTTTTGAATGAAGAATCACATTTCTTGGTAGAATCATGCAGGATTGAAATTTTTGATGGTTTTTTACTCCTCTCAACAGCCCAAACAAGTTTCTAAAAGGATGAGTTTGCAAATACTTTACTTTTGGAGAAAATTCAAAACATTCATTATTCAATAGGGCCCAAACTATCAAAAACCAGCGGTTTGAATGAACACACATTTCTTGGTAGAATCATGCAGGACTGAAATTTTTGATGTTTTTCTACTCCTCTCATGAGCCCAAACAAGTCTCTAAAAGCATGAGTTTGCAACTACTTTACTTTTGGAGAAGATTCAAAACATTCATTATTCAATAGAGCCCAATAGCAAAAATCAGGTTTTGAATGAAGAATCACATTTCTTGGTAGAATCATGCAGGATTGAAATTTTTGATGGTTTTTTACTCCTCTCAACAGCCCAAACAAGTTTCTAAAAGGATGAGTTTGCAACTACTTTACTTTTGGAGAAAATTCAAAACATTCATTATTCAAAAGGCCCAAAATATCAAAAACCAGCGGTTTGAATGAACACACATTTCTTGGTAGAATCGTGCAGGACTGAAATTTTTGATGTTTTTCTACTCCTCTCATGAGCCCAAACAAGTCTCTAAAAGGATGAGTTTGCAACTACTTTACTTTTGGAGAAAATTCAAAACATTCATTATTCAATAGAGCCCAATAGCAAACACCAGCGTTTTGAATGAAGAATCACATTTCTTGGTAGAATCATGCAGGATTGAAATTTTTGATGGTTTTTTACTCCTCTCAACAGCCCAAACAAGTTTCTAAAAGGATGAGTTTGCAACTACTTTACTTTTGGAGAAAATTCAAAACATTCATTATTCAATAGGGCCCAAACTATCAAAAACCAGCGGTTTCAATGAACACACATTTCTTGGTAGAATCATGCAGGACTGAAATTTTTGATGTTTTTCTACTCCTCTCATGAGCCCAAACAAGTCTCTAAAAGCATGAGTTTGCAACTACTTTACTTTTGAAGAAAATTCAAAACATTCATTATTCAATAGAGCCCAATAGCAAAAATCAGGTTTTGAATGAAGAATCACATTTCTTGGTAGAATCATGCAGGATTGAAATTTTTGATGGTTTTTTACTCCTCTCAACAGCCCAAACAAGTTTCTAAAAGGATGAGTTTGCAACTACTTTACTTTTGGAGAAAATTCAAAACATTCATTATTCAATAGAGCCCAATAGGAAAAACCAGCGTTTTGAATGAAGAATCACATTTCTTGGTAGAATCATGCAGGATTGAAATTTTTGATGGTTTTTTACTCCTCTCAACAGCCCAAACAAGTTTCTAAAAGGATGAGTTTGCAACTACTTTAGTTTTGGAGAAAATTCAAAACATTCATTATTCAATAGGGCCCAAAATATCAAAAACCAGCGGTTTGAATGAACACACATTTCTTGGTAGAATCGTGCAGGACTGAAATTTTTGATGTTTTTCTACTCCTCTCATGATCCCAAACAAGTCTCTAAAAGCATGAGTTTGCAACTACTTTACTTTTGGAGAAAATTCAAAACATTCATTATTCAATAGAGCCCAATAGCAAAAACCAGCGTTTTGAATGAAGAATCACATTTCTTGGTAGAATCATGCAGGATTGAAATTTTTGATGTTTTTTACTCCGCTCAACAGCCCAAACAAATTTCTAAAAGGATGAGTTTGCAACTACTTTACTTTTGGAGAAAATTCAAAACATTCATTATTCAATAGGGCCCAAAATATCAAAAACCAGCGGTTTGAATGAACACACATTTCTTGGTAGAATCGTGCAGGACTGAAATTTTTGATGTTTTTCTACTCCTCTCATGAGCCCAAACAAGTCTCTAAAAGCATGAGTTTGCAACTACTTTACTTTTGGAGAAAATTCAAAACATTCATTACTCAAAAGAGCCCAATAGCAAAAACCAGCGTTTTGAATGAAGAATCACATTTCTTGGTAGAATCATGCAGGATTGAAATTTTTGATGGTTTTTTACTCCTCTCAACAGCCCAAACAAGTTTCTAAAAGGATGAGTTTGCAACTACTTTACTTTTGGAGAAAATTCAAAACATTCATTATTCAATAGGGCCCAAACTATCAAAAAACAGCGGTTTCAATGAACACACATTTCTTGGTAGAATCATGCAGGACTGAAATTTTTGATGTTTTTCTACTCCTCTCATGAGCCCAAACAAGTCTCTAAAAGCATGAGTTTGCAACTACTTTACTTTTGGAGAAAATTCAAAACATTCATTATTCAATAGAGCCCAATAGCAAAAATCAGGTTTTGAATGAAGAATCACATTTCTTGGTAGAATCATGCAGGATTGAAATTTTTGATGGTTTTTTACTCCTCTCAACAGCCCAAACAAGTTTCTAAAAGGATGAGTTTGCAACTACTTTACTTTTGGAGAAAATTCAAAACATTCATTATTCAATAGGGCCCAAACTATCAAAAAACAGCGGTTTCAATGAACACACATTTCTTGGTATAATCATGCAGGACTGAAATTTTTGATGTTTTTCTACTCCTCTCATGAGCCCAAACAAGTCTCTAAAAGCATGAGTTTGCAACTACTTTACTTTTGAAGAAAATTCAAAACATTCATTATTCAATAGAGCCCAATAGCAAAAATCAGGTTTTGAATGAAGAATCACATTTCTTGGTAGAATCATGCAGGATTGAAATTTTTGATGGTTTTTTACTCCTCTCAACAGCCCAAATAAGTTTCTAAAAGGATGAGTTTGCAACTACTTTACTTTTGGAAAAAATTCAAAACATTCATTATTCAATAGGGCCCAAACTATCAAAAACCAGCGGTTTGAATGAACACACATTTCTTGGTAGAATCATGCAGGACTGAAATGTTTGATGTTTTTCTACTCCTCTCATGAGCCCAAACAAGTCTCTAAAAGCATGAGTTTGCAACTACTTTACTTTTGGAGAAAATTCAAAACATTCATTATTCAATAGAGCCCAATAGCAAAAATCAGGTTTTGAATGAAGAATCACATTTCTTGGTAGAATCATGCAGGATTGAAATTTTTGATGGTTTTTTACTCCTCTCAACAGCCCAAACAAGTTTCTAAAAGGATGAGTTTGCAACTACTTTACTTTTGGAGAAAATTCAAAACAATCATTATTCAATAGGGCCCAAAATATCAAAAACCAGCGGTTTGAATGAACACACATTTCTTGGTAGAATCGTGCAGGACTGAAATTTTTGATGTTTTTCTACTCCTCTCATGAGCCCAAACAAGTCTCTAAAAGGATGAGTTTGCAACTACTTTACTTTTGGAGAAAATTCAAAACATTCATTATTCAATAGAGCCCAATAGCAAAAACCAGCGTTTTGAATGAATAATCACATTTCTTGGTAGAATCATGCAGGATTGAAATTTTTGATGGTTTTTTACTCCTCTCAACAGCCCAAACAAGTTTCTAAAAGGATGAGTTTGCAACTACTTTACTTTTGGAGAAAATTCAAAACATTCTTTATTCAATAGGGCCCAAACTATCAAAAACCAGCGGTTTCAATGAACACACATTTCTTGGTAGAATCATGCAGGACTGAAATTTTTGATGTTTTTCTACTTCCCTCATGAGCCCAAACAAGTCTCTAAAAGCATGAGTTTGCAACTACTTTACTTTTGGAGAAAATTCAAAACATTCATTATTCAATAGAGCCCAATAGCAAAAATAAGGTTTTGAATGAAGAATCACATTTCTTGGTAGAATCATGCAGGATTGAAATTTTTGATGGTTATTTACTCCTCTCAACAGCCCAAACAAGTTTCTAAAAGGATGAGTTTGCAACTACTTTACTTTTGGAGAAAATTCAAAACATTCATTATTCAATAGGGCCCAAACTATCAAAAACCAGCGGTTTCAATGAACACACATTTCTTGGTAGAATCATGCAGGACTGAAATTTTTGATGTTTTTCTACTCCTCTCATGAGCCCAAACAAGTCTCTAAAAGCATGAGTTTGCAACTACTTTACTTTTGGAGAAAATTCAAAACATTCATTACTCAAAAGAGCCCAATAGCAAAAATCAGCGTTTTGAATGAAGAATCACATTTCTTGGTAGAATCATGCAGGATTGAAATTTTTGATGGTTTTTTACTCCTCTCAACAGCACAAACAAGTTTCTAAAAGGATGAGTTTGCAACTACTTTACTTTTGGAGAAAATTCAAAACATTCATTATTCAATAGGGCCCAAACTATCAAAAACCAGCGGTTTCAATGAACACACATTTCTTGGTAGAATCATGCAGGACTGAAATTTTTGATGTTTTTCTACTCCTCTCATGAGCCCAAACAAGTCTCTAAAAGCATGAGTTTGCAACTACTTTACTTTTGGAGAAAATTCAAAACATTCATTATTCAATAGAGCCCAATAGCAAAAACCAGCGTTTTGAATGAAGAATCACATTTCTTGGTAGAATCATGCAGGATTGAAATTTTTGATGGTTTTTTACTCCTCTCAACAGCCCAAACAAGTTTCTAAAAGCATGAGTTTGCAACTACTTTACTTTTGGAGAAAATTCAAAACATTCATTATTCAATAGGACCCAAACTATCAAAAACCAGCGGTTTGAATGAACACACATTTCTTGGTAGAATCATGCAGGACTGAAATTTTTGATGTTTTTCTACTCCTCTCATGAGCCCAAACAAGTCTCTAAAAGCATGAGTTTGCAACTACTTTACTTTTGGAGAAAATTCAAAACATTCATTATTCAATAGAGCCCAATAGCAAAAATCAGGTTTTGAATGAAGAATCACATTTCTTGGTAGAATCATGCAGGATTGAAATTTTTGATGGTTTTTTACTCCTCTCAACAGCCCAAACAAGTTTCTAAAAGGATGAGTTTGCAACTACTTTACTTTTGGAGAAAATTCAAAACATTCATTATTCAATAGGGCCCAAAATATCAAAAACCAGCGGTTTGAATGAACACATATTTCTTGGTAGAATCGTGCAGGACTGAAATTTTTGATGTTTTTCTACTCCTCTCATGAGCCCAAACAAGTCTCTAAAAGGATGAGTTTGCAACTACTTTACTTTTGGAGAAAATTCAAAACATTCATTATTCAATAGAGCCCAATAGCAAAAACCAGCGTTTTGAATGAAGAATCACATTTCTTGGTAGAATCATGCAGGATTGAAATTTTTGATGGTTTTTTACTCCTCTCAACAGCCCAAACAAGTTTCTAAAAGGATGAGTTTGCAACTACTTTACTTTTGGAGAAAATTCAAAACATTCATTATTCAATAGGCCCCAAAATATCAAAAACGAGCGGTTTGAATGAACACACATTTCTTGGTAGAATCGTGCAGGACTGAAATTTTTGATGTTTTTCTACTCCTCTCATGAGCCCAAACAAGTCTCTAAAAGCATGAGTTTGCAACTACTTTACTTTTGGAGAAAATTCCAAAACATTCATTATTCAATAGAGCCCAATAGCAAAAATCAGGTTTTGAATGAAGAATCACATTTCTTGGTAGAATCATGCAGGATTGAAATTTTTGATGGTTTTTTACTCCTCTCAACAGCCCAAACAAGTTTCTAAAAGGATGAGTTTGCAAATACTTTACTTTTGGAGAAAATTCAAAACATTCATTATTCAATAGGGCCCAAACTATCAAAAACCAGCGGTTTGAATGAACACACATTTCTTGGTAGAATCATGCAGGACTGAAATTTTTGATGTTTTTCTACTCCTCTCATGACCCCAAACAAGTCTCTAAAAGCATGAGTTTGCAACTACTTTACTTTTGGAGAAAATTCAAAACATTCATTATTCAATAGAGCCCAATAGCAAAAATCAGGTTTTGAATGAAGAATCACATTTCTTGGTAAGATCATGCAGGATTGAAATTTTTGATGGTTTTTTACTCCTCTCAACAGCCCAAACAAGTTTCTAAAAGGATGAGTTTGCAACTACTTTACTTTTGGAGAAAATTCAAAACATTCATTATTCAATAGGGCCCAAACTATCAAAAACCAGCGGTTTGAATGAACACACATTTCTTGGTAGAATCATGCAGGACTGAAATTTTTGATGTTTTTCTACTCCTCTCATGAGCCCAAACAAGTCTCTAAAAGCATGAGTTTGCAACTACTTTACTTTTGGAGAAAATTCAAAACATTCATTACTCAAAAGAGCCCAATAGCAAAAACCAGCATTTTGAATGAAGAATCACATTTCTTGGTAGAATCATGCAGGATTGAAATTTTTGATGGTTTTTTACTCCTCTCAACAGCCCAAACAAGTTTCTAAAAGGATGAGTTTGCAACTACTTTACTTTTGGAGAAAATTCAAAACATTCATTATTCAATAGGGCCCAAACTATCAAAAACCAGCGGTTTCAATGAACACACATTTCTTGGTAGAATCATGCAGGACTGAAATTTTTGATGTTTTTCTACTCCTCTCATGAGCCCAAACAAGTCTCTAAAAGCATGAGTTTGCAACTACTTTACTTTTGGAGAAAATTCAAAACATTCATTATTCAATAGAGCCCAATAGCAAAAATCAGGTTTTGAATGAAGAATCACATTTCTTGGTAGAATCATGCAGGATTGAAATTTTTGATGGTTTTTTACTCCTCTCAACAGCCCAAACAAGTTTCTAAAAGGATGAGTTTGCAACTACTTTACTTTTGGAGAAAATTCAAAACATTCATTATTCAATAGGGCCCAAACTATCAAAAACCAGCGGTTTCAATGAACACACATTTCTTGGTAGAATCATGCAGGACTGAAATTTTTGATGTTTTTCTACTCCTCTCATGAGCCCAAACAAGTCTCAAAAAGCATGAGTTTGCAACTACTTTACTTTTGGAGAAAATTCAAAACATTCATTATTCAATAGAGCCCAATAGCAAAAATCAGGTTTTGAATGAAGAATCACATTTCTTGGTAAAATCATGCAGGATTGAAATTTTTGATGGTTTTTTACTCCTCTCAACAGCCCAAACAAGTTTCTAAAAGGATGAGTTTGCAACTACTTTACTTTTGGAGAAAATTCAAAACATTCATTATTCAATAGGGCCCAAACTATCAAAAACCAGCGGTTTGAATGAACACACATTTCTTGGTAGAATCATGCAGGACTGAAATTTTTGATGTTTTTCTACTCCTCTCATGAGCCCAAACAAGTCTCTAAAAGCATGAGTTTGCAACTACTTTACTTTTGGAGAAAATTCAAAACATTCATTATTCAATAGAGCCCAATAGCAAAAACCAGCGTTTTGAATGAAGAATCACATTTCTTGGTAGAATCATGCAGGATTGAAATTTTTGATGGTTTTTTACTCCTCTCAATAGCCCAAACAAGTTTCTAAAAGGTTGAGTTTGCAACTACTTTACTTTTGGAGAAAATTCAAAACATTCATTATTCAATAGGGCCCAAACTATCAAAAACCAGCGGTTTCAATGAACACACATTTCTTGGTAGAATCATGCAGGACTGAAATTTTTGATGTTTTTCTACTCCTCTCATGAGCCCAAACAAGTCCCTAAAAGCATGAGTTTGCAATTACTTTACTTTTGGAGAAAATTCAAAACATTCATTATTCAATAGAGCCCAATAGCAAAAATCAGGTTTTGAATGAAGAATCACATTTCTTGGTAGAATCATGCAGGATTGAAATTTTTGATGGTTTTTTACTCCTCTCAACAGCCCAAACAAGTTTCTAAAAGGATGAGTTTGCAACTACTTTACTTTTGGAGAAAATTCAAAACATTCATTATTCAATAGGGCCCAAACTATCAAAAACCAGCGGTTTCAATGAACACACATTTCTTGGTAGAATCATGCAGGACTGAAATTTTTGATGTTTTTCTACTCCTCTCATGAGCCCAAACAAGTCTCAAAAAGCATGAGTTTGCAACTACTTTACTTTTGGAGAAAATTCAAAACATTCATTATTCAATAGAGCCCAATAGCAAAAATCAGGTTTTGAATGAAGAATCACATTTCTTGGTAAAATCATGCAGGATTGAAACTTTTGATGGTTTTTTACTCCTCTCAACAGCCCAAACAAGTTTCTAAAAGGATGAGTTTGCAACTACTTTACTTTTGGAGAAAATTCAAAACATTCATTATTCAATAGAGCCCAATAGCAAAAACCAGCGTTTTGAATGAAGAATCACATTTCTTGGTAGAATCATGCAGGATTGAAATTTTTGATGGTTTTTTACTCCTCTCAATAGCCCAAACAAGTTTCTAAAAGGATGAGTTTGCAACTACTTTACTTTTGGAGAAAATTCAAAACATTCATTATTCAATAGGGCCCAAACTATCAAAAACCAGCGGTTTCAATGAACACACATTTCTTGGTAGAATCATGCAGGACTGAAATTTTTGATGTTTTTCTACTCCTCTCATGAGCCCAAACAAGTCTCTAAAAGCATGAGTTTGCAACTACTTTACTTTTGGAGAAAATTCAAAACATTCATTAATCAATAGAGCCCAATAGCAAAAATCAGGTTTTGAATGAAGAATCACATTTCTTGGTAGAATCATGCAGGATTGAAATTTTTGATGGTTTTTTACTCCTCTCAACAGCCCAAACAAGTTTCTAAAAGGATGAGTTTGCAACTACTTTACTTTTGGAGAAAATTCAAAACATTCATTATTCAATAGGGCCCAAAATATCAAAAACCAGCGGTTTGAATGAACACACATTTCTTGGTAGAATCGTGCAGGACTGAAATTTTTGATGTTTTTCTACTCCTCTCATGAGCCCAAACAAGTCTCTAAAAGGATGGGTTTGCAACTACTTTACTTTTGGAGAAAATTCAAAACATTCATTATTCAATAGAGCCCAATAGCAAAAACCAGCGTTTTGAATGAAGAATCACATTTCTTGGTAGAATCATGCAGGATTGAAATTTTTGATGGTTTTTTACTCCTCTCAACAGCCCAAACAAGTTTCTAAAAGGATGAGTTTGCAACTACTTTACTTTTGGAGAAAATTCAAAACATTCATTATTCAATAAGGCCCAAACTATCAAAAACCAGCGGTTTGAATGAACACACATTTCTTGGTAGAATCATGCAGGACTGAAATTTTTGATGTTTTTCTACTCCTCTCATGAGCCCAAGCAAGTCTCTAAAAGCATGAGTTTGCAACTACTTTACTTTTGGAGAAAATTGAAAACATTCATTATTCAATAGAGCCCAATAGCAAAAATCAGGTTTTGAATGAAGAATCACATTTCTTGGTAGAATCATGCAGGATTGAAATTTTTGATGGTTTTTTACTCCTCTCAACAGCCCAAACAAGTTTCTAAAAGGATGAGTTTGCAACTACTTTACTTTTGGAGAAAATTCAAAACATTCATTATTCAATAGGGCCCAAACTATCAAAAACCAGCGGTTTGAATGAACACACATTTCTTGGTAGAATCATGCAGGACTGAAATTTTTCATGTTTTTCTACTCCTCTCATGAGCCCAAACAAGTCTCTAAAAGCATGAGTTTGCAACTACTTTACTTTTGGAGAAAATTCAAAACATTCATTACTCAAAAGAGCCCAATAGCAAAAACCAGCGTTTTGAATGAAGAATCACATTTCTTGGTAGAATCATGCAGGATTGAAATTTTTGATGGTTTTTTACTCCTCTCAACAGCCCAAACAAGTTTCTAAAAGGATGAGTTTGCAACTACTTTACTTTTGGAGAAAATTCAAAACATTCATTATTCAATAGGGCCCAAACTATCAAAAACCAGCGGTTTCAATGAACACACATTTCTTGGTAGAATCATGTAGGACTGAAATTTTTGATGTTTTTCTACTCCTCTCATGAGCCCAAACAAGTCTCTAAAAGCATGAGTTTGCAACTACTTTACTTTTGGAGAAAATTCAAAACATTCATTATTCAATAGAGCCCAATAGCAAAAATCAGGTTTTGAATGAAGAATCACATTTCTTGGTAAAATCATGCAGGATTGAAATTTTTGATGGTTTTTTACTCCTCTCAACAGCCCAAACAAGTTTCTAAAAGGATGAGTTTGCAACTACTTTACTTTTGGAGAAAATTCAAAACATTCATTATTCAATAGGGCCCAAACTATCAAAAACCAGCGGTTTGAATGAACACACATTTCTTGGTAGAATCATGCAGGACTGAAATTTTTGATGTTTTTCTACTCCTCTCATGAGCCCAAACAAGTCTCTAAAAGCATGAGTTTGCAACTACTTTACTTTTGGAGAAAATTCAAAACATTCATTATTCAATAGAGCCCAATTACAAAAACCAGCGTTTTGAATGAAGAATCACATTTCTTGGTAGAATCATGCAGGATTGAAATTTTTGATGGTTTTTTACTCCTCTCAATAGCCCAAACAAGTTTCTAAAAGGATGAGTTTGCCACTACTTTACTTTTGGAGAAAATTCAAAACATTCATTATTCAATAGGGCCCAAACTATCAAAAACCAGCGGTTTCAATGAACACACATTTCTTGGTAGAATCGTGCAGGACTGAAATTTTTGATGTTTTTCTACTCCTCTCATGAGCCCAAACAAGTCTCTAAAAGGATGAGTTTGCAACTACTTTACTTTTGGAGAAAATTCAAAACATTCATTATTCAATAGAGCCCAATAGCAAAAACCAGCGTTTTGAATGAAGAATCACATTTCTTGGTAGAATCATGCAGGATTGAAATTTTTGATGGTTTTTGGCTCCTCTCAACAGCCCAAACAAGTTTCTAAAAGGATGAGTTTGCAACTACTTTACTTTTGGAGAAAATTCAAAACATTCATTATTCAATAGGGCCCAAACTATCAAAAACCAGCGGTTTGAATGAACACACATTTCTTGGTAGAATCATGCAGGACTGAAATTTTTGATGTTTTTTTACTCCTCTCATGAGCCCAAACAAGTCTCTAAAAGCATGAGTTTGCAACTACTTTACTTTTGGAGAAAATTCAAAACATTCATTATTCAATAGAGCCCAATAGCAAAAATCAGGTTTTGAATGAAGAATCACATTTCTTGGTAGAATCATGCAGGATTGAAATTTTTGATGTTTTTTTACTCCTCTCAACAGCCCAAACAAGTTTCTAAAAGGATGAGTTTGCAACTACTTTACTTTTGGAGAAAATTCAAAACATTCATTATTCAATAGGGCCCAAACTATCAAAAACCAGCGGTTTGAATGAACACACATTTCTTGGTAGAATCATGCAGGACTGAAATTTTTGATGTTTTTCTACTCCTCTCATGAGCCCAAACAAGTGTCTAAAAGCATGAGTTTGCAACTACTTTACTTTTGGAGAAAATTCAAAACATTCATTATTCAATAGAGCCCAATAGCAAAAATCAGGTTTTGAATGAAGAATCACATTTCTTGGTAGAATCATGCAGGATTGAAATTTTTGATGGTTTTTTACTCCTCTCAACAGCCCAAACAAGTTTCTAAAAGGATGAGTTTGCAACTACTTTACTTTTGGAGAAAATTCAAAACATTCATTTCTCAAAAGAGCCCAATAGCAAAAACCAGCGTTTTGAATGAAGAATCACATTTCTTGGTAGAATCATGCAGGATTGAAATTTTTGATGGTTTTTTATTCCTCTCAACAGCCCAAACAAGTTTCTAAAAGGATGAGTTTGCAACTACTTTACTTTTGGAGAAAATTCAAAACATTCATTATTCAATAGGGCCCAAACTATCAAAAACCAGCGGTTTCAATGAACACACATTTCTTGGTAGAATCATGCAGGACTGAAATTTTTGATGTTTTTCTACTCCTCTCATGAGCCCAAACAAGTCTCTAAAAGCATGAGTTTGCAACTACTTTACTTTTGGAGAAAATTCAAAACATTCATTATTCAATAGAGCCCAATAGCAAAAATCAGGTTTTGAATGAAGAATCACATTTCTTGGTAGAATCATGCAGGATTGAAATTTTTGATGGTTTTTTACTCCTCTCAACAGCCCAAACAAGTTTCTAAAAGGATGAGTTTGCAACTACTTTACTTTTGGAGAAAATTCAAAACATTCATTATTCAATAGGGCCCAAACTATCAAAAACCAGCGGTTTCAATGAACACACATTTCTTGGTAGAATCATGCAGGACTGAAATTTTTGATGTTTTTCTACTCCTCTCATGAGCCCAAACAAGTCTCTAAAAGCATGAGTTTGCAACTACTTTACTTTTGGAGAAAATTCAAAACATTCATTATTCAATAGAGCCCAATAGCAAAAATCAGGTTTTGAATGAAGAATCACATTTCTTGGTAAAATCATGCAGGATTGAAATTTTTGATGGTTTTTTACTCCTCTCAACAGCCCAAACAAGTTTCTAAAAGGATGAGTTTGCAACTACTTTACTTTTGGAGAAAATTCAAAACATTCATTATTCAATAGGGCCCAAACTATCAAAAACCAGCGGTTTCAATGAACACACATTTCTTGGTAGAATCATGCAGGACTGAAATTTTTGATGTTTTTCTACTCCTCTCATGAGCCCAAACAAGTCTCTAAAAGCATGAGTTTGCAACTACTTTACTTTTGGAGAAAATTCAAAACATTCATTATTCAATAGAGCCCAATAGCAAAAACCAGCGTTTTGAATGAAGAATCACATTTCTTGGTAGAATCATGCAGGATTGAAATTTTTGATGTTTTTTACTCCGCTCAACAGCCCAAACAAATTTCTAAAAGGATGAGTTTGCAACTACTTTACTTTTGGAGAAAATTCAAAACATTCATTATTCAATAGGGCCCAAAATATCAAAAACCAGCGGTTTGAATGAACACACATTTCTTGGTAGAATCGTGCAGGACTGAAATTTTTGATGTTTTTCTACTCCTCTCATGAGCCCAAACAAGTCTCTAAAAGCATGAGTTTGCAACTACTTTACTTTTGGAGAAAATTCAAAACATTCATTACTCAAAAGAGCCCAATAGCAAAAACCAGCGTTTTGAATGAAGAATCACATTTCTTGGTAGAATCATGCAGGATTGAAATTTTTGATGGTTTTTTACTCCTCTCAACAGCCCAAACAAGTTTCTAAAAGGATGAGTTTGCAACTACTTTACTTTTGGAGAAAATTCAAAACATTCATTATTCAATAGGGCCCAAACTATCAAAAAACAGCGGTTTCAATGAACACACATTTCTTGGTAGAATCATGCAGGACTGAAATTTTTGATGTTTTTCTACTCCTCTCATGAGCCCAAACAAGTCTCTAAAAGCATGAGTTTGCAACTACTTTACTTTTGGAGAAAATTCAAAACATTCATTATTCAATAGAGCCCAATAGCAAAAATCAGGTTTTGAATGAAGAATCACATTTCTTGGTAGAATCATGCAGGATTGAAATTTTTGATGGTTTTTTACTCCTCTCAACAGCCCAAACAAGTTTCTAAAAGGATGAGTTTGCAACTACTTTACTTTTGGAGAAAATTCAAAACATTCATTATTCAATAGGGCCCAAACTATCAAAAAACAGCGGTTTCAATGAACACACATTTCTTGGTATAATCATGCAGGACTGAAATTTTTGATGTTTTTCTACTCCTCTCATGAGCCCAAACAAGTCTCTAAAAGCATGAGTTTGCAACTACTTTACTTTTGAAGAAAATTCAAAACATTCATTATTCAATAGAGCCCAATAGCAAAAATCAGGTTTTGAATGAAGAATCACATTTCTTGGTAGAATCATGCAGGATTGAAATTTTTGATGGTTTTTTACTCCTCTCAACAGCCCAAATAAGTTTCTAAAAGGATGAGTTTGCAACTACTTTACTTTTGGAAAAAATTCAAAACATTCATTATTCAATAGGGCCCAAACTATCAAAAACCAGCGGTTTGAATGAACACACATTTCTTGGTAGAATCATGCAGGACTGAAATGTTTGATGTTTTTCTACTCCTCTCATGAGCCCAAACAAGTCTCTAAAAGCATGAGTTTGCAACTACTTTACTTTTGGAGAAAATTCAAAACATTCATTATTCAATAGAGCCCAATAGCAAAAATCAGGTTTTGAATGAAGAATCACATTTCTTGGTAGAATCATGCAGGATTGAAATTTTTGATGGTTTTTTACTCCTCTCAACAGCCCAAACAAGTTTCTAAAAGGATGAGTTTGCAACTACTTTACTTTTGGAGAAAATTCAAAACAATCATTATTCAATAGGGCCCAAAATATCAAAAACCAGCGGTTTGAATGAACACACATTTCTTGGTAGAATCGTGCAGGACTGAAATTTTTGATGTTTTTCTACTCCTCTCATGAGCCCAAACAAGTCTCTAAAAGGATGAGTTTGCAACTACTTTACTTTTGGAGAAAATTCAAAACATTCATTATTCAATAGAGCCCAATAGCAAAAACCAGCGTTTTGAATGAATAATCACATTTCTTGGTAGAATCATGCAGGATTGAAATTTTTGATGGTTTTTTACTCCTCTCAACAGCCCAAACAAGTTTCTAAAAGGATGAGTTTGCAACTACTTTACTTTTGGAGAAAATTCAAAACATTCATTATTCAATAGGGCCCAAACTATCAAAAACCAGCGGTTTCAATGAACACACATTTCTTGGTAGAATCATGCAGGACTGAAATTTTTGATGTTTTTCTACTTCCCTCATGAGCCCAAACAAGTCTCTAAAAGCATGAGTTTGCAACTACTTTACTTTTGGAGAAAATTCAAAACATTCATTATTCAATAGAGCCCAATAGCAAAAATCAGGTTTTGAATGAAGAATCACATTTCTTGGTAGAATCATGCAGGATTGAAATTTTTGATGGTTATTTACTCCTCTCAACAGCCCAAACAAGTTTCTAAAAGGATGAGTTTGCAACTACTTTACTTTTGGAGAAAATTCAAAACATTCATTATTCAATAGGGCCCAAACTATCAAAAACCAGCGGTTTCAATGAACACACATTTCTTGGTAGAATCATGCAGGACTGAAATTTTTGATGTTTTTCTACTCCTCTCATGAGCCCAAACAAGTCTCTAAAAGCATGAGTTTGCAACTACTTTACTTTTGGAGAAAATTCAAAACATTCATTACTCAAAAGAGCCCAATAGCAAAAATCAGCGTTTTGAATGAAGAATCACATTTCTTGGTAGAATCATGCAGGATTGAAATTTTTGATGGTTTTTTACTCCTCTCAACAGCACAAACAAGTTTCTAAAAGGATGAGTTTGCAACTACTTTACTTTTGGAGAAAATTCAAAACATTCATTATTCAATAGGGCCCAAACTATCAAAAACCAGCGGTTTCAATGAACACACATTTCTTGGTAGAATCATGCAGGACTGAAATTTTTGATGTTTTTCTACTCCTCTCATGAGCCCAAACAAGTCTCTAAAAGCATGAGTTTGCAACTACTTTACTTTTGGAGAAAATTCAAAACATTCATTATTCAATAGAGCCCAATAGCAAAAACCAGCGTTTTGAATGAAGAATCACATTTCTTGGTAGAATCATGCAGGATTGAAATTTTTGATGGTTTTTTACTCCTCTCAACAGCCCAAACAAGTTTCTAAAAGCATGAGTTTGCAACTACTTTACTTTTGGAGAAAATTCAAAACATTCATTATTCAATAGGACCCAAACTATCAAAAACCAGTGGTTTGAATGAACACACATTTCTTGGTAGAATCATGCAGGACTGAAATTTTTGATGTTTTTCTACTCCTCTCATGAGCCCAAACAAGTCTCTAAAAGCATGAGTTTGCAACTACTTTACTTTTGGAGAAAATTCAAAACATTCATTATTCAATAGAGCCCAATAGCAAAAATCAGGTTTTGAATGAAGAATCACATTTCTTGGTAGAATCATGCAGGATTGAAATTTTTGATGGTTTTTTACTCCTCTCAACAGCCCAAACAAGTTTCTAAAAGGATGAGTTTGCAACTACTTTACTTTTGGAGAAAATTCAAAACATTCATTATTCAATAGGGCCCAAAATATCAAAAACCAGCGGTTTGAATGAACACATATTTCTTGGTAGAATCGTGCAGGACTGAAATTTTTGATGTTTTTCTACTCCTCTCATGAGCCCAAACAAGTCTCTAAAAGGATGAGTTTGCAACTACTTTACTTTTGGAGAAAATTCAAAACATTCATTATTCAATAGAGCCCAATAGCAAAAACCAGCGTTTTGAATGAAGAATCACATTTCTTGGTAGAATCATGCAGGATTGAAATTTTTGATGGTTTTTTACTCCTCTCAACAGCCCAAACAAGTTTCTAAAAGGATGAGTTTGCAACTACTTTACTTTTGGAGAAAATTCAAAACATTCATTATTCAATAGGCCCCAAAATATCAAAAACGAGCGGTTTGAATGAACACACATTTCTTGGTAGAATCGTGCAGGACTGAAATTTTTGATGTTTTTCTACTCCTCTCATGAGCCCAAACAAGTCTCTAAAAGCATGAGTTTGCAACTACTTTACTTTTGGAGAAAATTCCAAAACATTCATTATTCAATAGAGCCCAATAGCAAAAATCAGGTTTTGAATGAAGAATCACATTTCTTGGTAGAATCATGCAGGATTGAAATTTTTGATGGTTTTTTACTCCTCTCAACAGCCCAAACAAGTTTCTAAAAGGATGAGTTTGCAAATACTTTACTTTTGGAGAAAATTCAAAACATTCATTATTCAATAGGGCCCAAACTATCAAAAACCAGCGGTTTGAATGAACACACATTTCTTGGTAGAATCATGCAGGACTGAAATTTTTGATGTTTTTCTACTCCTCTCATGACCCCAAACAAGTCTCTAAAAGCATGAGTTTGCAACTACTTTACTTTTGGAGAAAATTCAAAACATTCATTATTCAATAGAGCCCAATAGCAAAAATCAGGTTTTGAATGAAGAATCACATTTCTTGGTAAGATCATGCAGGATTGAAATTTTTGATGGTTTTTTACTCCTCTCAACAGACCAAACAAGTTTCTAAAAGGATGAGTTTGCAACTACTTTACTTTTGGAGAAAATTCAAAACATTCATTATTCAATAGGGCCCAAACTATCAAAAACCAGCGGTTTGAATGAACACACATTTCTTGGTAGAATCATGCAGGACTGAAATTTTTGATGTTTTTCTACTCCTCTCATGAGCCCAAACAAGTCTCTAAAAGCATGAGTTTGCAACTACTTTACTTTTGGAGAAAATTCAAAACATTCATTACTCAAAAGAGCCCAATAGCAAAAACCAGCATTTTGAATGAAGAATCACATTTCTTGGTAGAATCATGCAGGATTGAAATTTTTGATGGTTTTTTACTCCTCTCAACAGCCCAAACAAGTTTCTAAAAGGATGAGTTTGCAACTACTTTACTTTTGGAGAAAATTCAAAACATTCATTATTCAATAGGGCCCAAACTATCAAAAACCAGCGGTTTCAATGAACACACATTTCTTGGTAGAATCATGCAGGACTGAAATTTTTGATGTTTTTCTACTCCTCTCATGAGCCCAAACAAGTCTCTAAAAGCATGAGTTTGCAACTACTTTACTTTTGGAGAAAATTCAAAACATTCATTATTCAATAGAGCCCAATAGCAAAAATCAGGTTTTGAATGAAGAATCACATTTCTTGGTAGAATCATGCAGGATTGAAATTTTTGATGGTTTTTTACTCCTCTCAACAGCCCAAACAAGTTTCTAAAAGGATGAGTTTGCAACTACTTTACTTTTGGAGAAAATTCAAAACATTCATTATTCAATAGGGCCCAAACTATCAAAAACCAGCGGTTTCAATGAACACACATTTCTTGGTAGAATCATGCAGGACTGAAATTTTTGATGTTTTTCTACTCCTCTCATGAGCCCAAACAAGTCTCAAAAAGCATGAGTTTGCAACTACTTTACTTTTGGAGAAAATTCAAAACATTCATTATTCAATAGAGCCCAATAGCAAAAATCAGGTTTTGAATGAAGAATCACATTTCTTGGTAAAATCATGCAGGATTGAAATTTTTGATGGTTTTTTACTCCTCTCAACAGCCCAAACAAGTTTCTAAAAGGATGAGTTTGCAACTACTTTACTTTTGGAGAAAATTCAAAACATTCATTATTCAATAGGGCCCAAACTATCAAAAACCAGCGGTTTGAATGAACACACATTTCTTGGTAGAATCATGCAGGACTGAAATTTTTGATGTTTTTCTACTCCTCTCATGAGCCCAAACAAGTCTCTAAAAGCATGAGTTTGCAACTACTTTACTTTTGGAGAAAATTCAAAACATTCATTATTCAATAGAGCCCAATAGCAAAAACCAGCGTTTTGAATGAAGAATCACATTTCTTGGTAGAATCATGCAGGATTGAAATTTTTGATGGTTTTTTACTCCTCTCAATAGCCCAAACAAGTTTCTAAAAGGTTGAGTTTGCAACTACTTTACTTTTGGAGAAAATTCAAAACATTCATTATTCAATAGGGCCCAAACTATCAAAAACCAGCGGTTTCAATGAACACACATTTCTTGGTAGAATCATGCAGGACTGAAATTTTTGATGTTTTTCTACTCCTCTCATGAGCCCAAACAAGTCCCTAAAAGCATGAGTTTGCAATTACTTTACTTTTGGAGAAAATTCAAAACATTCATTATTCAATAGAGCCCAATAGCAAAAATCAGGTTTTGAATGAAGAATCACATTTCTTGGTAGAATCATGCAGGATTGAAATTTTTGATGGTTTTTTACTCCTCTCAACAGCCCAAACAAGTTTCTAAAAGGATGAGTTTGCAACTACTTTACTTTTGGAGAAAATTCAAAACATTCATTATTCAATAGGGCCCAAACTATCAAAAACCAGCGGTTTGAATGAACACACATTTCTTGGTAGAATCGTGCAGGACTGAAATTTTTGATGTTTTTCTACTCCTCTCATGAGCCCAAACAAGTCTCTAAAAGGATGAGTTTGCAACTACTTTACTTTTGGAGAAAATTCAAAACATTCATTATTCAATAGAGCCCAATAGCAAAAACCAGCGTTTTGAATGAAGAATCACATTTCTTGGTAGAATCATGCAGGATTGAAATTTTTGATGGTTTTTTACTCCTCTCAACAGCCCAAACAAGTTTCTAAAAGGATGAGTTTGCAACTACTTTACTTTTGGAGAAAAGTCAAAACATTCATTATTCAATAAGGCCCAAACTATCAAAAACCAGCGGTTTGAATGAACACACATTTCTTGGTAGAATCATGCAGGACTGAAATTTTTGATGTTTTTCTACTCCTCTCATGAGCCCAAGCAAGTCTCTAAAAGCATGAGTTTGCAACTACTTTACTTTTGGAGAAAATTGAAAACATTCATTATTCAATAGAGCCCAATAGCAAAAATCAGGTTTTGAATGAAGAATCACATTTCTTGGTAGAATCATGCAGGATTGAAATTTTTGATGGTTTTTTACTCCTCTCAACAGCCCAAACAAGTTTCTAAAAGGATGAGTTTGCAACTACTTTACTTTTGGAGAAAATTCAAAACATTCATTATTCAATAGGGCCCAAACTATCAAAAACCAGCGGTTTGAATGAACACACATTTCTTGGTAGAATCATGCAGGACTGAAATTTTTCATGTTTTTCTACTCCTCTCATGAGCCCAAACAAGTCTCTAAAAGCATGAGTTTGCAACTACTTTACTTTTGGAGAAAATTCAAAACATTCATTACTCAAAAGAGCCCAATAGCAAAAACCAGCGTTTTGAATGAAGAATCACATTTCTTGGTAGAATCATGCAGGATTGAAATTTTTGATGGTTTTTTACTCCTCTCAACAGCCCAAACAAGTTTCTAAAAGGATGAGTTTGCAACTACTTTACTTTTGGAGAAAATTCAAAACATTCATTATTCAATAGGGCCCAAACTATCAAAAACCAGCGGTTTCAATGAACACACATTTCTTGGTAGAATCATGTAGGACTGAAATTTTTGATGTTTTTCTACTCCTCTCATGAGCCCAAACAAGTCTCTAAAAGCATGAGTTTGCAACTACTTTACTTTTGGAGAAAATTCAAAACATTCATTATTCAATAGAGCCCAATAGCAAAAATCAGGTTTTGAATGAAGAATCACATTTCTTGGTAAAATCATGCAGGATTGAAATTTTTGATGGTTTTTTACTCCTCTCAACAGCCCAAACAAGTTTCTAAAAGGATGAGTTTGCAACTACTTTACTTTTGGAGAAAATTCAAAACATTCATTATTCAATAGGGCCCAAACTATCAAAAACCAGCGGTTTGAATGAACACACATTTCTTGGTAGAATCATGCAGGACTGAAATTTTTGATGTTTTTCTACTCCTCTCATGAGCCCAAACAAGTCTCTAAAAGCATGAGTTTGCAACTACTTTACTTTTGGAGAAAATTCAAAACATTCATTATTCAATAGAGCCCAATTACAAAAACCAGCGTTTTGAATGAAGAATCACATTTCTTGGTAGAATCATGCAGGATTGAAATTTTTGATGGTTTTTTACTCCTCTCAATAGCCCAAACAAGTTTCTAAAAGGATGAGTTTGCCACTACTTTACTTTTGGAGAAAATTCAAAACATTCATTATTCAATAGGGCCCAAACTATCAAAAACCAGCGGTTTCAATGAACACACATTTCTTGGTAGAATCGTGCAGGACTGAAATTTTTGATGTTTTTCTACTCCTCTCATGAGCCCAAACAAGTCTCTAAAAGGATGAGTTTGCAACTACTTTACTTTTGGAGAAAATTCAAAACATTCATTATTCAATAGAGCCCAATAGCAAAAACCAGCGTTTTGAATGAAGAATCACATTTCTTGGTAGAATCATGCAGGATTGAAATTTTTGATGGTTTTTGACTCCTCTCAACAGCCCAAACAAGTTTCTAAAAGGATGAGTTTGCAACTACTTTACTTTTGGAGAAAATTCAAAACATTCATTATTCAATAGGGCCCAAACTATCAAAAACCAGCGGTTTGAATGAACACACATTTCTTGGTAGAATCATGCAGGACTGAAATTTTTGATGTTTTTTTACTCCTCTCATGAGCCCAAACAAGTCTCTAAAAGCATGAGTTTGCAACTACTTTACTTTTGGAGAAAATTCAAAACATTCATTATTCAATAGAGCCCAATAGCAAAAATCAGGTTTTGAATGAAGAATCACATTTCTTGGTAGAATCATGCAGGATTGAAATTTTTGATGTTTTTTTACTCCTCTCAACAGCCCAAACAAGTTTCTAAAAGGATGAGTTTGCAACTACTTTACTTTTGGAGAAAATTCAAAACATTCATTATTCAATAGGGCCCAAACTATCAAAAACCAGCGGTTTGAATGAACACACATTTCTTGGTAGAATCATGCAGGACTGAAATTTTTGATGTTTTTCTACTCCTCTCATGAGCCCAAACAAGTGTCTAAAAGCATGAGTTTGCAACTACTTTACTTTTGGAGAAAATTCAAAACATTCATTATTCAATAGAGCCCAATAGCAAAAATCAGGTTTTGAATGAAGAATCACATTTCTTGGTAGAATCATGCAGGATTGAAATTTTTGATGGTTTTTTACTCCTCTCAACAGCCCAAACAAGTTTCTAAAAGGATGAGTTTGCAACTACTTTACTTTTGGAGAAAATTCAAAACATTCATTTCTCAAAAGAGCCCAATAGCAAAAACCAGCGTTTTGAATGAAGAATCACATTTCTTGGTAGAATCATGCAGGATTGAAATTTTTGATGGTTTTTTATTCCTCTCAACAGCCCAAACAAGTTTCTAAAAGGATGAGTTTGCAACTACTTTACTTTTGGAGAAAATTCAAAACATTCATTATTCAATAGGGCCCAAACTATCAAAAACCAGCGGTTTCAATGAACACACATTTCTTGGTAGAATCATGCAGGACTGAAATTTTTGATGTTTTTCTACTCCTCTCATGAGCCCAAACAAGTCTCTAAAAGCATGAGTTTGCAACTACTTTACTTTTGGAGAAAATTCAAAACATTCATTATTCAATAGAGCCCAATAGCAAAAATCAGGTTTTGAATGAAGAATCACATTTCTTGGTAGAATCATGCAGGATTGAAATTTTTGATGGTTTTTTACTCCTCTCAACAGCCCAAACAAGTTTCTAAAAGGATGAGTTTGCAACTACTTTACTTTTGGAGAAAATTCAAAACATTCATTATTCAATAGGGCCCAAACTATCAAAAACCAGCGGTTTCAATGAACACACATTTCTTGGTAGAATCATGCAGGACTGAAATTTTTGATGTTTTTCTACTCCTCTCATGAGCCCAAACAAGTCTCTAAAAGCATGAGTTTGCAACTACTTTACTTTTGGAGAAAATTCAAAACATTCATTATTCAATAGAGCCCAATAGCAAAAATCAGGTTTTGAATGAAGAATCACATTTCTTGGTAAAATCATGCAGGATTGAAATTTTTGATGGTTTTTTACTCCTCTCAACAGCCCAAACAAGTTTCTAAAAGGATGAGTTTGCAACTACTTTACTTTTGGAGAAAATTCAAAACATTCATTATTCAATAGGGCCCAAACTATCAAAAACCAGCGGTTTCAATGAACACACATTTCTTGGTAGAATCATGCAGGACTGAAATTTTTGATGTTTTTCTACTCCACTCATGAGCCCAAACAAGTCTCTAAAAGCATGAGTTTGCAACTACTTTACTTTTGGAGAAAATTCAAAACATTCACTATTCAATAGAGCCCAATAGCAAAAATCAGGTTTTGAATGAAGAATCACATTTCTTGGTAGAATCATGCAGGATTGAAATTTTTGATGGTTTTTTACTCCTCTCAACAGCCCAAACAAGTTTCTAAAAGGATGAGTTTGCAACTACTTTACTTTTGGAGAAAATTCAAAACATTCATTATTCAGTAGGGCCCAAACTATCAAAAACCAGCGGTTTCAATGAACACACATTTCTTGGTAGAATCATGCAGGACTGAAATTTTTGATGTTTTTCTACTCCTCTCATGAGCCCAAACAAGTCTCTAAAAGCATGAGTTTGCAACTACTTTACTTTTGGAGAAAATTCAAAACATTCATTATTCAATAGAGCCCAATAGCAAAAATCAGGTTTTGAATGAAGAATCACATTTCTTGGTAAAATCATGCAGGATTGAAATTTTTGATGGTTTTTTACTCCTCTCAACAGCCCAAACAAGTTTCTAAAAGGATGAGTTTGCAACTACTTTACTTTTGGAGAAAATTCAAAACATTCATTATTCAATAGGGCCCAAACTATCAAAAACCAGCGGTTTCAATGAACACACATTTCTTGGTAGAATCATGCAGGACTGAAATTTTTGATGTTTTTCTACTCCTCTCATGAGCCCAAACAAGTCTCTAAAAGCATGAGTTTGCAACTACTTTACTTTTGGAGAAAATTCAAAACATTCATTATTCAATAGAGCCCAATAGCAAAAATCAGGTTTTGAATGAAGAATCACATTTCTTGGTAGAATCATGCAGGATTGAAATTTTTGATGTTTTTTTACTCCTCTCAACAGCCCAAACAAGTTTCTAAAAGGATGAGTTTGCAACTACTTTACTTTTGGAGAAAATTCAAAACATTCATTATTCAATAGGGCCCAAACTATCAAAAACCAGCGGTTTGAATGAACACACATTTCTTGGTAGAATCATGCAGGACTGAAATTTTTGATGTTTTTCTACTCCTCTCATGAGCCCAAACAAGTGTCTAAAAGCATGAGTTTGCAACTACTTTACTTTTGGAGAAAATTCAAAACATTCATTATTCAATAGAGCCCAATAGCAAAAATCAGGTTTTGAATGAAGAATCACATTTCTTGGTAGAATCATGCAGGATTGAAATTTTTGATGGTTTTTTACTCCTCTCAACAGCCCAAACAAGTTTCTAAAAGGATGAGTTTGCAACTACTTTACTTTTGGAGAAAATTCAAAACATTCATTTCTCAAAAGAGCCCAATAGCAAAAACCAGCGTTTTGAATGAAGAATCACATTTCTTGGTAGAATCATGCAGGATTGAAATTTTTGATGGTTTTTTATTCCTCTCAACAGCCCAAACAAGTTTCTAAAAGGATGAGTTTGCAACTACTTTACTTTTGGAGAAAATTCAAAACATTCATTATTCAATAGGGCCCAAACTATCAAAAACCAGCGGTTTCAATGAACACACATTTCTTGGTAGAATCATGCAGGACTGAAATTTTTGATGTTTTTCTACTCCTCTCATGAGCCCAAACAAGTCTCTAAAAGCATGAGTTTGCAACTACTTTACTTTTGGAGAAAATTCAAAACATTCATTATTCAATAGAGCCCAATAGCAAAAATCAGGTTTTGAATGAAGAATCACATTTCTTGGTAGAATCATGCAGGATTGAAATTTTTGATGGTTTTTTACTCCTCTCAACAGCCCAAACAAGTTTCTAAAAGGATGAGTTTGCAACTACTTTACTTTTGGAGAAAATTCAAAACATTATTATTATTCAATAGGGCCCAAACTATCAAAAACCAGCGGTTTCAATGAACACACATTTCTTGGTAGAATCATGCAGGACTGAAATTTTTGATGTTTTTCTACTCCTCTCATGAGCCCAAACAAGTCTCTAAAAGCATGAGTTTGCAACTACTTTACTTTTGGAGAAAATTCAAAACATTCATTATTCAATAGAGCCCAATAGCAAAAATCAGGTTTTGAATGAAGAATCACATTTCTTGGTAGAATCATGCAGGATTGAAATTTTTGATGGTTTTTTACTCCTCTCAACAGCCCAAACAAGTTTCTAAAAGGATGAGTTTGCAACTACTTTACTTTTGGAGAAAATTCAACACACATTTCTTGGTAGAATCATGCAGGACTGAAATTTTTGATGTTTTTCTACTCCTCTCATGAGCCCAAACAAGTCTCTAAAAGCATGAGTTTGCAACTACTTTACTTTTGGAGAAAATTCAAAACATTCACTATTCAATAGAGCCCAATAGCAAAAATCAGGTTTTGAATGAAGAATCACATTTCTTGGTAGAATCATGCAGGATTGAAATTTTTGATGGTTTTTTACTCCTCTCAACAGCCCAAACAAGTTTCTAAAAGGATGAGTTTGCAACTACTTTACTTTTGGAGAAAATTCAAAACATTCATTATTCAGTAGGGCCCAAACTATCAAAAACCAGCGGTTTCAATGAACACACATTTCTTGGTAGAATCATGCAGGACTGAAATTTTTGATGTTTTTCTACTCCTCTCATGAGCCCAAACAAGTCTCTAAAAGCATGAGTTTGCAACTACTTTACTTTTGGAGAAAATTCAAAACATTCATTATTCAATAGAGCCCAATAGCAAAAATCAGGTTTTGAATGAAGAATCACATTTCTTGGTAAAATCATGCAGGATTGAAATTTTTGATGGTTTTTTACTCCTCTCAACAGCCCAAACAAGTTTCTAAAAGGATGAGTTTGCAACTACTTTACTTTTGGAGAAAATTCAAAACATTCATTATTCAATAGGGCCCAAACTATCAAAAACCAGCGGTTTCAATGAACACACATTTCTTGGTAGAATCATGCAGGACTGAAATTTTTGATGTTTTTCTACTCCTCTCATGAGCCCAAACAAGTCTCTAAAAGCATGAGTTTGCAACTACTTTACTTTTGGAGAAAATTCAAAACATTCATTATTCAATAGAGCCCAATTACAAAAACCAGCGTTTTGAATGAAGAATCACATTTCTTGGTAGAATCATGCAGGATTGAAATTTTTGATGGTTTTTTACTCCTCTCAATAGCCCAAACAAGTTTCTAAAAGGATGAGTTTGCCACTACTTTACTTTTGGAGAAAATTCAAAACATTCATTATTCAATAGGGCCCAAACTATCAAAAACCAGCGGTTTCAATGAACACACATTTCTTGGTAGAATCGTGCAGGACTGAAATTTTTGATGTTTTTCTACTCCTCTCATGAGCCCAAACAAGTCTCTAAAAGGATGAGTTTGCAACTACTTTACTTTTGGAGAAAATTCAAAACATTCATTATTCAATAGAGCCCAATAGCAAAAACCAGCGTTTTGAAAGAAGAATCACATTTCTTGGTAGAATCATGCAGGATTGAAATTTTTGATGGTTTTTGACTCCTCTCAACAGCCCAAACAAGTTTCTAAAAGGATGAGTTTGCAACTACTTTACTTTTGGAGAAAATTCAAAACATTCATTATTCAATAGGGCCCAAACTATCAAAAACCAGCGGTTTCAATGAACACACATTTCTTGGTAGAATCATGCAGGACTGAAATTTTTGATGTTTTTCTACTCCTCTCATGAGCCCAAACAAGTCTCTAAAAGCATGAGTTTGCAACTACTTTACTTTTGGAGAAAATTCAAAACATTCATTATTCAATAGAGCCCAATAGCAAAAATCAGGTTTTGAATGAAGAATCACATTTCTTGGTAGAATCATGCAGGATTGAAATTTTTGATGGTTTTTTACTCCTCTCAACAGCCCAAACAAGTTTCTAAAAGGATGAGTTTGCAACTACTTTACTTTTGGAGAAAATTCAAAACATTCATTATTCAATAGGGCCCAAACTATCAAAAACCAGCGGTTTCAATGAACACACATTTCTTGGTAGAATCATGCAGGACTGAAATTTTTGATGTTTTTCTACTCCTCTCATGAGCCCAAACAAGTCTCTAAAAGCATGAGTTTGCAACTACTTTACTTTTGGAGAAAATGCAAAACATTCATTATTCAATAGAGCCCAATAGCAAAAATCAGGTTTTGAATGAAGAATCACATTTCTTGGTAGAATCATGCAGGATTGAAATTTTTGATGGTTTTTTACTCCTCTCAACAGCCCAAACAAGTTTCTAAAAGGATGAGTTTGCAACTACTTTACTTTTGGAGAAAATTCAAAACATTCATTTCTCAAAAGAGCCCAATAGCAAAAACCAGCGTTTTGAATGAAGAATCACATTTCTTGGTAGAATCATGCAGGATTGAAATTTTTGATGGTTTTTTATTCCTCTCAACAGCCCAAACAAGTTTCTAAAAGGATGAGTTTGCAACTACTTTACTTTTGGAGAAAATTCAAAACATTCATTATTCAATAGGGCCCAAACTATCAAAAACCAGCGGTTTCAATGAACACACATTTCTTGGTAGAATCATGCAGGACTGAAATTTTTGATGTTTTTCTACTCCTCTCATGAGCCCAAACAAGTCTCTAAAAGCATGAGTTTGCAACTACTTTACTTTTGGAGAAAATTCAAAACATTCATTATTCAATAGAGCCCAATAGCAAAAATCAGGTTTTGAATGAAGAATCACATTTCTTGGTAGAATCATGCAGGATTGAAATTTTTGATGGTTTTTTACTCCTCTCAACAGCCCAAACAAGTTTCTAAAAGGATGAGTTTGCAACTACTTTACTTTTGGAGAAAATTCAAAACATTCATTATTCAATAGGGCCCAAACTATCAAAAACCAGCGGTTTCAATGAACACACATTTCTTGGTAGAATCATGCAGGACTGAAATTTTTGATGTTTTTCTACTCCTCTCATGAGCCCAAACAAGTCTCTAAAAGCATGAGTTTGCAACTACTTTACTTTTGGAGAAAATTCAAAACATTCATTATTCAATAGAGCCCAATAGCAAAAATCAGGTTTTGAATGAAGAATCACATTTCTTGGTAAAATCATGCAGGATTGAAATTTTTGATGGTTTTTTACTCCTCTCAACAGCCCAAACAAGTTTCTAAAAGGATGAGTTTGCAACTACTTTACTTTTGGAGAAAATTCAAAACATTCATTATTCAATAGGGCCCAATAGCAAAAACCAGCGGTTTCAATGAACCCACATTTCTTGGTAGAATCATGCAGGACTGAAATTTTTGATGTTTTTCTACTCCTCTCATGAGCCCAAACAAGTCTCTAAAAGCATGAGTTTGCAACTACTTTACTTTTGGAGAAAATTCAAAACATTCATTATTCAATAGAGCCCAATAGCAAAAATCAGGTTTTGAATGAAGAATCACATTTCTTGGTAAAATCATGCAGGATTGAAATTTTTGATGGTTTTTTACTCCTCTCAACAGCCCAAACAAGTTTCTAAAAGGATGAGTTTGCAACTACTTTACTTTTGGAGAAAATTCAAAACATTCATTATTCAATAGGGCCCAAACTATCAAAAACCAGCGGTTTCAATGAACACACATTTCTTGGTAGAATCATGCAGGACTGAAATTTTTGATGTTTTTCTACTCCTCTCATGAGCCCAAACAAGTCTCTAAAAGCATGAGTTTGCAACTACTTTACTTTTGGAGAAAATTCAAAACATTCACTATTCAATAGAGCCCAATAGCAAAAATCAGGTTTTGAATGAAGAATCACATTTCTTGGTAAAATCATGCAGGATTGAAATTTTTGATGGTTTTTTACTCCTCTCAACAGCCCAAACAAGTTTCTAAAAGGATGAGTTTGCAACTACTTTACTTTTGGAGAAAATTCAAAACATTCATTATTCAATAGGGCCCAAAATATCAAAAACCAGCGGTTTGAATGAACACACATTTCTTGGTAGAATCGTGCAGGACTGAAATTTTTGATATTTTTCTACTCCTCTCATCAGCCCAAACAAGTCTCTTAATTCATGAGTTTGCAACTACTTTACTTTTGGCGAAAATTCAAAACATTCATTATTCAATAGAGCCCAATAGCAAAAACCAGCGTTTTGAATGAAGAATCACATTTCTTGGTAGAATCATGCAGGATTGAAATTTTTGATGGTTTTTTACTCCTCTCAACAGCCCAAACAAGATTCTAAAAGGATGAGTTTGCAACTACTTTACTTTTGGAGAAAATTCAAAACATTCATTATTCAATAGAGCCCAATAGCAAAAACCAGCGTTTTGAATGAAGAATCACATTTCTTGGTAGAATCATGCAGGATTGAAATTTTTGATGGTTTTTTACTCCGCTCAACAGCCCAAACAAGTTTCTAAAAGGATGAGTTTGCAACTACTTTACTTTTGGAGAAAATTCAAAACACTCATTATTCAATAGGGCCCAAACTATCAAAAACCAGCGGTTTCAATGAACACACATTTCTTGGTAGAATCATGCAGGACTGAAATTTTTGATGTTTTTCTACTACTCTCATGAGCCCAAACAAGACTCTAAAAGCATGAGTTTGCAACTACTTTACTTTTGGAGAAAATTCAAAACATTCATTATTCAATAGAGCCCAATAGCAAAAATCAGGTTTTGAATGAAGAATCACATTTCTTGGTAGAATCATGCAGGATTGAAATTTTTGATGGTTTTTTACTCCTCTCAACAGCCCAAACAAGTTTCTAAAAGGATGAGTTTGCAACTACTTTACTTTTGGAGAAAATTCAAAACATTCATTATTCAATAGGGCCCAAACTATCAAAAACCAGCGGTTTCAATGAACACACATTTCTTGGTAGAATCATGCAGGACTGAAATTTTTGATGTTTTTCTACTCCTCTCATGAGCCCAAACAAGTCTCTAAAAGCATGAGTTTGCAACTACTTTACTTTTGGAGAAAATTCAAAACATTCATTATTCAATAGAGCCCAATAGCAAAAATCAGGTTTTGAATGAAGAATCACATTTCTTGGTAAAATCATGCAGGATTGAAATTTTTGATGGTTTTTTACTCCTCTCAACAGCCCAAACAAGTTTCTAAAAGGATGAGTTTGCAACTACTTTACTTTTGGAGAAAATTCAAAACATTCATTATTCAATAGGGCCCAAACTATCAAAAACCAGCGGTTTCAATGAACACACATTTCTTGGTAGAATCATGCAGGACTGAAATTTTTGATGTTTTTCTACTCCTCTCATGAGCCCAAACAAGTCTCTAAAAGCATGAGTTTGCAACTACTTTACTTTTGGAGAAAATTCAAAACATTCACTATTCAATAGAGCCCAATAGCAAAAATCAGGTTTTGAATGAAGAATCACATTTCTTGGTAGAATCATGCAGGATTGAAATTTTTGATGGTTTTTTACTCCTCTCAACAGCCCAAACAAGTTTCTAAAAGGATGAGTTTGCAACTACTTTACTTTTGGAGAAAATTCAAAACATTCATTATTCAATAGGGCCCAAACTATCAAAAACCAGCGGTTTGAATGAACACACATTTCTTGGTAGAATCATGCAGGACTGAAATTTTTCATGTTTTTCTACTCCTCTCATGAGCCCAAACAAGTCTCTAAAAGCATGAGTTTGCAACTACTTTACTTTTGGAGAAAATTCAAAACATTCATTACTCAAAAGAGCCCAATAGCAAAAACCAGCGTTTTGAATGAAGAATCACATTTCTTGGTAGAATCATGCAGGATTGAAATTTTTGATGGTTTTTTACTCCTCTCAACAGCCCAAACAAGTTTCTAAAAGGATGAGTTTGCAACTACTTTACTTTTGGAGAAAATTCAAAACATTCATTATTCAATAGGGCCCAAACTATCAAAAACCAGCGGTTTCAATGAACACACATTTCTTGGTAGAATCATGTAGGACTGAAATTTTTGATGTTTTTCTACTCCTCTCATGAGCCCAAACAAGTCTCTAAAAGCATGAGTTTGCAACTACTTTACTTTTGGAGAAAATTCAAAACATTCATTATTCAATAGAGCCCAATAGCAAAAATCAGGTTTTGAATGAAGAATCACATTTCTTGGTAAAATCATGCAGGATTGAAATTTTTGATGGTTTTTTACTCCTCTCAACAGCCCAAACAAGTTTCTAAAAGGATGAGTTTGCAACTACTTTACTTTTGGAGAAAATTCAAAACATTCATTATTCAATAGGGCCCAAACTATCAAAAACCAGCGGTTTGAATGAACACACATTTCTTGGTAGAATCATGCAGGACTGAAATTTTTGATGTTTTTCTACTCCTCTCATGAGCCCAAACAAGTCTCTAAAAGCATGAGTTTGCAACTACTTTACTTTTGGAGAAAATTCAAAACATTCATTATTCAATAGAGCCCAATTACAAAAACCAGCGTTTTGAATGAAGAATCACATTTCTTGGTAGAATCATGCAGGATTGAAATTTTTGATGGTTTTTTACTCCTCTCAATAGCCCAAACAAGTTTCTAAAAGGATGAGTTTGCCACTACTTTACTTTTGGAGAAAATTCAAAACATTCATTATTCAATAGGGCCCAAACTATCAAAAACCAGCGGTTTCAATGAACACACATTTCTTGGTAGAATCGTGCAGGACTGAAATTTTTGATGTTTTTCTACTCCTCTCATGAGCCCAAACAAGTCTCTAAAAGGATGAGTTTGCAACTACTTTACTTTTGGAGAAAATTCAAAACATTCATTATTCAATAGAGCCCAATAGCAAAAACCAGCGTTTTGAATGAAGAATCACATTTCTTGGTAGAATCATGCAGGATTGAAATTTTTGATGGTTTTTGACTCCTCTCAACAGCCCAAACAAGTTTCTAAAAGGATGAGTTTGCAACTACTTTACTTTTGGAGAAAATTCAAAACATTCATTATTCAATAGGGCCCAAACTATCAAAAACCAGCGGTTTGAATGAACACACATTTCTTGGTAGAATCATGCAGGACTGAAATTTTTGATGTTTTTTTACTCCTCTCATGAGCCCAAACAAGTCTCTAAAAGCATGAGTTTGCAACTACTTTACTTTTGGAGAAAATTCAAAACATTCATTATTCAATAGAGCCCAATAGCAAAAATCAGGTTTTGAATGAAGAATCACATTTCTTGGTAGAATCATGCAGGATTGAAATTTTTGATGTTTTTTTACTCCTCTCAACAGCCCAAACAAGTTTCTAAAAGGATGAGTTTGCAACTACTTTACTTTTGGAGAAAATTCAAAACATTCATTATTCAATAGGGCCCAAACTATCAAAAACCAGCGGTTTGAATGAACACACATTTCTTGGTAGAATCATGCAGGACTGAAATTTTTGATGTTTTTCTACTCCTCTCATGAGCCCAAACAAGTGTCTAAAAGCATGAGTTTGCAACTACTTTACTTTTGGAGAAAATTCAAAACATTCATTATTCAATAGAGCCCAATAGCAAAAATCAGGTTTTGAATGAAGAATCACATTTCTTGGTAGAATCATGCAGGATTGAAATTTTTGATGGTTTTTTACTCCTCTCAACAGCCCAAACAAGTTTCTAAAAGGATGAGTTTGCAACTACTTTACTTTTGGAGAAAATTCAAAACATTCATTTCTCAAAAGAGCCCAATAGCAAAAACCAGCGTTTTGAATGAAGAATCACATTTCTTGGTAGAATCATGCAGGATTGAAATTTTTGATGGTTTTTTATTCCTCTCAACAGCCCAAACAAGTTTCTAAAAGGATGAGTTTGCAACTACTTTACTTTTGGAGAAAATTCAAAACATTCATTATTCAATAGGGCCCAAACTATCAAAAACCAGCGGTTTCAATGAACACACATTTCTTGGTAGAATCATGCAGGACTGAAATTTTTGATGTTTTTCTACTCCTCTCATGAGCCCAAACAAGTCTCTAAAAGCATGAGTTTGCAACTACTTTACTTTTGGAGAAAATTCAAAACATTCATTATTCAATAGAGCCCAATAGCAAAAATCAGGTTTTGAATGAAGAATCACATTTCTTGGTAGAATCATGCAGGATTGAAATTTTTGATGGTTTTTTACTCCTCTCAACAGCCCAAACAAGTTTCTAAAAGGATGAGTTTGCAACTACTTTACTTTTGGAGAAAATTCAAAACATTCATTATTCAATAGGGCCCAAACTATCAAAAACCAGCGGTTTCAATGAACACACATTTCTTGGTAGAATCATGCAGGACTGAAATTTTTGATGTTTTTCTACTCCTCTCATGAGCCCAAACAAGTCTCTAAAAGCATGAGTTTGCAACTACTTTACTTTTGGAGAAAATTCAAAACATTCATTATTCAATAGAGCCCAATAGCAAAAATCAGGTTTTGAATGAAGAATCACATTTCTTGGTAAAATCATGCAGGATTGAAATTTTTGATGGTTTTTTACTCCTCTCAACAGCCCAAACAAGTTTCTAAAAGGATGAGTTTGCAACTACTTTACTTTTGGAGAAAATTCAAAACATTCATTATTCAATAGGGCCCAAACTATCAAAAACCAGCGGTTTCAATGAACACACATTTCTTGGTAGAATCATGCAGGACTGAAATTTTTGATGTTTTTCTACTCCTCTCATGAGCCCAAACAAGTCTCTAAAAGCATGAGTTTGCAACTACTTTACTTTTGGAGAAAATTCAAAACATTCACTATTCAATAGAGCCCAATAGCAAAAATCAGGTTTTGAATGAAGAATCACATTTCTTGGTAGAATCATGCAGGATTGAAATTTTTGATGGTTTTTTACTCCTCTCAACAGCCCAAACAAGTTTCTAAAAGGATGAGTTTGCAACTACTTTACTTTTGGAGAAAATTCAAAACATTCATTATTCAGTAGGGCCCAAACTATCAAAAACCAGCGGTTTCAATGAACACACATTTCTTGGTAGAATCATGCAGGACTGAAATTTTTGATGTTTTTCTACTCCTCTCATGAGCCCAAACAAGTCTCTAAAAGCATGAGTTTGCAACTACTTTACTTTTGGAGAAAATTCAAAACATTCATTATTCAATAGAGCCCAATAGCAAAAATCAGGTTTTGAATGAAGAATCACATTTCTTGGTAAAATCATGCAGGATTGAAATTTTTGATGGTTTTTTACTCCTCTCAACAGCCCAAACAAGTTTCTAAAAGGATGAGTTTGCAACTACTTTACTTTTGGAGAAAATTCAAAACATTCATTATTCAATAGGGCCCAAACTATCAAAAACCAGCGGTTTCAATGAACACACATTTCTTGGTAGAATCATGCAGGACTGAAATTTTTGATGTTTTTCTACTCCTCTCATGAGCCCAAACAAGTCTCTAAAAGCATGAGTTTGCAACTACTTTACTTTTGGAGAAAATTCAAAACATTCATTATTCAATAGAGCCCAATAGCAAAAATCAGGTTTTGAATGAAGAATCACATTTCTTGGTAGAATCATGCAGGATTGAAATTTTTGATGTTTTTTTACTCCTCTCAACAGCCCAAACAAGTTTCTAAAAGGATGAGTTTGCAACTACTTTACTTTTGGAGAAAATTCAAAACATTCATTATTCAATAGGGCCCAAACTATCAAAAACCAGCGGTTTGAATGAACACACATTTCTTGGTAGAATCATGCAGGACTGAAATTTTTGATGTTTTTCTACTCCTCTCATGAGCCCAAACAAGTGTCTAAAAGCATGAGTTTGCAACTACTTTACTTTTGGAGAAAATTCAAAACATTCATTATTCAATAGAGCCCAATAGCAAAAATCAGGTTTTGAATGAAGAATCACATTTCTTGGTAGAATCATGCAGGATTGAAATTTTTGATGGTTTTTTACTCCTCTCAACAGCCCAAACAAGTTTCTAAAAGGATGAGTTTGCAACTACTTTACTTTTGGAGAAAATTCAAAACATTCATTTCTCAAAAGAGCCCAATAGCAAAAACCAGCGTTTTGAATGAAGAATCACATTTCTTGGTAGAATCATGCAGGATTGAAATTTTTGATGGTTTTTTATTCCTCTCAACAGCCCAAACAAGTTTCTAAAAGGATGAGTTTGCAACTACTTTACTTTTGGAGAAAATTCAAAACATTCATTATTCAATAGGGCCCAAACTATCAAAAACCAGCGGTTTCAATGAACACACATTTCTTGGTAGAATCATGCAGGACTGAAATTTTTGATGTTTTTCTACTCCTCTCATGAGCCCAAACAAGTCTCTAAAAGCATGAGTTTGCAACTACTTTACTTTTGGAGAAAATTCAAAACATTCATTATTCAATAGAGCCCAATAGCAAAAATCAGGTTTTGAATGAAGAATCACATTTCTTGGTAGAATCATGCAGGATTGAAATTTTTGATGGTTTTTTACTCCTCTCAACAGCCCAAACAAGTTTCTAAAAGGATGAGTTTGCAACTACTTTACTTTTGGAGAAAATTCAAAACATTATTATTATTCAATAGGGCCCAAACTATCAAAAACCAGCGGTTTCAATGAACACACATTTCTTGGTAGAATCATGCAGGACTGAAATTTTTGATGTTTTTCTACTCCTCTCATGAGCCCAAACAAGTCTCTAAAAGCATGAGTTTGCAACTACTTTACTTTTGGAGAAAATTCAAAACATTCATTATTCAATAGAGCCCAATAGCAAAAATCAGGTTTTGAATGAAGAATCACATTTCTTGGTAGAATCATGCAGGATTGAAATTTTTGATGGTTTTTTACTCCTCTCAACAGCCCAAACAAGTTTCTAAAAGGATGAGTTTGCAACTACTTTACTTTTGGAGAAAATTCAACACACATTTCTTGGTAGAATCATGCAGGACTGAAATTTTTGATGTTTTTCTACTCCTCTCATGAGCCCAAACAAGTCTCTAAAAGCATGAGTTTGCAACTACTTTACTTTTGGAGAAAATTCAAAACATTCACTATTCAATAGAGCCCAATAGCAAAAATCAGGTTTTGAATGAAGAATCACATTTCTTGGTAGAATCATGCAGGATTGAAATTTTTGATGGTTTTTTACTCCTCTCAACAGCCCAAACAAGTTTCTAAAAGGATGAGTTTGCAACTACTTTACTTTTGGAGAAAATTCAAAACATTCATTATTCAGTAGGGCCCAAACTATCAAAAACCAGCGGTTTCAATGAACACACATTTCTTGGTAGAATCATGCAGGACTGAAATTTTTGATGTTTTTCTACTCCTCTCATGAGCCCAAACAAGTCTCTAAAAGCATGAGTTTGCAACTACTTTACTTTTGGAGAAAATTCAAAACATTCATTATTCAATAGAGCCCAATAGCAAAAATCAGGTTTTGAATGAAGAATCACATTTCTTGGTAAAATCATGCAGGATTGAAATTTTTGATGGTTTTTTACTCCTCTCAACAGCCCAAACAAGTTTCTAAAAGGATGAGTTTGCAACTACTTTACTTTTGGAGAAAATTCAAAACATTCATTATTCAATAGGGCCCAAACTATCAAAAACCAGCGGTTTCAATGAACACACATTTCTTGGTAGAATCATGCAGGACTGAAATTTTTGATGTTTTTCTACTCCTCTCATGAGCCCAAACAAGTCTCTAAAAGCATGAGTTTGCAACTACTTTACTTTTGGAGAAAATTCAAAACATTCATTATTCAATAGAGCCCAATTACAAAAACCAGCGTTTTGAATGAAGAATCACATTTCTTGGTAGAATCATGCAGGATTGAAATTTTTGATGGTTTTTTACTCCTCTCAATAGCCCAAACAAGTTTCTAAAAGGATGAGTTTGCCACTACTTTACTTTTGGAGAAAATTCAAAACATTCATTATTCAATAGGGCCCAAACTATCAAAAACCAGCGGTTTCAATGAACACACATTTCTTGGTAGAATCGTGCAGGACTGAAATTTTTGATGTTTTTCTACTCCTCTCATGAGCCCAAACAAGTCTCTAAAAGGATGAGTTTGCAACTACTTTACTTTTGGAGAAAATTCAAAACATTCATTATTCAATAGAGCCCAATAGCAAAAACCAGCGTTTTGAAAGAAGAATCACATTTCTTGGTAGAATCATGCAGGATTGAAATTTTTGATGGTTTTTGACTCCTCTCAACAGCCCAAACAAGTTTCTAAAAGGATGAGTTTGCAACTACTTTACTTTTGGAGAAAATTCAAAACATTCATTATTCAATAGGGCCCAAACTATCAAAAACCAGCGGTTTGAATGAACACACATTTCTTGGTAGAATCATGCAGGACTGAAATTTTTGATGTTTTTTTACTCCTCTCATGAGCCCAAACAAGTCTCTAAAAGCATGAGTTTGCAACTACTTTACTTTTGGAGAAAATTCAAAACATTCATTATTCAATAGAGCCCAATAGCAAAAATCAGGTTTTGAATGAAGAATCACATTTCTTGGTAGAATCATGCAGGATTGAAATTTTTGATGTTTTTTTACTCCTCTCAACAGCCCAAACAAGTTTCTAAAAGGATGAGTTTGCAACTACTTTACTTTTGGAGAAAATTCAAAACATTCATTATTCAATAGGGCCCAAACTATCAAAAACCAGCGGTTTGAATGAACACACATTTCTTGGTAGAATCATGCAGGACTGAAATTTTTGATGTTTTTCTACTCCTCTCATGAGCCCAAACAAGTCTCTAAAAGCATGAGTTTGCAACTACTTTACTTTTGGAGAAAATGCAAAACATTCATTATTCAATAGAGCCCAATAGCAAAAATCAGGTTTTGAATGAAGAATCACATTTCTTGGTAGAATCATGCAGGATTGAAATTTTTGATGGTTTTTTACTCCTCTCAACAGCCCAAACAAGTTTCTAAAAGGATGAGTTTGCAACTACTTTACTTTTGGAGAAAATTCAAAACATTCATTTCTCAAAAGAGCCCAATAGCAAAAACCAGCGTTTTGAATGAAGAATCACATTTCTTGGTAGAATCATGCAGGATTGAAATTTTTGATGGTTTTTTATTCCTCTCAACAGCCCAAACAAGTTTCTAAAAGGATGAGTTTGCAACTACTTTACTTTTGGAGAAAATTCAAAACATTCATTATTCAATAGGGCCCAAACTATCAAAAACCAGCGGTTTCAATGAACACACATTTCTTGGTAGAATTATGCAGGACTGAAATTTTTGATGTTTTTCTACTCCTCTCATGAGCCCAAACAAGTCTCTAAAAGCATGAGTTTGCAACTACTTTACTTTTGGAGAAAATTCAAAACATTCATTATTCAATAGAGCCCAATAGCAAAAATCAGGTTTTGAATGAAGAATCACATTTCTTGGTAGAATCATGCAGGATTGAAATTTTTGATGGTTTTTTACTCCTCTCAACAGCCCAAACAAGTTTCTAAAAGGATGAGTTTGCAACTACTTTACTTTTGGAGAAAATTCAAAACATTCATTATTCAATAGGGCCCAAACTATCAAAAACCAGCGGTTTCAATGAACACACATTTCTTGGTAGAATCATGCAGGACTGAAATTTTTGATGTTTTTCTACTCCTCTCATGAGCCCAAACAAGTCTCTAAAAGCATGAGTTTGCAACTACTTTACTTTTGGAGAAAATTCAAAACATTCATTATTCAATAGAGCCCAATAGCAAAAATCAGGTTTTGAATGAAGAATCACATTTCTTGGTAAAATCATGCAGGATTGAAATTTTTGATGGTTTTTTACTCCTCTCAACAGCCCAAACAAGTTTCTAAAAGGATGAGTTTGCAACTACTTTACTTTTGGAGAAAATTCAAAACATTCATTATTCAATAGGGCCCAATAGCAAAAACCAGCGGTTTCAATGAACCCACATTTCTTGGTAGAATCATGCAGGACTGAAATTTTTGATGTTTTTCTACTCCTCTCATGAGCCCAAACAAGTCTCTAAAAGCATGAGTTTGCAACTACTTTACTTTTGGAGAAAATTCAAAACATTCATTATTCAATAGAGCCCAATAGCAAAAATCAGGTTTTGAATGAAGAATCACATTTCTTGGTAAAATCATGCAGGATTGAAATTTTTGATGGTTTTTTACTCCTCTCAACAGCCCAAACAAGTTTCTAAAAGGATGAGTTTGCAACTACTTTACTTTTGGAGAAAATTCAAAACATTCATTATTCAATAGGGCCCAAACTATCAAAAACCAGCGGTTTCAATGAACACACATTTCTTGGTAGAATCATGCAGGACTGAAATTTTTGATGTTTTTCTACTCCTCTCATGAGCCCAAACAAGTCTCTAAAAGCATGAGTTTGCAACTACTTTACTTTTGGAGAAAATTCAAAACATTCACTATTCAATAGAGCCCAATAGCAAAAATCAGGTTTTGAATGAAGAATCACATTTCTTGGTAAAATCATGCAGGATTGAAATTTTTGATGGTTTTTTACTCCTCTCAACAGCCCAAACAAGTTTCTAAAAGGATGAGTTTGCAACTACTTTACTTTTGGAGAAAATTCAAAACATTCATTATTCAATAGGGCCCAAAATATCAAAAACCAGCGGTTTGAATGAACACACATTTCTTGGTAGAATCGTGCAGGACTGAAATTTTTGATATTTTTCTACTCCTCTCATCAGCCCAAACAAGTCTCTTAATTCATGAGTTTGCAACTACTTTACTTTTGGCGAAAATTCAAAACATTCATTATTCAATAGAGCCCAATAGCAAAAACCAGCGTTTTGAATGAAGAATCACATTTCTTGGTAGAATCATGCAGGATTGAAATTTTTGATGGTTTTTTACTCCTCTCAACAGCCCAAACAAGATTCTAAAAGGATGAGTTTGCAACTACTTTACTTTTGGAGAAAATTCAAAACATTCATTATTCAATAGAGCCCAATAGCAAAAACCAGCGTTTTGAATGAAGAATCACATTTCTTGGTAGAATCATGCAGGATTGAAATTTTTGATGGTTTTTTACTCCGCTCAACAGCCCAAACAAGTTTCTAAAAGGATGAGTTTGCAACTACTTTACTTTTGGAGAAAATTCAAAACACTCATTATTCAATAGGGCCCAAACTATCAAAAACCAGCGGTTTCAATGAACACACATTTCTTGGTAGAATCATGCAGGACTGAAATTTTTGATGTTTTTCTACTACTCTCATGAGCCCAAACAAGTCTCTAAAAGCATGAGTTTGCAACTACTTTACTTTTGGAGAAAATTCAAAACATTCATTATTCAATAGAGCCCAATAGCAAAAATCAGGTTTTGAATGAAGAATCACATTTCTTGGTAGAATCATGCAGGATTGAAATTTTTGATGGTTTTTTACTCCTCTCAACAGCCCAAACAAGTTTCTAAAAGGATGAGTTTGCAACTACTTTACTTTTGGAGAAAATTCAAAACATTCATTATTCAATAGGGCCCAAACTATCAAAAACCAGCGGTTTCAATGAACACACATTTCTTGGTAGAATCATGCAGGACTGAAATTTTTGATGTTTTTCTACTCCTCTCATGAGCCCAAACAAGTCTCTAAAAGCATGAGTTTGCAACTACTTTACTTTTGGAGAAAATTCAAAACATTCATTATTCAATAGAGCCCAATAGCAAAAATCAGGTTTTGAATGAAGAATCACATTTCTTGGTAAAATCATGCAGGATTGAAATTTTTGATGGTTTTTTACTCCTCTCAACAGCCCAAACAAGTTTCTAAAAGGATGAGTTTGCAACTACTTTACTTTTGGAGAAAATTCAAAACATTCATTATTCAATAGGGCCCAAACTATCAAAAACCAGCGGTTTCAATGAACACACATTTCTTGGTAGAATCATGCAGGACTGAAATTTTTGATGTTTTTCTACTCCTCTCATGAGCCCAAACAAGTCTCTAAAAGCATGAGTTTGCAACTACTTTACTTTTGGAGAAAATTCAAAACATTCACTATTCAATAGAGCCCAATAGCAAAAATCAGGTTTTGAATGAAGAATCACATTTCTTGGTAAAATCATGCAGGATTGAAATTTTTGATGGTTTTTTACTCCTCTCAACAGCCCAAACAAGTTTCTAAAAGGATGAGTTTGCAACTACTTTACTTTTGGAGAAAATTCAAAACATTCATTATTCAATAGGGCCCAAACTATCAAAAACCAGCGGTTTCAATGAACACACATTTCTTGGTAGAATCATGCAGGACTGAAATTTTTGATGTTTTTCTACTCCACTCATGAGCCCAAACAAGTCTCTAAAAGCATGAGTTTGCAACTACTTTACTTTTGGAGAAAATTCAAAACATTCATTATTCAATAGAGCCCAATAGCAAAAATCAGGTTTTGAATGAAGAATCACATTTCTTGGTAGAATCATGCAGGATTGAAATTTTTGATGGTTTTTTACTCCTCTCAACAGCCCAAACAAGTTTCTAAAAGGATGAGTTTGCAACTACTTTACTTTTGGAGAAAATTCAAAACATTCATTATTCAATAGGGCCCAAACTATCAAAAACCAGCGGTTTCAATGAACACACATTTCTTGGTAGAATCATGCAGGACTGAAATTTTTGATGTTTTTCTACTCCTCTCATGAGCCCAAACAAGTCTCTAAAAGCATGAGTTTGCAACTACTTTACTTTTGGAGAAAATTCAAAACATTCATTATTCAATAGAGCCCAATAGCAAAAATCAGGTTTTGAATGAAGAATCACATTTCTTGGTAAAATCATGCAGGATTGAAATTTTTGATGGTTTTTTACTCCTCTCAACAGCCCAAACAAGTTTCTAAAAGGATGAGTTTGCAACTACTTTACTTTTGGAGAAAATTCAAAACATTCATTATTCAATAGGGCCCAAAATATCAAAAACCAGCGGTTTGAATGAACACACATTTCTTGGTAGAATCGTGCAGGACTGAAATTTTTGATATTTTTCTACTCCTCTCATCAGCCCAAACAAGTCTCTAAAAGCATGAGTTTGCAACTACTTTACTTTTGGAGAAAATTCAAAACATTCATTATTCAATAGAGCCCAATAGCAAAAACCAGCGTTTTGAATGAAGAATCACATTTCTTGGTAGAATCATGCAGGATAGAAATTTTTGATGGTTTTTTACTCCTCTCAACAGCCCAAACAAGATTCTAAAAGGATGAGTTTGCAACTACTTTACTTTTGGAGAAAATTCAAAACATTCATTATTCAATAGAGCCCAATAGCAAAAACCAGCGTTTTGAATGAAGAATCACATTTCTTGGTAGAATCATGCAGGATTGAAATTTTTGATGGTTTTTTACTCCGCTCAACAGCCCAAACAAGTTTCTAAAAGGATGAGTTTGCAACTACTTTACTTTTGGAGAAAATTCAAAACACTCATTATTCAATAGGGCCCAAACTATCAAAAACCAGCGGTTTCAATGAACACACATTTCTTGGTAGAATCATGCAGGACTGAAATTTTTGATGTTTTTCTACTCCTCTCATGAGCCCAAACAAGTCTCTAAAAGCATGAGTTTGCAACTACTTTACTTTTGGAGAAGATTCAAAACATTCATTACTCAATAGAGCCCAATAGCAAAAATCAGGTTTTGAATGAAGAATCACATTTCTTGGTAGAATCATGCAGGATTGAAATTTTTGATGGTTTTTTACTCCTCTCAACAGCCCAAACAAGTTTCTAAAAGGATGAGTTTGCAACTACTTTACTTTTGGAGAAAATTCAAAACATTCATTATTCAATAGGGCCCAAACTATCAAAAACCAGTGGTTTCAATGAACACACATTTCTTGGTAGAATCATGCAGGACTGAAATTTTTGATGTTTTTCTACTCCTCTCATGAGCCCAAACAAGTCTCTAAAAGCATGAGTTTGCAACTACTTTACTTTTGGAGAAAATTCAAAACATTCACTATTCAATAGAGCCCAATAGCAAAAATCAGGTTTTGAATGAAGAATCACATTTCTTGGTAAAATCATGCAGGATTGAAATTTTTGATGGTTTTTTACTCCTCTCAACAGCCCAAACAAGTTTCTAAAAGGATGAGTTTGCAACTACTTTACTTTTGGAGAAAATTCAAAACATTCATTATTCAATAGGGCCCAAACTATCAAAAACCAGCGGTTTCAATGAACACACATTTCTTGGTAGAATCATGCAGGACTGAAATTTTTGATGGTTTTTTACTCCGCTCAACAGCCCAAACAAGTTTCTAAAAGGATGTGTTTGCAACTACTTTACTTTTGGAGAAAATTCAAAACACTCATTATTCAATAGGGCCCAAACTATCAAAAACCAGCGGTTTCAATGAACACACATTTCTTGGTAGAATCATGCAGGACTGAAATTTTTGATGTTTTTTTACTCCGCTCAACAGCCCAAACAAGTTTCTAAAAGGATGAGTTTGCAACTACTTTACTTTTGGAGAAAATTCAAAACACTCATTATTCAATAGGGCCCAAACTATCAAAAACCAGCGGTTTCAATGAACACACATTTCTTGGTAGAATCATGCAGGATTGAAATTTTTGATGGTTTTTTACTCCGCTCAACAGCCCAAACAAGTTTCTAAAAGGATGAGTTTGCAACTACTTTACTTTTGGAGAAAATTCAAAACACTCATTATTCAATAGGGCCCAAACTATCAAAAACCAGCGGTTTCAATGAACACACATTTCTTGGTAGAATCATGCAGGATTGAAATTTTTGATGGTTTTTTACTCCGCTCAACAGCCCAAACAAGTTTCTAAAAGGATGAGTTTGCAACTACTTTACTTTTGGAGAAAATTCAAAACACTCATTATTCAATAGGGCCCAAACTATCAAAAACCAGCGGTTTCAATGAACACACATTTCTTGGTAGAATCATGCAGGACTGAAATTTTTGATGTTTTTCTACTCCTCTCATGAGCCCAAACAAGTCTCTAAAAGCATGAGTTTGCAACTACTTTACTTTTGGAGAAGATTCAAAACATTCATTATTCAATAGAGCCCAATAGCAAAAATCAGGTTTTGAATGAAGAATCACATTTCTTGGTAGAATCATGCAGGATTGAAATTTTTGATGGTTTTTTACTCCTCTCAACAGCCCAAACAAGTTTCTAAAAGGATGAGTTTGCAACTACTTTACTTTTGGAGAAAATTCAAAACATTCATTATTCAATAGGGCCCAAAATATCAAAAACCAGCGGTTTGAATGAACACACATTTCTTGATAGAATCGTGCAGGACTGAAATTTTTGATGTTTTTCTACTCCTCTCATCAGCCCAAACAAGTCTCTAAAAGGATGAGTTTGCAACTACTTTACTTTTGGAGAAAATTCAAAACATTCATTATTCAATAGAGCCCAATAGCAAAAACCAGCGTTTTGAATGAAGAATCACATTTCTTGGTAGAATCATGCAGGATTGAAATTTTTGATGGTTTTTTACTCCTCTCAACAGCCCAAACAAGTTTCTAAAAGGATGAGTTTGCAACTACTTTACTTTTGGAGAAAATTCAAAACACTCATTATTCAATAGGGCCCAAACTATCAAAAACCAGCGGTTTCAATGAACACACATTTCTTGGTAGAATCATGCAGGATTGAAATTTTTGATGGTTTTTTACTCCGCTCAACAGCCCAAACAAGTTTCTAAAAGGATGAGTTTGCAACTACTTTACTTTTGGAGAAAATTCAAAACACTCATTATTCAATAGGGCCCAAACTATCAAAAACCAGCGGTTTCAATGAACACACATTTCTTGGTAGAATCATGCAGGACTGAAATTTTTGATGTTTTTCTACTCCTCTCATGAGCCCAAACAAGTCTCTAAAAGCATGAGTTTGCAACTACTTTACTTTTGGAGAAGATTCAAAACATTCATTATTCAATAGAGCCCAATAGCAAAAATCAGGTTTTGAATGAAGAATCACATTTCTTGGTAGAATCATGCAGGATTGAAATTTTTGATGGTTTTTTACTCCTCTCAACAGCCCAAACAAGTTTCTAAAAGGATGAGTTTGCAACTACTTTACTTTTGGAGAAAATTCAAAACATTCATTATTCAATAGGGCCCAAAATATCAAAAACCAGCGGTTTGAATGAACACACATTTCTTGGTAGAATCGTGCAGGACTGAAATTTTTGATGTTTTTCTACTCCTCTCATCAGCCCAAACAAGTCTCTAAAAGGATGAGTTTGCAACTACTTTACTTTTGGAGAAAATTCAAAACATTCATTATTCAATAGAGCCCAATAGCAAAAACCAGCGTTTTGAATGAAGAATCACATTTCTTGGTAGAATCATGCAGGATTGAAATTTTTGATGGTTTTTTACTCCTCTCAACAGCCCAAACAAGTTTCTAAAAGGATGAGTTTGCAACTACTTTACTTTTGGAGAAAATTCAAAACATTCATTATTCAATAGGGCCCAAACTATCAAAAACCAGCGGTTTCAATGAACACACATTTCTTGGTAGAATCATGCAGGACTGAAATTTTTGATGTTTTTCTACTCCTCTCATGAGCCCAAACAAGTCTCTAAAAGCATGAGTTTGCAACTACTTTACTTTTGGAGAAGATTCAAAACATTCATTATTCAATAGAGCCCAATAGCAAAAATCAGGTTTTGAATGAAGAATCACATTTCTTGGTAGAATCATGCAGGATTGAAATTTTTGATGGTTTTTTACTCCTCTCAACAGCCCAAACAAGTTTCTAAAAGGATGAGTTTGCAACTACTTTACTTTTGGAGAAAATTCAAAACATTCATTATTCAATAGGGCCCAAAATATCAAAAACCAGCAGTTTGAATGAACACACATTTCTTGGTAGAATCGTGCAGGACTGAAATTTTTGATGTTTTTCTACTCCTCTCATCAGCCCAAACAAGTCTCTAAAAGGATGAGTTTGCAACTACTTTACTTTTGGAGAAAATTCAAAACATTCATTATTCAATAGGGCCCAAACTATCAAAAACCAGCGGTTTCAATGAACACACATTTCTTGGTAGAATCATGCAGGATTGAAATTTTTGATGGTTTTTTACTCCTCTCAACAGCCCAAACAAGTCTCTAAAAGGATGAGTTTGCAACTACTTTACTTTTGGAGAAAATTCAAAACATTCATTATTCAATAGGGCCCAAACTATCAAAAACCAGTGGTTTCAATGAACACACATTTCTTGGTAGAATCATGCAGGACTGAAATTTTTGATGTTTTTCTACTCCTCTCATGAGCCCAAACAAGTCTCTAAAAGCATGAGTTTGCAACTACTTTACTTTTGGAGAAAATTCAAAACATTCATTATTCAATAGGGCCCAAACTATCAAAAACCACCGGTTTCAATGAACACACATTTCTTGGTAGAATCATGCAGGACTGAAATTTTTGATGGTTTTTTACTCCGCTCAACAGCCCAAACAAGTTTCTAAAAGGATGAGTTTGCAACTACTTTACTTTTGGAGAAAATTCAAAACACTCATTATTCAATAGGGCCCAAACTATCAAAAACCAGCGGTTTCAATGAACACACATTTCTTGGTAGAATCATGCAGGACTGAAATTTTTGATGTTTTTTTACTCCGCTCAACAGCCCAAACAAGTTTCTAAAAGGATGAGTTTGCAACTACTTTACTTTTGGAGAAAATTCAAAACACTCATTATTCAATAGGGCCCAAACTATCAAAAACCAGCGGTTTCAATGAACACACATTTCTTGGTAGAATCATGCAGGATTGAAATTTTTGATGGTTTTTTACTCCGCTCAACAGCCCAAACAAGTTTCTAAAAGGATGAGTTTGCAACTACTTTACTTTTGGAGAAAATTCAAAACACTCATTATTCAATAGGGCCCAAACTATCAAAAACCAGCGGTTTCAATGAACACACATTTCTTGGTAGAATCATGCAGGATTGAAATTTTTGATGGTTTTTTACTCCTCTCAACAGCCCAAACAAGTTTCTAAAAGGATGAGTTTGCAACTACTTTACTTTTGGAGAAAATTCAAAACACTCATTATTCAATAGGGCCAAAACTATCAAAAACCAGCGGTTTCAATGAACACACATTTCTTGGTAGAATCATGCAGGACTGAAATTTTTGATGTTTTTCTACTCCTCTCATGAGCCCAAACAAGTCTCTAAAAGCATGAGTTTGCAACTACTTTACTTTTGGAGAAGATTCAAAACATTCATTATTCAATAGAGCCCAATAGCAAAAATCAGGTTTTGAATGAAGAATCACATTTCTTGGTAGAATCATGCAGGATTGAAATTTTTGATGGTTTTTTACTCCTCTCAACAGCCCAAACAAGTTTCTAAAAGGATGAGTTTGCAACTACTTTACTTTTGGAGAAAATTCAAAATATTCATTATTCAATAGGGCCCAAAATATCAAAAACCAGCGGTTTGAATGAACACACATTTCTTGGTAGAATCGTGCAGGACTGAAATTTTTGATGTTTTTCTACTCCTCTCATCAGCCCAAACAAGTCTCTAAAAGGATGAGTTTGCAACTACTTTACTTTTGGAGAAAATTCAAAACATTCATTATTCAATAGAGCCCAATAGCAAAAACCAGCGTTTTGAATGAAGAATCACATTTCTTGGTAGAATCATGCAGGATTGAAATTTTTGATGGTTTTTTACTCCTCTCAACAGCCCAAACAAGTTTCTAAAAGGATGAGTTTGCAACTACTTTACTTTTGGAGAAAATTCAAAACATTCATTATTCAATAGGGCCCAAACTATCAAAAACCAGCGGTTTCAATGAACACACATTTCTTGGTAGAATCATGCAGGACTGAAATTTTTGATGTTTTTCTACTCCTCTCATGAGCCCAAACAAGTCTCTAAAAGCATGAGTTTGCAACTACTTTACTTTTGGAGAAGATTCAAAACATTCATTATTCAATAGAGCCCAATAGCAAAAATCAGGTTTTGAATGAAGAATCACATTTATTGGTAGAATCATGCAGGATTGAAATTTTTGATGGTTTTTTACTCCTCTCAACAGCCCAAACAAGTTTCTAAAAGGATGAGTTTGCAACTACTTTACTTTTGGAGAAAATTCAAAACATTCATTATTCAATAGGGCCCAAAATATCAAAAACCAGCGGTTTGAATGAACACACATTTCTTGGTAGAATCGTGCAGGACTGAAATTTTTGATGTTTTTCTACTCCTCTCATCAGCCCAAACAAGTCTCTAAAAGGATGAGTTTGCAACTACTTTACTTTTGGAGAAAATTCAAAACATTCATTATTCAATAGAGCCCAATAGCAAAAACCAGCGTTTTGAATGAAGAATCACATTTCTTGGTAGAATCATGCAGGATTGAAATTTTTGATGGTTTTTTACTCCTCTCAACAGCCCAAACAAGTTTCTAAAAGGATGAGTTTGCAACTACTTTACTTTTGGAGAAAATTCAAAACATTCATTATTCAATAGGGCCCAAACTATCAAAAACCAGCGGTTTCAATGAACACACATTTCTTGGTAGAATCATGCAGGACTGAAATTTTTGATGTTTTTCTACTCCTCTCATGAGCCCAAACAAGTCTCTAAAAGCATGAGTTTGCAACTACTTTACTTTTGGAGAAAATTCAAAACATTCATTATTCAATAGAGCCCAATAGCAAAAATCAGGTTTTGAATGAAGAATCACATTTCTTGGTAAAATCATGCAGGATTGAAATTTTTGATGGTTTTTTACTCCTCTCAACAGCCCAAACAAGTTTCTAAAAGGATGAGTTTGCAACTACTTTACTTTTGGAGAAAATTCAAAACATTCATTATTCAATATGGCCCAAACTATCAAAAACCAGCGGTTTGAATGAACACACATTTCTTGGTAGAATCATGCAGGACTGAAATTTTTGATGTTTTTCTACTCCTCTCATGAGCCCAAACAAGTCTCTAAAAGCATGAGTTTGCAACTACTTTACTTTTGGAGAAAATTCAAAACATTCATTATTCAATAGAGCCCAATAGCAAAAACCAGCGTTTTGAATGAAGAATCACATTTCTTGGTAGAATCATGCAGGATTGAAATTTTTGATGGTTTTTTACTCCTCTCAACAGCCCAAACAAGTTTCTAAAAGGATGAGTTTGCAACTACTTTACTTTTGGAGAAAATTCAAAACATTCATTATTCAATAGGGCCCAAAATATTAAAAACCAGCGGTTTGAATGAACACACATTTCTTGGTAGAATCGTGCAGGACTGAAATTTTTGATGTTTTTCTACTCCTCTCATCAGCCCAAACAAGTCTCTAAAAGCATGAGTTTGCAACTACTTTACTTTTGGAGAAAATTCAAAACATTCATTATTCAATAGAGCCCAATAGCAAAAACCAGCGTTTTGAATGAAGAATCACATTTCTTGGTAGAATCATGCAGGATTGAAATTTTTGATGGTTTTTTACTCCTCTCAACAGCCCAAACAAGTTTCTAAAAGGATGACTTTGCAACTACTTTACTTTTGGAGAAAATTCAAAACATTCATTATTCAATAGGGCCCAAACTATCAAAAACCAGCGGTTTCAATGAACACACATTTCTTGGTAGAATCATGCAGGACTGAAATTTTTGATGTTTTTCTACTCCACTCATGAGCCCAAACAAGTCTCTAAAAGCATGAGTTTGCAACTACTTTACTTTTGGAGAAAATTCAAAACATTCATTATTCAATAGAGCCCAATAGCAAAAATCAGGTTTTGAATGAAGAATCACATTTCTTGGTAGAATCATGCAGGATTGAAATTTTTGATGGTTTTTTACTCCTCTCAACAGCCCAAACAAGTTTCTAAAAGGATGAGTTTGCAACTACTTTACTTTTGGAGAAAATTCAAAACATTCATTATTCAATAGGGCCCAAACTATCAAAAACCAGCAGTTTCAATGAACACACATTTCTTGGTAGAATCATGAGGACTGAAATTTTTGATGTTTTTCTACTCCTCTCATGAGCCCAAACAAGTCTCTAAAAGCATGAGTTTGCAACTACTTTACTTTTGGAGAAAATTCAAAACATTCATTATTCAATAGAGCCCAATAGCAAAAATCAGGTTTTGAATGAAGAATCACATTTCTTGGTAAAATCATGCAGGATTGAAATTTTTGATGGTTTTTTACTCCTCTCAACAGCCCAAACAAGTTTCTAAAAGGATGAGTTTGCAACTACTTTACTTTTGGAGAAAATTCAAAACATTCATTATTCAATAGGGCCCAAACTATCAAAAACCAGCGGTTTCAATGAACACACATTTCTTGGTAGAATCATGCAGGACTGAAATTTTTGATGTTTTTCTACTCCTCTCATGAGCCCAAACAAGTCTCTAAAAGCATGAGTTTGCAACTACTTTACTTTTGGAGAAAATTCAAAACATTCACTATTCAATAGAGCCCAATAGCAAAAATCAGGTTTTGAATGAAGAATCACATTTCTTGGTAAAATCATGCAGGATTGAAATTTTTGATGTTTTTTTACTCCTCTCAACAGCCCAAACAAGTTTCTAAAAGGATGAGTTTGCAACTACTTTACTTTTGGAGAAAATTCAAAACATTCATTATTCAATAGGGCCCAAAATATCAAAAACCAGCGGTTTGAATGAACACACATTTCTTGGTAGAATCGTGCAGGACTGAAATTTTTGATATTTTTCTACTCCTCTCATCAGCCCAAACAAGTCTCTAAAAGCATGAGTTTGCAACTACTTTACTTTTGGCGAAAATTCAAAACATTCATTATTCAATAGAGCCCAATAGCAAAAACCAGCGTTTTGAATGAAGAATCACATTTCTTGGTAGAATCATGCAGGATTGAAATTTTTGATGGTTTTTTACTCCTCTCAACAGCCCAAACAAGATTCTAAAAGGATGAGTTTGCAACTACTTTACTTTTGGAGAAAATTCAAAACATTCATTATTCAATAGAGCCCAAGAGCAAAAACCAGCGTTTTGAATGAAGAATCACATTTCTTGGTAGAATCATGCAGGATTGAAATTTTTGATGGTTTTTTACTCCGCTCAACAGCCCAAACAAGTTTCTAAAAGGATGAGTTTGCAACTACTTTACTTTTGGAGAAAATTCAAAACACTCATTATTCAATAGGGCCCAAACTATCAAAAACCAGCGGTTTCAATGAACACACATTTCTTGGTAGAATCATGCAGGACTGAAATTTTTGATGTTTTTCTACTCCTCTCATGAGCCCAAACAAGTCTCTAAAAGCATGAGTTTGCAACTACTTTACTTTTGGAGAAGATTCAAAACATTCATTATTCAATAGAGCCCAATAGCAAAAATCAGGTTTTGAATGAAGAATCACATTTCTTGGTAGAATCATGCAGGATTGAAATTTTTGATGGTTTTTTACTCCTCTCAACAGCCCAAACAAGTTTCTAAAAGGATGAGTTTGCAACTACTTTACTTTTGGAGAAAATTCAAAACATTCATTATTCAATAGGGCCCAAACTATCAAAAACCAGTGGTTTCAATGAACACACATTTCTTGGTAGAATCATGCAGGACTGAAATTTTTGATGTTTTTCTACTCCTCTCATGAGCCCAAACAAGTCTCTAAAAGCATGAGTTTGCAACTACTTTACTTTTGGAGAAAATTCAAAACATTCACTATTCAATAGAGCCCAATAGCAAAAATCAGGTTTTGAATGAAGAATCACATTTCTTGGTAAAATCATGCAGGATTGAAATTTTTGATGGTTTTTTACTCCTCTCAACAGCCCAAACAAGTTTCTAAAAGGATGAGTTTGCAACTACTTTACTTTTGGAGAAAATTCAAAACATTCATTATTCAATAGGGCCCAAACTATCAAAAACCAGCGGTTTCAATGAACACACATTTCTTGGTAGAATCATGCAGGACTGAAATTTTTGATGGTTTTTTACTCCGCTCAACAGCCCAAACAAGTTTCTAAAAGGATGAGTTTGCAACTACTTTACTTTTGGAGAATATTCAAAACACTCATTATTCAATAGGGCCCAAACTATCAAAAACCAGCGGTTTCAATGAACACACATTTCTTGGTAGAATCATGCAGGACTGAAATTTTTGATGTTTTTTTACTCCGCTCAACAGCCCAAACAAGTTTCTAAAAGGATGAGTTTGCAACTACTTTACTTTTGGAGAAAATTCAAAACACTCATTATTCAATAGGGCCCAAACTATCAAAAACCAGCGGTTTCAATGAACACACATTTCTTGGTAGAATCATGCAGGATTGAAATTTTTGATGGTTTTTTACTCCGCTCAACAGCCCAAACAAGTTTCTAAAAGGATGAGTTTGCAACTACTTTACTTTTGGAGAAAATTCAAAACACTCATTATTCAATAGGGCCCAAACTATCAAAAACCAGCGGTTTCAATGAACACACATTTCTTGGTAGAATCATGCAGGATTGAAATTTTTGATGGTTTTTTACTCCGCTCAACAGCCCAAACAAGTTTCTAAAAGGATGAGTTTGCAACTACTTTACTTTTGGAGAAAATTCAAAACACTCATTTTTCAATAGGGCCCAAACTATCAAAAACCAGCGGTTTCAATGAACACACATTTCTTGGTAGAATCATGCAGGACTGAAATTTTTGATGTTTTTCTACTCCTCTCATGAGCCCAAACAAGTCTCTAAAAGCATGAGTTTGCAACTACTTTACTTTTGGAGAAGATTCAAAACATTCATTATTCAATAGAGCCCAATAGCAAAAATCAGGTTTTGAATGAAGAATCACATTTCTTGGTAGAATCATGCAGGATTGAAATTTTTGATGGTTTTTTACTCCTCTCAACAGCCCAAACAAGTTTCTAAAAGGATGAGTTTGCAACTACTTTACTTTTGGAGAAAATTCAAAACATTCATTATTCAATAGGGCCCAAAATATCAAAAACCAGCGGTTTGAATGAACACACATTTCTTGGTAGAATCGTGCAGGACTGAAATTTTTGATGTTTTTCTACTCCTCTCATCAGCCCAAACAAGTCTCTAAAAGGATGAGTTTGCAACTACTTTACTTTTGGAGAAAATTCAAAACATTCATTATTCAATAGAGCCCAATAGCAAAAACCAGCGTTTTGAATGAAGAATCACATTTCTTGGTAGAATCATGCAGGATTGAAATTTTTGATGGTTTTTTACTCCTCTCAACAGCCCAAACAAGTTTCTAAAAGGATGAGTTTGCAACTACTTTACTTTTGGAGAAAATTCAAAACATTCATTATTCAATAGGGCCCAAACTATCAAAAACCAGCGGTTTCAATGAACACACATTTCTTGGTAGAATCATGCAGGACTGAAATTTTTGATGTTTTTCTACTCCTCTCATGAGCCCAAACAAGTCTCTAAAAGCATGAGTTTGCAACTACTTTACTTTTGGAGAAAATTCAAAACATTCATTATTCAATAGAGCCCAATAGCAAAAATCAGGTTTTGAATGAAGAATCACATTTCTTGGTAAAATCATGCAGGATTGAAATTTTTGATGGTTTTTTACTCCTCTCAACAGCCCAAACAAGTTTCTAAAAGGATGAGTTTGCAACTACTTTACTTTTGGAGAAAATTCAAAACATTCATTATTCAATAGGGCCCAAACTATCAAAAACCAGCGGTTTGAATGAACACACATTTCTTGGTAGAATCATGCAGGACTGAAATTTTTGATGTTTTTCTACTCCTCTCATGAGCCCAAACAAGTCTCTAAAAGCATGAGTTTGCAACTACTTTACTTTTGGAGAAAATTCAAAACATTCATTATTCAATAGAGCCCAATAGCAAAAACCAGCGTTTTGAATGAAGAATCACATTTCTTGGTAGAATCATGCAGGATTGAAATTCTTGATGGTTTTTTACTCCTCTCAACAGCCCAAACAAGTTTCTAAAAGGATGAGTTTGCAACTACTTAACTTTTGGAGAAAATTCAAAACATTCATTATTCAATAGGGCCCAAAATATCAAAAACCAGCGGTTTGAATGAACACACATTTCTTGGTAGAATCGTGCAGGACTGAAATTTTTGATGTTTTTCTACTCCTCTCATCAGCCCAAACAAGTCTCTAAAAGCATGAGTTTGCAACTACTTTACTTTTGGAGAAAATTCAAAACATTCATTATTCAATAGAGCCCAATAGCAAAAACCAGCGTTTTGAATGAAGAATCACATTTCTTGGTAGAATCATGCAGGATTGAAATTTTTGAAGGTTTTTTACTACTCTCAACAGCCCAAACAAGTTTCTAAAAGGATGAGTTTGCAACTACTTTACTTTTGGAGAAAATTCAAAACATTCATTATTCAATTGGGCCCAAAATATCAAAAACCAGCGGTTTGAATGAACACACATTTCTTGGTAGAATCGTGCAGGACTGAAATTTTTGATGTTTTTCTACTCCTCTCATGAGCCCAAACAAGTCTCTAAAAGGATGAGTTTGCAACTACTTTACTTTTGGAGAAAATTCAAAACATTCATTATTCAATAGAGCCCAATAGCAAAAACCAGCGTTTTGAATGAAGAATCACGTTTCTTGGTAGAATCATGCAGGATTGAAATTTTTGATGGTTTTTTACTCCGCTCAACAGCCCAAACAAGTTTCTAAAAGGATGAGTTTGCAACTACTTTACTTTTGGAGAAAATTCAAAACATTCATTATTCAATAGGGCCCAAACTATCAAAAACCAGCGGTTTCAATGAACACACATTTCTTGGTAGAATCATGCAGGACTGAAATTTTTGATGTTTTTCTACTCCTCTCATGAGCCCAAACAAGTCTCTAAAAGCATGAGTTTGCAACTACTTTACTTTTGAAGAAAATTCAAAACATTCATTATTCAATAGAGCCCAATAGCAAAAATCAGGTTTTGAATGAAGAATCACATTTCTTGGTAGAATCATGCAGGATTGAAATTTTTGATGGTTTTTTACACCTCTCAACAGCCCAAACAAGTTTCTAAAAGGATGAGTTTGCAACTACTTTACTTTTGGAGAAAATTCAAAACATTCATTATTCAATAGAGCCCAATAGGAAAAACCAGCGTTTTGAATGAAGAATCACATTTCTTGGTAGAATCATGCAGGATTGAAATTTTTGATGGTTTTTTACTCCTCTCAACAGCCCAAACAAGTTTCTAAAAGGATGAGTTTGCAACTACTTTACTTTTGGAGAAAATTCAAAACATTCATTATTCAATTGGGCCCAAAATATCAAAAACAAGCGGTTTGAATGAACACACATTTCTTGGTAGAATCGTGCAGGACTGAAATTTTTGATGTTTTTCTACTCCTCTCATGAGCCCAAACAAGTCTCTAAAAGGATGAGTTTGCAACTACTTTACTTTTGGAGAAAATTCAAAACATTCATTATTCAATAGAGCCCAATAGCAAAAACCAGCGTTTTGAATGAAGAATCACATTTCTTGGTAGAATCATGCAGGATTGAAATTTTTGATGGTTTTTTACTCCGCTCAACAGCCCAAACAAGTTTCTAAAAGGATGAGTTTGCAACTACTTTACTTTTGGAGAAAATTCAAAACATTCATTATTCAATAGGGCCCAAAATATCAAAAACCAGCGGTTTGAATGAACACACATTTCTTGGTAGAATCGTGCAGGACTGAAGTTTTTGATGTTTTTCTACTCCTCTCATGAGCCCAAACAAGTCTCTAAAAGCATGAGTTTGCAACTACTTTACTTTTGGAGAAAATTCAAAACATTCATTACTCAAAAGAGCCCAATAGCAAAAACCAGCGTTTTGAATGAAGAATCACATTTCTTGGTAGAATCATGCAGGATTAAAATTTTTGATGGTTTTTTACTCCTCTCAACAGCCCAAACAAGTTTCTAAAAGGATGAGTTTGCAACTACTTTACTTTTGGAGAAAATTCAAAACATTCATTATTCAATAGGGCCCAAACTATCAAAAAACAGCGGTTTCAATGAACACACATTTCTTGGTAGAATCATGCAGGACTGAAATTTTTGATGTTTTTCTACTCCTCTCATGAGCCCAAACAAGTCTCTAAAAGCATGAGTTTGCAACTACTTTACTTTTGGAGAAAATTCAAAACATTCATTATTCAATAGAGCCCAATAGCAAAAACCAGCGTTTTGAATGAAGAATCACATTTCTTGGTAGAATCATGCAGGATTGAAATTTTTGATGGTTTTTTACTCCTCTCAACAGCCCAAACAAGTTTCTAAAAGGATGAGTTTGCAACTACTTTACTTTTGGAGAAAATTCAAAACATTAATTATTCAATAGGGCCCAAACTATCAAAAACCAGCGGTTTCAATGAACACACATTTCTTGGTAGAATCATGCAGGACTGAAATTTTTGATGTTTTTCTACTCCTCTCATGAGCCCAAACAAGTCTCTAAAAGCATGAGTTTGCAACTACTTTACTTTTGGAGAAAATTCAAAACATTCATTATTCAATAGAGCCCAATAGCAAAAATCAGGTTTTGAATGAAGAATCACATTTCTTGGTAGAATCATGCAGGATTGAAATTTTTGATGGTTTTTTACTCCTCTCAACAGCCCAAACAAGTTTCTAAAAGGATGAGTTTGCAACTACTTTACTTTTGGAGAAAATTCAAAACATTCATTATTCAATAGGGCCCAAACTATCAAAAACCAGCGGTTTGAATGAACACACATTTCTTGGTAGAATCATGCAGGACTGAAATTTTTGATGTTTTTCTACTCCTCTCATGAGCCCAAACAAGTCTCTAAAAGCATGAGTTTGCAACTACTTTACTTTTGGAGAAAATTCAAAACATTCATTACTCAAAAGAGCCCAATAGCAAAAACCAGCGTTTTGAATGAAGAATCACATTTCTTGGTAGAATCATGCAGGATTGAAATTTTTGATGGTTTTTTACTCCTCTCAACAGCCCAAACAAGTTTCTAAAAGGATGAGTTTGCAACTACTTTACTTTTGGAGAAAATTCAAAACATTCATTATTCAATAGGGCCCAAACTATCAAAAACCAGCGGTTTCAATGAACACACATTTCTTGGTAGAATCATGCAGGACTGAAATTTTTGATGTTTTTCTACTCCTCTCATGAGCCCAAACAAGTCTCTAAAAGCATGAGTTTGCAACTACTTTACTTTTGGAGAAAATTCAAAACATTCATTATTCAATAGAGCCCAATAGCAAAAATCAGGTTTTGAATGAAGAATCACATTTCTTGGTAAAATCATGCAGGATTGAAATTTTTGATGGTTTTTTACTCCTCTCAACAGCCCAAACAAGTTTCTAAAAGGATGAGTTTGCAACTACTTTACTTTTGGAGAAAATTCAAAACATTCATTATTCAATAGGGCCCAAACTATCAAAAACCAGCGGTTTGAATGAACACACATTTCTTGGTAGAATCATGCAGGACTGAAATTTTTGATGTTTTTCTACTCCTCTCATGAGCCCAAACAAGTCTCTAAAAGCATGAGTTTGCAACTACTTTACTTTTGGAGAAAATTCAAAACATTCATTACTCAAAAGAGCCCAATAGCAAAAACCAGCGTTTTGAATGAAGAATCACATTTCTTGGTAGAATCATGCAGGATTGAAATTTTTGATGGTTTTTTACTCCTCTCAACAGCCCAAACAAGTTTCTAAAAGGATGAGTTTGCAACTACTTTACTTTTGGAGAAAATTCAAAACATTCATTATTCAATAGGGCCCAAACTATCAAAAACCAGCGGTTTCAATGAACACACATTTCTTGGTAGAATTATGCAGGACTGAAATTTTTGATGTTTTTCTACTCCTCTCATGAGCCCAAACAAGTCTCCAAAAACATGAGTTTGCAACTACTTTAATTTTGGAGAAAATTCAAAACATTCACTATTCAATAGAGCCCAATAGCAAAAATCAGGTTTTGAATGAAGAATCACATTTCTTGGTAAAATCATGCAGGATTGAAATTTTTGATGGTTTTTTACTCCTCTCAACAGCCCAAACAAGTTTCTAAAAGGATGAGTTTGCAACTATTTTACTTTTGGAGAAAATTCAAAACATTCATTATTCAATAGGGCCCAAACTATCAAAAACCAGCGGTTTCAATGAACACACATTTCTTGGTAGAATCATGCAGGACTGAAATTTTTGATGTTTTTCTACTCCTCTCATGAGCCCAAACAAGTCTCTAAAAGCATGAGTTTGCAACTACTTTACTTTTGGAGAAAATTCTAAACATTCATTATTCAATAGAGCCCAATAGCAAAAACCAGCGTTTTGAATGAAGAATCACATTTCTTGGTAGAATCATGCAGGATTGAAATTTTTGATGTTTTTCTACTCCTCTCATGAGCCCAAACAAGTCTCTAAAAGGATGAGTTTGCAACTACTTTACTTTTGGAGAAAATTCAAAACATTCATTATTCAATAGAGCCCAATAGCAAAAATCAGCGTTTTGAATGAAGAATCACATTTCTTGGTAGAATCATGCAGGATTGAAATTTTTGATGGTTTTTTACTCCGCTCAACAGCCCAAACAAGTTTCTAAAAGGATGAGTTTGCAACTACTTTACTTTTGGAGAAAATTCAAAACACTCATTATTCAATAGGGCCCAAACTATCAAAAACCAGCGGTTTCAATGAACACACATTTCTTGGTAGAATCATGCAGGACTGAAATTTTTGATGTTTTTCTACTCCTCTCATGAGCCCAAACAAGTCTCTAAAAGCATGAGTTTTGCAACTACTTTACTTTTGGAGAAGATTCAAAACATTAATTATTCAATAGAGCCCAATAGCAAAAATCAGGTTTTGAATGAAGAATCACATTTCTTGGTAGAATCATGCAGGATTGAAATTTTTGATGGTTTTTTACTCCTCTCAACAGCCCAAACAAGTTTCTAAAAGGATGAGTTTGCAACTACTTTACTTTTGGAGAAAATTCAAAACATTCATTATTCAATAGGGCCCAAACTATCAAAAACCAGCGGTTTCAATGAACACACATTTCTTGGTAGAATCATGCAGGACTGAAATTTTTGATGTTTTTCTACTCCTCTCATGAGCCCAAACAAGTCTCTAAAAGCATGAGTTTGCAACTACTTTACTTTTGGAGAAAATTCAAAACATTCATTATTCAATAGAGCCCAATAGCAAAAATCAGGTTTTGAATGAAGAATCACATTTCTTGGTAGAATCATGCAGGATTGAAATTTTTGATGGTTTTTTACTCCTCTCAACAGCCCAAACAAGTTTCTAAAAGGATGAGTTTGCAACTACTTTACTTTTGGAGAAAATTCAAAACATTCATTATTCAATAGGGCCCAAACTATCAAAAACCAGCGGTTTCAATGAACACACATTTCTTGGTAGAATCATGCAGGACTGAAATTTTTGATGTTTTTCTACTCCTCTCATGAGCCCAAACGAGTCTCTAAAAGCATGAGTTTGCAACTACTTTACTTTTGGAGAAAATTCAAAACATTCATTATTCAATAGAGCCCAATAGCAAAAATCAGGTTTTGAATGAATAATCACATTTCTTGGTAAAATCATGCAGGATTGAAATTTTTGATGGTTTTTTACTCCTCTCAACAGCCCAAACAAGTTTCTAAAAGGATGAGTTTGCAACTACTTTACTTTTGGAGAAAATTCAAAACATTCATTATTCAATAGGGCCCAAACTATCAAAAACCAGCGGTTTGAATGAACACACATTTCTTGGTAGAATCATGCAGGACTGAAATTTTTGATGTTTTTCTACTCCTCTCATGAGCCCAAACAAGTCTCTAAAAGCATGAGTTTGCAACTACTTTACTTTTGGAGAAAATTCAAAACATTCATTATTCAATAGAGCCCAATAGCAAAAACCAGCGTTTTGAATGAAGAATCACATTTCTTGGTAGAATCATGCAGGATTGAAATTTTTGATGGTTTTTTACTCCTCTCAACAGCCCAAACAAGTTTCTAAAAGGATGAGTTTGCAACTACTTTACTTTTGGAGAAAATTCAAAACATTCATTATTCAATAGGGCCCAAACTATCAAAAACCAGCGGTTTGAATGAACACACATTTCTTGGTAGAATCATGCAGGACTGAAATTTTTGATGTTTTTCTACTCCTCTCATGAGCCCAAACAAGTCTCTAAAAGCATGAGTTTGCAACTACTTTACTTTTGGAGAAAATTCAAAACATTCATTACTCAAAAGAGCCCAATAGCAAAAACCAGCGTTTTGAATTAAGAATCACATTTCTTGGTAGAATCATGCAGGATTGAAATTTTTGATGGTTTTTTACTCCTCTCAACAGCCCAAACAAGTTTCTAAAAGGATGAGTTTGCAACTACTTTACTTTTGGAGAAAATTCAAAACATTCATTATTCAATAGGGCCCAAACTATCAAAAACCAGCGGTTTCAATGAACACACATTTCTTGGTAGAATCATGCAGGACTGAAATTTTTGATGTTTTTCTACTCCTCTCATGAGCCCAAACAAGTCTCTAAAAGCATGAGTTTGCAACTACTTTACTTTTGGAGAAAATTCAAAACATTCATTATTCAATAGAGCCCAATAGCAAAAATCAGGTTTTGAATGAAGAATCACATTTCTTGTTAAAATCATGCAGGATTGAAATTTTTGATGGTTTTTTTACTCCTCTCAACAGCCCAAACAAGTTTCTAAAAGGATGAGTTTGCAACTACTTTACTTTTGGAGAAAATTCAAAACATTCATTATTCAATAGGGCCCAAACTATCAAAAACCAGCGGTTTCAATGAACACACATTTCTTGGTAGAATCATGCAGGACTGAAATTTTTGATGGTTTTTCACTCCGCTCAACAGCCCAAACAAGTTTCTAAAAGCATGAGTTTGCAACTACTTTACTTTTGGAGAAAATTCAAAACACTCATTATTCAATAGGGCCCAAACTATCAAAAACCAGCGGTTTCAATGAACACACATTTCTTGGTAGAATCATGCAGGACTGAAATTTTTGATGTCTTTTTACTCCGCTCAACAGCCCAAACAAGTTTCTAAAAGGATGAGTTTGCAACTACTTTACTTTTGGAGAAAATTCAAAACACTCATTATTCAATAGGGCCCAAACTATCAAAAACCAGCGGTTTCAATGAACACACATTTCTTGGTAGAATCATGCAGGATTGAAATTTTTGATGGTTTTTTACTCCGCTCAACAGCCCAAACAAGTTTCTAAAAGGATGAGTTTGCAACTACTTTACTTTTGGAGAAAATTCAAAACACTCATTATTCAATAGGGCCCAAACTATCAAAAACCAGCGGTTTCAATGAACACACATTTCTTGGTAGAATCATGCAGGATTGAAATTTTTGATGGTTTTTTACTCCGCTCAACAGCCCAAACAAGTTTCTAAAAGGATGAGTTTGCAACTACTTTACTTTTGGAGAAAATTCAAAACACTCATTATTCAATAGGGCCCAAACTATCAAAAACCAGCGGTTTCAATGAACACACATTTCTTGGTAGAATCATGCAGGACTGAAATTTTTGATGTTTTTCTACTCCTCTCATGAGCCCAAACAAGTCTCTAAAAGCATGAGTTTGCAACTACTTTACTTTTGGAGAAGATTCAAAACATTCATTATTCAATAGAGCCCAATAGCAAAAATCAGGTTTTGAATGAAGAATCACATTTCTTGGTAGAATCATGCAGGATTGAAATTTTTGATGGTTTTTTACTCCTCTCAACAGCCCAAACAAGTTTCTAAAAGGATGAGTTTGCAACTACTTTACTTTTGGAGAAAATTCAAAACATTCATTATTCAATAGGGCCCAAAATATCAAAAACCAGCGGTTTGAATGAACACACATTTCTTGGTAGAATCGTGCAGGACTGAAATTTTTGATGTTTTTCTACTCCTCTCATCAGCCCAAACAAGTCTCTAAAAGGATGAGTTTGCAACTACTTTACTTTTGGAGAAAATTCAAAACATTCATTATTCAATAGAGCCCAATAGCAAAAACCAGCGTTTTGATTGAAGAATCACATTTCTTGGTAGAATCATGCAGGATTGAAATTTTTGATGGTTTTTTACTCCTCTCAACAGCCCAAACAAGTTTCTAAAAGGATGAGTTTGCAACTACTTTACTTTTGGAGAAAATTCAAAACATTCATTATTCAATAGGGCCCAAACTATCAAAAACCAGCGGTTTCAATGAACACACATTTCTTGGTAGAATCATGCAGGACTGAAATTTTTGATGTTTTTCTACTCCTCTCATGAGCCCAAACAAGTCTCTAAAAGCATGAGTTTGCAACTACTTTACTTTTGGAGAAAATTCAAAACATTCATTATTCAATAGAGCCCAATAGCAAAAATCAGGTTTTGAATGAAGAATCACATTTCTTTTTAAAATCATGCAGGATTGAAATTTTTGATGGTTTTTTACTCCTCTCAACAGCCCAAACAAGTTTCTAAAAGGATGAGTTTGCAACTACTTTACTTTTGGAGAAAATTCAAAACATTCATTATTCAATAGGGCCCAAACTATCAAAAACCAGCGGTTTCAATGAACACACATTTCTTGGTAGAATCATGCAGGACTGAAATTTTTGATGTTTTTCTACTCCTCTCATGAGCCCAAACAAGTCTCTAAAAGCATGAGTTTGCAACTACTTTACTTTTGGAGAAAATTCAAAACATTCACTATTCAATAGAGCCCAATAGCAAAAATCAGGTTTTGAATGAAGAATCACATTTCTTGGTAAAATCATGCAGGATTGAAATTTTTGATGGTTTTTTACTCCTCTCAACAGCCCAAACAAGTTTCTAAAAGGATGAGTTTGCAACTACTTTACTTTTGGAGAAAATTCAAAACATTCATTATTCAATAGGGCCCAAACTATCAAAAACCAGCGGTTTCAATGAACACACATTTCTTGGTAGAATCATGCAGGACTGAAATTTTTGATGTTTTTCTACTCCTCTCATGAGCCCAAACAAGTCTCTAAAAGCATGAGTTTGCAACTACTTTACTTTTGGAGAAAATTCAAAACATTCATTATTCAATAGAGCCCAATAGCAAAAACCAGCGTTTTGAATGAAGAATCACATTTCTTGGTAGAATCATGCAGGATTGAAATTTTTGATGGTTTTTTACTCCTCTCAACAGCCCAAACAAGTTTCTAAAAGGATGAGTTTGCAACTACTTTACTTTTGGAGAAAATTCAAAACATTCATTATTCAATTGGGCCCAAAATATCAAAAACCAGCGGTTTGAATGAACACACATTTCTTGGTAGAATCGTGCAGGACTGAAATTTTTGATGTTTTTCTACTCCTCTCATGAGCCCAAACAAGTCTCTAAAAGGATGAGTTTGCAACTACTTTACTTTTGGAGAAAATTCAAAACATTCATTATTCAATAGAGCCCAATAGCAAAAACCAGCGTTTTGAATGAAGAATCACATTTCTTGGTAGAATCATGCAGGATTGAAATTTTTGATGGTTTTTTACTCCGCTCAACAGCCCAAACAAGTTTCTAAAAGGATGAGTTTGCAACTACTTTACTTTTGGAGAAAATTCAAAACATTCATTATTCAATAGGGCCCAAACTATCAAAAACCAGCGGTTTCAATGAACACACATTTCTTGGTAGAATCATGCAGGACTGAAATTTTTGATGTTTTTCTACTCCTCTCATGAGCCCAAACAAGTCTCTAAAAGCATGAGTTTGCAACTACTTTACTTTTGGAGAAAATTCAAAACATTCATTATTCAATAGAGCCCAATAGCAAAAATCAGGTTTTGAATGAAGAATCACATTTCTTGGTAGAATCATGCAGGATTGAAATTTTTGATGGTTTTTTACTCCTCTCAACAGCCCAAACAAGTTTCTAAAAGGATGAGTTTGCAACTACTTTACTTTTGGAGAAAATTCAAAACATTCATTATTCAATAGGGCCCAAACTATCAAAAACCAGCGGTTTGAATGAACACACATTTCTTGGTAGAATCATGCAGGACTGAAATTTTTGATGTTTTTCTACTCCTCTCATGAGCCCAAACAAGTCTCTAAAAGCATGAGTTTGCAACTACTTTACTTTTGGAGAAAATTCAAAACATTCATTACTCAAAAGAGCCCAATAGCAAAAACCAGCGTTTTGAATGAAGAATCACATTTCTTGGTAGAATCATGCAGGATTGAAATTTTTGATGGTTTTTTACTCCTCTCAACAGCCCAAACAAGTTTCTAAAAGGATGAGTTTGCAACTACTTTACTTTTGGAGAAAATTCAAAACATTCATTATTCAATAGGGCCCAAACTATCGAAAACCAGCGGTTTCAATGAACACACATTTCTTGGTAGAATCATGCAGGACTGAAATTTTTGATGTTTTTCTACTCCTCTCATGAGCCCAAACAAGTCTCTAAAAGCATGAGTTTGCAACTACTTTACTTTTGGAGAAAATTCAAAACATTCATTATTCAATAGAGCCCAATAGCAAAAATCAGGTTTTGAATGAAGAATCACATTTCTTGGTAAAATCATGCAGGATTGAAATTTTTGATGGTTTTTTACTCCTCTCAACAGCCCAAACAAGTTTCTAAAAGGATGAGTTTGCAACTACTTTACTTTTGGAGAAAATTCAAAACATTCATTATTCAATAGGGCCCAAACTATCAAAAACCAGCGGTTTCAATGAACACACATTTCTTGGTAGAATCATGCAGGACTGAAATTTTTGATGGTTTTTTACTCCGCTCAACAGCCCAAACAAGTTTCTAAAAGGATGAGTTTGCAACTACTTTACTTTTGGAGAAAATTCAAAACACTCATTATTCAATAGGGCCCAAACTATCAAAAACCAGCGGTTTCAATGAACACACATTTCTTGGTAGAATCATGCAGGACTGAAATTTTTGATGTTTTTTTACTCCGCTCAACAGCCCAAACAAGTTTCTAAAAGGATGAGTTTGCAACTACTTTACTTTTGGAGAAAATTCAAAACACTCATTATTCAATAGGGCCCAAACTATCAAAAACCAGCGGTTTCAATGAACACACATTTCTTGGTAGAATCATGCAGGATTGAAATTTTTGATGGTTTTTTACTCCGCTCAACAGCCCAAACAAGTTTCTAAAAGGATGAGTTTGCAACTACTTTACTTTTGGAGAAAATTCAAAACACTCATTATTCAATAGGGCCCAAACTATCAAAAACCAGCGGTTTCAATGAACACACATTTCTTGGTAGAATCATGCAGGATTGAAATTTTTGATGGTTTTTTACTCCGCTCAACAGCCCAAACAAGTTTCTAAAAGGATGAGTTTGCAACTACTTTACTTTTGGAGAAAATTCAAAACACTCATTATTCAATAGGGCCCAAACTATCAAAAACCAGCGGTTTCAATGAACACACATTTCTTGGTAGAATCATGCAGGACTGAAATTTTTGATGTTTTTCTACTCCTCTCATGAGCCCAAACAAGTCTCTAAAAGCATGAGTTTGCAACTACTTTACTTTTGGAGAAGATTCAAAACATTCATTATTCAATAGAGCCCAATAGCAAAAATCAGGTTTTGAATGAAGAATCACATTTCTTGGTAGAATCATGCAGGATTGAAATTTTTGATGGTTTTTTACTCCTCTCAACAGCCCAAACAAGTTTCTAAAAGGATGAGTTTGCAACTACTTTACTTTTGGAGAAAATTCAAAACATTCATTATTCAATAGGGCCCAAAATATCAAAAACCAGCGGTTTGAATGAACACACATTTCTTGGTAGAATCGTGCAGGACTGAAATTTTTGATGTTTTTCTACTCCTCTCATCAGCCCAAACAAGTCTCTAAAAGGATGAGTTTGCAACTACTTTACTTTTGGAGAAAATTCAAAACATTCATTATTCAATAGAGCCCAATAGCAAAAACCAGCGTTTTGAATGAAGAATCACATTTCTTGGTAGAATCATGCAGGATTGAAATTTTTGATGGTTTTTTACTCCTCTCAACAGCCCAAACAAGTTTCTAAAAGGATGAGTTTGCAACTACTTTACTTTTGGAGAAAATTCAAAACATTCATTATTCAATAGGGCCCAAACTATCAAAAACCAGCGGTTTCAATGAACACACATTTCTTGGTAGAATCATGCAGGACTGAAATTTTTGATGTTTTTCTACTCCTCTCATGAGCCCAAACAAGTCTCTAAAAGCATGAGTTTGCAACTACTTTACTTTTGGAGAAAATTCAAAACATTCATTATTCAATAGAGCCCAATAGCAAAAATCAGGTTTTGAATGAAGAATCACATTTCTTGGTAAAATCATGCAGGATTGAAATTTTTGATGGTTTTTTACTCCTCTCAACAGCCCAAACAAGTTTCTAAAAGGATGAGTTTGCAACTACTTTACTTTTGGAGAAAATTCAAAACATTCATTATTCAATAGGGCCCAAACTATCAAAAACCAGCGGTTTCAATGAACACACATTTCTTGGTAGAATCATGCAGGACTGAAATTTTTGATGTTTTTCTACTCCTCTCATGAGCCCAAACAAGTCTCTAAAAGCATGAGTTTGCAACTACTTTACTTTTGGAGAAAATTCAAAACATTCACTATTCAATAGAGCCCAATAGCAAAAATCAGGTTTTGAATGAAGAATCACATTTCTTGGTAAAATCATGCAGGATTGAAATTTTTGATGGTTTTTTACTCCTCTCAACAGCCCAAACAAGTTTCTAAAAGGATGAGTTTGCAACTACTTTACTTTTGGAGAAAATTCAAAACATTCATTATTCAATAGGGCCCAAACTATCAAAAACCAGCGGTTTCAATGAACACACATTTCTTGGTAGAATCATGCAGGACTGAAATTTTTGATGTTTTTCTACTCCTCTCATGAGCCCAAACAAGTCTCTAAAAGCATGAGTTTGCAACTACTTTACTTTTGGAGAAAATTCAAAACATTCACTATTCAATAGAGCCCAATAGCAAAAATCAGGTTTTGAATGAAGAATCACATTTCTTGGTAAAATCATGCAGGATTGAAATTTTTGATGGTTTTTTACTCCTCTCAACAGCCCAAACAAGTTTCTAAAAGGATGAGTTTGCAACTACTTTACTTTTGGAGAAAATTCAAAACATTCATTATTCAATAGGGCCCAAACTATCAAAAACCAGCGGTTTCAATGAACACACATTTCTTGGTAGAATCATGCAGGACTGAAATTTTTGATGGTTTTTCACTCCGCTCAACAGCCCAAACAAGTTTCTAAAAGCATGAGTTTGCAACTACTTTACTTTTGGAGAAAATTCAAAACACTCATTATTCAATAGGGCCCAAACTATCAAAAACCAGCGGTTTCAATGAACACACATTTCTTGGTAGAATCATGCAGGACTGAAATTTTTGATGTCTTTTTACTCCGCTCAACAGCCCAAACAAGTTTCTAAAAGGATGAGTTTGCAACTACTTTACTTTTGGAGAAAATTCAAAACACTCATTATTCAATAGGGCCCAAACTATCAAAAACCAGCGGTTTCAATGAACACACATTTCTTGGTAGAATCATGCAGGATTGAAATTTTTGATGGTTTTTTACTCCGCTCAACAGCCCAAACAAGTTTCTAAAAGGATGAGTTTGCAACTACTTTACTTTTGGAGAAAATTCAAAACACTCATTATTCAATAGGGCCCAAACTATCAAAAACCAGCGGTTTCAATGAACACACATTTCTTGGTAGAATCATGCAGGATTGAAATTTTTGATGGTTTTTTACTCCGCTCAACAGCCCAAACAAGTTTCTAAAAGGATGAGTTTGCAACTACTTTACTTTTGGAGAAAATTCAAAACACTCATTATTCAATAGGGCCCAAACTATCAAAAACCAGCGGTTTCAATGAACACACATTTCTTGGTAGAATCATGCAGGACTGAAATTTTTGATGTTTTTCTACTCCTCTCATGAGCCCAAACAAGTCTCTAAAAGCATGAGTTTGCAACTACTTTACTTTTGGAGAAGATTCAAAACATTCATTATTCAATAGAGCCCAATAGCAAAAATCAGGTTTTGAATGAAGAATCACATTTCTTGGTAGAATCATGCAGGATTGAAATTTTTGATGGTTTTTTACTCCTCTCAACAGCCCAAACAAGTTTCTAAAAGGATGAGTTTGCAACTACTTTACTTTTGGAGAAAATTCAAAACATTCATTATTCAATAGGGCCCAAAATATCAAAAACCAGCGGTTTGAATGAACACACATTTCTTGGTAGAATCGTGCAGGACTGAAATTTTTGATGTTTTTCTACTCCTCTCATCAGCCCAAACAAGTCTCTAAAAGGATGAGTTTGCAACTACTTTACTTTTGGAGAAAATTCAAAACATTCATTATTCAATAGAGCCCAATAGCAAAAACCAGCGTTTTGATTGAAGAATCACATTTCTTGGTAGAATCATGCAGGATTGAAATTTTTGATGGTTTTTTACTCCTCTCAACAGCCCAAACAAGTTTCTAAAAGGATGAGTTTGCAACTACTTTACTTTTGGAGAAAATTCAAAACATTCATTATTCAATAGGGCCCAAACTATCAAAAACCAGCGGTTTCAATGAACACACATTTCTTGGTAGAATCATGCAGGACTGAAATTTTTGATGTTTTTCTACTCCTCTCATGAGCCCAAACAAGTCTCTAAAAGCATGAGTTTGCAACTACTTTACTTTTGGAGAAAATTCAAAACATTCATTATTCAATAGAGCCCAATAGCAAAAATCAGGTTTTGAATGAAGAATCACATTTCTTTTTAAAATCATGCAGGATTGAAATTTTTGATGGTTTTTTACTCCTCTCAACAGCCCAAACAAGTTTCTAAAAGGATGAGTTTGCAACTACTTTACTTTTGGAGAAAATTCAAAACATTCATTATTCAATAGGGCCCAAACTATCAAAAACCAGCGGTTTCAATGAACACACATTTCTTGGTAGAATCATGCAGGACTGAAATTTTTGATGTTTTTCTACTCCTCTCATGAGCCCAAACAAGTCTCTAAAAGCATGAGTTTGCAACTACTTTACTTTTGGAGAAAATTCAAAACATTCACTATTCAATAGAGCCCAATAGCAAAAATCAGGTTTTGAATGAAGAATCACATTTCTTGGTAAAATCATGCAGGATTGAAATTTTTGATGGTTTTTTACTCCTCTCAACAGCCCAAACAAGTTTCTAAAAGGATGAGTTTGCAACTACTTTACTTTTGGAGAAAATTCAAAACATTCATTATTCAATAGGGCCCAAACTATCAAAAACCAGCGGTTTCAATGAACACACATTTCTTGGTAGAATCATGCAGGACTGAAATTTTTGATGTTTTTCTACTCCTCTCATGAGCCCAAACAAGTCTCTAAAAGCATGAGTTTGCAACTACTTTACTTTTGGAGAAAATTCAAAACATTCATTATTCAATAGAGCCCAATAGCAAAAACCAGCGTTTTGAATGAAGAATCACATTTCTTGGTAGAATCATGCAGGATTGAAATTTTTGATGGTTTTTTACTCCTCTCAACAGCCCAAACAAGTTTCTAAAAGGATGAGTTTGCAACTACTTTACTTTTGGAGAAAATTCAAAACATTCATTATTCAATTGGGCCCAAAATATCAAAAACCAGCGGTTTGAATGAACACACATTTCTTGGTAGAATCGTGCAGGACTGAAATTTTTGATGTTTTTCTACTCCTCTCATGAGCCCAAACAAGTCTCTAAAAGGATGAGTTTGCAACTACTTTACTTTTGGAGAAAATTCAAAACATTCATTATTCAATAGAGCCCAATAGCAAAAACCAGCGTTTTGAATGAAGAATCACATTTCTTGGTAGAATCATGCAGGATTGAAATTTTTGATGGTTTTTTACTCCGCTCAACAGCCCAAACAAGTTTCTAAAAGGATGAGTTTGCAACTACTTTACTTTTGGAGAAAATTCAAAACATTCATTATTCAATAGGGCCCAAACTATCAAAAACCAGCGGTTTCAATGAACACACATTTCTTGGTAGAATCATGCAGGACTGAAATTTTTGATGTTTTTCTACTCCTCTCATGAGCCCAAACAAGTCTCTAAAAGCATGAGTTTGCAACTACTTTACTTTTGGAGAAAATTCAAAACATTCATTATTCAATAGAGCCCAATAGCAAAAATCAGGTTTTGAATGAAGAATCACATTTCTTGGTAGAATCATGCAGGATTGAAATTTTTGATGGTTTTTTACTCCTCTCAACAGCCCAAACAAGTTTCTAAAAGGATGAGTTTGCAACTACTTTACTTTTGGAGAAAATTCAAAACATTCATTATTCAATAGGGCCCAAACTATCAAAAACCAGCGGTTTGAATGAACACACATTTCTTGGTAGAATCATGCAGGACTGAAATTTTTGATGTTTTTCTACTCCTCTCATGAGCCCAAACAAGTCTCTAAAAGCATGAGTTTGCAACTACTTTACTTTTGGAGAAAATTCAAAACATTCATTACTCAAAAGAGCCCAATAGCAAAAACCAGCGTTTTGAATGAAGAATCACATTTCTTGGTAGAATCATGCAGGATTGAAATTTTTGATGGTTTTTTACTCCTCTCAACAGCCCAAACAAGTTTCTAAAAGGATGAGTTTGCAACTACTTTACTTTTGGAGAAAATTCAAAACATTCATTATTCAATAGGGCCCAAACTATCGAAAACCAGCGGTTTCAATGAACACACATTTCTTGGTAGAATCATGCAGGACTGAAATTTTTGATGTTTTTCTACTCCTCTCATGAGCCCAAACAAGTCTCTAAAAGCATGAGTTTGCAACTACTTTACTTTTGGAGAAAATTCAAAACATTCATTATTCAATAGAGCCCAATAGCAAAAATCAGGTTTTGAATGAAGAATCACATTTCTTGGTAAAATCATGCAGGATTGAAATTTTTGATGGTTTTTTACTCCTCTCAACAGCCCAAACAAGTTTCTAAAAGGATGAGTTTGCAACTACTTTACTTTTGGAGAAAATTCAAAACATTCATTATTCAATAGGGCCCAAACTATCAAAAACCAGCGGTTTCAATGAACACACATTTCTTGGTAGAATCATGCAGGACTGAAATTTTTGATGGTTTTTTACTCCGCTCAACAGCCCAAACAAGTTTCTAAAAGGATGAGTTTGCAACTACTTTACTTTTGGAGAAAATTCAAAACACTCATTATTCAATAGGGCCCAAACTATCAAAAACCAGCGGTTTCAATGAACACACATTTCTTGGTAGAATCATGCAGGACTGAAATTTTTGATGTTTTTTTACTCCGCTCAACAGCCCAAACAAGTTTCTAAAAGGATGAGTTTGCAACTACTTTACTTTTGGAGAAAATTCAAAACACTCATTATTCAATAGGGCCCAAACTATCAAAAACCAGCGGTTTCAATGAACACACATTTCTTGGTAGAATCATGCAGGATTGAAATTTTTGATGGTTTTTTACTCCGCTCAACAGCCCAAACAAGTTTCTAAAAGGATGAGTTTGCAACTACTTTACTTTTGGAGAAAATTCAAAACACTCATTATTCAATAGGGCCCAAACTATCAAAAACCAGCGGTTTCAATGAACACACATTTCTTGGTAGAATCATGCAGGATTGAAATTTTTGATGGTTTTTTACTCCGCTCAACAGCCCAAACAAGTTTCTAAAAGGATGAGTTTGCAACTACTTTACTTTTGGAGAAAATTCAAAACACTCATTATTCAATAGGGCCCAAACTATCAAAAACCAGCGGTTTCAATGAACACACATTTCTTGGTAGAATCATGCAGGACTGAAATTTTTGATGTTTTTCTACTCCTCTCATGAGCCCAAACAAGTCTCTAAAAGCATGAGTTTGCAACTACTTTACTTTTGGAGAAGATTCAAAACATTCATTATTCAATAGAGCCCAATAGCAAAAATCAGGTTTTGAATGAAGAATCACATTTCTTGGTAGAATCATGCAGGATTGAAATTTTTGATGGTTTTTTACTCCTCTCAACAGCCCAAACAAGTTTCTAAAAGGATGAGTTTGCAACTACTTTACTTTTGGAGAAAATTCAAAACATTCATTATTCAATAGGGCCCAAAATATCAAAAACCAGCGGTTTGAATGAACACACATTTCTTGGTAGAATCGTGCAGGACTGAAATTTTTGATGTTTTTCTACTCCTCTCATCAGCCCAAACAAGTCTCTAAAAGGATGAGTTTGCAACTACTTTACTTTTGGAGAAAATTCAAAACATTCATTATTCAATAGAGCCCAATAGCAAAAACCAGCGTTTTGAATGAAGAATCACATTTCTTGGTAGAATCATGCAGGATTGAAATTTTTGATGGTTTTTTACTCCTCTCAACAGCCCAAACAAGTTTCTAAAAGGATGAGTTTGCAACTACTTTACTTTTGGAGAAAATTCAAAACATTCATTATTCAATAGGGCCCAAACTATCAAAAACCAGCGGTTTCAATGAACACACATTTCTTGGTAGAATCATGCAGGACTGAAATTTTTGATGTTTTTCTACTCCTCTCATGAGCCCAAACAAGTCTCTAAAAGCATGAGTTTGCAACTACTTTACTTTTGGAGAAAATTCAAAACATTCATTATTCAATAGAGCCCAATAGCAAAAATCAGGTTTTGAATGAAGAATCACATTTCTTGGTAAAATCATGCAGGATTGAAATTTTTGATGGTTTTTTACTCCTCTCAACAGCCCAAACAAGTTTCTAAAAGGATGAGTTTGCAACTACTTTACTTTTGGAGAAAATTCAAAACATTCATTATTCAATAGGGCCCAAACTATCAAAAACCAGCGGTTTCAATGAACACACATTTCTTGGTAGAATCATGCAGGACTGAAATTTTTGATGTTTTTCTACTCCTCTCATGAGCCCAAACAAGTCTCTAAAAGCATGAGTTTGCAACTACTTTACTTTTGGAGAAAATTCAAAACATTCACTATTCAATAGAGCCCAATAGCAAAAATCAGGTTTTGAATGAAGAATCACATTTCTTGGTAAAATCATGCAGGATTGAAATTTTTGATGGTTTTTTACTCCTCTCAACAGCCCAAACAAGTTTCTAAAAGGATGAGTTTGCAACTACTTTACTTTTGGAGAAAATTCAAAACATTCATTATTCAATAGGGCCCAAACTATCAAAAACCAGCGGTTTCAATGAACACACATTTCTTGGTAGAATCATGCAGGACTGAAATTTTTGATGTTTTTCTACTCCTCTCATGAGCCCAAACAAGTCTCTAAAAGCATGAGTTTGCAACTACTTTACTTTTGGAGAAAATTCAAAACATTCACTATTCAATAGAGCCCAATAGCAAAAATCAGGTTTTGAATGAAGAATCACATTTCTTGGTAAAATCATGCAGGATTGAAATTTTTGATGGTTTTTTACTCCTCTCAACAGCCCAAACAAGTTTCTAAAAGGATGAGTTTGCAACTACTTTACTTTTGGAGAAAATTCAAAACATTCATTATTCAATAGGGCCCAAACTATCAAAAACCAGCGGTTTCAATGAACACACATTTCTTGGTAGAATCATGCAGGACTGAAATTTTTGATGTTTTTCTACTCCTCTCATGAGCCCAAACAAGTCTCTAAAAGCATGAGTTTGCAACTACTTTACTTTTGGAGAAAATTCAAAACATTCATTATTCAATAGAGCCCAATAGCAAAAACCAGCGTTTTGAATGAAGAATCACATTTCTTGGTAGAATCATGCAGGATTGAAATTTTTGATGGTTTTTTACTCCTCTCAACAGCCCAAACAAGTTTCTAAAAGGATGAGTTTGCAACTACTTTACTTTTGGAGAAAATTCAAAACATTCATTATTCAATTGGGCCCAAAATATCAAAAACCAGCGGTTTGAATGAACACACATTTCTTGGTAGAATCGTGCAGGACTGAAATTTTTGATGTTTTTCTACTCCTCTCATGAGCCCAAACAAGTCTCTAAAAGGATGAGTTTGCAACTACTTTACTTTTGGAGAAAATTCAAAACATTCATTATTCAATAGAGCCCAATAGCAAAAACTAGCGTTTTGAATGAAGAATCACATTTCTTGGTAGAATCATGCAGGATTGAAATTTTTGATGGTTTTTTACTCCGCTCAACAGCCCAAACAAGTTTCTAAAAGGATGAGTTTGCAACTACTTTACTTTTGGAGAAAATTCAAAACATTCATTATTCAATAGGGCCCAAACTATCAAAAACCAGCGGTTTCAATGAACACACATTTCTTGGTAGAATCATGCAGGACTGAAATTTTTGATGTTTTTCTACTCCTCTCATGAGCCCAAACAAGTCTCTAAAAGCATGAGTTTGCAACTACTTTACTTTTGGAGAAAATTCAAAACATTCATTATTCAATAGAGCCCAATAGCAAAAATCAGGTTTTGAATGAAGAATCACATTTCTTGGTAGAATCATGCAGGATTGAAATTTTTGATGGTTTTTTACTCCTCTCAACAGCCCAAACAAGTTTCTAAAAGGATGAGTTTGCAACTACTTTACTTTTGGAGAAAATTCAAAACATTCATTATTCAATAGGGCCCAAACTATCAAAAACCAGCGGTTTGAATGAACACACATTTCTTGGTAGAATCATGCAGGACTGAAATTTTTGATGTTTTTCTACTCCTCTCATGAGCCCAAACAAGTCTCTAAAAGCATGAGTTTGCAACTACTTTACTTTTGGAGAAAATTCAAAACATTCATTACTCAAAAGAGCCCAATAGCAAAAACCAGCGTTTTGAATGAAGAATCACATTTCTTGGTAGAATCATGCAGGATTGAAATTTTTGATGGTTTTTTACTCCTCTCAACAGCCCAAACAAGTTTCTAAAAGGATGAGTTTGCAACTACTTTACTTTTGGAGAAAATTCAAAACATTCATTATTCAATAGGGCCCAAACTATCAAAAACCAGCGGTTTCAATGAACACACATTTCTTGGTAGAATCATGCAGGACTGAAATTTTTGATGTTTTTCTACTCCTCTCATGAGCCCAAACAAGTCTCTAAAAGCATGAGTTTGCAACTACTTTACTTTTGGAGAAAATTCAAAACATTCATTATTCAATAGAGCCCAATAGCAAAAATCAGGTTTTGAATGAAGAATCACATTTCTTGGTAAAATCATGCAGGATTGAAATTTTTGATGGTTTTTTACTCCTCTCAACAGCCCAAACAAGTTTCTAAAAGGATGAGTTTGCAACTACTTTACTTTTGGAGAAAATTCAAAACATTCATTATTCAATAGGGCCCAAACTATCAAAAACCAGCGGTTTCAATGAACACACATTTCTTGGTAGAATCATGCAGGACTGAAATTTTTGATGGTTTTTTACTCCGCTCAACAGCCCAAACAAGTTTCTAAAAGGATGAGTTTGCAACTACTTTACTTTTGGAGAAAATTCAAAACACTCATTATTCAATAGGGCCCAAACTATCAAAAACCAGCGGTTTCAATGAACACACATTTCTTGGTAGAATCATGCAGGACTGAAATTTTTGATGTTTTTTTACTCCGCTCAACAGCCCAAACAAGTTTCTAAAAGGATGAGTTTGCAACTACTTTACTTTTGGAGAAAATTCAAAACACTCATTATTCAATAGGGCCCAAACTATCAAAAACCAGCGGTTTCAATGAACACACATTTCTTGGTAGAATCATGCAGGATTGAAATTTTTGATGGTTTTTTACTCCGCTCAACAGCCCAAACAAGTTTCTAAAAGGATGAGTTTGCAACTACTTTACTTTTGGAGAAAATTCAAAACACTCATTATTCAATAGGGCCCAAACTATCAAAAACCAGCGGTTTCAATGAACACACATTTCTTGGTAGAATCATGCAGGATTGAAATTTTTGATGGTTTTTTACTCCGCTCAACAGCCCAAACAAGTTTCTAAAAGGATGAGTTTGCAACTACTTTACTTTTGGAGAAAATTCAAAACACTCATTATTCAATAGGGCCCAAACTATCAAAAACCAGCGGTTTCAATGAAAACACATTTCTTGGTAGAATCATGCAGGACTGAAATTTTTGATGTTTTTCTACTCCTCTCATGAGCCCAAACAAGTCTCTAAAAGCATGAGTTTGCAACTACTTTACTTTTGGAGAAGATTCAAAACATTCATTATTCAATAGAGCCCAATAGCAAAAATCAGGTTTTGAATGAAGAATCACATTTCTTGGTAGAATCATGCAGGATTGAAATTTTTGATGGTTTTTTACTCCTCTCAACAGCCCAAACAAGTTTCTAAAAGGATGAGTTTGCAACTACTTTACTTTTGGAGAAAATTCAAAACATTCATTATTCAATAGGGCCCAAAATATCAAAAACCAGCGGTTTGAATGAACACACATTTCTTGGTAGAATCGTGCAGGACTGAAATTTTTGATGTTTTTCTACTCCTCTCATCAGCCCAAACAAGTCTCTAAAAGGATGAGTTTGCAACTACTTTACTTTTGGAGAAAATTCAAAACATTCATTATTCAATAGAGCCCAATAGCAAAAACCAGCGTTTTGAATGAAGAATCACATTTCTTGGTAGAATCATGCAGGATTGAAATTTTTGATGGTTTTTTACTCCTCTCAACAGCCCAAACAAGTTTCTAAAAGGATGAGTTTGCAACTACTTTACTTTTGGAGAAAATTCAAAACATTCATTATTCAATAGGTCCCAAACTATCAAAAACCAGCGGTTTCAATGAACACACATTTCTTGGTAGAATCATGCAGGACTGAAATTTTTGATGTTTTTCTACTCCTCTCATGAGCCCAAACAAGTCTCTAAAAGCATGAGTTTGCAACTACTTTACTTTTGGAGAAAATTCAAAACATTCATTATTCAATAGAGCCCAATAGCAAAAATCAGGTTTTGAATGAAGAATCACATTTCTTGTTAAAATCATGCAGGATTGAAATTTTTGATGGTTTTTTACTCCTCTCAACAGCCCAAACAAGTTTCTAAAAGGATGAGTTTGCAACTACTTTACTTTTGGAGAAAATTCAAAACATTCATTATTCAATAGGGCCCAAACTATCAAAAACCAGCGGTTTCAATGAACACACATTTCTTGGTAGAATCATGCAGGACTGAAATTTTTGATGGTTTTTTACTCCGCTCAACAGCCCAAACAAGTTTCTAAAAGGATGAGTTTGCAACTACTTTACTTTTGGAGAAAATTCAAAACACTCATTATTCAATAGGGCCCAAACTATCAAAAACCAGCGGTTTCAATGAACACACATTTCTTGGTAGAATCATGCAGGACTGAAATTTTTGATGTTTTTTTACTCCGCTCAACAGCCCAAACAAGTTTCTAAAAGGATGAGTTTGCAACTACTTTACTTTTGGAGAAAATTCAAAACACTCATTATTCAATAGGGCCCAAACTATCAAAAACCAGCGGTTTCAATGAACACACATTTCTTGGTAGAATCATGCAGGATTGAAATTTTTGATGGTTTTTTACTCCGCTCAACAGCCCAAACAAGTTTCTAAAAGGATGAGTTTGCAACTACTTTACTTTTGGAGAAAATTCAAAACACTCATTATTCAATAGGGCCCAAACTATCAAAAACCAGCGGTTTCAATGAACACACATTTCTTGGTAGAATCATGCAGAATTGAAATTTTTGATGGTTTTTTACTCCGCTCAACAGCCCAAACAAGTTTCTAAAAGGATGAGTTTGCAACTACTTTACTTTTGGAGAAGATTCAAAACACTCATTATTCAATAGGGCCCAAACTATCAAAAACCAGCGGTTTCAATGAACACACATTTCTTGGTAGAATCATGCAGGACTGAAATTTTTGATGTTTTTCTACTCCTCTCATGAGCCCAAACAAGTCTCTAAAAGCATGAGTTTGCAACTACTTTACTTTTGGAGAAGATTCAAAACATTCATTATTCAATAGAGCCCAATAGCAAAAATCAGGTTTTGAATGAAGAATCACATTTCTTGGTAGAATCATGCAGGATTGAAATTTTTGATGGTTTTTTACTCCTCTCAACAGCCCAAACAAGTTTCTAAAAGGATGAGTTTGCAACTACTTTACTTTTGGAGAAAATTCAAAACATTCATTATTCAATAGGGCCCAAAATATCAAAAACCAGCGGTTTGAATGAACACACATTTCTTGGTACAATCGTGCAGGACTGAAATTTTTGATGTTTTTCTACTCCTCTCATCAGCCCAAACAAGTCTCTAAAAGGATGAGTTTGCAACTACTTTACTTTTGGAGAAAATTCAAAACATTCATTATTCAATAGAGCCCAATAGCAAAAACCAGCGTTTTGAATGAAGAATCACATTTCTTGGTAGAATCATGCAGGATTGAAATTTTTGATGGTTTTTTACTCCTCTCAACAGCCCAAACAAGTTTCTAAAAGGATGAGTTTGCAACTACTTTACTTTTGGAGAAAATTCAAAACATTCATTATTCAATAGGGCCCAAACTATCAAAAACCAGCGGTTTCAATGAACACACATTTCTTGGTAGAATCATGCAGGACTGAAATTTTTGATGTTTTTCTACTCCTCTCATGAGCCCAAACAAGTCACTAAAAGCATGAGTTTGCAACTACTTTACTTTTGGAGAAAATTCAAAACATTCATTATTCAATAGAGCCCAATAGCAAAAATCAGGTTTTGAATGAAGAATCACATTTCTTGGTAAAATCATGCAGGATTGAAATTTTTGATGGTTTTTTACTCCTCTCAACAGCCCAAACAAGTTTCTAAAAGGATGAGTTTGCAACTACTTTACTTTTGGAGAAAATTCAAAACATTCATTATTCAATAGGGCCCAAACTATCAAAAACCAGCGGTTTCAATGAACACACATTTCTTGGTAGAATCATGCAGGACTGAAATTTTTGATGTTTTTCTACTCCTCTCATGAGCCCAAACAAGTCTCTAAAAGCATGAGTTTGCAACTACTTTACTTTTGGAGAAAATTCAAAACATTCACTATTCAATAGAGCCCAATAGCAAAAATCAGGTTTTGAATGAAGAATCACATTTCTTGGTAAAATCATGCAGGATTGAAATTTTTGATGGTTTTTTACTCCTCTCAACAGCCCAAACAAGTTTCTAAAAGGATGAGTTTGCAACTACTTTACTTTTGGAGAAAATTCAAAACATTCATTATTCAATAGGGCCCAAACTATCAAAAACCAGCGGTTTCAATGAACACACATTTCTTGGTAGAATCATGCAGGACTGAAATTTTTGATGTTTTTCTACTCCTCTCATGAGCCCAAACAAGTCTCTAAAAGCATGAGTTTGCAACTACTTTACTTTTGGAGAAAATTCAAAACATTCATTATTCAATAGAGCCCAATAGCAAAAACCAGCGTTTTGAATGAAGAATCACATTTCTTGGTAGAATCATGCAGGATTGAAATTTTTGATGGTTTTTTACTCCTCTCAACAGCCCAAACAAGTTTCTAAAAGGATGAGTTTGCAACTACTTTACTTTTGGAGAAAATTCAAAACATTCATTATTCAATAGGGCCCAAACTATCAAAAACCAGCGGTTTGAATGAACACACATTTCTTGGTAGAATCGTGCAGGACTGAAATTTTTGATGTTTTTCTACTCCTCTCATGAGCCCAAACAAGTCTCTAAAAGCATGAGTTTGCAACTACTTTACTTTTGGAGAAGATTCAAAACATTCATTATTCAATAGAGCCCAATAGCAAAAATCAGGTTTTGAATGAAGAATCACATTTCTTGGTAGAATCATGCAGGATTGAAATTTTTGATGGTTTTTTACTCCTCTCAACAGCCCAAACAAGTTTCTAAAAGGATGAGTTTGCAACTACTTTACTTTTGGAGAAAATTCAAAACATTCATTATTCAATAGGGCCCAAAATATCAAAAACCAGCGGTTTGAATGAACACACATTTCTTGGTAGAATCGTGCAGGACTGAAATTTTTGATGTTTTTCTACTCCTCTCATCAGCCCAAACAAGTCTCTAAAAGGATGAGTTTGCAACTACTTTACTTTTGGAGAAAATTCAAAACATTCATTATTCAATAGAGCCCAATAGCAAAAACCAGCGTTTTGAATGAAGAATCACATTTCTTGGTAGAATCATGCAGGATTGAAATTTTTGATGGTTTTTTCTCCTCTCAACAGCCCAAACAAGTTTCTAAAAGGATGAGTTTGCAACTACTTTACTTTTGGAGAAAATTCAAAACATTCATTATTCAATAGGGCCCAAACTATCAAAAACCAGCGGTTTCAATGAACACACATTTCTTGGTAGAATCATGCAGGACTGAAATTTTTGATGTTTTTCTACTCCTCTCATGAGCCCAAACAAGTCTCTAAAAGCATGAGTTTGCAACTACTTTACTTTTGGAGAAAATTCAAAACATTCATTATTCAATAGAGCCCAATAGCAAAAATCAGGTTTTGAATGAAGAATCACATTTCTTGGTAAAATCATGCAGGATTGAAATTTTTGATGGTTTTTTACTCCTCTCAACAGCCCAAACAAGTTTCTAAAAGGATGAGTTTGCAACTACTTTACTTTTGGAGAAAATTCAAAACATTCATTATTCAATAGGGCCCAAACTATCAAAAACCAGCGGTTTCAATGAACACACATTTCTTGGTAGAATCATGCAGGACTGAAATTTTTGATGTTTTTCTACTCCTCTCATGAGCCCAAACAAGTCTCTAAAAGCATGAGTTTGCAACTACTTTACTTTTGGAGAAAATTCAAAACATTCACTATTCAATAGAGCCCAATAGCAAAAATCAGGTTTTGAATGAAGAATCACATTTCTTGGTAAAATCATGCAGGATTGAAATTTTTGATGGTTTTTTACTCCTCTCAACAGCCCAAACAAGTTTCTAAAAGGATGAGTTTGCAACTACTTTACTTTTGGAGAAAATTCAAAACACTCATTATTCAATAGGGCCCAAACTATCAAAAACCAGCGGTTTCAATGAACACACATTTCTTGGTAGAATCATGCAGGACTGAAATTTTTGATGTTTTTTTACTCCGCTCAACAGCCCAAACAAGTTTCTAAAAGGATGAGTTTGCAACTACTTTACTTTTGGAGAAAATTCAAAACACTCATTATTCAATAGGGCCCAAACTATCAAAAACCAGCGGTTTCAATGAACACACATTTCTTGGTAGAATCATGCAGGATTGAAATTTTTGATGGTTTTTTACTCCGCTCAACAGCCCAAACAAGTTTCTAAAAGGATGAGTTTGCAACTACTTTACTTTTGGAGAAAATTCAAAACACTCATTATTCAATAGGGCCCAAACTATCAAAAACCAGCGGTTTCAATGAACACACATTTCTTGGTAGAATCATGCAGGATTGAAATTTTTGATGGTTTTTTACTCCGCTCAACAGCCCAAACAAGTTTCTAAAAGGATGAGTTTGCAACTACTTTACTTTTGGAGAAAATTCAAAACACTCATTATTCAATAGGGCCCAAACTATCAAAAACCAGCGGTTTCAATGAAAACACATTTCTTGGTAGAATCATGCAGGACTGAAATTTTTGATGTTTTTCTACTCCTCTCATGAGCCCAAACAAGTCTCTAAAAGCATGAGTTTGCAACTACTTTACTTTTGGAGAAGATTCAAAACATTCATTATTCAATAGAGCCCAATAGCAAAAATCAGGTTTTGAATGAAGAATCACATTTCTTGGTAGAATCATGCAGGATTGAAATTTTTGATGGTTTTTTACTCCTCTCAACAGCCCAAACAAGTTTCTAAAAGGATGAGTTTGCAACTACTTTACTTTTGGAGAAAATTCAAAACATTCATTATTCAATAGGGCCCAAAATATCAAAAACCAGCGGTTTGAATGAACACACATTTCTTGGTAGAATCGTGCAGGACTGAAATTTTTGATGTTTTTCTACTCCTCTCATCAGCCCAAACAAGTCTCTAAAAGGATGAGTTTGCAACTACTTTACTTTTGGAGAAAATTCAAAACATTCATTATTCAATAGAGCCCAATAGCAAAAACCAGCGTTTTGAATGAAGAATCACATTTCTTGGTAGAATCATGCAGGATTGAAATTTTTGATGGTTTTTTACTCCTCTCAACAGCCCAAACAAGTTTCTAAAAGGATGAGTTTGCAACTACTTTACTTTTGGAGAAAATTCAAAACATTCATTATTCAATAGGTCCCAAACTATCAAAAACCAGCGGTTTCAATGAACACACATTTCTTGGTAGAATCATGCAGGACTGAAATTTTTGATGTTTTTCTACTCCTCTCATGAGCCCAAACAAGTCTCTAAAAGCATGAGTTTGCAACTACTTTACTTTTGGAGAAAATTCAAAACATTCATTATTCAATAGAGCCCAATAGCAAAAATCAGGTTTTGAATGAAGAATCACATTTCTTGTTAAAATCATGCAGGATTGAAATTTTTGATGGTTTTTTACTCCTCTCAACAGCCCAAACAAGTTTCTAAAAGGATGAGTTTGCAACTACTTTACTTTTGGAGAAAATTCAAAACATTCATTATTCAATAGGGCCCAAACTATCAAAAACCAGCGGTTTCAATGAACACACATTTCTTGGTAGAATCATGCAGGACTGAAATTTTTGATGGTTTTTTACTCCGCTCAACAGCCCAAACAAGTTTCTAAAAGGATGAGTTTGCAACTACTTTACTTTTGGAGAAAATTCAAAACACTCATTATTCAATAGGGCCCAAACTATCAAAAACCAGCGGTTTCAATGAACACACATTTCTTGGTAGAATCATGCAGGACTGAAATTTTTGATGTTTTTTTACTCCGCTCAACAGCCCAAACAAGTTTCTAAAAGGATGAGTTTGCAACTACTTTACTTTTGGAGAAAATTCAAAACACTCATTATTCAATAGGGCCCAAACTATCAAAAACCAGCGGTTTCAATGAACACACATTTCTTGGTAGAATCATGCAGGATTGAAATTTTTGATGGTTTTTTACTCCGCTCAACAGCCCAAACAAGTTTCTAAAAGGATGAGTTTGCAACTACTTTACTTTTGGAGAAAATTCAAAACACTCATTATTCAATAGGGCCCAAACTATCAAAAACCAGCGGTTTCAATGAACACACATTTCTTGGTAGAATCATGCAGAATTGAAATTTTTGATGGTTTTTTACTCCGCTCAACAGCCCAAACAAGTTTCTAAAAGGATGAGTTTGCAACTACTTTACTTTTGGAGAAGATTCAAAACACTCATTATTCAATAGGGCCCAAACTATCAAAAACCAGCGGTTTCAATGAACACACATTTCTTGGTAGAATCATGCAGGACTGAAATTTTTGATGTTTTTCTACTCCTCTCATGAGCCCAAACAAGTCTCTAAAAGCATGAGTTTGCAACTACTTTACTTTTGGAGAAGATTCAAAACATTCATTATTCAATAGAGCCCAATAGCAAAAATCAGGTTTTGAATGAAGAATCACATTTCTTGGTAGAATCATGCAGGATTGAAATTTTTGATGGTTTTTTACTCCTCTCAACAGCCCAAACAAGTTTCTAAAAGGATGAGTTTGCAACTACTTTACTTTTGGAGAAAATTCAAAACATTCATTATTCAATAGGGCCCAAAATATCAAAAACCAGCGGTTTGAATGAACACACATTTCTTGGTAGAATCGTGCAGGACTGAAATTTTTGATGTTTTTCTACTCCTCTCATCAGCCCAAACAAGTCTCTAAAAGGATGAGTTTGCAACTACTTTACTTTTGGAGAAAATTCAAAACATTCATTATTCAATAGAGCCCAATAGCAAAAACCAGCGTTTTGAATGAAGAATCACATTTCTTGGTAGAATCATGCAGGATTGAAATTTTTGATGGTTTTTTACTCCTCTCAACAGCCCAAACAAGTTTCTAAAAGGATGAGTTTGCAACTACTTTACTTTTGGAGAAAATTCAAAACATTCATTATTCAATAGGGCCCAAACTATCAAAAACCAGCGGTTTCAATGAACACACATTTCTTGGTAGAATCATGCAGGACTGAAATTTTTGATGTTTTTCTACTCCTCTCATGAGCCCAAACAAGTCACTAAAAGCATGAGTTTGCAACTACTTTACTTTTGGAGAAAATTCAAAACATTCATTATTCAATAGAGCCCAATAGCAAAAATCAGGTTTTGAATGAAGAATCACATTTCTTGGTAAAATCATGCAGGATTGAAATTTTTGATGGTTTTTTACTCCTCTCAACAGCCCAAACAAGTTTCTAAAAGGATGAGTTTGCAACTACTTTACTTTTGGAGAAAATTCAAAACATTCATTATTCAATAGGGCCCAAACTATCAAAAACCAGCGGTTTCAATGAACACACATTTCTTGGTAGAATCATGCAGGACTGAAATTTTTGATGTTTTTCTACTCCTCTCATGAGCCCAAACAAGTCTCTAAAAGCATGAGTTTGCAACTACTTTACTTTTGGAGAAAATTCAAAACATTCACTATTCAATAGAGCCCAATAGCAAAAATCAGGTTTTGAATGAAGAATCACATTTCTTGGTAAAATCATGCAGGATTGAAATTTTTGATGGTTTTTTACTCCTCTCAACAGCCCAAACAAGTTTCTAAAAGGATGAGTTTGCAACTACTTTACTTTTGGAGAAAATTCAAAACATTCATTATTCAATAGGGCCCAAACTATCAAAAACCAGCGGTTTCAATGAACACACATTTCTTGGTAGAATCATGCAGGACTGAAATTTTTGATGTTTTTCTACTCCTCTCATGAGCCCAAACAAGTCTCTAAAAGCATGAGTTTGCAACTACTTTACTTTTGGAGAAAATTCAAAACATTCATTATTCAATAGAGCCCAATAGCAAAAACCAGCGTTTTGAATGAAGAATCACATTTCTTGGTAGAATCATGCAGGATTGAAATTTTTGATGGTTTTTTACTCCTCTCAACAGCCCAAACAAGTTTCTAAAAGGATGAGTTTGCAACTACTTTACTTTTGGAGAAAATTCAAAACATTCATTATTCAATAGGGCCCAAACTATCAAAAACCAGCGGTTTGAATGAACACACATTTCTTGGTAGAATCGTGCAGGACTGAAATTTTTGATGTTTTTCTACTCCTCTCATGAGCCCAAACAAGTCTCTAAAAGCATGAGTTTGCAACTACTTTACTTTTGGAGAAGATTCAAAACATTCATTATTCAATAGAGCCCAATAGCAAAAATCAGGTTTTGAATGAAGAATCACATTTCTTGGTAGAATCATGCAGGATTGAAATTTTTGATGGTTTTTTACTCCTCTCAACAGCCCAAACAAGTTTCTAAAAGGATGAGTTTGCAACTACTTTACTTTTGGAGAAAATTCAAAACATTCATTATTCAATAGGGCCCAAAATATCAAAAACCAGCGGTTTGAATGAACACACATTTCTTGGTAGAATCGTGCAGGACTGAAATTTTTGATGTTTTTCTACTCCTCTCATCAGCCCAAACAAGTCTCTAAAAGGATGAGTTTGCAACTACTTTACTTTTGGAGAAAATTCAAAACATTCATTATTCAATAGAGCCCAATAGCAAAAACCAGCGTTTTGAATGAAGAATCACATTTCTTGGTAGAATCATGCAGGATTGAAATTTTTGATGGTTTTTTCTCCTCTCAACAGCCCAAACAAGTTTCTAAAAGGATGAGTTTGCAACTACTTTACTTTTGGAGAAAATTCAAAACATTCATTATTCAATAGGGCCCAAACTATCAAAAACCAGCGGTTTCAATGAACACACATTTCTTGGTAGAATCATGCAGGACTGAAATTTTTGATGTTTTTCTACTCCTCTCATGAGCCCAAACAAGTCTCTAAAAGCATGAGTTTGCAACTACTTTACTTTTGGAGAAAATTCAAAACATTCATTATTCAATAGAGCCCAATAGCAAAAATCAGGTTTTGAATGAAGAATCACATTTCTTGGTAAAATCATGCAGGATTGAAATTTTTGATGGTTTTTTACTCCTCTCAACAGCCCAAACAAGTTTCTAAAAGGATGAGTTTGCAACTACTTTACTTTTGGAGAAAATTCAAAACATTCATTATTCAATAGGGCCCAAACTATCAAAAACCAGCGGTTTCAATGAACACACATTTCTTGGTAGAATCATGCAGGACTGAAATTTTTGATGTTTTTCTACTCCTCTCATGAGCCCAAACAAGTCTCTAAAAGCATGAGTTTGCAACTACTTTACTTTTGGAGAAAATTCAAAACATTCACTATTCAATAGAGCCCAATAGCAAAAATCAGGTTTTGAATGAAGAATCACATTTCTTGGTAAAATCATGCAGGATTGAAATTTTTGATGGTTTTTTACTCCTCTCAACAGCCCAAACAAGTTTCTAAAAGGATGAGTTTGCAACTACTTTACTTTTGGAGAAAATTCAAAACATTCATTATTCAATAGGGCCCAAACTATCAAAAACCAGCGGTTTCAATGAACACACATTTCTTGGTAGAATCATGAAGGACTGAAATTTTTGATGTTTTTCTACTCCTCTCATGAGCCCAAACAAGTCTCTAAAAGCATGAGTTTGCAACTACTTTACTTTTGGAGAAAATTCAAAACATTCATTATTCAATAGAGCCCAATAGCAAAAACCAGCGTTTTGAATGAAGAATCACATTTCTTGGTAGAATCATGCAGGATTGAAATTTTTGATGGTTTTTTACTCCTCTCAACAGCCCAAACAAGTTTCTAAAAGGATGAGTTTGCAACTACTTTACTTTTGGAGAAAATTCAAAACATTCATTATTCAATAGGGCCCAAACTATCAAAAACCAGCGGTTTGAATGAACACACATTTCTTGGTAGAATCGTGCAGGACTGAAATTTTTGATGTTTTTCTACTCCTCTCATCAGCCCAAACAAGTCTCTAAAAGCATGAGTTTGCAACTACTTTACTTTTGGAGAAAATTCAAAACATTCATTATTCAATAGAGCCCAATAGCAAAAACCAGCGTTTTGAATGAAGAATCACATTTCTTGGTAGAATCATGCAGGATTGAAATTTTTGATGGTTTTTTACTCCTCTCAACAGCCCAAACAAGTTTCTAAAAGGATGAGTTTGCAACTACTTTACTTTTGGAGAAAATTCAAAACATTCATTATTCAATTGGGCCCAAAATATCAAAAACCAGCGGTTTGAATGAACACACATTTCTTGGTAGAATCGTGCAGGACTGAAATTTTTGATGTTTTTCTACTCCTCTCATGAGCCCAAACAAGTCTCTAAAAGGATGAGTTTGCAACTACTTTACTTTTGGAGAAAATTCAAAACACTCATTATTCAATAGGGCCCAAACTATCAAAAACCAGCGGTTTCAATGAACACACATTTCTTGGTAGAATCATGCAGGATTGAAATTTTTGATGGTTTTTTACTCCGCTCAACAGCCCAAACAAGTTTCTAAAAGGATGAGTTTGCAACTACTTTACTTTTGGAGAAAATTCAAAACACTCATTATTCAATAGGGCCCAAACTATCAAAAACCAGCGGTTTCAATGAACACACATTTCTTGGTAGAATCATGCAGGACTGAAATTTTTGATGTTTTTCTACTCCTCTCATGAGCCCAAACAAGTCTCTAAAAGCATGAGTTTGCAACTACTTTACTTTTGGAGAAGATTCAAAACATTCATTATTCAATAGAGCCCAATAGCAAAAATCAGGTTTTGAATGAAGAATCACATTTCTTGGTAGAATCATGCAGGATTGAAATTTTTGATGGTTTTTTACTCCTCTCAACAGCCCAAACAAGTTTCTAAAAGGATGAGTTTGCAACTACTTTACTTTTGGAGAAAATTCAAAACATTCATTATTCAATAGGGCCCAAAATATCAAAAACCAGCGGTTTGAATGAACACACATTTCTTGGTAGAATCGTGCAGGACTGAAATTTTTGATGTTTTTCTACTCCTCTCATCAGCCCAAACAAGTCTCTAAAAGGATGAGTTTGCAACTACTTTACTTTTGGAGAAAATTCAAAACATTCATTATTCAATAGAGCCCAATAGCAAAAACCAGCGTTTTGAATGAAGAATCACATTTCTTGGTAGAATCATGCAGGATTGAAATTTTTGATGGTTTTTTACTCCTCTCAACAGCCCAAACAAGTTTCTAAAAGGATGAGTTTGCAACTACTTTACTTTTGGAGAAAATTCAAAACATTCATTATTCAATAGGGCCCAAACTATCAAAAACCAGCGGTTTCAATGAACACACATTTCTTGGTAGAATCATGCAGGACTGAAATTTTTGATGTTTTTCTACTCCTCTCATGAGCCCAAACAAGTCTCTAAAAGCATGAGTTTGCAACTACTTTACTTTTGGAGAAAATTCAAAACATTCATTATTCAATAGAGCCCAATAGCAAAAATCAGGTTTTGAATGAAGAATCACATTTCTTTTTAAAATCATGCAGGATTGAAATTTTTGATGGTTTTTTACTCCTCTCAACAGCCCAAACAAGTTTCTAAAAGGATGAGTTTGCAACTACTTTACTTTTGGAGAAAATTCAAAACATTCATTATTCAATAGGGCCCAAACTATCAAAAACCAGCGGTTTCAATGAACACACATTTCTTGGTAGAATCATGCAGGACTGAAATTTTTGATGTTTTTCTACTCCTCTCATGAGCCCAAACAAGTCTCTAAAAGCATGAGTTTGCAACTACTTTACTTTTGGAGAAAATTCAAAACATTCACTATTCAATAGAGCCCAATAGCAAAAATCAGGTTTTGAATGAAGAATCACATTTCTTGGTAAAATCATGCAGGATTGAAATTTTTGATGGTTTTTTACTCCTCTCAACAGCCCAAACAAGTTTCTAAAAGGATGAGTTTGCAACTACTTTACTTTTGGAGAAAATTCAAAACATTCATTATTCAATAGGGCCCAAACTATCAAAAACCAGCGGTTTCAATGAACACACATTTCTTGGTAGAATCATGCAGGACTGAAATTTTTGATGTTTTTCTACTCCTCTCATGAGCCCAAACAAGTCTCTAAAAGCATGAGTTTGCAACTACTTTACTTTTGGAGAAAATTCAAAACATTCATTATTCAATAGAGCCCAATAGCAAAAACCAGCGTTTTGAATGAAGAATCACATTTCTTGGTAGAATCATGCAGGATTGAAATTTTTGATGGTTTTTTACTCCTCTCAACAGCCCAAACAAGTTTCTAAAAGGATGAGTTTGCAACTACTTTACTTTTGGAGAAAATTCAAAACATTCATTATTCAATTGGGCCCAAAATATCAAAAACCAGCGGTTTGAATGAACACACATTTCTTGGTAGAATCGTGCAGGACTGAAATTTTTGATGTTTTTCTACTCCTCTCATGAGCCCAAACAAGTCTCTAAAAGGATGAGTTTGCAACTACTTTACTTTTGGAGAAAATTCAAAACATTCATTATTCAATAGAGCCCAATAGCAAAAACCAGCGTTTTGAATGAAGAATCACATTTCTTGGTAGAATCATGCAGGATTGAAATTTTTGATGGTTTTTTACTCCGCTCAACAGCCCAAACAAGTTTCTAAAAGGATGAGTTTGCAACTACTTTACTTTTGGAGAAAATTCAAAACATTCATTATTCAATAGGGCCCAAACTATCAAAAACCAGCGGTTTCAATGAACACACATTTCTTGGTAGAATCATGCAGGACTGAAATTTTTGATGTTTTTCTACTCCTCTCATGAGCCCAAACAAGTCTCTAAAAGCATGAGTTTGCAACTACTTTACTTTTGGAGAAAATTCAAAACATTCATTATTCAATAGAGCCCAATAGCAAAAATCAGGTTTTGAATGAAGAATCACATTTCTTGGTAGAATCATGCAGGATTGAAATTTTTGATGGTTTTTTACTCCTCTCAACAGCCCAAACAAGTTTCTAAAAGGATGAGTTTGCAACTACTTTACTTTTGGAGAAAATTCAAAACATTCATTATTCAATAGGGCCCAAAATATCAAAAACCAGCGGTTTGAATGAACACACATTTCTTGGTAGAATCGTGCAGGACTGAAATTTTTGATGTTTTTCTACTCCTCTCATCAGCCCAAACAAGTCTCTAAAAGGATGAGTTTGCAACTACTTTACTTTTGGAGAAAATTCAAAACATTCATTATTCAATAGAGCCCAATAGCAAAAACCAGCGTTTTGAATGAAGAATCACATTTCTTGGTAGAATCATGCAGGATTGAAATTTTTGATGGTTTTTTCTCCTCTCAACAGCCCAAACAAGTTTCTAAAAGGATGAGTTTGCAACTACTTTACTTTTGGAGAAAATTCAAAACATTCATTATTCAATAGGGCCCAAACTATCAAAAACCAGCGGTTTCAATGAACACACATTTCTTGGTAGAATCATGCAGGACTGAAATTTTTGATGTTTTTCTACTCCTCTCATGAGCCCAAACAAGTCTCTAAAAGCATGAGTTTGCAACTACTTTACTTTTGGAGAAAATTCAAAACATTCATTATTCAATAGAGCCCAATAGCAAAAATCAGGTTTTGAATGAAGAATCACATTTCTTGGTAAAATCATGCAGGATTGAAATTTTTGATGGTTTTTTACTCCTCTCAACAGCCCAAACAAGTTTCTAAAAGGATGAGTTTGCAACTACTTTACTTTTGGAGAAAATTCAAAACATTCATTATTCAATAGGGCCCAAACTATCAAAAACCAGCGGTTTCAATGAACACACATTTCTTGGTAGAATCATGCAGGACTGAAATTTTTGATGTTTTTCTACTCCTCTCATGAGCCCAAACAAGTCTCTAAAAGCATGAGTTTGCAACTACTTTACTTTTGGAGAAAATTCAAAACATTCACTATTCAATAGAGCCCAATAGCAAAAATCAGGTTTTGAATGAAGAATCACATTTCTTGGTAAAATCATGCAGGATTGAAATTTTTGATGGTTTTTTACTCCTCTCAACAGCCCAAACAAGTTTCTAAAAGGATGAGTTTGCAACTACTTTACTTTTGGAGAAAATTCAAAACATTCATTATTCAATAGGGCCCAAACTATCAAAAACCAGCGGTTTCAATGAACACACATTTCTTGGTAGAATCATGAAGGACTGAAATTTTTGATGTTTTTCTACTCCTCTCATGAGCCCAAACAAGTCTCTAAAAGCATGAGTTTGCAACTACTTTACTTTTGGAGAAAATTCAAAACATTCATTATTCAATAGAGCCCAATAGCAAAAACCAGCGTTTTGAATGAAGAATCACATTTCTTGGTAGAATCATGCAGGATTGAAATTTTTGATGGTTTTTTACTCCTCTCAACAGCCCAAACAAGTTTCTAAAAGGATGAGTTTGCAACTACTTTACTTTTGGAGAAAATTCAAAACATTCATTATTCAATAGGGCCCAAACTATCAAAAACCAGCGGTTTGAATGAACACACATTTCTTGGTAGAATCGTGCAGGACTGAAATTTTTGATGTTTTTCTACTCCTCTCATCAGCCCAAACAAGTCTCTAAAAGCATGAGTTTGCAACTACTTTACTTTTGGAGAAAATTCAAAACATTCATTATTCAATAGAGCCCAATAGCAAAAACCAGCGTTTTGAATGAAGAATCACATTTCTTGGTAGAATCATGCAGGATTGAAATTTTTGATGGTTTTTTACTCCTCTCAACAGCCCAAACAAGTTTCTAAAAGGATGAGTTTGCAACTACTTTACTTTTGGAGAAAATTCAAAACATTCATTATTCAATTGGGCCCAAAATATCAAAAACCAGCGGTTTGAATGAACACACATTTCTTGGTAGAATCGTGCAGGACTGAAATTTTTGATGTTTTTCTACTCCTCTCATGAGCCCAAACAAGTCTCTAAAAGGATGAGTTTGCAACTACTTTACTTTTGGAGAAAATTCAAAACACTCATTATTCAATAGGGCCCAAACTATCAAAAACCAGCGGTTTCAATGAACACACATTTCTTGGTAGAATCATGCAGGATTGAAATTTTTGATGGTTTTTTACTCCGCTCAACAGCCCAAACAAGTTTCTAAAAGGATGAGTTTGCAACTACTTTACTTTTGGAGAAAATTCAAAACACTCATTATTCAATAGGGCCCAAACTATCAAAAACCAGCGGTTTCAATGAACACACATTTCTTGGTAGAATCATGCAGGACTGAAATTTTTGATGTTTTTCTACTCCTCTCATGAGCCCAAACAAGTCTCTAAAAGCATGAGTTTGCAACTACTTTACTTTTGGAGAAGATTCAAAACATTCATTATTCAATAGAGCCCAATAGCAAAAATCAGGTTTTGAATGAAGAATCACATTTCTTGGTAGAATCATGCAGGATTGAAATTTTTGATGGTTTTTTACTCCGCTCAACAGCCCAAACAAGTTTCTAAAAGGATGAGTTTGCAACTACTTTACTTTTGGAGAAAATTCAAAACATTCATTATTCAATAGGGCCCAAAATATCAAAAACCAGCGGTTTGAATGAACACACATTTCTTGGTAGAATCGTGCAGGACTGAAATTTTTGATGTTTTTCTACTCCTCTCATCAGCCCAAACAAGTCTCTAAAAGGATGAGTTTGCAACTACTTTACTTTTGGAGAAAATTCAAAACATTCATTATTCAATAGAGCCCAATAGCAAAAACCAGCGTTTTGAATGAAGAATCACATTTCTTGGTAGAATCATGCAGGATTGAAATTTTTGATGGTTTTTTACTCCTCTCAACAGCCCAAACAAGTTTCTAAAAGGATGAGTTTGCAACTACTTTACTTTTGGAGAAAATTCAAAACATTCATTATTCAATAGGGCCCAAACTATCAAAAACCAGCGGTTTCAATGAACACACATTTCTTGGTAGAATCATGCAGGACTGAAATTTTTGATGTTTTTCTACTCCTCTCATGAGCCCAAACAAGTCTCTAAAAGCATGAGTTTGCAACTACTTTACTTTTGGAGAAAATTCAAAACATTCATTATTCAATAGAGCCCAATAGCAAAAATCAGGTTTTGAATGAAGAATCACATTTCTTTTTAAAATCATGCAGGATTGAAATTTTTGATGGTTTTTTACTCCTCTCAACAGCCCAAACAAGTTTCTAAAAGGATGAGTTTGCAACTACTTTACTTTTGGAGAAAATTCAAAACATTCATTATTCAATAGGGCCCAAACTATCAAAAACCAGCGGTTTCAATGAACACACATTTCTTGGTAGAATCATGCAGGACTGAAATTTTTGATGTTTTTCTACTCCTCTCATGAGCCCAAACAAGTCTCTAAAAGCATGAGTTTGCAACTACTTTACTTTTGGAGAAAATTCAAAACATTCACTATTCAATAGAGCCCAATAGCAAAAATCAGGTTTTGAATGAAGAATCACATTTCTTGGTAAAATCATGCAGGATTGAAATTTTTGATGGTTTTTTACTCCTCTCAACAGCCCAAACAAGTTTCTAAAAGGATGAGTTTGCAACTACTTTACTTTTGGAGAAAATTCAAAACATTCATTATTCAATAGAGCCCAAACTATCAAAAACCAGCGGTTTCAATGAACACACATTTCTTGGTAGAATCATGCAGGACTGAAATTTTTGATGTTTTTCTACTCCTCTCATGAGCCCAAACAAGTCTCTAAAAGCATGAGTTTGCAACTACTTTACTTTTGGAGAAAATTCAAAACATTCATTATTCAATAGAGCCCAATAGCAAAAACCAGCGTTTTGAATGAAGAATCACATTTCTTGGTAGAATCATGCAGGATTGAAATTTTTGATGGTTTTTTACTCCTCTCAACAGCCCAAACAAGTTTCTAAAAGGATGAGTTTGCAACTACTTTACTTTTGGAGAAAATTCAAAACATTCATTATTCAATTGGGCCCAAAATATCAAAAACCAGCGGTTTGAATGAACACACATTTCTTGGTAGAATCGTGCAGGACTGAAATTTTTGATGTTTTTCTACTCCTCTCATGAGCCCAAACAAGTCTCTAAAAGGATGAGTTTGCAACTACTTTACTTTTGGAGAAAATTCAAAACATTCATTATTCAATAGAGCCCAATAGCAAAAACCAGCGTTTTGAATGAAGAATCACATTTCTTGGTAGAATCATGCAGGATTGAAATTTTTGATGGTTTTTTACTCCGCTCAACAGCCCAAACAAGTTTCTAAAAGGATGAGTTTGCAACTACTTTACTTTTGGAGAAAATTCAAAACATTCATTATTCAATAGGGCCCAAACTATCAAAAACCAGCGGTTTCAATGAACACACATTTCTTGGTAGAATCATGCAGGACTGAAATTTTTGATGTTTTTCTACTCCTCTCATGAGCCCAAACAAGTCTCTAAAAGCATGAGTTTGCAACTACTTTACTTTTGGAGAAAATTCAAAACATTCATTATTCAATAGAGCCCAATAGCAAAAATCAGGTTTTGAATGAAGAATCACATTTCTTGGTAGAATCATGCAGGATTGAAATTTTTGATGGTTTTTTACTCCTCTCAACAGCCCAAACAAGTTTCTAAAAGGATGAGTTTGCAACTACTTTACTTTTGGAGAAAATTCAAAACATTCATTATTCAATAGGGCCCAAACTATCAAAAACCAGCGGTTTGAATGAACACACATTTCTTGGTAGAATCATGCAGGACTGAAATTTTTGATGTTTTTCTACTCCTCTCATGAGCCCAAACAAGTCTCTAAAAGCATGAGTTTGCAACTACTTTACTTTTGGAGAAAATTCAAAACATTCATTACTCAAAAGAGCCCAATAGCAAAAACCAGCGTTTTGAATGAAGAATCACATTTCTTGGTAGAATCATGCAGGATTGAAATTTTTGATGGTTTTTTACTCCTCTCAACAGCCCAAACAAGTTTCTAAAAGGATGAGTTTGCAACTACTTTACTTTTGGAGAAAATTCAAAACATTCATTATTCAATAGGGCCCAAACTATCAAAAACCAGCGGTTTCAATGAACACACATTTCTTGGTAGAATCATGCAGGACTGAAATTTTTGATGTTTTTCTACTCCTCTCATGAGCCCAAACAAGTCTCTAAAAGCATGAGTTTGCAACTACTTTACTTTTGGAGAAAATTCAAAACATTCATTATTCAATAGAGCCCAATAGCAAAAATCAGGTTTTGAATGAAGAATCACATTTCTTGGTAAAATCATGCAGGATTGAAATTTTTGATGGTTTTTTACTCCTCTCAACAGCCCAAACAAGTTTCTAAAAGGATGAGTTTGCAACTACTTTACTTTTGGAGAAAATTCAAAACATTCATTATTCAATAGGGCCCAAACTATCAAAAACCAGCGGTTTCAATGAACACACATTTCTTGGTAGAATCATGCAGGACTGAAATTTTTGATGGTTTTTTACTCCGCTCAACAGCCCAAACAAGTTTCTAAAAGGATGAGTTTGCAACTACTTTACTTTTGGAGAAAATTCAAAACACTCATTATTCAATAGGGCCCAAACTATCAAAAACCAGCAGTTTCAATGAACACACATTTCTTGGTAGAATCATGCAGGACTGAAATTTTTGATGTTTTTTTACTCCGCTCAACAGCCCAAACAAGTTTCTAAAAGGATGAGTTTGCAACTACTTTACTTTTGGAGAAAATTCAAAACACTCATTATTCAATAGGGCCCAAACTATCAAAAACCAGCGGTTTCAATGAACACACATTTCTTGGTAGAATCATGCAGGATTGAAATTTTTGATGGTTTTTTACTCCGCTCAACAGCCCAAACAAGTTTCTAAAAGGATGAGTTTGCAACTACTTTACTTTTGGAGAAAATTCAAAACACTCATTATTCAATAGGGCCCAAACTATCAAAAACCAGCGGTTTCAATGAACACACATTTCTTGGTAGAATCATGCAGGATTGAAATTTTTGATGGTTTTTTACTCCGCTCAACAGCCCAAACAAGTTTCTAAAAGGATGAGTTTGCAACTACTTTACTTTTGGAGAAAATTCAAAACACTCATTATTCAATAGGGCCCAAACTATCAAAAACCAGCGGTTTCAATGAACACACATTTCTTGGTAGAATCATGCAGGACTGAAATTTTTGATGTTTTTCTACTCCTCTCATGAGCCCAAACAAGTCTCTAAAAGCATGAGTTTGCAACTACTTTACTTTTGGAGAAGATTCAAAACATTCATTATTCAATAGAGCCCAATAGCAAAAATCAGGTTTTGAATGAAGAATCACATTTCTTGGTAGAATCATGCAGGATTGAAATTTTTGATGGTTTTTTACTCCTCTCAACAGCCCAAACAAGTTTCTAAAAGGATGAGTTTGCAACTACTTTACTTTTGGAGAAAATTCAAAACATTCATTATTCAATTTTGCCCAAAATATCAAAAACCAGCGGTTTGAATGAACACACATTTCTTGGTAGAATCGTGCAGGACTGAAATTTTTGATGTTTTTCTACTCCTCTCATCAGCCCAAACAAGTCTCTAAAAGGATGAGTTTGCAACTACTTTACTTTTGGAGAAAATTCAAAACATTCATTATTCAATAGAGCCCAATAGCAAAAACCAGCGTTTTGAATGAAGAATCACATTTCTTGGTAGAATCATGCAGGATTGAAATTTTTGATGGTTTTTTACTCCTCTCAACAGCCCAAACAAGTTTCTAAAAGGATGAGTTTGCAACTACTTTACTTTTGGAGAAAATTCAAAACATTCATTATTCAATAGGGCCCAAACTATCAAAAACCAGCGGTTTCAATGAACACACATTTCTTGGTAGAATCATGCAGGACTGAAATTTTTGATGTTTTTATACTCCTCTCATGAGCCCAAACAAGTCTCTAAAAGCATGAGTTTGCAACTACTTTACTTTTGGAGAAAATTCAAAACATTCATTATTCAATAGAGCCCAATAGCAAAAATCAGGTTTTGAATGAAGAATCACATTTCTTGGTAAAATCATGCAGGATTGAAATTTTTGATGGTTTTTTACTCCTCTCAACAGCCCAAACAAGTTTCTAAAAGGATGAGTTTGCAACTACTTTACTTTTGGAGAAAATTCAAAACATTCATTATTCAATAGGGCCCAAACTATCAAAAACCAGCGGTTTCAATGAACACACATTTCTTGGTAGAATCATGCAGGACTGAAATTTTTGATGTTTTTCTACTCCTCTCATGAGCCCAAACAAGTCTCTAAAAGCATGAGTTTGCAACTACTTTACTTTTGGAGAAAATTCAAAACATTCACTATTCAATAGAGCCCAATAGCAAAAATCAGGTTTTGAATGAAGAATCACATTTCTTGGTAAAATCATGCAGGATTGAAATTTTTGATGGTTTTTTACTCCTCTCAACAGCCCAAACAAGTTTCTAAAAGGATGAGTTTGCAACTACTTTACTTTTGGAGAAAATTCAAAACATTCATTATTCAATAGGGCCCAAACTATCAAAAACCAGCGGTTTCAATGAACACACATTTCTTGGTAGAATCATGCAGGACTGAAATTTTTGATGTTTTTCTACTCCTCTCATGAGCCCAAACAAGTCTCTAAAAGCATGAGTTTGCAACTACTTTACTTTTGGAGAAAATTCAAAACATTCATTATTCAATAGAGCCCAATAGCAAAAACCAGCGTTTTGAATGAAGAATCACATTTCTTGGTAGAATCATGCAGGATTGAAATTTTTGATGGTTTTTTACTCCTCTCAACAGCCCAAACAAGTTTCTAAAAGGATGAGTTTGCAACTACTTTACTTTTGGAGAAAATTCAAAACATTCATTATTCAATTGGGCCCAAAATATCAAAAACCAGCGGTTTGAATGAACACACATTTCTTGGTAGAATCGTGCAGGACTGAAATTTTTGATGTTTTTCTACTCCTCTCATGAGCCCAAACAAGTCTCTAAAAGGATGAGTTTGCAACTACTTTACTTTTGGAGAAAATTCAAAACATTCATTATTCAATAGAGCCCAATAGCAAAAACCAGCGTTTTGAATGAAGAATCACATTTCTTGGTAGAATCATGCAGGATTGAAATTTTTGATGGTTTTTTACTCCGCTCAACAGCCCAAACAAGTTTCTAAAAGGATGAGTTTGCAACTACTTTACTTTTGGAGAAAATTCAAAACATTCATTATTCAATAGGGCCCAAACTATCAAAAACCAGCGGTTTCAATGAACACACATTTCTTGGTAGAATCATGCAGGACTGAAATTTTTGATGTTTTTCTACTCCTCTCATGAGCCCAAACAAGTCTCTAAAAGCATGAGTTTGCAACTACTTTACTTTTGGAGAAAATTCAAAACATTCATTATTCAATAGAGCCCAATAGCAAAAATCAGGTTTTGAATGAAGAATCACATTTCTTGGTAGAATCATGCAGGATTGAAATTTTTGATGGTTTTTTACTCCTCTCAACAGCCCAAACAAGTTTCTAAAAGGATGAGTTTGCAACTACTTTACTTTTGGAGAAAATTCAAAACATTCATTATTCAATAGGGCCCAAACTATCAAAAACCAGCGGTTTGAATGAACACACATTTCTTGGTAGAATCATGCAGGACTGAAATTTTTGATGTTTTTCTACTCCTCTCATGAGCCCAAACAAGTCTCTAAAAGCATGAGTTTGCAACTACTTTACTTTTGGAGAAAATTCAAAACATTCATTACTCAAAAGAGCCCAATAGCAAAAACCAGCGTTTTGAATGAAGAATCACATTTCTTGGTAGAATCATGCAGGATTGAAATTTTTGATGGTTTTTTACTCCTCTCAACAGCCCAAACAAGTTTCTAAAAGGATGAGTTTGCAACTACTTTACTTTTGGAGAAAATTCAAAACATTCATTATTCAATAGGGCCCAAACTATCAAAAACCAGCGGTTTCAATGAACACACATTTCTTGGTAGAATCATGCAGGACTGAAATTTTTGATGTTTTTCTACTCCTCTCATGAGCCCAAACAAGTCTCTAAAAGCATGAGTTTGCAACTACTTTACTTTTGGAGAAAATTCAAAACATTCATTATTCAATAGAGCCCAATAGCAAAAATCAGGTTTTGAATGAAGAATCACATTTCTTGGTAAAATCATGCAGGATTGAAATTTTTGATGGTTTTTTACTCCTCTCAACAGCCCAAACAAGTTTCTAAAAGGATGAGTTTGCAACTACTTTACTTTTGGAGAAAATTCAAAACATTCATTATTCAATAGGGCCCAAACTATCAAAAACCAGCGGTTTCAATGAACACACATTTCTTGGTAGAATCATGCAGGACTGAAATTTTTGATGGTTTTTTACTCCGCTCAACAGCCCAAACAAGTTTCTAAAAGGATGAGTTTGCAACTACTTTACTTTTGGAGAAAATTCAAAACACTCATTATTCAATAGGGCCCAAACTATCAAAAACCAGCGGTTTCAATGAACACACATTTCTTGGTAGAATCATGCAGGACTGAAATTTTTGATGTTTTTTTACTCCGCTCAACAGCCCAAACAAGTTTCTAAAAGGATGAGTTTGCAACTACTTTACTTTTGGAGAAAATTCAAAACACTCATTATTCAATAGGGCCCAAACTATCAAAAACCAGCGGTTTCAATGAACACACATTTCTTGGTAGAATCATGCAGGATTGAAATTTTTGATGGTTTTTTACTCCGCTCAACAGCCCAAACAAGTTTCTAAAAGGATGAGTTTGCAACTACTTTACTTTTGGAGAAAATTCAAAACACTCATTATTCAATAGGGCCCAAACTATCAAAAACCAGCGGTTTCAATGAACACACATTTCTTGGTAGAATCATGCAGGATTGAAATTTTTGATGGTTTTTTACTCCGCTCAACAGCCCAAACAAGTTTCTAAAAGGATGAGTTTGCAACTACTTTACTTTTGGAGAAAATTCAAAACACTCATTATTCAATAGGGCCCAAACTATCAAAAACCAGCGGTTTCAATGAAAACACATTTCTTGGTAGAATCATGCAGGACTGAAATTTTTGATGTTTTTCTACTCCTCTCATGAGCCCAAACAAGTCTCTAAAAGCATGAGTTTGCAACTACTTTACTTTTGGAGAAGATTCAAAACATTCATTATTCAATAGAGCCCAATAGCAAAAATCAGGTTTTGAATGAAGAATCACATTTCTTGGTAGAATCATGCAGGATTGAAATTTTTGATGGTTTTTTACTCCTCTCAACAGCCCAAACAAGTTTCTAAAAGGATGAGTTTGCAACTACTTTACTTTTGGAGAAAATTCAAAACATTCATTATTCAATAGGGCCCAAAATATCAAAAACCAGCGGTTTGAATGAACACACATTTCTTGGTAGAATCGTGCAGGACTGAAATTTTTGATGTTTTTCTACTCCTCTCATCAGCCCAAACAAGTCTCTAAAAGGATGAGTTTGCAACTACTTTACTTTTGGAGAAAATTCAAAACATTCATTATTCAATAGAGCCCAATAGCAAAAACCAGCGTTTTGAATGAAGAATCACATTTCTTGGTAGAATCATGCAGGATTGAAATTTTTGATGTTTTTTTACTCCTCTCAACAGCCCAAACAAGTTTCTAAAAGGATGAGTTTGCAACTACTTTACTTTTGGAGAAAATTCAAAACATTCATTATTCAATAGGTCCCAAACTATCAAAAACCAGCGGTTTCAATGAACACACATTTCTTGGTAGAATCATGCAGGACTGAAATTTTTGATGTTTTTCTACTCCTCTCATGAGCCCAAACAAGTCTCTAAAAGCATGAGTTTGCAACTACTTTACTTTTGGAGAAAATTCAAAACATTCATTATTCAATAGAGCCCAATAGCAAAAATCAGGTTTTGAATGAAGAATCACATTTCTTGTTAAAATCATGCAGGATTGAAATTTTTGATGGTTTTTTACTCCTCTCAACAGCCCAAACAAGTTTCTAAAAGGATGAGTTTGCAACTACTTTACTTTTGGAGAAAATTCAAAACATTCATTATTCAATAGGGCCCAAACTATCAAAAACCAGCGGTTTCAATGAACACACATTTCTTGGTAGAATCATGCAGGACTGAAATTTTTGATGGTTTTTTACTCCGCTCAACAGCCCAAACAAGTTTCTAAAAGGATGAGTTTGCAACTACTTTACTTTTGGAGAAAATTCAAAACACTCATTATTCAATAGGGCCCAAACTATCAAAAACCAGCGGTTTCAATGAACACACATTTCTTGGTAGAATCATGCAGGACTGAAATTTTTGATGTTTTTTTACTCCGCTCAACAGCCCAAACAAGTTTCTAAAAGGATGAGTTTGCAACTACTTTACTTTTGGAGAAAATTCAAAACACTCATTATTCAATAGGGCCCAAACTATCAAAAACCAGCGGTTTCAATGAACACACATTTCTTGGTAGAATCATGCAGGATTGAAATTTTTGATGGTTTTTTACTCCGCTCAACAGCCCAAACAAGTTTCTAAAAGGATGAGTTTGCAACTACTTTACTTTTGGAGAAGATTCAAAACACTCATTATTCAATAGGGCCCAAACTATCAAAAACCAGCGGTTTCAATGAACACACATTTCTTGGTAGAATCATGCAGGACTGAAATTTTTGATGTTTTTCTACTCCTCTCATGAGCCCAAACAAGTCTCTAAAAGCATGAGTTTGCAACTACTTTACTTTTGGAGAAGATTCAAAACATTCATTATTCAATAGAGCCCAATAGCAAAAATCAGGTTTTGAATGAAGAATCACATTTCTTGGTAGAATCATGCAGGATTGAAATTTTTGATGGTTTTTTACTCCTCTCAACAGCCCAAACAAGTTTCTAAAAGGATGAGTTTGCAACTACTTTACTTTTGGAGAAAATTCAAAACATTCATTATTCAATAGGGCCCAAAATATCAAAAACCAGCGGTTTGAATGAACACACATTTCTTGGTAGAATCGTGCAGGACTGAAATTTTTGATGTTTTTCTACTCCTCTCATCAGCCCAAACAAGTCTCTAAAAGGATGAGTTTGCAACTACTTTACTTTTGGAGAAAATTCAAAACATTCATTATTCAATAGAGCCCAATAGCAAAAACCAGCGTTTTGAATGAAGAATCACATTTCTTGGTAGAATCATGCAGGATTGAAATTTTTGATGGTTTTTTACTCCTCTCAACAGCCCAAACAAGTTTCTAAAAGGATGAGTTTGCAACTACTTTACTTTTGGAGAAAATTCAAAACATTCATTATTCAATAGGGCCCAAACTATCAAAAACCAGCGGTTTCAATGAACACACATTTCTTGGTAGAATCATGCAGGACTGAAATTTTTGATGTTTTTCTACTCCTCTCATGAGCCCAAACAAGTCACTAAAAGCATGAGTTTGCAACTACTTTACTTTTGGAGAAAATTCAAAACATTCATTATTCAATAGAGCCCAATAGCAAAAATCAGGTTTTGAATGAAGAATCACATTTCTTGGTAAAATCATGCAGGATTGAAATTTTTGATGGTTTTTTACTCCTCTCAACAGCCCAAACAAGTTTCTAAAAGGATGAGTTTGCAACTACTTTACTTTTGGAGAAAATTCAAAACATTCATTATTCAATAGGGCCCAAACTATCAAAAACCAGCGGTTTCAATGAACACACATTTCTTGGTAGAATCATGCAGGACTGAAATTTTTGATGTTTTTCTACTCCTCTCATGAGCCCAAACAAGTCTCTAAAAGCATGAGTTTGCAACTACTTTACTTTTGGAGAAAATTCAAAACATTCACTATTCAATAGAGCCCAATAGCAAAAATCAGGTTTTGAATGAAGAATCACATTTCTTGGTAAAATCATGCAGGATTGAAATTTTTGATGGTTTTTTACTCCTCTCAACAGCCCAAACAAGTTTCTAAAAGGATGAGTTTGCAACTACTTTACTTTTGGAGAAAATTCAAAACATTCATTATTCAATAGGGCCCAAACTATCAAAAACCAGCGGTTTCAATGAACACACATTTCTTGGTAGAATCATGCAGGACTGAAATTTTTGATGTTTTTCTACTCCTCTCATGAGCCCAAACAAGTCTCTAAAAGCATGAGTTTGCAACTACTTTACTTTTGGAGAAAATTCAAAACATTCATTATTCAATAGAGCCCAATAGCAAAAACCAGCGTTTTGAATGAAGAATCACATTTCTTGGTAGAATCATGCAGGATTGAAATTTTTGATGGTTTTTTACTCCTCTCAACAGCCCAAACAAGTTTCTAAAAGGATGAGTTTGCAACTACTTTACTTTTGGAGAAAATTCAAAACATTCATTATTCAATAGGGCCCAAACTATCAAAAACCAGCGGTTTGAATGAACACACATTTCTTGGTAGAATCGTGCAGGACTGAAATTTTTGATGTTTTTCTACTCCTCTCATGAGCCCAAACAAGTCTCTAAAAGCATGAGTTTGCAACTACTTTACTTTTGGAGAAGATTCAAAACATTCATTATTCAATAGAGCCCAATAGCAAAAATCAGGTTTTGAATGAAGAATCACATTTCTTGGTAGAATCATGCAGGATTGAAATTTTTGATGGTTTTTTACTCCTCTCAACAGCCCAAACAAGTTTCTAAAAGGATGAGTTTGCAACTACTTTACTTTTGGAGAAAATTCAAAACATTCATTATTCAATAGGGCCCAAAATATCAAAAACCAGCGGTTTGAATGAACACACATTTCTTGGTAGAATCGTGCAGGACTGAAATTTTTGATGTTTTTCTACTCCTCTCATCAGCCCAAACAAGTCTCTAAAAGGATGAGTTTGCAACTACTTTACTTTTGGAGAAAATTCAAAACATTCATTATTCAATAGAGCCCAATAGCAAAAACCAGCGTTTTGAATGAAGAATCACATTTCTTGGTAGAATCATGCAGGATTGAAATTTTTGATGGTTTTTTACTCCTCTCAACAGCCCAAACAAGTTTCTAAAAGGATGAGTTTGCAACTACTTTACTTTTGGAGAAAATTCAAAACATTCATTATTCAATAGGGCCCAAACTATCAAAAACCAGCGGTTTCAATGAACACACATTTCTTGGTAGAATCATGCAGGACTGAAATTTTTGATGTTTTTCTACTCCTCTCATGAGCCCAAACAAGTCTCTAAAAGCATGAGTTTGCAACTACTTTACTTTTGGAGAAAATTCAAAACATTCATTATTCAATAGAGCCCAATAGCAAAAATCAGGTTTTGAATGAAGAATCACATTTCTTGGTAAAATCATGCAGGATTGAAATTTTTGATGGTTTTTTACTCCTCTCAACAGCCCAAACAAGTTTCTAAAAGGATGAGTTTGCAACTACTTTACTTTTGGAGAAAATTCAAAACATTCATTATTCAATAGGGCCCAAACTATCAAAAACCAGCGGTTTCAATGAACACACATTTCTTGGTAGAATCATGCAGGACTGAAATTTTTGATGTTTTTCTACTCCTCTCATGAGCCCAAACAAGTCTCTAAAAGCATGAGTTTGCAACTACTTTACTTTTGGAGAAAATTCAAAACATTCACTATTCAATAGAGCCCAATAGCAAAAATCAGGTTTTGAATGAAGAATCACATTTCTTGGTAAAATCATGCAGGATTGAAATTTTTGATGGTTTTTTACTCCTCTCAACAGCCCAAACAAGTTTCTAAAAGGATGAGTTTGCAACTACTTTACTTTTGGAGAAAATTCAAAACATTCATTATTCAATAGGGCCCAAACTATCAAAAACCAGCGGTTTCAATGAACACACATTTCTTGGTAGAATCATGAAGGACTGAAATTTTTGATGTTTTTCTACTCCTCTCATGAGCCCAAACAAGTCTCTAAAAGCATGAGTTTGCAACTACTTTACTTTTGGAGAAAATTCAAAACATTCATTATTCAATAGAGCCCAATAGCAAAAACCAGCGTTTTGAATGAAGAATCACATTTCTTGGTAGAATCATGCAGGATTGAAATTTTTGATGGTTTTTTACTCCTCTCAACAGCCCAAACAAGTTTCTAAAAGGATGAGTTTGCAACTACTTTACTTTTGGAGAAAATTCAAAACATTCATTATTCAATAGGGCCCAAACTATCAAAAACCAGCGGTTTGAATGAACACACATTTCTTGGTAGAATCGTGCAGGACTGAAATTTTTGATGTTTTTCTACTCCTCTCATCAGCCCAAACAAGTCTCTAAAAGCATGAGTTTGCAACTACTTTACTTTTGGAGAAAATTCAAAACATTCATTATTCAATAGAGCCCAATAGCAAAAACCAGCGTTTTGAATGAAGAATCACATTTCTTGGTAGAATCATGCAGGATTGAAATTTTTGATGGTTTTTTACTCCTCTCAACAGCCCAAACAAGTTTCTAAAAGGATGAGTTTGCAACTACTTTACTTTTGGAGAAAATTCAAAACATTCATTATTCAATTGGGCCCAAAATATCAAAAACCAGCGGTTTGAATGAACACACATTTCTTGGTAGAATCGTGCAGGACTGAAATTTTTGATGTTTTTCTACTCCTCTCATGAGCCCAAACAAGTCTCTAAAAGGATGAGTTTGCAACTACTTTACTTTTGGAGAAAATTCAAAACATTCATTATTCAATAGAGCCCAATAGCAAAAACCAGCGTTTTGAATGAAGAATCACATTTCTTGGTAGAATCATGCAGGATTGAAATTTTTGATGGTTTTTTACTCCGCTCAACAGCCCAAACAAGTTTCTAAAAGGATGAGTTTGCAACTACTTTACTTTTGGAGAAAATTCAAAACATTCATTATTCAATAGGGCCCAAACTATCAAAAACCAGCGGTTTCAATGAACACACATTTCTTGGTAGAATCATGCAGGACTGAAATTTTTGATGTTTTTCTACTCCTCTCATGAGCCCAAACAAGTCTCTAAAAGCATGAGTTTGCAACTACTTTACTTTTGGAGAAAATTCAAAACATTCATTATTCAATAGAGCCCAATAGCAAAAATCAGGTTTTGAATGAAGAATCACATTTCTTGGTAAAATCATGCAGGATTGAAATTTTTGATGGTTTTTTACTCCTCTCAACAGCCCAAACAAGTTTCTAAAAGGATGAGTTTGCAACTACTTTACTTTTGGAGAAAATTCAAAACATTCATTATTCAATAGGGCCCAAACTATCAAAAACCAGCGGTTTCAATGAACACACATTTCTTGGTAGAATCATGCAGGACTGAAATTTTTGATGGTTTTTTACTCCGCTCAACAGCCCAAACAAGTTTCTAAAAGGATGAGTTTGCAACTACTTTACTTTTGGAGAAAATTCAAAACACTCATTATTCAATAGGGCCCAAACTATCAAAAACCAGCGGTTTCAATGAACACACATTTCTTGGTAGAATCATGCAGGACTGAAATTTTTGATGTTTTTTTACTCCGCTCAACAGCCCAAACAAGTTTCTAAAAGGATGAGTTTGCAACTACTTTACTTTTGGAGAAAATTCAAAACATTCATTATTCAATAGAGCCCAATAGCAAAAACCAGCGTTTTGAATGAAGAATCACATTTCTTGGTAGAATCATGCAGGATTGAAATTTTTGATGGTTTTTTACTCCTCTCAACAGCCCAAACAAGTTTCTAAAAGGATGAGTTTGCAACTACTTTACTTTTGGAGAAAATTCAAAACATTCATTATTCAATAGGGCCCAAACTATCAAAAACCAGCGGTTTGAATGAACACACATTTCTTGGTAGAATCGTGCAGGACTGAAATTTTTGATGTTTTTCTACTCCTCTCATCAGCCCAAACAAGTCTCTAAAAGCATGAGTTTGCAACTACTTTACTTTTGGAGAAAATTCAAAACATTCATTATTCAATAGAGCCCAATAGCAAAAACCAGCGTTTTGAATGAAGAATCACATTTCTTGGTAGAATCATGCAGGATTGAAATTTTTGATGGTTTTTTACTCCTCTCAACAGCCCAAACAAGTTTCTAAAAGGATGAGTTTGCAACTACTTTACTTTTGGAGAAAATTCAAAACATTCATTATTCAATTGGGCCCAAAACATCAAAAACCAGCGGTTTGAATGAACACACATTTCTTGGTAGAATCGTGCAGGACTGAAATTTTTGATGTTTTTCTACTCCTCTCATGAGCCCAAACAAGTCTCTAAAAGGATGAGTTTGCAACTACTTTACTTTTGGAGAAAATTCAAAACATTCATTATTCAATAGAGCCCAATAGCAAAAACCAGCGTTTTGAATGAAGAATCACATTTCTTGGTAGAATCATGCAGGATTGAAATTTTTGATGGTTTTTTACTCCGCTCAACAGCCCAAACAAGTTTCTAAAAGGATGAGTTTGCAACTACTTTACTTTTGGAGAAAATTCAAAACATTCATTATTCAATAGGGCCCAAACTATCAAAAACCAGCGGTTTCAATGAACACACATTTCTTGGTAGAATCATGCAGGACTGAAATTTTTGATGTTTTTCTACTCCTCTCATGAGCCCAAACAAGTCTCTAAAAGCATGAGTTTGCAACTACTTTACTTTTGGAGAAAATTCAAAACATTCATTATTCAATAGAGCCCAATAGCAAAAATCAGGTTTTGAATGAAGAATCACATTTCTTGGTAAAATCATGCAGGATTGAAATTTTTGATGGTTTTTTACTCCTCTCAACAGCCCAAACAAGTTTCTAAAAGGATGAGTTTGCAACTACTTTACTTTTGGAGAAAATTCAAAACATTCATTATTCAATAGGGCCCAAACTATCAAAAACCAGCGGTTTCAATGAACACACATTTCTTGGTAGAATCATGCAGGACTGAAATTTTTGATGGTTTTTTACTCCGCTCAACAGCCCAAACAAGTTTCTAAAAGGATGAGTTTGCAACTACTTTACTTTTGGAGAAAATTCAAAACACTCATTATTCAATAGGGCCCAAACTATCAAAAACCAGCGGTTTCAATGAACACACATTTCTTGGTAGAATCATGCAGGACTGAAATTTTTGATGTTTTTTTACTCCGCTCAACAGCCCAAACAAGTTTCTAAAAGGATGAGTTTGCAACTACTTTACTTTTGGAGAAAATTCAAAACACTCATTATTCAATAGGGCCCAAACTATCAAAAACCAGCGGTTTCAATGAACACACATTTCTTGGTAGAATCATGCAGGATTGAAATTTTTGATGGTTTTTTACTCCGCTCAACAGCCCAAACAAGTTTCTAAAAGGATGAGTTTGCAACTACTTTACTTTTGGAGAAAATTCAAAACACTCATTATTCAATAGGGCCCAAACTATCAAAAACCAGCGGTTTCAATGAACACACATTTCTTGGTAGAATCATGCAGGATTGAAATTTTTGATGGTTTTTTACTCCGCTCAACAGCCCAAACAAGTTTCTAAAAGGATGAGTTTGCAACTACTTTACTTTTGGAGAAAATTCAAAACACTCATTATTCAATAGGGCCCAAACTATCAAAAACCAGCGGTTTCAATGAACACACATTTCTTGGTAGAATCATGCAGGACTGAAATTTTTGATGTTTTTTTACTCCGCTCAACAGCCCAAACAAGTTTCTAAAAGGATGAGTTTGCAACTACTTTACTTTTGGAGAAAATTCAAAACACTCATTATTCAATAGGGCCCAAACTATCAAAAACCAGCGGTTTCAATGAACACACATTTCTTGGTAGAATCATGCAGGATTGAAATTTTTGATGGTTTTTACTCCGCTCAACAGCCCAAACAAGTTTCTAAAAGGATGAGTTTGCAACTACTTTACTTTTGGAGAAAATTCAAAACACTCATTATTCAATAGGGCCCAAACTATCAAAAACCAGCGGTTTCAATGAACACACATTTCTTGGTAGAATCATGCAGGATTGATATTTTTGATGGTTTTTTGCTCCGCTCAACAGCCCAAACAAGTTTCTAAAAGGATGAGTTTGCAACTACTTTACTTTTGGAGAAAATTCAAAACACTCATTATTCAATAGGGCCCAAACTATCAAAAACCAGCGGTTTCAATGAACACACATTTCTTGGTAGAATCATGCAGGACTGAAATTTTTGATGTTTTTCTACTCCTCTCATGAGCCCAAACAAGTCTCTAAAAGCATGAGTTTGCAACTACTTTACTTTTGGAGAAGATTCAAAACATTCATTATTCAATAGAGCCCAATAGCAAAAATCAGGTTTTGAATGAAGAATCACATTTCTTGGTAGAATCATGCAGGATTGAAATTTTTGATGGTTTTTTACTCCTCTCAACAGCCCAAACAAGTTTCTAAAAGGATGAGTTTGCAACTACTTTACTTTTGGAGAAAATTCAAAACATTCATTATTCAATAGGGCCCAAAATATCAAAAACCAGCGGTTTGAATGAACACACATTTCTTGGTAGAATCGTGCAGGACTGAAATTTTTGATGTTTTTCTACTCCTCTCATCAGCCCAAACAAGTCTCTAAAAGGATGAGTTTGCAACTACTTTACTTTTGGAGAAAATTCAAAACATTCATTATTCAATAGAGCCCAATAGCAAAAACCAGCGTTTTGAATGAAGAATCACATTTCTTGGTAGAATCATGCAGGATTGAAATTTTTGATGGTTTTTTACTCCTCTCAACAGCCCAAACAAGTTTCTAAAAGGATGAGTTTGCAACTACTTTACTTTTGGAGAAAATTCAAAACATTCATTATTCAATAGGGCCCAAACTATCAAAAACCAGCGGTTTCAATGAACACACATTTCTTGGTAGAATCATGCAGGACTGAAATTTTTGATGTTTTTCTACTCCTCTCATGAGCCCAAACAAGTCACTAAAAGCATGAGTTTGCAACTACTTTACTTTTGGAGAAAATTCAAAACATTCATTATTCAATAGAGCCCAATAGCAAAAATCAGGTTTTGAATGAAGAATCACATTTCTTGGTAAAATCATGCAGGATTGAAATTTTTGATGGTTTTTTACTCCTCTCAACAGCCCAAACAAGTTTCTAAAAGGATGAGTTTGCAACTACTTTACTTTTGGAGAAAATTCAAAACATTCATTATTCAATAGGGCCCAAACTATCAAAAACCAGCGGTTTCAATGAACACACATTTCTTGGTAGAATCATGCAGGACTGAAATTTTTGATGTTTTTCTACTCCTCTCATGAGCCCAAACAAGTCTCTAAAAGCATGAGTTTGCAACTACTTTACTTTTGGAGAAAATTCAAAACATTCACTATTCAATAGAGCCCAATAGCAAAAATCAGGTTTTGAATGAAGAATCACATTTCTTGGTAAAATCATGCAGGATTGAAATTTTTGATGGTTTTTTACTCCTCTCAACAGCCCAAACAAGTTTCTAAAAGGATGAGTTTGCAACTACTTTACTTTTGGAGAAAATTCAAAACATTCATTATTCAATAGGGCCCAAACTATCAAAAACCAGCGGTTTCAATGAACACACATTTCTTGGTAGAATCATGCAGGACTGAAATTTTTGATGTTTTTCTACTCCTCTCATGAGCCCAAACAAGTCTCTAAAAGCATGAGTTTGCAACTACTTTACTTTTGGAGAAAATTCAAAACATTCATTATTCAATAGAGCCCAATAGCAAAAACCAGCGTTTTGAATGAAGAATCACATTTCTTGGTAGAATCATGCAGGATTGAAATTTTTGATGGTTTTTTACTCCTCTCAACAGCCCAAACAAGTTTCTAAAAGGATGAGTTTGCAACTACTTTACTTTTGGAGAAAATTCAAAACATTCATTATTCAATAGGGCCCAAACTATCAAAAACCAGCGGTTTGAATGAACACACATTTCTTGGTAGAATCGTGCAGGACTGAAATTTTTGATGTTTTTCTACTCCTCTCATGAGCCCAAACAAGTCTCTAAAAGCATGAGTTTGCAACTACTTTACTTTTGGAGAAGATTCAAAACATTCATTATTCAATAGAGCCCAATAGCAAAAATCAGGTTTTGAATGAAGAATCACATTTCTTGGTAGAATCATGCAGGATTGAAATTTTTGATGGTTTTTTACTCCTCTCAACAGCCCAAACAAGTTTCTAAAAGGATGAGTTTGCAACTACTTTACTTTTGGAGAAAATTCAAAACATTCATTATTCAATAGGGCCCAAAATATCAAAAACCAGCGGTTTGAATGAACACACATTTCTTGGTAGAATCGTGCAGGACTGAAATTTTTGATGTTTTTCTACTCCTCTCATCAGCCCAAACAAGTCTCTAAAAGGATGAGTTTGCAACTACTTTACTTTTGGAGAAAATTCAAAACATTCATTATTCAATAGAGCCCAATAGCAAAAACCAGCGTTTTGAATGAAGAATCACATTTCTTGGTAGAATCATGCAGGATTGAAATTTTTGATGGTTTTTTACTCCTCTCAACAGCCCAAACAAGTTTCTAAAAGGATGAGTTTGCAACTACTTTACTTTTGGAGAAAATTCAAAACATTCATTATTCAATAGGGCCCAAACTATCAAAAACCAGCAGTTTCAATGAACACACATTTCTTGGTAGAATCATGCAGGACTGAAATTTTTGATGTTTTTCTACTCCTCTCATGAGCCCAAACAAGTCTCTAAAAGCATGAGTTTGCAACTACTTTACTTTTGGAGAAAATTCAAAACATTCATTATTCAATAGAGCCCAATAGCAAAAATCAGGTTTTGAATGAAGAATCACATTTCTTGGTAAAATCATGCAGGATTGAAATTTTTGATGGTTTTTTACTCCTCTCAACAGCCCAAACAAGTTTCTAAAAGGATGAGTTTGCAACTACTTTACTTTTGGAGAAAATTCAAAACATTCATTATTCAATAGGGCCCAAACTATCAAAAACCAGCGGTTTCAATGAACACACATTTCTTGGTAGAATCATGCAGGACTGAAATTTTTGATGTTTTTCTACTCCTCTCATGAGCCCAAACAAGTCTCTAAAAGCATGAGTTTGCAACTACTTTACTTTTGGAGAAAATTCAAAACATTCACTATTCAATAGAGCCCAATAGCAAAAATCAGGTTTTGAATGAAGAATCACATTTCTTGGTAAAATCATGAAGGATTGAAATTTTTGATGGTTTTTTACTCCTCTCAACAGCCCAAACAAGTTTCTAAAAGGATGAGTTTGCAACTACTTTACTTTTGGAGAAAATTCAAAACATTCATTATTCAATAGGGCCCAAACTATCAAAAACCAGCGGTTTCAATGAACACACATTTCTTGGTAGAATCATGCAGGACTGAAATTTTTGATGTTTTTCTACTCCTCTCATGAGCCCAAACAAGTCTCTAAAAGCATGAGTTTGCAACTACTTTACTTTTGGAGAAAATTCAAAACATTCATTATTCAATAGAGCCCAATAGCAAAAACCAGCGTTTTGAATGAAGAATCACATTTCTTGGTAGAATCATGCAGGATTGAAATTTTTGATGGTTTTTTACTCCGCTCAACAGCCCAAACAAGTTTCTAAAAGGATGAGTTTGCAACTACTTTACTTTTGGAGAAAATTCAAAACATTCATTATTCAATAGGGCCCAAACTATCAAAAACCAGCGGTTTCAATGAACACACATTTCTTGGTAGAATCATGCAGGACTGAAATTTTTGATGTTTTTCTACTCCGCTCATGAGCCCAAACAAGTCTCTAAAAGCATGAGTTTGCAACTACTTTACTTTTGGAGAAAATTCAAAACATTCATTATTCAATAGAGCCCAATAGCAAAAATCAGGTTTTGAATGAAGAATCACATTTCTTGGTAGAATCATGCAGGATTGAAATTTTTGATGGTTTTTTACTCCTCTCAACAGCCCAAACAAGTTTCTAAAAGGATGAGTTTGCAACTACTTTACTTTTGGAGAAAATTCAAAACATTCATTATTCAATAGGGCCCAAACTATCAAAACCAGCGGTTTGAATGAACACACATTTCTTGGTAGAATCATGCAGGACTGAAATTTTTGATGTTTTTCTACTCCTCTCATGAGCCCAAACAAGTCTCTAAAAGCATGAGTTTGCAACTACTTTACTTTTGGAGAAAATTCAAAACATTCATTACTCAAAAGAGCCCAATAGCAAAAACCAGCGTTTTGAATGAAGAATCACATTTCTTGGTAGAATCATGCAGGATTGAAATTTTTGATGGTTTTTTACTCCTCTCAACAGCCCAAACAAGTTTCTAAAAGGATGAGTTTGCAACTACTTTACTTTTGGAGAAAATTCAAAACATTCATTATTCAATAGGGCCCAAACTATCAAAAACCAGCGGTTTCAATGAACACACATTTCTTGGTAGAGTCATGCAGGACTGAAATTTTTGATGTTTTTCTACTCCTCTCATGAGCCCAAACAAGTCTCTAAAAGCATGAGTTTGCAACTACTTTACTTTTGGAGAAAATTCAAAACATTCATTATTCAATAGAGCCCAATAGCAAAAATCAGGTTTTGAATGAAGAATCACATTTCTTGGTAAAATCATGCAGGATTGAAATTTTTGATGGTTTTTTACTCCTCTCAACAGCCCAAACAAGTTTCTAAAAGGATGAGTTTGCAACTACTTTACTTTTGGAGAAAATTCAAAACATTCATTATTCAATAGGGCCCAAACTATCAAAAACCAGCGGTTTGAATGAACACACATTTCTTGGTAGAATCATGCAGGACTGAAATTTTTGATGTTTTTCTACTCCTCTCATGAGCCCAAACAAGTCTCTAAAAGCATGAGTTTGCAACTACTTTACTTTTGGAGAAAATTCAAAACATTCATTACTCAAAAGAGCCCAATAGCAAAAACCAGCGTTTTGAATGAAGAATCACATTTCTTGGTAGAATCATGCAGGATTGAAATTTTTGATGGTTTTTTACTCCTCTCAACAGCCCAAACAAGTTTCTAAAAGGATGAGTTTGCAACTACTTTACTTTTGGAGAAAATTCAAAACATTCATTATTCAATAGGGCCCAAACTATCAAAAACCAGCGGTTTCAATGAACACACATTTCTTGGTAGAATCATGCAGGACTGAAATTTTTGATGTTTTTCTACTCCTCTCATGAGCCCAAACAAGTCTCTAAAAGCATGAGTTTGCAACTACTTTACTTTTGGAGAAAATTCAAAACATTCATTATTCAATAGAGCCCAATAGCAAAAATCAGGTTTTGAATGAAGAATCACATTTCTTGGTAGAATCATGCATGATTGAAATTTTTGATGGTTTTTTACTCCTCTCAACAGCCCAAACAAGTTTCTAAAAGGATGAGTTTGCAACTACTTTACTTTTGGAGAAAATTCAAAACATTCATTATTCAATAGGGCCCAAACTATCAAAAACCAGCAGTTTCAATGAACACACATTTCTTGGTAGAATCATGCAGGACTGAAATTTTTGATGTTTTTCTACTCCTCTCATGAGCCCAAACAAGTCTCTAAAAGCATGAGTTTGCAACTACTTTACTTTTGGAGAAAATTCAAAACATTCATTATTCAATAGAGCCCAATAGCAAAAATCAGGTTTTGAATGAAGAATCACATTTCTTGGTAAAATCATGCAGGATTGAAATTTTTGATGGTTTTTTACTCCTCTCAACAGCCCAAACAAGTTTCTAAAAGGATGAGTTTGCAACTACTTTACTTTTGGAGAAAATTCAAAACATTCATTATTCAATAGGGCCCAAACTATCAAAAACCAGCGGTTTCAATGAACACACATTTCTTGGTAGAATCATGCAGGACTGAAATTTTTAATGTTTTTCTACTCCTCTCATGAGCCCAAACAAGTCTCTAAAAGCATGAGTTTGCAACTACTTTACTTTTGGAGAAAATTCTAAACATTCATTATTCAATAGAGCCCAATAGCAAAAACCAGCGTTTTGAATGAAGAATCACATTTCTTGGTAGAATCATGCAGGATTGAAATTTTTGATGTTTTTCTACTCCTCTCATGAGCCCAAACAAGTCTCTAAAAGGATGAGTTTGCAACTACTTTACTTTTGGAGAAAATTCAAAACATTCATTATTCAATAGAGCCCAATAGCAAAAATCAGCGTTTTGAATGAAGAATCACATTTCTTGGTAGAATCATGCAGGATTGAAATTTTTGATGGTTTTTTACTCCTCTCAACAGCCCAAACAAGTTTCTAAAAGGATGAGTTTGCAACTACTTTACTTTTGGAGAAAATTCAAAACACTCATTATTCAATAGGGCCCAAACTATCAAAAACCAGCGGTTTCAATGAACAGACATTTCTTGGTAGAATCATGCAGGACTGAAATTTTTGATGTTTTTCTACTCCTCTCATGAGCCCAAACAAGTCTCTAAAAGCATGAGTTTGCAACTACTTTACTTTTGGAGAAGATTCAAAACATTCATTATTCAATAGAGCCCAATAGCAAAAATCAGGTTTTGAATGAAGAATCACATTTCTTGGTAGAATCATGCAGGATTGAAATTTTTGATGTTTTTTTACTCCTCTCAACAGCCCAAACAAGTTTCTAAAAGGATGACTTTGCAACTACTTTACTTTTGGAGAAAATTCAAAACATTCATTATTCAATAGGGCCCAAACTATCAAAAACCAGCGGTTTCAATGAACACACATTTCTTGGTAGAATCATGCAGGACTGAAATTTTTGATGTTTTTCTACTCCTCTCATGAGCCCAAACAAGTCTCTGAAAGCATGAGTTTGCAACTACTTTACTTTTGGAGAAAATTCAAAACATTCATTATTCAATAGAGCCCAATAGCAAAAATCAGGTTTTGAATGAAGAATCACATTTCTTGGTAGAATCATGCAGGATTGAAATTTTTGATGGTTTTTTACTCCTCTCAACAGCCCAAACAAGTTTCTAAAAGGATAAGTTTGCAACTACTTTACTTTTGGAGAAAATTCAAAACATTCATTATTCAATAGGGCCCAAACTATCAAAAACCAGCGGTTTCAATGAACACACATTTCTTGGTAGAATCATGCAGGACTGAAATTTTTGATGTTTTTCTACTCCTCTCATGAGCCCAAACAAGTCTCTAAAAGCATGAGTTTGCAACTACTTTACTTTTGGAGAAAATTCAAAACATTCATTATTCAATAGAGCCCAATAGCAAAAATCAGGTTTTGAATGAAGAATCACATTTCTTGGTAAAATCATGCAGGATTGAAATTTTTGATGGTTTTTTACTCCTCTCAACAGCCCAAACAAGTTTCTAAAAGGATGAGTTTGCAACTACTTTACTTTTGGAGAAAATTCAAAACATTCATTATTCAATAGGGCCCAAACTATCAAAAACCAGCGGTTTGAATGAACACACATTTCTTGGTAGAATCATGCAGGACTGAAATTTTTGATGTTTTTCTACTCCTCTCATGAGCCCAAACAAGTCTCTAAAAGCATGAGTTTGCAACTACTTTACTTTTGGAGAAAATTCAAAACATTCATTATTCAATAGAGCCCAATAGCAAAAACCAGCGTTTTGAATGAAGAATCACATTTCTTGGTAGAATCATGCAGGATTGAAATTTTTGATGGTTTTTTACTCCTCTCAACAGCCCAAACAAGTTTCTAAAAGGATGAGTTTGCAACTACTTTACTTTTGGAGAAAATTCAAAACATTCATTATTCAATAGGGCCCAAACTATCAAAAACCAGCGGTTTCAATGAACACACATTTCTTGGTAGAATCATGCAGGACTGAAATTTTTGATGTTTTTCTACTCCTCTCATGAGCCCAAACAAGTCTCTAAAAGGATGAGTTTGCAACTACTTTACTTTTGGAGAAAATTCAAAACATTCATTATTCAATAGAGCCCAATAGCAAAAACCAGCGTTTTGAATGAAGAATCACATTTCTTGGTAGAATCATGCAGGATTGAAATTTTTGATGGTTTTTTACTCCTCTCAACAGCCCAAACAAGTTTCTAAAAGGAAGACTTTGCAACTACTTTACTTTTGGAGAAAATTCAAAACATTCATTATTCAATAGGGCCCAAACTATCAAAAACCAGCGGTTTCAATGAACACACATTTCTTGGTAGAATCATGCAGGACTGAAATTTTTGATGTTTTTCTACTCCTCTCATGAGCCCAAACAAGACTCTAAAAGCATGAGTTTGCAACTACTTTACTTTTGGAGAAAATTCAAAACATTCATTATTCAATAGAGCCCCATAGCAAAAATCAGGTTTTGAATGAAGAATCACATTTCTTGGTAGAATCATGCAGGATTGAAATTTTTGATGGTTTTTTACTCCTCTCAACAGCCCAAACAAGTTTCTAAAAGGATGAGTTTGCAACTACTTTACTTTTGGAGAAAATTCAAAACATTCATTATTCAATAGGGCCCAAACTATCAAAAACCAGCGGTTTGAATGAACACACATTTCTTGGTAGAATCATGCAGAACTGAAATTTTTGATGTTTTTCTACTCCTCTCATGAGCCCAAACAAGTCTCTAAAAGCATGAGTTTGCAACTACTTTACTTTTGGAGAAAATTCAAAACATTCATTACTCAAAAGAGCCCAATAGCAAAAACCAGCGTTTTGAATGAAGAATCACATTTCTTGGTAGAATCATGCAGGATTGAAATTTTTGATGGTTTTTTACTCCTCTCAACAGCCCAAACAAGTTTCTAAAAGGATGAGTTTGCAACTACTTTACTTTTGGAGAAAATTCAAAACACTCATTATTCAATAGGGCCCAAACTATCAAAAACCAGCGGTTTCAATGAACACACATTTCTTGGTAGAATCATGCAGGATTGAAATTTTTGATGGTTTTTTACTCCGCTCAACAGCCCAAACAAGTTTCTAAAAGGATGAGTTTGCAACTACTTTACTTTTGGAGAAAATTCAAAACATTCATTATTCAATAGGGCCCAAACTATCAAAAACCAGCGGTTTCAATGAACACACATTTCTTGGTAGAATCATGCAGGACTGAAATTTTTGATGTTTTTCTACTCCTCTCATGAGCCCAAACAAGTCTCTAAAAGCATGAGTTTGCAACTACTTTACTTTTGGAGAAAATTCAAAACATTCATTATTCAATAGAGCCCAATAGCAAAAATCAGGTTTTGAATGAAGAATCACATTTCTTGTTAAAATCATGCAGGATTGAAATTTTTGATGGTTTTTTACTCCTCTCAACAGCCCAAACAAGTTTCTAAAAGGATGAGTTTGCAACTACTTTACTTTTGGAGAAAATTCAAAACATTCATTATTCAATAGGGCCCAAACTATCAAAAACCAGCGGTTTCAATGAACACACATTTCTTGGTAGAATCATGCAGGACTGAAATTTTTGATGGTTTTTTACTCCGCTCAACAGCCCAAACAAGTTTCTAAAAGGATGAGTTTGCAACTACTTTACTTTTGGAGAAAATTCAAAACACTCATTATTCAATAGGGCCCAAACTATCAAAAACCAGCGGTTTCAATGAACACACATTTCTTGGTAGAATCATGCAGGACTGAAATTTTTGATGTTTTTTTACTCCGCTCAACAGCCCAAACAAGTTTCTAAAAGGATGAGTTTGCAACTACTTTACTTTTGGAGAAAATTCAAAACATTCATTATTCAATAGGGCCCAAACTATCAAAAACCAGCGGTTTCAATGAACACACATTTCTTGGTAGAGTCATGCAGGACTGAAATTTTTGATGTTTTTCTACTCCTCTCATGAGCCCAAACAAGTCTCTAAAAGCATGAGTTTGCAACTACTTTACTTTTGGAGAAAATTCAAAACATTCATTATTCAATAGAGCCCAATAGCAAAAATCAGGTTTTGAATGAAGAATCACATTTCTTGGTAAAATCATGCAGGATTGAAATTTTTGATGGTTTTTTACTCCTCTCAACAGCCCAAACAAGTTTCTAAAAGGATGAGTTTGCAACTACTTTACTTTTGGAGAAAATTCAAAACATTCATTATTCAATAGGGCCCAAACTATCAAAAACCAGCGGTTTGAATGAACACACATTTCTTGGTAGAATCATGCAGGACTGAAATTTTTGATGTTTTTCTACTCCTCTCATGAGCCCAAACAAGTCTCTAAAAGCATGAGTTTGCAACTACTTTACTTTTGGAGAAAATTCAAAACATTCATTACTCAAAAGAGCCCAATAGCAAAAACCAGCGTTTTGAATGAAGAATCACATTTCTTGGTAGAATCATGCAGGATTGAAATTTTTGATGGTTTTTTACTCCTCTCAACAGCCCAAACAAGTTTCTAAAAGGATGAGTTTGCAACTACTTTACTTTTGGAGAAAATTCAAAACATTCATTATTCAATAGGGCCCAAACTATCAAAAACCAGCGGTTTCAATGAACACACATTTCTTGGTAGAATCATGCAGGACTGAAATTTTTGATGTTTTTCTACTCCTCTCATGAGCCCAAACAAGTCTCTAAAAGCATGAGTTTGCAACTACTTTACTTTTGGAGAAAATTCAAAACATTCATTATTCAATAGAGCCCAATAGCAAAAATCAGGTTTTGAATGAAGAATCACATTTCTTGGTAGAATCATGCATGATTGAAATTTTTGATGGTTTTTTACTCCTCTCAACAGCCCAAACAAGTTTCTAAAAGGATGAGTTTGCAACTACTTTACTTTTGGAGAAAATTCAAAACATTCATTATTCAATAGGGCCCAAACTATCAAAAACCAGCAGTTTCAATGAACACACATTTCTTGGTAGAATCATGCAGGACTGAAATTTTTGATGTTTTTCTACTCCTCTCATGAGCCCAAACAAGTCTCTAAAAGCATGAGTTTGCAACTACTTTACTTTTGGAGAAGATTCAAAACATTGATTATTCAATACAGCCCAATAGCAAAAATCAGGTTTTGAATGAAGAATCACATTTCTTGGTAGAATCATGTAGGATTGAAATTTTTGATGTTTTTTTACTCCTCTCAACAGCCCAAACAAGTTTCTAAAAGGATGACTTTGCAACTACTTTACTTTTGGAGAAAATTCAAAACATTCATTATTCAATAGGGCCCAAACTATCAAAAACCAGCGGTTTCAATGAACACACATTTCTTGGTAGAATCATGCAGGACTGAAATTTTTGATGTTTTTCTACTCCTCTCATGAGCCCAAACAAGTCTCTGAAAGCATGAGTTTGCAACTACTTTACTTTTGGAGAAAATTCAAAACATTCATTATTCAATAGAGCCCAATAGCAAAAATCAGGTTTTGAATGAAGAATCACATTTCTTGGTAGAATCATGCAGGATTGAAATTTTTGATGGTTTTTTACTCCTCTCAACAGCCCAAACAAGTTTCTAAAAGGATAAGTTTGCAACTACTTTACTTTTGGAGAAAATTCAAAACATTCATTATTCAATAGGGCCCAAACTATCAAAAACCAGCGGTTTCAATGAACACACATTTCTTGGTAGAATCATGCAGGACTGAAATTTTTGATGTTTTTCTACTCCTCTCATGAGCCCAAACAAGTCTCTAAAAGCATGAGTTTGCAACTACTTTACTTTTGGAGAAAATTCAAAACATTCATTATTCAATAGAGCCCAATAGCAAAAATCAGGTTTTGAATGAAGAATCACATTTCTTGGTAAAATCATGCAGGATTGAAATTTTTGATGGTTTTTTACTCCTCTCAACAGCCCAAACAAGTTTCTAAAAGGATGAGTTTGCAACTACTTTACTTTTGGAGAAAATTCAAAACATTCATTATTCAATAGGGCCCAAACTATCAAAAACCAGCGGTTTGAATGAACACACATTTCTTGGTAGAATCATGCAGGACTGAAATTTTTGATGTTTTTCTACTCCTCTCATGAGCCCAAACAAGTCTCTAAAAGCATGAGTTTGCAACTACTTTACTTTTGGAGAAAATTCAAAACATTCATTATTCAATAGAGCCCAATAGCAAAAACCAGCGTTTTGAATGAAGAATCACATTTCTTGGTAGAATCATGCAGGATTGAAATTTTTGATGGTTTTTTACTCCTCTCAACAGCCCAAACAAGTTTCTAAAAGGATGAGTTTGCAACTACTTTACTTTTGGAGAAAATTCAAAACATTCATTACTCAAAAGAGCCCAATAGCAAAAACCAGCGTTTTGAATGAAGAATCACATTTCTTGGTAGAATCATGCAGGATTGAAATTTTTGATGGTTTTTTACTCCTCTCAACAGCCCAAACAAGTTTCTAAAAGGATGAGTTTGCAACTACTTTACTTTTGGAGAAAATTCAAAACATTCATTATTCAATAGGGCCCAAACTATCAAAAACCAGCGGTTTCAATGAACACACATTTCTTGGTAGAATCATGCAGGACTGAAATTTTTGATGTTTTTCTACTCCTCTCATGAGCCCAAACAAGTCTCTAAAAGCATGAGTTTGCAACTACTTTACTTTTGGAGAAAATTCAAAACATTCATTATTCAATAGAGCCCAATAGCAAAAATCAGGTTTTGAATGAAGAATCACATTTCTTGTTAAAATCATGCAGGATTGAAATTTTTGATGGTTTTTTACTCCTCTCAACAGCCCAAACAAGTTTCTAAAAGGATGAGTTTGCAACTACTTTACTTTTGGAGAAAATTCAAAACATTCATTATTCAATAGGGCCCAAACTATCAAAAACCAGCGGTTTCAATGAACACACATTTCTTGGTAGAATCATGCAGGACTGAAATTTTTGATGTTTTTCTACTCCTCTCATGAGCCCAAACAAGTCTCTAAAAGCATGAGTTTGCAACTACTTTACTTTTGGAGAAAATTCAAAACATTCATTATTCAATAGAGCCCAATAGCAAAAATCAGGTTTTGAATGAAGAATCACATTTCTTGTTAAAATCATGCAGGATTGAAATTTTTGATGGTTTTTTACTCCTCTCAACAGCCCAAACAAGTTTCTAAAAGGATGAGTTTGCAACTACTTTACTTTTGGAGAAAATTCAAAACATTCATTATTCAATAGGGCCCAAACTATCAAAAACCAGCGGTTTCAATGAACACACATTTCTTGGTAGAATCATGCAGGACTGAAATTTTTGATGGTTTTTTACTCCGCTCAACAGCCCAAACAAGTTTCTAAAAGGATGAGTTTGCAACTACTTTACTTTTGGAGAAAATTCAAAACACTCATTATTCAATAGGGCCCAAACTATCAAAAACCAGCGGTTTCAATGAACACACATTTCTTGGTAGAATCATGCAGGACTGAAATTTTTGATGTTTTTTTACTCCGCTCAACAGCCCAAACAAGTTTCTAAAAGGATGAGTTTGCAACTACTTTACTTTTGGAGAAAATTCAAAACACTCATTATTCAATAGGGCCCAAACTATCAAAAACCAGCGGTTTCAATGAACACACATTTCTTGGTAGAATCATGCAGGATTGAAATTTTTGATGGTTTTTTACTCCGCTCAACAGCCCAAACAAGTTTCTAAAAGGATGAGTTTGCAACTACTTTACTTTTGGAGAAAATTCAAAACATTCATTATTCAATAGGGCCCAAACTATCAAAAACCAGCGGTTTCAATGAACACACATTTCTTGGTAGAATCATGCAGGACTGAAATTTTTGATGTTTTTCTACTCCTCTCATGAGCCCAAACAAGTCTCTAAAAGCATGAGTTTGCAACTACTTTACTTTTGGAGAAAATTCAAAACATTCATTATTCAATAGAGCCCAATAGCAAAAATCAGGTTTTGAATGAAGAATCACATTTCTTGTTAAAATCATGCAGGATTGAAATTTTTGATGGTTTTTTACTCCTCTCAACAGCCCAAACAAGTTTCTAAAAGGATGAGTTTGCAACTACTTTACTTTTGGAGAAAATTCAAAACATTCATTATTCAATAGGGCCCAAACTATCAAAAACCAGCGGTTTCAATGAACACACATTTCTTGGTAGAATCATGCAGGACTGAAATTTTTGATGGTTTTTTACTCCGCTCAACAGCCCAAACAAGTTTCTAAAAGGATGAGTTTGCAACTACTTTACTTTTGGAGAAAATTCAAAACACTCATTATTCAATAGGGCCCAAACTATCAAAAACCAGCGGTTTCAATGAACACACATTTCTTGGTAGAATCATGCAGGACTGAAATTTTTGATGTTTTTTTACTCCGCTCAACAGCCCAAACAAGTTTCTAAAAGGATGAGTTTGCAACTACTTTACTTTTGGAGAAAATTCAAAACACTCATTATTCAATAGGGCCCAAACTATCAAAAACCAGCGGTTTCAATGAACACACATTTCTTGGTAGAATCATGCAGGATTGAAATTTTTGATGGTTTTTTACTCCGCTCAACAGCCCAAACAAGTTTCTAAAAGGATGAGTTTGCAACTACTTTACTTTTGGAGAAAATTCAAAACACTCATTATTCAATAGGGCCCAAACTATCAAAAACCAGCGGTTTCAATGAACACACATTTCTTGGTAGAATCATGCAGGATTGAAATTTTTGATGGTTTTTTACTCCGCTCAACAGCCCAAACAAGTTTCTAAAAGGATGAGTTTGCAACTACTTTACTTTTGGAGAAAATTCAAAACACTCATTATTCAATAGGGCCCAAACTATCAAAAACCAGCGGTTTCAATGAACACACATTTCTTGGTAGAATCATGCAGGACTGAAATTTTTGATGTTTTTCTACTCCTCTCATGAGCCCAAACAAGTCTCTAAAAGCATGAGTTTGCAACTACTTTACTTTTGGAGAAGATTCAAAACATTCATTATTCAATAGAGCCCAATAGCAAAAATCAGGTTTTGAATGAAGAATCACATTTCTTGGTAGAATCATGCAGGATTGAAATTTTTGATGGTTTTTTACTCCTCTCAACAGCCCAAACAAGTTTCTAAAAGGATGAGTTTGCAACTACTTTACTTTTGGAGAAAATTCAAAACATTCATTATTCAATAGGGCCCAAAATATCAAAAACCAGCGGTTTGAATGAACACACATTTCTTGGTAGAATCGTGCAGGACTGAAATTTTTGATGTTTTTCTACTCCTCTCATCAGCCCAAACAAGTCTCTAAAAGGATGAGTTTGCAACTACTTTTCTTTTGGAGAAAATTCAAAACATTCATTATTCAATAGAGCCCAATAGCAAAAACCAGCGTTTTGAATGAAGAATCACATTTCTTGGTAGAATCATGCAGGATTGAAATTTTTGATGGTTTTTTACTCCTCTCAACAGCCCAAACAAGTTTCTAAAAGGATGAGTTTGCAACTACTTTACTTTTGGAGAAAATTCAAAACATTCATTATTCAATAGGGCCCAAACTATCAAAAACCAGCGGTTTCAATGAACACACATTTCTTGGTAGAATCATGCAGGACTGAAATTTTTGATGTTTTTCTACTCCTCTCATGAGCCCAAACAAGTCTCTAAAAGCATGAGTTTGCAACTACTTTACTTTTGGAGAAAATTCAAAACATTCATTATTCAATAGAGCCCAATAGCAAAAATCAGGTTTTGAATGAAGAATCACATTTCTTGTTAAAATCATGCAGGATTGAAATTTTTGATGGTTTTTTACTCCTCTCAACAGCCCAAACAAGTTTCTAAAAGGATGAGTTTGCAACTACTTTACTTTTGGAGAAAATTCAAAACATTCATTATTCAATAGGGCCCAAACTATCAAAAACCAGCGGTTTCAATGAACACACATTTCTTGGTAGAATCATGCAGGACTGAAATTTTTGATGGTTTTTTACTCCGCTCAACAGCCCAAACAAGTTTCTAAAAGGATGAGTTTGCAACTACTTTACTTTTGGAGAAAATTCAAAACACTCATTATTCAATAGGGCCCAAACTATCAAAAACCAGCGGTTTCAATGAACACACATTTCTTGGTAGAATCATGCAGGATTGAAATTTTTGATGGTTTTTTACTCCGCTCAACAGCCCAAACAAGTTTCTAAAAGGATGAGTTTGCAACTACTTTACTTTTGGAGAAAATTCAAAACACTCATTATTCAATAGGGCCCAAACTATCAAAAACCAGCGGTTTCAATGAACACACATTTCTTGGTAGAATCATGCAGGACTGAAATTTTTGATGTTTTTCTACTCCTCTCATGAGCCCAAACAAGTCTCTAAAAGCATGAGTTTGCAACTACTTTACTTTTGGAGAAAATTCAAAACATTCATTATTCAATAGAGCCCAATAGCAAAAACCAGCGTTTTGAATGAAGAATCACATTTCTTGGTAGAATCATGCAGGATTGAAATTTTTGATGGTTTTTTACTCCTCTCAACAGCCCAAACAAGTTTCTAAAAGGATGAGTTTGCAACTACTTTACTTTTGGAGAAAATTCAAAACATTCATTATTCAATAGGGCCCAAACTATCAAAAACCAGCGGTTTCAATGAACACACATTTCTTGGTAGAATCATGCAGGACTGAAATTTTTGATGTTTTTCTACTCCTCTCATGAGCCCAAACAAGTCTCTAAAAGGATGAGTTTGCAACTACTTTACTTTTGGAGAAAATTCAAAACATTCATTATTCAATAGAGCCCAATAGCAAAAACCAGCGTTTTGAATGAAGAATCACATTTCTTGGTAGAATCATGCAGGATTGAAATTTTTGATGGTTTTTTACTCCTCTCAACAGCCCAAACAAGTTTCTAAAAGGAAGACTTTGCAACTACTTTACTTTTGGAGAAAATTCAAAACATTCATTATTCAATAGGGCCCAAACTATCAAAAACCAGCGGTTTCAATGAACACACATTTCTTGGTAGAATCATGCAGGATTGAAATTTTTGATGGTTTTTTACTCCGCTCAACAGCCCAAACAAGTTTCTAAAAGGATGAGTTTGCAACTACTTTACTTTTGGAGAAAATTCAAAACACTCATTATTCAATAGGGCCCAAACTATCAAAAACCAGCGGTTTCAATGAACACACATTTCTTGGTAGAATCATGCAGGACTGAAATTTTTGATGTTTTTCTACTCCTCTCATGAGCCCAAACAAGTCTCTAAAAGCATGAGTTTGCAACTACTTTACTTTTGGAGAAAATTCAAAACATTCATTATTCAATAGAGCCCAATAGCAAAAACCAGCGTTTTGAATGAAGAATCACATTTCTTGGTAGAATCATGCAGGATTGAAATTTTTGATGGTTTTTTACTCCTCTCAACAGCCCAAACAAGTTTCTAAAAGGATGAGTTTGCAACTACTTTACTTTTGGAGAAAATTCAAAACATTCATTATTCAATAGGGCCCAAACTATCAAAAACCAGCGGTTTCAATGAACACACATTTCTTGGTAGAATCATGCAGGACTGAAATTTTTGATGTTTTTCTACTCCTCTCATGAGCCCAAACAAGTCTCTAAAAGGATGAGTTTGCAACTACTTTACTTTTGGAGAAAATTCAAAACATTCATTATTCAATAGAGCCCAATAGCAAAAACCAGCGTTTTGAATGAAGAATCACATTTCTTGGTAGAATCATGCAGGATTGAAATTTTTGATGGTTTTTTACTCCTCTCAACAGCCCAAACAAGTTTCTAAAAGGATGAGTTTGCAACTACTTTACTTTTGGAGAAAATTCAAAACATTCATTATTCAATAGGGCCCAAACTATCAAAAACCAGCGGTTTCAATGAACACACATTTCTTGGTAGAATCATGCAGGACTGAAATTTTTGATGTTTTTCTACTCCTCTCATGAGCCCAAACAAGTCTCTAAAAGCATGAGTTTGCAACTACTTTACTTTTGGAGAAAATTCAAAACATTCATTATTCAATAGAGCCCAATAGCAAAAATCAGGTTTTGAATGAAGAATCACATTTCTTGTTAAAATCATGCAGGATTGAAATTTTTGATGGTTTTTTACTCCTCTCAACAGCAAAACAAGTTTCTAAAAGGATGAGTTTGCAACTACTTTACTTTTGGAGAAAATTCAAAACATTCATTATTCAATAGGGCCCAAACTATCAAAAACCAGCGGTTTCAATGAACACACATTTCTTGGTAGAATCACGCAGGACTGAAATTTTTGATGTTTTTCTACTCCTCTCATGAGCCCAAACAAGTCTCTAAAAGGATGAGTTTGCAACTACTTTACTTTTGGAGAAAATTCAAAACATTCATTATTCAATAGAGCCCAATAGCAAAAACCAGCGTTTTGAATGAAGAATCACATTTCTTGGTAGAATCATGCAGGATTGAAATTTTTGATGGTTTTTTACTCCTCTCAACAGCCCAAACAAGTTTCTAAAAGGAAGACTTTGCAACTACTTTACTTTTGGAGAAAATTCAAAACATTCATTATTCAATAGGGCCCAAACTATCAAAAACCAGCGGTTTCAATGAACACACATTTCTTGGTAGAATCATGCAGGACTGAAATTTTTGATGGTTTTTTACTCCGCTCAACAGCCCAAACAAGTTTCTAAAAGGATGAGTTTGCAACTACTTTACTTTTGGAGAAAATTCAAAACACTCATTATTCAATAGGGCCCAAACTATCAAAAACCAGCGGTTTCAATGAACACACATTTCTTGGTAGAATCATGCAGGATTGAAATTTTTGATGGTTTTTTACTCCGCTCAACAGCCCAAACAAGTTTCTAAAAGGATGAGTTTGCAACTACTTTACTTTTGGAGAAAATTCAAAACACTCATTATTCAATAGGGCCCAAACTATCAAAAACCAGCGGTTTCAATGAACACACATTTCTTGGTAGAATCATGCAGGACTGAAATTTTTGATGTTTTTCTACTCCTCTCATGAGCCCAAACAAGTCTCTAAAAGCATGAGTTTGCAACTACTTTACTTTTGGAGAAAATTCAAAACATTCATTATTCAATAGAGCCCAATAGCAAAAACCAGCGTTTTGAATGAAGAATCACATTTCTTGGTAGAATCATGCAGGATTGAAATTTTTGATGGTTTTTTACTCCTCTCAACAGCCCAAACAAGTTTCTAAAAGGATGAGTTTGCAACTACTTTACTTTTGGAGAAAATTCAAAACATTCATTATTCAATAGGGCCCAAACTATCAAAAACCAGCGGTTTCAATGAACACACATTTCTTGGTAGAATCATGCAGGACTGAAATTTTTGATGTTTTTCTACTCCTCTCATGAGCCCAAACAAGTCTCTAAAAGGATGAGTTTGCAACTACTTTACTTTTGGAGAAAATTCAAAACATTCATTATTCAATAGAGCCCAATAGCAAAAACCAGCGTTTTGAATGAAGAATCACATTTCTTGGTAGAATCAAGCAGGATTGAAATTTTTGATGGTTTTTTACTCCTCTCAACAGCCCAAACAAGTTTCTAAAAGGAAGACTTTGCAACTACTTTACTTTTGGAGAAAATTCAAAACATTCATTATTCAATAGGGCCCAAACTATCAAAAACCAGCGGTTTCAATGAACACACATTTCTTGGTAGAATCATGCAGGACTGAAATTTTTGATGTTTTTCTACTCCTCTCATGAGCCCAAACAAGTCTCAAAAAGCATGAGTTTGCAACTACTTTACTTTTGGAGAAAATTCAAAACATTCATTATTCAATAGAGCCCCATAGCAAAAATCAGGTTTTGAATGAAGAATCACATTTCTTGGTAGAATCATGCAGGATTGAAATTTTTGATGGTTTTTTACTCCTCTCAACAGCCCAAACAAGTTTCTAAAAGGATGAGTTTGCAACTACTTTACTTTTGGAGAAAATTCAAAACATTCATTATTCAATAGGGCCCAAACTATCAAAAACCAGCGGTTTGAATGAACACACATTTCTTGGTAGAATCATGCAGGACTGAAATTTTTGATGTTTTTCTACTCCTCTCATGAGCCCAAACAAGTCTCTAAAAGCATGAGTTTGCAACTACTTTACTTTTGGAGAAAATTCAAAACATTCATTACTCAAAAGAGCCCAATAGCAAAAACCAGCGTTTTGAATGAAGAATCACATTTCTTGGTAGAATCATGCAGGATTGAAATTTTTGATGGTTTTTTACTCCTCTCAACAGCCCAAACAAGTTTCTAAAAGGATGAGTTTGCAACTACTTTACTTTTGGAGAAAATTCAAAACATTCATTATTCAATAGGGCCCAAACTATCAAAAACCAGCGGTTTCAATGAACACACATTTCTTGGTAGAATCATGCAGGACTGAAATTTTTGATGTTTTTCTACTCCTCTCATGAGCCCAAACAAGTCTCTAAAAGCATGAGTTTGCAACTACTTTACTTTTGGAGAAAATTCAAAACATTCATTATTCAATAGAGCCCAATAGCAAAAATCAGGTTTTGAATGAAGAATCACATTTCTTGTTAAAATCATGCAGGATTGAAATTTTTGATGGTTTTTTACTCCTCTCAACAGCAAAACAAGTTTCTAAAAGGATGAGTTTGCAACTACTTTACTTTTGGAGAAAATTCAAAACATTCATTATTCAATAGGGCCCAAACTATCAAAAACCAGCGGTTTCAATGAACACACATTTCTTGGTAGAATCATGCAGGACTGAAATTTTTGATGGTTTTTTACTCCGCTCAACAGCCCAAACAAGTTTCTAAAAGGATGAGTTTGCAACTACTTTACTTTTGGAGAAAATTCAAAACACTCATTATTCAATAGGTCCCAAACTATCAAAAACCAGCGGTTTCAATGAACACACATTTCTTGGTAGAATCATGCAGGACTGAAATTTTTGATGTTTTTTTACTCCGCTCAACAGCCCAAACAAGTTTCTAAAAGGATGAGTTTGCAACTACTTTACTTTTGGAGAAAATTCAAAACACTCATTATTCAATAGGGCCCAAACTATCAAAAACCAGCGGTTTCAATGAACACACATTTCTTGGTAGAATCATGCAGGATTGAAATTTTTGATGGTTTTTTACTCCGCTCAACAGCCCAAACAAGTTTCTAAAAGGATGAGTTTGCAACTACTTTACTTTTGGAGAAAATTCAAAACACTCATTATTCAATAGGGCCCAAACTATCAAAAACCAGCGGTTTCAATGAACACACATTTCTTGGTAGAATCATGCAGGATTGAAATTTTTGATGGTTTTTTACTCCGCTCAACAGCCCAAACAAGTTTCTAAAAGGATGAGTTTGCAACTACTTTACTTTTGGAGAAAATTCAAAACACTCATTATTCAATAGGGCCCAAACTATCAAAAACCAGCGGTTTCAATGAACACACATTTCTTGGTAGAATCATGCAGGACTGAAATTTTTGATGTTTTTCTACTCCTCTCATGAGCCCAAACAAGTCTCTAAAAGCATGAGTTTGCAACTACTTTACTTTTGGAGAAGATTCAAAACATTCATTATTCAATAGAGCCCAATAGCAAAAATCAGGTTTTGAATGAAGAATCACATTTCTTGGTAGAATCATGCAGGATTGAAATTTTTGATTGTTTTTTACTCCTCTCAACAGCCCAAACAAGTTTCTAAAAGGATGAGTTTGCAACTACTTTACTTTTGGAGAAAATTCAAAACATTCATTATTCAATAGGGCCCAAAATATCAAAAACCAGCGGTTTGAATGAACACACATTTCTTGGTAGAATCGTGCAGGACTGAAATTTTTGATGTTTTTCTACTCCTCTCATCAGCCCAAACAAGTCTCTAAAAGGATGAGTTTGCAACTACTTTACTTTTGGAGAAAATTCAAAACATTCATTATTCAATAGAGCCCAATAGCAAAAACCAGCGTTTTGAATGAAGAATCACATTTCTTGGTAGAATCATGCAGGATTGAAATTTTTGATGGTTTTTTACTCCTCTCAACAGCCCAAACAAGTTTCTAAAAGGATGAGTTTGCAACTACTTTACTTTTGGAGAAAATTCAAAACATTCATTATTCAATAGGGCCCAAACTATCAAAAACCAGCGGTTTCAATGAACACACATTTCTTGGTAGAATCATGCAGGACTGAAATTTTTGATGTTTTTCTACTCCTCTCATGAGCCCAAACAAGTCTCTAAAAGCATGAGTTTGCAACTACTTTACTTTTGGAGAATATTCAAAACATTCATTATTCAATAGAGCCCAATAGCAAAAATCAGGTTTTGAATGAAGAATCACATTTCTTGTTAAAATCATGCAGGATTGAAATTTTTGATGGTTTTTTACTCCTCTCAACAGCCCAAACAAGTTTCTAAAAGGATGAGTTTGCAACTACTTTACTTTTGGAGAAAATTCAAAACATTCATTATTCAATAGGGCCCAAACTATCAAAAACCAGCGGTTTCAATGAACACACATTTCTTGGTAGAATCATGCAGGACTGAAATTTTTGTTGGTTTTTTACTCCGCTCAACAGCCCAAACAAGTTTCTAAAAGGATGAGTTTGCAACTACTTTACTTTTGGAGAAAATTCAAAACACTCATTATTCAATAGGGCCCAAACTATCAAAAACCAGCGGTTTCAATGAACACACATTTCTTGGTAGAATCATGCAGGACTGAAATTTTTGATGTTTTTTTACTCCGCTCAACAGCCCAAACAAGTTTCTAAAAGGATGAGTTTGCAACTACTTTACTTTTGGAGAAAATTCAAAACACTCATTATTCAATAGGGCCCAAACTATCAAAAACCAGCGGTTTCAATGAACACACATTTCTTGGTAGAATCATGCAGGATTGAAATTTTTGATGGTTTTTTACTCCGCTCAACAGCCCAAACAAGTTTCTAAAAGGATGAGTTTGCAACTACTTTACTTTTGGAGAAAATTCAAAACACTCATTATTCAATAGGGCCCAAACTATCAAAAACCAGCGGTTTCAATGAACACACATTTCTTGGTAGAATCATGCAGGACTGAAATTTTTGATGTTTTTCTACTCCTCTCATGAGCCCAAACAAGTCTCTAAAAGCATGAGTTTGCAACTACTTTACTTTTGGAGAAAATTCAAAACATTCATTATTCAATAGAGCCCAATAGCAAAAATCAGGTTTTGAATGAAGAATCACATTTCTTGGTAGAATCATGCAGGATTGAAATTTTTGATGGTTGTTTACTCCTCTCAACAGCCCAAACGAGTTTCTAAAAGGATAAGTTTGCAACTACTTTACTTTTGGAGAAAATTCAAAACATTCATTATTCAATAGGGCCCAAACTATCAAAAACCAGCGGTTTCAATGAACACACATTTCTTGGTAGAATCATGCAGGACTGAAATTTTTGATGTTTTTCTACTCCTCTCATGAGCCCAAACAAGTCTCTAAAAGCATGAGTTTGCAACTACTTTACTTTTGGAGAAAATTCAAAACATTCATTATTCAATAGAGCCCAATAGCAAAAATCAGGTTTTGAATGAAGAATCACATTTCTTGGTAAAATCATGCAGGATTGAAATTTTTGATGGTTTTTTACTCCTCTCAACAGCCCAAACAAGTTTCTAAAAGGATGAGTTTGCAACTACTTTACTTTTGGAGAAAATTCAAAACATTCATTATTCAATAGGGCCCAAACTATCAAAAACCAGCGGTTTGAATGAACACACATTTCTTGGTAGAATCATGCAGGACTGAAATTTTTGATGTTTTTCTACTCCTCTCATGAGCCCAAACAAGTCTCTAAAAGCATGAGTTTGCAACTACTTTACTTTTGGAGAAAATTCAAAACATTCATTATTCAATAGAGCCCAATAGCAAAAACCAGCGTTTTGAATGAAGAATCACATTTCTTGGTAGAATCATGCAGGATTGAAATTTTTGATGGTTTTTTACTCCTCTCAACAGCCCAAACAAGTTTCTAAAAGGATGAGTTTGCAACTACTTTACTTTTGGAGAAAATTCAAAACATTCATTATTCAATAGGGCCCAAACTATCAAAAACCAGCGGTTTCAATGAACACACATTTCTTGGTAGAATCATGCAGGACTGAAATTTTTGATGTTTTTCTACTCCTCTCATGAGCCCAAACAAGTCTCTAAAAGCATGAGTTTGCAAATACTTTACTTTTGGAGAAAATTCAAAACATTCATTATTCAATAGAGCCCCATAGCAAAAATCAGGTTTTGAATGAAGAATCACATTTCTTGGTAGAATCATGCAGGATTGAAATTTTTGATGGTTTTTTACTCCTCTCAACAGCCCAAACAAGTTTCTAAAAGGATGAGTTTGCAACTACTTTACTTTTGGAGAAAATTCAAAACATTCATTATTCAATAGGGCCCAAACTATCAAAAACCAGCGGTTTGAATGAACACACATTTCTTGGTAGAATCATGCAGGACTGAAATTTTTGATGTTTTTCTACTCCTCTCATGAGCCCAAACAAGTCTCTAAAAGCATGAGTTTGCAACTACTTTACTTTTGGAGAAAATTCAAAACATTCATTACTCAAAAGAGCCCAATAGCAAAAACCAGCGTTTTGAATGAAGAATCACATTTCTTGGTAGAATCATGCAGGATTGAAATTTTTGATGGTTTTTTACTCCTCTCAACAGCCCAAACAAGTTTCTAAAAGGAAGACTTTGCAACTACTTTACTTTTGGAGAAAATTCAAAACATTCATTATTCAATAGGGCCCAAACTATCAAAAACCAGCGGTTTCAATGAACACACATTTCTTGGTAGAATCATGCAGGACTGAAATTTTTGATGTTTTTCTACTCCTCTCATGAGCCCAAACAAGTCTCTAAAAGCATGAGTTTGCAACTACTTTACTTTTGGAGAAAATTCAAAACATTCATTATTCAATAGAGCCCCATAGCAAAAATCAGGTTTTGAATGAAGAATCACATTTCTTGGTAGAATCATGCAGGATTGAAATTTTTGATGGTTTTTTACTCCTCTCAACAGCCCAAACAAGTTTCTAAAAGGATGAGTTTGCAACTACTTTACTTTTGGAGAAAATTCAAAACATTCATTATTCAATAGGGCCCAAACTATCAAAAACCAGCGGTTTGAATGAACACACATTTCTTGGTAGAATCATGCAGGACTGAAATTTTTGATGGTTTTTTACTCCGCTCAACAGCCCAAACAAGTTTCTAAAAGGATGAGTTTGCAACTACTTTACTTTTGGAGAAAATTCAAAACACTCATTATTCAATAGGGCCCAAACTATCAAAAACCAGCGGTTTCAATGAACACACATTTCTTGGTAGAATCATGCAGGACTGAAATTTTTGATGTTTTTTTACTCCGCTCAACAGCCCAAACAAGTTTCTAAAAGGATGAGTTTGCAACTACTTTACTTTTGGAGAAAATTCAAAACACTCATTATTCAATAGGGCCCAAACTATCAAAAACCAGCGGTTTCAATGAACACACATTTCTTGGTAGAATCATGCAGGATTGAAATTTTTTATGGTTTTTTACTCCGCTCAACAGCCCAAACAAGTTTCTAAAAGGATGAGTTTGCAACTACTTTACTTTTGGAGAAAATTCAAAACACTCATTATTCAATAGGGCCCAAACTATCAAAAACCAGCGGTTTCAATGAACACACATTTCTTGGTAGAATCATGCAGGATTGAAATTTTTGATGGTTTTTTACTCCGCTCAACAGCCCAAACAAGTTTCTAAAAGGATGAGTTTGCAACTACTTTACTTTTGGAGAAAATTCAAAACACTCATTATTCAATAGGGCCCAAACTATCAAAAACCAGCGGTTTCAATGAACACACATTTCTTGGTAGAATCATGCAGGACTGAAATTTTTGATGTTTTTCTACTCCTCTCATGAGCCCAAACAAGTCTCTAAAAGCATGAGTTTGCAACTACTTTACTTTTGGAGAAGATTCAAAACATTCATTATTCAATAGAGCCCAATAGCAAAAATCAGGTTTTGAATGAAGAATCACATTTCTTGGTAGAATCATGCAGGATTGAAATTTTTGATGGTTTTTTACTCCTCTCAACAGCCCAAACAAGTTTCTAAAAGGATGAGTTTGCAACTACTTTACTTTTGGAGAAAATTCAAAACATTCATTATTCAATAGGGCCCAAAATATCAAAAACCAGCCGTTTGAATGAACACACATTTCTTGGTAGAATCGTGCAGGACTGAAATTTTTGATGTTTTTCTACTCCTCTCATCAGCCCAAACAAGTCTCTAAAAGGATGAGTTTGCAACTACTTTACTTTTGGAGAAAATTCAAAACATTCATTATTCAATAGAGCCCAATAGCAAAAACCAGCGTTTTGAATGAAGAATCACATTTCTTGGTAGAATCATGCAGGATTGAAATTTTTGATGGTTTTTTACTCCTCTCAACAGCCCAAACAAGTTTCTAAAAGGATGAGTTTGCAACTACTTTACTTTTGGAGAAAATTCAAAACATTCATTATTCAATAGGGCCCAAACTATCAAAAACCAGCGGTTTCAATGAACACACATTTCTTGGTAGAATCATGCAGGACTGAAATTTTTGATGTTTTTCTACTCCTCTCATGAGCCCAAACAAGTCTCTAAAAGCATGAGTTTGCAACTACTTTACTTTTGGAGAAAATTCAAAACATTCATTATTCAATAGAGCCCAATAGCAAAAATCAGGTTTTGAATGAAGAATCACATTTCTTGTTAAAATCATGCAGGATTGAAATTTTTGATGGTTTTTTACTCCTCTCAACAGCCCAAACAAGTTTCTAAAAGGATGAGTTTGCAACTACTTTACTTTTGGAGAAAATTCAAAACATTCATTATTCAATAGGGCCCAAACTATCAAAAACCAGCGGTTTCAATGAACACACATTTCTTGGTAGAATCATGCAGGACTGAAATTTTTGATGGTTTTTTACTCCGCTCAACAGCCCAAACAAGTTTCTAAAAGGATGAGTTTGCAACTACTTTACTTTTGGAGAAAATTCAAAACACTCATTATTCAATAGGGCCCAAACTATCAAAAACCAGCGGTTTCAATGAACACACATTTCTTGGTAGAATCATGAGGACTGAAATTTTTGATGTTTTTTTACTCCGCTCAACAGCCCAAACAAGTTTCTAAAAGGATGAGTTTGCAACTACTTTACTTTTGGAGAAAATTCAAAACACTCATTATTCAATAGGGCCCAAACTATCAAAAACCAGCGGTTTCAATGAACACACATTTCTTGGTAGAATCATGCAGGATTGAAATTTTTGATGGTTTTTTACTCCGCTCAACAGCCCAAACAAGTTTCTAAAAGGATGAGTTTGCAACTACTTTACTTTTGGAGAAAATTCAAAACACTCATTATTCAATAGGGCCCAAACTATCAAAAACCAGCGGTTTCAATGAACACACATTTCTTGGTAGAATCATGCAGGACTGAAATTTTTGATGTTTTTCTACTCCTCTCATGAGCCCAAACAAGTCTCTAAAAGCATGAGTTTGCAACTACTTTACTTTTGGAGAAAATTCAAAACATTCATTATTCAATAGAGCCCAATAGCAAAAACCAGCGTTTTGAATGAAGAATCACATTTCTTGGTAGAATCATGCAGGATTGAAATTTTTGATGGTTTTTTACTCCTCTCAACAGCCCAAACAAGTTTCTAAAAGGATGAGTTTGCAACTACTTTACTTTTGGAGAAAATTCAAAACATTCATTATTCAATAGGGCCCAAACTATCAAAAACCAGCGGTTTCAATGAACACACATTTCTTGGTAGAATCATGCAGGACTGAAATTTTTGATGTTTTTCTACTCCTCTCATGAGCCCAAACAAGTCTCTAAAAGGATGAGTTTGCAACTACTTTACTTTTAGAGAAAATTCAAAACATTCATTATTCAATAGAGCCCAATAGCAAAAACCAGCGTTTTGAATGAAGAATCACATTTCTTGGTAGAATCATGCAGGATTGAAATTTTTGATGGTTTTTTACTCCTCTCAACAGCCCAAACAAGTTTCTAAAAGGAAGACTTTGCAACTACTTTACTTTTGGAGAAAATTCAAAACATTCATTATTCAATAGGGCCCAAACTATCAAAAACCAGCGGTTTCAATGAACACACATTTCTTGGTAGAATCATGCAGGACTGAAATTTTTGATGTTTTTCTACTCCTCTCATGAGCCCAAACAAGTCTCTAAAAGCATGAGTTTGCAACTACTTTACTTTTGGAGAAAATTCAAAACATTCATTATTCAAGAGAGCCCCATAGCAAAAATCAGGTTTTGAATGAAGAATCACATTTCTTGGTAGAATCATGCAGGATTGAAATTTTTGATGGTTTTTTACTCCTCTCAACAGCCCAAACAAGTTTCTAAAAGGATGAGTTTGCAACTACTTTACTTTTGGAGAAAATTCAAAACATTCATTATTCAATAGGGCCCAAACTATCAAAAACCAGCGGTTTGAATGAACACACATTTCTTGGTAGAATCATGCAGGACTGAAATTTTTGATGTTTTTCTACTCCTCTCATGAGCCCAAACAAGTCTCTAAAAGCATGAGTTTGCAACTACTTTACTTTTGGAGAAAATTCAAAACATTCATTACTCAAAAGAGCCCAATAGCAAAAACCAGCGTTTTGAATGAAGAATCACATTTCTTGGTAGAATCATGCAGGATTGAAATTTTTGATGGTTTTTTACTCCTCTCAACAGCCCAAACAAGTTTCTAAAAGGATGAGTTTGCAACTACTTTACTTTTGGAGAAAATTCAAAACATTCATTATTCAATAGGGCCCAAACTATCAAAAACCAGCGGTTTCAATGAACACACATTTCTTGGTAGAATCATGCAGGACTGAAATTTTTGATGTTTTTCTACTCCTCTCATGAGCCCAAACAAGTCTCTAAAAGCATGAGTTTGCAACTACTTTACTTTTGGAGAAAATTCAAAACATTCATTATTCAATAGAGCCCAATAGCAAAAATCAGGTTTTGAATGAAGAATCACATTTCTTGTTAAAATCATGCAGGATTGAAATTTTTGATGGTTTTTTACTCCTCTCAACAGCAAAACAAGTTTCTAAAAGGATGAGTTTGCAACTACTTTACTTTTGGAGAAAATTCAAAACATTCATTATTCAATAGGGCCCAAACTATCAAAAACCAGCGGTTTCAATGAACACACATTTCTTGGTAGAATCATGCAGGACTGAAATTTTTGATGGTTTTTTACTCCGCTCAACAGCCCAAACAAGTTTCTAAAAGGATGAGTTTGCAACTACTTTACTTTTGGAGAAAATTCAAAACACTCATTATTCAATAGGGCCCAAACTATCAAAAACCAGCGGTTTCAATGAACACACATTTCTTGGTAGAATCATGCAGGACTGAAATTTTTGATGTTTTTTTACTCCGCTCAACAGCCCAAACAAGTTTCTAAAAGGATGAGTTTGCAACTACTTTACTTTTGGAGAAAATTCAAAACACTCATTATTCAATAGGGCCCAAACTATCAAAAACCAGCGGTTTCAATGAACACACATTTCTTGGTAGAATCATGCAGGATTGAAATTTTTGATGGTTTTTTACTCCGCTCAACAGCCCAAACAAGTTTCTAAAAGGATGAGTTTGCAACTACTTTACTTTTGGAGAAAATTCAAAACACTCATTATTCAATAGGGCCCAAACTATCAAAAACCAGCGGTTTCAATGAACACACATTTCTTGGTAGAATCATGCAGGATTGAAATTTTTGATGGTTTTTTACTCCGCTCAACAGCCCAAACAAGTTTCTAAAAGGATGAGTTTGCAACTACTTTACTTTTGGAGAAAATTCAAAACACTCATTATTCAATAGGGCCCAAACTATCAAAAACCAGCGGTTTCAATGAACACACATTTCTTGGTAGAATCATGCAGGACTGAAATTTTTGATGTTTTTCTACTCCTCTCATGAGCCCAAACAAGTCTCTAAAAGCATGAGTTTGCAACTACTTTACTTTTGGAGAAGATTCAAAACATTCATTATTCAATAGAGCCCAATAGCAAAAATCAGGTTTTGAATGAAGAATCACATTTCTTGGTAGAATCATGCAGGATTGAAATTTTTGATTGTTTTTTACTCCTCTCAACAGCCCAAACAAGTTTCTAAAAGGATGAGTTTGCAACTACTTTACTTTTGGAGAAAATTCAAAACATTCATTATTCAATAGGGCCCAAAATATCAAAAACCAGCGGTTTGAATGAACACACATTTCTTGGTAGAATCGTGCAGGACTGAAATTTTTGATGTTTTTCTACTCCTCTCATCAGCCCAAACAAGTCTCTAAAAGGATGAGTTTGCAACTACTTTACTTTTGGAGAAAATTCAAAACATTCATTATTCAATAGAGCCCAATAGCAAAAACCAGCGTTTTGAATGAAGAATCACATTTCTTGGTAGAATCATGCAGGATTGAAATTTTTGATGGTTTTTTACTCCTCTCAACAGCCCAAACAAGTTTCTAAAAGGATGAGTTTGCAACTACTTTACTTTTGGAGAAAATTCAAAACACTCATTATTCAATAGGGCCCAAACTATCAAAAACCAGCGGTTTCAATGAACACACATTTCTTGGTAGAATCATGCAGGATTGAAATTTTTGATGGTTTTTTACTCCGCTCAACAGCCCAAACAAGTTTCTAAAAGGATGAGTTTGCAACTACTTTACTTTTGGAGAAAATTCAAAACACTCATTATTCAATAGGGCCCAAACTATCAAAAACCAGCGGTTTCAATGAACACACATTTCTTGGTAGAATCATGCAGGACTGAAATTTTTGATGTTTTTCTACTCCACTCATGAGCCCAAACAAGTCTCTAAAAGCATGAGTTTGCAACTACTTTACTTTTGGAGAAAATTCAAAACATTCATTATTCAATAGAGCCCAATAGCAAAAATCAGGTTTTGAATGAAGAATCACATTTCTTGGTAGAATCATGCAGGATTGAAATTTTTGATGGTTTTTTACTCCTCTCAACAGCCCAAACGAGTTTCTAAAAGGATAAGTTTGCAACTACTTTACTTTTGGAGAAAATTCAAAACATTCATTATTCAATAGGGCCCAAACTATCAAAAACCAGCGGTTTCAATGAACACACATTTCTTGGTAGAATCATGCAGGACTGAAATTTTTGATGTTTTTCTACTCCTCTCATGAGCCCAAACAAGTCTCTAAAAGCATGAGTTTGCAACTACTTTACTTTTGGAGAAAATTCAAAACATTCATTATTCAATAGAGCCCAATAGCAAAAATCAGGTTTTGAATGAAGAATCACATTTCTTGGTAAAATCATGCAGGATTGAAATTTTTGATGGTTTTTTACTCCTCTCAACAGCCCAAACAAGTTTCTAAAAGGATGAGTTTGCAACTACTTTACTTTTGGAGAAAATTCAAAACATTCATTATTCAATAGGGCCCAAACTATCAAAAACCAGCGGTTTGAATGAACACACATTTCTTGGTAGAATCATGCAGGACTGAAATTTTTGATGTTTTTCTACTCCTCTCATGAGCCCAAACAAGTCTCTAAAAGCATGAGTTTGCAACTACTTTACTTTTGGAGAAAATTCAAAACATTCATTATTCAATAGAGCCCAATAGCAAAAACCAGCGTTTTGAATGAAGAATCACATTTCTTGGTAGAATCATGCAGGATTGAAATTTTTGATGGTTTTTTACTCCTCTCAACAGCCCAAACAAGTTTCTAAAAGGATGAGTTTGCAACTACTTTACTTTTGGAGAAAATTCAAAACATTCATTATTCAATAGGGCCCAAACTATCAAAAACCAGCGGTTTCAATGAACACACATTTCTTGGTAGAATCATGCAGGACTGAAATTTTTGATGTTTTTCTACTCCTCTCATGAGCCCAAACAAGTCTCTAAAAGCATGAGTTTGCAACTACTTTACTTTTGGAGAAAATTCAAAACATTCATTATTCAATAGAGCCCCATAGCAAAAATCAGGTTTTGAATGAAGAATCACATTTCTTGGTAGAATCATGCAGGATTGAAATTTTTGATGGTTTTTTACTCCTCTCAACAGCCCAAACAAGTTTCTAAAAGGATGAGTTTGCAACTACTTTACTTTTGGAGAAAATTCAAAACATTCATTATTCAATAGGGCCCAAACTATCAAAAACCAGCGGTTTGAATGAACACACATTTCTTGGTAGAATCATGCAGGACTGAAATTTTTGATGTTTTTCTACTCCTCTCATGAGCCCAAACAAGTCTCTAAAAGCATGAGTTTGCAACTACTTTACTTTTGGAGAAAATTCAAAACATTCATTACTCAAAAGAGCCCAATAGCAAAAACCAGCGTTTTGAATGAAGAATCACATTTCTTGGTAGAATCATGCAGGATTGAAATTTTTGATGGTTTTTTACTCCTCTCAACAGCCCAAACAAGTTTCTAAAAGGAAGACTTTGCAACTACTTTACTTTTGGAGAAAATTCAAAACATTCATTATTCAATAGGGCCCAAACTATCAAAAACCAGCGGTTTCAATGAACACACATTTCTTGGTAGAATCATGCAGGACTGAAATTTTTGATGTTTTTCTACTCCTCTCATGAGCCCAAACAAGTCTCTAAAAGCATGAGTTTGCAACTACTTTACTTTTGGAGAAAATTCAAAACATTCATTATTCAATAGAGCCCCATAGCAAAAATCAGGTTTTGAATGAAGAATCACATTTCTTGGTAGAATCATGCAGGATTGAAATTTTTGATGGTTTTTTACTCCTCTCAACAGCCCAAACAAGTTTCTAAAAGGATGAGTTTGCAACTACTTTACTTTTGGAGAAAATTCAAAACATTCATTATTCAATAGGGCCCAAACTATCAAAAACCAGCGGTTTGAATGAACACACATTTCTTGGTAGAATCATGCAGGACTGAAATTTTTGATGGTTTTTTACTCCGCTCAACAGCCCAAACAAGTTTCTAAAAGGATGAGTTTGCAACTACTTTACTTTTGGAGAAAATTCAAAACACTCATTATTCAATAGGGCCCAAACTATCAAAAACCAGCGGTTTCAATGAACACACATTTCTTGGTAGAATCATGCAGGACTGAAATTTTTGATGTTTTTTTACTCCGCTCAACAGCCCAAACAAGTTTCTAAAAGGATGAGTTTGCAACTACTTTACTTTTGGAGAAAATTCAAAACACTCATTATTCAATAGGGCCCAAACTATCAAAAACCAGCGGTTTCAATGAACACACATTTCTTGGTAGAATCATGCAGGATTGAAATTTTTGATGGTTTTTTACTCCGCTCAACAGCCCAAACAAGTTTCTAAAAGGATGAGTTTGCAACTACTTTACTTTTGGAGAAAATTCAAAACACTCATTATTCAATAGGGCCCAAACTATCAAAAACCAGCGGTTTCAATGAACACACATTTCTTGGTAGAATCATGCAGGATTGAAATTTTTGATGGTTTTTTACTCCGCTCAACAGCCCAAACAAGTTTCTAAAAGGATGAGTTTGCAACTACTTTACTTTTGGAGAAAATTCAAAACACTCATTATTCAATAGGGCCCAAACTATCAAAAACCAGCGGTTTCAATGAACACACATTTCTTGGTAGAATCATGCAGGACTGAAATTTTTGATGTTTTTCTACTCCTCTCATGAGCCCAAACAAGTCTCTAAAAGCATGAGTTTGCAACTACTTTACTTTTGGAGAAGATTCAAAACATTCATTATTCAATAGAGCCCAATAGCAAAAATCAGGTTTTGAATGAAGAATCACATTTCTTGGTAGAATCATGCAGGATTGAAATTTTTGATGGTTTTTTACTCCTCTCAACAGCCCAAACAAGTTTCTAAAAGGATGAGTTTGCAACTACTTTACTTTTGGAGAAAATTCAAAACATTCATTATTCAATAGGGCCCAAAATATCAAAAACCAGCCGTTTGAATGAACACACATTTCTTGGTAGAATCGTGCAGGACTGAAATTTTTGATGTTTTTCTACTCCTCTCATCAGCCCAAACAAGTCTCTAAAAGGATGAGTTTGCAACTACTTTACTTTTGGAGAAAATTCAAAACATTCATTATTCAATAGAGCCCAATAGCAAAAACCAGCGTTTTGAATGGAGAATCACATTTCTTGGTAGAATCATGCAGGATTGAAATTTTTGATGGTTTTTTACTCCTCTCAACAGCCCAAACAAGTTTCTAAAAGGATGAGTTTGCAACTACTTTACTTTTGGAGAAAATTCAAAACATTCATTATTCAATAGGGCCCAAACTATCAAAAACCAGCGGTTTCAATGAACACACATTTCTTGGTAGAATCATGCAGGACTGAAATTTTTGATGTTTTTCTACTCCTCTCATGAGCCCAAACAAGTCTCTAAAAGCATGAGTTTGCAACTACTTTACTTTTGGAGAAAATTCAAAACATTCATTATTCAATAGAGCCCAATAGCAAAAATCAGGTTTTGAATGAAGAATCACATTTCTTGTTAAAATCATGCAGGATTGAAATTTTTGATGGTTTTTTACTCCTCTCAACAGCCCAAACAAGTTTCTAAAAGGATGAGTTTGCAACTACTTTACTTTTGGAGAAAATTCAAAACATTCATTATTCAATAGGGCCCAAACTATCAAAAACCAGCGGTTTCAATGAACACACATTTCTTGGTAGAATCATGCAGGACTGAAATTTTTGATGGTTTTTTACTCCGCTCAACAGCCCAAACAAGTTTCTAAAAGGATGAGTTTGCAACTACTTTACTTTTGGAGAAAATTCAAAACACTCATTATGCAATAGGGCCCAAACTATCAAAAACCAGCGGTTTCAATGAACACACATTTCTTGGTAGAATCATGAGGACTGAAATTTTTGATGTTTTTTTACTCCGCTCAACAGCCCAAACAAGTTTCTAAAAGGATGAGTTTGCAACTACTTTACTTTTGGAGAAAATTCAAAACACTCATTATTCAATAGGGCCCAAACTATCAAAAACCAGCGGTTTCAATGAACACACATTTCTTGGTAGAATCATGCAGGATTGAAATTTTTGATGGTTTTTTACTCCGCTCAACAGCCCAAACAAGTTTCTAAAAGGATGAGTTTGCAACTACTTTACTTTTGGAGAAAATTCAAAACACTCATTATTCAATAGGGCCCAAACTATCAAAAACCAGCGGTTTCAATGAACACACATTTCTTGGTAGAATCATGCAGGACTGAAATTTTTGATGTTTTTCTACTCCTCTCATGAGCCCAAACAAGTCTCTAAAAGCATGAGTTTGCAACTACTTTACTTTTGGAGAAAATTCAAAACATTCATTATTCAATAGAGCCCAATAGCAAAAACCAGCGTTTTGAATGAAGAATCACATTTCTTGGTAGAATCATGCAGGATTGAAATTTTTGATGGTTTTTTACTCCTCTCAACAGCCCAAACAAGTTTCTAAAAGGATGAGTTTGCAACTACTTTACTTTTGGAGAAAATTCAAAACATTCATTATTCAATAGGGCCCAAACTATCAAAAACCAGCGGTTTCAATGAACACACATTTCTTGGTAGAATCATGCAGGACTGAAATTTTTGATGTTTTTCTACTCCTCTCATGAGCCCAAACAAGTCTCTAAAAGGATGAGTTTGCAACTACTTTACTTTTGGAGAAAATTCAAAACATTCATTATTCAATAGAGCCCAATAGCAAAAACCAGCGTTTTGAATGAAGAATCACATTTCTTGGTAGAATCATGCAGGATTGAAATTTTTGATGGTTTTTTACTCCTCTCAACAGCCCAAACAAGTTTCTAAAAGGAAGACTTTGCAACTACTTTACTTTTGGAGAAAATTCAAAACATTCATTATTCAATAGGGCCCAAACTATCAAAAACCAGCGGTTTCAATGAACACACATTTCTTGGTAGAATCATGCAGGACTGAAATTTTTGATGTTTTTCTACTCCTCTCATGAGCCCAAACAAGTCTCTAAAAGCATGAGTTTGCAACTACTTTACTTTTGGAGAAAATTCAAAACATTCATTATTCAATAGAGCCCCATAGCAAAAATCAGGTTTTGAATGAAGAATCACATTTCTTGGTAGAATCATGCAGGATTGAAATTTTTGATGGTTTTTTACTCCTCTCAACAGCCCAAACAAGTTTCTAAAAGGATGAGTTTGCAACTACTTTACTTTTGGAGAAAATTCAAAACATTCATTATTCAATAGGGCTCAAACTATCAAAAACCAGCGGTTTGAATGAACACACATTTCTTGGTAGAATCATGCAGGACTGAAATTTTTGATGTTTTTCTACTCCTCTCATGAGCCCAAACAAGTCTCTAAAAGCATGAGTTTGCAACTACTTTACTTTTGGAGAAAATTCAAAACATTCATTACTCAAAAGAGCCCAATAGCAAAAACCAGCGTTTTGAATGAAGAATCACATTTCTTGGTAGAATCATGCAGGATTGAAATTTTTGATGGTTTTTTACTCCTCTCAACAGCCCAAACAAGTTTCTAAAAGGATGAGTTTGCAACTACTTTACTTTTGGAGAAAATTCAAAACATTCATTATTCAATAGGGCCCAAACTATCAAAAACCAGCGGTTTCAATGAACACACATTTCTTGGTAGAATCATGCAGGACTGAAATTTTTGATGTTTTTCTACTCCTCTCATGAGCCCAAACAAGTCTCTAAAAGCATGAGTTTGCAACTACTTTACTTTTGGAGAAAATTCAAAACATTCATTATTCAATAGAGCCCAATAGCAAAAATCAGGTTTTGAATGAAGAATCACATTTCTTGTTAAAATCATGCAGGATTGAAATTTTTGATGGTTTTTTACTCCTCTCAACAGCAAAACAAGTTTCTAAAAGGATGAGTTTGCAACTACTTTACTTTTGGAGAAAATTCAAAACATTCATTATTCAATAGGGCCCAAACTATCAAAAACCAGCGGTTTCAATGAACACACATTTCTTGGTAGAATCATGCAGGACTGAAATTTTTGATGGTTTTTTACTCCGCTCAACAGCCCAAACAAGTTTCTAAAAGGATGAGTTTGCAACTACTTTACTTTTGGAGAAAATTCAAAACACTCATTATTCAATAGGGCCCAAACTATCAAAAACCAGCGGTTTCAATGAACACACATTTCTTGGTAGAATCATGCAGGACTGAAATTTTTGATGTTTTTTTACTCCGCTCAACAGCCCAAACAAGTTTCTAAAAGGATGAGTTTGCAACTACTTTACTTTTGGAGAAAATTCAAAACACTCATTATTCAATAGGGCCCAAACTATCAAAAAACAGCGGTTTCAATGAACACACATTTCTTGGTAGAATCATGCAGGATTGAAATTTTTGATGGTTTTTTACTCCGCTCAACAGCCCAAACAAGTTTCTAAAAGGATGAGTTTGCAACTACTTTACTTTTGGAGAAAATTCAAAACACTCATTATTCAATAGGGCCCAAACTATCAAAAACCAGCGGTTTCAATGAACACACATTTCTTGGTAGAATCATGCAGGATTGAAATTTTTGATGGTTTTTTACTCCGCTCAACAGCCCAAACAAGTTTCTAAAAGGATGAGTTTGCAACTACTTTACTTTTGGAGAAAATTCAAAACACTCATTATTCAATAGGGCCCAAACTATCAAAAACCAGCGGTTTCAATGAACACACATTTCTTGGTAGAATCATGCAGGACTGAAATTTTTGATGTTTTTCTACTCCTCTCATGAGCCCAAACAAGTCTCTAAAAGCATGAGTTTGCAACTACTTTACTTTTGGAGAAGATTCAAAACATTCATTATTCAATAGAGCCCAATAGCAAAAACCAGCGTTTTGAATGAAGAATCACATTTCTTGGTAGAATCATGCAGGATTGAAATTTTTGATGGTTTTTTACTCCTCTCAACAGCCCAAACAAGTTACTAAAAGGATGAGTTTGCAACTACTTTACTTTTGGAGAAAATTCAAAACATTCATTATTCAATAGGGCCCAAACTATCAAAAACCAGCGGTTTCAATGAACACACATTTCTTGGTAGAATCATGCAGGACTGAAATTTTTGATGTTTTTCTACTCCTCTCATGAGCCCAAACAAGTCTCTAAAAGCATGAGTTTGCAACTACTTTACTTTTGGAGAAAATTCAAAACATTCATTATTCAATAGAGCCCAATAGCAAAAATCAGGTTTTGAATGAAGAATCACATTTCTTGTTAAAATCATGCAGGATTGAAATTTTTGATGGTTTTTTACTCCTCTCAACAGCCCAAACAAGTTTCTAAAAGGATGAGTTTGCAACTACTTTACTTTTGGAGAAAATTCAAAACATTCATTATTCAATAGGGCCCAAACTATCAAAAACCAGCGGTTTCAATGAACACACATTTCTTGGTAGAATCATGCAGGACTGAAATTTTTGATGGTTTTTTACTCCGCTCAACAGCCCAAACAAGTTTCTAAAAGGATAAGTTTGCAACTATTTTACTTTTGGAGAAAATTCAAAACACTCATTATTCAATAGGGCCCAAACTATCAAAAACCAGCGGTTTCAATGAACACACATTTCTTGGTAGAATCATGCAGGACTGAAATTTTTGATGTTTTTTTACTCCGCTCAACAGCCCAAACAAGTTTCTAAAAGGATGAGTTTGCAACTACTTTACTTTTGGAGAAAATTCAAAACACTCATTATTCAATAGGGCCCAAACTATCAAAAACCAGCGGTTTCAATGAACACACATTTCTTGGTAGAATCATGCAGGATTGAAATTTTTGATGGTTTTTTACTCCGCTCAACAGCCCAAACAAGTTTCTAAAAGGATGAGTTTGCAACTACTTTACTTTTGGAGAAAATTCAAAATACTCATTATTCAATAGGGCCCAAACTATCAAAAACCAGCGGTTTCAATGAACACACATTTCTTGGTAGAATCATGCAGGATTGAAATTTTTGATGGTTTTTTACTCCGCTCAACAGCCCAAACAAGTTTCTAAAAGGATGAGTTTGCAACTACTTTACTTTTGGAGAAAATTCAAAACACTCATTATTCAATAGGGCCCAAACTATCAAAAACCAGCGGTTTCAATGAACACACATTTCTTGGTAGAATCATGCAGGACTGAAATTTTTGATGTTTTTCTACTCCTCTCATGAGCCCAAACAAGTCTCTAAAAGCATGAGTTTGCAACTACTTTACTTTTGGAGAAGATTCAAAACATTCATTATTCAATAGAGCCCAATAGCAAAAACCAGCGTTTTGAATGAAGAATCACATTTCTTGGTAGAATCATGCAGGATTGAAATTTTTGATGGTTTTTTACTCCTCTCAACAGCCCAAACAAGTTTCTAAAAGGATGAGTTTGCAACTACTTTACTTTTGGAGAAAATTCAAAACATTCATTATTCAATAGGGCCCAAACTATCAAAAACCAGCGGTTTCAATGAACACACATTTCTTGGTAGAATCATGCAGGACTGAAATTTTTGATGTTTTTCTACTCCTCTCATGAGCCCAAACAAGTCTCTAAAAGCATGAGTTTGCAACTACTTTACTTTTGGAGAAAATTCAAAACATTCATTATTCAATAGAGCCCAATAGCAAAAACCAGCGTTTTGAATGAAGAATCACATTTCTTGGTAGAATCATGCAGGATTGAAATTTTTGATGGTTTTTTACTCCTCTCAACAGCCCAAACAAGTTTCTAAAAGGATGAGTTTGCAACTACTTTACTTTTGGAGAAAATTCAAAACATTCATTATTCAATAGGGCCCAAACTATCAAAAACCAGCGGTTTGAATGAACACACATTTCTTGGTAGAATCGTGCAGGACTGAAATTTTTGATGTTTTTCTACTCCTGTCATCAGCCCAAACAAGTCTCTAAAAGCATGAGTTTGCAACTACTTTACTTTTGGAGAAAATTCAAAACATTCATTATTCAATAGAGCCCAATAGCAAAAATCAGGTTTTGAATGAAGAATCACATTTCTTGGTAGAATCATGCAGGATTGAAATTTTTGATGGTTTTTTACTCCTCTCAACAGCCCAAACAAGTTTCTAAAAGGATGAGTTTGCAACTACTTTACTTTTGGAGAAAATTCAAAACATTCATTATTCAATTGGGCCCAAAATATCAAAAACCAGCGGGTTGAATGAACACACATTTCTTGGTAGAATCGTGCAGGACTGAAATTTTTGATGTTTTTCTACTCCTCTCATGAGCCCAAACAAGTCTCTAAAAGGATGAGTTTGCAACTACTTTACTTTTGGAGAAAATTCAAAACATTCATTATTCAATAGAGCCCAATAGCAAAAACCAGCGTTTTGAATGAAGAATCACATTTCTTGGTAGAATCATGCAGGATTGAAATTTTTGATGGTTTTTTACTCCTCTCAACAGCCCAAACAAGTTTCTAAAAGGATGAGTTTGCAACTACTTTACTTTTGGAGAAAATTCAAAACATTCATTATTCAATTGGGCCCAAAATATCAAAAACCAGCGGGTTGAATGAACACACATTTCTTGGTAGAATCGTGCAGGACTGAAATTTTTGATGTTTTTCTACTCCTCTCATGAGCCCAAACAAGTCTCTAAAAGGATGAGTTTGCAACTACTTTACTTTTGGAGAAAATTCAAAACATTCATTATTCAATAGAGCCCAATAGCAAAAACCAGCGTTTTGAATGAAGAATCACATTTCTTGGTAGAATCATGCAGGATTGAAATTTTTGATGGTTTTTTACTCCGCTCAACAGCCCAAACAAGTTTCTAAAAGGATGAGTTTGCAACTACTTTACTTTTGGAGAAAATTCAAAACATTCATTATTCAATAGGGCCCAAACTATCAAAAACCAGCGGTTTCAATGAACACACATTTCTTGGTAGAATCATGCAGGACTGAAATTTTTGATGTTTTTCTACTCCTCTCATGAGCCCAAACAAGTCTCTAAAAGCATGAGTTTGCAACTACTTTACTTTTGGAGAAAATTCAAAACATTCATTATTCAATAGAGCCCAATAGCAAAAATCAGGTTTTGAATGAAGAATCACATTTCTTGGTAGAATCATGCAGGATTGAAATTTTTGATGGTTTTTTACTCCTCTCAACAGCCCAAACAAGTTTCTAAAAGGATGAGTTTGCAACTACTTTACTTTTGGAGAAAATTCAAAACATTCATTATTCAATAGGGCCCAAACTATCAAAAACCAGCGGTTTGAATGAACACACATTTCTTGGTAGAATCATGCAGGACTGAAATTTTTGATGTTTTTCTACTCCTCTCATGAGCCCAAACAAGTCTCTAAAAGCATGAGTTTGCAACTACTTTACTTTTGGAGAAAATTCAAAACATTCATTACTCAAAAGAGCCCAATAGCAAAAACCAGCGTTTTGAATGAAGAATCACATTTCTTGGTAGAATCATGCAGGATTGAAATTTTTGATGGTTTTTTACTCCTCTCAACAGCCCAAACAAGTTTCTAAAAGGATGAGTTTGCAACTACTTTACTTTTGGAGAAAATTTAAAACATTCATTATTCAATAGGGCCCAAACTGTCAAAAACCAGCGGTTTCAATGAACACACATTTCTTGGTAGAATCATGCAGGACTGAAATTTTTGATGTTTTTCTACTCCTCTCATGAGCCCAAACAAGTCTCTAAAAGCATGAGTTTGCAACTACTTTACTTTTGGAGAAAATTCAAAACATTCATTATTCAATAGAGCCCAATAGCAAAAATCAGGTTTTGAATGAAGAATCACATTTCTTGGTAAAATCATGCAGGATTGAAATTTTTGATGGTTTTTTACTCCTCTCAACAGCCCAAACAAGTTTCTAAAAGGATGAGTTTGCAACTACTTTACTTTTGGAGAAAATTCAAAACATTCATTATTCAATAGGGCCCAAACTATCAAAAACCAGCGGTTTGAATGAACACACATTTCTTGGTAGAATCATGCAGGACTGAAATTTTTGATGTTTTTCTACTCCTCTCATGAGCCCAAACAAGTCTCTAAAAGCATGAGTTTGCAACTACTTTACTTTTGGAGAAAATTCAAAACATTCATTACTCAAAAGAGCCCAATAGCAAAAACCAGCGTTTTGAATGAAGAATCACATTTCTTGGTAGAATCATGCAGGATTGAAATTTTTGATGGTTTTTTACTCCTCTCAACAGCCCAAACAAGTTTCTAAAAGGATGAGTTTGCAACTACTTTACTTTTGGAGAAAATTCAAAACATTCATTATTCAATAGGGCCCAAACTATCAAAAACCAGCGGTTTCAATGAACACACATTTCTTGGTAGAATCATGCAGGACTGAAATTTTTGATGTTTTTCTACTCCTCTCATGAGCCCAAACAAGTCTCTAAAAGCTTGAGTTTGCAACTACTTTACTTTTGGAGAAAATTCTAAACATTCATTATTCAATAGAGCCCAATAGCAAAAACCAGCGTTTTGAATGAAGAATCACATTTCTTGGTAGAATCATGCAGGATTGAAATTTTTGATGTTTTTCTACTCCTCTCATGAGCCCAAACAAGTCTCTAAAAGGATGAGTTTGCAACTACTTTACTTTAGGAGAAAATTCAAAACATTCATTATTCAATAGAGCCCAATAGCAAAAATCAGCGTTTTGAATGAAGAATCACATTTCTTGGTAGAATCATGCAGGATTGAAATTTTTGATGGTTTTTTACTCCGCTCAACAGCCCAAACAAGTTTCTAAAAGGATGAGTTTGCAACTACTTTACTTTTGGAGAAAATTCAAAACACTCATTATTCAATAGGGCCCAAACTATCAAAAACCAGCGGTTTCAATGAACACACATTTCTTGGTAGAATCATGCAGGACTGAAATTTTTGATGTTTTTCTACTCCTCTCATGAGCCCAAACAAGTCTCTAAAAGCATGAGTTTGCAACTACTTTACTTTTGGAGAAGATTCAAAACATTCATTATTCAATAGAGCCCAATAGCAAAAATCAGGTTTTGAATGAAGAATCACATTTCTTGGTAGAATCATGCAGGATTGAAATTTTTGATGTTTTTTTACTCCTCTCAACAGCCCAAACAAGTTTCTAAAAGGATGACTTTGCAACTACTTTACTTTTGGAGAAAATTCAAAACATTCATTATTCAATAGGGCCCAAACTATCAAAAACCAGCGGTTTCAATGAACACACATTTCTTGGTAGAATCATGCAGGACTGAAATTTTTGATGTTTTTCTACTCCTCTCATGAGCCCAAACAAGTCTCTAAAAGCATGAGTTTGCAACTACTTTACTTTTGGAGAAAATTCAAAACATTCATTATTCAATAGAGCCCAATAGCAAAAATCAGGTTTTGAATGAAGAATCACATTTCTTGGTAAAATCATGCAGGATTGAAATTTTTGATGGTTTTTTCTCCTCTCAACAGCCCAAACAAGTTTCTAAAAGGATGAGTTTGCAACTACTTTACTTTTGGAGAAAATTCAAAACATTCATTATTCAATAGGGCCCAAACTATCAAAAACCAGCGGTTTGAATGAACACACATTTCTTGGTAGAATCATGCAGGACTGAAATTTTTGATGTTTTTCTACTCCTCTCATGAGCCCAAACAAGTCTCTAAAAGCATGAGTTTGCAACTACTTTACTTTTGGAGAAAATTCAAAACATTCATTATTCAATAGAGCCCAATAGCAAAAACCAGCGTTTTGAATGAAGAATCACATTTCTTGGTAGAATCATGCAGGATTGAAATTTTTGATGGTTTTTTACTCCTCTCAACAGCCCAAACAAGTTTCTAAAAGGATGAGTTTGCAACTACTTTACTTTTGGAGAAAATTCAAAACATTCATTATTCAATAGGGCCCAAACTGTCAAAAACCAGCGGTTTCAATGAACACACATTTCTTGGTAGAATCATGCAGGACTGAAATTTTTGATGTTTTTCTACTCCTCTCATGAGCCCAAACAAGTCTCTAAAAGGATGAGTTTGCAACTACTTTACTTTTGGAGAAAATTCAAAACATTCATTATTCAATAGAGCCCAATAGCAAAAACCAGCGTTTTGAATGAAGAATCACATTTCTTGGTAGAATCATGCAGGATTGAAATTTTTGATGGTTTTTTACTCCTCTCAACAGCCCAAACAAGTTTCTAAAAGGAAGACTTTGCAACTACTTTACTTTTGGAGAAAATTCAAAACATTCATTATTCAATAGGGCCCAAACTATCAAAAACCAGCGGTTTCAATGAACACACATTTCTTGGTAGAATCATGCAGGACTGAAATTTTTGATGTTTTTCTACTCCTCTCATGAGCCCAAACAAGTCTCTAAAAGCATGAGTTTGCAACTACTTTACTTTTGGAGAAAATTCAAAACATTCATTATTCAATAGAGCCCCATAGCAAAAATCAGGTTTTGAATGAAGAATCACATTTCTTGGTAGAATCATGCAGGATTGAAATTTTTGATGGTTTTTTACTCCTCTCAACAGCCCAAACAAGTTTCTAAAAGGATGAGTTTGCAACTACTTTACTTTTGGAGAAAATTCAAAACATTCATTATTCAATAGGGCCCAAACTATCAAAAACCAGCGGTTTGAATGAACACACATTTCTTGGTAGAATCATGCAGGACTGAAATTTTTGATGTTTTTCTACTCCTCTCATGAGCCCAAACAAGTCTCTAAAAGCATGAGTTTGCAACTACTTTACTTTTGGAGAAAATTCAAAACATTCATTACTCAAAAGAGCCCAATAGCAAAAACCAGCGTTTTGAATGAAGAATCACATTTCTTGGTAGAATCATGCTGGACTGAAATTTTTGATGTTTTTCTACTCCTCTCATGAGCCCAAACAAGTCTCTAAAAGCATGAGTTTGCAACTACTTTACTTTTGGAGAAAATTCAAAACATTCATTATTCAATAGAGCCCAATAGCAAAAATCAGGTTTTGAATGAAGAATCACATTTCTTGTTAAAATCATGCAGGATTGAAATTTTTGATGGTTTTTTACTCCTCTCAACAGCCCAAACAAGTTTCTAAAAGGATGAGTTTGCAACTACTTTACTTTTGGAGAAAATTCAAAACATTCATTATTCAATAGGGCCCAAACTATCAAAAACCAGCGGTTTCAATGAACACACATTTCTTGGTAGAATCATGCAGGACTGAAATTTTTGATGGTTTTTTACTCCGCTCAACAGCCCAAACAAGTTTCTAAAAGGATGAGTTTCCAACTACTTTACTTTTGGAGAAAATTCAAAACACTCATTATTCAATAGGGCCCAAACTATCAAAAACCAGCGGTTTCAATGAACACACATTTCTTGGTAGAATCATGCAGGACTGAAATTTTTGATGTTTTTTTACTCCGCTCAACAGCCCAAACAAGTTTCTAAAAGGATGAGTTTGCAACTACTTTACTTTTGGAGAAAATTCAAAACACTCATTATTCAATAGGGCCCAAACTATCAAAAACCAGCGGTTTCAATGAACACACATTTCTTGGTAGAATCATGCAGGATTGAAATTTTTGATGGTTTTTTACTCCGCTCAACAGCCCAAACAAGTTTCTAAAAGGATGAGTTTGCAACTACTTTACTTTTGGAGAAAATTCAAAACACTCATTATTCAATAGGGCCCAAACTATCAAAAACCAGCGGTTTCAATGAACACACATTTCTTGGTAGAATCATGCAGGATTGAAATTTTTGATGGTTTTTTACTCCGCTCAACAGCCCAAACAAGTTTCTAAAAGGATGAGTTTGCAACTACTTTACTTTTGGAGAAAATTCAAAACACTCATTATTCAATAGGGCCCAAACTATCAAAAACCAGCGGTTTCAATGAACACACATTTCTTGGTAGAATCATGCAGGACTGAAATATTTGATGTTTTTCTACTCCTCTCATGAGCCCAAACAAGTCTCTAAAAGCATGAGTTTGCAACTACTTTACTTTTGGAGAAGATTCAAAACATTCATTATTCAATAGAGCCCAATAGCAAAAATCAGGTTTTGAATGAAGAATCACATTTCTTGGTAGAATCATGCAGGATTGAAATTTTTGATGTTTTTTACTCCTCTCAACAGCCCAAACAAGTTTCTAAAAGGATGACTTTGCAACTACTTTACTTTTGGAGAAAATTCAAAACATTCATTATTCAATAGGGCCCAAACTATCAAAAACCAGCGGTTTCAATGAACACACATTTCTTGGTAGAATCATGCAGGACTGAAATTTTTGATGTTTTTCTACTCCTCTCATGAGCCCAAACAAGTCTCTAAAAGCATGAGTTTGCAACTACTTTACTTTTGGAGAAAATTCAAAACATTCATTATTCAATAGAGCCCCATAGCAAAAATCAGGTTTTGAATGAAGAATCACATTTCTTGGTAGAATCATGCAGGATTGAAATTTTTGATGGTTTTTTACTCCTCTCAACAGCCCAAACAAGTTTCTAAAAGGATGAGTTTGCAACTACTTTACTTTTGGAGAAAATTCAAAACATTCATTATTCAATAGGGCCCAAACTATCAAAAACCAGCGGTTTGAATGAACACACATTTCTTGGTAGAATCATGCAGGACTGAAATTTTTGATGTTTTTCTACTCCTCTCATGAGCCCAAACAAGTCTCTAAAAGCATGAGTTTGCAACTACTTTACTTTTGGAGAAAATTCAAAACATTCATTACTCAAAAGAGCCCAATAGCAAAAACCAGCGTTTTGAATGAAGAATCACATTTCTTGGTAGAATCATGCAGGATTGAAATTTTTGATGGTTTTTTACTCCTCTCAACAGCCCAAACAAGTTTCTAAAAGGATGAGTTTGCAACTACTTTACTTTTGGAGAAAATTCAAAACATTCATTATTCAATAGGGCCCAAACTATCAAAAACCAGCGGTTTCAATGAACACACATTTCTTGGTAGAATCATGCAGGACTGAAATTTTTGATGTTTTTCTACTCCTCTCATGAGCCCAAACAAGTCTCTAAAAGCATGAGTTTGCAACTACTTTACTTTTGGAGAAAATTCAAAACATTCATTATTCAATAGAGCCCAATAGCAAAAATCAGGTTTTGAATGAAGAATCACATTTCTTGTTAAAATCATGCAGGATTGAAATTTTTGATGGTTTTTTACTCCTCTCAACAGCCCAAACAAGTTTCTAAAAGGATGAGTTTGCAACTACTTTACTTTTGGAGAAAATTCAAAACATTCATTATTCAATAGGGCCCAAACTATCAAAAACCAGCGGTTTCAATGAACACACATTTCTTGGTAGAATCATGCAGGACTGAAATTTTTGATGGTTTTTTACTCCGCTCAACAGCCCAAACAAGTTTCTAAAAGGATGAGTTTCCAACTACTTTACTTTTGGAGAAAATTCAAAACACTCATTATTCAATAGGGCCCAAACTATCAAAAACCAGCGGTTTCAATGAACACACATTTCTTGGTAGAATCATGCAGGACTGAAATTTTTGATGTTTTTTTACTCCGCTCAACAGCCCAAACAAGTTTCTAAAAGGATGAGTTTGCAACTACTTTACTTTTGGAGAAAATTCAAAACACTCATTATTCAATAGGGCCCAAACTATCAAAAACCAGCGGTTTCAATGAACACACATTTCTTGGTAGAATCATGCAGGATTGAAATTTTTGATGGTTTTTTACTCCGCTCAACAGCCCAAACAAGTTTCTAAAAGGATGAGTTTGCAACTACTTTACTTTTGGAGAAAATTCAAAACATTCATTATTCAATAGGGCCCAAACTATCAAAAACCAGCGGTTTCAATGAACACACATTTCTTGGTAGAATCATGCAGGACTGAAATTTTTGATGTTTTTCTACTCCTCTCATGAGCCCAAACAAGTCTCTAAAAGCATGAGTTTGCAACTACTTTACTTTTGGAGAAAATTCAAAACATTCATTATTCAATAGAGCCCAATAGCAAAAATCAGGTTTTGAATGAAGAATCACATTTCTTGGTAAAATCATGCAGGATTGAAATTTTTGATGGTTTTTTACTCCTCTCAACAGCCCAAACAAGTTTCTAAAAGGATGAGTTTGCAACTACTTTACTTTTGGAGAAAATTCAAAACATTCATTATTCAATAGGGCCCAAACTATCAAAAACCAGCGGTTTGAATGAACACACATTTCTTGGTAGAATCATGCAGGACTGAAATTTTTGATGTTTTTCTACTCCTCTCATGAGCCCAAACAAGTCTCTAAAAGCATGAGTTTGCAACTACTTTACTTTTGGAGAAAATTCAAAACATTCATTATTCAATAGAGCCCAATAGCAAAAACCAGCGTTTTGAATGAAGAATCACATTTCTTGGTAGAATCATGCAGGATTGAAATTTTTGATGGTTTTTTACTCCTCTCAACAGCCCAAACAAGTTTCTAAAAGGAAGACTTTGCAACTACTTTACTTTTGGAGAAAATTCAAAACATTCATTATTCAATAGGGCCCAAACTATCAAAAACCAGCGGTTTCAATGAACACACATTTCTTGGTAGAATCATGCAGGACTGAAATTTTTGATGTTTTTCTACTCCTCTCATGAGCCCAAACAAGTCTCTAAAAGCATGAGTTTGCAACTACTTTACTTTTGGAGAAAATTCAAAACATTCATTATTCAATAGAGCCCAATAGCAAAAATCAGGTTTTGAATGAAGAATCACATTTCTTGGTAGAATCATGCAGGATTGAAATTTTTGATGGTTTTTACTCCTCTCAACAGCCCAAACAAGTTTCTAAAAGGATGAGTTTGCAACTACTTTACTTTTGGAGAAAATTCAAAACATTCATTATTCAATAGGGCCCAAACTATCAAAAACCAGCGGTTTGAATGAACACACATTTCTTGGTAGAATCATGCAGGACTGAAATTTTTGATGTTTTTCTACTCCTCTCATGAGCCCAAACAAGTCTCTAAAAGCATGAGTTTGCAACTACTTTACTTTTGGAGAAAATTCAAAACATTCATTACTCAAAAGAGCCCAATAGCAAAAACCAGCGTTTTGAATGAAGAATCACATTTCTTGGTAGAATCATGCAGGATTGAAATTTTTGATGGTTTTTTACTCCTCTCAACAGCCCAAACAAGTTTCTAAAAGGATGAGTTTGCAACTACTTTACTTTTGGAGAAAATTCAAAACATTCATTATTCAATAGGGCCCAAACTATCAAAAACCAGCGGTTTCAATGAACACACATTTCTTGGTAGAATCATGCAGGACTGAAATTTTTGATGTTTTTCTACTCCTCTCATGAGCCCAAACAAGTCTCTAAAAGCATGAGTTTGCAACTACTTTACTTTTGGAGAAAATTCAAAACATTCATTATTCAATAGAGCCCAATAGCAAAAATCAGGTTTTGAATGAAGAATCACATTTCTTGTTAAAATCATGCAGGATTGAAATTTTTGATGGTTTTTTACTCCTCTCAACAGCCCAAACAAGTTTCTAAAAGGATGAGTTTGCAACTACTTTACTTTTGGAGAAAATTCAAAACATTCATTATTCAATAGGGCCCAAACTATCAAAAACCAGCGGTTTCAATGAACACACATTTCTTGGTAGAATCATGCAGGACTGAAATTTTTGATGGTTTTTTACTCCGCTCAACAGCCCAAACAAGTTTCTAAAAGGATGAGTTTGCAACTACTTTACTTTTGGAGAAAATTCAAAACACTCATTATTCAATAGGGCCCAAACTATCAAAAACCAGCGGTTTCAATGAACACACATTTCTTGGTAGAATCATGCAGGACTGAAATTTATGATGTTTTTTTACTCCGCTCAACAGCCCAAACAAGTTTCTAAAAGGATGAGTTTGCAACTACTTTACTTTTGGAGAAAATTCAAAACACTCATTATTCAATAGGGCCCAAACTATCAAAAACCAGCGGTTTCAATGAACACACATTTCTTGGTAGAATCATGCAGGATTGAAATTTTTGATGGTTTTTTACTCTGCTCAACAGCCCAAACAAGTTTCTAAAAGGATGAGTTTGCAACTACTTTACTTTTGGAGAAAATTCAAAACACTCATTATTCAATAGGGCCCAAACTATCAAAAACCAGCGGTTTCAATGAACACACATTTCTTGGTAGAATCATGCAGGATTGAAATTTTTGATGGTTTTTTACTCCGCTCAACAGCCCAAACAAGTTTCTAAAAGGATGAGTTTGCAACTACTTTACTTTTGGAGAAAATTCAAAACACTCATTATTCAATAGGGCCCAAACTATCAAAAACCAGCGGTTTCAATGAACACACATTTCTTGGTAGAATCATGCAGGACTGAAATTTTTGATGTTTTTCTACTCCTCTCATGAGCCCAAACAAGTCTCTAAAAGCATGAGTTTGCAACTACTTTACTTTTGGAGAAGATTCAAAACATTCATTATTCAATAGAGCCCAATAGCAAAAATCAGGTTTTGAATGAAGAATCACATTTCTTGGTAGAATCATGCAGGATTGAAATTTTTGATGGTTTTTTACTCCTCTCAACAGCCCAAACAAGTTTCTAAAAGGATGAGTTTGCAACTACTTTACTTTTGGAGAAAATTCAAAACATTCATTATTCAATAGGGCCCAAAATATCAAAAACCAGTGGTTTGAATGAACACACATTTCTTGGTAGAATCGTGCAGGACTGAAATTTTTGATGTTTTTCTACTCCTCTCATCAGCCCAAACAAGTCTCTAAAAGGATGAGTTTGCAACTACTTTACTTTTGGAGAAAATTCAAAACATTCATTATTCAATAGAGCCCAATAGCAAAAACCAGCGTTTTGAATGAAGAATCACATTTCTTGGTAGAATCATGCAGGATTGAAATTTTTGATGGTTTTTTACTCCTCTCAACAGCCCAAACAAGTTTCTAAAAGGATGAGTTTGCAACTACTTTACTTTTGGAGAAAATTCAAAACATTCATTATTCAATAGGGCCCAAACTATCAAAAACCAGCGGTTTCAATGAACACACATTTCTTGGTAGAATCATGCAGGACTGAAATTTTTGATGTTTTTCTACTCCTCTCATGAGCCCAAACAAGTCTCTAAAAGCATGAGTTTGCAACTACTTTACTTTTGGAGAAAATTCAAAACATTCATTATTCAATAGAGCCCAATAGCAAAAATCAGGTTTTGAATGAAGAATCACATTTCTTGGTAAAATCATGCAGGATTGAAATTTTTGATGGTTTTTTACTCCTCTCAACAGCCCAAACAAGTTTCTAAAAGGATGAGTTTGCAACTACTTTACTTTTGGAGAAAATTCAAAACATTCATTATTCAATAGGGCCCAAACTATCAAAAACCAGCGGTTTCAATGAACACACATTTCTTGGTAGAATCATGCAGGACTGAAATTTTTGATGTTTTTCTACTCCTCTCATGAGCCCAAACAAGTCTCTAAAAGCATGACTTTGCAACTACTTTACTTTTGGAGAAAATTCAAAACATTCACTATTCAATAGAGCCCAATAGCAAAAATCAGGTTTTGAATGAAGAATCACATTTCTTGGTAAAATCATGCAGGATTGAAATTTTTGATGGTTTTTTACTCCTCTCAACAGCCCAAACAAGTTTCTAAAAGGATGAGTTTGCAACTACTTTACTTTTGGAGAAAATTCAAAACATTCATTATTCAATAGGGCCCAAACTATCAAAAACCAGCGGTTTGAATGAACACACATTTCTTGGTAGTATCATGCAGGACTGAAATTTTTGATGTTTTTCTACTCCTCTCATGAGCCCAAACAAGTCTCTAAAAGCATGAGTTTGCAACTACTTTACTTTTGGAGAAAATTCAAAACATTCATTATTCAATAGAGCCCAATAGCAAAAACCAGCGTTTTGAATGAAGAATCACATTTCTTGGTAGAATCATGCAGGATTGAAATTTTTGATGGTTTTTTACTCCTCTCAACAGCCCAAACAAGTTTCTAAAAGGATGAGTTTGCAAATACTTTACTTTTGGAGAAAATTCAAAACATTCATTATTCAATAGGGCCCAAACTATCAAAAACCAGCGGTTTCAATGAACACACATTTCTTGGTAGAATCATGCAGGACTGAAATTTTTGATGTTTTTCTACTCCTCTCATGAGCCCAAACAAGTCTCTAAAAGGATGAGTTTGCAACTACTTTACTTTTGGAGAAAATTCAAAACATTCATTATTCAATAGAGCCCAATAGCAAAAACCAGCGTTTTGAATGAAGAATCACATTTCTTGGTAGAATCATGCAGGATTGAAATTTTTGATGGTTTTTTACTCCTCTCAACAGCCCAAACAAGTTTCTAAAAGGATGACTTTGCAACTACTTTACTTTTGGAGAAAATTCAAAACATTCATTATTCAATAGGGCCCAAACTATCAAAAACCAGCGGTTTCAATGAACACACATTTCTTGGTAGAATCATGCAGGACTGAAATTTTTGATGTTTTTCTACTCCTCTCATGAGCCCAAACAAGTCTCTAAAAGCATGAGTTTGCAACTACTTTACTTTTGGAGAAAATTCAAAACATTCATTATTCAATAGAGCCCAATAGCAAAAATCAGGTTTTGAATGAAGAATCACATTTCTTGGTAGAATCATGCAGGATTGAAATTTTTGATGGTTTTTTACTCCTCTCAACAGCCCAAACAAGTTTCTAAAAGGATGAGTTTGCAACTACTTTACTTTTGGAGAAAATTCAAAACATTCATTATTCAATAGGGCCCAAACTATCAAAAACCAGCGGTTTGAATGAACACACATTTCTTGGTAGAATCATGCAGGACTGAAATTTTTGATGTTTTTCTACTCCTCTCATGAGCCCAAACAAGTCTCTAAAAGCATGAGTTTGCAACTACTTTACTTTTGGAGAAAATTCAAAACATTCATTACTCAAAAGAGCCCAATAGCAAAAACCAGCGTTTTGAATGAAGAATCACATTTCTTGGTAGAATCATGCAGGATTGAAATTTTTGATGGTTTTTTACTCCTCTCAACAGCCCAAACAAGTTTCTAAAAGGATGAGTTTGCAACTACTTTACTTTTGGAGAAAATTCAAAACATTCATTATTCAATAGGGCCCAAACTATCAAAAACCAGCGGTTTCAATGAACACACATTTCTTGGTAGAATCATGCAGGACTGAAATTTTTGATGTTTTTCTACTCCTCTCATGAGCCCAAACAAGTCTCTAAAAGCATGAGTTTGCAACTACTTTACTTTTGGAGAAAATTCAAAACATTCATTATTCAATAGAGCCCAATAGCAAAAATCAGGTTTTGAATGAAGAATCACATTTCTTGTTAAAATCATGCAGGATTGAAATTTTTGATGGTTTTTTACTCCTCTCAACAGCCCAAACAAGTTTCTAAAAGGATGAGTTTGCAACTACTTTACTTTTGGAGAAAATTCAAAACATTCATTATTCAATAGGGCCCAAACTATCAAAAACCAGCGGTTTCAATGAACACACATTTATTGGTAGAATCATGCAGGACTGAAATTTTTGATGGTTTTTTACTCCGCTCAACAGCCCAAACAAGTTTCTAAAAGGATGAGTTTGCAACTACTTTACTTTTGGAGAAAATTCAAAACACTCATTATTCAATAGGGCCCAAACTATCAAAAACCAGCGGTTTCAATGAACACACATTTCTTGGTAGAATCATGCAGGATTGAAATTTATGATGTTTTTTTACTCCGCTCAACAGCCCAAACAAGTTTCTAAAAGGATGAGTTTGCAACTACTTTACTTTTGGAGAAAATTCAAAACACTCATTATTCAATAGGGCCCAAACTATCAAAAACCAGCGGTTTCAATGAACACACATTTCTTGGTAGAATCATGCAGGGCTGAAATTTTTGATGTTTTTCTACTCCTCTCATGAGCCCAAACAAGTCTCTAAAAGCATGAGTTTGCAACTACTTTACTTTTGGAGAAGATTCAAAACATTCATTATTCAATAGAGCCCAATAGCAAAAATCAGGTTTTGAATGAAGAATCACATTTCTTGGTAGAATCATGCAGGATTGAAATTTTTGATGGTTTTTTACTCCTCTCAACAGCCCAAACAAGTTTCTAAAAGGATGAGTTTGCAACTTCTTTACTTTTGGAGAAAATTTAAAACATTCATTATTCAATAGGGCCCAAAATATCAAAAACCAGTGGTTTGAATGAACACACATTTCTTGGTAGAATCGTGCAGGACTGAAATTTTTGATGTTTTTCTACTCCTCTCATCAGCCCAAACAAGTCTCTAAAAGGATGAGTTTGCAACTACTTTACTTTTGGAGAAAATTCAAAACATTCATTATTCAATAGAGCCCAATAGCAAAAACCAGCGTTTTGAATGAAGAATCACATTTCTTGGTAGAATCATGCAGGATTGAAATTTTTGATGGTTTTTTACTCCTCTCAACAGCCCAAACAAGTTTCTAAAAGGATGAGTTTGCAACTACTTTACTTTTGGAGAAAATTCAAAACATTCATTATTCAATAGGGCCCAAACTATCAAAAACCAGCGGTTTCAATGAACACACATTTCTTGGTAGAATCATGCAGGACTGAAATTTTTGATGTTTTTCTACTCCTCTCATGAGCCCAAACAAGTCTCTAAAAGCATGAGTTTGCAACTACTTTACTTTTGGAGAAAATTCAAAACATTCATTATTCAATAGAGCCCAATAGCAAAAATCAGGTTTTGAATGAAGAATCACATTTCTTGGTAGAATCATGCAGGATTGAAATTTTTGATGGTTTTTTACTCCTCTCAACAGCCCAAACAAGTTTCTAAAAGGATGAGTTTGCAACTACTTTACTTTTGGAGAAAATTCAAAACATTCATTATTCAATAGGGCCCAAACTATCAAAAACCAGCGGTTTGAATGAACACACATTTCTTGGTAGAATCATGCAGGACTGAAATTTTTGATGTTTTTCTACTCCTCTCATGAGCCAAAAACAAGTCTCTAAAAGCATGAGTTTGCAACTACTTTACTTTTGGAGAAAATTCAAAACATTCATTACTCAAAAGAGCCCAATAGCAAAAACCAGCGTTTTGAATGAAGAATCACATTTCTTGGTAGAATCATGCAGGATTGAAATTTTTGATGGTTTTTTACTCCTCTCAACAGCCCAAACAAGTTTCTAAAAGGATGAGTTTGCAACTACTTTACTTTTGGAGAAAATTCAAAACATTCATTATTCAATAGGGCCCAAACTATCAAAAACCAGCGGTTTCAATGAACACACATTTCTTGGTAGAATCATGCAGGACTGAAATTTTTGATGTTTTTCTACTCCTCTCATGAGCCCAAACAAGTCTCTAAAAGCATGAGTTTGCAACTACTTTACTTTTGGAGAAAATTCAAAACATTCATTATTCAATAGAGCCCAATAGCAAAAATCAGGTTTTGAATGAAGAATCACATTTCTTGTTAAAATCATGCAGGATTGAAATTTTTGATGGTTTTTTACTCCTCTCAACAGCCCAAACAAGTTTCTAAAAGGATGAGTTTGCAACTACTTTACTTTTGGAGAAAATTCAAAACATTCATTATTCAATAGGGCCCAAACTATCAAAAACCAGCGGTTTCAATGAACACACATTTATTGGTAGAATCATGCAGGACTGAAATTTTTGATGGTTTTTTACTCCGCTCAACAGCCCAAACAAGTTTCTAAAAGGATGAGTTTGCAACTACTTTACTTTTGGAGAAAATTCAAAACACTCATTATTCAATAGGGCCCAAACTATCAAAAACCAGCGGTTTCAATGAACACACATTTCTTGGTAGAATCATGCAGGATTGAAATTTATGATGTTTTTTTACTCCGCTCAACAGCCCAAACAAGTTTCTAAAAGGATGAGTTTGCAACTACTTTACTTTTGGAGAAAATTCAAAACACTCATTATTCAATAGGGCCCAAACTATCAAAAACCAGCGGTTTCAATGAACACACATTTCTTGGTAGAATCATGCAGGGCTGAAATTTTTGATGTTTTTCTACTCCTCTCATGAGCCCAAACAAGTCTCTAAAAGCATGAGTTTGCAACTACTTTACTTTTGGAGAAGATTCAAAACATTCATTATTCAATAGAGCCCAATAGCAAAAATCAGGTTTTGAATGAAGAATCACATTTCTTGGTAGAATCATGCAGGATTGAAATTTTTGATGGTTTTTTACTCCTCTCAACAGCCCAAACAAGTTTCTAAAAGGATGAGTTTGCAACTACTTTACTTTTGGAGAAAATTCAAAACATTCATTATTCAATAGGGCCCAAAATATCAAAAACCAGTGGTTTGAATGAACACACATTTCTTGGTAGAATCGTGCAGGACTGAAATTTTTGATGTTTTTCTACTCCTCTCATCAGCCCAAACAAGTCTCTAAAAGGATGAGTTTGCAACTACTTTACTTTTGGAGAAAATTCAAAACATTCATTATTCAATAGAGCCCAATAGCAAAAACCAGCGTTTTGAATGAAGAATCACATTTCTTGGTAGAATCATGCAGGATTGAAATTTTTGATTGTTTTTTACTCCTCTCAACAGCCCAAACAAGTTTCTAAAAGGATGAGTTTGCAACTACTTTACTTTTGGAGAAAATTCAAAACATTCATTATTCAATAGGGCCCAAACTATCAAAAACCAGCGGTTTCAATGAACACACATTTCTTGGTAGAATCATGCAGGACTGAAATTTTTGATGTTTTTCTACTCCTCTCATGAGCCCAAACAAGTCTCTAAAAGCATGAGTTTGCAACTACTTTACTTTTGGAGAAAATTCAAAACATTCATTATTCAATAGAGCCCAATAGCAAAAATCAGGTTTTGAATGAAGAATCACATTTCTTGGTAAAATCATGCAGGATTGAAATTTTTGATGGTTTTTTACTCCTCTCAACAGCCCAAACAAGTTTCTAAAAGGATGAGTTTGCAACTACTTTACTTTTGGAGAAAATTCAAAACATTCATTATTCAATAGGGCCCAAACTATCAAAAACCAGCGGTTTCAATGAACACACATTTCTTGGTAGAATCATGCAGGACTGAAATTTTTGATGTTTTTCTACTCCTCTCATGAGCCCAAACAAGTCTCTAAAAGCATGACTTTGCAACTACTTTACTTTTGGAGAAAATTCAAAACATTCACTATTCAATAGAGCCCAATAGCAAAAATCAGGTTTTGAATGAAGAATCACATTTCTTGGTAAAATCATGCAGGATTGAAATTTTTGATGGTTTTTTACTCCTCTCAACAGCCCAAACAAGTTTCCAAAAGGATGAGTTTGCAACTACTTTACTTTTGGAGAAAATTCAAAACATTCATTATTCAATAGGGCCCAAACTATCAAAAACCAGCGGTTTGAATGAACACACATTTCTTGGTAGTATCATGCAGGACTGAAATTTTTGATGTTTTTCTACTCCTCTCATGAGCCCAAACAAGTCTCTAAAAGCATGAGTTTGCAACTACTTTACTTTTGGAGAAAATTCAAAACATTCATTATTCAATAGAGCCCAATAGCAAAAACCAGCGTTTTGAATGAAGAATCACATTTCTTGGTAGAATCATGCAGGATTGAAATTTTTGATGGTTTTTTACTCCTCTCAACAGCCCAAACAAGTTTCTAAAAGGATGAGTTTGCAAATACTTTACTTTTGGAGAAAATTCAAAACATTCATTATTCAATAGGGCCCAAACTATCAAAAACCAGCGGTTTCAATGAACACACATTTCTTGGTAGAATCATGCAGGACTGAAATTTTTGATGTTTTTCTACTCCTCTCATGAGCCCAAACAAGTCTCTAAAAGGATGAGTTTGCAACTACTTTACTTTTGGAGAAAATTCAAAACATTCATTATTCAATAGAGCCCAATAGCAAAAACCAGCGTTTTGAATGAAGAATCACATTTCTTGGTAGAATCATGCAGGATTGAAATTTTTGATGGTTTTTTACTCCTCTCAACAGCCCAAACAAATTTCTAAAAGGATGACTTTGCAACTACTTTACTTTTGGAGAAAATTCAAAACATTCATTATTCAATAGGGCCCAAACTATCAAAAACCAGCGGTTTCAATGAACACACATTTCTTGGTAGAATCATGCAGGACTGAAATTTTTGATGTTTTTCTACTCCTCTCATGAGCCCAAACAAGTCTCTAAAAGCATGAGTTTGCAACTACTTTACTTTTGGAGAAAATTCAAAACATTCATTATTCAATAGAGCCCAATAGCAAAAATCAGGTTTTGAATGAAGAATCACATTTCTTGGTAGAATCATGCAGGATTGAAATTTTTGATGGTTTTTTACTCCTCTCAACAGCCCAAACAAGTTTCTAAAAGGATGAGTTTGCAACTACTTTACTTTTGGAGAAAATTCAAAACATTCATTATTCAATAGGGCCCAAACTATCAAAAACCAGCGGTTTCAATGAACACACATTTCTTGGTAGAATCATGCAGGACTGAAATTTTTGATGTTTTTCTACTCCTCTCATGAGCCCAAACAAGTCTCTAAAAGCATGAGTTTGCAACTACTTTACTTTTGGAGAAAATTCAAAACATTCATTATTCAATAGAGCCCAATAGCAAAAATCAGGTTTTGAATGAAGAATCACATTTCTTGTTAAAATCATGCAGGATTGAAATTTTTGATGGTTTTTTACTCCTCTCAACAGCCCAAACAAGTTTCTAAAAGGATGAGTTTGCAACTACTTTACTTTTGGAGAAAATTCAAAACATTCATTATTCAATAGGGCCCAAACTATCAAAAACCAGCGGTTTCAATGAACAGACATTTCTTGGTAGAATCATGCAGGACTGAAATTTTTGATGGTTTTTTACTCCGCTCAACAGCCCAAACAAGTTTCTAAAAGGATGAGTTTGCAACTACTTTACTTTTGGAGAAAATTCAAAACACTCATTATTCAATAGGGCCCAAACTATCAAAAACCAGCGGTTTCAATGAACACACATTTCTTGGTAGAATCATGCAGGACTGAAATTTTTGATGTTTTTTTACTCCGCTCAACAGCCCAAACAAGTTTCTAAAAGGATGAGTTTGCAACTACTTTACTTTTGGAGAAAATTCAAAACATTCATTATTCAATAGGGCCCAAACTATCAAAAACCAGCGGTTTCAATGAACACACATTTCTTGGTAGAATCATGCAGGACTGAAATTTTTGATGTTTTTCTACTCCTCTCATGAGCCCAAACAAGTCTCTAAAAGCATGAGTTTGCAACTACTTTACTTTTGGAGAAAATTCTAAACATTCATTATTCAATAGAGCCCAATAGCAAAAACCAGCGTTTTGAATGAAGAATCACATTTCTTGGTAGAATCATGCAGGATTGAAATTTTTGATGTTTTTCTACTCCTCTCATGAGCCCAAACAAGTCTCTAAAAGGATGAGTTTGCAACTACTTTACTTTTGGAGAAAATTCAAAACATTCATTATTCAATAGAGCCCAATAGCAAAAATCAGCGTTTTGAATGAAGAATCACATTTCTTGGTAGAATCATGCAGGATTGAAATTTTTGATGGTTTTTTACTCCGCTCAACAGCCCAAACAAGTTTCTAAAAGGATGAGTTTGCAACTACTTTACTTTTGGAGAAAATTCAAAACACTCATTATTCAATAGGGCCCAAACTATCAAAAACCAGCGGTTTCAATGAACACACATTTCTTGGTAGAATCATGCAGGACTGAAATTTTTGATGTTTTTCTACTCCTCTCATGAGCCCAAACAAGTCTCTAAAAGCATGAGTTTGCAACTACTTTACTTTTGGAGAAGATTCAAAACATTCATTATTCAATAGAGCCCAATAGCAAAAATCAGGTTTTGAATGAAGAATCACATTTCTTGGTAGAATCATGCAGGATTGAAATTTTTGATGTTTTTTTACTCCTCTCAACAGCCCAAACAAGTTTCTAAAAGGATGACTTTGCAACTACTTTACTTTTGGAGAAAATTCAAAACATTCATTATTCAATAGGGCCCAAACTATCAAAAACCAGCGGTTTCAATGAACACACATTTCTTGGTAGAATCATGCAGGACTGAAATTTTTGATGGTTTTTTACTCCGCTCAACAGCCCAAACAAGTTTCTAAAAGGATGAGTTTGCAACTACTTTACTTTTGGAGAAAATTCAAAACACTCATTATTCAATAGGGCCCAAACTATCAAAAACCAGCGGTTTCAATGAACACACATTTCTTGGTAGAATCATGCAGGACTGAAATTTATGATGTTTTTTTACTCCGCTCAACAGCCCAAACAAGTTTCTAAAAGGATGAGTTTGCAACTACTTTACTTTTGGAGAAAATTCAAAACACTCATTATTCAATAGGGCCCAAACTATCAAAAACCAGCGGTTTCAATGAACACACATTTCTTGGTAGAATCATGCAGGATTGAAATTTTTGATGGTTTTTTACTCTGCTCAACAGCCCAAACAAGTTTCTAAAAGGATGAGTTTGCAACTACTTTACTTTTGGAGAAAATTCAAAACACTCATTATTCAATAGGGCCCAAACTATCAAAAACCAGTGGTTTGAATGAACACACATTTCTTGGTAGAATCGTGCAGGACTGAAATTTTTGATGTTTTTCTACTCCTCTCATCAGCCCAAACAAGTCTCTAAAAGGATGAGTTTGCAACTACTTTACTTTTGGAGAAAATTCAAAACATTCATTATTCAATAGAGCCCAATAGCAAAAACCAGCGTTTTGAATGAAGAATCACATTTCTTGGTAGAATCATGCAGGATTGAAATTTTTGATGGTTTTTTACTCCTCTCAACAGCCCAAACAAGTTTCTAAAAGGATGAGTTTGCAACTACTTTACTTTTGGAGAAAATTCAAAACATTCATTATTCAATAGGGCCCAAACTATCAAAAACCAGCGGTTTCAATGAACACACATTTCTTGGTAGAATCATGCAGGACTGAAATTTTTGATGTTTTTCTACTCCTCTCATGAGCCCAAACAAGTCTCTAAAAGCATGAGTTTGCAACTACTTTACTTTTGGAGAAAATTCAAAACATTCATTATTCAATAGAGCCCAATAGCAAAAATCAGGTTTTGAATGAAGAATCACATTTCTTGGTAAAATCATGCAGGATTGAAATTTTTGATGGTTTTTTACTCCTCTCAACAGCCCAAACAAGTTTCTAAAAGGATGAGTTTGCAACTACTTTACTTTTGGAGAAAATTCAAAACATTCATTATTCAATAGGGCCCAAACTATCAAAAACCAGCGGTTTCAATGAACACACATTTCTTGGTAGAATCATGCAGGACTGAAATTTTTGATGTTTTTCTACTCCTCTCATGAGCCCAAACAAGTCTCTAAAAGCATGACTTTGCAACTACTTTACTTTTGGAGAAAATTCAAAACATTCACTATTCAATAGAGCCCAATAGCAAAAATCAGGTTTTGAATGAAGAATCACATTTCTTGGTAAAATCATGCAGGATTGAAATTTTTGATGGTTTTTTACTCCTCTCAACAGCCCAAACAAGTTTCTAAAAGGATGAGTTTGCAACTACTTTACTTTTGGAGAAAATTCAAAACATTCATTATTCAATAGGGCCCAAACTATCAAAAACCAGCGGTTTGAATGAACACACATTTCTTGGTAGTATCATGCAGGACTGAAATTTTTGATGTTTTTCTACTCCTCTCATGAGCCCAAACAAGTCTCTAAAAGCATGAGTTTGCAACTACTTTACTTTTGGAGAAAATTCAAAACATTCATTATTCAATAGAGCCCAATAGCAAAAACCAGCGTTTTGAATGAAGAATCACATTTCTTGGTAGAATCATGCAGGATTGAAATTTTTGATGGTTTTTTACTCCTCTCAACAGCCCAAACAAGTTTCTAAAAGGATGAGTTTGCAAATACTTTACTTTTGGAGAAAATTCAAAACATTCATTATTCAATAGGGCCCAAACTATCAAAAACCAGCGGTTTCAATGAACACACATTTCTTGGTAGAATCATGCAGGACTGAAATTTTTGATGTTTTTCTACTCCTCTCATGAGCCCAAACAAGTCTCTAAAAGGATGAGTTTGCAACTACTTTACTTTTGGAGAAAATTCAAAACATTCATTATTCAATAGAGCCCAATAGCAAAAACCAGCGTTTTGAATGAAGAATCACATTTCTTGGTAGAATCATGCAGGATTGAAATTTTTGATGGTTTTTTACTCCTCTCAACAGCCCAAACAAGTTTCTAAAAGGATGACTTTGCAACTACTTTACTTTTGGAGAAAATTCAAAACATTCATTATTCAATAGGGCCCAAACTATCAAAAACCAGCGGTTTCAATGAACACACATTTCTTGGTAGAATCATGCAGGACTGAAATTTTTGATGTTTTTCTACTCCTCTCATGAGCCCAAACAAGTCTCTAAAAGCATGAGTTTGCAACTACTTTACTTTTGGAGAAAATTCAAAACATTCATTATTCAATAGAGCCCAATAGCAAAAATCAGGTTTTGAATGAAGAATCACATTTCTTGGTAGAATCATGCAGGATTGAAATTTTTGATGGTTTTTTACTCCTCTCAACAGCCCAAACAAGTTTCTAAAAGGATGAGTTTGCAACTACTTTACTTTTGGAGAAAATTCAAAACATTCATTATTCAATAGGGCCCAAACTATCAAAAACCAGCGGTTTGAATGAACACACATTTCTTGGTAGAATCATGCAGGACTGAAATTTTTGATGTTTTTCTACTCCTCTCATGAGCCCAAACAAGTCTCTAAAAGCATGAGTTTGCAACTACTTTACTTTTGGAGAAAATTCAAAACATTCATTACTCAAAAGAGCCCAATAGCAAAAACCAGCGTTTTGAATGAAGAATCACATTTCTTGGTAGAATCATGCAGGATTGAAATTTTTGATGGTTTTTTACTCCTCTCAACAGCCCAAACAAGTTTCTAAAAGGATGAGTTTGCAACTACTTTACTTTTGGAGAAAATTCAAAACATTCATTATTCAATAGGGCCCAAACTATCAAAAACCAGCGGTTTCAATGAACACACATTTCTTGGTAGAATCATGCAGGACTGAAATTTTTGATGTTTTTCTACTCCTCTCATGAGCCCAAACAAGTCTCTAAAAGCATGAGTTTGCAACTACTTTACTTTTGGAGAAAATTCAAAACATTCATTATTCAATAGAGCCCAATAGCAAAAATCAGGTTTTGAATGAAGAATCACATTTCTTGTTAAAATCATGCAGGATTGAAATTTTTGATGGTTTTTTACTCCTCTCAACAGCCCAAACAAGTTTCTAAAAGGATGAGTTTGCAACTACTTTACTTTTGGAGAAAATTCAAAACATTCATTATTCAATAGGGCCCAAACTATCAAAAACCAGCGGTTTCAATGAACACACATTTCTTGGTAGAATCATGCAGGACTGAAATTTTTGATGGTTTTTTACTCCGCTCAACAGCCCAAACAAGTTTCTAAAAGGATGAGTTTGCAACTACTTTACTTTTGGAGAAAATTCAAAACACTCATTATTCAATAGGGCCCAAACTATCAAAAACCAGCGGTTTCAATGAACACACATTTCTTGGTAGAATCATGCAGGACTGAAATTTTTGATGTTTTTTTACTCCGCTCAACAGCCCAAACAAGTTTCTAAAAGGATGAGTTTGCAACTACTTTACTTTTGGAGAAAATTCAAAACATTCATTACTCAAAAGAGCCCAATAGCAAAAACCAGCGTTTTGAATGAAGAATCACATTTCTTGGTAGAATCATGCAGGATTGAAATTTTTGATGGTTTTTTACTCCTCTCAACAGCCCAAACAAGTTTCTAAAAGGATGAGTTTGCAACTACTTTACTTTTGGAGAAAATTCAAAACATTCATTATTCAATAGGGCCCAAACTATCAAAAACCAGCGGTTTCAATGAACACACATTTCTTGGTAGAATCATGCAGGACTGAAATTTTTGATGTTTTTCTACTCCTCTCATGAGCCCAAACAAGTCTCTAAAAGCATGAGTTTGCAACTACTTTACTTTTGGAGAAAATTCAAAACATTCATTATTCAATAGAGCCCAATAGCAAAAATCAGGTTTTGAATGAAGAATCACATTTCTTGTTAAAATCATGCAGGATTGAAATTTTTGATGGTTTTTTACTCCTCTCAACAGCCCAAACAAGTTTCTAAAAGGATGAGTTTGCAACTACTTTACTTTTGGAGAAAATTCAAAACATTCATTATTCAATAGGGCCCAAACTATCAAAAACCAGCGGTTTCAATGAACACACATTTATTGGTAGAATCATGCAGGACTGAAATTTTTGATGGTTTTTTACTCCGCTCAACAGCCCAAACAAGTTTCTAAAAGGATGAGTTTGCAACTACTTTACTTTTGGAGAAAATTCAAAACACTCATTATTCAATAGGGCCCAAACTATCAAAAACCAGCGGTTTCAATGAACACACATTTCTTGGTAGAATCATGCAGGATTGAAATTTATGATGTTTTTTTACTCCGCTCAACAGCCCAAACAAGTTTCTAAAAGGATGAGTTTGCAACTACTTTACTTTTGGAGAAAATTCAAAACACTCATTATTCAATAGGGCCCAAACTATCAAAAACCAGCGGTTTCAATGAACACACATTTCTTGGTAGAATCATGCAGGGCTGAAATTTTTGATGTTTTTCTACTCCTCTCATGAGCCCAAACAAGTCTCTAAAAGCATGAGTTTGCAACTACTTTACTTTTGGAGAAGATTCAAAACATTCATTATTCAATAGAGCCCAATAGCAAAAATCAGGTTTTGAATGAAGAATCACATTTCTTGGTAGAATCATGCAGGATTGAAATTTTTGATGGTTTTTTACTCCTCTCAACAGCCCAAACAAGTTTCTAAAAGGATGAGTTTGCAACTTCTTTACTTTTGGAGAAAATTTAAAACATTCATTATTCAATAGGGCCCAAAATATCAAAAACCAGTGGTTTGAATGAACACACATTTCTTGGTAGAATCGTGCAGGACTGAAATTTTTGATGTTTTTCTACTCCTCTCATCAGCCCAAACAAGTCTCTAAAAGGATGAGTTTGCAACTACTTTACTTTTGGAGAAAATTCAAAACATTCATTATTCAATAGAGCCCAATAGCAAAAACCAGCGTTTTGAATGAAGAATCACATTTCTTGGTAGAATCATGCAGGATTGAAATTTTTGATGGTTTTTTACTCCTCTCAACAGCCCAAACAAGTTTCTAAAAGGATGAGTTTGCAACTACTTTACTTTTGGAGAAAATTCAAAACATTCATTATTCAATAGGGCCCAAACTATCAAAAACCAGCGGTTTCAATGAACACACATTTCTTGGTAGAATCATGCAGGACTGAAATTTTTGATGTTTTTCTACTCCTCTCATGAGCCCAAACAAGTCTCTAAAAGCATGAGTTTGCAACTACTTTACTTTTGGAGAAAATTCAAAACATTCATTATTCAATAGAGCCCAATAGCAAAAATCAGGTTTTGAATGAAGAATCACATTTCTTGGTAGAATCATGCAGGATTGAAATTTTTGATGGTTTTTTACTCCTCTCAACAGCCCAAACAAGTTTCTAAAAGGATGAGTTTGCAACTACTTTACTTTTGGAGAAAATTCAAAACATTCATTATTCAATAGGGCCCAAACTATCAAAAACCAGCGGTTTGAATGAACACACATTTCTTGGTAGAATCATGCAGGACTGAAATTTTTGATGTTTTTCTACTCCTCTCATGAGCCAAAAACAAGTCTCTAAAAGCATGAGTTTGCAACTACTTTACTTTTGGAGAAAATTCAAAACATTCATTACTCAAAAGAGCCCAATAGCAAAAACCAGCGTTTTGAATGAAGAATCACATTTCTTGGTAGAATCATGCAGGATTGAAATTTTTGATGGTTTTTTACTCCTCTCAACAGCCCAAACAAGTTTCTAAAAGGATGAGTTTGCAACTACTTTACTTTTGGAGAAAATTCAAAACATTCATTATTCAATAGGGCCCAAACTATCAAAAACCAGCGGTTTCAATGAACACACATTTCTTGGTAGAATCATGCAGGACTGAAATTTTTGATGTTTTTCTACTCCTCTCATGAGCCCAAACAAGTCTCTAAAAGCATGAGTTTGCAACTACTTTACTTTTGGAGAAAATTCAAAACATTCATTATTCAATAGAGCCCAATAGCAAAAATCAGGTTTTGAATGAAGAATCACATTTCTTGTTAAAATCATGCAGGATTGAAATTTTTGATGGTTTTTTACTCCTCTCAACAGCCCAAACAAGTTTCTAAAAGGATGAGTTTGCAACTACTTTACTTTTGGAGAAAATTCAAAACATTCATTATTCAATAGGGCCCAAACTATCAAAAACCAGCGGTTTCAATGAACACACATTTATTGGTAGAATCATGCAGGACTGAAATTTTTGATGGTTTTTTACTCCGCTCAACAGCCCAAACAAGTTTCTAAAAGGATGAGTTTGCAACTACTTTACTTTTGGAGAAAATTCAAAACACTCATTATTCAATAGGGCCCAAACTATCAAAAACCAGCGGTTTCAATGAACACACATTTCTTGGTAGAATCATGCAGGATTGAAATTTATGATGTTTTTTTACTCCGCTCAACAGCCCAAACAAGTTTCTAAAAGGATGAGTTTGCAACTACTTTACTTTTGGAGAAAATTCAAAACACTCATTATTCAATAGGGCCCAAACTATCAAAAACCAGCGGTTTCAATGAACACACATTTCTTGGTAGAATCATGCAGGGCTGAAATTTTTGATGTTTTTCTACTCCTCTCATGAGCCCAAACAAGTCTCTAAAAGCATGAGTTTGCAACTACTTTACTTTTGGAGAAGATTCAAAACATTCATTATTCAATAGAGCCCAATAGCAAAAATCAGGTTTTGAATGAAGAATCACATTTCTTGGTAGAATCATGCAGGATTGAAATTTTTGATGGTTTTTTACTCCTCTCAACAGCCCAAACAAGTTTCTAAAAGGATGAGTTTGCAACTACTTTACTTTTGGAGAAAATTCAAAACATTCATTATTCAATAGGGCCCAAAATATCAAAAACCAGTGGTTTGAATGAACACACATTTCTTGGTAGAATCGTGCAGGACTGAAATTTTTGATGTTTTTCTACTCCTCTCATCAGCCCAAACAAGTCTCTAAAAGGATGAGTTTGCAACTACTTTACTTTTGGAGAAAATTCAAAACATTCATTATTCAATAGAGCCCAATAGCAAAAACCAGCGTTTTGAATGAAGAATCACATTTCTTGGTAGAATCATGCAGGATTGAAATTTTTGATTGTTTTTTACTCCTCTCAACAGCCCAAACAAGTTTCTAAAAGGATGAGTTTGCAACTACTTTACTTTTGGAGAAAATTCAAAACATTCATTATTCAATAGGGCCCAAACTATCAAAAACCAGCGGTTTCAATGAACACACATTTCTTGGTAGAATCATGCAGGACTGAAATTTTTGATGTTTTTCTACTCCTCTCATGAGCCCAAACAAGTCTCTAAAAGCATGAGTTTGCAACTACTTTACTTTTGGAGAAAATTCAAAACATTCATTATTCAATAGAGCCCAATAGCAAAAATCAGGTTTTGAATGAAGAATCACATTTCTTGGTAAAATCATGCAGGATTGAAATTTTTGATGGTTTTTTACTCCTCTCAACAGCCCAAACAAGTTTCTAAAAGGATGAGTTTGCAACTACTTTACTTTTGGAGAAAATTCAAAACATTCATTATTCAATAGGGCCCAAACTATCAAAAACCAGCGGTTTCAATGAACACACATTTCTTGGTAGAATCATGCAGGACTGAAATTTTTGATGTTTTTCTACTCCTCTCATGAGCCCAAACAAGTCTCTAAAAGCATGACTTTGCAACTACTTTACTTTTGGAGAAAATTCAAAACATTCACTATTCAATAGAGCCCAATAGCAAAAATCAGGTTTTGAATGAAGAATCACATTTCTTGGTAAAATCATGCAGGATTGAAATTTTTGATGGTTTTTTACTCCTCTCAACAGCCCAAACAAGTTTCCAAAAGGATGAGTTTGCAACTACTTTACTTTTGGAGAAAATTCAAAACATTCATTATTCAATAGGGCCCAAACTATCAAAAACCAGCGGTTTGAATGAACACACATTTCTTGGTAGTATCATGCAGGACTGAAATTTTTGATGTTTTTCTACTCCTCTCATGAGCCCAAACAAGTCTCTAAAAGCATGAGTTTGCAACTACTTTACTTTTGGAGAAAATTCAAAACATTCATTATTCAATAGAGCCCAATAGCAAAAACCAGCGTTTTGAATGAAGAATCACATTTCTTGGTAGAATCATGCAGGATTGAAATTTTTGATGGTTTTTTACTCCTCTCAACAGCCCAAACAAGTTTCTAAAAGGATGAGTTTGCAAATACTTTACTTTTGGAGAAAATTCAAAACATTCATTATTCAATAGGGCCCAAACTATCAAAAACCAGCGGTTTCAATGAACACACATTTCTTGGTAGAATCATGCAGGACTGAAATTTTTGATGTTTTTCTACTCCTCTCATGAGCCCAAACAAGTCTCTAAAAGGATGAGTTTGCAACTACTTTACTTTTGGAGAAAATTCAAAACATTCATTATTCAATAGAGCCCAATAGCAAAAACCAGCGTTTTGAATGAAGAATCACATTTCTTGGTAGAATCATGCAGGATTGAAATTTTTGATGGTTTTTTACTCCTCTCAACAGCCCAAACAAATTTCTAAAAGGATGACTTTGCAACTACTTTACTTTTGGAGAAAATTCAAAACATTCATTATTCAATAGGGCCCAAACTATCAAAAACCAGCGGTTTCAATGAACACACATTTCTTGGTAGAATCATGCAGGACTGAAATTTTTGATGTTTTTCTACTCCTCTCATGAGCCCAAACAAGTCTCTAAAAGCATGAGTTTGCAACTACTTTACTTTTGGAGAAAATTCAAAACATTCATTATTCAATAGAGCCCAATAGCAAAAATCAGGTTTTGAATGAAGAATCACATTTCTTGGTAGAATCATGCAGGATTGAAATTTTTGATGGTTTTTTACTCCTCTCAACAGCCCAAACAAGTTTCTAAAAGGATGAGTTTGCAACTACTTTACTTTTGGAGAAAATTCAAAACATTCATTATTCAATAGGGCCCAAACTATCAAAAACCAGCGGTTTCAATGAACACACATTTCTTGGTAGAATCATGCAGGACTGAAATTTTTGATGTTTTTCTACTCCTCTCATGAGCCCAAACAAGTCTCTAAAAGCATGAGTTTGCAACTACTTTACTTTTGGAGAAAATTCAAAACATTCATTATTCAATAGAGCCCAATAGCAAAAATCAGGTTTTGAATGAAGAATCACATTTCTTGTTAAAATCATGCAGGATTGAAATTTTTGATGGTTTTTTACTCCTCTCAACAGCCCAAACAAGTTTCTAAAAGGATGAGTTTGCAACTACTTTACTTTTGGAGAAAATTCAAAACATTCATTATTCAATAGGGCCCAAACTATCAAAAACCAGCGGTTTCAATGAACAGACATTTCTTGGTAGAATCATGCAGGACTGAAATTTTTGATGGTTTTTTACTCCGCTCAACAGCCCAAACAAGTTTCTAAAAGGATGAGTTTGCAACTACTTTACTTTTGGAGAAAATTCAAAACACTCATTATTCAATAGGGCCCAAACTATCAAAAACCAGCGGTTTCAATGAACACACATTTCTTGGTAGAATCATGCAGGACTGAAATTTTTGATGTTTTTTTACTCCGCTCAACAGCCCAAACAAGTTTCTAAAAGGATGAGTTTGCAACTACTTTACTTTTGGAGAAAATTCAAAACATTCATTATTCAATAGGGCCCAAACTATCAAAAACCAGCGGTTTCAATGAACACACATTTCTTGGTAGAATCATGCAGGACTGAAATTTTTGATGTTTTTCTACTCCTCTCATGAGCCCAAACAAGTCTCTAAAAGCATGAGTTTGCAACTACTTTACTTTTGGAGAAAATTCTAAACATTCATTATTCAATAGAGCCCAATAGCAAAAACCAGCGTTTTGAATGAAGAATCACATTTCTTGGTAGAATCATGCAGGATTGAAATTTTTGATGTTTTTCTACTCCTCTCATGAGCCCAAACAAGTCTCTAAAAGGATGAGTTTGCAACTACTTTACTTTTGGAGAAAATTCAAAACATTCATTATTCAATAGAGCCCAATAGCAAAAATCAGCGTTTTGAATGAAGAATCACATTTCTTGGTAGAATCATGCAGGATTGAAATTTTTGATGGTTTTTTACTCCGCTCAACAGCCCAAACAAGTTTCTAAAAGGATGAGTTTGCAACTACTTTACTTTTGGAGAAAATTCAAAACACTCATTATTCAATAGGGCCCAAACTATCAAAAACCAGCGGTTTCAATGAACACACATTTCTTGGTAGAATCATGCAGGACTGAAATTTTTGATGTTTTTCTACTCCTCTCATGAGCCCAAACAAGTCTCTAAAAGCATGAGTTTGCAACTACTTTACTTTTGGAGAAGATTCAAAACATTCATTATTCAATAGAGCCCAATAGCAAAAATCAGGTTTTGAATGAAGAATCACATTTCTTGGTAGAATCATGCAGGATTGAAATTTTTGATGTTTTTTTACTCCTCTCAACAGCCCAAACAAGTTTCTAAAAGGATGACTTTGCAACTACTTTACTTTTGGAGAAAATTCAAAACATTCATTATTCAATAGGGCCCAAACTATCAAAAACCAGCGGTTTCAATGAACACACATTTCTTGGTAGAATCATGCAGGACTGAAATTTTTGATGGTTTTTTACTCCGCTCAACAGCCCAAACAAGTTTCTAAAAGGATGAGTTTGCAACTACTTTACTTTTGGAGAAAATTCAAAACACTCATTATTCAATAGGGCCCAAACTATCAAAAACCAGCGGTTTCAATGAACACACATTTCTTGGTAGAATCATGCAGGACTGAAATTTATGATGTTTTTTTACTCCGCTCAACAGCCCAAACAAGTTTCTAAAAGGATGAGTTTGCAACTACTTTACTTTTGGAGAAAATTCAAAACACTCATTATTCAATAGGGCCCAAACTATCAAAAACCAGCGGTTTCAATGAACACACATTTCTTGGTAGAATCATGCAGGATTGAAATTTTTGATGGTTTTTTACTCTGCTCAACAGCCCAAACAAGTTTCTAAAAGGATGAGTTTGCAACTACTTTACTTTTGGAGAAAATTCAAAACACTCATTATTCAATAGGGCCCAAACTATCAAAAACCAGTGGTTTGAATGAACACACATTTCTTGGTAGAATCGTGCAGGACTGAAATTTTTGATGTTTTTCTACTCCTCTCATCAGCCCAAACAAGTCTCTAAAAGGATGAGTTTGCAACTACTTTACTTTTGGAGAAAATTCAAAACATTCATTATTCAATAGAGCCCAATAGCAAAAACCAGCGTTTTGAATGAAGAATCACATTTCTTGGTAGAATCATGCAGGATTGAAATTTTTGATGGTTTTTTACTCCTCTCAACAGCCCAAACAAGTTTCTAAAAGGATGAGTTTGCAACTACTTTACTTTTGGAGAAAATTCAAAACATTCATTATTCAATAGGGCCCAAACTATCAAAAACCAGCGGTTTCAATGAACACACATTTCTTGGTAGAATCATGCAGGACTGAAATTTTTGATGTTTTTCTACTCCTCTCATGAGCCCAAACAAGTCTCTAAAAGCATGAGTTTGCAACTACTTTACTTTTGGAGAAAATTCAAAACATTCATTATTCAATAGAGCCCAATAGCAAAAATCAGGTTTTGAATGAAGAATCACATTTCTTGGTAAAATCATGCAGGATTGAAATTTTTGATGGTTTTTTACTCCTCTCAACAGCCCAAACAAGTTTCTAAAAGGATGAGTTTGCAACTACTTTACTTTTGGAGAAAATTCAAAACATTCATTATTCAATAGGGCCCAAACTATCAAAAACCAGCGGTTTCAATGAACACACATTTCTTGGTAGAATCATGCAGGACTGAAATTTTTGATGTTTTTCTACTCCTCTCATGAGCCCAAACAAGTCTCTAAAAGCATGACTTTGCAACTACTTTACTTTTGGAGAAAATTCAAAACATTCACTATTCAATAGAGCCCAATAGCAAAAATCAGGTTTTGAATGAAGAATCACATTTCTTGGTAAAATCATGCAGGATTGAAATTTTTGATGGTTTTTTACTCCTCTCAACAGCCCAAACAAGTTTCTAAAAGGATGAGTTTGCAACTACTTTACTTTTGGAGAAAATTCAAAACATTCATTATTCAATAGGGCCCAAACTATCAAAAACCAGCGGTTTGAATGAACACACATTTCTTGGTAGTATCATGCAGGACTGAAATTTTTGATGTTTTTCTACTCCTCTCATGAGCCCAAACAAGTCTCTAAAAGCATGAGTTTGCAACTACTTTACTTTTGGAGAAAATTCAAAACATTCATTATTCAATAGAGCCCAATAGCAAAAACCAGCGTTTTGAATGAAGAATCACATTTCTTGGTAGAATCATGCAGGATTGAAATTTTTGATGGTTTTTTACTCCTCTCAACAGCCCAAACAAGTTTCTAAAAGGATGAGTTTGCAAATACTTTACTTTTGGAGAAAATTCAAAACATTCATTATTCAATAGGGCCCAAACTATCAAAAACCAGCGGTTTCAATGAACACACATTTCTTGGTAGAATCATGCAGGACTGAAATTTTTGATGTTTTTCTACTCCTCTCATGAGCCCAAACAAGTCTCTAAAAGGATGAGTTTGCAACTACTTTACTTTTGGAGAAAATTCAAAACATTCATTATTCAATAGAGCCCAATAGCAAAAACCAGCGTTTTGAATGAAGAATCACATTTCTTGGTAGAATCATGCAGGATTGAAATTTTTGATGGTTTTTTACTCCTCTCAACAGCCCAAACAAGTTTCTAAAAGGATGACTTTGCAACTACTTTACTTTTGGAGAAAATTCAAAACATTCATTATTCAATAGGGCCCAAACTATCAAAAACCAGCGGTTTCAATGAACACACATTTCTTGGTAGAATCATGCAGGACTGAAATTTTTGATGTTTTTCTACTCCTCTCATGAGCCCAAACAAGTCTCTAAAAGCATGAGTTTGCAACTACTTTACTTTTGGAGAAAATTCAAAACATTCATTATTCAATAGAGCCCAATAGCAAAAATCAGGTTTTGAATGAAGAATCACATTTCTTGGTAGAATCATGCAGGATTGAAATTTTTGATGGTTTTTTACTCCTCTCAACAGCCCAAACAAGTTTCTAAAAGGATGAGTTTGCAACTACTTTACTTTTGGAGAAAATTCAAAACATTCATTATTCAATAGGGCCCAAACTATCAAAAACCAGCGGTTTGAATGAACACACATTTCTTGGTAGAATCATGCAGGACTGAAATTTTTGATGTTTTTCTACTCCTCTCATGAGCCCAAACAAGTCTCTAAAAGCATGAGTTTGCAACTACTTTACTTTTGGAGAAAATTCAAAACATTCATTACTCAAAAGAGCCCAATAGCAAAAACCAGCGTTTTGAATGAAGAATCACATTTCTTGGTAGAATCATGCAGGATTGAAATTTTTGATGGTTTTTTACTCCTCTCAACAGCCCAAACAAGTTTCTAAAAGGATGAGTTTGCAACTACTTTACTTTTGGAGAAAATTCAAAACATTCATTATTCAATAGGGCCCAAACTATCAAAAACCAGCGGTTTCAATGAACACACATTTCTTGGTAGAATCATGCAGGACTGAAATTTTTGATGTTTTTCTACTCCTCTCATGAGCCCAAACAAGTCTCTAAAAGCATGAGTTTGCAACTACTTTACTTTTGGAGAAAATTCAAAACATTCATTATTCAATAGAGCCCAATAGCAAAAATCAGGTTTTGAATGAAGAATCACATTTCTTGTTAAAATCATGCAGGATTGAAATTTTTGATGGTTTTTTACTCCTCTCAACAGCCCAAACAAGTTTCTAAAAGGATGAGTTTGCAACTACTTTACTTTTGGAGAAAATTCAAAACATTCATTATTCAATAGGGCCCAAACTATCAAAAACCAGCGGTTTCAATGAACACACATTTCTTGGTAGAATCATGCAGGACTGAAATTTTTGATGGTTTTTTACTCCGCTCAACAGCCCAAACAAGTTTCTAAAAGGATGAGTTTGCAACTACTTTACTTTTGGAGAAAATTCAAAACACTCATTATTCAATAGGGCCCAAACTATCAAAAACCAGCGGTTTCAATGAACACACATTTCTTGGTAGAATCATGCAGGACTGAAATTTTTGATGTTTTTTTACTCCGCTCAACAGCCCAAACAAGTTTCTAAAAGGATGAGTTTGCAACTACTTTACTTTTGGAGAAAATTCAAAACATTCATTATTCAATAGGGCCCAAACTATCAAAAACCAGCGGTTTCAATGAACACACATTTCTTGGTAGAATCATGCAGGACTGAAATTTTTGATGTTTTTCTACTCCTCTCATGAGCCCAAACAAGTCTCTAAAAGGATGAGTTTGCAACTACTTTACTTTTGGAGAAAATTCAAAACATTCATTATTCAATAGAGCCCAATAGCAAAAACCAGCGTTTTGAATGAAGAATCACATTTCTTGGTAGAATCATGCAGGATTGAAATTTTTGATGGTTTTTTACTCCTCTCAACAGCCCAAACAAGTTTCTAAAAGGATGACTTTGCAACTACTTTACTTTTGGAGAAAATTCAAAACATTCATTATTCAATAGGGCCCAAACTATCAAAAACCAGCGGTTTCAATGAACACACATTTCTTGGTAGAATCATGCAGGACTGAAATTTTTGATGTTTTTCTACTCCTCTCATGAGCCCAAACAAGTCTCTAAAAGCATGAGTTTGCAACTACTTTACTTTTGGAGAAAATTCAAAACATTCATTATTCAATAGAGCCCAATAGCAAAAATCAGGTTTTGAATGAAGAATCACATTTCTTGGTAGAATCATGCAGGATTGAAATTTTTGATGGTTTTTTACTCCTCTCAACAGCCCAAACAAGTTTCTAAAAGGATGAGTTTGCAACTACTTTACTTTTGGAGAAAATTCAAAACATTCATTATTCAATAGGGCCCAAACTATCAAAAACCAGCGGTTTGAATGAACACACATTTCTTGGTAGAATCATGCAGGACTGAAATTTTTGATGTTTTTCTACTCCTCTCATGAGCCCAAACAAGTCTCTAAAAGCATGAGTTTGCAACTACTTTACTTTTGGAGAAAATTCAAAACATTCATTACTCAAAAGAGCCCAATAGCAAAAACCAGCGTTTTGAATGAAGAATCACATTTCTTGGTAGAATCATGCAGGATTGAAATTTTTGATGGTTTTTTACTCCTCTCAACAGCCCAAACAAGTTTCTAAAAGGATGAGTTTGCAACTACTTTACTTTTGGAGAAAATTCAAAACATTCATTATTCAATAGGGCCCAAACTATCAAAAACCAGCGGTTTCAATGAACACACATTTCTTGGTAGAATCATGCAGGACTGAAATTTTTGATGTTTTTCTACTCCTCTCATGAGCCCAAACAAGTCTCTAAAAGCATGAGTTTGCAACTACTTTACTTTTGGAGAAAATTCAAAACATTCATTATTCAATAGAGCCCAATAGCAAAAATCAGGTTTTGAATGAAGAATCACATTTCTTGTTAAAATCATGCAGGATTGAAATTTTTGATGGTTTTTTACTCCTCTCAACAGCCCAAACAAGTTTCTAAAAGGATGAGTTTGCAACTACTTTACTTTTGGAGAAAATTCAAAACATTCATTATTCAATAGGGCCCAAACTATCAAAAACCAGCGGTTTCAATGAACACACATTTCTTGGTAGAATCATGCAGGACTGAAATTTTTGATGGTTTTTTACTCCGCTCAACAGCCCAAACAAGTTTCTAAAAGGATGAGTTTGCAACTACTTTACTTTTGGAGAAAATTCAAAACACTCATTATTCAATAGGGCCCAAACTATCAAAAACCAGCGGTTTCAATGAACACACATTTCTTGGTAGAATCATGCAGGACTGAAATTTTTGATGTTTTTTTACTCCGCTCAACAGCCCAAACAAGTTTCTAAAAGGATGAGTTTGCAACTACTTTACTTTTGGAGAAAATTCAAAACATTCATTATTCAATAGGGCCCAAACTATCAAAAACCAGCGGTTTCAATGAACACACATTTCTTGGTAGAATCATGCAGGACTGAAATTTTTGATGTTTTTCTACTCCTCTCATGAGCCCAAACAAGTCTCTAAAAGCATGAGTTTGCAACTACTTTACTTTTGGAGAAAATTCTAAACATTCATTATTCAATAGAGCCCAATAGCAAAAACCAGCGTTTTGAATGAAGAATCACATTTCTTGGTAGAATCATGCAGGATTGAAATTTTTGATGTTTTTCTACTCCTCTCATGAGCCCAAACAAGTCTCTAAAAGGATGAGTTTGCAACTACTTTACTTTTGGAGAAAATTCAAAACATTCATTATTCAATAGAGCCCAATAGCAAAAATCAGCGTTTTGAATGAAGAATCACATTTCTTGGTAGAATCATGCAGGATTGAAATTTTTGATGGTTTTTTACTCCGCTCAACAGCCCAAACAAGTTTCTAAAAGGATGAGTTTGCAACTACTTTACTTTTGGAGAAAATTCAAAACACTCATTATTCAATAGGGCCCAAACTATCAAAAACCAGCGGTTTCAATGAACACACATTTCTTGGTAGAATCATGCAGGACTGAAATTTTTGATGTTTTTCTACTCCTCTCATGAGCCCAAACAAGTCTCTAAAAGCATGAGTTTGCAACTACTTTACTTTTGGAGAAGATTCAAAACATTCATTATTCAATAGAGCCCAATAGCAAAAATCAGGTTTTGAATGAAGAATCACATTTCTTGGTAGAATCATGCAGGATTGAAATTTTTGATGTTTTTTTACTCCTCTCAACAGCCCAAACAAGTTTCTAAAAGGATGACTTTGCAACTACTTTACTTTTGGAGAAAATTCAAAACATTCATTATTCAATAGGGCCCAAACTATCAAAAACCAGCGGTTTCAATGAACACACATTTCTTGGTAGAATCATGCAGGACTGAAATTTTTGATGTTTTTCTACTCCTCTCATGAGCCCAAACAAGTCTCTAAAAGCATGAGTTTGCAACTACTTTACTTTTGGAGAAAATTCAAAACATTCATTATTCAATAGAGCCCAATAGCAAAAATCAGGTTTTGAAAGAAGAATCACATTTCTTGGTAGAATCATGCAGGATTGAAATTTTTGATGGTTTTTTACTCCTCTCAACAGCCCAAACAAGTTTCTAAAAGGATAAGTTTGCAACTACTTTACTTTTGGAGAAAATTCAAAACATTCATTATTCAATAGGGCCCAAACTATCAAAAACCAGCGGTTTCAATGAACACACATTTCTTGGTAGAATCATGCAGGACTGAAATTTTTGATGTTTTTCTACTCCTCTCATGAGCCCAAACAAGTCTCTAAAAGCATGAGTTTGCAACTACTTTACTTTTGGAGAAAATTCAAAACATTCATTATTCAATAGAGCCCAATAGCAAAAATCAGGTTTTGAATGAAGAATCACATTTCTTGGTAAAATCATGCAGGATTGAAATTTTTGATGGTTTTTTACTCCTCTCAACAGCCCAAACAAGTTTCTAAAAGGATGAGTTTGCAACTACTTTACTTTTGGAGAAAATTCAAAACATTCATTATTCAATAGGGCCCAAACTATCAAAAACCAGCGGTTTGAATGAACACACATTTCTTGGTAGAATCATGCAGGACTGAAATTTTTGATGTTTTTCTACTCCTCTCATGAGCCCAAACAAGTCTCTAAAAGCATGAGTTTGCAACTACTTTACTTTTGGAGAAAATTCAAAACATTCATTATTCAATAGAGCCCAATAGCAAAAACCAGCGTTTTGAATGAAGAATCACATTTCTTGGTAGAATCATGCAGGATTGAAATTTTTGATGGTTTTTTACTCCTCTCAACAGCCCAAACAAGTTTCTAAAAGGATGAGTTTGCAACTACTTTACTTTTGGAGAAAATTCAAAACATTCATTATTCAATAGGGCCCAAACTGTCAAAAACCAGCGGTTTCAATGAACACACATTTCTTGGTAGAATCATGCAGGACTGAAATTTTTGATGTTTTTCTACTCCTCTCATGAGCCCAAACAAGTCTCTAAAAGGATGAGTTTGCAACTACTTTACTTTTGGAGAAAATTCAAAACATTCATTATTCAATAGAGCCCAATAGCAAAAACCAGCGTTTTGAATGAAGAATCACATTTCTTGGTAGAATCATGCAGGATTGAAATTTTTGATGGTTTTTTACTCCTCTCAACAGCCCAAACAAGTTTCTAAAAGGAAGACTTTGCAACTACTTTACTTTTGGAGAAAATTCAAAACATTCATTATTCAATAGGGCCCAAACTATCAAAAACCAGCGGTTTCAATGAACACACATTTCTTGGTAGAATCATGCAGGACTGAAATTTTTGATGTTTTTCTACTCCTCTCATGAGCCCAAACAAGTCTCTAAAAGCATGAGTTTGCAACTACTTTACTTTTGGAGAAAATTCAAAACATTCATTATTCAATAGAGCCCCATAGCAAAAATCAGGTTTTGAATGAAGAATCACATTTCTTGGTAGAATCATGCAGGATTGAAATTTTTGATGGTTTTTTACTCCTCTCAACAGCCCAAACAAGTTTCTAAAAGGATGAGTTTGCAACTACTTTACTTTTGGAGAAAATTCAAAACATTCATTATTCAATAGGGCCCAAACTATCAAAAACCAGCGGTTTGAATGAACACACATTTCTTGGTAGAATCATGCAGGACTGAAATTTTTGATGTTTTTCTACTCCTCTCATGAGCCAAAAACAAGTCTCTAAAAGCATGAGTTTGCAACTACTTTACTTTTGGAGAAAATTCAAAACATTCATTACTCAAAAGAGCCCAATAGCAAAAACCAGCGTTTTGAATGAAGAATCACATTTCTTGGTAGAATCATGCAGGATTGAAATTTTTGATGGTTTTTTACTCCTCTCAACAGCCCAAACAAGTTTCTAAAAGGATGAGTTTGCAACTACTTTACTTTTGGAGAAAATTCAAAACATTCATTATTCAATAGGGCCCAAACTATCAAAAACCAGCGGTTTCAATGAACACACATTTCTTGGTAGAATCATGCAGGACTGAAATTTTTGATGTTTTTCTACTCCTCTCATGAGCCCAAACAAGTCTCTAAAAGCATGAGTTTGCAACTACTTTACTTTTGGAGAAAATTCAAAACATTCATTATTCAATAGAGCCCAATAGCAAAAATCAGGTTTTGAATGAAGAATCACATTTCTTGTTAAAATCATGCAGGATTGAAATTTTTGATGGTTTTTTACTCCTCTCAACAGCCCAAACAAGTTTCTAAAAGGATGAGTTTGCAACTACTTTACTTTTGGAGAAAATTCAAAACATTCATTATTCAATAGGGCCCAAACTATCAAAAACCAGCGGTTTCAATGAACACACATTTCTTGGTAGAATCATGCAGGACTGAAATTTTTGATGGTTTTTTACTCCGCTCAACAGCCCAAACAAGTTTCTAAAAGGATGAGTTTGCAACTACTTTACTTTTGGAGAAAATTCAAAACACTCATTATTCAATAGGGCCCAAACTATCAAAAACCAGCGGTTTCAATGAACACACATTTCTTGGTAGAATCATGCAGGACTGAAATTTATGATGTTTTTTTACTCCGCTCAACAGCCCAAACAAGTTTCTAAAAGGATGAGTTTGCAACTACTTTACTTTTGGAGAAAATTCAAAACACTCATTATTCAATAGGGCCCAAACTATCAAAAACCAGCGGTTTCAATGAACACACATTTCTTGGTAGAATCATGCAGGATTGAAATTTTTGATGGTTTTTTACTCTGCTCAACAGCCCAAACAAGTTTCTAAAAGGATGAGTTTGCAACTACTTTACTTTTGGAGAAAATTCAAAACACTCATTATTCAATAGGGCCCAAACTATCAAAAACCAGCGGTTTCAATGAACACACATTTCTTGGTAGAATCATGCAGGATTGAAATTTTTGATGGTTTTTTACTCCGCTCAACAGCCCAAACAAGTTTCTAAAAGGATGAGTTTGCAACTACTTTACTTTTGGAGAAAATTCAAAACACTCATTATTCAATAGGGCCCAAACTATCAAAAACCAGCGGTTTCAATGAACACACATTTCTTGGTAGAATCATGCAGGACTGAAATTTTTGATGTTTTTCTACTCCTCTCATGAGCCCAAACAAGTCTCTAAAAGCATGAGTTTGCAACTACTTTACTTTTGGAGAAGATTCAAAACATTCATTATTCAATAGAGCCCAATAGCAAAAATCAGGTTTTGAATGAAGAATCACATTTCTTGGTAGAATCATGCAGAATTGAAATTTTTGATGGTTTTTTACTCCTCTCAACAGCCCAAACAAGTTTCTAAAAGGATGAGTTTGCAACTACTTTACTTTTGGAGAAAATTCAAAACATTCATTATTCAATAGGGCCAAAATATCAAAAACCAGTGGTTTGAATGAACACACATTTCTTGGTAGAATCGTGCAGGACTGAAATTTTTGATGTTTTTCTACTCCTCTCATCAGCCCAAACAAGTCTCTAAAAGGATGAGTTTGCAACTACTTTACTTTTGGAGAAAATTCAAAACATTCATTATTCAATAGAGCCCAATAGCAAAAACCAGCGTTTTTAATGAAGAATCACATTTCTTGGTAGAATCATGCAGGATTGAAATTTTTGATGGTTTTTTACTCCTCTCAACAGCCCAAACAAGTTTCTAAAAGGATGAGTTTGCAACTACTTTACTTTTGGAGAAAATTCAAAACATTCATTATTCAATAGGGCCCAAACTATCAAAAACCAGCGGTTTCAATGAACACACATTTCTTGGTAGAATCATGCAGGACTGAAATTTTTGATGTTTTTCTACTCCTCTCATGAGCCCAAACAAGTCTCTAAAAGCATGAGTTTGCAACTACTTTACTTTTGGAGAAAATTCAAAACATTCATTATTCAATAGAGCCCAATAGCAAAAATCAGGTTTTGAATGAAGAATCACATTTCTTGGTAAAATCATGCAGGATTGAAATTTTTGATGGTTTTTTACTCCTCTCAACAGCCCAAACAAGTTTCTAAAAGGATGAGTTTGCAACTACTTTACTTTTGGAGAAAATTCAAAACATTCATTATTCAATTGGGCCCAAACTATCAAAAACCAGCGGTTTCAATGAACACACATTTCTTGGTAGAATCATGCAGGACTGAAATTTTTGATGTTTTTCTACTCCTCTCATGAGCCCAAACAAGTCTCTAAAAGCATGACTTTGCAACTACTTTACTTTTGGAGAAAATTCAAAACATTCACTATTCAATAGAGCCCAATAGCAAAAATCAGGTTTTGAATGAAGAATCACATTTCTTGGTAAAATCATGCAGGATTGAAATTTTTGATGGTTTTTTACTCCTCTCAACAGCCCAAACAAGTTTCTAAAAGGATGAGTTTGCAACTACTTTACTTTTGGAGAAAATTCAAAACATTCATTATTCAATAGGGCCCAAACTATCAAAAACCAGCGGTTTGAATGAACACACATTTCTTGGTAGTATCATGCAGGACTGAAATTTTTGATGTTTTTCTACTCCTCTCATGAGCCCAAACAAGTCTCTAAAAGCATGAGTTTGCAACTACTTTACTTTTGGAGAAAATTCAAAACATTCATTATTCAATAGAGCCCAATAGCAAAAACCAGCGTTTTGAATGAAGAATCACATTTCTTGGTAGAATCATGCAGGATTGAAATTTTTGATGGTTTTTTACTCCTCTCAACAGCCCAAACAAGTTTCTAAAAGGATGAGTTTGCAAATACTTTACTTTTGGAGAAAATTCAAAACATTCATTATTCAATAGGGCCCAAACTATCAAAAACCAGCGGTTTCAATGAACACACATTTCTTGGTAGAATCATGCAGGACTGAAATTTTTGATGTTTTTCTACTCCTCTCATGAGCCCAAACAAGTCTCTAAAAGGATGAGTTTGCAACTACTTTACTTTTGGAGAAAATTCAAAACATTCATTATTCAATAGAGCCCAATAGCAAAAACCAGCGTTTTGAATGAAGAATCACATTTCTTGGTAGAATCATGCAGGATTGAAATTTTTGATGGTTTTTTACTCCTCTCAACAGCCCAAACAAGTTTCTAAAAGGATGACTTTGCAACTACTTTACTTTTGGAGAAAATTCAAAACATTCATTATTCAATAGGGCCCAAACTATCAAAAACCAGCGGTTTCAATGAACACACATTTCTTGGTAGAATCATGCAGGACTGAAATTTTTGATGTTTTTCTACTCCTCTCATGAGCCCAAACAAGTCTCTAAAAGCATGAGTTTGCAACTACTTTACTTTTGGAGAAAATTCAAAACATTCATTATTCAATAGAGCCCAATAGCAAAAATCAGGTTTTGAATGAAGAATCACATTTCTTGGTAGAATCATGCAGGATTGAAATTTTTGATGGTTTTTTACTCCGCTCAACAGCCCAAACAAGTTTCTAAAAGGATGAGTTTGCAACTACTTTACTTTTGGAGAAAATTCAAAACATTCATTATTCAATAGGGCCCAAACTATCAAAAACCAGCGGTTTGAATGAACACACATTTCTTGGTAGAATCATGCAGGACTGAAATTTTTGATGTTTTTCTACTCCTCTCATGAGCCCAAACAAGTCTCTAAAAGCATGAGTTTGCAACTACTTTACTTTTGGAGAAAATTCAAAACATTCATTACTCAAAAGAGCCCAATAGCAAAAACCAGCGTTTTGAATGAAGAATCACATTTCTTGGTAGAATCATGCAGGATTGAAATTTTTGATGGTTTTTTACTCCTCTCAACAGCCCAAACAAGTTTCTAAAAGGATGAGTTTGCAACTACTTTACTTTTGGAGAAAATTCAAAACATTCATTATTCAATAGGGCCCAAACTATCAAAAACCAGCGGTTTCAATGAACACACATTTCTTGGTAGAATCATGCAGGACTGAAATTTTTGATGTTTTTCTACTCCTCTCATGAGCCCAAACAAGTCTCTAAAAGCATGAGTTTGCAACTACTTTACTTTTGGAGAAAATTCAAAACATTCATTATTCAATAGAGCCCAATAGCAAAAATCAGGTTTTGAATGAAGAATCACATTTCTTGTTAAAATCATGCAGGATTGAAATTTTTGATGGTTTTTTACTCCTCTCAACAGCCCAAACAAGTTTCTAAAAGGATGAGTTTGCAACTACTTTACTTTTGGAGAAAATTCAAAACATTCATTATTCAATAGGGCCCAAACTATCAAAAACCAGCGGTTTCAATGAACACACATTTCTTGGTAGAATCATGCAGGACTGAAATTTTTGATGGTTTTTTACTCCGCTCAACAGCCCAAACAAGTTTCTAAAAGGATGAGTTTGCAACTACTTTACTTTTGGAGAAAATTCAAAACACTCATTATTCAATAGGGCCCAAACTATCAAAAACCAGCGGTTTCAATGAACACACATTTCTTGGTAGAATCATGCAGGACTGAAATTTTTGATGTTTTTTTACTCCGCTCAACAGCCCAAACAAGTTTCTAAAAGGATGAGTTTGCAACTACTTTACTTTTGGAGAAAATTCAAAACACTCATTATTCAATAGGGCCCAAACTATCAAAAACCAGCGGTTTCAATGAACACACATTTCTTGGTAGAATCATGCAGGATTGAAATTTTTGATGGTTTTTTACTCCGCTCAACATCCCAAACAAGTTTCTAAAAGGATGAGTTTGCAACTACTTTACTTTTGGAGAAAATTCAAAACACTCATTATTCAATAGGGCCCAAACTATCAAAAACCAGCGGTTTCAATGAACACACATTTCTTGGTAGAATCATGCAGGATTGAAATTTTTGATGGTTTTTTACTCCGCTCAGCAGCCCAAACAAGTTTCTAAAAGGATGAGTTTGCAACTACTTTACTTTTGGAGAAAATTCAAAACACTCATTATTCAATAGGGCCCAAACTATCAAAAACCAGCGGTTTCAATGAACACACATTTCTTGGTAGAATCATGCAGGACTGAAATTTTTGATGTTTTTCTACTCCTCTCATGAGCCCAAACAAGTCTCTAAAAGCATGAGTTTGCAACTACTTTACTTTTGGAGAAGATTCAAAACATTCATTATTCAATAGAGCCCAATAGCAAAAATCAGGTTTTGAATGAAGAATCACATTTCTTGGTAGAATCATGCAGGATTGAAATTTTTGATGGTTTTTTACTCCTCTCAACAGCCCAAACAAGTTTCTAAAAGGATGAGTTTGCAACTACTTTACTTTTGGAGAAAATTCAAAACATTCATTATTCAATAGGGCCCAAAATATCAAAAACCAGCGGTTTGAATGAACACACATTTCTTGGTAGAATCGTGCAGGACTGAAATTTTTGATGTTTTTCTACTCCTCTCATCAGCCCAAACAAGTCTCTAAAAGGATGAGTTTGCAACTACTTTACTTTTGGAGAAAATTCAAAACATTCATTATTCAATAGAGCCCAATAGCAAAAACCAGCGTTTTGAATGAAGAATCACATTTCTTGGTAGAATCATGCAGGATTGAAATTTTTGATGGTTTTTTACTCCTCTCAACAGCCCAAACAAGTTTCTAAAAGGATGAGTTTGCAACTACTTTACTTTTGGAGAAAATTCAAAACATTCATTATTCAATAGGGCCCAAACTATCAAAAACCAGCGGTTTCAATGAACACACATTTCTTGGTAGAATCATGCAGGACTGAAATTTTTGATGTTTTTCTACTCCTCTCATGAGCCCAAACAAGTCTCTAAAAGCATGAGTTTGCAACTACTTTACTTTTGGAGAAAATTCAAAACATTCATTATTCAATAGAGCCCAATAGCAAAAATCAGGTTTTGAATGAAGAATCACATTTCTTGGTAAAATCATGCAGGATTGAAATTTTTGATGGTTTTTTACTCCTCTCAACAGCCCAAACAAGTTTCTAAAAGGATGAGTTTGCAACTACTTTACTTTTGGAGAAAATTCAAAACATTCATTATTCAATAGGGCCCAAACTATCAAAAACCAGCGGTTTCAATGAACACACATTTCTTGGTAGAATCATGCAGGACTGAAATTTTTGATGTTTTTCTACTCCTCTCATGAGCCCAAACAAGTCTCTAAAAGCATGAGTTTGCAACTACTTTACTTTTGGAGAAAATTCAAAACATTCACTATTCAATAGAGCCCAATAGCAAAAACCAGCGTTTTGAATGAAGAATAACATTTCTTGGTAAAATCATGCAGGATTGAAATTTTTGATGGTTTTTTACTCCTCTCAACAGCCCAAACAAGTTTCTAAAAGGATGAGTTTGCAACTACTTTTGGAGAAAATTCAAAACATTCATTATTCAATAGGGTCCAAACTATCAAAAACCAGCGGTTTCAATGAACACACATTTCTTGGTAGAATCATGCAGGACTGAAATTTTTGATGTTTTTCTACTCCTCTCATGAGCCCAAACAAGTCTCTAAAAGCATGAGTTTGCAACTACTTTACTTTTGGAGAAAATTCAAAACATTCATTATTCAATAGAGCCCAATAGCAAAAACCAGCGTTTTGAATGAAGAATCACATTTCTTGGTAGAATCATGCAGGATTGAAATTTTTGATGGTTTTTTACTCCTCTCAACAGCCCAAACAAGTTTCTAAAAGGATGAGTTTGCAACTACTTTACTTTTGGAGAAAATTCAAAACATTCATTATTCAATAGGGCCCAAACTATCAAAAACCAGCGGTTTCAATGAACACACATTTCTTGGTAGAATCATGCAGGACTGAAATTTTTGATGGTTTTTTACTCCGCTCAACAGCCCAAACAAGTTTCTAAAAGGATGAGTTTGCAACTACTTTACTTTTGGAGAAAATTCAAAACACTCATTATTCAATAGGGCCCAAACTATCAAAAACCAGCGGTTTCAATGAACACACATTTCTTGGTAGAATCATGCAGGACTGAAATTTATGATGTTTTTTTACTCCGCTCAACAGCCCAAACAAGTTTCTAAAAGGATGAGTTTGCAACTACTTTACTTTTGGAGAAAATTCAAAACACTCATTATTCAATAGGGCCCAAACTATCAAAAACCAGCGGTTTCAATGAACACACATTTCTTGGTAGAATCATGCAGGATTGAAATTTTTGATGGTTTTTTACTCCGCTCAACAGCCCAAACAAGTTTCTAAAAGGATGAGTTTGCAACTACTTTACTTTTGGAGAAAATTCAAAACACTCATTATTCAATAGGGCCCAAGCTATCAAAAACCAGCGGTTTCAATGAACACACATTTCTTGGTAGAATCATGCAGGATTGAAATTTTTGATGGTTTTTTACTCCGCTCAACAGCCCAAACAAGTTTCTAAAAGGATGAGTTTGCAACTACTTTACTTTTGGAGAAAATTCAAAACACTCATTATTCAATAGGGCCCAAACTATCAAAAACCAGCGGTTTCAATGAACACACATTTCTTGGTAGAATCATGCAGGACTGAAATTTTTGATGTTTTTCTACTCCTCTCATGAGCCCAAACAAGTCTCTAAAAGCATGAGTTTGCAACTACTTTACTTTTGGAGAAGATTCAAAACATTCATTATTCAATAGAGCCCAATAGCAAAAATCAGGTTTTGAATGAAGAATCACATTTCTTGGTAGAATCATGCAGGATTGAAATTTTTGATGGTTTTTTACTCCTCTCAACAGCCCAAACAAGTTTCTAAAAGGATGAGTTTGCAACTACTTTACTTTTGGAGAAAATTCAAAACATTCATTATTCAATAGGGCCCAAAATATCAAAAACCAGTGGTTTGAATGAACACACATTTCTTGGTAGAATCGTGCAGGACTGAAATTTTTGATGTTTTTCTACTCCTCTCATCAGCCCAAACAAGTCTCTAAAAGGATGAGTTTGCAACTACTTTACTTTTGGAGAAAATTCAAAACATTCATTATTCAATAGAGCCCAATAGCAAAAACCAGCGTTTTGAATGAAGAATCACATTTCTTGGTAGAATCATGCAGGATTGAAATTTTTGATGGTTTTTTACTCCTCTCAACAGCCCAAACAAGTTTCTAAAAGGATGAGTTTGCAACTACTTTACTTTTGGAGAAAATTCAAAACATTCATTATTCAATAGGGCCCAAACTATCAAAAACCAGCGGTTTCAATGAACACACATTTCTTGGTAGAATCATGCAGGACTGAAATTTTTGATGATTTTCTACTCCTCTCATGAGCCCAAACAAGTCTCTAAAAGCATGAGTTTGCAACTACTTTACTTTTGGAGAAAATTCAAAACATTCATTATTCAATAGAGCCCAATAGCAAAAATCAGGTTTTGAATGAAGAATCACATTTCTTGGTAAAATCATGCAGGATTGAAATTTTTGATGGTTTTTTACTCCTCTCAACAGCCCAAACAAGTTTCTAAAAGGATGAGTTTGCAACTACTTTACTTTTGGAGAAAATTCAAAACATTCATTATTCAATAGGGCCCAAACTATCAAAAACCAGCGGTTTCAATGAACACACATTTCTTGGTAGAATCATGCAGGACTGAAATTTTTGATGTTTTTCTACTCCTCTCATGAGCCCAAACAAGTCTCTAAAAGCATGACTTTGCAACTACTTTACTTTTGGAGAAAATTCAAAACGTTCACTATTCAATAGAGCCCAATAGCAAAAATCAGGTTTTGAATGAAGAATCACATTTCTTGGTAAAATCATGCAGGATTGAAATTTTTGATGGTTTTTTACTCCTCTCAACAGCCCAAACAAGTTTCTAAAAGGATGAGTTTGCAACTACTTTACTTTTGGAGAAAATTCAAAACATTCATTATTCAATAGGGCCCAAACTATCAAAAACCAGCGGTTTCAATGAACACACATTTCTTGGTAGAATCATGCAGGACTGAAATTTTTGATGTTTTTCTACTCCTCTCATGAGCCCAAACAAGTCTCTAAAAGCATGTGTTTGCAACTACTTTACTTTTGGACAAAATTCAAAACATTCATTATTCAATAGAGCCCAATAGCAAAAACCAGCGTTTTGAATGAAGAATCACATTTCTTGGTAGAATCATGCAGGATTGAAATTTTTGATGGTTTTTTACTCCTCTCAACAGCCCAAACAAGTTTCTAAAAGGATGAGTTTGCAACTACTTTACTTTTGGAGAAAATTCAAAACATTCATTATTCAATAGGGCCCAAACTATCAAAAACCAGCGGTTTGAATGAACACACATTTCTTGGTAGAATCATGCAGGACTGAAATTTTTGATGTTTTTCTACTCCTCTCATGAGCCCAAACAAGTCTCTAAAAGCATGAGTTTGCAACTACTTTACTTTTGGAGAAAATTCAAAACATTCATTACTCAAAAGAGCCCAATAGCAAAAACCAGCGTTTTGAATGAAGAATCACATTTCTTGGTAGAATCATGCAGGATTGAAATTTTTGATGGTTTTTTACTCCTCTCAACAGCCCAAACAAGTTTCTAAAAGGATGAGTTTGCAACTACTTTACTTTTGGAGAAAATTCAAAACATTCATTATTCAATAGGGCCCAAACTATCAAAAACCAGCGGTTTCAATGAACACACATTTCTTGGTAGAATCATGCAGGACTGAAATTTTTGATGTTTTTCTACTCCTCTCATGAGCCCAAACAAGTCTCTAAAAGCATGAGTTTGCAACTACTTTACTTTTGGAGAAAATTCAAAACATTCATTATTCAATAGAGCCCAATAGCAAAAATCAGGTTTTGAATGAAGAATCACATTTCTTGTTAAAATCATGCAGGATTGAAATTTTTGATGGTTTTTTACTCCTCTCAACAGCCCAAACAAGTTTCTAAAAGGATGAGTTTGCAACTACTTTACTTTTGGAGAAAATTCAAAACATTCATTATTCAATAGGGCCCAAACTATCAAAAACCAGCGGTTTCAATGAACACACATTTCTTGGTAGAATCATGCAGGACTGAAATTTTTGATGGTTTTTTACTCCGCTCAACAGCCCAAACAAGTTTCTAAAAGGATGAGTTTGCAACTACTTTACTTTTGGAGAAAATTCAAAACACTCATTATTCAATAGGGCCCAAACTATCAAAAACCAGCGGTTTCAATGAACACACATTTCTTGGTAGAATCATGCAGGACTGAAATTTTTGATGTTTTTTTACTCCGCTCAACAGCCCAAACAAGTTTCTAAAAGGATGAGTTTGCAACTACTTTACTTTTGGAGAAAATTCAAAACATTCATTATTCAATAGGGCCCAAACTATCAAAAACCAGCGGTTTCAATGAACACACATTTCTTGGTAGAATCATGCAGGACTGAAATTTTTGATGTTTTTCTACTCCTCTCATGAGCCCAAACAAGTCTCTAAAAGCATGAGTTTGCAACTACTTTACTTTTGGAGAAAATTCTAAACATTCATTATTCAATAGAGCCCAATAGCAAAAACCAGCGTTTTGAATGAAGAATCACATTTCTTGGTAGAATCATGCAGGATTGAAATTTTTGATGTTTTTCTACTCCTCTCATGAGCCCAAACAAGTCTCTAAAAGGATGAGTTTGCAACTACTTTACTTTTGGAGAAAATTCAAAACATTCATTATTCAATAGAGCCCAATAGCAAAAATCAGCGTTTTGAATGAAGAATCACATTTCTTGGTAGAATCATGCAGGATTGAAATTTTTGATGGTTTTTTACTCCGCTCAACAGCCCAAACAAGTTTCTAAAAGGATGAGTTTGCAACTACTTTACTTTTGGAGAAAATTCAAAACACTCATTATTCAATAGGGCCCAAACTATCAAAAACCAGCGGTTTCAATGAACACACATTTCTTGGTAGAATCATGCAGGACTGAAATTTTTGATGTTTTTCTACTCCTCTCATGAGCCCAAACAAGTCTCTAAAAGCATGAGTTTGCAACTACTTTACTTTTGGAGAAGATTCAAAACATTCATTATTCAATAGAGCCCAATAGCAAAAATCAGGTTTTGAATGAAGAATCACATTTCTTGGTAGAATCATGCAGGATTGAAATTTTTGATGTTTTTTTACTCCTCTCAACAGCCCAAACAAGTTTCTAAAAGGATGACTTTGCAACTACTTTACTTTTGGAGAAAATTCAAAACATTCATTATTCAATAGGGCCCAAACTATCAAAAACCAGCGGTTTCAATGAACACACATTTCTTGGTAGAATCATGCAGGACTGAAATTTTTGATGTTTTTCTACTCCTCTCATGAGCCCAAACAAGTCTCTAAAAGCATGAGTTTGCAACTACTTTACTTTTGGAGAAAATTCAAAACATTCATTATTCAATAGAGCCCAATAGCAAAAATCAGGTTTTGAAAGAAGAATCACATTTCTTGGTAGAATCATGCAGGATTGAAATTTTTGATGGTTTTTTACTCCTCTCAACAGCCCAAACAAGTTTCTAAAAGGATAAGTTTGCAACTACTTTACTTTTGGAGAAAATTCAAAACATTCATTATTCAATAGGGCCCAAACTATCAAAAACCAGCGGTTTCAATGAACACACATTTCTTGGTAGAATCATGCAGGACTGAAATTTTTGATGTTTTTCTACTCCTCTCATGAGCCCAAACAAGTCTCTAAAAGCATGAGTTTGCAACTACTTTACTTTTGGAGAAAATTCAAAACATTCATTATTCAATAGAGCCCAATAGCAAAAATCAGGTTTTGAATGAAGAATCACATTTCTTGGTAAAATCATGCAGGATTGAAATTTTTGATGGTTTTTTACTCCTCTCAACAGCCCAAACAAGTTTCTAAAAGGATGAGTTTGCAACTACTTTACTTTTGGAGAAAATTCAAAACATTCATTATTCAATAGGGCCCAAACTATCAAAAACCAGCGGTTTGAATGAACACACATTTCTTGGTAAAATCATGCAGGACTGAAATTTTTGATGTTTTTCTACTCCTCTCATGAGCCCAAACAAGTCTCTAAAAGCATGAGTTTGCAACTACTTTACTTTTGGAGAAAATTCAAAACATTCATTATTCAATAGAGCCCAATAGCAAAAACCAGCGTTTTGAATGAAGAATCACATTTCTTGGTAGAATCATGCAGGATTGAAATTTTTGATGGTTTTTTACTCCTCTCAACAGCCCAAACAAGTTTCTAAAAGGATGAGTTTGCAACTACTTTACTTTTGGAGAAAATTCAAAACATTCATTATTCAATAGGGCCCAAACTGTCAAAAACCATCGGTTTCAATGAACACACATTTCTTGGTAGAATCATGCAGGACTGAAATTTTTGATGTTTTTCTACTCCTCTCATGAGCCCAAACAAGTCTCTAAAAGGATGAGTTTGCAACTACTTTACTTTTGGAGAAAATTCAAAACATTCATTATTCAATAGAGCCCAATAGCAAAAACCAGCGTTTTGAATGAAGAATCACATTTCTTGGTAGAATCATGCAGGATTGAAATTTTTGATGGTTTTTTACTCCTCTCAACAGCCCAAACAAGTTTCTAAAAGGAAGACTTTGCAACTACTTTACTTTTGGAGAAAATTCAAAACATTCATTATTCAATAGGGCCCAAACTATCAAAAACCAGCGGTTTCAATGAACACACATTTCTTGGTAGAATCATGCAGGACTGAAATTTTTGATGTTTTTCTACTCCTCTCATGAGCCCAAACAAGTCTCTAAAAGCATGAGTTTGCAACTACTTTACTTTTGGAGAAAATTCAAAACATTCATTATTCAATAGAGCCCCATAGCAAAAATCAGGTTTTGAATGAAGAATCACATTTCTTGGTAGAATCATGCAGGATTGAAATTTTTGATGGTTTTTTACTCCTCTCAACAGCCCAAACAAGTTTCTAAAAGGATGAGTTTGCAACTACTTTACTTTTGGAGAAAATTCAAAACATTCATTATTCAATAGGGCCCAAACTATCAAAAACCAGCGGTTTGAATGAACACACATTTCTTGGTAGAATCATGCAGGACTGAAATTTTTGATGTTTTTCTACTCCTCTCATGAGCCCAAACAAGTCTCTAAAAGCATGAGTTTGCAACTACTTTACTTTTGGAGAAAATTCAAAACATTCATTACTCAAAAGAGCCCAATAGCAAAAACCAGCGTTTTGAATGAAGAATCACATTTCTTGGTAGAATCATGCAGGATTGAAATTTTTGATGGTTTTTTACTCCTCTCAACAGCCCAAACAAGTTTCTAAAAGGATGAGTTTGCAACTACTTTACTTTTGGAGAAAATTCAAAACATTCATTATTCAATAGGGCCCAAACTATCAAAAACCAGCGGTTTCAATGAACACACATTTCTTGGTAGAATCATGCAGGACTGAAATTTTTGATGTTTTTCTACTCCTCTCATGAGCCCAAACAAGTCTCTAAAAGCATGAGTTTGCAACTACTTTACTTTTGGAGAAAATTCAAAACATTCATTATTCAATAGAGCCCAATAGCAAAAATCAGGTTTTGAATGAAGAATCACATTTCTTGGTAAAATCATGCAGGATTGAAATTTTTGATGGTTTTTTACTCCTCTCAACAGCCCAAACAAGTTTCTAAAAGGATGAGTTTGCAACTACTTTACTTTTGGAGAAAATTCAAAACATTCATTATTCAATAGGGCCCAAACTATCAAAAACCAGCGGTTTCAATGAACACACATTTCTTGGTAGAATCATGCAGGACTGAAATTTTTGATGGTTTTTTACTCCGCTCAACAGCCCAAACAAGTTTCTAAAAGGATGAGTTTGCAACTACTTTACTTTTGGAGAAAATTCAAAACACTCATTATTCAATAGGGCCCAAACTATCAAAAACCAGCGGTTTCAATGAACACACATTTCTTGGTAGAATCATGCAGGACTGAAATTTATGATGTTTTTTTACTCCGCTCAACAGCCCAAACAAGTTTCTAAAAGGATGAGTTTGCAACTACTTTACTTTTGGAGAAAATTCAAAACACTCATTATTCAATAGGGCCCAAACTATCAAAAACCAGCGGTTTCAATGAACACACATTTCTTGGTAGAATCATGCAGGATTGAAATTTTTGATGGTTTTTTACTCTGCTCAACAGCCCAAACAAGTTTCTAAAAGGATGAGTTTGCAACTACTTTACTTTTGGAGAAAATTCAAAACACTCATTATTCAATAGGGCCCAAACTATCAAAAACCAGCGGTTTCAATGAACACACATTTCTTGGTAGAATCATGCAGGATTGAAATTTTTGATGGTTTTTTACTCCGCTCAACAGCCCAAACAAGTTTCTAAAAGGATGAGTTTGCAACTACTTTACTTTTGGAGAAAATTCAAAACACTCATTATTCAATAGGGCCCAAACTATCAAAAACCAGCGGTTTCAATGAACACACATTTCTTGGTAGAATCATGCAGGACTGAAATTTTTGATGTTTTTCTACTCCTCTCATGAGCCCAAACAAGTCTCTAAAAGCATGAGTTTGCAACTACTTTACTTTTGGAGAAGATTCAAAACATTCATTATTCAATAGAGCCCAATAGCAAAAATCAGGTTTTGAATGAAGAATCACATTTCTTGGTAGAATCATGCAGGATTGAAATTTTTGATGGTTTTTTACTCCTCTCAACAGCCCAAACAAGTTTCTAAAAGGATGAGTTTGCAACTACTTTACTTTTGGAGAAAATTCAAAACATTCATTATTCAATAGGGCCCAAAATATCAAAAACCAGTGGTTTGAATGAACACACATTTCTTGGTAGAATCGTGCAGGACTGAAATTTTTGATGTTTTTCTACTCCTCTCATCAGCCCAAACAAGTCTCTAAAAGGATGAGTTTGCAACTACTTTACTTTTGGAGAAAATTCAAAACATTCATTATTCAATAGAGCCCAATAGCAAAAACCAGCGTTTTGAATGAAGAATCACATTTCTTGGTAGAATCATGCAGGATTGAAATTTTTGATGGTTTTTTACTCCTCTCAACAGCCCAAACAAGTTTCTAAAAGGATGAGTTTGCAACTACTTTACTTTTGGAGAAAATTCAAAACATTCATTATTCAATAGGGCCCAAACTATCAAAAACCAGCGGTTTCAATGAACACACATTTCTTGGTAGAATCATGCAGGACTGAAATTTTTGATGTTTTTCTACTCCTCTCATGAGCCCAAACAAGTCTCTAAAAGCATGAGTTTGCAACTACTTTACTTTTGGAGAAAATTCAAAACATTCATTATTCAATAGAGCCCAATAGCAAAAATCAGGTTTTGAATGAAGAATCACATTTCTTGGTAAAATCATGCAGGATTGAAATTTTTGATGGTTTTTTACTCCTCTCAACAGCCCAAACAAGTTTCTAAAAGGATGAGTTTGCAACTACTTTACTTTTGGAGAAAATTCAAAACATTCATTATTCAATTGGGCCCAAACTATCAAAAACCAGCGGTTTCAATGAACACACATTTCTTGGTAGAATCATGCAGGACTGAAATTTTTGATGTTTTTCTACTCCTCTCATGAGCCCAAACAAGTCTCTAAAAGCATGACTTTGCAACTACTTTACTTTTGGAGAAAATTCAAAACATTCACTATTCAATAGAGCCCAATAGCAAAAATCAGGTTTTGAATGAAGAATCACATTTCTTGGTAAAATCATGCAGGATTGAAATTTTTGATGGTTTTTTACTCCTCTCAACAGCCCAAACAAGTTTCTAAAAGGATGAGTTTGCAACTACTTTACTTTTGGAGAAAATTCAAAACATTCATTATTCAATAGGGCCCAAACTATCAAAAACCAGCGGTTTGAATGAACACACATTTCTTGGTAGTATCATGCAGGACTGAAATTTTTGATGTTTTTCTACTCCTCTCATGAGCCCAAACAAGTCTCTAAAAGCATGAGTTTGCAACTACTTTACTTTTGGAGAAAATTCAAAACATTCATTATTCAATAGAGCCCAATAGCAAAAACCAGCGTTTTGAATGAAGAATCACATTTCTTGGTAGAATCATGCAGGATTGAAATTTTTGATGGTTTTTTACTCCTCTCAACAGCCCAAACAAGTTTCTAAAAGGATGAGTTTGCAAATACTTTACTTTTGGAGAAAATTCAAAACATTCATTATTCAATAGGGCCCAAACTATCAAAAACCAGCGGTTTCAATGAACACACATTTCTTGGTAGAATCATGCAGGACTGAAATTTTTGATGTTTTTCTACTCCTCTCATGAGCCCAAACAAGTCTCTAAAAGGATGAGTTTGCAACTACTTTACTTTTGGAGAAAATTCAAAACATTCATTATTCAATAGAGCCCAATAGCAAAAACCAGCGTTTTGAATGAAGAATCACATTTCTTGGTAGAATCATGCAGGATTGAAATTTTTGATGGTTTTTTACTCCTCTCAACAGCCCAAACAAGTTTCTAAAAGGATGACTTTGCAACTACTTTACTTTTGGAGAAAATTCAAAACATTCATTATTCAATAGGGCCCAAACTATCAAAAACCAGCGGTTTCAATGAACACACATTTCTTGGTAGAATCATGCAGGACTGAAATTTTTGATGTTTTTCTACTCCTCTCATGAGCCCAAACAAGTCTCTAAAAGCATGAGTTTGCAACTACTTTACTTTTGGAGAAAATTCAAAACATTCATTATTCAATAGAGCCCAATAGCAAAAATCAGGTTTTGAATGAAGAATCACATTTCTTGGTAGAATCATGCAGGATTGAAATTTTTGATGGTTTTTTACTCCTCTCAACAGCCCAAACAAGTTTCTAAAAGGATGAGTTTGCAACTACTTTACTTTTGGAGAAAATTCAAAACATTCATTATTCAATAGGGCCCAAACTATCAAAAACCAGCGGTTTGAATGAACACACATTTCTTGGTAGAATCATGCAGGACTGAAATTTTTGATGTTTTTCTACTCCTCTCATGAGCCCAAACAAGTCTCTAAAAGCATGAGTTTGCAACTACTTTACTTTTGGAGAAAATTCAAAACATTCATTACTCAAAAGAGCCCAATAGCAAAAACCAGCGTTTTGAATGAAGAATCACATTTCTTGGTAGAATCATGCAGGATTGAAATTTTTGATGGTTTTTTACTCCTCTCAACAGCCCAAACAAGTTTCTAAAAGGATGAGTTTGCAACTACTTTACTTTTGGAGAAAATTCAAAACATTCATTATTCAATAGGGCCCAAACTATCAAAAACCAGCGGTTTCAATGAACACACATTTCTTGGTAGAATCATGCAGGACTGAAATTTTTGATGTTTTTCTACTCCTCTCATGAGCCCAAACAAGTCTCTAAAAGCATGAGTTTGCAACTACTTTACTTTTGGAGAAAATTCAAAACATTCATTATTCAATAGAGCCCAATAGCAAAAATCAGGTTTTGAATGAAGAATCACATTTCTTGTTAAAATCATGCAGGATTGAAATTTTTGATGGTTTTTTACTCCTCTCAACAGCCCAAACAAGTTTCTAAAAGGATGAGTTTGCAACTACTTTACTTTTGGAGAAAATTCAAAACATTCATTATTCAATAGGGCCCAAACTATCAAAAACCAGCGGTTTCAATGAACACACATTTCTTGGTAGAATCATGCAGGACTGAAATTTTTGATGGTTTTTTACTCCGCTCAACAGCCCAAACAAGTTTCTAAAAGGATGAGTTTGCAACTACTTTACTTTTGGAGAAAATTCAAAACACTCATTATTCAATAGGGCCCAAACTATCAAAAACCAGCAGTTTCAATGAACACACATTTCTTGGTAGAATCATGCAGGACTGAAATTTTTGATGTTTTTTTACTCCGCTCAACAGCCCAAACAAGTTTCTAAAAGGATGAGTTTGCAACTACTTTACTTTTGGAGAAAATTCAAAACACTCATTATTCAATAGGGCCCAAACTATCAAAAACCAGCGGTTTCAATGAACACACATTTCTTGGTAGAATCATGCAGGATTGAAATTTTTGATGGTTTTTTACTCCGCTCAACATCCCAAACAAGTTTCTAAAATGATGAGTTTGCAACTACTTTACTTTTGGAGAAAATTCAAAACACTCATTATTCAATAGGGCCCAAACTATCAAAAACCAGCGGTTTCAATGAACACACATTTCTTGGTAGAATCATGCAGGATTGAAATTTTTGATGGTTTTTTACTCCGCTCAGCAGCCCAAACAAGTTTCTAAAAGGATGAGTTTGCAACTACTTTACTTTTGGAGAAAATTCAAAACACTCATTATTCAATAGGGCCCAAACTATCAAAAACCAGCGGTTTCAATGAACACACATTTCTTGGTAGAATCATGCAGGACTGAAATTTTTGATGTTTTTCTACTCCTCTCATGAGCCCAAACAAGTCTCTAAAAGCATGAGTTTGCAACTACTTTACTTTTGGAGAAGATTCAAAACATTCATTATTCAATAGAGCCCAATAGCAAAAATCAGGTTTTGAATGAAGAATCACATTTCTTGGTAGAATCATGCAGGATTGAAATTTTTGATGGTTTTTTACTCCTCTCAACAGCCCAAACAAGTTTCTAAAAGGATGAGTTTGCAACTACTTTACTTTTGGAGAAAATTCAAAACATTCATTATTCAATAGGGCCCAAAATATCAAAAACCAGCGGTTTGAATGAACACACATTTCTTGGTAGAATCGTGCAGGACTGAAATTTTTGATGTTTTTCTACTCCTCTCATCAGCCCAAACAAGTCTCTAAAAGGATGAGTTTGCAACTACTTTACTTTTGGAGAAAATTCAAAACATTCATTATTCAATAGAGCCCAATAGCAAAAACCAGCGTTTTGAATGAAGAATCACATTTCTTGGTAGAATCATGCAGGATTGAAATTTTTGATGGTTTTTTACTCCTCTCAACAGCCCAAACAAGTTTCTAAAAGGATGAGTTTGCAACTACTTTACTTTTGGAGAAAATTCAAAACATTCATTATTCAATAGGGCCCAAACTATCAAAAACCAGCGGTTTCAATGAACACACATTTCTTGGTAGAATCATGCAGGACTGAAATTTTTGATGTTTTTCTACTCCTTTCATGAGCCCAAACAAGTCTCTAAAAGCATGAGTTTGCAACTACTTTACTTTTGGAGAAAATTCAAAACATTCATTATTCAATAGAGCCCAATAGCAAAAATCAGGTTTTGAATGAAGAATCACTTTTCTTGGTAAAATCATGCAGGATTGAAATTTTTGATGGTTTTTTACTCCTCTCAACAGCCCAAACAAGTTTCTAAAAGGATGAGTTTGCAACTACTTTACTTTTGGAGAAAATTCAAAACATTCATTATTCAATAGGGCCCAAACTATCAAAAACCAGCGGTTTCAATGAACACACATTTCTTGGTAGAATCATGCAGGACTGAAATTTTTGATGTTTTTCTACTCCTCTCATGAGCCCAAACAAGTCTCTAAAAGCATGAGTTTGCAACTACTTTACTTTTGGAGAAAATTCAAAACATTCACTATTCAATAGAGCCCAATAGCAAAAACCAGCGTTTTGAATGAAGAATAACATTTCTTGGTAAAATCATGCAGGATTGAAATTTTTGATGGTTTTTTACTCCTCTCAACAGCCCAAACAAGTTTCTAAAAGGATGAGTTTGCAACTACTTTTGGAGAAAATTCAAAACATTCATTATTCAATAGGGCCCAAACTATCAAAAACCAGCGGTTTCAATGAACACACATTTCTTGGTAGAATCATGCAGGACTGAAATTTTTGATGTTTTTCTACTCCTCTCATGAGCCCAAACAAGTCTCTAAAAGCATGAGTTTGCAACTACTTTACTTTTGGAGAAAATTCAAAACATTCATTATTCAATAGAGCCCAATAGCAAAAACCAGCGTTTTGAATGAAGAATCACATTTCTTGGTAGAATCATGCAGGATTGAAATTTTTGATGGTTTTTTACTCCTCTCAACAGCCCAAACAAGTTTCTAAAAGGATGAGTTTGCAACTACTTTACTTTTGGAGAAAATTCAAAACATTCATTATTCAATAGGGCCCAAACTATCAAAAACCAGCGGTTTCAATGAACACACATTTCTTGATAGAATCATGCAGGACTGAAATTTTTGATGGTTTTTTACTCCGCTCAACAGCCCAAACAAGTTTCTAAAAGGATGAGTTTGCAACTACTTTACTTTTGGAGAAAATTCAAAACACTCATTATTCAATAGGGCCCAAACTATCAAAAACCAGCGGTTTCAATGAACACACATTTCTTGGTAGAATCATGCAGGACTGAAATTTATGATGTTTTTTTACTCCGCTCAACAGCCCAAACAAGTTTCTAAAAGGATGAGTTTGCAACTACTTTACTTTTGGAGAAAATTCAAAACACTCATTATTCAATAGGGCCCAAACTATCAAAAACCAGCGGTTTCAATGAACACACATTTCTTGGTAGAATCATGCAGGATTGAAATTTTTGATGGTTTTTTACTCCGCTCAACAGCCCAAACAAGTTTCTAAAAGGATGAGTTTGCAACTACTTTACTTTTGGAGAAAATTCAAAACACTCATTATTCAATAGGGCCCAAACTATCAAAAACCAGCGGTTTCAATGAACACACATTTCTTGGTAGAATCATGCAGGATTGAAATTTTTGATGGTTTTTTACTCCGCTCAACAGCCCAAACAAGTTTCTAAAAGGATGAGTTTGCAACTACTTTACTTTTGGAGAAAATTCAAAACACTCATTATTCAATAGGGCCCAAACTATCAAAAACCAGCGGTTTCAATGAACACACATTTCTTGGTAGAATCATGCAGGACTGAAATTTTTGATGTTTTTCTACTCCTCTCATGAGCCCAAACAAGTCTCTAAAAGCATGAGTTTGCAACTACTTTACTTTTGGAGAAGATTCAAAACATTCATTATTCAATAGAGCCCAATAGCAAAAATCAGGTTTTGAATGAAGAATCACATTTCTTGGTAGAATCATGCAGGATTGAAATTTTTGATGGTTTTTTACTCCTCTCAACAGCCCAAACAAGTTTCTAAAAGGATGAGTTTGCAACTACTTTACTTTTGGAGAAAATTCAAAGCATTCATTATTCAATAGGGCCCAAAATATCAAAAACCAGTGGTTTGAATGAACACACATTTCTTGGTAGAATCGTGCAGGACTGAAATTTTTGATGTTTTTCTACTCCTCTCATCAGCCCAAACAAGTCTCTAAAAGGATGAGTTTGCAACTACTTTACTTTTGGAGAAAATTCAAAACATTCATTATTCAATAGAGCCCAATAGCAAAAACCAGCGTTTTGAATGAAGAATCACATTTCTTGGTAGAATCATGCAGGATTGAAATTTTTGATGGTTTTTTACTCCTCTCAACAGCCCAAACAAGTTTCTAAAAGGATGAGTTTGCAACTACTTTACTTTTGGAGAAAATTCAAAACATTCATTATTCAATAGGGCCCAAACTATCAAAAACCAGCGGTTTCAATGAACACACATTTCTTGGTAGAATCATGCAGGACTGAAATTTTTGATGTTTTTCTACTCCTCTCATGAGCCCAAACAAGTCTCTAAAAGCATGAGTTTGCAACTACTTTACTTTTGGAGAAAATTCAAAACATTCATTATTCAATAGAGCCCAATAGCAAAAATCAGGTTTTGAATGAAGAATCACATTTCTTGGTAAAATCATGCAGGATTGAAATTTTTGATGGTTTTTTACTCCTCTCAACAGCCCAAACAAGTTTCTAAAAGGATGAGTTTGCAACTACTTTACTTTTGGAGAAAATTCAAAACATTCATTATTCAATAGGGCCCAAACTATCAAAAACCAGCGGTTTCAATGAACACACATTTCTTGGTAGAATCATGCAGGACTGAAATTTTTGATGTTTTTCTACTCCTCTCATGAGCCCAAACAAGTCTCTAAAAGCATGACTTTGCAACTACTTTACTTTTGGAGAAAATTCAAAACATTCACTATTCAATAGAGCCCAATAGCAAAAATCAGGTTTTGAATGAAGAATCACATTTCTTGGTAAAATCATGCAGGATTGAAATTTTTGATGGTTTTTTACTCCTCTCAACAGCCCAAACAAGTTTCTAAAAGGATGAGTTTGCAACTACTTTACTTTTGGAGAAAATTCAAAACATTCATTATTCAATAGGGCCCAAACTATCAAAAACCAGCGGTTTCAATGAACACACATTTCTTGGTAGAATCATGCAGGACTGAAATTTTTGATGTTTTTCTACTCCTCTCATGAGCCCAAACAAGTCTCTAAAAGCATGTGTTTGCAACTACTTTACTTTTGGACAAAATTCAAAACATTCATTATTCAATAGAGCCCAATAGCAAAAACCAGCGTTTTGAATGAAGAATCACATTTCTTGGTAGAATCATGCAGGATTGAAATTTTTGATGGTTTTTTACTCCTCTCAACAGCCCAAACAAGTTTCTAAAAGGATGAGTTTGCAACTACTTTACTTTTGGAGAAAATTCAAAACATTCATTATTCAATAGGGCCCAAAATATCAAAAACCAGCGGTTTGAATGAACACACATTTCTTGGTAGAATCGTGCAGGACTGAAATTTTTGATGTTTTTCTACTCCTCTCATGAGCCCAAACAAGTCTCTAAAAGCATGAGTTTGCAACTACTTTACTTTTGGAGAAAATTCAAAACATTCATTATTCAATAGAGCCCAATAGCAAAAATCAGGTTTTGAATGAAGAATCACATTTCTTGGTAGAATCATGCAGGATTGAAATTTTTGATGGTTTTTTACTCCTCTCAACAGCCCAAACAAGTTTCTAAAAGGATAAGTTTGCAACTACTTTACTTTTGGAGAAAATTCAAAACATTCATTATTCAATAGGGCCCAAACTATCAAAAACCAGCGGTTTCAATGAACACACATTTCTTGGTAGAATCATGCAGGACTGAAATTTTTGATGTTTTTCTACTCCTCTCATGAGCCCAAACAAGTCTCTAAAAGCATGAGTTTGCAACTACTTTACTTTTGGAGAAAATTCAAAACATTCATTATTCAATAGAGCCCAATAGCAAAAATCAGGTTTTGAATGAAGAATCACATTTCTTGGTAAAATCATGCAGGATTGAAATTTTTGATGGTTTTTTACTCCTCTCAACAGCCCAAACAAGTTTCTAAAAGGATGAGTTTGCAACTACTTTACTTTTGGAGAAAATTCAAAACATTCATTATTCAATAGGGCCCAAACTATCAAAAACCAGTGGTTTGAATGAACACACATTTCTTGGTAGAATCATGCAGGACTGAAATTTTTGATGTTTTTCTACTCCTCTCATGAGCCCAAACAAGTCTCTAAAAGCATGAGTTTGCAACTACTTTACTTTTGGAGAAAATTCAAAACATTCATTATTCAATAGATCCCAATAGCAAAAACCAGCGTTTTGAATGAAGAATCACATTTTTTGGTAGAATCATGCAGGATTGAAATTTTTGATGGTTTTTTACTCCTCTCAACAGCCCAAACAAGTTTCTAAAAGGATGAGTTTGCAACTACTTTACTTTTGGAGAAAATTCAAAACATTCATTATTCAATAGGGCCCAAACTATCAAAAACCAGCGGTTTCAATGAACACACATTTCTTGGTAGAATCATGCAGGACTGAAATTTTTGATGTTTTTCTACTCCTCTCATGAGCCCAAACAAGTCTCTAAAAGGATGAGTTTGCAGCTACTTTACTTTTGGAGAAAATTCAAAACATTCATTATTCAATAGAGCCCAATAGCAAAAACCAGCGTTTTGAATGAAGAATCACATTTCTTGGTAGAATCATGCAGGATTGAAATTTTTGATGGTTTTTTACTCCTCTCAACAGCCCAAACAAGTTTCTAAAAGGAAGACTTTGCAACTACTTTACTTTTGGAGAAAATTCAAAACATTCATTATTCAATAGGGCCCAAACTATCAAAAACCAGCGGTTTCAATGAACACACATTTCTTGGTAGAATCATGCAGGACTGAAATTTTTGATGTTTTTCTACTCCTCTCATGAGCCCAAACAAGTCTCTAAAAGCATGAGTTTGCAACTACTTTACTTTTGGAGAAAATTCAAAACATTCATTATTCAATAGAGCCCAATAGCAAAAATCAGGTTTTGAATGAAGAATCACATTTCTTGGTAGAATCATGCAGGATTGAAATTTTTGATGGTTTTTTACTCCTCTCAACAGCCCAAACAAGTTTCTAAAAGGATGAGTTTGCAACTACTTTACTTTTGGAGAAAATTCAAAACATTCATTATTCAATAGGGCCCAAACTATCAAAAACCAGCGGTTTGAATGAACACACATTTCTTGGTAGAATCATGCAGGACTGAAATTTTTGATGTTTTTCTACTCCTCTCATGAGCCCAAACAAGTCTCTAAAAGCATGAGTTTGCAACTACTTTACTTTTGGAGAAAATTCAAAACATTCATTACTCAAAAGAGCCCAATAGCAAAAACCAGCGTTTTGAATGAAGAATCACATTTCTTGGTAGAATCATGCAGGATTGAAATTTTTGATGGTTTTTTACTCCTCTCAACAGCCCAAACAAGTTTCTAAAAGGATGAGTTTGCAACTACTTTACTTTTGGAGAAAATTCAAAACATTCATTATTCAATAGGGCCCAAACTATCAAAAACCAGCGGTTTCAATGAACACACATTTCTTGGTAGAATCATGCAGGACTGAAATTTTTGATGTTTTTCTACTCCTCTCATGAGCCCAAACAAGTCTCTAAAAGCATGAGTTTGCAACTACTTTACTTTTGGAGAAAATTCAAAACATTCATTATTCAATAGAGCCCAATAGCAAAAATCAGGTTTTGAATGAAGAATCACATTTCTTGTTAAAATCATGCAGGATTGAAATTTTTGATGGTTTTTTACTCCTCTCAACAGCCCAAACAAGTTTCTAAAAGGATGAGTTTGCAACTACTTTACTTTTGGAGAAAATTCAAAACATTCATTATTCAATAGGGCCCAAACTATCAAAAACCAGCGGTTTCAATGAACACACATTTCTTGGTAGAATCATGCAGGACTGAAATTTTTGATGGTTTTTTACTCCGCTCAACAGCCCAAACAAGTTTCTAAAAGGATGAGTTTGCAACTACTTTACTTTTGGAGAAAATTCAAAACACTCATTATTCAATAGGGCCCAAACTATCAAAAACCAGCGGTTTCAATGAACACACATTTCTTGGTAGAATCATGCAGGACTGAAATTTTTGATGTTTTTTTACTCCGCTCAACAGCCCAAACAAGTTTCTAAAAGGATGAGTTTGCAACTACTTTACTTTTGGAGAAAATTCAAAGCACTCATTATTCAATAGGGCCCAAACTATCAAAAACCAGCGGTTTCAATGAACACACATTTCTTGGTAGAATCATGCAGGATTGAAATTTTTGATGGTTTTTTACTCCGCTCAACAGCCCAAACAAGTTTCTAAAAGGATGAGTTTGCAACTACTTTACTTTTGGAGAAAATTCAAAACACTCATTATTCAATAGGGCCCAAACTATCAAAAACCAGCGGTTTCAATGAACACACATTTCTTGGTAGAATCATGCAGGATTGAAATTTTTGATGGTTTTTTACTCCGCTCAACAGCCCAAACAAGTTTCTAAAAGGATGAGTTTGCAACTACTTTACTTTTGGAGAAAATTCAAAACACTCATTATTCAATAGGGCCCAAACTATCAAAAACCAGCGGTTTCAATGAACACACATTTCTTGGTAGAATCATGCAGGACTGAAATTTTTGATGTTTTTCTACTCCTCTCATGAGCCCAAACAAGTCTCTAAAAGCATGAGTTTGCAACTACTTTACTTTTGGAGAAGATTCAAAACATTCATTATTCAATAGAGCCCAATAGCAAAAATCAGGTTTTGAATGAAGAATCACATTTCTTGGTAGAATCATGCAGGATTGAAATTTTTGATGGTTTTTTACTCCTCTCAACAGCCCAAACAAGTTTCTAAAAGGATGACTTTGCAACTACTTTACTTTTGGAGAAAATTCAAAACATTCATTATTCAATAGGGCCCAAACTATCAAAAACCAGCAGTTTCAATGAACACACATTTCTTGGTAGAATCATGCAGGACTGAAATTTTTGATGTTTTTCTACTCCTCTCATGAGCCCAAACAAGTCTCTAAAAGCATGAGTTTGCAACTACTTTACTTTTGGAGAAAATTCAAAACATTCATTATTCAATAGAGCCCAATAGCAAAAATCAGGTTTTGAATGAAGAATCACATTTCTTGGTAGAATCATGCAGGATTGAAATTTTTGATGGTTTTTAACTCCTCTCAACAGCCCAAACAAGTTTCTAAAAGGATGAGTTTGCAACTACTTTACTTTTGGAGAAAATTCAAAACATTCATTATTCAATAGGGCCCAAACTATCAAAAACCAGCGGTTTCAATGAACACACATTTCTTGGTAGAATCATGCAGGACTGAAATTTTTGATGTTTTTCTACTCCTCTCATGAGCCCAAACAAGTCTCTAAAAGCATGAGTTTGCAACTACTTTACTTTTGGAGAAAATTCAAAACATTCATTATTCAATAGAGCCCAATAGCAAAAATCAGGTTTTGAATGAAGAATCACATTTCTTGGTAAAATCATGCAGGATTGAAATTTTTGATGGTTTTTTACTCCTCTCAACAGCCCAAACAAGTTTCTAAAAGGATGAGTTTGCAACTACTTTACTTTTGGAGAAAATTCAAAACATTCATTATTCAATAGGGCCCAAACTATCAAAAACCAGCGGTTTCAATGAACACACATTTCTTGGTAGAATCATGCAGGACTGAAATTTTTGATGTTTTTCTACTCCTCTCATGAGCCCAAACAAGTCTCTAAAAGCATGAGTTTGCAACTACTTTACTTTTGGAGAAAATTCAAAACATTCATTATTCAATAGAGCCCAATAGCAAAAACCAGCGTTTTGAATGAAGAATCACATTTCTTGGTAGAATCATGCAGGATTGAAATTTTTGATGGTTTTTTACTCCTCTCAACAGCCCAAACAAGTTTCTAAAAGGATGAGTTTGCAACTACTTTACTTTTGGAGAAAATTCAAAACATTCATTATTCAATAGGGCCCAAACTGTCAAAAACCAGCGGTTTCAATGAACACACATTTCTTGGTAGAATCATGCAGGACTGAAATTTTTGATGTTTTTCTACTCCTCTCATGAGCCCAAACAAGTCTCTAAAAGGATGAGTTTGCAACTACTTTACTTTTGGAGAAAATTCAAAACATTCATTATTCAATAGAGCCCAATAGCAAAAACCAGCGTTTTGAATGAAGAATCACATTTCTTGGTAGAATCATGCAGGATTGAAATTTTTGAAGGTTTTTTACTCCTCTCAACAGCCCAAACAAGTTTCTAAAAGGAAGACTTTGCAACTACTTTACTTTTGGAGAAAATTCAAAACATTCATTATTCAATAGGACCCAAACTATCAAAAACCAGCGGTTTCAATGAACACACATTTCTTGGTAGAATCATGCAGGACTGAAATTTTTGATGTTTTTCTACTCCTCTCATGAGCCCAAACAAGTCTCTAAAAGTATGAGTTTGCAACTACTTTACTTTTGGAGAAAATTCAAAACATTCATTATTCAATAGAGCCCAATAGCAAAAATCAGGTTTTGAATGAAGAATCACATTTCTTGGTAGAATCATGCAGGATTGAAATTTTTGATGGTTTTTTACTCCTCTCAACAGCCCAAACAAGTTTCTAAAAGGATGAGTTTGCAACTACTTTACTTTTGGAGAAAATTCAAAACATTCATTATTCAATAGGGCCCAAACTATCAAAAACCAGCAGTTTGAATGAACACACATTTCTTGGTAGAATCATGCAGGACTGAAATTTTTGATGTTTTTCTACTCCTCTCATGAGCCCAAACAAGTCTCTAAAAGCATGAGTTTGCAACTACTTTACTTTTGGAGAAAATTCAAAACATTCATTACTCAAAAGAGCCCAATAGCAAAAACCAGCGTTTTGAATGAAGAATCACATTTCTTGGTAGAATCATGCAGGACTGAAATTTTTGATGGTTTTTTACTCCGCTCAACAGCCCAAACAAGTTTCTAAAAGGATGTGTTTGCAACTACTTTACTTTTGGAGAAAATTCAAAACACTCATTATTCAATAGGGCCCAAACTATCAAAAACCAGCGGTTTCAATGAACACACATTTCTTGGTAGAATCATGCAGGACTGAAATTTTTGATGTTTTTTTACTCCGCTCAACAGCCCAAACAAGTTTCTAAAAGGATGAGTTTGCAACTACTTTACTTTTGGAGAAAATTCAAAACACTCATTATTCAATAGGGCCCAAACTATCAAAAACCAGCGGTTTCAATGAACACACATTTCTTGGTAGAATCATGCAGGATTGAAATTTTTGATGGTTTTTTACTCCGCTCAACAGCCCAAACAAGTTTCTAAAAGGATGAGTTTGCAACTACTTTACTTTTGGAGAAAATTCAAAACACTCATTATTCAATAGGGCCCAAACTATCAAAAACCAGCGGTTTCAATGAACACACATTTCTTGGTAGAATCATGCAGGATTGAAATTTTTGATGGTTTTTTACTCCGCTCAACAGCCCAAACAAGTTTCTAAAAGGATGAGTTTGCAACTACTTTACTTTTGGAGAAAATTCAAAACACTCATTATTCAATAGGGCCCAAACTATCAAAAACCAGCGGTTTCAATGAACACACATTTCTTGGTAGAATCATGCAGGACTGAAATTTTTGATGTTTTTCTACTCCTCTCATGAGCCCAAACAAGTCTCTAAAAGCATGAGTTTGCAACTACTTTACTTTTGGAGAAGATTCAAAACATTCATTATTCAATAGAGCCCAATAGCAAAAATCAGGTTTTGAATGAAGAATCACATTTCTTGGTAGAATCATGCAGGATTGAAATTTTTGATGGTTTTTTACTCCTCTCAACAGCCCAAACAAGTTTCTAAAAGGATGAGTTTGCAACTACTTTACTTTTGGAGAAAATTCAAAACATTCATTATTCAATAGGGCCCAAAATATCAAAAACCAGCGGTTTGAATGAACACACATTTCTTGGTAGAATCGTGCAGGACTGAAATTTTTGATGTTTTTCTACTCCTCTCATCAGCCCAAACAAGTCTCTAAAAGGATGAGTTTGCAACTACTTTACTTTTGGAGAAAATTCAAAACATTCATTATTCAATAGAGCCCAATAGCAAAAACCAGCGTTTTGAATGAAGAATCACATTTCTTGGTAGAATCATGCAGGATTGAAATTTTTGATGGTTTTTTACTCCTTTCAACAGCCCAAACAAGTTTCTAAAAGGATGAGTTTGCAACTACTTTACTTTTGGAGAAAATTCAAAACATTCATTATTCAATAGGGCCCAAACTATCAAAAACCAGCGGTTTCAATGAACACACATTTCTTGGTAGAATCATGCAGGACTGAAATTTTTGATGTTTTTCTACTCCTCTCATGAGCCCAAACAAGTCTCTAAAAGCATGAGTTTGCAACTACTTTACTTTTGGAGAAAATTCAAAACATTCATTATTCAATAGAGCCCAATAGCAAAAATCAGGTTTTGAATGAAGAATCACATTTCTTGGTAAAAACATGCAGGATTGAAATTTTTGATGGTTTTTTACTCCTCTCAACAGCCCAAACAAGTTTCTAAAAGGATGAGTTTGCAACTACTTTACTTTTGGAGAAAATTCAAAACATTCATTATTCAATAGGGCCCAAACTATCAAAAACCAGCGGTTTCAATGAACACACATTTCTTGGTAGAATCATGCAGGACTGAAATTTTTGATGGTTTTTTACTCCGCTCAACAGCCCAAACAAGTTTCTAAAAGGATGAGTTTGCAACTACTTTACTTTTGGAGAAAATTCAAAACACTCATTATTCAATAGGGCCCAAACTATCAAAAACCAGCGGTTTCAATGAACACACATTTCTTGGTAGAATCATGCAGGACTGAAATTTTTGATGTTTTTTTACTCCGCTCAACAGCCCAAACAAGTTTCTAAAAGGATGAGTTTGCAACTACTTTACTTTTGGAGAAAATTCAAAACACTCATTATTCAATAGGGCCCAAACTATCAAAAACCAGCGGTTTCAATGAACACACATTTCTTGGTAGAATCATGCAGGATTGAAATTTTTGATGTTTTTTACTCCGCTCAACAGCCCAAACAAGTTTCTAAAAGGATGAGTTTGCAACTACTTTACTTTTGGAGAAAATTCAAAACACTCATTATTCAATAGGGCCCAAACTATCAAAAACCAGCGGTTTCAATGAACACACATTTCTTGGTAGAATCATGCAGGATTGAAATTTTTGATGGTTTTTTACTCCGCTCAACAGCCCAAACAAGTTTCTAAAAGGATGAGTTTGCAACTACTTTACTTTTGGAGAAAATTCAAAACACTCATTATTCAATAGGGCCCAAACTATCAAAAACCAGCGGTTTCAATGAACACACATTTCTTGGTAGAATCATGCAGGACTGAAATTTTTGATGTTTTTCTACTCCTCTCATGAGCCCAAACAAGTCTCTAAAAGCATGAGTTTGCAACTACTTTACTTTTGGAGAAGATTCAAAACATTCATTATTCAATAGAGCCCAATAGCAAAAATCAGGTTTTGAATGAAGAATCACATTTCTTGGTAGAATCATGCAGGATTGAAATTTTTGATGGTTTTTTACTCCTCTCAACAGCCCAAACAAGTTTCTAAAAGGATGAGTTTGCAACTACTTTACTTTTGGAGAAAATTCAAAACATTCATTATTCAATAGGGCCCAAAATATCAAAAACCAGCGGTTTGAATGAACACACATTTCTTGGTAGAATCGTGCAGGACTGAAATTTTTGATGTTTTTCTACTCCTCTCATCAGCCCAAACAAGTCTCTAAAAGGATGAGTTTGCAACTACTTTACTTTTGGAGAAAATTCAAAACATTCATTATTCAATAGAGCCCAATAGCAAAAACCAGCGTTTTGAATGAAGAATCACATTTCTTGGTAGAATCATGCAGGATTGAAATTTTTGATGGTTTTTTACTCCTCTCAACAGCCCAAACAAGTTTCTAAAAGGATGAGTTTGCAACTACTTTACTTTTGGAGAAAATTCAAAACATTCATTATTCAATAGGGCCCAAACTATCAAAAACCAGCGGTTTCAATGAACACACATTTCTTGGTAGAATCATGCAGGACTGAAATTTTTGATGTTTTTCTACTCCTCTCATGAGCCCAAACAAGTCTCTAAAAGCATGAGTTTGCAACTACTTTACTTTTGGAGAAAATTCAAAACATTCATTATTCAATAGAGCCCAATAGCAAAAATCAGGTTTTGAATGAAGAATCACATTTCTTGGTAAAATCATGCAGGATTGAAATTTTTGATGGTTTTTTACTCCTCTCAACAGCCCAAACAAGTTTCTAAAAGGATGAGTTTGCAACTACTTTACTTTTGGAGAAAATTCAAAACATTTATTATTCAATAGGGCCCAAACTATCAAAAACCAGCGGTTTGAATGAACACACATTTCTTGGTAGAATCATGCAGGACTGAAATTTTTGATGTTTTTCTACTCCTCTCATGAGCCCAAACAAGTCTCTAAAAGCATGAGTTTGCAACTACTTTACTTTTGGAGAAAATTCAAAACATTCAATATTCAATAGAGCCCAATAGCAAAAACCAGCGTTTTGAATGAAGAATCACATTTCTTGGTAGAATCATGCAGGATTGAAATTTTTGATGGTTTTTTACTCCTCTCAACAGCCCAAACAAGTTTCTAAAAGGATGAGTTTGCAACTACTTTACTTTTGGAGAAAATTCAAAACATTCATTATTCAATAGGGCCCAAAATATCAAAAACCAGCGGTTTGAATGAACACACATTTCTTGGTAGAATCGTGCAGGACTGAAATTTTTGATGTTTTTCTACTCCTCTCATCAGCCCAAACAAGTCTCTAAAAGCATGAGTTTGCAACTACTTTACTTTTGGAGAAAATTCAAAACATTCATTATTCAATAGAGCCCAATAGCAAAAACCAGCGTTTTGAATGAAGAATCACATTTCTTGGTAGAATCATGCAGGATTGAAATTTTTGATGGGTTTTTACTACTCTCAACAGCCCAAACAAGTTTCTAAAAGGATGAGTTTGCAACTACTTTACTTTTGGAGAAAATTCAAAACATTCATTATTCAATTGGGCCCAAAATATCAAAAACCAACGGTTTGAATGAACACACATTTCTTGGTAGAATCGTGCAGGACTGAAATTTTTGATGTTTTTCTACTCCTCTCATGAGCCCAAACAAGTCTCTAAAAGGATGAGTTTGCAACTACTTTACTTTTGGAGAAAATTCAAAACATTCATTATTCAATAGAGCCCAATAGCAAAAACCAGCGTTTTGAATGAAGAATCACATTTCTTGGTAGAATCATGCAGGATTGAAATTTTTGATGGTTTTTTACTCCGCTCAACAGCCCAAACAAGTTTCTAAAAGGATGAGTTTGCAACTACTTTACTTTTGGAGAAAATTCAAAACATTCATTATTCAATAGGGCCCAAACTATCAAAAACCAGCGGTTTCAATGAACACACATTTCTTGGTAGAATCATGCAGGACTGAAATTTTTGATGTTTTTCTACTCCTCTCATGAGCCCAAACAAGTCTCTAAAAGCATGAGTTTGCAACTACTTTACTTTTGAAGAAAATTCAAAACATTAATTATTCAATAGAGCCCAATAGCAAAAATCAGGTTTTGAATGAAGAATCACATTTCTTGGTAGAATCATGCAGGATTGAAATTTTTGATGGTTTTTTACACCTCTCAACAGCCCAAACAAGTTTCTAAAAGGATGAGTTTGCAACTACTTTACTTTTGGAGAAAATTCAAAACATTCATTATTCAATAGAGCCCAATAGGAAAAACCAGCGTTTTGAATGAAGAATCACATTTCTTGGTAGAATCATGCAGGATTGAAATTTTTGATGGTTTTTTACTCCTCTCAACAGCCCAAACAAGTTTCTAAAAGGATGAGTTTGCAACTACTTTACTTTTGGAGAAAATTCAAAACATTCATTATTCAATTGGGCCCAAAATATCAAAAACAAGCGGTTTGAATGAACACACATTTCTTGGTAGAATCGTGCAGGACTGAAATTTTTGATGTTTTTCTACTCCTCTCATGAGCCCAAACAAGTCTCTAAAAGGATGAGTTTGCAACTACTTTACTTTTGGAGAAAATTCAAAACATTCATTATTCAATAGAGCCCAATAGCAAAAACCAGCGTTTTGAATGAAGAATCACATTTCTTGGTAGAATCATGCAGGATTGAAATTTTTGATGGTTTTTTACTCCGCTCAACAGCCCAAACAAGTTTCTAAAAGGATGAGTTTGCAACTACTTTACTTTTGGAGAAAATTCAAAACATTCATTATTCAATAGGGCCCAAAATATCAAAAACCAGCGGTTTGAATGAACACACATTTCTTGGTAGAATCGTGCAGGACTGAAATTTTTGATGTTTTTCTACTCCTCTCATGAGCCCAAACAAGTCTCTAAAAGCATGAGTTTGCAACTACTTTACTTTTGGAGAAAATTCAAAACATTCATTACTCAAAAGAGCCCAATAGCAAAAACCAGCGTTTTGAATGAAGAATCACATTTCTTGGTAGAATCATGCAGGATTAAAATTTTTGATGGTTTTTTACTCCTCTCAACAGCCCAAACAAGTTTCTAAAAGGATGAGTTTGCAACTACTTTACTTTTGGAGAAAATTCAAAACATTCATTATTCAATAGGGCCCAAACTATCAAAAACCAGCGGTTTCAATGAACACACATTTCTTGGTAGAATCATGCAGGACTGAAATTTTTGATGTTTTTCTACTCCTCTCATGAGCCCAAACAAGTCTCTAAAAGCATGAGTTTGCAACTACTTTACTTTTGGAGAAAATTCAAAACATTCATTATTCAATAGAGCCCAATAGCAAAAACCAGCGTTTTGAATGAAGAATCACATTTCTTGGTAGAATCATGCAGGATTGAAATTTTTGATGGTTTTTTACTCCTCTCAACAGCCCAAACAAGTTTCTAAAAGGATGAGTTTGCAACTACTTTACTTTTGGAGAAAATTCAAAACATTCATTATTCAATAGGGCCCAAACTATCAAAAACCAGCGGTTTCAATGAACACACATTTCTTGGTAGAATCATGCAGGACTGAAATTTTTGATGTTTTTCTACTCCTCTCATGAGCCCAAACAAGTCTCTAAAAGCATGAGTTTGCAACTACTTTACTTTTGGAGAAAATTCAAAACATTCATTATTCAAAAGAGCCCAATAGCAAAAATCAGGTTTTGAATGAAGAATCACATTTCTTGGTAGAATCATGAAGGATTGAAATTTTTGATGGTTTTTTACTCCTCTCAACAGCCCAAACAAGTTTCTAAAGGATGAGTTTGCAACTACTTTACTTTTGGAGAAAATTCAAAACATTCATTATTCAATAGGGCCCAAAATATCAAAAACCAGCGGTTTGAATGAACACACATTTCTTGGTAGAATCGTGCAGGACTGAAATTTTTGATGATTTTCTACTCCTCTCATGAGCCCAAACAAGTCTCTAAAAGGATGAGTTTGCAACTACTTTACTTTTGGAGAAAATTCAAAACATTCATTATTCAATAGAGCCCAATAGCAAAAACCAGCGTTTTGAATGAAGAATCACATTTCTTGGTAGAATCATGCAGGATTGAAATTTTTGATGGTTTTTTACTCCTCTCAACAGCCCAAACAAGTTTCTAAAAGGATGAGTTTGCAACTACTTTACTTTTGGAGAAAATTCAAAACATTCATTATTCAATAGGGCCCAAACTATCAAAAACCAGCGGTTTCAATGAACACACATTTCTTGGTAGAATCATGCAGGACTGAAATTTTTGATGTTTTTCTACTCCTCTCATGAGCCCAAACAAGTCTCTAAAAGCATGAGTTTGCAACTACTTTACTTTTGGAGAAAATTCAAAACATTCATTATTCAATAGAGCCCAATAGCAAAAATCAGGTTTTGAATGAAGAATCACATTTCTTGGTAGAATCATGCAGGATTGAAATTTTTGATGGTTTTTTACTCCTCTCAACAGCCCAAACAAGTTTCTAAAAGGATGAGTTTGCAACTACTTTACTTTTGGAGAAAATTCAAAACATTCATTATTCAATAGGGCCCAAACTATCAAAAACCAGCGGTTTGAATGAACACACATTTCTTGGTAGAATCATGCAGGACTGAAATTTTTGATGTTTTTCTACTCCTCTCATGAGCCCAAACAAGTCTCTAAAAGCATGAGTTTGCAACTACTTTACTTTTGGAGAAAATTCAAAACATTCATTACTCAAAAGAGCCCAATAGCAAAAACCAGCGTTTTGAATGAAGAATCACATTTCTTGGTAGAATCATGCAGAATTGAAATTTTTGATGGTTTTTTACTCCTCTCAACAGCCCAAACAAGTTTCTAAAAGGATGAGTTTGCAACTACTTTACTTTTGGAGAAAATTCAAAACATTCATTATTCAATAGGGCCCAAACTATCAAAAACCAGCGGTTTCAATGAACACACATTTCTTGGTAGAATCATGCAGGACTGAAATTTTTGATGTTTTTCTACTCCTCTCATGAGCCCAAACAAGTCTCTAAAAGCATGAGTTTGCAACTACTTTACTTTTGGAGAAAATTCAAAACATTCATTATTCAATAGAGCCCAATAGCAAAAATCAGGTTTTGAATGAAGAATCACATTTCTTGGTAAAATCATGCAGGATTGAAATTTTTGATGGTTTTTTACTCCTCTCAACAGCCCAAACAAGTTTCTAAAAGGATGAGTTTGCAACTACTTTACTTTTGGAGAAAATTCAAAACATTCATTATTCAATAGGGCCCAAACTATCAAAAACCAGCGGTTTGAATGAACACACATTTCTTGGTAGAATAATGCAGGACTGAAATTTTTGATGTTTTTCTACTCCTCTCATGAGCCCAAACAAGTCTCTAAAAGCATGAGTTTGCAACTACTTTACTTTTGGAGAAAATTCAAAACATTCATTACTCAAAAGAGCCCAATAGCAAAAACCAGCGTTTTGAATGAAGAATCACATTTCTTGGTAGAATCATGCAGGATTGAAATTTTTGATGGTTTTTTACTCCTCTCAACAGCCCAAACAAGTTTCTAAAAGGATGAGTTTGCAACTACTTTACTTTTGGAGAAAATTCAAAACATTCATTATTCAATAGGGCCCAAACTATCAAAAACCAGCGGTTTCAATGAACACACATTTCTTGGTAGAATCATGCAGGACTGAAATTTTTGATGTTTTTCTACTCCTCTCATGAGCCCAAACAAGTCTCTAAAAGCATGAGTTTGCAACTACTTTACTTTTGGAGAAAATTCAAAACATTCATTATTCAATAGAGCCCAATAGCAAAAATCAGGTTTTGAATGAAGAATCACATTTCTTGGTAGAATCATGCATGATTGAAATTTTTGATGGTTTTTTACTCCTCTCAACAGCCCAAACAAGTTTCTAAAAGGATGAGTTTGCAACTACTTTACTTTTGGAGAAAATTCAAAACATTCATTATTCAATAGGGCCCAAACTATCAAAAACCAGCGGTTTCAATGAACACACATTTCTTGGTAGAATCATGCAGGACTGAAATTTTTGATGTTTTTCTACTCCTCTCATGAGCCCAAACAAGTCTCTAAAAGCATGAGTTTGCAACTACTTTACTTTTGGAGAAAATTCAAAACATTCATTATTCAATAGAGCCCAATAGCAAAAATCAGGTTTTGAATGAAGAATCACATTTCTTGGTAAAATCATGCAGGATTGAAATTTTTGATGGTTTTTTACTCCTCTCAACAGCCCAAACAAGTTTCTAAAAGGATGAGTTTGCAACTACTTTACTTTTGGAGAAAATTCAAAACATTCATTATTCAATAGGGCCCAAACTATCAAAAACCAGCGGTTTCAATGAACACACATTTCTTGGTAGAATTATGCAGGACTGAAATTTTTGATGTTTTTCTACTCCTCTCATGAGCCCAAACAAGTCTCCAAAAACATGAGTTTGCAACTACTTTACTTTTGGAGAAAATTCAAAACATTCACTATTCAATAGAGCCCAATAGCAAAAATCAGGTTTTGAATGAAGAATCACATTTCTTGGTAAAATCATGCAGGATTGAAATTTTTGATGGTTTTTTACTCCTCTCAACAGCCCAAACAAGTTTCTAAAAGGATGAGTTTGCAACTACTTTACTTTTGGAGAAAATTCAAAACATTCATTATTCAATAGGGCCCAAACTATCAAAAACCAGCGGTTTCAATGAACACACATTTCTTGGTAGAATCATGCAGGACTGAAATTTTTGATGTTTTTCTACTCCTCTCATGAGCCCAAACAAGTCTCTAAAAGCATGAGTTTGCAACTACTTTACTTTTGGAGAAAATTCTAAACATTCATTATTCAATAGAGCCCAATAGCAAAAACCAGCGTTTTGAATGAAGAATCACATTTCTTGGTAGAATCATGCAGGATTGAAATTTTTGATGTTTTTCTACTCCTCTCATGAGCCCAAACAAGTCTCTAAAAGGATGAGTTTGCAACTACTTTTCTTTTGGAGAAAATTCAAAACATTCATTATTCAATAGAGCCCAATAGCAAAAATCAGCGTTTTGAATGAAGAATCACATTTCTTGGTAGAATCATGCAGGATTGAAATTTTTGATGGTTTTTTACTCCGCTCAACAGCCCAAACAAGTTTCTAAAAGGATGAGTTTGCAACTACTTTACTTTTGGAGAAAATTCAAAACACTCATTATTCAATAGGGCCCAAACTATCAAAAACCAGCGGTTTCAATGAACACACATTTCTTGGTAGAATCATGCAGGACTGAAATTTTTGATGTTTCTCTACTCCTCTCATGAGCCCAAACAAGTCTCTAAAAGCATGAGTTTGCAACTACTTTACTTTTGGAGAAGATTCAAAACATTAATTATTCAATAGAGCCCAATAGCAAAAATCAGGTTTTGAATGAAGAATCACATTTCTTGGTAGAATCATGCAGGATTGAAATTTTTGATGGTTTTTTACTCCTCTCAACAGCCCAAACAAGTTTCTAAAAGGATGACTTTGCAACTACTTTACTTTTGGAGAAAATTCAAAACATTCATTATTCAATAGGGCCCAAACTATCAAAAACCAGCGGTTTCAATGAACACACATTTCTTGGTAGAATCATGCAGGACTGAAATTTTTGATGTTTTTCTACTCCTCTCATGAGCCGAAACAAGTCTCTAAAAGCATGAGTTTGCAACTACTTTACTTTTGGAGAAAATTCAAAACATTCATTATTCAATAGAGCCCAATAGCAAAAATCAGGTTTTGAATGAAGAATCACATTTCTTGGTAGAATCATGCAGGATTGAAATTTTTGATGGTTTTTTACTCCTCTCAACAGCCCAAACAAGTTTCTAAAAGGATGAGTTTGCAACTACTTTACTTTTGGAGAAAATTCAAAACATTCATTATTCAATAGGGCCCAAACTATCAAAAACCAGCGGTTTGAATGAACACACATTTCTTGGTAGAATCATGCAGGACTGAAATTTTTGATGTTTTTCTACTCCTCTCATGAGCCCAAACAAGTCTCTAAAAGCATGAGTTTGCAACTACTTTACTTTTGGAGAAAATTCAAAACATTCATTATTCAATAGAGCCCAATAGCAAAAACCAGCGTTTTGAATGAAGAATCACATTTCTTGGTAGAATCATGCAGGATTGAAATTTTTGATGGTTTTTTACTCCTCTCAACAGCCCAAACAAGTTTCTAAAAGGATGAGTTTGCAACTACTTTACTTTTGGAGAAAATTCAAAACATTCATTATTCAATAGGGCCCAAACTATCAAAAACCAGCGGTTTCAATGAACACACATTTCTTGGTAGAATCATGCAGGACTGAAATTTTTGATGTTTTTCTACTCCTCTCATGAGCACAAACAAGTCTCTAAAAGGATGAGTTTGCAACTACTTTACTTTTGGAGAAAATTCAAAACATTCATTATTCAATAGAGCCCAATAGCAAAAACCAGCGTTTTGAATGAAGAATCACATTTCTTGGTAGAATCATGCAGGATTGAAATTTTTGATGGTTTTTTACTCCTCTCAACAGCCCAAACAAGTTTCTAAAAGGATGAGTTTGCAACTACTTTACTTTTGGAGAAAATTCAAAACATTCATTATTCAATAGGGCCCAAACTATCAAAAACCAGCGGTTTCAATGAACACACATTTCTTGGTAGAATCATGCAGGACTGAAATTTTTGATGTTTTTCTACTCCTCTCATGAGCCCAAACAAGTCTCTAAAAGCATGAGTTTGCAACTACTTTACTTTTGGAGAAAATTCAAAACATTCATTATTCAATAGAGCCCAATAGCAAAAATCAGGTTTTGAATGAAGAATCACATTTCTTGGTAGAATCATGCAGGATTGAAATTTTTGATGGTTTTTTACTCCTCTCAACAGCCCAAACAAGTTTCTAAAAGGATGAGTTTGCAACTACTTTACTTTTGGAGAAAATTCAAAACATTCATTATTCAATAGGGCCCAAACTATCAAAAACCAGCGGTTTGAATGAACACACATTTCTTGGTAGAATCATGCAGGACTGAAATTTTTGATGTTTTTCTACTCCTCTCATGAGCCCAAACAAGTGTCTAAAAGCATGAGTTTGCAACTACTTTACTTTTGGAGAAAATTCAAAACATTCATTACTCAAAAGAGCCCAATAGCAAAAACCAGCGTTTTGAATGAAGAATCACATTTGTGGGGAGAATCATGCAGGATTGAAATTTTTGATGGTTTTTTACTCCTCTCAACAGCCCAAACAAGTTTCTAAAAGGATGAGTTTGCAACTACTTTACTTTTGGAGAAAATTCAAAACATTCATTATTCAATAGGGCCCAAACTATCAAAAACCAGCGGTTTCAATGAACACACATTTCTTGGTAGAATCATGCAGGACTGAAATTTTTGATGTTTTTCTACTCCTCTCATGAGCCCAAACAAGTCTCTAAAAGCATGAGTTTGCAACTACTTTACTTTTGGAGAAAATTCAAAACATTCATTATGCAATAGAGCCCAATAGCAAAAATCAGGTTTTGAATGAAGAATCACATTTCTTGTTAAAATCATGCAGGATTGAAATTTTTGATGGTTTTTTACTCCTCTCAACAGCCCAAACAAGTTTCTAAAAGGATGAGTTTGCAACTACTTTACTTTTGGAGAAAATTCAAAACATTCATTATTCAATAGGGCCCAAACTATCAAAAACCAGCGGTTTCAATGAACACACATTTCTTGGTAGAATCATGCAGGACTGAAATTTTTGATGGTTTTTCACTCCGCTCAACAGCCCAAACAAGTTTCTAAAAGGATGAGTTTGCAACTACTTTACTTTTGGAGAAAATTCAAAACACTCATTATTCAATAGGGCCCAAACTATCAAAAACCAGCGGTTTCAATGAACACACATTTCTTGGTAGAATCATGCAGGACTGAAATTTTTGATGTCTTTTTACTCCGCTCAACAGCCCAAACAAGTTTCTAAAAGGATGAGTTTGCAACTACTTTACTTTTGGAGAAAATTCAAAACACTCATTATTCAATAGGGCCCAAACTATCAAAAACCAGCGGTTTCAATGAACACACATTTCTTAGTAGAATCATGCAGGATTGAAATTTTTGATGGTTTTTTACTCCGCTCAACAGCCCAAACAAGTTTCTAAAAGGATGAGTTTGCAACTACTTTACTTTTGGAGAAAATTCAAAACACTCATTATTCAATAGGGCCCAAACTATCAAAAACCAGCGGTTTCAATGAACACACATTTCTTGGTAGAATCATGCAGGATTGAAATTTTTGATGGTTTTTTACTCCGCTCAACAGCCCAAACAAGTTTCTAAAAGGATGAGTTTGCAACTACTTTACTTTTGGAGAAAATTCAAAACACTCATTATTCAATAGGGCCCAAACTATCAAAAACCAGCGGTTTCAATGAACACACATTTCTTGGTAGAATCATGCAGGACTGAAATTTTTGATGTTTTTCTACTCCTCTCATGAGCCCAAACAAGTCTCTAAAAGCATGAGTTTGCAACTACTTTACTTTTGGAGAAGATTCAAAACATTCATTATTCAATAGAGCCCAATAGCAAAAATCAGGTTTTGAATGAAGAATCACATTTCTTGGTAGAATCATGCAGGATTGAAATTTTTGATGGTTTTTTACTCCTCTCAACAGCCCAAACAAGTTTCTAAAAGGATGAGTTTGCAACTACTTTACTTTTGGAGAAAATTCAAAACATTCATTATTCAATAGGGCCCAAACTATCAAAAACCAGCGGTTTGAATGAACACACATTTCTTGGTAGAATCATGCAGGACTGAAATTTTTGATGTTTTTCTACTCCTCTCATGAGCCCAAACAAGTCTCTAAAAGCATGAGTTTGCAACTACTTTACTTTTGGAGAAAATTCAAAACATTCATTACTCAAAAGAGCCCAATAGCAAAAACCAGCGTTTTGAATGAAGAATCACATTTCTTGGTAGAATCATGCAGGATTGAAATTTTTGATGGTTTTTTACTCCTCTCAACAGCCCAAACAAGTTTCTAAAAGGATGAGTTTGCAACTACTTTACTTTTGGAGAAAATTCAAAACATTCATTATTCAATAGGGCCCAAACTATCAAAAACCAGCGGTTTCAATGAACACACATTTCTTGGTAGAATCATGCAGGACTGAAATTTTTGATGTTTTTCTACTCCTCTCATGAGCCCAAACAAGTCTCTAAAAGCATGAGTTTGCAACTACTTTACTTTTGGAGAAAATTCAAAACATTCATTATTCAATAGAGCCCAATAGCAAAAATCAGGTTTTGAATGAAGAATCACATTTCTTGGTAAAATCATGCAGGATTGAAATTTTTGATGGTTTTTTACTCCTCTCAACAGCCCAAACAAGTTTCTAAAAGGATGAGTTTGCAACTACTTTACTTTTGGAGAAAATTCAAAACATTCATTATTCAATAGGGCCCAAACTATCAAAAACCAGCGGTTTCAATGAACACACATTTCTTGGTAGAATCATGCAGGACTGAAACTTTTGATGTTTTTCTACTCCTCTCATGAGCCCAAACAAGTCTCTAAAAGCATGAGTTTGCAACTACTTTACTTTTGGAGAAAATTCAAAACATTCACTATTCAATAGAGCCCAATAGCAAAAATCAGGTTTTGAATGAAGAATCACATTTCTTGGTAAAATCATGCAGGATTGAAATTTTTGATGGTTTTTTACTCCTCTCAACAGCCCAAACAAGTTTCTAAAAGGATGAGTTTGCAACTACTTTACTTTTGGAGAAAATTCAAAACATTCATTATTCAATAGGGCCCAAACTATCAAAAACCAGCGGTTTCAATGAACACACATTTCTTGGTAGAATCATGCAGGACTGAAATTTTTGATGTTTTTCTACTCCTCTCATGAGCCCAAACAAGTCTCTAAAAGCATGAGTTTGCAACTACTTTACTTTTGGAGAAAATTCAAAACATTCATTATTCAATAGAGCCCAATAGCAAAAACCAGCGTTTTGAATGAAGAATCACATTTCTTGGTAGAATCATGCAGGATTGAAATTTTTGATGGTTTTTTACTCCTCTCAACAGCCCAAACAAGTTTCTAAAAGGATGAGTTTGCAACTACTTTACTTTTGGAGAAAATTCAAAACATTCATTATTCAATTGGGCCCAAAATATCAAAAACCAGCGGTTTGAATGAACACACATTTCTTGGTAGAATCGTGCAGGACTGACATTTTTTATGTTTTTCTACTCCTCTCATGAGCCCAAACAAGTCTCTAAAAGGATGAGTTTGCAACTACTTTACTTTTGGAGAAAATTCAAAACATTCATTATTCAATAGAGCCCAATAGCAAAAACCAGCGTTTTGAATGAAGAATCACATTTCTTGGTAGAATCATGCAGGATTGAAATTTTTGATGGTTTTTTACTCCGCTCAACAGCCCAAACAAGTTTCTAAAAGGATGAGTTTGCAACTACTTTACTTTTGGAGAAAATTCAAAACATTCATTATTCAATAGGGCCCAAACTATCAAAAACCAGCGGTTTCAATGAACACACATTTCTTGGTAGAATCATGCAGGACTGAAATTTTTGATGTTTTTCTACTCCTCTCATGAGCCCAAACAAGTCTCTAAAAGCATGAGTTTGCAACTACTTTACTTTTGGAGAAAATTCAAAACATTCATTATTCAATAGAGCCCAATAGCAAAAATCAGGTTTTGAATGAAGAATCACATTTCTTGGTAGAATCATGCAGGATTGAAATTTTTGATGGTTTTTTACTCCTCTCAACAGCCCAAACAAGTTTCTAAAAGGATGAGTTTGCAACTACTTTACTTTTGGAGAAAATTCAAAACATTCATTATTCAATAGGGCCCAAACTATCAAAAACCAGCGGTTTGAATGAACACACATTTCTTGGTAGAATCATGCAGGACTGAAATTTTTGATGTTTTTCTACTCCTCTCATGAGCCCAAACAAGTCTCTAAAAGCATGAGTTTGCAACTACTTTACTTTTGGAGAAAATTCAAAACATTCATTACTCAAAAGAGCCCAATAGCAAAAACCAGCGTTTTGAATGAAGAATCACATTTCTTGGTAGAATCATGCAGGATTGAAATTTTTGATGGTTTTTTACTCCTCTCAACAGCCCAAACAAGTTTCTAAAAGGATGAGTTTGCAACTACTTTACTTTTGGAGAAAATTCAAAACATTCATTATTCAATAGGGCCCAAACTATCAAAAACCAGCGGTTTCAATGAACACACATTTCTTGGTAGAATCATGCAGGACTGAAATTTTTGATGTTTTTCTACTCCTCTCATGAGCCCAAACAAGTCTCTAAAAGCATGAGTTTGCAACTACTTTACTTTTGGAGAAAATTCAAAACATTCATTATTCAATAGAGCCCAATAGCAAAAATCAGGTTTTGAATGAAGAATCACATTTCTTGGTAAAATCATGCAGGATTGAAATTTTTGATGGTTTTTTACTCCTCTCAACAGCCCAAACAAGTTTCTAAAAGGATGAGTTTGCAACTACTTTACTTTTGGAGAAAATTCAAAACATTCATTATTCAATAGGGCCCAAACTATCAAAAACCAGCGGTTTCAATGAACACACATTTCTTGGTAGAATCATGCAGGACTGAAACTTTTGATGTTTTTCTACTCCTCTCATGAGCCCAAACAAGTCTCTAAAAGCATGAGTTTGCAACTACTTTACTTTTGGAGAAAATTCAAAACATTCACTATTCAATAGAGCCCAATAGCAAAAATCAGGTTTTGAATGAAGAATCACATTTCTTGGTAAAATCATGCAGGATTGAAATTTTTGATGGTTTTTTACTCCTCTCAACAGCCCAAACAAGTTTCTAAAAGGATGAGTTTGCAACTACTTTACTTTTGGAGAAAATTCAAAACATTCATTATTCAATAGGGCCCAAACTATCAAAAACCAGCGGTTTCAATGAACACACATTTCTTGGTAGAATCATGCAGGACTGAAATTTTTGATGTTTTTCTACTCCTCTCATGAGCCCAAACAAGTCTCTAAAAGCATGAGTTTGCAACTACTTTACTTTTGGAGAAAATTCAAAACATTCATTATTCAATAGAGCCCAATAGCAAAAACCAGCGTTTTGAATGAAGAATCACATTTCTTGGTAGAATCATGCAGGATTGAAATTTTTGATGGTTTTTTACTCCTCTCAACAGCCCAAACAAGTTTCTAAAAGGATGAGTTTGCAACTACTTTACTTTTGGAGAAAATTCAAAACATTCATTATTCAATTGGGCCCAAAATATCAAAAACCAGCGGTTTGAATGAACACACATTTCTTGGTAGAATCGTGCAGGACTGACATTTTTTATGTTTTTCTACTCCTCTCATGAGCCCAAACAAGTCTCTAAAAGGATGAGTTTGCAACTACTTTACTTTTGGAGAAAATTCAAAACATTCATTATTCAATAGAGCCCAATAGCAAAAACCAGCGTTTTGAATGAAGAATCACATTTCTTGGTAGAATCATGCAGGATTGAAATTTTTGATGGTTTTTTACTCCGCTCAACAGCCCAAACAAGTTTCTAAAAGGATGAGTTTGCAACTACTTTACTTTTGGAGAAAATTCAAAACATTCATTATTCAATAGGGCCCAAACTATCAAAAACCAGCGGTTTCAATGAACACACATTTCTTGGTAGAATCATGCAGGACTGAAATTTTTGATGTTTTTCTACTCCTCTCATGAGCCCAAACAAGTCTCTAAAAGCATGAGTTTGCAACTACTTTACTTTTGGAGAAAATTCAAAACATTCATTATTCAATAGAGCCCAATAGCAAAAATCAGGTTTTGAATGAAGAATCACATTTCTTGGTAGAATCATGCAGGATTGAAATTTTTGATGGTTTTTTACTCCTCTCAACAGCCCAAACAAGTTTCTAAAAGGATGAGTTTGCAACTACTTTACTTTTGGAGAAAATTCAAAACATTCATTATTCAATAGGGCCCAAACTATCAAAAACCAGCGGTTTGAATGAACACACATTTCTTGGTAGAATCATGCAGGACTGAAATTTTTGATGTTTTTCTACTCCTCTCATGAGCCCAAACAAGTCTCTAAAAGCATGAGTTTGCAACTACTTTACTTTTGGAGAAAATTCAAAACATTCATTACTCAAAAGAGCCCAATAGCAAAAACCAGCGTTTTGAATGAAGAATCACATTTCTTGGTAGAATCATGCAGGATTGAAATTTTTGATGGTTTTTTACTCCTCTCAACAGCCCAAACAAGTTTCTAAAAGGATGAGTTTGCAACTACTTTACTTTTGGAGAAAATTCAAAACATTCATTATTCAATAGGGCCCAAACTATCAAAAACCAGCGGTTTCAATGAACACACATTTCTTGGTAGAATCATGCAGGACTGAAATTTTTGATGTTTTTCTACTCCTCTCATGAGCCCAAACAAGTCTCTAAAAGCATGAGTTTGCAACTACTTTACTTTTGGAGAAAATTCAAAACATTCATTATTCAATAGAGCCCAATAGCAAAAATCAGGTTTTGAATGAAGAATCACATTTCTTGGTAAAATCATGCAGGATTGAAATTTTTGATGGTTTTTTACTCCTCTCAACAGCCCAAACAAGTTTCTAAAAGGATGAGTTTGCAACTACTTTACTTTTGGAGAAAATTCAAAACATTCATTATTCAATAGGGCCCAAACTATCAAAAACCAGCGGTTTCAATGAACACACATTTCTTGGTAGAATCATGCAGGACTGAAATTTTTGATGTTTTTCTACTCCTCTCATGAGCCCAAACAAGTCTCTAAAAGCATGAGTTTGCAACTACTTTACTTTTGGAGAAAATTCAAAACATTCATTATTCAATAGAGCCCAATAGCAAAAATCAGGTTTTGAATGAAGAATCACATTTCTTGGTAAAATCATGCAGGATTGAAATTTTTGATGGTTTTTTACTCCTCTCAACAGCCCAAACAAGTTTCTAAAAGGATGAGTTTGCAACTACTTTACTTTTGGAGAAAATTCAAAACATTCATTATTCAATAGAGCCCAATAGCAAAAATCAGGTTTTGAATGAAGAATCACATTTCTTGGTAGAATCATGCAGGACTGAAATTTTTGATGTTTTTCTACTCCTCTCATGAGCCCAAACAAGTCTCTAAAAGCATGAGTTTGCAACTACTTTACTTTTGGAGAAAATTCTAAACATTCATTATTCAATAGAGCCCAATAGCAAAAACCAGCGTTTTGAATGAAGAATCACATTTCTTGGTAGAATCATGCAGGATTGAAATTTTTGATGTTTTTCTACTCCTCTCATGAGCCCAAACAAGTCTCTAAAAGGATGAGTTTGCAACTACTTTACTTTTGGAGAAAATTCAAAACATTCATTATTCAATAGAGCCCAATAGCAAAAATCAGCGTTTTGAATGAAGAATCACATTTCTTGGTAGAATCATGCAGGATTGAAATTTTTGATGGTTTTTTACTCCGCTCAACAGCCCAAACAAGTTTCTAAAAGGATGAGTTTGCAACTACTTTACTTTTGGAGAAAATTCAAAACACTCATTATTCAATAGGGCCCAAACTATCAAAAACCAGCGGTTTCAATGAACACACATTTCTTGGTAGAATCATGCAGGACTGAAATTTTTGATGTTTTTCTACTCCTCTCATGAGCCCAAACAAGTCTCTAAAAGCATGAGTTTGCAACTACTTTACTTTTGGAGAAGATTCAAAACATTCATTATTCAATAGAGCCCAATAGCAAAAATCAGGTTTTGAATGAAGAATCACATTTCTTGGTAGAATCATGCAGGATTGAAATTTTTGATGGTTTTTTACTCCTCTCAACAGCCCAAACAAGTTTCTAAAAGGATGAGTTTGCAACTACTTTACTTTTGGAGAAAATTCAAAACATTCATTATTCAATAGGGCCCAAACTATCAAAAACCAGCGGTTTGAATGAACACACATTTCTTGGTAGAATCATGCAGGACTGAAATTTTTGATGTTTTTCTACTCCTCTCATGAGCCCAAACAAGTCTCTAAAAGCATGAGTTTGCAACTACTTTACTTTTGGAGAAAATTCAAAACATTCATTACTCAAAAGAGCCCAATAGCAAAAACCAGCGTTTTGAATGAAGAATCACATTTCTTGGTAGAATCATGCAGGATTGAAATTTTTGATGGTTTTTTACTCCTCTCAACAGCCCAAACAAGTTTCTAAAAGGATGAGTTTGCAACTACTTTACTTTTGGAGAAAATTCAAAACATTCATTATTCAATAGGGCCCAAACTATCAAAAACCAGCGGTTTCAATGAACACACATTTCTTGGTAGAATCATGCAGGACTGAAATTTTTGATGTTTTTCTACTCCTCTCATGAGCCCAAACAAGTCTCTAAAAGCATGAGTTTGCAACTACTTTACTTTTGGAGAAAATTCAAAACATTCATTATTCAATAGAGCCCAATAGCAAAAATCAGGTTTTGAATGAAGAATCACATTTCTTGGTAAAATCATGCAGGATTGAAATTTTTGATGGTTTTTTACTCCTCTCAACAGCCCAAACAAGTTTCTAAAAGGATGAGTTTGCAACTACTTTACTTTTGGAGAAAATTCAAAACATTCATTATTCAATAGGGCCCAAACTATCAAAAACCAGCGGTTTCAATGAACACACATTTCTTGGTAGAATCATGCAGGACTGAAACTTTTGATGTTTTTCTACTCCTCTCATGAGCCCAAACAAGTCTCTAAAAGCATGAGTTTGCAACTACTTTACTTTTGGAGAAAATTCAAAACATTCACTATTCAATAGAGCCCAATAGCAAAAATCAGGTTTTGAATGAAGAATCACATTTCTTGGTAAAATCATGCAGGATTGAAATTTTTGATGGTTTTTTACTCCTCTCAACAGCCCAAACAAGTTTCTAAAAGGATGAGTTTGCAACTACTTTACTTTTGGAGAAAATTCAAAACATTCATTATTCAATAGGGCCCAAACTATCAAAAACCAGCGGTTTCAATGAACACACATTTCTTGGTAGAATCATGCAGGACTGAAATTTTTGATGTTTTTCTACTCCTCTCATGAGCCCAAACAAGTCTCTAAAAGCATGAGTTTGCAACTACTTTACTTTTGGAGAAAATTCAAAACATTCATTATTCAATAGAGCCCAATAGCAAAAACCAGCGTTTTGAATGAAGAATCACATTTCTTGGTAGAATCATGCAGGATTGAAATTTTTGATGGTTTTTTACTCCTCTCAACAGCCCAAACAAGTTTCTAAAAGGATGAGTTTGCAACTACTTTACTTTTGGAGAAAATTCAAAACATTCATTATTCAATTGGGCCCAAAATATCAAAAACCAGCGGTTTGAATGAACACACATTTCTTGGTAGAATCGTGCAGGACTGACATTTTTTATGTTTTTCTACTCCTCTCATGAGCCCAAACAAGTCTCTAAAAGGATGAGTTTGCAACTACTTTACTTTTGGAGAAAATTCAAAACATTCATTATTCAATAGAGCCCAATAGCAAAAACCAGCGTTTTGAATGAAGAATCACATTTCTTGGTAGAATCATGCAGGATTGAAATTTTTGATGGTTTTTTACTCCGCTCAACAGCCCAAACAAGTTTCTAAAAGGATGAGTTTGCAACTACTTTACTTTTGGAGAAAATTCAAAACATTCATTATTCAATAGGGCCCAAACTATCAAAAACCAGCGGTTTCAATGAACACACATTTCTTGGTAGAATCATGCAGGACTGAAATTTTTGATGTTTTTCTACTCCTCTCATGAGCCCAAACAAGTCTCTAAAAGCATGAGTTTGCAACTACTTTACTTTTGGAGAAAATTCAAAACATTCATTATTCAATAGAGCCCAATAGCAAAAATCAGGTTTTGAATGAAGAATCACATTTCTTGGTAGAATCATGCAGGATTGAAATTTTTGATGGTTTTTTACTCCTCTCAACAGCCCAAACAAGTTTCTAAAAGGATGAGTTTGCAACTACTTTACTTTTGGAGAAAATTCAAAACATTCATTATTCAATAGGGCCCAAACTATCAAAAACCAGCGGTTTGAATGAACACACATTTCTTGGTAGAATCATGCAGGACTGAAATTTTTGATGTTTTTCTACTCCTCTCATGAGCCCAAACAAGTCTCTAAAAGCATGAGTTTGCAACTACTTTACTTTTGGAGAAAATTCAAAACATTCATTACTCAAAAGAGCCCAATAGCAAAAACCAGCGTTTTGAATGAAGAATCACATTTCTTGGTAGAATCATGCAGGATTGAAATTTTTGATGGTTTTTTACTCCTCTCAACAGCCCAAACAAGTTTCTAAAAGGATGAGTTTGCAACTACTTTACTTTTGGAGAAAATTCAAAACATTCATTATTCAATAGGGCCCAAACTATCAAAAACCAGCGGTTTCAATGAACACACATTTCTTGGTAGAATCATGCAGGACTGAAATTTTTGATGTTTTTCTACTCCTCTCATGAGCCCAAACAAGTCTCTAAAAGCATGAGTTTGCAACTACTTTACTTTTGGAGAAAATTCAAAACATTCATTATTCAATAGAGCCCAATAGCAAAAATCAGGTTTTGAATGAAGAATCACATTTCTTGGTAAAATCATGCAGGATTGAAATTTTTGATGGTTTTTTACTCCTCTCAACAGCCCAAACAAGTTTCTAAAAGGATGAGTTTGCAACTACTTTACTTTTGGAGAAAATTCAAAACATTCATTATTCAATAGGGCCCAAACTATCAAAAACCAGCGGTTTCAATGAACACACATTTCTTGGTAGAATCATGCAGGACTGAAACTTTTGATGTTTTTCTACTCCTCTCATGAGCCCAAACAAGTCTCTAAAAGCATGAGTTTGCAACTACTTTACTTTTGGAGAAAATTCAAAACATTCACTATTCAATAGAGCCCAATAGCAAAAATCAGGTTTTGAATGAAGAATCACATTTCTTGGTAAAATCATGCAGGATTGAAATTTTTGATGGTTTTTTACTCCTCTCAACAGCCCAAACAAGTTTCTAAAAGGATGAGTTTGCAACTACTTTACTTTTGGAGAAAATTCAAAACATTCATTATTCAATAGGGCCCAAACTATCAAAAACCAGCGGTTTCAATGAACACACATTTCTTGGTAGAATCATGCAGGACTGAAATTTTTGATGTTTTTCTACTCCTCTCATGAGCCCAAACAAGTCTCTAAAAGCATGAGTTTGCAACTACTTTACTTTTGGAGAAAATTCAAAACATTCATTATTCAATAGAGCCCAATAGCAAAAACCAGCGTTTTGAATGAAGAATCACATTTCTTGGTAGAATCATGCAGGATTGAAATTTTTGATGGTTTTTTACTCCTCTCAACAGCCCAAACAAGTTTCTAAAAGGATGAGTTTGCAACTACTTTACTTTTGGAGAAAATTCAAAACATTCATTATTCAATTGGGCCCAAAATATCAAAAACCAGCGGTTTGAATGAACACACATTTCTTGGTAGAATCGTGCAGGACTGACATTTTTTATGTTTTTCTACTCCTCTCATGAGCCCAAACAAGTCTCTAAAAGGATGAGTTTGCAACTACTTTACTTTTGGAGAAAATTCAAAACATTCATTATTCAATAGAGCCCAATAGCAAAAACCAGCGTTTTGAATGAAGAATCACATTTCTTGGTAGAATCATGCAGGATTGAAATTTTTGATGGTTTTTTACTCCGCTCAACAGCCCAAACAAGTTTCTAAAAGGATGAGTTTGCAACTACTTTACTTTTGGAGAAAATTCAAAACATTCATTATTCAATAGGGCCCAAACTATCAAAAACCAGCGGTTTCAATGAACACACATTTCTTGGTAGAATCATGCAGGACTGAAATTTTTGATGTTTTTCTACTCCTCTCATGAGCCCAAACAAGTCTCTAAAAGCATGAGTTTGCAACTACTTTACTTTTGGAGAAAATTCAAAACATTCATTATTCAATAGAGCCCAATAGCAAAAATCAGGTTTTGAATGAAGAATCACATTTCTTGGTAGAATCATGCAGGATTGAAATTTTTGATGGTTTTTTACTCCTCTCAACAGCCCAAACAAGTTTCTAAAAGGATGAGTTTGCAACTACTTTACTTTTGGAGAAAATTCAAAACATTCATTATTCAATAGGGCCCAAACTATCAAAAACCAGCGGTTTGAATGAACACACATTTCTTGGTAGAATCATGCAGGACTGAAATTTTTGATGTTTTTCTACTCCTCTCATGAGCCCAAACAAGTCTCTAAAAGCATGAGTTTGCAACTACTTTACTTTTGGAGAAAATTCAAAACATTCATTACTCAAAAGAGCCCAATAGCAAAAACCAGCGTTTTGAATGAAGAATCACATTTCTTGGTAGAATCATGCAGGATTGAAATTTTTGATGGTTTTTTACTCCTCTCAACAGCCCAAACAAGTTTCTAAAAGGATGAGTTTGCAACTACTTTACTTTTGGAGAAAATTCAAAACATTCATTATTCAATAGGGCCCAAACTATCAAAAACCAGCGGTTTCAATGAACACACATTTCTTGGTAGAATCATGCAGGACTGAAATTTTTGATGTTTTTCTACTCCTCTCATGAGCCCAAACAAGTCTCTAAAAGCATGAGTTTGCAACTACTTTACTTTTGGAGAAAATTCAAAACATTCATTATTCAATAGAGCCCAATAGCAAAAATCAGGTTTTGAATGAAGAATCACATTTCTTGGTAAAATCATGCAGGATTGAAATTTTTGATGGTTTTTTACTCCTCTCAACAGCCCAAACAAGTTTCTAAAAGGATGAGTTTGCAACTACTTTACTTTTGGAGAAAATTCAAAACATTCATTATTCAATAGGGCCCAAACTATCAAAAACCAGCGGTTTCAATGAACACACATTTCTTGGTAGAATCATGCAGGACTGAAATTTTTGATGTTTTTCTACTCCTCTCATGAGCCCAAACAAGTCTCTAAAAGCATGAGTTTGCAACTACTTTACTTTTGGAGAAAATTCAAAACATTCATTATTCAATAGAGCCCAATAGCAAAAATCAGGTTTTGAATGAAGAATCACATTTCTTGGTAAAATCATGCAGGATTGAAATTTTTGATGGTTTTTTACTCCTCTCAACAGCCCAAACAAGTTTCTAAAAGGATGAGTTTGCAACTACTTTACTTTTGGAGAAAATTCAAAACATTCATTATTCAATAGAGCCCAATAGCAAAAATCAGGTTTTGAATGAAGAATCACATTTCTTGGTAGAATCATGCAGGACTGAAATTTTTGATGTTTTTCTACTCCTCTCATGAGCCCAAACAAGTCTCTAAAAGCATGAGTTTGCAACTACTTTACTTTTGGAGAAAATTCTAAACATTCATTATTCAATAGAGCCCAATAGCAAAAACCAGCGTTTTGAATGAAGAATCACATTTCTTGGTAGAATCATGCAGGATTGAAATTTTTGTTGTTTTTCTACTCCTCTCATGAGCCCAAACAAGTCTCTAAAAGGATGAGTTTGCAACTACTTTACTTTTGGAGAAAATTCAAAACATTCATTATTCAATAGAGCCCAATAGCAAAAATCAGCGTTTTGAATGAAGAATCACATTTCTTGGTAGAATCATGCAGGATTGAAATTTTTGATGGTTTTTTACTCCGCTCAACAGCCCAAACAAGTTTCTAAAAGGATGAGTTTGCAACTACTTTACTTTTGGAGAAAATTCAAAACACTCATTATTCAATAGGGCCCAAACTATCAAAAACCAGCGGTTTCAATGAACACACATTTCTTGGTAGAATCATGCAGGACTGAAATTTTTGATGTTTTTCTACTCCTCTCATGAGCCCAAACAAGTCTCTAAAAGCATGAGTTTGCAACTACTTTACTTTTGGAGAAGATTCAAAACATTCATTATTCAATAGAGCCCAATAGCAAAAATCAGGTTTTGAATGAAGAATCACATTTCTTGGTAGAATCATGCAGGATTGAAATTTTTGATGGTTTTTTACTCCTCTCAACAGCCCAAACAAGTTTCTAAAAGGATGAGTTTGCAACTACTTTACTTTTGGAGAAAATTCAAAACATTCATTATTCAATAGGGCCCAAACTATCAAAAACCAGCGGTTTGAATGAACACACATTTCTTGGTAGAATCATGCAGGACTGAAATTTTTGATGTTTTTCTACTCCTCTCATGAGCCCAAACAAGTCTCTAAAAGCATGAGTTTGCAACTACTTTACTTTTGGAGAAAATTCAAAACATTCATTACTCAAAAGAGCCCAATAGCAAAAACCAGCGTTTTGAATGAAGAATCACATTTCTTGGTAGAATCATGCAGGATTGAAATTTTTGATGGTTTTTTACTCCTCTCAACAGCCCAAACAAGTTTCTAAAAGGATGAGTTTGCAACTACTTTACTTTTGGAGAAAATTCAAAACATTCATTATTCAATAGGGCCCAAACTATCAAAAACCAGCGGTTTCAATGAACACACATTTCTTGGTAGAATCATGCAGGACTGAAATTTTTGATGTTTTTCTACTCCTCTCATGAGCCCAAACAAGTCTCTAAAAGCATGAGTTTGCAACTACTTTACTTTTGGAGAAAATTCAAAACATTCATTATTCAATAGAGCCCAATAGCAAAAATCAGGTTTTGAATGAAGAATCACATTTCTTGGTAAAATCATGCAGGATTGAAATTTTTGATGGTTTTTTACTCCTCTCAACAGCCCAAACAAGTTTCTAAAAGGATGAGTTTGCAACTACTTTACTTTTGGAGAAAATTCAAAACATTCATTATTCAATAGGGCCCAAACTATCAAAAACCAGCGGTTTCAATGAACACACATTTCTTGGTAGAATCATGCAGGACTGAAACTTTTGATGTTTTTCTACTCCTCTCATGAGCCCAAACAAGTCTCTAAAAGCATGAGTTTGCAACTACTTTACTTTTGGAGAAAATTCAAAACATTCACTATTCAATAGAGCCCAATAGCAAAAATCAGGTTTTGAATGAAGAATCACATTTCTTGGTAAAATCATGCAGGATTGAAATTTTTGATGGTTTTTTACTCCTCTCAACAGCCCAAACAAGTTTCTAAAAGGATGAGTTTGCAACTACTTTACTTTTGGAGAAAATTCAAAACATTCATTATTCAATAGGGCCCAAACTATCAAAAACCAGCGGTTTCAATGAACACACATTTCTTGGTAGAATCATGCAGGACTGAAATTTTTGATGTTTTTCTACTCCTCTCATGAGCCCAAACAAGTCTCTAAAAGCATGAGTTTGCAACTACTTTACTTTTGGAGAAAATTCAAAACATTCATTATTCAATAGAGCCCAATAGCAAAAACCAGCGTTTTGAATGAAGAATCACATTTCTTGGTAGAATCATGCAGGATTGAAATTTTTGATGGTTTTTTACTCCTCTCAACAGCCCAAACAAGTTTCTAAAAGGATGAGTTTGCAACTACTTTACTTTTGGAGAAAATTCAAAACATTCATTATTCAATTGGGCCCAAAATATCAAAAACCAGCGGTTTGAATGAACACACATTTCTTGGTAGAATCGTGCAGGACTGACATTTTTTATGTTTTTCTACTCCTCTCATGAGCCCAAACAAGTCTCTAAAAGGATGAGTTTGCAACTACTTTACTTTTGGAGAAAATTCAAAACATTCATTATTCAATAGAGCCCAATAGCAAAAACCAGCGTTTTGAATGAAGAATCACATTTCTTGGTAGAATCATGCAGGATTGAAATTTTTGATGGTTTTTTACTCCGCTCAACAGCCCAAACAAGTTTCTAAAAGGATGAGTTTGCAACTACTTTACTTTTGGAGAAAATTCAAAACATTCATTATTCAATAGGGCCCAAACTATCAAAAACCAGCGGTTTCAATGAACACACATTTCTTGGTAGAATCATGCAGGACTGAAATTTTTGATGTTTTTCTACTCCTCTCATGAGCCCAAACAAGTCTCTAAAAGCATGAGTTTGCAACTACTTTACTTTTGGAGAAAATTCAAAACATTCATTATTCAATAGAGCCCAATAGCAAAAATCAGGTTTTGAATGAAGAATCACATTTCTTGGTAGAATCATGCAGGATTGAAATTTTTGATGGTTTTTTACTCCTCTCAACAGCCCAAACAAGTTTCTAAAAGGATGAGTTTGCAACTACTTTACTTTTGGAGAAAATTCAAAACATTCATTATTCAATAGGGCCCAAACTATCAAAAACCAGCGGTTTGAATGAACACACATTTCTTGGTAGAATCATGCAGGACTGAAATTTTTGATGTTTTTCTACTCCTCTCATGAGCCCAAACAAGTCTCTAAAAGCATGAGTTTGCAAATACTTTACTTTTGGAGAAAATTCAAAACATTCATTACTCAAAAGAGCCCAATAGCAAAAACCAGCGTTTTGAATGAAGAATCACATTTCTTGGTAGAATCATGCAGGATTGAAATTTTTGATGGTTTTTTACTCCTCTCAACAGCCCAAACAAGTTTCTAAAAGGATGAGTTTGCAACTACTTTACTTTTGGAGAAAATTCAAAACATTCATTATTCAATAGGGCCCAAACTATCAAAAACCAGCGGTTTCAATGAACACACATTTCTTGGTAGAATCATGCAGGACTGAAATTTTTGATGTTTTTCTACTCCTCTCATGAGCCCAAACAAGTCTCTAAAAGCATGAGTTTGCAACTACTTTACTTTTGGAGAAAATTCAAAACATTCATTATTCAATAGAGCCCAATAGCAAAAATCAGGTTTTGAATGAAGAATCACATTTCTTGGTAAAATCATGCAGGATTGAAATTTTTGATGGTTTTTTACTCCTCTCAACAGCCCAAACAAGTTTCTAAAAGGATGAGTTTGCAACTACTTTACTTTTGGAGAAAATTCAAAACATTCATTATTCAATAGGGCCCAAACTATCAAAAACCAGCGGTTTCAATGAACACACATTTCTTGGTAGAATCATGCAGGACTGAAATTTTTGATGTTTTTCTACTCCTCTCATGAGCCCAAACAAGTCTCTAAAAGCATGAGTTTGCAACTACTTTACTTTTGGAGAAAATTCAAAACATTCATTATTCAATAGAGCCCAATAGCAAAAATCAGGTTTTGAATGAAGAATCACATTTCTTGGTAAAATCATGCAGGATTGAAATTTTTGATGGTTTTTTACTCCTCTCAACAGCCCAAACAAGTTTCTAAAAGGATGAGTTTGCAACTACTTTACTTTTGGAGAAAATTCAAAACATTCATTATTCAATAGAGCCCAATAGCAAAAATCAGGTTTTGAATGAAGAATCACATTTCTTGGTAGAATCATGCAGGACTGAAATTTTTGATGTTTTTCTACTCCTCTCATGAGCCCAAACAAGTCTCTAAAAGCATGAGTTTGCAACTACTTTACTTTTGGAGAAAATTCTAAACATTCATTATTCAATAGAGCCCAATAGCAAAAACCAGCGTTTTGAATGAAGAATCACATTTCTTGGTAGAATCATGCAGGATTGAAATTTTTGATGTTTTTCTACTCCTCTCATGAGCCCAAACAAGTCTCTAAAAGGATGAGTTTGCAACTACTTTACTTTTGGAGAAAATTCAAAACATTCATTATTCAATAGAGCCCAATAGCAAAAATCAGCGTTTTGAATGAAGAATCACATTTCTTGGTAGAATCATGCAGGATTGAAATTTTTGATGGTTTTTTACTCCGCTCAACAGCCCAAACAAGTTTCTAAAAGGATGAGTTTGCAACTACTTTACTTTTGGAGAAAATTCAAAACACTCATTATTCAATAGGGCCCAAACTATCAAAAACCAGCGGTTTCAATGAACACACATTTCTTGGTAGAATCATGCAGGACTGAAATTTTTGATGTTTTTCTACTCCTCTCATGAGCCCAAACAAGTCTCTAAAAGCATGAGTTTGCAACTACTTTACTTTTGGAGAAGATTCAAAACATTCATTATTCAATAGAGCCCAATAGCAAAAATCAGGTTTTGAATGAAGAATCACATTTCTTGGTAGAATCATGCAGGATTGAAATTTTTGATGGTTTTTTACTCCTCTCAACAGCCCAAACAAGTTTCTAAAAGGATGACTTTGCAACTACTTTACTTTTGGAGAAAATTCAAAACATTCATTATTCAATAGGGCCCAAACTATCAAAAACCAGCGGTTTCAATGAACACACATTTCTTGGTAGAATCATGCAGGACTGAAATTTTTGATGTTTTTCTACTCCTCTCATGAGCCCAAACAAGTCTCTAAAAGCATGAGTTTGCAACTACTTTACTTTTGGAGAAAATTCAAAACATTCATTATTCAATAGAGCCCAATAGCAAAAATCAGGTTTTGAATGAAGAATCACATTTCTTGGTAAAATCATGCAGGATTGAAATTTTTGATGGTTTTTTACTCCTCTCAACAGCCCAAACAAGTTTCTAAAAGGATGAGTTTGCAACTACTTTACTTTTGGAGAAAATTCAAAACATTCATTATTCAATAGGGCCCAAACTATCAAAAACCAGCGGTTTCAATGAACACACATTTCTTGGTAGAATCATGCAGGACTGAAATTTTTGATGTTTTTCTACTCCTCTCATGAGCCCAAACAAGTCTCTAAAAGCATGAGTTTGCAACTACTTTACTTTTGGAGAAAATTCAAAACATTCATTATTCAATAGAGCCCAATAGCAAAAATCAGGTTTTGAATGAAGAATCACATTTCTTGGTAGAATCATGCAGGATTGAAATTTTTGATGGTTTTTTACTCCTCTCAACAGCCCAAACAAGTTTCTAAAAGGATGAGTTTGCAACTACTTTACTTTTGGAGAAAATTCAAAACATTCATTATTCAATAGGGCCCAAACTATCAAAAACCAGCGGTTTGAATGAACACACATTTCTTGGTAGAATCATGCAGGACTGAAATTTTTGATGTTTTTCTACTCCTCTCATGAGCCCAAACAAGTCTCTAAAAGCATGAGTTTGCAACTACTTTACTTTTGGAGAAAATTCAAAACATTCATTACTCAAAAGAGCCCAATAGCAAAAACCAGCGTTTTGAATGAAGAATCACATTTCTTGGTAGAATCATGCAGGATTGAAATTTTTGATGGTTTTTTACTCCTCTCAACAGCCCAAACAAGTTTCTAAAAGGATGAGTTTGCAACTACTTTACTTTTGGAGAAAATTCAAAACATTCATTATTCAATAGGGCCCAAACTATCAAAAACCAGCGGTTTCAATGAACACACATTTCTTGGTAGAATCATGCAGGACTGAAATTTTTGATGTTTTTCTACTCCTCTCATGAGCCCAAACAAGTCTCTAAAAGCATGAGTTTGCAACTACTTTACTTTTGGAGAAAATTCAAAACATTCATTATTCAATAGAGCCCAATAGCAAAAATCAGGTTTTGAATGAAGAATCACATTTCTTGGTAAAATCATGCATGATTGAAATTTTTGATGGTTTTTTACTCCTCTCAACAGCCCAAACAAGTTTCTAAAAGGATGAGTTTGCAACTACTTTACTTTTGGAGAAAATTCAAAACATTCATTATTCAATAGGGCCCAAACTATCAAAAACCAGCAGTTTCAATGAACACACATTTCTTGGTAGAATCATGCAGGACTGAAATTTTTGATGTTTTTCTACTCCTCTCATGAGCCCAAACAAGTCTCTAAAAGCATGAGTTTGCAACTACTTTACTTTTGGAGAAAATTCAAAACATTCATTATTCAATAGAGCCCAATAGCAAAAATCAGGTTTTGAATGAAGAATCACATTTCTTGGTAAAATCATGCAGGATTGAAATTTTTGATGGTTTTTTACTCCTCTCAACAGCCCAAACAAGTTTCTAAAAGGATGAGTTTGCAACTACTTTACTTTTGGAGAAAATTCAAAACATTCATTATTCAATAGAGCCCAATAGCAAAAATCAGGTTTTGAATGAAGAATCACATTTCTTGGTAGAATCATGCAGGACTGAAATTTTTGATGTTTTTCTACTCCTCTCATGAGCCCAAACAAGTCTCTAAAAGCATGAGTTTGCAACTACTTTACTTTTGGAGAAAATTCTAAACATTCATTATTCAATAGAGCCCAATAGCAAAAACCAGCGTTTTGAATGAAGAATCACATTTCTTGGTAGAATCATGCAGGATTGAAATTTTTGATGTTTTTCTACTCCTCTCATGAGCCCAAACAAGTCTCTAAAAGGATGAGTTTGCAACTACTTTACTTTTGGAGAAAATTCAAAACATTCATTATTCAATAGAGCCCAATAGCAAAAATCAGCGTTTTGAATGAAGAATCACATTTCTTGGTAGAATCATGCAGGATTGAAATTTTTGATGGTTTTTTACTCCGCTCAACAGCCCAAACAAGTTTCTAAAAGGATGAGTTTGCAACTACTTTACTTTTGGAGAAAATTCAAAACACTCATTATTCAATAGGGCCCAAACTATCAAAAACCAGCGGATTCAATGAACACACATTTCTTGGTAGAATCATGCAGGACTGAAATTTTTGATGTTTTTCTACTCCTCTCATGAGCCCAAACAAGTCTCTAAAAGCATGAGTTTGCAACTACTTTACTTTTGTAGAAGATTCAAAACATTCATTATTCAATAGAGCCCAATAGCAAAAATCAGGTTTTGAATGAAGAATCACATTTCTTGGTAGAATCATGCAGGATTGAAATTTTTGATGGTTTTTTACTCCTCTCAACAGCCCAAACAAGTTTCTAAAAGGATGACTTTGCAACTACTTTACTTTTGGAGAAAATTCAAAACATTCATTATTCAATAGGGCCCAAACTATCAAAAACCAGCGGTTTCAATGAACACACATTTCTTGGTAGAATCATGCAGGACTGAAATTTTTGATGTTTTTCTACTCCTCTCATGAGCCCAAACAAGTCTCTAAAAGGATGAGTTTGCAACTACTTTACTTTTGGAGAAAATTCAAAACATTCATTATTCAATAGAGCCCAATAGCAAAAACCAGCGTTTTGAATGAAGAATCACATTTCTTGGTAGAATCATGCAGGATTGAAATTTTTGATGGTTTTTTACTCCTCTCAACAGCCCAAACAAGTTTCTAAAAGGATGACTTTGCAACTACTTTACTTTTGGAGAAAATTCAAAACATTCATTATTCAATAGGGCCCAAACTATCAAAAACCAGCGGTTTCAATGAACACACATTTCTTGGTAGAATCATGCAGGACTGAAATTTTTGATGTTTTTCTACTCCTCTCATGAGCCCAAACAAGTCTCTAAAAGCATGAGTTTGCAACTACTTTACTTTTGGAGAAAATTCAAAACATTCATTATTCAATAGAGCCCAATAGCAAAAATCAGGTTTTGAATGAAGAATCACATTTCTTGGTAGAATCATGCAGGATTGAAATTTTTGATGGTTTTTTACTCCTCTCAACAGCCCAAACAAGTTTCTAAAAGGATGAGTTTGCAACTACTTTACTTTTGGAGAAAATTCAAAACATTCATTATTCAATAGGGCCCAAACTATCAAAAACCAGCAGTTTGAATGAACACACATTTCTTGGTAGAATCAGGCAGGACTGAAATTTTTGATGTTTTTCTACTCCTCTCATGAGCCCAAACAAGTCTCTAAAAGCATGAGTTTGCAACTACTTTACTTTTGGAGAAAATTCAAAATATTCATTACTCAAAAGAGCCCAATAGCAAAAACCAGCGTTTTGAATGAAGAATCACATTTCTTGGTAGAATAATGCAGGATTGAAATTTTTGATGGTTTTTTACTCCTCTCAACAGCCCAAACAAGTTTCTAAAAGGATGAGTTTGCAACTACTTTACTTTTGGAGAAAATTCAAAACATTCATTATTCAATAGGGCCCAAACTATCAAAAACCAGCGGTTTCAATGAACACACATTTCTTGGTAGAATCATGCAGGACTGAAATTTTTGATGTTTTTCTACTCCTCTCATGAGCCCAAACAAGTCTCTAAAAGCATGAGTTTGCAACTACTTTACTTTTGGAGAAAATTCAAAACATTCATTATTCAATAGAGCCCAATAGCAAAAATCAGGTTTTGAATGAAGAATCACATTTCTTGTTAAAATCATGCAGGATTGAAATTTTTGATGTTTTTTTACTCCTCTCAACAGCCCAAACAAGTTTCTAAAAGGATGAGTTTGCAACTACTTTACTTTTGGAGAAAATTCAAAACATTCATTATTCAATAGGGCCCAAACTATCAAAAACCAGCGGTTTCAATGAACACACATTTCTTGGTAGAATCATGCAGGACTGAAATTTTTGATGGTTTTTTACTCCGCTCAACAGCCCAAACAAGTTTCTAAAAGGATGAGTTTGCAACTACTTTACTTTTGGAGAAAATTCAAAACACTCATTATTCAATAGGGCCCAAACTATCAAAAACCAGCGGTTTCAATGAACACACATTTCTTGGTAGAATCATGCAGGACTGAAATTTTTGATGTTTTTTTACTCCGCTCAACAGCCCAAACAAGTTTCTAAAAGGATGAGTTTGCAACTACTTTACTTTTGGAGAAAATTCAAAACACTCATTATTCAATAGGGCCCAAACTATCAAAAACCAGCGGTTTCAATGAACACACATTTCTTGGTAGAATCATGCAGGATTGAAATTTTTGATGGTTTTTTACTCCACTCAACAGCCCAAACAAGTTTCTAAAAGGATGAGTTTGCAACTACTTTACTTTTGGAGAAAATTCAAAACACTCATTATTCAATAGGGCCCAAACTATCAAAAACCAGCGGTTTCAATGAACACACATTTCTTGGTAGAATCATGCAGGATTGAAATTTTTGATGGTTTTTTACTCCGCTCAACAGCCCAAACAAGTTTCTAAAAGGATGAGTTTGCAACTACTTTACTTTTGGAGAAAATTCAAAACACTCATTATTCAATAGGGCCCAAACTATCAAAAACCAGCGGTTTCAATGAACACACATTTCTTGGTAGAATCATGCAGGACTGAAATTTTTGATGTTTTTCTACTCGTCTCATGAGCCCAAACAAGTCTCTAAAAGCATGAGTTTGCAACTACTTTACTTTTGGAGAAGATTCAAAACATTCATTATTCAATAGAGCCCAATAGCAAAAATCAGGTTTTGAATGAAGAATCACATTTCTTGGTAGAATCATGCAGGATTGAAATTTTTGATGGTTTTTTACTCCTCTCAACAGCCCAAACAAGTTTCTAAAAGGATGAGTTTGCAACTACTTTACTTTTGGAGAAAATTCAAAACATTCATTATTCAATAGGGCCCAAAATATCAAAAACCAGCGGTTTGAATGAACACACATTTCTTGGTAGAATCGTGCAGGACTGAAATTTTTGATGTTTTTCTACTCCTCTCATGAGCCCAAACAAGTCTCTAAAAGCATGAGTTTGCAACTACTTTACTTTTGGAGAAAATTCAAAACATTCATTATTCAATAGAGCCCAATAGCAAAAATCAGGTTTTGAATGAAGAATCACATTTCTTGGTAAAATCATGCAGGATTGAAATTTTTGATGGTTTTTTACTCCTCTCAACAGCCCAAACAAGTTTCTAAAAGGATGAGTTTGCAACTAATTTACTTTTGGAGAAAATTCAAAACATTCATTATTCAATAGGGCCCAAACTATCAAAAACCAGCGGTTTGAATGAACACACATTTCTTGGTAGTATCATGCAGGACTGAAATTTTTGATGTTTTTCTACTCCTCTCATGAGCCCAAACAAGTCTCTAAAAGCATGAGTTTGCAACTACTTTACTTTTGGAGAAAATTCAAAACATTCATTATTCAATAGAGCCCAATAGCAAAAACCAGCGTTTTGAATGAAGAATCACATTTCTTGGTAGAATCATGCAGGATTGAAATTTTTGATGGTTTTTTACTCCTCTCAACAGCCCAAACAAGTTTCTAAAAGGATGACTTTGCAACTACTTTACTTTTGGAGAAAATTCAAAACATTCATTATTCAATAGGGCCCAAACTATCAAAAACCAGCGGTTTCAATGAACACACATTTCTTGGTAGAATCATGCAGGACTGAAATTTTTGATGTTTTTCTACTCCTCTCATGAGCCCAAACAAGTCTCTAAAAGCATGAGTTTGCAACTACTTTACTTTTGGAGAAAATTCAAAACATTCATTATTCAATAGAGCCCAATAGCAAAAATCAGGTTTTGAATGAAGAATCACATTTCTTGGTAGAATCATGCAGGATTGAAATTTTTGATGGTTTTTTACTCCTCTCAACAGCCCAAACAAGTTTCTAAAAGGATGAGTTTGCAACTACTTTACTTTTGGAGAAAATTCAAAACATTCATTATTCAATAGGGCCCAAACTATCAAAAACCAGCGGTTTCAATGAACACACATTTCTTGGTAGAATCATGCAGGACTGAAATTTTTGATGTTTTTCTACTCCTCTCATGAGCCCAAACAAGTCTCTAAAAGCATGAGTTTGCAACTACTTTACTTTTGGAGAAAATTCAAAACATTCATTACTCAAAAGAGCCCAATAGCAAAAACCAGCGTTTTGAATGAAGAATCACATTTGTGGGGAGAATCATGCAGGATTGAAATTTTTGATGGTTTTTTACTCCTCTCAACAGCCCAAACAAGTTTCTAAAAGGATGAGTTTGCAACTACTTTACTTTTGGAGAAAATTCAAAACACTCATTATTCAATAGGGCCCAAACTATCAAAAACCAGCGGTTTCAATGAACACACATTTCTTGGTAGAATCATGCAGGACTGAAATTTTTGATGTTTTTCTACTCCTCTCATGAGCCCAAACAAGTCTCTAAAAGCATGAGTTTGCAACTACTTTACTTTTGGAGAAAATTCAAAACATTCATTATGCAATAGAGCCCAATAGCAAAAATCAGGTTTTGAATGAAGAATCACATTTCTTGTTAAAATCATGCAGGATTGAAATTTTTGATGGTTTTTTACTCCTCTCAACAGCCCAAACAAGTTTCTAAAAGGATGAGTTTGCAACTACTTTACTTTTGGAGAAAATTCAAAACATTCATTATTCAATAGGGCCCAAACTATCAAAAACCAGCGGTTTCAATGAACACACATTTCTTGGTAGAATCATGCAGGACTGAAATTTTTGATGGTTTTTCACTCCGCTCAACAGCCCAAACAAGTTTCTAAAAGGATGAGTTTGCAACTACTTTACTTTTGGAGAAAATTCAAAACACTCATTATTCAATAGGGCCCAAACTATCAAAAACCAGCGGTTTCAATGAACACACATTTCTTGGTAGAATCACGCAGGACTGAAATTTTTGATGTCTTTTTACTCCGCTCAACAGCCCAAACAAGTTTCTAAAAGGATGAGTTTGCAACTACTTTACTTTTGGAGAAAATTCAAAACACTCATTATTCAATAGGGCCCAAACTATCAAAAACCAGCGGTTTCAATGAACACACATTTCTTGGTAGAATCATGCAGGATTGAAATTTTTGATGGTTTTTTACTCCGCTCAACAGCCCAAACAAGTTTCTAAAAGGATGAGTTTGCAACTACTTTACTTTTGGAGAAAATTCAAAACACTCATTATTCAATAGGGCCCAAACTATCAAAAACCAGCGGTTTCAATGAACACACATTTCTTGGTAGAATCATGCAGGATTGAAATTTTTGATGGTTTTTTACTCCGCTCAACAGCCCAAACAAGTTTCTAAAAGGATGAGTTTGCAACTACTTTACTTTTGGAGAAAATTCAAAACACTCATTATTCAATAGGGCCCAAACTATCAAAAACCAGCGGTTTCAATGAACACACATTTCTTGGTAGAATCATGCAGGACTGAAATTTTTGATGTTTTTCTACTCCTCTCATGAGCCCAAACAAGTCTCTAAAAGCATGAGTTTGCAACTACTTTACTTTTGGAGAAGATTCAAAACATTCATTATTCAATAGAGCCCAATAGCAAAAATCAGGTTTTGAATGAAGAATCACATTTCTTGGTAGAATCATGCAGGATTGAAATTTTTGATGGTTTTTTACTCCTCTCAACAGCCCAAACAAGTTTCTAAAAGGATGAGTTTGCAACTACTTTACTTTTGGAGAAAATTCAAAACATTCATTATTCAATAGGGCCCAAACTATCAAAAACCAGCGGTTTGAATGAACACACATTTCTTGGTAGAATCATGCAGGACTGAAATTTTTGATGTTTTTCTACTCCTCTCATGAGCCCAAACAAGTCTCTAAAAGCATGAGTTTGCAACTACTTTACTTTTGGAGAAAATTCAAAACATTCATTACTCAAAAGAGCCCAATAGCAAAAACCAGCGTTTTGAATGAAGAATCACATTTCTTGGTAGAATCATGCAGGATTGAAATTTTTGATGGTTTTTTACTCCTCTCAACAGCCCAAACAAGTTTCTAAAAGGATGAGTTTGCAACTACTTTACTTTTGGAGAAAATTCAAAACATTCATTATTCAATAGGGCCCAAACTATCAAAAACCAGCGGTTTCAATGAACACACATTTCTTGGTAGAATCATGCAGGACTGAAATTTTTGATGTTTTTCTACTCCTCTCATGAGCCCAAACAAGTCTCTAAAAGCATGAGTTTGCAACTACTTTACTTTTGGAGAAAATTCAAAACATTCATTATTCAATAGAGCCCAATAGCAAAAATCAGGTTTTGAATGAAGAATCACATTTCTTGGTAAAATCATGCAGGATTGAAATTTTTGATGGTTTTTTACTCCTCTCAACAGCCCAAACAAGTTTCTAAAAGGATGAGTTTGCAACTACTTTACTTTTGGAGAAAATTCAAAACATTCATTATTCAATAGGGCCCAAACTATCAAAAACCAGCGGTTTCAATGAACACACATTTCTTGGTAGAATCATGCAAGACTGAAATTTTTGATGTTTTTCTACTCCTCTCATGAGCCCAAACAAGTCTCTAAAAGAATGAGTTTGCAACTACTTTACTTTTGGAGAAAATTCAAAACATTCACTATTCAATAGAGCCCAATAGCAAAAATCAGGTTTTGAATGAAGAATCACATTTCTTGGTAAAATCATGCAGGATTGAAATTTTTGATGGTTTTTTACTCCTCTCAACAGCCCAAACAAGTTTCTAAAAGGATGAGTTTGCAACTACTTTACTTTTGGAGAAAATTCAAAACATTCATTATTCAATAGGGCCCAAACTATCAAAAACCAGCGGTTTCAATGAACACACATTTCTTGGTAGAATCATGCAGGACTGAAATTTTTGATGTTTTTCTACTCCTCTCATGAGCCCAAACAAGTCTCTAAAAGCATGAGTTTGCAACTACTTTAATTTTGGAGAAAATTCAAAACATTCATTATTCAATAGAGCCCAATAGCAAAAACCAGCGTTTTGAATGAAGAATCACATTTCTTGGTAGAATCATGCAGGATTGAAATTTTTGATGGTTTTTTACTCCTCTCAACAGCCCAAACAAGTTTCTAAAAGGATGAGTTTGCAACTACTTTACTTTTGGAGAAAATTCAAAACATTCATTATTCAATTGGGCCCAAAATATCAAAAACCAGCGGTTTGAATGAACACACATTTCTTGGTAGAATCGTGCAGGACTGAAATTTTTGATGTTTTTCTACTCCTCTCATGAGCCCAAACAAGTCTCTAAAAGGATGAGTTTGCAACTACTTTACTTTTGGAGAAAATTCAAAACATTCATTATTTAATAGAGCCCAATAGCAAAAACCAGCGTTTTGAATGAAGAATCACATTTCTTGGTAGAATCATGCAGGATTGAAATTTTTGATGGTTTTTTACTCCTCTCAACAGCCCAAACAAGTTTCTAAAAGGATGAGTTTGCAACTACTTTACTTTTGGAGAAAATTCAAAACATTCATTATTCAATAGGGCCCAAACTATCAAAAACCAGCTGTTTCAATGAACACACATTTCTTGGTAGAATCATGCAGGACTGAAATTTTTGATGTTTTTCTACTCCTCTCATGAGCCCAAACAAGTCTCTAAAAGCATGAGTTTGCAACTACTTTACTTTTGGAGAAAATTCAAAACATTCATTATTCAATAGAGCCCAATAGCAAAAATCAGGTTTTGAATGAAGAATCACATTTCTTGGTAGAATCATGCAGGATTGAAATTTTTGATGGTTTTTTACTCCTCTCAACAGCCCAAACAAGTTTCTAAAAGGATGAGTTTGCAACTACTTTACTTTTGGAGAAAATTCAAAACATTCATTATTCAATAGGGCCCAAACTATCAAAAACCAGCGGTTTGAATGAACACACATTTCTTGGTAGAATCATGCAGGACTGAAATTTTTGATGTTTTTCTACTCCTCTCATGAGCCCAAACAAGTCTCTAAAAGCATGAGTTTGCAACTACTTTACTTTTGGAGAAAATTCAAAACATTCATTACTCAAAAGAGCCCAATAGCAAAAACCAGCGTTTTGAATGAAGAATCACATTTCTTGGTAGAATCATGCAGGATTGAAATTTTTGATGGTTTTTCTACTCCTCTCAACAGCCCAAACAAGTTTCTAAAAGGATGAGTTTGCAACTACTTTACTTTTGGAGAAAATTCAAAACATTCATTATTCAATAGGGCCCAAACTATCAAAAACCAGCGGTTTCAATGAACACACATTTCTTGGTAGAATCATGCAGGACTGAAATTTTTGATGTTTTTCTACTCCTCTCATGAGCCCAAACAAGTCTCTAAAAGCATGAGTTTGCAACTACTTTACTTTTGGAGAAAATTCAAAACATTCATTATTCAATAGAGCCCAATAGCAAAAATCAGGTTTTGAATGAAGAATCACATTTCTTGGTAGAATCATGCAGGATTGAAATTTTTGATGGTTTTTTACTCCTCTCAACAGCCCAAACAAGTTTCTAAAAGGATGAGTTTGCAACTACTTTACTTTTGGAGAAAATTCAAAACATTCATTATTCAATAGGGCCCAAACTATCAAAAACCAGCGGTTTGAATGAACACACATTTCTTGGTAGAATCATGCAGGACTGAAATTTTTGATGTTTTTCTACTCCTCTCATGAGCCCAAACAAGTCTCTAAAAGCATGAGTTTGCAACTACTTTACTTTTGGAGAAAATTCAAAACATTCATTACTCAAAAGAGCCCAATAGCAAAAACCAGCGTTTTGAATGAAGAATCACATTTGTGGGGAGAATCATGCAGGATTGAAATTTTTGATGGTTTTTTACTCCTCTCAACAGCCCAAACAAGTTTCTAAAAGGATGAGTTTGCAACTACTTTACTTTTGGAGAAAATTCAAAACATTCATTATTCAATAGGGCCCAAACTATCAAAAACCAGCGGTTTCAATGAACACACATTTCTTGGTAGAATCATGCAGGACTGAAATTTTTGATGTTTTTCTACTCCTCTCATGAGCCCAAACAAGTCTCTAAAAGCATGAGTTTGCAACTACTTTACTTTTGGAGAAAATTCAAAACATTCATTATGCAATAGAGCCCAATAGCAAAAATCAGGTTTTGAATGAAGAATCACATTTCTTGTTAAAATCATGCAGGATTGAAATTTTTGATGGTTTTTTACTCCTCTCAACAGCCCAAACAAGTTTCTAAAAGGATGAGTTTGCAACTACTTTACTTTTGGAGAAAATTCAAAACATTCATTATTCAATAGGGCCCAAACTATCAAAAACCAGCGGTTTCAATGAACACACATTTCTTGGTAGAATCATGCAGGACTGAAATTTTTGATGGTTTTTCACTCCGCTCAACAGCCCAAACAAGTTTCTAAAAGGATGAGTTTGCAACTACTTTACTTTTGGAGAAAATTCAAAACACTCATTATTCAATAGGGCCCAAACTATCAAAAACCAGCGGTTTCAATGAACACACATTTCTTGGTAGAATCACGCAGGACTGAAATTTTTGATGTCTTTTTACTCCGCTCAACAGCCCAAACAAGTTTCTAAAAGGATGAGTTTGCAACTACTTTACTTTTGGAGAAAATTCAAAACACTCATTATTCAATAGGGCCCAAACTATCAAAAACCAGCGGTTTCAATGAACACACATTTCTTGGTAGAATCATGCAGGATTGAAATTTTTGATGGTTTTTTACTCCGCTCAACAGCCCAAACAAGTTTCTAAAAGGATGAGTTTGCAACTACTTTACTTTTGGAGAAAATTCAAAACACTCATTATTCAATAGGGCCCAAACTATCAAAAACCAGCGGTTTCAATGAACACACATTTCTTGGTAGAATCATGCAGGATTGAAATTTTTGATGGTTTTTTACTCCGCTCAACAGCCCAAACAAGTTTCTAAAAGGATGAGTTTGCAACTACTTTACTTTTGGAGAAAATTCAAAACACTCATTATTCAATAGGGCCCAAACTATCAAAAACCAGCGGTTTCAATGAACACACATTTCTTGGTAGAATCATGCAGGACTGAAATTTTTGATGTTTTTCTACTCCTCTCATGAGCCCAAACAAGTCTCTAAAAGCATGAGTTTGCAACTACTTTACTTTTGGAGAAGATTCAAAACATTCATTATTCAATAGAGCCCAATAGCAAAAATCAGGTTTTGAATGAAGAATCACATTTCTTGGTAGAATCATGCAGGATTGAAATTTTTGATGGTTTTTTACTCCTCTCAACAGCCCAAACAAGTTTCTAAAAGGATGAGTTTGCAACTACTTTACTTTTGGAGAAAATTCAAAACATTCATTATTCAATAGGGCCCAAACTATCAAAAACCAGCGGTTTGAATGAACACACATTTCTTGGTAGAATCATGCAGGACTGAAATTTTTGATGTTTTTCTACTCCTCTCATGAGCCCAAACAAGTCTCTAAAAGCATGAGTTTGCAACTACTTTACTTTTGGAGAAAATTCAAAACATTCATTACTCAAAAGAGCCCAATAGCAAAAACCAGCGTTTTGAATGAAGAATCACATTTCTTGGTAGAATCATGCAGGATTGAAATTTTTGATGGTTTTTTACTCCTCTCAACAGCCCAAACAAGTTTCTAAAAGGATGAGTTTGCAACTACTTTACTTTTGGAGAAAATTCAAAACATTCATTATTCAATAGGGCCCAAACTATCAAAAACCAGCGGTTTCAATGAACACACATTTCTTGGTAGAATCATGCAGGACTGAAATTTTTGATGTTTTTCTACTCCTCTCATGAGCCCAAACAAGTCTCTAAAAGCATGAGTTTGCAACTACTTTACTTTTGGAGAAAATTCAAAACATTCATTATTCAATAGAGCCCAATAGCAAAAATCAGGTTTTGAATGAAGAATCACATTTCTTGGTAAAATCATGCAGGATTGAAATTTTTGATGGTTTTTTACTCCTCTCAACAGCCCAAACAAGTTTCTAAAAGGATGAGTTTGCAACTACTTTACTTTTGGAGAAAATTCAAAACATTCATTATTCAATAGGGCCCAAACTATCAAAAACCAGCGGTTTCAATGAACACACATTTCTTGGTAGAATCATGCAAGACTGAAATTTTTGATGTTTTTCTACTCCTCTCATGAGCCCAAACAAGTCTCTAAAAGAATGAGTTTGCAACTACTTTACTTTTGGAGAAAATTCAAAACATTCACTATTCAATAGAGCCCAATAGCAAAAATCAGGTTTTGAATGAAGAATCACATTTCTTGGTAAAATCATGCAGGATTGAAATTTTTGATGGTTTTTTACTCCTCTCAACAGCCCAAACAAGTTTCTAAAAGGATGAGTTTGCAACTACTTTACTTTTGGAGAAAATTCAAAACATTCATTATTCAATAGGGCCCAAACTATCAAAAACCAGCGGTTTCAATGAACACACATTTCTTGGTAGAATCATGCAGGACTGAAATTTTTGATGTTTTTCTACTCCTCTCATGAGCCCAAACAAGTCTCTAAAAGCATGAGTTTGCAACTACTTTAATTTTGGAGAAAATTCAAAACATTCATTATTCAATAGAGCCCAATAGCAAAAACCAGCGTTTTGAATGAAGAATCACATTTCTTGGTAGAATCATGCAGGATTGAAATTTTTGATGGTTTTTTACTCCTCTCAACAGCCCAAACAAGTTTCTAAAAGGATGAGTTTGCAACTACTTTACTTTTGGAGAAAATTCAAAACATTCATTATTCAATTGGGCCCAAAATATCAAAAACCAGCGGTTTGAATGAACACACATTTCTTGGTAGAATCGTGCAGGACTGAAATTTTTGATGTTTTTCTACTCCTCTCATGAGCCCAAACAAGTCTCTAAAAGGATGAGTTTGCAACTACTTTACTTTTGGAGAAAATTCAAAACATTCATTATTTAATAGAGCCCAATAGCGAAAACCAGCGTTTTGAATGAAGAATCACATTTCTTGGTAGAATCATGCAGGATTGAAATTTTTGATGGTTTTTTACTCCTCTCAACAGCCCAAACAAGTTTCTAAAAGGATGAGTTTGCAACTACTTTACTTTTGGAGAAAATTCAAAACATTCATTATTCAATAGGGCCCAAACTATCAAAAACCAGCTGTTTCAATGAACACACATTTCTTGGTAGAATCATGCAGGACTGAAATTTTTGATGTTTTTCTACTCCTCTCATGAGCCCAAACAAGTCTCTAAAAGCATGAGTTTGCAACTACTTTACTTTTGGAGAAAATTCAAAACATTCATTATTCAATAGAGCCCAATAGCAAAAATCAGGTTTTGAATGAAGAATCACATTTCTTGGTAGAATCATGCAGGATTGAAATTTTTGATGGTTTTTTACTCCTCTCAACAGCCCAAACAAGTTTCTAAAAGGATGAGTTTGCAACTACTTTACTTTTGGAGAAAATTCAAAACATTCATTATTCAATAGGGCCCAAACTATCAAAAACCAGCGGTTTGAATGAACACACATTTCTTGGTAGAATCATGCAGGACTGAAATTTTTGATGTTTTTCTACTCCTCTCATGAGCCCAAACAAGTCTCTAAAAGCATGAGTTTGCAACTACTTTACTTTTGGAGAAAATTCAAAACATTCATTACTCAAAAGAGCCCAATAGCAAAAACCAGCGTTTTGAATGAAGAATCACATTTCTTGGTAGAATCATGCAGGATTGAAATTTTTGATGGTTTTTTACTCCTCTCAACAGCCCAAACAAGTTTCTAAAAGGATGAGTTTGCAACTACTTTACTTTTGGAGAAAATTCAAAACATTCATTATTCAATAGGGCCCAAACTATCAAAAACCAGCGGTTTCAATGAACACACATTTCTTGGTAGAATCATGCAGGACTGAAATTTTTGATGTTTTTCTACTCCTCTCATGAGCCAAAACAAGTCTCTAAAAGCATGAGTTTGCAACTACTTTACTTTTGGAGAAAATTCAAAACATTCATTATTCAATAGAGCCCAATAGCAAAAATCAGGTTTTGAATGAAGAATCACATTTCTTGGTAAAATCATGCAGGATTGAAATTTTTGATGGTTTTTTACTCCTCTCAACAGCCCAAACAAGTTTCTAAAAGGATGAGTTTGCAACTACTTTACTTTTGGAGAAAATTCAAAACATTCATTATTCAATAGGGCCCAAACTATCAAAAACCAGCGGTTACAATGAACACACATTTCTTGGTAGAATCATGCAGGACTGAAATTTTTGATGTTTTTCTACTCCTCTCATGAGCCCAAACAAGTCTCTAAAAGCATGAGTTTGCAACTACTTTACTTTTGGAGAAAATTCAAAACATTCATTATTCAATAGAGCCCAATAGCAAAAATCAGGTTTTGAATGAAGAATCACATTTCTTGGTAAAATCATGCAGGATTGAAATTTTTGATGGTTTTTTACTCCTCTCAACAGCCCAAACAAGTTTCTAAAAGGATGAGTTTGCAACTACTTTACTTTTGGAGAAAATTCAAAACATTCATTATTCAATAGAGCCCAATAGCAAAAATCAGGTTTTGAATGAAGAATCACATTTCTTGGTAGAATCATGCAGGACTGAAATTTTTGATGTTTTTCTACTCCTCTCATGAGCCCAAACAAGTCTCTAAAAGCATGAGTTTGCAACTACTTTACTTTTGGAGAAAATTCTAAACATTCATTATTCAATAGAGCCCAATAGCAAAAACCAGCGTTTTGAATGAAGAATCACATTTCTTGGTAGAATCATGCAGGATTGAAATTTTTGATGTTTTTCTACTCCTCTCATGAGCCCAAACAAGTCTCTAAAAGGATGAGTTTGCAACTACTTTACTTTTGGAGAAAATTCAAAACATTCATTATTCAAGAGAGCCCAATAGCAAAAATCAGCGTTTTGAATGAAGAATCACATTTCTTGGTAGAATCATGCAGGATTGAAATTTTTGATGGTTTTTTACTCCGCTCAACAGCCCAAACAAGTTTCTAAAAGGATGAGTTTGCAACTACTTTACTTTTGGAGAAAATTCAAAACACTCATTATTCAATAGGGCCCAAACTATCAAAAACCAGCGGTTTCAATGAACACACATTTCTTGGTAGAATCATGCAGGACTGAAATTTTTGATGTTTTTCTACTCCTCTCATGAGCCCAAACAAGTCTCTAAAAGCATGAGTTTGCAACTACTTTACTTTTGGAGAAGATTCAAAACATTCATTATTCAATAGAGCCCAATAGCAAAAATCAGGTTTTGAATGAAGAATCACATTTCTTGGTAGAATCATGCAGGATTGAAATTTTTGATGGTTTTTTACTCCTCTCAACAGCCCAAACAAGTTTCTAAAAGGATGAGTTTGCAACTACTTTACTTTTGGAGAAAATTCAAAACATTCATTATTCAATAGGGCCCAAACTATCAAAAACCAGCGGTTTCAATGAACACACATTTCTTGGTAGAATCATGCAGGACTGAAATTTTTGATGTTTTTCTACTCCTCTCATGAGCCCAAACAAGTCTCTAAAAGCATGAGTTTGCAACTACTTTACTTTTGGAGAAAATTCAAAACATTCATTATTCAATAGAGCCCAATAGCAAAAATCAGGTTTTGAATGAAGAATCACATTTCTTGGTAAAATCATGCAGGATTGAAATTTTTGATGGTTTTTTACTCCTCTCAACAGCCCAAACAAGTTTCTAAAAGGATGAGTTTGCAACTACTTTACTTTTGGAGAAAATTCAAAACATTCATTATTCAATAGAGCCCAATAGCAAAAATCAGGTTTTGAATGAAGAATCACATTTCTTGGTAGAATCATGCAGGACTGAAATTTTTGATGTTTTTCTACTCCTCTCATGAGCCCAAACAAGTCTCTAAAAGCATGAGTTTGCAACTACTTTACTTTTGGAGAAAATTCTAAACATTCATTATTCAATAGAGCCCAATAGCAAAAACCAGCGTTTTGAATGAAGAATCACATTTCTTGGTAGAATCATGCAGGATTGAAATTTTTGATGTTTTTCTACTCCTCTCATGAGCCCAAACAAGTCTCTAAAAGGATGAGTTTGCAACTACTTTACTTTTGGAGAAAATTCAAAACATTCATTATTCAATAGAGCCCAATAGCAAAAATCAGCGTTTTGAATGAAGAATCACATTTCTTGGTAGAATCATGCAGGATTGAAATTTTTGATGGTTTTTTACTCCGCTCAACAGCCCAAACAAGTTTCTAAAAGGATGAGTTTGCAACTACTTTACTTTTGGAGAAAATTCAAAACACTCATTATTCAATAGGGCCCAAACTATCAAAAACCAGCGGTTTCAATGAACACACATTTCTTGGTAGAATCATGCAGGACTGAAATTTTTGATGTTTTTCTACTCCTCTCATGAGCCCAAACAAGTCTCTAAAAGCATGAGTTTGCAACTACTTTACTTTTGGAGAAGATTCAAAACATTCATTATTCAATAGAGCCCAATAGCAAAAATCAGGTTTTGAATGAAGAATCACATTTCTTGGTAGAATCATGCAGGATTGAAATTTTTGATGGTTTTTTACTCCTCTCAACAGCCCAAACAAGTTTCTAAAAGGATGAGTTTGCAACTACTTTACTTTTGGAGAAAATTCAAAACATTCATTATTCAATAGAGCCCAATAGCAAAAATCAGGTTTTGAATGAAGAATCACATTTCTTGGTAGAATCATGCAGGACTGAAATTTTTGATGTTTTTCTACTCCTCTCATGAGCCCAAACAAGTCTCTAAAAGCATGAGTTTGCAACTACTTTACTTTTGGAGAAAATTCTAAACATTCATTATTCAATAGAGCCCAATAGCAAAAACCAGCGTTTTGAATGAAGAATCACATTTCTTGGTAGAATCATGCAGGATTGAAATTTTTGATGTTTTTCTACTCCTCTCATGAGCCCAAACAAGTCTCTAAAAGGATGAGTTTGCAACTACTTTACTTTTGGAGAAAATTCAAAACATTCATTATTCAATAGAGCCCAATAGCAAAAATCAGCGTTTTGAATGAAGAATCACATTTCTTGGTAGAATCATGCAGGATTGAAATTTTTGATGGTTTTTTACTCCGCTCAACAGCCCAAACAAGTTTCTAAAAGGATGAGTTTGCAACTACTTTACTTTTGGAGAAAATTCAAAACACTCATTATTCAATAGGGCCCAAACTATCAAAAACCAGCGGTTTGAATGAACACACATTTCTTGGTAGAATCATGCAGGACTGAAATTTTTGATGTTTTTCTACTCCTCTCATGAGCCCAAACAAGTCTCTAAAAGCATGAGTTTGCAACTACTTTACTTTTGGAGAAAATTCAAAACATTCATTACTCAAAAGAGCCCAATAGCAAAAACCAGCGTTTTGAATGAAGAATCACATTTCTTGGTAGAATCATGCAGGATTGAAATTTTTGATGGTTTTTTACTCCTCTCAACAGCCCAAACAAGTTTCTAAAAGGATGAGTTTGCAACTACTTTACTTTTGGAGAAAATTCAAAACATTCATTATTCAATAGGGCCCAAACTATCAAAAACCAGCGGTTTCAATGAACACACATTTCTTGGTAGAATCATGCAGGACTGAAATTTTTGATGTTTTTCTACTCCTCTCATGAGCCCAAACAAGTCTCTAAAAGCATGAGTTTGCAACTACTTTACTTTTGGAGAAAATTCAAAACATTCATTATTCAATAGAGCCCAATAGCAAAAATCAGGTTTTGAATGAAGAATCACATTTCTTGGTAAAATCATGCATGATTGAAATTTTTGATGGTTTTTTACTCCTCTCAACAGCCCAAACAAGTTTCTAAAAGGATGAGTTTGCAACTACTTTACTTTTGGAGAAAATTCAAAACATTCATTATTCAATAGGGCCCAAACTATCAAAAACCAGCGGTTTCAATGAACACACATTTCTTGGTAGAATCATGCAGGACTGAAATTTTTGATGTTTTTCTACTCCTCTCATGAGCCCAAACAAGTCTCTAAAAGCATGAGTTTGCAACTACTTTACTTTTGGAGAAAATTCAAAACATTCATTATTCAATAGAGCCCAATAGCAAAAATCAGGTTTTGAATGAAGAATCACATTTCTTGGTAAAATCATGCAGGATTGAAATTTTTGATGGTTTTTTACTCCTCTCAACAGCCCAAACAAGTTTCTAAAAGGATGAGTTTGCAACTACTTTACTTTTGGAGAAAATTCAAAACATTCATTATTCAATAGAGCCCAATAGCAAAAATCAGGTTTTGAATGAAGAATCACATTTCTTGGTAGAATCATGCAGGACTGAAATTTTTGATGTTTTTCTACTCCTCTCATGAGCCCAAACAAGTCTCTAAAAGCATGAGTTTGCAACTACTTTACTTTTGGAGAAAATTCTAAACATTCATTATTCAATAGAGCCCAATAGCAAAAACCAGCGTTTTGAATGAAGAATCACATTTCTTGGTAGAATCATGCAGGATTGAAATTTTTGATGTTTTTCTACTCCTCTCATGAGCCCAAACAAGTCTCTAAAAGGATGAGTTTGCAACTACTTTACTTTTGGAGAAAATTCAAAACATTCATTATTCAATAGAGCCCAATAGCAAAAATCAGCGTTTTGAATGAAGAATCACATTTCTTGGTAGAATCATGCAGGATTGAAATTTTTGATGGTTTTTTACTCCGCTCAACAGCCCAAACAAGTTTCTAAAAGGATGAGTTTGCAACTACTTTACTTTTGGAGAAAATTCAAAACACTCATTATTCAATAGGGCCCAAACTATCAAAAACCAGCGGATTCAATGAACACACATTTCTTGGTAGAATCATGCAGGACTGAAATTTTTGATGTTTTTCTACTCCTCTCATGAGCCCAAACAAGTCTCTAAAAGCATGAGTTTGCAACTACTTTACTTTTGTAGAAGATTCAAAACATTCATTATTCAATAGAGCCCAATAGCAAAAATCAGGATTTGAATGAAGAATCACATTTCTTGGTAGAATCATGCAGGATTGAAATTTTTGATGGTTTTTTACTCCTCTCAACAGCCCAAACAAGTTTCTAAAAGGATGAGTTTGCAACTACTTTACTTTTGGAGAAAATTCAAAACATTCATTATTCAATAGGGCCCAAACTATCAAAAACCAGCGGTTTCAATGAACACACATTTCTTGGTAGAATCATGCAGGACTGAAATTTTTGATGTTTTTCTACTCCTCTCATGAGCCCAAACAAGTCTCTAAAAGGATGAGTTTGCAACTACTTTACCTTTGGAGAAAATTCAAAACATTCATTATTCAATAGAGCCCAATAGCAAAAACCAGCGTTTTGAATGAAGAATCACATTTCTTGGTAGAATCATGCAGGATTGAAATTTTTGATGGTTTTTTACTCCTCTCAACAGCCCAAACAAGTTTCTAAAAGGATGACTTTGCAACTACTTTACTTTTGGAGAAAATTCAAAACATTCATTATTCAATAGGGCCCAAACTATCAAAAACCAGCGGTTTCAATGAACACACATTTCTTGGTAGAATCATGCAGGACTGAAATTTTTGATGTTTTTCTACTCCTCTCATGAGCCCAAACAAGTCTCTAAAAGCATGAGTTTGCAACTACTTTACTTTAGGAGAAAATTCAAAACATTCATTATTCAATAGAGCCCAATAGCAAAAATCAGGTTTTGAATGAAGAATCACATTTCTTGGTAGAATCATGCAGGATTGAAATTTTTGATGGTCTTTTACTCCTCTCAACAGCCCAAACAAGTTTCTAAAAGGATGAGTTTGCAACTACTTTACTTTTGGAGAAAATTCAAAACATTCATTATTCAATAGGGCCCAAACTATCAAAAACCAGCAGTTTGAATGAACACACATTTCTTGGTAGAATCATGCAGGACTGAAATTTTTGATGTTTTTCTACTCCTCTCATGAGCCCAAACAAGTCTCTAAAAGCATGAGTTTGCAACTACTTTACTTTTGGAGAAAATTCAAAATATTCATTACTCAAAACAGCCCAATAGCAAAAACCAGCGTTTTGAATGAAGAATCACATTTCTTGGTAGAATAATGCAGGATTGAAATTTTTGATGGTTTTTTACTCCTCTCAACAGCCCAAACAAGTTTCTAAAAGGATGAGTTTGCAACTACTTTACTTTTGGAGAAAATTCAAAACATTCATTATTCAATAGGGCCCAAACTATCAAAAACCAGCGGTTTCAATGAACACACATTTCTTGGTAGAATCATGCAGGACTGAAATTTTTGATGTTTTTCTACTCCTCTCATGAGCCCAAACAAGTCTCTAAAAGCATGAGTTTGCAACTACTTTACTTTTGGAGAAAATTCAAAACATTCATTATTCAATAGAGCCCAATAGCAAAAATCAGGTTTTGAATGAAGAATCACATTTCTTGTTAAAATCATGCAGGATTGAAATTTTTGATGTTTTTTTACTCCTCTCAACAGCCCAAACAAGTTTCTAAAAGGATGAGTTTGCAACTACTTTACTTTTGGAGAAAATTCAAAACATTCATTATTCAATAGGGCCCAAACTATCAAAAACCAGCGGTTTCAATGAACACACATTTCTTGGTAGAATCATGCAGGACTGAAATTTTTGATGGTTTTTTACTCCGCTCAACAGCCCAAACAAGTTTCTAAAAGGATGAGTTTGCAACTACTTTACTTTTGGAGAAAATTCAAAACACTCATTATTCAATAAGGCCCAAACTATCAAAAACCAGCGGTTTCAATGAACACACATTTCTTGGTAGAATCATGCAGGACTGAAATTTTTGATGTTTTTTTACTCCGCTCAACAGCCCAAACAAGTTTCTAAAAGGATGAGTTTGCAACTACTTTACTTTTGGAGAAAATTCAAAACACTCATTATTCAATAGGGCCCAAACTATCAAAAACCAGCGGTTTCAATGAACACACATTTCTTGGTAGAATCATGCAGGATTGAAATTTTTGATGGTTTTTTACTCCACTCAACAGCCCAAACAAGTTTCTAAAAGGATGAGTTTGCAACTACTTTACTTTTGGAGAAAATTCAAAACACTCATTATTCAATAGGGCCCAAACTATCAAAAACCAGCGGTTTCAATGAACACACATTTCTTGGTAGAATCATGCAGGATTGAAATTTTTGATGGTTTTTTACTCCGCTCAACAGCCCAAACAAGTTTCTAAAAGGATGAGTTTGCAACTACTTTACTTTTGGAGAAAATTCAAAACACTCATTATTCAATAGGGCCCAAACTATCAAAAACCAGCGGTTTCAATGAACACACATTTCTTGGTAGAATCATGCAGGACTGAAATTTTTGATGTTTTTCTACTCGTCTCATGAGCCCAAACAAGTCTCTAAAAGCATGAGTTTGCAACTACTTTACTTTTGGAGAAGATTCAAAACATTCATTATTCAATAGAGCCCAATAGCAAAAATCAGGTTTTGAAAGAAGAATCACATTTCTTGGTAGAATCATGCAGGATTGAAATTTTTGATGGTTTTTTACTCCTCTCAACAGCCCAAACAAGTTTCTAAAAGGATGACTTTGCAACTACTTTACTTTTGGAGAAAATTCAAAACATTCATTATTCAATAGGGCCCAAAATATCAAAAACCAGCGGTTTGAATGAACACACATTTCTTGGTAGAATCGTGCAGGACTGAAATTTTTGATGTTTTTCTACTCCTCTCATGAGTCCAAACAAGTCTCTAAAAGCATGAGTTTGCAACTACTTTACTTTTGGAGAAAATTCAAAACATTCATTATTCAATAGAGCCCAATAGCAAAAATCAGGTTTTGAATGAAGAATCACATTTCTTGGTAAAATCATGCAGGATTGAAATTTTTGATGGTTTTTTACTCCTCTCAACAGCCCAAACAAGTTTCTAAAAGGATGAGTTTGCAACTAATTTACTTTTGGAGAAAATTCAAAACATTCATTATTCAATAGGGCCCAAACTATCAAAAACCAGCGGTTTGAATGAACACACATTTCTTGGTAGTATCATGCAGGACTGAAATTTTTGATGTTTTTCTACTCCTCTCATGAGCCCAAACAAGTCTCTAAAAGCATGAGTTTGCAACTACTTTACTTTTGGAGAAAATTCAAAACATTCATTATTCAATAGAGCCCAATAGCAAAAACCAGCGTTTTGAATGAAGAATCACATTTCTTGGTAGAATCATGCAGGATTGAAATTTTTGATGGTTTTTTACTCCTCTCAACAGCCCAAACAAGTTTCTAAAAGGATGAGTTTGCAACTACTTTACTTTTGGAGAAAATTCAAAACATTCATTATTCAATAGGGCCCAAACTATCAAAAACCAGCGGTTTCAATGAACACACATTTCTTGGTAGAATCATGCAGGACTGAAATTTTTGATGTTTTTCTACTCCTCTCATGAGCCCAAACAAGTCTCTAAAAGGATGAGTTTGCAACTACTTTACTTTTGGAGAAAATTCAAAACATTCATTATTCAATAGAGCCCAATAGCAAAAACCAGCGTTTTGAATGAAGAATCACATTTCTTGGTAGAATCATGCAGGATTGAAATTTTTGATGGTTTTTTACTCCTCTCAACAGCCCAAACAAGTTTCTAAAAGGATGACTTTGCAACTACTTTACTTTTGGAGAAAATTCAAAACATTCATTATTCAATAGGGCCCAAACTATCAAAAACCAGCGGTTTCAATGAACACACATTTCTTGGTAGAATCATGCAGGACTGAAATTTTTGATGTTTTTCTACTCCTCTCATGAGCCCAAACAAGTCTCTAAAAGCATGAGTTTGCAACTACTTTACTTTTGGAGAAAATTCAAAACATTCATTATTCAATAGAGCCCAATAGCAAAAATCAGGTTTTGAATGAAGAATCACATTTCTTGGTAGAATCATGCAGGATTGAAATTTTTGATGGTTTTTTACTCCTCTCAACAGCCCAAACAAGTTTCTAAAAGGATGAGTTTGCAACTACTTTACTTTTGGAGAAAATTCAAAACATTCATTATTCAATAGGGCCCAAACTATCAAAAACCAGCGGTTTGAATGAACACACATTTCTTGGTAGAATCATGCAGGACTGAAATTTTTGATGTTTTTCTACTCCTCTCATGAGCCCAAACAAGTCTCTAAAAGCATGAGTTTGCAACTACTTTACTTTTGGAGAAAATTCAAAACATTCATTACTCAAAAGAGCCCAATAGCAAAAACCAGCGTTTTGAATGAAGAATCACATTTCTTGGTAGAATCATGCAGGATTGAAATTTTTGATGGTTTTTTACTCCTCTCAACAGCCCAAACAAGTTTCTAAAAGGATGAGTTTGCAACTACTTTACTTTTGGAGAAAATTCAAAACATTCATTATTCAATAGGGCCCAAACTATCAAAAACCAGCGGTTTCAATGAACACACATTTCTTGGTAGAATCATGCAGGACTGAAATTTTTGATGTTTTTCTACTCCTCTCATGAGCCCAAACAAGTCTCTAAAAGCATGAGTTTGCAACTACTTTACTTTTGGAGAAAATTCAAAACATTCATTATTCAATAGAGCCCAATAGCAAAAATCAGGTTTTGAATGAAGAATCACATTTCTTGGTAAAATCATGCAGGATTGAAATTTTTGATGGTTTTTTACTCCTCTCAACAGCCCAAACAAGTTTCTAAAAGGATGAGTTTGCAACTACTTTACTTTTGGAGAAAATTCAAAACATTCATTATTCAATAGGGCCCAAACTATCAAAAACCAGCGGTTTCAATGAACACACATTTCTTGGTAGAATCATGCAGGACTGAAATTTTTGATGTTTTCTACTCCTCTCATGAGCCCAAACAAGTCTCTAAAAGGATGAGTTTGCAACTACTTTACTTTTGGAGAAAATTCAAAACATTCATTATTCAATAGAGCCCAATAGCAAAAATCAGGTTTTGAATGAAGAATCACATTTCTTGTTAAAATCATGCAGGATTGAAATTTTTGATGGTTTTTTACTCCTCTCAACAGCCCAAACAAGTTTCTAAAAGGATGAGTTTGCAACTACTTTACTTTTGGAGAAAATTCAAAACATTCATTATTCAATAGGGCCCAAACTATCAAAAACCAGCGGTTTCAATGAACACACATTTCTTGGTAGAATCATGCAGGACTGAAATTTTGGATGGTTTTTTACTCCGCTCAACAGCCCAAACAAGTTTCTGAAAGGATGAGTTTGCAACTACTTTACTTTTGGAGAAAATTCAAAACACTCATTATTCAATAGGGCCCAAACTATCAAAAACCAGCGGTTTCAATGAACACACATTTCTTGGTAGAATCATGCAGGACTGAAATTTTTGATGTTTTTTTACTCCGCTCAACAGCCCAAACAAGTTTCTAAAAGGATGAGTTTGCAACTACTTTACTTTTGGAGAAAATTCAAAACACTCATTATTCAATAGGGCCCAAACTATCAAAAACCAGCGGTTTCAATGAACACACATTTCTTGGTAGAATCATGCAGGATTGAAATTTTTGATGGTTTTTTACTCCGCTCAACAGCCCAAACAAGTTTCTAAAAGGATGAGTTTGCAACTACTTTACTTTTGGAGAAAATTCAAAACACTCATTATTCAATAGGGCCCAAACTATCAAAAACCAGCGGTTTCAATGAACACACATTTCTTGGTAGAATCATGCAGGACTGAAATTTTTGATGTTTTTCTACTCCTCTCATGAGCCCAAACAAGTCTCTAAAAGCATGAGTTTGCAACTACTTTACTTTTGGAGAAGATTCAAAACATTCATTATTCAATAGAGCCCAATAGCAAAAATCAGGTTTTGAATGAAGAATCACATTTCTTGGTAGAATCATGCAGGATTGAAATTTTTGATGGTTTTTTACTCCTCTCAACAGCCCAAACAAGTTTCTAAAAGGATGAGTTTGCAACTACTTTACTTTTGGAGAAAATTCAAAACATTCATTATTCAATTGGGCCCAAAATATCAAAAACCAGCGGTTTGAATGAACACACATTTCTTGGTAGAATCGTGCAGGACTGAAATTTTTGATGTTTTTCTACTCCTCTCATCAGCCCAAACAAGTCTCTAAAAGGATGAGTTTGCAACTACTTTACTTTTGGAGAAAATTCAAAACATTCATTATTCAATAGAGCCCAATAGCAAAAACCAGCGTTTTGAATGAAGAATCACATTTCTTGGTAGAATCATGCAGGATTGAAATTTTTGATGGTTTTTTACTCCTCTCAACAGCCCAAACAAGTTTCTAAAAGGATGAGTTTGCAACTACTTTACTTTTGGAGAAAATTCAAAACATTCATTATTCAATAGGGCCCAAACTATCAAAAACCAGCGGTTTCAATGAACACACATTTCTTGGTAGAATCATGCAGGACTGAAATCTTTGATGTTTTTCTACTCCTCTCATGAGCCCAAACAAGTCTCTAAAAGCATGAGTTTGCAACTACTTTACTTTTGGAGAAAATTCAAAACATTCATTATTCAATAGAGCCCAATAGCAAAAATCAGGTTTTGAATGAAGAATCACATTTCTTGGTAAAATCATGCAGGATTGAAATTTTTGATGGTTTTTTACTCCTCTCAACAGCCCAAACAAGTTTCTAAAAGGATGAGTTTGCAACTACTTTACTTTTGGAGAAAATTCAAAACATTCATTATTCAATAGGGCCCAAACTATCAAAAACCAGCGGTTTCAATGAACACACATTTCTTGGTAGAATCATGCAGGACTGAAATTTTTGATGTTTTTCTACTCCTCTCATGAGCCCAAACAAGTCTCTAAAAGCATGAGTTTGCAACTACTTTACTTTTGGAGAAAATTCAAAACATTCATTATTCAATAGAGCCCAATAGCAAAAACCAGCGTTTTGAATGAAGAATCACATTTCTTGGTAGAATCATGCAGGATTGAAATTTTTGATGGTTTTTTACTCCTCTCAACAGCCCAAACAAGTTTCTAAAAGGATGAGTTTGCAACTACTTTACTTTTGGAGAAAATTCAAAACATTCATTATTCAATAGGGCCCAAACTATCAAAAACCAGCGGTTTGAATGAACACACATTTCTTGGTAGAATCGTGCAGGACTGAAATTTTTGATGTTTTTCTACTCCTCTCATCAGCCCAAACAAGTCTCTAAAAGCATGAGTTTGCAACTACTTTACTTTTGGAGAAAATTCAAAACATTCATTATTCAATAGAGCCCAATAGCAAAAACCAGCGTTTTGAATGAAGAATCACATTTCTTGGTAGAATCATGCAGGATTGAAATTTTTGATGGTTTTTTACTCCTCTCAACAGCCCAAACAAGTTTCTAAAAGGATGAGTTTGCAACTACTTTACTTTTGGAGAAAATTCAAAACATTCATTATTCAATTGGGCCCAAAATATCAAAAACCAGCGGTTTGAATGAACACACATTTCTTGGTAGAATCGTGCAGGACTGAAATTTTTGATGTTTTTCTACTCCTCTCATGAGCCCAAACAAGTCTCTAAAAGGATGAGTTTGCAACTACTTTACTTTTGGAGAAAATTCAAAACATTCATTATTCAATAGAGCCCAATAGCAAAAACCAGCGTTTTGAATGAAGAATCACATTTCTTGGTAGAATCATGCAGGATTGAAATTTTTGATGGTTTTTTACTCCGCTCAACAGCCCAAACAAGTTTCTAAAAGGATGAGTTTGCAACTACTTTACTTTTGGAGAAAATTCAAAACATTCATTATTCAATAGGGCCCAAACTATCAAAAACCAGCGGTTTCAATGAACACACATGTCTTGGTAGAATCATGCAGGACTGAAATTTTTGATGTTTTTCTACTCCTCTCATGAGCCCAAACAAGTCTCTAAAAGCATGAGTTTGCAACTACTTTACTTTTGGAGAAAATTCAAAACATTCATTATTCAATAGAGCCCAATAGCAAAAATCAGGTTTTGAATGAAGAATCACATTTCTTGGTAGAATCATGCAGGATTGAAATTTTTGATGGTTTTTTACTCCTCTCAACAGCCCAAACAAGTTTCTAAAAGGATGAGTTTGCAACTACTTTACTTTTGGAGAAAATTCAAAACATTCATTATTCAATAGGGCCCAAACTATGAAAAACCAGCGGTTTGAATGAACACACATTTCTTGGTAGAATCATGCAGGACTGAAATTTTTGATGTTTTTCTACTCCTCTCATGAGCCCAAACAAGTCTCTAAAAGCATGAGTTTGCAACTACTTTACTTTTGGAGAAAATTCAAAACATTCATTACTCAAAAGAGCCCAATAGCAAAAACCAGCGTTTTGAATGAAGAATCACATTTCTTGGTAGAATCATGCAGGATTGAAATTTTTGATGGTTTTTTACTCTTCTCAACAGCCCAAACAAGTTTCTAAAAGGATGAGTTTGCAACTACTTTACTTTTGGAGAAAATTCAAAACATTCATTATTCAATAGGGCCCAAACTATCAAAAACCAGCGGTTTCAATGAACACACATTTCTTGGTAGAATCATGCAGGACTGAAATTTTTGATGTTTTTCTACTCCTCTCATGAGCCCAAACAAGTCTCTAAAAGCATGAGTTTGCAACTACTTTACTTTTGGAGAAAATTCAAAACATTCATTATTCAATAGAGCCCAATAGCAAAAATCAGGTTTTGAATGAAGAATCACATTTCTTGGTAAAATCATGCAGGATTGAAATTTTTGATGGTTTTTTACTCCTCTCAACAGCCCAAACAAGTTTCTAAAAGGATGAGTTTGCAACTACTTTACTTTTGGAGAAAATTCAAAACATTCATTATTCAATAGGGCCCAAACTATCAAAAACCAGCGGTTTCAATGAACACACATTTCTTGGTAGAATCATGCAGGACTGAAATTTTTGATGTTTTTCTACTCCTCTCATGAGCCCAAACAAGTCTCTAAAAGCATGAGTTTGCAACTACTTTAGTTTTGGAGAAAATTCAAAACATTCACTATTCAATAGAGCCCAATAGCAAAAATCAGGTTTTGAATGAAGAATCACATTTCTTGGTAAAATCATGCAGGATTGAAATTTTTGATGGTTTTTTACTCCTCTCAACAGCCCAAACAAGTTTCTAAAAGGATGAGTTTGCAACTACTTTACTTTTGGAGAAAATTCAAAACATTCATTATTCAATAGGGCCCAAACTATCAAAAACCAGCGGTTTCAATGAACACACATTTCTTGGTAGAATCATGCAGGACTGAAATTTTTGATGTTTTTCTACTCCTCTCATGAGCCCAAACAAGTCTCTAAAAGCATGAGTTTGCAACTACTTTACTTTTGGAGAAAATTCAAAACATTCATTATTCAATAGAGCCCAATAGCAAAAACCAGCGTTTTGAATGAAGAATCACATTTCTTGGTAGAATCATGCAGGATTGAAATTTTTGATGGTTTTTTACTCCTCTCAACAGCCCAAACAAGTTTCTAAAAGGATGAGTTTGCAACTACTTTACTTTTGGAGAAAATTCAAAACATTCACTATTCAATAGGGCCCAAACTATCAAAAACCAGCGGTTTGAATGAACACACATTTCTTGGTAGAATCGTGCAGGACTGAAATTTTTGATGTTTTTCTACTCCTCTCATCAGCCCAAACAAGTCTCTAAAAGCATGAGTTTGCAACTACTTTACTTTTGGAGAAAATTCAAAACATTCATTATTCAATAGAGCCCAATAGCAAAAACCAGCGTTTTGAATGAAGAATCACATTTCTTGGTAGAATCATGCAGGATTGAAATTTTTGATGGTTTTTTACTCCTCTCAACAGCCCAAACAAGTTTCTAAAAGGATGAGTTTGCAACTACTTTACTTTTGGAGAAAATTCAAAACATTCATTATTCAATTGGGCCCAAAATATCAAAAACCAGCGGTTTGAATGAACACACATTTCTTGGTAGAATCGTGCAGGACTGAAATTTTTGATGTTTTTCTACTCCTCTCATGAGCCCAAACAAGTCTCTAAAAGGATGAGTTTGCAACTACTTTACTTTTGGAGAAAATTCAAAACATTCATTATTCAATAGAGCCCAATAGCAAAAACAAGCGTTTTGAATGAAGAATCACATTTCTTGGTAGAATCATGCAGGATTGAAATTTTTGATGGTTTTTTACTCCGCTCAACAGCCCAAACAAGTTTCTAAAAGGATGAGTTTGCAACTACTTTACTTTTGGAGAAAATTCAAAACATTCATTATTCAATAGGGCCCAAACTATCAAAAACCAGCGGTTTCAATGAACACACATGTCTTGGTAGAATCATGCAGGACTGAAATTTTTGATGTTTTTCTACTCCTCTCATGAGCCCAAACAAGTCTCTAAAAGCATGAGTTTGCAACTACTTTACTTTTGGAGAAAATTCAAAACATTCATTATTCAATAGAGCCCAATAGCAAAAATCAGGTTTTGAATGAAGAATCACATTTCTTGGTAAAATCATGCAGGATTGAAATTTTTGATGGTTTTTTACTCCTCTCAACAGCCCAAACAAGTTTCTAAAAGGATGAGTTTGCAACTACTTTACTTTTGGAGAAAATTCAAAACATTCATTATTCAATAGGGCCCAAACTATCAAAAACCAGCGGTTTGAATGAACACACATTTCTTGGTAGAATCATGCAGGACTGAAATTTTTGATGTTTTTCTACTCCTCTCATGAGCCCAAACAAGTCTCTAAAAGCATGAGTTTGCAACTACTTTACTTTTGGAGAAAATTCAAAACATTCATTACTCAAAAGAGCCCAATAGCAAAAACCAGCGTTTTGAATGAAGAATCACATTTCTTGGTAGAATCATGCAGGATTGAAATTTTTGATGGTTTTTTACTCCTCTCAACAGCCCAAACAAGTTTCTAAAAGGATGAGTTTGCAACTACTTTACTTTTGGAGAAAATTCAAAACATTCATTATTCAATAGGGCCCAAACTATCAAAAACCAGCGGTTTCAATGAACACACATTTCTTGGTAGAATCATGCAGGACTGAAATTTTTGATGTTTTTCTACTCCTCTCATGAGCCCAAACAAGTCTCTAAAAGCATGAGTTTGCAACTACTTTACTTTTGGAGAAAATTCAAAACATTCATTATTCAATAGAGCCCAATAGCAAAAATCAGGTTTTGAATGAAGAATCACATTTCTTGGTAGAATCATGCATGATTGAAATTTTTGATGGTTTTTTACTCCTCTCAACAGCCCAAACAAGTTTCTAAAAGGATGAGTTTGCAACTACTTTACTTTTGGAGAAAATTCAAAACATTCATTATTCAATAGGGCCCAAACTATCAAAAACCAGCGGTTTCAATGAACACACATTTCTTGGTAGAATCATGCAGGACTGAAATTTTTGATGTTTTTCTACTCCTCTCATGAGCCCAAACAAGTCTCTAAAAGCATGAGTTTGCAACTACTTTACTTTTGGAGAAAATTCAAAACATTCATTATTCAATAGAGCCCAATAGCAAAAATCAGGTTTTGAATGAAGAATCACATTTCTTGGTAAAATCATGCAGGATTGAAATTTTTGATGGTTTTTTACTCCTCTCAACAGCCCAAACAAGTTTCTAGAAGGATGAGTTTGCAACTACTTTACTTTTGGAGAAAATTCAAAACATTCATTATTCAATAGGGCCCAAACTATCAAAAACCAGCGGTTTCAATGAACACACATTTCTTGGTAGAATCATGCAGGACTGAAATTTTTGATGTTTTTCTACTCCTCTCATGAGCCCAAACAAGTCTCTAAAAGCATGAGTTTGCAACTACTTTACTTTTGGAGAAAATTCAAAACATTCACTATTCAATAGAGCCCAATAGCAAAAATCAGGTTTTGAATGAAGAATCACATTTCTTGGTAAAATCATGCAGGATTGAAATTTTTGAGGGTTTTTTACTCCTCTCAACAGCCCAAACAAGTTTCTAAAAGGATGAGTTTGCAACTACTTTACTTTTGGAGAAAATTCAAAACATTCATTATTCAATAGGGCCCAAACTATCAAAAACCAGCGGTTTCAATGAACACACATTTCTTGGTAGAATCATGCAGGACTGAAATTTTTGATGTTTTTCTACTCCTCTCATGAGCCCAAACAAGTCTCTAAAAGCATGAGTTTGCAACTACTTTACTTTTGGAGAAAATTCTAAACATTCATTATTCAATAGAGCCCAATAGCAAAAACCAGCGTTTTGAATGAAGAATCACATTTCTTGGTAGAATCATGCAGGATTGAAATTTTTGATGGTTTTTTACTCCGCTCAACAGCCCAAACAAGTTTCTAAAAGGATGAGTTTGCAACTACTTTACTTTTGGAGAAAATTCAAAACACTCATTATTCAATAGGGCCCAAACTATCAAAAACCAGCGGTTTCAATGAACACACATTTCTTGGTAGAATCATGCAGGACTGAAATTTTTGATGTTTTTCTACTCCTCTCATGAGCCCAATTAAGTCTCTGAAAGCATGAGTTTGCAACTACTTTACTTTTGGAGAAGATTCAAAACATTCATTATTCAATAGAGCCCAATAGCAAAAATCAGGTTTTGAATGAAGAATCACATTTCTTGGTAGAATCATGCAGGATTGAAATTTTTGATGTTTTTTTACTCCTCTCAACAGCCCAAACAAGTTTCTAAAAGGATGACTTTGCAACTACTTTACTTTTGGAGAAAATTCAAAACATTCATTATTCAATAGGGCCCAAACTATCAAAAACCAGCGGTTTCAATGAACACACATTTCTTGGTAGAATCATGCAGGACTGAAATTTTTGATGTTTTTCTACTCCTCTCATAAGCCCAAACAAGTCTCTAAAAGCATGAGTTTGCAACTACTTTACTTTTGGAGAAAATTCAAAACATTCATTATTCAATAGAGCCCAATAGCAAAAATCAGGTTTTGAATGAAGAATCACATTTCTTGGTAGAATCATGCAGGATTGAAATTTTTGATGGTTTTTTACTCCTCTCAACAGCCCAAACAAGTTTCTAAAAGGATAAGTTTGCAACTACTTTACTTTTGGAGAAAATTCAAAACATTCATTATTCAATAGGGCCCAAACTATCAAAAACCAGCGGTTTCAATGAACACACATTTCTTGGTAGAATCATGCAGGACTGAAATTTTTGATGTTTTTCTACTCCTCTCATGAGCCCAAACAAGTCTCTTAAAGCATGAGTTTGCAACTACTTTACTTTTGGAGAAAATTCAAAACATTCATTATTCAATAGAGCCCAATAGCAAAAATCAGGTTTTGAATGAAGAATCACATTTCTTGGTAAAATCATGCAGGATTGAAATTTTTGATGGTTTTTTACTCCTCTCAACAGCCCAAACAAGTTTCTAAAAGGATGAGTTTGCAACTACTTTACTTTTGGAGAAAATTCAAAACATTCATTATTCAATAGGGCCCAAACTATCAAAAACCAGCGGTTTGAATGAACACACATTTCTTGGTAGAATCATGCAGGACTGAAATTTTTGATGTTTTTCTACTCCTCTCATGAGCCCAAACAAGTCTCTAAAAGCATGAGTTTGCAACTACTTTACTTTTGGAGAAAATTCAAAACATTCATTATTCAATAGAGCCCAATAGCAAAAACCAGCGTTTTGAATGAAGAATCACATTTCTTGGTAGAATCATGCAGGATTGAAATTTTTGATGGTTTTTTACTCCTCTCAACAGCCCAAACAAGTTTCTAAAAGGATGAGTTTGCAACTACTTTACTTTTGGAGAAAATTCAAAACATTCATTATTCAATAGGGCCCAAACTATCAAAAACCAGCGGTTTCAATGAACACACATTTCTTGGTAGAATCATGCAGGACTGAAATTTTTGATGTTTTTCTACTCCTCTCATGAGCCCAAACAAGTCTCTAAAAGCATGAGTTTGCAACTACTTTAGTTTTGGAGAAAATTCAAAACATTCATTATTCAATAGAGCCCAATAGCAAAAACCAGCGTTTTGAATGAAGAATCACATTTCTTGGTAGAATCATGCAGGATTGAAATTTTTGATGGTTTTTTACTCCTCTCAACAGCCCAAACAAGTTTCTAAAAGGATGAGTTTGCAACTACTTTACTTTTGGAGAAAATTCAAAACATTCATTATTCAATAGGGCCCAAACTATCAAAAACCAGCGGTTTCAATGAACACACATTTCTTGGTAGAATCATGCAGGACTGAAATTTTTGATGTTTTTCTACTCCTCTCATGAGCCCAAACAAGTCTCTAAAAGCATGAGTTTGCAACTACTTTACTTTTGGAGAAAATTCAAAACATTCATTATTCAATAGAGCCCAATAGCAAAAATCAGGTTTTGAATGAAGAATCACATTTCTTGTTAAAATCATGCAGGATTGAAATTTTTGATGGTTTTTTACTCCTCTCAACAGCCCAAACAAGTTTCTAAAAGGATGAGTTTGCAACTACTTTACTTTTGGAGAAAATTCAAAACATTCATTATTCAATAGGGCCCAAACTATCAAAAACCAGCGGTTTCAATGAACACACATTTCTTGGTAGAATCATGCAGGACTGAAATTTTTGATGGTTTTTTACTCCGCTCAACAGCCCAAACAAGTTTCTAAAAGGATGAGTTTGCAACTACTTTACTTTTGGAGAAAATTCAAAACACTCATTATTCAATAGGGCCCAAACTATCAAAAATCAGCGGTTTCAATGAACACACATTTCTTGGTAGAATCATGCAGGACTGAAATTTTTGATGTTTTTTTACTCCGCTCAACAGCCCAAACAAGTTTCTAAAAGGATGAGTTTGCAACTACTTTACTTTTGGAGAAAATTCAAAACACTCATTATTCAATAGGGCCCAAACTATCAAAAACCAGCGGTTTCAATGAACACACATTTCTTGGTAGAATCATGCAGGATTGAAATTTTTGATGGTTTTTTACTCCGCTCAACAGCCCAAACAAGTTTCTAAAAGGATGAGTTTGCAACTACTTTACTTTTGGAGAAAATTCAAAACACTCATTATTCAATAGGGCCCAAACTATCAAAAACCAGCGGTTTCAATGAACACACATTTCTTGGTAGAATCATGCAGGATTGAAATTTTTGATGGTTTTTTTACTCCGCTCAACAGCCCAAACAAGTTTCTAAAAGGATGAGTTTGCAACTACTTTACTTTTGGAGAAAATTCAAAACACTCATTATTCAATAGGGCCCAAACTATCAAAAACCAGCGGTTTCAATGAACACACATTTCTTGGTAGAATCATGCAGGACTGAAATATTTGATGTTTTTCTACTCCTCTCATGAGCCCAAACAAGTCTCTAAAAGCATGAGTTTGCAACTACTTTACTTTTGGAGAAGATTCAAAACATTCATTATTCAATAGAGCCCAATAGCAAAAATCAGGTTTTGAATGAAGAATCACATTTCTTGGTAGAATCATGCAGGATTGAAATTTTTGATGGTTTTTTACTCCTCTCAACAGCCCAAACAAGTTTCTAAAAGGATGACTTTGCAACTACTTTACTTTTGGAGAAAATTCAAAACATTCATTATTCATTAGGGCCCAAACTATCAAAAACCAGCGGTTTCAATGAACACACATTTCTTGGTAGAATCATGCAGGACTGAAATTTCTGATGTTTTTCTACTCCTCTCATGAGCCCAAACAAGTCTCTAAAAGCATGAGTTTGCAACTACTTTACTTTTGGAGAAAGTTCAAAACATTCATTATTCAATAGAGCCCAATAGCAAAAATCAGGTTTTGAATGAAGAATCACATTTCTTGGTAGAATCATGCAGGATTGAAATTTTTGATGGTTTTTTACTCCTCTCAACAGCCCAAACAAGTTTCTAAAAGGAAGAGTTTGCAACTACTTTACTTTTGGAGAAAATTCAAAACATTCATTATTCAATAGGGCCCAAACTATCAAAAACCAGCGGTTTCAATGAACACACATTTCTTGGTAGAATCATGCAGGACTGAAATTTTTGATGTTTTTCTACTCCTCTCATGAGCCCAAACAAGTCTCTAAAAGCATGAGTTTGCAACTACTTTACTTTTGGAGAAAATTCAAAACATTCATTATTCAATAGAGCCCAATAGCAAAAATCAGGTTTTGAATGAAGAATCACATTTCTTGGTAAAATCATACAGGATTGAAATTTTTGATGGTTTTTTACTCCTCTCAACAGCCCAAACAAGTTTCTAAAAGGATGAGTTTGCAACTACTTTACTTTTGGAGAAAATTCAAAACATTCATTATTCAATAGGGCCCAAACTATCAAAAACCAGCGGTTTGAATGAACACACATTTCTTGGTAGAATCATGCAGGACTGAAATTTTTGATGTTTTTCTACTCCTCTCATGAGCCCAAACAAGTCTCTAAAAGCATGAGTTTGCAACTACTTTACTTTTGGAGAAAATTCAAAACATTCATTATTCAATAGAGCCCAATAGCAAAAACCAGCGTTTTGAATGAAGAATCACATTTCTTGGTAGAATCATGCAGGATTGAAATTTTTGATGGTTTTTTACTCCTCTCAACAGCCCAAACAAGTTTCTAAAAGGAAGACTTTGCAACTACTTTACTTTTGGAGAAAATTCAAAACATTCATTATTCAATAGGGCCCAAACTATCAAAAACCAGCGGTTTCAATGAACACACATTTCTTGGTAGAATCATGCAGGACTGAAATTTTTGATGTTTTTCTACTCCTCTCATGAGCCCAAACAAGTCTCTAAAAGCATGAGTTTGCAACTACTTTACTTTTGGAGAAAATTCAAAACATTCATTATTCAATAGAGCCCAATAGCAAAAATCAGGTTTTGAATGAAGAATCACATTTCTTGGTAGAATCATGCAGGATTGAAATTTTTGATGGTTTTTTACTCCTCTCAACAGCCCAAACAAGTTTCTAAAAGGATGAGTTTGCAACTACTTTACTTTTGGAGAAAATTCAAAACATTCATTATTCAATAGGGCCCAAACTATCAAAAACCAGCGGTTTGAATGAACACACATTTCTTGGTAGAATCATGCAGGACTGAAATTTTTGATGTTTTTCTACTCCTCTCATGAGCCCAAACAAGTCTCTAAAAGCATGAGTTTGCAACTACTTTACTTTTGGAGAAAATTCAAAACATTCATTACTCAAAAGAGCCCAATAACAAAAACCAGCGTTTTGAATGAAGAATCACATTTCTTGGTAGAATCATGCAGGATTGAAATTTTTGATGGTTTTTTACTCCTCTCAACAGCCCAAACAAGTTTCTAAAAGGATGAGTTTGCAACTACTTTACTTTTGGAGAAAATTCAAAACATTCATTATTCAATAGGGCCCAAACTATCAAAAACCAGCGGTTTCAATGAACACACATTTCTTGGTAGAATCATGCAGGACTGAAATTTTTGATGTTTTTCTACTCCTCTCATGAGCCCAAACAAGTCTCTAAAAGCATGAGTTTGCAACTACTTTACTTTTGGAGAAAATTCAAAACATTCATTATTCAATAGAGCCCAATAGCAAAAATCAGGTTTTGAATGAAGAATCACATTTCTTGTTAAAATCATGCAGGATTGAAATTTTTGATGGTTTTTTACTCCTCTCAACAGCCCAAACAAGTTTCTAAAAGGATGAGTTTGCAACTACTTTACTTTTGGAGAAAATTCAAAACATTCATTATTCAATAGGGCCCAAACTATCAAAAACCAGCGGTTTCAATGAACACACATTTCTTGGTAGAATCATGCAGGACTGAAATTTTTGATGGTTTTTTACTCCGCTCAACAGCCCAAACAAGTTTCTAAAAGGATGAGTTTGCAACTACTTTACTTTTGGAGAAAATTCAAAACACTCATTATTCAATAGGGCCCAAACTATCAAAAACCAGCGGTTTCAATGAACACACATTTCTTGGTAGAATCATGCAGGATTGAAATTTTTGATGGTTTTTTACTCCGCTCAACAGCCCAAACAAGTTTCTAAAAGGATGAGTTTGCAACTACTTTACTTTTGGAGAAAATTCAAAACACTCATTATTCAATAGGGCCCAAACTATCAAAAACCAGCGGTTTCAATGAACACACATTTCTTGGTAGAATCATGCAGGACTGAAATTTTTGATGTTTTTCTACTCCTCTCATGAGCCCAAACAAGTCTCTAAAAGCATGAGTTTGCAACTACTTTACTTTTGGAGAAAATTCAAAACATTCATTATTCAATAGAGCCCAATAGCAAAAATCAGGTTTTGAATGAAGAATCACATTTCTTGGTAAAATCATGCAGGATTGAAATTTTTGATGGTTTTTTACTCCTCTCAACAGCCCAAACAAGTTTCTAAAAGGATGAGTTTGCAACTACTTTACTTTTGGAGAAAATTCAAAACATTCATTATTCAATAGGGCCCAAACTATCAAAAACCAGCGGTTTCAATGAACACACATTTCTTGGTAGAATCATGCAGGACTGAAATTTTTGATGTTTTTCTACTCCTCTCATGAGCCCAAACAAGTCTCTAAAAGCATGAGTTTGCAACTACTTTACTTTTGGAGAAAATTCAAAACATTCATTATTCAATAGAGCCCAATAGCAAAAATCAGGTTTTGAATGAAGAATCACATTTCTTGGTAAAATCATGCAGGATTGAAATTTTTGATGGTTTTTTACTCCTCTCAACAGCCCAAACAAGTTTCTAAAAGGATGAGTTTGCAACTACTTTACTTTTGGAGAAAATTCAAAACATTCATTATTCAATAGGGCCCAAACTATCAAAAACCAGCGGTTTCAATGAACACACATTTCTTGGTAGAATCATGCAGGACTGAAATTTTTGATGTTTTTCTACTCCTCTCATGAGCCCAAACAAGTCTCTAAAAGCATGAGTTTGCAACTACTTTACTTTTGGAGAAAATTCAAAACATTCATTATTCAATAGAGCCCAATAGCAAAAACCAGCGTTTTGAATGAAGAATCACATTTCTTGGTAGAATCATGCAGGATTGAAATTTTTGATGGTTTTTTACTCCTCTCAACAGCCCAAACAAGTTTCTAAAAGGATGAGTTTGCAACTACTTTACTTTTGGAGAAAATTCAAAACATTCATTATTCAATAGGGCCCAAAATATCAAAAACCAGCGGTTTGAATGAACACACATTTCTTGGTAGAATCGTGCAGGACTGAAATTTTTGATGTTTTTCTACTCCTCTCATGAGCCCAAACAAGTCTCTAAAAGCATGAGTTTGCAACTACTTTACTTTTGGAGAAAATTCAAAACATTCATTATTCAATAGAGCCCAATAGCAAAAATCAGGTTTTGAATGAAGAATCACATTTCTTGGTAGAATCATGCAGGATTGAAATTTTTGATGGTTTTTTACTCCTCTCATGAGCCCAAACAAGTCTCTAAAAGCATGAGTTTGCAACTACTTTACTTTTGGAGAAAATTCAAAACATTCATTATTCAATAGAGCCCAATAGCAAAAACCAGCGTTTTGAATGAAGAATCACATTTCTTGGTAGAATCATGCAGGATTGAAATTTTTGATGGTTTTTTACTCCTCTCAACAGCCCAAACAAGTTTCTAAAAGGAAGACTTTGCAACTACTTTACTTTTGGAGAAAATTCAAAACATTCATTATTCAATAGGGCCCAAACTATCAAAAACCAGCGGTTTCAATGAACACACATTTCTTGGTAGAATCATGCAGGACTGAAATTTTTGATGTTTTTCTACTCCTCTCATGAGCCCAAACAAGTCTCTAAAAGCATGAGTTTGCAACTACTTTACTTTTGGAGAAAATTCAAAACATTCATTATTCAATAGAGCCCAATAGCAAAAATCAGGTTTTGAATGAAGAATCACATTTCTTGGTAGAATCATGCAGGATTGAAATTTTTGATGGTTTTTTACTCCTCTCAACAGCCCAAACAAGTTTCTAAAAGGATGAGTTTGCAACTACTTTACTTTTGGAGAAAATTCAAAACATTCATTATTCAATAGGGCCCAAACTATCAAAAACCAGCGGTTTGAATGAACACACATTTCTTGGTAGAATCATGCAGGACTGAAATTTTTGATGTTTTTCTACTCCTCTCATGAGCCCAAACAAGTCTCTAAAAGCATGAGTTTGCAACTACTTTACTTTTGGAGAAAATTCAAAACATTCATTACTCAAAAGAGCCCAATAACAAAAACCAGCGTTTTGAATGAAGAATCACATTTCTTGGTAGAATCATGCAGGATTGAAATTTTTGATGGTTTTTTACTCCTCTCAACAGCCCAAACAAGTTTCTAAAAGGATGAGTTTGCAACTACTTTACTTTTGGAGAAAATTCAAAACATTCATTATTCAATAGGGCCCAAACTATCAAAAACCAGCGGTTTCAATGAACACACATTTCTTGGTAGAATCATGCAGGACTGAAATTTTTGATGTTTTTCTACTCCTCTCATGAGCCCAAACAAGTCTCTAAAAGCATGAGTTTGCAACTACTTTACTTTTGGAGAAAATTCAAAACATTCATTATTCAATAGAGCCCAATAGCAAAAATCAGGTTTTGAATGAAGAATCACATTTCTTGTTAAAATCATGCAGGATTGAAATTTTTGATGGTTTTTTACTCCTCTCAACAGCCCAAACAAGTTTCTAAAAGGATGAGTTTGCAACTACTTTACTTTTGGAGAAAATTCAAAACATTCATTATTCAATAGGGCCCAAACTATCAAAAACCAGCGGTTTCAATGAACACACATTTCTTGGTAGAATCATGCAGGACTGAAATTTTTGATGGTTTTTTACTCCGCTCAACAGCCCAAACAAGTTTCTAAAAGGATGAGTTTGCAACTACTTTACTTTTGGAGAAAATTCAAAACACTCATTATTCAATAGGGCCCAAACTATCAAAAACCAGCGGTTTCAATGAACACACATTTCTTGGTAGAATCATGCAGGATTGAAATTTTTGATGGTTTTTTACTCCGCTCAACAGCCCAAACAAGTTTCTAAAAGGATGAGTTTGCAACTACTTTACTTTTGGAGAAAATTCAAAACACTCATTATTCAATAGGGCCCAAACTATCAAAAACCAGCGGTTTCAATGAACACACATTTCTTGGTAGAATCATGCAGGACTGAAATTTTTGATGTTTTTCTACTCCTCTCATGAGCCCAAACAAGTCTCTAAAAGCATGAGTTTGCAACTACTTTACTTTTGGAGAAAATTCAAAACATTCATTATTCAATAGAGCCCAATAGCAAAAATCAGGTTTTGAATGAAGAATCACATTTCTTGGTAAAATCATGCAGGATTGAAATTTTTGATGGTTTTTTACTCCTCTCAACAGCCCAAACAAGTTTCTAAAAGGATGAGTTTGCAACTACTTTACTTTTGGAGAAAATTCAAAACATTCATTATTCAATAGGGCCCAAACTATCAAAAACCAGCGGTTTCAATGAACACACATTTCTTGGTAGAATCATGCAGGACTGAAATTTTTGATGTTTTTCTACTCCTCTCATGAGCCCAAACAAGTCTCTAAAAGCATGAGTTTGCAACTACTTTACTTTTGGAGAAAATTCAAAACATTCATTATTCAATAGAGCCCAATAGCAAAAATCAGGTTTTGAATGAAGAATCACATTTCTTGGTAAAATCATGCAGGATTGAAATTTTTGATGGTTTTTTACTCCTCTCAACAGCCCAAACAAGTTTCTAAAAGGATGAGTTTGCAACTACTTTACTTTTGGAGAAAATTCAAAACATTCATTATTCAATAGGGCCCAAACTATCAAAAACCAGCGGTTTCAATGAACACACATTTCTTGGTAGAATCATGCAGGACTGAAATTTTTGATGTTTTTCTACTCCTCTCATGAGCCCAAACAAGTCTCTAAAAGCATGAGTTTGCAACTACTTTACTTTTGGAGAAAATTCAAAACATTCATTATTCAATAGAGCCCAATAGCAAAAACCAGCGTTTTGAATGAAGAATCACATTTCTTGGTAGAATCATGCAGGATTGAAATTTTTGATGGTTTTTTACTCCTCTCAACAGCCCAAACAAGTTTCTAAAAGGATGAGTTTGCAACTACTTTACTTTTGGAGAAAATTCAAAACATTCATTATTCAATAGGGCCCAAAATATCAAAAACCAGCGGTTTGAATGAACACACATTTCTTGGTAGAATCGTGCAGGACTGAAATTTTTGATGTTTTTCTACTCCTCTCATGAGCCCAAACAAGTCTCTAAAAGCATGAGTTTGCAACTACTTTACTTTTGGAGAAAATTCAAAACATTCATTATTCAATAGAGCCCAATAGCAAAAATCAGGTTTTGAATGAAGAATCACATTTCTTGGTAGAATCATGCAGGATTGAAATTTTTGATGGTTTTTTACTCCTCTCAACAGCCCAAACAAGTTTCTAAAAGGATAAGTTTGCAACTACTTTACTTTTGGAGAAAATTCAAAACATTCATTATTCAATAGGGCCCAAACTATCAAAAACCAGCGGTTTCAATGAACACACATTTCTTGGTAGAATCATGCAGGACTGAAATTTTTGATGTTTTTCTACTCCTCTCATGAGCCCAAACAAGTCTCTAAAAGCATGAGTTTGCAACTACTTTACTTTTGGAGAAAATTCAAAACATTCATTATTCAATAGAGCCCAATAGCAAAAATCAGGTTTTGAATGAAGAATCACATTTCTTGGTAAAATCATGCAGGATTGAAATTTTTGATGGTTTTTTACTCCTCTCAACAGCCCAAACAAGTTTCTAAAAGGATGAGTTTGCAACTACTTTACTTTTGGAGAAAATTCAAAACATTCATTATTCAATAGGGCCCAAACTATCAAAAACCAGTGGTTTGAATGAACACACATTTCTTGGTAGAATCATGCAGGACTGAAATTTTTGATGTTTTTCTACTCCTCTCATGAGCCCAAACAAGTCTCTAAAAGCATGAGTTTGCAACTACTTTACTTTTGGAGAAAATTCAAAACATTCATTATTCAATAGAGCCCAATAGCAAAAACCAGCGTTTTGAATGAAGAATCACATTTCTTGGTAGAATCATGCAGGATTGAAATTTTTGATGGTTTTTTACTCCTCTCAACAGCCCAAACAAGTTTCTAAAAGGATGAGTTTGCAACTACTTTACTTTTGGAGAAAATTCAAAACATTCATTATTCAATAGGGCCCAAACTATCAAAAACCAGCGGTTTCAATGAACACACATTTCTTGGTAGAATCATGCAGGACTGAAATTTTTGATGTTTTTCTACTCCTCTCATGAGCCCAAACAAGTCTCTAAAAGGATGAGTTTGCAACTACTTTACTTTTGGAGAAAATTCAAAACATTCATTATTCAATAGAGCCCAATAGCAAAAATCAGGTTTTGAATGAAGAATCACATTTCTTGGTAAAATCATGCAGGATTGAAATTTTTGATGGTTTTTTACTCCTCTCAACAGCCCAAACAAGTTTCTAAAAGGATGAGTTTGCAACTACTTTACTTTTGGAGAAAATTCAAAACATTCATTATTCAATAGGGCCCAAACTATCAAAAACCAGCGGTTTCAATGAACACACATTTCTTGGTAGAATCATGCAGGACTGAAATTTTTGATGTTTTTCTACTCCTCTCATGAGCCCAAACAAGTCTCTAAAAGCATGAGTTTGCAACTACTTTACTTTTGGAGAAAATTCAAAACATTCATTATTCAATAGAGCCCAATAGCAAAAATCAGGTTTTGAATGAAGAATCACATTTCTTGGTAAAATCATGCAGGATTGAAATTTTTGATGGTTTTTTACTCCTCTCAACAGCCCAAACAAGTTTCTAAAAGGATGAGTTTGCAACTACTTTACTTTTGGAGAAAATTCAAAACATTCATTATTCAATAGGGCCCAAACTATCAAAAACCAGCGGTTTCAATGAACACACATTTCTTGGTAGAATCATGCAGGACTGAAATTTTTGATGTTTTTCTACTCCTCTCATGAGCCCAAACAAGTCTCTAAAAGCATGAGTTTGCAACTACTTTACTTTTGGAGAAAATTCAAAACATTCATTATTCAATAGAGCCCAATAGCAAAAACCAGCGTTTTGAATGAAGAATCACATTTCTTGGTAGAATCATGCAGGATTGAAATTTTTGATGGTTTTTTACTCCTCTCAACAGCCCAAACAAGTTTCTAAAAGGATGAGTTTGCAACTACTTTACTTTTGGAGAAAATTCAAAACATTCATTATTCAATAGGGCCCAAAATATCAAAAACCAGCGGTTTGAATGAACACACATTTCTTGGTAGAATCGTGCAGGACTGAAATTTTTGATGTTTTTCTACTCCTCTCATGAGCCCAAACAAGTCTCTAAAAGCATGAGTTTGCAACTACTTTACTTTTGGAGAAAATTCAAAACATTCATTATTCAATAGAGCCCAATAGCAAAAATCAGGTTTTGAATGAAGAATCACATTTCTTGGTAAAATCATGCAGGATTGAAATTTTTGATGGTTTTTTACTCCTCTCAACAGCCCAAACAAGTTTCTAAAAGGATGAGTTTGCAACTACTTTACTTTTGGAGAAAATTCAAAACATTCATTATTCAATAGGGCCCAAACTATCAAAAACCAGTGGTTTGAATGAACACACATTTCTTGGTAGAATCATGCAGGACTGAAATTTTTGATGTTTTTCTACTCCTCTCATGAGCCCAAACAAGTCTCTAAAAGCATGAGTTTGCAACTACTTTACTTTTGGAGAAAATTCAAAACATTCATTATTCAATAGAGCCCAATAGCAAAAACCAGCGTTTTGAATGAAGAATCACATTTCTTGGTAGAATCATGCAGGATTGAAATTTTTGATGGTTTTTTACTCCTCTCAACAGCCCAAACAAGTTTCTAAAAGGATGAGTTTGCAACTACTTTACTTTTGGAGAAAATTCAAAACATTCATTATTCAATAGGGCCCAAACTATCAAAAACCAGCGGTTTCAATGAACACACATTTCTTGGTAGAATCATGCAGGACTGAAATTTTTGATGTTTTTCTACTCCTCTCATGAGCCCAAACAAGTCTCTAAAAGGATGAGTTTGCAACTACTTTACTTTTGGAGAAAATTCAAAACATTCATTATTCAATAGAGCCCAATAGCAAAAATCAGGTTTTGAATGAAGAATCACATTTCTTGGTAAAATCATGCAGGATTGAAATTTTTGATGGTTTTTTACTCCTCTCAACAGCCCAAACAAGTTTCTAAAAGGATGAGTTTGCAACTACTTTACTTTTGGAGAAAATTCAAAACATTCATTATTCAATAGGGCCCAAACTATCAAAAACCAGCGGTTTCAATGAACACACATTTCTTGGTAGAATCATGCAGGACTGAAATTTTTGATGTTTTTCTACTCCTCTCATGAGCCCAAACAAGTCTCTAAAAGCATGAGTTTGCAACTACTTTACTTTTGGAGAAAATTCAAAACATTCATTATTCAATAGAGCCCAATAGCAAAAATCAGGTTTTGAATGAAGAATCACATTTCTTGGTAAAATCATGCAGGATTGAAATTTTTGATGGTTTTTTACTCCTCTCAACAGCCCAAACAAGTTTCTAAAAGGATGAGTTTGCAACTACTTTACTTTTGGAGAAAATTCAAAACATTCATTATTCAATAGGGCCCAAACTATCAAAAACCAGCGGTTTCAATGAACACACATTTCTTGGTAGAATCATGCAGGACTGAAATTTTTGATGTTTTTCTACTCCTCTCATGAGCCCAAACAAGTCTCTAAAAGCATGAGTTTGCAACTACTTTACTTTTGGAGAAAATTCAAAACATTCATTATTCAATAGAGCCCAATAGCAAAAACCAGCGTTTTGAATGAAGAATCACATTTCTTGGTAGAATCATGCAGGATTGAAATTTTTGATGGTTTTTTACTCCTCTCAACAGCCCAAACAAGTTTCTAAAAGGATGAGTTTGCAACTACTTTACTTTTGGAGAAAATTCAAAACATTCATTATTCAATAGGGCCCAAAATATCAAAAACCAGCGGTTTGAATGAACACACATTTCTTGGTAGAATCGTGCAGGACTGAAATTTTTGATGTTTTTCTACTCCTCTCATGAGCCCAAACAAGTCTCTAAAAGCATGAGTTTGCAACTACTTTACTTTTGGAGAAAATTCAAAACATTCATTATTCAATAGAGCCCAATAGCAAAAATCAGGTTTTGAATGAAGAATCACATTTCTTGGTAGAATCATGCAGGATTGAAATTTTTGATGGTTTTTTACTCCTCTCATGAGCCCAAACAAGTCTCTAAAAGCATGAGTTTGCAACTACTTTACTTTTGGAGAAAATTCAAAACATTCATTATTCAATAGAGCCCAATAGCAAAAACCAGCGTTTTGAATGAAGAATCACATTTCTTGGTAGAATCATGCAGGATTGAAATTTTTGATGGTTTTTTACTCCTCTCAACAGCCCAAACAAGTTTCTAAAAGGAAGACTTTGCAACTACTTTACTTTTGGAGAAAATTCAAAACATTCATTATTCAATAGGGCCCAAACTATCAAAAACCAGCGGTTTCAATGAACACACATTTCTTGGTAGAATCATGCAGGACTGAAATTTTTGATGTTTTTCTACTCCTCTCATGAGCCCAAACAAGTCTCTAAAAGCATGAGTTTGCAACTACTTTACTTTTGGAGAAAATTCAAAACATTCATTATTCAATAGAGCCCAATAGCAAAAATCAGGTTTTGAATGAAGAATCACATTTCTTGGTAGAATCATGCAGGATTGAAATTTTTGATGGTTTTTTACTCCTCTCAACAGCCCAAACAAGTTTCTAAAAGGATGAGTTTGCAACTACTTTACTTTTGGAGAAAATTCAAAACATTCATTATTCAATAGGGCCCAAACTATCAAAAACCAGCGGTTTGAATGAACACACATTTCTTGGTAGAATCATGCAGGACTGAAATTTTTGATGTTTTTCTACTCCTCTCATGAGCCCAAACAAGTCTCTAAAAGCATGAGTTTGCAACTACTTTACTTTTGGAGAAAATTCAAAACATTCATTACTCAAAAGAGCCCAATAACAAAAACCAGCGTTTTGAATGAAGAATCACATTTCTTGGTAGAATCATGCAGGATTGAAATTTTTGATGGTTTTTTACTCCTCTCAACAGCCCAAACAAGTTTCTAAAAGGATGAGTTTGCAACTACTTTACTTTTGGAGAAAATTCAAAACATTCATTATTCAATAGGGCCCAAACTATCAAAAACCAGCGGTTTCAATGAACACACATTTCTTGGTAGAATCATGCAGGACTGAAATTTTTGATGTTTTTCTACTCCTCTCATGAGCCCAAACAAGTCTCTAAAAGCATGAGTTTGCAACTACTTTACTTTTGGAGAAAATTCAAAACATTCATTATTCAATAGAGCCCAATAGCAAAAATCAGGTTTTGAATGAAGAATCACATTTCTTGTTAAAATCATGCAGGATTGAAATTTTTGATGGTTTTTTACTCCTCTCAACAGCCCAAACAAGTTTCTAAAAGGATGAGTTTGCAACTACTTTACTTTTGGAGAAAATTCAAAACATTCATTATTCAATAGGGCCCAAACTATCAAAAACCAGCGGTTTCAATGAACACACATTTCTTGGTAGAATCATGCAGGACTGAAATTTTTGATGGTTTTTTACTCCGCTCAACAGCCCAAACAAGTTTCTAAAAGGATGAGTTTGCAACTACTTTACTTTTGGAGAAAATTCAAAACACTCATTATTCAATAGGGCCCAAACTATCAAAAACCAGCGGTTTCAATGAACACACATTTCTTGGTAGAATCATGCAGGATTGAAATTTTTGATGGTTTTTTACTCCGCTCAACAGCCCAAACAAGTTTCTAAAAGGATGAGTTTGCAACTACTTTACTTTTGGAGAAAATTCAAAACACTCATTATTCAATAGGGCCCAAACTATCAAAAACCAGCGGTTTCAATGAACACACATTTCTTGGTAGAATCATGCAGGACTGAAATTTTTGATGTTTTTCTACTCCTCTCATGAGCCCAAACAAGTCTCTAAAAGCATGAGTTTGCAACTACTTTACTTTTGGAGAAAATTCAAAACATTCATTATTCAATAGAGCCCAATAGCAAAAATCAGGTTTTGAATGAAGAATCACATTTCTTGGTAAAATCATGCAGGATTGAAATTTTTGATGGTTTTTTACTCCTCTCAACAGCCCAAACAAGTTTCTAAAAGGATGAGTTTGCAACTACTTTACTTTTGGAGAAAATTCAAAACATTCATTATTCAATAGGGCCCAAACTATCAAAAACCAGCGGTTTCAATGAACACACATTTCTTGGTAGAATCATGCAGGACTGAAATTTTTGATGTTTTTCTACTCCTCTCATGAGCCCAAACAAGTCTCTAAAAGCATGAGTTTGCAACTACTTTACTTTTGGAGAAAATTCAAAACATTCATTATTCAATAGAGCCCAATAGCAAAAATCAGGTTTTGAATGAAGAATCACATTTCTTGGTAAAATCATGCAGGATTGAAATTTTTGATGGTTTTTTACTCCTCTCAACAGCCCAAACAAGTTTCTAAAAGGATGAGTTTGCAACTACTTTACTTTTGGAGAAAATTCAAAACATTCATTATTCAATAGGGCCCAAACTATCAAAAACCAGCGGTTTCAATGAACACACATTTCTTGGTAGAATCATGCAGGACTGAAATTTTTGATGTTTTTCTACTCCTCTCATGAGCCCAAACAAGTCTCTAAAAGCATGAGTTTGCAACTACTTTACTTTTGGAGAAAATTCAAAACATTCATTATTCAATAGAGCCCAATAGCAAAAACCAGCGTTTTGAATGAAGAATCACATTTCTTGGTAGAATCATGCAGGATTGAAATTTTTGATGGTTTTTTACTCCTCTCAACAGCCCAAACAAGTTTCTAAAAGGATGAGTTTGCAACTACTTTACTTTTGGAGAAAATTCAAAACATTCATTATTCAATAGGGCCCAAAATATCAAAAACCAGCGGTTTGAATGAACACACATTTCTTGGTAGAATCGTGCAGGACTGAAATTTTTGATGTTTTTCTACTCCTCTCATGAGCCCAAACAAGTCTCTAAAAGCATGAGTTTGCAACTACTTTACTTTTGGAGAAAATTCAAAACATTCATTATTCAATAGAGCCCAATAGCAAAAATCAGGTTTTGAATGAAGAATCACATTTCTTGGTAGAATCATGCAGGATTGAAATTTTTGATGGTTTTTTACTCCTCTCAACAGCCCAAACAAGTTTCTAAAAGGATAAGTTTGCAACTACTTTACTTTTGGAGAAAATTCAAAACATTCATTATTCAATAGGGCCCAAACTATCAAAAACCAGCGGTTTCAATGAACACACATTTCTTGGTAGAATCATGCAGGACTGAAATTTTTGATGTTTTTCTACTCCTCTCATGAGCCCAAACAAGTCTCTAAAAGCATGAGTTTGCAACTACTTTACTTTTGGAGAAAATTCAAAACATTCATTATTCAATAGAGCCCAATAGCAAAAATCAGGTTTTGAATGAAGAATCACATTTCTTGGTAAAATCATGCAGGATTGAAATTTTTGATGGTTTTTTACTCCTCTCAACAGCCCAAACAAGTTTCTAAAAGGATGAGTTTGCAACTACTTTACTTTTGGAGAAAATTCAAAACATTCATTATTCAATAGGGCCCAAACTATCAAAAACCAGTGGTTTGAATGAACACACATTTCTTGGTAGAATCATGCAGGACTGAAATTTTTGATGTTTTTCTACTCCTCTCATGAGCCCAAACAAGTCTCTAAAAGCATGAGTTTGCAACTACTTTACTTTTGGAGAAAATTCAAAACATTCATTATTCAATAGAGCCCAATAGCAAAAACCAGCGTTTTGAATGAAGAATCACATTTCTTGGTAGAATCATGCAGGATTGAAATTTTTGATGGTTTTTTACTCCTCTCAACAGCCCAAACAAGTTTCTAAAAGGATGAGTTTGCAACTACTTTACTTTTGGAGAAAATTCAAAACATTCATTATTCAATAGGGCCCAAACTATCAAAAACCAGCGGTTTCAATGAACACACATTTCTTGGTAGAATCATGCAGGACTGAAATTTTTGATGTTTTTCTACTCCTCTCATGAGCCCAAACAAGTCTCTAAAAGGATGAGTTTGCAACTACTTTACTTTTGGAGAAAATTCAAAACATTCATTATTCAATAGAGCCCAATAGCAAAAACCAGCGTTTTGAATGAAGAATCACATTTCTTGGTAGAATCATGCAGGATTGAAATTTTTGATGGTTTTTTACTCCTCTCAACAGCCCAAACAAGTTTCTAAAAGGAAGACTTTGCAACTACTTTACTTTTGGAGAAAATTCAAAACATTCATTATTCAATAGGGCCCAAACTATCAAAAACCAGCGGTTTCAATGAACACACATTTCTTGGTAGAATCATGCAGGACTGAAATTTTTGATGTTTTTCTACTCCTCTCATGAGCCCAAACAAGTCTCTAAAAGCATGAGTTTGCAACTACTTTACTTTTGGAGAAAATTCAAAACATTCATTATTCAATAGAGCCCAATAGCAAAAATCAGGTTTTGAATGAAGAATCACATTTCTTGGTAGAATCATGCAGGATTGAAATTTTTGATGGTTTTTTACTCCTCTCAACAGCCCAAACAAGTTTCTAAAAGGATGAGTTTGCAACTACTTTACTTTTGGAGAAAATTCAAAACATTCATTATTCAATAGGGCCCAAACTATCAAAAACCAGCGGTTTGAATGAACACACATTTCTTGGTAGAATCATGCAGGACTGAAATTTTTGATGTTTTTCTACTCCTCTCATGAGCCCAAACAAGTCTCTAAAAGCATGAGTTTGCAACTACTTTACTTTTGGAGAAAATTCAAAACATTCATTACTCAAAAGAGCCCAATAGCAAAAATCAGGTTTTGAATGAAGAATCACATTTCTTGGTAGAATCATGCAGGATTGAAATTTTTGATGGTTTTTTACTCCTCTCAACAGCCCAAACAAGTTTCTAAAAGGATGAGTTTGCAACTACTTTACTTTTGGAGAAAATTCAAAACATTCATTATTCAATAGGGCCCAAACTATCAAAAACCAGCGGTTTCAATGAACACACATTTCTTGGTAGAATCATGCAGGACTGAAATTTTTGATGTTTTTCTACTCCTCTCATGAGCCCAAACAAGTCTCTAAAAGCATGAGTTTGCAACTACTTTACTTTTGGAGAAAATTCAAAACATTCATTATTCAATAGAGCCCAATAGCAAAAATCAGGTTTTGAATGAAGAATCACATTTCTTGGTAAAATCATGCAGGATTGAAATTTTTGATGGTTTTTTACTCCTCTCAACAGCCCAAACAAGTTTCTAAAAGGATGAGTTTGCAACTACTTTACTTTTGGAGAAAATTCAAAACATTCATTATTCAATAGGGCCCAAACTATCAAAAACCAGCGGTTTGAATGAACACACATTTCTTGGTAGAATCATGCAGGACTGAAATTTTTGATGTTTTTCTACTCCTCTCATGAGCCCAAACAAGTCTCTAAAAGCATGAGTTTGCAACTACTTTACTTTTGGAGAAAATTCAAAACATTCATTATTCAATAGAGCCCAATAGCAAAAACCAGCGTTTTGAATGAAGAATCACATTTCTTGGTAGAATCATGCAGGATTGAAATTTTTGATGGTTTTTTACTCCTCTCAACAGCCCAAACAAGTTTCTAAAAGGATGAGTTTGCAACTACTTTACTTTTGGAGAAAATTCAAAACATTCATTATTCAATAGGGCCCAAACTATCAAAAACCAGCGGTTTCAATGAACACACATTTCTTGGTAGAATCATGCAGGACTGAAATTTTTGATGTTTTTCTACTCCTCTCATGAGCCCAAACAAGTCTCTAAAAGTATGAGTTTGCAACTACTTTACTTTTGGAGAAAATTCAAAACATTCATTACTCAAAAGAGCCCAATAGCAAAAACCAGCGTTTTGAATGAAGAATCACATTTCTTGGTAGAATCATGCAGGATTGAAATTTTTGATGGTTTTTTACTCCTCTCAACAGCCCAAACAAGTTTCTAAAAGGATGACTTTGCAACTACTTTACTTTTGGAGAAAATTCAAAACATTCATTATTCAATAGGGCCCAAACTATCAAAAACCAGCGGTTTCAATGAACACACATTTCTTGGTAGAATCATGCAGGACTGAAATTTTTGATGTTTTTCTACTCCTCTCATGAGCCCAAACAAGTCTCTAAAAGCATGAGTTTGCAACTACTTTACTTTTGGAGAAAATTCAAAACATTCATTATTCAATAGAGCCCAATAGCAAAAATCAGGTTTTGAATGAAGAATCACATTTCTTGGTAAAATCATGCAGGATTGAAATTTTTGATGGTTTTTTACTCCTCTCAACAGCCCAAACAAGTTTCTAAAAGGATGAGTTTGCAACTACTTTACTTTTGGAGAAAATTCAAAACATTCATTATTCAATAGGGCCCAAACTATCAAAAACCAGCGGTTTCAATGAACACACATTTCTTGGTAGAATCATGCAGGACTGAAATTTTTGATGGTTTTTTACTCCGCTCAACAGCCCAAACAAGTTTCTAAAAGGATGAGTTTGCAACTACTTTACTTTTGGAGAAAATTCAAAACACTCATTATTCAATAGGGCCCAAACTATCAAAAACCAGCGGTTTCAATGAACACACATTTCTCGGTAGAATCATGCAGGACTGAAATTTTTGATGTTTTTTTACTCCGCTCAACAGCCCAAACAAGTTTCTAAAAGGATGAGTTTGCAACTACTTTACTTTTGGAGAAAATTCAAAACACTCATTATTCAATAGGGCCCAAACTATCAAAAACCAGCGGTTTCAATGAACACACATTTCTTGGTAGAATCATGCAGGATTGAAATTTTTGATGGTTTTTTACTCCGCTCAACAGCCCAAACAAGTTTCTAAAAGGATGAGTTTGCAACTACTTTACTTTTGGAGAAAATTCAAAACACTCATTATTCAATAGGGCCCAAACTATCAAAAACCAGCGGTTTCAATGAACACACATTTCTTGGTAGAGTCATGCAGGATTGAAATTTTTGATGGTTTTTTACTCCGCTCAACAGCCCAAACAAGTTTCTAAAAGGATGAGTTTGCAACTACTTTACTTTTGGAGAAAATTCAAAACACTCATTATTCAATAGGGCCCAAACTATCAAAAACCAGCGGTTTCAATGAACACACATTTCTTGGTAGAATCATGCAGGACTGAAATTTTTGATGTTTTTCTACTCCTCTCATGAGCCCAAACAAGTCTCTAAAAGCATGAGTTTGCAACTACTTTACTTTTGGAGAAGATTCAAAACATTCATTATTCAATAGAGCCCAATAGCAAAAATCAGGTTTTGAATGAAGAATCACATTTCTTGGTAGAATCATGCAGGATTGAAATTTTTGATGGTTTTTTACTCCTCTCAACAGCCCAAACAAGTTTCTAAAAGGATGAGTTTGCAACTACTTTACTTTTGGAGAAAATTCAAAACATTCATTATTCAATAGGGCCCAAAATATCAAAAACCAGCGGTTTGAATGAACACACATTTCTTGGTAGAATCGTGCAGGACTGAAATTTTTGATGTTTTTCTACTCCTCTCATCAGCCCAAACAAGTCTCTAAAAGGATGAGTTTGCAACTACTTTACTTTTGGAGAAAATTCAAAACATTCATTATTCAATAGAGCCCAATAGCAAAAACCAGCGTTTTGAATGAAGAATCACATTTCTTGGTAGAATCATGCAGGATTGAAATTTTTGATGGTTTTTTACTCCTCTCAACAGCCCAAACAAGTTTCTAAAAGGATGAGTTTGCAACTACTTTACTTTTGGAGAAAATTCAAAACATTCATTATTCAATAGGGCCCAAACTATCAAAAACCAGCGGTTTCAATGAACACACATTTCTTGGTAGAATCATGCAGGACTGAAATTTTTGATGTTTTTCTACTCCTCTCATGAGCCCAAACAAGTCTCTAAAAGCATGAGTTTGCAACTACTTTACTTTTGGAGAAAATTCAAAACATTCATTATTCAATAGAGCCCAATAGCAAAAATCAGGTTTTGAATGAAGAATCACATTTCTTGGTAAAATCATGCAGGATTGAAATTTTTGATGGTTTTGTACTCCTCTCAACAGCCCAAACAAGTTTCTAAAAGGATGAGTTTGCAACTACTTTACTTTTGGAGAAAATTCAAAACATTCATTATTCAATAGGGCCCAAACTATCAAAAACCAGCGGTTTCAATGAACACACATTTCTTGGTAGAATCATGCAGGACTGAAATTTTTGATGTTTTTCTACTCCTCTCATGAGCCCAAACAAGTCTCTAAAAGGATGAGTTTGCAACTACTTTACTTTTGGAGAAAATTCAAAACATTCATTATTCAATAGAGCCCAATAGCAAAAACCAGCGTTTTGAATGAAGAATCACGTTTCTTGGTAGAATCATGCAGGATTGAAATTTTTGATGGTTTTTTACTCCGCTCAACAGCCCAAACAAGTTTCTAAAAGGATGAGTTTGCAACTACTTTACTTTTGGAGAAAATTCAAAACATTCATTATTCAATAGGGCCCAAACTATCAAAAACCAGCGGTTTCAATGAACACACATTTCTTGGTAGAATCATGCAGGACTGAAATTTTTGATGTTTTTCTACTCCTCTCATGAGCCCAAACAAGTCTCTAAAAGCATGAGTTTGCAACTACTTTACTTTTGGAGAAAATTCAAAACATTCATTATTCAATAGAGCCCAATAGCAAAAATCAGGTTTTGAATGAAGAATCACATTTCTTGTTAAAATCATGCAGGATTGAAATTTTTGATGGTTTTTTACTCCTCTCAACAGCCCAAACAAGTTTCTAAAAGGATGAGTTTGCAACTACTTTACTTTTGGAGAAAATTCAAAACATTCATTATTCAATAGGGCCCAAACTATCAAAAACCAGCGGTTTCAATGAACACACATTTCTTGGTAGAATCATGCAGGACTGAAATTTTTGATGGTTTTTTACTCCGCTCAACAGCCCAAACAAGTTTCTAAAAGGATGAGTTTGCAACTACTTTACTTTTGGAGAAAATTCAAAACACTCATTATTCAATAGGGCCCAAACTATCAAAAACCAGCGGTTTCAATGAACACACATTTCTCGGTAGAATCATGCAGGACTGAAATTTTTGATGTTTTTTTACTCCGCTCAACAGCCCAAACAAGTTTCTAAAAGGATGAGTTTGCAACTACTTTACTTTTGGAGAAAATTCAAAACACTCATTATTCAATAGGGCCCAAACTATCAAAAACCAGCGGTTTCAATGAACACACATTTCTTGGTAGAATCATGCAGGATTGAAATTTTTGATGGTTTTTTACTCCGCTCAACAGCCCAAACAAGTTTCTAAAAGGATGAGTTTGCAACTACTTTACTTTTGGAGAAAATTCAAAACACTCATTATTCAATAGGGCCCAAACTATCAAAAACCAGCGGTTTCAATGAACACACATTTCTTGGTAGAATCATGCAGGATTGAAATTTTTGATGGTTTTTTACTCCGCTCAACAGCCCAAACAAGTTTCTAAAAGGATGAGTTTGCAACTACTTTACTTTTGGAGAAAATTCAAAACACTCATTATTCAATAGGGCCCAAACTATCAAAAACCAGCGGTTTCAATGAACACACATTTCTTGGTAGAATCATGCAGGACTGAAATTTTTGATGTTTTTCTACTCCTCTCATGAGCCCAAACAAGTCTCTAAAAGCATGAGTTTGCAACTACTTTACTTTTTGAGAAGATTCAAAACATTCATTATTCAATAGAGCCCAATAGCAAAAATCAGGTTTTGAATGAAGAATCACATTTCTTGGTAGAATCATGCAGGATTGAAATTTTTGATGGTTTTTTACTCCTCTCAACAGCCCAAACAAGTTTCTAAAAGGATGAGTTTGCAACTACTTTACTTTTGGAGAAAATTCAAAACATTCATTATTCAATAGGGCCCAAAATATCAAAAACCAGCGGTTTGAATGAACACACATTTCTTGGTAGAATCGTGCAGGACTGAAATTTTTGATGTTTTTCTACTCCTCTCATCAGCCCAAACAAGTCTCTAAAAGGATGAGTTTGCAACTACTTTACTTTTGGAGAAAATTCAAAACATTCATTATTCAATAGAGCCCAATAGCAAAAACCAGCGTTTTGAATGAAGAATCACATTTCTTGGTAGAATCATGCAGGATTGAAATTTTTGATGGTTTTTTACTCCTCTCAACAGCCCAAACAAGTTTCTAAAAGGATGAGTTTGCAACTACTTTACTTTTGGAGAAAATTCAAAACATTCATTATTCAATAGGGCCCAAACTATCAAAAACCAGCGGTTTCAATGAACACACATTTCTTGGTAGAATCATGCAGGACTGAAATTTTTGATGTTTTTCTACTCCTCTCATGAGCCCAAACAAGTCTCTAAAAGCATGAGTTTGCAACTACTTTACTTTTGGAGAAAATTCAAAACATTCATTATTCAATAGAGCCCAATAGCAAAAATCAGGTTTTGAATGAAGAATCACATTTCTTGGTAAAATCATGCAGGATTGAAATTTTTGATGGTTTTTTACTCCTCTCAACAGCCCAAACAAGTTTCTAAAAGGATGAGTTTGCAACTACTTTACTTTTGGAGAAAATTCAAAACATTCATTATTCAATAGGGCCCAAACTATCAAAAACCAGCGGTTTCAATGAACACACATTTCTTGGTAGAATCATGCAGGACTGAAATTTTTGATGTTTTTCTACTCCTCTCATGAGCCCAAACAAGTCTCTAAAAGGATGAGTTTGCAACTACTTTACTTTTGGAGAAAATTCAAAACATTCATTATTCAATAGAGCCCAATAGCAAAAACCAGCGTTTTGAATGAAGAATCACGTTTCTTGGTAGAATCATGCAGGATTGAAATTTTTGATGGTTTTTTACTCCGCTCAACAGCCCAAACAAGTTTCTAAAAGGATGAGTTTGCAACTACTTTACTTTTGGAGAAAATTCAAAACATTCATTATTCAATAGGGCCCAAACTATCAAAAACCAGCGGTTTGAATGAACACACATTTCTTGGTAGAATCATGCAGGACTGAAATTTTTGATGTTTTTCTACTCCTCTCATGAGCCCAAACAAGTCTCTAAAAGCATGAGTTTGCAACTACTTTACTTTTGGAGAAAATTCAAAACATTCATTACTCAAAAGAGCCCAATAGCAAAAACCAGCGTTTTGAATGAAGAATCACATTTCTTGGTAGAATCATGCAGGATTGAAATTTTTGATGGTTTTTTACTCCTCTCAAAAGCCCAAACAAGTTTCTAAAAGGATGAGTTTGCAACTACTTTACTTTTGGAGAAAATTCAAAACATTCATTATTCAATAGGGCCCAAACTATCAAAAACCAGCGGTTTCAATGAACACACATTTCTTGGTAGAATCATGCAGGACTGAAATTTTTGATGTTTTTCTACTCCTCTCATGAGCCCAAACAAGTCTCTAAAAGCATGAGTTTGCAACTACTTTACTTTTGGAGAAAATTCAAAACATTCATTATTCAATAGAGCCCAATAGCAAAAATCAGGTTTTGAATGAAGAATCACATTTCTTGGTAGAATCATGCATGATTGAAATTTTTGATGGTTTTTTACTCCTCTCAACAGCCCAAACAAGTTTCTAAAAGGATGAGTTTGCAACTACTTTACTTTTGGAGAAAATTCAAAACATTCATTATTCAATAGGGCCCAAACTATCAAAAACCAGCGGTTTCAATGAACACACATTTCTTGGTAGAATCATGCAGGACTGAAATTTTTGATGTTTTTCTACTCCTCTCATGAGCCCAAACAAGTCTCTAAAAGCATGAGTTTGCAACTACTTTACTTTTGGAGAAAATTCAAAACATTCATTATTCAATAGAGCCCAATAGCAAAAATCAGGTTTTGAATGAAGAATCACATTTCTTGGTAAAATCATGCAGGATTGAAATTTTTGATGGTTTTTTACTCCTCTCAACAGCCCAAACAAGTTTCTAAAAGGATGAGTTTGCAATTACTTTACTTTTGGACAAAATTCAAAACATTCATTATTCAATAGGGCCCAAACTATCAAAAACCAGCGGTTTCAATGAACACACATTTCTTGGTAGAATCATGCAGGACTGAAATTTTTGATGTTTTTCTACTCCTCTCATGAGCCCAAACAAGTCTCTAAAAGCATGAGTTTGCAACTACTTTACTTTTGGAGAAAATTCAAAACATTCACTATTCAATAGAGTCCAATAGCAAAAATCAGGTTTTGAATGAAGAATCACATTTCTTGGTAAAATCATGCAGGATTGAAATTTTTGATGGTTTTTTACTCCTCTCAACAGCCCAAACAAGTTTCTAAAAGGATGAGTTTGCAACTACTTTACTTTTGGAGAAAATTCAAAACATTCATTATTCAATAGGGCCCAAACTATCAAAAACCAGCGGTTTCAATGAACACACATTTCTTGGTAGAATCATGCAGGACTGAAATTTTTGATGTTTTTCTACTCCTCTCATGAGCCCAAACAAGTCTCTAAAAGCATGAGTTTGCAACTACTTTACTTTTGGAGAAAATTCTAAACATTCATTATTCAATAGAGCCCAATAGCAAAAACCAGCGTTTTGAATGAAGAATCACATTTCTTGGTAGAATCATGCAGGATTGAAATTTTTGATGTTTTTCTACTCCTCTCATGAGCCCAAACAAGTCTCTAAAAGGATGAGTTTGCAACTACTTTACTTTTGGAGAAAATTCAAAACATTCATTATTCAATAGAGCCCAATAGCAAAAATCAGCGTTTTGAATGAAGAATCACATTTCTTGGTAGAATCATGCAGGATTGAAATTTTTGATGGTTTTTTACTCCGCTCAACAGCCCAAACAAGTTTCTAAAAGGATGAGTTTGCAACTACTTTACTTTTGGAGAAAATTCAAAACACTCATTATTCAATAGGGCCCAAACTATCAAAAACCAGCGGTTTCAATGAACACACATTTCTTGGTAGAATCATGCAGGACTGAAATTTTTGATGTTTTTCTACTCCTCTCATGAGCCCAAACAAGTCTCTAAAAGCATGAGTTTGCAACTACTTTACTTTTGGAGAAGATTCAAAACATTCATTATTCAATAGAGCCCAATAGCAAAAATCAGGTTTTGAATGAAGAATCACATTTCTTGGTAGAATCATGCAGGATTGAAATTTTTGATGGTTTTTTACTCCTCTCAACAGCCCAAACAAGTTTCTAAAAGGATGACTTTGCAACTACTTTACTTTTGGAGAAAATTCAAAACATTCATTATTCAATAGGGCCCAAACTATCAAAAACCAGCGGTTTCAATGAACACACATTTCTTGGTAGAATCATGCAGGACTGAAATTTTTGATGTTTTTCTACTCCTCTCATGAGCCCAAACAAGTCTCTAAAAGCATGAGTTTGCAACTACTTTACTTTTGGAGAAAATTCAAAACATTCATTATTCAATAGAGCCCAATAGCAAAAATCAGGTTTTGAATGAAGAATCACATTTCTTGGTAGAATCATGCAGGATTGAAATTTTTGATGGTTTTTTACTCCTCTCAACAGCCCAAACAAGTTTCTAAAAGGATGAGTTTGCAACTACTTTACTTTTGGAGAAAATTCAAAACATTCATTATTCAATAGGGCCCAAACTATCAAAAACCAGCGGTTTCAATGAACACACATTTCTTGGTAGAATCATGCAGGACTGAAATTTTTGATGTTTTTCTACTCCTCTCATGAGCCCAAAACAAGTCTCTAAAATCATGAGTTTGCAACTACTTTACTTTTGGAGAAAATTCAAAACATTCATTACTCAAAAGAGCCCAATAGCAAAAACCAGCGTTTTGAATGAAGAATCACATTTCTTGGTAGAATCATGCAGGATTGAAATTTTTGATGGTTTTTTACTCCTCTCAACAGCCCAAACAAGTTTCTAAAAGGATGAGTTTGCAACTACTTTACTTTTGGAGAAAATTCAAAACATTCATTATTCAATAGGGCCCAAACTATCAAAAACCAGCGGTTTCAATGAACACACATTTCTTGGTAGAATCATGCAGGACTGAAATTTTTGATGTTTTTCTACTCCTCTCATGAGCCCAAACAAGTCTCTAAAAGCATGAGTTTGCAACTACTTTACTTTTGGAGAAAATTCAAAACATTCATTATTCAATAGAGCCCAATAGCAAAAATCAGGTTTTGAATGAAGAATCACATTTCTTGGTAGAATCATGCATGATTGAAATTTTTGATGGTTTTTTACTCCTCTCAACAGCCCAAACAAGTTTCTAAAAGGATGAGTTTGCAACTACTTTACTTTTGGAGAAAATTCAAAACATTCATTATTCAATAGGGCCCAAACTATCAAAAACCAGCGGTTTCAATGAACACACATTTCTTGGTAGAATCATGCAGGACTGAAATTTTTGATGTTTTTCTACTCCTCTCATGAGCCCAAACAAGTCTCTAAAAGCATGAGTTTGCAACTACTTTACTTTTGGAGAAAATTCAAAACATTCATTATTCAATAGAGCCCAATAGCAAAAATCAGGTTTTGAATGAAGAATCACATTTCTTGGTAAAATCATGCAGGATTGAAATTTTTGATGGTTTTTTACTCCTCTCAACAGCCCAAACAAGTTTCTAGAAGGATGAGTTTGCAACTACTTTACTTTTGGAGAAAATTCAAAACATTCATTATTCAATAGGGCCCAAACTATCAAAAACCAGCGGTTTCAATGAACACACATTTCTTGGTAGAATCATGCAGGACTGAAATTTTTGATGTTTTTCTACTCCTCTCATGAGCCCAAACAAGTCTCTAAAAGCATGAGTTTGCAACTACTTTACTTTTGGAGAAAATTCAAAACATTCACTATTCAATAGAGCCCAATAGCAAAAATCAGGTTTTGAATGAAGAATCACATTTCTTGGTAAAATCATGCAGGATTGAAATTTTTGATGGTTTTTTACTCCTCTCAACAGCCCAAACAAGTTTCTAAAAGGATGAGTTTGCAACTACTTTACTTTTGGAGAAAATTCAAAACATTCATTATTCAATAGGGCCCAAACTATCAAAAACCAGCGGTTTCAATGAACACACATTTCTTGGTAGAATCATGCAGGACTGAAATTTTTGATGTTTTTCTACTCCTCTCATGAGCCCAAACAAGTCTCTAAAAGCATGAGTTTGCAACTACTTTACTTTTGGAGAAAATTCTAAACATTCATTATTCAATAGAGCCCAATAGCAAAAACCAGCGTTTTGAATGAAGAATCACATTTCTTGGTAGAATCATGCAGGATTGAAATTTTTGATGTTTTTCTACTCCTCTCATGAGCCCAAACAAGTCTCTAAAAGGATGAGTTTGCAACTACTTTACTTTTGGAGAAAATTCAAAACATTCATTATTCAATAGAGCCCAATAGCAAAAATCAGCGTTTTGAATGAAGAATCACATTTCTTGGTAGAATCATGCAGGATTGAAATTTTTGATGGTTTTTTACTCCGCTCAACAGCCCAAACAAGTTTCTAAAAGGATGAGTTTGCAACTACTTTACTTTTGGAGAAAATTCAAAACACTCATTATTCAATAGGGCCCAAACTATCAAAAACCAGCGGTTTCAATGAACACACATTTCTTGGTAGAATCATGCAGGACTGAAATTTTTGATGTTTTTCTACTCCTCTCATGAGCCCAAACAAGTCTCTGAAAGCATGAGTTTGCAACTACTTTACTTTTGGAGAAGATTCAAAACATTCATTATTCAATAGAGCCCAATAGCAAAAATCAGGTTTTGAATGAAGAATCACATTTCTTGGTAGAATCATGCAGGATTGAAATTTTTGATGTTTTTTTACTCCTCTCAACAGCCCAAACAAGTTTCTAAAAGGATGACTTTGCAACTACTTTACTTTTGGAGAAAATTCAAAACATTCATTATTCAATAGGGCCCAAACTATCAAAAACCAGCGGTTTCAATGAACACACATTTCTTGGTAGAATCATGCAGGACTGAAATTTTTGATGTTTTTCTACTCCTCTCATGAGCCCAAACAAGTCTCTAAAAGCATGAGTTTGCAACTACTTTACTTTTGGAGAAAATTCGAAACATTCATTATTCAATAGAGCCCAATAGCAAAAATCATGTTTTGAATGAAGAATCACATTTCTTGGTAGAATCATGCAGGATTGAAATTTTTGATGGTTTTTTACTCCTCTCAACAGCCCAAACAAGTTTCTAAAAGGATAAGTTTGCAACCACTTTACTTTTGGAGAAAATTCAAAACATTCATTATTCAATAGGGCCCAAACTATCAAAAACCAGCGGTTTCAATGAACACACATTTCTTGGTAGAATCATGCAGGACTGAAATTTTTGATGTTTTTCTACTCCTCTCATGAGCCCAAACAAGTCTCTTAAAGCATGAGTTTGCAACTACTTTACTTTTGGAGAAAATTCAAAACATTCATTATTCAATAGAGCCCAATAGCAAAAATCAGGTTTTGAATGAAGAATCACATTTCTTGGTAAAATCATGCAGGATTGAAATTTTTGATGGTTTTTTACTCCTCTCAACAGCCCAAACAAGTTTCTAAAAGGATGAGTTTGCAACTACTTTACTTTTGGAGAAAATTCAAAACATTCATTATTCAATAGGGCCCAAACTATCAAAAACCAGCGGTTTGAATGAACACACATTTCTTGGTAGAATCATGCAGGACTGAAATTTTTGATGTTTTTCTACTCCTCTCATGAGCCCAAACAAGTCTCTAAAAGCATGAGTTTGCAACTACTTTACTTTTGGAGAAAATTCAAAACATTCATTATTCAATAGAGCCCAATAGCAAAAATCAGGTTTTGAATGAAGAATCACATTTCTTGGTAGAATCATGCAGGATTGAAATTTTTGATGGTTTTTTACTCCTCTCAACAGCCCAAACAAGTTTCTAAAAGGATAAGTTTGCAACTACTTTACTTTTGGAGAAAATTCAAAACATTCATTATTCAATAGGGCCCAAACTATCAAAAACCAGCGGTTTCAATGAACACACATTTCTTGGTAGAATCATGCAGGACTGAAATTTTTGATGTTTTTCTACTCCTCTCATGAGCCCAAACAAGTCTCTAAAAGCATGAGTTTGCAACTACTTTACTTTTGGAGAAAATTCAAAACATTCATTATTCAATAGAGCCCAATAGCAAAAATCAGGTTTTGAATGAAGAATCACATTTCTTGGTAAAATCATGCAGGATTGAAATTTTTGATGGTTTTTTACTCCTCTCAACAGCCCAAACAAGTTTCTAAAAGGATGAGTTTGCAACTACTTTACTTTTGGAGAAAATTCAAAACATTCATTATTCAATAGGGCCCAAACTATCAAAAACCAGTGGTTTGAATGAACACACATTTCTTGGTAGAATCATGCAGGACTGAAATTTTTGATGTTTTTCTACTCCTCTCATGAGCCCAAACAAGTCTCTAAAAGCATGAGTTTGCAACTACTTTACTTTTGGAGAAAATTCAAAACATTCATTATTCAATAGAGCCCAATAGCAAAAACCAGCGTTTTGAATGAAGAATCACATTTCTTGGTAGAATCATGCAGGATTGAAATTTTTGATGGTTTTTTACTCCTCTCAACAGCCCAAACAAGTTTCTAAAAGGATGAGTTTGCAACTACTTTACTTTTGGAGAAAATTCAAAACATTCATTATTCAATAGGGCCCAAACTATCAAAAACCAGCGGTTTCAATGAACACACATTTCTTGGTAGAATCATGCAGGACTGAAATTTTTGATGTTTTTCTACTACTCTCATGAGCCCAAACAAGTCTCTAAAAGCATGAGTTTGCAACTACTTTACTTTTGGAGAAAATTCAAAACATTCATTATTCAATAGAGCCCAATAGCAAAAATCAGGTTTTGAATGAAGAATCACATTTCTTGGTAGAATCATGCAGGATTGAAATTTTTGATGGTTTTTTACTCCTCTCAACAGCCCAAACAAGTTTCTAAAAGGATGAGTTTGCAACTACTTTACTTTTGGAGAAAATTCAAAACATTCATTATTCAATAGGGCCCAAACTATCAAAAACCAGCGGTTTCAATGAACACACATTTCTTGGTAGAATCATGCAGGACTGAAATTTTTGATGTTTTTCTACTCCTCTCATGAGCCCAAACAAGTCTCTAAAAGCATGAGTTTGCAACTACTTTACTTTTGGAGAAAATTCAAAACATTCATTATTCAATAGAGCCCAATAGCAAAAATCAGGTTTTGAATGAAGAATCACATTTCTTGGTAAAATCATGCAGGATTGAAATTTTTGATGGTTTTTTACTCCTCTCAACAGCCCAAACAAGTTTCTAAAAGGATGAGTTTGCAACTACTTTACTTTTGGAGAAAATTCAAAACATTCATTATTCAATAGGGCCCAAACTATCAAAAACCAGCGGTTTGAATGAACACACATTTCTTGGTAGAATCATGCAGGACTGAAATTTTTGATGTTTTTCTACTCCTCTCATGAGCCCAAACAAGTCTCTAAAAGCATGAGTTTGCAACTACTTTACTTTTGGAGAAAATTCAAAACATTCATTATTCAATAGAGCCCAATAGCAAAAACCAGCGTTTTGAATGAAGAATCACATTTCTTGGTAGAATCATGCAGGATTGAAATTTTTGATGGTTTTTTACTCCTCTCAACAGCCCAAACAAGTTTCTAAAAGGATGAGTTTGCAACTACTTTACTTTTGGAGAAAATTCAAAACATTCATTATTCAATAGGGCCCAAACTATCAAAAACCAGCGGTTTCAATGAACACACATTTCTTGGTAGAATCATGCAGGACTGAAATTTTTGATGTTTTTCTACTCCTCTCATGAGCCCAAACAAGTCTCTAAAAGCATGAGTTTGCAACTACTTTACTTTTGGAGAAAATTCAAAACATTCATTACTCAAAAGAGCCCAATAGCAAAAACCAGCGTTTTGAATGAAGAATCACATTTCTTGGTAGAATCATGCAGGATTGAAATTTTTGATGGTTTTTTACTCCTCTCAACAGCCCAAACAAGTTTCTAAAAGGATGACTTTGCAACTACTTTACTTTTGGAGAAAATTCAAAACATTCATTATTCAATAGGGCCCAAACTATCAAAAACCAGCGGTTTCAATGAACACACATTTCTTGGTAGAATCATGCAGGACTGAAATTTTTGATGTTTTTCTACTCCTCTCATGAGCCCAAACAAGTCTCTAAAAGCATGAGTTTGCAACTACTTTACTTTTGGAGAAGATTCAAAACATTCATTATTCAATAGAGCCCAATAGCAAAAATCAGGTTTTGAATGAAGAATCACATTTCTTGGTAGAATCATGCAGGATTGAAATTTTTGATGTTTTTTTACTCCTCTCAACAGCCCAAACAAGTTTCTAAAAGGATGACTTTGCAACTACTTTACTTTTGGAGAAAATTCAAAACATTCATTATTCAATAGGGCCCAAAATATCAAAAACCAGCGGTTTGAATGAACACACATTTCTTGGTAGAATCGTGCAGGACTGAAATTTTTGATGTTTTTCTACTCCTCTCATCAGCCCAAACAAGTCTCTAAAAGGATGAGTTTGCAACTACTTTACTTTTGGAGAAAATTCAAAACATTCATTATTCAATAGAGCCCAATAGCAAAAACCAGCGTTTTGAATGAAGAATCACATTTCTTGGTAGAATCATGCAGGATTGAAATTTTTGATGGTTTTTTACTCCTCTCAACAGCCCAAACAAGTTTCTAAAAGGATGAGTTTGCAACTACTTTACTTTTGGAGAAAATTCAAAACATTCATTATTCAATAGGGCCCAAACTATCAAAAACCAGCGGTTTCAATGAACACACATTTCTTGGTAGAATCATGCAGGACTGAAATTTTTGATGTTTTTCTACTCCTCTCATGAGCCCAAACAAGTCTCTAAAAGCATGAGTTTGCAACTACTTTACTTTTGGAGAAAATTCAAAACATTCATTATTCAATAGAGCCCAATAGCAAAAATCAGGTTTTGAATGAAGAATCACATTTCTTGGTAAAATCATGCAGGATTGAAATTTTTGATGGTTTTTTACTCCTCTCAACAGCCCAAACAAGTTTCTAAAAGGATGAGTTTGCAACTACTTTACTTTTGGAGAAAATTCAAAACATTCATTATTCAATAGGGCCCAAACTATCAAAAACCAGCGGTTTCAATGAACACACATTTCTTGGTAGAATCATGCAGGACTGAAATTTTTGATGTTTTTCTACTCCTCTCATGAGCCCAAACAAGTCTCTAAAAGGATGAGTTTGCAACTACTTTACTTTTGGAGAAAATTCAAAACATTCATTATTCAATAGAGCCCAATAGCAAAAACCAGCGTTTTGAATGAAGAATCACGTTTCTTGGTAGAATCATGCAGGATTGAAATTTTTGATGGTTTTTTACTCCGCTCAACAGCCCAAACAAGTTTCTAAAAGGATGAGTTTGCAACTACTTTACTTTTGGAGAAAATTCAAAACATTCATTATTCAATAGGGCCCAAACTATCAAAAACCAGCGGTTTCAATGAACACACATTTCTTGGTAGAATCATGCAGGACTGAAATTTTTGATGTTTTTCTACTCCTCTCATGAGCCCAAACAAGTCTCTAAAAGGATGAGTTTGCAACTACTTTACTTTTGGAGAAAATTCAAAACATTCATTATTCAATAGAGCCCAATAGCAAAAATCAGGTTTTGAATGAAGAATCACATTTCTTGTTAAAATCATGCAGGATTGAAATTTTTGATGGTTTTTTACTCCTCTCAACAGCCCAAACAAGTTTCTAAAAGGATGAGTTTGCAACTACTTTACTTTTGGAGAAAATTCAAAACATTCATTATTCAATAGGGCCCAAACTATCAAAAACCAGCGGTTTCAATGAACACACATTTCTTGGTAGAATCATGCAGGACTGAAATTTTTGATGATTTTTACTCCGCTCAACAGCCCAAACAAGTTTCTAAAAGGATGAGTTTGCAACTACTTTACTTTTGGAGAAAATTCAAAACACTCATTATTCAATAGGGCCCAAACTATCAAAAACCAGCGGTTTCAATGAACACACATTTCTCGGTAGAATCATGCAGGACTGAAATTTTTGATGTTTTTTTACTCCGCTCAACAGCCCAAACAAGTTTCTAAAAGGATGAGTTTGCAACTACTTTACTTTTGGAGAAAATTCAAAACACTCATTATTCAATAGGGCCCAAACTATCAAAAACCAGCGGTTTCAATGAACACACATTTCTTGGTAGAATCATGCAGGATTGAAATTTTTGATGGTTTTTTACTCCGCTCAACAGCCCAAACAAGTTTCTAAAAGGATGAGTTTGCAACTACTTTACTTTTGGAGAAAATTCAAAACACTCATTATTCAATAGGGCCCAAACTATCAAAAACCAGCGGTTTCAATGAACACACATTTCTTGGTAGAATCATGCAGGATTGAAATTTTTGATGGTTTTTTACTCCGCTCAACAGCCCAAACAAGTTTCTAAAAGGATGAGTTTGCAACTACTTTACTTTTGGAGAAAATTCAAAACACTCATTATTCAATAGGGCCCAAACTATCAAAAACCAGCGGTTTCAATGAACACACATTTCTTGGTAGAATCATGCAGGACTGAAATTTTTGATGTTTTTCTACTCCTCTCATGAGCCCAAACAAGTCTCTAAAAGCATGAGTTTGCAACTACTTTACTTTTGGAGAAGATTCAAAACATTCATTATTCAATAGAGCCCAATAGCAAAAATCAGGTTTTGAATGAAGAATCACATTTCTTGGTAGAATCATGCAGGATTGAAATTTTTGATGGTTTTTTACTCCTCTCAACAGCCCAAACAAGTTTCTAAAAGGATGAGTTTGCAACTACTTTACTTTTGGAGAAAATTCAAAACATTCATTATTCAATAGGGCCCAAAATATCAAAAACCAGCGGTTTGAATGAACACACATTTCTTGGTAGAATCGTGCAGGACTGAAATTTTTGATGTTTTTCTACTCCTCTCATCAGCCCAAACAAGTCTCTAAAAGGATGAGTTTGCAACTACTTTACTTTTGGAGAAAATTCAAAACATTCATTATTCAATAGAGCCCAATAGCAAAAACCAGCGTTTTGAATGAAGAATCACATTTCTTGGTAGAATCATGCAGGATTGAAATTTTTGATGGTTTTTTACTCCTCTCAACAGCCCAAACAAGTTTCTAAAAGGATGAGTTTGCAACTACTTTACTTTTGGAGAAAATTCAAAACATTCATTATTCAATAGGGCCCAAACTATCAAAAACCAGCGGTTTCAATGAACACACATTTCTTGGTAGAATCATGCAGGACTGAAATTTTTGATGTTTTTCTACTCCTCTCATGAGCCCAAACAAGTCTCTAAAAGCATGAGTTTGCAACTACTTTACTTTTGGAGAAAATTCAAAACATTCATTATTCAATAGAGCCCAATAGCAAAAATCAGGTTTTGAATGAAGAATCACATTTCTTGGTAAAATCATGCAGGATTGAAATTTTTGATGGTTTTTTACTCCTCTCAACAGCCCAAACAAGTTTCTAAAAGGATGAGTTTGCAACTACTTTACTTTTGGAGAAAATTCAAAACATTCATTATTCAATAGGGCCCAAACTATCAAAAACCAGCGGTTTCAATGAACACACATTTCTTGGTAGAATCATGCAGGACTGAAATTTTTGATGTTTTTCTACTCCTCTCATGAGCCCAAACAAGTCTCTAAAAGGATGAGTTTGCAACTACTTTACTTTTGGAGAAAATTCAAAACATTCATTATTCAATAGAGCCCAATAGCAAAAACCAGCGTTTTGAATGAAGAATCACGTTTCTTGGTAGAATCATGCAGGATTGAAATTTTTGATGGTTTTTTACTCCGCTCAACAGCCCAAACAAGTTTCTAAAAGGATGAGTTTGCAACTACTTTACTTTTGGAGAAAATTCAAAACATTCATTATTCAATAGGGCCCAAACTATCAAAAACCAGCGGTTTGAATGAACACACATTTCTTGGTAGAATCATGCAGGACTGAAATTTTTGATGTTTTTCTACTCCTCTCATGAGCCCAAACAAGTCTCTAAAAGCATGAGTTTGCAACTACTTTACTTTTGGAGAAAATTCAAAACATTCATTACTCAAAAGAGCCCAATAGCAAAAACCAGCGTTTTGAATGAAGAATCACATTTCTTGGTAGAATCATGCAGGATTGAAATTTTTGATGGTTTTTTACTCCTCTCAAAAGCCCAAACAAGTTTCTAAAAGGATGAGTTTGCAACTACTTTACTTTTGGAGAAAATTCAAAACATTCATTATTCAATAGGGCCCAAACTATCAAAAACCAGCGGTTTCAATGAACACACATTTCTTGGTAGAATCATGCAGGACTGAAATTTTTGATGTTTTTCTACTCCTCTCATGAGCCCAAACAAGTCTCTAAAAGCATGAGTTTGCAACTACTTTACTTTTGGAGAAAATTCAAAACATTCATTATTCAATAGAGCCCAATAGCAAAAATCAGGTTTTGAATGAAGAATCACATTTCTTGGTAAAATCATGCAGGATTGAAATTTTTGATGGTTTTTTACTCCTCTCAACAGCCCAAACAAGTTTCTAAAAGGATGAGTTTGCAACTACTTTACTTTTGGAGAAAATTCAAAACATTCATTATTCAATAGGGCCCAAACTATCAAAAACCAGCGGTTTCAATGAACACACATTTCTTGGTAGAATCATGCAGGACTGAAATTTTTGATGTTTTTCTACTCCTCTCATGAGCCCAAACAAGTCTCTAAAAGCATGAGTTTGCAACTACTTTACTTTTGGAGAAAATTCTAAACATTCATTATTCAATAGAGCCCAATAGCAAAAACCAGCGTTTTGAATGAAGAATCACATTTCTTGGTAGAATCATGCAGGATTGAAATTTTTGATGTTTTTCTACTCCTCTCATGAGCCCAAACAAGTCTCTAAAAGGATGAGTTTGCAACTTCTTTACTTTTGGAGAAAATTCAAAACATTCATTATTCAATAGAGCCCAATAGCAAAAATCAGCGTTTTGAATGAAGAATCACATTTCTTGGTAGAATCATGCAGGATTGAAATTTTTGATGGTTTTTTACTCCGCTCAACAGCCCAAACAAGTTTCTAAAAGGATGAGTTTGCAACTACTTTACTTTTGGAGAAAATTCAAAACACTCATTATTCAATAGGGCCCAAACTATCAAAAACCAGCGGTTTCAATGAACACACATTTCTTGGTAGAATCATGCAGGACTGAAATTTTTGATGTTTTTCTACTCCTCTCATGAGCCCAAACAAGTCTCTAAAAGCATGAGTTTGCAACTACTTTACTTTTGGAGAAGATTCAAAACATTCATTATTCAATAGAGCCCAATAGCAAAAATCAGGTTTTGAATGAAGAATCACATTTCTTGGTAGAATCATGCAGGATTGAAATTTTTGATGGTTTTTTACTCCTCTCAACAGCCCAAACAAGTTTCTAAAAGGATTACTTTGCAACTACTTTACTTTTGGAGAAAATTCAAAACATTCATTATTCAATAGGGCCCAAACTATCAAAAACCAGCGGTTTCAATGAACACACATTTCTTGGTGGAATCATGCAGGACTGAAATTTTTGATGTTTTTCTACTCCTCTCATGAGCCCAAACAAGTCTCTAAAAGCATGAGTTTGCAACTACTTTACTTTTGGAGAAAATTCAAAACATTCATTATTCATTAGAGCCCAATAGCAAAAATCAGGTTTTGAATGAAGAATCACATTTCTTGGTAGAATCATGCAGGATTGAAATTTGTGATGGTTTTTTACTCCTCTCAACAGCCCAAACAAGTTTCTAAAAGGATGAGTTTGCAACTACTTTACTTTTGGAGAAAATTCAAAACATTCATTATTCAATAGGGCCCAAACTATCAAAAACCAGCGGTTTGAATGAACACACATTTCTTGGTAGAATCATGCAGGACTGAAATTTTTGATGTTTTTCTACTCCTCTCATGAGCCTAAACAAGTCTCTAAAAGCATGAGTTTGCAACTACTTTACTTTTGGAGAAAATTCAAAACATTCATTACTCAAAAGAGCCCAATAGCAAAAACCAGCGTTTTGAATGAAGAATCACATTTCTTGGTAGAATCATGCAGGATTGAAATTTTTGATGGTTTTTTACTCCTCTCAACAGCCCAAACAAGTTTCTAAAAGGATGACTTTGCAACTACTTTACTTTTGGAGAAAATTCAAAACATTCATTATTCAATAGGGCCCAAACTATCAAAAACCAGCGGTTTCAATGAACACACATTTCTTGGTAGAATCATGCAGGACTGAAATTTTTGATGTTTTTCTACTCCTCTCATGAGCCCAAACAAGTCTCTAAAAGCATGAGTTTGCAACTACTTTACTTTTGGAGAAAATTCAAAACATTCATTATTCAATAGAGCCCAATAGCAAAAATCAGGTTTTGAATGAAGAATCACATTTCTTGTTAAAATCATGCAGGATTGAAATTTTTGATGGTTTTTTACTCCTCTCAACAGCCCAAACAAGTTTCTAAAAGGATGAGTTTGCAACTACTTTACTTTTGGAGAAAATTCAAAACATTCATTATTCAATAGGGCCCAAACTATCAAAAACCAGCGGTTTCAATGAACACACATTTCTTGGTAGAATCATGCAGGACTGAAATTTTTGATGGTTTTTTACTCCGCTCAACAGCCCAAACAAGTTTCTAAAAGGATGAGTTTGCAACTACTTTACTTTTGGAGAAAATTCAAAACACTCATTATTCAATAGGGCCCAAACTATCAAAAACCAGCGGTTTCAATGAACACACATTTCTTGGTAGAATCATGCAGGACTGAAATTTTTGATGTTTTTTTACTCCGCTCAACAGCCCAAACAAGTTTCTAAAAGGATGAGTTTGCAACTACTTTACTTTTGGAGAAAATTCAAAACACTCATTATTCAATAGGGCCCAAACTATCAAAAACCAGCGGTTTCAATGAACACACATTTCTTGGTAGAATCATGCAGGATTGAAATTTTTGATTGTTTTTTACTCCGCTCAACAGCCCAAACAAGTTTCTAAAACGATGAGTTTGCAACTACTTTACTTTTGGAGAAAATTCAAAACACTCATTATTCAATAGGGCCCAAACTATCAAAAACCAGCGGTTTCAATGAACACACATTTCTTGGTAGAATCATGCAGGATTGAAATTTTTGATGGTTTTTTACTCCGCTCAACAGCCCAAACAAGTTTCTAAAAGGATGAGTTTGCAACTACTTTACTTTTGGAGAAAATTCAAAACACTCATTATTCAATAGGGCCCAAACTATCAAAAACCAGCGGTTTCAATGAACACACATTTCTTGGTAGAATCATGCAGGACTGAAATTTTTGATGTTTTTCTACTCCTCTCATGAGCCCAAACAAGTCTCTAAAAGCATGAGTTTGCAACTACTTTACTTTTGGAGAAAATTCAAAACATTCATTATTCAATAGAGCCCAATAGCAAAAATTAGGTTTTGAATGAAGAATCACATTTCTTGGTAAAATCATGCATGATTGAAATTTTTGATGGTTTTTTACTCCTCTCAACAGCCCAAACAAGTTTCTAAAAGGATGAGTTTGCAACTACTTTACTTTTGGAGAAAATTCAAAACATTCATTATTCAATAGGGCCCAAACTATCAAAAACCAGCGGTTTCAATGAACACACATTTCTTGGTAGAATCATGCAGGACTGAAATTTTTGATGTTTTTCTACTCCTCTCATGAGCCCAAACAAGTCTCTAAAAGCATGAGTTTGCAACTACTTTACTTTTGGAGAAAATTCAAAACATTCACTATTCAATAGAGCCCATTAGCAAAAATCAGGTTTTGAATGAAGAATCACATTTCTTGGTAAAATCATGCAGGATTGAAATTTTTGATGGTTTTTTACTCCTCTCAACAGCCCAAACAAGTTTCTAAAAGGATGAGTTTGCAACTACTTTACTTTTGGAGAAAATTCAAAACATTCATTATTCAATAGGGCCCAAACTATCAAAAACCAGCGGTTTCAATGAACACACATTTCTTGGTAGAATCATGCAGGACTGAAATTTTTGATTTTTTTCTACTCCTCTCATGAGCCCAAACAAGTCTCTAAAAGCATGAGTTTGCAACTACTTTACTTTTGGAGAAAATTCAAAACATTCATTATTCAATAGAGCCCAATAGCAAAAACCAGCGTTTTGAATGAAGAATCACATTTCTTGGTAGAATCATGCAGGATTGAAATTTTTGATGGTTTTTTACTCCTCTCAACAGCCCAAACAAGTTTCTAAAAGGATGAGTTTGCAACTACTTTACTTTTGGAGAAAATTCAAAACATTCATTATTCAATAGGGCCCAAAATATCAAAAACCAGCGGTTTGAATGAACACACATTTCTTGGTAGAATCGTGCAGGACTGAAATTTTTGATGTTTTTCTACTCCTCTCATCAGCCCAAACAAGTCTCTAAAAGCATGAGTTTGCAACTACTTTACTTTTGGAGAAAATTCAAAACATTCATTATTCAATAGAGCCCAATAGCAAAAACCAGCGTTTTGAATGAAGAATCACATTTCTTGGTAGAATCATGCAGGATTGAAATTTTTGATGGTTTTTTACTCCTCTCAACAGCCCAAACAAGTTTCTAAAAGGATGAGTTTGCAACTACTTTACTTTTGGAGAAAATTCAAAACATTCATTATTCAATTGGGCCCAAAATATCAAAAACCAGCGGTTTGAATGAACACACATTTCTTGGTAGAATCGTGCAGGACTGAAATTTTTGATGTTTTTCTACTCCTCTCATGAGCCCAAACAAGTCTCTAAAAGGATGAGTTTGCAACTACTTTACTTTTGGAGAAAATTCAAAACATTCATTATTCAATAGAGCCCAATAGCAAAAACCAGCGTTTTGAATGAAGAATCACATTTCTTGGTAGAATCATGCAGGATTGAAATTTTTGATGGTTTTTTACTCCGCTCAACAGCCCAAACAAGTTTCTAAAAGGATGAGTTTGCAACTACTTTACTTTTGGAGAAAATTCAAAACATTCATTATTCAATAGGGCCCAAACTATCAAAAACCAGCGGTTTCAATGAACACACATTTCTTGGTAGAATCATGCAGGACTGAAATTTTTGATGTTTTTCTACTCCTCTCATGAGCCCAAACAAGTCTCTAAAAGCATGAGTTTGCAACTACTTTACTTTTGAAGAAAATTCAAAACATTCATTATTCAATAGAGCCCAAGAGCAAAAATCAGGTTTTGAATGAAGAATCACATTTCTTGGTAGAATCATGCAGGATTGAAATTTTTGATGGTTTTTTACACCTCTCAACAGCCCAAACAAGATTCTAAAAGGATGAGTTTGCAACTACTTTACTTTTGCAGAAAATTCAAAACATTCATTATTCAATAGAGCCCAATAGGAAAAACCAGCGTTTTGAATGAAGAATCACATTTCTTGGTAGAATCATGCAGGATTGAAATTTTTGATGGTTTTTTACTCCTCTCAACAGCCCAAACAAGTTTCTAAAAGGATGAGTTTGCAACTACTTTACTTTTGGAGAAAATTCAAAACATTCATTATTCAATTGGGCCCAAAATATCAAAAACAAGCGGTTTGAATGAACACACATTTCTATTATTCAATAGAATAATGAATGTTTTGAATTTTCTCCAAAAGTAAAGCAGTTGCAAGCTCATCCTTTTAGAGTCTTGTTTGGGCTCTTGAGAGGAGTAGAAAAACATCAAAAATTTCAATCCTGCACGATTCTACCAAGAAATGTGAGTGTTCATTCAAACCGCTGCTTTCTGCTATTTTGGGCCCTATTGAATAATGAATGTTTTGAATTTTCTCCAAAAGTAAAGTAGTTGCAAACTCATCCTTTTAGAAACTTGTTTGGGCTGTTGAGAGGAGTAAAAAAACATCAAAATTTTCAATCCTGCATGATTCTACCAAGAAATGTGATTGTTCATTCAAAACTCTGCTTTTTGCTATTGGGCTCTATTGAATAATGAATGTTTTGAATTTTCTCCAAAAGTAAGGCAGTTGCAAGCTCATCCTTTTAGAGTCTTGTTTGGGCTCATGAGATGAGTAGAAAATCATCAAAAATTTAAATCCTGCACGATTCTACCAATAAATGTGAGTGTTCATTCAAACCGCTGCTTTCTGCAATTTTGTGCCCTATTGAATAATGAATGTTTTGAATTTTCTCCAAAAGTAAAGTAGTTGCAAACTCATCCTTTTAGAAACTTGTTTGGGCTGTTGAGAGGAGTAAAAAAACATCAAAATTTTCAATCCTGCATGATTCTACCAAGAAATGTGATTGTTCATTCAAAACTCTGCTTTTTGCTATTGGGCTCTATTGAATAATGAATGTTTTGAATTTTCTCCAAAAGTAAAGCAGTTGCAAGCTCATCCTTTTAGAGTCTTGTTTGGGCTCATGAGAGGAGTAGAAAAACATCAAAAATTTCAATCCTGCACGATTCTACCAAGAAATGTGAGTGTTCATTCAAACCGCTGCTTTCTGCTATTTTGGGCCCTATTGAATAATGAATGTTTTGAATTTTCTCCAAAAGTAAAGTAGTTGCAAACTCATCCTTTTAGAAACTTGTTTGGGCTGTTGAGAGGCGTAAAAAAAACATCAAAATTTTCAATCCTGCATGATTCTACCAAGAAATATGATTGTTCATTCAAAACTCTGCTTTTTGCTATTGGGCTCTATTGAATAATGAATGTTTTGAATTTTCTCCAAAAGTAAAGCAGTTGCAAGCTCATCCTTTTAGAGTCTTGTTTGGGCTCATGAGAGGAGTAGAAAAACATCAAAAATTTAAATCCTGCACGATTCTACCAAGAAATGTGAGTGTTCATTCAAACCACTGCTTTCTGCTATTTTGGGCCCTATTGAGTAATGAATGTTTTGAATTTTCTCCAAAAGTAAAGTAGTTGCAAACTCATCCTTTTAGAAACTTGTTTGGGCTGTTGAGAGGAGTAAAAAAACATCAAAATTTTCAATCCTGCATGATTCTACCAAGAAATGTGATTGTTCATTCAAAACTCTGCTTTTTGCTATTGGGCTCTATTGAATAATGAACGTTTTGAATTTTCTCCAAAAGTAAAGCAGTTGCAAGCTCATCCTTTTAGAGTCTTGTTTGGGCTCATGAGAGGAGTAGAAAAACATCAAAAATTTCAATCCTGCACGATTCTACCAAGAAATGTGAGTGTTCATTCAAACCGCTGCTTTCTATTTTGGGCCCTATTGAATAATGAATGTTTTGAATTTTCTCCAAAAGTAAAGTAGTTGCAATCTCATCCTTTAAGAAACTTGTTTGGGCTGTTGAGAGGAGTTAAAAAAATCAAAATTTTCAATCCTGCATGATTCTACCAAGAAATGTGATTGTTCATTCAAAACTCTGCTTTTTGCTATTGGGCTCTTTTGAATAATGAATGTTTTGAATTTTCTCCAAAAGTAAAGCAGTTGCAAGCTCATCCTTTTAGAGTCTTGTTTGGGCTCATGAGAGGAGTAGAAAAACATCAAAAATTTCAATCCTGCACGATTCTACCAAGAAATGTGAGTGTTCATTCAAACCGCTGCTTTCTGCTATTTTGGGCCCTATTGAATAATGAATGTTTTGAATTTTCTCCAAAAGTAAAGTAGTTGCAAACTCATCCTTTTAGAAACTTGTTTGGGCTGTTGAGAGGCGTAAAGAAAACATCAAAATTTTCAATCCTGCATGATTCTACCAAGAAATGTGATTGTTCATTCAAAACTCTGCTTTTTGCTATTGGGCTCTATTGAATAATGAATGTTTTGAATTTTCTCCAAAAGTAAAGCAGTTGCAAGCTCATCCTTTTAGAGTCTTGTTTGGGCTCATGAGAGGAGTAGAAAAACATCAAAAATTTCAATCCTGCACGATTCTACCAAGAAATGTGAGTGTTCATTCAAACCACTGCTTTCCGCTATTTTGGGCCCTATTGAGTAATGAATGTTTTGAATTTTCTCCAAAAGTAAAGTAGTTGCAAACTCATCCTTTTAGAAACTTGTTTGGGCTGTTGAGAGGAGTAAAAAAACATCAAAATTTTCAATCCTGCATGATTCTACCAAGAAATGTGAGTGTTCATTCAAACCGCTGCTTTCTGCTATTTTGGGCCCTATTGAATAATGAATGTTTTGAATTTTCTCCAAAAGTAAAGTAGTTGCAAACTCATCCTTTAAGAAACTTGTTTGGGCTGTTGAGAGGAGTAAAAAAAATCAAAATTTTCAATCCTGCATGATTCTACCAAGAAATGTGATTGTTCATTCAAAACTCTGCTTTTTGCTATTGGGCTCTTTTGAATAATGAATGTTTTGAATTTTCTCCAAAAGTAAAGCAGTTGCAAGCTCATCCTTTTAGAGTCTTGTTTGGGCTCATGAGCGGAGTAGAAAAACATCAAAAATTTCAATCCTGCACGATTCTACCAAGAAATGAGTGTTCATTCAAACCGCTGCTTTCTGCTATTTTGGGCCCTATTGAATAATGAATGTTTTGAATTTTCTCCAAAAGTAAAGTAGTTGCAAACTCATCCTTTTAGAAACTTGTTTGGGCTGTTGAGAGGAGTAAAAAAAACATCAAAATTTTCAATCCTGCATGATTCTACCAAGAAATGTGATTGTTCATTCAAAACTCTGCTTTTTGCTATTGGGCTCTATTGAATAATGAATGTTTTGAATTTTCTCCAAAAGTAAAGCAGTTGCAAGCTCATCCTTTTAGAGTCTTGTTTGGGCTCATGAGAGGAGTAGAAAAACATCAAAAATTTCAATACTGCACGATTCTACCAAGAAATGTGAGTGTTCATTCAAACCGCTGCTTTCTGCTATTTTGGGCCCTATTGAATAATGAATGTTTTGAATTTTCTCCAAAAGTAAAGTAGTTGCAAACTCATCCTTTTAGAAACTTGTTTGGGCTGTTGAGAGGAGTAAAAAAAAACATCAAAATTTTCAATCCTGCATGATTCTACCAAGAAATGTGATTGTTCATTCAAAACTCTGCTTTTTGCTATTGGGCTCTATTGAATAATGAATGTTTTGAATTTTCTCCAAAAGTAAAGCAGTTGCAAGCTCATCCTTTTAGAGTCTTGTTTGGGCTCATGAGAGGAGTAGAAAAACATCAAAAATTTCAATCCTGCACGATTCTACCAAGAAATGTGAGTGTTCATTCAAACCGCTGCTTTCTGCTATTTTGGGCCCTATTGAATAATGAATGTTTTGAATTTTCTCCAAAAGTAAATTAGTTGCAAACTCATCCTTTTAGAAACTTGTTTGGGCTGTTGAGAGGAGTAAAAAAAACATCAAAATTTTCAATCCTGCATGATTCTACCAAGAAATGTGATTGTTCATTCAAAACTCTGCTTTTTGCTATTGGGCTCTATTGAATAATGAATGTTTTGAATTTTCTCCAAAAGTAAAGCAGTTGCAAGCTCATCCTTTTAGAGTCTTGTTTGGGCTCATGAGAGGAGTAGAAAAACATCAAAAATTTCAATACTGCACGATTCTACCAAGAAATGTGAGTGTTCATTCAAACCGCTGCTTTCTGCTATTTTGGGCCCTATTGAATAATGAATGTTTTGAATTTTCTCCAAAAGTAAAGTAGTTGCAAACTCATCCTTTTAGAAACTTGTTTGGGCTGTTGAGAGGAGTAAAAAAAAACATCAAAATTTTCAATCCTACATGATTCTACCAAGAAATGTGATTGTTCATTCAAAACTCTGCTTTTTGCTATTGGGCTCTATTGAATAATGAATGTTTTGAATTTTCTCCAAAAGTGAAGCAGTTGCAAGCTCATCCTTTTAGAGTCTTGTTTGGGCTCATGAGAGGAGTAGAAAAACATCAAAAATTTCAATCCTGCACGATTCTACCAAGAAATGTGAGTGTTCATTCAAACCGCTGCTTTCTGCTATTTTGGGCCCTATTGAATAATGAATGTTTTGAATTTTCTCCAAAAGTAAATTAGTTGCAAACTCATCCTTTTAGAAACTTGTTTGGGCTGTTGAGAGGAGTAAAAAAAACATCAAAATTTTCAATCCTGCATGATTCTACCAAGAAATGTGATTGTTCATTCAAAACTCTGCTTTTTGCTATTGGGCTCTATTGAATAATGAATGTTTTGAATTTTCTCCAAAAGTAAAGCAGTTGCAAGCTCATCCTTTTAGAGTCTTGTTTGGGCTCATGAGAGGAGTAGAAAAACATCAAAAATTTCAATACTGCACGATTCTACCAAGAAATGTGAGTGTTCATTCAAACCGCTGCTTTCTGCTATTTTGGGCCCTATTGAATAATGAATGTTTTGAATTTTCTCCAAAAGTAAAGTAGTTGCAAACTCATCCTTTTAGAAACTTGTTTGGGCTGTTGAGAGGAGTAAAAAAACATCAAAATTTTCAATCCTGCATGATTTTACCAAGAAATGTGATTGTTCATTCAAAACTCTGCTTTTTGCTATTGGGCTCTATTGAATAATGAATGTTTTGAATTTTCTCCAAAAGTAAAGCAGTTGCAAGCTCATCCTTTTAGAGTCTTGTTTGGGCTCATGAGAGGAGTAGAAAAACATCAAAAATTTCAATCCTGCACGATTCTACCAAAAAATGTGAGTGTTCATTCAAACCGCTGCTTTCTGCTATTTTGGGCCCTATTGAATAATGAATGTTTTGAATTTTCTCCAAAAGTAAAGTAGTTGCAAACTCATCCTTTTAGAAACTTGTTTGTGCTGTTGAGAGGAGTAAAAAAACATCAAAATTTTCAATCCTGCATGATTCTACCAAGAAATGTGATTGTTCATTCAAAACTCTACTTTTTGCTATTGGGCTCTATTGAATAATGAATGTTTTGAATTTTCTCCAAAAGTAAGGCAGTTGCAAGCTCATCCTTTTAGAGTCTTGTTTGGGCTCATGAGATGAGTAGAAAAACATCAAAAATTTCAATCCTGCACGATTCTACCAAGAAATGTGAGTGTTCATTCAAACCGCTGCTTTCTGCTATTTTGGGCCCTATTGAATAATGAATGTTTTGAATTTTCTCCAAAAGTAAAGTAGTTGCAAACTCATCCTTTTAGAAACTTGTTTGGGCTGTTGAGAGGAGTAAAAAAACATCAAAATTTTCAATCCTGCATGATTCTACCAAGAAATGTGATTGTTCATTCAAAACTATGCTTTTTGCTATTGGGCTCTATTGAATAATGAATGTTTTGAATTTTCTCCAAAAGTAAAGCAGTTGCAAGCTCATCCTTTTAGAGTCTTGTTTGGGCTCATGATAGGAGTAGAAAACATCAAAAATTTCAATCCTGCACGATTCTACCAAGAAATGTGAGTGTTCATTCAAACCGCTGCTTTCTGCTATTTTGGGCCCTATTGAATAATGAATGTTTTGAATTTTCTCCAAAAGTAAAGTAGTTGCAAACTCATCCTTTTAAAAACTTGTTTGGGCTGTTGAGAGGAGTAAAAAAACATCAAAATTTTCAATCCTGCATGATTCTACCAAGAAATGTGATTGTCCATTCAAAACTCTGCTTTTTGCTATTGGGCAATTTTGAATAATGAATGTTTTGAATTTTATCCAAAAGTAAAGCAGTTGCAAGCTCATCCTTTTAGAGTCTTGTTTGGGCTCATGAGAGGAGTAGAAAAACATCAAAAATTTAAATCCTGCACGATTCTACCAAGAAATGTGAGTGTTCATTCAAACCACTGCTTTCTGCTATTTTGGGCCCTATTGAGTAATGAATGTTTTGAATTTTCTCCAAAAGTAAAGTAGTTGCAAACTCATCCTTTTAGAAACTTGTTTGTGCTGTTGAGAGGAGTAAAAAAACATCAAAATTTTCAATCCTGCATGATTCTACCAAGAAATGTGATTGTTCATTCAAAACTCTGCTTTTTGCTATTGGGCTCTATTGAATAATGAACGTTTTGAATTTTCTCCAAAAGTAAAGCAGTTGCAAGCTCATCCTTTTAGAGTCTTGTTTGGGCTCATGAGAGGAGTAGAAAAACATCAAAAATTTCAATCCTGCACGATTCTACCAAGAAATGTGAGTGTTCATTCAAACCGCTGCTTTCTGCTATTTTGGGCCCTATTGAATAATGAATGTTTTGAATTTTCTCCAAAAGTAAAGTAGTTGCAAACTCATCCTTTTAGAAACTTGTTTGGGCTGTTGAGAGGAGTAAAAAAACATCAAAATTTTCAATCCTGCATGATTTTACCAAGAAATGTGATTGTTCATTCAAAACTCTGCTTTTTGCTATTGGGCTCTATTGAATAATGAATGTTTTGAATTTTCTCCAAAAGTAAAGCAGTTGCAAGCTCATCCTTTTAGAGTCTTGTTTGGGCTCATGAGAGGAGTAGAAAAACATCAAAAATTTCAATCCTGCACGATTCTACCAAAAAATGTGAGTGTTCATTCAAACCGCTGCTTTCTATTTTGGGCCCTATTGAATAATGAATGTTTTGAATTTTCTCCAAAAGTAAAGTAGTTGCAATCTCATCCTTTAAGAAACTTGTTTGGGCTGTTGAGAGGAGTTAAAAAAATCAAAATTTTCAATCCTGCATGATTCTACCAAGAAATGTGATTGTTCATTCAAAACTCTGCTTTTTGCTATTGGGCTCTTTTGAATAATGAATGTTTTGAATTTTCTCCAAAAGTAAAGCAGTTGCAAGCTCATCCTTTTAGAGTCTTGTTTGGGCTCATGAGAGGAGTAGAAAAACATCAAAAATTTCAATCCTGCACGATTCTACCAAGAAATGTGAGTGTTCATTCAAACCGCTGCTTTCTGCTATTTTGGGCCCTATTGAATAATGAATGTTTTGAATTTTCTCCAAAAGTAAAGTAGTTGCAAACTCATCCTTTTAGAAACTTGTTTGGGCTGTTGAGAGGCGTAAAGAAAACATCAAAATTTTCAATCCTGCATGATTCTACCAAGAAATGTGATTGTTCATTCAAAACTCTGCTTTTTGCTATTGGGCTCTATTGAATAATGAATGTTTTGAATTTTCTCCAAAAGTAAAGCAGTTGCAAGCTCATCCTTTTAGAGTCTTGTTTGGGCTCATGAGAGGAGTAGAAAAACATCAAAAATTTCAATCCTGCACGATTCTACCAAGAAATGTGAGTGTTCATTCAAACCACTGCTTTCCGCTATTTTGGGCCCTATTGAGTAATGAATGTTTTGAATTTTCTCCAAAAGTAAAGTAGTTGCAAACTCATCCTTTTAGAAACTTGTTTGGGCTGTTGAGAGGAGTAAAAAAACATCAAAATTTTCAATCCTGCATGATTCTACCAAGAAATGTGAGTGTTCATTCAAACCGCTGCTTTCTGCTATTTTGGGCCCTATTGAATAATGAATGTTTTGAATTTTCTCCAAAAGTAAAGTAGTTGCAAACTCATCCTTTAAGAAACTTGTTTGGGCTGTTGAGAGGAGTAAAAAAAATCAAAATTTTCAATCCTGCATGATTCTACCAAGAAATGTGATTGTTCATTCAAAACTCTGCTTTTTGCTATTGGGCTCTTTTGAATAATGAATGTTTTGAATTTTCTCCAAAAGTAAAGCAGTTGCAAGCTCATCCTTTTAGAGTCTTGTTTGGGCTCATGAGCGGAGTAGAAAAACATCAAAAATTTCAATCCTGCACGATTCTACCAAGAAATGAGTGTTCATTCAAACCGCTGCTTTCTGCTATTTTGGGCCCTATTGAATAATGAATGTTTTGAATTTTCTCCAAAAGTAAAGTAGTTGCAAACTCATCCTTTTAGAAACTTGTTTGGGCTGTTGAGAGGAGTAAAAAAAACATCAAAATTTTCAATCCTGCATGATTCTACCAAGAAATGTGATTGTTCATTCAAAACTCTGCTTTTTGCTATTGGGCTCTATTGAATAATGAATGTTTTGAATTTTCTCCAAAAGTAAAGCAGTTGCAAGCTCATCCTTTTAGAGTCTTGTTTGGGCTCATGAGAGGAGTAGAAAAACATCAAAAATTTCAATACTGCACGATTCTACCAAGAAATGTGAGTGTTCATTCAAACCGCTGCTTTCTGCTATTTTGGGCCCTATTGAATAATGAATGTTTTGAATTTTCTCCAAAAGTAAAGTAGTTGCAAACTCATCCTTTTAGAAACTTGTTTGGGCTGTTGAGAGGAGTAAAAAAAAACATCAAAATTTTCAATCCTGCATGATTCTACCAAGAAATGTGATTGTTCATTCAAAACTCTGCTTTTTGCTATTGGGCTCTATTGAATAATGAATGTTTTGAATTTTCTCCAAAAGTAAAGCAGTTGCAAGCTCATCCTTTTAGAGTCTTGTTTGGGCTCATGAGAGGAGTAGAAAAACATCAAAAATTTCAATCCTGCACGATTCTACCAAGAAATGTGAGTGTTCATTCAAACCGCTGCTTTCTGCTATTTTGGGCCCTATTGAATAATGAATGTTTTGAATTTTCTCCAAAAGTAAATTAGTTGCAAACTCATCCTTTTAGAAACTTGTTTGGGCTGTTGAGAGGAGTAAAAAAAACATCAAAATTTTCAATCCTGCATGATTCTACCAAGAAATGTGATTGTTCATTCAAAACTCTGCTTTTTGCTATTGGGCTCTATTGAATAATGAATGTTTTGAATTTTCTCCAAAAGTAAAGCAGTTGCAAGCTCATCCTTTTAGAGTCTTGTTTGGGCTCATGAGAGGAGTAGAAAAACATCAAAAATTTCAATACTGCACGATTCTACCAAGAAATGTGAGTGTTCATTCAAACCGCTGCTTTCTGCTATTTTGGGCCCTATTGAATAATGAATGTTTTGAATTTTCTCCAAAAGTAAAGTAGTTGCAAACTCATCCTTTTAGAAACTTGTTTGGGCTGTTGAGAGGAGTAAAAAAAAACATCAAAATTTTCAATCCTGCATGATTCTACCAAGAAATGTGATTGTTCATTCAAAACTCTGCTTTTTGCTATTGGGCTCTATTGAATAATGAATGTTTTGAATTTTCTCCAAAAGTGAAGCAGTTGCAAGCTCATCCTTTTAGAGTCTTGTTTGGGCTCATGAGAGGAGTAGAAAAACATCAAAAATTTCAATCCTGCACGATTCTACCAAGAAATGTGAGTGTTCATTCAAACCGCTGCTTTCTGCTATTTTGGGCCCTATTGAATAATGAATGTTTTGAATTTTCTCCAAAAGTAAATTAGTTGCAAACTCATCCTTTTAGAAACTTGTTTGGGCTGTTGAGAGGAGTAAAAAAAACATCAAAATTTTCAATCCTGCATGATTCTACCAAGAAATGTGATTGTTCATTCAAAACTCTGCTTTTTGCTATTGGGCTCTATTGAATAATGAATGTTTTGAATTTTCTCCAAAAGTAAAGTAGTTGCAAGCTCATCCTTTTAGAGTCTTGTTTGGGCTCATGAGAGGAGTAGAAAAACATCAAAAATTTCAATACTGCACGATTCTACCAAGAAATGTGAGTGTTCATTCAAACCGCTGCTTTCTGCTATTTTGGGCCCTATTGAATAATGAATGTTTTGAATTTTCTCCAAAAGTAAAGTAGTTGCAAACTCATCCTTTTAGAAACTTGTTTGGGCTGTTGAGAGGAGTAAAAAAACATCAAAATTTTCAATCCTGCATGATTTTACCAAGAAATGTGATTGTTCATTCAAAACTCTGCTTTTTGCTATTGGGCTCTATTGAATAATGAATGTTTTGAATTTTCTCCAAAAGTAAAGCAGTTGCAAGCTCATCCTTTTAGAGTCTTGTTTGGGCTCATGAGAGGAGTAGAAAAACATCAAAAATTTCAATCCTGCACGATTCTACCAAAAAATGTGAGTGTTCATTCAAACCGCTGCTTTCTGCTATTTTGGGCCCTATTGAATAATGAATGTTTTGAATTTTCTCCAAAAGTAAAGTAGTTGCAAACTCATCCTTTTAGAAACTTGTTTGTGCTGTTGAGAGGAGTAAAAAAACATCAAAATTTTCAATCCTGCATGATTCTACCAAGAAATGTGATTGTTCATTCAAAACTCTACTTTTTGCTATTGGGCTCTATTGAATAATGAATGTTTTGAATTTTCTCCAAAAGTAAGGCAGTTGCAAGCTCATCCTTTTAGAGTCTTGTTTGGGCTCATGAGATGAGTAGAAAAACATCAAAAATTTCAATCCTGCACGATTCTACCAAGAAATGTGAGTGTTCATTCAAACCGCTGCTTTCTGCTATTTTGGGCCCTATTGAATAATGAATGTTTTGAATTTTCTCCAAAAGTAAAGTAGTTGCAAACTCATCCTTTTAGAAACTTGTTTGGGCTGTTGAGAGGAGTAAAAAAACATCAAAATTTTCAATCCTGCATGATTCTACCAAGAAATGTGATTGTTCATTCAAAACTATGCTTTTTGCTATTGGGCTCTATTGAATAATGAATGTTTTGAATTTTCTCCAAAAGTAAAGCAGTTGCAAGCTCATCCTTTTAGAGTCTTGTTTGGGCTCATGATAGGAGTAGAAAACATCAAAAATTTCAATCCTGCACGATTCTACCAAGAAATGTGAGTGTTCATTCAAACCGCTGCTTTCTGCTATTTTGGGCCCTATTGAATAATGAATGTTTTGAATTTTCTCCAAAAGTAAAGTAGTTGCAAACTCATCCTTTTAAAAACTTGTTTGGGCTGTTGAGAGGAGTAAAAAAACATCAAAATTTTCAATCCTGCATGATTCTACCAAGAAATGTGATTGTCCATTCAAAACTCTGCTTTTTGCTATTGGGCAATTTTGAATAATGAATGTTTTGAATTTTATCCAAAAGTAAAGCAGTTGCAAGCTCATCCTTTTAGAGTCTTGTTTGGGCTCATGAGAGGAGTAGAAAAACATCAAAAATTTAAATCCTGCACGATTCTACCAAGAAATGTGAGTGTTCATTCAAACCACTGCTTTCTGCTATTTTGGGCCCTATTGAGTAATGAATGTTTTGAATTTTCTCCAAAAGTAAAGTAGTTGCAAACTCATCCTTTTAGAAACTTGTTTGTGCTGTTGAGAGGAGTAAAAAAACATCAAAATTTTCAATCCTGCATGATTCTACCAAGAAATGTGATTGTTCATTCAAAACTCTGCTTTTTGCTATTGGGCTCTATTGAATAATGAACGTTTTGAATTTTCTCCAAAAGTAAAGCAGTTGCAAGCTCATCCTTTTAGAGTCTTGTTTGGGCTCATGAGAGGAGTAGAAAAACATCAAAAATTTCAATCCTGCACGATTCTACCAAGAAATGTGAGTGTTCATTCAAACCGCTGCTTTCTGCTATTTTGGGCCCTATTGAATAATGAATGTTTTGAATTTTCTCCAAAAGTAAAGTAGTTGCAAACTCATCCTTTTAGAAACTTGTTTGGGCTGTTGAGAGGAGTAAAAAAACATCAAAATTTTCAATCCTGCATGATTTTACCAAGAAATGTGATTGTTCATTCAAAACTCTGCTTTTTGCTATTGGGCTCTATTGAATAATGAATGTTTTGAATTTTCTCCAAAAGTAAAGCAGTTGCAAGCTCATCCTTTTAGAGTCTTGTTTGGGCTCATGAGAGGAGTAGAAAAACATCAAAAATTTCAATCCTGCACGATTCTACCAAAAAATGTGAGTGTTCATTCAAACCGCTGCTTTCTGCTATTTTGGGCCCTATTGAATAATGAATGTTTTGAATTTTCTCCAAAAGTAAAGTAGTTGCAAACTCATCCTTTTAGAAACTTGTTTGTGCTGTTGAGAGGAGTAAAAAAACATCAAAATTTTCAATCCTGCATGATTCTACCAAGAAATGTGATTGTTCATTCAAAACTCTACTTTTTGCTATTGGGCTCTATTGAATAATGAATGTTTTGAATTTTCTCCAAAAGTAAGGCAGTTGCAAGCTCATCCTTTTAGAGTCTTGTTTGGGCTCATGAGATGAGTAGAAATACATCAAAAATTTCAATCCTGCACGATTCTACCAAGAAATGTGAGTGTTCATTCAAACCGCTGCTTTCTGCTATTTTGGGCCCTATTGAATAATGAATGTTTTGAATTTTCTCCAAAAGTAAAGTAGTTGCAAACTCATCCTTTTAGAAACTTGTTTGGGCTGTTGAGAGGAGTAAAAAAACATCAAAATTTTCAATCCTGCATGATTCTACCAAGAAATGTGATTGTTCATTCAAAACTATGCTTTTTGCTATTGGGCTCTATTGAATAATGAATGTTTTGAATTTTCTCCAAAAGTAAAGCAGTTGCAAGCTCATCCTTTTAGAGTCTTGTTTGGGCTCATGATAGGAGTAGAAAACATCAAAAATTTCAATCCTGCACGATTCTACCAAGAAATGTGAGTGTTCATTCAAACCGCTGCTTTCTGCTATTTTGGGCCCTATTGAATAATGAATGTTTTGAATTTTCTCCAAAAGTAAAGTAGTTGCAAACTCATCCTTTTAAAAACTTGTTTGGGCTGTTGAGAGGAGTAAAAAAACATCAAAATTTTCAATCCTGCATGATTCTACCAAGAAATGTGATTGTCCATTCAAAACTCTGCTTTTTGCTATTGGGCAATTTTGAATAATGAATGTTTTGAATTTTATCCAAAAGTAAAGCAGTTGCAAGCTCATCTTTTTAGAGTCTTGTTTGGGCTCATGAGAGGAGTAGAAAAACATCAAAAATTTAAATCCTGCACGATTCTACCAAGAAATGTGAGTGTTCATTCAAACCACTGCTTTCTGCTATTTTGGGCCCTATTGAGTAATGAATGTTTTGAATTTTCTCCAAAAGTAAAGTAGTTGCAAACTCATCCTTTTAGAAACTTGTTTGTGCTGTTGAGAGGAGTAAAAAAACATCAAAATTTTCAATCCTGCATGATTCTACCAAGAAATGTGATTGTTCATTCAAAACTCTGCTTTTTGCTATTGGGCTCTATTGAATAATGAACGTTTTGAATTTTCTCCAAAAGTAAAGCAGTTGCAAGCTCATCCTTTTAGAGTCTTGTTTGGGCTCATGAGAGGAGTAGAAAAACATCAAAAATTTCAATCCTGCACGATTCTACCAAGAAATGTGAGTGTTCATTCAAACCGCTGCTTTCTGCTATTTTGGGCCCTATTGAATAATGAATGTTTTGAATTTTCTCCAAAAGTAAAGTAGTTGCAAACTCATCCTTTTAGAAACTTGTTTGGGCTGTTGAGAGGAGTAAAAAAACATCAAAATTTTCAATCCTGCATGATTTTACCAAGAAATGTGATTGTTCATTCAAAACTCTGCTTTTTGCTATTGGGCTCTATTGAATAATGAATGTTTTGAATTTTCTCCAAAAGTAAAGCAGTTGCAAGCTCATCCTTTTAGAGTCTTGTTTGGGCTCATGAGAGGAGTAGAAAAACATCAAAAATTTCAATCCTGCACGATTCTACCAAAAAATGTGAGTGTTCATTCAAACCGCTGCTTTCTGCTATTTTGGGCCCTATTGAATAATGAATGTTTTGAATTTTCTCCAAAAGTAAAGTAGTTGCAAACTCATCCTTTTAGAAACTTGTTTGTGCTGTTGAGAGGAGTAAAAAAACATCAAAATTTTCAATCCTGCATGATTCTACCAAGAAATGTGATTGTTCATTCAAAACTCTACTTTTTGCTATTGGGCTCTATTGAATAATGAATGTTTTGAATTTTCTCCAAAAGTAAGGCAGTTGCAAGCTCATCCTTTTAGAGTCTTGTTTGGGCTCATGAGATGAGTAGAAATACATCAAAAATTTCAATCCTGCACGATTCTACCAAGAAATGTGAGTGTTCATTCAAACCGCTGCTTTCTGCTATTTTGGGCCCTATTGAATAATGAATGTTTTGAATTTTCTCCAAAAGTAAAGTAGTTGCAAACTCATCCTTTTAAAAATTTGTTTGGGCTGTTGAGAGGAGTAAAAAAACATCAAAATTTTCAATCCTGCATGATTCTACCAAGAAATGTGATTGTCCATTCAAAACTCTGCTTTTTGCTATTGGGCTCTTTTGAATAATGAATGTTTTGAATTTTATCCAAAAGTAAAGCAGTTGCAAGCTCATCCTTTTAGAGTCTTGTTTGGGCTCATGAGAGGAGTAGAAAAACATCAAAAATTTAAATCCTGCACGATTCTACCAAGAAATGTGAGTGTTCATTCAAACCACTGCTTTCTGCTATTTTGGGCCCTATTGAGTAATGAATGTTTTGAATTTTCTCCAAAAGTAAAGTAGTTGCAAACTCATCCTTTTAGAAACTTGTTTGGGCTGTTGAGAGGAGTAAAAAAACATCAAAATTTTCAATCCTGCATGATTCTACCAAGAAATGTGATTGTTCATTCAAAACTCTGCTTTTTGCTATTGGGCTCTATTGAATAATGAACGTTTTGAATTTTCTCCAAAAGTAAAGCAGTTGCAAGCTCATCCTTTTAGAGTCTTGTTTGGGCTCATGAGAGGAGTAGAAAAACATCAAAAATTTCAATCCTGCACGATTCTACCAAGAAATGTGAGTGTTCATTCAAACCGCTGCTTTCTATTTTGGGCCCTATTGAATAATGAATGTTTTGAATTTTCTCCAAAAGTAAAGTAGTTGCAAACTCATCCTTTAAGAAACTTGTTTGGGCTGTTGAGAGGAGTAAAAAAAATCAAAATTTTCAATCCTGCATGATTCTACCAAGAAATGTGATTGTTCATTCAAAACTCTGCTTTTTGCTATTGGGCTCTTTTGAATAATGAATGTTTTGAATTTTCTCCAAAAGTAAAGCAGTTGCAAGTTCATCCTTTTAGAGTCTTGTTTGGGCTCATGAGAGGAGTAGAAAAACATCAAAAATTTCAATCCTGCACGATTCTACCAAGAAATGTGAGTGTTCATTCAAACCGCTGCTTTCTGCTATTTTGGGCCCTATTGAATAATGAATGTTTTGAATTTTCCCCAAAAGTAAAGTAGTTGCAAACTCATCCTTTTAGAAACTTGTTTGGGCTGTTGAGAGGCGTAAAGAAAACATCAAAATTTTCAATCCTGCATGATTCTACCAAGAAATGTGATTGTTCATTCAAAACTATGCTTTTTGCTATAGGGCTCTATCGAATAATGAATGTTTTGAATTTTCTCCAAATGTAAAGCAGTTGCAAGCTCATCCTTTTAGAGTCTTGTTTGGGATCATGAGAGGAGTAGAAAAACATCAAAAATTTCAATCCTGCACGATTCTACCAAGAAATGAGTGTTCATTCAAACCGCTGCTTTCTGCTATTTTGGGCCCTATTGAATAATGAATGTTTTGAATTTTCTCCAAAAGTAAAGTAGTTGCAAACTCATCCTTTTAGAAACTTGTTTGGGCTGTTGAGAGGAGTAAAAAAAACATCAAAATTTTCAATCCTGCATGATTCTACCAAGAAATGTGATTGTTCATTCAAAACTCTGCTTTTTGCTATTGGGCTCTATTGAATAATGAATGTTTTGAATTTTCTCCAAAAGTAAAGCAGTTGCAAGCTCATCCTTTTAGAGTCTTGTTTGGGCTCATGAGAGGAGTAGAAAAACATCAAAAATTTCAATACTGCACGATTCTACCATGAAATGTGAGTGTTCATTCAAACCGCTGCTTTCTGCTATTTTGGGCCCTATTGAATAATGAATGTTTTGAATTTTCTCCAAAAGTAAAGTAGTTGCAAACTCATCCTTTTAGAAACTTGTTTGGGCTGTTGAGAGGAGTAAAAAAAAACATCAAAATTTTCAATCCTGCATGATTCTACCAAGAAATGTGATTGTTCATTCAAAACTCTGCTTTTTGCTATTGGGCTCTATTGAATAATGAATGTTTTGAATTTTCTCCAAAAGTAAAGCAGTTGCAAGCTCATCCTTTTAGAGTCTTGTTTGGGCTCATGAGAGGAGTAGAAAAACATCAAAAATTTCAATCCTGCACGATTCTACCAAGAAATGTGAGTGTTCATTCAAACCACTGCTTTCCGCTATTTTGGGCCCTATTGAGTAATGAATGTTTTGAATTTTCTCCAAAAGTAAAGTAGTTGCAAACTCATCCTTTTAGAAACTTGTTTGGGCTGTTGAGAGGAGTAAAAAAACATCAAAATTTTCAATCCTGCATGATTCTACCAAGAAATGTGAGTGTTCATTCAAACCGCTGCTTTCTGCTATTTTGGGCCCTATTGAATAATGAATGTTTTGAATTTTCTCCAAAAGTAAAGTAGTTGCAAACTCATCCTTTAAGAAACTTGTTTGGGCTGTTGAGAGGAGTAAAAAAAAAACCAAAATTTTCAATCCTGCATGATTCTACCAAGAAATGTGATTGTTCATTCAAAACTCTGCTTTTTGCTATTGGGCTCTTTTGAATAATGAATGTTTTGAATTTTCTCCAAAAGTAAAGCAGTTGCAAGCTCATCCTTTTAGAGTCTTGTTTGGGCTCATGAGCGGAGTAGAAAAACATCAAAAATTTCAATACTGCACGATTCTACCAAGAAATGTGAGTGTTCATTCATACCGCTGCTTTCTGTTATTTTGGGCCCTATTGAATAATGAATGTTTTGAATTTTCTCCAAAAGTAAAGTAGTTGCAAACTCATCCTTTTAGAAACTTGATTGGGCTGTTGAGAGGAGTAAAAAAACATCAAAATTTTCAATCCTGCATGATTCTACCAAGAAATGTGATTGTTCATTCAAAACTATGCTTTTTGCTATTGGGCTCTATCGAATAATGAATGTTTTGAATTTTCTCCAAATGTAAAGCAGTTGCAAGCTCATCCTTTTAGAGTCTTGTTTGGGCTCATGAGAGGAGTAGAAAAACATCAAAAATTTCAATCCTGCACGATTCTACCAAGAAATGAGTGTTCATTCAAACCGCTGCTTTCTGCTATTTTGGGCCCTATTGAATAATGAATGTTTTGAATTTTCTCCAAAAGTAAAGTAGTTGCAAACTCATCCTTTTAGAAACTTGTTTGGGCTGTTGAGAGGAGTAAAAAAAACATCAAAATTTTCAATCCTGCATGATTCTACCAAGAAATGTGATTGTTCATTCAAAACTCTGCTTTTTGCTATTGGGCTCTATTGAATAATGAATGTTTTGAATTTTCTCCAAAAGTAAAGCAGTTGCAAGCTCATCCTTTTAGAGTCTTGTTTGGGCTCATGAGAGGAGTAGAAAAACATCAAAAATTTCAATACTGCACGATTCTACCAAGAAATGTGAGTGTTCATTCAAACCGCTGCTTTCTGCTATTTTGGGCCCTATTGAATAATGAATGTTTTGAATTTTCTCCAAAAGTAAAGTAGTTGCAAACTCATCCTTTTAGAAACTTGTTTGGGCTGTTGAGAGGAGTAAAAAAAAACATCGAAATTTTCAATCCTGCATGATTCTACCAAGAAATGTGATTGTTCATTCAAAACTCTGCTTTTTGCTATTGGGCTCTATTGAATAATGAATGTTTTGAATTTTCTCCAAAAGTAAAGCAGTTGCAAGCTCATCCTTTTAGAGTCTTGTTTGGGCTCATGAGAGGAGTAGAAAAACATCAAAAATTTCAATCCTGCACGATTCTACCAAGAAATGTGAGTGTTCATTCAAACAGCTGCTTTCTGCTATTTTGGGCCCTATTGAATAATGAATGTTTTGAATTTTCTCCAAAAGTAAATTAGTTGCAAACTCATCCTTTTAGAAACTTGTTTGGGCTGTTGAGAGGAGTAAAAAAAACATCAAAATTTTCAATCCTGCATGATTCTACCAAGAAATGTGATTGTTCATTCAAAACTCTGCTTTTTGCTATTGGGCTCTATTGAATAATGAATGTTTTGAATTTTCTCCAAAAGTAAAGCAGTTGCAAGCTCATCCTTTTAGAGTCTTGTTTGGGCTCATGAGAGGAGTAGAAAAACATCAAAAATTTCAATCCTGCACGATTCTACCAAGAAATGTGAGTGTTCATTCAAACCGCTGCTTTCTGCTATTTTGGGCCCTATTGAATAATGAATGTTTTGAATTTTCTCCAAAAGTAAATTAGTTGCAAACTCATCCTTTTAGAAACTTGTTTGGGCTGTTGAGAGGAGTAAAAAAACATCAAAATTTTCAATCCTGCATGATTCTACCAAGAAATGTGATTGTTCATTCAAAACTCTGCTTTTTGCTATTGGGCTCTATTGAATAATGAATGTTTTGAATTTTCTCCAAAAGTAAAGCAGTTGCAAGCTCATCCTTTTAGAGTCTTGTTTGGGCTCATGAGAGGAGTAGAAAAACATCAAAAATTTCAATACTGCACGATTCTACCAAGAAATGTGAGTGTTCATTCAAACCGCTGCTTTCTGCTATTTTGGGCCCTATTGAATAATGAATGTTTTGAATTTTCTCCAAAAGTAAAGTAGTTGCAAACTCATCCTTTTAGAAACTTGTTTGGGCTGTTGAGAGGAGTAAAAAAAAACATCAAAATTTTCAATCCTGCATGATTCTACCAAGAAATGTGATTGTTCATTCAAAACTCTGCTTTTTGCTATTGGGCTCTATTGAATAATGAATGTTTTGAATTTTCTCCAAAAGTAAAGCAGTTGCAAGCTCATCCTTTTAGAGTCTTGTTTGGGCTCATGAGTGGAGTAGAAAAACATCAAAAATTTCAATCCTGCACGATTCTACCAAGAAATGTGAGTGTTCATTCAAACCGCTGCTTTCTGCTATTTTGGGCCCTATTGAATAATGAATGTTAGAATTTTCTCCAAAAGTAAATTAGTTGCAAACTCATCCTTTTAGAAACTTGTTTGGGCTGTTGAGAGGAGTAAAAAAAACATCAAAATTTTCAATCCTGCATGATTCTACCAAGAAATGTGATTGTTCATTCAAAACTCTGCTTTTTGCTATTGGGCTCTATTGAATAATGAATGTTTTGAATTTTCTCCAAAAGTAAAGCAGTTGCAAGCTCATCCTTTTAGAGTCTTGTTTGGGCTCATGAGAGGAGTAGAAAAACATCAAAAATTTCAATACTGCACGATTCTACCAAGAAATGTGAGTGTTCATTCAAACCGCTGCTTTCTGCTATTTTGGGCCCTATTGAATAATGAATGTTTTGAATTTTCTCCAAAAGTAAAGTAGTTGCAAACTCATCCTTTTAGAAACTTGTTTGGGCTGTTGAGAGGAGTAAAAAAACATCAAAATTTTCAATCCTGCATGATTTTACCAAGAAATGTGATTGTTCATTCAAAACTCTGCTTTTTGCTATTGGGCTCTATTGAATAATGAATGTTTTGAATTTTCTCCAAAAGTAAAGCAGTTGCAAGCTCATCCTTTTAGAGTCTTGTTTGGGCTCATGAGAGGAGTAGAAAAACATCAAAAATTTCAATCCTACACGATTCTACCAAAAAATGTGAGTGTTCATTCAAACCGCTGCTTTCTGCTATTTTGGGCCCTATTGAATAATGAATGTTTTGAATTTTCTCCAAAAGTAAAGTAGTTGCAAACTCATCCTTTTAGAAACTTGTTTGTGCTGTTGAGAGGAGTAAAAAAACATCAAAATTTTCAATCCTGCATGATTCTACCAAGAAATGTGATTGTTCATTCAAAACTCTACTTTTTGCTATTGGGCTCTATTGAATAATGAATGTTTTGAATTTTCTCCAAAAGTAAGGCAGTTGCAAGCTCATCCTTTTAGAGTCTTGTTTGGGCTCATGAGATGAGTAGAAAAACATCAAAAATTTCAATCCTGCACGATTCTACCAAGAAATGTGAGTGTTCATTCAAACCGCTGCTTTCTGCTATTTTGGGCCCTATTGAATAATGAATGTTTTGAATTTTCTCCAAAAGTAAAGTAGTTGCAAACTCATCCTTTTAGAAACTTGTTTGGGCTGTTGAGAGGAGTAAAAAAACATCAAAATTTTCAATCCTGCATGATTCTACCAAGAAATGTGATTGTTCATTCAAAACTATGCTTTTTGCTATTGGGCTCTATTGAATAATGAATGTTTTGAATTTTCTCCAAAAGTAAAGCAGTTGCAAGCTCATCCTTTTAGAGTCTTGTTTGGGCTCATGATAGGAGTAGAAAACATCAAAAATTTCAATCCTGCACGATTCTACCAAGAAATGTGAGTGTTCATTCAAACCGCTGCTTTCTGCTATTTTGGGCCCTATTGAATAATGAATGTTTTGAATTTTCTCCAAAAGTAAAGTAGTTGCAAACTCATCCTTTTAAAAACTTGTTTGGGCTGTTGAGAGGAGTAAAAAAACATCAAAATTTTCAATCCTGCATGATTCTACCAAGAAATGTGATTGTCCATTCAAAACTCTGCTTTTTGCTATTGGGCTCTTTTGAATAATGAATGTTTTGAATTTTATCCAAAAGTAAAGCAGTTGCAAGCTCATCCTTTTAGAGTCTTGTTTGGGCTCATGAGAGGAGTAGAAAAACATCAAAAATTTAAATCCTGCACGATTCTACCAAGAAATGTGAGTGTTCATTCAAACCACTGCTTTCTGCTATTTTGGGCCCTATTGAGTAATGAATGTTTTGAATTTTCTCCAAAAGTAAAGTAGTTGCAAACTCATCCTTTTAGAAACTTGTTTGGGCTGTTGAGAGGAGTAAAAAAACATCAAAATTTTCAATCCTGCATGATTCTACCAAGAAATGTGATTGTTCATTCAAAACTCTGCTTTTTGCTATTGGGCTCTATTGAATAATGAACGTTTTGAATTTTCTCCAAAAGTAAAGCAGTTGCAAGCTCATCCTTTTAGAGTCTTGTTTGGGCTCATGAGAGGAGTAGAAAAACATCAAAAATTTCAATCCTGCACGATTCTACCAAGAAATGTGAGTGTTCATTCAAACCGCTGCTTTCTGCTATTTTGGGCCCTATTGAATAATGAATGTTTTGAATTTTCTCCAAAAGTAAAGTAGTTGCAAACTCATCCTTTTAGAAACTTGTTTGGGCTGTTGAGAGGAGTAAAAAAACATCAAAATTTTCAATCCTGCATGATTTTACCAAGAAATGTGATTGTTCATTCAAAACTCTGCTTTTTGCTATTGGGCTCTATTGAATAATGAATGTTTTGAATTTTCTCCAAAAGTAAAGCAGTTGCAAGCTCATCCATTTAGAGTCTTGTTTGGGCTCATGAGAGGAGTAGAAAAACATCAAAAATTTCAATCCTGCACGATTCTACCAAAAAATGTGAGTGTTCATTCAAACCGCTGCTTTCTGCTATTTTGGGCCCTATTGAATAATGAATGTTTTGAATTTTCTCCAAAAGTAAAGTAGTTGCAAACTCATCCTTTTAGAAACTTGTTTGTGCTGTTGAGAGGAGTAAAAAAACATCAAAATTTTCAATCCTGCATGATTCTACCAAGAAATGTGATTGTTCATTCAAAACTCTACTTTTTGCTATTGGGCTCTATTGAATAATGAATGTTTTGAATTTTCTCCAAAAGTAAGGCAGTTGCAAGCTCATCCTTTTAGAGTCTTGTTTGGGCTCATGAGATGAGTAGAAATACATCAAAAATTTCAATCCTGCACGATTCTACCAAGAAATGTGAGTGTTCATTCAAACCGCTGCTTTCTGCTATTTTGGGCCCTATTGAATAATGAATGTTTTGAATTTTCTCCAAAAGTAAAGTAGTTGCAAACTCATCCTTTTAGAAACTTGTTTGGGCTGTTGAGAGGAGTAAAAAAACATCAAAATTTTCAATCCTGCATGATTCTACCAAGAAATGTGATTGTTCATTCAAAACTATGCTTTTTGCTATTGGGCTCTATTGAATAATGAATGTTTTGAATTTTCTCCAAAAGTAAAGCAGTTGCAAGCTCATCCTTTTAGAGTCTTGTTTGGGCTCATGATAGGAGTAGAAAACATCAAAAATTTCAATCCTGCACGATTCTACCAAGAAATGTGAGTGTTCATTCAAACCGCTGCTTTCTGCTATTTTGGGCCCTATTGAATAATGAATGTTTTGAATTTTCTCCAAAAGTAAAGTAGTTGCAAACTCATCCTTTTAAAAATTTGTTTGGGCTGTTGAGAGGAGTAAAAAAACATCAAAATTTTCAATCCTGCATGATTCTACCAAGAAATGTGATTGTCCATTCAAAACTCTGCTTTTTGCTATTGGGCTCTTTTGAATAATGAATGTTTTGAATTTTATCCAAAAGTAAAGCAGTTGCAAGCTCATCCTTTTAGAGTCTTGTTTGGGCTCATGAGAGGAGTAGAAAAACATCAAAAATTTAAATCCTGCACGATTCTACCAAGAAATGTGAGTGTTCATTCAAACCACTGCTTTCTGCTATTTTGGGCCCTATTGAGTAATGAATGTTTTGAATTTTCTCCAAAAGTAAAGTAGTTGCAAACTCATCCTTTTAGAAACTTGTTTGGGCTGTTGAGAGGAGTAAAAAAACATCAAAATTTTCAATCCTGCATGATTCTACCAAGAAATGTGATTGTTCATTCAAAACTCTGCTTTTTGCTATTGGGCTCTATTGAATAATGAACGTTTTGAATTTTCTCCAAAAGTAAAGCAGTTGCAAGCTCATCCTTTTAGAGTCTTGTTTGGGCTCATGAGAGGAGTAGAAAAACATCAAAAATTTCAATCCTGCACGATTCTACCAAGAAATGTGAGTGTTCATTCAAACCGCTGCTTTCTATTTTGGGCCCTATTGAATAATGAATGTTTTGAATTTTCTCCAAAAGTAAAGTAGTTGCAAACTCATCCTTTAAGAAACTTGTTTGGGCTGTTGAGAGGAGTAAAAAAAATCAAAATTTTCAATCCTGCATGATTCTACCAAGAAATGTGATTGTTCATTCAAAACTCTGCTTTTTGCTATTGGGCTCTTTTGAATAATGAATGTTTTGAATTTTCTCCAAAAGTAAAGCAGTTGCAAGTTCATCCTTTTAGAGTCTTGTTTGGGCTCATGAGAGGAGTAGAAAAACATCAAAAATTTCAATCCTGCACGATTCTACCAAGAAATGTGAGTGTTCATTCAAACCGCTGCTTTCTGCTATTTTGGGCCCTATTGAATAATGAATGTTTTGAATTTTCCCCAAAAGTAAAGTAGTTGCAAACTCATCCTTTTAGAAACTTGTTTGGGCTGTTGAGAGGCGTAAAGAAAACATCAAAATTTTCAATCCTGCATGATTCTACCAAGAAATGTGATTGTTCATTCAAAACTCTGCTTTTTGCTATTGGGCTCTATTGAATAATGAATGTTTTGAATTTTCTCCAAAAGTAAAGCAGTTGCAAGCTCATCCTTTTAGAGTCTTGTTTGGGCTCATGAGAGGAGTAGAAAAACATCAAAAATTTCAATCCTGCACGATTCTACCAAGAAATGTGAGTGTTCATTCAAACCACTGCTTTCCGCTATTTTGGGCCCTATTGAGTAATGAATGTTTTGAATTTTCTCCAAAAGTAAAGTAGTTGCAAACTCATCCTTTTAGAAACTTGTTTGGGCTGTTGAGAGGAGTAAAAAAACATCAAAATGTTCAATCCTGCATGATTCTACCAAGAAATGTGAGTGTTCATTCAAACCGCTGCTTTCTGCTATTTTGGGCCCTATTGAATAATGAATGTTTTGAATTTTCTCCAAAAGTAAAGTAGTTGCAAACTCATCCTTTAAGAAACTTGTTTGGGCTGTTGAGAGGAGTAAAAAAAATCAAAATTTTCAATCCTGCATGATTCTACCAAGAAATGTGATTGTTCATTCAAAACTCTGCTTTTTGCTATTGGGCTCTTTTGAATAATGAATGTTTTGAATTTTCTCCAAAAGTAAAGCAGTTGCAAGCTCATCCTTTTAGAGTCTTGTTTGGGCTCATGAGCGGAGTAGAAAAACATCAAAAATTTCAATACTGCACGATTCTACCAAGAAATGTGAGTGTTCATTCATACCGCTGCTTTCTGTTATTTTGGGCCCTATTGAATAATGAATGTTTTGAATTTTCTCCAAAAGTAAAGTAGTTGCAAACTCATCCTTTTAGAAACTTGATTGGGCTGTTGAGAGGAGTAAAAAAACATCAAAATTTTCAATCCTGCATGATTCTACCAAGAAATGTGATTGTTCATTCAAAACTATGCTTTTTGCTATTGGGCTCTATCGAATAATGAATGTTTTGAATTTTCTCCAAATGTAAAGCAGTTGCAAGCTCATCCTTTTAGAGTCTTGTTTGGGCTCATGAGAGGAGTAGAAAAACATCAAAAATTTCAATCCTGCACGATTCTACCAAGAAATGAGTGTTCATTCAAACCGCTGCTTTCTGCTATTTTGGGCCCTATTGAATAATGAATGTTTTGAATTTTCTCCAAAAGTAAAGTAGTTGCAAACTCATCCTTTTAGAAACTTGTTTGGGCTGTTGAGAGGAGTAAAAAAAACATCAAAATTTTCAATCCTGCATGATTCTACCAAGAAATGTGATTGTTCATTCAAAACTCTGCTTTTTGCTATTGGGCTCTATTGAATAATGAATGTTTTGAATTTTCTCCAAAAGTAAAGCAGTTGCAAGCTCATCCTTTTAGAGTCTTGTTTGGGCTCATGAGAGGAGTAGAAAAACATCAAAAATTTCAATACTGCACGATTCTACCAAGAAATGTGAGTGTTCATTCAAACCGCTGCTTTCTGCTATTTTGGGCCCTATTGAATAATGAATGTTTTGAATTTTCTCCAAAAGTAAAGTAGTTGCAAACTCATCCTTTTAGAAACTTGTTTGGGCTGTTGAGAGGAGTAAAAAAAAACATCAAAATTTTCAATCCTGCATGATTCTACCAAGAAATGTGATTGTTCATTCAAAACTCTGCTTTTTGCTATTGGGCTCTATTGAATAATGAATGTTTTGAATTTTCTCCAAAAGTAAAGCAGTTGCAAGCTCATCCTTTTAGAGTCTTGTTTGGGCTCATGAGAGGAGTAGAAAAACATCAAAAATTTCAATCCTGCACGATTCTACCAAGAAATGTGAGTGTTCATTCAAACCACTGCTTTCCGCTATTTTGGGCCCTATTGAGTAATGAATGTTTTGAATTTTCTCCAAAAGTAAAGTAGTTGCAAACTCATCCTTTTAGAAACTTGTTTGGGCTGTTGAGAGGAGTAAAAAAACATCAAAATTTTCAATCCTGCATGATTCTACCAAGAAATGTGAGTGTTCATTCAAACCGCTGCTTTCTGCTATTTTGGGCCCTATTGAATAATGAATGTTTTGAATTTTCTCCAAAAGTAAAGTAGTTGCAAACTCATCCTTTAAGAAACTTGTTTGGGCTGTTGAGAGGAGTAAAAAAAAATCAAAATTTTCAATCCTGCATGATTCTACCAAGAAATGTGATTGTTCATTCAAAACTCTGCTTTTTGCTATTGGGCTCTTTTGAATAATGAATGTTTTGAATTTTCTCCAAAAGTAAAGCAGTTGCAAGCTCATCCTTTTAGAGTCTTGTTTGGGCTCATGAGCGGAGTAGAAAAACATCAAAAATTTCAATACTGCACGATTCTACCAAGAAATGTGAGTGTTCATTCATACCGCTGCTTTCTGTTATTTTGGGCCCTATTGAATAATGAATGTTTTGAATTTTCTCCAAAAGTAAAGTAGTTGCAAACTCATCCTTTTAGAAACTTGATTGGGCTGTTGAGAGGAGTAAAAAAACATCAAAATTTTCAATCCTGCATGATTCTACCAAGAAATGTGATTGTTCATTCAAAACTCTGCTTTTTGCTATTGGGCTCTATCGAATAATGAATGTTTTGAATTTTCTCCAAATGTAAAGCAGTTGCAAGCTCATCCTTTTAGAGTCTTGTTTGGGCTCATGAGAGGAGTAGAAAAACATCAAAAATTTCAATCCTGCACGATTCTACCAAGAAATGAGTGTTCATTCAAACCGCTGCTTTCTGCTATTTTGGGCCCTATTGAATAATGAATGTTTTGAATTTTCTCCAAAAGTAAAGTAGTTGCAAACTCATCCTTTTAGAAACTTGTTTGGGCTGTTGAGAGGAGTAAAAAAAACATCAGAATTTTCAATCCTGCATGATTCTACCAAGAAATGTGATTGTTCATTCAAAACTCTGCTTTTTGCTATTGGGCTCTATTGAATAATGAATGTTTTGAATTTTCTCCAAAAGTAAAGCAGTTGCAAGCTCATCCTTTTAGAGTCTTGTTTGGGCTCATGAGAGGAGTAGAAAAACATCAAAAATTTCAATACTGCACGATTCTACCAAGAAATGTGAGTGTTCATTCAAACCGCTGCTTTCTGCTATTTTGGGCCCTATTGAATAATGAATGTTTTGAATTTTCTCCAAAAGTAAAGTAGTTGCAAACTCATCCTTTTAGAAACTTGTTTGGGCTGTTGAGAGGAGTAAAAAAAAACATCAAAATTTTCAATCCTGCATGATTCTACCAAGAAATGTGATTGTTCATTCAAAACTCTGCTTTTTGCTATTGGGCTCTATTGAATAATGAATGTTTTGAATTTTCTCCAAAAGTAAAGCAGTTGCAAGCTCATCCTTTTAGAGTCTTGTTTGGGCTCATGAGAGGAGTAGAAAAACATCAAAAATTTCAATCCTGCACGATTCTACCAAGAAATGTGAGTGTTCATTCAAACAGCTGCTTTCTGCTATTTTGGGCCCTATTGAATAATGAATGTTTTGAATTTTCTCCAAAAGTAAATTAGTTGCAAACTCATCCTTTTAGAAACTTGTTTGGGCTGTTGAGAGGAGTAAAAAAAACATCAAAATTTTCAATCCTGCATGATTCTACCAAGAAATGTGATTGTTCATTCAAAACTCTGCTTTTTGCTATTGGGCTCTATTGAATAATGAATGTTTTGAATTTTCTCCAAAAGTAAAGCAGTTGCAAGCTCATCCTTTTAGAGTCTTGTTTGGGCTCATGAGAGGAGTAGAAAAACATCAAAAATTTCAATACTGCACGATTCTACCAAGAAATGTGAGTGTTCATTCAAACCGCTGCTTTCTGCTATTTTGGGCCCTATTGAATAATGAATGTTTTGAATTTTCTCCAAAAGTAAAGTAGTTGCAAACTCATCCTTTTAGAAACTTGTTTGGGCTGTTGAGAGGAGTAAAAAATCATCAAAATTTTCAATCCTGCATGATTTTACCAAGAAATGTGATTGTTCATTCAAAACTCTGCTTTTTGCTATTGGGCTCTATTGAATAATGAATGTTTTGAATTTTCTCCAAAAGTAAAGCAGTTGCAAGCTCATCCTTTTAGAGTCTTGTTTGGGCTCATGAGAGGAGTAGAAAAACATCAAAAATTTCAATCCTGCACGATTCTACCAAAAAATGTGAGTGTTCATTCAAACCGCTGCTTTCTGCTATTTTGGGCCCTATTGAATAATGAATGTTTTGAATTTTCTCCAAAAGTAAAGTAGTTGCAAACTCATCCTTTTAGAAACTTGTTTGTGCTGTTGAGAGGAGTAAAAAAACATCAAAATTTTCAATCCTGCATGATTCTACCAAGAAATGTGATTGTTCATTCAAAACTCTACTTTTTGCTATTGGGCTCTATTGAATAATGAATGTTTTGAATTTTCTCCAAAAGTAAGGCAGTTGCAAGCTCATCCTTTTAGAGTCTTGTTTGGGCTCATGAGATGAGTAGAAAAACATCAAAAATTTCAATCCTGCACGATTCTACCAAGAAATGTGAGTGTTCATTCAAACCGCTGCTTTCTGCTATTTTGGGCCCTATTGAATAATGAATGTTTTGAATTTTCTCCAAAAGTAAAGTAGTTGCAAACTCATCCTTTTAGAAACTTGTTTGGGCTGTTGAGAGGAGTAAAAAAACATCAAAATTTTCAATCCTGCATGATTCTACCAAGAAATGTGATTGTTCATTCAAAACTATGCTTTTTGCTATTGGGCTCTATTGAATAATGAATGTTTTGAATTTTCTCCAAAAGTAAAGCAGTTGCAAGCTCATCCTTTTAGAGTCTTGTTTGGGCTCATGATAGGAGTAGAAAACATCAAAAATTTCAATCCTGCACGATTCTACCAAGAAATGTGAGTGTTCATTCAAACCGCTGCTTTCTGCTATTTTGGGCCCTATTGAATAATGAATGTTTTGAATTTTCTCCAAAAGTAAAGTAGTTGCAAACTCATCCTTTTAAAAACTTGTTTGGGCTGTTGAGAGGAGTAAAAAAACATCAAAATTTTCAATCCTGCATGATTCTACCAAGAAATGTGATTGTCCATTCAAAACTCTGCTTTTTGCTATTGGGCTCTTTTGAATAATGAATGTTTTGAATTTTATCCAAAAGTAAAGCAGTTGCAAGCTCATCCTTTTAGAGTCTTGTTTGGGCTCATGAGAGGAGTAGAAAAACATCAAAAATTTAAATCCTGCACGATTCTACCAAGAAATGAGTGTTCATTCAAACCGCTGCTTTCTGCTATTTTGGGCCCTATTGAATAATGAATGTTTTGAATTTTCTCCAAAAGTAAAGTAGTTGCAAACTCATCCTTTTAGAAACTTGTTTGGGCTGTTGAGAGGAGTAAAAAAACATCAAAATTTTCAATCCTGCATGATTCTACCAAGAAATGTGATTGTTCATTCAAAACTCTGCTTTTTGCTATTGGGCTCTATTGAATAATGAATGTTTTGAATTTTCTCCAAAAGTAAAGCAGTTGCAAGCTCATCCTTTTAGAGTCTTGTTTGGGCTCATGAGAGGAGTAGAAAAACATCAAAAATTTCAATACTGCACGATTCTACCAAGAAATGTGAGTGTTCATTCAAACCGCTGCTTTCTGCTATTTTGGGCCCTATTGAATAATGAATGTTTTGAATTTTCTCCAAAAGTAAAGTAGTTGCAAACTCATCCTTTTAGAAACTTGTTTGGGCTGTTGAGAGGAGTAAAAAAAACCATCAAAATTTTCAATCCTGCATGATTCTACCAAGAAATGTGATTGTTCATTCAAAACTCTGCTTTTTGCTATTTGGCTCTATTGAATAATGAATGTTTTGAATTTTCTCCAAAAGTAAAGCAGTTGCAAGCTCATCCTTTTAGAGTCTTGTTTGGGCTCATGAGAGGAGTAGAAAAACATCAAAAATTTAAATCCTGCACGATTCTACCAAGAAATGTGAGTGTTCATTCAAACCACTGCTTTCTGCTATTTTGGGCCCTATTGAGTAATGAATGTTTTGAATTTTCTCCAAAAGTAAAGTAGTTGCAAACTCATCCTTTTAGAAACTTGTTTGGGCTGTTGAGAGGAGTAAAAAAACATCAAAATTTTCAATCCTGCATGATTCTACCAAGAAATGTGATTGTTCATTCAAAACTCTGCTTTTTGCTATAGGGCTCTATTGAATAATGAACGTTTTGAATTTTCTCCAAAAGTAAAGCAGTTGCAAGCTCATCCTTTTAGAGTCTTGTTTGGGCTCATGAGAGGAGTAGAAAAACATCAAAAATTTCAATCCTGCACGATTCTACCAAGAAATGTGAGTGTTCATTCAAACCGCTGCTTTCTGTTATTTTGGGCCCTATTGAATAATGAATGTTTTGAATTTTCTCCAAAAGTAAAGTAGTTGCAAACTCATCCTTTAAGAAACTTGTGTGGGCTGTTGAGAGGAGTAAAAAAACATCAAAATTTTCAATCCTGCATGATTCTACCAAGAAATGTGATTGTTCATTCAAAACTCTGCTTTTTGCTATTGGGCTCTATTGAATAATGAATGTTTTGAATTTTCTCCAAAAGGAAAGCAGTTGCAAGCTCATCCTTTTAGAGTCTTGTTTGGGCTCATGAGAGGAGTAGAAAAACATCAAAAATTTCAATCCTGCACGATTCTACCAAGAAATGTGAGTGTTCATTCAAACCGCTGCTTTCTGCTATTTTGGGCCCTATTGAATAATGAATGTTTTGAATTTTCTCCAAAAGTAAAGTAGTTGCAAACTCATCCTTTTAGATACTTGTTTGGGCTGTTGAGAGGAGTTAAAAAACATCAAAATTTTCAATCCTGCATGATTTTACCAAGAAATGTGATTGTTCATTCAAAACTCTGCTTTTTGCTATTGGGCTCTATTGAATAATGAATGTTTTGAATTTTCTCCAAAAGTAAAGCAGTTGCAAGCTCATCCTTTTAGAGTCTTGTTTGGGCTCATGAGAGGAGTAGAAAAACATCAAAAATTTAAATCCTGCACGATTCTACCAAGAAATGAGTGTTCATTCAAACCGCTGCTTTCTGCTATTTTGGGCCCTATTGAATAATGAATGTTTTGAATTTTCTCCAAAAGTAAAGTAGTTGCAAACTCATCCTTTTAGAAACTTGTTTGGGCTGTTGAGAGGAGTAAAAAAAACATCAAAATTTTCAATCCTGCATGATTCTACCAAGAAATGTGATTGTTCATTCAAAACTCTGCTTTTTGCTATTGGGCTCTATTGAATAATGAATGTTTTGAATTTTCTCCAAAAGTAAAGCAGTTGCAAGCTCATCCTTTTAGAGTCTTGTTTGGGCTCATGAGAGGAGTAGAAAAACATCAAAAATTTCAATACTGCACGATTCTACCAAGAAATGTGAGTGTTCATTCAAACCGCTGCTTTCTGCTATTTTGGGCCCTATTGAATAATGAATGTTTTGAATTTTCTCCAAAAGTAAAGTAGTTGCAAACTCATCCTTTTAGAAACTTGTTTGGGCTGTTGAGAGGAGTAAAAAAAAACATCAAAATTTTCAATCCTGCATGATTCTACCAAGAAATGTGATTGTTCATTCAAAACTCTGCTTTTTGCTATTGGGCTCTATTGAATAATGAATGGTTTGAATTTTCTCCAAAAGTAAAGCAGTTGCAAGCTCATCCTTTTAGAGTCTTGTTTGGGCTCATGAGAGGAGTAGAAAAACATCAAAAATTTCAATCCTGCACGATTCTACCAAGAAATGTGAGTGTTCATTCAAACCACTGCTTTCCGCTATTTTGGGCCCTATTGAGTAATGAATGTTTTGAATTTTCTCCAAAAGTAAAGTAGTTGCAAACTCATCCTTTTAGAAACTTGTTTGGGCTGTTGAGAGGAGTAAAAAAACATCAAAATTTTCAATCCTGCATGATTCTACCAAGAAATGTGAGTGTTCATTCAAACCGCTGCTTTCTGCTATTTTGGGCCCTATTGAATAATGAATGTTTTGAATTTTCTCCAAAAGTAAAGTAGTTGCAAACTCATCCTTTAAGAAACTTGTTTGGGCTGTTGAGAGGAGTAAAAAAAAATCAAAATTTTCAATCCTGCATGATTCTACCAAGAAATGTGATTGTTCATTCAAAACTCTGCTTTTTGCTATTGGGCTCTTTTGAATAATGAATGTTTTGAATTTTCTCCAAAAGTAAAGCAGTTGCAAGCTCATCCTTTTAGAGTCTTGTTTGGGCTCATGAGCGGAGTAGAAAAACATCAAAAATTTCAATACTGCACGATTCTACCAAGAAATGTGAGTGTTCATTCATACCGCTGCTTTCTGTTATTTTGGGCCCTATTGAATAATGAATGTTTTGAATTTTCTCCAAAAGTAAAGTAGTTGCAAACTCATCCTTTTAGAAACTTGATTGGGCTGTTGAGAGGAGTAAAAAAACATCAAAATTTTCAATCCTGCATGATTCTACCAAGAAATGTGATTGTTCATTCAAAACTATGCTTTTTGCTATTGGGCTCTATCGAATAATGAATGTTTTGAATTTTCTCCAAATGTAAAGCAGTTGCAAGCTCATCCTTTTAGAGTCTTGTTTGGGCTCATGAGAGGAGTAGAAAAACATCAAAAATTTCAATCCTGCACGATTCTACCAAGAAATGAGTGTTCATTCAAACCGCTGCTTTCTGCTATTTTGGGCCCTATTGAATAATGAATGTTTTGAATTTTCTCCAAAAGTAAAGTAGTTGCAAACTCATCCTTTTAGAAACTTGTTTGGGCTGTTGAGAGGAGTAAAAAAAACATCAGAATTTTCAATCCTGCATGATTCTACCAAGAAATGTGATTGTTCATTCAAAACTCTGCTTTTTGCTATTGGGCTCTATTGAATAATGAATGTTTTGAATTTTCTCCAAAAGTAAAGCAGTTGCAAGCTCATCCTTTTAGAGTCTTGTTTGGGCTCATGAGAGGAGTAGAAAAACATCAAAAATTTCAATACTGCACGATTCTACCAAGAAATGTGAGTGTTCATTCAAACCGCTGCTTTCTGCTATTTTGGGCCCTATTGAATAATGAATGTTTTGAATTTTCTCCAAAAGTAAAGTAGTTGCAAACTCATCCTTTTAGAAACTTGTTTGGGCTGTTGAGAGGAGTAAAAAAAAACATCAAAATTTTCAATCCTGCATGATTCTACCAAGAAATGTGATTGTTCATTCAAAACTCTGCTTTTTGCTATTGGGCTCTATTGAATAATGAATGTTTTGAATTTTCTCCAAAAGTAAAGCAGTTGCAAGCTCATCCTTTTAGAGTCTTGTTTGGGCTCATGAGAGGAGTAGAAAAACATCAAAAATTTCAATCCTGCACGATTCTACCAAGAAATGTGAGTGTTCATTCAAACAGCTGCTTTCTGCTATTTTGGGCCCTATTGAATAATGAATGTTTTGAATTTTCTCCAAAAGTAAATTAGTTGCAAACTCATCCTTTTAGAAACTTGTTTGGGCTGTTGAGAGGAGTAAAAAAAACATCAAAATTTTCAATCCTGCATGATTCTACCAAGAAATGTGATTGTTCATTCAAAACTCTGCTTTTTGCTATTGGGCTCTATTGAATAATGAATGTTTTGAATTTTCTCCAAAAGTAAAGCAGTTGCAAGCTCATCCTTTTAGAGTCTTGTTTGGGCTCATGAGAGGAGTAGAAAAACATCAAAAATTTCAATACTGCACGATTCTACCAAGAAATGTGAGTGTTCATTCAAACCGCTGCTTTCTGCTATTTTGGGCCCTATTGAATAATGAATGTTTTGAATTTTCTCCAAAAGTAAAGTAGTTGCAAACTCATCCTTTTAGAAACTTGTTTGGGCTGTTGAGAGGAGTAAAAAAATCATCAAAATTTTCAATCCTGCATGATTTTACCAAGAAATGTGATTGTTCATTCAAAACTCTGCTTTTTGCTATTGGGCTCTATTGAATAATGAATGTTTTGAATTTTCTCCAAAAGTAAAGCAGTTGAAAGCTCATCCTTTTAGAGTCTTGTTTGGGCTCATGAGAGGAGTAGAAAAACATCAAAAATTTCAATCCTGCACGATTCTACCAAAAAATGTGAGTGTTCATTCAAACCGCTGCTTTCTGCTATTTTGGGCCCTATTGAATAATGAATGTTTTGAATTTTCTCCAAAAGTAAAGTAGTTGCAAACTCATCCTTTTAGAAACTTGTTTGTGCTGTTGAGAGGAGTAAAAAAACATCAAAATTTTCAATCCTGCATGATTCTACCAAGAAATGTGATTGTTCATTCAAAACTCTACTTTTTGCTATTGGGCTCTATTGAATAATGAATGTTTTGAATTTTCTCCAAAAGTAAGGCAGTTGCAAGCTCATCCTTTTAGAGTCTTGTTTGGGCTCATGAGATGAGTAGAAAAACATCAAAAATTTCAATCCTGCACGATTCTACCAAGAAATGTGAGTGTTCATTCAAACCGCTGCTTTCTGCTATTTTGGGCCCTATTGAATAATGAATGTTTTGAATTTTCTCCAAAAGTAAAGTAGTTGCAAACTCATCCTTTTAGAAACTTGTTTGGGCTGTTGAGAGGAGTAAAAAAACATCAAAATTTTCAATCCTGCATGATTCTACCAAGAAATGTGATTGTTCATTCAAAACTATGCTTTTTGCTATTGGGCTCTATTGAATAATGAATGTTTTGAATTTTCTCCAAAAGTAAAGCAGTTGCAAGCTCATCCTTTTAGAGTCTTGTTTGGGCTCATGATAGGAGTAGAAAACATCAAAAATTTCAATCCTGCACGATTCTACCAAGAAATGTGAGTGTTCATTCAAACCGCTGCTTTCTGCTATTTTGGGCCCTATTGAATAATGAATGTTTTGAATTTTCTCCAAAAGTAAAGTAGTTGCAAACTCATCCTTTTAAAAACTTGTTTGGGCTGTTGAGAGGAGTAAAAAAACATCAAAATTTTCAATCCTGCATGATTCTACCAAGAAATGTGATTGTCCATTCAAAACTCTGCTTTTTGCTATTGGGCTCTTTTGAATAATGAATGTTTTGAATTTTATCCAAAAGTAAAGCAGTTGCAAGCTCATCCTTTTAGAGTCTTGTTTGGGCTCATGAGAGGAGTAGAAAAACATCAAAAATTTAAATCCTGCACGATTCTACCAAGAAATGAGTGTTCATTCAAACCGCTGCTTTCTGCTATTTTGGGCCCTATTGAATAATGAATGTTTTGAATTTTCTCCAAAAGTAAAGTAGTTGCAAACTCATCCTTTTAGAAACTTGTTTGGGCTGTTGAGAGGAGTAAAAAAACATCAAAATTTTCAATCCTGCATGATTCTACCAAGAAATGTGATTGTTCATTCAAAACTCTGCTTTTTGCTATTGGGCTCTATTGAATAATGAATGTTTTGAATTTTCTCCAAAAGTAAAGCAGTTGCAAGCTCATCCTTTTAGAGTCTTGTTTGGGCTCATGAGAGGAGTAGAAAAACATCAAAAATTTCAATACTGCACGATTCTACCAAGAAATGTGAGTGTTCATTCAAACCGCTGCTTTCTGCTATTTTGGGCCCTATTGAATAATGAATGTTTTGAATTTTCTCCAAAAGTAAAGTAGTTGCAAACTCATCCTTTTAGAAACTTGTTTGGGCTGTTGAGAGGAGTAAAAAAAACCATCAAAATTTTCAATCCTGCATGATTCTACCAAGAAATGTGATTGTTCATTCAAAACTCTGCTTTTTGCTATTTGGCTCTATTGAATAATGAATGTTTTGAATTTTCTCCAAAAGTAAAGCAGTTGCAAGCTCATCCTTTTAGAGTCTTGTTTGGGCTCATGAGAGGAGTAGAAAAACATCAAAAATTTAAATCCTGCACGATTCTACCAAGAAATGTGAGTGTTCATTCAAACCACTGCTTTCTGCTATTTTGGGCCCTATTGAGTAATGAATGTTTTGAATTTTCTCCAAAAGTAAAGTAGTTGCAAACTCATCCTTTTAGAAACTTGTTTGGGCTGTTGAGAGGAGTAAAAAAACATCAAAATTTTCAATCCTGCATGATTCTACCAAGAAATGTGATTGTTCATTCAAAACTCTGCTTTTTGCTATAGGGCTCTATTGAATAATGAACGTTTTGAATTTTCTCCAAAAGTAAAGCAGTTGCAAGCTCATCCTTTTAGAGTCTTGTTTGGGCTCATGAGAGGAGTAGAAAAACATCAAAAATTTCAATCCTGCACGATTCTACCAAGAAATGTGAGTGTTCATTCAAACCGCTGCTTTCTGTTATTTTGGGCCCTATTGAATAATGAATGTTTTGAATTTTCTCCAAAAGTAAAGTAGTTGCAAACTCATCCTTTAAGAAACTTGTGTGGGCTGTTGAGAGGAGTAAAAAAACATCAAAATTTTCAATCCTGCATGATTCTACCAAGAAATGTGATTGTTCATTCAAAACTCTGCTTTTTGCTATTGGGCTCTTTTGAATAATGAATGTTTTGAATTTTCTCCAAAAGTAAAGCAGTTGCAATCTCATCCTTTTAGAGTCTTGTTTGGGCTCATGAGAGGAGTAGAAAAACATCAAAAATTTCAATACTGCACGATTCTACCAAGAAATGTGAGGGTTCATTCAAACCGCTGCTTTCTGTTATTTTGGGCCCTATTGAATAATGAATGTTTTGAATTTTCTCCAAAAGTAAAGTAGTTGCAAACTCATCCTTTTAGAAACTTGATTGGGCTGTTGAGAGGAGTAAAAAAACATCAAAATTTTCAATCCTGCATGATTCTACCAAGAAATGTGATTGTTCATTCAAAACTATGCTTTTTGCTATTGGGCTCTATCGAATAATGAATGTTTTGAATTTTCTCCAAAAGTAAAGCAGTTGCAAGCTCATCCTTTTAGAGTCTTGTTTGGGCTCATGAGAGGAGTAGAAAAACATCAAAAATTTCAATCCTGCACGATTCTACCAAGAAATGAGTGTTCATTCAAACCGCTGCTTTCTGCTATTTTGGGCCCTATTGAATAATGAATGTTTTGAATTTTCTCCAAAAGTAAAGTAGTTGCAAACTCATCCTTTTAGAAACTTGATTGGGCTGTTGAGAGGAGTAAAAAAACATCAAAATTTTCAATCCTGCATGATTCTACCAAGAAATGTGATTGTTCATTCAAAACTCTGCTTTTTGCTATTGGGCTCTATTGAATAATGAATGTTTTGAATTTTCTCCAAAAGGAAAGCAGTTGCAAGCTCATCCTTTTAGAGTCTTGTTTGGGCTCATGAGAGGAGTAGAAAAACATCAAAAATTTCAATCCTGCACGATTCTACCAAGAAATGTGAGTGTTCATTCAAACCGCTGCTTTCTGCTATTTTGGGCCCTATTGAATAATGAATGTTTTGAATTTTCTCCAAAAGTAAAGTAGTTGCAAACTCATCCTTTTAGAAACTTGTTTGGGCTGTTGAGAGGAGTAAAAAAACATCAAAATTTTCAATCCTGCATGATTCTACCAAGAAATGTGATTGTTCATTCAAAACTCTGCTTTTTGCTATTGGGCTCTATTGAATAATGAATGTTTTGAATTTTCTCCAAAAGTAAGGCAGTTGCAAGCTCATCCTTTTAGAGTCTTGTTTGGGCTCATGAGATGAGTAGAAAATCATCAAAAATTTCAATCCTGCACGATTCTACCAATAAATGTGAGTGTTCATTCAAACCGCTGCTTTCTGCTATTTTGTGCCCTATTGAATAATGAATGTTTTGAATTTTCTCCAAAAGTAAAGTAGTTGCAAACTCATCCTTTTAGAAACTTGTTTGGGCTGTTGAGAGGAGTAAAAAAACATCAAAATTTTCAATCCTGCATGATTCTACCAAGAAATGTGATTGTTCATTCAAAACTCTGCTTTTTGCTATTGGGCTCTATTGAATAATGAATGTTTTGAATTTTCTCCAAAAGTAAAGCAGTTGCAAGCTCATCCTTTTAGAGTCTTGTTTGGGCTCATGAGAGGAGTAGAAAAACATCAAAAATTTCAATCCTGCACGATTCTACCAAGAAATGTGAGTGTTCATTCAAACCGCTGCTTTCTGCTATTTTGGGCCCTATTGAATAATGAATGTTTTGAATTTTCTCCAAAAGTAAAGTAGTTGCAAACTCATCCTTTTAGAAACTTGTTTGGGCTGTTGAGAGGCGTAAAAAAAACATCAAAATTTTAAATCCTGCATGATTCTACCAAGAAATGTGATTGTTCATTCAAAACTCTGCTTTTTGCTATTGGGCTCTAATGAATAATGAATGTTTTGAATTTTCTCCAAAAGTAAAGCAGTTGCAAGCTCATCCTTTTAGAGTCTTGTTTGGGCTCATGAGAGGAGTAGAAAAACATCAAAAATTTAAATCCTGCACGATTCTACCAAGAAATGTGAGTGTTCATTCAAACCACTGCTTTCTGCTATTTTGGGCCCTATTGAGTAATGAATGTTTTGAATTTTCTCCAAAAGTAAAGTAGTTGCAAACTCATCCTTTTAGAAACTTGTTTATGCTGTTGAGAGGAGTAAAAAAACATCAAAATTTTCAAACCTGCATGATTCTACCAAGAAATGTGATTGTTCATTCAAAACTCTGCTTTTTGCTATTGGGCTCTATTGAATAATGAACGTTTTGAATTTTCTCCAAAAGTAAAGCAGTTGCAAGCTCATCCATTTAGAGTCTTGTTTGGGCTCATGAGAGGAGTAGAAAAACATCAAAAATTTCAATCCTGCATGATTCTACCAAGAAATGTGATTGTTCATTCAAAACTCTGCTTTTTGCTATTGGGCTCTATTGAATAATGAATGTTTTGAATTTTCTCCAAAAGTAAGGCAGTTGCAAGCTCATCCTTTTAGAGTCTTGTTTGGGCTCATGAGAGGAGTAGAAAAACATCAAAAATTTCAATCCTGCACGATTCTACCAAGAAATGTGAGTGTTCATTCAAACCGCTGCTTTCTGCTATTTTGGGCCCTATTGAATAATGAATGTTTTGAATTTTCTCCAAAAGTAAAGTAGTTGCAAACTCATCCTTTTAGAAACTTGTTTGGGCTGTTGAGAGGCGTAAAAAAAACGTCAAAATTTTCAATCCTGCATGATTCTACCAAGAAATGTGATTGTTCATTCAAAACTCTGCTTTTTGCTATTGGGCTCTATTGAATAATGAACGTTTTGAATTTTCTCCAAAAGTAAAGCAGTTGCAAGCTCATCCTTTTAGAGTCTTGTTTGGGCTCATGAGAGGAGTAGAAAAACATCAAAAATTTCAATCCTGCACGATTCTACCAAGAAATGTGAGTGTTCATTCAAACCGCTGCTTTCTGCTATTTTGGGCCCTATTGAATAATGAATGTTTTGAATTTTCTCCAAAAGTAAAGTAGTTGCAAACTCATCCTTTAAGAAACTTGTTTGGGCTGTTGAGAGGAGTAAAAAAAAAATCAAAATTTTCAATCCTGCATGATTCTACCAAGAAATGTGATTGTTCATTCAAAACTCTGCTTTTTGCTACTGGGCTCTATTGAATAATGAATGTTTTGAATTTTCTCCAAAAGTAAAGCAGTTGCAAGCTCATCCTTTTAGAGTCTTGTTTGGGCTCATGAGAGGAGTAGAAAAACATCAAAAATTTAAATCCTGCACGATTCTACCAAGAAATGTGAGTGTTCATTCAAACCTCTGCTTTCTGCTATTTTGGGCCCTATTGAATAATGAATGTTTTGAATTTTCTCCAAAAGTAAAGTAGTTGCAAACTCATCCTTTAAGAAACTTGTTTGGGCTGTTGAGAGGAGTAAAAAAAATCAAAATTTTCAATCCTGCATGATTCTATCAAGAAATGTGATTGTTCATTCAAAACTCTGCTTTTTGCTATTGGGCTCTTTTGAATAATGAATGTTTTGAATTTTCTCCAAAAGTAAAGCAGTTGCAAGCTCATCCTTTTAGAGTCTTGTTTGGGCTCATGAGAGGAGTAGAAAAACATCAAAAATTTCAATACTGCACGATTCTACCAAGAAATGTGAGTGTTCATTCAAACCGCTGCTTTCTGTTATTTTGGGCCCTATTGAATAATGAATGTTTTGAATTTTCTCCAAAAGTAAAGTAGTTGCAAACTCATCCTTTTAGAAACTTGATTGGGCTGTTGAGAGGAGTAAAAAAACATCAAAATTTTCAATCCTGCATGATTCTACCAAGAAATGTGATTGTTCATTCAAAACTATGCTTTTTGCTATTGGGCTCTATCGAATAATGAATGTTTTGAATTTTCTCCAAAAGTAAAGCAGTTGCAAGCTCATCCTTTTAGAGTCTTGTTTGGGCTCATGAGAGGAGTAGAAAAACATCAAAAATTTCAATCCTGCACGATTCTACCAAGAAATGAGTGTTCATTCAAACCGCTGCTTTCTGCTATTTTGGGCCCTATTGAATAATGAATGTTTTGAATTTTCTCCAAAAGTAAAGTAGTTGCAAACTCATCCTTTTAGAAACTTGTTTGGGCTGTTGAGAGGAGTAAAAAAAACATCAAAATTTTCAATCCTGCATGATTCTACCAAGAAATGTGATTGTTCATTCAAAACTCTGCTTTTTGCTATTGGGCTCTATTGAATAATGAATGTTTTGAATTTTCTCCAAAAGTAAAGCAGTTGCAAGCTCATCCTTTTAGAGTCTTGTTTGGGCTCATGAGAGGAGTAGAAAAACATCAAAAATTTCAATCCTGCACGATTCTACCAAGAAATGTGAGTGTTCATTCAAACCGCTGCTTTCTGCTATTTTGGGCCCTATTGAATAATGAATGTTTTGAATTTTCTCCAAAAGTAAAGTAGTTGCAAACTCATCCTTTTAGAAACTTGTTTGGGCTGTTGAGAGGAGTAAAAAAAACATCAAAATTTTCAATCCTGCATGATTCTACCAAGAAATGTGATTGTTCATTCAAAACTCTGCTTTTTGCTATTGGGCTCTATTGAATAATGAATGTTTTGAATTTTCTCCAAAAGTAAAGCAGTTGCAAGCTCATCCTTTTAGAGTCTTGTTTGGGCTCATGAGAGGAGTAGAAAAACATCAAAAATTTCAATACTGCACGATTCTACCAAGAAATGTGAGTGTTCATTCAAACCGCTGCTTTCTGCTATTTTGGGCCCTATTGAATAATGAATGTTTTGAATTTTCTCCAAAAGTAAAGTAGTTGCAAACTCATCCTTTTAGAAACTTGTTTGGGCTGTTGAGAGTAGTAAAAAAAAACATCAAAATTTTCAATCCTGCATGATTCTACCAAGAAATGTGATTGTTCATTCAAAACTCTGCTTTTTGCTATTGGGCTCTATTGAATAATGAATGTTTTGAATTTTCTCCAAAAGTAAAGCAGTTGCAAGCTCATCCTTTTAGAGTCTTGTTTGGGCTCATGAGAGGAGTAGAAAAACATCAAAAATTTCAATCCTGCACGATTCTACCAAGAAATGTGAGTGTTCATTCAAACCGCTGCTTTCTGCTATTTTGGGCCCTATTGAATAATGAATGTTTTGAATTTTCTCCAAAAGTAAAGTAGTTGCAAACTCATCCTTTTAGAAACTTGTTTGTGCTGTTGAGAGGAGTAAAAAAACATCAAAATTTTCAATCCTGCATGATTCTACCAAGAAATGTGATTGTTCATTCAAAACTCTACTTTTTGCTATTGGGCTCCATTGAATAATGAATGTTTTGAATTTTCTCCAAAAGTAAGGCAGTTGCAAGCTCATCCTTTTAGAGTCTTGTTTGGGCTCATGAGATGAGTAGAAAAACATCAAAAATTTCAATCCTGCACGGTTCTACCAAGAAATGTGAGTGTTCATTCAAACCGCTGCTTTCTGCTATTTTGGGCCCTATTGAATAATGAATGTTTTGAATTTTCTCCAAAAGTAAAGTAGTTGCAAACTCATCCTTTTAGAAACTTGTTTGGGCTGTTGAGAGGAGTAAAAATACATCAAAATTTTCAATCCTGCATGATTCTACCAAGAAATGTGATTGTTCATTCAAAACTATGCTTTTTGCTATTGGGCTCTATTGAATAATGAATGTTTTGAATTTTCTACAAAAGTAAAGCAGTTGCAAGCTCATCCTTTTAGAGTCTTGTTTGGGCTCATGAGAGGAGTAGAAAACATCAAAAATTTCAATCCTGCACGATTCTACCAAGAAATGTGAGTGTTCATTCAAACCGCTGCTTTCTGCTATTTTGGGCCCTATTGAATAATGAATGTTTTGAATTTTCTCCAAAAGTAAAGTAGTTGCAAACTCATCCTTTTAAAAACTTGTTTGGGCTGTTGAGAGGAGTAAAAAAACATCAAAATTTTCAATCCTGCATGATTCTACCAAGAAATGTGATTGTCCATTCAAAACTCTGCTTTATGCTATTGGGCTCTTTTGAATAATGAATGTTTTGAATTTTCTCCAAAAGTAAAGCATTTGCAAGCTCATCCTTTTAGAGTCTTGTTTGGGCTCATGAGAGGAGTAGAAAAACATCAAAAATTTCAATCCTGCACGATTCTACCAAGAAATGTGAGTGTTCATTCAAACCGCTGCTTTCTGTTATTTTGGGCCCTATTGAATAATGAATGTTTTGAATTTTCTCCAAAAGTAAAGTAGTTGCAAACTCATCCTTTAAGAAACTTGTGTGGGCTGTTGAGAGGAGTAAAAAAACATCAAAATTTTCAATCCTGCATGATTCTACCAAGAAATGTGATTGTTCATTCAAAACTCTGCTTTTTGCTATTGGGCTCTTTTGAATAATGAATGTTTTGAATTTTCTCCAAAAGTAAAGCAGTTGCAAGCTCATCCTTTTAGAGTCTTGTTTGGGCTCATGAGAGGAGTAGAAAAACATCAAAAATTTCAATACTGCACGATTCTACCAAGAAATGTGAGGGTTCATTCAAACCGCTGCTTTCTGTTATTTTGGGCCCTATTGAATAATGAATGTTTTGAATTTTCTCCAAAAGTAAAGTAGTTGCAAACTCATCCTTTTAGAAACTTGATTGGGCTGTTGAGAGGAGTAAAAAAACATCAAAATTTTCAATCCTGCATGATTCTACCAAGAAATGTGATTGTTCATTCAAAACTATGCTTTTTGCTATTGGGCTCTATCGAATAATGAATGTTTTGAATTTTCTCCAAAAGTAAAGCAGTTGCAAGCTCATCCTTTTAGAGTCTTGTTTGGGCTCATGAGAGGAGTAGAAAAACATCAAAAATTTCAATCCTGCACGATTCTACCAAGAAATGAGTGTTCATTCAAACCGCTGCTTTCTGCTATTTTGGGCCCTATTGAATAATGAATGTTTTGAATTTTCTCCAAAAGTAAAGTAGTTGCAAACTCATCCTTTTAGAAACTTGTTTGGGCTGTTGAGAGGAGTAAAAAAACATCAAAATTTTCAATCCTGCATGATTCTACCAAGAAATGTGATTGTTCATTCAAAACTCTGCTTTTTGCTATTGGGCTCTATTGAATAATGAATGTTTTGAATTTTCTCCAAAAGGAAAGCAGTTGCAAGCTCATCCTTTTAGAGTCTTGTTTGGGCTCATGAGAGGAGTAGAAAAACATCAAAAATTTCAATCCTGCACGATTCTACCAAGAAATGTGAGTGTTCATTCAAACCGCTGCTTTCTGCTATTTTGGGCCCTATTGAATAATGAATGTTTTGAATTTTCTCCAAAAGTAAAGTAGTTGCAAACTCATCCTTTTAGATACTTGTTTGGGCTGTTGAGAGGAGTTAAAAAACATCAAAATTTTCAATCCTGCATGATTTTACCAAGAAATGTGATTGTTCATTCAAAACTCTGCTTTTTGCTATTGGGCTCTATTGAATAATGAATGTTTTGAATTTTCTCCAAAAGTAAAGCAGTTGCAAGCTCATCCTTTTAGAGTCTTGTTTGGGCTCATGAGAGGAGTAGAAAAACATCAAAAATTTAAATCCTGCACGATTCTACCAAGAAATGTGAGTGTTCATTCAAACCGCTGCTTTCTGCTATTTTGGGCCCTATTGAATAATGAATGTTTTGAATTTTCTCCAAAAGTAAAGTAGTTGCAAACTCATCCTTTTAGAAACTTGTTTGGGCTGTTGAGAGGAGTAAAAAAACATCAAAATTTTCAATCCTGCATGATTCTACCAAGAAATGTGATTGTTCATTCAAAACTCTGCTTTTTGCTATTGGGCTCTATTGAATAATGAATGTTTTGAATTTTCTCCAAAAGTAAGGCAGTTGCAAGCTCATCCTTTTAGAGTCTTGTTTGGGCTCATGAGATGAGTAGAAAATCATCAAAAATTTCAATCCTGCACGATTCTACCAATAAATGTGAGTGTTCATTCAAACCGCTGCTTTCTGCTATTTTGTGCCCTATTGAATAATGAATGTTTTGAATTTTCTCCAAAAGTAAAGTAGTTGCAAACTCATCCTTTTAGAAACTTGTTTGGGCTGTTGAGAGGAGTAAAAAAACATCAAAATTTTCAATCCTGCATGATTCTACCAAGAAATGTGATTGTTCATTCAAAACTCTGCTTTTTGCTATTGGGCTCTATTGAATAATGAATGTTTTGAATTTTCTCCAAAAGTAAAGCAGTTGCAAGCTCATCCTTTTAGAGTCTTGTTTGGGCTCATGAGAGGAGTAGAAAAACATCAAAAATTTCAATCCTGCACGATTCTACCAAGAAATGTGAGTGTTCATTCAAACCGCTGCTTTCTGCTATTTTGGGCCCTATTGAATAATGAATGTTTTGAATTTTCTCCAAAAGTAAAGTAGTTGCAAACTCATCCTTTTAGAAACTTGTTTGGGCTGTTGAGAGGCGTAAAAAAAACATCAAAATTTTCAATCCTGCATGATTCTACCAAGAAATGTGATTGTTCATTCAAAACTCTGCTTTTTGCTATTGGGCTCTAATGAATAATGAATGTTTTGAATTTTCTCCAAAAGTAAAGCAGTTGCAAGCTCATCCTTTTAGAGTCTTGTTTGGGCTCATGAGAGGAGTAGAAAAACATCAAAAATTTAAATCCTGCACGATTCTACCAAGAAATGTGAGTGTTCATTCAAACCACTGCTTTCTGCTATTTTGGGCCCTATTGAGTAATGAATGTTTTGAATTTTCTCCAAAAGTAAAGTAGTTGCAAACTCATCCTTTTAGAAACTTGTTTATGCTGTTGAGAGGAGTAAAAAAACATCAAAATTTTCAATCCTGCATGATTCTACCAAGAAATGTGATTGTTCATTCAAAACTCTGCTTTTTGCTATTGGGCTCTATTGAATAATGAACGTTTTGAATTTTCTCCAAAAGTAAAGCAGTTGCAAGCTCATCCTTTTAGAGTCTTGTTTGGGCTCATGAGAGGAGTAGAAAAACATCAAAAATTTCAATCCTGCATGATTCTACCAAGAAATGTGATTGTTCATTCAAAACTCTGCTTTTTGCTATTGGGCTCTATTGAATAATGAATGTTTTGAATTTTCTCCAAAAGTAAGGCAGTTGCAAGCTCATCCTTTTAGAGTCTTGTTTGGGCTCATGAGAGGAGTAGAAAAACATCAAAAATTTCAATCCTGCACGATTCTACCAAGAAATGTGAGTGTTCATTCAAACCGCTGCTTTCTGCTATTTTGGGCCCTATTGAATAATGAATGTTTTGAATTTTCTCCAAAAGTAAAGTAGTTGCAAACTCATCCTTTTAGAAACTTGTTTGGGCTGTTGAGAGGCGTAAAAAAAACGTCAAAATTTTCAATCCTGCATGATTCTACCAAGAAATGTGATTGTTCATTCAAAACTCTGCTTTTTGCTATTGGGCTCTATTGAATAATGAACGTTTTGAATTTTCTCCAAAAGTAAAGCAGTTGCAAGCTCATCCTTTTAGAGTCTTGTTTGGGCTCATGAGAGGAGTAGAAAAACATCAAAAATTTCAATCCTGCACGATTCTACCAAGAAATGTGAGTGTTCATTCAAACCGCTGCTTTCTGCTATTTTGGGCCCTATTGAATAATGAATGTTTTGAATTTTCTCCAAAAGTAAAGTAGTTGCAAACTCATCCTTTTAGAAACTTGATTGGGCTGTTGAGAGGAGTAAAAAAACATCAAAATTTTCAATCCTGCATGATTCTACCAAGAAATGTGATTGTTCATTCAAAACTATGCTTTTTGCTATTGGGCTCTATCGAATAATGAATGTTTTGAATTTTCTCCAAATGTAAAGCAGTTGCAAGCTCATCCTTTTAGAGTCTTGTTTGGGCTCATGAGAGGAGTAGAAAAACATCAAAAATTTCAATCCTGCACGATTCTACCAAGAAATGAGTGTTCATTCAAACCGCTGCTTTCTGCTATTTTGGGCCCTATTGAATAATGAATGTTTTGAATTTTCTCCAAAAGTAAAGTAGTTGCAAACTCATCCTTTTAGAAACTTGTTTGGGCTGTTGAGAGGAGTAAAAAAAACATCAAAATTTTCAATCCTGCATGATTCTACCAAGAAATGTGGTTGTTCATTCAAAACTCTGCTTTTTGCTATTGGGCTCTATTGAATAATGAATGTTTTGAATTTTCTCCAAAAGTAAAGCAGTTGCAAGCTCATCCTTTTAGAGTCTTGTTTGGGCTCATGAGAGGAGTAGAAAAACATCAAAAATTTCAATACTGCACGATTCTACCAAGAAATGTGAGTGTTCATTCAAACCGCTGCTTTCTGCTATTTTGGGCCCTATTGAATAATGAATGTTTTGAATTTTCTCCAAAAGTAAAGTAGTTGCAAACTCATCCTTTTAGAAACTTGTTTGGGCTGTTGAGAGGAGTAAAAAAAAACATCAAAATTTTCAATCCTGCATGATTCTACCAAGAAATGTGATTGTTCATTCAAAACTCTGCTTTTTGCTATTGGGCTCTATTGAATAATGAATGTTTTGAATTTTCTCCAAAAGTAAAGCAGTTGCAAGCTCATCCTTTTAGAGTCTTGTTTGGGCTCATGAGAGGAGTAGAAAAACATCAAAAATTTCAATCCTGCACGATTCTACCAAGAAATGTGAGTGTTCATTCAAACAGCTGCTTTCTGCTATTTTGGGCCCTATTGAATAATGAATGTTTTGAATTTTCTCCAAAAGTAAATTAGTTGCAAACTCATCCTTTTAGAAACTTGTTTGGGCTGTTGAGAGGAGTAAAAAAAACATCAAAATTTTCAATCCTGCATGATTCTACCAAGAAATGTGATTGTTCATTCAAAACTCTGCTTTTTGCTATTGGGCTCTATTGAATAATGAATGTTTTGAATTTTCTCCAAAAGTAAAGCAGTTGCAAGCTCATCCTTTTAGAGTCTTGTTTGGGCTCATGAGAGGAGTAGAAAAACATCAAAAATTTCAATACTGCACGATTCTACCAAGAAATGTGAGTGTTCATTCAAACCGCTGCTTTCTGCTATTTTGGGCCCTATTGAATAATGAATGTTTTGAATTTTCTCCAAAAGTAAAGTAGTTGCAAACTCATCCTTTTAGAAACTTGTTTGGGCTGTTGAGAGGAGTAAAAAATCATCAAAATTTTCAATCCTGCATGATTTTACCAAGAAATGTGATTGTTCATTCAAAACTCTGCTTTTTGCTATTGGGCTCTATTGAATAATGAATGTTTTGAATTTTCTCCAAAAGTAAAGCAGTTGCAAGCTCATCCTTTTAGAGTCTTGTTTGGGCTCATGAGAGGAGTAGAAAAACATCAAAAATTTCAATCCTGCACGATTCTACCAAAAAATGTGAGTGTTCATTCAAACCGCTGCTTTCTGCTATTTTGGGCCCTATTGAATAATGAATGTTTTGAATTTTCTCCAAAAGTAAAGTAGTTGCAAACTCATCCTTTTAGAAACTTGTTTGTGCTGTTGAGAGGAGTAAAAAAACATCAAAATTTTCAATCCTGCATGATTCTACCAAGAAATGTGATTGTTCATTCAAAACTCTACTTTTTGCTATTGGGCTCTATTGAATAATGAATGTTTTGAATTTTCTCCAAAAGTAAGGCAGTTGCAAGCTCATCCTTTTAGAGTCTTGTTTGGGCTCATGAGATGAGTAGAAAAACATCAAAAATTTCAATCCTGCACGATTCTACCAAGAAATGTGAGTGTTCATTCAAACCGCTGCTTTCTGCTATTTTGGGCCCTATTGAATAATGAATGTTTTGAATTTTCTCCAAAAGTAAAGTAGTTGCAAACTCATCCTTTTAGAAACTTGTTTGGGCTGTTGAGAGGAGTAAAAAAACATCAAAATTTTCAATCCTGCATGATTCTACCAAGAAATGTGATTGTTCATTCAAAACTATGCTTTTTGCTATTGGGCTCTATTGAATAATGAATGTTTTGAATTTTCTCCAAAAGTAAAGCAGTTGCAAGCTCATCCTTTTAGAGTCTTGTTTGGGCTCATGATAGGAGTAGAAAACATCAAAAATTTCAATCCTGCACGATTCTACCAAGAAATGTGAGTGTTCATTCAAACCGCTGCTTTCTGCTATTTTGGGCCCTATTGAATAATGAATGTTTTGAATTTTCTCCAAAAGTAAAGTAGTTGCAAACTCATCCTTTTAAAAACTTGTTTGGGCTGTTGAGAGGAGTAAAAAAACATCAAAATTTTCAATCCTGCATGATTCTACCAAGAAATGTGATTGTCCATTCAAAACTCTGCTTTTTGCTATTGGGCTCTTTTGAATAATGAATGTTTTGAATTTTATCCAAAAGTAAAGCAGTTGCAAGCTCATCCTTTTAGAGTCTTGTTTGGGCTCATGAGAGGAGTAGAAAAACATCAAAAATTTCAATCCTGCACGATTCTACCAAGAAATGAGTGTTCATTCAAACCGCTGCTTTCTGCTATTTTGGGCCCTATTGAATAATGAATGTTTTGAATTTTCTCCAAAAGTAAAGTAGTTGCAAACTCATCCTTTTAGAAACTTGTTTGGGCTGTTGAGAGGAGTAAAAAAACATCAAAATTTTCAATCCTGCATGATTCTACCAAGAAATGTGATTGTTCATTCAAAACTCTGCTTTTTGCTATTGGGCTCTATTGAATAATGAATGTTTTGAATTTTCTCCAAAAGTAAAGCAGTTGCAAGCTCATCCTTTTAGAGTCTTGTTTGGGCTCATGAGAGGAGTAGAAAAACATCAAAAATTTCAATACTGCACGATTCTACCAAGAAATGTGAGTGTTCATTCAAACCGCTGCTTTCTGCTATTTTGGGCCCTATTGAATAATGAATGTTTTGAATTTTCTCCAAAAGTAAAGTAGTTGCAAACTCATCCTTTTAGAAACTTGTTTGGGCTGTTGAGAGGAGTAAAAAAAACCATCAAAATTTTCAATCCTGCATGATTCTACCAAGAAATGTGATTGTTCATTCAAAACTCTGCTTTTGGCTATTTGGCTCTATTGAATAATGAATGTTTTGAATTTTCTCCAAAAGTAAAGCAGTTGCAAGCTCATCCTTTTAGAGTCTTGTTTGGGCTCATGAGAGGAGTAGAAAAACATCAAAAATTTAAATCCTGCACGATTCTACCAAGAAATGTGAGTGTTCATTCAAACCACTGCTTTCTGCTATTTTGGGCCCTATTGAGTAATGAATGTTTTGAATTTTCTCCAAAAGTAAAGTAGTTGCAAACTCATCCTTTTAGAAACTTGTTTGGGCTGTTGAGAGGAGTAAAAAAACATCAAAATTTTCAATCCTGCATGATTCTACCAAGAAATGTGATTGTTCATTCAAAACTCTGCTTTTTGCTATAGGGCTCTATTGAATAATGAACGTTTTGAATTTTCTCCAAAAGTAAAGCAGTTGCAAGCTCATCCTTTTAGAGTCTTGTTTGGGCTCATGAAAGGAGTAGAAAAACATCAAAAATTTCAATCCTGCACGATTCTACCAAGAAATGTGAGTGTTCATTCAAACCGCTGCTTTCTGTTATTTTGGGCCCTATTGAATAATGAATGTTTTGAATTTTCTCCAAAAGTAAAGTAGTTGCAAACTCATCCTTTAAGAAACTTGTGTGGGCTGTTGAGAGGAGTAAAAAAACATCAAAATTTTCAATCCTGCATGATTCTACCAAGAAATGTGATTGTTCATTCAAAACTCTGCTTTTTGCTATTGGGCTCTTTTGAATAATGAATGTTTTGAATTTTCTCCAAAAGTAAAGCAGTTGCAATCTCATCCTTTTAGAGTCTTGTTTGGGCTCATGAGAGGAGTAGAAAAACATCAAAAATTTCAATACTGCACGATTCTACCAAGAAATGTGAGGGTTCATTCAAACCGCTGCTTTCTGTTATTTTGGGCCCTATTGAATAATGAATGTTTTGAATTTTCTCCAAAAGTAAAGTAGTTGCAAACTCATCCTTTTAGAAACTTGATTGGGCTGTTGAGAGGAGTAAAAAAACATCAAAATTTTCAATCCTGCATGATTCTACCAAGAAATGTGATTGTTCATTCAAAACTATGCTTTTTGCTATTGGGCTCTATCGAATAATGAATGTTTTGAATTTTCTCCAAAAGTAAAGCATTTGCAAGCTCATCCTTTTAGAGTCTTGTTTGGGCTCATGAGAGGAGTAGAAAAACATCAAAAATTTCAATCCTGCACGATTCTACCAAGAAATGAGTGTTCATTCAAACCGCTGCTTTCTGCTATTTTGGGCCCTATTGAATAATGAATGTTTTGAATTTTCTCCAAAAGTAAAGTAGTTGCAAACTCATCCTTTTAGAAACTTGATTGGGCTGTTGAGAGGAGTAAAAAAACATCAAAATTTTCAATCCTGCATGATTCTACCAAGAAATGTGATTGTTCATTCAAAACTCTGCTTTTTGCTATTGGGCTCTATTGAATAATGAATGTTTTGAATTTTCTCCAAAAGGAAAGCAGTTGCAAGCTCATCCTTTTAGAGTCTTGTTTGGGCTCATGAGAGGAGTAGAAAAACATCAAAAATTTCAATCCTGCACGATTCTACCAAGAAATGTGAGTGTTCATTCAAACCGCTGCTTTCTGCTATTTTGGGCCCTATTGAATAATGAATGTTTTGAATTTTCTCCAAAAGTAAAGTAGTTGCAAACTCATCCTTTTAGATACTTGTTTGGGCTGTTGAGAGGAGTTAAAAAACATCAAAATTTTCAATCCTGCATGATTTTACCAAGAAATGTGATTGTTCATTCAAAACTCTGCTTTTTGCTATTGGGCTCTATTGAATAATGAATGTTTTGAATTTTCTCCAAAAGTAAAGCAGTTGCAAGCTCATCCTTTTAGAGTCTTGTTTGGGCTCATGAGAGGAGTAGAAAAACATCAAAAATTTAAATCCTGCACGATTCTACCAAGAAATGTGAGTGTTCATTCAAACCGCTGCTTTCTGCTATTTTGGGCCCTATTGAATAATGAATGTTTTGAATTTTCTCCAAAAGTAAAGTAGTTGCAAACTCATCCTTTTAGAAACTTGTTTGGGCTGTTGAGAGGAGTAAAAAAACATCAAAATTTTCAATCCTGCATGATTCTACCAAGAAATGTGATTGTTCATTCAAAACTCTGCTTTTTGCTATTGGGCTCTATTGAATAATGAATGTTTTGAATTTTCTCCAAAAGTAAGGCAGTTGCAAGCTCATCCTTTTAGAGTCTTGTTTGGGCTCATGAGATGAGTAGAAAATCATCAAAAATTTCAATCCTGCACGATTCTACCAATAAATGTGAGTGTTCATTCAAACCGCTGCTTTCTGCTATTTTGTGCCCTATTGAATAATGAATGTTTTGAATTTTCTCCAAAAGTAAAGTAGTTGCAAACTCATCCTTTTAGAAACTTGTTTGGGCTGTTGAGAGGAGTAAAAAAACATCAAAATTTTCAATCCTGCATGATTCTACCAAGAAATGTGATTGTTCATTCAAAACTCTGCTTTTTGCTATTGGGCTCTATTGAATAATGAATGTTTTGAATTTTCTCCAAAAGTAAAGCAGTTGCAAGCTCATCCTTTTAGAGTCTTGTTTGGGCTCATGAGAGGAGTAGAAAAACATCAAAAATTTCAATCCTGCACGATTCTACCAAGAAATGTGAGTGTTCATTCAAACCGCTGCTTTCTGCTATTTTGGGCCCTATTGAATAATGAATGTTTTGAATTTTCTCCAAAAGTAAAGTAGTTGCAAACTCATCCTTTTAGAAACTTGTTTGGGCTGTTGAGAGGCGTAAAAAAAACATCAAAATTTTCAATCCTGCATGATTCTACCAAGAAATGTGATTGTTCATTCAAAACTCTGCTTTTTGCTATTGGGCTCTAATGAATAATGAATGTTTTGAATTTTCTCCAAAAGTAAAGCAGTTGCAAGCTCATCCTTTTAGAGTCTTGTTTGGGCTCATGAGAGGAGTAGAAAAACATCAAAAATTTAAATCCTGCACGATTCTACCAAGAAATGTGAGTGTTCATTCAAACCACTGCTTTCTGCTATTTTGGGCCCTATTGAGTAATGAATGTTTTGAATTTTCTCCAAAAGTAAAGTAGTTGCAAACTCATCCTATAAGAAACTTGTTTATGCTGTTGAGAGGAGTAAAAAAACATCAAAATTTTCAATCCTGCATGATTCTACCAAGAAATGTGATTGTTCATTCAAAACTCTGCTTTTTGCTATTGGGCTCTATTGAATAATGAACGTTTTGAATTTTCTCCAAAAGTAAAGCAGTTGCAAGCTCATCCATTTAGAGTCTTGTTTGGGCTCATGAGAGGAGTAGAAAAACATCAAAAATTTCAATCCTGCATGATTCTACCAAGAAATGTGATTGTTCATTCAAAACTCTGCTTTTTGCTATTGGGCTCTATTGAATAATGAATGTTTTGAATTTTCTCCAAAAGTAAGGCAGTTGCAAGCTCATCCTTTTAGAGTCTTGTTTGGGCTCATGAGAGGAGTAGAAAAACATCAAAAATTTCAATCCTGCACGATTCTACCAAGAAATGTGAGTGTTCATTCAAACCGCTGCTTTCTGCTATTTTGGGCCCTATTGAATAATGAATGTTTTGAATTTTCTCCAAAAGTAAAGTAGTTGCAAACTCATCCTTTTAGAAACTTGTTTGGGCTGTTGAGAGGCGTAAAAAAAACGTCAAAATTTTCAATCCTGCATGATTCTACCAAGAAATGTGATTGTTCATTCAAAACTCTGCTTTTTGCTATTGGGCTCTATTGAATAATGAACGTTTTGAATTTTCTCCAAAAGTAAAGCAGTTGCAAGCTCATCCTTTTAGAGTCTTGTTTGGGCTCATGAGAGGAGTAGAAAAACATCAAAAAATTCAATCCTGCACGATTCTACCAAGAAATGTGAGTGTTCATTCAAACCGCTGCTTTCTGCTATTTTGGGCCCTATTGAATAATGAATGTTTTGAATTTTCTCCAAAAGTAAAGTAGTTGCAAACTCATCCTTTAAGAAACTTGTTTGGGCTGTTGAGAGGAGTAAAAAAAAAAATCAAAATTTTCAATCCTGCATGATTCTACCAAGAAATGTGATTGTTCATTCAAAACTCTGCTTTTTGCTATTGGGCTCTATTGAATAATGAATGTTTTGAATTTTCTCCAAAAGTAAAGCAGTTGCAAGCTCATCCTTTCAGAGTCTTGTTTGGGCTCATGAGAGGAGTAGAAAAACATCAAAAATTTAAATCCTGCACGATTCTACCAAGAAATGTGAGTGTTCATTCAAACCACTGCTTTCTGCTATTTTGGGCCCTATTGAGTAATGAATGTTTTGAATTTTCTCCAAAAGTAAAGTAGTTGCAAACTCATCCTTTTAGAAACTTGTTTGGGCTGTTGAGAGGAGTAAAAAAACATCAAAATTTTCAATCCTGCATGATTCTACCAAGAAATGTGATTGTTCATTCAAAACTCTGCTTTTTGCTATTGGGCTCTATTGAATAATGAACGTTTTGAATTTTCTCCAAAAGTAAAGCAGTTGCAAGCTCATCCTTTTAGAGTCTTGTTTGGGCTCATGAGAGGAGTAGAAAAACATCAAAAATTTCAATCCTGCACGATTCTACCAAGAAATGTGAGTGTTCATTCAAACCTCTGCTTTCTGCTATTTTGGGCCCTATTGAATAATGAATGTTTTGAATTTTCTCCAAAAGTAAAGTAGTTGCAAACTCATCCTTTAAGAAACTTGTTTGGGCTGTTGAGAGGAGTAAAAAAAATCAAAATTTTCAATCCTGCATGATTCTATCAAGAAATGTGATTGTTCATTCAAAACTCTGCTTTTTGCTATTGGGCTCTTTTGAATAATGAATGTTTTGAATTTTCTCCAAAAGTAAAGCAGTTGCAAGCTCATCCTTTTAGAGTCTTGTTTGGGCTCATGAGAGGAGTAGAAAAACATCAAAAATTTCAATACTGCACGATTCTACCAAGAAATGTGAGTGTTCATTCAAACCGCTGCTTTCTGTTATTTTGGCCCTATTGAATAATGAATGTTTTGAATTTTCTCCAAAAGTAAAGTAGTTGCAAACTCATCCTTTTAGAAACTTGATTGGGCTGTTGAGAGGAGTAAAAAAACATCAAAATTTTCAATCCTGCATGATTCTACCAAGAAATGTGATTGTTCATTCAAAACTATGCTTTTTGCTATTGGGCTCTATCGAATAATGAATGTTTTGAATTTTCTCCAAAAGTAAAGCAGTTGCAAGCTCATCCTTTTAGAGTCTTGTTTGGGCTCATGAGAGGAGTAGAAAAACATCAAAAATTTCAATCCTGCACGATTCTACCAAGAAATGAGTGTTCATTCAAACCGCTGCTTTCTGCTATTTTGGGCCCTATTGAATAATGAATGTTTTGAATTTTCTCCAAAAGTAAAGTAGTTGCAAACTCATCCTTTTAGAAACTTGTTTGGGCTGTTGAGAGGAGTAAAAAAAAACATCAAAATTTTCAATCCTGCATGATTCTACCAAGAAATGTGATTGTTCATTCAAAACTCTGCTTTTTGCTATTGGGCTCTATTGAATAATGAATGTTTTGAATTTTCTCCAAAAGTAAAGCAGTTGCAAGCTCATCCTTTTAGAGTCTTGTTTGGGCTCATGAGAGGAGTAGAAAAACATCAAAAATTTCAATCCTGCACGATTCTACCAAGAAATGTGAGTGTTCATTCAAACCGCTGCTTTCTGCTATTTTGGGCCCTATTGAATAATGAATGTTTTGAATTTTCTCCAAAAGTAAAGTAGTTGCAAACTCATCCTTTTAGAAACTTGTTTGGGCTGTTGAGAGGAGTAAAAAAAACATCAAAATTTTCAATCCTGCATGATTCTACCAAGAAATGTGATTGTTCATTCAAAACTCTACTTTTTGCTATTGGGCTCCATTGAATAATGAATGTTTTGAATTTTCTCCAAAAGTAAGGCAGTTGCAAGCTCATCCTTTTAGAGTCTTGTTTGGGCTCATGAGATGAGTAGAAAAACATCAAAAATTTCAATCCTGCACGGTTCTACCAAGAAATGTGAGTGTTCATTCAAACCGCTGCTTTCTGCTATTTTGGGCCCTATTGAATAATGAATGTTTTGAATTTTCTCCAAAAGTAAAGTAGTTGCAAACTCATCCTTTTAGAAACTTGTTTGGGCTGTTGAGAGGAGTAAAAAAACATCAAAATTTTCAATCCTGCATGATTCTACCAAGAAATGTGATTGTCCATTCAAAACTCTGCTTTTTGCTATTGGGCTCTTTTGAATAATGAATGTTTTGAATTTTCTCCAAAAGTAAAGCATTTGCAAGCTCATCCTTTTAGAGTCTTGTTTGGGCTCATGAGAGGAGTAGAAAAACATCAAAAATTTCAATCCTGCACGATTCTACCAAGAAATGTGAGTGTTCATTCAAACCGCTGCTTTCTGTTATTTTGGGCCCTATTGAATAATGAATGTTTTGAATTTTCTCCAAAAGTAAAGTAGTTGCAAACTCATCCTTTAAGAAACTTGTGTGGGCTGTTGAGAGGAGTAAAAAAACATCAAAATTTTCAATCCTGCATGATTCTACCAAGAAATGTGATTGTTCATTCAAAACTCTGCTTTTTGCTATTGGGCTCTTTTGAATAATGAATGTTTTGAATTTTCTCCAAAAGTAAAGCAGTTGCAAGCTCATCCTTTTAGAGTCTTGTTTGGGCTCATGAGAGGAGTAGAAAAACATCAAAAATTTCAATACTGCACGATTCTACCAAGAAATGTGAGGGTTCATTCAAACCGCTGCTTTCTGTTATTTTGGGCCCTATTGAATAATGAATGTTTTGAATTTTCTCCAAAAGTAAAGTAGTTGCAAACTCATCCTTTTAGAAACTTGATTGGGCTGTTGAGAGGAGTAAAAAAACATCAAAATTTTCAATCCTGCATGATTCTACCAAGAAATGTGATTGTTCATTCAAAACTATGCTTTTTGCTATTGGGCTCTATCGAATAATGAATGTTTTGAATTTTCTCCAAAAGTAAAGCAGTTGCAAGCTCATCCTTTTAGAGTCTTGTTTGGGCTCATGAGAGGAGTAGAAAAACATCAAAAATTTCAATCCTGCACGATTCTACCAAGAAATGAGTGTTCATTCAAACCGCTGCTTTCTGCTATTTTGGGCCCTATTGAATAATGAATGTTTTGAATTTTCTCCAAAAGTAAAGTAGTTGCAAACTCATCCTTTTAGAAACTTGTTTGGGCTGTTGAGAGGAGTAAAAAAACATCAAAATTTTCAATCCTGCATGATTCTACCAAGAAATGTGATTGTTCATTCAAAACTCTGCTTTTTGCTATTGGGCTCTATTGAATAATGAATGTTTTGAATTTTCTCCAAAAGGAAAGCAGTTGCAAGCTCATCCTTTTAGAGTCTTGTTTGGGCTCATGAGAGGAGTAGAAAAACATCAAAAATTTCAATCCTGCACGATTCTACCAAGAAATGTGAGTGTTCATTCAAACCGCTGCTTTCTGCTATTTTGGGCCCTATTGAATAATGAATGTTTTGAATTTTCTCCAAAAGTAAAGTAGTTGCAAACTCATCCTTTTAGATACTTGTTTGGGCTGTTGAGAGGAGTTAAAAAACATCAAAATTTTCAATCCTGCATGATTTTACCAAGAAATGTGATTGTTCATTCAAAACTCTGCTTTTTGCTATTGGGCTCTATTGAATAATGAATGTTTTGAATTTTCTCCAAAAGTAAAGCAGTTGCAAGCTCATCCTTTTAGAGTCTTGTTTGGGCTCATGGGAGGAGTAGAAAAACATCAAAAATTTAAATCCTGCACGATTCTACCAAGAAATGTGAGTGTTCATTCAAACCGCTGCTTTCTGCTATTTTGGGCCCTATTGAATAATGAATGTTTTGAATTTTCTCCAAAAGTAAAGTAGTTGCAAACTCATCCTTTTAGAAACTTGTTTGGGCTGTTGAGAGGAGTAAAAAAACATCAAAATTTTCAATCCTGCATGATTCTACCAAGAAATGTGATTGTTCATTCAAAACTCTGCTTTTTGCTATTGGGCTCTATTGAATAATGAATGTTTTGAATTTTCTCCAAAAGTAAGGCAGTTGCAAGCTCATCCTTTTAGAGTCTTGTTTGGGCTCATGAGATGAGTAGAAAATCATCAAAAATTTCAATCCTGCACGATTCTACCAATAAATGTGAGTGTTCATTCAAACCGCTGCTTTCTGCTATTTTGTGCCCTATTGAATAATGAATGTTTTGAATTTTCTCCAAAAGTAAAGTAGTTGCAAACTCATCCTTTTAGAAACTTGTTTGGGCTGTTGAGAGGAGTAAAAAAACATCAAAATTTTCAATCCTGCATGATTCTACCAAGAAATGTGATTGTTCATTCAAAACTCTGCTTTTTGCTATTGGGCTCTATTGAATAATGAATGTTTTGAATTTTCTCCAAAAGTAAAGCAGTTGCAAGCTCATCCTTTTAGAGTCTTGTTTGGGCTCATGAGAGGAGTAGAAAAACATCAAAAATTTCAATCCTGCACGATTCTACCAAGAAATGTGAGTGTTCATTCAAACCGCTGCTTTCTGCTATTTTGGGCCCTATTGAATAATGAATGTTTTGAATTTTCTCCAAAAGTAAAGTAGTTGCAAACTCATCCTTTTAGAAACTTGTTTGGGCTGTTGAGAGGCGTAAAAAAAACATCAAAATTTTCAATCCTGCATGATTCTACCAAGAAATGTGATTGTTCATTCAAAACTCTGCTTTTTGCTATTGGGCTCTAATGAATAATGAATGTTTTGAATTTTCTCCAAAAGTAAAGCAGTTGCAAGCTCATCCTTTTAGAGTCTTGTTTGGGCTCATGAGAGGAGTAGAAAAACATCAAAAATTTAAATCCTGCACGATTCTACCAAGAAATGTGAGTGTTCATTCAAACCACTGCTTTCTGCTATTTTGGGCCCTATTGAGTAATGAATCTTTTGAATTTTCTCCAAAAGTAAAGTAGTTGCAAACTCATCCTTTTAGAAACTTGTTTATGCTGTTGAGAGGAGTAAAAAAACATCAAAATTTTCAATCCTGCATGATTCTACCAAGAAATGTGATTGTTCATTCAAAACTCTGCTTTTTGCTATTGGGCTCTATTGAATAATGAACGTTTTGAATTTTCTCCAAAAGTAAAGCAGTTGCAAGCTCATCCTTTTAGAGTCTTGTTTGGGCTCATGAGAGGAGTAGAAAAACATCAAAAATTTCAATCCTGCATGATTCTACCAAGAAATGTGATTGTTCATTCAAAACTCTGCTTTTTGCTATTGGGCTCTATTGAATAATGAATGTTTTGAATTTTCTCCAAAAGTAAGGCAGTTGCAAGCTCATCCTTTTAGAGTCTTGTTTGGGCTCATGAGAGGAGTAGAAAAACATCAAAAATTTCAATCCTGCACGATTCTACCAAGAAATGTGAGTGTTCATTCAAACCGCTGCTTTCTGCTATTTTGGGCCCTATTGAATAATGAATGTTTTGAATTTTCTCCAAAAGTAAAGTAGTTGCAAACTCATCCTTTTAGAAACTTGTTTGGGCTGTTGAGAGGCGTAAAAAAAACGTCAAAATTTTCAATCCTGCATGATTCTACCAAGAAATGTGATTGTTCATTCAAAACTCTGCTTTTTGCTATTGGGCTCTATTGAATAATGAACGTTTTGAATTTTCTCCAAAAGTAAAGCAGTTGCAAGCTCATCCTTTTAGAGTCTTGTTTGGGCTCATGAGAGGAGTAGAAAAACATCAAAAATTTCAATCCTGCACGATTCTACCAAGAAATGTGAGTGTTCATTCAAACCGCTGCTTTCTGCTATTTTGGGCCCTATTGAATAATGAATGTTTTGAATTTTCTCCAAAAGTAAAGTAGTTGCAAACTCATCCTTTAAGAAACTTGTTTGGGCTGTTGAGAGGAGTAAAAAAAAAATCAAAATTTTCAATCCTGCATGATTCTACCAAGAAATGTGATTGTTCATTCAAAACTCTGCTTTTTGCTATTGGGCTCTATTGAATAATGAATGTTTTGAATTTTCTCCAAAAGTAAAGCAGTTGCAAGCTCATCCTTTTAGAGTCTTGTTTGGGCTCATGAGAGGAGTAGAAAAACATCAAAAATTTAAATCCTGCACGATTCTACCAAGAAATGTGAGTGTTCATTCAAACCACTGCTTTCTGCTATTTTGGGCCCTATTGAGTAATGAATGTTTTGAATTTTCTCCAAAAGTAAAGTAGTTGCAAACTCATCCTTTTAGAAACTTGTTTGGGCTGTTGAGAGGAGTAAAAAAACATCAAAATTTTCAATCCTGCATGATTCTACCAAGAAATGTGATTGTTCATTCAAAACTCTGCTTTTTGCTATTGGGCTCTATTGAATAATGAACGTTTTGAATTTTCTCCAAAAGTAAAGCAGTTGCAAGCTCATCCTTTTAGAGTCTTGTTTGGGCTCATGAGAGGAGTAGAAAAACATCAAAAATTTCAATCCTGCACGATTCTACCAAGAAATGTGAGTGTTCATTCAAACCTCTGCTTTCTGCTATTTTGGGCCCTATTGAATAATGAATGTTTTGAATTTTCTCCAAAAGTAAAGTAGTTGCAAACTCATCCTTTAAGAAACTTGTTTGGGCTGTTGAGAGGAGTAAAAAAAATCAAAATTTTCAATCCTGCATGATTCTACCAAGAAATGTGATTGTTCATTCAAAACTCTGCTTTTTGCTATTGGGCTCTTTTGAATAATGAATGTTTTGAATTTTCTCCAAAAGTAAAGCAGTTGCAAGCTCATCCTTTTAGAGTCTTGTTTGGGCTCATGAGAGGAGTAGAAAAACATCAAAAATTTCAATACTGCACGATTCTACCAAGAAATGTGAGTGTTCATTCAAACCGCTGCTTTCTGTTATTTTGGGCCCTATTGAATAATGAATGTTTTGAATTTTCTCCAAAAGTAAAGTAGTTGCAAACTCATCCTTTTAGAAACTTGATTGGGCTGTTGAGAGGAGTAAAAAAACATCAAAATTTTCAATCCTGCATGATTCTACCAAGAAATGTGATTGTTCATTCAAAACTATGCTTTTTGCTATTGGGCTCTATCGAATAATGAATGTTTTGAATTTTCTCCAAAAGTAAAGCAGTTGCAAGCTCATCCTTTTAGAGTCTTGTTTGGGCTCATGAGAGGAGTAGAAAAACATCAAAAATTTCAATCCTGCACGATTCTACCAAGAAATGAGTGTTCATTCAAACCGCTGCTTTCTGCTATTTTGGGCCCTATTGAATAATGAATGTTTTGAATTTTCTCCAAAAGTAAAGTAGTTGCAAACTCATCCTTTTAGAAACTTGTTTGGGCTGTTGAGAGGAGTAAAAAAAAACATCAAAATTTTCAATCCTGCATGATTCTACCAAGAAATGTGATTGTTCATTCAAAACTCTGCTTTTTGCTATTGGGCTCTATTGAATAATGAATGTTTTGAATTTTCTCCAAAAGTAAAGCAGTTGCAAGCTCATCCTTTTAGAGTCTTGTTTGGGCTCATGAGAGGAGTAGAAAAACATCAAAATTTTCAATCCTGCACGATTCTACCAAGAAATGTGAGTGTTCATTCAAACCGCTGCTTTCTGCTATTTTGGGCCCTATTGAATAATGAATGTTTTGAATTTTCTCCAAAAGTAAAGTAGTTGCAAACTCATCCTTTTAGAAACTTGTTTGGGCTGTTGAGAGGAGTAAAAAAAACATCAAAATTTTCAATCCTGCATGATTCTACCAAGAAATGTGATTGTTCATTCAAAACTCTGCTTTTTGCTATTGGGCTCTATTGAATAATGAATGTTTTGAATTTTCTCCAAAAGTAAAGCAGTTGCAAGCTCATCCTTTTAGAGTCTTGTTTGGGCTCATGAGAGGAGTAGAAAAACATCAAAAATTTCAATACTGCACGATTCTACCAAGAAATGTGAGTGTTCATTCAAACCGCTGCTTTCTGCTATTTTGGGCCCTATTGAATAATGAATGTTTTGAATTTTCTCCAAAAGTAAAGTAGTTGCAAACTCATCCTTTTATAAACTTGTTTGGGCTGTTGAGAGTAGTAAAAAAAAACATCAAAATTTTCAATCCTGCATGATTCTACCAAGAAATGTGATTGTTCATTCAAAACTCTGCTTTTTGCTATTGGGCTCTATTGAATAATGAATGTTTTGAATTTTCTCCAAAAGTAAAGCAGTTGCAAGCTCATCCTTTTAGAGTCTTGTTTGGGCTCATGAGAGGAGTAGAAAAACATCAAAAATTTCAATCCTGCACGATTCTACCAAGAAATGTGAGTGTTCATTCAAACCGCTGCTTTCTGCTATTTTGGGCCCTATTGAATAATGAATGTTTTGAATTTTCTCCAAAAGTAAAGTAGTTGCAAACTCATCCTTTTAGAAACTTGTTTGTGCTGTTGAGAGGAGTAAAAAAACATCAAAATTTTCAATCCTGCATGATTCTACCAAGAAATGTGATTGTTCATTCAAAACTCTACTTTTTGCTATTGGGCTCCATTGAATAATGAATGTTTTGAATTTTCTCCAAAAGTAAGGCAGTTGCAAGCTCATCCTTTTAGAGTCTTGTTTGGGCTCATGAGATGAGTAGAAAAACATCAAAAATTTCAATCCTGCATGGTTCTACCAAGAAATGTGAGTGTTCATTCAAACCGCTGCTTTCTGCTATTTTGGGCCCTATTGAATAATGAATGTTTTGAATTTTCTCCAAAAGTAAAGTAGTTGCAAACTCATCCTTTTAGAAACTTGTTTGGGCTGTTGAGAGGAGTAAAAATACATCAAAATTTTCAATCCTGCATGATTCTACCAAGAAATGTGATTGTTCATTCAAAACTATGCTTTTTGCTATTGGGCTCTATTGAATAATGAATGTTTTGAATTTTCTCCAAAAGTAAAGCAGTTGCAAGCTCATCCTTTTAGAGTCTTGTTTGGGCTCATGAGAGGAGTAGAAAACATCAAAAATTTCAATCCTGCACGATTCTACCAAGAAATGTGAGTGTTCATTCAAACCGCTGCTTTCTGCTATTTTGGGCCCTATTGAATAATGAATGTTTTGAATTTTTTCCAAAAGTAAAGTAGTTGCAAACTCATCCTTTTAAAAACTTGTTTGGGCTGTTGAGAGGAGTAAAAAAACATCAAAATTTTCAATCCTGCATGATTCTACCAAGAAATGTGATTGTCCATTCAAAACTCTGCTTTTTGCTATTGGGCTCTTTTGAATAATGAATGTTTTGAATTTTCTCCAAAAGTAAAGCATTTGCAAGCTCATCCTTTTAGAGTCTTGTTTGGGCTCATGAGAGGAGTAGAAAAACATCAAAAATTTCAATCCTGCACGATTCTACCAAGAAATGTGAGTGTTCATTCAAACCGCTGCTTTCTGTTATTTTGGGCCCTATTGAATAATGAATGTTTTGAATTTTCTCCAAAAGTAAAGTAGTTGCAAACTCATCCTTTAAGAAACTTGTGTGGGCTGTTGAGAGGAGTAAAAAAACATCAAAATTTTCAATCCTGCATGATTCTACCAAGAAATGTGATTGTTCATTCAAAACTCTGCTTTTTGCTATTGGGCTCTTTTGAATAATGAATGTTTTGAATTTTCTCCAAAAGTAAAGCAGTTGCAAGCTCATCCTTTTAGAGTCTTGTTTGGGCTCATGAGAGGAGTAGAAAAACATCAAAAATTTCAATACTGCACGATTCTACCAAGAAATGTGAGGGTTCATTCAAACCGCTGCTTTCTGTTATTTTGGGCCCTATTGAATAATGAATGTTTTGAATTTTCTCCAAAAGTAAAGTAGTTGCAAACTCATCCTTTTAGAAACTTGATTGGGCTGTTGAGAGGAGTAAAAAAACATCAAAATTTTCAATCCTGCATGATTCTACCAAGAAATGTGATTGTTCATTCAAAACTATGCTTTTTGCTATTGGGCTCTATCGAATAATGAATGTTTTGAATTTTCTCCAAAAGTAAAGCAGTTGCAAGCTCATCCTTTTAGAGTCTTGTTTGGGCTCATGAGAGGAGTAGAAAAACATCAAAAATTTCAATCCTGCACGATTCTACCAAGAAATGAGTGTTCATTCAAACCGCTGCTTTCTGCTATTTTGGGCCCTATTGAATAATGAATGTTTTGAATTTTCTCCAAAAGTAAAGTAGTTGCAAACTCATCCTTTTAGAAACTTGTTTGGGCTGTTGAGAGGAGTAAAAAAACATCAAAATTTTCAATCCTGCATGATTCTACCAAGAAATGTGATTGTTCATTCAAAACTCTGCTTTTTGCTATTGGGCTCTATTGAATAATGAATGTTTTGAATTTTCTCCAAAAGGAAAGCAGTTGCAAGCTCATCCTTTTAGAGTCTTGTTTGGGCTCATGAGAGGAGTAGAAAAACATCAAAAATTTCAATCCTGCACGATTCTACCAAGAAATGTGAGTGTTCATTCAAACCGCTGCTTTCTGCTATTTTGGGCCCTATTGAATAATGAATGTTTTGAATTTTCTCCAAAAGTAAAGTAGTTGCAAACTCATCCTTTTAGATACTTGTTTGGGCTGTTGAGAGGAGTTAAAAAACATCAAAATTTTCAATCCTGCATGATTTTACCAAGAAATGTGATTGTTCATTCAAAACTCTGCTTTTTGCTATTGGGCTCTATTGAATAATGAATGTTTTGAATTTTCTCCAAAAGTAAAGCAGTTGCAAGCTCATCCTTTTAGAGTCTTGTTTGGGCTCATGGGAGGAGTAGAAAAACATCAAAAATTTAAATCCTGCACGATTCTACCAAGAAATGTGAGTGTTCATTCAAACCGCTGCTTTCTGCTATTTTGGGCCCTATTGAATAATGAATGTTTTGAATTTTCTCCAAAAGTAAAGTAGTTGCAAACTCATCCTTTTAGAAACTTGTTTGGGCTGTTGAGAGGAGTAAAAAAACATCAAAATTTTCAATCCTGCATGATTCTACCAAGAAATGTGATTGTTCATTCAAAACTCTGCTTTTTGCTATTGGGCTCTATTGAATAATGAATGTTTTGAATTTTCTCCAAAAGTAAGGCAGTTGCAAGCTCATCCTTTTAGAGTCTTGTTTGGGCTCATGAGATGAGTAGAAAATCATCAAAAATTTCAATCCTGCACGATTCTACCAATAAATGTGAGTGTTCATTCAAACCGCTGCTTTCTGCTATTTTGTGCCCTATTGAATAATGAATGTTTTGAATTTTCTCCAAAAGTAAAGTAGTTGCAAACTCATCCTTTTAGAAACTTGTTTGGGCTGTTGAGAGGAGTAAAAAAACATCAAAATTTTCAATCCTGCATGATTCTACCAAGAAATGTGATTGTTCATTCAAAACTCTGCTTTTTGCTATTGGGCTCTATTGAATAATGAATGTTTTGAATTTTCTCCAAAAGTAAAGCAGTTGCAAGCTCATCCTTTTAGAGTCTTGTTTGGGCTCATGAGAGGAGTAGAAAAACATCAAAAATTTCAATCCTGCACGATTCTACCAAGAAATGTGAGTGTTCATTCAAACCGCTGCTTTCTGCTATTTTGGGCCCTATTGAATAATGAATGTTTTGAATTTTCTCCAAAAGTAAAGTAGTTGCAAACTCATCCTTTTAGAAACTTGTTTGGGCTGTTGAGAGGCGTAAAAAAAACATCAAAATTTTCAATCCTGCATGATTCTACCAAGAAATGTGATTGTTCATTCAAAACTCTGCTTTTTGCTATTGGGCTCTAATGAATAATGAATGTTTTGAATTTTCTCCAAAAGTAAAGCAGTTGCAAGCTCATCCTTTTAGAGTCTTGTTTGGGCTCATGAGAGGAGTAGAAAAACATCAAAAATTTAAATCCTGCACGATTCTACCAAGAAATGTGAGTGTTCATTCAAACCACTGCTTTCTGCTATTTTGGGCCCTATTGAGTAATGAATCTTTTGAATTTTCTCCAAAAGTAAAGTAGTTGCAAACTCATCCTTTTAGAAACTTGTTTATGCTGTTGAGAGGAGTAAAAAAACATCAAAATTTTCAATCCTGCATGATTCTACCAAGAAATGTGATTGTTCATTCAAAACTCTGCTTTTTGCTATTGGGCTCTATTGAATAATGAACGTTTTGAATTTTCTCCAAAAGTAAAGCAGTTGCAAGCTCATCCTTTTAGAGTCTTGTTTGGGCTCATGAGAGGAGTAGAAAAACATCAAAAATTTCAATCCTGCATGATTCTACCAAGAAATGTGATTGTTCATTCAAAACTCTGCTTTTTGCTATTGGGCTCTATTGAATAATGAATGTTTTGAATTTTCTCCAAAAGTAAGGCAGTTGCAAGCTCATCCTTTTAGAGTCTTGTTTGGGCTCATGAGAGGAGTAGAAAAACATCAAAAATTTCAATCCTGCACGATTCTACCAAGAAATGTGAGTGTTCATTCAAACCGCTGCTTTCTGCTATTTTGGGCCCTATTGAATAATGAATGTTTTGAATTTTCTCCAAAAGTAAAGTAGTTGCAAACTCATCCTTTTAGAAACTTGTTTGGGCTGTTGAGAGGCGTAAAAAAAACGTCAAAATTTTCAATCCTGCATGATTCTACCAAGAAATGTGATTGTTCATTCAAAACTCTGCTTTTTGCTATTGGGCTCTATTGAATAATGAACGTTTTGAATTTTCTCCAAAAGTAAAGCAGTTGCAAGCTCATCCTTTTAGAGTCTTGTTTGGGCTCATGAGAGGAGTAGAAAAACATCAAAAATTTCAATCCTGCACGATTCTACCAAGAAATGTGAGTGTTCATTCAAACCGCTGCTTTCTGCTATTTTGGGCCCTATTGAATAATGAATGTTTTGAATTTTCTCCAAAAGTAAAGTAGTTGCAAACTCATCCTTTAAGAAACTTGTTTGGGCTGTTGAGAGGAGTAAAAAAAAAATCAAAATTTTCAATCCTGCATGATTCTACCAAGAAATGTGATTGTTCATTCAAAACTCTGCTTTTTGCTATTGGGCTCTATTGAATAATGAATGTTTTGAATTTTCTCCAAAAGTAAAGCAGTTGCAAGCTCATCCTTTTAGAGTCTTGTTTGGGCTCATGAGAGGAGTAGAAAAACATCAAAAATTTAAATCCTGCACGATTCTACCAAGAAATGTGAGTGTTCATTCAAACCACTGCTTTCTGCTATTTTGGGCCCTATTGAGTAATGAATGTTTTGAATTTTCTCCAAAAGTAAAGTAGTTGCAAACTCATCCTTTTAGAAACTTGTTTGGGCTGTTGAGAGGAGTAAAAAAACATCAAAATTTTCAATCCTGCATGATTCTACCAAGAAATGTGATTGTTCATTCAAAACTCTGCTTTTTGCTATTGGGCTCTATTGAATAATGAACGTTTTGAATTTTCTCCAAAAGTAAAGCAGTTGCAAGCTCATCCTTTTAGAGTCTTGTTTGGGCTCATGAGAGGAGTAGAAAAACATCAAAAATTTCAATCCTGCACGATTCTACCAAGAAATGTGAGTGTTCATTCAAACCTCTGCTTTCTGCTATTTTGGGCCCTATTGAATAATGAATGTTTTGAATTTTCTCCAAAAGTAAAGTAGTTGCAAACTCATCCTTTAAGAAACTTGTTTGGGCTGTTGAGAGGAGTAAAAAAAATCAAAATTTTCAATCCTGCATGATTCTACCAAGAAATGTGATTGTTCATTCAAAACTCTGCTTTTTGCTATTGGGCTCTTTTGAATAATGAATGTTTTGAATTTTCTCCAAAAGTAAAGCAGTTGCAAGCTCATCCTTTTAGAGTCTTGTTTGGGCTCATGAGAGGAGTAGAAAAACATCAAAAATTTCAATACTGCACGATTCTACCAAGAAATGTGAGTGTTCATTCAAACCGCTGCTTTCTGTTATTTTGGGCCCTATTGAATAATGAATGTTTTGAATTTTCTCCAAAAGTAAAGTAGTTGCAAACTCATCCTTTTAGAAACTTGATTGGGCTGTTGAGAGGAGTAAAAAAACATCAAAATTTTCAATCCTGCATGATTCTACCAAGAAATGTGATTGTTCATTCAAAACTATGCTTTTTGCTATTGGGCTCTATCGAATAATGAATGTTTTGAATTTTCTCCAAAAGTAAAGCAGTTGCAAGCTCATCCTTTTAGAGTCTTGTTTGGGCTCATGAGAGGAGTAGAAAAACATCAAAAATTTCAATCCTGCACGATTCTACCAAGAAATGAGTGTTCATTCAAACCGCTGCTTTCTGCTATTTTGGGCCCTATTGAATAATGAATGTTTTGAATTTTCTCCAAAAGTAAAGTAGTTGCAAACTCATCCTTTTAGAAACTTGTTTGGGCTGTTGAGAGGAGTAAAAAAAAACATCAAAATTTTCAATCCTGCATGATTCTACCAAGAAATGTGATTGTTCATTCAAAACTCTGCTTTTTGCTATTGGGCTCTATTGAATAATGAATGTTTTGAATTTTCTCCAAAAGTAAAGCAGTTGCAAGCTCATCCTTTTAGAGTCTTGTTTGGGCTCATGAGAGGAGTAGAAAAACATCAAAATTTTCAATCCTGCACGATTCTACCAAGAAATGTGAGTGTTCATTCAAACCGCTGCTTTCTGCTATTTTGGGCCCTATTGAATAATGAATGTTTTGAATTTTCTCCAAAAGTAAAGTAGTTGCAAACTCATCCTTTTAGAAACTTGTTTGGGCTGTTGAGAGGAGTAAAAAAAACATCAAAATTTTCAATCCTGCATGATTCTACCAAGAAATGTGATTGTTCATTCAAAACTCTGCTTTTTGCTATTGGGCTCTATTGAATAATGAATGTTTTGAATTTTCTCCAAAAGTAAAGCAGTTGCAAGCTCATCCTTTTAGAGTCTTGTTTGGGCTCATGAGAGGAGTAGAAAAACATCAAAAATTTCAATACTGCACGATTCTACCAAGAAATGTGAGTGTTCATTCAAACCGCTGCTTTCTGCTATTTTGGGCCCTATTGAATAATGAATGTTTTGAATTTTCTCCAAAAGTAAAGTAGTTGCAAACTCATCCTTTTATAAACTTGTTTGGGCTGTTGAGAGTAGTAAAAAAAAACATCAAAATTTTCAATCCTGCATGATTCTACCAAGAAATGTGATTGTTCATTCAAAACTCTGCTTTTTGCTATTGGGCTCTATTGAATAATGAATGTTTTGAATTTTCTCCAAAAGTAAAGCAGTTGCAAGCTCATCCTTTTAGAGTCTTGTTTGGGCTCATGAGAGGAGTAGAAAAACATCAAAAATTTCAATCCTGCACGATTCTACCAAGAAATGTGAGTGTTCATTCAAACCGCTGCTTTCTGCTATTTTGGGCCCTATTGAATAATGAATGTTTTGAATTTTCTCCAAAAGTAAAGTAGTTGCAAACTCATCCTTTTAGAAACTTGTTTGTGCTGTTGAGAGGAGTAAAAAAACATCAAAATTTTCAATCCTGCATGATTCTACCAAGAAATGTGATTGTTCATTCAAAACTCTACTTTTTGCTATTGGGCTCCATTGAATAATGAATGTTTTGAATTTTCTCCAAAAGTAAGGCAGTTGCAAGCTCATCCTTTTAGAGTCTTGTTTGGGCTCATGAGATGAGTAGAAAAACATCAAAAATTTCAATCCTGCATGGTTCTACCAAGAAATGTGAGTGTTCATTCAAACCGCTGCTTTCTGCTATTTTGGGCCCTATTGAATAATGAATGTTTTGAATTTTCTCCAAAAGTAAAGTAGTTGCAAACTCATCCTTTTAGAAACTTGTTTGGGCTGTTGAGAGGAGTAAAAATACATCAAAATTTTCAATCCTGCATGATTCTACCAAGAAATGTGATTGTTCATTCAAAACTATGCTTTTTGCTATTGGGCTCTATTGAATAATGAATGTTTTGAATTTTCTCCAAAAGTAAAGCAGTTGCAAGCTCATCCTTTTAGAGTCTTGTTTGGGCTCATGAGAGGAGTAGAAAACATCAAAAATTTCAATCCTGCACGATTCTACCAAGAAATGTGAGTGTTCATTCAAACCGCTGCTTTCTGCTATTTTGGGCCCTATTGAATAATGAATGTTTTGAATTTTTTCCAAAAGTAAAGTAGTTGCAAACTCATCCTTTTAAAAACTTGTTTGGGCTGTTGAGAGGAGTAAAAAAACATCAAAATTTTCAATCCTGCATGATTCTACCAAGAAATGTGATTGTCCATTCAAAACTCTGCTTTTTGCTATTGGGCTCTTTTGAATAATGAATGTTTTGAATTTTCTCCAAAAGTAAAGCATTTGCAAGCTCATCCTTTTAGAGTCTTGTTTGGGCTCATGAGAGGAGTAGAAAAACATCAAAAATTTCAATCCTGCACGATTCTACCAAGAAATGAGTGTTCATTCAAACCGCTGCTTTCTGCTATTTTGGGCCCTATTGAATAATGAATGTTTTGAATTTTCTCCAAAAGTAAAGTAGTTGCAAACTCATCCTTTTAGAAACTTGTTTAGGCTGTTGAGAGGAGTAAAAAAAACATCAAAATTTTCAATCCTGCATGATTCTACCAAGAAATGTGATTGTTCATTCAAAACTCTGCTTTTTGCTATTGGGCTCTATTGAATAATGAATGTTTTGAATTTTCTCCAAAAGTAAAGCAGTTGCAAGCTCATCCTTTTAGAGTCTTGTTTGGGCTCATGAGAGGAGTAGAAAAACATCAAAAATTTCAATACTGCACGATTCTACCAAGAAATGTGAGTGTTCATTCAAACCGCTGCTTTCTGCTATTTTGGGCCCTATTGAATAATGAATGTTTTGAATTTTCTCCAAAAGTAAAGTAGTTGCAAACTCATCCTTTTAGAAACTTGTTTGGGCTGTTGAGAGGAGTAAAAAAAGACATCAAAATTTTCAATCCTGCATGATTCTACCAAGAAATGTGATTGTTCATTCAAAACTCTGCTTTTTGCTATTGGGCTCTATTGAATAATGAATGTTTTGAATTTTCTCCAAAAGTAAAGCAGTTGCAAGCTCATCCTTTTAGAGTCTTGTTTGGGCTCATGAGAGGAGTAGAAAAACATCAAAAATTTAAATCCTGCACGATTCTACCAAGAAATGTGAGTGTTCATTCAAACCACTGCTTTCTGCTATTTTGGGCCCTATTGAGTAATGAATGTTTTGAATTTTCTCCAAAAGTAAAGTAGTTGCAAACTCATCCTTTTAGAAACTTGTTTGGGCTGTTGAGAGGAGTAAAAAAACATCAAAATTTTCAATCCTGCATGATTCTACCAAGAAATGTGATTGTTCATTCAAAACTCTGCTTTTTGCTATTGGGCTCTATTGAATAATGAACGTTTTGAATTTTCTCCAAAAGTAAAGCAGTTGCAAGCTCATCCTTTTAGAGTCTTGTTTGGGCTCATGAGAGGAGTAGAAAAACATCAAAAATTTCAATCCTGCACGATTCTACCAAGAAATGTGAGTGTTCATTCAAACCGCTGCTTTCTGCTATTTTGGGCCCTATTGAATAATGAATGTTTTGAATTTTCTCCAAAAGTAAAGTAGTTGCAAACTCATCCTTTAAGAAACTTGTTTGGGCTGTTGAGTGGAGTAAAAAAAATCAAAATTTTCAATCCTGCATGATTCTACCAAGAAATGTGATTGTTCATTCAAAACTCTGCTTTTTGCTATTGGGCTCTTTTGAATAATGAATGTTTTGAATTTTCTCCAAAAGTAAAGCAGTTGCAAGCTCATCCTTTTAGAGTCTTGTTTGGGCTCATGAGAGGAGTAGAAAAACATCAAAAATTTCAATACTGCACGATTCTACCAAGAAATGTGAGTGTTCATTCAAACCGCTGCTTTCTGCTATTTTGGGCCCTATTGAATAATGAATGTTTTGAATTTTCTCCAAAAGTAAAGTATTTGCAAACTCATCCTTTTAGAAACTTGTTTGGGCTGTTGAGAGGAGTAAAAAAAAACATCAAAATTTTCAATCCTGCATGATTCTACCAAGAAATGTGATTGTTCATTCAAAACTCTGCTTTTTGCTATTGGGCTCTATTGAATAATGAATGTTTTGAATTTTCTCCAAAAGTAAAGCAGTTGCAAGCTCATCCTTTTAGAGTCTTGTTTGGGCTCATGAGAGGAGTAGAAAAACATCAAAAATTTCAATCCTGCACGATTCTACCAAGAAATGTGAGTGTTCATTCAAACCGCTGCTTTCTGCTATTTTGGGCCCTATTGAATAATGAATGTTTTGAATTTTCTCCAAAAGTAAAGTAGTTGCAAACTCATCCTTTAAGAAACTTGTTTGGGCTGTTGAGAGGAGTAAAAAAAAATCAAAATTTTCAATCCTGCATGATTCTACCAAGAAATGTGATTGTTCATTCAAAACTCTGCTTTTTGCTATTGGGCTCTTTTGAATAATGAATGTTTTGAATTTTCTCCAAAAGTAAAGCAGTTGCAAGCTCATCCTTTTAGAGTCTTGTTTGGGCTCATGAGAGGAGTAGAAAAACATCAAAAATTTCAATACTGCACGATTCTACCAAGAAATGTGAGTGTTCATTCAAACCGCTGCTTTCTGTTATTTTGGGCCCTATTGAATAATGAATGTTTTGAATTTTCTCCAAAAGTAAAGTAGTTGCAAACTCATCCTTTTAGAAACTTGATTGGGCTGTTGAGAGGAGTAAAAAAACATCAAAATTTTCAATCCTGCATGATTCTACCAAGAAATGTGATTGTTCATTCAAAACTATGCTTTTTGCTATTGGGCTCTATCGAATAATGAATGTTTTGAATTTTCTCCAAAAGTAAAGCAGTTGCAAGCTCATCCTTTTAGAGTCTTGTTTGGGCTCATGAGAGGAGTAGAAAAACATCAAAAATTTCAATCCTGCACGATTCTACCAAGAAATGAGTGTTCATTCAAACCGCTGCTTTCTGCTATTTTGGGCCCTATTGAATAATGAATGTTTTGAATTTTCTCCAAAAGTAAAGTAGTTGCAAACTCATCCTTTTAGAAACTTGTTTGGGCTGTTGAGAGGAGTAAAAAAAACATCAAAATTTTCAATCCTGCATGATTCTACCAAGAAATGTGATTGTTCATTCAAAACTCTGCTTTTTGCTATTGGGCTCTATTGAATAATGAATGTTTTGAATTTTCTCCAAAAGTAAAGCAGTTGCAAGCTCATCCTTTTAGAGTCTTGTTTGGGCTCATGAGAGGAGTAGAAAAACATCAAAAATTTCAATACTGCACGATTCTACCAAGAAATGTGAGTGTTCATTCAAACCGCTGCTTTCTGCTATTTTGGGCCCTATTGAATAATGAATGTTTTGAATTTTCTCCAAAAGTAAAGTAGTTGCAAACTCATTACTTTTAGAAACTTGTTTGGGCTGTTGAGAGGAGTAAAAAAAAACATCAAAATTTTCAATCCTGCATGATTCTACCAAGAAATGTGATTGTTCATTCAAAACTCTGCTTTTTGCTATTGGTCTCTATTGAATAATGAATGTTTTGAATTTTCTCCAAAAGTAAAGCAGTTGCAAGCTCATCCTTTTAGAGTCTTGTTTGGGCTCATGAGAGGAGTAGAAAAACATCAAAAATTTCAATCCTGCACGATTCTACCAAGAAATGTGAGTGTTCATTCAAACCGCTGCTTTCTGCTATTTTGGGCCCTATTGAATAATGAATGTTTTGAATTTTCTCCAAAAGTAAAGTAGTTGCAAACTCATCCTTTTAGAAACTTGTTTGGGCTGTTGAGAGGAGTAAAAAAACATCAAAATTTTCAATCCTGCATGATTTTACCAAGAAATGTGATTGTTCATTCAAAACTCTGCTTTTTGCTATTGGGCTCTATTGAATAATGAATGTTTTGAATTTTCTCCAAAAGTAAAGCAGTTGCAAGCTCATCCTTTTAGAGTCTTGTTTGGGCTCATGAGAGGAGTAGAAAAACATCAAAAATTTCAATCCTGCACGATTCTACCAAAAAATGTGAGTGTTCATTCAAACCGCTGCTTTCTGCTATTTTGGGCCCTATTGAATAATGAATGTTTTGAATTTTCTCCAAAAGTAAAGTAGTTGCAAACTCATCCTTTTAGAAACTTGTTTGTGCTGTTGAGAGGAGTAAAAAAACATCAAAATTTTCAATCCTGCATGATTCTACCAAGAAATGTGATTGTTCATTCAAAACTCTACTTTTTGCTATTGGGCTCTATTGAATAATGAATGTTTTGAATTTTCTCCAAAAGTAAGGCAGTTGCAAGCTCATCCTTTTAGAGTCTTGTTTGGGCTCATGAGATGAGTAGAAAAACATCAAAAATTTCAATCCTGCACGATTCTACCAAGATATGTAAGTGTTCATTCAAACCGCTGCTTTCTGCTATTTTGGGCCCTATTGAATAATGAATGTTTTGAATTTTCTCCAAAAGTAAAGTAGTTGCAAACTCATCCTTTTATAAACTTGTTTGGGCTGTTGAGAGGAGTAAAAAAAAACATCAACATTTTCAATCCTGCATGATTCTACCAAGAAATGTGATTGTTCATTCAAAACTCTGCTTTTTGCTATTGGGCTCTATTGAATAATGAATGTTTTGAATTTTCTCCAAAAGTAAAGCAGTTGCAAGCTCATCCTTTTAGAGTCTTGTTTGGGCTCATGAGAGGAGTAGAAAAACATCAAAAATTTCAATCCTGCACGATTCTACCAAGAAATGTGAGTGTTCATTCAAACCGCTGCTTTCTGCTATTTTGGGCCCTATTGAATAATGAATGTTTTGAATTTTCTCCAAAAGTAAAGTAGTTGCAAACTCATCCTTTTAGAAACTTGTTTGGGCTGTTGAGAGGAGTAAAAAAACATCAAAATTTTCAATCCTGCATGATTCTACCAAGAAATGTGATTGTTCATTCAAAACTCTGCTTTTTGCTATTGGGCTCTTTTGAATAATGAATGTTTTGAATTTTCTCCAAAAGTAAAGCAGTTGCAAGCTCATCCTTTTAGAGTCTTGTTTGGGCTCATGAGAGGAGTAGAAAAACATCAAAAATTTCAATACTGCACGATTCTACCAAGAAATGTGAGTGTTCATTCAAACCGCTGCTTTCTGTTATTTTGGGCCCTATTGAATAATGAATGTTTTGAATTTTCTCCAAAAGTAAAGTAGTTGCAAACTCATCCTTTTAGAAACTTGATTGGGCTGTTGAGAGGAGTAAAAAAACATCAAAATTTTCAATCCTGCATGATTCTACCAAGAAATGTGATTGTTCATTCAAAACTATGCTTTTTGCTATTGGGCTCTATCGAATAATGAATGTTTTGAATTTTCTCCAAAAGTAAAGCAGTTGCAAGCTCATCCTTTTAGAGTCTTGTTTGGGCTCATGAGAGGAGTAGAAAAACATCAAAAATTTCAATCCTGCACGATTCTACCAAGAAATGAGTGTTCATTCAAACCGCTGCTTTCTGCTATTTTGGGCCCTATTGAATAATGAATGTTTTGAATTTTCTCCAAAAGTAAAGTAGTTGCAAACTCATCCTTTTAGAAACTTGTTTGGGCTGTTGAGAGGAGTAAAAAAAACATCAAAATTTTCAATCCTGCATGATTCTACCAAGAAATGTGATTGTTCATTCAAAACTCTGCTTTTTGCTATTGGGCTCTATTGAATAATGAATGTTTTGAATTTTCTCCAAAAGTAAAGCAGTTGCAAGCTCATCCTTTTAGAGTCTTGTTTGGGCTCATGAGAGGAGTAGAAAAACATCAAAAATTTCAATACTGCACGATTCTACCAAGAAATGTGAGTGTTCATTCAAACCGCTGCTTTCTGCTATTTTGGGCCCTATTGAATAATGAATGTTTTGAATTTTCTCCAAAAGTAAAGTAGTTGCAAACTCATTACTTTTAGAAACTTGTTTGGGCTGTTGAGAGGAGTAAAAAAAAACATCAAAATTTTCAATCCTGCATGATTCTACCAAGAAATGTGATTGTACATTCAAAACTCTGCTTTTTGCTATTGGGCTCTATTGAATAATGAATGTTTTGAATTTTCTCCAAAAGTAAAGCAGTTGCAAGCTCATCCTTTTAGAGTCTTGTTTGGGCTCATGAGAGGAGTAGAAAAACATCAAAAATTTCAATCCTGCACGATTCTACCAAGAAATGTGAGTGTTCATTCAAACCGCTGCTTTCTGCTATTTTGGGCCAAATTGAATAATGAATGTTTTGAATTTTCTCCAAAAGTAAAGTAGTTGCAAACTCATCCTTTTAGAAACTTGTTTGGGCTGTTGAGAGGAGTAAAAAAACATCAAAATTTTCAATCCTGCATGATTTTACCAAGAAATGTGATTGTTCATTCAAAACTCTGCTTTTTGCTATTGGGCTCTATTGAATAATGAATGTTTTGAATTTTCTCCAAAAGTAAAGCAGTTGCAAGCTCATCCTTTTAGAGTCTTGTTTGGGCTCATGAGAGGAGTAGAAAAACATCAAAAATTTCAATCCTGCACGATTCTACCATAAAATGTGAGTGTTCATTCAAACCGCTGCTTTCTGCTATTTTGGGCCCTATTGAATAATGAATGTTTTGAGTTTTCTCCAAAAGTAAAGTAGTTGCAAACTCATCCTTTTAGAAACTTGTTTGTGCTGTTGAGAGGAGTAAAAAAACATCAAAATTTTCAATCCTGCATGATTCTACCAAGAAATGTGATTGTTCATTCAAAACTCTACTTTTTGCTATTGGGCTCTATTGAATAATGAATGTTTTGAATTTTCTCCAAAAGTAAGGCAGTTGCAAGCTCATCCTTTTAGAGTCTTGTTTGGGCTCATGAGATGAGTAGAAAAACATCAAAAATTTCAATCCTGCACGATTCTACCAAGATATGTAAGTGTTCATTCAAACCGCTGCTTTCTGCTATTTTGGGCCCTATTGAATAATGAATGTTTTGAATTTTCTCCAAAAGTAAAGTAGTTGCAAACTCATCCTTTTATAAACTTGTTTGGGCTGTTGAGAGGAGTAAAAAAAAACATCAACATTTTCAATCCTGCATGATTCTACCAAGAAATGTGATTGTTCATTCAAAACTCTGCTTTTTGCTATTGGGCTCTATTGAATAATGAATGTTTTGAATTTTCTCCAAAAGTAAAGCAGTTGCAAGCTCATCCTTTTAGAGTCTTGTTTGGGCTCATGAGAGGAGTAGAAAAACATCAAAAATTTCAATACTGCACGATTCTACCAAGAAATGTGAGTGTTCATTCAAACCACTGCTTTCTGCTATTTTGGGCCCTATTGAGTAATGAATGTTTTGAATTTTCTCCAAAAGTAAAGTAGTTGCAAACTCATCCTTTTAGAAACTTGTTTGGGCTGTTGAGAGGAGTAAAAAAACATCAAAATTTTCAATCCTGCATGATTCTACCAAGAAATGTGATTGTTCATTCAAAACTCTGCTTTTTGCTATTGGGCTCTTTTGAATAATGAATGTTTTGAATTTTCTCCAAAAGTAAAGCAGTTGCAAGCTCATCCTTTTAGAGTCTTGTTTGGGCTCATGAGAGGAGTAGAAAAACATCAAAAATTTCAATACTGCACGATTCTACCAAGAAATGTGAGTGTTCATTCAAACCGCTGCTTTCTGTTATTTTGGGCCCTATTGAATAATGAATGTTTTGAATTTTCTCCAAAAGTAAAGTAGTTGCAAACTCATCCTTTTAGAAACTTGATTGGGCTGTTGAGAGGAGTAAAAAAACATCAAAATTTTCAATCCTGCATGATTCTACCAAGAAATGTGATTGTTCATTCAAAACTATGCTTTTTGCTATTGGGCTCTATCGAATAATGAATGTTTTGAATTTTCTCCAAAAGTAAAGCAGTTGCAAGCTCATCCTTTTAGAGTCTTGTTTGGGCTCATGAGAGGAGTAGAAAAACATCAAAAATTTCAATCCTGCACGATTCTACCAAGAAATGAGTGTTCATTCAAACCGCTGCTTACTGCTATTTTGGGCCCTATTGAATAATGAATGTTTTGAATTTTCTCCAAAAGTAAAGTAGTTGCAAACTCATCCTTTTAGAAACTTGTTTGGGCTGTTGAGAGGAGTAAAAAAAACATCAAAATTTTCAATCCTGCATGATTCTACCAAGAAATGTGATTGTTCATTCAAAACTCTGCTTTTTGCTATTGGGCTCTATTGAATAATGAATGTTTTGAATTTTCTCCAAAAGTAAAGCAGTTGCAAGCTCATCCTTTTAGAGTCTTGTTTGGGCTCATGAGAGGAGTAGAAAAACATCAAAAATTTCAATACTGCACGATTCTACCAAGAAATGTGAGTGTTCATTCAAACCGCTGCTTTCTGCTATTTTGGGCCCTATTGAATAATGAATGTTTTGAATTTTCTCCAAAAGTAAAGTAGTTGCAAACTCATTACTTTTAGAAACTTGTTTGGGCTGTTGAGAGGAGTAAAAAAAAACATCAAAATTTTCAATCCTGCATGATTCTACCAAGAAATGTGATTGTTCATTCAAAACTCTGCTTTTTGCTATTGGGCTCTATTGAATAATGAATGTTTTGAATTTTCTCCAAAAGTAAAGCAGTTGCAAGCTCATCCTTTTAGAGTCTTGTTTGGGCTCATGAGAGGAGTAGAAAAACATCAAAAATTTCAATCCTGCACGATTCTACCAAGAAATGTGAGTGTTCATTCAAACCGCTGCTTTCTGCTATTTTGGGCCCTATTGAATAATGAATGTTTTGAATTTTCTCCAAAAGTAAAGTAGTTGCAAACTCATCCTTTTAGAAACTTGTTTGGGCTGTTGAGAGGAGTAAAAAAACATCAAAATTTTCAATCCTGCATGATTTTACCAAGAAATGTGATTGTTCATTCAAAACTCTGCTTTTTGCTATTGGGCTCTATTGAATAATGAATGTTTTGAATTTTCTCCAAAAGTAAAGCAGTTGCAAGCTCATCCTTTTAGAGTCTTGTTTGGGCTCATGAGAGGAGTAGAAAAACATCAAAAATTTCAATCCTGCACGATTCTACCATAAAATGTGAGTGTTCATTCAAACCGCTGCTTTCTGCTATTTTGGGCCCTATTGAATAATGAATGTTTTGAGTTTTCTCCAAAAGTAAAGTAGTTGCAAACTCATCCTTTTAGAAACTTGTTTGTGCTGTTGAGAGGAGTAAAAAAACATCAAAATTTTCAATCCTGCATGATTCTACCAAGAAATGTGATTGTTCATTCAAAACTCTACTTTTTGCTATTGGGCTCTATTGAATAATGAATGTTTTGAATTTTCTCCAAAAGTAAGGCAGTTGCAAGCTCATCCTTTTAGAGTCTTGTTTGGGCTCATGAGATGAGTAGAAAAACATCAAAAATTTCAATCCTGCACGATTCTACCAAGATATGTAAGTGTTCATTCAAACCGCTGCTTTCTGCTATTTTGGGCCCTATTGAATAATGAATGTTTTGAATTTTCTCCAAAAGTAAAGTAGTTGCAAACTCATCCTTTTATAAACTTGTTTGGGCTGTTGAGAGGAGTAAAAAAAAACATCAACATTTTCAATCCTGCATGATTCTACCAAGAAATGTGATTGTTCATTCAAAACTCTGCTTTTTGCTATTGGGCTCTATTGAATAATGAATGTTTTGAATTTTCTCCAAAAGTAAAGCAGTTGCAAGCTCATCCTTTTAGAGTCTTGTTTGGGCTCATGAGAGGAGTAGAAAAACATCAAAAATTTCAATACTGCACGATTCTACCAAGAAATGTGAGTGTTCATTCAAACCACTGCTTTCTGCTATTTTGGGCCCTATTGAGTAATGAATGTTTTGAATTTTCTCCAAAAGTAAAGTAGTTGCAAACTCATCCTTTTAGAAACTTGTTTGGGCTGTTGAGAGGAGTAAAAAAACATCAAAATTTTCAATCCTGCATGATTCTACCAAGAAATGTGATTGTTCATTCAAAACTCTGCTTTTTGCTATTGGGCTCTATTGAATAATGAACGTTTTGAATTTTCTCCAAAAGTAAAGCAGTTGCAAGCTCATCCTTTTAGAGTCTTGTTTGGGCTCATGAGAGGAGTAGAAAAACATCAAAAATTTCAATCCTGCACGATTCTACCAAGAAATGTGAGTGTTCATTCAAACCGCTGCTTTCTGCTATTTTGGGCCCTATTGAATAATGAATGTTTTGAATTTTCTCCAAAAGTAAAGTAGTTGCAAACTCATCCTTTTAGAAACTTGTTTGGGCTGTTGAGAGGAGTAAAAAAAACATCAAAATTTTCAATCCTGCATGATTCTACCAAGAAATGTGATTGTTCATTCAAAACTCTGCTTTTTGCTATTGGGCTCTATTGAATAATGAATGTTTTGAATTTTCTCCAAAAGTAAAGCAGTTGCAAGCTCATCCTTTTAGAGTCTTGTTTGGGCTCATGAGAGGAGTAGAAAAACATCAAAAATTTCAATCCTGCACGATTCTACCAAGAAATGTGAGTGTTCATTCAAACCGCTGCTTTCTGCTATTTTGGGCCCTATTGAATAATGAATGTTTTGAATTTTCTCCAAAAGTAAAGTAGTTGCAAACTCATCCTTTTAGAAACTTGTTTGGGCTGTTGAGAGGAGTAAAAAAACATCAAAATTTTCAATCCTGCATGATTCTACCAAGAAATGTGATTGTTCATTCAAAACTCTGCTTTTTGCTGTTGGGCTCTATTGAATAATGAATGTTTTGAATTTTCTCCAAAAGTAAAGCAGTTGCAAGCTCATCCTTTTAGAGTCTTGTTTGGGCTCATGAGAGGAGTAGAAAAACATCAAAAATTTCAATCCTGCACGATTCTACCAAGAAATGTGAGTGTTCATTCAAACCGCTGCTTTCTGCTATTTTGGGCCCTATTGAATAATGAATGTTTTGAATTTTCTCCAAAAGTAAAGTAGTTGCAAACTCATCCTTTTAGAAACTTGTTTGGGCTGTTGAGAGGAGTAAAAAAAACATCAAAATTTTCAATCCTGCATGATTCTACCAAGAAATGTGATTGTTCATTCAAAACTCTGCTTTTTGCTATTGGGCTCTATTGAATAATGAATGTTTTGAATTTTCTCCAAAAGTAAAGCAGTTGCAAGCTCATCCTTTTAGAGTCTTGTTTGGGCTCATGAGAGGAGTAGAAAAAGATCAAAAATTTCAATCCTGCACGATTCTACCAAGAAATGTGAGTGTTCATTCAAACCGCTGCTTTCTGCTATTTTGGGCCCTATTGAATAATGAATGTTTTGAATTTTCTCCAAAAGTAAAGTAGTTGCAAACTCATCCTTTTAGAAACTTGTTTGGGCTGTTGAGAGGAGTAAAAAAACATCAAAATTTTCAATCCTGCATGATTTTTCCAAGAAATGTGATTGTTCATTCAAAACTCTGCTTTTTGCTATTGGGCTCTATTGAATAATGAATGTTTAGAATTTTCTCCAAAAGTAAAGCAGTTGCAAGCTCATCCTTTTAGAGTCTTGCTTGGGCTCATGAGAGGAGTAGAAAAACATCAAAAATTTCAATCCTGCACGATTCTACCAAAAAATGTGAGTGTTCATTCAAACCGCTGCTTTCTGCTATTTTGGGCCCTATTGAAAAATGAATGTTTTGAATTTTCTCCAAAAGTAAAGTAGTTGCAAACTCATCCTTTTAGAAACTTGTTTGGGCTGTTGAGAGGAGTAAAAAAACATCAAAATTTTCAATCCTGCATGATTCTACCAAGAAATGTGATTGTTCATTCAAAACTCTGCTTTTTGCTATTGGGCTCTATTGAATAATGAACGTTTTGAATTTTCTCCAAAAGTAAAGCAGTTGCAAGCTCATCCTTTTAGAGTCTTGTTTGGGCTCATGAGAGGAGTAGAAAAACATCAAAAATTTCAATCCTGCACGATTCTACCAAGAAATGTGAGTGTTCATTCAAACCGCTGCTTTCTGCTATTTTGGGCCCTATTGAATAATGAATGTTTTGAATTTTCTCCAAAAGTAAAGTAGTTGCAAACTCATCCTTTTAGAAACTTGTTTGGGCTGTTGAGAGGAGTAAAAAAAACATCAAAATTTTCAATCCTGCATGATTCTACCAAGAAATGTGATTGTTCATTCAAAACTCTGCTTTTTGCTATTGGGCTCTATTGAATAATGAATGTTTTGAATTTTCTCCAAAAGTAAAGCCGTTGCAAGCTCATCCTTTTAGAGTCTTGTTTGGGCTCATGAGAGGAGTAGAAAAACATCAAAAATTTCAATACTGCACGATTCTACCAAGAAATGTGAGTGTTCATTCAAACCGCTGCTTTCTGCTATTTTGGGCCCTATTGAATAATGAATGTTTTGAATTTTCTCCAAAAGTAAAGTAGTTGCAAACTCATCCTTTTAGAAACTTGTTTGGGCTGTTGAGAGGAGTAAAACAAAACATCAAAATTTTCAATCCTGCATGATTCTACCAAGAAATGTGATTGTTCATTCAAAACTCTGCTTTTTGCTATTGGGCTCTATTGAATAATGAATGTTTTGAATTTTCTCCAAAAGTAAAGCAGTTGCAAGCTCATCCTTTTAGAGTCTTGTTTGGGCTCATGAGAGGAGTAGAAAAACATCAAAAATTTCAATCCTGCACGATTCTACCAAGAAATGTGAGTGTTCATTCAAACCGCTGCTTTCTGCTATTTTGGGCCCTATTGAATAATGAATGTTTTGAATTTTCTCCAAAAGTAAAGTAGTTGCAAACTCATCCTTTTAGAAACTTGTTTGGGCTGTTGAGAGGAGTAAAAAAAACATCAAAATTTTCAATCCTGCATGATTCTACCAAGAAATGTGATTGTTCATTCAAAACTCTGCTTTTTGCTATTGGGCTCTATTGAATAATGAATGTTTTGAATTTTCTCCAAAAGTAAAGCAGTTGCAAGCTCATCCTTTTAGAGTCTTGTTTGGGCTCATGAGAGGAGTAGAAAAAGATCAAAAATTTCAATCCTGCACGATTCTACCAAGAAATGTGAGTGTTCATTCAAACCGCTGCTTTCTGCTATTTTGGGCCCTATTGAATAATGAATGTTTTGAATTTTCTCCAAAAGTAAAGTAGTTGCAAACTCATCCTTTTAGAAACTTGTTTGGGCTGTTGAGAGGAGTAAAAAAACATCAAAATTTTCAATCCTGCATGATTTTTCCAAGAAATGTGATTGTTCATTCAAAACTCTGCTTTTTGCTATTGGGCTCTATTGAATAATGAATGTTTAGAATTTTCTCCAAAAGTAAAGCAGTTGCAAGCTCATCCTTTTAGAGTCTTGCTTGGGCTCATGAGAGGAGTAGAAAAACATCAAAAATTTCAATCCTGCACGATTCTACCAAAAAATGTGAGTGTTCATTCAAACCGCTGCTTTCTGCTATTTTGGGCCCTATTGAAAAATGAATGTTTTGAATTTTCTCCAAAAGTAAAGTAGTTGCAAACTCATCCTTTTAGAAACTTGTTTGGGCTGTTGAGAGGAGTAAAAAAACATCAAAATTTTCAATCCTGCATGATTCTACCAAGAAATGTGATTGTTCATTCAAAACTCTGCTTTTTGCTATTGGGCTCTATTGAATAATGAACGTTTTGAATTTTCTCCAAAAGTAAAGCAGTTGCAAGCTCATCCTTTTAGAGTCTTGTTTGGGCTCATGAGAGGAGTAGAAAAACATCAAAAATTTCAATCCTGCACGATTCTACCAAGAAATGTGAGTGTTCATTCAAACCGCTGCTTTCTGCTATTTTGGGCCCTATTGAATAATGAATGTTTTGAATTTTCTCCAAAAGTAAAGTAGTTGCAAACTCATCCTTTTAGAAACTTGTTTGGGCTGTTGAGAGGAGTAAAAAAAACATCAAAATTTTCAATCCTGCATGATTCTACCAAGAAATGTGATTGTTCATTCAAAACTCTGCTTTTTGCTATTGGGCTCTATTGAATAATGAATGTTTTGAATTTTCTCCAAAAGTAAAGCCGTTGCAAGCTCATCCTTTTAGAGTCTTGTTTGGGCTCATGAGAGGAGTAGAAAAACATCAAAAATTTCAATACTGCACGATTCTACCAAGAAATGTGAGTGTTCATTCAAACCGCTGCTTTCTGCTATTTTGGGCCCTATTGAATAATGAATGTTTTGAATTTTCTCCAAAAGTAAAGTAGTTGCAAACTCATCCTTTTAGAAACTTGTTTGGGCTGTTGAGAGGAGTAAAACAAAACATCAAAATTTTCAATCCTGCATGATTCTACCAAGAAATGTGATTGTTCATTCAAAACTCTGCTTTTTGCTATTGGGCTCTATTGAATAATGAATGTTTTGAATTTTCTCCAAAAGTAAAGCAGTTGCAAGCTCATCCTTTTAGAGTCTTGTTTGGGCTCATGAGAGGAGTAGAAAAACATCAAAAATTTCAATCCTGCACGATTCTACCAAGAAATGTGAGTGTTCATTCAAACCGCTGCTTTCTGCTATTTTGGGCCCTATTGAATAATGAATGTTTTGAATTTTCTCCAAAAGTAAAGTAGTTGCAAACTCATCCTTTTAGAAACTTGTTTGGGCTGTTGAGAGGAGTAAAAAAACATCAAAATTTTCAATCCTGCATGATTCTACCAAGAAATGTGATTGTTCATTCAAAACTCTGCTTTTTGCTATTGGGCTCTATTGAATAATGAATGTTTTGAATTTTCTCCAAAAGTAAAGCAGTTGAAAGCTCATCCTTTTAGAGTCTTGTTTGGGCTCATGAGAGGAGTAGAAAAACATCAAAAATTTCAATACTGCACGATTCTACCAAGAAATGTGAGTGTTCATTCAAACCGCTTCTTTCTGCTATTTTGGGCCCTATTGAATAATGAATGTTTTGAATTTTCTCCAAAAGTAAAGTAGTTGCAAACTCATCCTTTTAGAAACTTGTTTGGGCTGTTGAGAGTAGTAAAAAAAAACATAAAAATTTTCAATCCTGCATGATTCTACCAAGAAATGTGATTGTTCATTCAAAACTCTGCTTTTTGCTATTGGGCTCTATTGAATAATGAATGTTTTGAATTTTCTCCAAAAGTAAAGCAGTTGCAAGCTCATCCTTTTAGAGTCTTGTTTGGGCTCATGAGAGGAGTAGAAAAACATCAAAAATTTCAATCCTGCACGATTCTACCAAGAAATGTGAGTGTTCATTCAAACCGCTGCTTTCTGCTATTTTGGGCCCTATTGAATAATGAATGTTTTGAATTTTCTCCAAAAGTAAAGTAGTTGCAAACTCATCCTTTTAGAAACTTGTTTGGGCTGTTGAGAGGAGTAAAAAAAACATCAAAATTTTCAATCCTGCATGATTCTACCAAGAAATGTGATTGTTCATTCAAAACTCTGCTTTTTGCTATTGGGCTCTATTGAATAATGAATGTTTTGAATTTTCTCCAAAAGTAAAGCAGTTGCAAGCTCATCCTTTTAGAGTCTTGTTTGGGCTCATGAGAGGAGTAGAAAAAGATCAAAAATTTCAATCCTGCACGATTCTACCAAGAAATGTGAGTGTTCATTCAAACCGCTGCTTTCTGCTATTTTGGGCCCTATTGAATAATGAATGTTTTGAATTTTCTCCAAAAGTAAAGTAGTTGCAAACTCATCCTTTTAGAAACTTGTTTGGGCTGTTGAGAGGAGTAAAAAAACATCAAAATTTTCAATCCTGCATGATTTTTCCAAGAAATGTGATTGTTCATTCAAAACTCTGCTTTTTGCTATTGGGCTCTATTGAATAATGAATGTTTTGAATTTTCTCCAAAAGTAAAGCAGTTGCAAGCTCATCCTTTTAGAGTCTTGCTTGGGCTCATGAGAGGAGTAGAAAAACATCAAAAATTTCAATCCTGCACGATTCTACCAAAAAATGTGAGTGTTCATTCAAACCGCTGCTTTCTGCTATTTTGGGCCCTATTGAATAATGAATGTTTTGAATTTTCTCCAAAAGTAAAGTAGTTGCAAACTCATCCTTTTAGAAACTTGTTTGTGCTGTTGAGAGGAGTAAAAAAACATCAAAATTTTCAATCCTGCATGATTCTACCAAGAAATGTGATTGTTCATTCAAAACTCTGCTTTTTGCTATTGGGCTCTATTGAATAATGAATGTTTTGAATTTTCTCCAAAAGTAAGGCAGTTGCAAGCTCATCCTTTTAGAGTCTTGTTTGGGCTCATGAGAGGAGTAGAAAACATCAAAAATTTCAATCCTGCACGATTCTACCAAGAAATGTGAGTGTTCATTCAAACCGCTGCTTTCTGCTATTTTGGGCCCTATTGAATAATGAATGTTTTGAATTTTCTCCAAAAGTAAAGTAGTTGCAAACTCATCCTTTTAAAAACTTGTTTGGGCTGTTGAGAGGAGTAAAAAAACATCAAAATTTTCAATCCTGCATGATTCTACCAAGAAATGTGATTGTCCATTCAAAACTCTGCTTTTTGCTATTGGGCTCTTTTGAATAATGAATGTTTTGAATTTTCTCCAAAAGTAAAGCAGTTGCAAGCTCATCCTTTTAGAGTCTTGTTTGGGCTCATGAGAGGAGTAGAAAAACATCAAAAATTTCAATCCTGCACGATTCTACCAAGAAATGAGTGTTCATTCAAACCGCTGCTTTCTGCTATTTTGAGCCCTATTGAATAATGAATGTTTTGAATTTTCTCCAAAAGTAAAGTAGTTGCAAACTCATCCTTTTAGAAACTTGTTTGGGCTGTTGAGAGGAGTAAAAAAACATCAAAATTTTCAATCCTGCATGATTCTACCAAGAAATGTGATTGTTCATTCAAAACTCTGCTTTTTGCTATTGGGCTCTATTGAATAATGAATGTTTGGATTTTCTCCAAAAGTAAAGCAGTTGCAAGCTCATCCTTTTAGAGTCTTGTTTGGGCTCATGAGAGGAGTAGAAAAACATCAAAAATTTCAATACTGCACGATTCTACCAAGAAATGTGAGTGTTCATTCAAACCGCTTCTTTCTGCTATTTTGGGCCCTATTGAATAATGAATGTTTTGAATTTTCTCCAAAAGTAAAGTAGTTGCAAACTCATCCTTTTAGAAACTTGTTTGGGCTGTTGAGAGGAGTAAAAAAACATCAAAATTTTCAATCCTGCATGATTTTTCCAAGAAATGTGATTGTTCATTCAAAACTCTGCTTTTTGCTATTGGGCTCTATTGAATAATGAATGTTTTGAATTTTCTCCAAAAGTAAAGCAGTTGCAAGCTCATCCTTTTAGAGTCTTGCTTGGGCTCATGAGAGGAGTAGAAAAACTTCAAAAATTTCAATCCTGCACGATTCTACCAAAAAATGTGAGTGTTCATTCAAACCGCTGCTTTCTGCTATTTTGGGCCCTATTGAATAATGAATGTTTTGAATTTTCTCCAAAAGTAAAGTAGTTGCAAACTCATCCTTTTAGAAACTTGTTTGTGCTGTTGAGAGGAGTAAAAAAACATCAAAATTTTCAATCCTGCATGATTCTACCAAGAAATGTGATTGTTCATTCAAAACTCTGCTTTTTGCTATTGGGCTCTATTGAATAATGAATGTTTTGAATTTTCTCCAAAAGTAAGGCAGTTGCAAGCTCATCCTTTTAGAGTCTTGTTTGGGCTCATGAGAGGAGTAGAAAACATCAAAAATTTCAATCCTGCACGATTCTACCAAGAAATGTGAGTGTTCATTCAAACCGCTGCTTTCTGCTATTTTGGGCCCTATTGAATAATGAATGTTTTGAATTTTCTCCAAAAGTAAAGTAGTTGCAAACTCATCCTTTTAAAAACTTGTTTGGGCTGTTGAGAGGAGTAAAAAAACATCAAAATTTTCAATCCTGCATGATTCTACCAAGAAATGTGATTGTCCATTCAAAACTCTGCTTTTTGCTATTGGGCTCTTTTGAATAATGAATGTTTTGAATTTTCTCCAAAAGTAAAGCAGTTGCAAGCTCATCCTTTTACAGTCTTGTTTGGGCTCATGAGAGGAGTAGAAAAACATCAAAAATTTCAATCCTGCACGATTCTACCAAGAAATGAGTGTTCATTCAAACCGCTGCTTTCTGCTATTTTGGGCCCTATTGAATAATGAATGTTTTGAATTTTCTCCAAAAGTAAAGTAGTTGCAAACTCATCCTTTTAGAAACTTGTTTGGGCTGTTGAGAGGAGTAAAAAAAACATTAAAATTTTCAATCCTGCATGATTCTACCAAGAAATGTGATTGTTCATTCAAAACTCTGCTATTTGCAGAGGTTTTTGCAGGGCTCTATTGAATAATGAATGTTTTGAATTTTCTCCAAAAGTAAAGCAGTTGCAAGCTCATCCTTTTAGAGTCTTGTTTGGGCTCATGAGAGGAGTAGAAAAACATCAAAAATTTCAATACTGCACGATTCTACCAAGAAATGTGAGTGTTCATTCAAACCGCTGCTTTCTGCTATTTTGGGCCCTATTGAATAATGAATGTTTTGAATTTTCTCCAAAAGTAAAGTAGTTGCAAACTCATCCTTTTAGAAACTTGTTTGGGCTGTTGAGAGGAGTAAAAAAAAACATCAAAATTTTCAATCCTGCATGATTCTACCAAGAAATGTGATTGTTCATTCAAAACTCTGCTTTTTGCTATTGGGATCTATTGAATAATGAATGTTTTGAATTTTCTCCAAAAGTAAAGCAGTTGCAAGCTCATCCTTTTAGAGTCTTGTTTGGGCTCATGAGAGGAGTAGAAAAACATCAAAAATTTCAATCCTACATGATTCTACCAAGAAATGTGAGTGTTCATTCAAACCGCTGCTTTCTGCTATTTTGGGCCCTATTGAATAATGAATGTTTTGAATTTTCTCCAAAAGTAAAGTAGTTGCAAACTCATCCTTTTAGAAACTTGTTTGGGCTGTTGAGAGGAGTAAAAAAACATCAAAATTTTCAATCCTGCATGATTTTACCAAGAAATGTGATTGTTCATTCAAAACTCTGCTTTTTGCTATTGGGCTCTATTGAATAATGAATGTTTTGAATTTTCTCCAAAAGTAAAGCAGTTGCAAGCTCATCCTTTTAGAGTCTTGTTTGGGCTCATGAGAGGAGTAGAAAAACATCAAAAATTTCAATCCTGCACGATTCTACCAAAAAATGTGAGTGTTCATTCAAACCGCTGCTTTCTGCTATTTTGGGCCCTATTGAATAATGAATGTTTTGAATTTTCTCCAAAAGTAAAGTAGTTGCAAACTCATCCTTTTAGAAACTTGTTTGTGCTGTTGAGAGGAGTAAAAAAACATCAAAATTTTCAATCCTGCATGATTCTACCAAGAAATGTGATTGTTCATTCAAAACTCTGCTTTTTGCTATTGGGCTCTATTGAATAATGAATGTTTTGAATTTTCTCCAAAAGTAAGGCAGTTGCAAGCTCATCCTTTTAGAGTCTTGTTTGGGCTCATGAGATGAGTAGAAAAACATCAAAAATTTCAATCCTGCACGATTCTACCAAGAAATGTGAGTGTTCATTCAAACCGCTGCTTTCTGCTATTTTGGGCCCTATTGAATAATGAATGTTTTGAATTTTCTCCAAAAGTAAAGCCGTTGCAAGCTCATCCTTTTAGAGTCTTGTTTGGGCTCATGAGAGGAGTAGAAAAACATCAAAAATTTCAATACTGCACGATTCTACCAAGAAATGTGAGTGTTCATTCAAACCGCTGCTTTCTGCTATTTTGGGCCCTATTGAATAATGAATGTTTTGAATTTTCTCCAAAAGTAAAGTAGTTGCAAACTCATCCTTTTAGAAACTTGTTTGGGCTGTTGAGAGGAGTAAAACAAAACATCAAAATTTTCAATCCTGCATGATTCTACCAAGAAATGTGATTGTTCATTCAAAACTCTGCTTTTTGCTATTGGGCTCTATTGAATAATGAATGTTTTGAATTTTCTCCAAAAGTAAAGCAGTTGCAAGCTCATCCTTTTAGAGTCTTGTTTGGGCTCATGAGAGGAGTAGAAAAACATCAAAAATTTCAATCCTGCACGATTCTACCAAGAAATGTGAGTGTTCATTCAAACCGCTGCTTTCTGCTATTTTGGGCCCTATTGAATAATGAATGTTTTGAATTTTCTCCAAAAGTAAAGTAGTTGCAAACTCATCCTTTTAGAAACTTGTTTGGGCTGTTGAGAGGAGTAAAAAAACATCAAAATTTTCAATCCTGCATGATTCTACCAAGAAATGTGATTGTTCATTCAAAACTCTGCTTTTTGCTATTGGGCTCTATTGAATAATGAATGTTTTGAATTTTCTCCAAAAGTAAAGCAGTTGCAAGCTCATCCTTTTAGAGTCTTGTTTGGGCTCATGAGAGGAGTAGAAAAACATCAAAAATTTCAATACTGCACGATTCTACCAAGAAATGTGAGTGTTCATTCAAACCGCTTCTTTCTGCTATTTTGGGCCCTATTGAATAATGAATGTTTTGAATTTTCTCCAAAAGTAAAGTAGTTGCAAACTCATCCTTTTAGAAACTTGTTTGGGCTGTTGAGAGTAGTAAAAAAAAACATAAAAATTTTCAATCCTGCATGATTCTACCAAGAAATGTGATTGTTCATTCAAAACTCTGCTTTTTGCTATTGGGCTCTATTGAATAATGAATGTTTTGAATTTTCTCCAAAAGTAAAGCAGTTGCAAGCTCATCCTTTTAGAGTCTTGTTTGGGCTCATGAGAGGAGTAGAAAAACATCAAAAATTTCAATACTGCACGATTCTACCAAGAAATGTGAGTGTTCATTCAAACCGCTTCTTTCTGCTATTTTGGGCCCTATTGAATAATGAATGTTTTGAATTTTCTCCAAAAGTAAAGTAGTTGCAAACTCATCCTTTTAGAAACTTGTTTGGGCTGTTGAGAGGAGTAAAAAAACATCAAAATTTTCAATCCTGCATGATTTTTCCAAGAAATGTGATTGTTCATTCAAAACTCTGCTTTTTGCTATTGGGCTCTATTGAATAATGAATGTTTAGAATTTTCTCCAAAAGTAAAGCAGTTGCAAGCTCATCCTTTTAGAGTCTTGCTTGGGCTCATGAGAGGAGTAGAAAAACATCAAAAATTTCAATCCTGCACGATTCTACCAAAAAATGTGAGTGTTCATTCAAACCGCTGCTTTCTGCTATTTTGGGCCCTATTGAAAAATGAATGTTTTGAATTTTCTCCAAAAGTAAAGTAGTTGCAAACTCATCCTTTTAGAAACTTGTTTGGGCTGTTGAGAGGAGTAAAAAAACATCAAAATTTTCAATCCTGCATGATTCTACCAAGAAATGTGATTGTTCATTCAAAACTCTGCTTTTTGCTATTGGGCTCTATTGAATAATGAACGTTTTGAATTTTCTCCAAAAGTAAAGCAGTTGCAAGCTCATCCTTTTAGAGTCTTGTTTGGGCTCATGAGAGGAGTAGAAAAACATCAAAAATTTCAATCCTGCACGATTCTACCAAGAAATGTGAGTGTTCATTCAAACCGCTGCTTTCTGCTATTTTGGGCCCTATTGAATAATGAATGTTTTGAATTTTCTCCAAAAGTAAAGTAGTTGCAAACTCATCCTTTTAGAAACTTGTTTGGGCTGTTGAGAGGAGTAAAAAAAACATCAAAATTTTCAATCCTGCATGATTCTACCAAGAAATGTGATTGTTCATTCAAAACTCTGCTTTTTGCTATTGGGCTCTATTGAATAATGAATGTTTTGAATTTTCTCCAAAAGTAAAGCCGTTGCAAGCTCATCCTTTTAGAGTCTTGTTTGGGCTCATGAGAGGAGTAGAAAAACATCAAAAATTTCAATACTGCACGATTCTACCAAGAAATGTGAGTGTTCATTCAAACCGCTGCTTTCTGCTATTTTGGGCCCTATTGAATAATGAATGTTTTGAATTTTCTCCAAAAGTAAAGTAGTTGCAAACTCATCCTTTTAGAAACTTGTTTGGGCTGTTGAGAGGAGTAAAACAAAACATCAAAATTTTCAATCCTGCATGATTCTACCAAGAAATGTGATTGTTCATTCAAAACTCTGCTTTTTGCTATTGGGCTCTATTGAATAATGAATGTTTTGAATTTTCTCCAAAAGTAAAGCAGTTGCAAGCTCATCCTTTTAGAGTCTTGTTTGGGCTCATGAGAGGAGTAGAAAAACATCAAAAATTTCAATCCTGCACGATTCTACCAAGAAATGTGAGTGTTCATTCAAACCGCTGCTTTCTGCTATTTTGGGCCCTATTGAATAATGAATGTTTTGAATTTTCTCCAAAAGTAAAGTAGTTGCAAACTCATCCTTTTAGAAACTTGTTTGGGCTGTTGAGAGGAGTAAAAAAACATCAAAATTTTCAATCCTGCATGATTCTACCAAGAAATGTGATTGTTCATTCAAAACTCTGCTTTTTGCTATTGGGCTCTATTGAATAATGAATGTTTTGAATTTTCTCCAAAAGTAAAGCAGTTGAAAGCTCATCCTTTTAGAGTCTTGTTTGGGCTCATGAGAGGAGTAGAAAAACATCAAAAATTTCAATACTGCACGATTCTACCAAGAAATGTGAGTGTTCATTCAAACCGCTTCTTTCTGCTATTTTGGGCCCTATTGAATAATGAATGTTTTGAATTTTCTCCAAAAGTAAAGTAGTTGCAAACTCATCCTTTTAGAAACTTGTTTGGGCTGTTGAGAGTAGTAAAAAAAAACATAAAAATTTTCAATCCTGCATGATTCTACCAAGAAATGTGATTGTTCATTCAAAACTCTGCTTTTTGCTATTGGGCTCTATTGAATAATGAATGTTTTGAATTTTCTCCAAAAGTAAAGCAGTTGCAAGCTCATCCTTTTAGAGTCTTGTTTGGGCTCATGAGAGGAGTAGAAAAACATCAAAAATTTCAATCCTGCACGATTCTACCAAGAAATGTGAGTGTTCATTCAAACCGCTGCTTTCTGCTATTTTGGGCCCTATTGAATAATGAATGTTTTGAATTTTCTCCAAAAGTAAAGTAGTTGCAAACTCATCCTTTTAGAAACTTGTTTGGGCTGTTGAGAGGAGTAAAAAAAACATCAAAATTTTCAATCCTGCATGATTCTACCAAGAAATGTGATTGTTCATTCAAAACTCTGCTTTTTGCTATTGGGCTCTATTGAATAATGAATGTTTTGAATTTTCTCCAAAAGTAAAGCAGTTGCAAGCTCATCCTTTTAGAGTCTTGTTTGGGCTCATGAGAGGAGTAGAAAAAGATCAAAAATTTCAATCCTGCACGATTCTACCAAGAAATGTGAGTGTTCATTCAAACCGCTGCTTTCTGCTATTTTGGGCCCTATTGAATAATGAATGTTTTGAATTTTCTCCAAAAGTAAAGTAGTTGCAAACTCATCCTTTTAGAAACTTGTTTGGGCTGTTGAGAGGAGTAAAAAAACATCAAAATTTTCAATCCTGCATGATTTTTCCAAGAAATGTGATTGTTCATTCAAAACTCTGCTTTTTGCTATTGGGCTCTATTGAATAATGAATGTTTTGAATTTTCTCCAAAAGTAAAGCAGTTGCAAGCTCATCCTTTTAGAGTCTTGCTTGGGCTCATGAGAGGAGTAGAAAAACATCAAAAATTTCAATCCTGCACGATTCTACCAAAAAATGTGAGTGTTCATTCAAACCGCTGCTTTCTGCTATTTTGGGCCCTATTGAATAATGAATGTTTTGAATTTTCTCCAAAAGTAAAGTAGTTGCAAACTCATCCTTTTAGAAACTTGTTTGTGCTGTTGAGAGGAGTAAAAAAACATCAAAATTTTCAATCCTGCATGATTCTACCAAGAAATGTGATTGTTCATTCAAAACTCTGCTTTTTGCTATTGGGCTCTATTGAATAATGAATGTTTTGAATTTTCTCCAAAAGTAAGGCAGTTGCAAGCTCATCCTTTTAGAGTCTTGTTTGGGCTCATGAGAGGAGTAGAAAACATCAAAAATTTCAATCCTGCACGATTCTACCAAGAAATGTGAGTGTTCATTCAAACCGCTGCTTTCTGCTATTTTGGGCCCTATTGAATAATGAATGTTTTGAATTTTCTCCAAAAGTAAAGTAGTTGCAAACTCATCCTTTTAAAAACTTGTTTGGGCTGTTGAGAGGAGTAAAAAAACATCAAAATTTTCAATCCTGCATGATTCTACCAAGAAATGTGATTGTCCATTCAAAACTCTGCTTTTTGCTATTGGGCTCTTTTGAATAATGAATGTTTTGAATTTTCTCCAAAAGTAAAGCAGTTGCAAGCTCATCCTTTTAGAGTCTTGTTTGGGCTCATGAGAGGAGTAGAAAAACATCAAAAATTTCAATCCTGCACGATTCTACCAAGAAATGAGTGTTCATTCAAACCGCTGCTTTCTGCTATTTTGAGCCCTATTGAATAATGAATGTTTTGAATTTTCTCCAAAAGTAAAGTAGTTGCAAACTCATCCTTTTAGAAACTTGTTTGGGCTGTTGAGAGGAGTAAAAAAACATCAAAATTTTCAATCCTGCATGATTCTACCAAGAAATGTGATTGTTCATTCAAAACTCTGCTTTTTGCTATTGGGCTCTATTGAATAATGAATGTTTGGATTTTCTCCAAAAGTAAAGCAGTTGCAAGCTCATCCTTTTAGAGTCTTGTTTGGGCTCATGAGAGGAGTAGAAAAACATCAAAAATTTCAATACTGCACGATTCTACCAAGAAATGTGAGTGTTCATTCAAACCGCTTCTTTCTGCTATTTTGGGCCCTATTGAATAATGAATGTTTTGAATTTTCTCCAAAAGTAAAGTAGTTGCAAACTCATCCTTTTAGAAACTTGTTTGGGCTGTTGAGAGGAGTAAAAAAACATCAAAATTTTCAATCCTGCATGATTTTTCCAAGAAATGTGATTGTTCATTCAAAACTCTGCTTTTTGCTATTGGGCTCTATTGAATAATGAATGTTTTGAATTTTCTCCAAAAGTAAAGCAGTTGCAAGCTCATCCTTTTAGAGTCTTGCTTGGGCTCATGAGAGGAGTAGAAAAACTTCAAAAATTTCAATCCTGCACGATTCTACCAAAAAATGTGAGTGTTCATTCAAACCGCTGCTTTCTGCTATTTTGGGCCCTATTGAATAATGAATGTTTTGAATTTTCTCCAAAAGTAAAGTAGTTGCAAACTCATCCTTTTAGAAACTTGTTTGTGCTGTTGAGAGGAGTAAAAAAACATCAAAATTTTCAATCCTGCATGATTCTACCAAGAAATGTGATTGTTCATTCAAAACTCTGCTTTTTGCTATTGGGCTCTATTGAATAATGAATGTTTTGAATTTTCTCCAAAAGTAAGGCAGTTGCAAGCTCATCCTTTTAGAGTCTTGTTTGGGCTCATGAGAGGAGTAGAAAACATCAAAAATTTCAATCCTGCACGATTCTACCAAGAAATGTGAGTGTTCATTCAAACCGCTGCTTTCTGCTATTTTGGGCCCTATTGAATAATGAATGTTTTGAATTTTCTCCAAAAGTAAAGTAGTTGCAAACTCATCCTTTTAAAAACTTGTTTGGGCTGTTGAGAGGAGTAAAAAAACATCAAAATTTTCAATCCTGCATGATTCTACCAAGAAATGTGATTGTCCATTCAAAACTCTGCTTTTTGCTATTGGGCTCTTTTGAATAATGAATGTTTTGAATTTTCTCCAAAAGTAAAGCAGTTGCAAGCTCATCCTTTTACAGTCTTGTTTGGGCTCATGAGAGGAGTAGAAAAACATCAAAAATTTCAATCCTGCACGATTCTACCAAGAAATGAGTGTTCATTCAAACCGCTGCTTTCTGCTATTTTGGGCCCTATTGAATAATGAATGTTTTGAATTTTCTCCAAAAGTAAAGTAGTTGCAAACTCATCCTTTTAGAAACTTGTTTGGGCTGTTGAGAGGAGTAAAAAAAACATTAAAATTTTCAATCCTGCATGATTCTACCAAGAAATGTGATTGTTCATTCAAAACTCTGCTATTTGCAGAGGTTTTTGCAGGGCTCTATTGAATAATGAATGTTTTGAATTTTCTCCAAAAGTAAAGCAGTTGCAAGCTCATCCTTTTAGAGTCTTGTTTGGGCTCATGAGAGGAGTAGAAAAACATCAAAAATTTCAATACTGCACGATTCTACCAAGAAATGTGAGTGTTCATTCAAACCGCTGCTTTCTGCTATTTTGGGCCCTATTGAATAATGAATGTTTTGAATTTTCTCCAAAAGTAAAGTAGTTGCAAACTCATCCTTTTAGAAACTTGTTTGGGCTGTTGAGAGGAGTAAAAAAAAACATCAAAATTTTCAATCCTGCATGATTCTACCAAGAAATGTGATTGTTCATTCAAAACTCTGCTTTTTGCTATTGGGATCTATTGAATAATGAATGTTTTGAATTTTCTCCAAAAGTAAAGCAGTTGCAAGCTCATCCTTTTAGAGTCTTGTTTGGGCTCATGAGAGGAGTAGAAAAACATCAAAAATTTCAATCCTACATGATTCTACCAAGAAATGTGAGTGTTCATTCAAACCGCTGCTTTCTGCTATTTTGGGCCCTATTGAATAATGAATGTTTTGAATTTTCTCCAAAAGTAAAGTAGTTGCAAACTCATCCTTTTAGAAACTTGTTTGGGCTGTTGAGAGGAGTAAAAAAACATCAAAATTTTCAATCCTGCATGATTTTACCAAGAAATGTGATTGTTCATTCAAAACTCTGCTTTTTGCTATTGGGCTCTATTGAATAATGAATGTTTTGAATTTTCTCCAAAAGTAAAGCAGTTGCAAGCTCATCCTTTTAGAGTCTTGTTTGGGCTCATGAGAGGAGTAGAAAAACATCAAAAATTTCAATCCTGCACGATTCTACCAAAAAATGTGAGTGTTCATTCAAACCGCTGCTTTCTGCTATTTTGGGCCCTATTGAATAATGAATGTTTTGAATTTTCTCCAAAAGTAAAGTAGTTGCAAACTCATCCTTTTAGAAACTTGTTTGTGCTGTTGAGAGGAGTAAAAAAACATCAAAATTTTCAATCCTGCATGATTCTACCAAGAAATGTGATTGTTCATTCAAAACTCTGCTTTTTGCTATTGGGCTCTATTGAATAATGAATGTTTTGAATTTTCTCCAAAAGTAAGGCAGTTGCAAGCTCATCCTTTTAGAGTCTTGTTTGGGCTCATGAGATGAGTAGAAAAACATCAAAAATTTCAATCCTGCACGATTCTACCAAGAAATGTGAGTGTTCATTCAAACCGCTGCTTTCTGCTATTTTGGGCCCTATTGAATAATGAATGTTTTGAATTTTCTCCAAAAGTAAAGCCGTTGCAAGCTCATCCTTTTAGAGTCTTGTTTGGGCTCATGAGAGGAGTAGAAAAACATCAAAAATTTCAATACTGCACGATTCTACCAAGAAATGTGAGTGTTCATTCAAACCGCTGCTTTCTGCTATTTTGGGCCCTATTGAATAATGAATGTTTTGAATTTTCTCCAAAAGTAAAGTAGTTGCAAACTCATCCTTTTAGAAACTTGTTTGGGCTGTTGAGAGGAGTAAAACAAAACATCAAAATTTTCAATCCTGCATGATTCTACCAAGAAATGTGATTGTTCATTCAAAACTCTGCTTTTTGCTATTGGGCTCTATTGAATAATGAATGTTTTGAATTTTCTCCAAAAGTAAAGCAGTTGCAAGCTCATCCTTTTAGAGTCTTGTTTGGGCTCATGAGAGGAGTAGAAAAACATCAAAAATTTCAATCCTGCACGATTCTACCAAGAAATGTGAGTGTTCATTCAAACCGCTGCTTTCTGCTATTTTGGGCCCTATTGAATAATGAATGTTTTGAATTTTCTCCAAAAGTAAATTAGTTGCAAACTCATCCTTTTAGAAACTTGTTTGGGCTGTTGAGAGGAGTAAAAAAACATCAAAATTTTCAATCCTGCATGATTCTACCAAGAAATGTGATTGTTCATTCAAAACTCTGCTTTTTGCTATTGGGCTCTATTGAATAATGAATGTTTTGAATTTTCTCCAAAAGTAAAGCAGTTGCAAGCTCATCCTTTTAGAGTCTTGTTTGGGCTCATGAGAGGAGTAGAAAAACATCAAAAATTTCAATACTGCACGATTCTACCAAGAAATGTGAGTGTTCATTCAAACCGCTTCTTTCTGCTATTTTGGGCCCTATTGAATAATGAATGTTTTGAATTTTCTCCAAAAGTAAAGTAGTTGCAAACTCATCCTTTTAGAAACTTGTTTGGGCTGTTGAGAGTAGTAAAAAAAAACATAAAAATTTTCAATCCTGCATGATTCTACCAAGAAATGTGATTGTTCATTCAAAACTCTGCTTTTTGCTATTGGGCTCTATTGAATAATGAATGTTTTGAATTTTCTCCAAAAGTAAAGCAGTTGCAAGCTCATCCTTTTAGAGTCTTGTTTGGGCTCATGAGAGGAGTAGAAAAACATCAAAAATTTCAATCCTGCACGATTCTACCAAGAAATGTGAGTGTTCATTCAAACCGCTGCTTTCTGCTATTTTGGGCCCTATTGAATAATGAATGTTTTGAATTTTCTCCAAAAGTAAAGTAGTTGCAAACTCATCCTTTTAGAAACTTGTTTGGGCTGTTGAGAGGAGTAAAAAAAACATCAAAATTTTCAATCCTGCATGATTCTACCAAGAAATGTGATTGTTCATTCAAAACTCTGCTTTTTGCTATTGGGCTCTATTGAATAATGAATGTTTTGAATTTTCTCCAAAAGTAAAGCAGTTGCAAGCTCATCCTTTTAGAGTCTTGTTTGGGCTCATGAGAGGAGTAGAAAAAGATCAAAAATTTCAATCCTGCACGATTCTACCAAGAAATGTGAGTGTTCATTCAAACCGCTGCTTTCTGCTATTTTGGGCCCTATTGAATAATGAATGTTTTGAATTTTCTCCAAAAGTAAAGTAGTTGCAAACTCATCCTTTTAGAAACTTGTTTGGGCTGTTGAGAGGAGTAAAAAAACATCAAAATTTTCAATCCTGCATGATTTTTCCAAGAAATGTGATTGTTCATTCAAAACTCTGCTTTTTGCTATTGGGCTCTATTGAATAATGAATGTTTTGAATTTTCTCCAAAAGTAAAGCAGTTGCAAGCTCATCCTTTTAGAGTCTTGCTTGGGCTCATGAGAGGAGTAGAAAAACATCAAAAATTTCAATCCTGCACGATTCTACCAAAAAATGTGAGTGTTCATTCAAACCGCTGCTTTCTGCTATTTTGGGCCCTATTGAATAATGAATGTTTTGAATTTTCTCCAAAAGTAAAGTAGTTGCAAACTCATCCTTTTAGAAACTTGTTTGTGCTGTTGAGAGGAGTAAAAAAACATCAAAATTTTCAATCCTGCATGATTCTACCAAGAAATGTGATTGTTCATTCAAAACTCTGCTTTTTGCTATTGGGCTCTATTGAATAATGAATGTTTTGAATTTTCTCCAAAAGTAAGGCAGTTGCAAGCTCATCCTTTTAGAGTCTTGTTTGGGCTCATGAGAGGAGTAGAAAACATCAAAAATTTCAATCCTGCACGATTCTACCAAGAAATGTGAGTGTTCATTCAAACCGCTGCTTTCTGCTATTTTGGGCCCTATTGAATAATGAATGTTTTGAATTTTCTCCAAAAGTAAAGTAGTTGCAAACTCATCCTTTTAAAAACTTGTTTGGGCTGTTGAGAGGAGTAAAAAAACATCAAAATTTTCAATCCTGCATGATTCTACCAAGAAATGTGATTGTCCATTCAAAACTCTGCTTTTTGCTATTGGGCTCTTTTGAATAATGAATGTTTTGAATTTTCTCCAAAAGTAAAGCAGTTGCAAGCTCATCCTTTTAGAGTCTTGTTTGGGCTCATGAGAGGAGTAGAAAAACATCAAAAATTTCAATCCTGCACGATTCTACCAAGAAATGAGTGTTCATTCAAACCGCTGCTTTCTGCTATTTTGAGCCCTATTGAATAATGAATGTTTTGAATTTTCTCCAAAAGTAAAGTAGTTGCAAACTCATCCTTTTAGAAACTTGTTTGGGCTGTTGAGAGGAGTAAAAAAACATGAAAATTTTCAATCCTGCATGATTCTACCAAGAAATGTGATTGTTCATTCAAAACTCTGCTTTTTGCTATTGGGCTCTATTGAATAATGAATGTTTTGAATTTTCTCCAAAAGTAAAGCAGTTGCAAGCTCATCCTTTTAGAGTCTTGTTTGGGCTCATGAGAGGAGTAGAAAAACATCAAAAATTTCAATACTGCACGATTCTACCAAGAAATGTGAGTGTTCATTCAAACCGCTTCTTTCTGCTATTTTGGGCCCTATTGAATAATGAATGTTTTGAATTTTCTCCAAAAGTAAAGTAGTTGCAAACTCATCCTTTTAGAAACTTGTTTGGGCTGTTGAGAGGAGTAAAAAAACATCAAAATTTTCAATCCTGCATGATTTTTCCAAGAAATGTGATTGTTCATTCAAAACTCTGCTTTTTGCTATTGGGCTCTATTGAATAATGAATGTTTTGAATTTTCTCCAAAAGTAAAGCAGTTGCAAGCTCATCCTTTTAGAGTCTTGCTTGGGCTCATGAGAGGAGTAGAAAAACATCAAAAATTTCAATCCTGCACGATTCTACCAAAAAATGTGAGTGTTCATTCAAACCGCTGCTTTCTGCTATTTTGGGCCCTATTGAATAATGAATGTTTTGAATTTTCTCCAAAAGTAAAGTAGTTGCAAACTCATCCTTTTAGAAACTTGTTTGTGCTGTTGAGAGGAGTAAAAAAACATCAAAATTTTCAATCCTGCATGATTCTACCAAGAAATGTGATTGTTCATTCAAAACTCTGCTTTTTGCTATTGGGCTCTATTGAATAATGAATGTTTTGAATTTTCTCCAAAAGTAAGGCAGTTGCAAGCTCATCCTTTTAGAGTCTTGTTTGGGCTCATGAGAGGAGTAGAAAACATCAAAAATTTCAATCCTGCACGATTCTACCAAGAAATGTGAGTGTTCATTCAAACCGCTGCTTTCTGCTATTTTGGGCCCTATTGAATAATGAATGTTTTGAATTTTCTCCAAAAGTAAAGTAGTTGCAAACTCATCCTTTTAAAAACTTGTTTGGGCTGTTGAGAGGAGTAAAAAAACATCAAAATTTTCAATCCTGCATGATTCTACCAAGAAATGTGATTGTCCATTCAAAACTCTGCTTTTTGCTATTGGGCTCTTTTGAATAATGAATGTTTTGAATTTTCTCCAAAAGTAAAGCAGTTGCAAGCTCATCCTTTTACAGTCTTGTTTGGGCTCATGAGAGGAGTAGAAAAACATCAAAATTTTCAATCCTGCATGATTCTACCAAGAAATGTGATTGTTCATTCAAAACTCTGCTATTTGCAGAGGTTTTTGCAGGGCTCTATTGAATAATGAATGTTTTGAATTTTCTCCAAAAGTAAAGCAGTTGCAAGCTCATCCTTTTAGAGTCTTGTTTGGGCTCATGAGAGGAGTAGAAAAACATCAAAAATTTCAATACTGCACGATTCTACCAAGAAATGTGAGTGTTCATTCAAACCGCTGCTTTCTGCTATTTTGGGCCCTATTGAATAATGAATGTTTTGAATTTTCTCCAAAAGTAAAGTAGTTGCAAACTCATCCTTTTAGAAACTTGTTTGGGCTGTTGAGAGGAGTAAAAAAACATCAAAATTTTCAATTCTGCATTATTCTACCAAGAAATGTGATTGTTCATTCAAAACTATGCTTTTTGCTATTGGGCTCTATTGAATAATGAATGTTTTGAATTTTCTCCAAAAGTAAAGCAGTTGCAAGCTCATCCTTTTAGAGTCTTCTTTGGGCTCATGATAGGAGTAGAAAAACATCAAAAATTTCAATCCTGCACGATTCTACCAAGAAATGTGAGTGTTCATTCAAACCGCTGCTTTCTGCTATTTTGGGCCCTATTGAATAATGAATGTTTTGAATTTTCTCCAAAAGTAAAGTAGTTGCAAACTCATCCTTTTAAAAACTTGTTTGGGTTGTTGAGTGGAGTAAAAAAACATCAAAATTTTCAATCCTGCATGATTCTACCAAGAAATGTGATTGTCCATTCAAAACTCTGCTTTTTGCTATTGGGCTCTTTTGAATAATGAATGTTTTGAATTTTCTCCAAAAGTAAAGCAGTTGCAAGCTCATCCTTTTAGAGTCTTGTTTGGGCTCATGAGAGGAGTAGAAAAACATCAAAAATTTCAATCCTGCACGATTCTACCAAGAAATGTGAGTGTTCATTCAAACCGCTGCTTTCTGCTATTTTGGGCCCTATTGAATAATGAATGTTTTGAATTTTCTCCAAAAGTAAAGTAGTTGCAAACTCATCCTTTTAGAAACTTGTTTGGGCTGTTGAGAGGAGTAAAAAAACATCAAAATTTTCAATCCTGCATGATTCTACCAAGAAATGTGATTGTTCATTCAAAACTATGCTTTTTGCTATTGGGCTCTATTGAATAATGAATGTTTTGAATTTTCTCCAAAAGTAAAGCAGTTGCAAGCTCATCCTTTTAGAGTCTTGTTTGGGCTCATGGGAGGAGTAGAAAAACATCAAAAATTTCAATCCTGCACGATTCTACCAAGAAATGTGAGTGTTCATTCAAACCGCTGCTTTCTGTTATTTTGGGCCCTATTGAATAATGAATGTTTTGAATTTTCTCCAAAAGTAAAGTAGTTGCAAACTCATCCTTTTAGAATCTTGTTTGGGCTGTTGAGAGGAGTAAAAAAAACATCAAAATTTTCAATCCTGCATGATTCTACCAAGAAATGTGATTGTTCATTCAAAACTCTGCTTTTTGCTATTGGGCTCTATTGAATAATGAATGTTTTGAATTTTCTCCAAAAGTAAAGCAGTTGCAAGCTCATCCTTTTAGAGTCTTGTTTGGGCTCATGAGAGGAGTAGAAAAACATCAAAAATTTCAATCCTGCATGATTCTACCAAGAAATGTGAGTGTTCATTCAAACCGCTGCTTTCTGCTATTTTGGGCCCTATTGAATTATGAATGTTTTGAATTTTCTCCAAAAGTAAAGTAGTTGCAAACTCATCCTTTTAAAAACTTGTTTGGGTTGTTGAGAGGAGTAAAAAAAAATCAAAATTTTCAATCCTGCATGATTCTACCAAGAAATGTGATTGTTCATTCAAAACTCTGCTTTTTGCTATTCGGCTCTATTGAATAATGAATGTTTTGAATTTTCTCCAAAAGTAAAGCAGTTGCAAGCTCATCCTTTTAGAGTCTTGTTTGGGCTCATGAGAGGAGTAGAAAAACATCAAAAATTTCAATCCTGCACGATTCTACCAAGAAATGTGAGTGTTCATTCAAACCGCTGCTTTCAGCTATTTTGGGCCCTATTGAATAATGAATGTTTTGAATTTTCTCCAAAAGTAAAGTAGTTGCAAACTCATCCTTTTAAAAACTTGTTTGGGCTGTTGAGAGGAGTAAAAAAAAATCAAAATTTTCAATCCTGCATGATTCTACCAAGAAATGTGATTGTTCATTCAAAACTCTGCTTTTTGCTATTCGGCTCTATTGAATAATGAATGTTTTGAATTTTCTCCAAAAGTAAAGCAGTTGCAAGCTCATCCTTTTAGAGTCTTGTTTGGGCTCATGAGAGGAGTAGAAAAACATCAAAAATTTCAATCCTGCACGATTCTACCAAGAAATGTGAGTGTTCATTCAAACCGCTGCTTTCAGCTATTTTGGGCCCTATTGAATAATGAATGTTTTGAATTTTCTCCAAAAGTAAAGTAGTTGCAAACTCATGCTTTTAGAAACTTGTTTGGGCTGTTGAGAGGAGTAAAAAAAATCAAAATTTTCAATCCTGCATGATTTTACCAAGAAATGTGATTGTTCATTCAAAACTCTGCTTTTTGCTATTGGGCTCTATTGAATAATGAATGTTTTGAATTTTCTCCAAAAGTAAAGTAGTTGCAAGCTCATCCTTTTAGAGTCCTGTTTGGGCTCATGAGAGGAGTAGAAAAACATCAAAAATTTCAATCCTGCCCGATTCTACCAAAAAATGTGAGTGTTCATTCAAACCGCTGCTTTCTGTTATTTTGGGCCCTATTGAATAATGAATGTTTTGAATTTTCTCCAAAAGTAAAGTAGTTGCAAACTCATCCTTTTAGAAACTTGTTTGGGCTGTTGAGAGGAGTAAAAAAAACATCAAAATTTTCAATCCTGCATGATACTACCAAGAAATGTGATTGTTCATTCAAAACTCTGCTTTTTGCTAGTGGGCTCTATTGAATAATGAATGTTTTGAATTTTCTCCAAAAGTAAGGCAGTTGCAAGCTCATCCTTTTAGAGTCTTGTTTGGGCTCATGAGATGAGTAGAAAAACATCAAAAATTTCAATCCTGCACGATTCTACCAAGAAATGTGAGTGTTCATTCAAACCGCTACTTTCTGCTATTTTGGGCCCTATTGAATAATGAATGTTTTGAATTTTCTCCAAAAGTAAAGTAGTTGCAAACTCATCCTTTTAGAAACTTGTTTGGGCTGTTGAGAGGAGTAAAAAAACATCAAAATTTTCAATCTTGCATGATTCTTCCAAGAAATGTGATTGTTCATTCAAAACTCTGCTTTTTGCTATTGGGCTCTATTGAATAATGAATGTTTTGAATTTTCTCCAAAAGTAAAGCAGTTGCAAGCTCATCCTTTTAGAGTCTTGTTTGGGCTCATGAGAGGAGTAGAAAAACATCAAAAATTTCAATCCTGCACGATTCTACCAAGAAATGTGAGTGTTCATTCAAACCGCTGCTTTCTGCTATTTTGGGCCCTATTGAATAATGAATGTTTTGAATTTTCTCCAAAAGTAAAGTAGTTGCAAACTCATCCTTTTAGAAACTTGTTTGGGCTGTTGAGAGTTGTAAAAAAACATCAAAATTTTAAATCCTGCATGATTCTACCAAGAAATGTGATTGTTCATTCAAAACTCTGCTTTTTGCTATTGGGCTCTTTTGAATAATAAATGTTTTGAATTTTCTCCAAAAGTAAAGCAGTTGCAAGCTCATCCTTTTAGAGTCTTGTTTGGGCTCATGAGAGGAGTAGAAAAACATCAAAAATTTCAATCCTGCACGATTCTACCAAGAAATGTGAGTGTTCATTCAAACCGCTGCTTTCTGTTATTTTGGGCCCTATTGAATAATGAATGTTTTGAATTTTCTCCAAAAGTAAAGTAGTTGCAAACTCATCCTTTTAGAAACTTGATTGGGCTGTTGAGAGGAGTAAAAAAAATCAAAATTTTCAATCCTGCATGATTCTACCAAGAAATTTGATTGTTCATTCAAAACTCTGCTTTTTGCTATTGGGCTCTATTGAATAATGAATGTTTTGAATTTTCTCCAAAAGTAAAGCAGTTGCAAGCTCATCCTTTTAGAGTCTTGTTTGGGCTCATGAGAGGAGTAGAAAAACATCAAAAATTTCAATCCTGCACGATTCTACCAAGAAATGAGTGTTCATTCAAACCGCAGCTTTCTGCTATTTTGGGCCCTATTGAATAATGAATGTTTTGAATTTTCTCCAAAAGTAAAGTAGTTGCAAACTCATCCTTTTAGAGTCTTGTTTGGGCTCATGAGAGGAGTAGAAAAACATCAAAAATTTCAATCCTGCACGATTCTACCAAGAAATGAGTGTTCATTCAAACCGCAGCTTTCTGCTATTTTGGGCCCTATTGAATAATGAATGTTTTGAATTTTCTCCAAAAGTAAAGTAGTTGCAAACTCATCCTTTTAGAAACTTGTTTGGGCTGTTGAGAGGAGTAAAAAAACATCAAAATTTTCAATCCTGCATGATTCTACCAAGAAATGTGATTGTTCATTCAAAACTCTGCTTTTTGCTATTGGGCTCTATTGAATAATGAATGTTTTGAATTTTCTCCAAAAGTAAAGCAGTTGCAAGCTCATCCTTTTAGAGTCTTGTTTGGGCTCATGAGAGGAGTAGAAAAACATCAAAAATTTCAATCCTGCACGATTCTACCAAGAAATGTGAGTGTTCATTCAAACCGCTGCTTTCTGCTATTTTGGGCCCTATTGAATAATGAATGTTTTGAATTTTCTCCAAAAGTAAAGTAGTTGCAAACTCATCCTTTTAGAAACTTGTTTGGGCTGTTGAGAGGAGTAAAAAAACATCAAAATTTTCAATCCTGCATGATTCTACCAAGAAATGTGATTGTTCATTCAAAACTCTGCTTTTTGCTATTGGGCTCTATTGAATAATGAATGTTTTGAATTTTCTCCAAAAGTAAAGCAGTTGCAAGCTCATCCTTTTAGAGTCTTGTTTGGGCTCATGAGAGGAGTAGAAAAACATCAAAAATTTCAATCCTGCACGATTCTACCAAGAAATGTGAGTGTTCATTCAAACCACTGCTTTCTGCTATTTTGGGCCCTATTGAATAATGAATGTATTGAATTTTCTCCAAAAGTAAAGTAGTTGCAAACTCATCCTTTTAGAAACTTGTTTGGGCTGTTGAGAGGAGTAAAAAAACATCAAAATTTTCAATCCTGCATGATTCTACCAAGAAATGTGATTGTTCATTCAAAACTCTGCTTTTTGCTATTGGGCTCTTTTGAATAATGAATGTTTTGAATTTTCTCCAAAAGTAAAGCAGTTGCAAGCTCATCCTTTTAGAGTCTTGTTTGGGCTCATGAGAGGAGTAGAAAAACATCAAAAATTTCAATCCTGCACGATTCTACCAAGAAATGTGAGCGTTCATTCAAACCGCTGCTTTCTGCTATTTTGGGCCATATTAAATAATGAATGTTTTGAATTTTCTCCAAAAGTAAAGTAGTTGCAAACTCATCCTTTTAGAAACTTGTTTGGGCTGTTGAGAGGAGTAAAAAAACATCAAAATTTTCAATCCTGCATGATTTTACCAAGAAATGTGATTGTTCATTCAAAACTCTGCTTTTTGCTATTGGGCTCTATTGAATAATGAATGTTTTGAATTTTCTCCAAAAGTAAAGCAGTTGCAAGCTCATCCTTTTAGAGTCTTGTTTGGGCTCATGAGAGGAGTAGAAAAACATCAAAAATTTCAATCCTGCACGATTCTACCAAGAAATGTGTGTTCATTCAAACGGCTGCTTTCTGCTATTTTGGGCCCTATTGAATAATGAATGTTTTGAATTTTCTCCAAAAGTACAGTAGTTGCAAACTAATCTTTTTAGAAACTTGTTTGGGCTGTTGAGAGGAGTAAAAAAACATCAAAATTTTCAATCCTGCATGATTCTACCAAGAAATGTGATTGTTCATTCAAAACTCTGCTTTTTGCTATTGGGCTCTATTGAATAATGAATGTTTTGAATTTTCTCCAAAAGTAAAGCAGTTGCAAGCTCATCCTTTTAGAGTCTTGTTTGGGCTCATGAGAGGAGTAGAAAAACATCAAAAATTTCAATCCTGCACGATTCTACCAAGAAATGTGAGTGTTCATTCAAACCACTGCTTTCTGCTATTTTGGGCCCTATTGAATAATGAATGTATTGAATTTTCTCCAAAAGTAAAGTAGTTGCAAACTCATCCTTTTAGAAACTTGTTTGGGCTGTTGAGAGGAGTAAAAAAAACATCAAAATTTTCAATCCTGCATGATTCTACCAAGAAATGTGATTGTTCATTCAAAACTCTGCTTTTTGCTATTGGGCTCTATTGAATAATGAATGTTTTGAATTTTCTCCAAAAGTAAAGCAGTTGCAAGCTCATCCTTTTAGAGTCTTGTTTGGGCTCATGAGAGGAGTAGAAAAACATCAAAAATTTCAATCCTGCACGATTCTACCAAGAAATGTGAGCGTTCATTCAAACCGCTGCTTTCTGCTATTTTGGGCCATATTGAATAATGAATGTTTTGAATTTTCTCCAAAATAAAGCAGTTGCAAGCTCATCCTTTTAGAGTCTTGTTTGGGCTCATGAGAGGACTAGAAAAACATCAAAAATTTCAATCCTGCACGATTCTACCAAGAAATGTGAGTGTTCATTCAAACCGCTGCTTTCTGCTATTTTGGGCCCTATTGAATAATGAATGTTTTGAATTTTCTCCAAAAGTAAAGTAGTTGCAAACTCATCCTTTTAGAAACTTGTTTAGGCTGTTGAGAGGAGTAAAAAAACATCAAAATTTTCAATCCTGCATGATTCTACCAAGAAATGTGATTGTTCATTCAAAACTCTGCTTTTTGCTATTGGGCTCTATTGAATAATGAATGTTTTGAATTTTCTCCAAAAGTAAAGCAGTTGCAAGCTCATCCTTTTAGAGTCTTGTTTGGGCTCATGAGAGGAGTAGAAAAACATCAAAAATTTCAATCCTGCACGATTCTACCAAGAAATGTGAGTGTTCATTCAAACCGCTGCTTTCTGCTATTTTGGGCCCTATTGAATAATGAATGTTTTGAATTTTCTCCAAAAGTAAAGTAGTTGCAAACTCATCCTTCTAGAAACTTGTTTGGGCTGTTGAGAGGAGTAAAAAAACATCAAAATTTTCAATCCTGCATGATTCTACCAAGAAATGTGATTGTTCATTCAAAACTCTGCTTTTTGCTATTGTGCTCTATTGAATAATGAATGTTTTGAATTTTCTCCAAAAGTAAAGCAGTTGCAAGCTCATCCTTTTAGAGTCTTGTTTGGGCTCATGAGAGGAGTAGAAAAACATCAAAAATTTCAATCCTGCACGATTCTACCAAGAAATGTGAGTATTCATTCAAACTGCTGCTTTCTGCTATTTTGGGCCCTATTGAATAATGAATGTTTTGAATTTTCTCCAAAAGTAAAGTAGTTGCAAACTCATGCTTTTAGAAACTTGTTTGGGCTGTTGAGAGGAGTAAAAAAACATCAAAATTTTCAACCCTGCATGATTTTACCAAGAAATGTGATTGTTCATTCAAAACTCTGCTTTTTGCTATTGGGCTCTATTGAATAATGAATGTTTTGAATTTTCTCCAAAAGTAAAGCAGTTGCAAGCTCATCCTTTTAGAGTCTTGTTTGGGCTCATGAGAGGAGTAGAAAAACATCAAAAATTTCAATCCTGCACGATTCTACCAAAAAATGAGAGTGTTCATTCAAACCGCTGCTTTCTGCTATTTTGGGCCCTATTGAATAATGAATGTTTTGAATTTTCTCCAAAAGAAAAGTAGTTGCAAACTCATCCTTTTAGAAACTTGTTTGGGCTGTTGAGAGGAGTAAAAAAACATCAAAATTTTCAATCCTGCATGATTCTACCAAGAAATGTGATTGTTCATTCAAAACTCTGCTTTTTGCTATTGGGCTCTATTGAATAATGAATGTTTTGAATTTTCTCCAAAAGTAAAGCAGTTGCAAGCTCATTCTTTTAGAGTCTTGTTTGGGCTCACGAGAGGAGTAGAAAAACATCAAAAATTTCAATCCTGCACGATTCTACCAAGAAATGTGAGTGTTCATTCAAACCGCTGCTTTCTGCTATTTTGGGCCCTATTGAATAATGAATGTTTTGAATTTTCTCCAAAAGCAAAGTAGTTGCAAACTCATCCTTTTAGAAACTTGTTTGGGCTGTTGAGAGGAGTAAAAAAACATCAAAATTTTCAATCTTGCATGATTCTACCAAGAAATGTGATTGTTCATTCAAAACTCTGCTTTTTGCTATTGGGCTCTATTGAATAATGAATGTTTTGAATTTTCTCCAAAAGTAAAGCAGTTGCAAGCTCATCCTTTTAGAGTCTTGTTTGGGCTCATGAGAGGAGTAGAAAAACATCAAAAATTTCAATCCTGCACGATTCTACCAAGAAATGTGAGTGTTCATTCAAACCGCTGCTTTCTGCTATTTTGGGCCCTATTGAATAATGAATGTTTTGAATTTTCTCCAAAAGTAAAGTAGTTGCAAACTCATCCTTTTAAAAACTTGTTTGGGCTGTTGAGAGGAGCAAAAAAAAAATCAAAATTTTCAATCCTGCATGATTCTACCAAGAAATGTGATTGTTCATTCAAAACTCTGCTTTTTGCTATTGGGCTCTATTGAATAATGAATGTTTTGAATTTTCTCCAAAAGTAAAGCAGTTGCAAGCTCATCCTTTTAGAGTCTTGTTTGGGCTCATGAGAGGAGTAGAAAAACATCAAAAATTTCAATCCTGCAAGATTCTACCAAAAAATGAGAGTGTTCATTCAAACCGCTGCTTTCTGCTATTTTGGGCCCTATTGAATAATGAATGTTTTGAATTTTCTCCAAAAGAAAAGTAGTTGCAAACTCATCCTTTTAGAAACTTGTTTGGGCTGTTGAGAGGAGTAAAAAAACATCAAAATTTTCAATCCTTCATGATTCTACCAAGAAATGTGATTGTTCATTCAAAACTCTGCTTTTTGCTATTGGGCTCTATTGAATAATGAATGTTTTGAATTTTCTCCAAAAGTAAAGCAGTTGCAAGCTCATCCTTTTAGAGTCTTGTTTGGGCTCACGAGAGGAGTAGAAAAACATCAAAAATTTCAATCCTGCACGATTCTACCAAGAAATGTGAGTGTTCATTCAAACCGCTGCTTTCTGCTATTTTGGGCCCTATTGAATAATGAATGTTTTGAATTTTCTCCAATAGTAAAGTAGTTGCAAACTCATCCTTTTAGAAACTTGTTTGGGCTGTTGAGAGGAGTAAAAAAACATCAAAATTTTCAATCTTGCATGATTCTACCAAGAAATGTGATTGTTCATTCAAAACTCTGCTTTTTGCTATTGGTCTCTATTGAATAATGAATGTTTTGAATTTTCTCCAAAAGTAAAGCAGTTGCAAGCTCATCCTTTTAGAGTCTTGTTTGGGCTCATGAGAGGAGTAGAAAAACATCAAAAATTTCAATCCTGCACGATTCTACCAAGAAATGTGAGTGTTCATTCAAACCGCTGCTTTCTGCTATTTTGGGCCCTATTGAATAATGAATGTTTTGAATTTTCTCCAAAAGTAAAGTAGTTGCAAACTCATCCTTTTAGAAACTTGTTTGGGCTGTTGAGAGGAGTAAAAAAACATCAAAATTTTAAATCCTGCCTGATTCTACCAAGAAATGTGATTGTTCATTCAAAACTCTGCTTTTTGCTATTGGGCTCTTTTGAATAATAAATGTTTTGAATTTTCTCCAAAAGTAAAGCAGTTGCAAGTTCATCCTTTTAGAGTCTTGTTTGGGCTCATGAGAGGAGTAGAAAAACATCAAAAATTTCAATCTTGCACGATTCTACCAAGAAATGTGAGTGTTCATTCAAACCGCTGCTTTCTGCTATTTTGGGCCCTATTGAATAATGAATGTTTTGAATTTTCTCCAAAAGTAAAGTAGTTGCAAACTCATCCTTTTAGAAACTTGTTTGGGCTGCTGAGAGGAGTAAAAAAACATCAAAATTTTCAATCCTGCATGATTCTACCAAGAAATGTGATTGTTCATTCAAAACTCTGATTTTTGCTATTGGGCTCTATTGAATAATGAATGTTTTGAATTTTCTCCAAAAGTAAAGCAGTTGCAAGCTCATCCTTTTAGAGTCTTGCTTGGGCTCATGAGAGCAGTAGAAAAACATCAAAAATTTCAATCCTGCACGATTCTACCAAGAAATGAGTGTTCATTCAAACCGAAGATTTCTGCTATTTTGGGCCCTATTGAATAATGAATGTTTTGAATTTTCTCCAAAAGTAAAGTAGTTGCAAACTCATCCTTTTAGAAACTTGTTTGGGCTGTTGAGAGGAGTAAAAAAAATCAAAATTTTCAATCCTGCATGATTCTACCAAGAAATGTGATTGTTCATTCAAAACTCTGCTTTTTGCTATTGGGCTCTATTGAATAATGAATGTTTTGAATTTTCTCCAAAAGTAAAGCAGTTGCAAGCTCATCCTTTTAGAGTCTTGTTTGGGCTCATGAGAGGAGTAGAAAAACATCAAAAATTTCAATCCTGCACGATTCTACCAAGAAATGTGAGTGTTCATTCAAACCGCTGCTTTCTGCTATTTTGGGCCCTATTGAATAATGAATGTTTTGAATTTTCTCCAAAAGTAAAGTAGTTGCAAACTCATCCTTTTAGAAACTTGTTTGGGCTGTTGAGAGGAGTAAAAAAACATCAAAATTTTCAATCCTGCATGATTCTACCAAGAAATGTGATTGTTCTTTCGAAACTCTGCTTTTTGCTATTGGGCTCTATTGAATAATGAATGTTTTGAATTTTCTCCAAAAGTAAAGCAGTTGCCAGCTCATCCTTTTAGAGTCTTGTTTGGGCTCATGAGAGGAGTAGAAAAACATCAAAAATTTCAATACTGCACGATTCTACCAAGAAATGTGAGTGTTCATTCAAACCGCTGCTTTCTGCTATTTTGGTCCCTATTGAATAATGAATGTTTTGAATTTTCTCCAAAAGTAAAGTAGTTGCAAACTCATCCTTTTAGAAACTTGTTTGGGCTGTTGAGAGGAGTAAAAAAACATCAAAATTTTCAATCCTGCATGATTCTACCAAGAAATGTGATTGTTCATTCAAAACTCTACTTTTTGCTATTGGGCTCTATTGAATAATGAATGTTTTGAATTTTCTCCAAAAGTAAGGCAGTTGCAAGCTCATCCTTTTAGAGTCTTGTTTGGGCTCATGAGATGAGTAGAAAAACATCAAAAATTTCAATCCTGCACGATTCTACCAAGAAATGTGAGTGTTCATTCAAACCGCTGCTTTCTGCTATTTTGGGCCCTATTGAATAATGAATGTTTTGAATTTTCTCCAAAAGTAAAGTAGTTGCAAACTCATCCTTTTAGAAACTTGTTTGGGCTGTTGAGACGAGTAAAAAACATCAAAATTTTCAATCCTGCATGATTCTACCAAGAAATGTGATTGTTCATTCAAAACTATGCTTTTTGCTATTGGGCTCTATTGAATAATGAATGTTTTGAATTTTCTCCAAAAGTAAAGCAGTTGCAAGCTCATCCTTTTAGAGTCTTGTTTGGGCTCATGATAGGAGTAGAAAACATCAAAAATTTCAATCCTGCACGATTCTACCAAGAAATGTGAGTGTTCATTCAAACCGCTGCTTTCTGCTATTTTGGGCCCTATTGAATAATGAATGTTTTGAATTTTCTCCAAAAGTAAAGTAGTTGCAAACTCATCCTTTTAAAAACTTGTTTGGGCTGTTGAGAGGAGTAAAAAAACATCAAAATTTTCAATCCTGCATGATTCTACCAAGAAATGTGATTGTCCATTCAAAACTCTGCTTTTTGCTATTGGGCTCTATCGAATAATGAATGTTTTGAATTTTCTCCAAAAGTAAAGCAGTTGCAAGCTCATCCTTTTAGAGTCTTGTTTGGGCTCATGAGTGGAGTAGAAAAACATTAAAAATTTCAATCCTGCACGATTCTACCAAGAAATGTGAGTGTTCATTCAAACCGCTGCTTTCTGCTATTTTGGGCCCTATTGAATAATGAATGTTTTGAATTTTCTCCAAAAGTAAAGTAGTTGCAAACTCATCCTTTTAAAAACTTGTTTGGGCTGTTGAGAGGAGCAAAAAAAAAATCAAAATTTTCAATCCTGCATGATTCTACCAAGAAATGTGATTGTTCATTCAAAACTCTGCTTTTTGCTATTGGGCTCTATTGAATAATGAATGTTTTGAATTTTCTCCAAAAGTAAAGCAGTTGCAAGCTCATCCTTTTAGAGTCTTGTTTGGGCTCATGAGAGGAGTAGAAAAACATCAAAAATTTCAATCCTGCAAGATTCTACCAAAAAATGAGAGTGTTCATTCAAACCGCTGCTTTCTGCTATTTTGGGCCCTATTGAATAATGAATGTTTTGAATTTTCTCCAAAAGAAAAGTAGTTGCAAACTCATCCTTTTAGAAACTTGTTTGGGCTGTTGAGAGGAGTAAAAAAACATCAAAATTTTCAATCCTTCATGATTCTACCAAGAAATGTGATTGTTCATTCAAAACTCTGCTTTTTGCTATTGGGCTCTATTGAATAATGAATGTTTTGAATTTTCTCCAAAAGTAAAGCAGTTGCAAGCTCATCCTTTTAGAGTCTTGTTTGGGCTCACGAGAGGAGTAGAAAAACATCAAAAATTTCAATCCTGCACGATTCTACCAAGAAATGTGAGTGTTCATTCAAACCGCTGCTTTCTGCTATTTTGGGCCCTATTGAATAATGAATGTTTTGAATTTTCTCCAATAGTAAAGTAGTTGCAAACTCATCCTTTTAGAAACTTGTTTGGGCTGTTGAGAGGAGTAAAAAAACATCAAAATTTTCAATCTTGCATGATTCTACCAAGAAATGTGATTGTTCATTCAAAACTCTGCTTTTTGCTATTGGGCTCTATTGAATAATGAATGTTTTGAATTTTCTCCAAAAGTAAAGCAGTTGCAAGCTCATCCTTTTAGAGTCTTGTTTGGGCTCATGAGAGGAGTAGAAAAACATCAAAAATTTCAATCCTGCACGATTCTACCAAGAAATGTGAGTGTTCATTCAAACCGCTGCTTTCTGCTATTTTGGGCCCTATTGAATAATGAATGTTTTGAATTTTCTCCAAAAGTAAAGTAGTTGCAAACTCATCCTTTTAGAAACTTGTTTGGGCTGTTGAGAGGAGTAAAAAAACATCAAAATTTTAAATCCTGCCTGATTCTACCAAGAAATGTGATTGTTCATTCAAAACTCTGCTTTTTGCTATTGGGCTCTTTTGAATAATAAATGTTTTGAATTTTCTCCAAAAGTAAAGCAGTTGCAAGTTCATCCTTTTAGAGTCTTGTTTGGGCTCATGAGAGGAGTAGAAAAACATCAAAAATTTCAATCTTGCACGATTCTACCAAGAAATGTGAGTGTTCATTCAAACCGCTGCTTTCTGCTATTTTGGGCCCTATTGAATAATGAATGTTTTGAATTTTCTCCAAAAGTAAAGTAGTTGCAAACTCATCCTTTTAGAAACTTGTTTGGGCTGCTGAGAGGAGTAAAAAAACATCAAAATTTTCAATCCTGCATGATTCTACCAAGAAATGTGATTGTTCATTCAAAACTCTGCTTTTTGCTATTGGGCTCTATTGAATAATGAATGTTTTGAATTTTCTCCAAAAGTAAAGCAGTTGCAAGCTCATCCTTTTAGAGTCTTGCTTGGGCTCATGAGAGCAGTAGAAAAACATCAAAAATTTCAATCCTGCACGATTCTACCAAGAAATGAGTGTTCATTCAAACCGAAGATTTCTGCTATTTTGGGCCCTATTGAATAATGAATGTTTTGAATTTTCTCCAAAAGTAAAGTAGTTGCAAACTCATCCTTTTAGAAACTTGTTTGGGCTGTTGAGAGGAGTAAAAAAAATCAAAATTTTCAATCCTGCATGATTCTACCAAGAAATGTGATTGTTCATTCAAAACTCTGCTTTTTGCTATTGGGCTCTATTGAATAATGAATGTTTTGAATTTTCTCCAAAAGTAAAGCAGTTGCAAGCTCATCCTTTTAGAGTCTTGTTTGGGCTCATGAGAGGAGTAGAAAAACATCAAAAATTTCAATCCTGCACGATTCTACCAAGAAATGTGAGTGTTCATTCAAACCGCTGCTTTCTGCTATTTTGGGCCCTATTGAATAATGAATGTTTTGAATTTTCTCCAAAAGTAAAGTAGTTGCAAACTCATCCTTTTAGAAACTTGTTTGGGCTGTTGAGAGGAGTAAAAAAACATCAAAATTTTCAATCCTGCATGATTCTACCAAGAAATGTGATTGTTCTTTCGAAACTCTGCTTTTTGCTATTGGGCTCTATTGAATAATGAATGTTTTGAATTTTCTCCAAAAGTAAAGCAGTTGCCAGCTCATCCTTTTAGAGTCTTGTTTGGGCTCATGAGAGGAGTAGAAAAACATCAAAAATTTCAATACTGCACGATTCTACCAAGAAATGTGAGTGTTCATTCAAACCGCTGCTTTCTGCTATTTTGGTCCCTATTGAATAATGAATGTTTTGAATTTTCTCCAAAAGTAAAGTAGTTGCAAACTCATCCTTTTAGAAACTTGTTTGGGCTGTTGAGAGGAGTAAAAAAACATCAAAATTTTCAATCCTGCATGATTCTACCAAGAAATGTGATTGTTCATTCAAAACTCTACTTTTTGCTATTGGGCTCTATTGAATAATGAATGTTTTGAATTTTCTCCAAAAGTAAGGCAGTTGCAAGCTCATCCTTTTAGAGTCTTGTTTGGGCTCATGAGATGAGTAGAAAAACATCAAAAATTTCAATCCTGCACGATTCTACCAAGAAATGTGAGTGTTCATTCAAACCGCTGCTTTCTGCTATTTTGGGCCCTATTGAATAATGAATGTTTTGAATTTTCTCCAAAAGTAAAGTAGTTGCAAACTCATCCTTTTAGAAACTTGTTTGGGCTGTTGAGACGAGTAAAAAACATCAAAATTTTCAATCCTGCATGATTCTACCAAGAAATGTGATTGTTCATTCAAAACTATGCTTTTTGCTATTGGGCTCTATTGAATAATGAATGTTTTGAATTTTCTCCAAAAGTAAAGCAGTTGCAAGCTCATCCTTTTAGAGTCTTGTTTGGGCTCATGATAGGAGTAGAAAACATCAAAAATTTCAATCCTGCACGATTCTACCAAGAAATGTGAGTGTTCATTCAAACCGCTGCTTTCTGCTATTTTGGGCCCTATTGAATAATGAATGTTTTGAATTTTCTCCAAAAGTAAAGTAGTTGCAAACTCATCCTTTTAAAAACTTGTTTGGGCTGTTGAGAGGAGTAAAAAAACATCAAAATTTTCAATCCTGCATGATTCTACCAAGAAATGTGATTGTCCATTCAAAACTCTGCTTTTTGCTATTGGGCTCTATCGAATAATGAATGTTTTGAATTTTCTCCAAAAGTAAAGCAGTTGCAAGCTCATCCTTTTAGAGTCTTGTTTGGGCTCATGAGTGGAGTAGAAAAACATTAAAAATTTCAATCCTGCACGATTCTACCAAGAAATGAGTGTTCATTCAAACCGCTGCTTTCTGCTATTTTGGGCCCTATTGAATAATGAATGTTTTGAATTTTCTCCAAAAGTAAAGTAGTTGCAAACTCATCCTTTTAGAAACTTGTTTGGGCTGTTGAGAGGAGTAAAAAAAACATCAAAATTTTCAATCCTGCATGATTCTACCAAGAAATGTGATTGTTCATTCAAAACTCTGCTTTTTGCTATTGGGCTCTATTGAATAATGAATGTTTTGAATTTTCTCCAAAAGTAAAGCAGTTGCAAGCTCATCCTTTTAGAGTCTTGTTTGGGCTCATGAGAGGAGTAGAAAAACATCAAAAATTTCAATACTGCACGATTCTACCAAGAAATGTGAGTGTTCATTCAAACCGCTGCTTTCTGCTATTTTGGGCCCTATTGAATAATGAATGTTTTGAATTTTCTCCAAAAGTAAAGTAGTTGCAAACTCATCCTTTTAGAAACTTGTTTGGGCTGTTGAGAGGAGTAAAAAAAACATCAAAATTTTCAATCCTGCATGATTCTACCAAGAAATGTGATTGTTCATTCAAAACTCTGCTTTTTGCTATTTGGCTCTATTGAATAATGAATGTTTTGAATTTTCTCCAAAAGTAAAGCAGTTGCAAGCTCATCCTTTTAGAGTCTTGTTTGGGCTCATGAGAGGAGTAGAAAAACATCAAAAATTTAAATCCTGCACGATTCTACCAAGAAATGTGAGTGTTCATTCAAACCACTGCTTTCTGCTATTTTGGGCCCTATTGAGTAATGAATGTTTTGAATTTTCTCCAAAAGTAAAGTAGTTGCAAACTCATCCTTTTAGAAACTTGTTTGGGCTGTTGAGAGGAGTAAAAAAAATCAAAATTTTCAATCCTGCATGATTCTACCAAGAAATGTGATTGTTCATTCAAAACTCTGCTTTTTGCTATTGGGCTCTATTGAATAATGAACGTTTTGAATTTTCTCCAAAAGTAAAGCAGTTGCAAGCTCATCCTTTTAGAGTCTTGTTTGGGCTCATGAGAGGAGTAGAAAAACATCAAAAATTTCAATCCTGCACGATTCTACCAAGAAATGTGAGTGTTCATTCAAACCGCTGCTTTCTGCTATTTTGGGCCCTATTGAATAATGAATGTTTTGAATTTTCTCCAAAAGTAAAGTAGTTGCAAACTCATCCTTTAAGAAATTTGTTTGGGCTGTTGAGAGGAGTAAAAAAAATCAAAATTTTCAATCCTGCATGATTCTACCAAGAAATGTGATTGTTCATTCAAAACTCTGCTTTTTGCTATTGGGCTCTTTTGAATAATGAATGTTTTGAATTTTCTCCAAAAGTAAAGCAGTTGCAAGCTCATCCTTTTAGAGTCTTGTTTGGGCTCATGAGAGGAGTAGAAAAACATCAAAAATTTCAATCCTACACGATTCTACCAAGAAATGTGAGTGTTCATTCAAACCGCTGCTTTCTGCTATTTTGGGCCCTATTGAATAATGAATGTTTTGAATTTTCTCCAAAAGTAAAGTAGTTGCAAACTCATCCTTTAAGAAACTTGTTTGGGCTGTTGAGAGGAGTAAAAAAACATCAAAATTTTCAATCCTGCATGATTCTCCCAAGAAATGTGATTGTTCATTCAAAACTCTGCTTTTTGCTATTGGGCTCTATTGAATAATGAATGTTTTGAATTTTCTCCAAAAGGAAAGCAGTTGCAAGCTCATCCTTTTAGAGTCTTGTTTGGGCTCATGAGAGGAGTAGAAAAACATCAAAAATTTCAATCCTGCACGATTCTACCAAGAAATGTGAGTGTTCATTCAAACCGCTGCTTTCTGCTATTTTGGGCCCTATTGAATAATGAATGTTTTGAATTTTCTCCAAAAGTAAAGTAGTTGCAAACTCATCCTTTAAGAAACTTGTTTGGGCTGTTGAGAGGAGTAAAAAAAATCAAAATTTTCAATCCTGCATGATTCTACCAAGAAATGTGATTGTTCATTCAAAACTCTGCTTTTTGCTATTGGGCTCTTTTGAATAATGAATGTTTTGAATTTTCTCCAAAAGTAAAGTAGTTGCAAGCTCATCCTTTTAGAGTCTTGTTTGGGCTCATGAGAGGAGTAGAAAAACATCAAAAATTTCAATCCTGCACGATTCTACCAAGAAATGAGTGTTCATTCAAACCGCTGCTTTCTGCTATTTTGGGCCCTATTGAATAATGAATGTTTTGAATTTTCTCCAAAAGTAAAGTAGTTGCAAACTCATCCTTTTAGAAACTTGTTTGGGCTGTTGAGAGGAGTAAAAAAAACATCAAAATTTTCAATCCTGCATGATTCTACCAAGAAATGTGATTGTTCATTCAAAACTCTGCTTTTTGCTATTGGGCTCTATTGAATAATGAATGTTTTGAATTTTCTCCAAAAGTAAAGCAGTTGCAAGCTCATCCTTTTAGAGTCTTGTTTGGGCTCATGAGAGGAGTAGAAAAACATCAAAAATTTCAATCCTGCACGATTCTACCAAGAAATGTGAGTGTTCATTCAAACCGCTGCTTTCTGCTATTTTGGGCCCTATTGAATAATGAATGTTTTGAATTTTCTCCAAAAGTAAAGTAGTTGCAAACTCATCCTTTTAGAAACTTGTTTGGGCTGTTGAGAGGAGTAAAAAAAACATCAAAATTTTCAATCCTGCATGATTCTACCAAGAAATGTGATTGTTCATTCAAAACTCTGCTTTTTGCTATTGGGCTCTATTGAATAATGAATGTTTTGAATTTTCTCCAAAAGTAAAGCAGTTGCAAGCTCATCCTTTTAGAGTCTTGTTTGGGCTCATGAGAGGAGTAGAAAAACATCAAAAATTTCAATACTGCACGATTCTACCAAGAAATGTGAGTGTTCATTCAAACCGCTGCTTTCTGCTATTTTGGGCTCTATTGAATAATGAATGTTTTGAATTTTCTCCAAAAGTAAAGTAGTTGCAAACTCATCCTTTTAGAAACTTGTTTGGGCTGTTGAGAGTAGTAAAAAAAACATCAAAATTTTCAATCCTGCATGATTCTACCAAGAAATGTGATTGTTCATTCAAAACTCTGCTTTTTGCTATTGGGCTCTATTGCATAATGAATGTTTTGAATTTTCTCCAAAAGTAAAGCAGTTGCAAGCTCATCCTTTTAGAGTCTTGTTTGGGCTCATGAGAGGAGTAGAAAAACATCAAAAATTTAAATCCTGCACGATTCTACCAAGAAATGTGAGTGTTCATTCAAACCACTGCTTTCTGCTATTTTGGGCCCTATTGAGTAATGAATGTTTTGCATTTTCTCCAAAAGTAAAGTAGTTGCAAACTCATCCTTTTAGAAACTTGTTTGGGCTGTTGAGAGGAGTAAAAAAAATCAAAATTTTCAATCCTGCATGATTCTACCAAGAAATGTGATTGTTCATTCAAAACTCTGCTTTTTGCTATTGGGCTCTTTTGAATAATGAATGTTTTGAATTTTCTCCAAAAGTAAAGTAGTTGCAAGCTCATCCTTTTAGAGTCTTGTTTGGGCTCATGAGAGGAGTAGAAAAACATCAAAAATTTCAATCCTGCACGATTCTACCAAGAAATGAGTGTTCATTCAAACCGCTGCTTTCTGCTATTTTGGGCCCTATTGAATAATGAATGTTTTGAATTTTCTCCAAAAGTAAAGTAGTTGCAAACTCATCCTTTTAGAAACTTGTTTGGGCTGTTGAGAGGAGTAAAAAAAACATCAAAATTTTCAATCCTGCATGATTCTACCAAGAAATGTGATTGTTCATTCAAAACTCTGCTTTTTGCTATTGGGCTCTATTGAATAATGAATGTTTTGAATTTTCTCCAAAAGTAAAGCAGTTGCAAGCTCATCCTTTTAGAGTCTTGTTTGGGCTCATGAGAGGAGTAGAAAAACATGAAAAATTTCAATACTGCACGATTCTACCAAGAAATGTGAGTGTTCATTCAAACCGCTGCTTTCTGCTATTTTGGGCTCTATTGAATAATGAATGTTTTGAATTTTCTCCAAAAGTAAAGTAGTTGCAAACTCATCCTTTTAGAAACTTGTTTGGGCTGTTGAGAGTAGTAAAAAAAACATCAAAATTTTCAATCCTGCATGATTCTACCAAGAAATGTGATTGTTCATTCAAAACTCTGCTTTTTGCTATTGGGCTCTATTGCATAATGAATGTTTTGAATTTTCTCCAAAAGTAAAGCAGTTGCAAGCTCATCCTTTTAGAGTCTTGTTTGGGCTCATGAGAGGAGTAGAAAAACATCAAAAATTTCAATCCTGCACGATTCTACCAAGAAATGTGAGTGTTCATTCAAACCGCTGCTTTCTGCTATTTTGGGCCCTATTGAATAATGAATGTTTTGAATTTTCTCCAAAAGTAAAGTAGTTGCAAACTCATCCTTTTAGAAACTTGTTTGGGCTGTTGAGAGGAGTAAAAAAAACATCAAAATTTTCAATCCTGCATGATTCTACCAAGAAATGTGATTGTTCATTCAAAACTCTGCTTTTTGCTATTGGGCTCTATTGAATAATGAATGTTTTGAATTTTCTCCAAAAGTAAAGCAGTTGCAAGCTCATCCTTTTAGAGTCTTGTTTGGGCTCATGAGAGGAGTAGAAAAACATCAAAAATTTCAATACTGCACGATTCTACCAAGAAATGTGAGTGTTCATTCAAACCGCTGCTTTCTGCTATTTTGGGCTCTATTGAATAATGAATGTTTTGAATTTTCTCCAAAAGTAAAGTAGTTGCAAACTCATCCTTTTAGAAACTTGTTTGGGCTGTTGAGAGTAGTAAAAAAAACATCAAAATTTTCAATCCTGCATGATTCTACCAAGAAATGTGATTGTTCATTCAAAACTCTGCTTTTTGCTATTGGGCTCTATTGCATAATGAATGTTTTGAATTTTCTCCAAAAGTAAAGCAGTTGCAAGCTCATCCTTTTAGAGTCTTGTTTGGGCTCATGAGAGGAGTAGAAAAACATCAAAAATTTAAATCCTGCACGATTCTACCAAGAAATGTGAGTGTTCATTCAAACCACTGCTTTCTGCTATTTTGGGCCCTATTGAGTAATGAATGTTTTGCATTTTCTCCAAAAGTAAAGTAGTTGCAAACTCATCCTTTTAGAAACTTGTTTGGGCTGTTGAGAGGAGTAAAAAAAATCAAAATTTTCAATCCTGCATGATTCTACCAAGAAATGTGATTGTTCATTCAAAACTCTGCTTTTTGCTATTGGGCTCTTTTGAATAATGAATGTTTTGAATTTTCTCCAAAAGTAAAGTAGTTGCAAGCTCATCCTTTTAGAGTCTTGTTTGGGCTCATGAGAGGAGTAGAAAAACATCAAAAATTTCAATCCTGCACGATTCTACCAAGAAATGAGTGTTCATTCAAACCGCTGCTTTCTGCTATTTTGGGCCCTATTGAATAATGAATGTTTTGAATTTTCTCCAAAAGTAAAGTAGTTGCAAACTCATCCTTTTAGAAACTTGTTTGGGCTGTTGAGAGGAGTAAAAAAAACATCAAAATTTTCAATCCTGCATGATTCTACCAAGAAATGTGATTGTTCATTCAAAACTCTGCTTTTTGCTATTGGGCTCTATTGAATAATGAATGTTTTGAATTTTCTCCAAAAGTAAAGCAGTTGCAAGCTCATCCTTTTAGAGTCTTGTTTGGGCTCATGAGAGGAGTAGAAAAACATGAAAAATTTCAATACTGCACGATTCTACCAAGAAATGTGAGTGTTCATTCAAACCGCTGCTTTCTGCTATTTTGGGCTCTATTGAATAATGAATGTTTTGAATTTTCTCCAAAAGTAAAGTAGTTGCAAACTCATCCTTTTAGAAACTTGTTTGGGCTGTTGAGAGTAGTAAAAAAAACATCAAAATTTTCAATCCTGCATGATTCTACCAAGAAATGTGATTGTTCATTCAAAACTCTGCTTTTTGCTATTGGGCTCTATTGCATAATGAATGTTTTGAATTTTCTCCAAAAGTAAAGCAGTTGCAAGCTCATCCTTTTAGAGTCTTGTTTGGGCTCATGAGAGGAGTAGAAAAACATCAAAAATTTAAATCCTGCACGATTCTACCAAGAAATGTGAGTGTTCATTCAAACCACTGCTTTCTGCTATTTTGGGCCCTATTGAGTAATGAATGTTTTGCATTTTCTCCAAAAGTAAAGTAGTTGCAAACTCATCCTTTTAGAAACTTGTTTGGGCTGTTGAGAGGAGTAAAAAAACATCAAAATTTTCAATCCTGCATGATTCTACCAAGAAATGTGATTGTTCATTCAAAACTCTGCTTTTTGCTATTGGGCTCTATTGAATAATGAACGTTTTGAATTTTCTCCAAAAGTAAAGCAGTTGCAAGCTCATCCTTTTAGAGTCTTCTTTGGGCTCATGAGAGGAGTAGAAAAACATCAAAAATTTCAATCCTGCACGATTCTACCAAGAAATGTGAGTGTTCATTCAAACCGCTGCTTTCTGCTATTTTGGGCCCTATTGAATAATGAATGTTTTGAATTTTCTCCAAAAGTAAAGTAGTTGCAAACTCATCCTTTTAAAAACTTGTTTGGGTTGTTGAGAGGAGTAAAAAAACATCAAAATTTTCAATCCTGCATGATTCTACCAAGAAATGTGATTGTCCATTCAAAACTCTGCTTTTTGCTATTGGGCTCTTTTGAATAATGAATGTTTTGAATTTTCTCCAAAAGTAAAGCAGTTGCAAGCTCATCCTTTTAGAGTCTTGTTTGGGCTCATGAGAGGAGTAGAAAAACATCAAAAATTTCAATCCTGCACGATTCTACCAAGAAATGTGAGTGTTCATTCAAACCGCTGCTTTCTGCTATTTTGGGCCCTATTGAATAATGAATGTTTTGAATTTTCTCCAAAAGTAAAGTAGTTGCAAACTCATCCTTTTAGAAACTTGTTTGGGCTGTTGAGAGGAGTAAAAAAACATCAAAATTTTCAATCCTGCATGATTCTACCAAGAAATGTGATTGTTCATTCAAAACTATGCTTTTTGCTATTGGGCTCTATTGAATAATGAATGTTTTGAATTTTCTCCAAAAGTAAAGCAGTTGCAAGCTCATCCTTTTAGAGTCTTGTTTGGGCTCATGGGAGGAGTAGAAAAACATCAAAAATTTCAATCCTGCACGATTCTACCAAGAAATGTGAGTGTTCATTCAAACCGCTGCTTTCTGTTATTTTGGGCCCTATTGAATAATGAATGTTTTGAATTTTCTCCAAAAGTAAAGTAGTTGCAAACTCATCCTTTTAGAATCTTGTTTGGGCTGTTGAGAGGAGTAAAAAAAACATCAAAATTTTCAATCCTGCATGATTCTACCAAGAAATGTGATTGTTCATTCAAAACTCTGCTTTTTGCTATTGGGCTCTATTGAATAATGAATGTTTTGAATTTTCTCCAAAAGTAAAGCAGTTGCAAGCTCATCCTTTTAGAGTCTTGTTTGGGCTCATGAGAGGAGTAGAAAAACATCAAAAATTTCAATCCTGCATGATTCTACCAAGAAATGTGAGTGTTCATTCAAACCGCTGCTTTCTGCTATTTTGGGCCCTATTGAATTATGAATGTTTTGAATTTTCTCCAAAAGTAAAGTAGTTGCAAACTCATCCTTTTAAAAACTTGTTTGGGCTGTTGAGAGGAGTAAAAAAAAATCAAAATTTTCAATCCTGCATGATTCTACCAAGAAATGTGATTGTTCATTCAAAACTCTGCTTTTTGCTATTCGGCTCTATTGAATAATGAATGTTTTGAATTTTCTCCAAAAGTAAAGCAGTTGCAAGCTCATCCTTTTAGAGTCTTGTTTGGGCTCATGAGAGGAGTAGAAAAACATCAAAAATTTCAATCCTGCACGATTCTACCAAGAAATGTGAGTGTTCATTCAAACCGCTGCTTTCAGCTATTTTGGGCCCTATTGAATAATGAATGTTTTGAATTTTCTCCAAAAGTAAAGTAGTTGCAAACTCATGCTTTTAGAAACTTGTTTGGGCTGTTGAGAGGAGTAAAAAAAATCAAAATTTTCAATCCTGCATGATTTTACCAAGAAATGTGATTGTTCATTCAAAACTCTGCTTTTTGCTATTGGGCTCTATTGAATAATGAATGTTTTGAATTTTCTCCAAAAGTAAAGCAGTTGCAAGCTCATCCTTTTAGAGTCCTGTTTGGGCTCATGAGAGGAGTAGAAAAACATCAAAAATTTCAATCCTGCACGATTCTACCAAAAAATGTGAGTGTTCATTCAAACCGCTGCTTTCTGTTATTTTGGGCCCTATTGAATAATGAATGTTTTGAATTTTCTCCAAAAGTAAAGTAGTTGCAAACTCATCCTTTTAAAAACTTGTTTGGGCTGTTGAGAGGAGTAAAAAAAAATCAAAATTTTCAATCCTGCATGATTCTACCAAGAAATGTGATTGTTCATTCAAAACTCTGCTTTTTGCTATTCGGCTCTATTGAATAATGAATGTTTTGAATTTTCTCCAAAAGTAAAGCAGTTGCAAGCTCATCCTTTTAGAGTCTTGTTTGGGCTCATGAGAGGAGTAGAAAAACATCAAAAATTTCAATCCTGCACGATTCTACCAAGAAATGTGAGTGTTCATTCAAACCGCTGCTTTCAGCTATTTTGGGCCCTATTGAATAATGAATGTTTTGAATTTTCTCCAAAAGTAAAGTAGTTGCAAACTCATGCTTTTAGAAACTTGTTTGGGCTGTTGAGAGGAGTAAAAAAAATCAAAATTTTCAATCCTGCATGATTTTACCAAGAAATGTGATTGTTCATTCAAAACTCTGCTTTTTGCTATTGGGCTCTATTGAATAATGAATGTTTTGAATTTTCTCCAAAAGTAAAGTAGTTGCAAGCTCATCCTTTTAGAGTCCTGTTTGGGCTCATGAGAGGAGTAGAAAAACATCAAAAATTTCAATCCTGCACGATTCTACCAAGAAATGTGAGTGTTCATTCAAACCACTGCTTTCTGCTATTTTGGGCCCTATTGAGTAATGAATGTTTTGAATTTTCTCCAAAAGTAAAGTAGTTGCAAACTCATCCTTTTAGAAACTTGTTTGGGCTGTTGAGAGGAGTAAAAAAAACATCAAAATTTTCAATCCTGCATGATACTACCAAGAAATGTGATTGTTCATTCAAAACTCTGCTTTTTGCTAGTGGGCTCTATTGAATAATGAATGTTTTGAATTTTCTCCAAAAGTAAGGCAGTTGCAAGCTCATCCTTTTAGAGTCTTGTTTGGGCTCATGAGATGAGTAGAAAAACATCAAAAATTTCAATCCTGCACGATTCTACCAAGAAATGTGAGTGTTCATTCAAACCGCTACTTTCTGCTATTTTGGGCCCTATTGAATAATGAATGTTTTGAATTTTCTCCAAAAGTAAAGTAGTTGCAAACTCATCCTTTTAGAAACTTGTTTGGGCTGTTGAGAGGAGTAAAAAAACATCAACATTTTCAATCTTGCATGATTCTACCAAGAAATGTGATTGTTCATTCAAAACTCTGCTTTTTGCTATTGGGCTCTATTGAATAATGAATGTTTTGAATTTTCTCCAAAAGTAAAGCAGTTGCAAGCTCATCCTTTTAGAGTCTTGTTTGGGCTCATGAGAGGAGTAGAAAAACATCAAAAATTTCAATCCTGCACGATTCTACCAAGAAATGTGAGTGTTCATTCAAACCGCTGCTTTCTGCTATTTTGGGCCCTATTGAATAATGAATGTTTTGAATTTTCTCCAAAAGTAAAGTAGTTGCAAACTCATCCTTTTAGAAACTTGTTTGGGCTGTTGAGAGTTGTAAAAAAACATCAAAATTTTAAATCCTGCATGATTTTACCAAGAAATGTGATTGTTCATTCAAAACTCTGCTTTTTGCTATTGGGCTCTTTTGAATAATAAATGTTTTGAATTTTCTCCAAAAGTAAAGCAGTTGCAAGCTCATCCTTTTAGAGTCTTGTTTGGGCTCATGAGAGGAGTAGAAAAACATCAAAAATTTCAATCCTGCACGATTCTACCAAGAAATGTGAGTGTTCATTCAAACCGCTGCTTTCTGTTATTTTGGGCCCTATTGAATAATGAATGTTTTGAATTTTCTCCAAAAGTAAAGTAGTTGCAAACTCATCCTTTTAGAAACTTGATTGGGCTGTTGAGAGGAGTAAAAAAAATCAAAATTTTCAATCCTGCATGATTCTACCAAGAAATGTGATTGTTCATTCAAAACTCTGCTTTTTGCTATTGGGCTCTATTGAATAATGAATGTTTTGAATTTTCTCCAAAAGTAAAGCAGTTGCAAGCTCATCCTTTTAGAGTCTTGTTTGGGCTCATGAGAGGAGTAGAAAAACATCAAAAATTTCAATCCTGCACGATTCTACCAAGAAATGAGTGTTCATTCAAACCGCAGCTTTCTGCTATTTTGGGCCCTATTGAATAATGAATGTTTTGAATTTTCTCCAAAAGTAAAGTAGTTGCAAACTCATCCTTTTAGAGTCTTGTTTGGGCTCATGAGAGGAGTAGAAAAACATCAAAAATTTCAATCCTGCACGATTCTACCAAGAAATGAGTGTTCATTCAAACCGCAGCTTTCTGCTATTTTGGGCCCTATTGAATAATGAATGTTTTGAATTTTCTCCAAAAGTAAAGTAGTTGCAAACTCATCCTTTTAGAAACTTGTTTGGGCTGTTGAGAGGAGTAAAAAAACATCAAAATTTTCAATCCTGCATGATTCTACCAAGAAATGTGATTGTTCATTCAAAACTCTGCTTTTTGCTATTGGGCTCTATTGAATAATGAATGTTTTGAATTTTCTCCAAAAGTAAAGCAGTTGCAAGCTCATCCTTTTAGAGTCTTGTTTGGGCTCATGAGAGGAGTAGAAAAACATCAAAAATTTCAATCCTGCACGATTCTACCAAGAAATGTGAGTGTTCATTCAAACCGCTGCTTTCTGCTATTTTGGGCCCTATTGAATAATGAATGTTTTGAATTTTCTCCAAAAGTAAAGTAGTTGCAAACTCATCCTTTTAGAAACTTGTTTGGGCTGTTGAGAGGAGTAAAAAAACATCAAAATTTTCAATCCTGCATGATTCTACCAAGAAATGTGATTGTTCATTCAAAACTCTGCTTTTTGCTATTGGGCTCTATTGAATAATGAATGTTTTGAATTTTCTCCAAAAGTAAAGCAGTTGCAAGCTCATCCTTTTAGAGTCTTGTTTGGGCTCATGAGAGGAGTAGAAAAACATCAAAAATTTCAATCCTGCACGATTCTACCAAGAAATGTGAGTGTTCATTCAAACCACTGCTTTCTGCTATTTTGGGCCCTATTGAATAATGAATGTATTGAATTTTCTCCAAAAGTAAAGTAGTTGCAAACTCATCCTTTTAGAAACTTGTTTGGGCTGTTGAGAGGAGTAAAAAAACATCAAAATTTTCAATCCTGCATGATTCTACCAAGAAATGTGATTGTTCATTCAAAACTCTGCTTTTTGCTATTGGGCTCTTTTGAATAATGAATGTTTTGAATTTTCTCCAAAAGTAAAGCAGTTGCAAGCTCATCCTTTTAGAGTCTTGTTTGGGCTCATGAGAGGAGTAGAAAAACATCAAAAATTTCAATCCTGCACGATTCTACCAAGAAATGTGAGCGTTCATTCAAACCGCTGCTTTCTGCTATTTTGGGCCATATTAAATAATGAATGTTTTGAATTTTCTCCAAAAGTAAAGTAGTTGCAAACTCATCCTTTTAGAAACTTGTTTGGGCTGTTGAGAGGAGTAAAAAAACATCAAAATTTTCAATCCTGCATGATTTTACCAAGAAATGTGATTGTTCATTCAAAACTCTGCTTTTTGCTATTGGGCTCTATTGAATAATGAATGTTTTGAATTTTCTCCAAAAGTAAAGCAGTTGCAAGCTCATCCTTTTAGAGTCTTGTTTGGGCTCATGAGAGGAGTAGAAAAACATCAAAAATTTCAATCCTGCACGATTCTACCAAGAAATGTGTGTTCATTCAAACGGCTGCTTTCTGCTATTTTGGGCCCTATTGAATAATGAATGTTTTGAATTTTCTCCAAAAGTACAGTAGTTGCAAACTAATCTTTTTAGAAACTTGTTTGGGCTGTTGAGAGGAGTAAAAAAACATCAAAATTTTCAATCCTGCATGATTCTACCAAGAAATGTGATTGTTCATTCAAAACTCTGCTTTTTGCTATTGGGCTCTATTGAATAATGAATGTTTTGAATTTTCTCCAAAAGTAAAGCAGTTGCAAGCTCATCCTTTTAGAGTCTTGTTTGGGCTCATGAGAGGAGTAGAAAAACATCAAAAATTTCAATCCTGCACGATTCTACCAAGAAATGTGAGTGTTCATTCAAACCACTGCTTTCTGCTATTTTGGGCCCTATTGAATAATGAATGTATTGAATTTTCTCCAAAAGTAAAGTAGTTGCAAACTCATCCTTTTAGAAACTTGTTTGGGCTGTTGAGAGGAGTAAAAAAACATCAAAATTTTCAATCCTGCATGATTCTACCAAGAAATGTGATTGTTCATTCAAAACTCTGCTTTTTGCTATTGGGCTCTATTGAATAATGAATGTTTTGAATTTTCTCCAAAAGTAAAGCAGTTGCAAGCTCATCCTTTTAGAGTCTTGTTTGGGCTCATGAGAGGAGTAGAAAAACATCAAAAATTTCAATCCTGCACGATTCTACCAAGAAATGTGAGCGTTCATTCAAACCGCTGCTTTCTGCTATTTTGGGCCATATTGAATAATGAATGTTTTGAATTTTCTCCAAAAGTAAAGCAGTTGCAAGCTCATCCTTTTAGAGTCTTGTTTGGGCTCATGAGAGGACTAGAAAAACATCAAAAATTTCAATCCTGCACGATTCTACCAAGAAATGTGAGTGTTCATTCAAACCGCTGCTTTCTGCTATTTTGGGCCCTATTGAATAATGAATGTTTTGAATTTTCTCCAAAAGTAAAGTAGTTGCAAACTCATCCTTTTAGAAACTTGTTTAGGCTGTTGAGAGGAGTAAAAAAACATCAAAATTTTCAATCCTGCATGATTCTACCAAGAAATGTGATTGTTCATTCAAAACTCTGCTTTTTGCTATTGGGCTCTATTGAATAATGAATGTTTTGAATTTTCTCCAAAAGTAAAGCAGTTGCAAGCTCATCCTTTTAGAGTCTTGTTTGGGCTCATGAGAGGAGTAGAAAAACATCAAAAATTTCAATCCTGCACGATTCTACCAAGAAATGTGAGTGTTCATTCAAACCGCTGCTTTCTGCTATTTTGGGCCCTATTGAATAATGAATGTTTTGAATTTTCTCCAAAAGTAAAGTAGTTGCAAACTCATCCTTCTAGAACCTTGTTTGGGCTGTTGAGAGGAGTAAAAAAACATCAAAATTTTCAATCCTGCATGATTCTACCAAGAAATGTGATTGTTCATTCAAAACTCTGCTTTTTGCTATTGTGCTCTATTGAATAATGAATGTTTTGAATTTTCTCCAAAAGTAAAGCAGTTGCAAGCTCATCCTTTTAGAGTCTTGTTTGGGCTCATGAGAGGAGTAGAAAAACATCAAAAATTTCAATCCTGCACGATTCTACCAAGAAATGTGAGTATTCATTCAAACCGCTGCTTTCTGCTATTTTGGGCCCTATTGAATAATGAATGTTTTGAATTTTCTCCAAAAGTAAAGTAGTTGCAAACTCATGCTTTTAGAAACTTGTTTGGGCTGTTGAGAGGAGTAAAAAAACATCAAAATTTTCAACCCTGCATGATTTTACCAAGAAATGTGATTGTTCATTCAAAACTCTGCTTTTTGCTATTGGGCTCTATTGAATAATGAATGTTTTGAATTTTCTCCAAAAGTAAAGCAGTTGCAAGCTCATCCTTTTAGAGTCTTGTTTGGGCTCATGAGAGGAGTAGAAAAACATCAAAAATTTCAATCCTGCACGATTCTACCAAAAAATGAGAGTGTTCATTCAAACCGCTGCTTTCTGCTATTTTGGGCCCTATTGAATAATGAATGTTTTGAATTTTCTCCAAAAGAAAAGTAGTTGCAAACTCATCCTTTTAGAAACTTGTTTGGGCTGTTGAGAGGAGTAAAAAAACATCAAAATTTTCAATCCTGCATGATTCTACCAAGAAATGTGATTGTTCATTCAAAACTCTGCTTTTTGCTATTGGGCTCTATTGAATAATGAATGTTTTGAATTTTCTCCAAAAGTAAAGCAGTTGCAAGCTCATCCTTTTAGAGTCTTGTTTGGGCTCACGAGAGGAGTAGAAAAACATCAAAAATTTCAATCCTGCACGATTCTACCAAGAAATGTGAGTGTTCATTCAAACCGCTGCTTTCTGCTATTTTGGGCCCTATTGAATAATGAATGTTTTGAATTTTCTCCAAAAGCAAAGTAGTTGCAAACTCATCCTTTTAGAAACTTGTTTGGGCTGTTGAGAGGAGTAAAAAAACATCAAAATTTTCAATCTTGCATGATTCTACCAAGAAATGTGATTGTTCATTCAAAACTCTGCTTTTTGCTATTGGGCTCTATTGAATAATGAATGTTTTGAATTTTCTCCAAAAGTAAAGCAGTTGCAAGCTCATCCTTTTAGAGTCTTGTTTGGGCTCATGAGAGGAGTAGAAAAACATCAAAAATTTCAATCCTGCACGATTCTACCAAGAAATGTGAGTGTTCATTCAAACCGCTGCTTTCTGCTATTTTGGGCCCTATTGAATAATGAATGTTTTGAATTTTCTCCAAAAGTAAAGTAGTTGCAAACTCATCCTTTTAAAAACTTGTTTGGGCTGTTGAGAGGAGCAAAAAAAAAATCAAAATTTTCAATCCTGCATGATTCTACCAAGAAATGTGATTGTTCATTCAAAACTCTGCTTTTTGCTATTGGGCTCTATTGAATAATGAATGTTTTGAATTTTCTCCAAAAGTAAAGCAGTTGCAAGCTCATCCTTTTAGAGTCTTGTTTGGGCTCATGAGAGGAGTAGAAAAACATCAAAAATTTCAATCCTGCACGATTCTACCAAGAAATGTGAGTATTCATTCAAACTGCTGCTTTCTGCTATTTTGGGCCCTATTGAATAATGAATGTTTTGAATTTTCTCCAAAAGTAAAGTAGTTGCAAACTCATGCTTTTAGAAACTTGTTTGGGCTGTTGAGAGGAAGTAAAAAAACATCAAAATTTTCAACCCTGCATGATTTTACCAAGAAATGTGATTGTTCATTCAAAACTCTGCTTTTTGCTATTGGGCTCTATTGAATAATGAATGTTTTGAATTTTCTCCAAAAGTAAAGCAGTTGCAAGCTCATCCTTTTAGAGTCTTGTTTGGGCTCATGAGAGGAGTAGAAAAACATCAAAAATTTCAATCCTGCAAGATTCTACCAAAAAATGAGAGTGTTCATTCAAACCGCTGCTTTCTGCTATTTTGGGCCCTATTGAATAATGAATGTTTTGAATTTTCTCCAAAAGAAAAGTAGTTGCAAACTCATCCTTTTAGAAACTTGTTTGGGCTGTTGAGAGGAGTAAAAAAACATCAAAATTTTCAATCCTTCATGATTCTACCAAGAAATGTGATTGTTCATTCAAAACTCTGCTTTTTGCTATTGGGCTCTATTGAATAATGAATGTTTTGAATTTTCTCCAAAAGTAAAGCAGTTGCAAGCTCATCCTTTTAGAGTCTTGTTTGGGCTCACGAGAGGAGTAGAAAAACATCAAAAATTTCAATCCTGCACGATTCTACCAAGAAATGTGAGTGTTCATTCAAACCGCTGCTTTCTGCTATTTTGGGCCATATTGAATAATGAATGTTTTGAATTTTCTCCAAAAGTAAAGCAGTTGCAAGCTCATCCTTTTAGAGTCTTGTTTGGGCTCACGAGAGGAGTAGAAAAACATCAAAAATTTCAATCCTGCACGATTCTACCAAGAAATGTGAGTGTTCATTCAAACCGCTGCTTTCTGCTATTTTGGGCCCTATTGAATAATGAATGTTTTGAATTTTCTCCAAAAGTAAAGTAGTTGCAAACTCATCCTTTTAGAAACTTGTTTGGGCTGTTGAGAGGAGTAAAAAAACATCAAAATTTTCAATCTTGCATGATTCTACCAAGAAATGTGATTGTTCATTCAAAACTCTGCTTTTTGCTATTGGGCTCTATTGAATAATGAATGTTTTGAATTTTCTCCAAAAGTAAAGCAGTTGCAAGCTCATCCTTTTAGAGTCTTGTTTGGGCTCATGAGAGGAGTAGAAAAACATCAAAAATTTCAATACTGCACGATTCTACCAAGAAATGTGAGTGTTCATTCAAACCGCTGCTTTCTGCTATTTTGGGCCCTATTGAATAATGAATGTTTTGAATTTTCTCCAAAAGTAAAGTAGTTGCAAACTCATCCTTTTAGAAACTTGTTTGGGCTGTTGAGAGGAGTAAAAAAACATCAAAATTTTAAATCCTGCCTGATTCTACCAAGAAATGTGATTGTTCATTCAAAACTCTGCTTTTTGCTATTGGGCTCTTTTGAATAATAAATGTTTTGAATTTTCTCCAAAAGTAAAGCAGTTGCAAGTTCATCCTTTTAGAGTCTTGTTTGGGCTCATGAGAGGAGTAGAAAAACATCAAAAATTTCAATCTTGCACGATTCTACCAAGAAATGTGAGTGTTCATTCAAACCGCTGCTTTCTGCTATTTTGGGCCCTATTGAATAATGAATGTTTTGAATTTTCTCCAAAAGTAAAGTAGTTGCAAACTCATCCTTTTAGAAACTTGTTTGGGCTGCTGAGAGGAGTAAAAAAACATCAAAATTTTCAATCCTGCATGATTGTACCAAGAAATGTGATTGTTCATTCAAAACTCTGCTTTTTGCTATTGGGCTCTATTGAATAATGAATGTTTTGAATTTTCTCCAAAAGTAAAGCAGTTGCAAGCTCATCCTTTTAGAGTCTTGCTTGGGCTCATGAGAGCAGTAGAAAAACATCAAAAATTTCAATCCTGCACGATTCTACCAAGAAATGAGTGTTCATTCAAACCGAAGATTTCTGCTATTTTGGGCCCTATTGAATAATGAATGTTTTGAATTTTCTCCAAAAGTAAAGTAGTTGCAAACTCATCCTTTTAGAAACTTGTTTGGGCTGTTGAGAGGAGTAAAAAAAAATCAAAATTTTCAATCCTGCATGATTCTACCAAGAAATGTGATTGTTCATTCAAAACTCTGCTTTTTGCTATTGGGCTCTATTGAATAATGAATGTTTTGAATTTTCTCCAAAAGTAAAGCAGTTGCAAGCTCATCCTTTTAGAGTCTTGTTTGGGCTCATGAGAGGAGTAGAAAAACATCAAAAATTTCAATCCTGCACGATTCTACCAAGAAATGTGAGTGTTCATTCAAACCGCTGCTTTCTGCTATTTTGGGCCCTATTGAATAATGAATGTTTTGAATTTTCTCCAAAAGTAAAGTAGTTGCAAACTCATCCTTTTAGAAACTTGTTTGGGCTGTTGAGAGGAGTAAAAAAACATCAAAATTTTCAATCCTGCATGATTCTACCAAGAAATGTGATTGTTCTTTCGAAACTCTGCTTTTTGCTATTGGGCTCTATTGAATAATGAATGTTTTGAATTTTCTCCAAAAGTAAAGCAGTTGCCAGCTCATCCTTTTAGAGTCTTGTTTGGGCTCATGAGAGGAGTAGAAAAACATCAAAAATTTCAATACTGCACGATTCTACCAAGAAATGTGAGTGTTCATTCAAACCGCTGCTTTCTGCTATTTTGGTCCCTATTGAATAATGAATGTTTTGAATTTTCTCCAAAAGTAAAGTAGTTGCAAACTCATCCTTTTAGAAACTTGTTTGGGCTGTTGAGAGGAGTAAAAAAACATCAAAATTTTCAATCCTGCATGATTCTACCAAGAAATGTGATTGTTCATTCAAAACTCTACTTTTTGCTATTGGGCTCTATTGAATAATGAATGTTTTGAATTTTCTCCAAAAGTAAGGCAGTTGCAAGCTCATCCTTTTAGAGTCTTGTTTGGGCTCATGAGATGAGTAGAAAAACATCAAAAATTTCAATCCTGCACGATTCTACCAAGAAATGTGAGTGTTCATTCAAACCGCTGCTTTCTGCTATTTTGGGCCCTATTGAATAATGAATGTTTTGAATTTTCTCCAAAAGTAAAGTAGTTGCAAACTCATCCTTTTAGAAACTTGTTTGGGCTGTTGAGACGAGTAAAAAACATCAAAATTTTCAATCCTGCATGATTCTACCAAGAAATGTGATTGTTCATTCAAAACTATGCTTTTTGCTATTGGGCTCTATTGAATAATGAATGTTTTGAATTTTCTCCAAAAGTAAAGCAGTTGCAAGCTCATCCTTTTAGAGTCTTGTTTGGGCTCATGATAGGAGTAGAAAACATCAAAAATTTCAATCCTGCACGATTCTACCAAGAAATGTGAGTGTTCATTCAAACCGCTGCTTTCTGCTATTTTGGGCCCTATTGAATAATGAATGTTTTGAATTTTCTCCAAAAGTAAAGTAGTTGCAAACTCATCCTTTTAAAAACTTGTTTGGGCTGTTGAGAGGAGTAAAAAAACATCAAAATTTTCAATCCTGCATGATTCTACCAAGAAATGTGATTGTCCATTCAAAACTCTGCTTTTTGCTATTGGGCTCTTTTGAATAATGAATGTTTTGAATTTTCTCCAAAAGTAAAGCAGTTGCAAGCTCATCCTTTTAGAGTCTTGTTTGGGCTCATGAGTGGAGTAGAAAAACATTAAAAATTTCAATCCTGCACGATTCTACCAAGAAATGAGTGTTCATTCAAACCGCTGCTTTCTGCTATTTTGGGCCCTATTGAATAATGAATGTTTTGAATTTTCTCCAAAAGTAAAGTAGTTGCAAACTCATCCTTTTAGAAACTTGTTTGGGCTGTTGAGAGGAGTAAAAAAAACATCAAAATTTTCAATCCTGCATGATTCTACCAAGAAATGTGATTGTTCATTCAAAACTCTGCTTTTTGCTATTGGGCTCTATTGAATAATGAATGTTTTGAATTTTCTCCAAAAGTAAAGCAGTTGCAAGCTCATCCTTTTAGAGTCTTGTTTGGGCTCATGAGAGGAGTAGAAAAACATCAAAAATTTCAATACTGCACGATTCTACCAAGAAATGTGAGTGTTCATTCAAACCGCTGCTTTCTGCTATTTTGGGCCCTATTGAATAATGAATGTTTTGAATTTTCTCCAAAAGTAAAGTAGTTGCAAACTCATCCTTTTAGAAACTTGTTTGGGCTGTTGAGAGGAGTAAAAAAAAACATCAAAATTTTCAATCCTGCATGATTCTACCAAGAAATGTGATTGTTCATTCAAAACTCTGCTTTTTGCTATTTGGCTCTATTGAATAATGAATGTTTTGAATTTTCTCCAAAAGTAAAGCAGTTGCAAGCTCATCCTTTTAGAGTCTTGTTTGGGCTCATGAGAGGAGTAGAAAAACATCAAAAATTTAAATCCTGCACGATTCTACCAAGAAATGTGAGTGTTCATTCAAACCACTGCTTTCTGCTATTTTGGGCCCTATTGAGTAATGAATGTTTTGAATTTTCTCCAAAAGTAAAGTAGTTGCAAACTCATCCTTTTAGAAACTTGTTTGGGCTGTTGAGAGGAGTAAAAAAAATCAAAATTTTCAATCCTGCATGATTCTACCAAGAAATGTGATTGTTCATTCAAAACTCTGCTTTTTGCTATTGGGCTCTATTGAATAATGAACGTTTTGAATTTTCTCCAAAAGTAAAGCAGTTGCAAGCTCATCCTTTTAGAGTCTTGTTTGGGCTCATGAGAGGAGTAGAAAAACATCAAAAATTTCAATACTGCACGATTCTACCAAGAAATGTGAGGGTTCATTCAAACCGCTGCTTTCTGTTATTTTGGGCCCTATTGAATAATGAATGTTTTGAATTTTCTCCAAAAGTAAAGTAGTTGCAAACTCATCCTTTTAGAAACTTGATTGGGCTGTTGAGAGGAGTAAAAAAACATCAAATTTTTCAATCCTGCATGATTCTACCAAGAAATGTGATTGTTCATTCAAAACTATGCTTTTTGCTATTGGGCTCTATCGAATAATGAATGTTTTGAATTTTCTCCAAAAGTAAAGCAGTTGCAAGCTCATCCTTTTAGAGTCTTGTTTGGGCTCATGAGAGGAGTAGAAAAACATCAAAAATTTCAATCCTGCACGATTCTACCAAGAAATGAGTGTTCATTCAAACCGCTGCTTTCTGTTATTTTGGGCCCTATTGAATAATGAATGTTTTGAATTTTCTCCAAAAGTAAAGTAGTTGCAAACTCATCCTTTTAGAAACTTGTTTGGGCTGTTGAGAGGAGTAAAAAAACATCAAAATTTTCAATCCTGCATGATTCTACCAAGAAATGTGATTGTTCATTCAAAACTCTGCTTTTTGCTATTGGGCTCTATTGAATAATGAATGTTTTGAATTTTCTCCAAAAGGAAAGCAGTTGCAAGCTCATCCTTTTAGAGTCTTGTTTGGGCTCATGAGAGGAGTAGAAAAACATCAAAAATTTCAATCCTGCACGATTCTACCAAGAAATATGAGTGTTCATTCAAACCGCTGCTTTCTGCTATTTTGGGCCCTATTGAATAATGAATGTTTTGAATTTTCTCCAAAAGTAAAGTAGTTGCAAACTCATCCTTTTAGAAACTTGTTTGGGCTGTTGAAAGGAGTTAAAAAACATCAAAATTTTCAATCCTGCATGATTTTACCAAGAAATGTGATTGTTCATTCAAAACTCTGCTTTTTGCTATTGGGCTCTATTGAATAATGAATGTTTTGAATTTTCTCCAAAAGTAAAGTAGTTGCAAGCTCATCCTTTTAGAGTCTTGTTTGGGCTCATGAGAGGAGTAGAAAAACATCAAAAATTTAAATCCTGCACGATTCTACCAAGAAATGTGAGTGTTCATTCAAACCACTGCTTTCTGCTATTTTGGGCCCTATTGAGTAATGAATGTTTTGAATTTTCTCCAAAAGTAAAGTAGTTGCAAACTCATCCTTTTAGAAACTTGTTTGGGCTGTTGAGAGGAGTAAAAAAACATCAAAATTTTCAATCCTGCATGATTCTACCAAGAAATGTGATTGTTCATTCAAAACTCTGCTTTTTGCTATTGGGCTCTATTGAATAATGAACGTTTTGAATTTTCTCCAAAAGTAAAGCAGTTGCAAGCTCATCCTTTTAGAGTCTTGTTTGGGCTCATGAGAGGAGTAGAAAAACATCAAAAATTTCAATCCTGCACGATTCTACCAAGAAATGTGAGTGTTCATTCAAACCGCTGCTTTCTGCTATTTTGGGCCCTATTGAATAATGAATGTTTTGAATTTTCTCCAAAAGTAAAGTAGTTGCAAACTCATCCTTTAAGAAATTTGTTTGGGCTGTTGAGAGGAGTAAAAAAAATCAAAATTTTCAATCCTGCATGATTCTACCAAGAAATGTGATTGTTCATTCAAAACTCTGCTTTTTGCTATTGGGCTCTTTTGAATAATGAATGTTTTGAATTTTCTCCAAAAGTAAAGCAGTTGCAAGCTCATCCTTTTAGAGTCTTGTTTGGGCTCATGAGAGGAGTAGAAAAACATCAAAAATTTAAATCCTACACGATTCTACCAAGAAATGTGAGTGTTCATTCAAACCGCTGCTTTCTGCTATTTTGGGCCCTATTGAATAATGAATGTTTTGAATTTTCTCCAAAAGTAAAGTAGTTGCAAACTCATCCTTTAAGAAACTTGTTTGGGCTGTTGAGAGGAGTAAAAAAAATCAAAATTTTCAATCCTGCATGATTCTCCCAAGAAATGTGATTGTTCATTCAAAACTCTGCTTTTTGCTATTGGGCTCTATTGAATAATGAACGTTTTGAATTTTCTCCAAAAGTAAATCAGTTGCAAGCTCATCCTTTTAGAGTCTTGTTTGGGCTCATGAGAGGAGTAGAAAAACATCAAAAATTTCAATCCTGCACGATTCTACCAAGAAATGTGAGTGTTCATTCAAACCTCTGCTTTCTGCTATTTTGGGCCCTATTGAATAATGAATGTTTTGAATTTTCTCCAAAAGTAAAGTAGTTGCAAACTCATCCTTTAAGAAACTTGTTTGGGCTGTTGAGAGGAGTAAAAAAAATCAAAATTTTCAATCCTGCATGATTCTACCAAGAAATGTGATTGTTCATTCAAAACTCTGCTTTTTGCTATTGGGCTCTTTTGAATAATGAATGTTTTGAATTTTCTCCAAAAGTAAAGCAGTTGCAAGCTCATCCTTTTAGAGTCTTGTTTGGGCTCATGAGAGGAGTAGAAAAACATCAAAAATTTCAATCCTGCACGATTCTACCAAGAAATGAGTGTTCATTCAAACCGCTGCTTTCTGCTATTTTGGGCCCTATTGAATAATGAATGTTTTGAATTTTCTCCAAAAGTAAAGTAGTTGCAAACTCATCCTTTTAGAAACTTGTTTGGGCTGTTGAGAGGAGTAAAAAAAACATCAAAATTTTCAATCCTGCATGATTCTACCAAGAAATGTGATTGTTCATTCAAAACTCTGCTTTTTGCTATTGGGCTCTATTGAATAATGAATGTTTTGAATTTTCTCCAAAAGTAAAGCAGTTGCAAGCTCATCCTTTTAGAGTCTTGTTTGGGCTCATGAGAGGAGTAGAAAAACATCAAAAATTTCAATCCTGCACGATTCTACCAAGAAATGTGAGTGTTCATTCAAACCGCTGCTTTCTGCTATTTTGGGCCCTATTGAATAATGAATGTTTTGAATTTTCTCCAAAAGTAAAGTAGTTGCAAACTCATCCTTTTAGAAACTTGTTTGGGCTGTTGAGAGGAGTAAAAAAAACATCAAAATTTTCAATCCTGCATGATTCTACCAAGAAATGTGATTGTTCATTCAAAACTCTGCTTTTTGCTATTGGGCTCTATTGAATAATGAATGTTTTGAATTTTCTCCAAAAGTAAAGCAGTTGCAAGCTCATCCTTTTAGAGTCTTGTTTGGGCTCATGAGAGGAGTAGAAAAACATCAAAAATTTCAATACTGCACGATTCTACCAAGAAATGTGAGTGTTCATTCAAACCGCTGCTTTCTGCTATTTTGGGCTCTATTGAATAATGAATGTTTTGAATTTTCTCCAAAAGTAAAGTAGTTGCAAACTCATCCTTTTAGAAACTTGTTTGGGCTGTTGAGAGTAGTAAAAAAAACATCAAAATTTTCAATCCTGCATGATTCTACCAAGAAATGTGATTGTTCATTCAAAACTCTGCTTTTTGCTATTGGGCTCTATTGCATAATGAATGTTTTGAATTTTCTCCAAAAGTAAAGCAGTTGCAAGCTCATCCTTTTAGAGTCTTGTTTGGGCTCATGAGAGGAGTAGAAAAACATCAAAAATTTAAATCCTGCACGATTCTACCAAGAAATGTGAGTGTTCATTCAAACCACTGCTTTCTGCTATTTTGGGCCCTATTGAGTAATGAATGTTTTGCATTTTCTCCAAAAGTAAAGTAGTTGCAAACTCATCCTTTTAGAAACTTGTTTGGGCTGTTGAGAGGAGTAAAAAAAATCAAAATTTTCAATCCTGCATGATTCTACCAAGAAATGTGATTGTTCATTCATAACTGCTTTTTGCTATTGGGCTCTTTTGAATAATGAATGTTTTGAATTTTCTCCAAAAGTAAAGCAGTTGCAAGCTCATCCTTTTAGAGTCTTCTTTGGGCTCATGAGAGGAGTAGAAAAACATCAAAAATTTCAATCCTTCACGATTCTACCAAAAAATGTGAGTGTTCATTCAAACCGCTGCTTTCTGCTATTTTGGGCCCTATTGAATAATGAATGTTTTGAATTTTCTACAAAAGTAAAGTAGTTGCAAACTCATCCTTTTAGAAACTTGTTTGGGCTGTTGAGAGGAGTAAAAAAACATCAAAATTTTCAATCCTGCATGATTCTACCAAGAAATGTGATTGTTCATTCAAAACTCTGCTTTTTGCTATTGGGCTCTATTGAATAATGAACGTTTTGAATTTTCTCCAAAAGTAAAGCAGTTGCAAGCTCATCCTTTTAGAGTCTTGTTTGGGCTCATGAGAGGAGTAGAAAAACATCAAAAATTTCAATCCTGCACGATTCTACCAAGAAATGTGAGTGTTCATTCAAACCGCTGCTTTCTGCTATTTTGGGCCCTATTGAATAATGAATGTTTTGAATTTTCTCCAAAAGTAAAGTAGTTGCAAACTCATCCTTTAAGAAACTTGTTTGGGCTGTTGAGAGGAGTAAAAAAAATCAAAATTTTCAATCCTGCATGATTCTACCAAGAAATGTGATTGTTCATTCAAAACTCTGCTTTTTGCTATTGGGCTCTTTTGAATAATGAATGTTTTGAATTTTCTCCAAAAGTAAAGCAGTTACAAGCTCATCCTTTTAGAGTCTTGTTTGGGCTCATGAGAGGAGTAGAAAAACATCAAAAATTTAAATCCTACACGATTCTACCAAGAAATGTGAGTGTTCATTCAAACCGCTGCTTTCTGCTATTTTGGGCCCTATTGAATAACGAATGCTTTGAATTTTTTCCAAAAGTAAAGTAGTTGCAAACTCATCCTTTAAGAAACTTGTTTGGGCTGTTGAGAGGAGTAAAAAAAAAATCAAAATTTTCAATCCTGCATGATTCTACCAAGAAATGTGATTGTTCATTCAAAACTCTGCTTTTTGCTATTGGGCTCTATTGAATAATGAATGTTTTGAATTTTCTCCAAAAGTAAAGCAGTTGCAAGCTCATCCTTTTAGAGTCTTGTTTGGGCTCATGAGAGGAGTAGAAAAACATCAAAAATTTAAATCCTGCACGATTCTACCAAGAAATGTGAGTGTTCATTCAAACCACTGCTTTCTGCTATTTTGGGCCCTATTGAGTAATGAATGTTTTGAATTTTCTCCAAAAGTAAAGTAGTTGCAAACTCATCCTTTTAGAAACTTGTTTGGGCTGTTGAGAGGAGTAAAAAAACATCAAAATTTTCAATCCTGCATGATTCTCCCAAGAAATGTGATTGTTCATTCAAAACTCTGCTTTTTGCTATTGGGCTCTATTGAATAATGAACGTTTTGAATTTTCTCCAAAAGTAAAGCAGTTGCAAGCTCATCCTTTTAGAGTCTTGTTTGGGCTCATGAGAGGAGTAGAAAAACATCAAAAATTTCAATCCTGCACGATTCTACCAAGAAATGTGAGTGTTCATTCAAACCTCTGCTTTCTGCTATTTTGGGCCCTATTGAATAGTGAATGTTTTGAATTTTCTCCAAAAGTAAAGTAGTTGCAAACTCATCCTTTAAGAAACTTGTTTGGGCTGTTGAGAGGAGTAAAAAAAATCAAAATTTTCAATCCTGCATGATTCTACCAAGAAATGTGATTGTTCATTCAAAACTCTGGTTTTTGCTATTGGGCTCTTTTGAATAATGAATGTTTTGAATTTTCTCCAAAAGTAAAGCAGTTGCAAGCTCATCCTTTTAGAGTCTTGTTTGGGCTCATGAGAGGAGTAGAAAAACATCAAAAATTTCAATACTGCACGATTCTACCAAGAAATGTGAGTGTTCATTCAAACCGCTGCTTTCTGTTATTTTGGGCCCTATTGAATAATGAATGTTTTGAATTTTCTCCAAAAGTAAAGTAGTTGCAAACTCATCCTTTTAGAAACTTGATTAGGCTGTTGAGAGGAGTAAAAAAACATCAAAATTTTCAATCCTGCATGATTCTACCAAGAAATGTGATTGTTCATTCAAAACTATGCTTTTTGCTATTGGGCTCTATCGAATAATGAATGTTTTGAATTTTCTCCAAAAGTAAAGCAGTTGCAAGCTCATCCTTTTAGAGTCTTGTTTGGGTTCATGAGAGGAGTAGAAAAACATCAAAAATTTCAATCCTGCACGATTCTACCAAGAAATGAGTGTTCATTCAAACCGCTGCTTTCTGCTATTTTGGGCCCTATTGAATAATGAATGTTTTGAATTTTCTCCATAAGTAAAGTAGTTGCAAACTCATCCTTTTAGAAACTTGTTTGGGCTGTTGAGAGGAGTAAAAAAAACATCAAAATTTTCAATCCTGCATGATTCTACCAAGAAATGTGATTGTTCATTCAAAACTCTGCTTTTTGCTATTGGGCTCTATTGAATAATGAATGTTTTGAATTTTCTCCAAAAGTAAAGCAGTTGCAAGCTCATCCTTTTAGAGTCTTGTTTGGGCTCATGAGAGGAGTAGAAAAACATCAAAAATTTCAATCCTGCACGATTCTACCAAGAAATGTGAGTGTTCATTCAAACCGCTGCTTTCTGCTATTTTGGGCCCTATTGAATAATGAATGTTTTGAATTTTCTCCAAAAGTAAAGTAGTTGCAAACTCATCCTTTTAGAAACTTGTTTGGGCTGTTGAGAGGAGTAAAAAAAACATCAAAATTTTCAATCCTGCATGATTCTACCAAGAAATGTGATTGTTCATTCAAAACTCTGCTTTTTGCTATTGGGCTCTATTGAATAATGAATGTTTTGAATTTTCTCCAAAAGTAAAGCAGTTGCAAGCTCATCCTTTTAGAGTCTTGTTTGGGCTCATGAGAGGAGTAGAAAAACATCAAAAATTTCAATACTGCACGATTCTACCAAGAAATGTGAGTGTTCATTCAAACCACTGCTTTCTGCTTCTTTGGGCCCTATTGAATAATGAATGTTTTGAATTTTCTCCAAAAGTAAAGTAGTTGCAAACTCATCCTTTTAGAAACTTGTTTGGGCTGTTGAGAGTAGTAAAAAAAAACATCAAAATTTTCAATCCTGCATGATTCTACCAAGAAATGTGATTGTTCATTCAAAACTCTGCTTTTTGCTATTGGGCTCTATTGCATAATGAATGTTTTAAATTTTCTCCAAAAGTAAAGCAGTTGCAAGCTCATCCTTTTAGAGTCTTGTTTGGGCTCATGAGAGGAGTAGAAAAACATCAAAAATTTAAATCCTGCACGATTCTACCAAGAAATGTGAGTGTTCATTCAAACCACTGCTTTCTGCTATTTTGGGCCCTATTGAGTAATGAATGTTTTGAATTTTCTCCAAAAGTAAAGTAGTTGCAAACTCATCCTTTTAGAAACTTGTTTGGGCTGTTGAGAGGAGTAAAAAAACATCAAAATTTTCAATCCTGCATGATTCTACCAAGAAATGTGATTGTTCATTCAAAACTCTGCTTTTTGCTATTGGGCTCTATTGAATAATGAACGTTTTGAATTTTCTCCAAAAGTAAAGCAGTTGCAAGCTCATCCTTTTAGAGTCTTGTTTGGGCTCATGAGAGGAGTAGAAAAACATCAAAAATTTCAATCCTGCACGATTCTACCAAGAAATGTGAGTGTTCATTCAAACCGCTGCTTTCTGCTATTTTGGGCCCTATTGAATAATGAATGTTTTGAATTTTCTCCAAAAGTAAAGTAGTTGCAAACTCATCCTTTAAGAAACTTGTTTGGGCTGTTGAGAGGAGTAAAAAAAATCAAAATTTTCAATCCTGCATGATTCTACCAAGAAATGTGATTGTTCATTCAAAACTGCTTTTTGCTATTGGGCTCTTTTGAATAATGAATGTTTTGAATTTTCTCCAAAAGTAAAGCAGTTGCAAGCTCATCCTTTTAGAGTCTTCTTTGGGCTCATGAGAGGAGTAGAAAAACATCAAAAATTTCAATCCTTCACGATTCTACCAAAAAATGTGAGTGTTCATTCAAACCGCTGCTTTCTGCTATTTTGGGCCCTATTGAATAATGAATGTTTTGAATTTTCTCCAAAAGTAAAGTAGTTGCAAACTCATCCTTTTAGAAACTTGTTTGGGCTGTTGAGAGGATTAAAAACCATCAAAATTTTCAATCCTGCATGATTCTACCAAGAAATGTGATTGTTCATTCAAAACTATGCTTTTTGCTATTGGGCTCTATTGAATAATGAATGTTTTGAATTTTCTCCAAAAGTAAAGCAGTTGCAAGCTCATCCTTTTAGAGTCTTGTTTGGGCTCATGAGAGGAGTAGAAAACATCAAAAATTTCAATCCTGCACGATTCTACCAAGAAATGTGAGTGTTCATTCAAACCGCTGCTTTCTGCTATTTTGGGCCCTATTGAATAATGAATGTTTTGAATTTTCTCCAAAAGTAAAGTAGTTGCAAACTCATCCTTTTAAAAACTTGTTTGGGCTGTTGAGAGGAGTAAAAAAACATCAAAATTTTCAATCCTGCATGATTCTACCAAGAAATGTGATTGTCCATTCAAAACTCTGCTTTTTGCTATTGGGCTCTTTTGAATAATGAATGTTTTGAATTTTCTCCAAAAGTAAAGCATTTGCAAGCTCATCCTTTTAGAGTCTTGTTTGGGCTCATGAGAGGAGTAGAAAAACATCAAAAATTTCAATCCTGCACGATTATACCAAGAAATGAGTGTTCATTCAAACCGCTGCTTTCTGCTATTTTGGGCCCTATTGAATAATGAATGTTTTGAATTTTCTCCAAAAGTAAAGTAGTTGCAAACTCATCCTTTTAGAAACTTGTTTGGGCTGTTGAGAGGAGTAAAAAAAACATCAAAATTTTCAATCCTGCATGATTCTACCAAGAAATGTGATTGTTCATTCAAAACTCTGCTTTTTGCTATTGGGCTCTATTGAATAATGAATGTTTTGAATTTTCTCCAAAAGTAAAGCAGTTGCAAGCTCATCCTTTTAGAGTCTTGTTTGGGCTCATGAGAGGAGTAGAAAAACATCAAAAATTTCAATACTGCACGATTCTACCAAGAAATGTGAGTGTTCATTCAAACCGCTGCTTTCTGCTATTTTGGGCCCTAATGAATAATGAATGTTTTGAATTTTCTCCAAAAGTAAAGTAGTTGCAAACTCATCCTTTTAGAAACTTGTTTGGGCTGTTGAGAGGAGTAAAAAAAAACATCAAAATTTTCAATCCTGCATGATTCTACCAAGAAATGTGATTGTTCATTCAAAACTCTGCTTTTTGCTATTGGGCTCTATTGAATAATGAATGTTTTGAATTTTCTCCAAAAGTAAAGCAGTTGCAAGCTCATCCTTTTAGAGTCTTGTTTGGGCTCATGAGAGGAGTAGAAAAACATCAAAAATTTAAATCCTGCACGATTCTACCAAGAAATGTGAGTGTTCATTCAAACCACTGCTTTCTGCTATTTTGGGCCCTATTGAGTAATGAATGTTTTGAATTTTCTCCAAAAGTAAAGTAGTTGCAAACTCATCCTTTTAGAAACTTGTTTGGGCTGTTGAGAGGAGTAAAAAAACATCAAAATTTTCAATCCTGCATGATTCTACCAAGAAATGTGATTGTTCATTCAAAACTCTGCTTTTTGCTATTGGGCTCTATTGAATAATGAACGTTTTGAATTTTCTCCAAAAGTAAAGCAGTTGCAAGCTCATACTTTTAGAGTCTTGTTTGGGCTCATGAGAGGAGTAGAAAAACATCAAAAATTTCAATCCTGCACGATTCTACCAAGAAATGTGAGTGTTCATTCAAACCGCTGCTTTCTGCTATTTTGGGCCCTATTGAATAATGAATGTTTTGAATTTTCTCCAAAAGTAAAGTAGTTGCAAACTCATCCTTTAAGAAACTTGTTTGGGCTGTTGAGAGGAGTAAAAAAAATCAAAATTTTCAATCCTGCATGATTCTACCAAGAAATGTGATTGTTCATTCAAAACTCTGCTTTTTGCTATTGGGCTCTTTTGAATAATGAATGTTTTGAATTTTCTCCAAAAGTAAAGCAGTTGCAAGCTCATCCTTTTAGAGTCTTGTTTGGGCTCATGAGAGGAGTAGAAAAACATCAAAAATTTCAATACTGCACGATTCTACCAAGAAATGTGAGTGTTCATTCAAACCGCTGCTTTCTGTTATTTTGGGCCCTATTGAATAATGAATGTTTTGAATTTTCTCCAAAAGTAAAGTAGTTGCAAACTCATCCTTTTAGAAACTTGTTTGGGCTGTTGAGAGGAGTAAAAAAAACATCAAAATTTTCAATCCTGCATGATTCTACCAAGAAATGTGATTGTTCATTCAAAACTCTGCTTTTTGCTATTGGGCTCTGTTGAATAATGAATGTTTTGAATTTTCTCCAAAAGTAAAGCAGTTGCAAGCTCATCCTTTTAGCGTCTTGTTTGGGCTCATGAGAGGAGTAGAAAAACATCAAAAATTTCAATACTGCACGATTCTACCAAGAAATGTGAGTGTTCATTCAAACCGCTGCTTTCTGCTATTTTGGGCCCTATTGAATAATGAATGTTTTGAATTTTCTCCAAAAGTAAAGTAGTTGCAAACTCATCCATTTAGAAACTTGTTTGGGCTGTTGAGAGGAGTAAAAAAAAACATCAAAATTTTCAATCCTGCATGATTCTACCAAGAAATGTGATTGTTCATTCAAAACTCTGCTTTTTGCTATTGGGCTCTATTGAATAATGAATGTTTTGAATTTTCTCCAAAAGTAAAGCAGTTGCAAGCTCATCCTTTTAGAGTCTTGTTTGGGCTCATGAGAGGAGTAGAAAAACATCAAAAATTTCAATCCTGCACGATTCTACCAAGAAATGTGAGTGTTCATTCAAACTGCTGCTTTCTGCTATTTTGGGCCCTATTGAATAATGAATGTTTTGAATTTTCTCCAAAAGTAAAGTAGTTGCAAACTCATCCTTTAAGAAACTTGTTTGGGCTGTTGAGAGGAGTAAAAAAAATCAAAATTTTCAATCCTGCATGATTCTACCAAGAAATGTGATTGTTCATTCAAAACTCTGCTTTTTGCTATTGGGCTCTTTTGAATAATGAATGTTTTGAATTTTCTCCAAAAGTAAAGCAGTTGCAAGCTCATCCTTTTAGAGTCTTGTTTGGGCTCATGAGATGAGTAGAAAAACATCAAAAATTTCAATCCTGCACGATTCTACCAAGAAATGTGAGTGTTCATTCAAACCGCTGCTTTCTGCTATTTTGGGCCCTATTGAATAATGAATGTTTTGAATTTTCTCCAAAAGTAAAGTAGTTGCAAACTCATCCTTTTAGAAACTTGTTTGGGCTGTTGAGAGGAGTAAAAAAACATCAAAATTTTCAATCCTGCATGATTCTACCAAGAAATGTGATTGTTCATTCAAAACTATGCTTTTTGCTATTGGGCTCTATTGAATAATGAATGTTTTGAATTTTCTCCAAAAGTAAAGCAGTTGCAAGCTCATCCTTTTAGAGTCTTGTTTGGGCTCATGAGAGGAGTAGAAAACATCAAAAATTTCAATCCTGCACGATTCTACCAAGAAATGAGTGTTCATTCAAACCGCTGCTTTCTGCTATTTTGGGCCCTATTGAATAATGAATGTTTTGAATTTTCTCCAAAAGTAAAGTAGTTGCAAACTTATCCTTTTAGAAACTTGTTTGGGCTGTTGAGAGGAGTAAAAAAAACATCAAAATTTTCAATCCTGCATGATTCTACCAAGAAATGTGATTGTTCATTCAAAACTCTGCTTTTTGCTATTGGGCTCTATTGAATAATGAATGTTTTGAATTTTCTCCAAAAGTAAAGCAGTTGCAAGCTCATCCTTTTAGAGTCTTGTTTGGGCTCATGAGAGGAGTAGAAAAACATCAAAAATTTCAATACTGCACGATTCTACCAAGAAATGTGAGTGTTCATTCAAACCGCTGCTTTCTGCTATTTTGGGCCCTATTGAATAATGAATGTTTTGAATTTTCTCCAAAAGTAAAGCAGTTGCAAGCTCATCCTTTTAGAGTCTTGTTTGGGCTCATGAGAGGAGTAGAAATACATCAAAAATTTAAATCCTGCACGATTCTACCAAGAAATGTGAGTGTTCATTCAAACCACTGCTTTCTGCTATTTTGGGCCCTATTGAGTAATGAATGTTTTGAATTTTCTCCAAAAGTAAAGCAGTTGCAAGCTCATCCTTTTAGAGTCTTGTTTGGGCTCATGAGAGGAGTAGAAAAACATCAAAAATTTCAATCCTGCATGATTCTACCAAGAAATGTGATTGTTCATTCAAAACTCTGCTTTTTGCTATTGGGCTCTATTGAATAATGAATGTTTTGAATTTTCTCCAAAAGTAAAGCAGTTGCAAGCTCATCCTTTTAGAGTCTTGTTTGGGCTCATGAGAGGAGTAGAAAAACATCAAAAATTTAAATCCTGCACGATTCTACCAAGAAATGTGAGTGTTCATTCAAACCACTGCTTTCTGCTATTTTGGGCCCTATTGAGTAATGAATGTTTTGAATTTTCTCCAAAAGTAAAGTAGTTGCAAACTCATCCTTTTAGAAACGTGTTTGGGTTGTTGAGAGGAGTAAAAAAACATCAAAATTTTCAATCCTGCATGATTCTACCAAGAAATGTGATTGTTCATTCAAAACTCTGCTTTTTGCTATTGGGCTCTATTGAATAATGAACGTTTTGAATTTTCTCCAAAAGTAAAGCAGTTGCAAGCTCATCCTTTTAGAGTCTTGTTTGGGCTCATGAGAGGAGTAGAAAAACATCAAAAATTTCAATCCTGCACGATTCTACCAAGAAATGTGAGTGTTCATTCAAACCGCTGCTTTCTGCTATTTTGGGCCCTATTGAATAATGAATGTTTTGAATTTTCTCCAAAAGTAAAGTAGTTGCAAACTCATCCTTTAAGAAACTTGTTTGGGCTGTTGAGAGGAGTAAAAAAAATCAAAATTTTCAATCCTGCATGATTCTACCAAGAAATGTGATTGTTCATTCAAAACTCTGCTTTTTGCTATTGGGCTCTTTTGAATAATGAATGTTTTGAATTTTCTCCAAAAGTAAAGCAGTTGCAAGCTCATCCTTTTAGAGTCTTGTTTGGGCTCATGAGAGGAGTAGAAAAACATCAAAAATTTCAATACTGCACGATTCTACCAAGAAATGTGAGTGTTCATTCAAACCGCTGCTTTCTGTTATTTTGGGCCCTATTGAATAATGAATGTTTTGAATTTTCTCCAAAAGTAAAGTAGTTGCAAACTCATCCTTTTAGAAACTTGTTTGGGCTGTTGAGAGGAGTAAAAAAAACATCAAAATTTTCAATCCTGCATGATTCTACCAAGAAATGTGACTGTTCATTCAAAACTCTGCTTTTTGCTATTGGGCTCTATTGAATAATGAATGTTTTGAATTTTCTCCAAAAGTAAAGCAGTTGCAAGCTCATCCTTTTAGAGTCTTGTTTGGGCTCATGAGAGGAGTAGAAAAACATCAAAAATTTCAATACTGCACGATTCTACCAAGAAATGTGAGTGTTCATTCAAACCGCTGCTTTCTGCTATTTTGGGCCCTATTGAATAATGAATGTTTTGAATTTTCTCCAAAAGTAAAGTAGTTGCAAACTCATCCTTTTAGAAACTTGTTTGGGCTGTTGAGAGGAGTAAAAAAAACATCAAAATTTTCAATCCTGCATGATTCTACCAAGAAATGTGATTGTTCATTCAAAACTCTGCTTTTTGCTATTGGGCTCTATTGAATAATGAATGTTTTGAATTTTCTCCAAAAGTAAAGCAGTTGCAAGCTCATCCTTTTAGAGTCTTGTTTGGGCTCATGAGAGGAGTAGAAAAACATCAAAAATTTCAATACTGCACGATTCTACCAAGAAATGTGAGTGTTCATTCAAAACTCTGCTTTTTGCTATTGGGCTCTATTGAATAATGAATGTTTTGAATTTTCTCCAAAAGTAAAGCAGTTGCAAGCTCATCCTTTTAGAGTCTTGTTTGGGCTCATGAGAGGAGTAGAAAAACATCAAAAATTTCAATACTGCACGATTCTACCAAGAAATGTGAGTGTTCATTCAAAACTCTGCTTTTTGCTATTGGGCTCTATTGAATAATGAATGTTTTGAATTTTCTCCAAAAGTAAAGCAGTTGCAAGCTCATCCTTTTAGAGTCTTGTTTGGGCTCATGAGAGGAGTAGAAAAACATCAAAAATTTCAATACTGCACGATTCTACCAAGAAATGTGAGTGTTCATTCAAACCGCTGCTTTCTGTTATTTTGGGCCCTATTGAATAATGAATGTTTTGAATTTTCTCCAAAAGTAAAGTAGTTGCAAACTCATCCTTTTAGAAACTTGTTTGGGCTGTTGAGAGGAGTAAAAAAAACATTAAAATTTTCAATCCTGCATGATTCTACCAAGAAATGTGATTGTTCATTCAAAACTCTGCTTTTTGCTATTGGGCTCTATTGAATAATGAATGTTTTGAATTTTCTCCAAAAGTAAAGCAGTTGCAAGCTCATCCTTTTAGAGTCTTGTTTGGGCTCATGAGAGGAGTAGAAAAACATCAAAAATTTCAATACTGCACGATTCTACCAAGAAATGTGAGTGTTCATTCAAACCGCTGCTTTCTGCTATTTTGGGCCCTATTGAATAATGAATGTTTTGAATTTTCTCCAAAAGTAAAGTAGTTGCAAACTCATCCTTTTAGAAACTTGTTTGGGCTGTTGAGAGGAGTAAAAAAAAACATCAAAATTTTCAATCCTGCATGATTCTACCAAGAAATGTGATTGTTCATTCAAAACTCTGCTTTTTGCTATTGGGCTCTATTGAATAATGAATGTTTTGAATTTTCTCCAAAAGTAAAGCAGTTGCAAGCTCATCCTTTTAGAGTCTTGTTTGGGCTCATGAGAGGAGTAGAAAAACATCAAAAATTTCAATCCTGCACGATTCTACCAAGAAATGTGAGTGTTCATTCAAACCGCTGCTTTCTGCTATTTTGGGCCCTATTGAATAATGAATGTTTTGAATTTTCTCCAAAAGAAAAGTAGTTGCAAACTCATCCTTTAAGAAACTTGTTTGGGCTGTTGAGAGGAGTAAAAAAAATCAAAATTTTCAATCCTGCATGATTCTACCAAGAAATGTGATTGTTCATTCAAAACTCTGCTTTTTGCTATTGGGCTCTTTTGAATAATGAATGTTTTGAATTTTCTCCAAAAGTAAAGCAGTTGCAAGCTCATCCTTTTAGAGTCTTGTTTGGGCTCATGAGAGGAGTAGAAAAACATCAAAAATTTCAATACTGCACGATTCTACCATGAAATGTGAGTGTTCATTCAAACCGCTGCTTTCTGTTATTTTGGTCCCTATTGAATAATGAATGTTTTGAATTTTCTCCAAAAGTAAAGTAGTTGCAAACTCATCCTTTTAGAAACTTGATTGGGCTGTTGAGAGGAGTAAAAAAAAATCAAAATTTTCAATCCTGCATGATTCTACCAAGAAATGTGATTGTTCATTCAAAACTATGCTTTTTGCTATTGGGCTCTATCGAATAATGAATGTTTTGAATTTTCTCCAAAATTAAAGCAGTTGCAAGCTCATCCTTTTAGAGTCTTGTTTGGGCTCATGAGAGGAGTAGAAAAACATCAAAAATTTCAATCCTGCACGATTCTACCAAGGTATGAGTGTTCATTCAAACCGCTGCTTTCTGCTATTTTGGGCCCTATTGAATAATGAATGTTTTGAATTTTCTCCAAAAGTAAAGTAGTTGCAAACTCATCCTTTTAGAAACTTGTTTGGGCTGTTGAGAGGAGTAAAAAAAACATCAAAATTTTCAATCCTGCATGATTCTACCAAGAAATGTGATTGTTCATTCAAAACTCTGCTTTTTGCTATTGGGCTCTATTGAATAATGAATGTTTTGAATTTTCTCCAAAAGTAAAGCAGTTGCAAGCTCATCCTTTTAGAGTCTTGTTTGGGCTCATGAGAGGAGTAGAAAAACATCAAAAATTTCAATCCTGCACGATTCTACCAAGAAATGTGAGTGTTCATTCAAACCGCTGCTTTCTGCTATTTTGGGCCCTATTGAATAATGAATGTTTTGATTTTTCTCCAAAAGTAAAGTAGTTGCAAACTCATCCTTTTAGAAACTTGTTTGGGCTGTTGAGAGGAGTAAAAAAACATCAACATTTTCAATCCTGCATGATTTTACCAAGAAATGTGATTGTTCATTCAAAACTCTGCTTTTTGCTATTGGGCTCTATTGAATAATGAATGTTTTGAATTTTCTCCAAAAGTAAAGCAGTTGCAAGCTCATCCTTTTAGAGTCTTGTTTGGGCTCATGAGAGGAGTAGAAAAACATCAAAAATTTCAAGCCTGCACGATTCTACCAAAAAATGTGAGTGTTCATTCAAACCGCTGCTTTCTGCTATTTTGGGCCCTATTGAATAATGAATGTTTTGAATTTTCTCCAAAAGTAAAGTAGTTGCAAACTCATCCTTTTAGAAACTTGTTTGTGCTGTTGAGAGGAGTAAAAAACATCAAAATTTTCAATCCTGCATGATTCTACCAAGAAATGTGATTGTTCATTCAAAACTCTGCTTTTTGCTATTGGGCTCTATTGAATAATGAATGTTTTGAATTTTCTCCAAAAGTAAGGCAGTTGCAAGCTCATCCTTTTAGAGTCTTGTTTGGGCTCATGAGATGAGTAGAAAAACATCAAAAATTTCAATCCTGCACGATTCTACCAAGAAATGTGAGTGTTCATTCAAACCGCTGCTTTCTGCTATTTTGGGCCCTATTGAATAATGAATGTTTTGAATTTTCTCCAAAAGTAAAGTAGTTGCAAACTCATCCTTTTAGAAACTTGTTTGGGCTGTTGAGAGGAGTAAAAAAACATCAAAATTTTCAATCCTGCATGATTCTACCAAGAAATGTGATTGTTCATTCAAAACTATGCTTTTTGCTATTGGGCTCTATTGAATAATGAATGTTTTGAATTTTCTCCAAAAGTAAAGCAGTTGCAAGCTCATCCTTTTAGAGTCTTGTTTGGGCTCATGAGAGGAGTAGAAAACATCAAAAATTTCAATCCTGCACGATTCTACCAAGAAATGTGAGTGTTCATTCAAACCGCTGCTTTCTGCTATTTTGGGCCCTATTGAATAATGAATGTTTTGAATTTTCTCCAAAAGTAAAGTAGTTGCAAACTCATCCTTTTAAATCTTGTTTGGGCTGTTGAGAGGAGTAAAAAAACATCAAAATTTTCAATCCTGCATGATTCTACCAAGAAATGTGATTGTCCATTCAAAACTCTGCTTTTTGCTATTGGGCTCTTTTGAATAATGAATGTTTTGAATTTTCTCCAAAAGTAAAGCAGTTGCAAGCTCATCCTTTTAGAGTCTTGTTTGGGCTCATGAGAGGAGTAGAAAAACATCAAAAATTTCAATCCTGCACGATTCTACCAAGAAATGAGTGTTCATTCAAACCGCTGCTTTCTGCTATTTTGGGCCCTATTGAATAATGAATGTTTTGAATTTTCTCCAAAAGTAAAGTAGTTGCAAACTCATCCTTTTAGAAACTTGTTTGGGCTGTTGAGAGGAGTAAAAAAAACATCAAAATTTTCAATCCTGCATGATTCTACCAAGAAATGTGAGTGTTCATTCAAACCACTGCTTTCTGCTATTTTGGGCCCTATTGAGTAATGAATGTTTTGAATTTTCTCCAAAAGTAAAGCAGTTGCAAGCTCATCCTTTTAGAGTTTTGTTTGGGCTCATGAGAGGAGTAGAAAAACATCAAAAATTTCAATACTGCACGATTCTACCAAGAAATGTGAGTGTTCATTCAAACCGCTGCTTTCTGCTATTTTGGGCCCTATTGAATAATGAATGTTTTGAATTTTCTCCAAAAGTAAAGCAGTTGCAAGCTCATCCTTTTAGAGTCTTGTTTGGGCTCATGAGAGGAGTAGAAAAACATCAAAATTTTCAATCCTGCATGATTCTACCAAGAAATGTGATTGTTCATTCAAAACTCTGCTTTTTGCTATTGGGCTCTATTGAATAATGAATGTTTTGAATTTTCTCCAAAAGTAAAGCAGTTGCAAGCTCATCCTTTTAGAGTCTTGTTTGGGCTCATCAGAGGAGTAGAAAAACATCAAAAATTTCAATACTGCACGATTCTACCAAGAAATGTGAGTGTTCATTCAAACCACTGCTTTCTGCTATTTTGGGCCCTATTGAGTAATGAATGTTTTGAATTTTCTCCAAAAGTAAAGTAGTTGCAAACTCATCCTTTTAGAAACTTGTTTGGGCTGTTGAGAGGAGTAAAAAAACATCAAAATTTTCAATCCTGCATGATTCTACCAAGAAATGTGATTGTTCATTCAAAATTCTGCTTTTTGCTATTGGGCTCTATTGAATAATGAACGTTTTGAATTTTCTCCAAAAGTAAAGCAGTTGCAAGCTCATCCTTTTAGAGTCTTATTTGGGCTCATGAGAGGAGTAGAAAAACATCAAAAATTTCAATCCTGCACGATTCTACCAAGAAATGTGAGTGTTCATTCAAACCGCTGCTTTCTGCTATTTTGGGCCCTATTGAATAATGAATGTTTTGAATTTTCTCCAAAAGTAAAGTAGTTGCAAACTCATCCTTTAAGAAACTTGTTTGGGCTGTTGAGAGGAGTAAAAAAAATCAAAATTTTCAATCCTGCATGATTCTACCAAGAAATGTGATTGTTCATTCAAAACTCTGCTTTTTGCTATTGGGCTCTTTTGAATAATGAATGTTTTGAATTTTCTCCAAAAGTAAAGCAGTTGCAAGCTCATCCTTTTAGAGTCTTGTTTGGGCTCATGAGAGGAGTAGAAAAACATCAAAAATTTCAATACTGCACGATTCTACCAAGAAATGTGAGTGTTCATTCAAACCGCTGCTTTCTGTTATTTTGGGCCCTATTGAATAATGAATGTTTTGAATTTTCTCCAAAAGTAAAGTAGTTGCAAACTCATCCTTTTAGAAACTTGTTTGGGCTGTTGAGAGGAGTAAAAAAAACATCAAAATTTTCAATCCTGCATGATTCTACCAAGAAATGTGATTGTTCATTCAAAACTCTGCTTTTTGCTATTGGGCTCTATTGAATAATGAATGTTTTGAATTTTCTCCAAAAGTAAAGCAGTTGCAAGCTCATCCTTTTAGAGTCTTGTTTGGGCTCATGAGAGGAGTAGAAAAACATCAAAAATTTCAATACTGCACGATTCTACCAAGAAATGTGAGTGTTCATTCAAACCGCTGCTTTCTGCTATTTTGGGCCCTATTGAATAATGAATGTTTTGAATTTTCTCCAAAAGTAAAGTAGTTGCAAACTCATCCTTTTAGAAACTTGTTTGGGCTGTTGAGAGGAGTAAAAAAAAACATCAAAATTTTCAATCCTGCATGATTCTACCAAGAAATGTGATTGTTCATTCAAAACTCTGCTTTTTGCTATTGGGCTCTATTGAATAATGAATGTTTTGAATTTTCTCCAAAAGTAAAGCAGTTGCAAGCTCATCCTTTTAGAGTCTTGTTTGGGCTCATGAGAGGAGTAGAAAAACATCAAAAATTTCAATACTGCACGATTCTACCAAGAAATGTGAGTGTTCATTCAAACCGCTGCTTTCTGCTATTTTGGGCCCTATTGAATAATGAATGTTTTGAATTTTCTCCAAAAGTAAAGTAGTTGCAAACTCATCCTTTTAGAAACTTGTTTGGGCTGTTGAGAGGAGTAAAAAAAACATCAAAATTTTCAATCCTGCATGATTCTACCAAGAAATGTGATTGTTCATTCAAAACTCTGCTTTTTGCTATTGGGCTCTATTGAATAATGAATGTTTTGAATTTTCTCCAAAAGTAAAGCAGTTGCAAGCTCATCCTTTTAGAGTCTTGTTTGGGCTCATGAGAGGAGTAGAAAAACATCAAAAATTTAAATCCTGCACGATTCTACCAAGAAATGTGAGTGTTCATTCAAACCACTGCTTTCTGCTATTTTGGGCCCTATTGAGTAATGAATGTTTTGAATTTTCTCCAAAAGTAAAGTAGTTGCAAACTCATCCTTTTAGAAACTTGTTTGGGCTGTTGAGAGGAGTAAAAAAACATCAAAATTTTCAATCCTGCATGATTCTACCAAGAAATGTGATTGTTCATTCAAAACTCTGCTTTTTGCTATTGGGCTCTATTGAATAATGAACGTTTTGAATTTTCTCCAAAAGTAAAGCAGTTGCAAGCTCATCCTTTTAGAGTCTTGTTTGGGCTCATGAGAGGAGTAGAAAAACATCAAAAATTTCAATCCTGCACGATTCTACCAAGAAATGTGAGTGTTCATTCAAACCGCTGCTTTCTGCTATTTTGGGCCCTATTGAATAATGAATGTTTTGAATTTTCTCCAAAAGTAAAGTAGTTGCAAACTCATCCTTTAAGAAACTTGTTTGGGCTGTTGAGAGGAGTAAAAAAAAATCAAAATTTTCAATCCTGCATGATTCTACCAAGAAATGTGATTGTTCATTCAAAACTCTGCTTTTTGCTATTGGGCTCTTTTGAATAATGAATGTTTTGAATTTTCTCCAAAAGTAAAGCAGTTGCAAGCTCATCCTTTTAGAGTCTTGTTTGGGCTCATGAGAGGAGTAGAAAAACATCAAAAATTTCAATACTGCACGATTCTACCAAGAAATGTGAGTGTTCATTCAAACCGCTGCTTTCTGTTATTTTGGGCCCTATTGAATAATGAATGTTTTGAATTTTCTCCAAAAGTAAAGTAGTTGCAAACTCATCCTTTTAGAAACTTGATTGGGCTGTTGAGAGGAGTAAAGAAACATCAAAATTTTCAATCCTGCATGATTCTACCAAGAAATGTGATTGTCCATTCAAAACTCTGCTTTTTGCTATTGGGCTCTTTTGAATAATGAATGTTTTGAATTTTCTCCAAAAGTAAAGCAGTTGCAAGCTCATCCTTTTAGAGTCTTGTTTGGGCTCATGAGAGGAGTAGAAAAACATCAAAAATTTCAATCCTGCACGATTCTACCAAGAAATGAGTGTTCATTCAAACCGCTGCTTTCTGCTATTTTGGGCCCTATTGAATAATGAATGTTTTGAATTTTCTCCAAAAGTAAAGTAGTTGCAAACTCATCCTTTTAGAAACTTGTTTGGGCTGTTGAGAGGAGTAAAAAAAACATCAAAATTTTCAATCCTGCATGATTCTACCAAGAAATGTGATTGTTCATTCAAAACTCTGCTTTTTGCTATTGGGCTCTATTGAATAATGAATGTTTTGAATTTTCTCCAAAAGTAAAGCAGTTGCAAGCTCATCCTTTTAGAGTCTTGTTTGGGCTCATGAGAGGAGTAGAAAAACATCAAAAATTTCAATACTGCACGATTCTACCAAGAAATGTGAGTGTTCATTCAAACCGCTGCTTTCTGCTATTTTGGGCCCTATTGAATAATGAATGTTTTGAATTTTCTCCAAAAGTAAAGCAGTTGCAAGCTCATCCTTTTAGAGTCTTGTTTGGGCTCATGAGAGGAGTAGAAAAACATCAAAAATTTAAATCCTGCACGATTCTACCAAGAAATGTGAGTGTTCATTCAAACCACTGCTTTCTGCTATTTTGGGCCCTATTGAGTAATGAATGTTTTGAATTTTCTCCAAAAGTAAAGCAGTTGCAAGCTCATCCTTTTAGAGTCTTGTTTGGGCTCATGAGAGGAGTAGAAAAACATCAAAAATTTCAATACTGCACGATTCTACCAAGAAATGTGAGTGTTCATTCAAACCGCTGCTTTCTGCTATTTTGGGCCCTATTGAATAATGAATGTTTTGAATTTTCTCCAAAAGTAAAGCAGTTGCAAGCTCATCCTTTTAGAGTCTTGTTTGGGCTCATGAGAGGAGTAGAAAAACATCAAAATTTTCAATCCTGCATGATTCTACCAAGAAATGTGATTGTTCATTCAAAACTCTGCTTTTTGCTATTGGGCTCTTTTGAATAATGAATGTTTTGAATTTTCTCCAAAAGTAAAGCAGTTGCAAGCTCATCCTTTTAGAGTCTTGTTTGGGCTAATGAGAGGAGTAGAAAAACATCAAAATTTTCAATCCTGCATGATTCTACCAAGAAATGTGATTGTTCATTCAAAACTCTGCTTTTTGCTATTGGGCTCTATTGAATAATGAATGTTTTGAATTTTCTCCAAAAGTAAAGCAGTTGCAAGCTCATCCTTTTAGAGTCTTGTTTGGGCTCATGAGAGGAGTAGAAAAACATCAAAAATTTAAATCCTGCACGATTCTACCAAGAAATGTGAGTGTTCATTCAAGCCACTGCTTTCTGCTATTTTGGGCCCTATTGAGTAATGAATGTTTTGAATTTTCTCCAAAAGTAAAGTAGTTGCAAACTCATCCTTTTAGAAACTTGTTTGGGCTGTTGAGAGGAGTAAAAAAACATCAAAATTTTCAATCCTGCATGATTCTACCAAGAAATGTGATTGTTCATTCAAAATTCTGCTTTTTGCTATTGGGCTCTATTGAATAATGAACGTTTTGAATTTTCTCCAAAAGTAAAGCAGTTGCAAGCTCATCCTTTTAGAGTCTTATTTGGGCTCATGAGAGGAGTAGAAAAACATCAAAAATTTCAATCCTGCACGATTCTACCAAGAAATGTGAGTGTTCATTCAAACCGCTGCTTTCTGCTATTTTGGGCCCTATTGAATAATGAATGTTTTGAATTTTCTCCAAAAGTAAAGTAGTTGCAAACTCATCCTTTAAGAAACTTGTTTGGGCTGTTGAGAGGAGTAAAAAAAATCAAAATTTTCAATCCTGCATGATTCTACCAAGAAATGTGATTGTTCATTCAAAACTCTGCTTTTTGCTATTGGGCTCTTTTGAATAATGAATGTTTTGAATTTTCTCCAAAAGTAAAGCAGTTGCAAGCTCATCCTTTTAGAGTCTTGTTTGGGCTCATGAGAGGAGTAGAAAAACATCAAAAATTTCAATACTGCACGATTCTACCAAGAAATGTGAGTGTTCATTCAAACCGCTGCTTTCTGTTATTTTGGGCCCTATTGAATAATGAATGTTTTGAATTTTCTCCAAAAGTAAAGTAGTTGCAAACTCATCCTTTTAGAAACTTGTTTGGGCTGTTGAGAGGAGTAAAAAAAACATCAAAATTTTCAATCCTGCATGATTCTACCAAGAAATGTGATTGTTCATTCAAAACTCTGCTTTTTGCTATTGGGCTCTATTGAATAATGAATGTTTTGAATTTTCTCCAAAAGTAAAGCAGTTGCAAGCTCATCCTTTTAGAGTCTTGTTTGGGCTCATGAGAGGAGTAGAAAAACATCAAAAATTTCAATACTGCACGATTCTACCAAGAAATGTGAGTGTTCATTCAAACCGCTGCTTTCTGCTATTTTGGGCCCTATTGAATAATGAATGTTTTGAATTTTCTCCAAAAGTAAAGTAGTTGCAAACTCATCCTTTTAGAAACTTGTTTGGGCTGTTGAGAGGAGTAAAAAAAAACATCAAAATTTTCAATCCTGCATGATTCTACCAAGAAATGTGATTGTTCATTCAAAACTCTGCTTTTTGCTATTGGGCTCTATTGAATAATGAATGTTTTGAATTTTCTCCAAAAGTAAAGCAGTTGCAAGCTCATCCTTTTAGAGTCTTGTTTGGGCTCATGAGAGGAGTAGAAAAACATCAAAAATTTCAATACTGCACGATTCTACCAAGAAATGTGAGTGTTCATTCAAACCGCTGCTTTCTGCTATTTTGGGCCCTATTGAATAATGAATGTTTTGAATTTTCTCCAAAAGTAAAGTAGTTGCAAACTCATCCTTTTAGAAACTTGTTTGGGCTGTTGAGAGGAGTAAAAAAAACATCAAAATTTTCAATCCTGCATGATTCTACCAAGAAATGTGATTGTTCATTCAAAACTCTGCTTTTTGCTATTGGGCTCTATTGAATAATGAATGTTTTGAATTTTCTCCAAAAGTAAAGCAGTTGCAAGCTCATCCTTTTAGAGTCTTGTTTGGGCTCATGAGAGGAGTAGAAAAACATCAAAAATTTAAATCCTGCACGATTCTACCAAGAAATGTGAGTGTTCATTCAAACCACTGCTTTCTGCTATTTTGGGCCCTATTGAGTAATGAATGTTTTGAATTTTCTCCAAAAGTAAAGTAGTTGCAAACTCATCCTTTTAGAAACTTGTTTGGGCTGTTGAGAGGAGTAAAAAAACATCAAAATTTTCAATCCTGCATGATTCTACCAAGAAATGTGATTGTTCATTCAAAACTCTGCTTTTTGCTATTGGGCTCTATTGAATAATGAACGTTTTGAATTTTCTCCAAAAGTAAAGCAGTTGCAAGCTCATCCTTTTAGAGTCTTGTTTGGGCTCATGAGAGGAGTAGAAAAACATCAAAAATTTCAATCCTGCACGATTCTACCAAGAAATGAGTGTTCATTCAAACCGCTGCTTTCTGCTATTTTGGGCCCTATTGAATAATGAATGTTTTGAATTTTCTCCAAAAGTAAAGTAGTTGCAAACTCATCCTTTTAGAAACTTGTTTGGGCTGTTGAGAGGAGTAAAAAAAACATCAAAATTTTCAATCCTGCATGATTCTACCAAGAAATGTGATTGTTCATTCAAAACTCTGCTTTTTGCTATTGGGCTCTATTGAATAATGAATGTTTTGAATTTTCTCCAAAAGTAAAGCAGTTGCAAGCTCATCCTTTTAGAGTCTTGTTTGGGCTCATGAGAGGAGTAGAAAAACATCAAAAATTTCAATACTGCACGATTCTACCAAGAAATGTGAGTGTTCATTCAAACCGCTGCTTTCTGCTATTTTGGGCCCTATTGAATAATGAATGTTTTGAATTTTCTCCAAAAGTAAAGTAGTTGCAAACTCATCCTTTTAGAAACTTGTTTGGGCTGTTGAGAGGAGTAAAAAAAAACATCAAAATTTTCAATCCTGCATGATTCTACCAAGAAATGTGATTGTTCATTCAAAACTCTGCTTTTTGCTATTGGGCTCTATTGAATAATGAACGTTTTGAATTTTCTCCAAAAGTAAAGCAGTTGCAAGCTCATCCTTTTAGAGTCTTGTTTGGGCTCATGAGAGGAGTAGAAAAACATCAAAAATTTCAATCCTGCACGATTCTACCAAGAAATGTGAGTGTTCATTCAAACCGCTGCTTTCTGCTATTTTGGGCCCTATTGAATAATGAATGTTTTGAATTTTCTCCAAAAGTAAAGTAGTTGCAAACTCATCCTTTAAGAAACTTGTTTGGGCTGTTGAGAGGAGTAAAAAAAATCAAAATTTTCAATCCTGCATGATTCTACCAAGAAATGTGATTGTTCATTCAAAACTCTGCTTTTTGCTATTGGGCTCTTTTGAATAATGAATGTTTTGAATTTTCTCCAAAAGTAAAGCAGTTGCAAGCTCATCCTTTTAGAGTCTTGTTTGGGCTCATGAGAGGAGTAGAAAAACATCAAAAATTTCAATACTGCACGATTCTACCAAGAAATGTGAGTGTTCATTCAAACCGCTGCTTTCTGTTATTTTGGGCCCTATTGAATAATGAATGTTTTGAATTTTCTCCAAAAGTAAAGTAGTTGCAAACTCATCCTTTTAGAAACTTGTTTGGGCTGTTGAGAGGAGTAAAAAAAACATCAAAATTTTCAATCCTGCATGATTCTACCAAGAAATGTGATTGTTCATTCAAAACTCTACTTTTTGCTATTGGGCTCTATTGAATAATGAATGTTTTGAATTTTCTCCAAAAGTAAAGCAGTTGCAAGCTCATCCTTTTAGAGTCTTGTTTGGGCTCATGAGAGGAGTAGAAAAACATCAAAAATTTCAATACTGCACGATTCTACCAAGAAATGTGAGTGTTCATTCAAACCGCTGTTTTCTGCTATTTTGGGCCCTATTGAATAATGAATGTTTTGAATTTTCTCCAAAAGTAAAGTAGTTGCAAACTCATCCTTTTAGAAACTTGTTTGGGCTGTTGAGAGGAGTAAAAAAAAACATCAAAATTTTCAATCCTGCATGATTCTACCAAGAAATGTGATTGTTCATTCAAAACTCTGCTTTTTGCTATTGGGCTCTATTGAATAATGAATGTTTTGAATTTTCTCCAAAAGTAAAGCAGTTGCAAGCTCATCCTTTTAGAGTCTTGTTTGGGCTCATGAGAGGAGTAGAAAAACATCAAAAATTTCAATCCTGCACGATTCTACCAAGAAATGAGTGTTCATTCAAACCGCTGCTTTCTGCTATTTTGGGCCCTATTGAATAATGAATGTTTTGAATTTTCTCCAAAAGTAAAGTAGTTGCAAACTCATCCTTTTAGAAACTTGTTTGGGCTGTTGAGAGGAGTAAAAAAAACATCAAAATTTTCAATCCTGCATGATTCTACCAAGAAATGTGAGTGTTCATTCAAACCACTGCTTTCTGCTATTTTGGGCCCTATTGAGTAATGAATGTTTTGAATTTTCTCCAAAAGTAAAGCAGTTGCAAGCTCATCCTTTTAGAGTCTTGTTTGGGCTCATGAGAGGAGTAGAAAAACATCAAAAATTTCAATACTGCACGATTCTACCAAGAAATGTGAGTGTTCATTCAAACCGCTGCTTTCTGCTATTTTGGGCCCTATTGAATAATGAATGTTTTGAATTTTCTCCAAAAGTAAATCAGTTGCAAGCTCATCCTTTTAGAGTCTTGTTTGGGCTCATGAGAGGAGTAGAAAAACATCAAAATTTTCAATCCTGCATGATTCTACCAAGAAATGTGATTGTTCATTCAAAACTCTGCTTTTTGCTATTGGGCTCTTTTGAATAATGAATGTTTTGAATTTTCTCCAAAAGTAAAGCAGTTGCAAGCTCATCCTTTTAGAGTCTTGTTTGGGCTCATGAGAGGAGTAGAAAAACATCAAAATTTTCAATCCTGCATGATTCTACCAAGAAATGTGATTGTTCATTCAAAACTCTGCTTTTTGCTATTGGGCTCTATTGAATAATGAATGTTTTGAATTTTCTCCAAAAGTAAAGCAGTTGCAAGCTCATCCTTTTAGAGTCTTGTTTGGGCTCATGAGAGGAGTAGAAAAACATCAAAAATTTAAATCCTGCACGATTCTACCAAGAAATGTGAGTGTTCATTCAAACCACTGCTTTCTGCTATTTTGGGCCCTATTGAGTAATGAATGTTTTGAATTTTCTCCAAAAGTAAAGTAGTTGCAAACTCATCCTTTTAGAAACTTGTTTGGGCTGTTGAGAGGAGTAAAAAAACATCAAAATTTTCAATCCTGCATGATTCTACCAAGAAATGTGATTGTTCATTCAAAATTCTACTTTTTGCTATTGGGCTCTATTGAATAATGAACGTTTTGAATTTTCTCCAAAAGTAAAGCAGTTGCAAGCTCATCCTTTTAGAGTCTTATTTGGGCTCATGAGAGGAGTAGAAAAACATCAAAAATTTCAATCCTGCACGATTCTACCAAGAAATGTGAGTGTTCATTCAAACCGCTGCTTTCTGCTATTTTGGGCCCTATTGAATAATGAATGTTTTGAATTTTCTCCAAAAGTAAAGTAGTTGCAAACTCATCCTTTAAGAAACTTGTTTGGGCTGTTGAGAGGAGTAAAAAAAATCAAAATTTTCAATCCTGCATGATTCTACCAAGAAATGTGATTGTTCATTCAAAACTCTGCTTTTTGCTATTGGGCTCTTTTGAATAATGAATGTTTTGAATTTTCTCCAAAAGTAAAGCAGTTGCAAGCTCATCCTTTTAGAGTCTTGTTTGGGCTCATGAGAGGAGTAGAAAAACATCAAAAATTTCAATACTGCACGATTCTACCAAGAAATGTGAGTGTTCATTCAAACCGCTGCTTTCTGTTATTTTGGGCCCTATTGAATAATGAATGTTTTGAATTTTCTCCAAAAGTAAAGTAGTTGCAAACTCATCCTTTTAGAAACTTGTTTGGGCTGTTGAGAGGAGTAAAAAAAACATCAAAATTTTCAATCCTGCATGATTCTACCAAGAAATGTGATTGTTCATTCAAAACTCTGCTTTTTGCTATTGGGCTCTATTGAATAATGAATGTTTTGAATTTTCTCCAAAAGTAAAGCAGTTGCAAGCTCATCCTTTTAGAGTCTTGTTTGGGCTCATGAGAGGAGTAGAAAAACATCAAAAATTTCAATACTGCACGATTCTACCAAGAAATGTGAGTGTTCATTCAAACCGCTGCTTTCTGCTATTTTGGGCCCTATTGAATAATGAATGTTTTGAATTTTCTCCAAAAGTAAAGTAGTTGCAAACTCATCCTTTTAGAAACTTGTTTGGGCTGTTGAGAGGAGTAAAAAAAAACATCAAAATTTTCAATCCTGCATGATTCTACCAAGAAATGTGATTGTTCATTCAAAACTCTGCTTTTTGCTATTGGGCTCTATTGAATAATGAATGTTTTGAATTTTCTCCAAAAGTAAAGCAGTTGCAAGCTCATCCTTTTAGAGTCTTGTTTGGGCTCATGAGAGGAGTAGAAAAACATCAAAAATTTCAATACTGCACGATTCTACCAAGAAATGTGAGTGTTCATTCAAACCGCTGCTTTCTGCTATTTTGGGCCCTATTGAATAATGAATGTTTTGAATTTTCTCCAAAAGTAAAGTAGTTGCAAACTCATCCTTTTAGAAACTTGTTTGGGCTGTTGAGAGGAGTAAAAAAAACATCAAAATTTTCAATCCTGCATGATTCTACCAAGAAATGTGATTGTTCATTCAAAACTCTGCTTTTTGCTATTGGGCTCTATTGAATAATGAATGTTTTGAATTTTCTCCAAAAGTAAAGCAGTTGCAAGCTCATCCTTTTAGAGTCTTGTTTGGGCTCATGAGAGGAGTAGAAAAACATCAAAAATTTAAATCCTGCACGATTCTACCAAGAAATGTGAGTGTTCATTCAAACCACTGCTTTCTGCTATTTTGGGCCCTATTGAGTAATGAATGTTTTGAATTTTCTCCAAAAGTAAAGTAGTTGCAAACTCATCCTTTTAGAAACTTGTTTGGGCTGTTGAGAGGAGTAAAAAAACATCAAAATTTTCAATCCTGCATGATTCTACCAAGAAATGTGATTGTTCATTCAAAACTCTGCTTTTTGCTATTGGGCTCTATTGAATAATGAACGTTTTGAATTTTCTCCAAAAGTAAAGCAGTTGCAAGCTCATCCTTTTAGAGTCTTGTTTGGGCTCATGAGAGGAGTAGAAAAACATCAAAAATTTCAATCCTGCACGATTCTACCAAGAAATGTGAGTGTTCATTCAAACCGCTGCTTTCTGCTATTTTGGGCCCTATTGAATAATGAATGTTTTGAATTTTCTCCAAAAGTAAAGTAGTTGCAAACTCATCCTTTAAGAAACTTGTTTGGGCTGTTGAGAGGAGTAAAAAAAATCAAAATTTTCAATCCTGCATGATTCTACCAAGAAATGTGATTGTTCATTCAAAACTCTGCTTTTTGCTATTGGGCTCTTTTGAATAATGAATGTTTTGAATTTTCTCCAAAAGTAAAGCAGTTGCAAGCTCATCCTTTTAGAGTCTTGTTTGGGCTCATGAGAGGAGTAGAAAAACATCAAAAATTTCAATCCTGCACGATTCTACCAAGAAATGTGAGTGTTCATTCAAACCGCTGCTTTCTGCTATTTTGGGCCCTATTGAATAATGAATGTTTTGAATTTTCTCCAAAAGTAAAGTAGTTGCAAACTCATCCTTTAAGAAACTTGTTTGGGCTGTTGAGAGCAGTAAAAAAAAATCAAAATTTTCAATCCTGCATGATTCTACCAAGAAATGTGATTGTTCATTCAAAACTCTGCTTTTTGCTATTGGGCTCTTTTGAATAATGAATGTTTTGAATTTTCTCCAAAAGTAAAGCAGTTGCAAGCTCATCCTTTTAGAGTCTTGTTTGGGCTCATGAGAGGAGTAGAAAAACATCAAAAATTTCAATACTGCACGATTCTACCAAGAAATGTGAGTGTTCATTCAAACCGCTGCTTTCTGTTATTTTGGGCCCTATTGAATAATGAATGTTTTGAATTTTCTCCAAAAGTAAAGTAGTTGCAAACTCATCCTTTTAGAAACTTGATTGGGCTGTTGAGAGGAGTAAAGAAACATCAAAATTTTCAATCCTGCATGATTCTACCAAGAAATGTGATTGTCCATTCAAAACTCTGCTTTTTGCTATTGGGCTCTTTTGAATAATGAATGTTTTGAATTTTCTCCAAAAGTAAAGCAGTTGCAAGCTCATCCTTTTAGAGTCTTGTTTGGGCTCATGAGAGGAGTAGAAAAACATCAAAAATTTCAATCCTGCACGATTCTACCAAGAAATGAGTGTTCATTCAAACCGCTGCTTTCTGCTATTTTGGGCCCTATTGAATAATGAATGTTTTGAATTTTCTCCAAAAGTAAAGTAGTTGCAAACTCATCCTTTTAGAAACTTGTTTGGGCTGTTGAGAGGAGTAAAAAAAACATCAAAATTTTCAATCCTGCATGATTCTACCAAGAAATGTGATTGTTCATTCAAACCTCTGCTTTTTGCTATTGGGCTCTATTGAATAATGAATGTTTTGAATTTTCTCCAAAAGTAAAGCAGTTGCAAGCTCATCCTTTTAGAGTCTTGTTTGGGCTCATGAGAGGAGTAGAAAAACATCAAAAATTTCAATACTGCACGATTCTACCAAGAAATGTGAGTGTTCATTCAAACCGCTGCTTTCTGCTATTTTGGGCCCTATTGAATAATGAATGTTTTGAATTTTCTCCAAAAGTAAAGCAGTTGCAAGCTCATCCTTTTAGAGTCTTGTTTGGGCTCATGAGAGGAGTAGAAAAACATCAAAAATTTAAATCCTGCACGATTCTACCAAGAAATGTGAGTGTTCATTCAAACCACTGCTTTCTGCTATTTTGGGCCCTATTGAGTAATGAATGTTTTGAATTTTCTCCAAAAGTAAAGCAGTTGCAAGCTCATCCTTTTAGAGTCTTGTTTGGGCTCATGAGAGGAGTAGAAAAACATCAAAAATTTCAATACTGCACGATTCGACCAAGAAATGTGAGTGTTCATTCAAACCGCTGCTTTCTGCTATTTTGGGCCCTATTGAATAATGAATGTTTTGAATTTTCTCCAAAAGTAAAGCAGTTGCAAGCTCATCCTTTTAGAGTCTTGTTTGGGCTCATGAGAGGAGTAGAAAAACATCAAAATTTTCAATCCTGCATGATTCTACCAAGAAATGTGATTGTTCATTCAAAACTCTGCTTTTTGCTATTGGGCTCTTTTGAATAATGAATGTTTTGAATTTTCTCCAAAAGTAAAGCAGTTGCAAGCTCATCCTTTTAGAGTCTTGTTTGGGCTCATGAGAGGAGTAGAAAAACATCAAAATTTTCAATCCTGCATGATTCTACCAAGAAATGTGATTGTTCATTCAAAACTCTGCTTTTTGCTATTGGGCTCTATTGAATAATGAATGTTTTGAATTTTCTCCAAAAGTAAAGCAGTTGCAAGCTCATCCTTTTAGAGTCTTGTTTGGGCTCATGAGAGGAGTAGAAAAACATCAAAAATTTAAATCCTGCACGATTCTTCCAAGAAATGTGAGTGTTCATTCAAACCACTGCTTTCTGCTATTTTGGGCCCTATTGAGTAATGAATGTTTTGAATTTTCTCCAAAAGTAAAGTAGTTGCAAACTCATCCTTTTAGAAACTTGTTTGGGCTGTTGAGAGGAGTAAAAAAACATCAAAATTTTCAATCCTGCATGATTCTACCAAGAAATGTGATTGTTCATTCAAAATTCTGCTTTTTGCTATTGGGCTCTATTGAATAATGAACGTTTTGAATTTTCTCCAAAAGTAAAGCAGTTGCAAGCTCATCCTTTTAGAGTCTTATTTGGGCTCATGAGAGGAGTAGAAAAACATCAAAAATTTCAATCCTGCACGATTCTACCAAGAAATGTGAGTGTTCATTCAAACCGCTGCTTTCTGCTATTTTGGGCCCTATTGAATAATGAATGTTTTGAATTTTCTCCAAAAGTAAAGTAGTTGCAAACTCATCCTTTAAGAAACTTGTTTGGGCTGTTGAGAGGAGTAAAAAAAATCAAAATTTTCAATCCTGCATGATTCTACCAAGAAATGTGATTGTTCATTCAAAACTCTGCTTTTTGCTATTGGGCTCTTTTGAATAATGAATGTTTTGAATTTTCTCCAAAAGTAAAGCAGTTGCAAGCTCATCCTTTTAGAGTCTTGTTTGGGCTCATGAGAGGAGTAGAAAAACATCAAAAATTTCAATACTGCACGATTCTACCAAGAAATGTGAGTGTTCATTCAAACCGCTGCTTTCTGTTATTTTGGGCCCTATTGAATAATGAATGTTTTGAATTTTCTCCAAAAGTAAAGTAGTTGCAAACTCATCCTTTTAGAAACTTGTTTGGGCTGTTGAGAGGAGTAAAAAAAACATCAAAATTTTCAATCCTGCATGATTCTACCAAGAAATGTGATTGTTCATTCAAAACTCTGCTTTTTGCTATTGGGCTCTATTGAATAATGAATGTTTTGAATTTTCTCCAAAAGTAAAGCAGTTGCAAGCTCATCCTTTTAGAGTCTTGTTTGGGCTCATGAGAGGAGTAGAAAAACATCAAAAATTTCAATACTGCACGATTCTACCAAGAAATGTGAGTGTTCATTCAAACCGCTGCTTTCTGCTATTTTGGGCCCTATTGAATAATGAATGTTTTGAATTTTCTCCAAAAGTAAAGTAGTTGCAAACTCATCCTTTTAGAAACTTGTTTGGGCTGTTGAGAGGAGTAAAAAAAAACATCAAAATTTTCAATCCTGCATGATTCTACCAAGAAATGTGATTGTTCATTCAAAACTCTGCTTTTTGCTATTGGGCTCTATTGAATAATGAATGTTTTGAATTTTCTCCAAAAGTAAAGCAGTTGCAAGCTCATCCTTTTAGAGTCTTGTTTGGGCTCATGAGAGGAGTAGAAAAACATCAAAAATTTCAATACTGCATGATTCTACCAAGAAATGTGAGTGTTCATTCAAACCGCTGCTTTCTGCTATTTTGGGCCCTATTGAATAATGAATGTTTTGAATTTTCTCCAAAAGTAAAGTAGTTGCAAACTCATCCTTTTAGAAACTTGTTTGGGCTGTTGAGAGGAGTAAAAAAAACATCAAAATTTTCAATCCTGCATGATTCTACCAAGAAATGTGATTGTTCATTCAAAACTCTGCTTTTTGCTATTGGGCTCTATTGAATAATGAATGTTTTGAATTTTCTCCAAAAGTAAAGCAGTTGCAAGCTCATCCTTTTAGAGTCTTGTTTGGGCTCATGAGAGGAGTAGAAAAACATCAAAAATTTAAATCCTGCACGATTCTACCAAGAAATGTGAGTGTTCATTCAAACCACTGCTTTCTGCTATTTTGGGCCCTATTGAGTAATGAATGTTTTGAATTTTCTCCAAAAGTAAAGTAGTTGCAAACTCATCCTTTTAGAAACTTGTTTGGGCTGTTGAGAGGAGTAAAAAAACATCAAAATTTTCAATCCTGCATGATTCTACCAAGAAATGTGATTGTTCATTCAAAACTCTGCTTTTTGCTATTGGGCTCTATTGAATAATGAACGTTTTGAATTTTCTCCAAAAGTAAAGCAGTTGCAAGCTCATCCTTTTAGAGTCTTGTTTGGGCTCATGAGAGGAGTAGAAAAACATCAAAAATTTCAATCCTGCACGATTCTACCAAGAAATGAGTGTTCATTCAAACCGCTGCTTTCTGCTATTTTGGGCCCTATTGAATAATGAATGTTTTGAATTTTCTCCAAAAGTAAAGTAGTTGCAAACTCATCCTTTTAGAAACTTGTTTGGGCTGTTGAGAGGAGTAAAAAAAACATCAAAATTTTCAATCCTGCATGATTCTACCAAGAAATGTGATTGTTCATTCAAAACTCTGCTTTTTGCTATTGGGCTCTATTGAATAATGAATGTTTTGAATTTTCTCCAAAAGTAAAGCAGTTGCAAGCTCATCCTTTTAGAGTCTTGTTTGGGCTCATGAGAGGAGTAGAAAAACATCAAAAATTTCAATACTGCACGATTCTACCAAGAAATGTGAGTGTTCATTCAAACCGCTGCTTTCTGCTATTTTGGGCCCTATTGAATAATGAATGTTTTGAATTTTCTCCAAAAGTAAAGTAGTTGCAAACTCATCCTTTTAGAAACTTGTTTGGGCTGTTGAGAGGAGTAAAAAAAAACATCAAAATTTTCAATCCTGCATGATTCTACCAAGAAATGTGATTGTTCATTCAAAACTCTGCTTTTTGCTATTGGGCTCTATTGAATAATGAACGTTTTGAATTTTCTCCAAAAGTAAAGCAGTTGCAAGCTCATCCTTTTAGAGTCTTGTTTGGGCTCATGAGAGGAGTAGAAAAACATCAAAAATTTCAATCCTGCACGATTCTACCAAAAAATGTGAGTGTTCATTCAAACCGCTGCTTTCTGCTATTTTGGGCCCTATTGAATAATGAATGTTTTGAATTTTCTCCAAAAGTAAAGTAGTTGCAAACTCATCCTTTAAGAAACTTGTTTGGGCTGTTGAGAGGAGTAAAAAAAATCAAAATTTTCAATCCTGCATGATTCTACCAAGAAATGTGATTGTTCATTCAAAACTCTGCTTTTTGCTATTGGGCTCTTTTGAATAATGAATGTTTTGAATTTTCTCCAAAAGTAAAGCAGTTGCAAGCTCATCCTTTTAGAGTCTTGTTTGGGCTCATGAGAGGAGTAGAAAAACATCAAAAATTTCAATACTGCACGATTCTACCAAGAAATGTGAGTGTTCATTCAAACCGCTGCTTTCTGTTATTTTGGGCCCTATTGAATAATGAATGTTTTGAATTTTCTCCAAAAGTAAAGTAGTTGCAAACTCATCCTTTTAGAAACTTGTTTGGGCTGTTGAGAGGAGTAAAAAAACATCAAAATTTTCAATCCTGCATGATTCTACCAAGAAATGTGATTGTTCATTCAAAACTCTACTTTTTGCTATTGGGCTCTATTGAATAATGAATGTTTTGAATTTTCTCCAAAAGTAAAGCAGTTGCAAGCTCATCCTTTTAGAGTCTTGTTTGGGCTCATGAGAGGAGTAGAAAAACATCAAAAATTTCAATACTGCACGATTCTACCAAGAAATGTGAGTGTTCATTCAAACCGCTGTTTTCTGCTATTTTGGGCCCTATTGAATAATGAATGTTTTGAATTTTCTCCAAAAGTAAAGTAGTTGCAAACTCATCCTTTTAGAAACTTGTTTGGGCTGTTGAGAGGAGTAAAAAAAAACATCAAAATTTTCAATCCTGCATGATTCTACCAAGAAATGTGATTGTTCATTCAAAACTCTGCTTTTTGCTATTGGGCTCTATTGAATAATGAATGTTTTGAATTTTCTCCAAAAGTAAAGCAGTTGCAAGCTCATCCTTTTAGAGTCTTGTTTGGGCTCATGAGAGGAGTAGAAAAACATCAAAAATTTCAATCCTGCACGATTCTACCAAGAAATGTGAGTGTTCATTCAAACCGCTGCTTTCTGTTATTTTGGGCCCTATTGAATAATGAATGTTTTGAATTTTCTCCAAAAGTAAAGTAGTTGCAAACTCATCCTTTTAGAAACTTGTTTGGGCTGTTGAGAGGAGTAAAAAAAACATCAAAATTTTCAATCCTGCATGATTCTACCAAGAAATGTGATTGTTTATTCAAAACTCTGCTTTTTGCTATTGGGCTCTATTGAATAATGAATGTTTTGAATTTTCTCCAAAAGTAAAGCAGTTGTAAGGCTAGTTTCACACTTGCTTTTTTTTGCAGCGCGTTTTTCCCGCAAAAAAACGCATTAAAAAAACGCATACAAATGCATACAAACGCTGCGTTTTTTTCCAGCATTTTAATGCGCATGCAGGAAAAAAACGCAGCGTTTTTGCGTGTTTGTATGCGTTTTTTGTGCGTTTGCGTTTTTTTACAGATTTTTGAAAAACCCCACAAAAAAGAAAAAACAACCATTCAACAACACACAAGACCAATGGGACTTCATTGTGGGTGTGGTATGTTAATATATATAGACCCTGCCTACAGTATTCTTCACATTTGCTTGATTCTTCTCGTGACCATGGATCTGCGCTGGAAGAGTTTTCACTTCAACTTGGATTTGGAGCGATGGCTCAGGCGTATGCAGTTGCTTGCCATGAACAAAGGAAGAGAGAGAGGCAGCGAAGACGGCGGCGTATGTGGATACATCCGATTGTTGAACTCCGGGAGAGCCGTGGGGCATACCACACCCTCTACAGCGAGCTACGTGCAAACCCGGAGAAATTTACTGATTATATCCGGATGTCCCACGAAAGTTTCATGGATTTGCTTGCTCGTGTCCAACAATCCATCCGGAGACAGGACACACAGCTCCGTCGTGCGATTCCTCCTGAGGAACGGCTACTGGTGACATTACGGTATGTTTTAAAAACAAAGGGGTGTGGTCTGATGTTTTTTTTGTAAATTTAGTATTCAAAACCTTGGGTAATTAGTTTTCGTGAATGTACTAATATTTTTTTTTATAGTTTTTAAAAATAATATACATAAATATTAATTTTACTTCTTTGTCTGTTCACAGATTCCTGGCGACTGGAGAAACCCTATCCTCACTACACTTCCAGTACCGTATTGGAATCTCTACCTTGTCTGGAATTGTTGCTGACACCTGCCGGGCTCTCTGGAATGTTCTTTGCCCAGAATTTATGCCCCTGCCCACCGCTGAAAAGTGGATGGAAATTGCTGACAAATTCTGGACAGTATGCAATTTTCCCAACTGTTTGGGAGCTGTTGATGGGAAACACATACGGATCATCAAACCCCAAAGAACGGGATCTGAGTACTATAATTACAAAAAGTACTTTTCAATAGTACTCATTGCAATTGCGGATGCCGGATGTATGTTTGTAGCAGTGGACATTGGAGCATTTGGCCGTGGTAATGACTCGCAGGCTTTTAAAAACTCAGACATGGGCCGGAGGTTGTATGGCAACCAATTTAATTTCCCTATGCCACGGCCTCTTCCTCACACCGAAGCTCCGCCACTGCCCTTTGTAATGGTTGGCGATGAGGCTTTTCAAATGTGCGGAAACTTACTGAAACCCTACTCCAGCCGGGACTTGGACCACACCAAAAAAATTTTTAATTACAGGCTGACCAGGGCCAGAAGAACTGTCGAGTGTGCTTTTGGGATTCTTGTTTCCAGATGGCGAATTCTGGGCACGGCCATTAATCTTAAACTTGAAACAGTCGATGAGGTGGTGAAGGCCTGTGTGGTTCTACATAACTTTGTGATGGCTAAAGAGCACCCGACCTTTGAACTGGACGATGATGCTCCTAACCCATTGCCTGAATTCACTCAGCACACTCTCAGGTCATCCGTTGAAGTTGGCCAAATGAGGGACAAATTTGCGGCCTACTTTATTTCTGATGTAGGACGGGTGCACTGGCAAGATGAAATGGTGTAATGTTGTTGTTTATGGTAATAAAAATCCTTATTTGATACCATTACTGAGTGCACTATATTTTTTAAACTCCAATTAATTAAAAAACTTCCCATGTATAACTGAATTTTGTTATGTTCACACACCTGGGCAGGTAAATACACATACGAGTTAAAATGCAGCATTGCTAGTCTGCGTGAAATATATTGGAATGAGCAAAGCTGCAGGCCATGAATCAGGAAACCATTTTTTTTCAAGAGAAAATTGTGCAACTAGTTTAAAACAAAGTATGTGATTTTCTCAAAACACAACCCTCAAAACCCAACCCCAATGAAAGTCCATGGGGAATACAAGTCAGCATTGAGTGGATGAATGTAATCTGCTCATGTAATCTGCTCCATTACAAGTTATTACACTAGGCCTTGGAATGACTATACTAGGCCGTGGTATTTCAAATATGAGTATAGTAGGCCTTGGGGCTAGTAGTATAGTAATATGTGAAATACCACGGCCTAGTATAGTCATAACAAGGCCTACTCGATTTTGGCCAACTAGTATCTTTTTGTGAAACTTGACAAGTTTCAACAGTTTGAAAATAGATTCTAGTTGGTAAAACTAGAGTTATTACACTAGGCCTTGGAATGACTATACTAGGCCGTGGTATTTCAAATATGAGTACAGTAGGCCTTGGGGCTAGTAGTATAGTAATATGTGAAATACCACGGCCTAGTATAGTCATACCAAGGCCTACTGTAATAACTCGATTTTTAACAACTAGCATCTTGTTTCACAAAAAACAAAGTGGTGAAACTAGAAAGAAACTTATTTTTTAGACAAGTTTCAACAATTTGTTTTTCATGAAACCAGATTCTATTTGTTAAAACTAGAGTTATTACACTAGGCCTTGGAATGACTATACTAGGCCGTGGTATTTCAAATATGAGTATAGTAGGCCTTGGGGCTAGTAGTATAGTAATATGTGAAATACCACGGCCTAGAATAGTCATACCAAGGCCTACTGTAATAACTCGATTTTTAACAACTAGCATCTTGTTTCACAAAAAACAAACTGGTGAAACTAGAAAGAAACTTATTTTTTAGACAAGTTTCAACAGTTTGTTTTTCATGAAACCAGATTTTATTTGGTAAAACTAGAGTTATTACACTAGGCCTTGGAATGACTATACTAGGCCGTGGTATTTCAAATATGAGTATAGTAGGCCTTGGGGCTAGTAGTATAGTAATATGTGAAATACCACGGCCTAGTATAGTCATACCAAGGCCTACTGTAATAACTCGATTTTTAACAACTAGCATCTTGTTTCACAAAAAACAAACTGGTGAAACTAGAAAGAAACTTATTTTTTAGACAAGTTTCAACAGTTTGTTTTTCATGAAACCAGATTCTATTTGGTAAAACTAGAGTTATTACACTAGGCCTTGGAATGACTATACTAGGCCGTGGTATTTCAAATATGAGTATAGTAGGCCTTGGGGCTAGTAGTATAGTAATATGTGAAATACCACGGCCTAGTATAGTCATACCAAGGCCTACTGTAATAACTAGATTTTTAACAACTAGCATCTTGTTTCACAAAAAACAAACTGGTGAAACTAGAAAGAAACTTATTTTTTAGACAAGTTTCAACAGTTTGTTTTTCATGAAACCAGATTCTATTTGGTAAAACTAGAGTTATTACACTAGGCCTTGGAATGACTATACTAGTCCATGTTATTTCACATATGACTATACTAGCCCTTGGGTTGGTTTTTAACATGTATTTACCCATCAGTGTGTGTGAGCGGCGCAAACAACATTAATGAAACTTATTAATGGTGAACCACAAATGTAAATTTATTTTTTATCACAAAAAAAAAACTAAAAATTATTTTTTACGGCGTTTGGGGGCAGATGGTTTCAATTTGGGGGTGTGCAGGGAATATGCAACACTTGCAGTTGAAGACGGTGTTTGAGGGGAAGGGGCAACAAAACTTGTGGGGGAAGGTAGTCCAGTTAAGGGAATTAAACTTGGAACACTTGTAGGAGAGGAAATCTGTTCAGTTACATTAGTTGTAAAGGCATGTCGCCGTAGGCTTGTGTGCCTGGACCGACTTTGGCCCAATGCCCGCCTTGATTGATTTCGCCTTGAAGTAGGGGCAAATATGGAATGTAGGTCCCCCGTCTGCTGGTATGGCTGCTGCTGCTGAGGTGGCGGCTGCTGCTGCAGAGGTGGCGGCTGCTGCTGAGGTGGCGGCTGCTGCTGAGGTGGCGGCTGCTGCTGAGGTGGCTGCTGCTGCTGAGGTGGTTGCTGCTGCTGCTGAGGTGGCGGCTGCTGCTGAGGTGGCTGCTGCTGCTGAGGTGGCGGCTGATGCTGAGGTGGCTGCTGCTGCTGAGGTGGCTGCTGCTGCTGAGGTGGCTGCTGCTGCTCTTCGTTGTCAGTGCTCGTCCTTGCAGGAGGACTGGTGGCGGCAGTGATGGCCCAGGTTTGCAGAGTGGTGGTGGCAGGGCTACTACATGTTGTTGTAGCGGCAGGGCTGTTCCATGTTTGCCTAGTGGTGGCTGAGCTCCACGCATGCATGGGATTGGCGGTGGTGCTCCAGACAGGAGCAGCGCTTGCCATGGTGGTGTCGGTGAAGTGACAAGCTGCACTCAGACTTGTGGTGGTGTAACGGTGGGTGTCCTGGCTTTGAATAGAGGTGTCCGTGCAGTGGTATGCAGCACAAGTCGGTAGTGAGGTGAAGCGAGTCAATGGTGGCACAGGTGGAAAGGACACCACTGACTGCTGACCGTACCGATTATGCTGCATAGCCTGCAAGAAAGCATTGTTGCAGGCCTGCAGCACATTCAGCTGTTGATCAGGACTAAGGTGTTCCGCCATGCCCTTTTCAATCTTACTAAAAAAATGGTGTGCTGGTCTGTTGAGGTCGGCCTCCAGACGGTCAAGGCGCTGTTCTACAGAATTGAAGCGGTGTTCAAAGTGGTTAAAACCACGTTCCATGAGGGCAAAACCGCTTTCAACTCTGTCGGACAGTGACTTGAGGCTGGAATTAAATGTCTCGCTCAAATGCATAAACTCGGGCAAGACATTCCTGTCCAAGGCCCTCTGCCGCTGGCGGGTAGTGCCCGCATAACCAGTGGCAGAGACCTGGGACAGGGGAACACCTGATGGCCCAGCTTCCTGGTCACCAGCTGTGTGTGTGGTTGACCTGCAAGGTGCTTCCTGGCTGTCGGATGGCTGGGACGGGTCAGAGGACGTCCGAGGAAGGACCGCTCCAGGGCCAGGTTGCAGGGTGCTGCTCCAGGTGCTGTGGAAGAAAGGAAAATCATTACTACCATGCCTTTACAAGAAGCATCAGCTGTGGATTAGAAAAACACAGATTAATAAAAATAAAAACCCAAAATGTATAATACTTACGATCTTGTGGCAAGGACCGGTCTTAGGAACTGCAACGCATGATAGTGACGGTATCTAGTTCTGGTCCTTGACGCAGATCCACTGCGAACCTGGCCCTCAGCACGAACATCACTGTTGAAGCGGTCCTTGATCGAACGCCAACGTGTTCGGACTTTGTCCACTGTTGATAAAAAAAAACAGTGCCGTCAAGGACAAGAGTCACTGCGGCACAATGTAGCAATACAATACTCAAAGCAGTCACTGTAGACCCCGATGAAAATGTTGGGTTTCCTGCTAGAATACGCCTAGCACGAAACCCAACAGTGCCGTCAAGGACAACAGTCACTGCGGCACAATGTAGCAATACAATACTCAAAGCAGTCACTGTAGACACCGATGACACTGTTGGGTTTCCTGCTAGAATACGCCTAGCACGAAACCCAACAGTGCCGTCAAGGACAACAGTCACTGCGGCACAATGTAGCAATACAATACTCAAAGCAGTCACTGTAGACCCCGATGAAAATGTTGGGTTTCCTGCTAGAATACGCCTAGCACGAAACCCAACAGTGCCGTCAAGGACAACAGTCACTGCGGCACAATGTAGCAATACAATACTCAAAGCAGTCACTGTAGACCCCGATGAAACTGTTGGGTTTCCTGCTAGAATACGCCTAGCACGAAACCCAACAGTGCCGTCAAGGACAACAGTCACTGCGGCACAATGTAGCAATACAATACTCAAAGCAGTCACTGTAGACACCGATGACACTGTTGGGTTTCCTGCTAGAATACGCCTAGCACGAAACCCAACAGTGCCGTCAAGGACAACAGTCACTGCGGCACAATGTAGCAATACAATACTTAAAGCAGTCACTGTAGACCCCGATGAAAATGTTGGGTTTCCTGCTAGAATACGCCTAGCACGAAACCCAACAGTGCTGTCAAGGACAACAGTCACTGCGGCACAATGTAGCAATACAATACTCAAAGCAGTCACTGTAGACCCCGATGAAACTGTTGGGTTTCCTGCTAGAATACGCCTAGCACGAAACCCAACAGTGCCGTCAAGGACAACAGTCACTGCGGCACAATGTAGCAATACAATACTCAAAGCAGTCACTGTAGACACCGATGACACTGTTGGGTTTCCTGCTAGAATACGCCTAGCACGAAACCCAACAGTGCCGTCAAGGACAACAGTCACTGCGGCACAATGTAGCAATACAATACTCAAAGCAGTCACTGTAGACCCCGATGACACTGTTGGGTTTCCTGCTAGAATACGCCTAGCACGAAACCCAACAGTGCCGTCAAGGACAACAGTCACTGCGGCACAATACAGAGCAGGGAAATACTCACTAAACGCCTTTTTGGAGGATGCTGTGGCGCTGTCCCAGCCATCCATCAACGCTGCGGCCACCTCATTCCATAGCCGCCGGGTCACCACATTGTCCTTGTACAGCCGGTCACGGCTGTCCCACAACGGCGAACGCTCCTGGACCAGGCTGATGAGCTGCTCATTATCCAGGTAGACGTCTTCATCCCGTTGTGGAACCTAGACAAAACACATTCATTAGAATAATCAAATTTAAATTGAATAAAAAGTTACAAAAAAAGAAACAAAAAAATGAGTAAAAATAGAAGATAAAAAATAAAGAACATTACAAATCATTTGATACTTACATTCCGTATCACCACCGGGACTTGGCTTCGCTGCTCCTGCTCTTCGCCCTCACTAGTGCCGTCCGCAGATGATGATGACGATGTCTTAAGAAAGTTGAAAAAAACGTAAGAGATTTGGAGAAGCAGCAGATATACTTACCAGATGCACGAAAATAATCACCTCACGGTCTGCTTGCGCCAATTCCTGCCGCGATGGGGAATACTCGGATTCTGAAGACATACTGCATGTAAAAATAATAAAAATCATTAGTACATACATAATTTAAAAGGACAGGCATATAATGTAATATACTCACATTCTTCGCTGATATAATGGGTTCTTGGTTGACTGTCTGCTCTTCAATCTCTCAGTGTAGTAGTGGCAGAGTTTTGGCAGGCACCTCCTTTATATAGACTTTTTTTTTTTGACTTTAGAAGATTCTAACTAGGATAAAAAGTGGACACCACCCAAAAAACGCAGAGCTAAAAAATCGCATACCTGCGCATGCCAGTGCGCACGTATGCGCATCCATAGGCTATAATGGCCATTTTTAGCGCAAAACGTGCGCATACGTGCGCATGCGCTTTTTTCCAGGGCCAAAAAATGCAACATGCAGCATCTGGAAAATACCAACGCACACCCCAAAAAAACGCAGCGCATGAAAATCGCATACATGCGCTTACAAGCGCGCATGTATGCGCACCCATGTTAAATATAGGGGAAAAATCGCATGCGCACGTATGCGTTTTTTTCCAGCGCTAAAAAACGCAAATGTGAAACCAGCCTAAGCTCATCCTTTTAGAGTCTTGTTTGGGCTCATGAGATGAGTAGAAAAACATCAAAAATTTCAATACTGCACGATTCTACCAAGAAATGTGAGTGTTCATTCAAACCGCTTCTTTCTGCTATTTTGGGCCCTATTGAATAATGAATGTTTTGAATTTTCTCCAAAAGTAAAGTAGTTGCAAACTCATCCTTTTAGAAACTTGTTTGGGCTGTTGAGAGTAGTAAAAAAAACATCAAAATTTTCAATCCTGCATGATTCTACCAAGAAATGTGATTGTTCATTCAAAACTCTGCTTTTTGCTATTGGGCTCTGTTGAATAATGAATGTTTTGAATTTTCTCCAAAAGTAAAGCAGTTGCAAGCTCATCCTTTTAGAGTCTTGTTTGGGCTCATGAGAGGAGTAGAAAAAGATCAAAAATTTCAATCCTGCACGATTCTACCAAGAAATGTGAGTGTTCATTCAAACCGCTGCTTTCTGCTATTTTGGGCCCTATTGAATAATGAATGTTTTGAATTTTCTCCAAAAGTAAAGTAGTTGCAAACTCATCCTTTTAGAAACTTGTTTGGGCTGTTGAGAGGAGTAAAAAAACATCAAAATTTTCAATCCTGCATGATTTTACCAAGAAATGTGATTGTTCATTCAAAACTCTGCTTTTTGCTATTGGGCTCTATTGAATAATGAATGTTTTGAATTTTCTCCAAAAGTAAAGCAGTTGCAAGCTCATCCTTTTAGAGTCTTGTTTGGGCTCATGAGAGGAGTAGAAAAACATCAAAAATTTCAATCCTGCACGATTCTACCAAAAAATGTGAGTGTTCATTCAAACCGCTGCTTTCTGCTATTTTGGGCCCTATTGAATAATGAATGTTTTGAATTTTCTCCAAAAGTAAAGTAGTTGCAAACTCATCCTTTTAGAAACTTGTTTGTGCTGTTGAGAGGAGTAAAAAAACATCAAAATTTTCAATCCTGCATGATTCTACCAAGAAATGTGATTGTTCATTCAAAACTCTGCTTTTTGCTATTGGGCTCTATTGAATAATGAATGTTTTGAATTTTCTCCAAAAGTAAGGCAGTTGCAAGCTCATCCTTTTAGAGTTTTGTTTGGGCTCATGAGATGAGTAGAAAAACATCAAAAATTTCAATCCTGCACGATTCTACCAAGAAGTGTGAGTGTTCATTCAAACCGCTGCTTTCTGCTATTTTGGGCCCTATTGAATAATGAATGTTTTGAATTTTCTACAAAAGTAAAGTAGTTGCAAACTCATCCTTTTAGAAACTTGTTTGGGCTGTTGAGAGGAGTAAAAAAACATCAAAATTTTCAATCCTGCATGATTCTACCAAGAAATGTGATTGTTCATTCAAAACTATGCTTTTTGCTAATGGGCTCTATTGAATAATGAATGTTTTGAATTTTCTCCAAAAGTAAAGCAGTTGCAAGCTCATCCTTTTAGAGTCTTGTTTGGGCTCATGAGAGGAGTAGAAAACAACAAAAATTTCAATCCTGCACGATTCTACCAAGAAATGTGAGTGTTCATTCAAACCGCTGCTTTCTGCTATTTTGGGCCCTATTGAATAATGAATGTTTTGAATTTTCTCCAAAAGTAAAGTAGTTGCAAACTCATCCTTTTAAAAACTTGTTTGGGCTGTTGAGAGGAGTAAAAAAACATCAAAATTTTCAATCCTCCATGATTCTACCAAGAAATGTGATTGTCCATTCAAAACTCTGCTTTTTGCTACTGGGCTCTTTTGAATAATGAATGTTTTGAATTTTCTCCAAAAGTAAAGCAGTTGCAAGCTCATCCTTTTAGAGTCTTGTTTGGGCTCATGAGCGGAGTAGAAAAACATCAAAAATTTCAATCCTGCACGATTCTACCAAGAAATGAGTGTTCATTCAAACCGCTGCTTTCTGCTATTTTGGGACCTATTGAATAATGAATGTTTTGAATTTTCTCCAAAAGTAAAGTAGTTGCAAACTCATCCTTTTAGAAACTTGTTTGGGCTGTTGAGAGGAGTAAAAAAAACATCAAAATTTTCAATCCTGCATGATTCTACCAAGAAATGTGATTGTTCATTCAAAACTGCTTTTTGCAGAGGTTTTTGCAGGGCTCTATTGAATAATGAATGTTTTGAATTTTCTCCAAAAGTAAAGCAGTTGCAAGCTCATCCTTTTAGAGTCTTGTTTGGGCTCATGAGAGGAGTAGAAAAACATCAAAAATTTCAATACTGCACGATTCTACCAAGAAATGTGAGTGTTCATTCAAACCGCTGCTTTCTGCTATTTTGGGCCCTATTGAATAATGAATGTTTTGAATTTTCTCCAAAAGTAAAGTAGTTGCAAACTCATCCTTTTAGAAACTTGTTTGGGCTGTTGAGAGGAGTAAAAAAAACATCAAAATTTTCAATCCTGCATGATTCTACCAAGAAATGTGATTGTTCATTCAAAACTCTGCTTTTTGCTATTGGGATCTATTGAATAATGAATGTTTTGAATTTTCTCCAAAAGTAAAGCAGTTGCAAGCTCATCCTTTTAGAGTCTTGTTTGGGCTCATGAGAGGAGTAGAAAAACATCAAAAATTTCAATCCTGCATGATTCTACCAAGAAATGTGAGTGTTCATTCAAACCGCTGCTTTCTGCTATTTTGGGCCCTATTGAATAATGAATGTTTTGAATTTTCTCCAAAAGTAAAGTAGTTGCAAACTCATCCTTTTAGAAACTTGTTTGGGCTGTTGAGAGGAGTAAAAAAACATCAAAATTTTCAATCCTGCATGATTTTACCAAGAAATGTGATTGTTCATTCAAAACTCTGCTTTTTGCTATTGGGCTCTATTGAATAATGAATGTTTTGAATTTTCTCCAAAAGTAAAGCAGTTGCAAGCTCATCCTTTTAGAGTCTTGTTTGGGCTCATGAGAGGAGTAGAAAAACATCAAAAATTTCAATCCTGCACGATTCTACCAAAAAATGTGAGTGTTCATTCAAACCGCTGCTTTCTGCTATTTTGGGCCCTATTGAATAATGAATGTTTTGAATTTTCTCCAAAAGTAAAGTAGTTGCAAACTCATCCTTTTAGAAACTTGTTTGTGCTGTTGAGAGGAGTAAAAAAACATCAAAATTTTCAATCCTGCATGATTCTACCAAGAAATGTGATTGTTCATTCAAAACTCTGCTTTTTGCTATTGGGCTCTATTGAATAATGAATGTTTTGAATTTTCTCCAAAAGTAAGGCAGTTGCAAGCTCATCCTTTTAGAGTCTTGTTTGGGCTCATGAGATGAGTAGAAAAACATCAAAAATTTCAATCCTGCACGATTCTACCAAGAAATGTGAGTGTTCATTCAAACCGCTGCTTTCTGCTATTTTGGGCCCTATTGAATAATGAATGTTTTGAATTTTCTCCAAAAGTAAAGTAGTTGCAAACTCATCCTTTTAAAAACTTGTTTGGGTTGTTGAGAGGAGTAAAAAAACATCAAAATTTTCAATCCTGCATGATTCTACCAAGAAATGTGATTGTCCATTCAAAACTCTGCTTTTTGCTATTGGGCTCTTTTGAATAATGAATGTTTTGAATTTTCTCCAAAAGTAAAGCAGTTGCAAGCTCATCCTTTTAGAGTCTTGTTTGGGCTCATGAGAGGAGTAGAAAAACATCAAAAATTTCAATCCTGCACGATTCTACCAAGAAATGTGAGTGTTCATTCAAACCACTGCTTTCTGCTATTTTGGGCCCTATTGAATAATGAATGTTTTGAACTTTCTCCAAAAGTAAAGTAGTTGAAAACTCATCCTTTTAGAAACTTGTTTGGGCTGTAGAGAGGAGTAAAAAAACATCAAAATTTTCAATCCTGCATGATTCTACCAAGAAATGTGATTGTTCATTCAAAACTCTGCTTTTTGCTATTGGGCTCTATTGAATAATGAATGTTTTGAATTTTCTCCAAAAGTAAAGCAGTTGCAAGCTCATCCTTTTAGAGTCTTGTTTGGGCTCATGGGAGGAGTAGAAAAACATCAAAAATTTCAATCCTGCACGATTCTACCAAGAAATGTGAGTGTTCATTCAAACCGCTGCTTTCTGTTATTTTGGGCCCTATTGAATAATGAATGTTTTGAATTTTCTCCAAAAGTAAAGTAGTTGCAAACTCATCCTTTTAGAAACTTGTTTGGGCTGTTGAGAGGAGTAAAAAAACATCAAAATTTTCAATCCCGCATGATTCTACCAAGAAATGTGATTGTTCATTCAAAACTCTGCTTTTTGCTATTGGGCTCTATTGAATAATGAATGTTTTGAATTTTCTCCAAAAGTAAAGCAGTTGCAAGCTCATCCTTTTAGAGTCTTGTTTGGGCTCATGAGAGGAGTAGAAAAACATCAAAAATGTCAATCCTGCACGATTCTACCAAGAAATGTGAGTGTTCATTCAAACCGCTGCTTTCTGCTATTTTGGGCCCTATTGAATAATGAATGTTTTGAATTTTCTCCAAAAGTAAAGTAGTTGCAAACTCATCCTTTTAGAAACTTGTTTGGGCTGTTGAGAGTTGTAAAAAAACATCAAAATTTTAAATCCTGCATGATTCTACCAAGAAATGTGATTGTTCATTCAAAACTCTGCTTTTTGCTATTGGGCTCTTTTGAATAATAAATGTTTTGAATTTTCTCCAAAAGTAAAGCAGTTGCAAGCTCATCCTTTTAGAGTCTTTTTTGGGCTCATGAGAGGAGTAGAAAAACATCAAAAATTTCAATCCTGCACGATTCTACCAAGAAATGTGAGTGTTCATTCAAACCGCTGCTTTCTGTTATTTTGGGCCCTATTGAATAATGAATGTTTTGAATTTTCTCCAAAAGTAAAGTAGTTGCAAACTCATCCTTTTAGAAACTTGATTGGGCTGTTGAGAGGAGTAAAAAAACATCAAAATTTTCAATCCTGCATGATTCTACCAAGAAATGTGATTGTTCATTCAAAACTCTGCTTTTTGCTATTGGGCTCTATTGAATAATGAATGTTTTGAATTTTCTCCAAAAGTAAAGCAGTTGCAAGCTCATCCTTTTAGAGTCTTGTTTGGGCTCATGAGAGGAGTAGAAAAACATCAAAAATTTCAATCCTGCACGATTCTACCAAGAAATGTGAGTGTTCATTCAAACCGCTGCTTTCTGCTATTTTGGGCCCTATTGAATAATGAATGTTTTGAATTTTCTCCAAAAGTAAAGTAGTTGCAAACTCATCCTTTAAGAAACTTGTTTGGGCTGTTGAGAGGAGTAAAAAAAATCAAAATTTTAAATCCTGCATGATTCTACCAAAAAATGTGATTGTTCATTCAAAACTCTGCTTTTTGCTATTGGGCTCTTTTGAATAATAAATGTTTTGAATTTTCTCCAAAAGTAAAGCAGTTGCAAGCTCATCCTTTTAGAGTCTTGTTTGGGCTCATGAGAGGAGTAGAAAAACATCAAAAATTTCAATCCTGCACGATTCTACCAAGAAATGTGAGTGTTCATTCAAACCGCTGCTTTCTGTTATTTTGGGCCCTATTGAATAATGAATGTTTTGAATTTTCTCCAAAAGTAAAGTAGTTGCAAACTCATCCTTTTAGAAACTTGATTGGGCTGTTGAGAGGAGTAAAAAAACATCAAAATTTTCAATCCTGCATGATTCTACCAAGAAATGTGATTGTTCATTCAAAACTCTGCTTTTTGCTATTGGGCTCTATTGAATAATGAATGTTTTGAATTTTCTCCAAAAGTAAAGCAGTTGCAAGCTCATCCTTTTAGAGTCTTGTTTGAGCTCATGAGAGGAGTAGAAAAACATCAAAAATTTCAATCTTGCACGATTCTACCAAGAAATGCGAGTGTTCACTCAAACCGCTGCTTTCTGCTATTTTGGGCCCTATTGAATAATGAATGTTTTGAATTTTCTCCAAAAGTAAAGTAGTTGCAAACTCATCCTTTTAGAAACTTGTTTGGGCTGCTGAGAGGAGTAAAAAAAATCAAAATTTTCAATCCTGCATGATTCTACCAAGAAATGTGATTGTTCATTCAAAACTCTGCTTTTTGCTATTGGGCTCTATAGAATAATGAATGTTTTGAAAATTCTCCAAAAGTAAAGCAGTTGCAAGCTCATCATTTTAGAGTCTTGCTTGGGCTCATGAGAGGAGTAGAAAAACATCAAAAATTTCAATCGTGCACGATTCTACCAAGAAATGAGTGTTCATTCAAACCGCAGCTTTCTGCTATTTTGGGCCCTATTGAATAATGAATGTTTTGAATTTTCTCCAAAAGTAATGTAGTTGCAAACTCATCCTTTTAGAAACTTGCTTGGGCTGTTGAGAGGAGTAAAAACACATCAAAATTTTCAATCCTGCATGATTCTACCAAGAAATGTGATTGTTCATTCAAAACTCTGCTTTTTGCTATTGGGCTCTATTGAATAATGAATGTTTTGAATTTTCTCCAAAAGTAAAGCAGTTGCAAGCTCATCCTTTTAGAGTCTTGTTTGGGCTCATGAGAGGAGTAGAAAAACATCAAAAATTTCAATCCTGCACGATTCTACCAAGAAATGTGAGTGTTCATTCAAACCGCTGCTTTCTGCTATTTTGGGCCCTATTGAATAATGAATGTTTTGAATTTTCTCCAAAAGTAAAGTAGTTGCAAACTCATCCTTTTAGAAACTTGATTGGGCTGTTGAGAGGAGTAAAGAAACATCAAAATTTTCAATCCTGCATGATTCTACCAAGAAATGTGATTGTCCATTCAAAACTCTGCTTTTTGCTATTGGGCTCTATTGAATAATGAATGTTTTGAATTTTCTCCAAAAGTAAAGCAGTTGCAAGCTCATCCTTTTAGAGTCTTGTTTGGGCTCATGAGAGGAGTAGAAAAACATCAAAAATTTCAATCTTGCACGATTCTACCAAGAAATGCGAGTGTTCACTCAAACCGCTGCTTTCTGCTATTTTGGGCCCTATTGAATAATGAATGTTTTGAATTTTCTCCAAAAGTAAAGTAGTTGCAAACTCATCCTTTTAGAAACTTGTTTGGGCTGCTGAGAGGAGTAAAAAAACATCAAAATTTTCAATCCTGCATGATTCTACCAAGAAATGTGATTGTTCATTCAAAACTCTGCTTTTTGCTATTGGGCTCTATTGAATAATGAATGTTTTGAAAATTCTCCAAAAGTAAAGCAGTTGCAAGCTCATCATTTTAGAGTCTTGCTTGGGCTCATGAGAGGAGTAGAAAAACATCAAAAATTTCAATCGTGCACGATTCTACCAAGAAATGAGTGTTCATTCAAACCGCAGCTTTCTGCTATTTTGGGCCCTATTGAATAATGAATGTTTTGAATTTTCTCCAAAAGTAAAGTAGTTGCAAACTCATCCTTTTAGAAACTTGCTTGGGCTGTTGAGAGGAGTAAAAACACATCAAAATTTTCAATCCTGCATGATTCTACCAAGAAATGTGATTGTTCATTCAAAACTCTGCTTTTTGCTATTGGGCTCTATTGAATAATGAATGTTTTGAATTTTCTCCAAAAGTATAGCAGTTGCAAGCTCATCCTTTTAGAGTCTTGTTTGGGCTCATGAGAGGAGTAGAAAAACATCAAAAATTTCAATCCTGCACGATTCTACCAAGAAATGTGAGTGTTCATTCAAACCGCTGCTTTCTGCTATTTTGGGCCCTATTGAATAATGAATGTTTTGAATTTTCTCCAAAAGTAAAGTAGTTGCAAACTCATCCTTTTAGAAACTTGTTTGGGCTGTTGAGAGGAGTAAAAAAACATCAAAATTTTCAATCCTGCATGATTTTACCAAGAAATGTGATTGTTCATTCAAAACTCTGCTTTTTGCTATTGGGCTCTATTGAATAATGAATGTTTTGAATTTTCTCCAAAAGTAAAGCAGTTGCAAGCTCATCCTTTTAGAGTCTTGTTTGGGCTCATGAGAGGAGTAGAAAAACATCAAAAATTTCAATCCTGCACGATTCTACCAAGCAATGTGAGTGTTCATTCAAACCGCTGCTTTCTGCTATTTTGGGCCCTATTGAATAATGAATGTTTTGAATTTTCTCCAAAAGTAAAGTAGTTGCAAACTCATCCTTTTAGAAACTTGTTTGGGCTGTTGAGAGGAGTAAAAAAACATCAAAATTTTCAATCCTGCATGATTCTACCAAGAAATGTGATTGTTCATTCAAAACTCTGCTTTTTGCTATTGGGCTCTATTGAATAATGAATGTTTTGAATTTTCTCCAAAAGTAAAGCAGTTGCAAGCTCATCCTTTTAGAGTCTTGTTTGGGCTCATGAGAGGAGTAGAAAAACATCAAAAATTTCAATCTTGCACGATTCTACCAAGAAATGTGAGTGTTCATTCAAACCGCTGCTTTCTGCTATTTTGGGCCCTATTGAATAATGAACGTTTTGAATTTTCTCCAAAAGTAAAGTAGTTGCAAACTCATCCTTTTAGAAACTTGTTTGGGCTGTTGAGTGGAGTAAAAAAACATCAAAATTTTCAATCCTGCATGATTCTACCAAGAAATGTGATTGTTCATTCAAAACTCTGCTTTTTGCTATTGGGCTCTATTGAATAATGAATGTTTTGAATTTTCTCCAAAAGTAAAGCAGTTGCAAGCTCATCCTTTTAGAGTCTTGTTTGGGCTCATGAGAGGAGTAGAAAAACATCAAAAATTTCAATCCTGCACGATTCTACCAAGAAATGTGAGTGTTCATTCAAACCGCTGCTTTCTGCTATTTTGGGCCCTATTGAATAATGAATGTTTTGAATTTTCTCCAAAAGTAAAGTAGTTGCAAACTCATCCTTTTAGAAACTTGATTGGGCTGTTGAGAGGAGTAAAAAACATCAAAATTTTCAATCCTGCATGATTCTACCAAGAAATGTGATTGTTCATTCAAAACTCTGCTTTTTGCTATTGGGCTCTATTGAATAATGAATGTTTTGAATTTTCTCCAAAAGTAAAGCAGTTGCAAGCTCATCCTTTTAGAGTCTTGTTTGGGCTCATGAGAGGAGTAGAAAAACATCAAAAATTTCAATCCTGCATGATTCTACCAAGAAATGTGAGTGTTCATTCAAACCGCTGCTTTCTGCTATTTTGGGCCCTATTGAATAATGAATGTTTTGAATTTTCTACAAAAGTAAAGTATTTGCAAACTCATCCTTTTAGAAACTTGATTGGGCTGTTGAGAGGAGTAAAAAAACATCAAAATTTTCAATCCTGCATGATTCTACCAAGAAATGTGATTGTTCATTCAAAACTCTGCTTTTTGCTATTGGGCTCTATTGAATAATGAATGTTTTGAATTTTCTCCAAAAGTAAAGCAGTTGCAAGCTCATCCTTTTAGAGTCTTGTTTGGGCTCATGAGAGGAGTAGAAAAACATCCAAAATTTCAATCTTGCACGATTCTACCAAGAAATGTGAGTGTTCATTCAAACCGCTGCTTTCTGCTATTTTGGGCCCTATTGAATAATGAATGTTTTGAATTTTCTCCAAAAGTAAAGTAGTTGCAAACTCATCCTTTTAGAAACTTGTTTGGGCTGTTGAGAGGAGTAAAAAAACATCAAAATTTTCAATCCTGCATGATTCTACCAAGAAATGTGATTGTTCATTCAAAACTCTGCTTTTTGCTATTGGGCTCTATTGAATAATGAATGTTTTGAATTTTCTCCAAAAGTAAAGCAGTTGCAAGCTCATCCTTTTAGAGTCTTGTTTGGGCTCATGAGAGGAGTAGAAAAACATCAAAAATTTCAATCCTGCACGATTCTACCAAGAAATGTGAGCGTTCATTCAAACCGCTGCTTTCTGCTATTTTGGGCCATATTAAATAATGAATGTTTTGAATTTTCTCCAAAAGTAAAGTAGTTGCAAACTCATCCTTTTAGAAACTTGTTTGGGCTGTTGAGAGGAGTAAAAAAACATCAAAATTTTCAATCCTGCATGATTTTACCAAGAAATGTGATTGTTCATTCAAAACTCTGCTTTTTGCTATTGGGCTCTATTGAGTAATGAATGTTTTGAATTTTCTCCAAAAGTAAAGCAGTTGCAAGCTCATCCTTTTAGAGTCTTGTTTGGGCTCATGAGAGGAGTAGAAAAACATCAAAAATTTCAATCCTGCACGATTCTACCAAGAAATGTGTGTTCATTCAAACCGCTGCTTTCTGCTATTTTGGGCCCTATTGAATAATGAATGTTTTGAATTTTCTCCAAAAGTACAGTAGTTGCAAACTAATCTTTTTAGAAACTTGTTTGGGCTGTTGAGAGGAGTAAAAAAACATCAAAATTTTCAATCCTGCATGATTCTACCAAGAAATGTGATTGTTCATTCAAAACTCTGCTTTTTGCTATTGGGCTCTATTGAATAATGAATGCTTTGAATTTTCTCCAAAAGTAAAGCAGTTGCAAGCTCATCCTTTTAGAGTCTTGTTTGGGCTCATGAGAGGAGTAGAAAAACATCAACAATTTCAATCCTGCATGATTCAACCAAGAAATGTGAGTGTTCATTCAAACCGCTGCTTTCTGCTATTTTGGGCCCTATTGAATAATGAATGTTTTGAATTTTCTCCAAAAGTAAAGTAGTTGCAAACTCATCCTTCTAGAAACTTGTTTGGGCTGTTGAGAGGAGTAAAAAAACATCAAAATTTTCAATCCTGCATGATTCTACCAAGAAATGTGATTGTTCATTCAAAACTCTGCTTTTTGCTATTGTGCTCTATTGAATAATGAATGTTTTGAATTTTCTCCAAAAGTAAAGCAGTTGCAAGCTCATCCTTTTAGAGTCTTGTTTGGGCTCATGAGAGGAGTAGAAAAACATCAAAAATTTCAATCCTGCACGATTCTACCAAAAAATGTGAGTGTTCATTCAAACCGCTGCTTTCTGCTTTTTTGGGCCCTATTGAATAAAGAATGTTTTGAATTTTCTCCAAAAGTAAAGTAGTTGCAAACTCATCCTTTTAGAAACTTGTTTGGGCTGTTGAGAGGAGTTAAAAAAACATCAAAATTTTCAATCCTGCATGATTCTACCAAGAAATGTGATTGTTCATTCAAAACTCTGCTTTTTGCTATTGGGCTCTATTGAATAATGAATGTTTTGAATTTTCTCCAAAAGTAAAGCAGTTGCAAGCTCATCCTTTTAGAGTCTTGTTTGGGCTCACGAGAGGAGTAGAAAAACATCAAAAATTTCAATCCTGCACGATTCTACCAAGAAATGTGAGTGTTCATTCAAACCGCTGCTTTCTGCTATTTTGGGCCCTATTGAATAATGAATGTTTTGAATTTTCTCCAAAAGTAAAGTAGTTGCAAACTCATCCTTTTAGAAACTTGTTTGGGCTGTTGAGAGGAGTAAAAAAACATCAAAATTTTCAATCTTGCATGATTCTACCAAGAAATGTGATTGTTCATTCAAAACTCTGCTTTTTGCTATTGGGCTCTATTGAATAATGAATGTTTTGAATTTTCTCCAAAAGTAAAGCAGTTGCAAGCTCATCCTTTTAGAGTCTTGTTTGGGCTCATGAGAGGAGTAGAAAAACATCAAAAATTTCAATCCTGCACGATTCTACCAAGAAATGTGAGTGTTCATTCAAACCGCTGCTTTCTGCTATTTTGGGCCCTATTGAATAATGAATGTTTTGAATTTTCTCCAAAAGTAAAGTAGTTGCAAACTCATCCTTTTAGAAACTTGTTTGGGCTGTTGAGAGGAGTAAAAAAACATCAAAATTTTAAATCCTGTCTGATTCTACCAAGAAATGTGATTGTTCATTCAAAACTCTGCTTTTTGCTATTGGGCTCTTTTGAATAATAAATGTTTTGAATTTTCTCCAAAAGTAAAGCAGTTGCAAGTTCATCCTTTTAGAGTCTTGTTTGGGCTCATGAGAGGAGTAGAAAAACATCAAAAATTTCAATCTTGCACGATTCTACCAAGAAATGTGAGTGTTCATTCAAACCGCTGCTTTCTGCTATTTTGGGCCCTATTGAATAATGAATGTTTTGAATTTTCTCCAAAAGTAAAGTAGTTGCAAACTCATCCTTTTAGAAACTTGTTTGGGCTGCTGAGAGGAGTAAAAAAACATCAAAATTTTCAATCCTGCATGATTCTACCAAGAAATGTGATTGTTCATTCAAAACTCTGCTTTTTGCTATTGGGCTCTATTGAATAATGAATGTTTTGAATTTTCTCCAAAAGTAAAGCAGTTGCAAGCTCATCCTTTTAGAGTCTTGTTTGGGCTCATGAGAGGAGTAGAAAAACATCCAAAATTTCAATCTTGCACGATTCTACCAAGAAATGTGAGTGTTCATTCAAACCGCTGCTTTCTGCTATTTTGGGCCCTATTGAATAATGAATGTTTTGAATTTTCTCCAAAAGTAAAGTAGTTGCAAACTCATCCTTTTAGAAACTTGTTTGGGCTGTTGAGAGGAGTAAAAAAACATCAAAATTTTCAATCCTGCATGATTCTACCAAGAAATGTGATTGTTCATTCAAAACTCTGCTTTTTGCTATTGGGCTCTATTGAATAATGAATGTTTTGAATTTTCTCCAAAAGTAAAGCAGTTGCAAGCTCATCCTTTTAGAGTCTTGTTTGGGCTCATGAGAGGAGTAGAAAAACATCAAAAATTTCAATCCTGCATGATTCTACCAAGAAATGTCAGGGTTCATTCAAACCGCTGCTTTCTGCTATTTTGGGCCCTATTGAATAATGAATGTTTTGAATTTTCTCCAAAAGTAAAGTAGTTGCAAACTCATCCTTTTAGAAACTTGTTTGGGCTGTTGAGAGGAGTAAAAAAACATCAAAATTTTCAATCCTGCATGATTTTACCAAGAAATGTGATTGTTCATTCAAAACTCTGCTTTTTGCTATTGGGCTCTATTGAATAATGAATGTTTTGAATTTTCTCCAAAAGTAAAGCAGTTGCAAGCTCATCCTTTTAGAGTCTTGTTTGGGCTCATGAGAGGAGTAGAAAAACATCAAAAATTTCAATCCTGCACGATTCTACCAAGAAATGTGTGTTCATTCAAACCGCTGCTTTCTGCTATTTTGGGCCCTATTGAATAATGAATGTTTTGAATTTTCTCCAAAAGTACAGTAGTTGCAAACTCATCCTTTTAGAAACTTGTTTGGGATGTTGAGAGGAGTAAAAAAACATCAAAATTTTCAATCCTGCATGATTCTACCAAGAAATGTGATTGTTCATTCAAAACTCTGCTTTTTGCTATTGGGCTCTATTGAATAATGAATGTTTTGAATTTTCTCCAAAAGTAAAGCAGCTGCAAGCTCATCCTTTTAGAGTTTTGTTTGGGCTCATGAGAGGAGTAGAAAAACATCAAAAATTTCAATCCTGCACGATTCTACCAAGAAATGTGAGTGTTCATTCAAACCACTGCTTTCTGCTATTTTGGGCCCTATTGAATAATGAATGTTTTGAATTTTCTCCAAAAGTAAAGTAGTTGCAAACTCATTCTTTTAGAAACTTGTTTGGGCTGTTGAGAGGAGTAAAAAAAACATCAAAATTTTCAATCCTGCATGATTCTACCAAGAAATGTGATTGTTCATTCAAAACTCTGCTTTTTGCTATTGGGCTCTATTGAATAATGAATGTTTTGAATTTTCTCCAAAAGTAAAGCAGTTGCAAGCTCATCCTTTTAGAGTCTTGTTTGGGCTCATGAGAGGAGTAGAAAAACATCAAAAATTTCAATCCTGCACGATTCTACCAAGAAATGTGAGTGTTCATTCAAACCGCTGCTTTCTGCTATTTTGGGCCCTATTGAATAATGAATGTTTTGAATTTTCTCCAAAAGTAAAGTAGTTGCAAACTCATGCTTTTAGAAACTTGTTTGGGCTGTTGAGAGGAGTAAAAAAACATCAAAATTTTCAATCCTGCATGATTTTACCAAGAAATGTGATTGTTCATTCAAAACTCTGCTTTTTGCTATTGGGCTCTATTGAATAATGAATGTTTTGAATTTTCTCCAAAAGTAAAGCAGTTGCAAGCTCATCCTTTTAGAGTCTTGTTTGGGCTCATGAGAGGAGTAGAAAAACATCAAAAATTTCAATCCTGCACGATTCTACCAAAAAATGTGAGTGTTCATTCAAACCGCTGCTTTCTGCTATTTTGGGCCCTATTGAATAATGAATGTTTTGAATTTTCTCCAAAAGTAAAGTAGTTGCAAACTCATCCTTTTAGAAACTTGTTTGGGCTGTTGAGAGGAGTTAAAAAAACATCAAAATTTTCAATCCTGCATGATTCTACCAAGAAATGTGATTGTTCATTCAAAACTCTGCTTTTTGCTATTGGGCTCTATTGAATAATGAATGTTTTGAATTTTCTCCAAAAGTAAAGCAGTTGCAAGCTCATCCTTTTAGAGTCTTGTTTGGGCTCATGAGAGGAGTAGAAAAACATCAAAAATTTCAATCCTGCACGATTCTACCAAGAAATGTGAGTGTTCATTCAAACCGCTGCTTTCTGCTATTTTGGGCCCTATTGAATAATGAATGTTTTGAATTTTCTCCAAAAGTAAAGTAGTTGCAAACTCATCCTTTTAGAAACTTGTTTGGACTGTTGAGAGGAGTTAAAAAAACATCAAAATTTTCAATCCTGCATGATTCTACCAAGAAATGTGATTGTTCATTCAAAACTCTGCTTTTTGCTATTGGGCTCTATTGAATAATGAATGTTTTGAATTTTCTCCAAAAGTAAAGCAGTTGCAAGCTCATCCTTTTAGAATCTTGTTTGGGCTCACGAGAGGAGTAGAAAAACATCAAAAATTTCAATCCTGCACGATTCTACCAAGAAATGTGTGTTCATTCAAACCGCTGCTTTCTGCTATTTTGGGCCCTATTGAATAATGAATGTTTTGAATTTTCTCCAAAAGTACAGTAGTTGCAAACTCATCCTTTTAGAAACTTGTTTGGGCTGTTGAGAGGAGTAAAAAAACATCAAAATTTTCAATCTTGCATGATTCTACCAAGAAATGTGATTGTTCATTCAAAACTCTGCTTTTTGCTATTGGACTCTATTGAATAATGAATGTTTTGAATTTTCTCCAAAAGTAAAGCAGTTGCAAGCTCATCCTTTTAGAGTCTTGTTTGGGCTCATGAGAGGAGTAGAAAAACATCAAAAATTTCAATCCTGCACGATTCTACCAAGAAATGTGAGTGTTCATTCAAACCGCTGCTTTCTGCTATTTTGGGCCCTATTGAATAATGAATGTTTTGAATTTTCTCCAAAAGTAAAGTAGTTGCAAACTCATCCTTTTAGAAACTTGTTTGGGCTGTTGAGAGGAGTAAAAAAACATCAAAATTTTAAATCCTGCCTGATTCTACCAAGAAATGTGATTGTTCATTCAAAACTCTGCTTTTTGCTATTGGGCTCTTTTGAATAATAAATGTTTTGAATTTTCTCCAAAAGTAAAGCAGTTGCAAGTTCATCCTTTTAGAGTCTTGTTTGGGCTCATGAGAGGAGTAGAAAAACATCAAAAATTTCAATCTTGCACGATTCTACCAAGAAATGTGAGTGTTCATTCAAACCGCTGCTTTCTGCTATTTTTTGCCCTATTGAATAATGAATGTTTTGAATTTTCTCCAAAAGTAAAGTAGTTGCAAACTCATCCTTTTAGAAACTTGTTTGGGCTGCTGAGAGGAGTAAAAAAACATCAAAATTTTCAATCCTGCATGATTCTACCAAGAAATGTGATTGTTCATTCAAAACTCTGCTTTTTGCTATTGGGCTCTATTGAATAATGAATGTTTTGAATTTTCTCCAAAAGTAAAGCAGTTGCAAGCTCATCCTTTTAGAGTCTTTCTTGGGCTCATGAGAGGAGTAGAAAAACATCAAAAATTTCAATCCTGCACGATTCTACCAAGAAATGAGTGTTCATTCAAACCGAAGATTTCTGCTATTTTGGGCCCTATTGAATAATGAATGTTTTGAATTTTCTCCAAAAGTAAAGTAGTTGCAAACTCATCCTTTTAGAAACTTGTTTGGGCTGTTGAGAGGAGTAAAAAAAATCAAAATTTTCAATCCTGCATGATTCTACCAAGAAATGTGATTGTTCATTCAAAACTCTGCTTTTTGCTATTGGGCTCTATTGAATAATGAATGTTTTGAATTTTCTCCAAAAGTAAAGCAGTTGCAAGCTCATCCTTTTAGAGTCTTGTTTGGGCTCATGAGAGGAGTAGAAAAACATCAAAAATTTCAATCCTGCACGATTCTACCAAGAAATGTGAGTGTTCATTCAAACCGATGCTTTCTGCTATTTCGGGCCCTATTGAATAATGAATGTTTTGAATTTTCTCCAAAAGTAAAGTAGTTGCAAACTCATCCTTTTAGAAACTTGTTTGGGCTGTTGAGGGGAGTAAAAAAACATCAAAATTTTCAATCCTGCATGATTTTACCAAGAAATGTGATTGTTCATTCAAAACTCTGCTTTTTGCTATTGGGCTCTATTGAATAATGAATGCTTTGAATTTTCTCCAAAAGTAAAGCAGTTGCAAGCTCATCTTTTTAGAGTCTTGTTTGGGCTCATGAGAGGAGTAGAAAAACATCAAAAATTTCAATCCTGCACGATTTTACCAAGAAATGTGAGTGTTCATTCAAATCGCTGCTTTCTGCTATTTTGGGCCCTATTGAATAATGAATGTTTTGAATTTTCTCCAAAAGTAAAGTAGTTGCAAACTCATCCTTTTAGAAACTTGTTTGGGCTGTTGAGAGGAGTAAAAAAACATCAAAATTTTCAATCCTGCATGATTCTACCAAGAAATGTGATTGTTCATTCAAAACTCTGCTTTTTGCTATTGGGCTCTATTGAATAATGAATGTTTTGAATTTTCTCCAAAACTAAAACAGTTGCAAGCTCATCCTTTTAGAGTCTTGTTTGGGCTCATGAGAGGAGTAGAAAAACATCAAAAATTTCAATCCTGCACGATTCTACCAAGAAATGTGAGTGTTCATTCAAACCGCTGCTTTCTGCTATTTTGGGCCCTATTGAATAATGAACGTTTAGAATTTATTCCAAAAGTAAAGTAGTTGCAAACTCATGCTTTTAGAAACTTGTTTGGGCTGTTGAGAGGAGTAAAAAAACATCAAAATTTTCAATCCTGCATGATTTTACCAAGAAATGTGATTGTTCATTCAAAACTCTGCTTTTTGCTATTGGGCTCTATTGAATAATGAATGTTTTGAATTTTCTCCAAAAGTAAAGCAGTTGCAAGCTCATCCTTTTAGAGTCTTGTTTGGGCTCATGAGAGGAGTAGAAAAACATCAAAAATTTCAATCCTGCACGATTCTACCAAGAAATGTGAGTGTTCATTCAAACCACTGCTTTCTGCTATTTTGGGCCCTATTGAATAATGAATGTTTTGAATTTTCTCCAAAAGTAAAGTAGTTGCAAACTCATCCTTTTAGAAACTTGTTTGGGCTGTTGAGAGGAGTAAAAAAAACATCAAAATTTTCAATCCTGCATGATTCTACCAAGAAATGAGATTGTTCATTCAAAACTCTGCTTTTTGCTATTGGGCTCTATTGAATAATGAATGTTTTGAATTTTCTCCAAAAGTAAAGCAGTTGCAAGCTCATCCTTTTAGAGTCTTGTTTCGGCTCATGAGAGGAGTAGAAAAACATCAAAAATTTCAATCCTGCACGATTCTACCAAAAAATGTGAGTGTTCATTCAAACCGCTGCTTTCTGCTATTTTGGGCCCTATTGAATAATGAATGTTTTGAATTTTCTCCAAAAGTAAAGTAGTTGCAAACTCATCCTTTTAGAAACTTGTTTGGGCTGTTGAGAGGAGTTAAAAAAAACATCAAAATTTTCAATCCTGCATGATTCTACCAAGAAATGTGATTGTTCATTCAAAACTCTGCTTTTTGCTATTGGGCTCTATTGAATAATGAATGTTTTGAATTTTCTCCAAAAGTAAAGCAGTTGCAAGCTCATCCTTTTAGAGTCTTGTTTGGGCTCATGAGAGGAGTAGAAAAACATCAAAAATTTCAATCCTGCACGATTCTACCAAGAAATGTGAGTGTTCATTCAAACCGCTGCTTTCTGCTATTTTGGGCCCTATTGAATAATGAATGTTTTGAATTTTCTCCAAAAGTAAAGTAGTTGCAAACTCATCCTTTTAGAAACTTGTTTGGACTGTTGAGAGGAGTTAAAAAAACATCAAAATTTTCAATCCTGCATGATTCTACCAAGAAATGTGATTGTTCATTCAAAACTCTGCTTTTTGCTATTGGGCTCTATTGAATAATGAATGTTTTGAATTTTCTCCAAAAGTAAAGCAGTTGCAAGCTCATCCTTTTAGAATCTTGTTTGGGCTCACGAGAGGAGTAGAAAAACATCAAAAATTTCAATCCTGCACGATTCTACCAAGAAATGTGTGTTCATTCAAACCGCTGCTTTCTGCTATTTTGGGCCCTATTGAATAATGAATGTTTTGAATTTTCTCCAAAAGTACAGTAGTTGCAAACTCATCCTTTTAGAAACTTGTTTGGGCTGTTGAGAGGAGTAAAAAAACATCAAAATTTTCAATCTTGCATGATTCTACCAAGAAATGTGATTGTTCATTCAAAACTCTGCTTTTTGCTATTGGACTCTATTGAATAATGAATGTTTTGAATTTTCTCCAAAAGTAAAGCAGTTGCAAGCTCATCCTTTTAGAGTCTTGTTTGGGCTCATGAGAGGAGTAGAAAAACATCAAAAATTTCAATCCTGCACGATTCTACCAAGAAATGTGAGTGTTCATTCAAACCGCTGCTTTCTGCTATTTTGGGCCCTATTGAATAATGAATGTTTTGAATTTTCTCCAAAAGTAAAGTAGTTGCAAACTCATCCTTTTAGAAACTTGTTTGGGCTGTTGAGAGGAGTAAAAAAACATCAAAATTTTAAATCCTGCCTGATTCTAACAAGAAATGTGATTGTTCATTCAAAACTCTGCTTTTTGCTATTGGGCTCTTTTGAATAATAAATGTTTTGAATTTTCTCCAAAAGTAAAGCAGTTGCAAGTTCATCCTTTTAGAGTCTTGTTTGGGCTCATGAGAGGAGTAGAAAAACATCAAAAATTTCAATCTTGCACGATTCTACCAAGAAATGTGAGTGTTCATTCAAACCGCTGCTTTCTGCTATTTTGGGCCCTATTGAATAATGAATGTTTTGAATTTTCTCCAAAAGTAAAGTAGTTGCAAACTCATCCTTTTAGAAACTTGTTTGGGCTGCTGAGAGGAGTAAAAAAACATCAAAATTTTCAATCCTGCATGATTCTACCAAGAAATGTGATTGTTCATTCAAAACTCTGCTTTTTGCTATTGGGCTCTATTGAATAATGAATGTTTTGAATTTTCTCCAAAAGTAAAGCAGTTGCAAGCTCATCCTTTTAGAGTCTTTCTTGGGCTCATGAGAGGAGTAGAAAAACATCAAAAATTTCAATCCTGCACGATTCTACCAAGAAATGAGTGTTCATTCAAACCGAAGATTTCTGCTATTTTGGGCCCTATTGAATAATGATTGTTTTGAATTTTCTCCAAAAGTAAAGTAGTTGCAAACTCATCCTTTTAGAAACTTGTTTGGGCTGTTGAGAGGAGTAAAAAAAATCAAAATTTTCAATCCTGCATGATTCTACCAAGAAATGTGATTGTTCATTCAAAACTCTGCTTTTTGCTATTGGGCTCTATTGAATAATGAATGTTTTGAATTTTCTCCAAAAGTAAAGCAGTTGCAAGCTCATCCTTTTAGAGTCTTGTTTGGGCTCATGAGAGGAGTAGAAAAACATCAAAAATTTCAATCCTGCACGATTCTACCAAGAAATGTGAGTGTTCATTCAAACCGATGCTTTCTGCTATTTCGGGCCCTATTGAATAATGAATGTTTTGAATTTTCTCCAAAAGTAAAGTAGTTGCAAACTCATCCTTTTAGAAACTTGTTTGGGCTGTTGAGGGGAGTAAAAAAACATCAAAATTTTCAATCCTGCATGATTTTACCAAGAAATGTGATTGTTCATTCAAAACTCTGCTTTTTGCTATTGGGCTCTATTGAATAATGAATGCTTTGAATTTTCTCCAAAAGTAAAGCAGTTGCAAGCTCATCCTTTTAGAGTCTTGTTTGGGCTCATGAGAGGAGTAGAAAAACATCAAAAATTTCAATCCTGCACGATTTTACCAAGAAATGTGAGTGTTCATTCAAATCGCTGCTTTCTGCTATTTTGGGCCCTATTGAATAATGAATGTTTTGAATTTTCTCCAAAAGTAAAGTAGTTGCAAACTCATCCTTTTAGAAACTTGTTTGGGCTGTTGAGAGGAGTAAAAAAACATCAAAATTTTCAATCCTGCATGATTCTACCAAGAAATGTGATTGTTCATTCAAAACTCTGCTTTTTGCTATTGGGCTCTATTGAATAATGAATGTTTTGAATTTTCTCCAAAACTAAAACAGTTGCAAGCTCATCCTTTTAGAGTCTTGTTTGGGCTCATGAGAGGAGTAGAAAAACATCAAAAATTTCAATCCTGCACGATTCTACCAAGAAATGTGAGTGTTCATTCAAACCGCTGCTTTCTGCTATTTTGGGCCCTATTGAATAATGAACGTTTAGAATTTATTCCAAAAGTAAAGTAGTTGCAAACTCATGCTTTTAGAAACTTGTTTGGGCTGTTGAGAGGAGTAAAAAAACATCAAAATTTTCAATCCTGCATGATTTTACCAAGAAATGTGATTGTTCATTCAAAACTCTGCTTTTTGCTATTGGGCTCTATTGAATAATGAATGTTTTGAATTTTCTCCAAAAGTAAAGCAGTTGCAAGCTCATCCTTTTAGAGTCTTGTTTGGGCTCATGAGAGGAGTAGAAAAACATCAAAAATTTCAATCCTGCACGATTCTACCAAGAAATGTGAGTGTTCATTCAAACCGCTGCTTTCTGCTATTTTGGGCCCTATTGAATAATGAATGTTTTGAATTTTCTCCAAAAGTAAAGTAGTTGCAAACTCATCCTTTTAGAAACTTGTTTGGGCTGTTGAGAGGAGTAAAAAAAACATCAAAATTTTCAATCCTGCATGATTCTACCAAGAAATGTGATTGTTCATTCAAAACTCTGCTTTTTGCTATTGGGCTCTATTGAATAATGAATGTTTTGAATTTTCTCCAAAAGTAAAGCAGTTGCAAGCTCATCCTTTTAGAGTCTTGTTTGGGCTCATGAGAGGAGTAGAAAAACATCAAAAATTTAAATCCTGCACGATTCTACCAAGAAATGTGAGTGTTCATTCAAACCACTGCTTTCTGCTATTTTGGGCCCTATTGAGTAATGAATGTTTTGAATTTTCTCCAAAAGTAAAGTATTTGCAAACTCATCCTTTTAGAAACTTGTTTGGGCTGTTGAGAGGAGTAAAAAAACATCAAAATTTTCAATCCTGCATGATTCTACCAAGAAATGAGATTGTTCATTCAAAACTCTGCTTTTTGCTATTGGGCTCTATTGAATAATGAATGTTTTGAATTTTCTCCAAAAGTAAAGCAGTTGCAAGCTCATCCTTTTAGAGTCTTGTTTCGGCTCATGAGAGGAGTAGAAAAACATCAAAAATTTCAATCCTGCATGATTCTACCAAGAAATGTGAGTGTTCATTCAAACCTCTGCTTTCTGCTATTTTGGGCCCTATTGAATAATGAATGTTTTGAATTTTCTCCAAAAGTAAAGTAGTTGCAAACTCATCCTTTTAGAAACTTGATTGGGCTGTTGAGAGGAGTAAAAAAAATCAAAATTTTCAATCCTGCATGATTCTACCAAGAAATGTGATTGTTCATTCAAAACTCTGCTTTTTGCTATTGGGCTCTATTGAATAATGAATGTTTTGAATTTTCTCCAAAAGTAAAGCAGTTGCAAGCTCATCCTTTTAGAGTCTTGTTTGGGCTCATGAGAGGAGTAGAAAAACATCAAAAATTTCAATCCTGCACGATTCTACCAAGAAATGTGTGTTCATTCAAACCGCTGCTTTCTGCTATTTTGGGCCCTATTGAATAATGAATGTTTTGAATTTTCTCCAAAAGTACAGTAGTTGCAAACTCATCCTTTTAGAAACTTGTTTGGGCTGTTGAGAGGAGTAAAAAAACATCAAAATTTTCAATCCTGCATGATTCTACCAAGAAATGTGATTTTTCATTCAAAACTCTGCTTTTTGCTATTGGGCTCTATTGAATAATGAATGTTTTGAATTTTCTTTAACAATAATTTTTATTAGAATTTTCAGAATAGTAGGCAAAATGTGAAATTCACACTTGTACAGTCCCATCTAAGTAAGTTATTGTACTGATGTAAAAAAATATGAATACATCACAATATGATGACATTTCAATAGTATATCAACATTTAGAATAAGTGTAGTAAACACTAAACAAATAGTACCAGAAAGAAACAATAAAAAAAGGTAAATTTAGGCACTTAAATATGTGAAATATTGGCACATCATAGACCATAAGAAGCAAAATATGAGTTCAGGATATGAAATCTTCTTCTATTTTAGACTTTAGTTCCAGCCATTTATACCATCTGTCATCAAATGTTTTAATTGAGCCTTTATTAATATAATGAATTTTCTCATAGACACAGTGTTTGTCCACCAGTAAAATAAGGGTGACAATGTCTGGAGGTTGCTTACTGTTCCAACCCTTCGCTATAAGGAAGGCTGCAGACATAAGGATATGAGCCGCCAGGAACTTATTTCTTTTAAGTCTATGTATATCTATTAGTAACAAGGCCAGAGCAGGTTGTGGTTGAATACACCAATTGCATATGAGTGAAAGCAAATCGAACACCCTGGACCAGTACAACTTCAGCATAGGGCATCCCCAAAAAACATGTAGTAAATCTTCCTGAGATCCACAGTTACGCCAACACATTCCAGATCCCCCCCCTCCAAAATGTTTCAATCTATTTGGGGTAAGGTAATATCTGTGAATTAATTTATAATGCGTTTCTAGTATATTCATACATCTTGTGGATTTGATTGCAATTTTAAGAGAGGAGATCCATTGAGGACCATATATCTGTCTCTGTAATGTGGTTTCCCATTTTTCAAAGCATCCTTCATTGGTGAAGGTGTCTTTGTTGGTCAGGCTATTGTATAAGGGTCTAAGATAACTCTTATGTCTAGATGACATACTAAATAGAAAATTGTTAATAGTATGGTCAATTGGAACCGCTCTAAAAAGGTATTTCTTATATTTGTTGTATTCTTCCTTGAGTAGGAGATATGTCATATACTCCGAATTGGGAACCCCAAATTTGTTCTTTAATAACTCAAAGGGTATGACTCTGTTATTGTCCATCAAGTCATCCACAAAAGTGATCGGAAATTTGGTCCAGCTGTCGAACATAGGTCTTAAAGAAGTCCTGACAGGAGACAGATAAGGGAGTCTCAACCTCTCAAGTGAAAAAGAGGCAGAGCTAGTCTTTCTTTTGCATACATGTGACCAGCACAACATAGAGGCCTTAAGTATGGGATTATCTATTTTCATAATTTCCCTTCTATGTAGAAGGAAGTAGGCTATGAATAAAACTGGTTCCCTGTTGGGCATCATATCCCTTTCAATATTTGGCCACCCCAAATCTGTCTGTTCCACAAACCAGCCTTTTGTCAGTTCAGTCATAGTGGCATAATAATATGCCTCAAGATCTGGTATGGCCACCCCCCCTTTCTCCTTGGATTTAAGTAGAGTGCGTTTTTTCACTCTAGGTTTCCCATTGTTCCAAATAAATTTGTTCATCTGGTGTGTTAGTTTTTGTATGTATTGTACAGATATAGGCATAGGGACGTTCCTGTATAAAAACAGGACTTTGGGTAGGCAGAACATTTTATATAGCACTATTCTGCCCATCCATGTGGCTGGGGTCTTCGACAGTTCCTTCAACTTAAGGTCGAGAGACTGTAAAAGATGGTCCATATTTACTTCACTCATATGCATGGGGTTACCTGTGAGCCAAATTCCTAAGTACGGTATCCTGGTACAGTCCCAATTAAAGGGATACTTGTCTCTTAGTTGCTGTTTTGTAGAGGCTGAAAGGAAAAGTGATAGAACATTAGTCTTTTTTACATTTAATTTATAGTATGAGACTGAGCCAAACAAATTTATGATATCCCATATCTTTTCCAGGGAACCAATTGGATTTGTCAGTGTGAGTATAATGTCATCTGCATAGAGGTTAATCTTATGCTCTGAATCTCTCAACTGTACACCGTGTACTTCACCAGAATCCCTTATCATTTGAGCCAAAGGTTCCAGGCTCAGGATAAAAATTATTGGGGATAGAGGACATCCCTGTCTTGTCCCATTAGTTATAAAAAAATGTATCTGACATCGTGCTGTTGACCAGCACAGAGGCAGATGGCCGAGAGTATAAAGCTCGAATACTTCTCATCATCTCCCCACCAAAACCCATTTTCTCCAATACTGTAAAGGCATAGGCCCAATTAATCCGGTCAAAGGCCTTTTCAGCGTCAAGAGCTACAAACAAACTGGGAATCCTATTTTTGTGGCATGAATATAAGTGATGCAGGACACTTCTAGAACTGTCTGAAGTTTGCCTAGATTTTACAAAACCGACTTGATCGGGATGTATAAGGAATGGAACAACGTCCTGTAATCTTTCTGCTAATATTTTTGCGTAGATCTTGATATCCGCATTTAGGAGAGAAATAGGCCTATAGTTTTCAATTTTGGTCGGGTCTTTATCTGGTTTGGGAATCACCACTATTGTGGCTCTCAGCATATCTGTGTTGCACTTTCCTTCTGATTTAATAAAATTCAGGGCATTAGTTAAGTGTGGGATGAGTTCCTTTTGAAATTCTTTATAGTACTCTATAGGAAAGCCATCTGGACCTGGAGCCTTGTCATTTTTAAGATTGTTCATCGCAAGAGAGACCTCACCCTCAGTAAAGGGTGCGTCAAGTGATTCCTTCTGCTCTAGAGACAAAGATCCCAGCTTTACCTTTTCCAAAAAATTATTTATCATCTCTGGTGTAGGAGAGGGATGAGCTCCATTGTTTCCTATGTTGTATAATTTAGAATAGTAGCTCTCAAAAGCCAGGGCTATATCTTTGGGTTTTTCTATAATCTTTGAGCTTTGAGTTATTTTTTTAATTGGATGTTTTTTATTTATGGGTTTAAACCTATTTGCCATATTTTTGGAGAATTTATTATTATTAACATAAAACACTGCCCTATTAAATAAAGTCTTTTTCTCATATAAGTTGATGAGGAGATTCCTAAGTTCCAGTCTGAGGGAGTACAATTCATTGTATTTAGCAAAATTTTTGTCTGCTTTAGCTTGGGATTCTAATTTTTGGATCTGTTCTAACAACATCCTTTGTTGGCTCTCTCTTGCCCTTTTTTGTCTCGAGGCCACTTGGATCAAATGACCCCTAATGACACATTTGTGTGCTAGCCACAATGTTTCAGGTGTAATTTCTTGGGAACAGTTCTCTTTGAAGTAGTTCATTAAGACATTCTTTGCTAATGATATGTTTTCTGGGGAGTCAACAGTGAATTTACTATATCTCCAATTGTATTGTTTTGGGATCATGGAGGAAGTATGTAAGGTCAGTAGGATTGGGGCATGGTCTGACCACGTAATAGGACCAGTCTGGAAATCTATGTATGAGTCTAGTAGCGAGAAGCTAGTGAACACATGATCAATCCTAGTGTAAGACTTGTTGTGTGGACAAAATCTTGTGTACTCTCTTGAGGTAGAGTTCAATATCTTACAACTGTCATGCAGATTGGAATCTCCCAACCACTTTCCCAGATTCACGCTTCTATAATATGGGGCATCAGATGAGCAATCAGTATTTGGGTCAACTATACAATTAAAATCTCCTCCCCAGATAATGTGTCCTCTACTGAAATTGGACAATTTCCTCTTGACCTTATTTAGAAAACTAATTTGTCGCACATTAGGGGTGTATACGTTTACCACTGTATATTCCACACCCTCCAAAGTAAAATTAATGGCAAGTTGTCTACCTTTGCTGTCCCTATATATGTCTGAGACCACTATTGGCAAATCTTTGTGGAAGGCGATGGCCACCCCAGCTTTTTTCCTTCCCTCAGTGTTAGAAAAGAAAATCTGAGGGAAGTCTTTATTTTTGAGTCTTGTGTTATCAATTTCTAGAAGGTGTGTTTCTTGTATCATTGCTATGTTGGCCTTCAATTTTTTAATCTCCTTCCACAAAGCAAATCTCTTGAAAGGGCTATTGAGCCCATTTACATTAAATGACAGTACCCTCAATTCCATAATGTGTCAGGAAGGAAAAAAAGCATTAAATGGTTCACTGAGACAGAACACTTCACCTGAACATACATCCAAAAGATAGTGGGCTTCCTTAGTGATTTTTTGTTAGTGCCTGGTGTGCCTGTAAACAAAAACATGTTACAACCTAGAACAGAACAAAACTTATGAACTAGACAAATTTAGATTTCTCAAAAGAAATGGTACCGAGAGAATGTCTCTCAGTTATCACGTGGGGAGTGAAAAAGAGAAAGTTCAGGCCTAAAGCCAGGGTCAGTACCCACCAAGTCTATTTTCTTTTCTTTTGCGTACTCCAGGACTGGGAAAGGCGTCTTTGCTGCTGCGAGGGGATATTCCTTTCTTGATTGTAGAATGATGATGATGGTGGAGTCTCCAGTGGAGGGATACCTAAATCTTGGAAAAATCTATTACAGTTATCAATATTAGACAAGGCAAAAGTGGTATTCTCTTTCATGACTAGAATTTTTGTAGGGAAACCCCATCTGTATAAAATCTTGTGTTTCCTCAGATGTGCAGTGATTGGAAAGAAGTCTCTCCTTTTCTGCAAGGTAGCTTTTGAGAAGTCTGCAAAAATCTTGATATCCTCGTATGGCCTTGGTAATATAGGTGATTGCTTACTTCTCCTCAGAATGTCCTCCTTTGTCAGGAAATAATGAAAATATGCAATGACATCTCTTGGGGCTCTGTCTGGGGCATACTTGGACTTGGGGAGTCTGTGTATACGTTCCATCAATAGGTCCCCTTTAGAGGCCCCTGGAAGTATTGTATGAAGCATCTTTTGCACATATGCATTAAGGTCTCTGTCTTTGACATTTTCAGGTATTCCCCTGAATTTAAGGTTGTTCCTTCTACTTCTGTCTTCTTGCTCTATCAACCTTGATTTTAAGAAGACAACCTCTTTTTCTAGGGCATAGTGTTCATCTATCAAGTTATTATGGGATTTGACCAATTCTTCCATTTTGGACTCAAGATGGTCCACTCTCTGGCCCAGACCGTCTATGTTATTTTGAAGATTTGTATTATAGCCCTCCAGTTGTTTCTGAAATGTCTTTGCTAGAAGGCATAGCATGTTCTTAATAAATATTTCTGAGGCTGTATTACTGGTAGCCTTCACCTCTGTTAAAACGTGTAAAATGTTCTCCGGTACGGGATTATCAGAAGGACAGGAGTCCTCAATTTGTAATTCCTGTTGCAGCTCAGCTGAGCTGCTGCTAAATCTGTGGCTAGTCACTGAGAAAGGAGACATTTCCCTCTGTAATGGCGTTAGAGGGGTATCTGACACATTGGAGATGTCAGGACAGGATGAGGAACCCCTTATTACATTTGTCTCCTCCATAGCAGCGGTCAGCGGTGCTGCTGCACCATAATTCACAGGCTGCGCTGTATTTTTGCTTAAGTTACGCAAATTGCGTATCTGTTGCGCAGTCTCGCTTGTCTCCCGGTCACTCTCGCGAGATCTCGCTCCTTTCCCCTCAGTGCTACTTTTAATGTGTAAATTAGTGCTTCTATTAGCCTGCAGAGCGGTGGTTTTAGCTGGGGCAGGGGTAGACTTACCCCCCAACTTGAATGCTGCATGCTTCAGCCGCTGTGGCGTCCTTTGCCGCTGTGTACCACTCAGGCTGGGGCTGCAGGCTGTGGCTGCTGCTGTGAGGCGGGCGCCATCTTGGCTCCTCAGCATGAGGGGAGAGCGCTCTGGTTTCTTTCCTTTTTCTGCTTTTTTATTGAGCAGATCCATAATGTGGGGGCACCGCTGGTGTCTATGGAGGTTCCCACAAGTTTTCAGCCAGTCCTGACTTGTAATTCGCTTGTTAATAGTGCTTGGTAGGCTGCCCTGTGGAGGAGCTCAGAGCTCAGGCTTCCATTCAGCTCAGACGCTGGCCATGCCCCCCATGTTTTGAATTTTCTCCAAAAGTAAAGCAGTTGCAAGCTCATCCTTTTAGAGTCTTGTTTGGGCTCATGAGAGGAGTAGAAAAACATCAAAAATTTCAATCCTGCACGATTCTACCAAGAAATGTGAGTGTTCATTCAAACCGCTGCTTTCTGCTACTTTGGGCCCTATTGAATAATGAATGTTTTGAATTTTCTCCAAAAGTAAAGTAGTTGCAAACTCATACTTTTAGAAACTTGTTTGGGCTGTTGAGAGGAGTAAAAAAACATCAAAATTTTCAATCCTGCATGATTCTACCAAGAAATGTGATTGTTCATTCAAAACTCTGCTTTTTGCTATTGGGCTCTTTTGAATAATGAATGTTTTGAATTTCCTCCAAAAGTAAAGCAGTTGCAAGCTCATCCTTTTAGAGTCTTGTTTGGGCTCATGAGAGGAGTAGAAAAACATCAAAAATTTCAATCCTGCACGACTCTACCAAGAAATGTGTGTTCATTCAAACCGCTGCTTTCTGTTATTTTGGGCCCTATTGAATAATGAATGTTTTGAATTTTCTCCAAAAGTAAAGTAGTTGCAAACTCATCCTTTTAGAAACTTGATTGGGCTGTTGAGAGGAGTAAAAAAACATCAAAATTTTCAATCCTGCATGATTCTACCAAGAAATGTGATTGTTCATTCAAAACTCTGCTTTTTGCTATTGGGCTCTATTGAATAATGAATGTTTTGAATTTTCTCCAAAAGTAAAGCAGTTGCAAGCTCATCCTTTTAGAGTCTTGTTTGGGCTCATGAGAGGAGTAGAAAAACATCAAAAATTTCAATCTTGCACGATTCTACCAAGAAATGTGAGTGTTCATTAAAACCGCTGCTTTCTGCTATTTTGGGCCCTATTGAATAATGAATGTTTTGAATTTTCTCCAAAAGTAAAGTAGTTGCAAACTCATCCTTTTAGAAACTTGATTGGGCTGTTGAGAGGAGTAAAAAAACATCAAAATTTTCAATCCTGCATGATTCTACCAAGAAATGTGATTGTTCATTCAAAACTCTGCTTTTTGCTATTGGGCTCTATTGAATAATGAATGTTTTGAATTTTCTCCAAAAGTAAAGCAGTTGCAAGCTCATCCTTTTAGAGTCTTGTTTGGGCTCATGAGAGGAGTAGAAAAACATCAAAAATTTCAATCTTGCACGATTCTACCAAGAAATGTGAGTGTTCATTAAAACCGCTGCTTTCTGCTATTTTGGGCCCTATTGAATAATGAATGTTTTGAATTTTCTCCAAAAGTAAAGTAGTTGCAAACTCATCCTTTTAGAAACTTGTTTGAGCTGTTGAGTGGAGTAAAAAAACAACAAAATTTTCAATCCTGCATGATTTTACCAAGAAATGTGATTGTTCATTCAAAACTCTGCTTTTTGCTATTGGGCTCTATTGAATAATGAATGTTTTGAATTTTCTCCAAAAGTAAAGCAGTTGCAAGCTCATCCTTTTAGAGTCTTGTTTGGGCTCATGAGAGGAGTAGAAAAACATCAAAAATTTCAATCCTGCACGATTCTACCAAGAAATGTGTGTTCATTCAAACCGCTGCTTTCTGCTATTTTGGGCCCTATTGAATAATGAATGTTTTGAATTTTCTCCAAAAGTACAGTAGTTGCAAACTCATCCTTTTAGAAACTTGTTTGGGCTGTTGAGAGGAGTAAAAAAACATCAACATTTTCAATCCTGCATGATTCTACCAAGAAATGTGATTGTTCATTCAAAACTCTGCTTTTTGCTATTGGGCTCTATTGAATAATGAATGTTTTGAATTTTCTTTAACAATAATTTTTATTAGAATTTTCAGAATAGTAGGCAAAATGTGAAATTCACACTTGTACAGTCCCATCTAAGTAAGTTATTGTACTGATGTAAAAAAATATGAATACATCACAATATGATGACATTTCAATAGTATATCAACATTTAGAATAAGTGTAGTAAACACTAAACAAATAGTACCAGAAAGAAACAATAAAAAAAGGTAAATTTAGGCACTTAAATATGTGAAATATTGGCACATCATAGACCATAAGAAGCAAAATATGAGTTCAGGATATGAAATCTTCTTCTATTTTAGACTTTAGTTCCAGCCATTTATACCATCTGTCATCAAATGTTTTAATTGAGCCTTTATTAATATAATGAATTTTCTCATAGACACAGTGTTTGTCCACCAGTAAAATAAGGGTGACAATGTCTGGAGGTTGCTTACTGTTCCAACCCTTTGCTATAAGGAAGGCTGCAGACATAAGGATATGAGCCGCCAGGAACTTATTTCTTTTAAGTCTATGTATATCTATTAGTAACAAGGCCAGAGCAGGTTGTGGTTGAATACACCAATTGCATATGAGTGAAAGCAAATCGAACACCCTGGACCAGTACAACTTCAGCATAGGGCATCCCCAAAAAACATGTAGTAAATCTGCCTGAGATCCACAGTTACGCCAACACATTCCAGATCCCCCCCCCTCCAAAATGTTTCAATCTATTTGGGGTAAGGTAATATCTGTGAATTAATTTATAATGCGTTTCTAGTATATTCATACATCTTGTGGATTTGATTGCAATTTTAAGAGAGGAGATCCATTGAGGACCATATATCTGTCTCTGTAATGTGGTTTCCCATTTTTCAAAGCATCCTTCATTGGTGAAGGTGTCTTTGTTGGTCAGGCTATTGTATAAGGGTCTAAGATAACTCTTATGTCTAGATGACATACTAAATAGAAAATTGTTAATAGTATGGTCAATTGGAACCGCTCTAAAAAGGTATTTCTTATATTTGTTGTATTCTTCCTTGAGTAGGAGATATGTCATATACTCCGAATTGGGAACCCCAAATTTGTTCTTTAATAACTCAAAGGGTATGACTCTGTTATTGTCCATCAAGTCATCCACAAAAGTGATCGGAAATTTGGTCCAGCTGTCGAACATAGGTCTTAAAGAAGTCCTGACAGGAGACAGATAAGGGAGTCTCAACCTCTCAAGTGAAAAAGAGGCAGAGCTAGTCTTTCTTTTGCATACATGTGACCAGCACAACATAGAGGCCTTAAGTATGGGATTATCTATTTTCATAATTTCCCTTCTATGTAGAAGGAAGTAGGCTATGAATAAAACTGGTTCCCTGTTGGGCATCATATCCCTTTCAATATTTGGCCACCCCAAATCTGTCTGTTCCACAAACCAGCCTTTTGTCAGTTCAGTCATAGTGGCATAATAATATGCCTCAAGATCTGGTATGGCCACCCCCCCTTTCTCCTTGGATTTAAGTAGAGTGCGTTTTTTCACTCTAGGTTTCCCATTGTTCCAAATAAATTTGTTCATCTGGTGTGTTAGTTTTTGTATGTATTGTACAGATATAGGCATAGGGACGTTCCTGTATAAAAACAGGACTTTGGGTAGGCAGAACATTTTATATAGCACTATTCTGCCCATCCATGTGGCTGGGGTCTTCGACAGTTCCTTCAACTTAAGGTCGAGAGACTGTAAAAGATGGTCCATATTTACTTCACTCATATGCATGGGGTTACCTGTGAGCCAAATTCCTAAGTACGGTATCCTGGTACAGTCCCAATTAAAGGGATACTTGTCTCTTAGTTGCTGTTTTGTAGAGGCTGAAAGGAAAAGTGATAGAACATTAGTCTTTTTTACATTTAATTTATAGTATGAGACTGAGCCAAACAAATTTATGATATCCCATATCTTTTCCAGGGAACCAATTGGATTTGTCAGTGTGAGTATAATGTCATCTGCATAGAGGTTAATCTTATGCTCTGAATCTCTCAACTGTACACCGTGTACTTCACCAGAATCCCTTATCATTTGAGCCAAAGGTTCCAGGCTCAGGATAAAAATTATTGGGGATAGAGGACATCCCTGTCTTGTCCCATTAGTTATAAAAAAATGTATCTGACATCGTGCTGTTGACCAGCACAGAGGCAGATGGCCGAGAGTATAAAGCTCGAATACTTCTCATCATCTCCCCACCAAAACCCATTTTCTCCAATACTGTAAAGGCATAGGCCCAATTAATCCGGTCAAAGGCCTTTTCAGCGTCAAGAGCTACAAACAAACTGGGAATCCTATTTTTGTGGCATGAATATAAGTGATGCAGGACACTTCTAGAACTGTCTGAAGTTTGCCTAGATTTTACAAAACCGACTTGATCGGGATGTATAAGGAATGGAACAACGTCCTGTAATCTTTCTGCTAATATTTTTGCGTAGATCTTGATATCCGCATTTAGGAGAGAAATAGGCCTATAGTTTTCAATTTTGGTCGGGTCTTTATCTGGTTTGGGAATCACCACTATTGTGGCTCTCAGCATATCTGTGTTGCACTTTCCTTCTGATTTAATAAAATTCAGGGCATTAGTTAAGTGTGGGATGAGTTCCTTTTTAAATTCTTTATAGTACTCTATAGGAAAGCCATCTGGACCTGGAGCCTTGTCATTTTTAAGATTGTTCATCGCAAGAGAGACCTCACCCTCAGTAAAGGGTGCGTCAAGTGATTCCTTCTGCTCTAGAGACAAAGATCCCAGCTTTACCTTTTCCAAAAAATTATTTATCATCTCTGGTGTAGGAGAGGGATGAGCTCCATTGTTTCCTATGTTGTATAATTTAGAATAGTAGCTCTCAAAAGCCAGGGCTATATCTTTGGGTTTTTCTATAATCTTTGAGCTTTGAGTTATTTTTTTAATTGGATGTTTTTTATTTATGGGTTTAAACCTATTTGCCATATTTTTGGAGAATTTATTATTATTAACATAAAACACTGCCCTATTAAATAAAGTCTTTTTCTCATATAAGTTGATGAGGAGATTCCTAAGTTCCAGTCTGAGGGAGTACAATTCATTGTATTTAGCAAAATTTTTGTCTGCTTTAGCTTGGGATTCTAATTTTTGGATCTGTTCTAACAACATCCTTTGTTGGCTCTCTCTTGCCCTTTTTTGTTTCGAGGCCACTTGGATCAAATGACCCCTAATGACACATTTGTGTGCTAGCCACAATGTTTCAGGTGTAATTTCTTGGGAACAGTTCTCTTTGAAGTAGTTCATTAAGACATTCTTTGCTAATGATATGTTTTCTGGGGAGTCAACAGTGAATTTACTATATCTCCAATTGTATTGTTTTGGGATCATGGAGGAAGTATGTAAGGTCAGTAGGATTGGGGCATGGTCTGACCACGTAATAGGACCAGTCTGGAAATCTATGTATGAGTCTAGTAGCGAGAAGCTAGTGAACACATGATCAATCCTAGTGTAAGACTTGTTGTGTGGACAAAATCTTGTGTACTCTCTTGAGGTAGAGTTCAATATCTTACAACTGTCATGCAGATTGGAATCTCCCAACCACTTTCCCAGATTCACGCTTCTATAATATGGGGCATCAGATGAGCAATCAGTATTTGGGTCAACTATACAATTAAAATCTCCTCCCCAGATAATGTGTCCTCTACTGAAATTGGACAATTTCCTCTTGACCTTATTTAGAAAACTAATTTGTCGCACATTAGGGGTGTATACGTTTACCACTGTATATTCCACACCCTCCAAAGTAAAATTAATGGCAAGTTGTCTACCTTTGCTGTCCCTATATATGTCTGAGACCACTATTGGCAAATCTTTGTGGAAGGCGATGGCCACCCCAGCTTTTTTCCTTCCCTCAGTGTTAGAAAAGAAAATCTGAGGGAAGTCTTTATTTTTGAGTCTTGTGTTATCAATTTCTAGAAGGTGTGTTTCTTGTATCATTGCTATGTTGGCCTTCAATTTTTTAATCTCCTTCCACAAAGCAAATCTCTTGAAAGGGCTATTGAGCCCATTTACATTAAATGACAGTACCCTCAATTCCATAATGTGTCAGGAAGGAAAAAAAGCATTAAATGGTTCACTGAGACAGAACACTTCACCTGAACATACATCCAAAAGATAGTGGGCTTCCTTAGTGATTTTTTGTTAGTGCCTGGTGTGCCTGTAAACAAAAACATGTTACAACCTAGAACAGAACAAAACTTATGAACTAGACAAATTTAGATTTCTCAAAAGAAATGGTACCGAGAGAATGTCTCTCAGTTATCACGTGGGGAGTGAAAAAGAGAAAGTTCAGGCCTAAAGCCAGGGTCAGTACCCACCAAGTCTATTTTCTTTTCTTTTGCGTACTCCAGGACTGGGAAAGGCGTCTTTGCTGCTGCGAGGGGATATTCCTTTCTTGATTGTAGAATGATGATGATGGTGGAGTCTCCAGTGGAGGGATACCTAAATCTTGGAAAAATCTATTACAGTTATCAATATTAGACAAGGAATTTTTGTAGGGAAACCCCATCTGTATAAAATCTTGTGTTTCCTCAGATGTGCAGTGATTGGAAAGAAGTCTCTCCTTTTCTGCAAGGTAGCTTTTGAGAAGTCTGCAAAAATCTTGATATCCTCGTATGGCCTTGGTAATATAGGTGATTGCTTACTTCTCCTCAGAATGTCCTCCTTTGTCAGGAAATAATGAAAATATGCAATGACATCTCTTGGGGCTCTGTCTGGGGCATACTTGGACTTGGGGAGTCTGTGTATACGTTCCATCAATAGGTCCCCTTTAGAGGCCCCTGGAAGTATTGTATGAAGCATCTTTTGCACATATGCATTAAGGTCTCTGTCTTTGACATTTTCAGGTATTCCCCTGAATTTAAGGTTGTTCCTTCTACTTCTGTCTTCTTGCTCTATCAACCTTGATTTTAAGAAGACAACCTCTTTTTCTAGGGCATAGTGTTCATCTATCAAGTTATTATGGGATTTGACCAATTCTTCCATTTTGGACTCAAGATGGTCCACTCTCTGGCCCAGACCGTCTATGTTATTTTGAAGATTTGTATTATAGCCCTCCAGTTGTTTCTGAAATGTCTTTGCTAGAAGGCATAGCATGTTCTTAATAAATATTTCTGAGGCTGTATTACTGGTAGCCTTCACCTCTGTTAAAACGTGTAAAATGTTCTCCGGTACGGGATTATCAGAAGGACAGGAGTCCTCAATTTGTAATTCCTGTTGCAGCTCAGCTGAGCTGCTGCTAAATCTGTGGCTAGTCACTGAGAAAGGAGACATTTCCCTCTGTAATGGCGTTAGAGGGGTATCTGACACATTGGAGATGTCAGGACAGGATGAGGAACCCCTTATTACATTTGTCTCCTCCATAGCAGCGGTCAGCGGTGCTGCTGCACCATAATTCACAGGCTGCGCTGTATTTTTGCTTAAGTTACGCAAATTGCGTATCTGTTGCGCAGTCTCGCTTGTCTCCCGGTCACTCTCGCGAGATCTCGCTCCTTTCCCCTCAGTGCTACTTTTAATGTGTAAATTAGCGCTTCTATTAGCCTGCAGAGCGGTGGTTTTAGCTGGGGCAGGGGTAGACTTACCCCCCAACTTGAATGCTGCATGCTTCAGCCGCTGTGGCGTCCTTTGCCGCTGTGTACCACTCAGGCTGGGGCTGCAGGCTGTGGCTGCTGCTGTGAGGCGGGCGCCATCTTGGCTCCTCAGCATGAGGGGAGAGCGCTCTGGTTTCTTTCCTTTTTCTGCTTTTTTATTGAGCAGATCCATAATGTGGGGGCACCGCTGGTGTCTATGGAGGTTCCCACAAGTTTTCAGCCAGTCCTGACTTGTAATTCGCTTGTTAATAGTGCTTGGTAGGCTGCCCTGTGGAGGAGCTCAGAGCTCAGGCTTCCATTCAGCTCAGACGCTGGCCACGCCCCCCATGTTTTGAATTTTCTCCAAAAGTAAAGCAGTTGCAAGCTCATCCTTTTAGAGTCTTGTTTGGGCTCATGAGAGGAGTAGAAAAACATCAAAAATTTCAATCCTGCACGATTCTACCAAGAAATGTGAGTGTTCATTCAAACCGCTGCTTTCTGCTACTTTGGGCCCTATTGAATAATGAATGTTTTGAATTTTCTCCAAAAGTAAAGTAGTTGCAAACTCATACTTTTAGAAACTTGTTTGGGCTGTTGAGAGGAGTAAAAAAACATCAAAATTTTCAATCCTGCATGATTCTACCAAGAAATGTGATTGTTCATTCAAAACTCTGCTTTTTGCTATTGGGCTCTTTTGAATAATGAATGTTTTGAATTTCCTCCAAAAGTAAAGCAGTTGCAAGCTCATCCTTTTAGAGTCTTGTTTGGGCTCATGAGAGGAGTAGAAAAATATCAAAAATTTCAATCCTGCACGATTCTACCAAGAAATGTGAGTGTTCATTCAAACCGCTGCTTTCTGTTATTTTGGGCTTTTTTGAATAATGAATGTTTTGAATTTTCTCCAAAAGTAAAGCAGTTGCAAGCTCATCCTTTTAGAGTCTTGTTTGGGCTCATGAGAGGAGTAGAAAAACATCAAAAATTTCAATCCTGCACGACTCTACCAAGAAATGTGTGTTCATTCAAACCGCTGCTTTCTGTTATTTTGGGCCCTATTGAATAATGAATGTTTTGAATTTTCTCCAAAAGTAAAGTAGTTGCAAACTCATCCTTTTAGAAACTTGATTGGGCTGTTGAGAGGAGTAAAAAAACATCAAAATTTTCAATCCTGCATGATTCTACCAAGAAATGTGATTGTTCATTCAAAACTCTGCTTTTTGCTATTGGGCTCTATTGAATAATGAATGTTTTGAATTTTCTCCAAAAGTAAAGCAGTTGCAAGCTCATCCTTTTAGAGTCTTGTTTGGGCTCATGAGAGGAGTAGAAAAACATCAAAAATTTCAATCTTGCACGATTCTACCAAAAAATGTGAGTGTTCATTAAAACCGCTGCTTTCTGCTATTTTGGGCCCTATTGAATAATGAATGTTTTGAATTTTCTCCAAAAGTAAAGTAGTTGCAAACTCATCCTTTTAGAAACTTGTTTGAGCTGTTGAGTGGAGTAAAAAAACAACAAAATTTTCAATCCTGCATGATTTTACCAAGAAATGTGATTGTTCATTCAAAACTCTGCTTTTTGCTATTGGGCTCTATTGAATAATGAATGTTTTGAATTTTCTCCAAAAGTAAAGCAGTTGCAAGCTCATCCTTTTAGAGTCTTGTTTGGGCTCATGAGAGGAGTAGAAAAACATCAAAAATTTCAATCCTGCACGATTCTACCAAGAAATGTGTGTTCATTCAAACCGCTGCTTTCTGCTATTTTGGGCCCTATTGAATAATGAATGTTTTGAATTTTCTCCAAAAGTACAGTAGTTGCAAACTCATCCTTTTAGAAACTTGTTTGGGCTGTTGAGAGGAGTAAAAAAACATCAAAATTTTCAATCCTGCATGATTCTACCAAGAAATGTGATTGTTCATTCAAAACTCTGCTTTTTGCTATTGGGCTCTATTGAATAATGAATGTTTTGAATTTTCTTTAACAATAATTTTTATTAGAATTTTCAGAATAGTAGGCAAAATGTGAAATTCACATTCCCATCCCATTCCCTTCAAATTCACAGTCCCATCTAAGTAAGTTATTGTACTGATGTAAAAAAATATGAATACATCACAATATGATGACATTTCAATAGTATATCAACATTTAGAATAAGTGTAGTAAACACTAAACAAATAGTACCAGAAAGAAACAATAAAAAAAGGTAAATTTAGGCACTTAAATATGTGAAATATTGGCACATCATAGACCATAAGAAGCAAAATATGAGTTCAGGATATGAAATCTTCTTCTATTTTAGACTTTAGTTCCAGCCATTTATACCATCTGTCATCAAATGTTTTAATTGAGCCTTTATTAATATAATGAATTTTCTCATAGACACAGTGTTTGTCCACCAGTAAAATAAGGGTGACAATGTCTGGAGGTTGCTTACTGTTCCAACCCTTCGCTATAAGGAAGGCTGCAGACATAAGGATATGAGCCGCCAGGAACTTATTTCTTTTAAGTCTATGTATATCTATTAGTAACAAGGCCAGAGCAGGTTGTGGTTGAATACACCAATTGCATATGAGTGAAAGCAAATCGAACACCCTGGACCAGTACAACTTCAGCATAGGGCATCCCCAAAAAACATGTAGTAAATCTGCCTGAGATCCACAGTTATGCCAACACATTCCAGATCCCCCCCTCCAAAATGTTTCAATCTATTTGGGGTAAGGTAATATCTGTGAATTAATTTATAATGCGTTTCTAGTATATTCATACATCTTGTGGATTTGATTGCAATTTTAAGAGAGGAGATCCATTGAGGACCATATATCTGTCTCTGTAATGTGGTTTCCCATTTTTCAAAGCATCCTTCATTGGTGAAGGTGTCTTTGTTGGTCAGGCTATTGTATAAGGGTCTAAGATAACTCTTATGTCTAGATGACATACTAAATAGAAAATTGTTAATAGTATGGTCAACTGGAACCGCTCTAAAAAGGTATTTCTTATATTTGTTGTATTCTTCCTTGAGTAGGAGATATGTCATATACTCCGAATTGGGAACCCCAAATTTGTTCTTTAATAACTCAAAGGGTATGACTCTGTTATTGTCCATCAAGTCATCCACAAAAGTGATCGGAAATTTGGTCCAGCTGTCGAACATAGGTCTTAAAGAAGTCCTGACAGGAGACAGATAAGGGAGTCTCAACCTCTCAAGTGAAAAAGAGGCAGAGCTAGTCTTTCTTTTGCATACATGTGACCAGCACAACATCTCTATCCCTTAAGTATGGGATTATCTATTTTCATAATTTCCCTTCTATGTAGAAGGAAGTAGGCTATGAATAAAACTGGTTCCCTGTTGGGCATCATATCCCTTTCAATATTTGGCCACCCCAAATCTGTCTGTTCCACAAACCAGCCTTTTGTCAGTTCAGTCATAGTGGCATAATAATATGCCTCAAGATCTGGTATGGCCACCCCCCCTTTCTCCTTGGATTTAAGTAGAGTGCGTTTTTTCACTCTAGGTTTCCCATTGTTCCAAATAAATTTGTTCATCTGGTGTGTTAGTTTTTGTATGTATTGTACAGATATAGGCATAGGGACGTTCCTGTATAAAAACAGGACTTTGGGTAGGCAGAACATTTTATATAGCACTATTCTGCCCATCCATGTGGCTGGGGTCTTCGACAGTTCCTTCAACTTAAGGTCGAGAGACTGTAAAAGATGGTCCATATTTACTTCACTCATATGCATGGGGTTACCTGTGAGCCAAATTCCTAAGTACGGTATCCTGGTACAGTCCCAATTAAAGGGATACTTGTCTCTTAGTTGCTGTTTTGTAGAGGCTGAAAGGAAAAGTGATAGAACATTAGTCTTTTTTACATTTAATTTATAGTATGAGACTGAGCCAAACAAATTTATGATATCCCATATCTTTTCCAGGGAACCAATTGGATTTGTCAGTGTGAGTATAATGTCATCTGCATAGAGGTTAATCTTATGCTCTGAATCTCTCAACTGTACACCGTGTACTTCACCAGAATCCCTTATCATTTGAGCCAAAGGTTCCAGGCTCAGGATAAAAATTATTGGGGATAGAGGACATCCCTGTCTTGTCCCATTAGTTATAAAAAAATGTATCTGACATCGTGCTGTTGACCAGCACAGAGGCAGATGGCCGAGAGTATAAAGCTCGAATACTTCTCATCATCTCCCCACCAAAACCCATTTTCTCCAATACTGTAAAGGCATAGGCCCAATTAATCCGGTCAAAGGCCTTTTCAGCGTCAAGAGCTACAAACAAACTGGGAATCCTATTTTTGTGGCATGAATATAAGTGATGCAGGACACTTCTAGAACTGTCTGAAGTTTGCCTAGATTTTACAAAACCGACTTGATCGGGATGTATAAGGAATGGAACAACGTCCTGTAATCTTTCTGCTAATATTTTTGCGTAGATCTTGATATCCGCATTTAGGAGAGAAATAGGCCTATAGTTTTCAATTTTGGTCGGGTCTTTATCTGGTTTGGGAATCACCACTATTGTGGCTCTCAGCATATCTGTGTTGCACTTTCCTTCTGATTTAATAAAATTCAGGGCATTAGTTAAGTGTGGGATGAGTTCCTTTTGAAATTCTTTATAGTACTCTATAGGAAAGCCATCTGGACCTGGAGCCTTGTCATTTTTAAGATTGTTCATCGCAAGAGAGACCTCACCCTCAGTAAAGGGTGCGTCAAGTGATTCCTTCTGCTCTAGAGACAAAGATCCCAGCTTTACCTTTTCCAAAAAATTATTTATCATCTCTGGTGTAGGAGAGGGATGAGCTCCATTGTTTCCTATGTTGTATAATTTAGAATAGTAGCTCTCAAAAGCCAGGGCTATATCTTTGGGCTTTTCTATAATCTTTGAGCTTTGAGTTATTTTTTTAATTGGATGTTTTTTATTTATGGGTTTAAACCTATTTGCCATATTTTTGGAGAATTTATTATTATTAACATAAAACACTGCCCTATTAAATAAAGTCTTTTTCTCATATAAGTTGATGAGGAGATTCCTAAGTTCCAGTCTGAGGGAGTACAATTCATTGTATTTAGCAAAATTTTTGTCTGCTTTAGCTTGGGATTCTAATTTTTGGATCTGTTCTAACAACATCCTTTGTTGGCTCTCTCTTGCCCTTTTTTGTCTCGAGGCCACTTGGATCAAATGACCCCTAATGACACATTTGTGTGCTAGCCACAATGTTTCAGGTGTAATTTCTTGGGAACAGTTCTCTTTGAAGTAGTTCATTAAGACATTCTTTGCTAATGATATGTTTTCTGGGGAGTCAACAGTGAATTTACTATATCTCCAATTGTATTGTTTTGGGATCATGGAGGAAGTATGTAAGGTCAGTAGGATTGGGGCATGGTCTGACCACGTAATAGGACCAGTCTGGAAATCTATGTATGAGTCTAGTAGCGAGAAGCTAGTGAACACATGATCAATCCTAGTGTAAGACTTGTTGTGTGGACAAAATCTTGTGTACTCTCTTGAGGTAGAGTTCAATATCTTACAACTGTCATGCAGATTGGAATCTCCCAACCACTTTCCCAGATTCACGCTTCTATAATATGGGGCATCAGATGAGCAATCAGTATTTGGGTCAACTATACAATTAAAATCTCCTCCCCAGATAATGTGTCCTCTACTGAAATTGGACAATTTCCTCTTGACCTTATTTAGAAAACTAATTTGTCGCACATTAGGGGTGTATACGTTTACCACTGTATATTCCACACCCTCCAAAGTAAAATTAATGGCAAGTTGTCTACCTTTGCTGTCCCTATATATGTCTGAGACCACTATTGGCAAATCTTTGTGGAAGGCGATGGCCACCCCAGCTTTTTTCCTTCCCTCAGTGTTAGAAAAGAAAATCTGAGGGAAGTCTTTATTTTTGAGTCTTGTGTTATCAATTTCTAGAAGGTGTGTTTCTTGTATCATTGCTATGTTGGCCTTCAATTTTTTAATCTCCTTCCACAAAGCAAATCTCTTGAAAGGGCTATTGAGCCCATTTACATTAAATGACAGTACCCTCAATTCCATAATGTGTCAGGAAGGAAAAAAAGCATTAAATGGTTCACTGAGACAGAACACTTCACCTGAACATACATCCAAAAGATAGTGGGCTTCCTTAGTGATTTTTTGTTAGTGCCTGGTGTGCCTGTAAACAAAAACATGTTACAACCTAGAACAGAACAAAACTTATGAACTAGACAAATTTAGATTTCTCAAAAGAAATGGTACCGAGAGAATGTCTCTCAGTTATCACGTGGGGAGTGAAAAAGAGAAAGTTCAGGCCTAAAGCCAGGGTCAGTACCCACCAAGTCTATTTTCTTTTCTTTTGCGTACTCCAGGACTGGGAAAGGCGTCTTTGCTGCTGCGAGGGGATATTCCTTTCTTGATTGTAGAATGATGATGATGGTGGAGTCTCCAGTGGAGGGATACCTAAATCTTGGAAAAATCTATTACAGTTATCAATATTAGACAAGGCAAAAGTGGTATTCTCTTTCATGACTAGAATTTTTGTAGGGAAACCCCATCTGTATAAAATCTTGTGTTTCCTCAGATGTGCAGTGATTGGAAAGAAGTCTCTCCTTTTCTGCAAGGTAGCTTTTGAGAAGTCTGCAAAAATCTTGATATCCTCGTATGGCCTTGGTAATATAGGTGATTGCTTACTTCTCCTCAGAATGTCCTCCTTTGTCAGGAAATAATGAAAATATGCAATGACATCTCTTGGGGCTCTGTCTGGGGCATACTTGGACTTGGGGAGTCTGTGTATACATTCCATCAATAGGTCCCCTTTAGAGGCCCCTGGAAGTATTGTATGAAGCATCTTTTGCACATATGCATTAAGGTCTCTGTCTTTGACATTTTCAGGTATTCCCCTGAATTTAAGGTTGTTCCTTCTACTTCTGTCTTCTTGCTCTATCAACCTTGATTTTAAGAAGACAACCTCTTTTTCTAGGGCATAGTGTTCATCTATCAAGTTATTATGGGATTTGACCAATTCTTCCATTTTGGACTCAAGATGGTCCACTCTCTGGCCCAGACCGTCTATGTTATTTTGAAGATTTGTATTATAGCCCTCCAGTTGTTTCTGAAATGTCTTTGCTAGAAGGCATAGCATGTTCTTAATAAATATTTCTGAGGCTGTATTACTGGTAGCCTTCACCTCTGTTAAAACGTGTAAAATGTTCTCCGGTACGGGATTATCAGAAGGACAGGAGTCCTCAATTTGTAATTCCTGTTGCAGCTCAGCTGAGCTGCTGCTAAATCTGTGGCTAGTCACTGAGAAAGGAGACATTTCCCTCTGTAATGGCGTTAGAGGGGTATCTGACACATTGGAGATGTCAGGACAGGATGAGGAACCCCTTATTACATTTGTCTCCTCCATAGCAGCGGTCAGCGGTGCTGCTGCACCATAATTCACAGGCTGCACTGTATTTTTGCTTAAGTTACGCAAATTGCGTATCTGTTGCGCAGTCTCGCTTGTCTCCCGGTCACTCTCGCGAGATCTCGCTCCTTTCCCCTCAGCGCTACTTTTAATGTGTAAATTAGCGCTTCTATTAGCCTGCAGAGCGGTGGTTTTAGCTGGGGCAGGGGTAGACTTACCCCCCAACTTGAATGCTGCATGCTTCAGCCGCTGTGGTGTCCTTTGCCGCTGTGTACCACTCAGGCTGGGGCTGCAGGCTGTGGCTGCTGCTGTGAGGCGGGCGCCATCTTGGCTCCTCAGCATGAGGGGAGAGCGCTCTGGTTTCTTTCCTTTTCCTGCTTTTTTATTGAGCAGATCCATAATGTGGGGGCACCGCTGGTGTCTATGGAGGTTCCCACAAGTTTTCAGCCAGTCCTGACTTGTAATTCGCTTGTTAATAGCGCTTGGTAGGCTGCCCTGTGGAGGAGCTCAGAGCTCAGGCTTCCATTCAGCTCAGACGCTGGCCACCCCCCCATGTTTTGAATTTTCTCCAAAAGTAAAGCAGTTGCAAGCTCATCCTTTTAGAGTCTTGTTTGGGCTCATGAGAGGAGTAGAAAAACATCAAAAATTTCAATCCTGCACGATTCTACCAAGAAATGTGAGTGTTCATTCAAACCGCTGCTTTCTGTTATTTTGGGCCCTATTGAATAATGAATGTTTTGAATTTTCTCCAAAAGTAAAGTAGTTGCAAACTCATCCTTTTAGAAACTTGATTGGGCTGTTGAGAGGAGTAAAAAAACATCAAAATGTTCAATCCTGCATGATTCTACCAAGAAATGTGATTGTTCATTCAAAACTCTGCTTTTTGCTATTGGGCTCTATTGAATAATGAATGTTTTGAATTTTCTCCAAAAGTAAAGCAGTTGCAAGCTCATCCTTTTAGAGTCTTGTTTGGGCTCATGAGAGGAGTAGAAAAACATAAAAAATTTCAGTCTTGCACGATTCTACCAAGAAATGTGAGTGTTCATTCAAACCGCTGCTTTCTGCTATTTTGGGCCCTATTGAATAATGAATGTTTTGAATTTTCTCCAAAAGTAAAGTAGTTGCAAACTCATCCTTTTAGAAACTTGTTTGGGCTGTTGAGAGGAGTAAAAGAACAACAAAATTTTCAATCCTGCTTGATTCTACCAAGAAATGTGATTGTTCATTCAAAACTCTGCTTTTTGCTATTGGGCTCTATTGAATAATGAATGTTTTGAATTTTCTCCAAAAGTAAAGCAGTTGCAAGCTCATCCTTTTAGAGTCTTGTTTGGGCTCATGAGAGGAGTAGAAAAACATCAAAAGATTCAATCCTGCATGATTCTACCAAGAAATGTGAGTGTTCATTCAAACCGCTGCTTTCTGCTATTTTGGGCCCTATTGAATAATGAATGTTTTGAATTTTCTCCAAAAGTAAAGTAGTTGCAAACTCATCCTTTTAGAAACTTGTTTGGGCTGTTGAGAGGAGTAAAAAAACATCAAAATTTTCAATCCTGCATGATTCTACCAAGAAATGTGATTGTTCATTCAAAACTCTGCTTTTTGCTATTGGGCTCTATTGAATAATGAATGTTTTGAATTTTCTCCAAAAGTAAAGCAGTTGCAAGCTCATCCTTTTAGAGTCTTGTTTGGGCTCATGAGAGGAGTAGAAAAACATCAAAAAATTCAATCCTGCACGATTCTACCAAGAAATGCGAGTGTTCAGTCAAACCGCTGCTTTCTGCTATTTTGGGCCCTATTGAATAATGAATGTTTTGAATTTTCTCCAAAAGTAACGTAGTTGCAAACTCATCCTTTTAGAAACTTGAATGGGCTGTTGAGAGGAGTAAAAAAACATCAAAATTTTCAATCCTGCATGATTCTACCAAGAAATGTGATTGTTCATTCAAAACTCTGCTTTTTGCTATTGGGCTCTATTGAATAATGAATGTTTTGAATTTTCTCCAAAAGTAAAGCAGTTGCAAGCTCATCCTTTTAGAGTCTTGTTTGGGCTCATGAGAGGAGTAGAAAAACATCAAAAATTTCAATCCTGCACGATTCTACCAAGAAATGTGAGTGTTCATTCAAACCGCTGCTTTCTGCTATTTTGGGCCCTATTGAATAATGAATGTTTTGAATTTTCTCCAAAAGTAAAGTAGTTGCAAGCTCATCCTTTTAGAGTCTTGTTTGGGCTGTTGAGAGGAGTAAAAAAACATCAAAATTTTCAATCCTGCATGATTCTACCAAGAAATGTGATTGTTCATTCAAAACTCTGCTTTTTGCTATTGGGCTCTATTGAATAATGAATGTTTTGAATTTTCTCCAAAAGTAAAGCAGTTGCAAGCTCATCCTTTTAGAGTCTTGTTTGGGCTCATGAGAGGAGTAGAAAAACATCAAAAATTTCAATCCTGCACGATTCTACCAAGAAATGTGAGTGTTCATTCAAACCGCTGATTTCTGCTATTTTGGGCCCTATTGAATAATGAATGTTTTGAATTTTCTCCAAAAGTAAAGTAGTTGCAAGCTCATCCTTTTAGAGTCTTGTTTGGGCTCATGAGAGGAGTAGAAAAACATCAAAAATTTCAATCCTGCACGATTCTACCAAGAAATGTGAGAGTTCATTCAAACCGCTGCTTTCTGCTATTTTGGGCCCTATTGAATAATGAATGTTTTGAATTTTCTCCAAAAGTAAAGCAGTTGCAAGCTCATCCTTTTAGAGTCTTGTTTGGGCTCATGAGAGGAGTAGAAAAACATCAAAAAATTCAATCCTGCACGATTCTACCAAGAAATGTGAGTGTTCAGTCAAACCGCTGCTTTCTGCTATTTTGGGCCCTATTGAATAATGAATGTTTTGAATTTTCTCCAAAAGTAACGTAGTTGCAAACTCATCCTTTTAGAAACTTGTTTGGGCTGTTGAGAGGAGTAAAAAAACATCAAAATTTTCAATCCTGCATGATTCTACCAAGAAATGTGATTGTTCATTCAAAACTCTGCTTTTTGCTATTGGGCTCTATTGAATAATGAATGTTTTGAATTTTCTCCAAAAGTAAAGCAGTTGCAAGCTCATCCTTTTAGAGTCTTGTTTGGGCTCATGAGAGGAGTAGAAAAACATCAAAAATTTCAATCCTGCTTGATTCTACCAAGAAATGTGAGTGTTCATTCAAACCGCTGCTTTCTGCTATTTTGGGCCCTATTGAATAATGAATGTTTTGAATTTTCTCCAAAAGTAAAGTAGTTGCAAACTCATCATTTTAGAAACTTGTTTGGGCTGTTGAGAGGAGTAAAAAAACATCAAAATTTTCAATCCTGCATGATTCTACCAAGAAATGTGATTGTTCATTCAAAACTCTGCTTTTTGCTATTGGGCTCTATTGAATAATGAATGTTTTGAATTTTCTCCAAAAGTAAAGCAGTTGCAAGCTCATCCTTTTAAAGTCTTGTTTGGGCTCATGAGAGGAGTAGAAAAACATCAAAAATTTCAATCCTGCACGATTCTACCAAGAAATGTGAGTGTTCATTCAAACCGCTGCTTTCTGCTATTTTGGGCCCTATTGAATAATGAATGTTTTGAATTTTCTCCAAAAGTAAAGTAGTTGCAAACTCATCCTTTTAGAAACTTGTTTGGGCTGTTGAGAGGAGTAAAAAAACATCAAAATTTTCAATCCTGCATGATTCTACCAAGAAATGTGATTGTTCATTCAAAACTCTGCTTTTTGCTATTGGGCTCTATTGAATAATGAATGTTTTGAATTTTCTCCAAAAGTAGAGCAGTTGCAAGCTCATCCTTTTAGAGTCTTGTTTGGGCTCATGAGAGGAGTAGAAAAACATCAAAAATTTCAATCCTGCACGATTCTACCAAGAAATGTGAGTGTTCATTCAAACCGCAGCTTTCTGCTATTTTGGGCCCTATTGAATAATGAATGTTTTGAATTTTCTCCAAAAGTAAAGTAGTTGCAAACTCATCCTTTTAGAAACTTGTTTGGGCTGTTGAGAGGAGTAAAAAAACATCAGAATTTTCAATCCTGCATGATTCTACCAAGAAATGTGATTGTTCATTCAAAACTCTGCTTTTTGCTATTGGGCTCTATTGAATAATGAATGTTTTGAATTTTCTCCAAAAGTAAAGCAGTTGCAAGCTCATCCTTTTAGAGTCTTGTTTGGGCTCATGAGAGGAGTAGAAAAACATCAAAAATTTCAATCCTGCACGATTCTACCAAGAAATGTGAGTGTTCATTCAAACGGCTGCTTTCTGCTATTTTGGGCCCTATTGAATAATGAATGTTTTGAATTTTCTCCAAAAGTAAAGTAGTTGCAAACTCATCCTTTTAGAAACTTGTTTGGGCTGTTGAGAGGAGTAAAAAAACATCAAAATTTTCAATCCTGCATGATTCTAGCAAGAAATGTGATTGTTCATTCAAAACTCTGCTTTTTGCTATTGGGCTCTATTGAATAATGAATGTTTTGAATTTTCTCCAAAAGTAGAGCAGTTGCAAGCTCATCCTTTTAGAGTCTTGTTTGGGCTCATGAGAGGAGTAGAAAAACATCAAAAATTTAAATCCTGCACGATTCTACCAAGAAATGTGAGTGTTCATTCAAACCGCAGCTTTCTGCTATTTGGGGCCCTATTGAATAATGAATGTTTTGAATTTTCTCCAAAAGTAAAGTAGTTGCAAACTCATCCTTTTAGAAACTTGTTTGGGCTGTTGAGAGCAGTAAAAAAACATCAAAATTTTCAATCCTGCATGATTCTACCAAGAAATGTGATTGTTCATTCAAAACTCTGCTTTTTGCTATTGGGCTCTATTGCATAATGAATGTTTTGAATTTTCTCCAAAAGTAAAGCAGTTGCAAGCTCATCCTTTTAGAGTCTTGTTTGGGCTGTTGAGAGGAGTAGAAAAACATCAAAAATTTCAATCCTGCACGATTCTACCAAGAAATGTGAGTGTTCATTCAAACCGCTGCTTTCTGCTATTTTGGGCCCTATTGAATAATGAATGTTTTGAATTTTCTCCAAAAGTAAAGCAGTTGCAAGCTCATCCTTTTAGAGTCTTGTTTGGGCTCATGAGAGGAGTAGAAAAACATCAAAAATTTCAATCCTGCACGATTCTACCAAGAAATGTGAGTGTTCATTCAAACCGCTGCTTTCTGCTATTTTGGGCCCTATTGAATAATGAATGTTTTGAATTTTCTCCAAAAGTAAAGTAGTTGCAAACTCATCCTTTTAGAAACTTGTTTGGGCTGTTGAGAGGAGTAAAAAAAATCAAAATTTTCAATCCTGCTTGATTCTACCAAGAAATGTGATTGTTCGTTCAAAACTCTGCTTTTTGCTATTGGGCTCTATTGAATAATGAATGTTTTGAATTTTCTCCAAAAGTAAAGCAGTTGCAAGCTCATCCTTTTAGAGTCTTGTTTGGGCTCATGAGAGGAGTAGAAAAACATCAAAAATTTCAATACTGCACGATTCTACCAAGAAATGTGAGTGTTCATTCAAACCGCTGCTTTCTGCTATTTTGGGCCCTATTGAATAATGAATGTTTTGAATTTTCTCCAAAAGTAAAGTAGTTGCAAACTCATCCTTTTAGAAACTTGTTTGGGCTGTTGAGAGGAGTAAAAAAACATCAAAATTTTCAATCCTGCATGATTCTACCAAGAAATGTGATTGTTCATTCAAAACTCTGCTTTTTGCTATTGGGCTCTATTGAATAATGGATGTTTTGAATTTTCTCCAAAAGTAAAGCAGTTGCAAGCTCATCCTTTTAGAGTCTTGTTTGGGCTCAAGAGAGGAGTAGAAAAACATCAAAAATTTCAATCCTGCACGATTCTACCAAGAAATGTGAGTGTTCATTCAAACCGCTGCTTTCTGCTATTTTGGGCCCTATTGAATAATGAATGTTTTGAATTTTCTCCAAAAGTAAAGCAGTTGCAAGCTCATCCTTTTAGAGTCTTGTTTGGGCTCATGAGAGGAGTAGAAAAACATCAAAAATTTCAATCCTGCACGATTCTACCAAGAAATGTGAGTGTTCATTCAAACCGCTGCTTTCTGCTATTTTGGGCCCTATTGAATAATGAATGTTTTGAATTTTCTCCAAAAGTAAAGTAGTTGCAAACTCATCCTTTTAGAAACTTGTTTGGGCTGTTGAGAGGAGTAAAAAAAATCAAAATTTTCAATCCTGCATGATTCTACCAAGAAATGTGATTGTTCATTCAAAACTCTGCTTTTTGCTATTGGGCTCTATTGACTAATGAATGTTTTGAATTTTCTCCAAAAGTAAAGCAGTTGCAAGCTCATCCTTTTAGAGTCTTGTTTGGGCTCATGAGAGGAGTAGAAAAACATCAAAAATTTCAATCCTGCACGATTCTACCAAGAAATGTGAGTGTTCATTCAAACCGCTGCTTTCTGCTATTTTGGGCCCTATTGAATAATGAATGTTTTGAATTTTCTCCAAAAGTAAAGTAGTTGCAAACTCATCCTTTTAGAAACTTGTTTGGGCTGTTGAGAGGAGTAAAAAAGCATCAAAATTGTCAATCCTGCATGATTCTACCAAGAAGTGTGATTGTTCATTCAAAACTCTGCTTTTTGCTATTGGGCTCTATTGAATAATGAATGTTTTGAATTTTCTCCAAAAGTAAAGCAGTTGCAAGCTCATCCTTTTAAAGTCTTGTTTGGGCTCATGAGAGGAGTAGAAAAACATCAAAAATTTCAATCCTGCACGATTCTACCAAGAAATGTGAGTGTTCATTCAAACCGCTGCTTTCTGCTATTTTGGGCCCTATTGAATAATGAATGTTTTGAATTTTCTCCAAAAGTAAAGCAGTTGCAAGCTCATCCTTTTAGAGTCTTGTTTGGGCTCATGAGAGGAGTAGAAAAACATCAAAAATTTCAATCCTGCACGATTCTACCAAGAAATGCGAGTGTTCATTCAAACCACTGCTTTCTGCTATTTTGGGCCCTATTGAATAATGAATGTTTTGAATTTTCTCCAAAAGTAAAGCAGTTGCAAGCTCATCCTTTTACAGTCTTGTTTGCGCTCATGAGAGGAGTAGAAAAACATCAAAAATTTCAATCCTGCACGATTCTACCAAGAAATGTGAGTGTTCATTCAAACCGCTGCTTTCTGCTATTTTGGGCCCTATTGAATAATGAATGTTTTGAATTTTCTCCAAAAGTAAAGTAGTTGAAAACTCATACTTTTAGAAACTTGTTTGGGCTGTTGGGAGGAGTAAAAAAACATCAAAATTTTCAATCCTGCATGATTGTACCAAGAAATGTGATTGTTCATTCAAAACTCTGCTTTTTGATATTGGGCTCTATTGAATAATGAATGTTTTGAATTTTCTCCAAAAGTAAAGCAGTTGCAAGCTCATCCTTTTAGAGTCTTGTTTGGGCTCATGAGAGGAGTAGAAAAACATCAAAAATTTCAATCCTGCACAATTCTACCAAGAAATGTGAGTGTTCATTCAAACAGCTGCTTTCTGCTATTTTGGGCCCTATTGAATAATGAATGTTTTGAATTTTCTCCAAAAGTAAAGCAGTTGCAAGCTCATCCTTTTAGAGTCTTGTTTGGGCTCATGAGAGGAGTAGAAAAACATCAAAAATTTCAATCCTGCACGATTCTACCAAGAAATGTGAGTGTTCATTCAAACCGCTGCTTTCTGCTATTTTGGGCCCTATTGAATAATGAATGTTTTGAATTTTCTCCAAAAGTAAAGTAGTTGCAAACTCATCCTTTTAGAAACTTGTTTGGGCTGTTGAGAGGAGTAAAAAAAAATCGAAATTTTCAATCCTGCATGATTCTACCAAGAAATGTGATTGTTCATTCAAAACTCTGCTTTTTGCTATTGGGCTCTATTGACTAATGAATGTTTTGAATTTTCTCCAAAAGTAAAGCAGTTGCAAGCTCATCCTGTTAGAGTCTTGTTTGGGCTCATGAGAGGAGTAGAAAAACATCAAAAATTTCAATCCTGCACGATTCTACCAAGAAATGTGAGTGTTCATTCAAACCGCTGCTTTCTGCTATTTTGGGCCCTATTGAATAATGAATGTTTTGAATTTTCTCCAAAAGTAAAGCAGTTGCAAGCTCATCCTTTTAGAGTCTTGTTTGGGCTCATGAGAGGAGTAGAAAAACATCAAAAATTTCAATCCTGCACGATTCTACCAAGAAATGTGAGTGTTCATTCAAACCGCTGCTTTCTGCTATTTTGGGCCCTATTGAATAATGAATGTTTTGAATTTTCTCCAAAAGTAAAGTAGTTGCAAACTCATCCTTTTAGAAACTTGTTTGGGCTGTTGAGAGGAGTAAAAAAACATCAGAATTTTCAATCCTGCATGATTCTACCAAGAAATGTGATTGTTCATTCAAAACTCTGCTTTTTGCTATTGGGCTCTATTGAATAATGAATGTTTTGAATTTTCTCCAAAAGTAAAGCAGTTGCAAGCTCATCCTTTTAGAGTCTTGTTTGGGCTCATGAGAGGAGTAGAAAAACATCAAAAATTTCAATCCTGCACGATTCTACCAAGAAATGTGAGTGTTCATTCAAACGGCTGCTTTCTGCTATTTTGGGCCCTATTGAATAATGAATGTTTTGAATTTTCTCCAAAAGTAAAGTAGTTGCAAACTCATCCTTTTAGAAACTTGTTTGGGCTGTTGAGAGGAGTAAAAAAACATCAAAATTTTCAATCCTGCATGATTCTAGCAAGAAATGTGATTGTTCATTCAAAACTCTGCTTTTTGCTATTGGGCTCTATTGAATAATGAATGTTTTGAATTTTCTCCAAAAGTAGAGCAGTTGCAAGCTCATGCTTTTAGAGTTTTGTTTGGGCTCATGAGAGGAGTAGAAAAACATCAAAAATTTAAATCCTGCACGATTCTACCAAGAAATGTGAGTGTTCATTCAAACCGCAGCTTTCTGCTATTTGGGGCCCTATTGAATAATGAATGTTTTGAATTTTCTCCAAAAGTAAAGTAGTTGCAAACTCATCCTTTTAGAAACTTGTTTGGGCTGTTGAGAGGAGTAAAAAAACATCAAAATTTTCAATCCTGCATGATTGTACCAAGAAATGTGATTGTTCATTCAAAACTCTGCTTTTTGATATTGGGCTCTATTGAATAATGAATGTTTTGAATTTTCTCCAAAAGTAAAGCAGTTGCAAGCTCATCCTTTTAGAGTCTTGTTTGGGCTCATGAGAGGAGTAGAAAAACATCAAAAATTTCAATCCTGCACAATTCTACCAAGAAATGTGAGTGTTCATTCAAACCGCTGCTTTCTGCTATTTTGGGCCCTATTGAATAATGAATGTTTTGAATTTTCTCCAAAAGTAAAGCAGTTGCAAGCTCATCCTTTTAGAGTCTTGTTTGGGCTCATGAGAGGAGTAGAAAAACATCAAAAATTTCAATCCTGCACGATTCTACCAAGAAATGTGAGTGTTCATTCAAACCGCTGCTTTCTGCTATTTTGGGCCCTATTGAATAATGAATGTTTTGAATTTTCTCCAAAAGTAAAGTAGTTGCAAACTCATCCTTTTAGAAACTTGTTTGGGCTGTTGAGAGGAGTAAAAAAAATCGAAATTTTCAATCCTGCATGATTCTACCAAGAAATGTGATTGTTCATTCAAAACTCTGCTTTTTGCTATTGGGCTCTATTGACTAATGAATGTTTTGAATTTTCTCCAAAAGTAAAGCAGTTGCAAGCTCATCCTGTTAGAGTCTTGTTTGGGCTCATGAGAGGAGTAGAAAAACATCAAAAATTTCAATCCTGCACGATTCTACCAAGAAATGTGAGTGTTCATTCAAACCGCTGCTTTCTGCTATTTTGGGCCCTATTGAATAATGAATGTTTTGAATTTTCTCCAAAAGTAAAGCAGTTGCAAGCTCATCCTTTTAGAGTCTTGTTTGGGCTCATGAGAGGAGTAGAAAAACATCAAAAATTTCAATCCTGCACGATTCTACCAAGAAATGTGAGTGTTCATTCAAACCGCTGCTTTCTGCTATTTTGGGCCCTATTGAATAATGAATGTTTTGAATTTTCTCCAAAGGTAAAGTAGTTGCAAACTCATCCTTTTAGAAACTTGTTTGGGCTGTTGAGAGGAGTAAAAAAACATCAGAATTTTCAATCCTGCATGATTCTACCAAGAAATGTGATTGTTCATTCAAAACTCTGCTTTTTGCTATTGGGCTCTATTGAATAATGAATGTTTTGAATTTTCTCCAAAAGTAAAGCAGTTGCAAGCTCATCCTTTTAGAGTCTTGTTTGGGCTCATGAGAGGAGTAGAAAAACATCAAAAATTTCAATCCTGCACGATTCTACCAAGAAATGTGAGTGTTCATTCAAACGGCTGCTTTCTGCTATTTTGGGCCCTATTGAATAATGAATGTTTTGAATTTTCTCCAAAAGTAAAGTAGTTGCAAACTCATCCTTTTAGAAACTTGTTTGGGCTGTTGAGAGGAGTAAAAAAACATCAAAATTTTCAATCCTGCATGATTCTAGCAAGAAATGTGATTGTTCATTCAAAACTCTGCTTTTTGCTATTGGGCTCTATTGAATAATGAATGTTTTGAATTTTCTCCAAAAGTAGAGCAGTTGCAAGCTCATCCTTTTAGAGTTTTGTTTGGGCTCATGAGAGGAGTAGAAAAACATCAAAAATTTAAATCCTGCACGATTCTACCAAGAAATGTGAGTGTTCATTCAAACCGCAGCTTTCTGCTATTTGGGGCCCTATTGAATAATGAATGTTTTGAATTTTCTCCAAAAGTAAAGTAGTTGCAAACTCATCCTTTTAGAAACTTGTTTGGGCTGTTGAGAGGAGTAAAAAAACATCAAAATTTTCAATCCTGCATGATTCTACCAAGAAATGTGATTGTTCATTCAAAACTCTGCTTTTTGCTATTGGGCTCTATTGCATAATGAATGTTTTGAATTTTCTCCAAAAGTAAAGCAGTTGCAAGCTCATCCTTTTAGAGTCTTGTTTGGGCTGTTGAGAGGAGTAGAAAAACATCAAAAATTTCAATCCTGCACGATTCTACCAAGAAATGTGAGTGTTCATTCAAACCGCTGCTTTCTGCTATTTTGGGCCCTATTGAATAATGAATGTTTTGAATTTTCTCCAAAAGTAAAGCAGTTGCAAGCTCATCCTTTTAGAGTCTTGTTTGGGCTCATGAGAGGAGTAGAAAAACATCAAAAATTTCAATCCTGCACGATTCTACCAAGAAATGTGAGTGTTCATTCAAACGGCTGCTTTCTGCTATTTTGGGCCCTATTGAATAATGAATGTTTTGAATTTTCTCCAAAAGTAAAGTAGTTGCAAACTCATCCTTTAAGAAACTTGTTTGGGCTGTTGAGAGGAGTAAAAAAACATCAAAATTTTCAATCCTGCATGATTCTAGCAAGAAATGTGATTGTTCATTCAAAACTCTGCTTTTTGCTATTGGGCTCTATTGAATAATGAATGTTTTGAATTTTCTCCAAAAGTAGAGCAGTTGCAAGCTCATCCTTTTAGAGTCTTGTTTGGGCTCATGAGAGGAGTAGAAAAACATCAAAAATTTAAATCCTGCACGATTCTACCAAGAAATGTGAGTGTTCATTCAAACCGCAGCTTTCTGCTATTTGGGGCCCTATTGAATAATGAATGTTTTGAATTTTCTCCAAAAGTAAAGTAGTTGCAAACTCATCCTTTTAGAAACTTGTTTGGGCTGTTGAGAGGAGTAAAAAAAATCAAAATTTTCAATCCTGCTTGATTCTACCAAGAAATGTGATTGTTCATTCAAAACTCTGCTTTTTGCTATTGGGCTCTATTGAATAATGAATGTTTTGAATTTTCTCCAAAAGTAAAGCAGTTGCAAGCTCATCCTTTTAGAGTCTTGTTTGGGCTCATGAGAGGAGTAGAAAAACATCAAAAATTTCAATACTGCACGATTCTACCAAGAAATGTGAGTGTTCATTCAAACCGCTGCTTTCTGCTATTTTGGGCCCTATTGAATAATGAATGTTTTGAATTTTCTCCAAAAGTAAAGTAGTTGCAAACTCATCCTTTTAGAAACTTGTTTGGGCTGTTGAGAGGAGAAAAAAACATCAAAATTTTCAATCCTGCATGATTCTACCAAGAAATGTGATTGTTCATTCAAAACTCTGCTTTTTGCTATTGGGCTCTATTGAATAATGGATGTTTTGAATTTTCTCCAAAAGTAAAGCAGTTGCAAGCTCATCCTTTTAGAGTCTTGTTTGGGCTCATGAGAGTAGTAGAAAAACATCAAAAATTTCAATCCTGCACGATTCTACCAAGAAATGTGAGTGTTCATTCAAACCGCTGCTTTCTGCTATTTTGGGCCCTATTGAATAATGAATGTTTTGAATTTTCTCCAAAAGTAAAGCAGTTGCAAGCTCATCCTTTTAGAGTCTTGTTTGGGCTCATGAGAGGAGTAGAAAAACATCAAAAATTTCAATCCTGCACGATTCTACCAAGAAATGTGAGTGTTCATTCAAACCGCTGCTTTCTGCTATTTTGGGCCCTATTGAATAATGAATGTTTTGAATTTTCTCCAAAAGTAAAGTAGTTGCAAACTCATCCTTTTAGAAACTTGTTTGGGCTGTTGAGAGGAGTAAAAAAAATCAAAATTTTCAATCCTGCATGATTCTACCAAGAAATGTGATTGTTCATTCAAAACTCTGCTTTTTGCTATTGGGCTCTATTGACTAATGAATGTTTTGAATTTTCTCCAAAAGTAAAGCAGTTGCAAGCTCATCCTTTTAGAGTCTTGTTTGGGCTCATGAGAGGAGTAGAAAAACATCAAAAATTTCAATCCTGCATGATTCTACCAAGAAATGTGAGTGTTCATTCAAACCACTGCTTTCTGCTATTTTGGGCCCTATTGAATAATGAATGTTTTGAATTTTCTCCAAAAGTAAAGTAGTTGCAAACTCATCCTTTTAGAAACTTGTTTGGGCTGTTGAGAGGAGTAAAAAAGCATCAAAATTTTCAATCCTGCATGATTCTACCAAGAAATGTGATTGTTCATTCAAAACTCTGCTTTTTGCTATTGGGCTCTATTGAATAATGAATGTTTTGAATTTTCTCCAAAAGTAAAGCAGTTGCAAGCTCATCCTTTTAAAGTCTTGTTTGGGCTCATGAGAGGAGTAGAAAAACATCAAAAATTTCAATCCTGCACGATTCTACCAAGAAATGTGAGTGTTCATTCAAACCGCTGCTTTCTGCTATTTTGGGCCCTATTGAATAATGAATGTTTTGAATTTTCTCCAAAAGTAAAGCAGTTGCAAGCTCATCCTTTTAGAGTCTTGTTTGGGCTCATGAGAGGAGTAGAAAAACATCAAAAATTTCAATCCTGCACGATTCTACCAAGAAATGCGAGTGTTCATTCAAACCGCTGCTTTCTGCTATTTTGGGCCCTATTGAATAATGAATGTTTTGAATTTTCTCCAAAAGTAAAGCAGTTGCAAGCTCATCCTTTTACAGTCTTGTTTGGGCTCATGAGAGGAGTAGAAAAACATCAAAAATTTCAATCCTGCACGATTCTACCAAGAAATGTGAGTGTTCATTCAAACCGCTGCTTTCTGCTATTTTGGGCCCTATTGAATAATGAATGTTTTGAATTTTCTCCAAAAGTAAAGTAGTTGCAAACTCATCCTTTTAGAAACTTGTTTGGGCTGTTGAGTGGAGTAAAAAAACATCAAAATTTTCAATCCTGCATGATTCTACCAAGAAATGTGATTGTTCATTCAAAACTCTGCTTTTTGCTATTGGGCTCTATTGAATAATGAATGTTTTGAATTTTCTCCAAAAGTAAAGCAGTTGCAAGCTCATCCTTTTAGAGTCTTGTTTGGGCTCAGGAGAGGAGTAGAAAAACATCAAAAATTTCAATCATGCACGATTCTACCAAGAAATGTGAGTGTTCATTCAAACCGCTGCTTTCTGCTATTTTGGGCCCTATTGAATAATGAATGTTTTGAATTTTCTCCAAAAGTAAAGTAGTTGCAAACTCATCCTTTTAGAAACTTGTTTGGGCTGTTGAGAGGAGTAAAAAAAATCAAAATTTTCAATCCTGCATGATTCTACCAAGAAATGTGATTGTTCATTCAAAACTCTGCTTTTTGCTATTGGGCTCTATTGAATAATGAATGTTTTGAATTTTCTCCAAAAGTAAAGCAGTTGCAAGCTCATCCTTTTAGAGTCTTGTTTGGGCTCATGAGAGGAGTAGAAAAACATCAAAAATTTCAATCCTGCACGATTCTACCAAGAAATGTGAGTGTTCATTCAAACCGCTGCTTTCTGCTATTTTGGGCCCTATTGAATAATGAATGTTTTGAATTTTCTCCAAAAGTAAAGCAGTTGCAAGCTCATCCTTTTAGAGTCTTGTTTGGGCTCATGAGAGGAGTAGAAAAACATCAAAAATTTAAATCCTGCACGATTCTACCAAGAAATGTGAGTGTTCATTCAAACCGCTGCTTTCTGCTATTTTGGGCCCTATTGAATAATGAATGTTTTGAATTTTCTCCAAAAGTAAAGTAGTTGCAAACTCATCCTTTTAGAAACTTGTTTGGGCTGTTGAGAGGAGTAAAAAAAATCAAAATATTCAATCCTGCATGATTCTACCAAGAAATGTGATTGTTCATTCAAAACTCTGCTTTTTGCTATTGGGCTCTATTGACTAATGAATGTTTTGAATTTTCTCCAAAAGTAAAGCAGTTGCAAGCTCATCCTTTTAGAGTCTTGTTTGGGCTCATGAGAGGAGTAGAAAAACATCAAAAATTTCAATCCTGCACGATTCTACCAAGAAATGTGAGTGTTCATTCAAACCGCTGCTTTCTGCTATTTTGGGCCCTATTGAATAATGAATGTTTTGAATTTTCTCCAAAAGTAAAGTAGTTGCAAACTCATCCTTTTAGAAACTTGTTTGGGCTGTTGAGAGGAGTAAAAAAGCATCAAAATTTTCAATCCTGCATGATTCTACCAAGAAATGTGATTGTTCATTCAAAACTCTGCTTTTTGCTATTGGGCTCTATTGAATAATGAATGTTTTGAATTTTCTCCAAAAGTAAAGCAGTTGCAAGCTCATCCTTTTAAAGTCTTGTTTGGGCTCATGAGAGGAGTAGAAAAACATCAAAAATTTCAATCCTGCACGATTCTACCAAGAAATGTGAGTGTTCATTCAAACCGCTGCTTTCTGCTATTTTGGGCCCTATTGAATAATGAATGTTTTGAATTTTCTCCAAAAGTAAAGCAGTTGCAAGCTCATCCTTTTAGAGTCTTGTTTGGGCTCATGAGAGGAGTAGAAAAACATCAAAAATTTCAATCCTGCACGATTCTACCAAGAAATGCGAGTGTTCATTCAAACCGCTGCTTTCTGCTATTTTGGGCCCTATTGAATAATGAAAATTTTGAATTTTCTCCAAAAGTAAAGCAGTTGCAAGCTCATCCTTTTAGAGTCTTGTTTGGGCTCATGAGAGGAGTAGAAAAACATCAAAAATTTCAATCCTGCACGATTCTACCAAGAAATGTGAGTGTTCATTCAAACCGCTGCTTTCTGCTATTTTGGGCCCTATTGAATAATGAATGTTTTGAATTTTCTCCAAAAGTAAAGTAGTTGCAAACTCATCCTTTTAGAAACTTGTTTGGGCTGTTGAGAGGAGTAAAAAAAATCAAAATTTTCAATCCTGCATGATTCTACCAAGAAATGTGATTGTTCATTCAAAACTCTGCTTTTTGCTATTGGGCTCTATTGAATAATGAATGTTTTGAATTTTCTCCAAAAGTAAAGCAGTTGCAAGCTCATCCTTTTAGAGTCTTGTTTGGGCTCATGAGAGGAGTAGAAAAACATCAAAAATTTCAATCCTGCACGATTCTACCAAGAAATGTGAGTGTTCATTCAAACCGCTGCTTTCTGCTATTTTGGGCCCTATTGAATAATGAATGTTTTGAATTTTCTCCAAAAGTAAAGTAGTTGAAAACTCATACTTTTAGAAACTTGTTTGGGCTGTTGGGAGGAGTAAAAAACATCAAAATTTTCAATCCTGCATGATTGTACCAAGAAATGTGATTGTTCATTCAAAACTCTGCTTTTTGATATTGGGCTCTATTGAATAATGAATGTTTTGAATTTTCTCCAAAAGTAAAGCAGTTGCAAGCTCATCCTTTTAGAGTCTTGTTTGGGCTCATGAGAGGAGTAGAAAAACATCAAAAATTTCAATCCTGCACGATTCTACCAAGAAATGTGAGTGTTCATTCAAACCGCTGCTTTCTGCTATTTTGGGCCCTATTGAATAATGAATGTTTTGAATTTTCTCCAAAAGTAAAGCAGTTGCAAGCTCATCCTTTTAGAGTCTTGTTTGGGCTCATGAGAGGAGTAGAAAAACATCAAAAATTTCAATCCTGCACGATTCTACCAAGAAATGTGAGTGTTCATTCAAACCGCTGCTTTCTGCTATTTTGGGCCCTATTGAATAATGAATGTTTTGAATTTTCTCCAAAAGTAAAGTAGTTGCAAACTCATCCTTTTAGAAACTTGTTTGGGCTGTTGAGAGGAGTAAAAAAAATCGAAATTTTCAATCCTGCATGATTCTACCAAGAAATGTGATTGTTCATTCAAAACTCTGCTTTTTGCTATTGGGCTCTATTGACTAATGAATGTTTTGAATTTTCTCCAAAAGTAAAGCAGTTGCAAGCTCATCCTGTTAGAGTCTTGTTTGGGCTCATGAGAGGAGTAGAAAAACATCAAAAATTTCAATCCTGCACGATTCTACCAAGAAATGTGAGTGTTCATTCAAACCGCTGCTTTCTGCTATTTTGGGCCCTATTGAATAATGAATGTTTTGAATTTTCTCCAAAAGTAAAGCAGTTGCAAGCTCATCCTTTTAGAGTCTTGTTTGGGCTCATGAGAGGAGTAGAAAAACATCAAAAATTTCAATCCTGCACGATTCTACCAAGAAATGTGAGTATTCATTCAAACCGCTGCTTTCTGCTATTTTGGGCCCTATTGAATAATGAATGTTTTGAATTTTCTCCAAAAGTAAAGTAGTTGCAAACTCATCCTTTTAGAAACTTGTTTGGGCTGTTGAGAGGAGTAAAAAAAAATCGAAATTTTCAATCCTGCATGATTCTACCAAGAAATGTGATTGTTCATTCAAAACTCTGCTTTTTGCTATTGGGCTCTATTGACTAATGAATGTTTTGAATTTTCTCCAAAAGTAAACCAGTTGCAAGCTCATCCTTTTAGAGTCTTGTTTGGGCTCATGAGAGGAGTAGAAAAACATCAAAAATTTCAATCCTGCACGATTCTACCAAGAAATGTGAGTGTTCATTCAAACCGCTGCTTTCTGCTATTTTGGGCCCTATTGAATAATGAATGTTTTGAATTTTCTCCAAAAGTAAAGTAGTTGCAAACTCATCCTTTTAGAAACTTGTTTGGGCTGTTGAGAGGAGTAAAAAAGCATCAAAATTTTCAATCCTGCATGATTCTACCAAGAAATGTGATTGTTCATTCAAAACTCTGCTTTTTGCTATTGGGCTCTATTGAATAATGAATGTTTTGAATTTTCTCCAAAAGTAAAGCAGTTGCAAGCTCATCCTTTTAGAGTCTTGTTTGGGCTCATGAGAGGAGTAGAAAAACATCAAAAATTTCAATCCTGCACGATTCTACCAAGAAATGTGAGTGTTCATTCAAACCGCTGCTTTCTGCTATTTTGGGCCCTATTGAATAATGAATGTTTTGAATTTTCTCCAAAAGTAAAGCAGTTGCAAGCTCATCCTTTTAGAGTCTTGTTTGGGCTCATGAGAGGAGTAGAAAAACATCAAAAATTTCAATCCTGCACGATTCTACCAAGAAATGTGAGTGTTCATTCAAACCGCTGCTTTCTGCTATTTTGGGCCCTATTGAATAATGAATGTTTTGAATTTTCTCCAAAAGTAAAGTAGTTGCAAACTCATCCTTTTAGAAACTTGTTTGGGCTGTTGAGTGGAGTAAAAATAATCAAAATTTTCAATCCTGCATGATTCTACCAAGAAATGTGATTGTTCATTCAAAACTCTGCTTTTTGCTATTGGGCTCTATTGAATAATGAATGTTTTGAATTTTCTCCAAAAGTAAAGCAGTTGCAAGCTCATCCTTTTAGAGTCTTGTTTGGGCTCAGGAGAGGAGTAGAAAAACATCAAAAATTTCAATCATGCACGATTCTACCAAGAAATGTGAGTGTTCATTCAAACCGCTGTTTTCTGCTATTTTGGGCCCTATTGAATAATGACTGTTTTGAATTTTCTCCAAAAGTAAAGTAGTTGCAAACTCATCCTTTTAGAAACTTGTTTGGGCTGTTGAGAGGAGTAAAAATAATCAAAATTTTCAATCCTGCATGATTCTACCAAGAAATGTGATTGTTCATTCAAAACTCTGCTTTTTGCTATTGGGCTCTATTGAATAATGAATGTTTTGAATTTTCTCCAAAAGTAAAGCAGTTGCAAGCTCATCCTTTTAGAGTCTTGTTTGGGCTCATGAGAGGAGTAGAAAAACATCAAAAATTTCAATCCTGCACGATTCTACCAAGAAATGTGAGTGTTCATTCAAACCGCTGCTTTCTGCTATTTTGGGCCCTATTGAATAATGAATGTTTTGAATTTTCTCCAAAAGTAAAGTAATTGCAAACTCATCCTTTTAGAAACTTGTTTGGGCTGTTGAGAGGAGTAAAAAAAAATCAAAATTTTCAATCCTGCATGATTCTACCAAGAAATGTGATTGTTCATTCAAAACTCTGCTTTTTGCTATTGGGCTCTATCGAATAATGAATGTTTTGAATTTTCTCCAAAAGTAAAGCAGTTGCAAGCTCATCCTTTTAGAGTCTTGTTTGGGCTCATGAGAGGAGTAGAAAAACATCAAAAATTTATATCCTGCACGATTCTACCAAGAAATGTGAGTGTTCATTCAAACCGCTGCTTTCTGCTATTTTGGGCCCTATTGAATAATGAATGTTTTGAATTTTCTCCAAAAGTAAAGTAGTTGCAAACTCATCCTTTTAGAAACTTGTTTGGGCTGTTGAGAGGAGTAAAAAAACATCAAAATTTTCAATCCTGCATGATTCTACCAAGAAATGTGATTGTTCATTCAAAACTCTGCTTTTTGCTATTGGGCTCTATTGAATAATGAATGTTTTGAATTTTCTCCAAAAGTAAAGCAGTTGCAAGCTCATCCTTTTAGAGTCTTGTTTGGGCTCATGAGAGGAGTAGAAAAACATCAAAAATTTCAATCCTGCACGATTCTACCATGAAATGTGAGTGTTCATTCAAACCGCTGCTTTCTGCTATTTTGGGCCCTAGTGAATAATGAATGTTTTGAATTTTCTCCAAAAGTAAAGTAGTTGCAAACTCATCCTTTTAGAAACTTGTTTGGGCTGTTGAGAGGAGTAAAAAAACATCAAAATTTTCAATCCTGCATGATTGTACCAAGAAATGTGATTGTTCATTCAAAACTCTGCTTTTTGCTATTGGGCTCTATTGAATAATGAATGTTTTGAATTTTCTCCAAAAGTAAAGCAGTTGCAAGCTCATCCTTTTATAGTCTTGTTTGGGCTCATGAGAGGAGTAGAAACACATCAAAAATTTCAATCCTGCACGATTCTACCAAGAAATGTGAGTGTTCATTCAAACCGCTGCTTTCTGCTATTTTGGGCCCTATTGAATAATGAATGTTTTGAATTTTCTCCAAAAGTAAAGTAGTTGCAAATTCATCCTTTTAGAAACTTGTTTGGGCTGTTGAGAGGAGTAAAAAAACTTCAAAATTTTCATTCCTGCATGATTGTACCAAGAAATGTGATTGTTCATTCAAAACTCTGCTTTTTGCTATTGGGCTCTATTGAATAATGAATGTTTTGAATTTTCTCCAAAAGTAAAGCAGTTGCAAGCTCATCCTTTTAGAGTCTTGTTTGGGCTCATGAGAGGAGTAGAAAAACATCAAAAATTTCAATCCTGCATGATTCTACCAAGAAATGTGAGTGTTCATTCAAACCGCTGCTTTCTGCTATTTTGGGCCCTATTGAATAATGAATGTTTTGAATTTTCTCCAAAAGTAAAGTAGTTGAAAACTCATCCTTTTAGAAACTTGTTTGGGCTGTTGAGAGGAGTAAAAAAACATCAAAATTTTCAATCCTGCATGATTCTACCAAGAAATGTGATTGTTCATTCAAAACTCTGCTTTTTGCTATTGGGCTCTATTGAATAATGAATGTTTTGAATTTTCTCCAAAAGTAAAGCAGTTGCAAGCTCATCCTTTTAGAGTCTTGTTTGGGATCATGAGAGGAGTAGAAAAACTTCAAAAAGTTCAATCCTGCACGATTCTACCAAGAAATGTGAGTGTTCATTCAAACCGCTGCTTTCTGCTATTTTGGGCCCTATTGAATAATGAATGTTTTGAATTTTCTCCAAAAGTAAAGTAGTTGCAAACTCATCCTTTTAGAAACTTGTTTGGGCTGTTGAGAGGAGTAAAAATAATCAAAATTTTCAATCCTGCATGATTCTACCAAGAAATGTGATTGTTCATTCAAAACTCTGCTTTTTGCTATTGGGCTCTATTGAATAATGAATGTTTTGAATTTTCTCCAAAAGTAAAGCAGTTGCAAGCTCATCCTTTTAGAGTCTTGTTTGGGCTCATGAGAGGAGTAGAAAAACATCAAAAATTTCAATCCTGCACGATTCTACCAAGAAATGTGAGTGTTCATTCAAACCGCTGCTTTCTGCTATTTTGGGCCCTATTGAATAATGAATGTTTTGAATTTTCTCCAAAAGTAAAGTAATTGCAAACTCATCCTTTTAGAAACTTGTTTGGGCTGTTGAGAGGAGTAAAAAAAAATCAAAATTTTCAATCCTGCATGATTCTACCAAGAAATGTGATTGTTCATTCAAAACTCTGCTTTTTGCTATTGGGCTCTATTGAATAATGAATGTTTTGAATTTTCTCCAAAAGTAAAGCAGTTGCAAGCTCATCCTTTTAGAGTCTTGTTTGGGCTCATGAGAGGAGTAGAAAAACATCAAAAATTTCTATCCTGCACGATTCTACCAAGAAATGTGAGTGTTCATTCAAACCGCTGCTTTCTGCTATTTTGGGCCCTATTGAATAATGAATGTTTTGAATTTTCTCCAAAAGTAAAGTAGTTGCAAACTCATCCTTTTAGAAACTTGTTTGGGCTGTTGAGAGGAGTAAAAAAACATCAAAATTTTCAATCCTGCATGATTCTACCAAGAAATGTGATTGTTCATTCAAAACTCTGCTTTTTGCTATTGGGCTCTATTGAATAATGAATGTTTTGAATTTTCTCCAAAAGTAAAGCAGTTGCAAGCTCATCCTTTTAGAGTCTTGTTTGGGCTCATGAGAGGAGTAGAAAAACATCAAAAATTTCAATCCTGCACGATTCTACCAAGAAATGTGAGTGTTCATTCAAACCGCTGCTTTCTGCTATTTTGGGCCCTAGTGAATAATGAATGTTTTGAATTTTCTCCAAAAGTAAAGTAGTTGCAAACTCATCCTTTTAGAAACTTGTTTGGGCTGTTGAGAGGAGTAAAAAAACATCAAAATTTTCAATCCTGCATGATTGTACCAAGAAATGTGATTGTTCATTCAAAACTCTGCTTTTTGCTATTGGGCTCTATTGAATAATGAATGTTTTGAATTTTCTCCAAAAGTAAAGCAGTTGCAAGCTCATCCTTTTATAGTCTTGTTTGGGCTCATGAGAGGAGTAGAAACACATCAAAAATTTCAATCCTGCACGATTCTACCAAGAAATGTGAGTGTTCATTCAAACCGCTGCTTTCTGCTATTTTGGGCCCTATTGAATAATGAATGTTTTGAATTTTCTCCAAAAGTAAAGTAGTTGCAAATTCATCCTTTTAGAAACTTGTTTGGGCTGTTGAGAGGAGTAAAAAAACATCAAAATTTTCATTCCTACATGATTGTACCAAGAAATGTGATTGTTCATTCAAAACTCTGCTTTTTGCTATTGGGCTCTATTGAATAATGAATGTTTTGAATTTTCTCCAAAAGTAAAGCAGTTGCAAGCTCATCCTTTTAGAGTCTTGTTTGGGCTCATGAGAGGAGTAGAAAAACATCAAAAATTTCAATCCTGCATGATTCTACCAAGAAATGTGAGTGTTCATTCAAACCGCTGCTTTCTGCTATTTTGGGCCCTATTGAATAATGAATGTTTTGAATTTTCTCCAAAAGTAAAGTAGTTGAAAACTCATCCTTTTAGAAACTTGTTTGGGCTGTTGAGAGGAGTAAAAAAACATCAAAATTTTCAATCCTGCATGATTCTACCAAGAAATGTGATTGTTCATTCAAAACTCTGCTTTTTGCTATTGGGCTCTATTGAATAATGAATGTTTTGAATTTTCTCCAAAAGTAAAGCAGTTGCAAGCTCATCCTTTTAGAGTCTTGTTTGGGATCATGAGAGGAGTAGAAAAACTTCAAAAAGTTCAATCCTGCACGATTCTACCAAGAAATGTGAGTGTTCATTCAAACCGCTGCTTTCTGCTATTTTGGGCCCTATTGAATAATGAATGTTTTGAATTTTCTCCAAAAGTAAAGTAGTTGCAAACTCATCCTTTTAGAAACTTGTTTGGGCTGTTGAGAGGAGTAAAAAAAATCAAAATTTTCAATCCTGCATGATTCTACCAAGAAATGTGATTGTTCATTCAAAACTCTGCTTTTTGCTATTGGGCTCTATTGAATAATGAATGTTTTGAATTTTCTCCAAAAGTAAAGCAGTTGCAAGCTCATCCTTTTAGAGTCTTGTTTGGGATCATGAGAGGAGAAGAAAAACTTCAAAAAGTTCAATCCTGCACGATTCTACCAAGAAATGTGAGTGTTCATTCAAACCGCTGCTTTCTGCTATTTTGGGCCCTATTGAATAATGAATGTTTTGAATTTTCTCCAAAAGTAAAGTATTTGCAAACTCATCCTTTTAGAAACTTGTTTGGGCTGTTGAGAGGAGTAAAAAAAATCAAAATTTTCAATCCTGCATGATTCTACCAAGAAATGTGATTGTTCATTCAAAACTCTGCTTTTTGCTATTGGGCTCTATTGAATAATGAATGTTTTGAATTTTCTCAAAAAGTAAAGCAGTTGCAAGCTCATCCTTTTAGAGTCTTGTTTGGGCTCATGAGAGGAGTAGAAAAACATCAAAAATTTCAATCCTGCACGATTCAACCAAGAAATGTGAGTGTTCATTCAAACCGCTGCTCTCTGCTATTTTGGGCCCTATTGAATAATGAATGTTTTGAATTTTCTCCAAAAGTAAAGTAGTTGCAAACTCATCCTTTTAGAAACTTGTTTGGGCTGTTGAGAGGAGTAAAAAAACATCAAAATTTTCAATCCTGAATGATTCTACCAAGAAATGTGATTGTTCATTCAAAACTCTGCTTTTTGCTATTGGGCTCTATTGAATAATGAATGTTTTGAATTTTCTCCAAAAGTAAAGCAGTTGCAAGCTCATCCTTTTAGAGTCTTGTTTGGGCTCATGAGCGGAGTAGAAAAACATCAAAAATTTCAATCCTGCACGATTCTACCAAGAAATGTGAGAGTTCATTCAAACAGCTGCTTTCTGCTATTTTGGGCCCTATTGAATAATGAATGTTTTGAATTTTCTCCAAAAGTAAAGCAGTTGCAAGCTCATCCTTTTAGAGTCTTGTTTGGGCTCATGAGAGGAGTAGAAAAACATCAAAAATTTCAATCCTGCACGATTCTACCAAGAAATGTGAGTGTTCATTCAAACCGCTGCTTTCTGCTATTTTGGGCCCTATTGAATAATGAATGTTTTGAATTTTCTCCAAAAGTAAAGTAGTTGCAAACTCATCCTTTTAGAAACTTGTTTGGGCTGTTGAGAGGAGTAAAAAAATCATCAAAGTTTTCAATCCTGCATGATTCTACCAAGAAATGTGATTGTTCATTCAAAACTCTGCTTTTTGCTATTGGGCTCTATTGAATAATGAATGTTTTGAATTTTCTCCAAAAGTAAAGCAGTTGCAAGCTCATCCTTTTAGAGTCTTGTTTGGGCTCATGAGAGGAGTAGTAAAACATCAAAAATTTCAATCCTGCACGATTCTACCAAGAAATGTGAGTGTTCATTCAAACCGCTGCTTTCTACTATTTTGGGCCCTATTGAATAATGAATGTTTTGAATTTTCTCCAAAAGTAAAGTAGTTGCAAACTCATCCTTTTAGAAACTTGTTTGGGCTGTTGAGAGGAGTAAAAAAACATCAAAATTTTCAATCCTGCATGATTGTACCAAGAAATGTGATTGTTCATTCAAAACTCTGCTTTTTGCTATTGGGCTCTATTGAATAATGAATGTTTTGAATTTTCTCCAAAAGTAAAGCAGTTGCAAGCTCATCCTCTTAGAGTCTTGTTTGGGATCATGAGAGGAGTAGAAAAACTTCAAAAAGTTCAATCCTGCACGATTCTACCAAGAAATGTGAGTGTTCATTCAAACCGCTGCTTTCTGCTATTTTGGGCCCTATTGAATAATGAATGTTTTGAATTTTCTCCAAAAGTAAAGTAGTTGCAAACTCATCCTTTTAGAAACTTGTTTGGGCTGTTGAGAGGAGTAAAAAAACATCAAAATTTTCAATCCTGCATGATTCTACCAAGAAATGTGATTGTTCATTCAAAACTCTGCTTTTTGCTATTGGGCTCTATTGAACAATGAATGTTTTGAATTTTCTCCAAAAGTAAAGCAGTTGCAAGCTCATCCTTTTAGAGTCTTGTTTGGGATCATGAGAGGAGTAGAAAAACTTCAAAAAGTTCAATCCTGCACGATTCTACCAAGAAATGTGAGTGTTCATTCAAACCGCTGCTTTCTGCTATTTTGGGCCCTATTGAATAATGAATGTTTTGAATTTTCTCCAAAAGTAAAGTAGTTGCAAACTCATCCTTTTAGAAACTTGTTTGGGCTGTTGAGAGGAGTAAAAAAAATCAAAATTTTCAATCCTGCATGATTCTACCAAGAAATGTGATTGTTCATTCACAACTCTGCTTTTTGCTATTGGGCTCTATTAAATAATGAATGTTTTGAATTTTCTCAAAAAGTAAAGCAGTTGCAAGCTCATCCTTTTAGAGTCTTGTTTGGGCTCATGAGAGGAGTAGAAAAACATCAAAAATTTCAATCCTGCACGATTCTACCAAGAAATGTGAGTGTTCATTCAAACCGCTGCTTTCTGCTATTTTGGGCCCTATTGAATAATGAATGTTTTGAATTTTCTCCAAAAGTAAAGTAGTTGCAAACTCATCCTTTTAGAAACTTGTTTGGGCTGTTGAGAGGAGTAAAAAAACATCAAAATTTTCAATCCTGAATGATTCTACCAAGAAATGTGATTGTTCATTCAAAACTCTGCTTTTTGCTATTGGGCTCTATTGAATAATGAATGTTTTGAATTTTCTCCAAAAGTAAAGCAGTTGCAAGCTCATCCTTTTAGAGTCTTGTTTGGGCTCATGAGAGGAGTAGAAAAACATCAAAAATTTCAATCCTGCACGATTCTACCAAGAAATGTGAGAGTTCATTCAAACCGCTTCTTTCTGCTATTTTGGGCCCTATTGAATAATGAATGTTTTGAATTTTCTCCAAAAGTAAAGCAGTTGCAAGCTCATCCTTTTAGAGTCTTGTTTGGGCTCATGAGAGGAGTAGAAAAACATCAAAAATTTCAATCCTGCACGATTCTACCAAGAAATGTGAGTGTTCATTCAAACCGCTGCTTTTTGCTATTTTGGGCCCTATTGAATAATGAATGTTTTGAATTTTCTCCAAAAGTAAAGTAGTTGCAAACTCATCCTTTTAGAAACTTGTTTGGGCTGTTGAGAGGAGTAAAAAATCATCAAAGTTTTCAATCCTGCATGATTCTACCAAGAAATGTGATTGTTCATTCAAAACTCTGCTTTTTGCTATTGGGCTCTATTGAATAATGAATGTTTTGAATTTTCTCCAAAAGTAAAGCAGTTGCAAGCTCATCCTTTTAGAGTCTTGTTTGGGCTCATGAGAGGAGTAGAAAAGCATCAAAAATTTCAATCCTGCTCGATTCTACCAAGAAATGTGAGTGTTCATTCAAACCGCTGCTTTCTACTATTTTGGGCCCTATTGAATAATGAATGTTTTGAATTTTCTCCAAAAGTAAAGTAGTTGCAAACTCATCCTTTTAGAAACTTGTTTGGGCTGTTGAGAGGAGTAAAAAAACATCAAAATTTTCAATCCTGCATGATTCTATCAAGAAATGTGATTGTTCCTTCAAAACTCTGCTTTTTGCTATTGGGCTCTATTGAATAATGAATGTTTTGAATTTTCTCCAAAAGTAAAGCAGTTGCAAGCTCATCCTTTTAGAAACTTGTTTGGGCTGTTGAGAGGAGTAAAAAAACATCAACATTTTCAATCCTGCATGATTCTACCAAGAAATGTGATTGTTCATTCAAAACTCTGCTTTTTGCTATTGGGCTCTATTGAATAATGAATGTTTTGAATTTTCTCCAAAAGTAAAGCAGTTGCAAGCTCATCCTTTTAGAGTCTTGTGTGGGCTCATGAGAGGAGTAGAAAAACATCAAAAATTTCAATCCTGCACGATTCTACCAAGAAATGTGAGTGTTCATTCAAACCGCTGCTTTCTGCTATTTTGGGCCCTATTGAATAATGAATGTTTTGAATTTTCTCCAAAAGTAAAGTAGTTGCAAACTCATCCTTTTAGAAACTTGTTTGGGCTGTTGAGAGGAGTAAAAAAAATCAAAATTTTCAATCCTGCATGATTCTACCAAGAAATGTGATTGTTCATTCAAAACTCTGCTTTTTGCTATTGGGCTCTATTGAATAATGAATGTTTTGAATTTTCTCCAAAAGTAAAGCAGTTGCAAGCTCATCCTTTTAGAGTCTTGTGTGGGCTCATGAGAGGAGTAGAAAAACATCAAAAATTTCAATCCTGCACGATTCTACCAAGAAATGTGAGTGTTCATTCAAACCGCTGCTTTCTGCTATTTTGGGCCCTATTGAATAATGAATGTTTTGAATTTTCTCCAAAAGTAAAGTAGTTGCAAACTCATCCTTTTAGAAACTTGTTTGGGCTGTTGAGAGGAGTAAAAAAACATCAAAATTTTCAATCCTGCATGATTCTACCAAGAAATGTGATTGTTCATTCAAAACTCGGCTTTTTGCTATTGGGCTCTATTGAATAATGAATGTTTTGAATTTTCTCCAAAAGTAAAGCAGTTGCAAGCTCATCCTTTTAGAGTCTTGTTTGGGCTCATGAGAGGAGTAGAAAAACATCAAAAATTTCAATCCTGCACGATTCTACCAAGAAATGTGAGTGCTCATTCAAACCGCTACTTTCTGCTATTTTGGGCCCTATTGAATAATGAATGTTTTGAATTTTCTCCAAAAGTAAAGTAGTTGAAAACTCATCCTTTTAGAAACTTGTTTGGGCTGTTGAGAGGAGTAAAAAAAATCAAGATTTTCAATCCTGCATGATTCTACCAAGAAATGTGATTGTTCATTCAAAACTCTGCTTTTTGCTATTGGGCTCTATTGAATAATGAATGTTTTGAATTTTCTCAAAAAGTAAAGCAGTTGCAAGCTCATCCTTTTAGAGTCTTGTTTGGGCTCATGAGAGGAGTAGAAAAACATCAAAAATTTCAATCCTGCACGATTCAACCAAGAAATGTGAGTGTTCATTCAAACCGCTGCTCTCTGCTATTTTGGGCCCTATTGAATAATGAATGTTTTGAATTTTCTCCAAAAGTAAAGTAGTTGCAAACTCATCCTTTTAGAAACTTGTTTGGGCTGTTGAGAGGAGTAAAAAAACATCAAAATTTTCAATCCTGAATGATTCTACCAAGAAATGTGATTGTTCATTCAAAACTCTGCTTTTTGCTATTGGGCTCTATTGAATAATGAATGTTTTGAATTTTCTCCAAAAGTAAAGCAGTTGCAAGCTCATCCTTTTAGAGTCTTGTTTGGGCTCATGAGAGGAGTAGAAAAACATCAAAAATTTCAATCCTGCACGATTCTACCAAGAAATGTGAGAGTTCATTCAAACAGCTGCTTTCTGCTATTTTGGGCCCTATTGAATAATGAATGTTTTGAATTTTCTCCAAAAGTAAAGCAGTTGCAAGCTCATCCTTTTAGAGTCTTGTTTGGGCTCATGAGAGGAGTAGAAAAACATCAAAAATTTCAATCCTGCACGATTCTACCAAGAAATGTGAGTGTTCATTCAAACCGCTGCTTTCTGCTATTTTGGGCCCTATTGAATAATGAATGTTTTGAATTTTCTCCAAAAGTAAAGTAGTTGCAAACTCATCCTTTTAGAAACTTGTTTGGGCTGTTGAGAGGAGTAAAAAAATCATCAAAGTTTTCAATCCTGCATGATTCTACCAAGAAATGTGATTGTTCATTCAAAACTCTGCTTTTTGCTATTGGGCTCTATTGAATAATGAATGTTTTGAATTTTCTCCAAAAGTAAAGCAGTTGCAAGCTCATCCTTTTAGAGTCTTGTTTGGGCTCATGAGAGGAGTAGTAAAACATCAAAAATTTCAATCCTGCACGATTCTACCAAGAAATGTGAGTGTTCATTCAAACCGCTGCTTTCTACTATTTTGGGCCCTATTGAATAATGAATGTTTTGAATTTTCTCCAAAAGTAAAGTAGTTGCAAACTCATCCTTTTAGAAACTTGTTTGGGCTGTTGAGAGGAGTAAAAAAACATCAAAATTTTCAATCCTGCATGATTGTACCAAGAAATGTGATTGTTCATTCAAAACTCTGCTTTTTGCTATTGGGCTCTATTGAATAATGAATGTTTTGAATTTTCTCCAAAAGTAAAGCAGTTGCAAGCTCATCCTTTTAGAGTCTTGTTTGGGATCATGAGAGGAGTAGAAAAACTTCAAAAAGTTCAATCCTGCACGATTCTACCAAGAAATGTGAGTGTTCATTCAAACCGCTGCTTTCTGCTATTTTGGGCCCTATTGAATAATGAATGTTTTGAATTTTCTCCAAAAGTAAAGTAGTTGCAAACTCATCCTTTTAGAAACTTGTTTGGGCTGTTGAGAGGAGTAAAAAAAATCAAAATTTTCAATCCTGCATGATTCTACCAAGAAATGTGATTGTTCATTCAAAACTCTGCTTTTTGCTATTGGGCTCTATTGAATAATGAATGTTTTGAATTTTCTCCAAAAGTAAAGCAGTTGCAAGCTCATCCTTTTAGAGTCTTGTTTGGGATCATGAGAGGAGTAGAAAAACTTCAAAAAGTTCAATCCTGCACGATTCTACCAAGAAATGTGAGTGTTCATTCAAACCGCTGCTTTCTGCTATTTTGGGCCCTATTGAATAATGAATGTTTTGAATTTTCTCCAAAAGTAAAGTAGTTGCAAACTCATCCTTTTAGAAACTTGTTTGGGCTGTTGAGAGGAGTAAAAAAAATCAAAATTTTCAATCCTGCATGATTCTACCAAGAAATGTGATTGTTCATTCACAACTCTGCTTTTTGCTATTGGGCTCTATTAAATAATGAATGTTTTGAATTTTCTCAAAAAGTAAAGCAGTTGCAAGCTCATCCTTTTAGAGTCTTGTTTGGGCTCATGAGAGGAGTAGAAAAACATCAAAAATTTCAATCCTGCACGATTCTACCAAGAAATGTGAGTGTTCATTCAAACCGCTGCTTTCTGCTATTTTGGGCCCTATTGAATAATGAATGTTTTGAATTTTCTCCAAAAGTAAAGTAGTTGCAAACTCATCCTTTTAGAAACTTGTTTGGGCTGTTGAGAGGAGTAAAAAAACATCAAAATTTTCAATCCTGAATGATTCTACCAAGAAATGTGATTGTTCATTCAAAACTCTGCTTTTTGCTATTGGGCTCTATTGAATAATGAATGTTTTGAATTTTCTCCAAAAGTAAAGCAGTTGCAAGCTCATCCTTTTAGAGTCTTGTTTGGGCTCATGAGAGGAGTAGAAAAACATCAAAAATTTCAATCCTGCACGATTCTACCAAGAAATGTGAGAGTTCATTCAAACCGCTTCTTTCTGCTATTTTGGGCCCTATTGAATAATGAATGTTTTGAATTTTCTCCAAAAGTAAAGCAGTTGCAAGCTCATCCTTTTAGAGTCTTGTTTGGGCTCATGAGAGGAGTAGAAAAACATCAAAAATTTCAATCCTGCACGATTCTACCAAGAAATGTGAGTGTTCATTCAAACCGCTGCTTTTTGCTATTTTGGGCCCTATTGAATAATGAATGTTTTGAATTTTCTCCAAAAGTAAAGTAGTTGCAAACTCATCCTTTTAGAAACTTGTTTGGGCTGTTGAGAGGAGTAAAAAATCATCAAAGTTTTCAATCCTGCATGATTCTACCAAGAAATGTGATTGTTCATTCAAAACTCTGCTTTTTGCTATTGGGCTCTATTGAATAATGAATGTTTTGAATTTTCTCCAAAAGTAAAGCAGTTGCAAGCTCATCCTTTTAGAGTCTTGTTTGGGCTCATGAGAGGAGTAGAAAAGCATCAAAAATTTCAATCCTGCTCGATTCTACCAAGAAATGTGAGTGTTCATTCAAACCGCTGCTTTCTACTATTTTGGGCCCTATTGAATAATGAATGTTTTGAATTTTCTCCAAAAGTAAAGTAGTTGCAAACTCATCCTTTTAGAAACTTGTTTGGGCTGTTGAGAGGAGTAAAAAAACATCAAAATTTTCAATCCTGCATGATTCTATCAAGAAATGTGATTGTTCCTTCAAAACTCTGCTTTTTGCTATTGGGCTCTATTGAATAATGAATGTTTTGAATTTTCTCCAAAAGTAAAGCAGTTGCAAGCTCATCCTTTTAGAAACTTGTTTGGGCTGTTGAGAGGAGTAAAAAAACATCAACATTTTCAATCCTGCATGATTCTACCAAGAAATGTGATTGTTCATTCAAAACTCTGCTTTTTGCTATTGGGCTCTATTGAATAATGAATGTTTTGAATTTTCTCCAAAAGTAAAGCAGTTGCAAGCTCATCCTTTTAGAGTCTTGTGTGGGCTCATGAGAGGAGTAGAAAAACATCAAAAATTTCAATCCTGCACGATTCTACCAAGAAATGTGAGTGTTCATTCAAACCGCTGCTTTCTGCTATTTTGGGCCCTATTGAATAATGAATGTTTTGAATTTTCTCCAAAAGTAAAGTAGTTGCAAACTCATCCTTTTAGAAACTTGTTTGGGCTGTTGAGAGGAGTAAAAAAAATCAAAATTTTCAATCCTGCATGATTCTACCAAGAAATGTGATTGTTCATTCAAAACTCTGCTTTTTGCTATTGGGCTCTATTGAATAATGAATGTTTTGAATTTTCTCCAAAAGTAAAGCAGTTGCAAGCTCATCCTTTTAGAGTCTTGTGTGGGCTCATGAGAGGAGTAGAAAAACATCAAAAATTTCAATCCTGCACGATTCTACCAAGAAATGTGAGTGTTCATTCAAACCGCTGCTTTCTGCTATTTTGGGCCCTATTGAATAATGAATGTTTTGAATTTTCTCCAAAAGTAAAGTAGTTGCAAACTCATCCTTTTAGAAACTTGTTTGGGCTGTTGAGAGGAGTAAAAAAACATCAAAATTTTCAATCCTGCATGATTCTACCAAGAAATGTGCTTGTTCATTCAAAACTCGGCTTTTTGCTATTGGGCTCTATTGAATAATGAATGTTTTGAATTTTCTCCAAAAGTAAAGCAGTTGCAAGCTCATCCTTTTAGAGTCTTGTTTGGGCTCATGAGAGGAGTAGAAAAACATCAAAAATTTCAATCCTGCACGATTCTACCAAGAAATGTGAGTGCTCATTCAAACCGCTACTTTCTGCTATTTTGGGCCCTATTGAATAATGAATGTTTTGAATTTTCTCCAAAAGTAAAGTAGTTGAAAACTCATCCTTTTAGAAACTTGTTTGGGCTGTTGAGAGGAGTAAAAAAAATCAAGATTTTCAATCCTGCATGATTCTACCAAGAAATGTGATTGTTCATTCAAAACTCTGCTTTTTGCTATTGGGCTCTATTGAATAATGAATGTTTTGAATTTTCTCAAAAAGTAAAGCAGTTGCAAGCTCATCCTTTTAGAGTCTTGTTTGGGCTCATGAGAGGAGTAGAAAAACATCAAAAATTTCAATCCTGCATGATTCAACCAAGAAATGTGAGTGTTCATTCAAACCGCTGCTCTCTGCTATTTTGGGCCCTATTGAATAATGAATGTTTTGAATTTTCTCCAAAAGTAAAGTAGTTGCAAACTCATCCTTTTAGAAACTTGTTTGGGCTGTTGAGAGGAGTAAAAAAACATCAAAATTTTCAATCCTGAATGATTCTACCAAGAAATGTGATTGTTCATTCAAAACTCTGCTTTTTGCTATTGGGCTCTATTGAATAATGAATGTTTTGAATTTTCTCCAAAAGTAAAGCAGTTGCAAGCTCATCCTTTTAGAGTCTTGTTTGGGCTCATGAGAGGAGTAGAAAAACATCAAAAATTTCAATCCTGCACGATTCTACCAAGAAATGTGAGAGTTCATTCAAACAGCTGCTTTCTGCTATTTTGGGCCCTATTGAATAATGAATGTTTTGAATTTTCTCAAAAAGTAAAGCAGTTGCAAGCTCATCCTTTTAGAGTCTTGTTTGGGCTCATGAGAGGAGTAGAAAAACATCAAAAATTTCAATCCTGCACGATTCTACCAAGAAATGTGAGTGTTCATTCAAACCGCTGCTTTCTGCTATTTTGGGCCCTATTGAATAATGAATGTTTTGAATTTTCTCCAAAAGTAAAGTAGTTGCAAACTCATCCTTTTAGAAACTTGTTTGGGCTGTTGAGAGGAGTAAAAAAATCATCAAAGTTTTCAATCCTGCATGATTCTACCAAGAAATGTGATTGTTCATTCAAAACTCTGCTTTTTGCTATTGGGCTCTATTGAATAATGAATGTTTTGAATTTTCTCCAAAAGTAAAGCAGTTGCAAGCTCATCCTTTTAGAGTCTTGTTTGGGCTCATGAGAGGAGTAGTAAAACATCAAAAATTTCAATCCTGCACGATTCTACCAAGAAATGTGAGTGTTCATTCAAACCGCTGCTTTCTACTATTTTGGGCCCTATTGAATAATGAATGTTTTGAATTTTCTCCAAAAGTAAAGTAGTTGCAAACTCATCCTTTTAGAAACTTGTTTGGGCTGTTGAGAGGAGTAAAAAAACATCAAAATTTTCAATCCTGCATGATTGTACCAAGAAATGTGATTGTTCATTCAAAACTCTGCTTTTTGCTATTGGGCTCTATTGAATAATGAATGTTTTGAATTTTCTCCAAAAGTAAAGCAGTTGCAAGCTCATCCTTTTAGAGTCTTGTTTGGGATCATGAGAGGAGTAGAAAAACTTCAAAAAGTTCAATCCTGCACGATTCTACCAAGAAATGTGAGTGTTCATTCAAACCGCTGCTTTCTGCTATTTTGGGCCCTATTGAATAATGAATGTTTTGAATTTTCTCCAAAAGTAAAGTAGTTGCAAACTCATCCTTTTAGAAACTTGTTTGGGCTGTTGAGAGGAGTAAAAAAAATCAAAATTTTCAATCCTGCATGATTCTACCAAGAAATGTGATTGTTCATTCAAAACTCTGCTTTTTGCTATTGGGCTCTATTGAATAATGAATGTTTTGAATTTTCTCCAAAAGTAAAGCAGTTGCAAGCTCATCCTTTTAGAGTCTTGTTTGGGATCATGAGAGGAGTAGAAAAACTTCAAAAAGTTCAATCCTGCACGATTCTACCAAGAAATGTGAGTGTTCATTCAAACCGCTGCTTTCTGCTATTTTGGGCCCTATTGAATAATGAATGTTTTGAATTTTCTCCAAAAGTAAAGTAGTTGCAAACTCATCCTTTTAGAAACTTGTTTGGGCTGTTGAGAGGAGTAAAAAAAATCAAAATTTTCAATCCTGCATGATTCTACCAAGAAATGTGATTGTTCATTCACAACTCTGCTTTTTGCTATTGGGCTCTATTAAATAATGAATGTTTTGAATTTTCTCAAAAAGTAAAGCAGTTGCAAGCTCATCCTTTTAGAGTCTTGTTTGGGCTCATGAGAGGAGTAGAAAAACATCAAAAATTTCAATCCTGCACGATTCTACCAAGAAATGTGAGTGTTCATTCAAACCGCTGCTTTCTGCTATTTTGGGCCCTATTGAATAATGAATGTTTTGAATTTTCTCCAAAAGTAAAGTAGTTGCAAACTCATCCTTTTAGAAACTTGTTTGGGCTGTTGAGAGGAGTAAAAAAACATCAAAATTTTCAATCCTGAATGATTCTACCAAGAAATGTGATTGTTCATTCAAAACTCTGCTTTTTGCTATTGGGCTCTATTGAATAATGAATGTTTTGAATTTTCTCCAAAAGTAAAGCAGTTGCAAGCTCATCCTTTTAGAGTCTTGTTTGGGCTCATGAGAGGAGTAGAAAAACATCAAAAATTTCAATCCTGCACGATTCTACCAAGAAATGTGAGAGTTCATTCAAACCGCTTCTTTCTGCTATTTTGGGCCCTATTGAATAATGAATGTTTTGAATTTTCTCCAAAAGTAAAGCAGTTGCAAGCTCATCCTTTTAGAGTCTTGTTTGGGCTCATGAGAGGAGTAGAAAAACATCAAAAATTTCAATCCTGCACGATTCTACCAAGAAATGTGAGTGTTCATTCAAACCGCTGCTTTTTGCTATTTTGGGCCCTATTGAATAATGAATGTTTTGAATTTTCTCCAAAAGTAAAGTAGTTGCAAACTCATCCTTTTAGAAACTTGTTTGGGCTGTTGAGAGGAGTAAAAAATCATCAAAGTTTTCAATCCTGCATGATTCTACCAAGAAATGTGATTGTTCATTCAAAACTCTGCTTTTTGCTATTGGGCTCTATTGAATAATGAATGTTTTGAATTTTCTCCAAAAGTAAAGCAGTTGCAAGCTCATCCTTTTAGAGTCTTGTTTGGGCTCATGAGAGGAGTAGAAAAGCATCAAAAATTTCAATCCTGCTCGATTCTACCAAGAAATGTGAGTGTTCATTCAAACCGCTGCTTTCTACTATTTTGGGCCCTATTGAATAATGAATGTTTTGAATTTTCTCCAAAAGTAAAGTAGTTGCAAACTCATCCTTTTAGAAACTTGTTTGGGCTGTTGAGAGGAGTAAAAAAACATCAAAATTTTCAATCCTGCATGATTCTATCAAGAAATGTGATTGTTCCTTCAAAACTCTGCTTTTTGCTATTGGGCTCTATTGAATAATGAATGTTTTGAATTTTCTCCAGAAGTAAAGCAGTTGCAAGCTCATCCTTTTAGAGTCTTGTTTGGGCTCATGAGAGGAGTAGAAAAACATCAAAAATTTCAATCCTGCACGATTCTACCAAGAAATGTGAGTGTTCATTCAAACCGCTGCTTTCTGCTATTTTGGGCCCTATTGAATAATGAATGTTTTGAATTTTCTCCAAAAGTAAAGTAGTTGCAAACTCATCCTTTTAGAAACTTGTTTGGGCTGTTGAGAGGAGTAAAAAAACATCAACATTTTCAATCCTGCATGATTCTACCAAGAAATGTGATTGTTCATTCAAAACTCTGCTTTTTGCTATTGGGCTCTATTGAATAATGAATGTTTTGAATTTTCTCCAAAAGTAAAGCAGTTGCAAGCTCATCCTTTTAGAGTCTTGTGTGGGCTCATGAGAGGAGTAGAAAAACATCAAAAATTTCAATCCTGCACGATTCTACCAAGAAATGTGAGTGTTCATTCAAACCGCTGCTTTCTGCTATTTTGGGCCCTATTGAATAATGAATGTTTTGAATTTTCTCCAAAAGTAAAGTAGTTGCAAACTCATCCTTTTAGAAACTTGTTTGGGCTGTTGAGAGGAGTAAAAAAAATCAAAATTTTCAATCCTGCATGATTCTACCAAGAAATGTGATTGTTCATTCAAAACTCTGCTTTTTGCTATTGGGCTCTATTGAATAATGAATGTTTTGAATTTTCTCCAAAAGTAAAGCAGTTGCAAGCTCATCCTTTTAGAGTCTTGTGTGGGCTCATGAGAGGAGTAGAAAAACATCAAAAATTTCAATCCTGCACGATTCTACCAAGAAATGTGAGTGTTCATTCAAACCGCTGCTTTCTGCTATTTTGGGCCCTATTGAATAATGAATGTTTTGAATTTTCTCCAAAAGTAAAGTAGTTGCAAACTCATCCTTTTAGAAACTTGTTTGGGCTGTTGAGAGGAGTAAAAAAACATCAAAATTTTCAATCCTGCATGATTCTACCAAGAAATGTGATTGTTCATTCAAAACTCGGCTTTTTGCTATTGGGCTCTATTGAATAATGAATGTTTTGAATTTTCTCCAAAAGTAAAGCAGTTGCAAGCTCATCCTTTTAGAGTCTTGTTTGGGCTCATGAGAGGAGTAGAAAAACATCAAAAATTTCAATCCTGCACAATTCTACCAAGAAATGTGAGTGCTCATTCAAACCGCTACTTTCTGCTATTTTGGGCCCTATTGAATAATGAATGTTTTGAATTTTCTCCAAAAGTAAAGTAGTTGAAAACTCATCCTTTTAGAAACTTGTTTGGGCTGTTGAGAGGAGTAAAAAAAAATCAAAATTTTCAATCCTGCATGATTCTACCAAGAAATGTGATTGTTCATTCAAAACTCTGCTTTTTGCTATTGGGCTCTATTGAATAATGAATGTTTTGAATTTTCTCCAAAAGTAAAGCAGTTGCAAGCTCATCCTTTTAGAGTCTTGTTTGGGCTCATGAGCGGAGTAGAAAAACATCAAAAATTTCAATCCTGCACGATTCTACCAAGAAATGTGAGTGTTCATTCAAACCGCTGCTTTCTGCTATTTTGGGACCTATTGAATAATGAATGTTTTGAATTTTCTCCAAAAGTAAAGTAGTTGAAAACTCATACTTTTATAAACTTGTTTGGGCTGTTGAGAGGAGTAAAAAAACATCAACATTTTCAATCCTGCATGATTCTACCAAGAAATGTGATTGTTCATTCAAAACTCTGCTTTTTGCTATTGGGCTCTATTGAATAATGAATGTTTTGAATTTTCTCCAAAAGTAAAGCAGTTGCAAACTCATCCTTTTACAGTCTTGTTTGGGCTCATGAGAGGAGTAGAAAAACATCAAAAATTTCAATCCTGCACGATTCTACCAAGAAATGTGAGTGTTCATTCAAACCGCTGCTTTCTGCTATTTTGGGCCCTATTGAATAATGAATGTTTTGAATTTTCTCCAAAAGTAAAGTAGTTGCAAACTCATCCTTTTAGAAACTTGTTTGGGCTGTTGAGAGGAGTAAAAAAACATCAAAATTTTCAATCCTGCATGATTCTACCAAGAAATGTGATTGTTCATTCAAAACTCTGCTTTTTGCTATTGGGCTCTATTGAATAATGAATGTTTTGAATTTTCTCCAAAAGTAAAGCAGTTGCAAGCTCATCCTTTTAGAGTATTGTGTGGGCTCATGAGAGGAGTAGAAAAACATCAAAAATTTCAATCCTGCACGATTCTACCAAGAAATGTGAGTGTTCATTCAAACCGCTGCTTTCTGCTATTTTGGGCCCTATTGAATAATGAATGTTTTGAATTTTCTCCAAAAGTAAAGTAGTTGCAAACTCATCCTTTTAGAAACTTGTTTGGGCTGTTGAGAGGAGTAAAAAAACATCAAAATTTTCAATCCTGCATGATTCTACCAAGAAATGTGATTGTTCATTCAAAACTCGGCTTTTTGCTATTGGGCTCTATTGAATAATGAATGTTTTGAATTTTCTCCAAAAGTAAAGCAGTTGCAAGCTCATCCTTTTAGAGTCTTGTTTGGGCTCATGAGAGGAGTAGAAAAACATCAAAAATTTCAATCCTGCACGATTCTGCCAAGAAATGTGAGTGCTCATTCAAACCGCTACTTTCTGCTATTTTGGGCCCTATTGAATAATGAATGTTTTGAATTTTCTCCAAAAGTAAAGTAGTTGAAAACTCATCCTTTTAGAAACTTGTTTGGGCTGTTGAGAGGAGTAAAAAAAATCAAAATTTTCAATCCTGCATGATTCTACCAAGAAATGTGATTGTTCATTCAAAACTCTGCTTTTTGCTATTGGGCTCTATTGAATAATGAATGTTTTGAATTTTCTCCAAAAGTAAAGCAGTTGCAAGCTCATCCTTTTAGAGTCTTGTTTGGGCTCATGAGCGGAGTAGAAAAACATCAAAAATTTCAATCCTGCACGATTCTACCAAGAAATGTGAGTGTTCATTCAAACCGCTGCTTTCTGCTATTTTGGGACCTATTGAATAATGAATGTTTTGAATTTTCTCCAAAAGTAAAGTAGTTGAAAACTCATACTTTTATAAACTTGTTTGGGCTGTTGAGAGGAGTAAAAAAACATCAACATTTTCAATCCTGCATGATTCTACCAAGAAATGTGATTGTTCATTCAAAACTCTGCTTTTTGCTATTGGGCTCTATTGAATAATGAATGTTTTGAATTTTCTCCAAAAGTAAAGCAGTTGCAAGCTCATCCTTTTAGAGTCGTGTTTGGGCTCATGAGAGGACTAGAAAAACATCAAAAATTTCAATCCTGCACAATTCTACCAAGAAATGTGAGTGTTCATTCAAACCGCTGCTTTCTGCTATTTTGGGCTCTATTGAATAATGAATGTTTTGAATTTTCTCCAAAAGTAAAGTAGTTGAAAACTCATCCTTTTAGAAACTTGTTTGGGCTGTTGAGAGGAGTAAAAAAACATCAAAATTTTCAATCCTGCATGATTCTACCAAGAAATGTGATTGTTCATTCAAAACTCTGCTTTTTGCTTTTGTGCTCTATTGAATAATGAATGTTTTGACTTTTCTCCAAAAGTAAAGCAGTTGCAAGCTCATCCTTTTAGAGTCTTGTTTGGGCTCATGAGAGGAGTAGAAAAACATCAAAAATTTCAATCCTGCACGATTCTACCAAGAAATGTGAGTGTTCATTCAAACCGCTGCTTTCTGCTATTTTGGGCCATATTGAATAATGAATGTTTTGAATTTTCTCCAAAAGTAAAGTAGTTGAAAACTCATACTTTTATAAACTTGTTTGGGCTGTTGAGAGGAGTAAAAAAACATCAACATTTTCAATCCTGCATGATTCTACCAAGAAATGTGATTGTTCATTCAAAACTCTGCTTATTGCTATTGGGCTCTATTGAATAATGAATGTTTTGAATTTTCTCCAAAAGTAAAGCAGTTGCAAGCTCATCCTTTTAGAGTCTTGTTTGGGCTCATGAGAGGAGTAGAAAAACATCAAAAATTTCAATCCTGCATGATTCTACCAAGAAATGTGAGTGTTCATTCAAACCGCTGCTTTCTGCTATTTTGGGCCCTATTGAATAATGAATGTTTTGAATTTTCTCCAAAAGTAAAGTAATTGCAAACTCATCCTTTTAGAAACTTGTTTGGGCTGTTGAGAGGAGTAAAAAAACATCAAAATTTTCAATCCTGCATGATTCTACCAAGAAATGTGATTGTTCATTCAAAACTCTGCTTTTTGCTATTGGGCTCTATTGAATAATGAATGTTTTGAGTTTTCTCCAAAAGTAAAGCAGTTGCAAGCTCATCCTTTTAGAGTCTTGTTTGGGCTCATGAGAGGAGTAGAAAAACATCAAAAATTTCTATCCTGCACGATTCTACCAAGAAATGTGAGTGTTCATTCAAACCGCTGCTTTCTACTATTTTGGGCCCTATTGAATAATGAATGTTTTGAATTTTCTCCAAAAGTAAAGTAGTTGCAATCTCATCCTTTTAGAAACTTGTTTGGGTTATTGAGAGGAGTAAAAAAAATCAAAATTTTCAATCCTGCATGATTCTACCAAGAAATGTGATTGTTCATTCAAAACTCTGCTTTTTGCTATTGGGCTCTATTGAATAATGAATGTTTTGAATTTTCTCCAAAAGTAAAGCAGTTGCAAGCTCATCCTTTTAGAGTCTTGTTTGGGCTCATGAGAGGAGTAGAAAAACATCAAAAATTTCAATCCTGCATGATTCTACCAAGAAATGTGAGTGTTCATTCAAACCGCTGCTTTCTGCTATTTTGGGCCCTATTGAATAATGAATGTTTTGAATTTTCTCCAAAAGTAAAGTAATTGCAAACTCATCCTTTTAGAAACTTGTTTGGGCTGTTGAGAGGAGTAAAAAAACATCAAAATTTTCAATCCTGCATGATTCTACCAAGAAATGTGATTGTTCATTCAAAACTCTGCTTTTTGCTATTGGGCTCTATTGAATAATGAATGTTTTGAGTTTTCTCCAAAAGTAAAGCAGTTGCAAGCTCATCCTTTTAGAGTCTTGTTTGGGCTCATGAGAGGAGTAGAAAAACATCAAAAATTTCTATCCTGCACGATTCTACCAAGAAATGTGAGTGTTCATTCAAACCGCTGCTTTCTACTATTTTGGGCCCTATTGAATAATGAATGTTTTGAATTTTCTCCAAAAGTAAAGTAGTTGCAATCTCATCCTTTTAGAAACTTGTTTGGGTTGTTGAGAGGAGTAAAAAAAATCAAAATTTTCAATCCTGCATGATTCTACCAAGAAATGTGATTGTTCATTCAAAACTGTGCTTTTTGCTATTGGGCTCTATTTGCATAATGAATGTTTTGAATTTTCTCCAAAAGTAAAGCAGTTGCAAGCTCATCCTTTTAGAGTCTTGTTTGGGCTCATGAGAGGAGTAGAAAAACATCAAAAATTTCAATCCTGCACGATTCTACCAAGAAATGTGAGTGTTCATTCAAACCGCTGCTTTCTGCTATTTTGGGCCCTATTGAATAATGAATGTTTTGAATTTTCTCCAAAAGTAAAGTAGTTGCAAACTCATCCTTTTAGAAACTTGTATGTTGCATGCATGTGGCATATATGTAGTAAGCATGTTGCCTGCATGTGGTATATATGTAGTATGTATGTTGCATGCATGTAGTATATATGTAGTATGCATGTTGCATGTAGTATATATGTATGTTGCATGCATGTAGTATATGTAGTATGTATGTTGCATGTAGTATATATGTTGTATGTATGTATGTTGCATGCATGTGGTATATATGTAGTAAGCATGTTGCATGCATGTGGTATATATGTAGTATGTATGTTGCATGCATGTAGTATATATGTAGTATGCATGTTGCATGTAATATATATGTATGTTGCATGCATGTAGTATATATGTGGTATATATGTAGTATGCATGTTGCATGCATGTGGTATATATAGTATGCATGTATGTTGCATGCATGTAGTATGTATGTATGCTGCATACATGTAATATATATGTATGTTGCATGCATGTAGTATATATGTAGTATGCATGTTGCATGTAGTATATATGTTGCATGCATGCAGTATATATGTTGTATGCATGTTGCATGTGGTATATATGTAGTATGCATGTTGCATGCATGTGGTATATATGTAGTATGTATGTATGTTGCATGCATGTAGTATGTATGTAGCATGCATGTAATATGTATGTAGCATGTATGTAATATGTATGTAGCATGTAGTATGTATTTTTTTTGTACATTCAACACATTAGCCGGATGATGGGACTACTACTGTCCCATCATTGCCTAATGTGTCAATCACCGTCATGGTAGCAGGCATCACCTGATGGGACTTGTAGTCCCATCGGACAATCCTGCACAGACCCCCAGACAGTCGGCACAGACCACCGGCAGGCCGGCACAGCCCCCCCCAGCCTGCACAGACCCCCGGACAGTCGGAACAGACCACCGGCAGGCCGGCACAGACCACCGCAGCCTGCACAAACCCCCGGACAGTCGGTACAGACCACCGGCAGGCCGGCACAGCCCCCCGGCAGGCCGGTACAGACCCCCGGCAGTCCGCACAGACCCCCGGGCAGTCGGTACAGACCACCGGCAGGCCGTCACAGCCCACCGCAGCCTGCACAGACCCCCGGACAGTCGGTACAGACCACCGGCAGGCCGGCACAGCCCCTCGGCAGGCCGGTACAGACCCCCGGCAGTCTGCACAGACCCCCGGGCAGTCGGCACAGAGCCCCGGAAGGTCCGTACACCCCCCCAAGAGGCTGTACAAGGACAGAAAAGGGTTTTTCTTATTCCAATACCGGAAGTCCCATAGACTCGAATGGGACTTCCGGTATCGGAATCGGCGATACCAGATACTTTTTTCGTATCGGGCCAATACCATCCGATCCGATATTTTAGGATATCGGATGGTATCGCTCAACACTACTAATGATACTTGGCTCCAGCTCTGCTGCGAGCATGATCCGAGTGTCCGTGCTCTGTGCTGCAATCCTCTCTCATGAGAGAATCACAGCACAGAAGCGAAGGAGACGGAGAAAGTAATTTCTCCGTCTCCTCCATGGCCTGACTTGGTGTACATCGGACTGCAGTGGGATGACATCTGAGTGCAGTGTGAAGTTTTACTAAGACCAATAGGCTTGTATGGATTCAACTGAGCCAAGTCCCGCTGCCAATCACAGCTTGCTGCCATTGTTTTCTCATGATGATTTGACATGAGAAAATAATCACTGAACTGCTCTGCCCCATAGAATAACACTGGGCCGAGTGCTATCCGATAAACCATCACATGGCACTACCACCCATGTTTTTTGTTTTAAAAAAACAACCTGTGCTTTATTCACACTATGCCGATCCAGCGTCTACAATTCTGATGTAAAGTCAGTAGTGCTGCAGCCAATCAGGAGCTCAGCAGCTCATGCTTTGGAGTGCTACTGACGTGACGTCAGAGATGCAAACGATGATAGACGCCGGGCACAGCAGCAGCAGTGTGTATTCTTTTACAATAAACTGCTTAAAGGGAACAAGTGTAAGTCTTCCAGCTGACTGTGAAATATAAATGACCTCCGGCCACTTCCTCCACCAATCAGCATGTGAAACAGCTGAAGTGATGACGTCATGTCATCGCGTCAGTTGTGCACCGCCGGAGAGTAAGCGCATCGGAGACAGCAACAGAAGTAGAAGCAGGGCGCCTGGGAATGGGGCCGAGGTGAGTATGTTGTGTTTTTTTTGTTTTTCATGTGTTTGAATATGGGGGTGAACATAGGGATTCTAAGGGGGTGACGTACAGCACATGGGGATTCTATGGGGGTGAGAGCACATAGAGATTCTATGGGGGTGTCGTGCAGCACATGGGGATTCTATGGGGGTGACAGCACATGGGGATTCTATGGGGTGACAGACAGCACATGGGGATTCAATGAGTGAGGATGACCTGCTGCTCATGGGGATTCTATGGGGTGACAGACAGCACATGGGGATTCAATGAGTGAGGATGACCTGCAGCACATGGGGATTCTATGGGGTGATGTACAGCAAATGGGGATTCTATGAGTGAGGATGACCTGCTGCACATGGGGATTCTATGTGAAGGATGTATACTGTCATGCAGTATATAGGGAGGCTGTGTGGGGCTCATGCAGTATATGTGGAGGCTGTGTGGGGCTCATGCAGTATATGGGGAGGCTGTATGGGGCTCATGCAGTACATGGGGAGGCTGTGTGGGCTCATGCTGTACATGGGGAGGCTGTGTGGGGCTCATGCTGTACAAGGGGAGGCTGTGTGGGGTTCATGTGGCATATGTAGTAGGTTGTGTGAGGCTCATGTCTTGTATATAAGGGGCTGTGGGGGGTTAAAGATATGTAGGGGTTTGACTAGTGTGACCAACTTTTTACTATTGAGGCTGCCTATGCAGCATCAGTAGTAAAAAGATATGATATTAAAATAATTTTAAAAAATTGCGTTATTCTCACCTTCGGACGTCCCACGAAGCGTTCCCGATCATCGTGATGCTCCCGGCATGTCCCGTTCCCAGGGATGAATTGCGACAATGACCTGAGACCGCGACGTCATCAAAGGTCATTGTCGCAATGCATCCCTGGGAACGAGACCTGCCCGGAGCATTGCTGTGGCCTGGTCATGCTGAGAGGGACATCGGAAGGTGAGAATATCACCATTTTTTTAATTTTAATTCTATTTTTTACAGGGATATGGTACCCAGAGACTGGAGGAGAATCTCCTCTCTTCCAAACAGTGGGTACCATCTGCAAATGTTCAGCTTACTTTTCGCATAGTGGGCACAGCCACATGCGGTAAGTAAGCAGAACAATACATTTCTATGTGCGTGGAATTCCTGCGATTCCACACAAAGAATGAGCATGTTGCGTATTTTTCCACGATGCAGTTCCGCCACGGAAAAATCCGCAGCATTAGTACACCATGTATGGAATGCCATAGGATTGCATGAGATGCTTTTTTTTGCATTTTCGCAGCAAAATCGCGCGTTTAAAATCGCCGCAAAAACGCAAATAAAACGCTATGTGTGAACACAGCCTAATGCTTGCCTCTTAGCAGCTTCTTTCAACCTAGGTACAGCTCCTGTGCTGCTGTCTGGGCTTCTTCTCTGAGCAGTGCACTCAGCTTATCAGATGCTTGTTAACCCCTTCTGGCCCTGCAAACCACGCTTGACTTAAGGATGTGGACGTCTGATGTACTGATCACTGCAGTAAGATGCATGACCAGAGCTCCAAGCAACACAGCACTGAGCACATTGAGTCTACTACCCCATCCCCTGCCTTGTTTCTCTTACCTCGCTGTATCTCGGGATCAGGAGTCGGAGATAAGACCGCGGACACAAATTTTATGTGGTGGTAGTGATTTTTAGCAGCTGACAGCGTGAAGAGGATGAAAGATCAAGCGGCCCATTACAGGGACCGACCGTTCTGGAATTTGCCAGAAATGCCCGATGGCCAGTCTGGCCCTGTGTGTGATAAGCTGCAGTAATGTGTTTAGCTTTGGATGCATACATTTCTGCACAACCATCTGCTACAAGGCCTGGAGCCCCTTGCCCTTAATACTTCCTGCCTTAATTCAAGTATTCCAAGTGTAGTTAAGTTATTCAATTTCTACCACATTCCTGACGGTTATGATTTCTTTTGTGAAACATTGTCTCCTTCTTGTGGCCCTCCAACTTCTAAATTTGGGGTATATGTATTCAATGCCAAAGAAAGAATTGGTCTGGTGTGTTTGAATTATCGGCCTACCTAACTACAAACCTACCTTCACCTGTCTGAGTATCCTTTTCGCTTACAGCAGCCAGGTGTATCACAATGGAACATTTGAAACACATGTCACAATGGGTGGCCCAGACTTTCCTTTAGCTATGCGGCAGCAGCCAGCTTCAGTCTGCTGAGGGAGCCTCAGCAGACAGGTAGGGAGGGGGGTGTGCACGCTCGTTGGTTACAACACCCAGCATCTGTAGAGATAAGGTTTCCAAAAACAGACTGAATTGAATTGAAACCAAAGGAAGTTGTCTTTTCAAATCAATATTTGAATGCTTTTTTCAACTATGGTTGCTATGCATTACCTTTTTCTTGATCCAAGTTGTAAATTTCAAACGCCAAATGCGTTTGGTTTGATTTAACTTGACCAACTCTGCTACATCAAGTATTCACCCATATATGGAAGGCATTGTATTATATTCAGTCTGCAATTTAAATCACCTATCTTGACTTTTGCTGCTTGGTAGGTACAGGTGTGAAAAGCTGCAGTAATGTGTTTAGCTTTGGATGGATACATTTCTGCACACCCACCTGCTACAAGGCCTGCAGCCCCTTGCCCTCAGTACTACCCGCCTTAATTCAAGTATCCCATGTGTAGTTAAGTTAAGCAGAGCAAAAGTTGAAAAAAGCATTCAAATATTGCTTTGAAAAGACAACTTGCTTTGGCTTTGATATAGAAGGTTTGCCTTCATATCCCTTTAATTGCTTTTAATACTTAAATTGCCTTTTGCCTATTATTGCTAGAATTATTCTTATGACACTGCAGACTATTAGTCTCTGTTTCAAGGAGACTATACTTGTTATCATATACACTCACTGGCCACTTTATTAGGTACACCTGTCCAACTGTGTGTTAAGACTTAATTTCTAATCTGCCAATCACATGGCGGCAACTCAGTGCATTTAGGCATGTAGACATGGTCAAGACAATCTCCTGCAGTTCAAACCGAGCATCAGTATGGGGAAGAAAGGTGATTTGAGTGCCTTTGAACGTGGCATGATTGTTGGTGCCAGAAGGGCTGGTCTGAGTATTTCAGAAACTGCTGATCTACTGGGATTTTCACGCACAACCATCTCTAGGGTTTACAGAGAATGGTCCGAAAAAGAAAAAAAATCCAGTGAGCGGCAGTTCTGTGGCCGGAAATGCCTTGTTGATGCCAGAGGTCAGAGGAGAATGGGCAGACTGGTTCGAGCTGATAGAAAGGCAACAGTGACTCAAATTGCCACCCGTTACAACCAAGGTAGGCAGAAGAGCATCTCTGAACGCACAGTGCGTCGAACTTTGAGGCAGATGGGCTACAGCAGCAGAAGACCACACCGGGTACCACTCCTCTCAGCTAAGAACAGGAAACTGAGGCTACAATTTGCACAAGCTCATCGAAATTGGACAGTAGAAGATTGGAAAAACGTTGCCTGGTCTGATGAGTCTCGATTTCTGCTGCGACATTCGGATGGTAGGGTCAGAATTTGGCGTAAACAACATGAAAGCATGGATCCATCCTGTCTTGTATCAACGGTTCAGGCTGGTGGTGGTGGTGTCATGGTGTGGGGAATTTTTTCTTGGCACTCTTTGGGCCCCTTGGTACCAATTGAGCATCGTTGCAACGCCACAGCCTACCTGAGTATTGTTGCTGACCATGTCCATCCCTTTATGACCACAATGTACCCAACATCTGATGGCTACTTTCAGCAGGATAATGCGCCATGTCATAAAGCTCGAATCATCTCAGATTGGTTTCTTGAACATGACAATGAGTTCACTGTACTCAAATGGCCTCCTCAGTCACCAGATCTCAATCCAATAGAGCATCTTTGGGATGTGGTGGAACGGGAGATTCGCATCAGGGATGTGCAGCCGACAAATCTGCGCCAACTGTGTGATGCCATCATGTCAATATGGTCCAAAATCTCTGAGGAATGCTTCCAGCACCTTGTTGAATCTCTGCCACGAAGAATTGAGGCAGTTCTGAAGGCAAAAGGGGGTCCAACCCGTTACTAGCATGGTGTACCTAATAAAGTGGCCAGTGAGTGTATATCCTCAATAGTCAGCAACAACATATTCTGGGTACATGGTAAACAAGGTATGACCATGAGGAGTGGGGGCTACATGAGCCACATAGAGTTACATTTGGTGTAAAATATTGCCTTGTGTTTCATTACGTCAGATAAAGTGATTTGCCCATGGACCGTGTGCAGTCTCTTTTGTCTCCAAGCGCTTGTAAATTAAGGATGTAAAAAATTTCTAATTCGGACTCACTGGTGATCTGGCATACCTGACTTTGGTCAGAACGAAAACAGCTACGACAGTTTGGCGCCCAACGGGGACCATGGAAACCAGCCTATTAGGAATCCGTGTGTGGGAGTTTCCTGGGAGATTGGAACTACAAACCCGGCAGCTGCAGCAGGTGAGAAAATTTATTCTTACATTGGTTTGAATTAACAATCTCTCTGGGACTCCACTCATCTCTAGGTAAGACTGTACAACACAGTTCAAAAGAACCTAAATCACCAGTGAGCAGTGAGTATGTCTGCATGAGAGTTGAATAATAGAGTAATAAGATAATAATTGTCATCTGTATTATCTGTCAATCTGTTCTGGCAATATACTAATATACTAACTGGTTGTGTACTGGTGTACTGTGTAGCACAGAGCCTGGGATAGACTCCGTGCAGGGTTGATTTTGGATTGGCAGAAAATCATATGAGGCTGAAAGTTGTATAGGACTGTGGTTTTTGGTTGTTTTGGTTGTTGTTGATTCTTGTTGTTTAAGAAGTTGGCTTTGGTGTTCTCAGAGTGTCAATGGACACTGCTGTAGTTTAAGGTGTCAAATCCAAAGTGCAAAATAGGCAGGCTGTGTGAATCCTTGTATGTATGTCTATGAGAACCTCTGAATGAGATGAGAGATGAGTAATTGAGTATAAGGGATATACATAAACCCCGATCAATGAGGGGTTAAGTTAGGAGTGGTCCTCTGTATGTAACAGAGGACATTATTCAACTCACTTTGAGCTGAATTAGGCAGAGTGATTGAAATAAGGAATTTTTGTTATCGTCTCTTTACAATTAACCCCTTCCTGACCTTTGACGCCACATAGGCGTCATGAAAAGTAGTGCCAATATGACCCATGACGCCTATGTGGCATCATGAATTGATTGCCCTCCTGTGGGTCGGGTGACCGGGGTCACTGAAAGGTCACCCAACCCGTACACAAAGGACCCTTCATAGTTAACCCCAGGGGGCGTGGCTTAGCCCCCACGTGCCTACGATCGCTCTGATTGGCTGTTAAAAGTGAAACTGCCAATCAGAGCGATTGTAATATTTCACCAATGAAATTTGGTGAAATATTACAGTCCAGCCATGGCCGATGTTGAAATAGCATCGGACATGGCTGGAGACCGAGACATGACCCCCCACACCGACTGACACTCTTGTGGCCCTCCAACTTCTAAATTTTGGGAAAATGTATTCAATGCCAAAGAAAGAATTGGTCTGGTGTGTTGTTTGAATTAGCGACCTACCTAACTACCTACCTACCTTCACCTGTCTGAGTATACTATTGGCTTACAGCAACCAGGTGTGTCACAATGGAACAATTGGAACACATGTCACAGTGGGCAGCCCACACTGTCTTCCAGCTGTGCGGCAGCAGCCAGCTTCAATCTGCTGAGGGAGCCTCAGCAGACAGGTTTGGAGGGGGGTATGCACGCTCGTTGGTTACAATACCAGCATCAGGAGAGATAAGGTTTCCAAAAACAGACTGAATAGAATTGAAACTAAAGCAAGTTGTCTTTTCAAAGCAATATTTGAATGCTTTTTCCAAACTTTGGTTGCTCGGCATTAGTTTTTTCTTGATCCAAGTGGCACATTTCACAAGCCAAATTCTTTTGGCTTGATTTAACTTGACCAACTCTGCTGCATCAAGTATTCACCTATATATGGAAGGCATTGTGTTGTATTCAGTTTGCAATTTAAATAATCTATCTTGGCTTTTGATGCTTGGTAGGTACAGGGGTATAAGCTGCAGTAATGTGTTCAGCTTTTGATGGATACATTTCTGCACTCCCACCTGCTACAAGGCCTGAAGCCCCTTGCCTTTAGTACTTCCCACCTTAATTCAAGTATCTCATGTGTTTCTTCCACATTCCTGACACTTATGATTTCTTTTGTGAAACATTGTATCCCTCTTGTGGGCCTCCAACTTCTAAATTTTGGGTATGTGTATTCAATGACAAATAAATAATTGGTCTGGTGTGTTGTTTGAAGTAGCGGCCTACCTAACTACCTTCCTACCTTCACCTGTCTGAGTATCCTATTGGCTTACAGCAGCCAGGTGTGTTGTGACACACCATGGAACAATTGGAACACATGTCACAATGGGCGGCCCAGACTGTCTTCCAGCTGTGGAGCAGCAGCCAGCTTCAGTCTGCTGAGGGAGCCTCAGCAGACAGGTAGGGAGGGGGGTATGCATGCTTGTTGGCTACAATACCAAGGTTTCCAAGAACAGACTGAATTGAATTGTAACCCAAAAAAATTGTCTTTTCTAAGCAATATTTGAACCCTATCTTCAACTTTGGTTGCTCTGCATTAGCTTTTTCTTGGTCCAAGTTGCACATTTCAAATGCCAAATGCATTTGGCTTGATTTATCTTGACCAACTCTGCTACATCAAATTGTTAGGAATCTGGTTTCTACTATGCCTATGCAGGAATCCAGATTCTCACATATATCTGCAGAGGTTAAGTCCTTTGTTCCAGCTTCTGAGCATGCCCATGGGACGAGCTCCCATTGGAGTTCGGGAGTCAGGTGCTCAGGTCCTGCTCCGGATCCTATTGGCTCCTTTTGGAGACCTGGAGATTTCCGGCAGGTCCCGCTTGCTATAAAAATTGTGCATGGCAGTTCCGCCATGCGCTAGTATAGCCATACTGCTGCTGTATGATTGTTGTTGGATGCATGGACTGGTGACTGACTCATTTGAAACCCCTACCATCTGATACTACGCATGTGTGAGTGTTTGTGTTAGAGCCAGTACTCAGCACCAAGCGCCAGCGCGCTATGCTCCATACCACAGCAGCTTAAGCGTCAGCATTGCGCCTGCTAGTTAGCAGTGTCTTTGCAGCGGCTCATTTTTCGCCATGCTGCAGTTACAGCTCCTTGGTGCGTTCACGGCTGCGATGCCTTGCACACGTTTCCCAGTAGGTCCCTACGGAGTTTGTACCGCCACCTTGTGCTTCTCTGGTGACTGCATACCGCGTGTCTTGCGCTGAGATCCTGTGTCCTGAAGAGACTCAGCGTCTTTTGTGTTACCGTTTATTATTACAGCTCTGTGAGCTCAACAGAGTTTGTTCATTGCACCTGGTGATGCACTTAAACCGGTGCACTCTACTGCCAAATAGCTCTGCCACCACCTAGCAGTGGTCTTTCCATCTACCGCACAGTGGACCCCAAGTGGCGAAGGCACTTTATTTATATTTTTATTTTAGTGTCTTCCGCCACTCCTAACACAAGTATTCACCTATATATGGAAGGCATTGTATTGTATTCAGTCTGCAATTTAAATAATCTATTTTGGCTTTTGCTGCTTGGCATGTTCAGTTGGATAAGCTGCAATAATGTGTTTAGCTTTGGATGGATACATTTCTGTACACCCACCTGCTACAAGGCCTGCAGCCCCTTGCCCTCAGTACTTCCCGCCTTAATTCAAGTATCCCATGATTAGTTAAGTTATTCAATTTCTACCACATTCCTGACTTTTGTGATTTCTTTTGAGAAACATTGTCTCCCTCTTGTTGACCTCCAACTTCTAAATTTTGGGTATATGTATTCAATGACAAAGAAAGAATTTGTCTGATGTATTCTTTGAATTAGCGGCCTACCTAACTACCTACCTACCTTCACATGTCTGAGTATCCTTTTGGCTTACAGCAGCCAGGTGTGTCACAATGGAACAATTGGAACACGTGTCACAATGGGCGGCCCAGACTGTCCTCCCGCTGTGCAGCAGCAGCCAGCTTCAGTTTGCTGAGGGAGCCTCAGCAGACAGGTAGAGAGGGGGTATGCATGCTTGTTGGTTACAATACCCAGCATCAGGAGAGATAAGGTTTCCAAAAACAGACTGAATTGAATTGAAAGCAATATCTGGTCTAAAAGTCTAGAATAAGACGCATCTGGTAAGCAGCGGATACTGAAGGTAATAACCTTGTTTTCAGTTGAGGATCACTAGATTTCAAAATTGGGACTGACAAAGGTCCTGGTACAATGAGCTGTAGGTCCATAAATGGAGCTGAGATTTAATTAGAGGATATGACACATGTTGTGCACAGCAGGCTTGTGTCCCTGATATGGGACTGGTACTGTTTGAGGAAGTATGTCCTGCCCATGTATGTGTGCCACGGGATTAGAGGACGCGCTGGTTAGAAAGGCACATGAGTGCAGGGGAATAGCACTGTATCTGTGTCCGGGTGTGTGTACAGCTGCTGAAGGAGACGCTCCTTCTTTTCCAATTTTAAAATCCAGTGTTCCTCAACTGAAAACAAGGTTATTACCTACAGTATCCGCTGCTTAACAGACACCTCTTATTCCAGACTTTAAGACCAGATATTCAGTACTGAATATTACCACGCAGGCCAGCTGTCTCTTTAATGATATATGGAATTCTCCATTACAGCTCCTTTCAGTTAAATTAAAAGTGATTTTCCTTTTCTGATGAAGGTCGATTGTACGACCGAAAACTTTCAAGAATTTTTGAACTGGATGCTTTGTACAATGAAGGAACTGTTAAATTCAATTTTCCCTCTTGAGTGCCAAGTCTTTACTATAATCTATAGTGGATTGGATACCGTACTTGTACACCTCCCTCTCAGTCATCGAGTGCCGAGTTTTTTCTAATTCACTTGCAACTATAGGCTTATATGGGTGCGAGTGAGCCGAGACTCGGCCATGTGTCAGTTGCAATCTCTATATGCTGCCATTTTACTCGGACACTGAAAACGGCTGGGGAAAAAAACGGTGATGGGAGCTGCCCCGTAGATGAATACTGGTCCAAGTGCTATGTGATGTTCAATCGCATAGCACTCATCCGTATTCATCGCTGGTGTTACTCTGGCCTCAGGATGGGAGGCCTGCATGTGGGGCAGGGGATATTAAGGACTGAACTACTCCACCCATCCCAAAAAAAAGATGTGTCCTCTCTGCTCCCATGCCACTAATGCAAAAGAAAATCATTACTCCTGTGGTGAACTATAACTCCCAACATGCCATATTAGCTCCTGTACATGCTGGGAGTTATAGCTCTCATCAAAGACTTGAGGATAATGGTCAACCATGTGACATAAATGGCACCTATGGGATCTTAAAGGGAATCTGATGGCTGATACCTGCTGCTCGATCCAAAGGCCGCATGGATCAGACATTGGCTGTATCATTCCAGCCAGGTATGGTTGACTCTGACACGCTGTGGCATTTCATGGAAAAACCTTCTTTGAAAGCCGCAGTAGACTGAGGTCACACAGGTACAGGTAACTAATCAGACAGGCAGGTCCCTGGTGGCTTCTCCCCATCTGCTCCCACTGACGGACAATTTTCTTTCTGCGTGCGACCAGTCATCGGCAGCAGGAGGGGAGAAGTCAGATATGTTTTTCTCTGTGACACTGCAGTGTTTCAGAGGCAAACATACTGGGCTTAAATCGTACAGCCGGTGCCGAACACGTGCTGCCTATGGGTTACACAGCAGGTATGAGAGGTCAGGCTCACTATAAAGCTGGTGTGGGCAATTCATTTTTTACAGAGGCCACATGAGAGACCATGACTGTTGTGGAAGGCTGAACCAATAGCTTGAAATTAATTCTACTCAATATTAATTTATTAATATTAACCCCTTTCTGCCATGAGACGTACTATCCCGTCCATGTGCCCTGGGACTTAATTCCCAGGGACGGGATAGTATGTCATAGCGATCAGCAGTGCCCACGTGGTGAGCGCCGCTGATCGCGGCTGGGTGTCAGCTGATTATCACAGCTGACACCCAGCACAATGTGACAGGGGCAGTCACGGACCACCCCCAACACGTTAACCCCTTGTACACCGTGATCAAACACGATTGCGGTGTATCGTGGGTTAAAGGGAAGCATCGGCAGAGAGGGGGCTCCCTCCGTGCTTCCCTGAGCCCCCCACGGCAGCGCAATGTGCAGCGCTGCTGTGGGGGGCTCTTTCCCTACAGGCCCCCGGATCCAAGATGGCGACGGGGACCTTCGAGGGCCTGTAGGGAGCTGACTTCCTCACTGCCTGCAAAGCGCAGGCATGAGGAAGTCTGCAGCAGTGCCTTTGACAGATCGCTGATCTGTCACAGTGATCTGTGATGTGACAGATCAGCGATCTGTCACAGGACAGTGATGTCTCACCTGGGACAATGCAATAAAGTTAAAAAAAGTTTAAAAATAATTTTAAAAAAATCGCTAAATAAATTAGTAAAAAAAATATATATATTCCCCAATAAATTCATTTTTTGAAAAAAAAAAAAACCAATAAAAGTACACATATTTGGTATCGCCGTGTCCGTAACGACCCGCCCTATAAAGCTGACCATTAGTTAACCCCTTTAGCGAACCCCTTAAAAAATAAAAATAAAAAACGAAGCAAAAAATAATGATTTATTATCATACCACCAAACAAAAAGTGCAATAACGCGCGATCAAAAAGACTCATATAAATATCCATGGTACCGCTGAAAACGTCAGCTTGTCCTGCAAAAAACAAGCCACAATACAGCATCATCCACAAAAAAATAAAAAAGTTATAGCTCGCAGAATAAAGCGATGCAAAAATAATTATTTTTTATATAAAATAGTTTTCATTGCATAAAACCGACAAAACATAAAAAACGACCTAAATGAGGTTTCGCTGTAACCGTACTGACCCGAAGAATAAAACCGCTTTATCAATTTTACCGCACGCGGAGGCTCTCAATATGTGGTGATGCAAAAACTATTTTTACAATAAAAAGCGTCTTTTAGCGTGTGACAGCTGCCAAACATAAAAGCCGCCATAAATAGTAAATCAAACCCCCAGTTATCACCCCCTTAGTCAGGGAAAAATAATAAAATAAAAAAAGTATTTATTTCCATTTTCCCATTAGGGTTAGGGCTAGGGCTAGGGTTAGGGTTAGGGCAAAAAAATAAAAAAGTTATAGCTCGCAGAATAAAGCGATGCAAAAATAATTATTTTTTATATAAAATAGTTTTCATTGCATAAAACCGACAAAACATAAAAAAACGACCTAAATGAGGTTTCGCTGTAACCGTACTGACCCGAAGAATAAATCCGCTTTATCAATTTTACCGCACGCGGAGGCTCTCAATATGTGGTGATGCCAAAACTATTTTTACAATAAAAAGCATCTTTTAGCGTGTGACAGCTGCCAAACATAAAAGCCGCCATAAATAGTAAATCAAACCCCCCGTTATCACCCCCTTAGTTAGGGAAAAATAATAAAATAAAAAAAAGTATTTATTTCCATTTTCCCATTAGGGTTAGGGTTAGGGCTAGGGTTAGGGCTAGGGTTAGGGTTAGGGCTAGGGCTAGGGTTAGGGCTAACCCTAACCCTAGCCCTAGCCCTAACCCTAACCCTAACCCTAGCCCTAACCCTAACCCTAATGGGAAAATGGAAATAAATACTTTTTTTTATTTTATTATTTTTCCCTAACTAAGGGGCTAGGGCTAGGGTTAGGGCTGAGATTAGGGTTAGGGGTGTGTTGGGGTTAGGGTTGGAGTTAGAATTGGGGGTTTCCAGTGTTTGGGCACAACAGGGGCTCTCCAAATGCAACATGGCGTCTGATCTCAATTCCAGCCAATTCTGCGTTGAAAAAGTCAAATGGTGCTCCTTCCCTTCCAAGCTCTGCCATGTGCCCAGACAGTGTTTTACCCCAACATATGGGGTATCAGCCTACTCAGGGCAAATTGCAAAACAACTTTTGGGGTCCAATTTCTCTTGTTACCCTTAGGAAAATAAAAAATTGGGGGCAAAAATATCATTTTTGTGGAAAAAAATGATTTTTTTATTTTCACGCCCAGGCGTTATAAACTTCTGTGAAGCACTTGGGGTTCAAAGTGCTCACCACACATCTAGATAAGTTCCGTGGGGGGTCTAGTTTCCAAAATGGGGTCACTTGTGGGGAGTTTCAATAGTTTAGGTACATCAGGGGCTCTCCAAACGCAAATGACACCCGCAGACCAATCCATCAAAGTCTGCAATCCAAAACGTCACTACTTCCCTTCCGAGCCCCGACGTGTGGCCATACTGTAGTTTTCTCCCACATATGAGGTATCAGCGTACTCAGGACAAATTGTACAACAATTTTTGGGGTCTAATTTCTCCTGTAACCCTTGGGAAAATAAAAAAATTTGGGACTAATTGATCATGTTTGTGGAAAAAATATGATTTTTTTTATTTTCATGCCTGGGCATTATAAACTTCTGTGAAGCCCTTGGGGGTTCAAAGTGCTTACCACACATCTAGATAAGTTCATTAGGGGGTCTAGTTTCCAAAATGGGGTCATTTGTGGGGAGTTTCCACTGTTTAGGTACATTAGGGGCTCTCCAAAGGCAACATGACACCTGCAGACCATTCCATCAAAGTCTGCATTCCAAAACGTCACTACTTCCCTTCCGAGCCCCGACGTGTGGCCATACAGTAGTTTTCTCCCACATATGAGGTATCAGCGTACTCAGGACAAATTGGACAACAACTTTTGTGGTCCAATTTCTCCTGTTACCCTTGAGAAAATAAAAAAATTGGAGACTAATTGATCATGTTTGTGGAAAAAATACAATTTTTTTTATTTTCATGCCTGGGCATTATAAACTTCTGTGAAGCCCTTGGGGGTTCAAAGTGCTCACCACACAACTAGATAAGCTCTTTAGGGAGTCTAGTTTCCAAAATGGGGTAATTTGTGGGGATTTCCACTGTTTAGGTACTTTAGAGGCTCTCCAAAGGCAGCATGACACCTGCAGACCATTCCATCAAAGTCTGCATTCCAAAACGTCACTACTTTCCTTCTGAGCCCCGACGTGTGCCCATACAGTAGTTTTCTCCCACATATGGGGTGTCAGCATACTCAGGACAAATTGGACAACAACTTTTGGGGTCCAAGTTCTCCTGTTACCCTTGGGAAAATAAAAAATGGGGACTAAAAGATGATGTTTGTTGAAAAAATACGATATTTTTATTTTCACACCCGTTCGTTATAAACTTCTGTGAAGCAATGGGGGGGTTCAAAGTGCTCAGCACACATCTAGATAAGTTCCTTAGGGGGTCTAGTTTCCAAAATGGTGTCACTTGTGGGGGGTTTCCACTGTTTAGGTACATCAGGGGCTCTCCAAAAGCAGCATGACATCCGCAGACCATTCCATCAAAGTCTGCATTCCAAAACATCACTACTTCCCTTCCGAGCCCCGACGTGTGCCCATACAGTAGTTTTCTCCCACATATGGGGTATCAGCATACTCAGGACAAATTGGACAACATCTTTTGGGGTCTAATTTCTCCTTGTACCCTTGGGAAAATAAAATAACTGGTGACTAAAAGATCATGTTTGTGGAAAAAATATGATTTTTTTATTTTCACGCCTGGGCGTTATAAACTTCTATGAAGCACTGGGGGGTTCAAAGTGCTCAGCACACATCTAGATAAGTTCCATGGGGGGTCTAGTTTCCAAAATGGTGTCATTTGTGGGGGGTTTCTACTGTTTTGGTACATCAGGGGCTTTCCAAACACGACATGGTGTCCGATCTCAATTCCAGCCAAAAATGTCAAATGGCGCTGCTTCCCTTCCGAGCTCTGCCATGCGCCCAAATAGTCATTTACATCCACATATGGGGTATCAGCGTATTCAGGACAAATTGCACAATAACTTTTAGGGTCCTGTTACCCTTGGAAAAATAAAAATTGGGGGTGAAAAGATCATTTTTGTGGAAAAAATATGATTTTTTAATTGTACCGCTGTATGTTATAAACTTCTGTGAAGCCCTTGTGGGTTCAAAGTTCTCACCACATATCTAGATAAGTTCCTTGGGGGGTCTAGTTTCCAAAATGGGGTCACTTGTGGGGGTTTCCACTGTTTATGTACATCAGGAGCTCTCCAAACGCGACATGGCGTCCAATCTCAATTCCAGCCAATTTTGCATTGAAAAAGTGAAACGGAGCTCCTTCCCTACTGAGGTCTGCCATGCGCCGAAACAGTGGTTCCCCCCACATATCAGGTATCAGCGTACTCAGGACAAATTGCACAATAACTTTTGCAGTCCAATTTCTCCTGTTACCCTTGGTAAAATAAAAAAAATTGAACCTGAAGTATTTTTTGTGTGAAAAAAAGTTAAATGTTCACTTTTTTTTAAATATTCAAAAAATTCCTGTGATGCACCTAAAGGGTTAATAAACTTCTTGAATGTCGCTTGGAGCACCTTAAGGGGTGCAGTTTTTAGAATGGTGTCACTTTTGGGTATTTTCTATCATATAGACCCCTCAAAGTGGCTTCAAATGTGATGTGGTCCGTAAAAATAAAATGGTGTTGCAAAAATGAGAAATCGCTGGTCAATTTTTAACCCTTATAACTTCCTAACAAAAAAAATTTTGGTTCCAAAATTGTGCTGATGTAAAGTAAACATGTGGGAAATGCTATTTATTAAGTTTTTTGTGTGCCGTATCTCTGTGATTTAAGGGCATAAAAATTCAAATTTGGAAAATTGCGAAATTTTCGCCAAATTTCGTTTTTTTTCACAAATAAACGCAAGTTATATGAATGAAATTTTACCACTATCATGAAGTACAATATGTCACGAGAAAACAGTGTCAGAATCACCAGGATCCATGGAAGCGTTTCAGAGTTATAACCTCATAAAGGGACAGTGGTCAGAATTGTAAAAATTGGCCCGTCATGAACGTGCAAACCAACCTTGGAGCTTAAGGGGTTAATTGTATCACTTAATATTGAGCAGAATTAAGTATGCTAACCCCTCTATACAGTTAGGCCCTTATATGTTTGGACAGAGACAACATTTTTCTAATTTTGGTTCTAGACATTACCACAATTAATTTTAAAGAAAACAATTCAGATGCAGTTGAAGTTCAGACTTTCAGCTTTCATTTAAGGGTATCCACACTAAAATTGGATGAAGGGTTTAGGTGTTTCAGCTCCTTAACATGTGCCACCCTGTTTTTAAAGGGACCAAAAGTAATTGGACAATTGATTCCAAGGCTATTTCATGGACAGGTGTGGGCAATACCTTCGTTATGTCATTCTCAATTAAGCAGATAAAAGGCCTGGGGTTGATTTGAGGTGTGGTGCTTGCATTTGGAAGGTTTTGCTGTGAAGGAAGCAAGCAGTCCAAGGAGTTCTCCATGCAGGTGAAACAAGCATCCTTAAGCTGCAAAAACAGAAAAAACCCATCCGAGAAATTGTTACAACATTAGGAGTGGCAAAATCTACAGTTTGGTACATCCTGAGAAAGAAAGCAAGCACTGGTGAACTCATCATTGCAAAAAGACCTGGGCGCCCACGGAAGACAACAGTGAGGGATGATCGCAGAATAAATTCCATGGTGAAGATTAACCCCTTCACAACAGCCAACCAAGTGAACAACACTCTCCAGGAGGTAGGTGTATCAATATCCAAATCTACCATAAAGAGAAGACTGCATGAAAGTAAATACAGAGGGTTCACTGCATGGTGCAAGCCACTCATAAGCATCAAGAATAAAAAGGCTAGACTGGACTTTGCTTAAAAAAAATCTAAAAAAGCCAGCACAGTTCTGGAAGAACATTCTTTTGAAAGATGAAACCAAGATCAACCTCTACCAGAATGATGGAAAGAAATGGGGCTCATGCAGTACAAGGGAGGCTGTGTGGGGTCTCATGCTGTACATGGGGAGGCTGTGTGGGGTTCATTCTGTTGATGGGGAGGCTGTGTGGGGTTCATGCTGTACATGGGGAGGCTGAGTGGGGCTCATGCAGTATATGGGGAGGCTGTATGGGGCTCATGCTGTACATGGGGAGTCTGTGTGGGGTTCATGCTGTACATGGGGAGGCTGTGTGGGGCTCATGATGTACATGGGGAGGCTGTGTGGGGTTCATGTCACATATGTAGTAGCTTGCGTTAGGCTCATGTCGTGTATATAAGGGGCTGTGGGGGGGTTAAAGATATATAGGGGGTTAGCATACTTAATTCTGCTCAATATTAAGTGATACAATTACTATTAATAAATTAATACTGAGTAGAATTAATTTCAAGCTATTGGTTCGGCCTTCCACAACAGTCATGGTCTCTCGTGGCCCCTCTAAAAAATTAATTGCCCACACCTGCTTTACAGTAAGCCTGCTGTGTGACCCATAGGCAGCACGTTTCCGGCACCGGCTGTACGATCTAAGCCCAGTATGTTTGTCTCTGAAACACTGCAGTGTCACAGAGAAAAACATGTCTGACTTCTCCCCTCCTGCTGCCAATGACTGGTCGCACGCAGAAAGAAAATTGTCCGTCAGTGGGAGCAGATGGGGAGAAGCCACCAGGGACCCGCCTGTCTGACTAGTTACCTGTACCTGTGTGACCTCAGTCCACTGCAGCTTTCAAAGAAAGTGATGCATTGCGACAATGACCTTTGATGACATCGCAGTCTCGCAATACCGCAATGTCATCAAATGAGAACGGGACCTGCCGGGAGCATCGTGATGATCAGGAACGCTGCGTGGGACGTCGGAAGTTGAGAATAACATGATTTTTTTTTTTTTTTATTATTTTTAACATTTGATCTTTTTACTACTGATGCTTCATAGGCAGCCTCAATAGTAAAAAGTTGGTCACAATAGTCAAACACTATCATAAAGGAGGATGAAAAGGATCGGGATTTTCAATGTATCCGTACTGACCACACAAGGACAGAAATGTCAAAGTAAATGTCTAAGAAAGAGATTTTTAGAGCATGAAGACCCTAAAAAATTAGTAAAAAAGCATACTCAGAGGCAAAGGGAATTTCACAAAGTAGTTTAATACATGGGACAGACAATAAAAAAATCTACAGATGAATACTATACCACTAATTTCATCACAACCTTTTCTTCCCAAAATGGCACTATCAGGAACATAATACAGAAGCACTGGAAGGTCCTACTAAATTACCCAGTCTGTCAGAAAGTATTAACAACTAGACCAGTGGTTACCTTTAGGAGGGCGCCATCCCTGTGAAACATTTTAGCCCCCAGTAGAATTAGGGATGAGGGAGACAAAAAAGCCCTGAATGCAGGAAAAAGTACCTTACAGAAGCACATAAGAGTTTCCTTTAAGGCTGTGTGCCCAAGTATCGATTTTTAAGCATTTTTGCCGCGATTTTCGGTGCGAAAACGCTGCAAAAACATTTAAAAATCGAGTACAGAACGCCCCCATGCATTCCTATGGCATTCCGCACATGCTGTGCTAATGCTGCGCTTTTTTCCGCGGCGGAATTGCATCGCGGAAAAAATCGCAGCATGGTCATTCTTTTGTGCGGAATCGCAAAGAATTGCCGCGATTCCGCACCCATAGGAATGCATGAGAATCGCTTGCTTCCCACATGTGGCTATGCCCACCATGTGGGAAGTTAGGCGTCTCATGTGCGGTTGGTACCCACGGTGTGGAGGAGAGGAGATAAAATGTTAAAAATGATAAAAAAATAAAAAATCGGGGTATATTTACCTTCCGAAGTCCCGCGCTGCATTCCCGGCCTAAGCGTTCCCAGTAATGCCTTACAGCAAGGTCATGTGATGACGTAGTCTCGCGTGACTCTAGCGGTCTCACGAGATCGTTATAGTAACGCGAGACCAATGTCATCACAGGTCTCGCAAGGCATTACTGGGAACTCTGAGGCCCGGAATGGCAGCGCGGGACGTCAGAAGGTAAATATACCCCGATTTTTTATTTTTTTATCATTTTTAACATTTTATCTTTTACTATTGAAGCCGCATAGGCGGCCTCAATAGTAAAAAGCTGCTCACACTTGTCAAACACTTGTCAAACGCGCGATTTCTGGGAAGGAGTCCGGTTTTCAGTGTGCGTTTTAACACGCAACGTGGGCACATAGCCTAAATGTAAAAACAAAAAATGCTTGTGTTGTTTATGGATCAGTGATAATGTAAATACCTTTTCATCAAACAGTGATAATGATAGAGTATATGACATTAATTTTAAGCTAACATGTCAATCCAGTTTTGTGATTTATCTAATTGATTGTTGCTGTGGGAACCAGTATGTGGGACGCACTACACAGCCTCTACATCTAAGGATGAACTCACATAGACACAATATCTCTAGAGGTTATCTGAAACATGGCTTGCCTCGACATTGTTTTGAAAAACACGGGAGTAAAGCCTCACTGCAAGTTACACCCATAGATCATATACCAGCAGATACCCCAAACAGAATACAGTGTCTAAATAAGAGAGAACTGTATTGGATATATAAACTAGATACCATTCATCCTAAAGGCCTCAATGACTTGGTAGATCTTTTTTGATAAGCTGTCTCTCATGTTTCTTTGTCCTTAGCGGCCCGACGGATTTCCTTCCCTGACCTGGCGGGTCAGCGTTCTCACGAGGGGGTCCGTTTTTGGATGTCGGACACCTAGTGGGAATTTTACCAAACAATTGGTTAATTCCAAATTATATAACCATTCCTTGGAAGTGGAGAGATAGCATAATGGTAATGGGAAGCCTACAGGGTTCCAGCTTGCCTAACCCCTGTGGTTTTGAGTCCAGTCATTCTATCTTTCTAAAAATTTAATATATATTTATTATAGGTTTCATACATTTTTAAATTCACTAGTAGGATTTTTTATGGATTAAAACGTGCGCTGCCAGACCATCATTCCTCACAAGTTGTGTGCTTAATATATTTATTTCCCAACGCGTTTCGAGGTCATAAAAACCTCTTCCTCAGGGGATGACATGTACAGGCAGGTAAAGACATTGCCGGTTTTATACATACACAATTCAAATATTGGCGCCAAGAGTCACATGTTGGGAGGGAGATAAAGGTCAGAGGTCATCAGTATCAAAAAATGTTAAAAGCTTGGTACATCCGACAAAATTAATTCATTTGGTGTATTTCCAGGTAAATAATTGAAAAGAAAAGGAGAGAGAAGGAAGAAGAAAAAAGGAAAAGAAATGAAGAAAGCGCTAAACGAACCCGCAGAGAAGGAACAAAAAAGAGTGATAGCCGCTGTATAATCCACTAGTCCAAATGAGCAGAGAATATATTGCCGAGAGAAAAAAAAAAGAAAGAAAAGAAAGAAGAAAAGAAGAAGAAAGGAAAAAAAAAAAAAAAAAAGAAAAGAGAGAAAAAAAAAAAAAAAAAAAGAGAAGAAGAGAAAAGAAAGAAAGAAAAGAAGAAAAGAAAAAGAAGAAAAGAAAGAAGAAAAAAAAAAAAAAAAAAAGAAAAGAAGAAAGAAAAGAGGAAGGAGAAAAGAAGAAAAAAAAGAAAGAAGGAAGAAAAAAAAAAAAAAGAAGAAAAAAAAAAAAAGAAAGAAGAAAGGAGAAAAAAAAAAAAAAAAGAAGAAGGAAAAAAAAAAAAAAAAAAGAAGAAGCAATATATTCTCTGCTCATTTGGACTAGTGGATTATACAGCAGCTATCACTCTTTTTTGTTCCTTCTCTGCGGGTTCGTTTAGCGCTTTCTTCATTTCTTTTCCTTTTTTCTTCTTCCTTCTCTCTCCTTTTCTTTTCAATTATTTACCTGGAAATACACCAAATGAATTAATTTTGTCGGCTGTACCAAGCTTTTAACATTTTTTGATACTGATGACCTCTGACCTTTATCTCCCTCCCAACATGTGACTCTTGGCGCCAATATTTGAATTGTGTATGTATAAAACCGGCAATGTCTTTACCTGCCTGTACATGTCATCCCCTGAGGAAGAGGTTTTTATGACATCGAAACGCATTGGGAAATAAATATATTAAGCACACAACTTGTGAGGAATGATGGTCTGGCAGCGCACGTTTTAATCCATAAAAAATCCTACTAGTGAATCTGAAGATTTATGGCCACAGCGTGGTCATTTGGATGTGCAGCAAGCTGACCGTGTTTCTTTATGCCTGTTACTCTCCTATATACGGTGAGTATATTTTTTTGTTTGAAATCTTGGTTTTCTCAGATAAGACCCTATTGCGCTTTTTTCCTTGCAGTTTCAATTATTATACATTTTTAAATGAAAGATTGATTGTTTAGATGTTCAATGTGTTTTATCAGAGGTTATATTTTGATATAAAGTTATTGTGACTGGCGTATGATATTTTAACATTGGAGGGAGCGTTTTCACAGGAAGTGATGTTTTGTCTGTTTGTGATGTCAGGTAGGTCTTATGTCATGAAGGTCTTATATAAAACCACAACCGTTCCTGACAAGTGGAGACATAGTATGATGGTAATGGGAGGCCTTAAGTGTTCTGACTTGCTTAAAATCTGTGTGTTTGATTCTAGTCAACTCTATTTTTATAAAATTTTAATATGTAGAGACTATAGGTTTCATACACTTTTTCAAATTAAAGATTGATTTTTTTAGATGTTTAATGTGTTTTATCAGAGGTTAGATCTTGATATAAAGTTATTGTGACTGGTGTATGACATTTTGAGACTGGAGGGGGTGTTTCCAAAGGAAGTGATGTCTTTTTGCATGTAATTGTAATGTCATGAAGGTTTTGTATAAAACCATTGCTGTAATCAGATACTGTAATTCTTTGGCCTTGAGGAAGTGGCAGATATGCCACGAAATGCGTTGGCACAATAAAGCTATGAATAATATTTCTGTCCTTTTGTGGTCAGCGCGGATATATTGAAAAGCCCGGTCTTTTTCTTCCTCCTTTGTGACATTGGTATCTACAGGTGTCTGCAGCGACCACTTGTTCCTTTCACATTCTGCAAGGGGTTGTGACTGTTCACAACCTTTAAAGGTGAGTGCACTAACCGTGTATTGTCACCCAAAAAATCACTTATTGCCCTATGTGCGCTCTCTTTCCTTAAGGCCGGATTCACAATAACCGATGCAAAATACGGTCCGTAGTTTACATGCGTAATACGGATGAATGACCCCTAAATTGTGCTCCGTATGTTATCCGTAAGCAAGGTGTGGTTGTGTATTTTACCCATGTCAGCATCCGTATGTAATCCGTATGTAATCCGTATGGAATCCGTATTGCGAGATTTTCTCGCAGGCTTGCAAAATGGACATTTAACGGTTTTGAGGCCTGCAAACTATTTAAATCATTAGCCTGCACCCTATTTATTGCATCAGGAACAGATGGCAGCCTCCATTCTGTCCATTTGTGACCATGTCTTCACTAGGTGTGTTGGTGTTGTATGTGCAACATGGCAGACAGTCTGACTTTCAACACAACTGAGCAGGTTCTCTTCAACTGGCTTTTGTCATGCCGCTTTGGTCAACCATACCCAGTGATAGTAGATCCACGGAGGAGGAGACGCATGTGGGTACATCCACTTTTGAGGCAACGACTCACAAGAGGTCATTTTCACCGCCTCTATTCTTCTCTGCGGGAGCATCCTGCAAAATTCTACCAATACTGTCGCATGAGCCTTGCAACATTTGATCGACTCTTGGAGACAGTGCGCCCTGGGATAACCTTTCAGGACACAAGAATGTGCAAAGCTATATCTGCAGAGGAGCGACTTCTACTCACATTACGATATGTACTACACAACCACATTCTCTATGTTGATGTTGTGTTGCCCAAAGTATGTATTTTTTGCTTCATGGACTAATTTTAATGCCCTCATCTTATTCCAGATATGTTGAAATTTACAGACCAGAATGTTATGTGTAATATGTACTGAATATCACTTAGTCATTGTGCAACAAAATATGTGTGTGTTATTAGATGTGAATTCATAACAAGTTTTGTATGTATGTACCTTTTTTTTGTTTAATTTGTGCATTCTAAAAGGTTACTTTTCTGTTGTTCTTCAGCTTCCTTTCCACTGGCCTGTCTTATGCCGCCCTCCACCATGAGTTTCTGATTGGAAGATCTACCATTTCTGGCATAGTCAGGTCGACATGTAGTAAAATATGGTCAAGACTACATCAACTCATCATGCCCGAGCCCACGATGGAAGACTGGTTGAGGATATCAAGGGACTTTGAGGAGGAATGCCAGTTTTCTAATTGTATTGGTGCCCTTGATGGCAAACATATCCGGGTGCGTAAGCCGCCAAACTCTGGCTCCCAATTCTTCAATTATAAACAATACTTTTCTGTTGTATTGTTGGCTCTGGCCGACCCTCAATACAAGTTTATAATTGTTGACATTGGGGCCTATGGAAGGACGGGAGACTCTCGAGTCTCCAATACTTCCATTATGGCTCGGCGGCTACGCATCAACCAGTTGTATCTACCACCACCACGCCAGCTACCAGGCTCCACTCAAGAATCTGTCCCTTATGTCCTTGTGGCAGATGAGACTTTTCAGTTAACGCACAATGTCATGAGGCCATATCCCCGGCGCAACCTTGACCACAGGCGCAGAATTTTTAACTTGCGCCTATCACGTGCTCCGCGACTGGTGGAGTGTTCCTTTGGCATTCTTTGTGCCAAATGGCGGGTACTCCAGTCTGCCATTCAGCTGAGTGAACAAAATGTTAATGAAGTAGTTAAAGCCTGTGTGGTTCTTCATAACTTCACCAGGATACATGATTGTTCCTCCTCTGGTGGTGTTGTGCGTGGGTTGGCCAATGTGCGTAGGGCGAGACCACCTATCAACCCTCAATGTAGACCGCTCTCTGGCCTCAAAGTGCGTGATATTTTTACAAATTACTTTATGTCACCTGAGGGGGAAACATCTTGGCAAGAGCATGCTGTATCTATGTCATAATTTTGTGGTTTATGTGTGACTAAATATATATATTTCTACCTCTTCTGATTCTATGACTGTTTAATTGCATTGGTAAGCGTATGTTAGTTTGCTGACACTGTTTTTTATAATTGAGACAGAGACGTAAAATGTAGTAGCCAAATGTTTACTTGACCCTTTTTTTGTTTTGTTGTTTTTTTAAATCAAAACAAATTATTGCCATATAAGAACTGTGGCAATGTGGCAAATTGGCCTTTTTGCAGATGTGAACATTTTTTCACAAACAATTTTCCACACATACAAAAACAAAAATGCAACATAATGCAATACCAAAATGGCTACATTACAAATTTTGGAAATTTGGGGAAGGAGAAGGCGGAAGACCAGCCTGTGGTTGCTTCTGGCTACTTTGCCCAACATCGCCCTGTGTGGGAGCATACTGTTGCCCATGATGTGGGTATTGTACTGCCTCCTGGGATTGGGCTTGGTACTGGCCAGAGTGATACGGAACAGGGGCATCTTGTTGGCTCGGGTAGGCCCGTGTCTCATACCCACCAATATAGCCAATGCGTCCCCAACCAGGTTGGGACCAGCCTCCAACACTGGGTGGGAAAAAGTGGCCATATTGGTGGGGTTGGCTAGAGGCAGACATATGTTGCTGGTGTTGTAAAGGTTGGGTAGGGGGAGGAAGGGGGTGAGGTGTAGGCCCACGTATTTGAGGATCCTCAGAGCCTGCTTGAGCAAGCATCTGTGTGGGTGGTCTAAGGCGCATTAGATTTCTGGGTGAAAGCTGCCACCTCTCCAGATATTCAAACAACTCATATGGTGTATTGGGGGGTGTGCTTGCATCAAACAGGATCTGAAAACATCCTCGAATATGGAGCCTCACCTCACGGGAAAGGGCACGAAGATAAAGGGCCAGGCTACGTGAATATGCCTCCTCCCCATCATCTGCATTCACTCTAGCCAGATTGTTGAGGACCCCTGTGTCCACATTGATCTGGGTATCTTGGGCAGGGATCTGGCACCTTCTTCGTCCTCGCCGGGATGGTTCAGCAGGCTGTGGGGAGCCCCGGATCTGGGCAGTTGGGCTGCTGCTCATGTTGCCCTGCTCCTCCAGTATGGCTGATGGTGCAGCAGCAGACGGTCCTGGTGGTGGGGTTTGTGTCGCAGGCACTGGGTTCTCCTGAGAGGATTCTCCACCCATGCTTCTTGTAGAGGGAGAAGATGGGCCAGCCACCTCATCTCCTACAGGATCAATGATGGGCTCTGTATCTGAGCCCGTTCCTCTATCCGTAAGGTTGGACTGAGTTCTGTTATGAAATAGAACAGAGCCAAAAATAAATCAATATTTTTGGCCCTGTAAAGTATCTGTGTAATGTGGTGTGAGGTATCTACTTACGGTCTCAGATCCAGAATAGGGACAAGGAAGGAGAGGCAGTCATAATAAATGTATTTCCTCTTTATGTAGCACGCATCACCACTCCTGGACCGCTGCTGATGTTCCCGCCTGTATTGGTCGCGGATGCTGCGCCACCGTCTCATCACATCTTCCACTGCAATGTGACAGGAAATATTATCAATTTCACATATTTGATATGTCAAATTTGCTACCAGTAGCCTAGGCATGTGGCCTTCTGGGGTGTGCTTTCTACCCAGGGAGGCATATCTAATTGGCCCATCCAGCCCAGATACACAGGGTCACAATAGTTCATGTATCAAGTAACTACACTTAATAACTTGGTTGGCTGGGAGGATGAGGAGCTTGTGGCCTGTGCCAAATGATGGCAGTGTAAAACCATGGGTCACATCAAAATCTACCCGCTTCATGAGGAAAAAAGTACAAGCACAGGAAGGGTGGGTGGCCGATTCTATATGCATCTTTTGATGTGAGGTATTTTGAAACAGTTTTTGGGTTGTACTTACTCAGTTTCTGCTGCCCCTCACGTGGCCTATCACCAAAATCATGGAACATCTGGCGACATATGCGCCTCCATGACGCCTCCTTTCTTGCCCGGTTGGCATAATGGGCATCACGTTGGTCCCAGAGTTCTTGCCGCTCCTGCACTAATACAATAAGCATCTCCACATTGAGGAAATATGGCACCATGACACTGCTGTACTCTGTGGAGGCATACTTCCTGGATGTCTGGAGCGCTTTTTGCGCTCATTTGCATGTCTAGGCTTCCTGATGATGGATTGGCCCATTTCCATTCAACAGCCAAAGGACCTGCGCATTTCTCACAAGTCACACGTGTGGTCTGTGTGTAATCCGTATTTTTTGCGCACCCATAGACTTGCATTGGCATACTACGGGCGTAGTACGCTGACAATCGCAGCATGCTGCAATTGGCACGGACCGTAGAATACGGACGAGAAATATACGGCTGTTGGGAGCAAACCCATAGAGAATCATTGGTCCGTGTGTAATGCGTGCTTTTAACGCCTCTCACTCGTCCGTATTCCTCTCTAGTGTGACCCTGGCCTTATAGTCAAACACTATGTTTGACGAGTGTGACCTACCTGTCAATCAGTTTTCCAAGCAATGCTACAGATCGCTTGGAAAACACTAGCATTCTGAAAGCTAATTACGCTTGCAAACTGATAGTTTTTCCGTGGGAAATAGGCAGAAATTAAAATGCGGTTTTCTCGCATATTTCCTGCGGAATGGAATTCCGGCATTCCCGCTGAAATTTCCGTGGCAACGTGTGCAGATAGCCTTAGAATTAACAAAAAAAATGTGTCCTCTCTGCTCCCATGCCACTAAAGCAAAAGAAAATCATTACTCCTGTGGTGAACTATAACTCCCAACATGCCATATTACCTCCTGTACATGCTGGGAGTTATAGCTCTCCTCAAAGACATAAGGACAATGGTCAACCATGGGACATAACTGGCACCTATGGGATCTTAAGGGGAATCTGATGGCTGATACCTGCTGCTCGATCCACAGGTCGCATGGATCAGACATTGGCTGCATCATTCCAGCCAGGTATGGTTGACTCTGATACGCTGTGGCATTTCATGGAAAAACGTACTTTGAAAGCAGCCATGGACTGAGGTCACACAGGTGACTAGTCAGACAGGCGGGTCCCTGGTGGCTTCTCCCCATCTGCTCCCACTGAGGGACAATTTTCTTTCTGCGTGCAACCAGTCATTGGCAGCAGGAGGTGAGAAGTCAGAAATGTTTTTCTCTGTGACGCTGCAGTGTTTCAGAGACAAACATACTGGGCTTAGATCGTACAGCTGGTCCCGGAAACGTGCTGCCTATGCGTCACACAGCAGGTATGAGAGGTCAGACTCACTATAAAGCAGGTGTGGGCAATTAATTTTTTAGAGGGGCCACATGAGAGACCATGACTGTTGTGGAAGGCCGAACCAATAGCTTGAAATTAATTCTCAATATTAATTCATTAATATTAATTGTATCACTTAATATTGAGCAGAATTAAGTATGCTAACCCCCTATATATCTTTAACCCCCCACAGCCCCTTATATACACGACATGAGCCTCACACAAGGCTCACACATATGTAGTAACATATGCAACATGAACTCCACACAGCCTCCCCATGTACTGCATGAGCCCACACAGCTTCCCCATGTACTGCATGAGCCCACACAGCTTCCCCATGTACTGCATGAGCCCCACGCAGCCTCCCCATGTACAGCATGAACCTCACACATCCACCCCATGTACAGCATGAGACCCCACACAGCCTCCCCATGTACAGCATGAACCTCACACATCCGCCCCATGTACAGCATGAGACCCCACACAGCCTCCCCATATACTGCATGAGCCCCACACAGCCTCCCCATGTACAACATGAGCCCCACACAGCCTCCCCATGTACAGCATGAGACCCACACAGCCTCCCCATGTACAGCATGAGCCCCACACAGCCTCCCCATGTACTGCTTGAGTCCCACACAGCCTCCCCATGCACAGCATGAACCCCACACAGCCTCCCCATGTACAGCATGAGCCCCACACAGCCTCCCATGTACGATATGAGCACCACATAGCCTCCCCATGTAGCTCCCCCAGGGAGCCTCAGCAGACAGGTAGGGAGGGGGGGTATGCACACTTGTTGGTTTCAATACCCAGCATCAGGAGACATAAGGCTTCCAAAAACGGACTGGATTGAATTGAAGCTGTGGAGGCTTTTCTCATTCTGACTAATGTCAGGTATGCCAGATCACCAGTGAGTCCGAATTAGGAGTTTTTACGCCCTTAATTTACAAGCGCTTGGAGACAAAAGAGACTGCTCACGGGCCGTGGGCAAATCACTTTATCTGACGTAATGAAACACAAGGCAATATTTTCTACCATTTACAACAAATGTAACTCTATGTGGCTCATGTAGCCCCCACCCCTCAGGGTCATACCTTGCTTACCATATACCCCGAACATGTTGTTGCTGACCATTGAAGACATATATGATAACAAGTATAGTCTCCTTGAAACAGAGACTAATAGTCTGCAGTGTCATAAGAATAATTCTAGCAATAATAGGCAAAAGGCAGTTGAAGCATTAAAGGCAATTAAAGGGATATGAAGGCAAACATTCTATATCAATTTCCCCTTTTGTAAATGGTATAACCTTTGCCACAGGGTCAGCTGATGTCCACAAAGGAGCTACTGTCTCATGGATCTAGTACCCATAAGGGGGCTTCCTACCTTCTTCACCCATCCACCCTCAGTGTGGACACTCACTTTCCCCATCAGCAATTGCTATCTGGGGTCTATGATACACTACAGAAGGTTTAGCCTTAGATTCTTTTTTCACACATACATTATTCAGTAGCTTAAGTAATACATATATTAGCGCTTTTACGGCTACATAAAACAATAAGCAAAACAACAAAATTTGCATACAAGTGTGTACAATGCCAAAAATCCATCCTGCTAGGCCATTAAACCAATTTGCTGGATTTAAAAAAAGAGAATGTGTTACCCCACCAGGAGTCTCTGTTTGCACTGTGCTGTTTTAACCATTGGTCTCTAAGTTCACCTATTTTGTCTATACTGGCCCTGATATGGAGATTGCCAGCAGGGTCGATATAATTACAGCAGGTGGGACTAATTATTTGACACATTCCTCCTTCTTTTGCTGTCAGTTAATCTAGTGCTATAGTATGTTGGTTGGTAACTATGGATTAATTATCTCTGTATTGTATTAGTTTCATTAAGAACTTCAAGAATCTGGAAAATCTGATCATCCAGGTAGTCGATAACTTCCACTAATTTATCCCTCATTTGTGTTATGAAGGTGTATATTAGCATATAACTGAATATTTTATTTGTTATTCCCATTTCTACTAGATGTGGCCTACCATTTGGATGGGGCTTATTGTCTGCAGCCCTTCTATACAAAGTATGAATTGGAACTGCTGCTGTGTCTATTTTCTTATGAGAAACTATGAAAGTGGCTGGTGTATGTGTGAAAAAAGAATCTAAGGCTGAACCTTCTTTAGTGTATCATAGACCCCAGATAGCCATTGTTGATGGAGAAAGTGAGTGTCCACACTGAGGGTGGATGGGTGAAGCAGGTAGGAAGCCCCTTATGACTACTAGCCCCTTGAGACAGTAGCTCCTTTGTGGACATCAGCTGACCCTGTGGCAAAGGTTATACAATTTACAAAAGGGGGAAATTGATATAGAAGGTTTGCCTTCATATCCCTTTAATTGCCTTTAATGCTTCAATTGCCTTTTGCCTATTATTGCCAGAATTATTCTTATGACACTGCAGACTATTAGTCTCTGTTTCAAGGAGACTATACTTGTTATCATATATGTCCTCAATAGTCAGCAACAACATGTTCTGGGTACATGGAAAACAAGGTATGATCCTGAGGGGTGGGGGCTACATGAGCCACATAGAGTTACATTTGTTTTAAATGGTAGAAAATATTGCCTTGTGTTTCATTACACCAGATAAAGTGATTTGCCCACGGCCCATGTGCAGTCTCTTTTGTCTCCAAGAGCTTGTAAATTAAGGGCGTAAAAAACTCCTAATTCAGACTCACTGGTGATCTGGCATACCTGACTTTGGTCAGAACGAAAAAAGCTACGACAGCTTCAATTCAATCCAGTCTGTTTTTGGAAGCCTTATCTCTCCTGATGCTGGGTATTGAAACCAACAAGTGTGCATACCCCCCCTCCCTACCTGTCTGCTGAGGCTCCCTGGGGTAGCTACATGGGGAGGCTATGTGGTGCTCATGTCGTACATGGGAGGCTGTGTGGGGCTCATGCTGTACATGGGGAGGCTGTGTGGGGTTCATGCTGTACATGTGGAGGCTGTGTGGGGTTCATGCTGTGCATGGGGAGGCTGTGTGGGACTCAAGCAGTACATGGGGAGGCTGTGTGGGGCTCATGCTGTACATGGGGAGGCTGTGTGGGGCTCATGTCATACATGGGGAGGCTGTGTGGGGCTCATGTCATACATGGGAGGCTGTGTGGGGCTCATGCAGTATATGGGGAGGCTGTGTGGGGTCTAATGCTGTAAATGGGGAGGATGTGTGAGGTTCGTGCTGTACATGGGGAAGCTGTGTGGGGTCTCATTCTGTACATGGGGAGGATGTGTGAGGTTCATGCTGTACATGGGGAGGCTGTGTGGGGCTCATGCAGTACATGGGGAGACTGTGTGGGCTCATGCTGTACATAGGGAGGCTGTGTGGGGTTCATGTTGCATATGTAGTAGCTTGTGTGAGGCTCATGTCATGTATATAAAGGGCTGTGGGTATGTTAAAGATATATAGGGGGTTAGCATAATTAATTCTGCTCAATATTAAGTGATACAATTAGTATTAATAAATTAATATTGAGAATTAATTTCAAGCTATTGGTTCGGCCTTCCACAACAGTCATGGTCTCTCATGTGGCCCCTCTAAAAACTTAATTGCCCACACCTGCTTTATAGTGAGTCTGACCTCTCATACCTGCTGTGTTACCCATAGGCAGCATGTTTCTGGGACCAGCTGTACGATCTAAGCCCAGTATGTTTGTCTCTGAAACACTGCAGCGTCACAGAGAAAAATATTTCTGACTTCTCCCCTCCTGCTGCCAATGACTGGTTGCACACAGAAATAAAATTGTCCCTCAGTGGGAGCAGATGGGGAGAAGCCACCAGGGACCCGCCTGTCTGACTAGTCACCTGTGGCAGGTGGGTGTACAGAAATGTATCCATCCAAAGCTAAACACATTATTGCAGCTTATCAAACTGTAGATACCAAGCAGCAAAAGCCAAGATAGATGATTTAAATTGCAGACTGAATAAAATACAATGCCTTCCATATATAGGTGAATACTTGATGTAGCAGAGTTGGTCAAGATAAATCAAGCCAAATGCATTTTGCATTTGAAATGTGCATCTTGGACCAAGAAAAAGCTAATGCAGAGCAACCAAATTGAAGAAAGCATTCAAATATTGCTTTGAAAAGACAACTTTTTTTGGTTTCAATTCAATTCAGTCTGTTCTTGGAAACCTTGGTATTGTAACCAACAAGCGTGCATACCCCCCTCCATACCTGTCTGCTGAGGCTCCCTCAGCAGACTGAAGCTGGCTGCTGCCGCACAGCTGGATGACAGTCTGGGCCACCCATTGTGACACGTGTTCCAATTGTTCCATTGTGACACACCTGGCCTCTGTAAGCCAATAGCATACTCAGACAGGTGAAGGTAGGTAGGTAGTTAGGTAGGCCGCTAATTCAAACAACACACCAGACCAATTCTTTCTTTGACATTGAATACATTTTCCCAAAATTTAGAAGTTGGAGGGCCACTAGAGGGATACAATGTTTCACACAAGAAATCATAAGCATCAGGAATGTGGTAGAAATTGAAAAACTTAACTGCACATGGGATACTTGAATTAAGGCGTGAAGTACTAAGGGCAAGGGGCTGCAGACCTTGCAGCAGTTGAGTGTGCAGAAATGTATGCAACCAAAGCTAAACACATTGCTGCAGCTTATCACACCCAGGGCCGGACTGGCCATCGGGCATTTCTGGCAAATGCCAAAACGGTCAAACCCTGTAGTGGGCCGCACGATCTGTCATCCTCTTCACGCTGTCAGCCGCTAAAAATCACTGCCGTCACATGAAATTTGTGGCTGCAGTCTGATGTCCAACTCCTGATCCAGAGATGCAGCGACGTAACAGAGATAGGGGAGGAGGAGACTCGATGTGCTCAGTGGTGTGCTGCTTGGGGCTCCGGTCCTGCTTCTTACTGCCATGATCAGTACATCAGATGTCCACTTCCTCAAGTCTAGCGTGGTTTGCAGGGCCAGAAGGGGTTAACAAGCATCTGATAAGCTGAGTGCACTGCACAGAGAAGAAGCCCAGACAGCAGCACAGGAGCTGCACCTAGGAAGAAAGAAGCTGTTAAGAGGCAGGCATTAGGCTGTGATCACACGTAGCGTTTTTTTTTGCGTTTTTCGCTGCGATTTTAAACACGCGATTTTGCCACGAAAAAGCAAAAAAAAGCATTCTATGCAATCCTATAGCATTCCGCACATACTGTCCTAATGCTGCGGAGTTTGCCGTGGCGGAATTGCATTGTGGAAAGATACGCAGCATGCTCATTCTTTGTGTGGAATCGCGGGAATTCCGCGGACATAGGAATGCATTGTTCTGCTTACTTTCCGCATGAGGCTATGCCCACCATGCGAAAAGTAAGCAGAACATTTGCGGATGGTACCCACTGTTTGGAAGAGAGGAGAGTCTCCTCCAGGCTCTAGGTACCATATACCTGTAAAAAATAGAATTAAAATAAAAAAATGGTGATATTCTCACCTTCCGATGTCCCTCGCAGCGTCACCAGGCCTCAGCGATGCTCCAGGCAGGTCCCGTTCCAAGTGATGCATTGCGACAATGACCTTTGATGACTTCGCAGTCTCGCGAGATTTTGGCGGTCTCGCGAGACCACGACGTCATCAAATGGGAACGGGACCTGCCGGGAGCATCACGATGATCGGGAACGCTGCGTGGGACGTCGGAAAGTGAGAATAACATGATTTTTTATTTTTTTTATTATTTTTAACATTAGATCTTTTTACTACTGATGCTTCATAGGCAGCCTCAATAGTAAAAAGTTGGTCACACTAGTCAAACACTATCACAAAGGAGGAAGAAAAAGACCAGGTTTTTCAATGTATCCGCACTGACCACACAAGGACAGAAATGTCAAAGTAAATGTCTAAGAGAGAGATTTTTAGAGCGTGAATAACCTAAAAAATTAGTAAAAAAAAGCATACTCAGAGGCAAAGGGAATTTCACAAAATAGTTTAATACATGGGACAGACAATAAAAAATCTACAGATGAATACTATACCACTAATTTCATCACAACTTTTTCTTTCCAAAATGGCACTATCAGGAACATAATACATAAGCACTGGAAGGCCCTACTAAATTACCCAGTCTGTCAGAAAGTATTACCAACTCGACCAGTGGTTACCTTTAGGCGGGCGCCATCCCTATAAAACATTTGTCAATAACCAACATACTATAGTACTAGATTACCTGACAGCAAAAGAAGGAGGAATGTGTCAAATTGGTCCTACCTGTTATAATTATATCGACCCTGCTGGCAATCTCCAGATCAGGGCCAGTATAGACAAAATAGGTGAACTTCTCTAAGTTCACCTATTTTGTCTATACCAATTTCTGTCTATATAATATTTTATAATATATATAATATTTTATCTATACCATATAATATTTATATAATATTTTGTCTATACCAATGGTTAAAACAGCACAGTGCAAGGAGAGACTCCTGGTGGGGTAACACATTCTCTTTTTTTAAATCCAGCAAATTGGTTTAATGGCCTAGCAGGATGAATTTTTGGCATTGTACAGACTTGTATGCAAATTTTGTTGTTTTGCTTATTGTTCTATGTAGCCGTAAAAGCGCTAATATATGTATTACTTAAGCTACTGAATAATGTATATGTGAAAAAAGAATCTAAGGCTGAACCTTCTGTAGTGTATCATAGACCCCAGATAGCCATTGCTGATGGGGAAAGTGAGTGTCCACATTGAGGGTGGATGGGTGAAGCAGGTAGGAAACTCCCTTATGGGTACTAGACCCATGAGACAGTAGCTGGAAGACAGTCTGGACCGCCCATTGTGACACATGTTCCATTGTCTACCTCTTGTGGCCTACCTAACTACCTACCTACCTCCACCTGTCTGAGTGTCCTATTGGCTTACAGCAGCCAGGTGTGTCACAATGGAACAATTGGAACACGAGTCACAATGGGAGGCCCAGACTGTCTTCCAGCTGTGCGGCAGCAGCCTGCTTCAGTCTGCTGAGGGAGCCTCAGCAGACAGTTAGGGAGGGGGGTATGGGATAGTGAGCCACCTCCATGAGTTGTCTCCATTCTGAAATGGCCAACTTCATGGCTAGCAACTCACTATCCCCGATGGAATAGTTACTCTTCGCCGGTGAGAAGGTCTTAGAAAAGTAGAAGCAAGGATGCTTCCGACCTTGAGCATCCTTTTGGAACAGGACTGCTCCAGCACTGACGGATGAGGCATCCACCTCCATAATAAATGTTTTATCCACATCAGGGCGATGTAAAATGGGAGCGCTAGTGAAGTGAGACTTAATAAAGAGGAAAGGCTTGGAGACCTACTCCGACCACAATTTAGGATTTGCTCCCTTCTGGGTGAGAGAAACCAAGGGAGATACAAAAGTTGAGAAGTGGGGGATGATTTGGCGGTAGTAGGTGATAAATCCCAAAAAATGCTGCACCGCCTTAAGGGAATGAGGGTCCTGCCAATCCATCACCGCCTGTAGCTTGGCAGGATCCATGACCAATCCTTGGGCGGAGATGATATAGCCCAGGAAAGGCAAGGATTCCTGCTCAAATACACACTTCTCCAACTTAGCGTAGAGGGAGTTTACCCATAGGAGGTCGAAGACTTAGCAAACATCTCGCTGGTGGGAGTCAATATCTGTAGAGTAGATGAAAATATCATCCAGAAAGACTACAACTGAGGTGGTGAGCATATCCCGGAAGATGTCATTCACAAAGTCTTAGAAGACGGTCGGAGCATTACAAAGCCCGAAGGGCATCACCAGGTATTCATAGTGCCCATCCCTGATGTTAAATGCAGTCTTCCATTCGTCCCCCTCACGGATGTGTATCAGGTTGTAGGCACCATGCAGATCAAGCTTAGTAAAAACCCTCGCTCCCCGCAACCTATCAAAAAGCTCCAATATCAGGGGCAGAAGGTATTTGTTCTTAACGGTAATGACGTTAAGACCCCTATAGCCAATGCACGGATGTAGCTCCCCGTTCTTCTACCGCTGTAGTCACTGTTGATCCGCCATTACTAGCCAGACCCTGGCGCTAGTAAAAATGTTGGGGCTGGCGGAACGCACCGAGTAATAAAGATGATGGTAAGGTGCATTCGCAGCCCGGGGTCCACCGTGCAGAGGTGGTAAGCTGCTACTAGGTAATGGCGGGGGTTATACGACATACAATAAATAAACACACGCGGGTTAGTGTCACCTGGTGTGTACAGACGCGAGTTCTGTTACTTCACAGAACCATGGTGCCACACAAAGTAAATGTCGAAGCCTGTTAAGCTCACAGGACTCGGCCAGATGAGCGCTAGATTACGGACACAGGGCTCTGTCCCATGGACACGGGATTAGTGTCCTTCTAGTCCACTAGCACTCGGAGCTGCTGCTGCAGTGCTAGCATGGGATAATAATCCCAGAAAGGCGGGCAGGTGTGCACAGATGGTAGCCACTGTTAGGAATCTGTGTCCTGCCATACACATGCAGAGATCCAGATCCTAACCCTCCTAGACAGAGGGTGGCGACATCTGCCGACACGCGGCAGCGCGCCTCTGTCACTCCCGCTCCTACTATCTCCCAAGTGTCCCTCTTGAAACCTGGTGACCTCGGTTCCTCTGATGACCTTCAGGTGTCTCGGGTTACTGTAACCCCTACCTGGACACCAAGCTCGCCCTCGGACGATTTTGAGCCCTATGCCACCGTAGGGCACAGGGTATTCGCCCGGAGGGCTCAGGGAGGAGGGGGCCTTAGGAGGGGGGGTAATCTGTGTCCTGCCATACATATGCAGAGATCCAGATCCTCACATTTGTCTCCAGAGGCTAAGTCCTTTCAGCCAGCTTCTGAGCATGCTCCTGGAATGAGCTCCCATTGGAGATCAGGAGTCAGGTGCTCAGGTCCTGCTCCTGATTCCATTGGTTCAGCTCAGGGCTCTGGAGGTTTCCGGAAGGTCCCGGTCACTATAAAAGGTGCGTATGGCCGCTATGCCATGCGCTAGTATTTTCATACTGCTGCTGTATGTATGGTGACGGATGCTTGGACTGGTGACTGACTTATTATGAAACCCCTTCCCTCTGATAATACGATTGTGTGAGCGATTGGGCAGCCGCCAGTAGCAGCGCTAGCGCCAGCGCGCTCCAGTGTTACCTTCTCAGCAGCCAGCATCCTGCATCGCGCCAGCAATATTGCAGTGTCTCCTCTGTGGCTCTGTTCACACCGCGCTGCGGTTGCAGGTCTCCCGCGTCTGCAGTTGCGACGCCTCCTGTCTTATCTAACGGTAGGTCTAGAGGCAGTAGTCCTGCTGCCTAAGGCTACTTCTGTGACTCTCAATACCGTGACTGTTTCGCTGTTAGTCTGTGTCCCTGAACAGACTCAGCGTATTAGTTTATACTTTTTCCTGCAGCTCTGTGAGCATAACAGAGCTCGCTTCAGTGCACTTAGGGTGCAGTTAACCCCGTGCACATTACCGCCACAGTGCTCTGCCTCTCTAGCAGCGGTTATATCACCTGCCGCACGGTGGACCCCGAGTGGCGAAGGCACTTCATTTATTTTTTATTTAGTGCCTTCCGCCACTCGTAACAGCCACCACTTGCCATGGTACGATAGTGCCCTACTGAGGGCGACACCATCGGACGCTAGTGTGATACCAGGAGCACAGTGGCATGAGGATAGCCACCCATTGGTGCTGACTAACTCTGAATCCCTAACCAACATGCTTATCAAAGGAAGTGGAGTTTTATACACTGTATACACTGTATATGCATCCATCATCATACACACAAATCAGCATAAGAGTATATACTAGTGCATGGCTGAGCGGCCATGCGACTCTTTTTGAAACATTGTCTCCCTCTTGTGGTGCTACAACTTCTAAATTTTGGGTATATGTATTCTATGAGAAAAAAAGAAGAAGAATTGGTCTGGTGTGTTGTTTGAATTACCTTCACCTGTCTGAGTATCCTATTGGCTTACAGCAGTCAGGTGTGTCACAATGGAACAATTGAAACAAGTGTCACAAAGGGCGGCCCAAACTGTCTTCCATCTGTGCGGCAGCAGCCAGCTTCAGTCTGCTGAGGAAGCCTCAGCAGACAGGTAGTGAAAGGGAATGCACGCTCATTGGTTACAATACACAGCATCAGGAGAGATAAGGTTTCCAAAAACAGAATGAATTGAATTGAAACCAAAGCAAGTTGTCTTTTTTGAAAGCATTATTTGAATGCTTTTTTCAACTTTGGTTGCTCTGCATTGGTTTTTTCTTGGTCCGAGTTGCACATTTCAAAAGCCAAATGTTTTTGGCTTAATTTAACTTGACCAACTATGCTACATCAAGTATTCACCTATATATGGAAGACATTGTATTGTATTCAGTCCGCAATTTAAATAATCTATCTTGGCTTTTGTGGGTAGGTAGGTACAGGTGTGATAAGCTGCTGTAATGGGTGATACATTTCTGCACACTCACCTGCTACAAGGCCTCCAGCCCCTTGACCTTAATACTTCCAGCCTTCATTCAAGTATCCCATGCATAGTTAAGTTATTCAATTTCTACCACATTCCTGACACTTATGATTTCTTTTGTGAAACAATGTTTCCCTCTTGTGGCCCTCCAACTTCTAAATTTTGGGTATATGTATTCAATGACAAAGTAAGAATTGGTCTGGTGTGTTTGAATTATCGGCCTACCTAACTACCTACCTACCTTCACCTCTCTGAGTATCCTATTGGCTTACAGCAGCCAGGTGTATCACACAGAGGGAGAGACCGTGACTCAGTTTATGAACGCCCTACAGGAGCTCCACATTGCTATTAAATGGAAGGCCGGGGTAGGCGTAGGGTCAATAGATGTGGTGCTCAGAGATCAGATGGTGACTGGGCTGCATGACGGAATGATGAAGCATGCTATGCGAGAGCGCCTGCAGGTAAAGCCAGACATGACCTTCTCTGAAGTTAGAAGTGAGGCGGGCAAGCGAAAGCAGGAACAGGACGTGAACCGGGTCAGTGGAAAAGGTGCGGAACGGGGAAGCAACCACCACTGCAGACAAATTCCCCGGATGGGTAGAAGAGCTGAGAATGGAGATCAGCCAGTTCCATGAAGAAATGGCAGCTTCAAGGAGGACCCAGGCAGGGAGGCCTGGTGCACTGGGGCGACATAGAGGAGCCGTTCCCCCGAAGAGAAGACGTCCCCTCAACTGCTATACTTGTGGAGAGCTCAGTCAATATTTCTTGGTGGATTTGTTTAGGCTTGAAATTTTTGGTGTTTTTCTGCTCCTCTCATCAGCCCAAACAAGACTAAAAGGATGAGTTTGCAACTCCTTTACTTTTGGAGAAAATTCAAAACATTCATTACTCAATAAGGCCCAATAGCAAATAACAGCGTTTTGAATGAACGCTCATATCTCTTGGTGTGAGCGTGTGAGAGTCTGTGGGTTACTCCTGCAATTTATATGTAGATTTAAAAATTACCCCAACACTGTATACAGCTCTATGCTTGTGATACATTACCCATTTACTGCTTTTTATATTCTGGTCTAATCCAAACTGACCAAGTGAGAGTCTGTTACTGACTCTGGAAATAAACACTGAGATTGACAATGACCCCTACACTGTATACAGCTGTGTGCTTCTGATCCATTACCATTTTATGACTTTTTATATTGTGTTGTAATCCATACTGAGCCTGAGAGCGTCTGTGTCTGCCTCCTGAAATATATAAGGAGATTTATAATGTTTAAACTATACTATATATACCTGCTATCTGATGATACTGTACCCTTTTTCTACTTTTTATATTCTTGTCTTATCCATACTGAGCCTGTGAGCGTCTCTGTGTGACTCCTGAAATATATATGGAGATTTACAATTATCCTTTGACTGTATACAGCTGTATGCTTCTGATACATTACCATATATCTGATGTTGTTTTGGGTTCATTTTCTCCAAAATTTGGAAGTATGGTGGAAGAGGCCGTGGACGTGGGTGTGGGGGGGGGGAACTGGTACTGATGGTGGTGGTGCATCTGCTGGTAGTGGCAAAAGCACAATAGCAGCTAATGCAGGAGGTGTTGAGCTTGCATCATGGACTGGCTCCGGAAGGCCTCGAAGGTTACCTTTTCTGGGAGTAGGTTAACCGATTTTAATGCCGGAGCATCAGGAACTGGTTTTGGCTTACATTGCCAAAACATACTCCAGCTAATTTTCCCTCCTCTTCTGAAGTTTCAAAAAATGCAAGCACTGAGTCGTCAAGTGCTGACTCCAGGTCAGGAAGAACCCCTTTCCTTGCGTCCTTCACCCCCATCATAAGTGAATGATGCAGCAGGCCACACTTCACATTAGTCCATGTAGCTCTTTCTCACATACCAGGCCTGGGTTATCAAGTCAAATCGTGAATTCCCCAGTCCAGTTTGAATCTGACATGGAGTGTGGGTCACCAGCCAGGGCAGTGGGGTTAATCAGTACCGGGCCGGTGTCTCAGAGGGATGTGTCACGGTGGTGGTGACCCAGTCCGTGGCCCTGGGCATCCATGCAAAGGGGTGAATAACGTTTATAGGTGAATGATACGTGATGCCACCTGTGGTTTCTGATCAGATTGACCAGCGCTGCAGTGTCGCTTCTCTGGGACAGATGTTGTGTTGCAGCTAAGATGTAGAAGCCCTGCACAGGTAGGGCCGTAGTTGCAGGGCAGATGAAAGAGTTGGTAGATGGTGTGCAGTGCAGGATGTAGCAGAGCCGTGCGCCAGGCGCAGGAGAAAGATGACAGACACAGTCGTGCAGTTCCTTTACCTGTACTTGGTAAGTCCTGTCCAGGACCCAGAGTACAGATGGAGAAGGAGTTGGTCAGCCTGGAAGCAAATTAGGAATTCTCTCTCTGCAGATAGGTAGTGTGGACTCCGTTCTAGCGCTTATCTGAGGTACTCGCAGTACTGAGTTCACTGAAGTTCCCCCTGTTGACTCTCTTTTGGAACTTTCTCGCATGGCAGGCAGCCGTAGCCTATTCCTTCTGGCTTACACGCGTCGCTGCTGGGGCCTCTGAGCCTTAGTTGGGAAAAGAGCATTTACAGCTGCTACTTCCTCCGGTTTCTGCTGCAGGACAATCAGTGTCCTTACAAACTCAGAGACCGGAATCCAGACCATGCGCTCCAGCTAGGAGTGAGCCTTAACTTTGCTCATCCTCCAGCTCCCCTTCTCACGTCCACACACTTCCCCTTCCCTTGACAGACAGCCCTAACTTCCTTCCTCCTGACCACAGAGAGAAGCTCCTCAGCAGTCAGGTTCAGTGCTCTCTCTGCTGGCCTGGGGTGGGAACTGTGTTGTGTGTTGGTTTAACTGCTATAAAGATCTTAGCTGCTCCCAAGCATGACATCACACTCCCTAGGAGGAAGGCAATGCCACTGTGGCGACCGTACTCCTGGGGGTGCCACAAGTGTACTGATGCCCAGCCACTGCTAGATGATTCTGCTGGTACATTGACCTAGACCACTACATGGAGGAGGAGGAGGGTTGAACGCCTACAGCCACCTGTTTCCTATACCGTGGGCTAGGCAGCACTGTCGCGCCGCCGCTGTCCCCTGTGGACCCTGCATCCACCACATTAACGCAGTGCGCAGTGATGGACACGTAACGGCCCTGGCCATACCTACTGGACCATGCATCTGTTGTGAGGTGCACCTTTCCACTCACTGATTGCTTGAGTGCATGGACAATGCGGTTTTTCACATGCAGGTGGAGGGCTGAGATGGCTTTTTGAGAAAAGAAGTGCCAACTGGGTAGGACATAGCGTGGTACTGCGTAGGCCATGAGCTCGCGTAAAGCTTTGCTTTCAACCAACCGGTAGGGCATCATCTCTAACGAAATTAGTTTGGCAATGTGGGCGTTCAAACACAGTGCACGCGAATGAAAGGATGAGTACTTTCTTGTCCTACTCAGAGTCTCTGGTAGGGTGAGCTGGACTTGAGAGCTGCATATGGTGGAACTAGCGGTGGACATGGCGGACAGAAAGAGGGTTGGTGATGGTGATGGTGTTGGTGGTCTTGCTGATGGCCTAGATTCAGTCTTTCATAGCAATAACATTGTGATTCCCTGACTGCTTTGGCCTTGCAACGACACCTCAACATTTGCTGCTGGTGGTGTGCTACCCGGTGGGCTTACAGTGGGGGAAGTGATGTAGCGTTGCTGACTACCTTCATTCGGAGCAGGTGCACATGTGGTACGTGAGGTTTGGTAGTCCGTCCATGCTTGCAAGTGCATGGTGGTTAAATGTTTAAGCATGCAACTGGTATTCAAATTTCTCAGATTTTTCCCTCGGCTAAAGGTCTTTGTGCACATCTTACAAAAAACCTTTGCCTGATAATTAGGATTTTGTTAAAAAAATGCCACAATGCACTCTTTCAACTATGGAAGACAATTTGTGGCCTTGCACGATGTGCTAATTTGACCATCTGGCCAAGCTGTCCTGCAACTCTTTTGGCTTTTGTAACCCGCTTTTAGACTGCTACGGGCCTGCCAGATAACAGCTGTTGCAATGTCGATGCCTGCAGCGGATCCTTCTCCTCCTCTTCTGAGCTATTGGCAGCGGCACCCTCTTCCCCCAATGGATGCTAATCTGGGTCAACAACTGGGTGATCCATTACCTCCTCTTCAATTTCATGTGTACCTTCCTCTGTGTCACCATGTAAGGTGGTATAGTATGCGGGAAGGGGCACCTGAGTTTCATCAGGGTCAGATTCTGGCTCAGTACACTGCGAGGACAATGTAGTGCTCTGAGTGAATGTACCAGAAGAAAAATCTAGCAGTGGCTGTGCAACAGTGCACTCCATATCAGATTCATCTTGGACTGGGGAATTCACGATTTGACTTGATAACCCAGGCATGGTATGTGAAAAGAGCTCCATGGAGTAATCTGTAGTGTGGCCTGCTGCATCCTTCACTTTTGGAAGGGGTGAAGGACACAAGAAAAGGTGTTGTTCCTGACCAGGAGCCTCCACTGACAACTGCTTTTATTTTTTGAAACTTCAGAAGAGGAGGCGATAGAGCTGGAGGATGTGTCAGCAATGTAAGCAAAAACTTGTTCCTGAAGCTCCGGCTTTAAAAGCGGTTTACATACTCCCAGAAAAGGGAGCCTTCGAGGCCATGTGGAGCCAGACGATGACGCAGGTTCAACACCTCCTGCCTAAGGTTCTATTGAGCTTTTGCCACTACCAGCAGATGCACCACCACCACCATCACCATCAGTACCAGCTGGCAACCCCCGCCCACTTCCACGGCCTCTTCCACCATACTTCCTCATTTTTGGGAAAATGTATGCAAAATACCACCAGCAATATGGTACTGTAAAACAAGGTAGAAGGTGTATATAGTATTGGTGAGAATTTGAATCTCCCTAGAGATTTTAGGAGGCTGAACTATTATCTCAGGCCCACTATAGATTACACCTCAATGTAACAGGCAGAATTTGGCTGGTGTATGACAAGGTAGAAGTTGTATATATTATTGGTGAGAAGTTGAATCTCCCTAGCGATTTTAGGAGGCTGAACTATTATCTCAGGCCCAGTAAAGATTTCACCTCAATGTAACAGGCTGAAACTGGCTGGTGTATGACAAGGTAGAAGGTGTATATAGTATTGGTGAGAATTTGAATCTCCCTAGAAATTTTAGGAGGCTGACCTATTATCTCAGGCCCACTATAGATTACACCTCAATGTAACAGGCTGAAATTGGCTGGTGTATGACAAGGTAGAAGGTGTATATAGTATTGGTGAGAATTTGAATCTCCCTAGAGAATTTAGGAGGCTTAACTATTATCTCAGGCCCACTATAGATTACACCTCAATGTAACAGGCTGAAATTGGCAGGTGTATGACAAGGTAGAAGGTGTATATAGTATTGGTGTGAATTTGAATCTCCCTAGAGATTTTTGTGGCTCAACTATTATCTCAAGCCCACTATAGATTACACCTCAAGGTAACAGGCTGAAATAGGCTGGTGTATGACAAGGTACAAGGTGTTTATAGTATTGGTGAGAATTTGAATCTCCCTAGAGATTTGAGGAGGCTGAACTATTATCTCAGACCCACTATAGAATACACCTCAATGTGACAGACTGAAATTGGCTGGTGTATGACAAGGAAGAAGGTGTATATACTATTGGTGAGAAATTGAATCTCCCTAGAGATTTTAGGAGGCTGAACTATTATCTCAAGCCCACTATAGATTACACCTCAATGTACCAGGCTGAAATTGGCTGGTGTATGACAAGTTAGAAGGTGTATATAGTATTTGTGAGAAGTTGAATCTCCCTAGTGAATTTAGGATGCTGAACTATTATCTCAGGCCCACTATAGATTACACCTCAATGTAACAGGCTGAAATTGGCTGGTGTATGACAAGTCAGAAGGTGTATATAGTAATGGTGACAATTTGAATCTCCCTAGAGATTTTAGGAGACTGAACTATTATCCCAGGCCCACTATAGATTACACATCAACGTAACAGGCTGAAATTGGCTGGTGTATGACAAGGTAGAAGGTGCATATAGTATTGGTGAGAATTTGAATCTCCCTAGAGATTTTAGGAGGCTGAACTATTATCTCAGGCCCACTATAGATTACACCTCAATGTAACAGGCTGAAATTGGCTGGTGTATGACAAGGTAGAAGGTGTATATAGTTTTGGTGAGAATTTGAATCTCCCTAGAGTTCTTACGAGGCTGAACTATTATCTCAAGCCCACTATAGATTACACCTCAAGGTAACAGGCTGAAATTGGCTGGTGTATGACAAATTACAAGGTGTATATAGTATTGGTGAGAATTTTAATCTCCCTAGAAATCTTACGAGGCTGAACTATTATCTCAGGCCCACTATAGATTACACCTCAATGTAACAGGCTGAAATTGGCTGGTGTATGACAAATTACACGGTGTATATAGTATTGGTGAGAATTTGAATCTCCCTAGAGATTTTAGGAGGCTGAACTATTATCTCTGGCCCACAATAGACTACACCTCAATGTAACAGGCTGAATTTGGCTGGTGTATGACAAGGTAGAAGGTGTATATAGTATTGGTGAGAATTTGAATCTCCCCAGAGATTTTAGGAGACTGAACTATTATCTCAGGCCCACTATAGATTACACCTCAATGTAACTGGCTGAAATAGGCTGGTGTATGACAAGGTTCAAGGTATATATAGCATTGGTAAGAATTTGAATCTCCCTAGTGATTTTAGGAGGCTAAACTATTATCTCAGGCCCACTATAGATTACACCTCAATGTAACAGGCTGAAATTGGCTGGTGCATGACAAGGTAGAACCTGTATATTGTATTGGTGAGAATTTGAATCTCCCTAGAGCTTTTAGGAGTCTGAAGTGTTATCTCAGGCCCACTATAAATTTCTCCTCAATGTAACAGGCTGAAATTGGCTGGTGTATGACAAGGTAGAAGGTGTATATAGTATTGGTGAGAATTTGAATCTCCCCAGAGATTTTAGGAGGCTGAGCTATTTTCTCAGGCCCACTATAGATTACACCTCAATATAACAGGCTGAAATTGGCTGGTGTATGACAAGGTAGAAGGTGTATATAGTATTGGTGAGAATTTAAATCTCCCTAGAGATTTTAGGAGACTGAACTATTATCTCAGGCCCACTATAGATTACACCTCAATGTAACAGGCTGAAATTGGCTGGTGTATGACAAGGAAGAAGGTGTATATAGTATTGGTGAGAATTTGAATCTCCCTAGAGATTTTAGGAGACTGAACTATTATCTCAGGCCCACTATAGATTACACCTCAATGTAACAGGCTGAAATTGGCTGGTGTATGACAAGGAAGAAGGTGTATATAGTATTGGTGAGAAATTGAATCTCCCTAGAGATTTTAGGAGGCTGAACTATTATCTCAGGCCCACTACAGATTATACCTCAATGTAAAAGTCTGAAATTGGATGGTGTATGACAAGGTGGAGGGTGTATATAGTATTGGTAAGAATTTGAATCTCACTAGAGATTTGAGGATGCTGAACTATTGTCTCAGGCCCAGTAGAGATTACACCTCAATGTAACAGGCTGAAATTGGATGGTGTATGACAAGGAAGAAGGTGTATATAGTATTGGTGAGAAATTGAATCTCCCTAGAGATTTTAGGAGGCTGAACTATTATCTCAGGCCCACTACAGATTATACCTCAATGTAAAAGTCTGAAATTGGATGGTGTATGACAAGGTGGAGGGTGTATATATTATTGGTAAGAATTTGAATCTCACTAGAGATTTGAGGATGCTGAACTATTGTCTCAGGCCCAGTAGAGATTACACCTCAATGTAACAGGCTGAAATTGGATGGTATATGACAAGGTGGAGGGTGTATATAGTATTGGTGAGAATTTGAATCTCACTATAGATTTGAGGACGCTGAACTATTGTCTCAGGCCCAGTAGAGATTACACTTCAATGTAACAGGCTGAAATTGGATGTTGAATGACAAGGTGGAGGGTGTATATAGTATTGGTGAGAATTTTAATCTCACTATAGATTTTAGGACACTTAACTATTGTCTCAGGCCCAGTAAAGATTACACCTCAATGTAACAGGCTGAAATTGGATGGTGTATGATAAGGTGGAGAATGCATTTAGTATTGGTGAGAATTTGAATCTCACTATAGATTTGAGGACGCTGAACTAGTATCTCAGGGCCAGTAGAGATTACATCTCAATGTAACAGGCTGAAATTGAATGGTGTATGACAAGGTGGAGGGTGTATATAGTATTGGTGAGAATTTGAATCTCACTAGAGATTTGATACAGGGAAGATGTATATCTTTGTACCGTGTTAGCCAGTAGATAGAAAAATATTCAGGATTGAGAGTCCTCAGTAGTTGATACCTTTTAATGGCTAACTGAAAAGATGGTAACACATTGCAAGCTTTCGAGACTACTCAGGTCTCTTCATCAGGCTAGACTAATACAAAATCTGAAGAGTCACAATATGTGACTCTTCAGATTTTGTATTAGTCTAGCCTGATGAAGAGACCTGAGTAGTCTCGAAAGCTTGCAATGTGTTACCATCTTTTCAGTTAGCCATTAAAAGGTATCAACTACTGAGGACTCTCAATCCTGAATATTTTTCTACTAGAGATTTGAGGATGCTGAACTATTGTCTCAGGCCCAGTACAGATTACACCTCAATGTAACAGTCTGAAATTGGATGGTGTATGGCAAGGTGGAGGGTGTATATAGTATTGGTGAGAATTTGAATCTCACTAGAGATTTGAGGACACATAACTACTGTCTCAGGCCCAGAACCGATTACACCTCAATGTAACAGGCTGAAATTGGATGGTGCATGACAAGGTGGAGGGTGTATATAGTATTGGTGAGAATTTGAATCTCACTAGAGATTGGAGGATGCTGAACTTTTGTCTCAGGCCCAGTAGAGATTACACCTCAATATAACAGGCTGAAATTGGATGGTGTATGACAAGGTGGAGGGTGCATATAGTATTGGTGAAAAATATTCAGGATTGAGAGTCCTCAGTAGTTGATACCTTTGAATTTGAATCACACTAGAGGTTTGAGGATGCTGAACTATTGTCTCAGGCCCAGTACAGATTACACCTCAATGTAACAGGCTTAAAATGGATGGTGTATGGCAAGGTGGAGGGTGTATTTAGTATTGTTGAGAATTTGAATCTCACTAGAGATTTGAGGACGCTGAACTATTGTCTCAGGCCCAGTAGAGATTACACCTCAATGTAACAGGCTGAAGTTGGATGTTGTATTACAAGTTGGAGGGTGTATATAGTATTGGTGAGAATTTGAATCTCACTATAGATTTTAGGACACTTAACTATTGTCTCAGGCCCAGTAAAGATTACACCTCAATGTAACAGGCTGAAATTGGATGGTGTGTGACAAGGTGGTGTATATAGTATTGGTGAGAATTTGAATCGGACTATAGATTTGAGGACGCTGAACTAGTATCTCATGGACAGTAGAGATTACATCTCAATGTGACAGGCTGAAATTGAATGGTGTATGACAAGGTGGAGGGTGTATATAGTATTGGTGAGAATTTGAATCTCACTAGAGATTTGAGGATGCTGAACTATTGTCTCAGGCCCAGTACAGATTACACCTCAATGTACCAGTCTGAAATTGAATGGTGTATGGCGAGGTGGAGGGTGTATATAGTATTGGTGAGAATTTGAATCTCACTAGAGATTTGAGGATGCTGAACTATTGTCTCAGGCCCAGTACAGATTACACCTCAATGTAACAGTCTGAAATTGAATGGTGTATGGCGAGGAGGAGGGTGTATATAGTATTGGTGAGAATTTGAATCTCAATAGAGATTTGAGGATGCTGAACTATTGTCTCAGGCCCAGTACAGATTACATCTCAATTAGGGATGGGCGAATCCTGAAATACTCGGAATCGCTAGACTGTAACGAGTCCGAGTCGGAAACTCGCTATTCGTTGCGAGTCTAGCGAGTCCAATGTTAATGAATGGGGATGCGAGTATTGCAGCGATTCCTGTACTGGGGAGAGAGATATTACTACAAGCAATCCTAGTTTATTAGCGATTTTGTGTCCCCCTGCTGTCACAAAATCGCTAAGAAACTAGAATTGCTTGTATTAAACTCTGAAAAAAAAAAAAATAGGAGTCTTAGCGATTTTGTGTCCCCCTGCTGACTAGTGTTGAGCTTTCCGATTGGCTGCCGAAATGACGTCATCATGATGCGCTGTCTGTGCGCATCATGATGCGCCGTCAGTTCGGGCCTTTGGGGGGGCTGTGCCGACTGTCCGGGGGTCTGTACCGGCCTGCCGGTGGTCTGTGCCGGCCTGCTGGTGGTCTGTGCAGGCTCCGGTGGTCTGTGCCGGCCTGCCGGGGGGCTGTGCCGGCCTGCCAGTGGTCTGTGCAGGCTCCGGGGGGCTGTGCCGGCCTGCCGGGGGGCTGTGCAGGCTCCGGTGGTCTGTGCTGGCTCCGGTGGTCTGTGCAGGCATCGTCCGATGGGACTACAAGTCCCATCGGGGGATGCCTGCTACCATGACAGTGATTGACACATTAGCCAATGATGGGACAGTAGTAGTCCCATCATCCGGCTAATGTGTTGAATGTAAAAAAAAAAAAAATAAAAAAATAAAAAAATTACATGCTACATACATACAACATTCATACTACATATATACTACATGCAACATACATACTACATATATACTACATGTTACATACATACTACATATATACTACATGCAACATACATACTACATACATGCTACATACATGCTACATACATACTACATACTACATACATGCTACATACATACTACATACTACATACATGCTACATACATGCTACATACATGCTACATGCATTCAACATACAACATATATACTACATGCATGCAACATGCATACTACATATATACTACATGTAACATACATACTACATATATACTACATTCTACGTACATGCAACATACATACTACATACATGCTGCATACTACATGCATACTACATACATACTACATACAACATATATACTACATATACTACATGTAACATACATACACTCTACATGCTACATACATGCAACATACTACATACATGCTACATACATGCAACATACATGCTACATATATACTATATATACTACATGCTACATACATACACACTACATGCTACATACGTGCAACATACATACTACATACATGCAACATACATACTACATGCATACTACATACATACTACATAATATATGCATACTACATACATACTACATACATACAACATATATACTATATATACTACATGTAACATACATACTACATATATACTACATGCTACATACATGCAACATACATGCTACATACTACATGCATATTACATACATACAACATATATACTACATGTAACATACATACTACATACATGCTACTTACATACTACATACATACTACATACATACTACATACATACCACATGCATGCAAGATGCATACTACATATATACTGCATATATACTACATGCATACAACATACATATATACTACATACAATACATACATATAGACATACAGTACATATAACATAGAGTACATACTTACCGTCACTTGTCACTTTGATCCCCGAAGCCATTGTCACCTGAGGGTTAAATATCAAAATAAAAAAACACCAATATACTTACCCCGATCCGCAGAAGTCCACGAGGGTCCCACGTCCATCTTGCGTGGAGAACAGCAGCATCAGCTGATGCTACCGTTCTCTACCAGCTCCAGGAATGCAATGACGGAAGGTAGGTATCCTTCCGCACTGTATTCCTCCACCACTTTAAAAAAAAAAAAAAAAAGTCCCTAGTCTCACTTTATGCCATTGCTGCGTGGGAATTTCCCACACAGCAATGGCATAAAGTGAGACTAGGGACTTTTTTTTTTTTTTTTTAAAGTGGTGGAGGAATACAGTGCGGAAGGATACCTACCTTCCGTCATTGTTTTCCTGGAGCTGGTAGAGAACGGTAGCATCAGCTGATGCTGCTGTTCTCCACGCAAGATGGACGTGGGACCCTCGTAGACTTCTGCGGATTGGGGTAAGTATATTGGTGTTTTTTTATTTTGATATTTAACCGTCAGGTGACAATGGCTTCGGGGATCAAAGTGACAAGTGACGGTAAGTATGTACTCTATGTTATATGTACTGTATGTCTATATGTATGTATTGTATGTAGTATATATGTATGTTGCATGCATGTAGTATATATATAGTATGCATGTTGCATGCATGTAGTGTATGTATGTAGTATGCATGTAGCATGTATGTATGTATGTTGCATGTAGTATATATGTAGTATGTATGTTACATGTAGTATATATAGTATATATGTAGTATATATGTTGTATGTATGTAGTATGTATGTAGTATGTATGTAGCATGTAGTGTGTATGTTGCATGTATGTAGCATGTAGTATATATGTAGTATGTATGTTACATGTAGTATATATGTAGTATATATGTTGTATGTATGTAGTATGTATGTAGTATGCATGTAGTATGTAGTATGTATGTTGCATGTAGTATATATGTAGTATGCATGTTGTATGTATGTAGCATGTATGTAGCATGTAATTTTTTTTTTTTTTTTACATTCAACACATTAGCCGGATGATGGGACTACTACTGTCCCATCATTGGCTAATGTGTCAATCACTGTCATGGTAGCAGGAATCGCCCGATGGGACTTGTAGTCCCATCGGACGATGCCTGCACAGACCACCGGAGCCTGCACAGACCCCCGGACAGTCGGCACAGACCACCGGCAGGCCGGCACAGCCCCCCGGCAGGTCGGTTCAGACCCCCGGCAGTCCGCACAGACCCCCGGACAGTCGGCACAGACCACCGGCAGGCCGGCACAGCCCCCCCAGCAGGCCGGCACAGCCCCCCGGCAGGCCGGCACAGCCCCCCGGAGCCTGCACAGCCCCCCGGCAGGCCGGCACAGACCACCGGAGCCTGCATAGACCACCGGCAGGCCGGCACAGCCCCCCGGCAGGCCAGCACAGACCACCGGAGCCTGCACCGACCACCGGCAGGCCGGTACAGACCCCCGGACAGTCGGCACAGCCCCCCCGAAGGCCCGAACTGACGGCGCATCATGATGCGCACAGACAGCGCATCATGATGACGTCATTTCGGCAGCCAATCGGAAAGCTCAACACTAGTCAGAAGGGGGACACAAAATCGCTAAGACTCCTATTTTTTTTTTTTCAGAGTTTAATACAAGCAATTCTAGTTTCTTAGCGATTTTGTGTCAGCAGGGGGACACAAAATCGCTAATAAACTAGGATTGCTTGTATTAAACTCTGAAAAAACTAGGATTGCCATTGATTTGTATTGGACTCGTTACTGTGCGAGTAATCGCTTGGAAACTCGCAGAGTACCGACTCCTGCGAGTCCCCTACTATTCGCAGAGTAACGAGTCCTAACGAGTAGATTCGCCCATCCCTAATCTCAATGTAATAGTCTGAAATTGGATGGTGTATGGCAAGGTGGAGGGTGTATATAGTATTGATGAGAATTTGAATCTCACTAGAAATTTGAAGACACTTAACTATTGTCTCATGCCCAGTACCGATTACACCTCAATGTAACAGGCTGAAATTGGATGGTGTATGACAAGGTGGAGGGTGTATATAGTATTGGTGAGAATTTGAATCACACTAGAGGTTTGAGGATGCTGAACTATTGTCTCAGGCCCAGTACAGATTACAACTCAATATAACAGGCTGAAATTGGATGGTGTATGGCAAGGTGGAGGGTGTATTTAGTATTGTTGAGAATTTGAATCTCACTAGAGATTTGAGGATGCTGAACTATTATCTCAGGCCCAGTAGAGATTACACCTCAATGTAACAGGCTGAAATTGGATGTTGTATGACAAGGTGGAGGGTATATTTAGTATTGGTGAGAATTTGAATCTCACTATAGATTTGAGGACGCTGAACTATTATCACAGGGCCAGTAGAGATTACATCTCAATGTCACAGGCTGAAATTGGATGGTGTATGACAAGGTGGAGGGTGTATATAGTATTGGTGAGAATTTGAATCTCACTATAGATTTGAGGACGCTGAACTATTGTCTCAGGCCCAGTAGAGATTACACTTCAATGTAACAGGCTGAAATTGGATGTTGTATGACAAGGTGGAGGGTGTATATAGTATTGGTGAGAATTTTAATCTCACTATAGATTTTAGGACACTTAACTATTGTCTCAGGCCCAGTAAAGATTACACCTCAATGTAACAGGCTGAAATTGGATGGTGTATGATAAGGTGGAGAATGCATTTAGTATTGGTGAGAATTTGAATCTCACTATAGATTTGAGGACGCTGAACTAGTATCTCAGGGCCAGTAGAGATTACATCTCAATGTAACAGGCTGAAATTGAATGGTGTATGACAAGGTGGAGGGTGTATATAGTATTGGTGAGAATTTGAATCTCACTAGAGATTTGATACAGGGAAGATGTATATCTTTGTACCGTGTTAGCCAGTAGATAGAAAAATATTCAGGATTGAGAGTCCTCAGTAGTTGATACCTTTTAATGGCTAACTGAAAAGATGGTAACACATTGCAAGCTTTCGAGACTACTCAGGTCTCTTCATCAGGCTAGACTAATACAAAATCTGAAGAGTCACAATATGTGACTCTTCAGATTTTGTATTAGTCTAGCCTGATGAAGAGACCTGAGTAGTCTCGAAAGCTTGCAATGTGTTACCATCTTTTCAGTTAGCCATTAAAAGGTATCAACTACTGAGGACTCTCAATCCTGAATATTTTTCTACTAGAGATTTGAGGATGCTGAACTATTGTCTCAGGCCCAGTACAGATTACACCTCAATGTAACAGTCTGAAATTGCATGGTGTATGGCAAGGTGGAGGGTGTATATAGTATTGGTGAGAATTTGAATCTCAGTAGAGATTTGAGGACACATAACTACTGTCTCAGGCCCAGAACCGATTACACCTCAATGTAACAGGCTGAAATTGGATGGTGCATGACAAGGTGGAGTGTGTATATAGTATTGGTGAGAATTTGAATCTCACTAGAGATTGGAGGATGCTGAACTTTTGTTTCAGGCCCAGTAGAGATTACACCTCAATGTAACAGGCTGAAATTGGATGGTGTATGACAAGGTGGAGGGTGCATATAGTATTGGTGAAAAATATTCAGGATTGAGAGTCCTCAGTAGTTGATACCTTTGAATTTGAATCACACTAGAGGTTTCAGGATGCTGAACTATTGTCTCAGGCCCAGTACAGATTACACCTCAATGTAACAGGCTTAAAATGGATGGTGTATGGCAAGGTGGAGGGTGTATTTAGTATTGCTGAGAATTTGAATCTCACTAGAGATTTGAGGACGCTGAACTATTGTCTCAGGCCCAGTAGAGATTACACCTCAATGTAACAGGCTGAAGTTGGATGTTGTATTACAAGTTGGAGGGTGTATATAGTATTGGTGAGAATTTGAATCTCACTATAGATTTTAGGACACTTAACTATTGTCTCAGGCCCAGTAAAGATTACACCTCAATGTAACAGGCTGAAATTGGATGGTGTATGACAAGGTGGTGTATATAGTATTGGTGAGAATTTGAATCGGACTATAGATTTGAGGACGCTGAACTAGTATCTCATGGACAGTAGAGATTACATCTCAATGTGACAGGCTGAAATTGAATGGTGTATGACAAGGTGGAGGGTGTATATAGTATTGGTGAGAATTTGAATCTCACTAGAGATTTGAGGATGCTGAACTATTGTCTCAGGCCCAGTACAGATTACACCTCAATGTAACAGTCTGAAATTGAATGGTGTATGGCGAGGTGGAGGGTGTATATAGTATTGGTGAGAATTTGAATCTCACTAGAGATTTGAGGATGCTGAACTATTGTCTCAGGCCCAGTACAGATTACATCTCAATTAGGGATGGGCGAATCCTGAAATACTCGGAATCGCTAGACTGTAACGAGTCCGAGTCGGAAACTCGCTATTCGTTGCGAGTCTAGCGAGTCCAATGTTAATGAATGGGGATGCGAGTATTGCAGCGATTCCTGTACTGGGGAGAGAGATATTACTACAAGCAATCCTAGTTTATTAGCGATTTTGTGTCCCCCTGCTGACACAAAATCGCTAAGAAACTAGAATTGCTTGTATTAAACTCTGAAAAAAAAAAAAATAGGAGTCTTAGCGATTTTGTGTCCCCCTGCTGACTAGTGTTGAGCTTTCCGATTGGCTGCCGAAATGACGTCATCATGATGCGCTGTCTGTCCCTAGTCTCACTTTATGCCATTGCTGCGTGGGTACAGACCCCCGGACAGTCGGCACAGCCCCCCCGAAGGCCCGAACTGACGGCGCATCATGATGCGCACAGACAGCGCATCATGATGACGTCATTTCGGCAGCCAATCGGAAAGCTCAACACTAGTCAGCAGGGGGACACAAAATCGCTAAGACTCCTTTTTTTTTTTTTCAGAGTTTAATACAAGCAATTCTAGTTTCTTAGCGATTTTGTGTCAGCAGGGGGACACAAAATCGCTAATAAACTAGGATTGCTTGTATTAAACTCTGAAAAAACTAGGATTGCCATTGATTTGTATTGGACTCGTTACTGTGCGAGTAATCGCTTGGAAACTCGCAGAGTACCGACTCCTGCGAGTCCCCTACTACTCGCAGAGTAACGAGTCCTAACGAGTAGATTCGCCCATCCCTAATCTCAATGTAATAGTCTGAAATTGGATGGTGTATGGCAAGGTCGAGGGTGTATATAGTATTGATGAGAATTTGAATCTCACTAGAAATTTGAAGACACTTAACTATTGTCTCATGCCCAGTACCGATTACACCTCAATGTAACAGGCTGAAATTGGATGGTGTATGACAAGGTGTAGGGTGTATATAGTATTGGTGAGAATTTGAATCTCACTAGAGATTTGAGGATGCTGAACTGTTGTCTCAGGCCCTGTAGAGATTACACCTCAATGTAACAGGCTGAAATTGGATGGTGTATGACAAGATGGAGAGTGCATTTAGTATTGATGAAAATTTGAATCTTACTATAGATTTGAGTACGCTGAACTAGTATCTCAGGGTCAGTAGAGATTACACCTCAATGTAACAGGCTGAAATTGGATGGTGTATGACAAGGTGGAGGGTTTATATAGTATTGGTAAGAATTTGAATCTCACTAGAGATTTGAGGACGCTGAACTATTGTCTCAGGCCCAGTAGAGATTACACCTCAATGTAGCAGGCTGAAATTGGATGTTGTATGACAAGGTGGAGGGTGTATTTAGTATTGGTGAGAATTTGAATCTCACTATAGATTTGAGGATGCTGAACTAGTATCTCAGGGCCAGTAGAGATTACATCTCAATGTAACAGGCTGAAATTGAATGTTGTATGACAAGGTGGTGGGTGTATTTAATATTGGTGAGAATTTGAATCTCACTATAGATTTGAGGACGCTGAACTAGTATCTCAGGGCCAGTAGAGATCATATCTCAATGTCACAGGCTGAAATTGGATGGTGTATGACAAGGTAGAGGGTATATATGGTATTGGTGAGAATTTGAATCTCACAAGAGATTTGAGGACACTTAACTATTGTCTCAGGCCCAGTAGAGATTACACCTCAATGTAACAGGCTGAAATTGGATGGTGTATGACAAGGTGGAGAGTGTATTTAGTATTGGTGAGAATTTGAATCTCACTATAGATTTGAGTACGCTGAACTAGTATCTCAGGGCCAGTAGAGATTACACCTCAATGTAACAGTCTGAAATTGGATGGTGTATGACAATGTGGAGGGTGTATATAGTATTGGTAAGAATTTGAATCTCACTAGAGATTTGAGGACGCTGAACTATTGTCTCAGGCCCAGTAGAGATTACACCTCAATGTAACAGGGTGAAATTGGATGTTGTATGACAAGGTGGAGGGTGTATTTAGTGTTAGTGAGAATTTGAATCTCACTATAGATTTGAGGACGCTGAACTAGTATCTCAGGGCCAGTAGAGATTACATCTCAATGTAACAGGTTGAAATTGGATGGTGTATGACAAGGTAGAGGGTGTATATAGTATTGATGAGAATTTGAATCTCACTAGAGATTTGAGGACGCTGAACTATTGTCTCAGGCCCAGGAGAGATTACACCTCAATGTAACAGGCTGAAATTGGATGTTTTATGACAAGGTGGAGGGTGTATTTAGTATTGGTGAGAATTTGAATCTCACTATAGATTTGAGGACGCTGAACTAGTATCTCAGGGCCAGTAGAGATTACACCTCAATGTAACAGGCTGAAATTGGATGGTTAAAAAACAAAAAAATAAAAAACAAATCTGAACTGAGAAAAGTAAGTTAATGTGTATGCACAATGTAAGTGCATATTAACACATGACCATTAACCAGAGAAAACAAAAAGCAAAAAACACAAATATCCTGAACTAAACGTAAAAAATATACTGAAAATAATGCATAAAGGTAATAATAATAATAATAAGGGTATTTAGTAAACATAATTTTGATCAAAATAATGGACAAGCCATCCCGCCACGTCACGGCAACCCTTGTGGGACAGTCCCTACTCTAGTTTTTAAAACCTTTTCACTTGCCAAGTGGCGTGAATGTGAATAAGGGTCGAGCGGCTGAACCACTTGTAACAGCTTAGGCCCACAAAGGTTGCCGTGACGTGGCGGGATGGCTTGTTCATTATTTTGATCAAAATTATGTTTACTAAATACCCTTATTATTATTACCTTTATGCATTATTTGCAGTATATTTTTTACTTTTAGTTCAGGATATTTGTGTTTTTTGCTTTTTGTTTTCTCTGGTTAATGGTCATGTGTTAATATGCACTTACATTGTGCATACACATTAACTTACTTTTCTCAGTTCAGATTTGTTTTTTATTCATTTCATTGTGCATTCAGTGCATATATGGGTGTGACCGCCCTCTTTCTGAGCTGGGAAAGCCATCCAGTCTGGCCTAAGCTGTTACAAGTGGTTCAGCCGCTCGACCCTTATTCACATTCACGCCACTTGGCAAGTGAAAAGGTTTTAAATACTAGAGTAGGGACTGTCCCACAAGGGTTGCCGTGACGTGGCGGGATGGCTTGTTCATTATTTTGATCAAAATTATGTTTACTAAATACCCTTATTATTATTATTATTATTACCTTTATGCATTATTTGCAGTATATTTTCTACTTTTAGTTCAGGATATTTGTGTTTTTTGCTTTTTGTTGAAATTGGATGGTGTATGAAAAGGTGGAGGGTGTATATAGTATTGGTGAGAATTTGAATCTCACTAGAGATTTGAGGACGCTGAACTATTGTCTCAGGCCCAGTAGAGATTACACCTCAATGTAACAGGCTGAAATTGGATGTTTTATGACAAGGTGGAGGGTGTATATAGTATTGGTGAGAATTTGAATCTCACTATAGATTTGAGGACACTTAACTATTGTCTCAGGCCCAGTAAAGATTACACCTCAATGTAACAGGCTGAAATTGGATGGTGTATGACAAGGTGGAGAGTGTATTTAGTATCGGTGAGAATTTGAATCTCACTATAGATTTGAGTACGCTGAACTACTATCTCAGGGTCAGTAGAGATTACACCTCAATGTAACAGGCTGAAATTGGATGGTGTATGACAAGGTGGAGGATTTATATAGTATTGGTAAGAATTTGAATCTCACTAGAGATTTGAGGACGCTGAACTATTGTCTCAGGCCCAGTAGAGTTTACACCTCAATGTAACAGGCTGAAATTGGATGTTGTATGACAAGGTGGAGGGTATATATAGTATTGGTGAGAATTTGAATCTCACTATAGAATTGAGGACGCTGAACTATTGTCTCAGGCCCAGTAGAGATTACACCTCAATGTAACAGGCTGAAATTGGATGGTGTATGACAAGGTGGAGGGCGTATATAATATTGGTGAGAATTTGAATCGCACAAGAGATTTGAGGACACTTAACTATTGTCTCAGGCCCTGTAGATATTATACCTCAATGTAACAGGCTGAAATTGGATATTGTATGACAAGGTGGAGAGTGTATTTAGTATTGGTGAGAATTTGAATCTCACTATAGATTTGAGGACGCTGAACTAGTATCACAGGGCCAGTAGAGATTACATCTCAATGTCACAGGCTGAAATTGGATGGTGTATGACAAGGTGGAGGGTGTATATAGTATTGGTGAGAATTTGAATCTCACTATAGATTTCAGGACGCTGAACTATTGTCTCAGGCACAGTAGAGATTACACCTCAATGTAACAGGCTGAAATTGGATGGTGTATGACAAGGTGGAGGGCGTATATAATATTGGTGAGAATTTGAATCGCACAAGAGATTTGAGGACACTTAACTATTGTCTCAGGCCCTGTAGATATTATACCTCAATGTAACAGGCTGAAATTGGATATTGTATGACAAGGTGGAGAGTGTATTTAGTATTGGTGAGAATTTGAATCTCACTATAGATTTGAGGACGCTGAACTAGTATCACAGGGCCAGTAGAGATTACATCTCAATGTCACAGTCTGAAATTGGATGGTGTATGACAAGGTGGAGGGTGTATATAGTATTGGTGAGAATTTGAATCTCACTATAGATTTGAGGACGCTGAACTATTGTCTCAGGCACAGTAGAGATTACACCTCAATGTAACAGGCTGAAATTGGATGGTGTATGACAAGGTGGAGGGCGTATATAATATTGGTGAGAATTTGAATCGCACAAGAGATTTGAGGACACTTAACTATTGTCTCAGGCCCTGTAGAGATTACACCTCAATGTAACAGCCTGAAATTGGATGTTGTATGACAAGGTCGAGGGTGTATATAGTATTGGTGAGAATTTGAATCGCACTATAGATTTGAGGACGCTGAACTAGTATCTCAGGGCCAGTAGAGATTACATCTCAATGTAACAGGCTGAAATTGAATGGTGTATGACAAAGTGGAGGGTATATATAGTATTGGTGAAAATTTGAATCTCACTAGAGATTTGAGGATGCTGAACTATTGTCTCAGGCCCTGTTTTGAATAAGTTACCGGAGGAGGAGAAAACAAAAATACAAGCTAAGTCCAGAATATCGGAGAGGTTGGTAGCTATCGGATTGCAGACCCCTGATCCTATACACCACAGCTACCAGTAGCCGTGGGGGGTTCCGACGGTGCCCTAGACACCTCGTCATAGCCGGAGAACTACATAAGTCTAAAGAAAGAAAGGGGAAATCTAAACTGCCCCAGTGCAGACCCCAAAGCAATAGACAGCCCCCAACATGTAGTGTCGGTGAAAAACAGATGAAATCATAAACACAGACAGAAAGACAGGCTGAGCAAACGATGGGGCCCAACTAACTAGATAGGACAGGACAGAAAAGATGCTGGCTGCAATCCGCAAAAAACCCTACCAAAAATGTCCCTACCGTTTGATAGGGAAAAAGGCCCTGAAGTCGCTACACTTCAAAATCACTATATCAGCACTCGGGTATATTCTGAAAACAGAGCAAAAGAGATTAACTGATCAGAGACAAACATGGAATTCAGCCAGTCCCAACCAGGACTGGCTGAATACAAACACTAAGGAAACCAGACAAAATCTCATGGAATAATAGCAGGGCAAAAAACTTAGCTTTTAGTAGACAGGAACTAAACTGGATGGAAGAGCTTAGAGCAGAAAGGATCACCAGCAGCCCTGCAGGGCGTCGGCTGCCTTATATCCACTCAGAAATTCCAGATGTCCAATCACACTCCGCCTGCTCAGATGACAGGTTCTTCCCATCCCAACCAATTTCACTACCTCTCTTCACCAGCAGAGGCAGTTAATCAGACATCAAAGGTGAAGGGGAGAATGAACTCACAACAAGGCCCAGTACAGATTACACCTCAATTTGAATCTCACTTTAGATTTGAGGATGCTGAACTAGTATCTCAGGGCCAGTAGAGATTACATCTCAATGTAACAGGCTGAAATTGGATGGTGTATGACAAGGTGGAGGGTGTATATAGTATTGGTGAGAATGTGAATCTCACTAGAGGTTTGAGGATGCTGAACTATTGTCTCAGGCCCAGTACAGATTACACCTCAATGTAACAGGCTGAAATTGGATGGTGTATGGCAAGGTGGAAGGTGTATTTAGTATTGTTGAGAATTTGAATCTCACTATAGATTTGAGGAATCATAGAATCATAGAATCGTAGAGTTGGAAGGGACCTCCTGGGCCATCTGGTCCAACCCCCTGCTCAAAGCAGGATTCGCTAAATCATCCCAGTCAGATGTCTGTCCAGCCTCTGTTTGAAGACTTCCATTGAAGGAGAACTCACCACTTCTCGTGGCAGCCTGTTCCACTCATTGATCACTCTAACTGTCAAAAAGTTTTTTCTAATATCTAATCTGTGTCTCCTCCCATTCAGTTTCATCCCATTGCTTCTAGTCTTTCCTTGTGCAAATGAGAATAAAGTTGATCCTTCTACAATGTGACAGCCCTTTAGATATTTGTAGACAGCTATTAAGTCTCCTCTCAGTCTTCTCTTTTGCAAACTAAACATTCCCAAATCCTGCAACCTTTCCTCATAAGACAGGGTTTGCAGACCGGTCACCATTCTGGTCGCTCTTTTCTGAACTTGCTCCAGTTTGTTGATGTCTTTTTTAAAATGTGGTGCCCAAAACTGGACACAATATTCCAGATGAGGTCTGACCAAAGAGGAGTAGAGGGAAATAATGACTTCACGTGATCTAGACTGTATGCTTCTGTTAATACATCCTAGAATTGCATTTGCCTTTTTTGCTGCTGCATCACACTGTTGACTCATATTCAGTCTGTGATCTATTAGTATACCCAAGTCTTTTTCACATGTGCTGTCACTTAGCCCTATTCCTCCCATTCTATATATGCTTTTTCCATTTTTATTGCCCAGATGTAGTACTTTGCATTTCTCCCTGTTAAGGATGCTGAACTATTGTCTCAGGCCCAGTAGAGATTACACTTCAATGTAACAGGCTGAAATTGGATGTTGTATGACAAAGTGGAGGGTGTATTTAGTATTGGTGAGAATTTGAATCTCACTATAGATTTGAGAATGCTCAACTTGTATCTCAGGGCCAGTAGAGATTACATCTCAATGTAACAGGCTGAAATTGGATGGTGTATGACTAGGTGGAGGGTGTATATAGTATTGGTGAGAATTTGAATCTCACTAGAGATTTGAGGATGCTGAACTATTGTCTCAGGCCCAGTAGAGATTACACCTCAATGTAACAGGCTGAAATTGGATGGTGTATGACAAGGTGGAGGTTGTATATAGTATTGGTGAGAATTTGAATCACACTAGAGGTTTGAGGATGCTGAACTGTTGTCTCAGGCCCAGTACAGATTACACCTCAATGTAACAGGCTGAAATTGGATGGTGTATGGCAAGGTGGAGGGTGTATTTAGTATTGTTGAGAATTTGAATCTCACTAGAGATTTGAGGATGCTGAACTATTGTGTCAGGCCCAGTAGAGATTACACCTCAATGTAACAGGCTGAAATTGGATGATGTATGTCAAGGTGGAGGGTGCATTTAGTATTGGTGAGAATTTGAATCTCACTATGATAGGGAGAGAGTTAAATTAACCCTTCACGGTCGAGCCAGTGATTTCCAAATTATTCCAGTGTTGCTAGCAACTCAAATGACCACACGGAGACTGGGGTCTCTGTATGGGAGGATCGAGGCAGATCACTAAGCCCCTTTATTTTAGTCACATCTTTTATAATCTTTTGCTTAATTATGCAAGGTTCTCAAGCACCAATAGCATCATTTCACTTTATAAGCCAATAATATTGCAAGAAAACCGGAAACTACATATATGTCCGTACCTAAATAGCATAGAAAGTAGTATAATGGCATATTCAGAGCAATGCACCCCCGCCTCCTTTATCTTATACAGATGGGAACAGTCTGGTTTCATAACAGCCCATGCCAATTATAAAAATTTATCTTACAACAACAAAACTAAGAAATGAAACCTTACAAAGAAATGGAGAAGTGAAACTTAAGCTCTGATTTTAGTATTAACCCTTCACAATCCCCCCTAGATAAATTTTTTTAACACATATGCAGCATCAGAGGTGCTATCCCAAGCTAACAGCTTGAGGGGTACTGGTCTTCACATGACTGATGCCGTTTTACCAGTCATGGCTGTCGCGGCGCACCCGTCCCCCCTGTATACTGCAGTTCACGATCAACAATTTTTTTATGACGGTGGTGGAGATCTTTTGTATGTAGGCATATGCTTGGCTTCAACATCTTCATCAAGTAGCCTTTTGAGATCGGTGCAGAGAAGAGCAGGGGCAATGACACCTTTGGCATCATCATTAGCTGTCTTTGTGCAGACTTTCCTAATACTGTACATACAGAAATACACCAAAGAACAAGTTTTAGTATCACATATACAACAAGGATACAGGCAGCAATGTGTAACAAGCTTTGTAAGATCCCAGCTATCCAGCCCCCAATTCCCTTAAATCAATTGGCTGGATTGAGAAAGGAGAAGGTGTCTGACCACCAACTGTCCTTAGTACGATCATTGTCTTTATCATATTGATCTGAGTCTTTGGATATCTTCTAACTTTAACTTTTAACTTCTACCAATAATAATATGGAAAATGCGAAAAACCAAAACATTATGTCCCTTCATTTGCTATTGGCTCGTTTGACCAGCTTGCAGTGCGATGCGTGAATCCAAGTCGGTCTTCCTTCTAATTTCACTGATGTAGGGGTGATGAGGAGGACTTGATAGGGACCGTCATACAAGGGTTCTAGTCCGTGCTTCCTGACATGCCTTTTCACGACGACCAAATCACCAGGCTTCAGGTTATGACAGGTGTCGGTTTCTGCTGAATCTGGAATAGAAGAAGAAACTAGAGCATGGGTGTTAGCAAGATTTTTACTAAGCTGAATAACATATTGAACAGCACGGTCAGTCTCTTCTGATAACTGCTGGGGCTGGAAATTTGCAACTGGGTTCCTAGTACCAAACAATATCTCATATGGGGCAGGCCATGTTTTCATAGAATCATAGAATCGTAGAGTTGGAAGGGACCTCCTGGGCCATCTGGTCCAACCCCCTGCTCAAAGCAGGATTCGCTAAATCATCCCAGTCAGATGTCTGTCCAGCCTCTGTTTGAAGACTTCCATTGAAGGAGAACTCACCACTTCTCGTGGCAGCCTGTTCCACTCATTGATCACTCTAACTGTCAAAAAAGTTTTTTCTAATATCTAATCTGTGTCTCCTCCCATTCAGTTTCATCCCATTGCTTCTAGTCTTTCCTTGTGCAAATGAGAATAAAGTTGATCCTTCTACAATGTGACAGCCCTTTAGATATTTGTAGACAGCTATTAAGTCTCCTCTCAGTCTTCTCTTTTGCAAACTAAACATTCCCAAATCCTGCAACCTTTCCTCATAAGACAGGGTTTGCAGACCGGTCACCATTCTGGTCGCTCTTTTCTGAACTTGCTCCAGTTTGTTGATGTCTTTTTTAAAATGTGGTGCCCAAAACTGGACACAATATTCCAGATGAGGTCTGACCAAAAAGGAGTAGAGGGAAATAATGACTTCACGTGATCTAGACTGTATGCTTCTGTTAATACATCCTAGAATTGTATTTGCCTTTTTTGCTGCTGCATCACACTGTTGACTCATATTCAGTCTGTGATCTATTAGTATACCAAAGTCTTTTTCACATGTGCTGTCACTTAGCCCTATTCCTCCCATTCTATATATGCTTTTTTCATTTTTATTGCCCAGATGTAGTACTTTGCATTTCTCCCTGTTAAAAACCATTCTGTTAGTTGCTGCCCACTTCTCCAGTTTATTTAAATCTTTTTGAATCCTCTCTCTCTCTTCTCTAGTATTAGCTATCCCTCCTAGCTTTGTGTCATCAGCAAAATTAATCAGTTTACCCTCAATTCCTTCATCTAAATCGTTGATAAAGATGTTGAACAATACAGGGCCCAGGACAGAGCCCTGTGGTACCCCACTTGAGACATTCTTCCAACTGGATGTGCAGCCATTTACGACCACTCTTTGGGTCCGATCACTAAGCCAGTTATGAATCCACCTAACAGTTGCCTTGTCCATTCCATACTTAGTCATTTTTTCAATAAGGATTGTATGAGAGACTTTGTCAAATGCTTTGCTGAAGTCAAGATATACTATATCTACAGCATTTCCTTGATCCACCCAATCAGTGATACCGTCATAGAAGGAAATTAAGTTAGTCTGACATGACTTATTAGTTACAAACCCATGCTGACTCTGTTTAATCACTTCATTCTTATCCAGGTATTGACATACATGTTGTTTAATAATTTTTTCAAAGATCTTTCCTGGTATAGAAGTCAGGCTCACCGGCCTATAGTTGCCTGGGTCCACCTTCTTCGGCTTTTTGAAGATAGGAACAACATTTGCTCTTCTCCAGTCTTCTGGCACTTCTCCTGTTCTCCAAGAATTTTCAAAGATTATGGAGAGGGGTTCAAAAATTTCTTCTGCTATCTCCTTCAGTACTCTGGGGTGTAATTCATCTGGACCTGGAGACTTGAATTCATTTAGGTTAGCTAAGTGTTTCCTCACTATCTTTCTGTTTATAGATATCCTGGATTCTTCTATTCCCTTAATAGGACAGTGAATAACAGTTGATGTCGCATTTCCTTTCTGAGAGAAAACAGATGCAAAATAGGAATTCAAAAGTTCAGCCCTCTCAACATCCTGTCCTACCACTTCATCATTTTCATCCTGTAAAAATCCTATAGCATCTTTGACTTTTCTTTTACTTTTGACATATCCCCCAAATCCTTTATTATTGCTTTTGACATCTCTTGCAAGCCTCAGTTCATTTTCAGCTTTAACTAATCTGATTTGTGCCCTGCAGGTTCTGCAGACAGCATTATATTCTTCTTTAGATATGCCTCCCTCTTTCCATTTTATAAACATTTTTTTCTTCCTTTTTAGCATGTGCTTAAGTTCTGTGTTCATCCATCCTGGTTTCCTTAAATGCTTCCTATTCTTCCCTCTTTTCAGAATTGTTAACAACTGTGCTTTGAGAATTTCATTTTTCAAGATTTCCCATCCTTCCTGGACATTTTTGTCTTTAAGGATATCCAGCCATTGGATCCCTCCAATTCTCTTTCTGAATCCCTTAAAATCTGCCTTTCTGAAATCTAACCTTGACGTCTGAGTCTTCACAGGTCTTCCGCCTCTAGTTATCCAAAATTCTAAAATAGCATGGTCGCTACCTCCTAGGGTCCCAGCCACTTTTACCTCCTCAACCATTTCCTCCCTGTTTATAAGGATTAGATCCAAGGTAGCAGTTCCCCTTGTTTTCTCCCTTACCTTTTGGAAGATAAAGTTGTCAGCAAGAGAGGATAAGAATTTCCTTGACCTGTTAGTTTTGCCTGAGAGAGATTCCCAACAAATGTCTGGATAGTTGAAATCTCCCATGACAACTATGTCATATTTTTTGGAGAACTTGGCCATCTGATGCATAAAGAGTTCATCCATATCTTCGGCTTGCACAGGCGGCCTGTAGTAAATGCCTACAATGGTGTCCTTTCCATTGTTCTGTCCTTGTATTCTTACCCAAACAGTTTCCACAGAACTCCCAGTCTCTGAAGCTTCAATCTCTGTGCAGATATACGCGTTTCGAACATACAATGCGACACCCCCTCCTCGTTTATCAAGTCTGTTTCTTGCAAATAAGTTGTATCCTTCTAGTCTTGTATTCCAATCATGTGTATTGTCCCACCAAGTTTCAGTGATTCCAATGACATCATATTTCTTTTCCTGTGTTAGTAGTTCCAATTCTCCTTGTTTGTTGCCCATGCTTTGTGCATTAGTATAGAAACATTTTAGTTTGTGATTGGTTTCTCTTTCTCCAATATTTTTATTAATTAGATTCTTTCGTCTTTGTTCTTCCTTTCCACTTCTAAAAGCAGAGTTCTCAATAGCATTTGTCAGGTGTATGGCTTTTTCTGGTCTTTTGCTTCCCTTCCCATGTTGTTCTAGTTTAAAGCTCTCCTTACAAGTGTAGCAAGGCGACTTCCAAATACATGCTTTCCAGTCTTCGTAAGGTGCACCCCATCTCTAGCAAGTAGTCCATCGTATAAGTAGTTCACTCCGTGATCCAGAAATCCAAATCGTTGCTGACGGCACCATCGACGTAGCCAGTTGTTCACCTGCAGAATCTTATTCCACCTCCTTGTTCCATGGCCATCCACTGGGAGGATGGAAGAGAATACCACCTGCGCTTCCAGTTCTTTCACTTTCTTGCCTAAGTCTTCAAAGTCTCTGCAGATGGTTTCCAGGTCGTTCCTTGCGGTGTCATTTGTCCCCACATGTAGTAGCAGGAATGGGTAGTCATCTGTAGGTCTGAAGAGTCCTGATATCCTGTCAGACACATCTTTAATTTTTGCACCTGGAAGACAGCACATTTCTTTGGAAGTTATATCCGGTCTGCAGATAGCGGCCTCTGTTCCTCTCAGCAGGGAATCCCCCATGACCACCACTCTCTGTTTCTTCTTCACAACATTTTTCTTTCTCCATCCAGGAGGACTCTGAGGGCGTACAAGGTTGCTGTTTGTTGGCAAAGTCTTATCCTGATGTATTTCTTCATCGTTTTCCTGCGTGAGAGCCTGCTACTGGTTTCTGAGCAGTATGGGTGCTGACTGCCTCCTGATCCTCCTGCTTCTCTGGGTCACATGTCTCCATTCCTCTGTTTCTTCAGGTGCACTTCGAATTTCTTCTCTTTCTGTAACATGAAGAGATAATTCTGCTCTGTCCAAGAACTCTTCACCTTCCTTAATGATCTTCAACGTAGCTAACCTCTCTTCGAGATTTTGCAACTTTTCCTCCAACAGGGACACAAGCTTGCATTTGTGGCATGTGAAGTTTGGCTTTTCCACTGGTAAATCTGTGAACATGTAGCAAGAAATGCAGCTCACCAAATGGCTCCTGGCCTCTTCCATCTTGAGATTTCATAAAAACGATGAAAGATGAGCCAAATTTCACGCGCCGATAGGCGCGCGGTTTTTCCGATTTCCTCTTTTCAGCTGCAACGGCCAAAACCCAGTGATCGTTGAGCTCGCGGAGACTCTTCACTTATCCCAGAAGGCACTGGGACTATGCAAATGATCTCCTCAAGACTCTTCCCCTGGTTTTCCGATTTCCTTTTTTCAGCTGCAACGGCCAAAACCCAGTGATCGTTGAGCTCGCGGAGACTCTTCACTTATCCCAGAAGGCACTGGGAATATGCAAATGATCTCCTCAAGACTCTTCCCCTGGTTTTCCGATTTCCTCTTTTCAGCTGCAACAGCCAAAACCCAGTGATCGTTGAGCTCGCAGAGACTCTTCACTTATCCCAGAAGGCACTGGGAATATGCAAATGATCTCCTCCAGACTCTTCCCCTGGTTTTCCGATTTCCTCTTTTCAGCTGCAACGGCCAAAACCAGTGATCGTTGAGCTCGCGGAGACTCTTCACTTAACCCAGAAGGCACTGGGAATATGCAAATGATCTCCTCAAGACTCTTCCCCTGGTTTTCCGATTTCCTCTTTTCAGCTGCAAAGGCCAAAACCCAGTGATCGTTGAGCTCGCGGAGACTCTTCACTTATCCCAGAAGGCACTGGGAATATGCAAATGATCTCCTCAAGACGCTTCCCCTGGTTTTGGTTTTTACAGTAGGGGTAGTACGAATGTGGTATAACACAATGGGTAGGAGCTCTGGCCATATAGCCGTAGTCTCCTGCATCATTTTGGTCAGTTGTCCCCTCAGTGTTCCATCCAACCTCTCAACTTTTCCACTGGATTGTGGGTGGTATGGAGTATGGAGGGCTACAGAGGATCCAAGCATTGTGATAACGTCTTAGTACACATGAGAAGAAAAGGCCGGACCTTGGTCACTTTCAACAACTTCTGGAACCCCATATCTACATATAACTTCCATCACCAGTTTCTTCGCTGTGGTCCTTGCAGTCATATTGGTAACAGGGAATGCTTCCGGCCAACTGGAGAACATGTCAACAACAACCAAACAGTATTCATACCTTCCAGACTTAGGCAACGTGATATGGTCCACCTGGAGCCTTTGGAAAGGGTAGTCGGGCTTAGCAAGATGCTTCGGGGGTACACGTTGAAGTTGACCAGGATTACAGGTCTGACAGATATTACAGGCATGGTTGAGCGCTGACAAAACTGTGGAAATTCCCGGGGCCCAGTAGAATTTTTGCACCAGTGCGAGGGCCTGATTCTTTCCTCGATGTGTAGGTCCATGTGCCCATGTGGCAATAGCAGGGTACATCCGCTTAGGGAGACACACAAGTTGGTCCTTTTTCCAGAGACCATTATCCATTCGTGCCCCATCAGTCTTCCATTGCTTCACCTCTTCCTTTGGAGACATTCTCTGCATCGTCATTAAGCGGTCTTGCGGGGTCCGACAGAAAACTTCAGTCTGTTGTAGATCATCAGGTTCTTGTAGGGTCAATGCTTCTTGTAACTGTTTATGCTGAGAGCGTGTGGTCACCATAGTTGGTATAGTTGGTTCAACAGGTAAAAGAGCGGCGGCTTTTGCTTGCATATCCACAAATGCGTTGTCAACAGTCTGTGGAGCAAAAAATATGCGTTTCATGTCCAAAAATTATGTCTGCAGTCTTATCAAGCAACGAGTGAGTGGCGTGAACTGCCCTCATGCAACTTGGTGATGCTCGGGCCACTGGGTCGAGGCGGGCCGAATAATAGCCCACTGGTCGTTGCCTGTTGCCATGTGATTGTGTGAGCACCCCTGCTGCGTGTCCTTCATTCTCAGACACATACAAATGGAACATAGTAACATAGTAACATAGTAACATAGTAACATAGTAATTAAGGTTGAAGGGAGACTTTAAGTCCATCTAGTTCAACCCATATCCTATCCTAACTTGCCCTAACATGTTGATCCAGAAGAAGGCAAAAAAACCCCATGTGGCAACAGTAAGCTTCACATTGGGGAAAAAAATTCCTTCCCGACTCCACATACGGCAATCAGACTAGCTCCCTGGATCAACGCAATATTAAGGAGACTAGTGTATATACCCTGTAATATTATACTTTTCAAGAAAGGCATCCAGTCCCTTCTTAAATTTTAGTAGTGAATCACTCATTACAACATCATATGGCAGAACGGTCGAGTATAGTCCGGGATGCCTAAGGCAGGGGCGGAAGCAATAAGCCGCTTCAATTCAGAGAAGGCATGATGAAGACTTTCCATACAAACCGGTGATCTTTCCTTGTAACTCATTATGCCGTCTTTCAAGGCGTTGTAAAGAGGTTGCATTATGCGGGATGCATCCGGTATCCACTGACAAAAATAAGTGCACAGGAAAACGCTGGAGTTCAGCTTCATCTTTTGGGAAAGGAAGGGAGCTGACAGCTATTATTCTTCTACAAGGTGTCTGGCACCCTGAAGGAGACAGTGACCCAAGAATATTACTTGACCAAGGCAGAACTGAAGTCTCTAGGCCGAAACCCGACAGTTCAGTGCTGCCAGATGCTTTAAGGAGGCTAACAATGGCAACAATGGCAAAAGACACCTGCTCATATTTTTTGCAAACTGGTTGGGACTGTTTTGGGCCCCTTGTGACATAACTGTCCATATTAACTGTCGTCCCTGCTAAGTGAATGCAAATAAAAACCAGCAATCTGGGTGTAACGGAATACTAAAGAAGGCATTGGTAAGGTCGATGACTGTAAACCAAGCAGCATCCTGGGGTATTTGGGACAAAAGAGTATGTGGATTAGGCACCAGGTTTGAGAAACACTTACTGGTTCTACAGGCATTTTCCCTATATCATTCGGCCCTTTTGACCAGATTTTAGATAGTATCTCTGAAAGGTATGGGGTGAGTCATTGATCCTCTGGCAATATTGGGGGTGGATCTGAGCCTATCAGGGCCATCATAACTGTGAGAAGGGCATGCAAAATACAGATTTCCTCACTGCCTTCATCTACATAGGGATTTTATAACAAAAAAAAACCATCTGACCATCATCTTGGAATTGTATTCTGGAGCGGGACTGTGATAATTAATCTACCCCTAGTAAATTTACTGGACATATGAGTGAGATTACAAACTGGGCAGTAACTTCGGGGAAGGGTCCTACAGGGATGGGTTTTGTAAGAGTATGTTTATTGGGTCTGCCATCTAATTAGAACAAGCTCTTGATCTGAGAATTGAATAGGGATATCCGTAGGTACATCTGATGATTTGATTATAGAATTGGCCGCCCCAGTGTCTACCATGAACCTAACAAGAGTGTCCCCTACAGGGAGCGTGACGGATGAGCATGCCCCAGGTTTGGTGGAAGACATTGTGATAGCAGACTCTGGTTGGCCACCCCTTCAGTATGGACGATTATCAGGATTTTGGGGCTGTCCGTAACCGGGGTATCCTCTGGGGTTCCCAGTATTTAGATTACGATTGGAAGAGGGAACTTGAGGGTAGCATCTATCAGCAGGAGTGTGACAGTCTCTCTGAAAATGACCAAATCACCGGCAGCGCCAGCATTGTAGACAAGAATTGGCATGGCGGATCTGGGGAGGAAGGCTTCTATTCATAGTATTAGGAGAGATACTGGAGTAAGGAGCTGAAGTTTGAGGGGGGGCCATAGTTTGCTGTGTGCTCCAGTGATAAGGAACCAGCTGCGTACTCGCAGCCGCGCTGGGCACAATGGTGGGGGCTGCTGTTATCGGAGGAACTGGAGCTGCTACAGCTGCAGGCTTATTTTTCTGTTTCCCTGCCGCTGCAAAACGGGTTAAATTTTTCTGAAAACTCTTTATTACTTTCAAAGCATCATCCGGGGTGGAATTCTCAACATCAGGTCTAACAGAGATTATCGCCTCTTGCAACTCGGGTTTAAGGCCAGACATCAAAGCTGCCACAAAAAGATGTGTATGGGCTTTATTATACAGTGAGAATCCCAGATCTCTAAATACTACCATAAGACGCCCATAGAACTTCTCAGCAGTCTCCCCCTTGTCCTGTGTGACATCTGTGAGAGAGGTAGCTTGGTCCGCTAATTTATCTTGTGCCCAAACCTTCAAAGCATTGCAGAAATCAACACCACTCTCATAGGTTCCCCCATCCAGATTCATATTATATATTATGCCACCCTCAATAATTGGAAAATACCCCTCCCCAACTTTTACTCTAAGTATATGTAATAGATCTCTTCGGGGAGTGGAATAAATGTCTTGATTTGATGCCATTTGCCTGTAAAAAGCCATGGGGGAAGTCTCTGGATCGGGTAATGGATTGCAAACAGTGTCTATTTGTGATGGGGTGAATGGAGTATACTTTGGCCTGTCAGGAGTGCTTTCCACGTTATCTTCTTCAAATTCGGATATTACTGACAACTCGGGGGGAGGAGGTGGAGGTAGTACGGGCACAAGAGGCATCTGCTGTGGGAGCGGGGCAGGAGGCTCTGTTACAATTAGAGATTGTATTGCCTGATGGGCCGTTAGGCGGCTGTCAAGGACAAATCGGACCTCCTCCAATTTTATGGGGTTTTCCTGTATACACTGCTCTATTGCTGATACTATGACCATGGCAGCATCCTTCCTGGGATATTGAAAAATACCAGCAGAGATTAATGGTATAGCCACTGTACGTTTAGGCATCGTACCGGGGGGGACAGAGGAGGCATACAGGATTGCGTTCTGGACAGCCTCAGTAAGCAATTGTTGGGACCTAGGAATATTGATAGGGTCATATCGTGGTCCCACTGCATGTATTACATATTGACACGGCAGCTGTCCTGCTCTGGTTGCTGCAACCTGTCCTGTTTCTACCTGGCCATACATTTGTATATATGAATCAGATTCTTCCTGTATCATGGGTCCACCTTTCTGTGAAATTTTTGCGGCCAGTCCTCCAGCATGGCGGAGTTGATTATTTGCGGTATTTACTATGGCCCCAACATGCTGCTTCGTGAGATCCCCTGTCCCTATCCTAAAGAGCACATCATAACAGTGGGGTCCAGAAATAACATTGGAATACATCCCCTGGAAATCTTCTATCTGCTCTGTGCATCCTGTCTCAGACCTGGTAACTAAAGTAGGAGGGGGTGGATATTCATAACCACTAGCAATACTAGGCATAACGGGGACTGGGGCTGCCAGTGGATGATAATAAGTACCGTTAGAATTCAACAGAGGAAACATGGGGGCTGCTGCACCCGGTCTCCTCGTACCACAATTATAACAAACCTCTCTCCACTGAGGATTAGTAACTCCACATACAGCACAGAGCCACCCGGCAGGATGATAGGGTGGGGGCATACTGAGTTTCGGTAGTCCAGGATACAACGGTGCCTTAGGGTTAAGGGGCACAGAGCTTACAGTCGGGAGGAGAGGCTTAATTTCCTGGGGAGGGACCTTATCATCTAGCAGGGAAACTTCTTGTTTCAAATCATCACTTTTAACTATTCGTCTGCCTGACACATTCTCTCATTAATCTCAGTTCCTTCTTTAACCAATCACATTCTCATACCACAGTCACTTTCTTGAACCACAAATCATCCCGTCCCTGTCATAATAGACAATTTTTCCTTCTTCAACATAACAGTAACAGAAACAATCAGAATTCACTTGCTGTTCAATTTCCACATAACCTTCATTATACAATTCATGTGCCAAGCCTTTTAAGGCTTGGCACATGAATTTCCCACACAGCAATGGCATAAAGTGAGACTAGGAACTTTTTTTTTTTTAAGTGGCGGAGGAATACAGTGCGGAAGGATACCTACCTTCCGTCATTGGATTCCTGCAGCCCGTAGAGAACGGCAGCAACAGCTGATGCTGCAGTTCTCTACCCAAGATCGTCGTGGGACACACTCGTGGACTGCTTCGGATCGTGGGTGAGTATTTTTGTGGTTTGTTATGTTAATATTTATTCCGTAAAAGACAATGGCTTCGGGGAACAATGTGACAAGTATTGGTAAGTATGTTACTCTATGTTATATGTACTGTATGTCTATGTATGTATTGTATGAATGTATTGTATGTAGTATGTATGTAGTATATATGTGGTATGTATGTAGCATGTAGTATGTATGTAGCATGCATGTAGTATATATGTAGTATATATGTAGCATGTAGTATGTATGTAGTATGTATGTGGTATGTATGTAGCATGTAGTATGCATGTAGTATGTATGTAGTATGTATGTAGTATATATGTAGTATGTATGTAGCATGTAGTATGTATGTAGCATGCATGTAGTATATATGTAGTATATATGTAGTATGTATGTAGCATGTATGTGGTATGTATGTAGCATGTAGTATGTATGTAGCATGCATGTAGTATGTATGTATTATATATGTAGTATGTATGTAGCATGTAGTATGTATGTAGTATGTATGTAGCATATATGTAGTATGTATGTAGCATGTAGTATATATGTAGTATATACAGTGCCTACAAGTAGTATTCAACCCCCTGCAGATTTAGCAGGTTTACACATTCGGAATTAACTTGGCATTGTGACATTTGGACTGTAGATCAGCCTGGAAGTGTGAAATGCACTGCAGCAAAAAAGAATGTTATTTCTTTGTTTAATTTTTTTTTAAATTGTGAAAAGTTTATTCAGAGGGTCATTTATTATTCAACCCCTCAAACCACCAGAATTCTGTTTGGTTCCCCTAAAGTATTAAGAAGTATTTCAGGCACAAAGAACAATGAGCTTCACATGTTTGGATTAATTATCTCTTTTTCCAGCCTTTTCTGACTATTTAAGACCTTCCCCAAACTTGTGAACAGCACTCATACATGGTCAACATGGGAAAGACAAAGGAGCATTCCAAGGCCATCAGAGACAAGATCGTGGAGGGTCACAAGGCTGGCAAGGGGTACAAAACCCTTTCCAAGGAGTTGGGCCTACCTGTCTCCACTGTTGGGAGCATCATCCGGAAGTGGAAGGCTTATGGAACTACTGTTAGCCTTCCACGGCCTGGACAGCCTTTGAAAGTTTCCTCCCGTGCCGAGGCCAGGCTTGTCCGAAGAGTCAAGGCTAACCCAAGGACAACAAGGAAGGAGCTCCGGGAAGATCTCATGGCAGTGGGGACATTGGTTTCAGTCAATACCATAAGTAACGTACTCCACTGCAATGGTCTCCGTTCCAGACGAGCCCGTAAGGTACCTTTACTTTCAAAGCGTCATGTCAAGGCTCGCCTACAGTTTGCTCATGATCACTTGGAAGACTCTGAGACAGACTGGTTCAAGGTTCTCTGGTCTGATGAGGCCAAGATCGAGATCTTTGATGCCAACCACACACGTGACGTTTGGAGACTGGATGGCACTGCATACGACCCCAAGAATACCATCCCTACAGTCAAGCATGGTGGTGGCAGCATCATGCTGTGGGGCTGTTTCTCAGCCAAGGGGCCTGACCATCTGGTCCGCATCCATGGGAAGATGGATAGCACGGCCTACCTGGAGATTTTGGCCAAGAACCTCCGCTCCTCCATCAAGGATCTTAAGATGGGTCGTCATTTCATCTTCCAACAAGACAACGACCCAAAGCACACAGCCAAGAAAACCAAGGCCTGGTTCAAGAGGGAAAAAATCAAGGTGTTGGAGTGGCCTAGTCAGTCTCCTGACCTTAACCCAATTGAAAACTTGTGGAAGGAGCTCAAGATTAAAGTCCACATGAGACACCCAAAGAACCTAGATAACTTGGAGAAGATCTGCATGGAGGAGTGGGCCAAGATAACTCCAGAGACCTGTGCCGGCCTGATCAGGTCTTATAAAAGACGATTATTAGCTGTAATTGCAAACAAGGGTTATTCCACAAAATATTAAACCTAGGGGTTGAATAATAATTGACCCACACTTTTATGTTTAAAATTGATTAAAATTTAACTGAGCAACATAACTTTTTGGTTTGTAAGATTTATGCATCTGTTAATAAATCCTGCTCTTGTGTGAAGTTTGAAGGCTCTAACTTATTTGCATCTTATCAAACCTGCTAAATCTGCAGGGGGTTGAATACTACTTGTAGGCACTGTATGTAGCATGTAGTATGTATGTGGCATGTATGTAGCATGTAGTATGTATGTAGCATGCAGTATGTATGTAGTATATATGTAGTATATATGTAGCATGTAGTATATATGTAGTATGCATGTTGCATGTAGTATGTATGTTGCATGTAGTATATATGTAGTATGCATGTTGCATGCATGTAGTATATATGTAGCATGCAGTATGTATGTAGGATATATGTAGTATGTATGTTGCATGTAGTATATATGTAGTATGCATGTTGCATGCATGTAGTATATATGTAGTATGTATGTTGCATGTAGTATATATGTAGTATGAATGTAGCATGTATGTAGTATGTAGTATGAATGTAGCATGTATGTAGTATGCATGTTGTATGTATGTAGCATGTAATTTTTTTTTTTTTTTTTTTTTACATTCAACACATTAGCCGGATGATGGGACTACTACTGTCCCATCATTGGCTAATGTGTCAATCACTGTCATGGTAGCAGGCATCGCCCGATGGGACTTGTAGTCCCATCGGACGATGCCTGCACAGACCCCCGAAGCCTGCACAGCCCCCCGGCAGGCCGGCACAGCCCCCCGGCAGGCCGGCACAGACCACCGGAGCCTGCACAGCCCCCCGGCAGGCCGGCACAGACCAAAGGAGCCTGCACAGCCCCCCGGCAGGCCAGCACAGCCCCCCGGCAGGCCGGCACAGCCCACCGGAGCCTGCACAGACCCCCTGGCAGGCCGGCACAGCCCCCCGAAAGGCCCGTACAGACCCCAGAGAGGCTGTACAAGGGAAAAACAGGATTTTTCTTATTCCGATACCGGAAGTCCCATAGACTTGAATGGGACTTCCGGTATCGGAATCGGCGATACCGATACTTTTTTTTTAAGATCGGCCGATCCATTCCGATCCGATACTTTGAAGTATCGGACGGTATCGCTCAACTCTACTCAGGGCCAGTAGAGATTACATCTCAATGTAACAGGCTGAAATTGGATGGTTTATGACAATGTGGAGAGTGTATTTAGTACTGGTGAGAATTTGAATCTGACTATAGATTTGAGTACGCTGAACTAGTATCTCAGGGCAAGTAGAGATTACACCTCAATGTAGCAGGCTGAAATTGACTTGTGTATGACAAGGTGGACGGTGTTTATAGTATTGGTGAGAATTTGAATCTCACTAGAGATTTGAGGACGCTGAAATATTGTCTCAGGCCCAGTAGAGATTACAGCTCAATGTAACAGGCTGAAATTGGATGGTGTATGACAAGGTGGAGGGTGTATATAGTATTGGTAAGAATTTGAATTTCACTAGAGATTTGAGGACGCTGAACTATTGTCTCAGGCCCAGTAGAGATTACACCTCAATGTAACAGGCTGAAATTGGATGTTGTATGACAAGATGGAGGGTGTATTTAGTATTGGTGAGAATTTGAATCTCACTATAGATGTGAGGATGCTGAACTAGTATCTCAGGGCCAGTAGAGATTACATCTCAATGTAACAGGCTGAAATTGGATGGTGTATGACAAGGTGGAGGGTGTATATAGTATTGGTGAGAATTTGAATCTCACTAGAGATTTGAGGACGCTGAACTATTGTCTCAGGCCGAGTAGAGATTACACCTCAATGTAACAGGCTGAAATTGGATGGTGTATGACAAGGTGGTGGGTGTATATAGTATTGGTGAGAATTTGAATCACACTAGAGGTTTGAGGAAGCTGAACTATTGTCTCAGGCCCAGTACAGATTACACCTCAATGTAACAGGCTGAAATTGGATGGTGTATGGCAAGGTGGAGGGTGTATTTAATATTGTTGAGAATTTGAATCTCACTAGAGTATTGAGGATGCTGAAATATTGTGTCAGGCCCAGTAGAGATTACACCTCAATGTAACAGGCTGAAATTGGATGTTGTATGACAAGGGGGAGGGTGTATTTAGTATTGGTGAGAATTTGAATCTCACTGTAGATTTGAGGACGCTGAACTAGTATCTCAGGGCCAGTAGAGATTACATCTCAATGTAACAGGTTGAAATTGGATGGCGTATGACAAGGTGGAGGGTGTATATGGTCTTGGTGAGAATTTGAATGGCACTATAGATTTGATTACGCTGAACTAGTTTCTCAGGGCCAGTAGAGATTACATCTCAATGTAACAGGTTGAAATTGGATGGTGTATGACAAAGTGGAGGGTGTATATATTATTGGTGAGAATTTTAATCTCACTAGAGATTTGAGGATGCTGAACTAGTATCTCAGGGCCAGTAGAGATTACATCTCAATGTCACAGGCTGAAATTGGATGGTGTATGACAAGGTGGAGGGTGTATATAGTATTGGGGAGAATTTGAATCTCACTATAGATTTGAGGATGCTGAACTATTGTGTCAGGCCCAGTAGAGATTACACCTCAATGTAACAGGCTGAAATTGGATGGTATATGACAAGGTGGAGGGCGTATTTAGTATTGGTGAGAATTTGAATCTCACAAGAAATTTGAGGACACTTAACTATTGTCTCAGGCCCAGTAGAGATTACACCTCAATGTAACAGCATGAAATTGGATGGTGTATGACAAGGTGGAGGGTGTATATAGTATTGGTGAGAATTTGAATGGCACTATAGATTTGAGTACGCTGAACTAGTATCTCAGGGCCAGTAGAGATTACATCTCAATGTAACAGGTTGAAATTTGATGGTGCATGACAAGGTGGAGGGTGTATATAGTATTGGTGAGAATTTTAATCTCACTAGAGATTTGAGGATGCTAAACTAGTATCTCAGGGCCAGTAGAGATTACATCTCAATGTCACAGGCTGAAATTGGATGGTGTATGACAAGGTGGAGGGTGTATATAGTATTGGTGAGAATTTGAATCTCACAAGAGATTTGAGGACGCTGAACTATTGTCTCAGGCCCAGTAGAGATTACACCTCAATGTAACAGGTTGAAATTGGATGGTGTATGACAAGGTGGTGGGTGTATATAGTATTGGTGAGAATTTGAATCACACTAGAGGTTTGAGGATGCTGAACTATTGTCTCAGGCCTAGTACAGATTACACCTCAATGTAACAGGCTGAAATTGGATGGTGTATGGCAAGGTGGAAGATGTATTTAGTATTGTTGAGAACTTGAATCTCACTAGAGATTTGAGGATGCTGAACTATTGTCTCAGGCCCAGTAGAGATTACACCTCAATGTAACAGGCTGAAATTGGATGTTGTATGACAAGGTGGAGGGTGTATTTAGAATTGGTGAGAACTTGAATCTCACTATAGATTTGAGGACGCTGAACTAGTATCACAGGGCCAATAGAGATTACATCTCAATGTCACAGGCTGAAATTGGATGGTGTATGACAAGGTGGAGGGTGTATATAGTATTGGTGAGAATTTGAATCACACTAGAGATTTGAGGACGCTGAACTATTGTCTCAGGCCCAGTAGAGATTACACCTCAATGTAACAGGCTGAAATTGGATGTTGTATGACAAGGTGGAGGGTGTATTTAGTATTGGTGAGAATTTGAATCTCACTATAGATTTGAGGATGCTGAACTAGTATCTCAGGGCCAGTAGAGATTACATCTCAATGTAACAGGCTGAAATTGGATGGTGTATGACAAGGTTGAGGGTGTATATAGTATTGGTGAGAATTTGAATCTCACTAGAGATTTGAGGATGCTGAACTATTGTCTCAGGCCCAGTAGAGATTACTCCTCAATGTAACAGCCTGAAATTGGATGGTGTATGACAAGGTGGAGGGTGTATATAGTATTGGTGAGAATTTGAATGGCACTAGAGATTTGAGTACGCTGAACTAGTATCTCAGGGCCAGTAGAGATTACATCTCAATGTAACAGGCTGAAATCGGATGGTGTATGACAAGGTGGAGGGTGTATATCGTATTGGTGAGAATTTTAATCTCACTAGAGATTTGAGGATGCTGAACTAGTATCTCAGTGCCAGTAGAGATTACATCTCAATGTCAAAGGCTGAAATTGGATGGTGTATGACAAGGTGGAGGGTGTATATAGTATTGGTGAGAACTTGAATCTCACTATAGATTTGAGGACGCTGAACTATTGTCTCAGGCCCAGTACAGATTACACCTCAATGTAACAGTCTGAAATTGGATGGTGTATGACAAGGTGGAGGTTGTATATGGTATTGGTGAGAATTTGAATCTCACTAGAGATTTGAGGATGCTGAACTATTTTCTCAGGCCCTGTAGAGATTACACCTCAACGTAACAGGCTGAAATTGGATGGTGTATGACAAGGTGGAGAGTATATTTATTATTGGTGAGAATTTGAATCTCACTATAGATTTGAGGAGGCTGAACTAGTATCTCAGGGCCAGTAGAGATTACACCTCAATGTAACAGGCTGAAATTGGATGGTGTATGAAAAAGTGGAGGGTGTATATAGAATTGGTAAGTATTTGAATTTCACTAGAGATTTGAGTACGCTGAACTATTGTCTCAGGCCCAGTAGAGATTACACCTCAATGTAACAGGCTGAAATTGGATGGTGTATGACAAGGTGGTGGGTGTATATAGTATTGGTGAGAATTTGAATCACACTAGAGGTTTGAGGAAGCTGAACTATTGTCTCAGGCCCAGTACAGATTACACTGAGGTGTAATGTAACAGTCTGAAATTGGATGGTGTATGGCAAGGTGGAGGGTGTATATAGTATTGTTGAGAATTTGAATCTCACTAGAGATTTGAGGACACTAAACTATTGTCTCAAGCCCAGTACCGATTACACCTCAATGTAACAGGCTGAAATTGGATGGTGTATGACAAGGTGGAGGGTGTATACAGTATTGGTGAGAATTTGAATCTCACTAGAGATTTGAGGACGCTGAACTATTGTCTCAGGCCCAGTAGAGATTACACCTCAATGTAACAGGCTGAAATTGGATGGTATATGACAAGGTGGTGGGTTTATATAGTATTGGTGAGAATTTGAATCACACTAGAGGTTTGAGGATGCTGAACTATTGTCTCAGGCCCAGTACAGATTACACCTCAATGTAACAGGCTGAAATTGGATGGTGTATGGCAAGGTGGAAGGTGTATTTAGTATTGTTGAGAATTTGAATCTCACTAGAGATTTGAGGATGCTGAACTATTGTGTCAGGCCCAGTAGAGATTACACCTCAATGTAACAGGCTGAAATTGGATGTTGTATGACAAGGTAGAGGGTGTATTTAGAATTGGTGAGAACTTGAATCTCACTATAGATTTGAGGACGCTGAACTAGTATCACAGGGCCAGTAGAGATTACATCTCAATGTCACAGGCTGAAATTGGATGGTGTATGACAAGGTGGAGGGTGTATATAGTATTGGTGAGAATTTGAATCTCACTAGAGATTTGAGGACGCTGAACTATTGTCTCAGGCCCTGTAGAGATTACACCTCAATGTAACAGGTTGAAATTGGATGGTGTATGACAAGGTGGTGGGTGTATATAGTATTGGTGAGAATTTGAATCACACTAGAGGTTTGAGGATGCTGAACTATTGTCTCAGGCCTAGTACAGATTACACCTCAATGTAACAGGCTGAAATTGGATGGTGTATGGCAAGGTGGAAGATGTATTTAGTATTGTTGAGAACTTGAATCTCACTAGAGATTTGAGGATGCTGAACTATTGTCTCAGGCCCAGTAGAGATTACACCTCAATGTAACAGGCTGAAATTGGATGTTGTATGACAAGGTGGAGGGTGTATTTAGTATTGGTGAGAATTTGAATCTCACTAGAGATTTGAGGATTCTGAACTATTGTCTCAGGCGCAGTAGAGAATACACCTCAATGTAACAGGCTGAAATTGGATGGTGTATGACAAGGTGGTGGGTGTATATAGTATTGGTAAGAATTTGAATCTCACTATAGATTTGAGGACACTGAACTAGTATCACAGGGCCAGTAGAGATTACATCTCAATGTCACAGGCTGAAATTGGATGGTGTATGACAAGGTGGAGGGTGTATATAGTATTGATGAGAATTTGAATCTCACTATAGATTTGAGGATGCTGAACTATTGTCTCAGGCACAGTAGAGATTACACCTCAATGTAACAGGCTGAAATTGGATGGTATATGACAAGATGGAGGGCTTATATAGTATTGGTGAGAATTTGAATCTCACAAGAGATTTGAGGACACTTAACTATTGTCTCAGGCCCAGTAGAGATTACACCTCAATGTAACAGCCTGAAATTGGATGGTGTATGACAAGGTGGAGGGTGTATATAGTATTGGTGAGAATTTGAATCGCACTATAGATTTGAGGACGCTGAACTAGTATCTCAGGGCTAGTAGAGATTACATCTCAATGTAACAGGCTGAAATTGGATGGTGTATGACAAGATGGAGGGTGTATATAGTATTGGTGAGAATTTGAATCTCACTAGAGTTTTGAGGATGCTGAACTATTGTCTTAGGCCCTGTTATGAATGAGTCACCGGAGGAGGAGAAAACAAAAATACAAGCTGAGTTCAGAAAACCGGAGAGGTTGGTAGCTTTCGGATTGCAGACCCGTGATCCTATACACCACAACTAACAGTAGCCATGGGGGGTTCCTACGGTGCAATAGACCCCTCGTCACAGCCTGAGAACTACATAAGTCTAAAGAAGGAAAGAAGAATTCTAAACTGCCCCAGAGCAGACCCCAAAGCAATAGACAGCCCCCAACATGTATTGTCGGTGAAAAACAGATGAAAACATAAACACAGACAGAAAGACAGGCTGAGCAAATGATGGGGCCCAACTAACTAGATAGGACAGGACAGAAAAGATGCTGGCTGCAATCCGCAAAAAACCCTACCAAAAATGTCCCTACCGTTTGATAGGGAAAAAGGCCCTGAAGTCGCTACACTTCAAAATCACTATATCAGCACTCAGGTATATTTTGAAAACAGAGCAAAAGAGATCAACTGATCAGAGACAAAAATGGAATTCAGCCAGTCCCAACCTGGTCTGGCTGAATACAAACACTAAGGAAACCAGACAAAATCTCATGGAATAATAGCAGGGCAAAAAACTTAGCTTTTAGTAGACAGGAACTAAACTGGATGCAAGAGCTCAGAGCAGAAAGGATCACCAGCAGCCCTGCAGGGCGTCAGCTGCCTTATATCCACTCAGAAATTCCAGATGTCCAATCACACTCCGCCTGCTCAGATGACAGGTTCTTCCCATCCCAACCAATTTCACTACCTCTCTTCACCACCAGAGGCAGTTCATCAGACATCAAAGGTGAAGGGGAGAATGAACTCACAACAAGGCCCAGTACAGATTACACCTCAATTTGAATCTCACATTAGATTTGAGGATGCTGACTTAGTATCTCAGGTCCAGTAGAGATTACATCTCAATGTAACAGGCTGAAATTGGATGGTGTATGACAAGGTGGAGGGTGTATATAGTATTGGTGAGAATGTGAATCTCACTAGAGATTTGAGGACGCTGAACTATTGTCTCAGGCCCAGTAGAGATTACACCTCAATGTAACAGGCTGAAATTGGATGGTATATGACAAGGTGGTGGGTGTATATAGTATTGGTGAGAATTTGAATCACAATAGAGGTTTGAGGATGCTGAACTATTGTCTCATGCCCAGTATAGATTACACCTCAATGTAACAGGCTGAAATTGGATGGTGTATGGCAAGGTGTAAAGTGTATTTAGTATTGTTGAGAATTTGAATCTCACTAGAGATTTGAGGATGCTGAACTATTGTGTCACGCCCAGTAGAGATTACACCTCAATGTAACAGGCTGAAATTGGATGTTGTATCACAAGGTGGAGGGTGTATTTAGAATTGGTGAGAACTTGAATCTCACTATAGATTTGAGGACGCTGAACTAGTATCACAGGGCCAATAGAGATTACATCTCAATGTCACAGGCTGAAATTGGATGGTGTATGACAAGGTGGAGGGTGTATATAGTATTGGTGAGAATTTGAATCACACTAGAGATTTGAGGACGCTGAACTATTGTCTCAGGCCCAGTAGAGATTACACCTCAATGTAACAGGCTGAAATTGGATGTTGTATGACAAGGTGGAGGGTGTATTTAGTATTGGTGAGAATTTGAATCTCACTATAGATTTGAGGATGCTGAACTAGTATCTCAGGGCCAGTAGAGATTACATCTCAATGTAACAGGCTGAAATTGGATGGTGTATGACAAGGTTGAGGGTGTATATAGTATTGGTGAGAATTTGAATCTCACTAGAGATTTGAGGATGCTGAACTATTGTCTCAGGCCCAGTAGAGATTACTCCTCAATGTAACAGCCTGAAATTGGATGGTGTATGACAAGGTGGAGGGTGTATATAGTATTGGTGAGAATTTGAATGGCACTAGAGATTTGAGTACGCTGAACTAGTATCTCAGGGCCAGTAGAGATTACATCTCAATGTAACAGGCTGAAATCGGATGGTGTATGACAAGGTGGAGGGTGTATATCGTATTGGTGAGAATTTTAATCTCACTAGAGATTTGAGGATGCTGAACTAGTATCTCAGTGCCAGTAGAGATTACATCTCAATGTCAAAGGCTGAAATTGGATGGTGTATGACAAGGTGGAGGGTGTATATAGTATTGGTGAGAACTTGAATCTCACTATAGATTTGAGGACGCTGAACTATTGTCTCAGGCCCAGTACAGATTACACCTCAATGTAACAGTCTGAAATTGGATGGTGTATGACAAGGTGGAGGTTGTATATGGTATTGGTGAGAATTTGAATCTCACTAGAGATTTGAGGATGCTGAACTATTTTCTCAGGCCCTGTAGAGATTACACCTCAACGTAACAGGCTGAAATTGGATGGTGTATGACAAGGTGGAGAGTATATTTATTATTGGTGAGAATTTGAATCTCACTATAGATTTGAGGAGGCTGAACTAGTATCTCAGGGCCAGTAGAGATTACACCTCAATGTAACAGGCTGAAATTGGATGGTGTATGAAAAAGTGGAGGGTGTATATAGAATTGGTAAGTATTTGAATTTCACTAGAGATTTGAGTACGCTGAACTATTGTCTCAGGCCCAGTAGAGATTACACCTCAATGTAACAGGCTGAAATTGGATGGTGTATGACAAGGTGGTGGGTGTATATAGTATTGGTGAGAATTTGAATCACACTAGAGGTTTGAGGAAGCTGAACTATTGTCTCAGGCCCAGTACAGATTACACTGAGGTGTAATGTAACAGTCTGAAATTGGATGGTGTATGGCAAGGTGGAGGGTGTATATAGTATTGTTGAGAATTTGAATCTCACTAGAGATTTGAGGACACTAAACTATTGTCTCAAGCCCAGTACCGATTACACCTCAATGTAACAGGCTGAAATTGGATGGTGTATGACAAGGTGGAGGGTGTATACAGTATTGGTGAGAATTTGAATCTCACTAGAGATTTGAGGACGCTGAACTATTGTCTCAGGCCCAGTAGAGATTACACCTCAATGTAACAGGCTGAAATTGGATGGTATATGACAAGGTGGTGGGTTTATATAGTATTGGTGAGAATTTGAATCACACTAGAGGTTTGAGGATGCTGAACTATTGTCTCAGGCCCAGTACAGATTACACCTCAATGTAACAGGCTGAAATTGGATGGTGTATGGCAAGGTGGAAGGTGTATTTAGTATTGTTGAGAATTTGAATCTCACTAGAGATTTGAGGATGCTGAACTATTGTGTCAGGCCCAGTAGAGATTACACCTCAATGTAACAGGCTGAAATTGGATGTTGTATGACAAGGTAGAGGGTGTATTTAGAATTGGTGAGAACTTGAATCTCACTATAGATTTGAGGACGCTGAACTAGTATCACAGGGCCAGTAGAGATTACATCTCAATGTCACAGGCTGAAATTGGATGGTGTATGACAAGGTGGAGGGTGTATATAGTATTGGTGAGAATTTGAATCTCACTAGAGATTTGAGGACGCTGAACTATTGTCTCAGGCCCTGTAGAGATTACACCTCAATGTAACAGGTTGAAATTGGATGGTGTATGACAAGGTGGTGGGTGTATATAGTATTGGTGAGAATTTGAATCACACTAGAGGTTTGAGGATGCTGAACTATTGTCTCAGGCCTAGTACAGATTACACCTCAATGTAACAGGCTGAAATTGGATGGTGTATGGCAAGGTGGAAGATGTATTTAGTATTGTTGAGAACTTGAATCTCACTAGAGATTTGAGGATGCTGAACTATTGTCTCAGGCCCAGTAGAGATTACACCTCAATGTAACAGGCTGAAATTGGATGTTGTATGACAAGGTGGAGGGTGTATTTAGTATTGGTGAGAATTTGAATCTCACTAGAGATTTGAGGATTCTGAACTATTGTCTCAGGCGCAGTAGAGAATACACCTCAATGTAACAGGCTGAAATTGGATGGTGTATGACAAGGTGGTGGGTGTATATAGTATTGGTAAGAATTTGAATCTCACTATAGATTTGAGGACACTGAACTAGTATCACAGGGCCAGTAGAGATTACATCTCAATGTCACAGGCTGAAATTGGATGGTGTATGACAAGGTGGAGGGTGTATATAGTATTGATGAGAATTTGAATCTCACTATAGATTTGAGGATGCTGAACTATTGTCTCAGGCACAGTAGAGATTACACCTCAATGTAACAGGCTGAAATTGGATGGTATATGACAAGATGGAGGGCTTATATAGTATTGGTGAGAATTTGAATCTCACAAGAGATTTGAGGACACTTAACTATTGTCTCAGGCCCAGTAGAGATTACACCTCAATGTAACAGCCTGAAATTGGATGGTGTATGACAAGGTGGAGGGTGTATATAGTATTGGTGAGAATTTGAATCGCACTATAGATTTGAGGACGCTGAACTAGTATCTCAGGGCTAGTAGAGATTACATCTCAATGTAACAGGCTGAAATTGGATGGTGTATGACAAGATGGAGGGTGTATATAGTATTGGTGAGAATTTGAATCTCACTAGAGTTTTGAGGATGCTGAACTATTGTCTTAGGCCCTGTTATGAATGAGTCACCGGAGGAGGAGAAAACAAAAATACAAGCTGAGTTCAGAAAACCGGAGAGGTTGGTAGCTTTCGGATTGCAGACCCGTGATCCTATACACCACAACTAACAGTAGCCATGGGGGGTTCCTACGGTGCAATAGACCCCTCGTCACAGCCTGAGAACTACATAAGTCTAAAGAAGGAAAGAAGAATTCTAAACTGCCCCAGAGCAGACCCCAAAGCAATAGACAGCCCCCAACATGTATTGTCGGTGAAAAACAGATGAAAACATAAACACAGACAGAAAGACAGGCTGAGCAAATGATGGGGCCCAACTAACTAGATAGGACAGGACAGAAAAGATGCTGGCTGCAATCCGCAAAAAACCCTACCAAAAATGTCCCTACCGTTTGATAGGGAAAAAGGCCCTGAAGTCGCTACACTTCAAAATCACTATATCAGCACTCAGGTATATTTTGAAAACAGAGCAAAAGAGATCAACTGATCAGAGACAAAAATGGAATTCAGCCAGTCCCAACCTGGTCTGGCTGAATACAAACACTAAGGAAACCAGACAAAATCTCATGGAATAATAGCAGGGCAAAAAACTTAGCTTTTAGTAGACAGGAACTAAACTGGATGCAAGAGCTCAGAGCAGAAAGGATCACCAGCAGCCCTGCAGGGCGTCAGCTGCCTTATATCCACTCAGAAATTCCAGATGTCCAATCACACTCCGCCTGCTCAGATGACAGGTTCTTCCCATCCCAACCAATTTCACTACCTCTCTTCACCACCAGAGGCAGTTCATCAGACATCAAAGGTGAAGGGGAGAATGAACTCACAACAAGGCCCAGTACAGATTACACCTCAATTTGAATCTCACATTAGATTTGAGGATGCTGACTTAGTATCTCAGGTCCAGTAGAGATTACATCTCAATGTAACAGGCTGAAATTGGATGGTGTATGACAAGGTGGAGGGTGTATATAGTATTGGTGAGAATGTGAATCTCACTAGAGATTTGAGGACGCTGAACTATTGTCTCAGGCCCAGTAGAGATTACACCTCAATGTAACAGGCTGAAATTGGATGGTATATGACAAGGTGGTGGGTGTATATAGTATTGGTGAGAATTTGAATCACAATAGAGGTTTGAGGATGCTGAACTATTGTCTCATGCCCAGTATAGATTACACCTCAATGTAACAGGCTGAAATTGGATGGTGTATGGCAAGGTGTAAAGTGTATTTAGTATTGTTGAGAATTTGAATCTCACTAGAGATTTGAGGATGCTGAACTATTGTGTCACGCCCAGTAGAGATTACACCTCAATGTAACAGGCTGAAATTGGATGTTGTATGACAAGGTAGAGGGTGTATTTAGAATTGGTGAGAACTTGAATCTCACTATAGATTTGAGGACGCTGAACTAGTATCACAGGGCCAATAGAGATTACATCTCAATGTCACAGGCTGAAATTGGATGGTGTATGACAAGGTGGAGGGTGTATATAGTATTGGTGAGAATTTGAATCTCACTAGAGATTTGAGGACGCTGAACTATTGCCTCAGGCCCAGTAGAGATTACACCTCAATGTAACAGGCTGAAATTGGATGTTGTATGACAAGGTGGAGGGTGTATTTAGTAATGGTGAGAATTTGAATCTCACTATAGATTTGAGGATGCTGAACTAGTATCTCAGGGCCAGTAGAGATTACATCTCAATGTAACAGGCTGAAATTGGATGGTGTATGACAAGGTTGAGGGTGTATATAGTATTGGTGAGAAATTGAATCTCACTAGAGATTTGAGGATGCTGAACTATTGTCTCAGGCCCAGTAGAGATTACACCTCAATGTAACAGGCTGAAATTGGATGGTAAATGACAAGATGGAGGGCGTATATGGTATTGGTGAGAATTTGAATCTCACAAGAGATTTGAGGACACTTAACTATTGTCTCAGGCCCAGTAGAGATTACTCCTCAATGTAACAGCCTGAAATTGGATGGTGTATGACAAGGTGGAGGGTGTATATAGTATTGGTGAGAATTTGAATGGCACTAGAGATTTGAGTACGCTGAACTAGTATCTCAGGGCCAGTAGAGATTACATCTCAATGTAACAGGCTGAAATCGGATGGTGTATGACAAGGTGGAGGGTGTATATCGTATTGGTGAGAATTTTAATCTCACTAGAGATTTGAGGATGCTGAACTAGTATCTCAGTGCCAGTAGAGATTACATCTCAATGTCACAGGCTGAAATTGGATGGTGTATGACAAGGTGGAGGGTGTATATAGTATTGGTGAGAACTTGAATCTCACTATAGATTTGAGGACGCTGAACTATTGTCTCAGGCCCAGTACAGATTACATCTCAATGTAACAGTCTGAAATTGCATGGTTTATGGCAAGGTGGAGGGTGTATATAGTATTGTTGATAATTTGAATCTCACTAGAGATTTGAAGATGCTGAACTATTTTCTCAGGCCCTGTAGAGATTACACCTCAATGTAACAGGCTGAAATTGGATGGTGTATGACAAGGTGGTGTGTGTATATAGTATTGGTGAGAATTTGAATCACACTAGAGGTTTGAGGAAGCTGAACTATTGTCTCTGGCCCAGTACAGATTACACTGAGGTGTAATGTAACAGTCTGAAATTGGATGGTGTATGGCAAGGTGGAGGGTGTATATAGTATTGTTGAGAATTTGAATCTCACTAGAGATTTGAGGATGCTGAACAATTGTCTCAAGCCCAGTACCGATTACACCTCAATGTAACAGGCTGAAATTGGATGGTGTATGACAAGGTGGAGGGTGTATATAGTATTGGTGAGAATTTGAATCTCACTAGAGATTTGAGGATGCTGAACTATTGTCTCAGGCCCTGTAGAGATTACACCTCAATGTAACAGGCTGAAATTGGATGGTGTATGACAAGGTGGAGAGTATATTTATTATTGGTGAGAATTTGAATCTCACTATAGATTTGAGGATGCTGAACTAGTATCTCAGGGCCAGTAGAGATTACATCTCAATGTCACAGGCTGAAATTGGATGGTGTATGACAAGGTGGAGGGTGTATACAGTAATGGTGAGAATTTGAATCTCACTAGAGATTTGAGGACGCTGAACTATTGTCTCAGGCCCAGTAGAGATTACACCTCAATGTAACAGGCTGAAATTGGATGGTATATGACAAGGTGGTGGGTGTATATAGTATTGGTGAGAATTTGAATCACACTAGAGGTTTGAGGATGCTGAACTATTGTCTCATGCCCAGTACAGATTACACCTCAATGTAACAGGCTGAAATTGGATGGTGTATGGCAAGGTGGAAGGTGTATTTAGTATTGTTGAGAATTTGAATCTCACTAGAGATTTGAGGATGCTGAACTATTGTGTCAGGCCCAGTAGAGACTACACCTCAATGTAACAGGCTGAAATTGGATGTTGTATGACAAGGTAGAGGGTGTATTTAGAATTGGTGAGAACTTGAATCTCACTAGAGATTTGAGGACGCTGAACTAGTATCACAGGGCCAGTAGAGATTACATCTCAATGTAACAGGCTGAAATCGGATGGTGTATGACAAGGTGGAGGGTGTATATCGTATTGGTGAGAATTTTAATCTCACTAGAGATTTGAGGATGCTGAACTAGTATCTCAGGGCCAGTAGAGATTACATCTCAATGTAACAGTCTGAAATTGCATGGTGTATGGCAAGGTGGAGGGTGTATATAGTATTGTTGATAATTTGAATCTCACTAGAGATTTGAGGACACTTAACTATTGTCTCAGGCCCAGTACCGATTACACCTCAATGTAACAGGCTGAAATTGGATGGTGTATGACAAGGTGGAGGTTGTATATGGTATTGGTGAGAATTTGAATCTCACTAGAGATTTGAGGATGCTGAACTATTTTCTCAGGCCCTGTAGAGATTACACCTCAATGTAACAGGCTGAGATTGGATGGTGTATGACAAGGTGGAGAGTATATTTATTATTGGTGAGAATTTGAATCTCACTATAGATTTGAGGAGGCTGAACTAGTATCTCAGGGCCAGTAGAGATTACACCTAAATGTAACAGACTGAAATTGGATGGTGTATGAAAAAGTGGAGGGTGTATATAGAATTGGTAAGTATTTGAATTTCACTAGAGATTTGAGGACGCTGAACTATTGTCTCAGGCCCAGTAGAGATTACACCTCAATGTAACAGGCTGAAATTGGATGGTGTATGACAAGGTGGTGGGTGTATATAGTATTGGTGAGAATTTGAATCACACTAGAGGTTTGAGGAAGCTGAACTATTGTCTCAGGCCCAGTACAGATTACACTGAGGTGTAATGTAACAATCTGAAATTGGATGGTGTATGGCAAGGTGGAGGGTGTATATAGTATTGTTGAGAATTTGAATCTCACTAGAGATTTGAGGACACTTAACTATTGTCTCAGGCCCAGTACCGATTACACCTCAATGTAACAGGCTGAAATTGGATGGTGTATGACAAGGTGGAGGGTGTATATAGTATTGGTGAGAATTTGAATCTCACTAGAGGTTTGAGGAATCTGAACTATTGTCTCAGGCCCAGTACAGATTACACCTCAATGTAACAGGCTGAAATTGGATGGTGTATGGCAAGGTGGAGGGTGTATTTAATATTGTTGAGAATTTGAATCTCACTAGAGTTTTGAGAATGCTGAAATATTGTGTCAGGCCCAGTAAAGATTACACCTCAATATAGCAGGCTGAAATTGGATGTTGTATGACAAGGTAGAGGGTGTATTTAGTATTGGTGAGAATTTGAATCTATCTATAGATTTGAGGACGCTGAACTAGTATCACAGGGCCAGTAGAGATTACACCTCAATGTAACAGGCTGAAATTGGATGGTGCATGACAAGGTGGAGGGTGTATATAGTATTCGTGAGAATTTGAATCTCACTATAGATTTGAGGACGCTGAACTATTGTCTCAGGCCCAGTAGAGATTACACCTCAATGTAACAGGCTGAAATTGGATGGTATATGACAAGGTGGAGGGCGTATATAGCAATGGTGAGAATTTGAATCTCACAAGAGATTTGAGGACACTTAACTATTGTCTCAGGCCAAGAAGAGATTACACCTCAATGTAACAGCCTGAAATTGGATGGTGTATGACAAGGTGGAGGGTGTATATAGTATTGGTGAGAATTTGAATGGCACTATAGATTTGAGTACGCTGAACTAGTATCTCAGGGCCAGTAGAGATTACATCTCAATGTAACAGCCTGAAATTGGATGGTGTATGACAAGGTGGAGGGTGTATATAGTATTGATGAGAATTTTAATCTCACTAGAGATTTGAGGATGCTGAACTAGTATCTGAGGGCCAGTAGAGATTACATCTCAATGTCACAGGCTGAAATTGGATGATGTATGAAAAGGTGGAGGGTGTATATAGTATTGGTGAGAATTTGAATCTCACTATAGATTTGAGGATGCGGAACTATTGTCTCAGGCCCAGTAGAGATTACACCTCAATGTAACAGCCTGAAATTGGATGGTGTATGACAAGGTGGAGGGTGTATATAGTATTGGTGAGAATTTGAATGGCACTATAGATTTGAGTACGCTGAACTAGTATCTCAGGGCCAGTAGAGATTACATCTCAATGTAACAGGCTGAAATTGGATGGTGTATGACAAGGTGGAGGGTGTATATAGTATTGGTGAGAATTTGAATCGCACTATAGAATTGAGGACGCTGAACTAGTATCTCAGGGCCAGTAGAGATTACATCCCAATGTAACAGGTTGAAATTGGATGGTGTATGACAAGGTGGAGGGTGTATATAGTATTGGTGAGAATTTGAATCTCACTAGAGATTTGAGGATGCTGAACTATTGTCTCAGGCCCAGTACAGATTACACCTCAATGTAACAGGCTGAAATTGGATGGTGTATGACAAGGTGGAGGGTGTATATAGTATTGGTGAGAATTTGAATCTCACTAGAGGTTTGAGGAATCTGAACTATTGTCTCAGGCCCAGTACAGATTACACCTCAATGTAACAGGCTGAAATTGGATGGTGTATGGCAAGGTGGAGGGTGTATTTAATATTGTTGAGAATTTGAATCTCACTAGAGTTTTGAGAATGCTGAAATATTGTGTCAGGCCCAGTAAAGATTACACGTCAATAAAGCAGGCTGAAATTGGATGTTGTATGACAAGGTAGAGGGTGTATTTAGTATTGGTGAGAATTTGAATCTATCTATAGATTTGAGGACGCTGAACTAGTATCACAGGGCCAGTAGAGATTACACCTCAATGTAACAGGCTGAAATTGGATGGTGCATGACAAGGTGGAGGGTGTATATAGTATTCGTGAGAATTTGAATCTCACTATAGATTTGAGGACGCTGAACTATTGTCTCAGGCCCAGTAGAGATTACACCTCAATGTAACAGGCTGAAATTGGATGGTATATGACAAGGTGGAGGGCGTATATAGCAATGGTGAGAATTTGAATCTCACAAGAGATTTGAGGACACTTAACTATTGTCTCAGGCCAAGAAGAGATTACACCTCAATGTAACAGCCTGAAATTGGATGGTGTATGACAAGGTGGAGGGTGTATATAGTATTGGTGAGAATTTGAATGGCACTATAGATTTGAGTACGCTGAACTAGTATCTCAGGGCCAGTAGAGATTACATCTCAATGTAACAGCCTGAAATTGGATGGTGTATGACAAGGTGGAGGGTGTATATAGTATTGATGAGAATTTTAATCTCACTAGAGATTTGAGGATGCTGAACTAGTATCTGAGGGCCAGTAGAGATTACACCTCAATGTCACAGGCTGAAATTGGATGATGTATGAAAAGGTGGAGGGTGTATATAGTATTGGTGAGAATTTGAATCTCACTATAGATTTGAGGACGCGGAACTATTGTCTCAGGCCCAGTAGAGATTACACCTCAATGTAACAGCCTGAAATTGGATGGTGTATGACAAGGTGGAGGGTGTATATAGTATTGGTGAGAATTTGAATGGCACTATAGATTTGAGTACGCTGAACTAGTATCTCAGGGCCAGTAGAGATTACATCTCAATGTAACAGGCTGAAATTGGATGGTGTATGACAAGGTGGAGGGTGTATATAGTATTGGTGAGAATTTGAATCGCACTATAGAATTGAGGACGCTGAACTAGTATCTCAGGGCCAGTAGAGATTACATCCCAATGTAACAGGTTGAAATTGGATGGTGTATGACAAGGTGGAGGGTGTATATAGTATTGGTGAGAATTTGAATCTCACTAGAGATTTGAGGATGCTGAACTATTGTCTCAGGCCCAGTACAGATTACACCTCAATGTAACAGGCTGAAATTGGATGGTGTATGACAAGGTGGAGGGTGTATATAGTATTGGTGAGAATTTGAATCATACTAGAGCTTTGAGGATGCTGAACTATTGTCTCAGGCCCAGTACAGATTACACCTCAATGTAACAGGCTGAAATTGGATGGTGTGTGGCAAGGTGGAGGGTGTATATAGTATTGGTGAGAATTTGAATCTCACTAGAGATTTCAGGATGCTGAATTATTGTCTCAGGCCCAGTAGAGATTACACCTCAATGTAACAGGCTGAAATTGGATGTTGTATGACAAGGTGGAGGGTGTATATATTATTGGTGAGAATTTAAATCTCACTATAGATTTGAGGACACTTAACTATTGTCTCAGGCCCAGTAAAGATTACACCTCAATGTAACAGGCTGAAATTGGATGGCGTATGACAAGGTGGAGGGTGTATATAGTATTGGTGAGAATTTGAATCGGACTATAGATTTGAGGAGGCTGAACTAGTATCTCAGGGCCAGTAGAAATTACACCTCAATGTAACAGGCTGAAATTGGATGGTGTATGACAAGGTGGAGGGTGTATATAGTATTGGTGAGAATTTGAATCTCACTAGAGATTTGAGGATACTGAACTATTGTCTCAGACCCTGTAGAGATTATACCTCAATGTAATAGGCTGAAATTGGATGGTGTTTGACAAGGTGGAGAGTATATTTATTATTGGTGAGAGTTTGAATCTCACTATATATTTGAGGAGGCTGAACTAGTATCTCAGGGCCAGTAGAGATTACACCACAGTGAAACAGGCTGAAATTAGATGGTGTATGACAAGGTGGAGGGTGTATATAGTATTGGTAAGAATTTGAATTTCACTAGAGATTTGAGGACGCTGAATTATTGTCTCAGGCCCAGTAGAGATTACACCTCAATGTAACAGGCTGAAATTGGATGGCGTATGACAAGGTGGAGGGTGTATATAGTATTGGTGAGAATTTGAATCGGACTATAGATTTGAGGACGCTGAACTAGTATCTCAGGGCCAGTAGAGATTACATCTCAATGTAACAGGCTGAAATTGAATGGTGTATGACAACGTGGAGGGTGTATATAGTATTGGTGAGAATTTGAATCTCACTAGAGATTTGAGGATGCTGAACTAGTATCTCAGGGCCAGTAGAGATTACACCTCAATGTAACAGCCTGAAATTGGATGGTGTATGACAAGGTGGAGGGTGTATATAGTATTGGTGAGAATTTGAATGGCACTATAGATTTGAGTACGCTGAACCAATATCTCAGGGCCAGTAGAGATTACATCTCAATGTAACAGGATGAAATTGGATGGTGTATGACAAGATGGAGGGTGTATATAGTATTGGTGAGAATTTTAATCTCACTAGAGATTTGAGGATGCTGAACTAGTATCTCAGGGCCAGTAGAGATTACACCTCAATGTAACAGCCTGAAATTGGATGGTGTATGACAAGGTGGAGAGTATATTTATTATTGGTGCGATTTTGAATCTCACTATAGATTTGAGGAGGCTGAATTAGTATCTCAGGGCCAGTAGAAATTACACCTCAATGTAACAGGCTGAAATTGGATGGTGTATGACAAGGTGGAGGGTGTATATAGTATTGGTGAGAATTTGAATGGCACTATAGATTTGAGTACGCTGAACCAATATCTCAGGGCCAGTAGAGATTACATCTCAATGTAACAGGATGAAATTGGATGGTGTATGACAAGGTGGAGGGTGTATATAGTATTGGTGAGAATTTTAATCTCACTAGAGATTTGAGGATGCTGAACTAGTATCTCAGGGCCAGTAGAGATTACACCTCAATGTAACAGCCTGAAATTGGATGGTGTATGACAAGGTGGAGGGTGTATATAGTATTGGTGAGAATTTGAATCGCACTATAGATTTGAGGACGCTGAACTAGTATCTCAGGGCCAGTAGAGATTACATCTCAATGTAACAGGTTGAAATTGGATGGTGTATGACAAGGTGGAGGGTGTATATAGTATTGGTGAGAATTTGAATCTCACTAGAGATTTGAGGACGCTGAACTATTGTCTCAGGCCCAGTACAGATTACACCTCAATGTAACAGGCTGAAATTGAATGGTGTGTGGCAAGGCGAGGGTGTATATAGTATTGGTGAGAATTTGAATGTCACTAGAGATTTCAGGATGCTTAACTATTGTCTCAGGCCCAGTAGAGATTACACCTCAATGTAACAGGCTGAAATTGGATGTTGTGTGACAAGGTGGAGGGTGTATTTAGTATTGGTGAGAATTTGAATCTCACTATAGAATTTAGGACGCTGAACTAGTATCTCATTGCCAGTAGAGATTACACCTCAATGTAAAAGGCTGAAATTGGATGGTGTGTGGCAAGTTGGAGGGTGTATATAGTATTGGTGAGAATTTGAATCTCAGTAGAGAATTGAGGATGCTGAACTATTGTCTCAGGCCCAGTACAGATTACACCTCAATGTAACAGGCTGAAATTGGATAGTGTATGACAAGGTGGAGGATGTATATAGTATTGGTGAGAATTTGATTGTCACTAGAAATTTGAGGACGCTGAACCATTGTCTCAGGCCCAGTAGAGATTACACCTCAATGTAACAGGCTGAAATTGGATGGTGTATGACAAGGTGGAGGGTGTATATATTATTGGTGAGAATTTGAATCTCACTATAGATTTGAGGACACTTAACTATTGTCTCAGGCCCAGTAAAGATTACACCTCAATGTAACAGGCTGAAATTGGATGGCGTATGACAAGGTGGAGGGTGTATATAGTATTGGTGAGAATTTGAATCGGACTATAGATTTGAGGACGCTTAACTATTGTCGCAGGCCCAGTACAGATTACATCTCAATGTATCAGTCTGAAATTGAATGGTGTATGGCAAGGTGGAGGGTGTATATAGTATTGGTGAGAATTTGAATCTCACTAGAGATTTGAGGATGCTGAACTATTGTCTCAGGCCCTGTAGAGATTACACCTCAATGTAACAGGCTGAAATTGGATGGTGTTTGACAAGGTGGAGAGTATATTTATTATTGGTGAGAATTTGAATCTCACTATAGATTTGAGGAGGCTGAACTAGGATCTCAGGGCCAGTAGAGATTACACCACAGTGTAACAGGCTGAAATTGGATGGTGTATGACAAGGTGGAGGGTGTATATAGTATTGGTAAGAATTTGAATTTCACTAGAGATTTGAGGACGCTGAATTATTGTCTCAGGCACAGTAGAGATTACACCTCAATGTAACAGGCTGAAATTGGATGGCGTATGACAAGGTGGAGGGTATATATAGTATTGGTGAGAATTTGAATCGGACTATAGATTTGAGAACGCTGAACTAGTATCTCAGGGCCAGTAGAGATTACATCTCAATGTAACAGGCTGAAATTGAATGGTGTATGACAAGGTGGAGGGTGTATATAGTATTGGTGAGAATTTGAATCTCACTAGAGATTTGAGGATGCTGAAATATTGTCTCAGGCCCAGGAGAGATTACACCTCAATGTAACAGGCTGAAATTGGATGGTGTATGACAAGGTGGAGAGTATATTTATTATTGGTGAGAATTTGAATCTCACTATAGATTTGAGGAGGCTGAACTAGCATCTCAGGGCCAGTAGAGATTACACCTCAATGTAACAGGCTGAAATTGGATGGTGTATGACAAGGTGGAGGGTGTATATAGTATTGGTGAGAATTTGAATGGCACTATAGATTTCAGAATGCTGAACTAGTATCTCAGGGCCAGTAGAGATTACATCTCAATGTAACAGGCTGAAATTGGATGGTGTATGACAAGGTGGAGGGTGTATATAGTATTGGTGAGAATTTTAATCTCACTAGAGATTTGAGGATGCTGAACTAGTATCTCAGGGCCAGTAGAGATTACATCTCAATGTCACAAGCTGAAATTGGATGGTGTATGACAAGGTGGAGGGTGTATATAGTATTGGTGAGAATTTGAATCTCACTATAGATTTGAGGATGCTGAACTATTGTCTCAGGCCCAGTAGAGATTACACCTCAATGTAACAGCCTGAAATTGGATGGTGTATGACAATGTGGAGGGTGTATATAGTATTGGTGAGAATTTGAATCGCACTATAGATTTGAGGACGCTGAACTAGTATCTCAGGGCCAGTAGAGATTACATCTCAATGTAACAGGTTGAAATTGGATGGTGTATGACAAGGTAGAGGGTGTATATAGTATTGGTGAGAATTTGAATCTCACTAGAGATTTGAGGATGCTGAACTATTGTCTCAGGCCCAGTAGAGATTACACCTCAATGTAACAGGCTGAAATTGGATAGTGTATGACAAGGTGGAGGATTTATATAGTATTGGTGAGAATTTGATTGTCACTAGAGATTTGAGGACGCTGAACTAGTATCTCAGGGCCAGTAGAGATTACATCTCAATGTAACAGGCTGAAATTGAATGGTGTATGACAACGTGGAGGGTGTATATAGTATTGGTGAGAATTTGAATCTCACTAGAGATTTGAGGATGCTGAACTAGTATCTCAGGGCCAGTAGAGATTACACCTCAATGTAACAGCCTGAAATTGGATGGTGTATGACAAGGTGGAGGGTGTATATAGTATTGGTGAGAATTTGAATGGCACTATAGATTTGAGTACGCTGAACCAATATCTCAGGGCCAGTAGAGATTACATCTCAATGTAACAGGATGAAATTGGATGGTGTATGACAAGATGGAGGGTGTATATAGTATTGGTGAGAATTTTAATCTCACTAGAGATTTGAGGATGCTGAACTAGTATCTCAGGGCCAGTAGAGATTACACCTCAATGTAACAGCCTGAAATTGGATGGTGTATGACAAGGTGGAGAGTATATTTATTATTGGTGCGATTTTGAATCTCACTATAGATTTGAGGAGGCTGAATTAGTATCTCAGGGCCAGTAGAAATTACACCTCAATGTAACAGGCTGAAATTGGATGGTGTATGACAAGGTGGAGGGTGTATATAGTATTGGTGAGAATTTGAATGGCACTATAGATTTGAGTACGCTGAACCAATATCTCAGGGCCAGTAGAGATTACATCTCAATGTAACAGGATGAAATTGGATGGTGTATGACAAGGTGGAGGGTGTATATAGTATTGGTGAGAATTTTAATCTCACTAGAGATTTGAGGATGCTGAACTAGTATCTCAGGGCCAGTAGAGATTACACCTCAATGTAACAGCCTGAAATTGGATGGTGTATGACAAGGTGGAGGGTGTATATAGTATTGGTGAGAATTTGAATCGCACTATAGATTTGAGGACGCTGAACTAGTATCTCAGGGCCAGTAGAGATTACATCTCAATGTAACAGGTTGAAATTGGATGGTGTATGACAAGGTGGAGGGTGTATATAGTATTGGTGAGAATTTGAATCTCACTAGAGATTTGAGGACGCTGAACTATTGTCTCAGGCCCAGTACAGATTACACCTCAATGTAACAGGCTGAAATTGAATGGTGTGTGGCAAGGCGAGGGTGTATATAGTATTGGTGAGAATTTGAATGTCACTAGAGATTTCAGGATGCTTAACTATTGTCTCAGGCCCAGTAGAGATTACACCTCAATGTAACAGGCTGAAATTGGATGTTGTGTGACAAGGTGGAGGGTGTATTTAGTATTGGTGAGAATTTGAATCTCACTATAGAATTTAGGACGCTGAACTAGTATCTCATTGCCAGTAGAGATTACACCTCAATGTAAAAGGCTGAAATTGGATGGTGTGTGGCAAGTTGGAGGGTGTATATAGTATTGGTGAGAATTTGAATCTCAGTAGAGAATTGAGGATGCTGAACTATTGTCTCAGGCCCAGTACAGATTACACCTCAATGTAACAGGCTGAAATTGGATAGTGTATGACAAGGTGGAGGATGTATATAGTATTGGTGAGAATTTGATTGTCACTAGAAATTTGAGGACGCTGAACCATTGTCTCAGGCCCAGTAGAGATTACACCTCAATGTAACAGGCTGAAATTGGATGGTGTATGACAAGGTGGAGGGTGTATATATTATTGGTGAGAATTTGAATCTCACTATAGATTTGAGGACACTTAACTATTGTCTCAGGCCCAGTAAAGATTACACCTCAATGTAACAGGCTGAAATTGGATGGCGTATGACAAGGTGGAGGGTGTATATAGTATTGGTGAGAATTTGAATCGGACTATAGATTTGAGGACGCTTAACTATTGTCGCAGGCCCAGTACAGATTACATCTCAATGTATCAGTCTGAAATTGAATGGTGTATGGCAAGGTGGAGGGTGTATATAGTATTGGTGAGAATTTGAATCTCACTAGAGATTTGAGGATGCTGAACTATTGTCTCAGGCCCTGTAGAGATTACACCTCAATGTAACAGGCTGAAATTGGATGGTGTTTGACAAGGTGGAGAGTATATTTATTATTGGTGAGAATTTGAATCTCACTATAGATTTGAGGAGGCTGAACTAGGATCTCAGGGCCAGTAGAGATTACACCACAGTGTAACAGGCTGAAATTGGATGGTGTATGACAAGGTGGAGGGTGTATATAGTATTGGTAAGAATTTGAATTTCACTAGAGATTTGAGGACGCTGAATTATTGTCTCAGGCACAGTAGAGATTACACCTCAATGTAACAGGCTGAAATTGGATGGCGTATGACAAGGTGGAGGGTATATATAGTATTGGTGAGAATTTGAATCGGACTATAGATTTGAGAACGCTGAACTAGTATCTCAGGGCCAGTAGAGATTACATCTCAATGTAACAGGCTGAAATTGAATGGTGTATGACAAGGTGGAGGGTGTATATAGTATTGGTGAGAATTTGAATCTCACTAGAGATTTGAGGATGCTGAAATATTGTCTCAGGCCCAGGAGAGATTACACCTCAATGTAACAGGCTGAAATTGGATGGTGTATGACAAGGTGGAGAGTATATTTATTATTGGTGAGAATTTGAATCTCACTATAGATTTGAGGAGGCTGAACTAGCATCTCAGGGCCAGTAGAGATTACACCTCAATGTAACAGGCTGAAATTGGATGGTGTATGACAAGGTGGAGGGTGTATATAGTATTGGTGAGAATTTGAATGGCACTATAGATTTCAGAATGCTGAACTAGTATCTCAGGGCCAGTAGAGATTACATCTCAATGTAACAGGCTGAAATTGGATGGTGTATGACAAGGTGGAGGGTGTATATAGTATTGGTGAGAATTTTAATCTCACTAGAGATTTGAGGATGCTGAACTAGTATCTCAGGGCCAGTAGAGATTACATCTCAATGTCACAAGCTGAAATTGGATGGTGTATGACAAGGTGGAGGGTGTATATAGTATTGGTGAGAATTTGAATCTCACTATAGATTTGAGGATGCTGAACTATTGTCTCAGGCCCAGTAGAGATTACACCTCAATGTAACAGCCTGAAATTGGATGGTGTATGACAATGTGGAGGGTGTATATAGTATTGGTGAGAATTTGAATCGCACTATAGATTTGAGGACGCTGAACTAGTATCTCAGGGCCAGTAGAGATTACATCTCAATGTAACAGGTTGAAATTGGATGGTGTATGACAAGGTAGAGGGTGTATATAGTATTGGTGAGAATTTGAATCTCACTAGAGATTTGAGGATGCTGAACTATTGTCTCAGGCCCAGTAGAGATTACACCTCAATGTAACAGGCTGAAATTGGATAGTGTATGACAAGGTGGAGGATTTATATAGTATTGGTGAGAATTTGATTGTCACTAGAGATTTGAGGACGCTGAACTATCGTCTCAGGCTCAGTACAGATTACACCTCAATGTAACAGGCTGAAATTGGATGGTGTGTGGCAAGGTGGAGGGTGTATATAGTATTGGTGAGAATTTGAATCTCACTAGAGATTTCAGGATGCTTAACTATTGTCTCAGGCCCAGTAGAGATTACAACTCAATGTAACAGGCTGAAATTGGATGTTGTATGACAAGGTGGAGGGTGTATTTAGTATTGGTGAGAATTTGAATCTCACTATAGAATTTAGGACGCTGAACTAGTATCTCATTGCCAGTAGAGATTACACCTCAATGTAAAAGGCTGAAATTGGATGGTGTGTGGCAAGGTGGAGGGTGTATATAGTATTGGTGAGAATTTGAATCTCAGTAGAGATTTGAGGATGCTGAACTATTGTCTCAGGCCCAGTACAGATTACACCTCAATGTAACAGGCTGAAATTGGATAGTGTATGACAAGGTGGAGGATGTATATAGTATTGGTGAGAATTTGATTGTCACTAGAAATTTGAGGACGCTGAACCATTGTCTCAGGCCCAGTAGAGATTACACCTCAATGTAACAGGCTGAAATTGGATGGCGTATGACAAGGTGGAGGGTGTATATAGTATTGGTGAGAATTTGAATCGGACTATAGATTTGAGGACGCTGAACTAGTATCTCAGGGCCAGTAGAGATTAAATCTCAATGTAACAGGCTGAAATTGGTTGGTGTATGACAAGGTGGAAGGTGTATATAGTATTTGTGAGAATTTGAATCTCATTAGAGATTTGAGGACGCTGAACTATTGTCTCAGGCCCAGTAGAGATTACACCTCAATGTAACAGGCTGAAATTGGATGGTGTATGACAAGGTGGTGGGTGTGTATAGTATTGGTGAGTATTTGAATCACACTAGAGGTTTGAGGAAGCTGAACTATTGTCTCAGGCCCAGTACAGATTACACCTCAATGTAACAGGCTGAAATTGGATGGTGTATGGCAAGGTGGAGGGTGTATTTAATATTGTTGAGAATTTGAATCTCACAAGAGTTTTGATTATGCTGAAATATTGTGTCAGGCCCAGTAGAGATTACACCTCAATGTAGCAGGCTGAAATTGGATGTTGTATGACAAGGTGGAGGGTATATTTAGTATTGGTGAGAATTTGAATCTCACTATAGATTTGAGGACGCTGAACTAGTATCACAGGGCCAGTAGAGATTACACCTCAATGTAACAGGCTGAAATTGGATGGTGTATGACAAGGTGGAGGGTGTATATAGTATTCGTGAGAATTTGAATCTCACTATAGATTTGAGGACGCTGAACTATTGTCTCAGGCCCAGTAGAGATTACACCTCAGTGTAACAGGCTGAAATTGGATGGTAAATGACAAGGTGGAGGGCGTATATAATATTGGTGAGAATTTGAATCTCACAAGATATTTGAGGACACTTAACTATTGTCTCAGGCCCAGTAGAGATTACATCTCAATGTAACAGGCTGAAATTGGATGGTGTATGACAAGGTGGAGGGTGTATATAATATTGATGAGAATTTGAATGGCACTATAGATTTGAGTACGCTGAACTAGTATCTCAGGGACAGTAGAGATTACATCTCAATGTAACAGAGTGAAATTGGATGGTGTATGACAAGGTGGAGGGTGTATATAGTATTGGTGAGAATTTGAATCGCACTATAGATTTGAGGACGCTGAACTATTGTCTCAGGCCCAGTAGAGATTACACCTCAATGTAACAGGCTGAAATTGGATAGTGTATGACAAGGTGGAGAATGTATATAGTATTGATGAGAATTTGATTGTCACTAGAAATTTGAGGAAGCTGAACCATTGTCTCAGGCCCAGTAGAGATTACACCTCAATGTAACAGGCTGAAATTGGATGGTGTATGACAAGGTGGAGGGTGTATATAGTATTGGTGAGAATTTGAATCATACTAGAGGTTTGAGGATGCTGAACTAGTATCTCAGGGCCAGTAGAGATTACATCTCAATGTAACAGGCTGAAATTGGATGGTGTATGACAAGGTGGAGGGTGTATATAGTATTGGTGAGAATTTGAGTCACACTAGAGGTTTGAGGATGCTGAACTATTGTCTCTGGCCCAGTACAGATTACACCTCAATGTAACAGGCTGAAATTGGATATTGCATGACAAAGTGGAGAGAGTATTTAGTATTGGTGAGAAATTGAATGGCACTAGAGATTTGAGTACGCTGAACTATTATCTCAGGGCCAGTAGAGATTACACCTCAATGTAACAGGCTGAAATTGGATGGTGTATAACAAGGTGAAGGGTGTATATAGTATTGGTGAGAATTTGAATCTCACTATAGAATTCAGGACGCTGAACTATTGTCTCAGGCCCAGTACCGATTACACCTCAATGTAACAGGCTGAAATTGGATGGTGTATGACAAGGTGGAGGGTGTATATAGTATTGGTGAGAATTTGAATCTCACTAGAGATTTGAGGATGCTGAACTATTGTCTCAGGCCCTGTAGAGATTACACCTCAATGTAACAGGCTGAAATTGGATGGTGTATGACAAGGTGGAGAGTGTATTTAGTATTGGTGAGAATTTGAATCTCACTATAGATTTGAGTACGCTGAACTAGTATCTCAGGGCCAGTAGAGATTACACCTCAATGTAACAGGCTGAAATTAGATGGTGTATGACAAGGTGGAGGGTGTATATAGTATTGGTGAGAATTTGAATCTCACTAGAGATTTGAGGACGCTGAACCATTGTCTCAGGCCCAGTAGAGATTACACCTCAATGTAACAGGCTGAAATTGGATGGTATATGACAAGGTTGAGGGTGTATATAGTATTGGTGAGAATTTGAATCTCACTAGAGATTTGAGGACAATTAACTATTGTCTCAGGCCCAGTATCGATTACACCTCGATGTAAAAGGCTGAAATTGGATGGTGTATGACAAGGTGGAGGGTGTATATAGTATTGGTGAGAATTTGAATCTCACTAGAGATTTGAGGATGCTAAACTATTGTCTCAGGCCCTGTAGAGATTACACCTCAATGTAACAGGCTGAAATTGGATGGTTTATGACAAGGTGGAGAGTATATTTAGTATTGGTGAGAATTTAAATCTCACTATAAATATGAGGAGGCTGAACTAGTATCTCAGGGCCAGTAGAGATTACACCTCAATGTAACACGCTGAAATTGCATGGTGTATGACAAGGTGGAGGGTGTATATAGAATTGGTAAGAATTTGAATCTCACTAGAGATTTGAGGACGCTGAACTATTGTCTCAGGCCCAATAGAGATTACATCTCAATGTAACAGGCTGAAATTGGATGGTGTATGACAAGGTGGAGGGTTTATATAGTATTGGTGAGAATTTGAATCTCACTATAGATTTGAGGATGCTGAACTATTGTCTCAGGCCCAGTAGAGATTACACCTCAATGTAACAGGCTGAAATTGGATGGTGTATGACAAGGTGGAGGGTGTATATGGTATTGCTAAGAATTTGAATCTCACTAGAGATTTGAGGACGCTGAACTATTGTCTCAGGTCCAGTAGAGAATAAACCACAATGTAACAGGCTGAAATTGGATGTTGTATGACAAGGTGTAGGGTGTATTTAGTATTGGTGAGAATTTGAATCTCACTATAGATTTGAGGATGCTGAACTAGTATCTCAGGGCCAGTAGAGATTACATCTCAATGTAACAGGCTGAAATTGGATGGTGTATGACAAGGTGGAGTGTGTATATAGTATTGGTGAGAATTTGAATCTCACTATAGAATTGATGACGCTGAACTATTGTCTCAGGCCCAGTAGAGATTACACCTCAATGTAACAGGCTGAAATTGGATGGTGTATGACAAGGTGGAGGGCGTATATAATATTGGTGAGAATTTGAATCGCACTATAGATTTGAGGACGCTGAACTATTGTCTCAGGCCTTGTTATGAATGAGTCACCGGAGGAGGAGAAAACAAAAATACAAGTTAAGTCCAGAAAACCGGAGAGGTTGGTAGCTATCGGATTGCAGACCCCTGATCCTATACACCACAACTAACAGTAGCCGTGGGGGGTTCCTACGGTGCCCTAGACCTCTCGTCAGTGTCTGAGAACTACATAAGTCTAAAGAAGGAAAGGGGAAATCTAAACTTCCCCAGTGCAGACCCCAAAGCAATAGACAGCCCCCAACATGTATTTTCGGTGAAAAACAGATGAAAACACAAACACAGACAGAAAGACAGGCTAAGCAAACGATGGGGCCCAACTAACTAGATAGGACAGGACAGAAAAGATGCTGGCTGCAATCCGCAAAAAACCCTACCAAAAATGTCCCAACCGTCTGATAGGGAAAAAGGCCCTGAAGTCGCTACACTTCAAAATCACTATATCAGCACTCAGGTATATTCTGAAAACAGAGCAAAAGAAATCAACTGATCAGAGACAAAAATGGAATTCAGCCAGTCCCAACCAGGACTGGCTAAATACAAACGCAAAGGAAACCAGACAAAATCTCATGGAATAATAGCAGGGCAAAAAACTTAGCTTTTAGTAGACAGGAACTAAACTGGATGCAAGAGCTCAGAGCAGAAAGGATCACCAGCAGCCCTGCAGGGCGTCAGCTGCCTTATATCCACTCAGAAATTCCAGATGTCCAATCACACTCCGCCTGCTCAGATGACAGGTTCTTCCCATCCCAACTAATTTCACTACCTATCTTCACCAGCAGAGGGAGTTCATCAGACATCAAAGGTAAAGGGGAGAATGAACTCACAACAAGGCCCAGTACAGATTACACCTCAATGTAACAGTCTGAAATTGGATGGTGTATGGCAAGGTGGAGGGTGTATATAGTATTGGTGAGAATTTGAATCTCACTAGAGATTTGAGGACGCTGAACTATTGTCTCAGGGCCAGTAGAGATTACATCTCAATGTAACAGGCTGAAATTGGATGGTGTATGACAAGGTGGATGGTGTATATCTTATTGGTGAGAATTTGAATCTCACTAGAGATTTGAGGACGCTGAACTATTGTCTCAGGCCAAGTAGAGATTACCTCTCAATGTAACAGGCTGAAATTGGATGGCGTATGACAAGGTGGAGGGTGTATATAGTATTGGTGAGAATTTAAATCACACTTTAGATTTGAGGACGCTGAACTAGTTTCTCAGGGCCAGTAGAGATTACACCTCAATGTAACAGGCTGAATTTGGATGGTGTATGACAAGGTGGAGGTCGTATATAGTATTGGTGAGAATTTGAATCTCACAAGAGATTAGAGGACACTTAACTATTGTCTCAGACCCAGTAGAGATTACACCTCAATGTAACAGCCTGAAATTGGATGGTGTATGACAAGGTGGAGGGTGTATATAGAATTGGTGAGAATTTGAATCGCACTATAGATTTGAGGACGCTGAACTAGTATCTCAGGGCCAGTAGAGATTACATCTCAATGTAACAGTCTGAAATTGGGTGGTGTATGACAAGCTGGAGGGTGTATATATAGTATTGGTAAGAATTTGAATCGCACTATAGATTTGGGGACGCTGAACTAGTATCTCAGGGCCAGTAGAGATTACATCTCAATGTAACAGGCTTTAATTGCTTGGTGTATGACAAGGTGGAGGGTATATTTTGTATTGGTGAGAATTTGAATCTCACTATAGATTTGAGGATGCTGAACTATTGTCTCAGGCCCAGTAGATATTACACCTCACTGTAACAGGCTGAAATTGCTTGTTGTATGACAAGGTGGAGGGTGTATTTAGTATTGGTGAGAATTTGAATCTCACTATAGATTTGAGGATGCTGAACTATTGTCTCAGGCCCAGTAGATATTACACCTCACTGTAACAGGCTGAAATTGCTTGTTGTATGACAAGGTGGAGGGTGTATATAGTATTGGTGAGAATTTGAATCTCACTAGAGATTTGAGGATGCTGAACTATTGTCTCAGGCCCAGTACAGATTACACCTCAATGTAACAGGCTGAAATTGGATGGTGTATGACAAGATGGAGGGTGTATATAGTATTGGTGAGAATTTGAATCTCACCAGAGATTTGAGGATGCTGAACAAATGTCTCAGGCCCAGTAGAGATTACACCTCAATGCAACAGGCTGAAATTGGATGGTGTATGACAAGGTGGAGAGTATATTTAGTATTGGTGAGAATTTGAATCTCACTATAGATTTGAGTACGCTGAACTAGTATCTCAGGGCCAGTAGAGATTACACCTCAATGTAACAGGCTGAAATTGGATGGTGTATGACAAGGTGGAGGGTGTATATAGTATTGATGAGAATTTGAATCTCACTAGAGATTTGAGGACGCTGAACTATTGTCTCAGGCCCAGTAGAGATTACACCTCAATGTAACAGGCTGAAATTGGATGGTGTGTGACAAGGTGGAGGGTGTATATAGTATTGGTGAGAATTTGACTCTCACTAGAGATTTGAGGACGCTGAACTATTGTCTCAGGCCCAGTAGAGATAACACCTCAATGTAACATGCTGAAATTGGATGGTGTATGACATACTGGAGGGTGTATATAGTATTGGTGAGAATTTGAAGCACACTAGAGGTTTGAGGATGCTGAACTATTGTCTCAGACCCAGTACAGATTACACATCAATGTAACAGGCTGAAATTGGATTTTGTATGGCAAGGTAGAGGGTGTATTTAGTATTGTTGAGAATTTGAATCTCACTAGAGAATTGAGGATACTGAACTATTGTCTCAGGCCCAGTAAAGATTACACCTCAATGTAACAGGCTGAAATTGGATGTTGTATGACAAGGTGGAGGGTGTATTTAGTATTGGTGAGAAATTGAATCTCACTATAGATTTGAGGATGCTAAACTAGTATCTCAGGGCCAGTAGAGATTACATCTCAATGTAACAGGCTGAAATTGGATGGTGTATGACAAGGTGGAGGGTGTATATAGTATTGGTGAGTATTTTAATCTCACTAGAGATTTGAGGATGCTGAACTATTGTCTCAGGCCCAGTAGAGATTATACCTCAATGTAACAGGCTGAAATTGGATGGTGTATGACAAGGTGGAGGGTGTCTAAAGTATTGGTGAGAATTTGAATCTCACTAGAGATTTGAGGACGCTGAACTATTGTCTCAGTCCCAGTAGAGATTACACCTCAATGTAACAGGCTGAAATTGGATAGTGTATGACAAGGCTGAGGATGTATATAGTATTGGTGAGAATTTGATTGTCACTAGAGATTTGAGGATGCTGAACTATTGTCTCAGGCCCAGTAGAGATTACACCTCAATGCAACAGGCTGAAATTGGATGTTGTATGACAAGGTGGAGGGTGTATTTAGTATTGGTGAGAATTTGAATCTCACTATAGAATTGAGGACGTTGAAATAGTATCTCAGTGCCAGTAGAGATTACACCTCAATGTAACAGGCTGAAATTGGATGGTGTATGACAAGGTGGAGGGTGTATATAGTATTGGTGAGAATTTGAATCATACTAGAGGATTAAGGATGCTGAACTATTGTCTCAGGCCCAGTACAGATTACACCTCAATGTAACAGGCTGATATTGGATGGTGTGCGGCAAGGTGGAGGGTGTATTTAGTATTGGTGACAATTTGAATCTCATTATAGATTTGAGGACGCTGAACTAGTTTCTCAGGGCCAGTAGAGATTACACCTCAATGTAACAGGCTGAATTTGGATGGTGTATGACAAGGTGGAGGGCGTATATAGTATTGGTGAGAATTTGAATCTCACAAGAGATTAGAGGACACTAAACTATTGTCTCAGACCCAGTAGAGATTACATCTCAATGTAACAGCCTGAAATTGGATGGTGTATGACAAGGTGGAGGGTGTATATAGAATTGGTGAGAATTTGAATCGCACTATAGATTTGAGGACGCTGAACTAGTATCTCAGGGCCAGTAGAGATTACATCTCAATGTAACAGTCTGAAATTGGGTGGTGTATGACAAGCTGGAGGGTGTATATATAGTATTGGTGAGAATTTGAATCGCACTATAGATTTGGGGACGTTGAACTAGTATCTCAGGCCCAGTAGAGATTACATCTCAATGTAACAAGCTGAAATTGCATATTGTATGACAAGGTGGAGGGTGTATATAGTATTGGTGACAATTTGAATCTCATTATAGATTTGAGGACGCTGAACTAGTATCTCAGGGCCAGTAGAGATTACATCTCAATGTAACAGGCTTTAATTGCTTGGTGTATGACAAGGTGGAGGGTGTATTTTGTATTGGTGAGAATTTGAATCTCACTATAGATTTGAGGATGCTGAACTATTGTCTCAGGGCCAGTACCGATTACACCTCAATGTAACAGGCTGAAATTGGATGGTGTATGACAAGGTGGAAAGTGTATATAGTATTGGTGAGAATTTGAATCTCACCAGAGATTTGAGGATGCTGAACTAATGTCTCAGGCCCAGTAGAGATTACACCTCAATGCAACAGGCTGAAATTGGATGGTGTATGACAAGGTGGAGAGTATATTTAGTATTGGTGAGAATTTGAATCTCACTATAGATTTGAGTACGCTGAACTAGTATCTCAGGGCCAGTAGAGATTACACCTCAATGTAACATGCTGAAATTGGATGGTGTATGACAAGGTGGAGGGTGTATATAGTATTGGTGAGAATTTGAATCTCAATAGAGATTTGAAGACACTTAACTATTGTCTCAGGCCCAGTACCGATTACACCTCAATGTAACAGGCTGAAATTGGATGGTGTATGACCAGGTGGAGAGTGTATATAGTATTGGTGAGAATTTGAATCTCACTAGAGATTTGAGGATGCTGAACTATTGTCTCAGGCGCAGTAGAGATTACACCTCAATGTAACATGCTGAAATTGGATGGTGTATGACATACTGGAGGGTGTATATAGTATTGGTGAGAATTTGAAGCACACTAGAGGTTTGAGGATGCTGAACTATTGTCTCAGACCCAGTACAGATTACACCTCAATGTAACAGGCTGAAATTGGATTTTGTATGGCAAGGTGGAGGGTGTATTTAGTATTGTTGAGAATTTGAATCTCACTAGAGATTTGAGGATGCTGAACTACTGTCTCAGGCCCAGTAAAGATTATACCTCAATGTAACAGGCTGAAATTGGATGTTGTATGACAAGGTGGAGGGTATATTTAGTATTGGTGAGAAATTGAATCTCACTATAGATTTGAGGACGCTAAACTAGTATCTCAGGGCCAGTAAAGATTACATCTCAATGTCACAGGCTGAAATTGGATGGTGTATGACAAGGTGGAGGGTGTATATAGTATTGGTGAGAATTTGAATCTCACTATAGATTTGAGGACGCTGAACTATTGTCTCAGGCCCAGTAGAGATTACACCTCAATGTAACAAGCTGAAATTGGATGGTATATGACAAGGTGGAGGGCGTATATAGTATTGGTGAGAATTTGAATCTCACAAGAAATTTGAGGACGCTGAACTAGTATCTCAGGGCCAGTAGAGATTACATCTCAATGAAACAGGCTGAAATTGGATGGTGTATGACAAGGTGGAGGGTGTATATAGTATTGGTGAGTATTTTTATCTCACTAGAGATTTGAGGATGCTGAACTATTGTCTCAGGCCCAGTAGAGATTACACCTCAATGTAACAGGCTGAAATTGGATGGTGTATGACAAGATGGAGGGTGTATAAAGTATTGGTGAGAATTTGAATCCTACTAGAGATTTGAGGACGCTGAACTATTGTCTCAGTCCCAGTAGAGATTACACCTCAATGTAACAGGCTGAAATTGGATAGTGTATGACAAGGTAGAGGATGTATGTAGTATTGGTGAGAATTTGATTGTCACTAGAGATTTGAGGATGCTGAACTATTGTCTCAGGCCCAGTAGCGATTACACCTCAATGTAACAGGCTGAAATTGGATGTTGTATGACAAGGTGGAGGGTGTATTTAGTATTGGTGAGAATTTGAATCTCACTATAGAATTGAGGACGCTGAAATAGTATCTCAGTGCCAGTAGAGATTACACCTCAATGTAACAGGCTGAAATTGGATGGTGTATGACAAGGTGGAGGGTGTATATAGTATTGGTGAGAATTTGAATCATACTAGAGGATTGAGGATGCTGAACTATTGTCTCAGGCCCAGTACAGATTACACCTCAATGTAACAGGCTGAAATTGGATGGTGTGCGGCAAGTTGGAGGGTGTATATAGTATTGGTGAGAATTTGAATCGGACTATAGATTTGAGGACGCTGAACTAGTATCTCAGGGCCAGAAGAGATTACTTCTCAATGTAACAGGCTGAATTTGAATGGTGTATGACAAGGTGGAGGGTGTATATAGTATTGGTGAGAATTTGAATCGCACTATAGATTTGAGGACGCTGAACTAGTATCTCAGGGCCAGTAGAGATTACATCTCATTGTAACAGGTTGAAATTGGATGGTGCATGACAAGGTGGAGGGTGTATATAGTATTGGTGAGAATTTGAATCTCACTAGAGATTTGAGGATGCTGAACTATTGTCTCAGGCCCAGTAGAGAATACACCTCAATGTAACAGGCTGAAATTGGATAGTGTATGACATGGTGGAGGGAGTAATTAGTATTGGTGAGAATTTGATTGTCACTAGAGATTTGAGGACGCTGAACTATTGTCTCAGGCCCAGTAGAGATTACACCTCAATGTAATAGCCTGAAATTGGATGGTGTGCGGCAAGGTGGAGGGTGTATATAGTATTGGTGAGAATTTGAATCATACTAGAGGATTGAGGATGCTGAACTATTGTCTCAGGCCCAGCACAGATTACACCTCAATGTAACAGGCTGAAATTGGATGTTGTGCGGCAAGGTGGAGGGTATATAGTATTGGTGAGAATTTGAATCTCACTAGAGATTTGAGGATGCTGAACTATTGTCTCAGGCCCAATAGAGATTACACCTCAGTGTAACAGTCTGAAATTGGATGCTGTATGACAAGGTGGAGGGTGTATATAGTATTGGTGAGAATTTGAATCTCACTATAGATTTGAGGACACTTAACTATTGTCTCAGGCCCAGTAAAGATTACACCTCAATGTAACAGGCTGAAATTGGATGGTGTATGACAAGGTGGAGGGTTTATATAGTATTGGTGAGAATTTGAATCGGACCATAGATTTGAGGACGCTGAACTAGTATCTCAGGGCCAGAAGAGATTACTTCTCAATGTAACAGGCTGAATTTGAATGGTGTATGACAAGGTGGAGAGTGTATATAGTATTGGTGAGAATTTGAATCTCACTAGAGATTTGAGGATGCTGAACTATTGTCTCAGGCCCAGTACCGATTACACCTCAATGTAACAGGCTGAAATTGGATGGTGCATGACAAGGTGGAGGGTGTATATAGTATTGGTGAGAATTTGAATCTCACTAGAGATTTGAGGATGCTGAACTATTGTCTCAGGCCCAGTAAAGATTACACCTCAATGTAACAGGCTGAAATTGGATGGTTTATGACAATGTGGAGAGTGTATTTAGTACTGGTGAGAATTTGAATCTGACTATAGATTTGAGTACGCTGAACTAGTATCTCAGGGCAAGTAGAGATTACACCTCAATGTAGCAGGCTGAAATTGACTTGTGTATGACAAGGTGGACGGTGTTTATAGTATTGGTGAGAATTTGAATCTCACTAGAGATTTGAGGACGCTGAGCTATTGTCTCAGGCCCAGTAGAGATTACACCTCAATGTGACAGGCTGAAATTGGATGGTGTATGAAAATGTGGAGGGTGTATATAGTATTGGTGAGAATTTGAATCTCACTATAGATTTGAGGACGCTGAACTATTGTCTCAGGCCCAGTAGAGATTACACCTCAATGTAACAGCCTGAAATTGGATGGTGTATGACAAGGTGGAGGGTGTATATAGTATTGGTGAGAATTTGAATCTCACTAGAGATTTGAGGATGCTGAACTATTGTCTCAGGCCCAGTAGAGAATACACCGCAATCTAACAGGCTGAAATTGGATGGTGTATGACATGGTGGAGGGAGTAATTAGTATTGGTGAGAATTTGATTGTCACTAGAGATTTGAGGACGCTGAACTATTGTCTCAGGCCCAGTAGAGATTACACCTCAATTTAACAGGCTGAAATTGGATGTTTTATGACAAGGAGGAGGGTGTATTTAGTATTGGTGAGAATTTGAATCTCACTATAGATTGGAGGATGCTGAACTAGTATCTCAGGGCCAGTAGAGATTACACCTCAATGTAACAGGCTGAAATTGGATGGTGTATGACAAGGTGGAGGGTGTATATAGTATTGGTGAGAATTTGAATCACACTAGAGGTTTGAGGATGCTAAACTATTGTCTCAGGCTCAGTACAGATTACACCTCAATGTAACAGGATGAAATTGGATGTTGTATGACAAGGTGGAGGATGTATTTAGTATTGGTGAGAATTTGAATCTCACTAGAGATTTGAGGACACTTAACTAGTGTCTCAGATCCAGTAGAGATTACACCTCAATGTAACAGGCTGAAATTGGATGGTGTATGACAAGGTGGAGGGTGTATATAGTATTGGTGAGAATTTGAATCACACTAGAGGTTTGAGGATGCTGAACTATTGTCTCATGCCCAGTACAGATTACACCTCAATGTAACAGGCTGAAATTGGATGTTGTATGACAAGGTGGAGGGTGTATTTAGTATTGGTGAGAATTTGAATCTCACTAGAGATTTGAGGACACTTATCTATTGTCTCAGACCCAGTAGAGATTACACCTCAATGTAACAGCCTGAAAATGGATGGTGTATGACAAGGTGGAGGGTGTATATAGTATTGGTGAGAAATTGAATCACACTATAGATTTGAGGACGCTGAACTAATATCTCAGAGCCAGTAGAGATTACATCTTAATGTAACAGGCTGAAATTGGATGGTGTATGACAAGGTGGAGCGTGTATATAGTATTGGTAAGAATTTGAATGTCACTATAGATTTGAGGACGCTGAACTAGTATCTCAGGGCCAATAGAGATTACATCTCAATATAACAGGCTGAAATTGCGTGGTGTATGACAAGGTGGAGGGTGTATATAGTATTGGTGAGAATTTGAATCGCACTATAGATTTGAGGACGCTGAACTAGTATCTCAGGTCCAGTAGAGATTACATCTCAATGTAACAGGCTGAAATTGGATGGTGTATGACAAGGTGGGGGTGTATATAGTATTGGTGAGAATTTGAATCTCTCTAGAGATTTGAGGACGCTGAACTATTGTCTTAGGCCCAGTAGAGATTAACTCTCAGGCTATGTGCCCACGTAGCGTTTTAAAACGCTCATTAAAAACCGCACTCCTTCCCAGAAATCGCGCGGTTTTTTCCGCGCGATTTCACCGCGATTTTATCGCGATTTTCTCGTGCGATATTCAAGCACTTTCCAAGCGATTTGAAGCATCGCTTGGAAAGTGATTGACAGGTTCGTCACACTCGTCAAACATAGTGTTTGACAAGTGTGACCAGGTTTTTACTATTGAGGCCGCCTATGCGGCGTCAATAGTAAAAGATAGAATGCTAAAATGCTAAAAAAAATAAAAAAATCGGGGTATATTTACCTTCCGGCGTCCCGCGCTGCATTCCCGGGCCACAGCGTTCCCAGTAATGCCTTGCGAGACCTGTGATGATGTAGTCTCGCGTTGCTATAGCGATCTCGCGAGACCGCAAGAGTCACGCGAGACTACGTCATTACAGGGCCTTGCCGCAAGGCATTACTGGGAACGCTTAGGCCGGGAATGCAGCGCGGGACACCGGAAGGTAAATATACCCCGATTTTTTATTTTTTATTCTTTTTTTACAGGGGTATGGTACCCAGGGCCTGGAGGACAGTCTCCTCTCCTCCACACCGTGGGTACCAACCGCACATGAGAAGCTTAACTTCCCGCATGGTGGGCATAGCCACATGCGGGAAGTAAGCGATTCTCATGCATTCCTACGGGTGCTGAATCGCGGCAATTCTTTGCGATTCCGCACAAAAGAATGAGCATGCTGCGATTTTTTCCGCGATGCGATTCCGCAGCGGGAAAAAGCGCAGCATTAGCACAGCATGTGCGGAATGCCATAGGAGTGCAAGGGGGGCGCTCTGTACACGATTTTTAAACGTTTTCGCAGCGTTTTCGCGCCGAAAATCACGGCAAAAACGCTTAAAAATCGCTACGTGGGCACATAGCCTCAATGTAAAAGGCTGAATTGGATGGTGTATGACAAGGTGGAGGGCGTATATTGTATTGGTGAGAATTTAAATCTCACAAGAGATTTGAGGACACTTAACTATTGTCTCAGACCCAGTAGAGATTACACCTCAATGTAACAGCCTGAAATTGGATGGTGTATGACAAGGTGGAGGGTGTATATAGTATTGGAGAGAATTTGAATCACACTATAGATTTGAGGACGCTGAACTAGCATCTCAGGGCCAGTAGAATTACATCTCAATGTAACAGGCTGAAATTGGATGGTGAATGACAAGGTGGAGGGTGTATATAGTATTGGTGAGAATTTGAATCGCACTATAGATTTGGGGACGCTGAACTAGTATCTCAGGGCCAGTAGAGATTACACCTCAATGTAACAGGCTGAAATTGGATGGTGTATGACAAGGTGGAGGGTGTATATAGTATTGGTGAGAATTTGAATCTCACTAGAGATTTGAGGACGCTGAACTATTGTCTCATGCCCAGTAGAGATTACACCTCAATGTAACAGGCTGAAATTGGATGGTGTATGACAACGTGGAGGGTGTATATAGTATTGGTGAGAATTTGAATCACACTAGAGGTTTGAGGATGCTGAACTATTGTCTCAGGCCCAGTACAGATTACACCTCAATGTAACAGGCTGAAATTGGATGGTGTATGGCAAGGTGGAGGGTGTACATAGTATTGGTGAGAATTTGAATCTCACTAGAGATTTGAGGATTCTGAACTATTGTCTCAGGCCCAGTAGAGATTACACCTCAATGTAGCAGGCTGAAATTGCATGTTGTATGACAAGGTGGAGGGTGTATTTAGTATTGGTGAGAATTTGAATCTCACTATAGATTTGAGGACGCTGAACTAGTATCTCAGGGCCAGTAGAGATTACATCTCAATGTCACAGGCTGAAAATGGATGGTGTATGACAAGGTGGAGGGTGTATATAGTATTGGTGAGAATTTGAATCTCACTATAGATTTGAGGATGCTGAACTATTGTCTCAGGCCCAGTAGAGATTACACCTCAATGTAACAGGCTAAAATTGGATGGTATATGACAAGGTGGAGGGCGTATATAGTGTTGGTGAGAATTTGAATCTCACAAAAGATTTGAGAACACTGAACTATTGTCTCAGGCCCAGTAGAGATTACACCTCAATGTAGCAGCCTCAAATTGGATGGTGTATGACAAGGTGGAGGGTGTATATGGTGTTGGTGAGAATTTGAATCGCACTATAGATTTGAGGACGCTGAACTAGTATCTCAGGGCCAGTAGAGATTACATCTCAATGTAACAGGCTGAAATTGGATGGCGTATGACAAGGTGGAGGGTGTATATAGTATTGGTGAGAATTTGAATCGCACCATAGATTTGAGGACGCTGAACTAGTATCTCAGGGCCAGTAGAGATTACAACTAGAGTTGAGCGACTTTTGGTTTTTTAGGGTCGAGTTTCGTTTCGTGAAACCCGACTTTTCCAAAAGTCGGGTCGAGCAAGATCGTCCGATTATAGGGAAAAGTCGGGGTCGTCCCGAAACACGAAACCCAATGTAAGTCAATGGGGAATAAAAGTCGGCAGTGAGAGGAGGACAGGAAACACACCTACAGTGCCCATTTGAATGCCAAAAGCATCAATTCTTCTTACTTAAGCTTGTCAACCTTAATTAACTTCATAATACAAGTTACGCACTGAAAAATGGGGGTTATTTGGCTAAAGTTGTGGGGGGTGAGGGCTGGCTCCAGGTTTTCATGTGCCCTGGGCGAAAGAGCACCCCTTTAACACATACCACAACTCATCATGCTCCGATACGGCAGAGAAATAGCGGTATAGTACAATGAAAAATACTTCACTTTTTACATCTCATGACGAGGCCCATCTATTTCTCCATACAGAATCATTGGTCCCATATAATGTTTGAAACAGTATATGATGAGCTCCACATAATGCTACAGTATATGTTGGTCCCCATGGATGAAGCTCCACTGTGTTATGGGCCCAAATAATGCTCCAAACATAATGGGCCCCATTTCTAATGCTCTAGTGTATAATTGGCCCTGTAAATGCTGCTCCAGTGTCTGATGTCCACCTTTGGAATGTTCCAGTGTATGGTGGGCCCCATCTATCATTCTCCAGAGTATAGTGCTCCCCAAAAATTGCTGTCCCAACATTGAAAACAATCAAATAAGTCTCCTCGCTAGGGAATCCCTGTACTAGTCTGGACTCCTCGTCGTCCCCATCTTCCATCTCACTGCACAGTATTTCAACCTTGCAAGTGCTGTGATCCTGAGCAAGCAGGGGGGGCCCACTCGTTGGCGACGGCACTGGCACAGGGCCCCTGATAGTACGGTGGTGTGTCTGATGGCGGGTGGGCCGAACCTGCACTTTCATCTGCAGCTTCCTCTTTGTCACCGTGTAAGATGGAACTGTATATGGGAAGGGTAACCTGAGTTTCATCAGGGGGTCAGATTCAGGCCATGTAGCGTGCGAGGGGAATGTAGTGGTCTGGGTCAATGTACCAGCAGATTCATCGAGCAGTGGCTGGGCATCAGTGCACTTGTGTCGCCCCCAGGAGTACGGTCGCCACAGTGGCTATTACCTTCCTCCTAGGGAGTGTGATGTCATGCTTGGGAGCAACGAAGGATCTCTCTAGCAGTTTAACTGATTGGGCGGCGTTATTCCCACGAGTCATGACCCTCCAAACAGCGTTCATGAAGGCAAAGTGTTTGTTTTACGTGGGCAGTATGGTTGCAAAGCTGAACCTTGAAGGAATGTCCAGAAGGGCACCACCAGGAGTGGAGCCTATGGTTTAATTCAACTCCACCTGGGAAACCTCAACCATGCCAGCTACAGAAAAGATGCACACATTGCAAGCTTAATTCCGTTAACGAACGAGACTCCGTCATGCCCCGCGGTCCGAGTCCGGCTTACTAGAGGGACACGTGAGGCTCTGGCACATGAGATTGGCCAATAACTGGTGTGTCATGCCCTTACATGTCCGTGGCTGCATATGCGCTACACTGAAAAGGTCAGCGTTTGTCGCTTACAGGTGCAGATAACCCGCTGAACAACGTTAGTGATGGGGATCTGTGATTACAATTATTACCCGCGAACGATGATTTCCCAGTAAGTGCAGGTCAATCGCAGTTCCGGAATTAGGCCTAACTGTCATTCCTGAAAAAATGAAAAACTTACGTGTGCAAACCACAGGTGCTGTAGCTTGCTTAACAGCTCGCCAGCCGTTCTCACGCCCAGTATGGATTACACGTGATTGCACAAAGGTGAGAAAGGGTACCGTATCCCCAGATAACATGTATGGATAGCGTACACATTCAAAATATTTATGCAGGGGGCATTTATGCACACTTTATCCAAGTACAGTTTATCAAAGTACTGGCAGTTATAACATGGATGAATGTGACACGCATCTCTATTCTCTTCATACAGGTAACCAGCTTTTCCAATCTCTGCTCTGAATCCACTCCTGTGTCTCCATTCAATGTCAGCAAGCAGTTAATCCTGAATGCTATCTCTGTGTTTTCAACTCTGCAAGCTTCTATATGGTAACCAGCTTTTCCAATCTCTGCTCTGAATCCACTCCTGTGTCTCCATTCAATGTCAGCAAGCAGTTAATCCTGAATGCTATCTCTGTGTTTTCAACTCTGCAAGCTTCTATATGGTAACCAGCTTTTCCAATCTCTGCTCTGAATCCACTCCTGTGTCTCCATTCAATGTCAGCAAGCAGTTAATCCTGAATGCTATCTCTGTGTTTTCAACTCTGCAAGCTTCTATATGGTAACCAGCTTTTCCAATCTCTGCTCTGAATCCACTCCTGTGTCTCCATTCAATGTCAGCAAGCAGTTAATCCTGAATGCTATCTCTGTGTTTTCAACTCTGCAAGCTTCTATATGGTATATAGTTTTTTCAACTTACTCTGCTTGTCCCCTTATGTTGTGAGGTCAAGAAACTTTTCAAAGTGCTTTATGATCCATGTAGTGCTGGACATGTGTTTATTTGAGCACAACATTTTATTGGGTCCTGGTGTCTCAATTTAGTGTGATTGATTAACGAGAAGAGAGAGAGCCCAACAAAAAAAAAAGTTCTAAGTCTTATCCTCCTATATATTCAGACATAGCTTGGGGATAGCATTTATGCACACTTTATCCAAGTACAGTTTATCAAAGTACTGGCAGTTATAACATGGATGAATGTGACACGCATCTCTATTCTCTTCATACAGGTAACCAGCTTTTCCAATCTCTGCTCTGAATCCACTCCTGTGTCTCCATTCAATGTCAGCAAGCAGTTAATCCTGAATGCTATCTCTGTGTTTTCAACTCTGCAAGCTTCTATATGGTATATAGTTTTTTCAACTTACTCCGCTTGTCCCCTTATGTTGTGAGGTCAAGAAACTTTTCAAAGTGCTTTATGATCCATGTAGGGCTGGACATGTGTTTATTTGAGCACAACATTTTATTGGGTCCTGGTGTCTCAATTTAGTGTAATTGATTAACAAGAAGAGAGAGAGCCCAAAAAAAAAAAAAAAAGTTCTAAGTCTTATCCTCCTATATATTCAGACATAGCTTGGGGATAGCATTTATGCAGGGGGCATTTATGCACACTTTATCCAAGTACAGTTTATCAAAGTACTGGCAGTTATAACATGGATGAATGTGACACGCATCTCTATTCTCTTCATACAGGTAACCAGCTTTTCCAATCTCTGCTCTGAATCCACTCCTGTGTCTCCATTCAGTGTCAGCAAGCAGTTAATCCTGAATGCTATCTCTGTGTTTTCAACTCTGCAAGCTTCTATATGGTATATAGTTTTTTCAACTTACTCTGCTTGTCCCCTTATGTTGTGAGGTCAAGAAACTTTTCAAAGTGCTTTATGATCCATGTAGTGCTGGACATGTGTTTATTTGAGAACAACATTTTATTGGGTCCTGGTGTCTCAATTTAGTGTGATTGATTAACGAGAAGAGAGAGCCCAAAAAAAAAAAAAAAAAGTTCTAAGTCTTATCCTCCTATATATTCAGACATAGCTTGGGGATAGCATTTATGCACACTTTATCCAAGTACAGTTTATCAAAGTACTGGCAGTTATAACATGGCAGTTAGACAGGGCAGGAGACAGATAAAACATTTATATACATCTACTCCCTGTACATTTGGAGTACAACAAATATATACCATATGCATTTGTGTAATTTTAATCCTGGCCGCTGCATTCACACACATCCACCGCCCTGGCATTAACTCTCTACACTCCATCCACATTGGCCCCTCGCTTCTTTCCTCTCCTATGTATAGCACTCATGCTCTTTTCACGTTGTTAAACTGCACAGATCCAGTCAGTCCCACCATTCAACATCAGAGACGCTCTCACAAATCACTTAACCATCTGCTCACTCTTTCTATCCTCCTTCTCCTAGTCGCAGGAGACATTGCTCCCAACCCTGGTCCCCCATGTTATAGAAAGTCAAACCTCCCGACTGCTACACTCAGAAACCCCTCTAATCTTATTAATATTCCCTGCATGCCATCTGTCTCTCTTAATTGTGCACTTTGGAATTCTCGCTCAGTGTGTAACAAACTCTCCTTCATTCATGACTTTTTCCTTTCTAATTCTCTTAACCTCCTGGCTCTTACTGAAACCTGGATCCAGCAGTCAGACACTACCGCTGCTGCTGCTCTTTCATACGGGGGGCTTCACTTCTCTCATACCCCAAGATCAGACAATAGAGCTGGTGGAGGCGTTGGTCTGCTCCTATCACCAAAATGTACCTTTCAGGTTATCCCTCAAGTACCCTCACTTGTCTTCCCTTCTTTTGAGGTCCATGCCGTCAGACTCTACACCCCCTTCTCCATGCGAGTGGCGGTGGTGTATCGTCCTCCCGGCCCCTCCCATCAGTTCCTGGATCATTTTGCCACTTGGCTTCCACATTTTCTCTCCTGTGACATCCCTACCCTCATCATGGGTGATTTCAACATCCCCATTGCTCTTCCCCTCTCACCATCTGCTACTCACCTTTTATCTCTAACCTCCTCATTTGGCCTTTCGCAGCTTACTAATTCTCCAACGCATGAAGACGGAAACTCCCTCGACTTGGTCTTCTCTCGGCTTTGTGCAGTGGATGATTTTGCAAACTCCCCTCTCCCGCTCTCTGACCACAATCTTCTTTCATTCTCTATCAAGAACTGCCATGCTGCTCAGGTCACCCCCACTGTCCATACTTATAGAAACATACAGGCCATTAACACCCAGAAACTTATGAAGAACTTGCAGTCTTCATTGGCCCCTATCTCCTCCCTCTCCTGTCCTGATTCTGCATTGAAGCATTACAATGAAACACTTCAAAGTGCCCTGGATGAATTTGCACCCCCTATAAATAGAACACCACAACGCAGACGGCGACAACCCTGGCACACGGTGCAAACACGTTTCCTGCAGCGGTGCTCCAGGTGCGCCGAACGTCTGTGGAGAAAATCCAATCTACCCGAAGATTTCATCCATTTTAAGTTTATGCTTAGAACATACAACACTGCCCTTCACCTCTCCAAACAAACCTATTTCAACACCCTCATCACCTCACTGTCCAATAACCCGAAACGTCTCTTTGACACTTTTCATTCTCTACTCAATCCAAGAGTACAGGCCCCAACCACGGAGCTCCGAGCTGACGATCTGGCCAATTACTTCAAAGAAAAAATTGACCAGATCCGACAGGAAATTATCTCCCAATCCCCTCATACCATGCACTGTCCTCCCTCCCCCACTGCATCGAACTCACTCTCTGATTTTGAACCAGTCACAGAAGAAGAAGTAAGCAGGCTCCTTGCATCTTCTCGCCCAACTACTTGCACCAGTGACCCATTTCCGTCACAGCTCCTTCAGTCCCTTTCCCCTGCTGTCACCCCTCACCTAACTAAAATATTTAACCTCTCTCTCTCTTCTGGTATTTTTCCCTTCTCATTCAAGCATGCCATCATACATCCACTACTTAAAAAACCATCCCTCGACCAAAACTGTGCCGCTAACTATAGACCAGTCTCTAATCTTCCCTTCATCTCTAAACTCCTGGAACGCCTGGTCCACTCCCGTCTTATCCGCTATCTCTCAGAAAACTCTCTTCTCGACCCTCTCCAATCCGGTTTCCGCTCTTTACACTCCACTGAAACTGCCCTCACTAAAGTCTCTAATGATCTGCTAACAGCTAAATCAAATGGTCACTACTCCATGCTAATTCTCTTGGATCTCTCTGCAGCATTCGACACTGTGGATCATCAGCTCCTCCTCACTATGCTCCGTTCCATTGGCCTCAAGGATACCGTTCTCTCCTGGTTCTCCTCCTATCTCTCCGACCGCTCCTTTACTGTATCTTTTGCTGGTTCCTCCTCCTCTCATCTTCCCCTTACTGTTGGGGTCCCCCAAGGATCGGTTCTAGGCCCCCTCCTCTTCTCCTTGTACACTGCCCCTATTGGTCAAACAATCAGTAGATTTGATTTCCAGTACCATCTCTATGCTGATGACACCCAATTATACGCTTCTTCTCCTGACATCACGCCAGCCTTTCTAGAAAACACCGGCGATTGTCTAAACGCTGTGTCTAACATCATGTCCTCACTATATCTGAAACTGAACCTGTCAAAGACTGAACTCCTGGTGTTTCCTCCCTCTACTAATGTACCTATACCCGACATTGCCATTTCTGTGTGTGATTCCACTATTACTCCCCAGCAACAGGCCCGCTGTCTTGGGGTCATACTTGATTCCGAGCTTTCCTTTGCCCCCCACATTCGATCACTGGCTCGCTCTTGTCATCTGCACCTCAAAAACATTTCTAGAATTCGACCTTTTCTTACCTTTGACTCTGCAAAAACTCTTACTGTTTCTCTTATTCATTCTCGTCTCGACTATTGTAACTCTCTTCTAATCGGTCTCCCTCTTACCAAACTCTCCCCCCTCCAATCTGTCTTGAATGCTGCAGCCAGGATCATATTCCTCACCAATCGTTACACCGATGCCTCTACCTTGTGCCAGTCATTACACTGGCTACCCATCCACTCCAGAATTCAGTATAAACTTATTACCCTCACTCACAAAGCCCTCCATGGCTCAGCACCACCCTACATCTCCTCCCTTGTTTCAGTATACCACCCTATCCGCGCCCTCCGTTCTGCTGATGACCTGAGATTAGCATCCTCAATAGTCAGAACCTCCCACTCCCGTCTCCAAGACTTTACACGTGCCGCGCCAATTCTTTGGAATGCACTTCCCAGGTCAATACGATTAGTCCCCAATCCCCACAATTTTAAGCGTGTCCTGAAAACGCATTTATTCAGACTGGCGTACCACCCCAACACATTAACCTAATCTATCCCTGTGTGGCAGAGCCAAAAGTTTTACCATAACCAGGTTCCCCGCATCATGTTCCCACATGCTTTATGCCTCCATTAGCCCTCTGTGTCTGTACTGTTACACACTTAACATTATGACTGGTCCATACAATCAGGGTAACTGTTACCACCCACCTTTCGTGTCTCCCTCTTTCCTCATAGACTGTAAGCTTGCGAGCAGGGCCCTCTTTCCTCTTGGTATTTGTTATAATCTACTGTATGTGATTATTGTTATGCTGTAATGTCTATTGTCTGTACAAATCCCCTCTGAAATGTAAAGTGCTGCGGAATATGTCGGCGCTATAAAAATAAAATTTATTATTATATTATTATAAAATATATGTCTATACATCAGGAGGCAGGCTCAGACGGTGTTAGGCCCAGTATGGATTGCACGTGATTGCACAAAGGTGAGAAAGGGTACCGTATCCCCGTATAACATGTATGGATAGCATAGTGTACACATTCAAAATATATGTCTATACATCAGGAGGCAGGCTCAGACGGTGTTAGGCCAGGTATGGATTGCACGTGATTGCACAAAGGTTAGAAAGGGTACCGTATCCCCAGATAACATGTATGGATAGCGTACACATTCAAAATATATGTCTATACATCAGGAGGCAGGCTCAAACGGTGTCAGGCACAGTATGGATTTGACGGCCCAGACTACACAGCGGAGGAGCAGGGAGAGGTAAAGATTGCAAATGCTGGGGCCCTGCCCAAGCAAGGGGGGGCCCACTCGTGGGCGTCGGTACTGGCACTGGGCCCCTCATAGTAAGGCGGTGTGTCTGACGGCGGGTGTGCACCGCCACCGTCAGACACTTGATTGCACTACGAGGGACCCTGTGCCAGGGCCCGCGCCCAAGAGTCAGCCTACCCACCTGTCCAGGGCAACGGCACTCGCACGGTGTCGTGCGCTAGGTGGTGACCCCGGCCATGGGGGGGGGAGGCAGCACAGTTAGGGAGTTTTAGAAAGTGGCATATGTTGATGTTGGACATTCAGCTGATGCAAAAGGTGAAATAGGTCAAGTCCCAGGAAGAGGTGGACCAAAGCAAGCCATTTTTCTGTCACCCTATGTGTCATCAGGGGAAGGTGGGACAAAATCCTTGGAAACCCATGCGTGGTTCATTTTAATGAAGGTTACATCATCCACATTTTGGGTTGACAGACGGGTCCTTTTTTCTGTCAGGATTGATCCAGCTGCACTGAAGACTCTTTCCGATAGCACACTTGCAGCTGGGCAAGCGAGCTCCTGTAAGGCATATTGTGCCAATTCAGGCCAGGTGTCCAGTTTAGCGGCCCAATAGTCAAAGGGGAATGACCTGTGTGGGAGAACATCGATATGGGAGGAAAAGTAGTTTGTAACCATAGTTGACAACTGCTGTCTCCTGTCACTTTCCATCGATGCAGTATTACCAGTTGTGTGAGCGGTACTTGAAAAATCAGTCCACAACATTGTCATGAAACCCCTGTCTCCAACGCCACTTCTGCTGTGTGCACCACGAACACCTCTGCCAAGCTGCCCCCGGCCCGTACGGCTCGTGTGAGAACCATCACCGCTGCTGTGTGCTGGGAATGCCTCAAGCAACCGATTTACCAGAGTTGCTTGTTTATTAGCCAATATTAGGTCAAGGTTCTCCTGTGGCATGATGTTTTGTAATTTGCCTTTATAGCGTGGATCCAGGATGCTGGCCAACCAGTAGTCGTCATCGTTCATCATTTTGGCAATGCGGGGGTCCCTTTTTAGGATCTGCAAGGAATAATCTGACATGTGGGCCAATGTTCCCGGTGTCAATGATGCACTGCGAGTGCTGGTTGGAGGAGCACTTTCTGGCAAATCCACATTCCTCCAGTCACGCACAAACCCTGTACCAGAACTTGCCACGCCAACATTTTCACTTGCCCCACGAGATGCATCCTCCTCCCCTAAGTAATCATCCCCATCATCCTCCTCCTCCTCTTCTTCCTCCACCTCGTCCAGGAGAGGTCCCTGAGCAGACAATGGCTGAATGTCATCAAGGATTCCCTCCTCCTCTTCCTCCTCATCAACATTGGCTGCAGAAGCCTGCTCCTTAAGGTGCGTCAAAGTTTGCATGAGCAGACGCATAAGTGGGATGCTCATGCTTAGGATGGCGTCGTCTGCGCTTACCAGCCGTGTGCATTCCTCAAAACACTGAAGGACTTTACAGAGGTCTTTCAGCTTCGACCACTGCACACCTGTCAACTCCATGTCTGCTCTCAAAGTGCCTGGCCGTGTATCCTCCCACAAATGCATTATGGCCTGCCTCTGCTCGCACAGCCGCTCCACCATGTGCAGGGTGGAGTTCCACCTTGTTGCAATGTCGATAATGAGGCGGTGGTTGGGAAGGTGGAGCAATCGCTGCAGTTTCTGCATATGAACGGAGTGTACAGGCGACCGGCGGATGTGCGCGCACAGTCTTCGCACCTGCTGGAGCAGGGCTGTTAACTCCGGATAATTTTTGAGGAAGCACTGCACCACCAGGTTCAAGGTGTGAGCCAAGCAAGGTATGTGGCTGAGTTTTGAAAGGGCTATGGCTGCCACAAAATTACGGCCGTTATCACTAACTACCTTGCCTGCCTCAAGATGTACACTGCCCAGCCATGACTCAGTTTGTCGCTTCAAGTACTCGGCCAGCACCTCGGCGGTGTGTCTGTCGCCCAAACACATCATCTGCAACACAGCCTGCTGACGCTTTCCACTAGCTGCTCGATAGGGGGACACATCGTGTGCAACAGTGGCAGCTGCAGATGGAGTGCTCGTACGACTGCGCTCTGTGGACGAGCTTTCGCTTCTGGAGGAGGAGGAGGAGGAGGGTCGAACGCCTACAGCCAACTGTTTCCTATACCGTGGGCTAGGCAGCACTGTCCCACCACCGCTGTCCCCTGTGGACCCTGCATCCACCACATTAACCCAGTGCGCAGTGATGGACACGTAACGGCCCTGGCCATGCCGACTGGACCATGCATCAGTTGTGAGGTGCACCTTTCCGCTCACTGACTGCTTGAGTGCATGGACAATGCGGTCTTTCACATGATGGTCGAGGGCTGGGATGGCTTTGCGAGAGAAGAAGTGGCGACTGGGTAGGTCATAGCGTGGTACTGCATAGGCCATGAGTTCGCGGAAAGCTGTGCTTTCCACCAACCGAAAGGGCATCATCTCAAACGAGATTAGTTTGGCAATGTGGGCGTTCAAACCCAGTGTACACGGATGAGAGACTGAGTACTTTCTTGACCTACTCATAGTGTCTGGGAGGGTGAGCTGGACTTGAGAGCTGCATATGGTGGAAGTAGCGGTGGACAGGGCGGACTGAGAGAGGGTTGATGATGGTGATGGAGTTGTTGTTCTTTCTGATGGCCTAGAATCAGTCTTTCTTTGATATAACAGTGGGATTCCCTGACTGCTGTGGCCTTGCAACGACACCTCAACATTTGCTGCTGTGCTAACCGGTGGGCTTACAGTGGGGGAAACAATGTAGCATTGCTGACTACCTTCGTTGTGATCAGTTGCACATGTGGCACTTGAGGTTTGGTGTTGTGTCCACGCTTGCAAGTGCATGCTGGTTAAATGTCTAAGCATGCAACTGGTATTCAAATTTTTCAGATTTTTCCCTCGGCTAAAGGTCTTTGCGCACTTCTTACAGATAACCTTGGCCTGATCATGAGGATTTTGTTCAAAAAAGTGCCACACTGCACTCTTCCTACTTTGGCAGACATTTTGCGGCCTAGCACGCTGTGATCTTTTGACCCTCTGGACAAGCTGTCCAGCAACTCTTTTGATGTTTGGAACCTGTCTTTGGAGTGCTTCGGGCTTGCCAGATAACAGCTGTTGCGATGTCGATATCTGCTGTGGATGCTCCTCATCTGAGCTATTGGAAGCAGCACCCTCTTCCCCCAATGGATGCCAATCTGGGTCAACAACTGGGTCATCCATCACCTCCTCTTCTATGTCATGTGCACCTTCCTCTGTGTCACCGTGTATGGTGGTATAGTGTGCGGGAAGGGGCACCTGAGTCTCATCAGGGTCAGAATCTGGCTCTGTACACTGCGAGGACAATGTAGTGCTCTGAGTGAATGTACCAGCAGAATCATCCATCATCAGCTGTGCATCAGTGCACTCCATGTCAGATTCATCTTGGCCTGGGTAATTCACCATTTGACTTGATAATCCAGGCATGGTATGTGAAAACAGCTCCATGGAGTAATCAGTAGTATGGCCTGCGTCATCCTTCAATCTTGGTTGGGGTGAAGGACACAAGGAAAGGTGTGGTTCATGAACATGAGCCTCCAATGATGACTCAGTGCTTTTACTTTTTACAACTGAAGAAGAGGAGGCGATAGAGCTGGAGGCTGAGTCAGCAATGTAAGACAAAACTTTTTCCTGATGCTCTGGCTTTAAAAGCGGTTTGCCAACTCCTAGAAAACTAAGCCTTCGAAGCCTTATGGAGCCAGACGATGACGCAGGCTCAACACCTCCTGCATTCGGTCCTATTTTGCTCTTGCCACTACCATCAGATCCACCACCAACACCATCATTACCAGCTGCCAACCCCCGCCCAATTCCACGGCCTCTTCCACCAGCCTTCCTCATTTTTGGTAGAAATGTAGACAAAATCCAACAAACTATATAGTAATGTAAAACAAGGTACAAGGTGTCTATAGGACAGGGGACATTTTGAATTTCTGCACACACTAGTGGACACTGGACACTTTTGGATTGTGTGAGGCCCACTGAATATCTGAGCGCTATGTCACAGGCTCGATGGCACAGCTGTGACCAAAGTGACTAGAGGATAAGGGAGATTTTGATTTTCTGCTCACACTAGTGGACAATGGACACTTTTGGATTGTGTGAGGCCCACTGAATATCTGAGCGCTATGTCACAGGCTCGATGGCACAGCAGTGACTAGAGGATAAGGGAGATTTTGAATTTCTGCTCACACTAGTGGACAATGGACACTTTTGGATTGTGTGAGGCCCACTGAATATCTGAGCGCTATGTCACAGGCTCGATGGCACAGCTGTGACCAAAGTGACTAGAGGATAAGGGAGATTTTGAATTTCTGCTCACACTAGTGGACAATGGACACTTTTGGATTGTGTGAGGCCCACTGAATATCTGAGCGCTATGTCACAGGCTCGATGGCACAGCAGTGACCAAAGTGACTAGAGGATAAGGGAGATTTTGAATTTCTGCTCACACTAGTGGACAATGGACACTTTTGGATTGTGTGAGGCCCACTGAATATCTGAGCGCTGTCACAGGCTCGATGGCACAGCTGTGACCAAAGTGACTAGAGGATAAGGGAGATTTTGAATTTCTGCTCACACTAGTGGACAATGGACACTTTTGGATTGTGTGAGGCCCACTGAATATCTGAGCGCTATGTCACAGGCTCGATGGCACAGCAGTGACCAAAGTGACTAGAGGATAAGGGAGATTTTGAATTTCTGCTCACACTAGTGGACAATGGACACTTTTGGATTGTGTGAGGCCCACTGAATATCTGAGCGCTATGTCACAGGCTCGATGGCACAGCTGTGACAAAAGTGACTAGAGGATAAGGGAGATTTTGAATTTCTGCAGACACTTGTGGACACTTTTGGATTGTGTGAGGCCCACTGAATATCACAGCGCTATGTCACAGGCAGAAATTGGCTACTGTATCACAAACTACAAGGTGTATGTAGAATTGGGCAGAATAGGAATCTCCCTAGAGTGCAGGTCTGTAAGAACGGAACATGTCCTCGACTTATTCTCACAGAGTGACACACTAATAGCTTCACTGTGGCTGTGATAACAGCCGTTACATGGTACTGTGTGAGGCACGTACACCGCTGTATGGTGTGAAAAAATGCATGCTCAGTACCTCAGCAGGACAAAAAAAAATATTGGGATTGCTTTTAAAAAAGCAGTTTGCAGAGCAGTGGGTAAACAGCAATGCAGGAATGTCAGGAAGCCTAAGAAGGGAGCCCAACAACCAACACCACTGATACACCACAATATAGTGACTGGTGTGTTGTACAGGCAAAATCGCTAGCAGCAGAAGCAGTTTTTTTTTCTTCTTCCCTGCCTAACGTTCTCCCTACAGAATCAGCAGCAACCTCTCCCTATGCTAAGATCGGCAGAAGTAAGATGGCGGTTGGCGTGCCCGCCCTTTTATACCCCCTGTGACGCCCACCAAAGCAAGCCAATCACTTGCATGCCCTTCTGAAAGATGGTGGTGACCCGTGCATATGTCATCACGTTGCCCACAGTGTCCATGGATCCTGATTGGCTGAAAAAGAGCGCAAAACAAACTTTGAAACGTGACTTTGGCACGTAAGTCGCCGACCTCGTGGCCGACCTCATCCTAGGGTCGGGTTTCGTTTCATGAAACCCGACTTTGCCAAAAGTCGGCGACTTTTGAAATTTTTCGACCCGTTTCGTCAACTCTAATTACAACTCAATTGGTGAGAATTTGAATCTCATAAGAGATTTGAGGATGCTGAATTATTGTCTCAGGCCCAGTAGAGATTACACCTCAATGTAACAGGCAGAAATTGGATAGCGTATGACAAGGTGGAGGATGTATATAGTATTGGTGAGAATTTGAATCGCACTATAGATTTGAGGACGCTGAATTAGTATCTCAGGGCCAGTAGAGATTACATCTGAATGTAACAGGTTGAAATTGGATGGTGTATGACAAGGTGGAGGGTGTATATAGTATTGGTGAGAATTTGATTGTCACTAGAAATTTGAGGACACTGAACTATTGTCTCAGGCCCAGTAGAGATTACACCTCAATGTAACAGGCTGAAATTGGATGTTTTATGACAAGGTGGAGGGTGTATTTCGTATTGGTGAGAATTTGTATCTCACTATAGATTTGAGGACGCTGAACTATTGTCTCAGGCCCATTAGAGATTACACCTCAATGTAACAGGCTGAAATTGGATGGTGTATGACAAGGTGGAGGGTGTATATAGTATTGGTGAGAATTTGAATCTCACTAGAGATTTGAGGACACTTAACTATTGTCTCAGGCCCAGTACCGATTACACCTCAATGTAACAGGCTGAAATTCGATGGTGTATGACAAGGTGGAGGGTGTATATAGTATTGTTGAGAATTTGAATCTCACTATAGATTTGAGGATGCTGAACTAGTATCTCAGGGCCAGTAGAGATTACACCTCAATGTAACAGGTTGAAATTGGATGGTGTATGACAAGGTGGAGAGTGTATTTTGTAATGGTGAGAATTTGAATCTCACTATAGATTTGAGGACGCTGAACTATTGTCTCAGGCCCAGTAGAGATTACACCTCAATGTAACAGGCTGAAATTGGATGTTGTATGACAAGATGGAGGATGTATTTAGTATTGGTGAGAATTTGAATCTCACTATAGAATTTAGGACGCTGAACTAGTATCTCAGGGCCTGTAGAGATTACCTCTCAATGTAACAGGCTGAAATTGGATGGTCTATGATAAGGTGGAGGGTGTATATAGTATTAGTGAGAATTTGAATCTCACTATAGATTTGAGGACGCTGAACTATTGTCTCAGGCCCAGTAGAGATTACACCTCAATGTAACAGGCTGAAATTGGATGGTGTACGACAAGGTGGAGGGCGTACATAGTATTGGTGAGAATTTGAATCTCACAAGAGATTTGAGGACACTTAACTATTGTCTCAGGCCCATTAGAGATTACACCTCAACGTAACAGGCTGAAATTGGATGGTGTATGACAAGGTGGAGGGTGTACATAGTATTGGTGAGAATTTGAATCGAACTATAGATTTGAGGACGCAGAACTAGTATCTCAGGGCCAGTAGAGATTACATCTCAATGTAACAGGCTGAATTTGAATGGTGTATGACAAGGTGGAGGGTGTATATAGTATTGGTGAGAATTTGAATCTCACTAGAGATTTGAGGATGCTGAATTATTGTCTCAGGCCCAGTACAGATTACACCTCAATGTAACAATCTGAAATTAGATGGTGTATGACAAGGTGGAGGGTGTATTTAGTAATGGTGAGAATTTGAATCTCACTAGAGATTTGAGGACACTTAACTATTGTCTCAGGCCCAGTACAGATTACACCTCAATGTAACCGTCTGAAATTGGATGGTGTATGTCAAGGTGGAGGGTGTATATAGTTTTGGTGAGAATTTTAATCTCACTAGAGATTTGAGGACACTTAACTATTGTCTCAGGCCCAGTACCGATTATACCTCAATGTAACAGGCTGAAATTCGATGGTGTATGACAAGGTGGTGGGTGTGTTTAGTATTGTTGAGAATTTGAATCTCACTATAGATTTGAGGACGCTGAACTATTGTCTCAGGGCCAGTAGAGATTACATCTCAATGTAACAGGCTGAAATTGGATGGTGTATGACAAGGTGGAGGGTGTATATAGTATTGGTGAGAATTTGAATCTCACTAGAGATTTGAGGACGCTGAACTATTGTCTCAGGCCCAGTAGAGATTACACGTCAATGTAACAGGCTGAAATTGGATGGTGTATGACATGGTGGAGGGTGTATATAGTATTGTTGAGAATTTGAATCGCACTATAGATTTGAGGACGCTGAACTAGTATCTCAGGGTCAGTAGAGATTACATCTCAATGTAACAGGTTGAAATTGGATAGTGTATGACAAGGTGGAGGGTGTATATAGTATTGGTGAGAATTTGAATCTCAGTAGAAATTTGAGGACGCTGAACTATTGTCTCAGGCCCAGTAGAGATTACACCTCAATGTAACAGGCTAAAATTGTATGGTGTATGACAAGGTGGAGAGTGTATTTAGTGTTGGTGAGAATTTGAATCTCACTATAGATTTGAGTACGCTGAACTAGTATCTCAGGGCCAGTAGAGATTATACCTCAATGTAACAGGCTGAAATTGGATGGTGTATGGCAAGGTGGAGGGTGTATAAAGTTTTGGTGAGAATTTGAATCTCCCTAGAAATTTGAGGACGCTGAACTATTGTCTCAGGCCCAGTAGAGATTACACCTCAAACTAACAGGATGAAATTGGATGGTGTATGACAAGGTGGAGTGTGTATATGGTATTGGTGAGAATTTGGATCTCACTAGAGATTTTGGGAGGCTGACAATGATGCTCTCAGTCCAAGTATGGACGCAGGCAGCCTAATAAGCAGGACTGCTGCACACAGAAGGGTGGAAAAATGAACGCTTGGTAACTGTGCAGAATAGAGGAGGAAAAGTATTTTTGCTTTTAAAAAAGCAGTTTGCACAGCAGTGTGCTAACAGCAATGCAGCTATCAGGGAGCCTTATAAGGCAGCCTAATAACCAACAGATCTGATGTACAAAAATATAGCCTCCCCTGTCACTGCACACAAACTGTTATGTTGTAAGTGGAAATCGCTGACAGCAGAAGCAGTTTTTTGGTTCTCCTTCCCTGCCTAACACTCTCCCTTATTCTGAATAAGCAGCAGCAACCTCTCCCTAATGCTAAGAACGGCAGAAGTAAGATGGCGGTCGGCGTGTACGCCCTTTTATATCCACTGTGACGCCAGACAAAGCCAGCCAATCACTTGCATGCCCTTCTGATAGATGGTGGTGACCGATGCCTATGTCATCGCGTTGCCAACAGTCCTCCATCATTGGCTGAAAAAGGGCGCTGGAAGCATCATTTGAAACACGACTTTGGCGCTCTGATCGCCGACCTCATGGCCGACGTTTCATTTCATGAAACCCGACTTCAGCGAAAGTCGCCGACTTTGGAATTTGACCGACCCGTTTCACTCAACTCTAGTCCTGAGATTATCACTAAAACCCCAAAATGAAAGGAGGAAGCTTGACGGTGACCTGGTAGGCTAGAGCCTCGGTCACTGCGCTCCAAATTGCAAAGTGTCACAGAACGGGAGAAAAGTGGGAAGTACGCACCCGTAGGGGAGTCCGGGTGGTCCTATCCCAACAAGAAGGAATTGTCATAGTGGCGTATGTGCTGGCGGGTAGCCGTAAGCTAACGGAGCATGGTTGCTCCCGGTTTGGTTGAGCTCCCCGCATATCGCGGGCCTTGCTCAACAGCCGGTCTGACAAAAAGGCAGTGAGGAAGCTTCAGAATGTAAAATGAAGGCGACGAGATTGTCAAGGATGACAATGGTCAAAGGAAGGAGGTATGTAGGGGAAGTGAACTGACCTATGGACCTGTCTGCAGCAGGAAGGGTTAATGTACAAGGTGCTGGACATGAACTGCTGTATATGAAGGTGAGAGACAGTTAGACAGAGGAGAAGGATGTTGTTGTACAGGGCTTTTGCCACTGGGGGAGACCAAGGATAGCAGAAATAAAGGAAGGTGTAGTACAGTAGTTTGGCCACAAGATGGGAGCAGTGAAAGCACGGCTTAACATCAGCTTATGGCTACGAAACTGCAAAGTCATGGGGGGGACGAGGTTACTGGAGCTCTAGAGGGGAATTCCCAGGGAGGGGATATATAAGAGAGGGAAGAGAGTTCCAGAAGGTCAGTCCAGGGAGAGGAGCTCAGGAGTGAAGAAGACTGGAGGGAGAGGCAGGACAAGAACAAGCTGCAGGAAGGACTGGTGAGAGAGACAGTTGAGAGGGGTGGCCCTGGCAGGAGAGCCGCAGGACAGAGAAAGTCTGGGAGGTACCAGAGGCAGATGGACTCGGATGGGTGAAGCGCTGTGGTGGTAGGCCAAGGGCAGCCACAGGGAAAGAGCCGTGAGGGATGTCATTCAGGAAGACCAAAGAAAGGGAAAGGTACCCAGGCCTGTGTGCAGAGCTCGTTGTGCGGCAGCTGTGTGGTGCTGTGGGTCGTCGAGAGGATGGCCAATAAAGAGGACGTGTTGGACGCACTTCAGTCTCTGTCTCAGTCTGTTCACGGCGGTAAGAGGACCACCCCCCAGTCAGCTCACCTACCTACAGTACTTTGGGCAGTGTGGACAGGTGCCAAGTCCTGTTGGAGAATGAAATTTCCATTTCCAAAAATCTTGTCAGCAGAGGGAAGCATGAAGTGCTCTAAAATTTCCTGGTAGATGGCTGCGCTGACTTCGGTCTTGATAAAACTATAAAAATAAAAGAAGAAAAAATGAAATTGTGGTCATAAGAGAGATCAAAACCAAGGTGATTAATTAAAAAACTTTTATATACATGTAGTGAATCTTTTCAGATTATGTCTGTCCCTTTAAGTACCCCTGGACCGGGAATAACCATTTACACTACAGCTCACATTCTAGCTACCCCTTCACTGTTATCAGATATGTGCTTTCATCTGGTTCCATGTATTTTTCCAGGTATTTTTTCATTTGTTCAATTGTTGTGTTCCAGCACCATCTGCTGGTGAAATGTATGATTTAGGCCGGGGTCACACAAGAGTGAAATACGGACAAGTGGGAGGTGTAAAATCCACGCATTGCACACGGACAAATGATTCTCTATGGGGCAGCTCCCATCAGCCATATATTTCTCGGCTGTATTCTACAGTCCATGCCAATCGTAGCATGCTGCGATTGTCAGCATACTACGCCCGTAGTACGCCAATGCAAGTCTATGGGTGTGCAAAAAAAGTGCATTACACACTGACCACATATGTGACTTGCGAGAAATACGCAGGTCTTTGGCAGGTGACAGGAAATAGGCCAATCCATCATCAGGAAGCTTAGATATTCTAATTACCTCAAAAAGCACTCCAAACTTCCAGGACGTACGCCTCCACGGAGTACAACATCATGGCACCCTACTACCTCAATGTGGAGATGCTTATTGTGTTAGTGCTGGAGCGCCCAGAAATCTGGGACCAACGTGATGCCCATTATGCCAACCGGGCAAGAAAGAAGGCGTCATGGATGCTCATATGTCGCCAGATGTTCCATGATTTTGGTGATTGGCCAGGTGAGGAGCAGCAGCAAATGAGTAAGTACAACCAAAAAATTGTTTAAAATTGCCTCACATCAAAAAAAAGGCATTTGGAATAAGGCCCCCCTCCCCCTTCCTTCCTGTACTTTGCCTTTTTGTCTCATGAGGCGTGTAGAATTTTATTTGAACCATTGTTTTAAACTGACATAATTTGTCCCTGGCCACAAGCTCCTCATCCTCCTAAGCAACCAAGTTAAGAGTAGTTACTTGACCCCTGAGCTTTTGTGACCCTGTGTATCTGGCCTGGATGCACCAATTATATATACCACCCTGGGTAGAAAGCACACCCTAGAAGGCCACATGACTATGCTACTTTTAGGAAATTTTATATAGCAAATATGTGACATTTCGAATATTTCCTGTCACATTGCAGTGGAAGATGTGATGAGATGCTGGCGCAGCATCCGCGACCAGTACAGGCGGGAATGTCAGCAGCGGGCCAGGAATGGTGATGTGGGCCACACAAAGTGCAAATATATCTATTATGATGGCCTCTCCTTCCTCGCTCCTATTCTGGATCTGAGACCGTAAGTAGATACCTCACACCACATTACACAGATACTTAACAGTAACAAAACTAATGTTTTGAATTTTGCCTATGTTCTATTTCATAACAGAACTCAGTCAAACCTTATGGAAAGGAAACTGGCTCAGATACAGAGCCCATCATCGATCCTGTGGCTGGAGGGGAAGAGGTGGCTGGCACATTTTCTCCCCTCCAAGAAGCATGAGTGAAGTTTCCTCTCCTGAAAACCCAGCGCCTGCACCACAAACCCCAAAACCAGGACAACATCCACAAGCAGGACCATCTGCTGCAGCACCATCCGCCATACAGGAAGAGCAGGTCAACATCAGCAGCAGCCCAACTGCCCAGATACAGGGCTCCCCACAGCCTGCTGGACTATCCCGGCGAGGAAGAAGAAGGCGCCAGATCCCTGCCCAAGATACCCGTACCAGTGTTGACACAGGGGTACTGAACTATCTTGCTTGCGTGAACAATGATGATGGGGAGGAGGCGTACTCACACAGCCTGGACCGTTATCTTCGGGCCCTTTCCCGTGAGGTGAGGCTACGTACTCGAGGATGTTTTCAGATCCTGTTTCATGCAAGCACAAACCCAATACCTCATATGAGTTATTTGAATATCTGGAGAGGTGGCAGCTTTCCCCAAGGAATCTGATGCGCCTTAGACCCCCCACACACACTCTTGCTCAAGCAGGCTTTGAGGATCCTCAACATGTGGGCCCACACCTCACCCCCTTCCTCCCCCTTCCCAACCTTGCCCACAGCAGGCACATATGTCTGCCTTTAGCCAACCTCACCAATATGGCCACTTGTTCCCACCCAGTGTTGGAGGCTGTTCGCAACCTGGTTGGGGGCGACATGGCTATTTTGGTAGGTATGAGCCACGGGTCTACCAGCGCCAACAAGAGGCCCCTCTCCAATTTCAGTCAGCCCAGTACCCACCACAATCACAGGAGGCAGTACACTACCCACATCATGGGCAACAGTATGCCCCCACACAGGGTGATGGCCAAGTTGGGCAAAGTAGCCAGCAGCAAACACAGGCTGGTCTTCTGCCTTCTCCTCCCCCGACCTACCAACATTAGTAATGTAGGAATATTGGGCTTGCATAATTGTGTTTTTTTTTGTTTTTGGGTTCTGAAAATGTGTTGTTTGTAACTTTGCAAATCTGCAAAAAGGCCATTTTGGCCCATTGCCACATTTACCATATGGCAATAATATGTGTTTCAAAAAACCAAGGAAATTAAACAATGAGAGAATCAAAAGGGGTTGAAATATATATATTTACACAGACAGAAATAAAAAATTTATAACATAGACACAGCATGCTCTTGCCAAGAAGTTTCCCCTTCAGGTGACATAAAATAACTTATGAAAATATTTCGCACTTTGAGACCAGAGAGCGGTCTACGTTGAGGGTTGATGTGTGGTCTCACCCTACGCACATTGTCCGACCCACACACAACACTAGCAGAGGAGGAGCAATCATGTACTGTATCCTGGTGAAGTTATGAAGAACGACACATGCTTTGATAACTTCATTCACGTTTTGTTTACTCAGCTGAATGACAGACTGGAGGACCCTCCATTTGGCACAAAGAATGCCAAAGGAACACTCCACCAGTCGCCAAGCACGCGATAGGCGCAAGTTAAAAATTCTGAGCCGAGGGTCCAGGTTGCGCCGGGGATATGGCCTCATTACATTGTGCGTTAACTGAAATGCCTCATCTGCCACAAGGACATAAGGGACTGATTCTTGAGTGGAGTCTGGTAGCTGGCGTGGTGGGGGTATATCCAACTGGTTGGTGCGTAGCCGCCGACCCATAATGGAAGTATTGAAGACTCTAGAGTCTCCCGTCCTCCATAGGCCACAATGTTGACAATTATAAACTTGTTTTGAGGGTCGGCAAGAGCCAACAATACAACAGAAAAGTATTGCTTATAATTGAAGAATTGGGAGCCAGAGTTCGGCGGCTTACGCACCCAGATATGTTTGCCATCAAGGGCCCCAATACAATTTGGAAACTGGCATTCCTCCTCAAAGTCCCTTGAGATTCTCAACCAGTCTTCCATCCTGGGCTCAGGCATGACGAGTTGATGGAGTCTTGACCATATTTCACTACATGTCGACCGGACTATGCCAGAAATGGTAGATCTTCTAATGAGAAACTCATGGTGGGGGGCGGCATAAGACAGGCCAGTGGACAGGAAGGTGAAGAACAACAGAAATGGAACATTTAGAAGCCAAAAATGTTAAAAAGACCAGCTACAGACATATCAAACTTTTTACTGTTTCACATCTACTAACACACATATTTTTTCTAGCATAATGACTACGTGATATTCAGTACATATTACACATAACATTCGGGTATGTAAGTTTTAACATATCTGGACTAAGATGAGGGCAAAAAAAATTGTCCAAATACAAAAATACACTTACTTTGGGCAACACATCATGAGAATGTGGTTGTGTAGTACATACCGTAATGTGAGTAGAAGTCGCTCCTCTGCAGATATAGCTTTGTGCATTCTTGTGTCCTGAAAGGTTATATCCCAGGGCGCACAGTCTCCAAGAGTAGGCCAAATGTTGCAAGGTTCATGCGACAGTATAGGAAAAATTTTTCTGGATGATCCCGCAGAGAAGAATAGAGGCGATGATAATGACCTCTTGTGAGTCGTTGCCTCAAAAGTGGATGGACCCACATGCGTCTCCTACTACGCCGATCCCCTGTCACTGGGTATGGCTGACCAAAGCGGCATGACAAAAGCCAGTTGAAGAGAACCTGCTCAGTTGTGTTGAAACTCAGACTGTCTGCCATGTTGCATATACAACACGAACATACCTAGTCAAGGCAAGGTCACTAATGGACAGAATGGAGTTAGCCACCTGTTCCAGAGCCAATAAATAGGGTGTAAGCTAATGATTTAAATAGTTTGCAGGCCTCAAAACCGTTAAATGTCCATTTTGCAAGCCTGCGAGAAAATCTCGCCATACGGATGCCATACAGATTACATACGGATGCTTACATGTGCAAAATACGCGACCACTCCTTGCTTATGGATGAGCACTATTTAGGGAACATTTCTCCGTATTACGCATGTAAAATACGTATTTTGCGTCGGTTAGTGTGACCCTGGCCTTATACTACAATACGATGTAAAGTTTCTTACATGAGAACTGAGGTTTCAATAGTAGAAGCTATTCTAGTTTCCATCTAGTCTAGATCAGGCAGTGCTGGGAAATCCCCAGTCTGGGATAAGCTGCCATAGGAAGCAGAGCACATTGTGGAGACTCCTGGACTCCAAGATCTCCAGGTAGGCCCCAAAGCCTGTGATTCCTCTCTGACTCCCACAGGCCGTCTACTAAAAGCTTTCTACCTTGGGTCCTCACAGTCCGGGCGTACATGTGCTTCACCAGACGTATTTCTGCATGTAATGTGACCCACTGAGAAAATTACCCCAGGACTCTCAGGTTGGTGAAATACTCTTGCTATATATAATCTTCGGAATAAATCTGCAAAAGTCTCTGAACCCCTCTATAACAACTTAAAAGCACGAAATGTAAAAAAGCAGGTTCTTAAAGCTCCAAAGCCTCACTTCCATGTTAGAATCTAACTCTGAATTGTATCTGCTGTGGTGTACCCACGTGAACTTTGAAGAAATTACTCCGTGTCATACTTCCCCGTTCCTGTGAAAGTAAATGCAACTGTTATCCCCGAGACCTGTATCTGTGGTCATTATTGTGGACGCTGCATGGGGGTGGATAGCAGTGAACGGAAAGCCCCATTGCTAGGGCTTTACAAGTGGTATCAAGAACCTGCAGGATCCATTCTTCTGTGCCTATCTACTATTATGGCACCAAAAGTCTCAGAACTGCTTATTAACAACTATCTTGCCATTGAATGCTGCTAAAGACTGTCTCCTGATATATGCTGTGCTGCTCTCTGTACTTGTGTGTGGAACCTGCCTGCACCAGCTCTTCTACTCTCCTGCTATCTAAGTTGCACAGAAAAGTACAGATTCTCATCCACAGATGTGCTATATTCAAGAGGGGGAGCCTTACATCTCAACAACTTTGTTACTGCATAATAGTGCATCTCTTAAAGCCACAGTGTCATCATTACTCTTAAAGACACAGTACCTACATTACCATCATAATGTCTGATCCTCATCATAATGACCAGGCAGAGTCTATTAACTCTTCATCATCCTTGTCATCAGCTAGTGCTACAATCCCACAGGCTACTGCCACCGACCTGGCTCCAGGCCCTGTCATGGCTACCGGCATGCTGTTCTACCTAGGAACTCCTAGTCTCCCAAGTTACAGGGGAGATCCTCATACACTTGCTGGGTTCAAAGAAAAGGTAATGTACATTCTGGAACTTTTCTTGATCTCTTCCCATCAGTGGGTACAATTTGAAGGTCCAGCTGCCGAAGAAGTCTTTTCCTGGCCATCTACCGAGAAGACCAGTGTAGAACAGATCCTCACCTACCTGAGAAACAAATTTGATTGCTAATCACCCACTGAGGTTCATTTCATATTTTACAACAGACTCCAGGAATTTGGTGAGTCTCTAAGGGACTATGCACTAGCCCTTCAGTCTGCATACAGGGCTTTACAGCACATAGACACTTTAGACCCTGCTGCTGTATAAAACATAATCACTGACAGATTCATAGAAGGTGTGTACTCCAGACTAGTACAAAGTCATCTCTGCATGCTAGCAGCACAAAATCCCAACATGACTTTCTTGAATTTTAAAGCTCTAGCTTTGTGGGGAGTGGGTACTGACTCACCTTGTACCAGCTATACTCGTGCTCCTTTTTCCCCTGACCTAGCTGCCGAATTATCCACTGTATCCCCCTTTTCACCTGTCTCTCTTATGCAGGTTGTGCACTCTGTGCCAGCCTCTATTCTCATTCATGTACCTTCTACTACTGATGCACTTGTCCAAGTCCTCAATTTTGTATGACAAACCTTAAAGGAACTAAAAGCCAACCCCTGCATCACTGAGTCATCTGTAAGTCGGACATTGTCCTCAGAGCCACATTCTAGTTGCACAGGTTCTGGAAGACCTACATCTGGTGATTGTGTCTACTGTAATTATTGTGAGAATCCTGGGAACTGTAAGTATCAATGCTATAAGTTAAACAGGTCAACCCTGAGGACAAGGGCTGCCACTCAGGAGGTAAAATTCAAGGGACCAGAGGGACAATCACAATGGATCTCCCGGTTCATCTCTAAATGCCCGCATATAACCATATGGATTGATGGTGTATCTTTAGAAGTTTTAGTAGGCACTGGTTCTCAAGTGACCGCCATGAGCGCTGAACCTTTGAAAGGAATTGGCACTATGATATTCTGAATCCAGTGGGCAAATCAACTAAGTTATGCATGATTTCAACTAATTGTCAATCTATTCCACAGCTAGGCTACTGGGATCTCACCATCCTTGTTGGTGATCATAAGTTACCAGATCAAGGTGTAATTGTTACTGAGGCTGAGTTGACTATTAAAGTGCTCTGTGCGTAACAGAAGTTTTCCAACTGTAAAGGTGAAATCTACTGTGTGCGTATCACCGACACACGACCAATTACCCTTTAATTACCCTTTCGGCCAACAGCGAGACTCTAGCTCGACCTGGAATTAACAATGAAGACTATGTAGCTCTTCTTGACTTAATATAATAATCTTTATTTTTATATAGCGCTAACATATTCTGCAGCTCTTTACAGTTTGCACACATTATCATCACTTTCCCCGATGGGGCTCATAATCTACATTACCTATAAGTATGTCTTTGGAATGTGGGAGGAAACCAGAGTACCCAGAAGAAACCCACGCAAACACACAAACTCCTTGCAGATGTTGTCCTACGTGGGATTTGAACCCAGGACTCCAGCGCTGCAAGGTTGCAGTGCTATCCACTGAGCCACCATTCTGCCCTTGACTTCTTCTAGATTGAAGGAGAGCCCCTGGTAAAAGCTCCTAGAAGTATTGTCACCGTCTCAAATGGTAGAGTACTGATACGGCTAGTCAACCTGAGAGATGCACCCATCGAGCTAAATAAGTTCAATTCAGTTCAACTGTGCAGTCTTGATCCAGAAGACATACTAGATGAAGAGACACTAGCTCATCAACTGTCGAGGAATGCCACTCCCATAGGCTCTAATACACCCACTACCTTCTGGTGGAACAAACTTAATGTCGGGGATGCTAATAGCCCCCATCAAACACATCCATGGTGTCATCAAACTTGCTAAGCAACACAGCCAAGCTTTTAGCAAGCACCTACTTGATTTTGGCAAGACTTCTCTGATCCAGCACAAAATTCAGACTGGTGATCATCCCTCTATCAAAGAAAGACACCATCCAGTAGCTCCTGCTAAATATCAGCAAATAAAGAAGCTGTTAAAGGAGATTAAAGATTTTAAAGTCATTTGAGAAAGTCAAAGCCCATGGTCGGCACCTATGGTCCTGGTGAAAAGAAAGATAGCAACATCAGATTTTGTGTAGACTACAGAAACCTGAACAATGTTATACAAAAAGATGCTTATCCTCTTCCACGGATTGAATAATCCATCACTGCTCTTGGCTCAGTAGCATACTTCTCCACTCTTGATTTAACCAACAGGTACTGGCAGGTACCAATGGCTCCTGAGGATAGAGAGAAGACAGCCTTCACCACTATGAAGGGACTCTTAAAGTTTGACGGCATGTTGTTTGGGTTATGTAATGCCCCAGCTAGGTTTCAATGACTCATGGAAAAATGTCTTGGTCACCTCAACTTCCAGACCATTTTGTTGTATCTTGGTGATATTGTTGTAGCTGTTTTCGTTCTGACCCAGAGTCAGATATGCCAGATCACCAGTGAGGCCAAATTAGGAGTTTACGCCCTTAATTTACAAGCGCTTGGAGAAAAAGAAAACTGCACACAGATTGTGATCAAGTCACTTTCTCTGACATAATTAAGCACAAAGCAATCTTTTGTACCATTTACAACAAATAGGTAATTCTATGGAGCTCATGTAGCCCCCACCATTACCTCAGGTCATACTTTATTTACCATGTTCCTAGAACATGTTGTGGCTGACTATTGAGAACATATATGATAAGGAGCATATTTTCCTTGAAGAGGAGACAAGCAAAACTGCTGTGTCATAAGAATAAATTCTAGCAATAAAAATGAAAAAGGCAATTGAAGAATTAAAGGCAGTTAAAGGCAAACCATTAACCCTTCTATATCAATTTTCCCCTTTTGTAAATGGTATAACCTTTGCCACAGGGTCAGCTGATGTCCACAAAGGAGCTACTGTCCAATGGGTCTAGTACCTATAAGGGGGCTTCCTACCTACTTCGCCCATCCACCCTCAGTGTGGACACTCACTTTCCCCATAAGCAATGGCTTTCTGGGGTCTATGATACACTATAGAAGGTTCAGTGTTGTGAGTTCATTTTTCCCTTCACCAGTGAGGTCTGATGAACTCCCTCTTCTGGCGAAGGAAGGTAGTGAGGCTGATTACCAAACAGCTGAGCAGGTAGATTATGACTGGGTCACAGGAGCTGATGCCTGGATATAAGGCAGCCGACGCCCTGCTGCCTTGCTGGTGATTTTCCTGCTGGATTCTTGGAGACCAGTCTGATTTCTGCTTCTCAAAGCTAAGTTTTGCTCTGCCTTTTGTACACTTTAGTTCTGGTTTTGTTTGCCTTGTTTTTTGGAGTTCAGCCATCCCCGGCCGGGGGTGAGCTGAATTCCATTTTTGTCTCTGATCTGTTGATCTCTGGCTCTGTCTTCAGAATATACCTGAGTGCTGATATAGTCTTTTTGAAGCCTAGCGACTTCAGGGCCTGTTTCTCCTATCAGTCTGTTGGTACATTTTTGGATAGGGTTTTTGCGGATTGCAGACAGCAGCTTTTCTATCCTATCCTATTTAGTTAGCTTGGGCCCCATCATTTGCTCAACCTATCTTTCTATCTGTGTTAGTGTTTTTCATCTTGCTTCACAGTCATTATATGTTGGGGGCTGCCTATTGCTTTGGGGTCTGCTCTGGGGCAGTTTAGATTTCCCCTTTCTGTCTGTAGGCTAATTTAGTTCTCCGGCTGTGATCGAGGGGTCTAGGGCACCGTAGGAACCCCCCATGGCTACTGCTAGTTGTTGTGGATAGGTTCAGGGGTTTGCAATCCGATAGCTGCCAACTTCTCTGGTTTTCTGGACTTAGCTATTATTTTTGTTTTTTCCTCCTTCGGTGACTCATCCATAACAGAATCACCAGCCATACCGCAGATCCTAGGGTACTCAATAGCAGGAAAGAATTGTAAAAAAAAAAAAAAAAAAAAGTGTCAGAATTTCTTTGTGTATATTTTTTCCTCTATATCTCTGAGGCCATAGGGGGAATATTTTTTTCTCTCAATGGAGATCAAGCAATTGTCTGATCGTGTGAAGCAGCTCGCTGCAGAAGTGCGGGGAATTTCCGCCTATCTTACTCATTCACATGCTGCTGAACCAAAGATCCCTACTCCTGATGTGTCTTTTGGGAATCGGTCTAAATTTTTGAATTTCAAGAATAATTGTAAATTATTTTTTTGCCTTGAAGCCTAACTCGTTGGGGAGCTCCGCGCAGCGGGTCAAAATTGTCATCTCTTTACTGTGCAGCGATCCTCAGGATTGGGCGTTTTCTTTGAAACCTGATGACCCTATTCTAAATAATGTGGATGCATTTTTTCAAGCTTGGGGTTGTTGTATGATGAACCTAATGCTATTGATCAGGCTGAAAAGGCCCTGTTGGCATTGAGCCAAGGTCGGGATTCTGCAGAGTTGTACTGTCAAAAATTCCGAAAGTGGGCGGTCCTTACTACCTGGAATGATGATGCCTTGGCAGCTCTCTTTCGGAAAGGTTTGTCAGAAACCGTAAAAGATACTATGGTGGGATTTCCTGTTCCCTCTGGTCTTGACGATTCTATGTCATTAGCCATTCAGGTTGATCGGCGTTTGCGTGAACGCAAGACCGCACGAGAGGTGTTGCCACCTGTTGAACAAATGTCTGAACCTATGCAATGTGATAAAGTTTTGTCCAGGGCGCAACGTCAGGAGTTCAGAAGGCATAATAAGCTGTGTTTTTTTTGTGGAGATGCCTCGCATATTATTTCTGTCTGCCCTAAACGAGAGAATTGTTGTGCTCACACATTTTCTGTGGGTGGTGTTCAACCTAAGTTTCTTCTGGCAATTACTCTGATCTGCTCCCTGTCCACATTTTCCGCCAAGGCTTTTGTGGATTCGGGAGCAGCTCTGAACCTGATGGACTTGGATTTTGCTAAAAGTTGTGGATTTCCTATGACGCCTTTGCGGACGCCTATCCCTTTGGGGGGTATTGATGCGACTCCTTTGGTGAAAAATAAACCTCAGTTTTGGACCCAGGTGGTAATGCGGGTCGCCCCAGACCATCAAGAAAATTGCAGATTTTTGGTGTTGCATAATTTGCATGATACCATTGTTCTGGGGTTTCCCTGGTTGCAAATCCATAATCCAGTATTGGATTGGAAATCTGTGTCTGTGGTGAGTGGGGGTTGTCGGTGTGCCCTTAGTGATGCTCCTGTTTTCTCCACCTCTCCCCAGTCGCATGATGTTCCTGACTATTTGGCTGACTTTTATGATGTATTTAGTGAGAATGAGTCTGCGTCTTTGCCTCCTCATAGGAGTTATGACTGAGCAATTGAGCTGAGCCCGGGGTGTAAATTTCCCAAGGGTCGGCTTTTCAATTTATCTGTACCCGAGCACAAGGCTATGTGATCCTATATTAAGGAGGCATTGGAGAAGGGTCATATTAGACCATCCTCGTCACCCTTAGGTGCTGGGTTTTTTTTCGTGGCAAAAAAAGATGGTTCATTAAGGCCTTGTATTGACTATCGTGCCCTCAACAAAATTACTGTTAAATATCAGTATCCGTTACCCCTGATTTCTGATCTATTCTCCAGAGTTAAAGGTGCTTGCTGGTTTACCAAGCTTGACCTCAGGGGGCGTATAATCTAATTCGCATTAAGCATGGGGATGAATGGAAGACGGCGTTTATACTCCGGAGGGACATTTTGAGTACCTGGTGATGCCTTTTGGGCTCACTAATCCCCCTTCTGTCTTCCAATCCTTCATGAACGATATTTTCCGAGACTTTGTGGATACATTTTTGATTATCTATCTGGATGATATTTTGATCTTTTCCAAGGATTCGGACTCTCATGCGGAACATGTTCGGACTGTGTTCCGGATTTTGAGGGAGAATTCCCTGTATGTCAAGGGATCGAAATGCCTTTTTGGGGTACAGAGGATTTCATTTTTGGGATTCATTTTGTCTCCGTCAACTATTGAAATGGACCCGGCCAAGGTACAGGCCATTTATGATTGGGTTCAGCCCACTTCTTTGGAGGCCCTCCAGAAGTTTTTGGGTTTTGCTAATTTTTATCAGAAATTTATAGCTGATTTTTCTAGTATTGCCAAGCCATTGACTGATTTGACTAAGAAGGGTGCTGATTTGCTGAATTGGTCTCCGGAGCCTGTTTCTTCCTTTCAGGAGCTGAAGCGAAGATTCACTTCTGTTCCGGTTCTGCGGCAACCTGATGTCTCACTCCCGTTTCAGGTAGAGGTGGATGCCTCTGAGATTGGTGCAGGAGCTGTTTTTGTCCCCAAAAGATCCTGTGACATCTATAATGAATCCCTGTGCTTTCTTTTCCCGAAAGTTCTCCCCATCCGAACGTAACTATGATGTGGGGAATCGGGAACTGTTGGCCATGAAATGGGCATTTGAGGAGTGGAGACATTGGTTGGAGGGAGCTAAACACCAGGTCATGGTCCTTACTGACCACAGGAATTTGATTTACCTGGAGTTGGCCAAACGCTTGAATCCTAGACAGGCTAGGTGGGCCTTGATTTTCACACGTTTTGATTTTGTCGGCTCTTTTCTTCCTGGAACTAAGAATGTCAAGGCAGACGCCCTCTCTAGGAGTTTCTTTGTTGATTCTCCTGTTGTGACCAAGCCTGCTACCATCTTAGGCTAGGGGGTAGTTGTTTCTGCCATCTCGCCCGATTTGAGACGTGCTCTGGAAGAGTTTGAGGAGGACAAACCTGAGCGTTATCCCAGTGGAAAGTTGTATGTTCCTGACCAGTGGAGGAAGAGAGTGATGTCTGAAGTTCATTGCTCTGCATTGGCTGGTCATCCAGGTATTTTTGGTACAAGAGATCTGGTGAGTCGGTCTTTTTGGTGGCCCGACTTGTCTCGTGATGTCAGGAATTTTGTGCAGTCCTGTGGGACTTGCTCCCGGTCTAAACCTTGTTCTCGCTCTAGTGGGTTGTTGATGCCTTTGCCGGTGCCCAAGAGGCCATGGACCCATATTTCAATGGATTTTATCTCTGATATGCCTGTCTCTCAGAGAATGACCGTTATTTGGGTGATTTGTGATAGAATCTCTAAGATGGTCCATCTTGTACCACTCCCTAAGTTGCCATCTTCCTCTGAGTTGGTGCCCTTGTTTTTGCAACAGGTAGTTCGCTTGCACGGGATTCCTGAGAACATTGTGTATGACAGAGGAGTTCAGTTTGAGACTAGATTTTGGAGGACTTTCTGTTCCAAGCTGGGAATTCAGTTGTCCTTCTCCTCTGCGTTTCACCCTCAGACCAACGGGCAGACGGAGAGAACAAACCAGATTTTCGAGTCGTATTTGAGATGTTTTATTTCGGCTGATCAGGATGATTGGGTTTCATTTTTGCCCTTGGCCGAATTTGCTTTAAATAATAGAGCTAGTTCTGCCACTTTGATGTCACCTTTTTTTTGTAACTTTGGGTTTCATCCTCGATTTTCTTCAGGGCAGGTGGAGCCTTCTGCCTGCCCAGGTGTTGACATTGTGGTGGATAGAATGCACCAGATCTGGGACCAAGTGTTGGATAAGTTGTCTCTCTCCCAGGAAAAGGCCCAGCGGTTTTCCAACCGGCATAGGAACATTGGTCCCCAGTTTAAGGTGGGTGATATGGTTTGGTTGTCATCAAAAAATATTGCTATGAAGGTGGCTTCTCCTAAGTTTAAGCCTAGATTTATTGGACCTTACAAGATTTTGGAGATTATTAATCCGGTCTCTTTTCGGTTGGCTCTTCCAGTCACGTTTAAGATTCATAATGTGTTCCATAAGTCCTTGTTGAAGAGGTTTGTTGAACCAGTAGTTCCTGGGGTGGCACCTCCTGACCCTGTATTGATTGAAGGTAACATGGAGTATGAGGTAGAGAAGATACTGGATTCCCATCTGGCTAGACGGAGATTCCAGTATTTGGTTAAGTGGAAGGGTTATGGTCAGGAGGATAATTCCTGGGTCTCTGCCTCTGATATTCATGCCGAAAGATTGGTGCGTGCCTTTCATTGGGCTCACCCTGATTGCCCTGGTGGCATGGATGAGGGTTTGGTGACCCCTCCTCAAGGGAGAGGTACTGTTGTGAGTTCATTTTTCCCTTCACCAGTGAGGTCTGATGAACTCCCTCTTCTGGCGAAGGAAGTTAGTGAGGCTGATTACCAAACAGCTGAGCAGGTAGATGATGACTGGGTCACAGGAGCTGATGACTGGATATAAGGCAGCCGACGCCCTGCTGCCTTGCTGGTGATTTTCCTGCTGGATTCTTGGAGACCAGTCTGATTTCTGCTTCTCAAAGCTAAGTTTTGCTCTGCCTTTTGTACACTTTAGTTCTGGTTTTGTTTACCTTGTTTTTTGGAGTTCAGCCATCCCCGGCCGGGGGTGAGCTGAATTCCATTTTTGTCTCTGATCTGTTGATCTCTGGCTCTGTCTTCAGAATATACCTGAGTGCTGATATAGTCTTTTTGAAGCCTAGCGACTTCAGGGCCTGTTTCTCTTATCAGTCTGTTGGTACATTTTTGGATAGGGTTTTTGTGGATTGCAGACAGCAGCTTTTCTATCCTGTCCTATTTAGTTAGCTTGGGCCCCATCATTTGCTCAACCTATCTTTCTATCTGTGTTAGTGTTTTTCATCTTGCTTCACAGTCATTATATGTTGGGGGCTGCCTATTGCTTTGGGGTCTGCTCTGGGGCAGTTTAGATTTCCCCTTTCTGCCTTTAGGCTAATTTAGTTCTCCGGCTATGATCGAGGGGTCTAAGGCACCGTAATAATCCCCCACGGCTACTGCTAGTTGTTGTGGATAGGTTCAGGGGTCTGCAATCCGATAGCTGCCAACTTCTCTGGTTTTCTGGACTTAGCTATTATTTTTGTTTTTTCCTCCTTCGGTCACTCATCCATAACAGTTAAGCCTTAGATTCTTTATTCACACATACATTATTCGGTAGCTTAAGTAATACATATATTAGCGCTTTTACGGCTACATAAAACAATAAGCAAAACAACAAAATTTGCATACAATTCTATAAAATGCCATAAATCCATCCTGCTAGGCCATTAAACTAATTTGCTGGATTTAAAAAAAGAGAATGTGTTACCTCACCAGGAGTCTATGTTTGCACTGTGTTGTTTCAACCATTGGTTTCTAAGTTCACTTATTTTGTCTATACTGGCCCTAATCTGGAGATTGCCAGCAGGGTTGCAACAGGTGGGACCAATTATTTGGCACATTCCTCCTTCTTTTGCTGTCAGCTAATCTAGTACTATAGTATGTTGGTTAATAACTATGATTAATTGTCTCTGTATTGTATTAGTTTCATTAAGAACTTCAAGAATCTGGAAAATCTGATCATCCAGGTAGTCGATAGCTTCCACTAATTTATCCCACATTTGTGTTATGAAGGGGTTGTTAGGCGTTGGGTTCCTGTCACTGCACAGCAGGAATCCCAAGCCTTGCAACCGGTAGTCTCGCATTTCTCTTCAGCCACAGAGGAGCCTGCTCAGCAGACTCGGCGATCCCGGCGCTCTGCTCAAACCAGCTCTGTGGGTTTCGTTGCTGCTGCCACCTCTGGCCAAGCTATAGCAACGCATGCTGGTCAGCAGCAAGCTATTTCAGGGACTAAGTCTTCTTTTCGGTCCACTGAGCATGCTCTTGGGACGATCTCTCATTGGAGATCAGAGGTCACATGCTCAGGTCTTTCTCCAGCTAGGATTGGACCATCAGAAAGGTTAGGAAGGTCCCGGAAGGATGCGGCTATAAAAGGTTCGCATGGCCGCTCGGCCATGCGCTGGTATAAACTGCATTTTCAGACTATGAGGAGTGAGTGTCGTATGCATGTATGAATGTCTCTGGTGAATGACTCATTAAGAAACCCCTACCCTTGGTACGCATGTGTTGTGCAGCCTAGCCTGTTAAGCACCCAGGTTTAGGCATAGGTAGAACAGAGTCTGAGACAGGCATCAGTGTCCACGTTGCACGTGCTCGACACTCCATAGTCAGCATCTTTAGTGGCATCGGCAGGTGCGACGCTGCGCGCTCAGAAGGTCTAGAGGGACTCTGACCCCATGTCCTTGGGGCAGAGTTCTGTGACCGCTTTCTGTGTGCTCCGTGGCAGGGCTCTGTGAGCTAAACTGGCACCGGCATTTATGTTCTGTGGTAGTGCGGATCTGTGAGTTAACAGAGTTAGCTTCTGTTTACACTGGGTGACGTTAACCCACGTGTGACCTTTGGTACACCGCTTTATACTTCCGCCATTACTAAGCAACAGTTTCCCACCCCTGCACGGTGGACCCCGGGCTGCGAATGCACCTACTATTATTTTATTATTTGGTGCGTTCCACCAGCCCTAACATTATACTAGCGCCAGGGTCTGGCTGGTAATGGCGGACGAACAGCAACTGCTGCAGTACATCCGGCAGCTGGAGGGCAGGTTGGCGGCTCTCGAGTGTTCAACCACAGCTGCGGATGTTACTGCGGTCGCTGCCCAGTTAGCCGCAGAGGCTGTCTCACGTGTCCCCACTATCATCCCTGCACCGATGTTATCCCGCCTCCCGCTGCCCGAGAAGTTCTCGGGCGACAGTGCCTCACGCAGGGGCTCCGTGAGCCAGTGCGCTATTCAGTTAGAGCTGCTGGCTGCGCGATTCCCCTCTGAGCGGGCTAAGGTGGGATTCATCATTACCCTTTTGGCTGGCAGGGCTCTGGAGTGGATCACCCCACTGTGGGAGCATGATGACCCCATGGTACAGAGAGCCTCTCAGTTCCTAGTCTCTCTGAAGCAGGTTTTTCTGGGACCACTGGTCACACACAATACCACACTCCAGTTGTTGGCTCTGACACAGGGTTAGTCTCCGGTCAGCCAGTATGCCATCCATTTTCGGATGCTGGCTTCTGAGTTGGAATGGTCAGACAAGGCCCTTATACTAATTTTTTGGAGTGGTTTGGCTGACCACGTTAAGGATGCTCTGGCCACTCGGGAGGTTCCCGTCACTCTGGAGGAACTTATTACCATCTCCACCCGCATTAATCTCCGCTTCTTAGAGCGAGGCTTGGAGTGCTCCCAGTCCAGACAGACGTTTAGGTTGGCTCCAACTTTCTCTAAACCTCTGGAACCACCCGATCGAGCATCCGAGCTGTCGGTGACTATGGAGGTGCCTCGCACGAGCTCTAAGACCCGCTCTCCTCGAACCTCCACAGCCCGTTCCCATTGCCGATAATCTGGTCATTTAGCGAATAGGTACCCACAGCGCTCAGAGAAATGCCCACGTCTAGTGGCAATAGGAGGAGGTCTACTAGACACTACACCATTCTCCTCCAAGCTAACCTTCAAGGGGATGCTAGAGTTCGGCTCCTCCACTCTGGCGGTAGAGGTTTGCGTACATTCTGGAGTGGAGGGTAATTTTATGTCCTCAGTAGAGTTGAGCAAAACGGGTCGGCTAAATTCAGAATCCGCCGACTTTTGCTAAAGTTGTGTTTCGCCGATCGAAACCCGACCATAGCGTGAGGTCGGCCATGAGGTCGCCGACTTGAGCGCCAAAGTCGCGTTACCCACAATGCATCCAGCGCCTTTTCTCCTCCAATCATCAAGGATGCACACTGTGGGCAATGCGATGACATAGGCAGCGGCCCCCACCATGTTAGAGAAGGGCATTCAAGTGATTGGCTGGCTTTGTGTGGCGTCACAGTGCCTATCAAAGGCCGTAAACACCGACCACCATCTTACTTCTGCCGATCTTAGCATAGGGAGAGGTTGCTGCTGATCGTTCTCAATGGGTAGAGTGTTTAGGCAGGAAAAAAAAAATTGCTTGTGCTGATAGCGAATGTCACTGTACAACACATCAGTATAGTGTGCAGTGACAGGGGAGGATATATCTGTGTGCAGCAGCACAACACTAGCAGAGGAGGAACAATCATGTACTGTATCCTGTGAAGTTATGAAGAATGACACATGCTTTGATAACTTCATTCACATTTTGTTTACTCAGCTGAATGGCAGACTGGAGGTCCCGCCATTTGGCACAAAGAATGCCAAAGGAACACTCCACCATTCACCAAGCACGTGATAGGCGTAAGTTAAAAATTCTGCACTGAGGGGCCAGGTTGCGCAGGGGATATGGCCTCATTGTTCGTTATCTGAAACGCCTCATCAACCACAAGGACATAAGGGACTGATTCTTGAGTGGAGTCTGGTAGCTGGCGTGGTGGGGGTATATCCAACTGGTTGGTGCGTAGCCGCCGACCCATAATGGAAGTATTGAAGACTCTAGAGTCTCCCGTCCTCCATAGGCCCCAATGTTACCAATTATAAACTTGTATTGAGGGTTGGCAAGAGCCAACAATACAACAGAAAAATATTGCTTATATTTGAAGAATTGGGAGCCAGAGTTCGGCGGCTTACACACCCGGATATGTTTGCCATCAAGGGCCCCAATACAATTTGGAAACTGGCATTCCTCCTCAAACTCCCTTGAGATCGTCAACCAGTCTTCCATCCTGGGCTCAGGCATGACGAGTTGATGGAGTCTTGACCATATTTCACTACATGTCGACCTGACTATGCCAGAAATGGTAGATCTTCTAATGAGAAACTCATGGTGGGGGGCGGCATAAGACAGGCCAGTGGACAGGAAGGTGAAGAACAGCAGAAATGGAACATTTAGAAGCCAAAAATGATAAAAAGACCAGCTACAGACATATCAAACTTTTTATTGTTTCACATCTACTAACACACATATTATTTTCTAGCATAATGACTACGTGATATTCAGTACATATTACACATAACATTCGGGTATGTAAGTTTTAACATATCTGGACTAAGATGAGGGCAAAAAACTTTGTCCAAATACAAAACTACACATACTTTGGGCAAAACATCATGAGAATGTGGTTGTGTAGTACATACCGTAATGTGAGTAGAAGTCGCTCCTCTGCAGATATAGCTTTGCGCATTCTTGTGTCCTGAAAGGTTATATCCCAGGACGCACAGTCTCCAAGAGTAGGCCAAATGTTGCAAGGTTCATGCGACAGTATAGGAAAAATTTTTCTGGATGATCCCGCAGAGAAGAATAGAGGCGGTGAAAATGACCTCTTGTGAGTCATTACCTCAAAAGTGGATGGACCCAAATGCATCTCCTCCTATGCGGATCCACTATCACTGGGTATGGCTGACCAAAGCGGCATGACAAAAGGCAGTTGAAGAGAACCTGCTCAGTTATGTTGAAACTCAGACTGTCTGCCATGTTGCATATAGTACACCGACACACCTAGTCAAGGCAAGGTCACAAATGGACAAAATGGAGGCAGCCACCTGTTCCAGAGCCAAAAAATAGGGTGTAGGCTAGAGTTGAGCGACTTTTGGTTTTTTAGGGTCGCGTTTCGTTTCGTGAAACCCGACTTTTCCAAAAGTCAGGTCGAGCAAGATCGTCCGATTATAGGGAAAAGTCGGGGTCGTCCTGAAACACGAAACCCAATGTAAGTCAATGGGGAATAAAAGTCGGCAGTGAGAGGAGGACAGGAAACACACCTACAGTGCCCATTTGAATGCCAAAAGCATCAATTCTTCTTTCTTAAGCTTGTCAACCTTAATTAACTTCATAATACAAGTTACGCACTGAAAAATGGGGGTTATTTGGCTACAAACTGTGGGGGGGGAGGGCTGGCTCCAGGTTTTCATGTGCCCTGGGCGAAAGAGCGCCCCTTTAACACATACCACAACTCATCATGCTCCGATACGGCAGAGAAATAGCGGTATAGTCCAATGAAAAATACCTCACTTTTTACATCTCATGACGAGGCCCATCTATTTCTCCATACAGAATCATTGGTCCCATATAATGTTTGAAACAGTATATGATGAGCTCCACATAATGCTACAGTATATGTTGGTCCCCATGGATCAAGCTCCACTGTCTTATGGGCCCAAATAATGCTCCAAACATAATGGGCCCCATTTCTAATGCTCTAGTGTATAATGGGCCCTGTAAATGCTGCTCCATTGTCTGATGTCCACCTTTGGAATGTTCCAGTGTATGGTGGGCCCCATCTATCATTCTCCAGAGTATAGTGCTCCCCAAAAATTGCTGTCCCAACATTGAAAACAATCAAATAAGTCTCCTCGCTAGGGAATCCCTGTACTTGTCTGGACAGGTGCTGCAGCTTGCTTAACAGCTCGCCAGCCGTTCTCACGCATAGTATGGATTACACGTGATTGCACAAAGGTGAGAAAGGGTACCGTATCCCCAGATAACATGTATGGATAGCGTACACATTCAAAATATATGTCTCAGGAGGCAGGCTCAGACGGTGTTAGGCCCAGTATGGATTGCACGTGATTGCACAAAGGTTAGAAAGGGTACCGTATCACCGGATAACATGTATGGATAGCGTACACATTCAAAATATATGTCTATACAGCATGAGGCAGGCTCAGACGGTGTTAGGCCCAGTATGGATTGCACGTGATTGCACAAAGGTTAGAAAGGGTACCGTATCACCGGATAACATGTATGGATAGCGTACACATTCTAAATATATGTCTATACAGCATGAGGCAGGCTCAGACGGTGTTAGGCCCAGTATGGATTGCACGTGATTGCACAAAGGTTAGAAAGGGTACCGTATCCCCGGATAACATGTATGGATAGCATACACATTCAAAATATGTGTCTCAGGAGGCAGGCTCAGACGGTGTTAGGCCCAGTATGGATTGCACGTGATTGCACAAAGGTTAGAAAGGGTACCGTATCACCGGATAACATGTATGGATAGCGTACACATTCAAAATATATGTCTATACAGCATGAGGCAGGCTCACACGGTGTTAGGCCCAGTATGGATTGCACGTGATTGAACAAAGGTTAGAAAGGGTACCGTATCACCGGATAACATGTATGGATAGCGTACACATTCAAAATATATGTCTATACAGCATGAGGCAGGCTCACACGGTGTTAGGCCCAGTATGGATTGCACGTGATTGCACAAAGGTTAGAAAGGGTACCGTATCACCGGATAACATGTATGGATAGCGTACACATTCAAAATATATGTCTATACAGCATGAGGCAGGCTCAGACGGTGTTAGGCCCAGTATGGATTGCACGTGATTGCACAAAGGTTAGAAAGGGTACCGTATCCCCAGATAACATGTATGGATAGCGTACACATTCAAAATATATGTCTCAGGAGGCAGGCTCAGACGGTGTTAGGCCCAGTATGGATTGCACGTGATTGCACAAAGGTTAGAAAGGGTATCGTATCCCCGGATAACATGTATGGATAGCGTACACATTCAAAATATATGTCTATACAGCATGAGGCAGGCTCAGACGGTATTAGGCCCAGTATGGATTGCACGTGATTGCACAAAGGTTAGAAAAGGTACCGTATCACCGGATAACATGTATGGATAGCGTACACATTCAAAATATATGTCTCAGGAGGCAGGCTCAGACGGTGTTAGGCCCAGTATGGATTGCACGTGATTGCACAAAGGTTAGAAAGGGTACCGTATCCTCGGATAACATGTATGGATAGCGTACACATTCAAAATATATGTCTATACAGCATGAGGCAGGCTCAGACGGTGTTAGGCCCAGTATGGATTGCACGTGATTGCACAAAGGTTAGAAAGGGTACCGTATCCCCGGATAACATGTATGGATAGCGTACACATTCAAAATATATGTCTATACATCAGGAGGCAGGCTCAGACGGTGTCAGGCACAGTATGGATTTGACGGCCCAGATTACACAGCGGAGGAGCAGGGAGAGTTAAAGATTGCAAATGCTGGGGCCCTGCCAAGCAAGGGGGGCCCACTCGTGGGCGTCGGTACTGGCACTGGGCCCCTCATAGTACAGCGGTGTGTCTGACGGCGGGTGTGCACCACCACCGTCAGAGACACTTGATTGCACTATGAGGGACCCTGTGCCAGTGCCCGCGCCCAAGAGTCGGCCTACCCACCTGTCCAGGGCAACGGCACTCGCACAGTGTCGTGCGCTAGGTGGTGACCCCGGCCATGGGGGGGGAGGCAGCACAGTTAGGGAGTTTTAGAAAGTGGCATATGTTGATGTTGGACATTCAGCTGATGCAAAAGGCGAAATAGGTGAAGTACCAGGAAGAGGTGGACCAAAGCAAGCCATTTTTCTGTCACCCTATGTGTCATCAGGGGAAGGTGGGACAAAATCCTTGGAAACCCATGCGTGGTTCATTTTAATGAAGGTTAGATCATCCACATTTTGGGTTGACAGACGGGTCCTTTTTTCTGTCAGGATTGATCCAGCTGCACTGAAGACTCTTTCCGATAGCACACTTGCAGCTGGGCAAGCGAGCTCCTGTAAGGCATATTGGGCCAATTCAGGCCAGGTGTCCAGTTTAGCGGCCCAATAGTCAAAGGGGAATGACCTGTGTGGGAGAACATCGATATGGGAGGAAAAGTAGTTTGTAACCATAGTTGACAACTGCTGTCTCCTGTCACTTTCCATCGATGCAGTATTACCAGTTGTGTGAGCGGTATTTGAAAAATCAGTCCACAACATTGTCATGAAACCCCTGTCTCCAACTCCACTTCTGCTGTGTGCACCACGAACACCTCTGCCAAGCTGCCCCCGGCCCGTACGGCTCGTGTGAGAACCATCACCGCTGCTGTGTGCTGGGAATGCCTCAAGCAACCGATTTACCAGAGTTGCTTGTTTATTAGCCAATATTAGGTCAAGGTTCTCCTGTGGCATGATGTTTTGTAATTTGCCTTTATAGCGTGGATCCAGGATGCTGGCCAACCAGTAGTCGTCATCGTTCATCATTTTGGCAATGCGGGGGTCCCTTTTTAGGATCCGCAAGGCATAATCTGACATGTGGGCCAATGTTCCCGGTGTCAATGATGCACTGCGAGTGCTGGGTGGAGGAGCACTTTCTGCCAAATCCACATCCCTCCAGTCACGCACAAACCCTGTACCAGACCTTGCCACGCCAACATTTTCACTTGCCCCACGAGATGCATCCTCCTCCCCTAAGTAATCATCCCTATCATCATCCTCCTCCTCCTCTTCTTCCTCCACCTCGTCCAGGAGAGGTCCCTGAGCAGACAATGGCTGAATGTCATCAAGGATTCCCTCCTCCTCTTCCTCCTCATCAACATTGGCTGCAGAAGCCTGCTCCTTAAGGTGCGTCAAAGTTTGCATGAGCAGACGCATAAGTGGGATGCTCATGCTTAGGATGGCGTCGTCTGCGCTTACCAGCCGTGTGCATTCCTCAAAACACTGAAGGACTTTACAAAGGTCTTTCAGCTTCGACCACTGCACACCTGTCAACTTGTTTGCTCTCAAAGTGCCTGGCCGTGTATCCTCCCACAAATGCATTATGGCCTGCCTCTGCTCGCACAGCCGCTCCACCATGTGCAGGGTGGAGTTCCACCTTGTTGCAATGTCGATAATGAGGCGGTGGTTGGGAAGGTGGAGCAATCGCTGCAGCTTCTGCATACGAACGGAGTGTACAGGCGACCGGCGGATGTGCGCGCACAGTCTTCGCACCTTCTGGAGCAGGGCTGTTAACTCCGGATAATTTTTGAGGAAGCACTGCACCACCAGGTTCAAGGTGTGAGCCAAGCAAGGTATGTGGCTGAGTTTTGAAAGGGCTATGGCTGCCACAAAATTACGGCCGTTATCACTAACTACATTGCCTGCCTCAAGATGTACACTGCCCAGCCATGACTCAGTTTGTCGCTTCAAGTACTCAGCCAGCACCTCGGCGGTATGTCTGTCGCCCAAACACATCATCTGCAACACAGTCTGCTGACGCTTTCCACTAGCTGCTCGATAGGGGGACACATCGTGTGCAACAGTGGCAGCTGCAGATGGAGTGCTCGTACGACTGCGCTCTGTGGACGAGCTTTCGCTTCTGGAGGAGGAGGAGGAGGAGGGTGGAACGCCTACAGCCAACTGTTTCCTATACCGCGGGCTAGGCAGCACTGTCCCACCACCGCTGTCCCCTGTGGACCCTGCATCCACCACATTAACCCAGTGCGCAGTGATGGACACGTAACGGCCCTGGCCATGCTGACTGGACCATGCATCAGTTGTGAGGTGCACCTTTCCGCTCACTGACTGCTTGAGTGCATGGACAATGCGGTTTTTCACATGATGGTGGAGGGCTGGGATGGCTTTGCGAGAGAAGTGGCGACTGGGTAGGTCATAGCGTGGTACTGCATAGGCCATGAGTTCGCGGAAAGCTGTGCTTTCCACCAACCGAAAGGGCATCATCTCAAACGAGATTAGTTTGGCAATGTGGGCGTTCAAACCCAGTGTACGCGGATGAGAGACTGAGTACTTTCTTGACCTACTCATAGTGTCTGCGAGGGTGAGCTGGACTTGAGAGCTGCATATGGTGGAAGTAGCGGTGGACAGGGCGGACTGAGAGAGGGTTGATGATGGTGATGGAGTTGGTGTTCTTTCTGATGGCCTAGAATCAGTCTTTCGTTGATATAACAGTGGGATTCCCTGACTGCTGTGGCCTTGCAACGACACCTCAACATTTGCTGCTGTGCTAACCAGTGGGCTTACAGTGGGGGAAACAATGTAGCGTTGATGACTACCTTCGTTGTGATCAGTTGCACATGTGGCACTTGAGGTTTGGTGTTGTGTCCACGCTTGCAAGTGCATGCTGGTTAAATGTCTAAGCATGCAACTGGTATTCAAATTTTTCAGATTTTTCCCTCGGCTAAAGGTCTTTGCGCACTTCTTACAGATAACCTTGGCCTGATCATGAGGATTTTGTTCAAAAAAGTGCCACACTGCACTCTTCCTACTTTGGCAGACATTTTGCGGCCTAGCACGCTGTGATCTTTTGACCCTCTGGACAAGCTGTCCAGCAACTCTTTTGATGTTTGGAACCTGTCTTTGGAGTGCTACGGGCCTGCCAGATAACAGCTGTTGCGATGTCGATGTCTGCTGTGGATGCTCCTCATCTGAGCTATTGGAAGCAGCACCCTCTTCCCCCAATGGATGCCAATCTGGGTCAACAACTGGGTCATCCATCACCTCCTCTTCTATGTCATGTGCACCTTCCTCTGTGTCACCGTGTATGGTGGTATAGTGTGCGGGAAGGGGCACCTGAGTCTCATCAGGGTCAGAATCTGGCTCTGTACACTGCGAGGACAATGTAGTGCTCTGAGTGAATGTACCAGCAGAATCATCCATCAGCAGCTGTGCATCAGTGCACTCCATGTCAGATTCATCTTGGCCTGGGTAATTCACCATTTCACTTGATAATCCAGGCATGGTATGTGAAAACAGCTCCATGGAGTAATCAGTAGTATGGCCTGCGTCATTCTTCAATCTTGGTTGGGGTGAAGGACACAAGGAAAGGTGTGGTTCATGAACATGAGCCTCCAATGACGACTCAGTGCTTTTACTTTTTACAACTGAAGAAGAGGAGGCGATAGAGCTGGAGGCTGAGTCAGCAATGTAAGACAAAACTTTTTCCTGATGCTCTGGCTTTAAAAGCGGTTTGCCAACTCCTAGAAAACTAAGCGTTCGAGGCCTTATGTAGCCAGACGATGACGCAGGCTCAACACCTCCTGCATTCGGTCCTATTTTGCTCTTGCCACTACCATCAGATCCACCACCAACACCATCATTACCAGCTGCCAACCCCCGCCCAATTCCACGGCCTCTTCCACCAGCCTTCCTCATTTTTGGTAGAAATGTAGACAAAATCCAACAAACTATATAGTATGTAAAACAAGGTACAAGGTGTCTATAGGACAGGGGAGATTTTGAATATCTGCACACACTTTTGGACACTGGACACTTTTGGATTGTGTGAGGCCCAATGAATATCTGAGCACTATGTGACAGGCTTGATGGCACAGCTGTGACCTAAGTGACTAGAGGATAAGTGAGATTTTGAATGTCTGCACACACTTTTGGACACTGGACACTTTTGGATTGTGTGAGGCCCAATGAATATCTGAGCGCTATGTGACAGGCTCGATGGCACAGCTGTGACCTAAGTGACTAGAGGATAAGTGAGATTTTGAATGTCTGCACACACTTTTGGACACTGGACACTTTTGGATTGTGTGAGGCCCAATGAATATCTGAGCGCTATGTGACAGGCTCGATGGCACAGCTGTGACCTAAGTGACTAGAGGATAAGTGAGATTTTGAATGTCTGCACACACTTTTGGACACTGGACACTTTTGGATTGTGTGAGGCCCAATGAATATCTGAGCGCTATGTGACAGGCTCGATGGCACAGCTGTGACCTAAGTGACTAGAGGATAAGTGAGATTTTGAATGTCTGCACACACTTTTGGACACTGGACACTTTTGGATTGTGTGAGGTCCAATGAATATCTGAGCGCTATGTGACAGGCTCGATGGCACAGCTGTGACCTAAGTGACTAGAGGATAAGTGAGATTTTGAATGTCTGCACACACTTTTGGACACTGGACACTTTTGGATTGTGTGAGGCCCAATGAATATCTGAGCGCTATGTGACAGGCTCGATGGCACAGCTGTGACCTAAGTGACTAGAGGATAAGTGAGATTTTGAATGTCTGCACACACTTTTGGACACTGGACACTTTTGGATTGTGTGAGGCCCAATGAATATCTGAGCGCTATGTGACAGGCTCGATGGCACAGCTGTGACCTAAGTGACTAGAGGATAAGTGAGATTTTGAATCTCTGCACACACTTTTGGACACTGGACACTTTTGGATTGTGTGAGGCCCAATGAATATCTGAGCACTATGTGACAGGCACGATGGCACAGCTGTGACCTAAGTGACTAGAGGATAAGTGAGCTTTTGAATGTCTGCACACACTTTTGGACACTGGACACTTTTGGATTGTGTGAGGCCCAATGAATATCTGAGCGCTATGTGACAGGCTCGATGGCACAGCTGTGACCTAAGTGACTAGAGGATAAGTGAGATTTTGAATGTCTGCACACACTTTTGGACACTGGACACTTTTGGATTGTGTGAGGCCCAATGAATATCTGAGCGCTATGTGACAGGCTCGATGGCACAGCTGTGACCTAAGTGACTAGAGGATAAGTGAGATTTTGAATGTCTGCACACACTTTTGGACACTGGACACTTTTGGATTGTGTGAGGCCCAATGAATATCTGAGCGCTATGTGACAGGCTCGATGGCACAGCTGTGACCAAAGTGACTAGAGGATAAGGGAGATTGAATTGCTTTTAAAAAAGCCGTTTGCGGGGCAATGGGTAAACAGCAATGCCAGCCTGTCAGGAAGCCTTAAAAGGCAGCCCAACAACCAACACCACTGATACACCACTATATAGCCTCCCCTTGCACTGCACACACAGTGACTGGTGTGTTGTGCAGGCCAAATTGCTATCAGCAGCAAAAGCAGTTTTTTTTTCTTCTCAGCAGGACAAAAAAAAAAAATTGGGATTGCTTAAGCAGTTTGAGGCCCAATGAATATCTGAGCGCTATGTGACAGGCTCGATGGCGCAGCTGTGACCAAAGTGACTAGAGGATAAGGGAGATTGGATTGCTTTTAAAAAAGCAGTTTGCGGAGCAGTGGGTAAACAGCAATGCCAGCCTGTCAGGAAGCCTTAGAAGGCAGCCCAACAACCAACACCACTGATACACCACTATATAGCCTCCCCTTGCACTGCACACACAGTGACTGGTGTGTTGTGCAGGCCAAATCGCTAGCAGCAGAAGCAGTTTTTTTGTCTTCTTCCCTGCCTAACGCTCTCCCTACAGAATCAGCAGCAACCTCTCCCTATGCTAAGATTGGCAGAAGTAAGATGGCGGTCGGCGTGCACGCCCTTTTATACCCCCTGTGACGCCCACCAAAGCAAGCCAATCACTAGCATGCCCTTCTGAAAGATGGTGGTGACCCGTGCCTATGTCATCACGTTGCCCACAGTGTCCGTGGATCCTGATTGGCTGAAAAAGAGCGCAAAACAAACTTTTGAAACGCGACTTTGGCGCGTAAGTCGCCGACCTCGTGGCCGACCTCATCCTAGGGTCGGGTTTCGTTTCATGAAACCCGACTTTGCCAAAAGTCGGCGACTTTTGAATTTTTTCGACCCGTTTCGCTCAACTCTAGTGTAGGCTAATGATTTAAATAGTTTGCAGGCCTCAAAACTGTTAAATGTCCATTTTGCAAGCCTGCGAGAAAATCTTGCCATACGGATGCCATACGGATTACATACGGATGCTTACATGCGCAAAATACGCGAGCACACCTTGCTTATGGATGAACACTATTTAGGGAACATTCCTCCATATTACGCATGTAAAATACGGACTGTATTTTGCGTCGGTTAGTGTGACCCTGGCCTTATACTACAATACGATGTAAAGTTTCTTACATGAGAACTGAGGTTTCAATAGGAGAAGCTATTCTAGTTTCCATCTAGTCTGGATCAGGCAGTGCTGGGAAATCCCCAGTCTGGGACAAGCTGCCACAGGAAGCAGAGCACATGTGGAGACTCCTGGACTCCAAGATCTCCAGGAAGGCCCCAAAGCCTGTGATTCTTCTCTGACTCCCACAGGCCGTCTACTAAAAGCTTTCTACCTTGGGTCCTCACAGTTGGGACGTACATGTGCTTCACCAGACGTATTTCTGCATGCGATGTGACCCACTGAGAAAATTTCCCCAGGACTCTCAGGTCGGTGAAATACTCTTGCTAATGTATATATAATCTTCAGAATAAATCTGCAAAAGTCTCTGAACCCCTCTATAACAACTTAAAAGCACGAAATGTAAAAAAGCAGGTTCTTAAAGCTCCAAAGCCTCACTTCCATGTTAGAATCTAACTCTGAATTGTATCTGCTGTGGTGTACCCACGTGAACTTTGAAGAAATTACTCCGTGTCATACTTCCCCGTTCCTGTGAAAGTAAATGCAACTGTTATCCCCGAGACCTGTATCTGTGGTCATTATTGTGGATGCTGCATGGGGGTGGATAGCAGTGAACGGAAAGCCCCATTGCTAGGGCTTTACAAGTGGTATCAAGAACCTGCAGGATCCATTCTTCTGTGCCTATCTACTATTATGGCACCAAAAGTCTCAGAACTGCTTATTAACAACTATCTTGCCATTGAATGCTGCTAAAGACTGTCTCCTGATATATGCTGTGCTGCTCTCTGTACTTGTGTGTGGAACCTGCCTGCACCAGCTCTTCTACTCTCCTGCTATCTAAGTTGCACAGATAAGTACAGATTCTCATCCACAGATGTGCTATATTCAAGAGGGGGAGCCTTACATCTCAACAACTTTGTTACTGCATAATAGTGCATCTCTTAAAGCCACAGTGTCATCATTACTCTTAAAGACAAAGTACCTACATTACCATCATAATGTCTGATCCTCTTCATAATGACCAGGCAGAGTCTATTAACTCTTCATCAATCTTGTCATCAGCTAGTGCTCTAATCCCACAGGCTACTGCGACCGACCTGGCTCCAGGCCCTGTCATGGCTATCGGCATGCTGTTCTTCCTAGGAACTCCTAGTCTCCCAAGTTACAGGGGAGATCCTCATACACTTGCTGGGTTCAAAGAAAAGGTAATGTCCACTCTGGAACTTTTCTTGATCTCTTCCCATCAGTGGGTACAATTTGAAGGTCCGGCTGCCGAAGAAGTCTTTTCCTGGCCATCCACCGAGATGACCAGTGTAGAACAGATCCTCACCCACCTGAGAAACAAATTTGAATGCCAATCACCCACTGAGGTTCATTTCATATATTAGAACAGACTTCAGGAACTAGATGAGACCCTAAGGGACTATGCACTAGCCCTTCAGTCTGCATACAGGGCTTTACAGCACATAGACACTTTAGACCCTGCTGCTGCAGGAAACCTAATCACTGACAGATTCATAGAAAGTGTGTACTCCAGACTAGTACAAAGTCAACTCTGCATGCTAGCAGCACAAAATCCCAACATGACTTTCTTAAATTTTAAAGCTCTAGCTTTGTGGGGAGTGGGTACTGACTCACCTTGTACCAGCCTCTACTCGTGCTCCTTTTTCCCCTGACCTGGCTGCTGAATTGTCGACTGTATCTCCACTTTCACCTGTCTCTCGTATGCAGGTTGTGCACTCTGTGCCAGCCTCTATTCTCATTCATGTACCTTCTACTACTGATGAACTTGTCCAAGTCCTCAATTTTGTATGACAAACCTTAAAGGAACTAAAAGCCAACCCCTGCATCACTGAGTCATCTGTAAGGCTACTTTCACACTTGCTTTTTTTTCCAGCACGTTTTTCCCGCAAAATAACGCATTGAAAAAATGCATACAAACGCATACAAATGCAGCGTTTTTTTCAAGCATTTTTATGAGCATGCATGAAAAAAACGCAGCGTTTGTATGCGTTTTTAGTGCGTTTTTACCGCGTTTGCAGTTTTTTCCAACATTAGGTGGCCCCTCACACTAACCCAAACCATGACTTTACTAACCCTAACCCTGACCCTAACCCTAACCCTTAACCAAACCATACCCTGATCCTAACCCTAACCCTGACCCTGACCCTAACCCTGACCCTAACCCTAACCCTGACCCTAACCCTGACCTTAACCCTAACCCTTAACCAAACCATACTAACCCTAACCCAAACCCTAACCCTAACCCCCCCTAACTAACCCTAGCTCTAACCCAAACCCCTAAATTCCATTGTCTAACTAATGGTAAAAAAAACGCATGCGCAAAAAAACGCATACATAAGCATGCCAATGCGCACCCATAGACTTATAATGGGTTTCTTACTGTAAAAAAACGCATTGCGCGAGCATGCATTTTTTTGAGGCAAGTCGGACGCCCAAAAAAATGCAACAGGATGCATTTTGTGCGCCCGAGCGCATACCGCAAAAAAACGCATGCGCGGTAAAACGCATACAAACGCATGTGTATGCACACATAAGCGCATCCCATGCAAAGTATAGGGAAAAAAATCGCATGCGTTTTTTAGCGCTAAAATCCAGCGCAAAAAAACGCAAGTGTGAAACCAGCCTAAGGCTACTTTCACACATCAGGTTTTCGGCGTCAGGCGCGATCCGGCGTCGTGCCGGAACGCCGGATCCGGCAAATGTTTAGTAAAACCGGATGTGACGGATCCGGTTTTCTGCCGGATCCGTCTTTTTCTTGACAGACAAAACCGGATCCGTCTCATCCGGTTCATCCGTTTTTCTATCCGTTTTTCGACGGATTACGCCGGATCCGGTTTTTAAAATTGACCCTTGTGGCCTTCCGAACGGGATTGGCTACTGGAAAACTATATATAGCATGTTCCTACAGCCCTTCTTTGACAGGTTGTAGAGGAGAAAGTGCAGGTTGGAGAGAAGAGCAAGTTACTGGCGAAGATGGATGTTGTCATTGGAAATATTTTGAAGAATTTGGCAGATTTTACAGCGGAGGCAAATCGTTTGAGGGTGATTATTCTAGAGAAGGAGAGAGCGAGGCAGCAGCGCATCAGGCATCGTAGACGACGTTTGTGGATCCACCCCATCACAGCCAAGAGAATGACGCGTGGGGTCTATTCTACACTATGCATGGACCTTCGACGAAACCCGGATAAATTTTTTGGATATGTTAGGATGAAAATGGAGAATTTTGATTACTTGGTGGAGCGCATTGCACACCTCATAAGAAAAGCGGACACCTATTGCCGCTTCTCCGTTTCACCCGCAGAGCGTCTGATGGTGACTTTAAGGTAAGCCACATTTATTGGATATGATCGCATCAGAGCACACTTTCACTGCAATCTTGTTGGTGGTAATTTGTATCTCCAAGTGTTAGGTCAGTTTTGGTATGTAATGCTGTGATTTTAAACTAATTTATTGTTTGTTAATTCCCCACAGATTTCTTGCAACTGGAGAATCACTTTCGTCACTGCATTTCCAGTACAGACTCGGGATTTCCACCATATCTGGAATTGTGAAGTACACATGCCGTGCACTGTGGGACTCCTTAGCTGAAGAGTTTTTACCAGAGCCCACAACAGAGAGGTGGATTGAAATTGCTGACAAGTTTCAACAGATATGTCAGTTTCCAAACTGCTTGGGCGCTGTGGACGGGAAACATATCCGCATTGTAAAGCCAGCTGGATCTGGATCGGAATATTTCAATTACAAGAAATATTTTTCAATTGTCCTCATGGCCATCGCTGACGCGGAATACAAATTTATTGTGGTTGATATTGGGGCCTATGGCCGCTCCAATGACTCTCAAGTTTTCAAACTGTCTGCCATGGGGCGTAAACTGTATGGAAACACCTTCCAGTTCCCACCACCTAGACCGCTGCCGCAAACATCTGGTCCACCTATGCCATTTGTCTGTGTAGGGGATGAAGCCTTCCAGCTGTCAGAACACCTTTTGAAACCGTACTCTAGCAGAGGATTGACAAGACCAAAACGCATTTTTAATTACCGCCTCACAAGAGCAAGAAGAATGGTTGAATGTACCTTTGGTATTCTGACAGCCAAATGGCGGGTCCTATTGACTGCGATCAACCTCAAGACAGAAACTGTGGACGAGGTGATCAAAGCGTGCGTGGTACTCCACAATTTTGTTATATGCAAGGAACCCATTTCCATTGAGGACACCTCTGAAGAAACCACCTTGCAAGATTACCATGACATTACCACTAGAAGTTCTGTGACGGTTTCAGTAATGAGGGACAATTTTGCACTATACTTTATGTCACCTCAAGGCAGAGTACACTGGCAGGATGACAGAGTGTGAAAGATTTGTGCCCCAAACTTGTGTACCTTCTGTACCAACAGTATATACCTTTGCCAACCAAAGTTGGCTATCTTGTCATGGTCTCTATTTTTAGCTTTAGGCCACAGGTGTGTACCTGGTTGTGTTTTATGCAAAGTATTTCACCTTTTAACAAAAGTTGTGTACATTGTTAGGAAATCACCAACAATAAACACAACTTTTTAGGTGAAATACTTTGCTTCAAACACAACCAGGAACACAACTGTGGCAAAAAGCTAAAATTTACCCACAGTTATATACCTAGTTTTGAATACCATTTCACCTTTTAAATACCCTGTGTTTAACCTTTTTCGCCGCAGAAAGAAATGACAGACAACCAGTGTAAAATAATTTAACTTTTATTGAAAAATGTTTTTTTTAGTAAACTTTTTTAAAATTTTAATAAACATGTTTAATAAAAATTTGAAACTATAAAACTGAAACCATAAAACTGGTCATTTTTATTTAAAAACACACATTATAATTCTGTGTAGTGTGTGGTGGAAATACTGCTGTAGGGGCTGCGGGACACTTCGACACTGGGAGTGTGGAGAGAGGACTGGGATCGTTGTGGGGAAGGAACAGTTAGAGGTGAAGGTGTGGAAAAAACTACAGAATGGGTGGACATGTGGGAAGCAGAAGAGGTGGTGGGTGGTGGAGTGGAGGGTTGGGCAGGGACTGTAGGAGCAGATGATGTTGATGGCAAGTTGTATGGGGAAGGAGTTTGGTATGGGGCAGGTTGCTGGAAGTGGGGAGATGTCTGGTACGGGGCAGGTTGCTGGAAGTGGGGAGATGTCTGGTACGAGGCAGGTTGCTGGAAGTGGGGAGATGTCTGGTACGGGGCAGGTTGCTGGAAGTGGGGAGATGTCTGGTACGGGGCAGGTCGCTGGAAGTGGGGAGATGTCTGGTACTGGGGAGGTTGCTGGTACTGGGGAGTTTGCAGGTACTGTGGAGGTTGCTGGTACTGGTGAGGTTGCTGGTGCTGGGGAGGTGGCTGGTGCTGGGGAGGTGGCTGGGGCTGGGGAGGTGGATGGTATGTAATAGGAGGGGGAGGATGGAAAGTGGCTGGAGGTGGATGGTATGTAATAGGAGGGGGAGGATGGAAAGTGGCTGGAGGGGGTGTAGATGTAATAGGAGGGGGAGGATGGAAAGTGGCTGGAGGGGGTGTAGATGTAATAGGAGGGGGAGGATGGAAAGTGGCTGGAGGGGGTGCAGGTGGAGGAACTACTGTGGTGGGAGGAGGAGGAGGAGGTTGGGAGGTAACTTGCTGGAGAGCAGCGTGGCATGAATGCATTACATGCATCTGCTGGGCAGGAGAGAGCGTTTCCATGCGCTCCACAACAGACCTGAAAAAGGTGTGGTTTGGCGAAGATCTTGCTTCTGAATGCATGGTTTGCAGAAGTGTCTTCACCTCCAGAATGCTGGAGTTGATCTGCTGATAGCCTGCCGAGATTTGCTCTGACAAGACTTTTAGACAGTTCTGGAAAGATGCATTCAGATGCAAGAACTCTGGCGCATAAGTCTTTTCCTGACCCCTCTGCCGCTGCCGCCCAGTACCCGCAGGTGTACTAGAGGTGGCAGGGGCAGAAGGGTGGGGTAAAGGGAAAGCGATCTCCTCACCAGCAGCTTCATGTAATATAGGCGGCCACGATGCTCCTGTGCTGGTGGATGGGACAGATGGGTCGAATGTGTGGGAAGGCTGGGAAGGTGCAGATGTACCGGAGCGGTCGAAGTGTCCCTCGGTGCCGGTCTCCTCAGGGATCGCCTCAGAAGGGTCCAATCGTGCAGGCTCCCGAGTGCTGCTCACCGTGCTGTGGAATAAAGAGAAAAAAAAAAAATTAAAATACTGACATGGTATGGCCCTGGCTGAAAAAAAAATTTACATCTAACATTTTTTTCACATGTGGTGTGTAATATTTACCTTCTGGTGAGCATTGTTTCCCGGAGGAACGACAGGGCTTCTGCGTACTTGTACTTGCTCCTGCGTCCTCCAGATCCACTCGGGGCCCGCATCTCTTTATTGAACTCCTTCTTGAAACGATCCCTCACAGACCGCCACCGATTCACAATTCTGTTCCCTGAAACGAGAAAGGACAAAGTGGTTAGTATACAACATCAGTGTTTCCCAAACTCCAGTCCTCATGGTCCCCAGGGGTCATGTTTTCAGGATTTCCATAGTAAATAGAAATCCTGAACACATGATCCGTGGAGACCACGAGGACTGGAGTTCGGGAAACACTGGTTTACATCAAGCAACCGGTACTGTATATACTTACGCTCTGTAATCTGGGCCCGAACATCGAGGTCCTCCCAGCGGCCAACAAGGAGCGAACAGATTTCCTCCCAGAGTCGTCGGGTAATGATCAGGTCAGCGTGGCGGCGGTCAGCCATATTCCAGAGCGGCTCCCTTTCTCTGACAAGATCGATGAGGCGGTCCATATCAATCCCTCCATCCTCAACGTCAGAGTCGGGAGCACGCTGTGAAGGCTGTTAAAGAAAAAGACAAAAATAACATAATTAGCCTCCACAAAAGAAATGAAATAAAAAGTGCAAAAAAACAAAGCAAAAATATTTATACTTACACGCTGGTGACCGCCGCGTTGCTGTCGCCGACGACCCTGGGAGGCACTGCGAGCACCTCTTGGCCAAGCACCAGATTGGGAAGACTAGAGAAGAAAACAAAAAAAGTTATGTCTTTGGATGTAGGCATTTGTTTGCTGTGTGTGGTCTGCAGAACATTGTTTTCTATGTGTTGTGTGTAGTGTGATGTTGTGTTTCTGCGTTTGATGCAAAAAACTTACCAATTGTGAGCCCACTCCAGGTGTCTGTCCACCCCTTCCTTCATCTTCTGGGAGCTCCTCTTCATCTTGTGATTCCTGTTTTGAAATAAAAGGCCATGAATAGACATATATTACAGAGAAGATGGATTTTGGAAATAAAAACTTACCGTCAAACGCTGACGATGCGAGGGAGGGCTCCCAGAAGATGATGTGCTGTCTTCCTGGTGGCCATACTCCATGCCTGTGGGTGGTGTTGCAGCTGCTGCCATTGCTGCTGCTGCTGCTGCATCTATTGGGCGGCTGTTGAATAAAGAGAAACAAAGGGCCAATGAATATCTTGATATTCAATAGCCCTAGTTTGGAGTAATGGGTTATTTGATAATTACCGTCTCTCATCTGCTGCTGGCCTCCCCTCCTCAGCATGTTCTATTTGCTGCTCCATTTGGGGTGGTGGTGGTGCGGATGGTGCTGCAGTGGTCTCCTGCCTTCTCCTGCGCCTGGTTGCTGTCTTGGGTGGCATGTTGGGTGTGGCTGTGGGTCCCACTGTCTTGCTTTTATATATGTCTTGTGGGCAGAGCTACTGAGCATGCTCAGACCAAAAAACCGGATCCGGCGCATTGCGGCGCTCATAGGCTTTCATTGTGTGAAAAAGCCGGACGCGCCGGATCCGGCGTGTCCGGCTTTTTCGCCGGAGACAAAAAACGTTACAGTAGACGTTTTTTCCAGACGCCGGATCGCGACACATTGCGACACATTGCCGGATCCGGCGATAACCGGATGAAACGCATGGCCATCAGGCGCGATCCGGCGCAAATGCAAGTCAATGGGGGGGAAACCGGATCCGGCATTACATTTCGCCGGATCCGGTTTCTGTCAAAAGCGCCGGATCGCGCCTGACGGCGAAAACCTGATGTGTGAAAGAGGCCTAAGACAGACATTGTCCTCAGAGCCACATTCTAGTTGCACAGGTTCTGGAAGACCTACATCTGGTGATTGTGTCTACTGTAATTATTGTGAGAATCCTGGGAACTGTAAGTATCAATGCTATAAGTTAAACAGGTCACCCCTGAGGCCAAGGGCTGCCACTCAGGAGGTAAATTCAAGAGACCAGAGATTTGATTTTAGAGATGGATCGCCCGGTTCATCTCTAAATGCCCGCATACAATCATATGGATTGATGGTGTATCTTTAGAAGTTTTAGTAGATACTGGTTCTCAAGTGACCGCCATGAGCACTGAACCTTTGAAAGGAATTGGCACTATGATATTCTGAATCCAGTGGGCAAATCAAAGTTATGCATGATTTCAACTAATGATCAATCTATTCCCCAGCTAGGCTACTGGGATCTCACCATCCTAGTTGGTGATCATAAGTTACCAGATCAAGGTGTAATTGTTACTGAGGCTGAGTTGACTATTAAAGTGCTCTGTGCGTAACAGAAGTTTGTCAACTGTAAAGGTGAAATCTGCTGTGTGCGTATCACCGACACACGACCAATTACCCTTCCGGCCAACAACGAGACTCTAGTATGATGCCGAGCTCGACCTGGAATTAACTATGTATGTATGTAGCTCTTCTTGACTTAATATAATAATCTTTATTTTTATATAGCGCTAACATATTCTGCAGCTCTTTACAGTTTGCACACATTATCATCACTGTCCCCGATGGGGCTCATAATCTACATTACCTATAAGTATGTCTTTGGAATGTGGGAGGAAACCAGGTTACCCAGAGAAAACACACGCAAACACACAAACTCCTTGCAGATGTTGTCCTAGGTGGGATTTGAACCCAGGACTCCAGTGCTGCAAGGTTGCAGTGCTATCCACTGAGCCACCATTCTGCCCTTGACTTCATCTAGATTGAAGGACAGCCCCTGGTAAAAGCTCCTAGAAGTATTGTCACCGTCTCAAATGGTAGAGTACCGGCTCGGCTAGTCAACCTGAGTGATGCACCCATCAAGCTAAATAAGTTCAATTCAGTTCAACTGTACAGTCTTGATCCAGAAGACATACTAGATGAAGAGACACTAGCTCATCAACGGTCGATGAAAGCCACTGCCAAAGGCTCTAATACACCCACTACCTTCTGGTGGAACAAACTTTTTGTCGAGCATGCTAATACCCCCCATCAAACACATCCATGGTGTCATCAAACTTGCTAAGCGACACAGCCAAGCTTTTAGCAAGCACATACTTGATTTTGGCAAGACTTCTCTGATCAAGCACCAGATTCAGACAGGTAATCATCCCCCTATCAAAGAAAGACACCATCCAGTAGCTCCTGCTAAATATCAGCAAGTAAAGAAGCTGTTAAAGGAGATTAAAGATTTTAAAGTCATTTGAGAAAGTCAAAGCCCATGGTCGGCACCTATCGTCCTGGTGAAAAGAAAGATAGCAACATCAGATTTTGTGTAGACTACAGAAACCTGAACAATGTTATACAAAAAGATGCTTATCCTCTTCCACGGATTGAATAATCCATCACTGCTCTTGGCTCAGTAGCATACTTCTCCACTCTTGATTTAACCAACAGGTACTGGCAGGTACCAATGGCTCCTGAGGACAGAGAGAAGACAGCCTTCACCACTATGATGGGACTCTTAAAGTTTAACGGCATGTCGTTTGGGTTATGTAATGCCCCTGCTAGGTTTCAATGACTCATGGAAAAATGTCTTGGTCACCTCAACTTCCAGACCATTTTGTGTATCTTGGTGATATTGTAGCTGTTTTCGTCCTGACCCAGAGTTAGATATGCCAGATCACCAGTGAGGCCAAATTAGGAGTTTACGCCCTTAATTTACAAGCGCTTGGAGAAAAAGAAAACTGCACACAGATTGTGAGCAAGTCACTTTCTCTGATGTAATTAAACACAAAGCAATCTTTTATACCATTTACAACAAATATGTAATTCTATGGAGCTCATGTAGCCCCCAAAATTACCTAGGGGGCATACCATTTTCCTAGAACACGTTGTGGCTGACTATTGAGAACCTATATGATAAGAAGCATATTTTCCTTGAAGAGGAGACAGGCAAAACAGCTGTGTCATAAGAATAAATTCTAGTAATAAAAAGGAAAAAGGCAACTGAAGAATTAAAGGCAGTTAAAGGCAAACCATTAACCCCTCTATATCAATATATCAGTTTGCAGACCGGTCACCATTCTGGTCGCTCTTTTCTGAACTTGCTCCAGTTTGTTGATGTCTTTTTTAAAATGTGGTGCCCAAAACTGGACACAATATTCCAGATGAGGTCTGACCAAAGAGGAGTAGAGGGAAATAATGACTTCACGTGATCTAGACTGTATGCTTCTGTTAATACATCCTAAATGGTATAACCTTTGCCACAGGGTCAGCTGATGTCCACAAAGGAGCTACTGTCTCATGGGTCTAAAACCCATAAAGGGGCTTCCTACCTGCTTCGCCCATCCACCCTCAGTGTGGACACTCACTTTCCCCATCAGCAATGGCTTTCTGGGGTCTATGATACAGTACAAAAGGTTCAGCCTTAGATTCTTTTTTCACACATACATTATTCAGTAGCTTAAGTAATACATATATTAGCACTTGTACGGCTACATAAAACAAGCAAAACAACAAAATTTGCATACAAGTCTGTACAATGCCAAAAATCAATCCTGCTAGGTCATTAAACCAATTTGCTGGATTTAAAAAAAGAGAATGTGTTACCTCACCAGGAGTCTATGTTTGCACTGTGTTGTTTCAACCATTGGTTTCTAAGTTCACCTATTTTGTTTAAACTGGCCCTAATGTTGAGATTGCCAGCAGGGTTGATATAATTGCAACAGGTGGGATCAATTATTTGGCACATTGCTCCTTCTTTTGCTGTCAGGTAATCTAGTTGGTTAATAGCTATAATTAATTGTCTCTGTATTGTATTAGTTTCATTAAGAACTTCAAGAATCTGGAAAAACTGATCATCAAGGTAGTTGGTAGCTTCCACTAATTTATCCCACATTTGTGTTATGAAGGGGTTGTTAGGCGTCAGGTTCCTGTCGCTGCACAGCAGGAATCCCGAGACTTGCAACCGGTAGTCTCCCATTCCTCTTCAGCCACAGAGGAGCCTGCTCAGCAGACTCGTCGATCCCGGCACTCTGCTCAAACCAGCTCTGTTTGTTTCTTTGCTGCTGCCACCTCTGGCCCAGCTATAGCAACGCATGCTGGTCAGCAGCAAACTATTCCAGGGACTAAGTCTTCCTTTCGGTCCACTGAGCATGCTCTTGGGACGAACTCTCATTGGAGATCAGAGGTCACATGCTCAGGTCTTTCTCCAGCTCAGATTTGGACCATCAGAAGGGTTAGGCAGGTCCCGGAAGGATGCAGCTATAAAAGGTTCGCATGGCCGCTCGACTGCATTATCAGACTATGAGGAGTGAGGAGTGAGTATGCATGTATGAATGTCTCTGGTGAATGACTCATTAAGAAACCCCTGCCCTTGGAATGCATGTGTTGTGCAACCTAGCATGTTAAGCACCCAGGTTTAGGCATAGGTAGAACAGAGTCTGAGACAGGCATCATTGTCCACGGTGCACCTGCTCGACACTCCATAGTCAGCGTCTTTAGTGGCATCGGCAGGTGCGACACTGCGCGCTCAGAAGGTCTAGAGGGATTCTGACCTCGTGTCCTTGGGGCAGAGTTCTGTGACCGCTTTCTGTGCGTTCCGTGGCAGGGCTCTGTGAGCTAAACTGGCACCGGCATTTATGTTCTGCGGTAGTGTGGATCTGTGAGTTAACAGAGTTAGCTTCTGTTAACACTGGGTGACGTTAACCCACGTGTGACCTTTGATACACCGCTTTATACTTCCGCCATTATTAAGCAACAGTTTACCACCCCTGCACGGTGGACCCCGGGCTGCGAATGCACCTACTATTATTTTATTATTTGGTGCGTTCTACCAGCCCTAACATTATACTAGCGCCAGGGTCTGGCTGGTAATGGCGGACGAACAGCGACTGCTGCAGTACATCCGGCAGTTGGAGGGCAGGTTGGCGGCTCTTGAGTGTTCAACCACAGCTGCGGATGTTACTGCAGTTGCTGCCCAGGCAGCCGCAGAGGCTGTCTCACGTGTCCCCACTATCATCCCTGCACCAATGTTATCCCGCCTCCCGCTGCCCGAGAAGTTCTCGGGCGATAGTGCCTCCTGCAGGGGCTCCGTGAGCTAGTGCGCTATTCAGTTAGACCTGCTGGCTGCGCGATTCCCCTCTGAGCGGTCTAAGGTGGGAGTCATCATTTCCCTTTTGGCTGGCAGGGCTCTGGAGTGGGCCACCCCACTGTGGGAGCATGGTACAGAGAGTCTCTCAGTTCCTAGTCTCTCTGAAGTAGGTTTTTCTGGGACCACGGGTCACACACAATACCGCGCTCCAGTTGTTGGCTCTGACACAGGGTTAGTCTCCGGTCAGCCAGTATGCCATCCATTTTCGGATGCTGGCTTCTGAGTTGGAATGGTCAGACAAGGCCCTTATACTAATTTTTTGGAGGGGTTTGGCTGACCAATTTAAGTGCGCTCTGGCCACTCGGGAGGTTCCCGTCACTCTGGAGGAACTTATTACCATCTCCACCCGCATTAATCTCCGCTTCTTAGAGCGAGGCTTGGAGTGCTCCCAGTCCAGACAGAGGTTTAGGTTGGCTCCAACTTTCTCTAAACCTCTGGAACCACCCGATCGAGCGTCCGAGCCGTCGGTGGCTATGGAGGTGCCTCGCACGAGCTCTAAGACCCGCTCTCCTCTAACCTCCACAGCCCGTTCCCATTGCCGATAATCTGGTCATTTAGCGAATAGGTACCCACAGCACTCAGAGAAATGCCCACGTCTACTGGCAATAGGAGGAGGTCTACTAGACACTACACCATTCTCCAAGTTAACCTTCAAGGGGATGCTAGAGTTCGGCTCCTCCACTCTGGCGGTAGAGGTTTGCGTACATTCTGGAGCGGAGGGTAATTTTATGTCCTCAGTAGAGTTGAGCAAAACGGGTCGGCTAAATTCAGAATCCGCCGACTTTTGCTAAAGTTGTGTTTCGCCGATCGAAACCCGACCATAGCGTGAGGTCGGCCATGAGGTCGCCGACTTGAGCGCCAAAGTCGCGTTACCCACAATGCATCCAGCGCCTTTTCTCCTCCAATCATCAAGGATGCACACTGTGGGCAATGAGATGACATAGGCAGCGGCCCCCACCATGTTAGAGAAGGGCATTCAAGTGATTGGCTGGCTTTGTGTGGAGTCACAGGCCGTAAAAGGCCGTAACCACCGACCGCCATTTACTTCTGCCGATCTTAACATAAGGAGAGGTTGCTGCTGATCGTTCTCAATAGGGAGAGTGTTTAGGCAGGGAAAAAAAATTGCTTGTGCTGATAGCGAATGTCACTGTACAACACATCAGTATAGTGTGCAGTGACAGGGGAGGATGTATCTGTGTGCAGCAGCTCTGTTAGTTATTAGGCTGCCTTATAAGGCTCCCTGATAGCTGCATTGCTGTTTGCACATTGCTGTGCAGACTGCTTTTTTAAAAGCAAAAATCCTTTTATTCCTTTTTTTCTGCACAGTAGAGAGTGAGCGTAAATTTTTTCACACACCGTGTAGAGGTGTACGCTCCTCACACACTACCGGCTGCCAAGGCAAACAGGATCATGGGGTGCATTAAAAGAGGTCTGGATACACATGATGAGAGCATTATACTGCCTCTGTACAAATCTCTGGTTAGACCGCACATGGAGTACTGTGTATAGTTTTGGGCACCGGTGCTCAGGAAGGATATAATGGAACTAGAGCGGGTACAAAGGAGGGCAATAAAATTAATAAAGGGATGGGGGAACTACAATACCCAGAGAGATTAGCAAAATTAGGATTATTTAGTCTAGAAAAAAAGACGACTGAGGGGTGATCTAATAACCATGTATAAGTATATAAGGGGACAATACAAATATCTCTCCGAGGATCTGTTTATACCAAGGAAGGTGACGGTCACAAGGGGGCATTCTTTGCGTCTGGTGGAGAAAAGGTTTTTCAACCAACATAGAAGAGGATTCTTTACTGTTAGGGCAGTGAGAATCTGGAATTCCCTGCATGAGGAGGTGGTGATGGCGAACTCAGTCGAAGGGTTCAAGCATTTGACACTGTCCCACATAAAAGATTGGTAAGTAGGATGAGAAAGCTTGGGCTAGGGGAAAATGTCTGTAGATGGGTAGGTAGCTGGCTTAGTGATAGAAAACAAAGAGTGGTTATTAATGGTGCATACTCAGATTGGGCCAGGGTTACTAGTGGGGTACCACAGGGTTCTGCATTGGGCCCCCTACTATTTAATATATTTATTAATGATCTAGTGGATGGATTACACAGTAAAATATCAGTATTTGCAGATGATATAAAACTATGTAAAGTAGTTAACACAAAGGAGGACAGTTTGCAACTACAGACAGATTCGAGTACATTGGAGAATTGGGCTGAAAAATGGCAAATGATGTTTAACACAGATAAGTGTAAGGTTATGCACATGGGAAGGAGAAACAGATGCTATAATTACTTACTAAATGGGAAACTGCTGGGGAAATCAGACATGGAAAAAGACTTAGGCATCTTAGTCAATAAGCTAAATTGGAGTGCCCAGTGTCAGGCAGCTGCCACCAAAGCAAATAGGGTCATGGGATGCATTAGAAGAGGTCTGGGGACAAGAGATGAAAACATATTTCTCCCTCTGTACAAATCACTCGTCAGACCACACTTGGAGTATTGTGTGCAATTTTGGACGCCAGTGCTCAAGAAAGACATTACTGAACTTGAAAGGGTTCAAAGGCGGGCTACTAAAATGATAAATGGAGTTGGTTTACTACAATACCCAGAAACCCAGAAAGGTTGTCAAAATTAGGTCTATTTACTCTAGAAAAGAGAAGACTTAGGGGAGACTTAATATATATGTACAAGTATATCAGAGGGCAATACAGAGATCTCTCCAATGAACTGTTTGTACCAAGGACTGTGACAAGAACAAGGGGGCATTCTCTTCTTTTGGAGGAAAGACAATTTCTGCACCAACATAGAAGAGGGTTCTTCACGGTAAGAGCAGTGAGGCTCTGGAATTCTCTTCCTGAGGGTAGACAGGTGATGGCCAACTCAATGAATGAATTTAAGAAAGGAATGGATGCTTTTCTTGTGAGTAACAGTATAGAAGGTTAAGAATAACAGAATATTATAGGTAGATGGTTGACCCAGCTTAGGGGAAGGAATTTTTCTCCATATGGAGAAAATTGGCTTCTACTCTGTGTTTTTTGCCTTCCCCAGGATCAACAATACAGAACAGCTGCACTAAAAATAGGCTGAACTAGATGGACATAAGGTCTTCCTTCAGCCTTCAAAACTATGTTATTGTGATACTTTATGAGAAACTCCTGGAGTGAACCCACTGGACCGTGGCAATGAACCTCCCACGAGCGAGCTGACCAGGTGGACCACCCCCTATACAGGGAGTGTTTGGGGCAGGCCCGCGGGTAACTATTACCATGGCAGCTGGTACCCAGGGCAGGATACAGGAGGCACGACAGGAGGGTGGAGAGACTGGTGGAAGATCTCCCCGGGACGGGAACCAGGACGGCGAACGAGACTTGAATGGAGGCTAAATGGCAGGGTGCGGACATAGACAGGAGGGCGCAGCTGCAAGACAGCACAGGACGGAGTGGAGCCACGGACTAGCAGGACCTAGAAGAGAAAGGAGCAGAGATCACGGGTAAGCAGAGGACTGGAAAGAGGAAGCTGCAGGCAGAGGAGCGCACAGGGGAACGAGGAGCCAGAGACACTAGCTGGGCACAAGTGATCATCAGGTACCGCCAGGAGGAAGAGGCGGCCTGATATAGGGAATATGCCTGGGACTTCCGGTTATGACCCCCTCCCAGAGCCGAGAGAAGGAGGAGGCGCGCGCCTTCAGGGGAAATGGAGAGCGCGCGCCCTCCTGAGCAGAGTGGAAGCGCGCGCCCGGGGAGCAGGACACCAGGCAGGGGCGTGCACCCGACGGAGTGCAGGAGACGGGCGCGGCAACGGCTGCAGCAGGGGCATGACACGGGACTGCTGGAGCGGAGGTGAGGGGGCCGAGGAGGAGTGCGGCAGCGTACGCAGCAGCGGCGTGACAGTACCCCCCTCTCTACGCGCTCCCCTCTGCAAACTGGAAAGAAACTTAGCCAAAATCCTGGGAGCCTGGATATTCTCCCGGGGCTCCCAGGATCTCTCCTCGGGGCCAAAACCTTTCCAATCAACTAGAAGAAAGGTTCTCCCTATTTGCTTTTTCATGGCCAAGATGTCTTTAACTTCAAACACATCGTCAGCGGAGACAGGTTGTGGAGAATGGGTAGGAGAGGCATGGAAGCGATTGAGAACGACAGGTTTTAGAAGGGATATGTGAAAGGAATTGGGGATGCGAAGCGAGGCGGGAAGCCATAGTTTGTAGGAGACATCGTTGATGCGAGCCAAGACCTGAAAAGGACCAATGTACCGGGGTCCCAGTTTGTGCGAGGGAATCTTTAGGCGAACGTACTTGGAGGATAACCAAACCTTATCACCCGGATGATATAGTGGAGAGTCCAAGCGCCTCTTGTCTGCATGTCTCTTCACCCTATCACGAGTTAACTCGAGAGTAGTGTTGAGCATTCCGATACCGCAAGTATCGGGTATCGGCCGATACTTGCTGTATCGGAATTCCGATACCGACTTCCGATATTTTTTCAATATCGGAAGTCGGCATCGGAATCGGAAGTTCAAAGTTGATTGACAGCCTGACGTCATCATGATGCGCGGTGTGTGCGCATCATGATGCGCCGTCATTTCGGGCCTTCCGGGGGTCTCTGCCGGCCTGCCGGGGGGCTGTGTGGACTGCCCGGGGTCTGTACCGGCCTGCCGGGGGGCTGTGCCGGCCTGCCGGTGGTCTGTGCACCCTGTGGGGGTCTGTACCGGCCTCCCGGGGGGCTGTGCCGGCCTGCCGGTGGTCTGTGCACCCTGTGGGGGTCTGTACCGGCCTGCCGGGGGGCTGTGCCGGCCTGCCGGGGGGCTGTGCTGATGTCCGGGGGTCTGTGCAAGCATCGTCCGATGGGACTACAAGTCCCATCTGGCGATGCCTGCCACCATGACAGTGATTGACACATTAGCCAATGATGGGACAGTAGTAGTCCCATCATCCGGCTAATGTGTTAAATGTTAAAAAAAAAAAAAAAAAAAAATACTACATACATACTACATGCATGCTACATACATACTACATGCTACATACATACTACATACATACCACATACATACTACATACATACCACGTACATACCACATATATACCACATACATACTACATACATAACACATATATACTACATGCATGCTACATACTACATGCTACATATATACTACATACATACTACATACATGCATACTACATATATACTACATGCATGCTACATACATACTACATGCTACATACATACTACATATATACTACATACATACTACATACATACTACATGCATGCTACATACATACTACATGCTACATACATACTACATACATACTACATACATACTACATGCATGCTACATACATACTACATGCTACATACATACTACATATATACTACATGCATGCTACATACATACTACATGCTACATACATACTACATATATACTACATGCATGCTACATACATACTACATGCTACATACATACTACATATATACTACATACATACTACATACATACTACATGCATGCTACATACATACTACATGCTACATACATACTACATATATACTACATGCATGCTACATACATACTACATGCTACATACATACTACATATATACTACATACATACTACATACATACTACATACATGCTACATACATACTACATGCTACATACATACTACATATATACTACATGCATGCTACATACATACTACATGCTACATACATACTACATATATACTACATACATACTACATACATACTACATGCTACATACATACCACATACATACTACATACATACTACATGCTACATACATACTACATATATACTACATGCATGCTACATACATACTGCATGCTACATGCATGCTACATACATACTACATACATACTACATGCTACATACATACCACATATATACTACATACATACTACATACAATACATTCATACAATACATACATAGACATACAGTACATATAACATAGAGTAACATACTTACCAATACTTGTCACATTGTTCCCCGAAGCCATTGTCTTTTACGGAATAAATATTAACATAACAAACCACAAAAATACTCACCCACGATCCGAAGCAGTCCACGAGTGTGTCCCACGACGATCTTGGGTAGAGAACTGCAGCATCAGCTGATGCTGCCATTCTCTACGGGCTGCAGGAATCCAATGACGGAAGGTAGGTATCCTTCCGCACTGTATTCCTCCGCCACTTAAAAAAAAAAAGTCCCTAGTCTCACTTTATGCCATTGCTGTGTGGGAAATTCCCACGCAGCAATGGCATAAAGTGAGACTAGGGACTTTTTTTTTTTTAAGTGGCGGAGGAATACAGTGCGGAAGGATACCTACCTTCCGTCATTGGATTCCTGCAGCCCGTAGAGAACGGCAGCAACAGCTGATGCTGCAGTTCTCTACCCAAGATCATCGTGGGACACACTCGTGGACTGCTTCGGATCGTGGGTGAGTATTTTTGTGGTTTGTTATGTTAATATTTATTCCGTAAAAGACAATGGCTTCGGGGAACAATGTGACAAGTATTGGTAGGTATGTTACTCTATGTTATATGTACTGTATGTCTATGTATGTATTGTATGAATGTATTGTATGTAGTATGTATGTAGTATATATGTGGTATGTATGTAGCATGTAGTATGTATGTAGTATGTATGTAGCATGCATGTAGCATGCAGTATGTATGTAGCATGCATGTAGTATGTATGTAGCATGTAGTATGTATGTAGTATGTATGTGGTATGTATGTAGAATGTAGTATGTATGTAGCATGTATGTAGTATGTATGTAGTATATATGTAGTATGTATGTAGCATGCATGTAGTATATATGTAGTATGTATGTAGCATGTAGTATATATGTAGTATGTATGTAGCATGTAGTATGTATGTAGTATATATGTAGCATGTAGTATGTATGTAGTATGTATGTGGTATGTATGTAGCATGTAGTATGTATGTAGCATGCAGTATGTATGTAGTATATATGTAGTATGTATGTAGCATGTAGTATATATGTAGTATGCATGTTGCATGCATGTAGTATGTATGTTGCATGTAGTATATATGTAGTATGTATGTAGCATGTAGTATATATGTAGTATGCATGTTGCATGCATGTAGTATATATGTAGTATGTATGTAGCATGTAGTATATATGTAGTATGCATGTTGCATGCATGTAGTATATATGTAGTATGTATGTTGCATGTAGTATATATGTAGTATGAATGTAGCATGTATGTAGTATGTAGTGTGAATGTAGCATGTATGTAGTATGCATGTTGTATGTATGTAGCATGTATGTAGCATGTAATTTTTTTTTTTTTTTTTTTTTTTTTTACATTCAACACATTAGCCGGATGATGGGACTACTACTGTCCCATCATTGGCTAATGTGTCAATCACTGTCATGGTAGCAGGCATCGCCCGATGGGACTTGTAGTCCCATCGGACGATGCCTGCACAGACCCCCGAAGCCTGCACAGCCCCCCGGCAGGCCGGCACAGCCCCCCGGAGCCTGCACAGCCCCCCGGCAGGCCGGCACAGCCCCCCGGCAGGCCGGCACAGCCCACCGGAGCCTGCACAGCCCCCCGGCAGGCCGGCACAGACCACCGGAGCCTGCACAGACCCCCTGGCAGGCCGGCACAGCCCCCCGAAAGGCCCGTACAGACCCCAGAGAGGCTGTACAAGGGAAAAACAGGATTTTTCTTATTCCGATACCGGAAGTCCCATAGACTTGAATGGGACTTCCGGTATCGGCATCGGCGATACCGATACTTTTTTTTAAGATCGGCCGATCCATTCCGATCCGATACTTTGAAGTATGGGACGGTATCGCTCAACTCTACTCGAGAGCGGTCTTGGTCTCCTGCCAGATCCTGGAGAAATCCCCAGACAGAAGATCTGCTGCCGGTACACCCGAGATAGGAGGAACCGGTAAGGGTACACCCGGATGTTGCCCGTAAATGACAAAAAAAGGTGACTTGGTAGAAGATTCGATGATGTGGTTGTTATAGGCGAATTCAGCCCACGGGAGTAAGTCAGCCCAGTCATTCTGGTGAGCATTAGAAAAATGCCGGAGATAGTTCACCAAATTCTGGTTAGTCCGCTCTGCTTGACTGTTGGACTGAGGGTGGTACGAGGAGGAGAAATCAAGTATGATGTCCAGAGACCGGCAAAGGGCTCTCCAAAATCGAGAGGTGAATTGAACTCCTCTGTCCGAAACAATATGCTGGGGTAATCCATGGAGACAAAAGATGTGATGGATGAAGATTTTCGCGAAGTCAGGTGCTGAGGGTAGCCCAGGAAGAGAGACGAAGTGGGCCATCTTGGAGAATCTGTCTACGACCACAAGGATGACGGTGCAGTTTGCAGACTTGGGTAGATCAGTGATAAAATCCATGGCAACATGTCGCCACGGAGCCGACGGAACTGGAAGTGGATATAGAAGGCCGGAGGGCAGCTGCCTAGGAACCTTGTTCTTGGCACAAGACGGACAGGAGGCGACAAAACTTCGGACATCCTGGAGAAGGGTAGACCACCAGTAGTAGCGGGACACAAGGGCAAGCGTCTTCTTTAGGCCAGCATGACCTGCAAGTTTGTAGGCATGACCCCAGCGTAAGACCCGTCTCCGGTCCTTCACAGGCACAAAAGTTTTACCAGGGGGGGCGAAACTAAAGTGACAGGTGCCACCGTTATGAGCCTGGAGGGATCCAAGATGTGCGTTGGTTCCTCCTCAATATCTGCCGAAAGGAAAGACCTGGACAAAGAGTCAGCCTTGAGGTTCTTGTTACCGGGAAGGAAGTGTAGATCGAAGTCGAATCGTCCGAAGAACAGAGACCACCTGGCCTGCCGAGGGTTGAGTCTCTGTGCCGATCGAATGTAAGCCAGATTTTTATGGTCCATGTAGATAGTAAACGGATGTACGGCTCCCTCCAATAGGTATCTCCATTCCTCCAGGGCTAGCTTGATGGCTAGCAGTTCCCAATCTCCAATGGAATAGTTCCGTTCTGAGGTGGAGAATGTCTTGGAGAAGAATCCGCATGTAACAAGCCGACCGGAGGAGGATTTCTGAGAAAGCACAGCTCCTGCCCCAGTTGCCGAAGCATCCACCTCGAAGACGAAGGGTTTGTTAGCCTCCGGGCGATGGAGCACAGGAGCCGTAGCGAAGGCTTATTTCAGCGACAAAAAGGCGTCCTTGGCCTCGGGTGGCCAGACTTGGGGATTCGCCCCCTTGCGGATCAAGGAGGAGATGGGACCGGTCAAGGAGGAAAAGTGGGGAATGAACTGCCGGTAATAATTCGAGAAGCCAAGAAATCGCTGTATTGCCTTAACGTCATGGGGACGCGGCCAGTTGAGCACGGCTGACACCTTCTCTGGGTCCGTTCGTAAGCCTGAGTCGGAGATGATATAGCCTAAGAACGGAACGGAGGACTGTTCATATGCGCACTTCTCCAGCTTAGCATACAGGCGGTTCTCTCTCAGGCGCAACAATACTTGACGAACATTTCGCCTGTGGGCGGACAGGTCAGGAGAGAAGGCGAGGATATCGTCCAAATACACTACCACGCAGGTGTACAGAAGGTCACGGAAGATGTCATTAACAAACTCCTGGAATACTGCGGGAGCATTGCACAAACCAAAGGGCATAACCAGGTACTCATAGTGCCCATCCCTGGTGTTGAAAGCGGTCTTCCATTCATCTCCGGAGCGAATACGGATGAGGTTGTAGGCTCCACGGAGGTCCAGTTTGATAAAAATTCGCGCCCCACGCAGACGATCAAATAACTCGGGAATAAGAGGTAGTGGGTACTTGTTTTTGATCGTAATCTCATTAAGACCCCAGTAGTCAATACAAGGCCGAAGAGACCCATCCTTCTTCTTGACAAAGAAGAAGCCTGGTCCGGCGGGTGAAGACGACTTCCGGATGAAACCTCTGGCCAAATTCTCCTGAATGTATTCGGTCATGGCTTGGGACTCAAGAGGATTCAGAGGATAAATCCGCCCTTGGGGTGGAGTAGAACCTGGAACAAGATTGATAGGACAATCATAAGGCCGGTGTGGAGGAAGACTCTCTGCCTCCTTCTTGTCGAAAACGTCAGCGAAGGCCCAATAGGCCGAAGGCAAACCAGCTGGGGCCGAGGCCGGTGGTGAGGTCTTGGGAGGCTGCACAGGAAGGAGGCACTTAGTATGACAGGACTGGCCCCAATGAAGAATGTCCCCAGATCGCCAAACCAGGACAGGTTCATGTATCCTTAACCAAGGAAGACCTAACAGCAAGGTATGGGATAGTGAAGGCAGTACGAAGAAAGCTATCTTCTCTCGGTGCAAGGCTCAAATCTGTAACTCCACCTCTTTGGTGACCAAGGTAACGGTCTCGTGCAGGGGAGCACCGTCCACAGAGGCTAACTGCTGGGGAAACTCCAAGGACCTGACAGGTATCCGCAATTATTCAACCGCCTCGAGTTGGATGAAGTTCCCCGCGGCTCCCGAATCAATATAGGCTACCTCGGAAAGACGTTTGGAACCCAGGATCAACAAAACAGAAAGGGTCAAGGGTAGAGAGGTGTCACTGACACCTAGGGAGGCCTCTCTTACCTGTCCTAGGTGGAGGCGTTTCCCGGCCTCACTGGACAGGAGCGCAGGAGGTGGGCGGCACTGCCACAATAGAGGCACAGGCCATGCGTGAACCTCTCCTGGCGACGCTGCTCCGCTGGCTTAAGACGGTCCACCTGCATGGGTTCCGGGGCAGATGCCGCAGCATAAAATCGCGGCCGAGAGGGGCTGCGTGTAGAGGGAGATGAACGGAAAGGTCGCCTCTCCCTGGTGGCCTCGCGGGAGCACTCCTGGAAACGGAGGTCGATTCGAGTCGCCAGGGAAATGAGGTCATCCAAAGACGTAGGCGTGTCCCTCCCTGCCAATTCATCTTTGATTCGAGCGGACAAACCGCGCCAAAAAGCACCCACCAGGGCCTCGTTGTTCCATCCTAGCTTGGAGGACAACGTACGGAACTGGATGGCGTACTGCCCTACAGAGAGGGAACCCTGGCGGAGGTTGAATAAAGCCTCGGTGGTTGAGACCAGGCGACCGGGTTCGTCGAAGACCTTCCGAAAAGTCTCCAGGAAGGCAGCAAGCTGAGAGACTAAAGGATCATCCCGCTCCCACAAGGGATTTACCCAGGCCAGCGCCTCCCCCTCTAAGTGGGATACCACAAAGGCTACTTTGGCTTGGTCGGTGGGAAACTGCAAAGGCGACAATTCAAAATGGAGCTGACACTGGTTAAGAAACCCCCGACACAGCTTGGTATTCTCCGCTATAGTGCGGGGGTTTAGCCAAACGGGGTGGTGGAAATGGTACCGCTGCCTGGACTGGGACAGCAGTCGCGGTCTGGAGGGCTAGCAGGCGGTTATCTACTGAGGCCATGTAATTTAAGATGTGGGCCTGGGTATCGCGCTGCTGAGCAAGCTCCTGCTGGAGAGTGGTGATCTGAGAGGCACCTCCCGGATCAGATGCCTGTATAGACGACAGACGGGACTCCATGGACTTAAGAAATGACATTATCCTCACCTGATTCTCCCGGATGAACAGAAGTTCCTTTTGGGTTGGGGTCTGGGAACCAGCGGGATCCATGGCCTCATGATACTGTGATACTTTATGAGAAACTCCTTGAGTGGACCCACTGGACCGTGGCAACGAACCTCCCACGAGTGAGCTGACCAGGTGGACCACCCCCTATACAGGGAGTGTTTGGGGCAGGCCCGCGGGTAACTATTACCACGGCAGCTGGTACCCAGGGCAGGATACAGGAGGCACGACAGGAGGGTGGAGAGACTGGTGGAAGATCTCCCCGGGACGGGAACCAGGACTGCGAACGAGACTTGAATGGATGCTAAACGGCAGGGTGCGGACATAGACAGGAGGGCGCAGCTGCAAGACAGCACAGGACGGAGTGGAGACATGGACTAGCAGGACCTAGAAGAGAAAGGAGCAGAGATCACGGGTAAGCAAAGGACTGGAAAGAGGAAGCTGCAGGCATAGGAGCGCACAGGGGAACGAGGAGCCAGAGACACTAGCTGGGCACAAGTGATCATCAGGCACCGCCAGGAGGAAGAGGCAGCCTGATATAGGGAATGTGCCTGGGACTTCCGGTTATGACCCCCTCCCAGAGCCGAGAGAAGGAGGAGGCGCTTGCCTTCAGGGGAAATGGAGAGCGCGCGCCCTCCTGAGCAGAGTGGAAGCGCGCGCCCGGGGAGCAGGACACCAGGCAGGGGCGTGCACCCGACGGAGTGCAGGAGACGGGCGCGGCAACGGCTGCAGCAGCGGCATGACACGGGACTGCTGGAGCAGAGGTGAGGGGGCCGAGGAGGAGTGCGGCAGCGGACGCAGCAGCGGCGTGACAGTACCCCCCCTCTATACGCGCTCCCCTCCGCAAACTGGAAAGAAACTTAGCCAAAATCCTGGGAGCCTGGATATTCTCCCGGGGCTCCCAGGATCTCTCCTCGGAGCCAAAACCTTTCCAATCAACTAGAAAAAAGGTTCTCCGTCTTTGCTTTTTCATGGCCAAGATGTCTTTAACTTCAAACACATCGTCAGCGGAGACAGGTTGTGGAGAATGGGTAGGAGAGGCATGGAAGCGATTGAGAACGACAGGTTTTAGAAGGGATACGTGAAAGGAATTGGGGATGCGAAGCGAGGTGGGAAGCCATAGTTTGTAGGAGACATCGTTGATGCGAGCCAAGACCTGAAAAGGACCAATGTACCGGGGTCCCAGTTTGTGCGAGGGAATCTTTAGGCGAACGTACTTGGAGGATAACCAAACCTTATCACCCGGATGATATAGTGGAGAGTCCAAGAGCCTCTTGTCTGCGTGTCTCTTCACCCTATCACGAGTTAACTCGAGAGCGGTCTTGGTCTCCTGCCAGATCCTGGAGAAATCCCCAGACAGAAGATCTGCTGCCGGTACACCCGAGATAGGAGGAACCGGTAAGGGTACACCCGGATGTTGCCCGTAAACGACAAAAAAAGGTGACTTGGTAGAAGATTCGCTGATGTGGTTGTTATAGGCGAATTCAGCCCACGGGAGTAAGTCAGCCCAGTCATTCTGGTGAGCATTAGAAAAATGCCGGAGATAGTTCACCAAATTCTGGTTAGTCCGCTCTGCTTGACCGTTGGACTGAGGGTGGTACGAGGAGGAGAAATCAAGTATGATGTCCAGAGACCGGCAAAGGGCTCTCCAAAATCGAGAGGTGAATTGAACTCCTCTGTCCGAAACAATATGCTGGGGTAATCCATGGAGACGAAAGATGTGATGGATGAAGATTTTCGCCAAGTCAGGTGCTGAGGGTAGCCCAGGAAGAGAGACGAAGTGGGCCATCTTGGAGAATCTGTCTACGACCACAAGGATGACGGTGCAGTTTGCAGACTTGGGTAGATCAGTGATAAAATCCATGGCAACATGTCGCCACGGAGCCGACGGAACTGGAAGTGGATATAGAAGGCCGGAGGGCAGCTGCCTAGGAACCTTGTTCTTGGCACAAGACGGACAGGAGGCGACAAAACTTCGGACATCCTGGAGAAGGGTAGACCACCAGTAGTAGCGGGACACAAGGGCAAGCGTCTTCTTTAGGCCAGCATGACCTGCAAGTTTGTAGGCATGACCCCAGCGTAAGACCCGTCTCCGGTCCTTCACAGGCACAAAAGTTTTACCAGGGGGGCGAAACTAACGTGACAGGTGCCACCGTTATGAGCCTGGAGGGATCCAAGATGTGCGTTAGTTCCTCCTCAATATCTGCCGAAAGGAAAGACCTGGACAAAGAGTCAGCCTTGAGGTTCTTGTTACCGGGACGGAAGTGTAGATCGAAGTCGAATCGTCCGAAGAACAGAGACCACCTGGCCTGCCGAGGGTTGAGTCTCTGTGTCGATCGAATGTAAGCCAGATTTTTATGGTCTGTGTAGATAGTAAACGGATGTAAGGCTCCCTCCAATAGGTATCTCCATTCCTCCAGGGCTAGCTTGATGGCTAGCAGTTCCCAATCTCCAATGGAATAGTTCCGTTCCGAGGTGGAGAATGTCTTGGAGAAGAATCCGCATGTAACAAGCCGACCGGAGGAGGATTTCTGAGAACGCACAGCTCCTGCCCCAGTTGCCGAAGCATCCACCTCGAAGACGAAGGGTTTGTTAGCCTCCGGGCGATGGAGCACAGGAGCCGTAGCAAAGGCTCATTTCAGCGACAAAAAGGCGTCCTCGGCCTCGGGTGGCCAGACTTGGGGATTCGCTCCCTTGCGGATCAAGGAGGAGATGGGACCGGTCAAGGAAGAAAAGTGGGGAATGAACTGCCGGTAATAATTCGAGAAGCCAAGAAATCGCTGTATTGCCTTAACGCCATGGGGACGCGGCCAGTTGAGCACGGCTGACACCTTCTCTGGGTCCGTTCGTAAGCCTGAGTCGGAGATGATATAGCCTAAGAACGGAAGGGAGGACTGTTCAAAGGCGCACTTCTCCAGCTTAGCATACAGGCGGTTCTCTCTCAGGCGCAACAATACTTGACGAACATTTCGCCTGTGGGTGGACAGGTCAGGAGAGAAGGCGAGGATATCGTCCAAATACACTACCACGCAGGTGTACAGAAGGTCACGGAAGATGTCATTAACAAACTCCTGGAATACTGCGGGAGCATTGCACAAACCAAAGGGCATAACCAGGTACTCGTAGTGCCCATTCCTGGTGTTGAAAGCGGTCTTCCATTCATCTCCGGAGCGAATGAGGTTGTAGGCTCCACGGAGGTCCAGTTTGGTAAAAATTCGCGCCCCACGCAGTCGATCAAATAACTCGGGAATAAGAGGTAGTGGGTACTTGTTTTTGATTGTGATCTCATTAAGACCCCGGTAGTCAATACAAGGCCGAAGAGACCCATCCTTCTTCTTGACAAAGAAGAAGCCTGCTCCGGCGGGTGAAGACGACTTCCGGATGAAACCTCTGGCCAAATTCTCCTGAATGTATTCGGTCATGGCTTGGGACTCAAGAGGATTCAGAGGATAAATCCGCCCTCGGGGTGGAGTAGAACCTGGAACAAGATCGATAGGACAATCATAAGGCCGGTGTGGAGGAAGACTCTCTGCCTCCTTCTTGTCGAAAACGTCAGCGAAGGCCCATTAGGCCGAAGGCAAACCAGCTGGGGCCGAGGCTGGTGGTGAGGTCTTGGTAGGCTGCACAGGAAGGAGGCACTAAGTATGACAGGACTGTCCCCAATGAAGAATGTCCCCAGATCGCCAAACCAGGACAGGTTCATGTATCCTTAACAAAGGAAGACCTAACAGCAAGGTATGGGATAGTGAAGGCAGTACGAAGAAAGCTATCTTCTCTCGGTGCAAGGCTCCAATCTGTAACTCCACCTCTTCGGTGACCAAGGTAACGGTCTCGCGCAGGGGAGCACCGTCCACAGAGGCTAACTGCTGGGGAAACTCCAAGGACCTGACAGGTATCCGCAACCATTCAACCGCCTCGAGTTGGATGAAGTACCCCGCGGCCCCCGAATCAATATAGGCTACCTCGGAAAGACGTTTGGAACCCAGGATCAACAAAACAGAAAGGGTCAAGGGTAGAGAGGTGTCACTGACACCTAGGGAGGCCTCTCTTACCTGTCCTAGGCGGAGGCGTTTCCCGGCCTCACTGGACAGGAGCGCAGGAGGTGGGCGGCACTGCCACAATAGAGGCACAGGCCATGCGTGAACCTCTCCTGGCGACGCTGCTCCGCTGGCTTAAGACGGTCCACCTGCATGGGTTCCAGGGCAGATGCTGCAGCAGAAAATCGCTGGCAAGAGGGGCTGCGTGTAGAGGGAGATGAACGGAAAGGTCGCCTCTCCCTGGTGGCCTCGCGGGAGCACTCCTGGAAACGGAGGTCGATTCGAGTCACCAGGGAAATGAGGTCATCCAAAGACATAGGCGTGTCCCTCCCTGCCAATTCATCTTTGATTCAAGCGGACAAACCGCGCCAAAAAGCACCCACCAAGGCCTCGTTGTTCCATCCTAGCTCGGAGGACAACGTACGGAACTGGATGGCGTACTGCCCTACAGAGAGGGAACCCTGGCGGAGGTTGAATAAAGCCTCGGTGGTTGAGACCAGGCGACCAGGTTTGTCGAAGACCTTCCGAAAAGTCTCCAGGAAGGCAGCAAGCTGAGAGACTAAAGGATCATCCCGCTCCCACAAGGGATTTACCCAGGCCAGCGCCTCCCCCTCTAAGTGGGATACCACAGTGGCTACTTTGGCTTGGTCGGTGGGAAACTGAGAAGGCGACAATTCAAAATGGAGCTGACACTAGTTAAGAAACCCCCGACACAGCTTGGGATCTCCGCTATAGTGCGGGGGTTTAGCCAAACGGGGTGGTGGAAGTGGTACCGCTGCCTGGACTGGGACAGCAGTCACGGTCTGGAGGGCTAGCAGGCGGTTATCTACTGAGGCCATGTAATTTAAGATGTGGGCCTGGGTATCGCGCTGCTGAGCAAGCTCCTGCTGGAGAGTGGTGATCTGAGAGGCACCTCCCAGATCAGATGCCTGTATAGACGACAGATGGGACTCCATGGACTTAAGAAATGACATTATCCTCGCCTGATTCTCCCGGATGAACAGAAGTTCCTTTTGGGTTGGGGTCTGGGAACCAGCGGGATCCATGGCCTCATGATACTGTGATACTTTATGAGAAACTCCTTGAGTGGACCCACTGGACCGTGGCAACGAACCTCCCACGGGCGAGCTGACCAGGTGGACCACCCCCTATACAGGGAGTGTTTGGGGCAGGCCCACGGGTAACTATTACCACGGCAGCTGGTACCCAGGGCAGGATACAGGAGGCACGACAGGAGGGTGGAGAGACTGGTGGAAGATCTCCCCGGGACGGGAACCAGGATGGCGAACGAGACTTGAATGGAGACTAAACGGCAGTGTGCGGACATAGACAGGAGGGCGCAGCTGCAAGACAGCACAAGATGGAGTGGAGCCACGGACTAGCAGGACCTAGAAGAGAAAGGAACAGAGATCACGGGTAAGCAGGACTGGAAAGAGGAAGCTGCAGGCAGAGGAGCGCACAGGGGAACGAGGAGCCAGAGACACTAGCTGGGCACAAGTGGTCATCAGGCACCGCCAGGAGGAAGAGTCAGCCTGATATAGGGAATGTGCCTGGGACTTCCGGTTATGACCCCCTCCCAGAGCCGAGAGAAGGAGGAGGCGCGTGCCTTCAGGGGAAATGGAGAGCGCGCGCCCTCCTGAGCAGAGTGGAAGCGCGCGCCCGGAGAGCAGGACACCAGGCAGGGGCGCGGGCCCGACGGAGTGCAGGAGACGGGCGCGGCAATGGCTGCAGCAGCGGCATGACACGGGCCTGCTGGAGCGGAGGTGAGGGGGCCGAGGAGGAGTGCGGCAGCGGACGCAGCAGCGGCATGACAGTTATGTTAAGAGAGGCCTGGATGTCAGCCTGGAACGTAACAATATTGCATCTTACAGTTATTGTTAGGTTCTTTAGAAGGACGTAGATCTGGGGATTTATTCTGACAGAATTTTATAGGCTGAACTGGATGGACTAATGTCTTTTTTCGGCCTTACTAACTATGTTACTATGTTACCGTGTACCGGCTGGTATTTACATGCTATATGTGTGTGACTCCGTGAAAAAATACACGGAGATTAATATTTTTGCATACATACACCATATAGAGGTGTCTGTTATGAACGAGTCACCGTAGGAAGCAGACACAAAAATAGAAGCTACGTCCAGAAAACCGGAGAAGTTGGCAACTATCAGATTGCAGACCCCTGAACCTATCAACACAACTAGCAGTAGCTGTGGGGGGTTCCTACGGTGCCCTAGACCCCTCGATCACAGCCAGAGAACTAAATAGCCTAAAGACAGAAAAGGAAATCTAAACTGCCCCAGAGCAGACCCCAAAGTAAAAGGCAGCCTCCAACATATAATGACGGTGAAGCAAGATGAAAAAACACTCACCCAGATAGAAAGATAGGCTGAGCAAACGATGGGGCCCAAGCTAACTAAAAACAGGACAGGATAGGAAGGCTGCTGTCTGCAATCTGCAAAAACCCTATGAAAGACATAAGCCAACAGGCTGATATGGAGAAAGGCCCTGAAGCAGCTAGGCTTCAAAAACTAAATCAGCACTCAGGTATTTTCTGAAGACAGAGCTAAAGGAATTCAGCTAACCCCAGCAGGGAATGGCAGAAATCGAGCAAAACAAAGTCAAAGCACAAATGCAAAAGGCAGAGCAGAAAACTTAGCTTTAGAAGAGCAGGAATTCAGACTGGTATCCAAGGATCCCACAGAGAAATCACCCGCAGGGCAGAAGGGCGTCAGCAGCCTTATATCCAGTCAGTAACTCCACTCAGCCAGTCATCATCATTAGTCTCAGATGTTTGATAATCAGGCTCACTACCTTTCTTAACCAGCAGAGGGAGGTCATCGGGCCTCAGTGGTGAAGGGGAAAATGAACTCACAACAGTACCTCCCCCTTGAGGAGGGGTCACCGAACCCTCAACCAAGCCACCAGGTCGATCAGGGTGAGCCCGATGAAAGGCACGCACCAATCTTTTGGCATGAATATCAGAGGCAGAGACCCAGGAATTATCCTCCTGACCATAACCCTTCCACTTAACCAAATACTGGAGTCTCCGTCTAGCCAGACGGGAATCCAGTATTTTCTCTACCTCATATTCCATGTTACCTTCCACCAATAGAGGGTCTGGAGGTGCCACCCCCGGAACAACAGGCTCAACAAACCTCTTCAACAAAGACTTATGGAACACATTATGGATTTTAAATGTGACAGGAAGAGCCAAACGAAAAGAGACCGGATTAATAATCTCCAAAATCTTGTAAGGTCCAATAAATCTAGGCTTAAACTTAGGAGAAGTCACCTTCATAGCAAAATTTTTTGATGATAACCACACCATATCACCAACCTTAAACTGGGGACCAATGGTCCTATGTCGGTTGGAAAACCTCTGGGCCTTTTCCTGGGAGAGAGATAACTTATCCACCACTTGGTCCCAGATCTGGTGCATTCTCTCCACCACAGTGTCAACACCTGGGCAGGCAGAGGGCTCCACCTGCCCTGAAGAAAATCGAGGATGAAACCCAAAGTTACAAAAAAAAGGTGACATCAAAGTGGCAGAACTAGCTCTATTATTTAAAGCAAATTCGGCCAAGGGCAAAAATGAAACCCGATCATCCTGATCAGCGGAAATAAAACATCTCAAATATGACTCCAAGGTCTGGTTTGTTCTCTCTGTCTGCCCATTGGTCTGAGGGAGAAAAGCAGAGGAGAAGGACAACTGAATTCCCAGCTTGGAACAGAAAGTTCTCCAAAATCTAGACACAAACTGAACTCCTCTGTCAGATACAATGTTCTCAGGAATCCCGTGCAAGCGAACCACCTGTTGCAAAAACAATGGCACCAATTCAGAGGAAGATGGCAACTTAGGGAGTGGTACAAGATGGACCATCTTAGAGAATCTATCACAAATCACCCAAATAACAGTCATTCTCTGAGAGACAGGCATATCAGAGATAAAATCCATTGAAATATGGGTCCATGGCCTCTTGGGGACAGGCAAAGGCATCAACAACCCACTAGAGCGAGAACACGATTTAGACGGGGAGCAAGTCCCACAGGACTGCACAAAATTCCTGACATCACGAGACAAGGAGGGCCACCAAAAAGACCGACTCACCAGATCTCTAGTACCAAAAATACCTGGATGACCAGCCAAAGCAGAGCAATGAACTTCAGACATCACTCTCTTCTTCCACTGGTCAGGAACATACAACTTTCCACTGGGACAACGCTCAGGTTTGTTCTCCTGGAACTCCTCCAGAGCACGTCTCAAATCGGGCGAGATGGCAGAAAGAACTACCCCTTCGCCTAAGATGGTAGCAGGCTTGGTCACCACAGGAGAATCAGCAAAGAAGCTCCTAGAGAGGGCGTCTGCCTTGACATTCTTAGTTCCCGGAAGAAAAGAAACCACAAAATCAAAACGTGTAAAAAACAAGGCCCACCTAGCCTGTATAGGGTTCAAGCGCTTAGCCGACTCTAGGTAAATCAAATTCTTGTGGTCAGTGAGGACCACAACTTGATGCTTAGCTCCCTCCAACCAATGTCTCCACTCCTCAAATGCCCATTTCATGGCCAACAGTTCCCGATTCCCCACATCATAGTTACGTTCAGATGGAGAGAACTTTCGGGAAAAGAAAGCACAGGGATTCATTTTAGATGTCACAGGATCCTTTTGGGACAAAACAGCTCCTGCACCAATCTCAGAAGCATCCACCTCTACCTGGAACGGAAGCGAGACATCAGGTTGCCGCAAAACCGGGGCGGAGGTGAATCTTCGCTTCAGCTCCTGAAAGGAAGAAACAACCTCTGGAGACCAATTTAACACATCAGCACCCTTCTTAGTCAAATCAGTCAATGGCTTGGCAATACTAGAAAATGTTGCTATAAATTTCCGATAAAAATTAGCAAAACCCAAAAACTTCTGAAGGGCCTTCAAAGAAGTGGGCTGAACCCAATCGTAAATGGCCTGTACCTTGGCCAGGTCCATTTCAATAGTTGACGGAGACAAAATATATCCCAAAAAAGAAATCCTCTGTACTCCAAAAAGGCATTTAGATCATTTGACATACAGGGAATTCTCCCTCAAGATCCAGAACACAGTCCGAATATGTTCCACATGAGAATCCCAATCCTTGGAGAAGATCAAAATATCATCCAGATAGATAATCAAAAATTTATCGACAAAATCTCGGAAAATATCGTTCATGAAGCACTGGAAGACAGAAGGGGAATTAGTGAGCCCAAAAGGCATCACCAGCTACTCAAAATGTCCCTCTGGAGTATTAAACGCCGTCTTCCATTCATCCCCATGCTTAATGTGAATAAGATTATACGCCCCCCTGAGGTCAAGCTTGGTAAACCAGCAAGCACCTTTAACTCTGGAGAATAGATCCGAAATCAGGGGTAACGGATACTGATATTTAACAGTAATTTTGTTGAGGGCACGATAATCAATACAAGGTCTTAATGATCCATCCTTTTTGGCTACAAAAAAAAAAAGGCGCCTAAGGGTGACGAGGATGGTCTAATATGACCCTTCTCCAACGCCTCCTTAATATAGGATCGCATAGCCTCGTGCTCGGGTACAGATAAATTGAAGAGCCGACCCTTGGGGAATTTACACCCCAGGCTCAGTTCAATTGCACAGTCATAACTCCTATGAGGAGGCAGAGACGCAGACTCATTCTCACTAAATACATCATAAAAGTCAGCCAAATAGTCAGGAACATCATGCGACTGAGGAGAGGTGGAAAACACCGGAGCCTCACTAAAGGCACACAGACAACCCCATCTCACCACAGACACAGATTTCCAATCCAAAACTGGATTATGAATTTGCAACCAGGGAATCCCCAGAACAATGGTATCATGCAGATTATGCAACACCAAAAATCTGCAATTTTCTTGATGGTCTGGGGCGACCCGTATTACCACCTGGGTCCAAAACTGAGGTTTATTTTTTGCCAAAGCAGTAGCATCAATCCCCCTCAAAGGGATAGGCGTCCGCAGAGGTGTCATCGGAAATCCACAACGTTTAGCAAAATCCAAGTCCATTAGGTTTAGAGCTGCTCCCGAATCCACAAAAGCCTTGGCGGAAAATGTGGACAGGGAGCAGATCAGAGTAATAGCCAGAAGAAACTTAGGTTGAACACCACCAACAGAAAACGTGTGTGCAAAGCGTTTCTCTCGTTTAGGACAGACAGAAATAATATGAGAGGCATCTCCACAGAAAAAACACAACTTATTACGCCTTCTGAACTCCTGACGCTGCTCTCTGGACAAAACTCTATCACATTGCATAGGTTCAGACATTTGTTCAACAAGTGGCAACACTTCTCGTGCAGTTTTGCGTTCGCGCAAACGCCAATCAATCTGAATGGCTAATGACATAGAATCGTCAAGACCAGAGGGAACAGGAAATCCCACCATAGTATCTTTTACGGCTTCTGACAAACCCTTCCGAAAGAGAGCAGCCAGGGCATTATCATTCCAGGTAGTAAGTACCGCCCACTTTCGGAATTTTTGACAGTACGATTCTGCAGAATCTTGACCCTGGTTCAATGCCAGCAGGGTCTTTTCAGCCTGATCAATGGCATTAGGTTCGTCATACAACAACCCCAAGGCTTGAAAAAATGCGTTCACATTAGTCAGAATAGGATCATCAGGTTTCAAAGAAAACGCCCAATCCTGGGGATCGCCGCGCAGCAAAGAGATGACAATTTTAACCTGCTGCGCAGAGCTCCCTGACGAGTTAGGCTTCAAGGCAAAAAATAATTTACAATTATTTTTGAAATTCAAAAATTTAGACCGATCCCCAAAAAATACATCAGGTGTGGGAATCTTTGGTTCAGCAGCATGTGAATGAGCAAGGTAGGCGGAAATTCCCCGCACTTCCGCAGCAAGCTGCTCCACGCGATCAGACAATTGCTTTATCTCCATTGAGAGAAAAAAAATTCCCCCTACAGCCTCAGAGATATAGAGGAAAAAATATACACACTTTTTTTTTTTTTTACAATTCTTTCCTGCTATTGAGTACCCTAGGATCTGCGGTATGGCGGGTGATTCTGTTATCAACGAGTCACCGTAGGAGGCAGACACAAAAATAGAAGCTACGTCCAGAAAACCGGAGAAGTTGGCAACTATCAGATTGTAGACCCCTGAACCTATCAACACAACTAGCAGTAGCCGTGGGGGGTTCCTACGGTGCCCTAGACCCCACGATCACAGCCGGAGAACTAAATAGCCTAAAGACAGAAAAGGATATCTAAACTGCCCTAGAGCAGACCCCAAAGTAAAAGGCAGCCCCAACATATAATGACGGTGAAGCAAGATGAAAAAACACTCACCCAGATAGAAAGATAGGCTGAGCAAACGATGGGGCCCAAGCTAACTAAAAATAGGACAGGATATGAAGGCTGCTGTCTGCAATCTGCAAAAACCCTATGAAAGACATAAGCCAACAGGCTGATATGGAAAAAGGCCCTGAAGCAGCTAGGCTTCAAAAACTAAATCAGCACTCAGGTATTTTCTGAAGACAGAGTTAAAGGAATTCAGCTCACCCCAGCAGGGAATGGCAGAAATCCAGCAAAAAAAGGTCAAAGCACAAATGCAAAAGGCAGAGCAGAAAAACTTAGCTTTAGCAGAGCAGGAATTCAGACTGGTATCCAAGGATCCTACAGAGAAATCACCCGCAGGGCAGAAGGGCGTCGACGGCCTTATATCCAGTCAGCAACTCCACTCAGCCAGTCATCATCATTAGTCTCACATGTTTGATAATCAGGCTCACTACCTTTCTTAATCAGCAGAGGGAGTTCATCGGGCCTGAGTGGTGAAGGGGAAAATGAACTCACAACAGTACCTCCCCCTTGAGGAGGGGTCACCGAACCCTCAACCAAGCCACCAGGGTGATCAGGGTGAGCCCGATGAAAGGCACGCACCAATCTTTTGGCATGAATATCAGAGGCAGAGACCCAGGAATTATCCTCCTGACCATCTAGCCAGACGGGAATCCAGTATTTTCTCTACCTCATATTCCATGTTACCTTCCACCAATACAGGGTCTGGAGGTGCCACCCCCGGAACAACAGGCTGAACAAACCTCTTCAACAAAGACTTATGGAACACATTATGGATTTTAAATGTGACAGGAAGAGCCAAACGAAAAGAGACCGGATTAATAATCTCTAAAATCTTGTATGGTCCAATAAATCTAGGCTTAAACTTAGGAGAAGCCACCTTCATAGCAATATTTTTTGACGATAACCACACCATATCACAACCTTAAACTGGGGACCAACGGTCCTACACCGGTTGGAAAACTGCTGGGCCTTTTCCTGGGAGAGAGACAACTTATCCACTACTTGGTCCCAGATCTGTTGCATTCTCTCCACCACAGTGTCAACGCCTGGGCAGGCAGAAGGCTCCACCTGCCCTGAAGAAAATCGAGGGTGAAAACCAAAGTTACAAAAAAAAGGTGACATCAAAGTGGCAGAACTAGCTCTATTATTTAAAGCAAATTCGGCTAAGGGCAAAAATGAAACCCAATCATCCTGATCGGCAGAAATAAAACATCTCAAATACGACTCCAAAGTCTGGTTTGTTCTCTCCGTCTGCCCATTGGTCTGAGGGTGAAACGCAGAGGAGAAGGACAACTGAATTCCCAGCTTGGAACAGAAAGTCCTCCAAAATCTAGACACAAACTGAACTCCTCTGTCAGATACAATGTTCTCAGGAATCCTGTGCAAGCGAACCACCTGTTGCAAAAACAATGGCACCAACTCAGAGGAAGATGGCAACTTAGGGAGTGGTACAAGATGGACCATCTTAGAGAATCTATCACAAATCACCCAAATAACAGTCATTCTCTGAGAGACAGGCATATCAGAGATAAAAACCATTGAAATATGGGTCCATGGCCTCTTGGGGACAGGCAAAGGCATCAACAACCCACTAGAGCGAGAACCCAATTTAGACCGGGAGCAAGTCCCACAGGACTGCACAAAATTCCTGACATCACGAGACAAGGAGGGCCACCAAAAAGACCGACTCACCAGATCTCTAGTACCAAAAATACCTGGATGACCAGCCAAAGCAGAGCAATGAACTTCAGACATCACTCTCTTCTTCCACTGGTCAGGAACATACAACTTTCCACTGGGACAACGCTCAGGTTTGTCCTCCTGGAACTCCTCCAGAGCACGTCTCAAATCGGGCGAGATGGCAAAAAGAACTACCCCTTCGCCTAAGATGGTAGCAGGCTTGGTCACCACAGGAGAATCAGCAAAGAAGCTCCTAGAGAGGGCGTCTGCCTTGACATTCTTAGTTCCAGGAAGAAACCACAAAATCAAAACGTGTAAAAAACAAGGCCCACCTAGCCTGTCTAGGGTTCAAACGCTTAGCCGACTCTAGGTATATCAAATTCTTGTGGTCAGTGAGGACCACGACTTGATGCTTAGCTCCCTCCAACCAATGTCTCCACTCCTCAAATGCCCATTTCATGGCCAACAGTTCCCGATTCCCCACATCATAGTTACGTTCAGATGGAGAGAACTTTTGGGAAAAGAAAGCACAGGGATTCATTTTAGATGTTACAGGATCCTTTTGGGACAAAACAGCTCCTGCACCAATCTCAGAAGCATCCACCTCTACCTGGAACGGAAGTGAGACATCAGGTTTCTGCAAAACCGGGGCGGAGGTGAATCTTCGCTTCAGCTCCTGAAAGGAAGAAACAGCCTCTGGAGACCAATTTAACACATCAGCACCCTTCTTAGTCAAATCAGTCAATGGCTTGGCAATACTAGAAAATTTTGCTATAAATTTCCGATAAAAATTAGCAAAACCCAAAATCTTCTTAAGGACCTTCAAAGAAGTGGGCTGAACCCAATCGTAAATGGCCTGTACCTTGGCCGGGTCCATTTCAATAGTTGACGGAGACAAAATAAATCCCAAAAAAGAAATCCTCTGTACTCCAAAAAGGCATTTAGATCCTTTGACATACAGGGAATTCTCCCTCAAGATCCGGAGCACAGTCCGAATATGTTCCACATGAGAATCCCAATCCTTGGAGAAGATCAAAATATCATCTAGATAGATAATCAAAGATTTATCGACAAAATATTGGAAAATATCGTTCATGAAGCACTGGAAGACAGAAGGGGAATTAGTGAGCCCAAAAGGCATCACCAGCTACTCAAAATGTCCCTCTGGAGTATTAAACGCTGTCTTCTATTCATCCCCATGCTTAATGCGAATAAGATTATACGCCCCCTGAGGTCAAGCTTGGTAAACCAGCAAGCACCTTTAACTCTAGAGAATAGATCCGAAATCAGGGGTAACGGATACTGATATTTAACAGTAATTTTGTTGAGGGCACGATAATCAATACAAGGTCTTAATGATCCATCCTTTTTGGCTACAAAAAAAAACCGGCACCTAAGGGTGACGAGGATGGTCTAATATGACCCTTCTCCAATGCCTCCTTAATATAGGATCGCATAGCCTCGTGCTCGGGTACAGATAAATTGAAGAGACGACCCTTGGGGAATTTACACCCCGGGCTCAGTTCAATTGCACAGTCAAAACTCCTATGAGGAGGCAGAGACGCAGACTCATTCTCACTAAATACATCATAAAAGTCCGCCAAATAATCAGGAACATCATGCGACTGAGGAGAGGTGGAAAACACCGGAGCCTCACTAAAGGCACACCGACAACCCCAACTCACCACAGACACAGATTTCCAATCCAAAACTGGATTATGAATTTGCAACCAGGGAATCCCCAGAACAATGGTATCATGCAGATTATGCAACACCAAAAATCTGCAATTTTCTTGATGGTCTGGGGCGACCCGCATTACCACCTGGGTCCAAAACTGAGGTTTATTTTTTGCCAAAGGAGTAGCATCAATCCCCCTCAAAGGGATAGGCGTCCACAGAGGTGTCATCGGAAATCCACAGCGTTTAGCAAAATCCAAGTCCATTAGGTTTAGAGCTGCTCCCGAATCCACAAAAGCCTTGGCGGAAAATGTGGACAGGGAGCAGATCAGAGTAATAGCCAGAAGAAACTTAGGTTGAACACCACCAACAGAAAACGTGTGTGCAAAGCGTTTCTCTCGTTTAGGACAGACAGAAATAATATGCGAGGCATCTCCACAGAAAAAACACAACTTATTACGCCTTCTGAACTCCTGACGCTGCTCTCTGGACATAACTCTATCACATTGCATAGGTTCAGACATTTGTTCAACAAGTGGCAACACTTCTCGTGCAGTTTTGCGTTCGCGCAATCGCCGATCAATCTGAATGGCTAATGACATAGAATAGTCAAGACCAGAGGGAACAGGAAATCCCACCATAGTATCTTTTACGGCTTCTGACAAACCCTTTCGAAAGAGAGCAGCCAGGGCATTATCATTCCAGGTAGTAAGTACCGCCCACTTTCGGAATTTTTGACAGTACGATTCTGCAGAATCTTGACCCTGGTTCAATGCCAGCAGGGTCTTTTCAGCCTGATCAATGGCATTAGGTTCATCACACAACAACCCCAAGGCTTGAAAAAATGCATTCACATTAGTCAGAATAGGATCATCAGGTTTCAAAGAAAACGCCCAATCCTGGGGATAGCCACGCAGCAAAGAGATGACAATTTTAACCTGCTGCGCGGAGCTCCCTGACGAGTTAGGCTTCAAGGCAAATAATAATTTACAATCATTTTTGAAATTCAAAAATTTAGACCGATCCCCAAAAAATACATCAGGTGTGGGAATCTTTGGTTCAGCAGCATGTGAATGAGCAAGGTAGGCGGAAATTCCCCGCACTTCCGCAGCGAGCTGCTCCACGCGATCAGACAATTGCTTTATCTCCATTGAGAGAAAAAGAAAATTCCCCCTACGGCCTCAGAGATATAGAGGAAAAAATATACACACTTTTTTTTTTTTTACAATTCTTTCCTGGTACTGAGTACCCTAGGATCTGCGGTATGGCGGGTGATTCTGTTATGAACGAGTCATCGTAGGAGGCAGACACAAAAATAGAAGCTACGTCCAGAAAACCGGAGAAGTTGGCAACTATCAGATTGCAGACCCCTGAACCTATCAACACAACTAGCAGTAGCCGTGGGGGGTTCCTACGGTGCCCTAGACCCCTCGATCACAGCCGGAGAACTAAATAGCCTAAAGACAGAAAAGGAAATCTAAACTGCCCCAGAGCAGACCCCAAAGTAAAAGGCAGCCCCCAACATATAATGACGGTGAAGCAAGATGAAAAAACACTCACACAGATAGAAAGATAGGCTGAGCAAACAATGGGGCCCAAACTAACTAAACATGACAGGAAAGGACGGTTTCTGTCTGCAATCTGCAAAAACCCTATGAAAGACATAAGCCAACAGGCTGATATGGAAAAAGGCCCTGAAGCAGCTATGCTTCAAAAACTAAATCAGCACTCAGGTATTTTTTGAAGACAGAGTTAAAGGAATTCAGCTCACCCCAGCAGGGAATGGCAGAAATCCAGCAAAAAAAGGTCAAAGCACATATGCAAAAGGCGGAGCAGAAAAACATAGCTTTAACAGAGCAGGAATTCAGACTGGTATCCAAGGATCCTACAGAGAAATCACCCGCAGCCAGTCATCATCATTAGTCTCAGATGTTTGATAATCAGGCTCACTACCTTTCTTAACCAGTAGAGGGAGTTCATCGGGCCTGAGTGGTGAAGGGGAAAATGAACTCACAACAGCGAGGACAATGTAGTGCTCTGAGTGAATGTACCAGCAGATAAATCTAGCAGTGGCTGTGCATCAGTGCACTCCATATCAGATTCTTCTTGGATTGGGTAATTCACGATTTGACTTGATAACCCAGGCATGGTATGTGAAAAGAGCTCCATGGAGTAATCTGTAGTGTGGCCTGCCGCATCCTTTACTTTTGGTAGGGGTGAAGGACACAAGGAAAGGTGTGGTTCCTGACCATGAGCCTCCAATGACGACTCAGTGCTTTTATTTTTTGAAACTTCAGAAGAGGAGGCGATAGAGCTGGAGGCTGTGTCAGCAATGTAAGCCAAAACTTGTTCCTAAAGCTCCGGCTTTAAAAGCAGTTTACCTACTCCCAGAAAAGGGAGCCTTCGAGGCCTTATGGAGCCAGACGATGACGCAGGCTCAACACCTCCTACATTAGGTGCTATTGTGCTTTTGCCACTACCAGCAGATCCACCACCACCACCAACACCATCATTACCAGCTGGCAACCCCCGCCCACTTCCACGGCCTCTTCCAACACACTTCCTCATTTTTGGGAAAATGTACCCAAAATACCACCAGCAATATGGTACTGTAAAACAAGGTACAAGGTGTATATAGTATTGGGGAGAATTTGAATCTCCCTACAGACTTCAGGACACTGAACTATTATCTCAGGCCCAGTGTAGATTACACCTCAATATAACAGGTTGAAATTGGATGGTGTATAAAATGTATATATAGGACTGGGGAGAATTTGAATCACCCTAGAGATTTTAGCAAGCTGACAATGATGCTATCAGTCCCAAATATGGCAGCAGGCAGCCTAATAAGCAGGACAGCTGCACACAAAAGTGTGGAAAAACGAATACTTGGTAACTGGGCAAAAAAGAGGATGAAAAGTATTTTTGCTTTTAAAAAAGCAGTTTGCACAGCAGTGTGAAAACAGCAATGCAGCTATCAGGGAGCCTTATAAGGCAGCCTAATAACCAGCAGAGCTGAATGCACCAAAATATAGCCTCCCCTTGCACTGCACACTAACTGGTGTGTTGTACAGGCAAAATCGCTAGCAGCAGAAGCAGTTTTTTGTATCTTCTTCCCTGCCTAACGCTCTCCCTACAGAATCAGTAGCAGCAGCTCTCCCTATTCTGAGATCAGCAGAAGTAAGATGGCGGTCGGCGTGCACGCCCTTTTATAGCCCCTGTGACGCCACACAAAACAAGCCAATCACTTGCATGCCCTTCTCAAAGATGGTGGTGACCGCTGCCTATGTCATCGCGTTGCCCACAGTGTGCGTCCTCCATCATTGGCTGAAAAAGGGCTCTGGAAGCATCTTTTGAAACGAGACTTTGGCGCCATGGTCGCTGACCTCGTGGCCGACCTCACGCTATGGTCGGGTTTCGTTTCATGAAACCCGACTTCTGCGAAAGTCGGCGACTTTTGAAATTGACTGACCCGTTTCGCTCAACTCTATTTACCACCCCTGCACGGTGGACCCCGGGCTGCGAATGCACCTACTATCATTTTTTTATTCGGTGCGTTCCGCCAGCCCTAATGGGTATATTAGCATACTACTGAATATTTTATTTGAATATTTTATTTGCTATCCCCATTTCTACTAGATGTGGCCTACCATTTGGACGGGGCTTACTGCCTGCAGCCTTTCTATACAAAGTATGAATTGGAACTGCTGCTGTGTCTATTTTACTATGAGGAACTATGAAAGTGGCTGGTGTCAGTTTGGCAAGAGTGCAAACCCCTTATGTCTGGGCTCATCCACCTGTAGGCACGATGTCCGCACACTAATACTCTTTCTAGGAGCACACAAACGTGACCAGGGGTCTGCATACATTGGTATAAACTCAAAATCATGACATAGGTTTATGGGCACACCAAGTATTATTCATTTGTTTTCTGTTTATATGAAATGTACCTACATACTCCTGGCATCACCTTTGTACCTTAGGCAGCTTTATATTACACTGAAACCAGGGATTAGCGGCTCATCTGATAATAGCCAATGAGGCAGATACAGTATAAAAACGGGGCACATCTTAACCCCAAAACCTAGATTGAGTCCAAGTCTCATTGTGTATGCAGTGTGGGGTTAATACCTTCCATGGATCCAGAGGTAAGGTTAAGTATGGCATAGTCCTTGGAGATACTAGGCTGTGTGTACAGATCCAACAGTCTTTCGATTTCTGTCATTCCATGTCCTTTATAAGAAGAACATGATGTCGAATAAGTTTGTTGTCCCAGTCAACATTTAAGAATTTGTCCTGTGTTTCTGTAGAGTGCAATAACCCTGTCACTGCCAGCAAGGTGATTAGGAGAACAGTCATTCTGCTGGTGAAAGGACCTTCTTGCAGTGACTGGCGTTGATCCAGGTGGGCTTTCCCTCAAGTTTTACTGAGGTGGATGTGGTCAGCTGGACTTGGAAGGGGCCTTCAAATCGTGGGTCCAGGCTCCTTCTCACGTGTCTGCGTATGACCACCCAATCACCTGGATTCAGCTGGTGCACGGTCTGCACAGGCATTAGGATCTGCAGCGGCTCTACACGCATCAGTGAATGCCTTCAACTCTTCCTCCTGTGCTGACATGTGAGGAGGGAGTGGTTCAGCTCGGATTACCTCATGTGAGGATACTACTGCATATCCAGTGTAGAATCATCCATCCTGGTGGTATCTGGAGCCATCTACAAAAAACCCTCAAAATCTGCATTAAGAACAGGTTGTTCATGAGCGTGTGCAAAACCTATGCAGTCATGTCAAAGTATTCTTCCTCACTTATTAATAAGGTCAACAATTCCCCCTTTTCTGAAACCACAGGCAGGAGGGTGGCTGGATTCAAAATGTTACATCTTTTGAGGGTGACATACTCAGGAAGTAGAGCGCATTCAAGTCGGAGCTGTGTGGCCATAGACAGATGTTTGGTTGAACTTGTATGCAATAGATGTCATGTGGGGAATACTGTAAATTGTCAAAGGAAAAGTCAGTGTGATCTCACATGCCTTTCCTAGTAGTAGTGCAGCTGCTCCTACCGCACGGACACACGTAGGTGACCCTCTGATCACTGGGTCTAATTGTGCTGAGTAGTAAGCTATTGGTCTCTGTTTCCCTCCATGTTGTTGTGTCAGTACTGCGGTAGCATGACCTCCCTGCACTGTGCAAAACAAGAAAAATGGCTGGTCATAGTTTGGAATGCCTATGGCCGGGCTGACACAATGAGCAGTTTGAGAGAATGGAAGGAATCAATTGCTTCTCGAGTGAGATCATAGGGGTCTGATGACAAGCAGTCAAAAAGTGGTTGCATCATTTGTGAGGCAGACCTTATCCAAGGCCTACAGTACGTCACCAAGTGCGTAGATGCTGATGTGACCTGGGTAGATGGAGATTTTGAATTGCCTGTTTTCTGTTTTCAGTCAGGTGTCTTGTACCTTCGGCAATATAATGTCCCAAAAATGTCACCTTTTGTTTGCAATACTGTAATTTGTCACGTGAGACCTTGCAACCCTTTTCTGCCAATAAACATAGCAAGGAAACTGTAGCTTCCTTGCAGGACTTCTGGTCCAGGCAGGAGAGCAAAAGGTCAAGGTCATCCATGTACTGTAATAGTACTATCTGTGAATGAGGTGGTTGCCATTGCTCAAGGACCTCTGCCATTGCTGTTGAATAGATGGTAGGGGAGTTCTTTCCCCCTTGTGGGAGGACTGTCCAAGAATATTGTTTACCTTCATGAGTAAAGGAAAAAAGATGCTGACAGTCAGGATGCAGGGGTACAGAGAAAAATGCATTCGCCAAATCAATAACTGTGAAACATTTTTACATCACTGGGATCTGTGACAGATGTGTGTGGATCAGGGACAATTGAGGTCACACTCTCTGTAACTTCATTAATAGCCCTTAAGTCATGAACCTTTCTGTAAGAGTCAGCGAACCCTTGGGTCCTTTTTTCATAATGGGATACAAAGGGGTGTTGCAGGGAGAATATCTTTGCACCAGAACCCCTGCCTTAACATACTCTTTAATATTCCTGCTCAGGGCCATTGATTTGGCTAGGCTCAAGGGGTATTGCTTTAAACAAGGAGGAGTGGTTCCTTCTCTCAATTTAATCATGACAGTAAATTCATAGGGGTATTGTCACTAACAATAAGTAGAGTTGAGCGACTTTGGTCGGATCAGGTTTCATGAAACAAAATTTGTTTCAGATGAAACTGGTCCGACTAGGGCAAAAAAAGTCGGAGTTTCGTCCGAAACCCGACCCCAATGCAAGTCAATGGGGAATAAAAGTCGGCATTGAATGAATGAATGACTTGCATTGGGGTCGGGTTTCAGACGAAACTCCGACTTTTTTTGCCCTAGTCGGACCAGTTTCATCTGAAACAAATTTTGTTTCATGAAACCCGATCCGACCAAAGTCGCTCAACTCTAACAATAAGTTTTGTAAGCACCACAATTCCAGCACCTCACTGTTTATGAAGGTGCCTAGGTACCCTACTACGTCTCCACTGTTTCCCTTTGTGATAAAACACTCCGGGATCGCCTTTGCTGGGGTCAAAGGTCACGTGCATTCAGCATGAAACTCAGGCGCAGAGCTGGGATTCGTGTATAACTGACCCTGGGTCAGGTTTATTAACGGTGAAAGCAATGCAAAAGGAAATAAAACATAAAACAAATCCTTGCCTGTCGGGCACTAACTAAACAATGGACAACCTAACTACCAACTGGCGGGCTTCTCCCGTCCAGCCAAACCACAGTTGCAGTGGGCACTGCTTCCACTCACGTGTGTCTCTCACACAGACAGGCTCTCTGTGTTCCCAGGCTGAGACACTCACACAACCACCTTGCATCCTTTTATATCCACCTCCCATTATTCATTAGCAAGCAGGTGCGATACTGACCAGACTAGGCCACATAGGAAAGGAATCTGGGCGAGATATACCTGCCCTCATCCACTATTCCCACATGATTCTCACATATCCCCCCCTCTGCTCAGACCACTCTGGTCGAGCAATGACACCCGCCAAACAGTGCACTCAGGACAGTGCATCTGCATTCCCCATCTGTACCCCTGGGCGGTGCTCCACCGTAAAAGTGTAGGCCTGCAGGGCAAGGAACCACCGGGTCACCCGGCTATTCCGTTCCTTGTTCAAGTGCATCCACTTGAGAGGGGCATGGTCAGTGATCAGCCTGAACTTTCGGCCCACCAGGTAATATTTGAGGGCCTCTAGAGCCCACTTAATGGCGAGACACTCTTTTTCTACGACTGCATACCTTTGCTCTTGTTTATTCAGCTTCCTGCTGAGATAGAGGACTGGGTGTTCCACTCCGTCCCTCACTTGTGAGAGTACGGCCCCGATACCGGTATCCGAGGCATCCGTTTGTACCACAAACTCGCTGTGGAAGTCCGGAGTCACCAGTACGGGCTGAGAGCAAAGTGCCCGTTTTAGGCTATGGAAGGCTTCTTCAGCCGCTAAACTCCATTTAATCACGACGGAGTCTTTCCCTTTTGTAAGATCCGTCAGGGGGGTAGCGATGGCTGCAAAATTGGGTATGAACCGGCGATAATAGCCGGCGATCCCCAGGAAGGCTTGCACCTGCTTCTTGTTGACAGGTTGTGGCCAGTCCTGAACCGCCTGAATCTTATCAACCTGGGGTTTAACAACACCCCTCCCAATTACATACCCCAAATACCGGGCTTCTTCTAGCCCGATGTGACATTTTCTGGGGTTCGCGGTTAGACCTGCCTCCCACAGGTCGTCAATCACAGCTTGTACTTTCTGGAGATGAGTCTCCCAGTCCAAGCTGTAAATGACAATGTCATCCAAATAGGCCGAAGCGTACCGCCTATGTGGCCTCAGGACTCGATCCATCAGTCTCTGGAAGGTCGCCGGTGCCCAGTGCAGTCCAAACGGCATATATACATACTGAAATAAACCTTCCGGCGTAGCAAATGCCGTCTTTTCTCTGGCAGCCTCAGCCAGAGGGATCTGCCAATACCCCTTGGTTAGATCTAGGGTCGTAATATACCGGGCTTTTCCTAACCGATCTATTAACTCGTCGACCCGGGGCATAGGATAGGCATCAAATTTTGAGACCGCATTCAGTTTCCTGAAGTCATTGCAGAACCGGATGGTGCCGTCCGGTTTAGGAATTAGCACAATCGGGCTGGACCACGCACTGTGCGATTCCTCAATGACTCCTAACTCTAACATTGCCTTCACTTCTCGGGAAACGGCTTCACGGCGCGCTTCCGGGATTCGGTAGGGCTTTACGTGAACTGTGACACCAGGTTCCGTTACGATGTCATGTTTCATTAGCATAGTCTGCCCGGGTTTTTCTGAGAAAAACTTTTGTTTGTGAAGTAGAAACTGCCTGACCTCAGTCTTTTGCCGCTCTGAGAGAGTCTCTGCAACCCGTACCTCCGGTACGGTATGCGAGCAGACGGGACGGGCCAGCTCCGCTGACAAGGCAGACCGATCTTTCCAGGGTTTTATCAGATTTACATGATAAATCTGTTCAGGTTTCCGTTTACCTGCCTGGTATACTTTGTAGTTTACTTCACCAACTCTTTCCTTGATCTCAAAGGGGCCCTGCCACTTTGCCAGGAACTTATTGTCCACCGTGGGGACCAGGATCAACACCCTATCTCCGGGTGCAAACGTACGGATTTTGGCGCCCCTATCATAGATTCTTTTTTGGGCTCCTTGAGCCTGTATCATGTGTTCTTTGACGATAGGCATAACAGCCGCAATACGGTCCTGCATTTGTGTGACGTGATCTATCACTGTTTTAAACGGAGTGACCTGACCCTCCCAGGTTTCTTTTGCAACGTCTATCAGTCCGCGAGGACGACGGGCGTACAATAACTCGAAAGGCGAGAATCCCGTGGAAGACTGGGGTACTTCCCTGATGGCAAAAAGCAAATACGGAAGTAAATAGTCCCAGTTCTTCCCATCCTTGTCTATCACCTTTCTCAGCATCTGCTTCAGAGTTTTATTGAACCGTTCGACCAACCCGTCTGTTTGAGGGTGATACACGGATGTGCGTAACGGTTCGATTTGTAACAATCGGCAGAGCTCCTTCATTACCCTGGACATAAAGGGGGTCCCCTGGTCGGTGAGTATCTGTTTTGGTATACCGACCCGACTAAACACATGCACCAGTTCCTTGGCAATCGTCTTGGTAGCCGTGTTACGCAAAGGAATGGCCTCCGGGTAACGGGTGGCATAATCCAAGATGACCAGGATATGTTGGTGTCCACGTGCAGACCGTGGAAGGGGCCCAACTAAATCCATCCCAATCCTCTCAAACGGGACTTCAATAATAGGTAGGGGTACCAAAGGGCTACAGAACCGGGGCTTAGGTGCAGAGGCTTGGCAGTCAGGACAAGACTCGCAATATACATGAATATCGTGATGCATGCCTGGCCAAACAAAACAGTGTAATATCCTTTCGGTGGTTTTCTGGACTCCCAGGTGACCTCCCATCACATGTCCGTGGGCCAGGTCCAGCACCTGCCGCCGGTAGGGTTTTGGCACGACTAATAGTTGCACCATATCTTCCCCCTTTTTCTCTATCTGATAGAGTAAATCATTCTCCAGAACCATGTAAGGATATGCCAGCCTAGAGCCAGGTTCTACGGGTACCCCATTTATCACTTTTACATTTGTCCTAGCCTGAGAAAGGGTAGGATCCTTTATTTGCTCGCTTTGGAAGTCATGTTTCTGAACTTCTAAATCCGGCAAACGGGGAGGTGGACGGCTGTCGGCCTCCTCCTCTTCCCCGGTCTCCTCATTATCACCCGCCATGACTGAAAACTGGAACTGCAGGTCATTTCCCGCAGACTCTTCCCCCGAGTCTTCCGGGGAGACCTCTTCCAGGGGTTCGGGACCCACACGCTCCCTGGGAGAAGAATCATGTACACTATTACCCGAGGGCATCAACTGATTCTCCCACAATTGCCAGAAGTGGGGAAAATCCCGGCCCAGGATAACATCATGCAATAACGCCGGGACGAGTCCCACTTTATGTTGCACAGACCCATAGGAAGTAGTAATGCATATGACCGTGGTGAGGTACGAACAGGTGTCTCCATGCACACATGTTACAGAAAATTTGTCTGATGGTCCAGTCGGGGCTGACACCAGACTGGCCTTCACCAGAGTCACCACATTTCCCGAGTCTAACAATGCCACCACATTTTTGCCATCAACAGTTAAATCACACAAGTGTTTTTCCACATCCTTTTGACCGGCATTCACACTCACTACCTGTGCAACCATAGACATGCGGTTTTTAGAGTCTGTGACGTCACACTGCATGGGTTCAGTAGTGACCGGACAGTTCGCAGCAATATGTCCCATCTCTTGGCAGCGGAAACACCTAACGGGCCCCTTGCTTAGACCATAGTTCGTTACTCTTGGCCTCGCAGTGCGGGCAGTCCCGTTTTCCTCCCCCACTGTCTTAGGGATTTTTCCATCTCCCCTATTCCCTGGAACAGTCTTACCGGTTCCACGTGGAGATGATGAAGAACGAGGTGGGGTAGCGTCATCTCGGAGTCCTTCCGCCACGGAGTAACGTTCAACCAGATCCACCAGTTGATCTGCCGTCGTAGGATTTCCATGGCTTACCCACTTCCTCAGGGCTGGCGGTAGAGCTCTCAGGTACTTGTCCAGGATGACTCTCTGGATTATCTCTGGCGCTGTCAACACCTCGGGTTGTAGCCACTTCTTCGTCACGTGGATCAGGTCGAACATCTGTGACCGCGGTGGTTTATCTGGCTGATAAGTCCATTGATGCACTCTCTGTGCACGGACAGCGGTCATCACTCCCAGCTGGGCCAAGATCTCGGCTTTCAATTTGTCAAAGTCCTGCGCAGCTTCAGGTTCCAAGTCATAATACGCCTTTTGGGCCTCACCGGAAAGAAATGCGGCAATCAGGCCGGCCCATCGTGCCTTCGGCCATTTTTCTCGCACCGCCGTCCGTTCAAACGTGGTCAGGTATGCCTCGACGTCATCTTCGGTCATCATCTTCTGCCAGTACCGACTCACGTGAATCACTCTCGACTCTGCTTCCAGGTTAAGCTCAGGTAAGCTTGCCAAGCGCTGCGCCACCTGCTGGAGAAGCGAACGATCGGTAACTGTCATGTCCACCAACTCCTTCAGCTGGGCCATCATCACCCGATTAGCTTCTTGCTGGACGGCGGTGGACTGTACCAGCGCTTTCACCACGTCCTCCATGCTCATGCTTGCAACGTGAGGCCCGCGTTCTCCACCACAATGTGATAAAACACTCCGGGATCGCCTTTGCTGGGGTCAAAGGTCACGTGCATTCAGCATGAAACTCAGGCGCAGAGCTGGGATTCGTGTATAACTGACCCTGGGTCAGGTTTATTAACGGTGAAAGCAATGCAAAAGGAAATAAAACATAAAACAAATCCTTGCCTGTCCGGCACTAACTAAACAATGGACAACCTAACTACCAACTGGCGGGCTTCTCCCGTCCAGCCAAACCACAGTTTCAGTGGGCACTACTTCCACTCACGTGTGTCTCTCACACAGACAGGCTCTCTGTGTTCCCAGGCTGAGACACTCACACAACCACCTTGCATCCTTTTATATCCACCTCCCATTATTCATTAGCAAGCAGGTGCGATACTGACCAGACTAGGCCACATAGGAAAGGAATCTGGGCGAGATATACCTGCCTCATCCACTATTCCCACATGATTCTCACACCTTGTTCTCCAGCATACATGACAGGTTGTCTTATCGTCCTTGTTTGTTCAACTCCTTTAGCTACCTTAAGGAGGTCTTTCAGATCTACATGTCTCCATTCAGGTCTGGCTGTCTGTACTGTGTCTCGTAAGTCTTTGTTCATACCGTCAATGAATGTATTCACCAGTATTTAAACATCAAGTTGGTTTATGGGACTCTACCCCATGTCTGCACACTTCAGCTGTAACTGTCCAAAGTACATCTCTACACTCTCTCCTTTTTGCCTTTTTCAATATTGGTCCCATCTGTTTTACTGCTTCCTTTCTTCTCTGTCTTTTACAATCTGCATAGCGGTTCGGAATCCCATTGGGGGGCCCTGACTGCACACACAGAATAAAGGTATGTGCACATGGTGCGGATTCTGCTGCGGTTCCGCAGCGTTTCTGCAGCTGCGGGTCCGCAGCAGATTCTGCTGCGTTGTACAGTACCTTTATTTCCTATGGAAATTAAAAAACACTGTGCACATGCTGCGGATTTTTCTGCGCAGTTTTGCTGCGGTTTACAATCCGCAGCATGTCAATTGTTTGGTGCAGAAACGCTGCAGTTTTACACCTCATCCATTAGGACAAAAGTCCTGCGGATTTACCTGCGGTTTTTTCTCCAAAATCCACACACCAAAAAAACTACGTGTGCACATAGCCTTAGTTGCCATGACTTCAACTTATTCATTAGACAGCTCACCTTTGTTCTGAAGTGCCCCTCTAGTGTGCCTGGACCTTGCCTTACAGGCCACATGTAGCAAGTCAGAGCGAGCCTGCCAAGCATAGATAAGAACGGAGAGGAGAAACACACAAGCAGTCGCGCAGGGGCATCATTCACCCCTCCCATCAGAATTTTAGAAATTTATTGTCCTTCACACAGAAACAGTATGCAGCAGTTCTTAGACAAAATCAATTTCTACAAAACCCTCAAAATCACGGGATTTACCTGTAAGAGCAGATAACTGTATAATGTGAGTAACCGAGCCTTGCCCTTTTCTGGCCAAAAGCAATGGCCGGAGCTGAGCCTCCCCTCCCTCACAGAAGAGGCGTGGGCGGAGGCCAACAAGAAGGGGGGTTGGAAGGAGAGGGTGGGGGGAGCGTTTTGGGAAATGGGGGGCGTTGCGCATATAAGGGGGTGCAGTGGGCCTTCCTCCCTGCTCTGTTCCCGCTCTTACCGGCAGCTTGTCACCAGCCTCCATGTCCGCCATGGATCGGGCCTTGGAATGTCTCCGGGCGGCATCCCTGTCACAGCCACCGGGCTGGTTAGCGGCGCAGCTGGCCTCCATCATGCCTGGGACCACTGAGCAGGCGGCTCAGCCGGGGACGAGGGAGCGATGGACCAGAAGGGTGAGGCCTCCCAAGCGGCTCTCCCCTGAATCGGCTCCCCGGGCCTCGCGACGGTGCAGGAGCCCCTCCCGGGACCCTCCAAGCCGGGCACCGCGCGCTCCCCGTAATAGCGGGCCCCGGCTTGGGAGGAATCCGCAAGCCCGGCGAGGCCCTGCGGCGGTGTCCAGCCCGACGTCGCGCTCTCTTCAGGGGGCGGGGCTGACACGCGCCAGGCGGCGCAGCTCCACACAGGCATCGGGGGGCTGTGCTGACGGCGCTCTAGCTGCACAGCCTGCTTCCTGCTCCGGTCCGCGGTCAGGCAGATCCAGGACGGCGGCCTGCCAGGCGGCAGGGCCCAGCACTTCATCCCTCACCGGGAGGGGGATTTTGGGTGGATCGGGGGCCTGGGCGGGGGGGTGCCCGCACCGTAGTCTACCTCTCACGCCGGGCAGAACGACAGGAGGTCCTGCAGCATGGATCCAGCAGCCTGCAGAGCGGCAGGGCCTGTGGCTTCCACCCCCACAGTCAGCAGCAGCGGGCGTGCTTCGGGGGCTCATGCTTCATCACCGGGGGCCGTTTCAGCGGGGTCAGATGGTGGGGGATCCAGGACCAACAACGCGGCGACCCAGGCAGTGTGGTCGCCAGGAGATCGGCTAGCGGGATCCGCCCTGGGTTTCGGGTCCTGCACCCCGGATCCTCAGGGAGAGAGTCCTCAGCGTCAACGTCAGTCCAGCGGTGCCAGCTTCGCTACAAGAACAGGTGGACCTTCATCCGTGGATCCTGGTCGTTCGGCTGGAGGGCCCACAGCCCCCTCGCAGCCCGGTGAGTATGCCTCTGTGTCTACTGTTTTGTCTTCCTCTGCGGCGGGTGTGGGCTCCCCGGCGGATGGTACTGGGGTGGGTGGGGGTGTAGTCGACATGTTAGGGGATGTGCGGAATTTGTTGTCCCGCTTAGAACGGGGTTTTCTTGCGTCATCCCCATTGGTGGCTTGGGTGGGGTCACAGTCTGGAGGGCAGGTGTGGCCGAGCGGGTCGGAGTCGGCCGGGCGTGTATGGGATCCGGTGTCGGTGTCTGTGCAAACGGAGAAGGAGCAGGAGTGTCGGGTGCACTTGGATGACAGGGCTCATGGGGAGGTATACGTTTGTTTTGAAGGCCCTCTGGGGGCTCATTTAAAGAAGGAGGTAAAGGAGCGTATTTGGAAGGACGAATACGTGGAAATTTTTTCGTTATTACCTCTGGAGAAATTTAATTTGGACAAGAGTAAGAGAGAGGACAGCAAAAAGGAGGAGGAGGAGAAGCGTAGGTGGCGACTCATTCCCCAGACGTTCGTGAATTGGCAGCAGGCGTTTGCCATTTTTGCAAGCGTCATCGGAGAAAAGGCCCCCAGACAATTGCTCACCATTGTTTTGTTACCTGGATGCGATCGGGGAAGCATACAGAGTTTATGGGGGTCAGGCCTGGCTTCGGTATGACGAGCAATTCCGGCAGAGGAAGGCCGTTCGGCCAGCCATTCGTTGGGATCAGAAAGATATTGGGTTGTGGATGCGGGTTATAGCGCAAAACAAGTTCGGGAGCTCCTTTCATGGGGGGGCTGGCAGCACCAGCCAGAGTAGTGGAAATGCCAGTGCCACGAGTGGAAGCGGGCAGGGGCAGTCCGGAAATCACAAGGTGGGGGTTTGCTGGCAATTCAACGACGGGCAGTGCAAGTTTGGGGCAAACTGCAAATTCAAGCATCTCTGCTCCTCCTGCAATGGGGCCTCGCACGGAGCATCTAAGTGTTTTAAGAAAGGGAAGGCGGGAGCTGGGGGCGGTAATACCAAAGGGGGAGACTCCGGTGAATCTGGAAAGGATGGTCCCTTATCTAAATAGATACACGGACAGAGAGAAAGCGGCATTGTTACATGCAGGCTTTAAGGACGGGTTCGTTATTCCTCAGCCCCCTTTCGTTATTCCGCTAGTTCTAAAAAATTTGCGTTCTGTGCTGGTTCATGCTTCAGTTGTTTCGGAAAAAATTGAAAATGAGGTCTCTTTGGGCCGCATGGCGGGCCCTTTCGAGGCTCCCCCGTTTCCGGATTTGGTGGTTTCTCCTCTGGGTGTGGTTCCGAAGAAGGAGCCAAATAAATTCCGGCTTATTCAGCACCTGTCGTTTCCTCGAGGGAGGTCGGTCAACGATGGGATTGATCCGGAGATTTGTTCAGTGGTCTACTCGTCGTTTGATGAGGCCGCTCGGTGGGTGCGGAGCTGTGGTCGGGGGGCACTCCTGGCTAAGACCGACATTGAAGCTGCGTTTCGCTTCTTACCGGTTCATCCAGACAGCATGAGGCTGCTTGGTTGTTTTTGGGACGGCAAGTTTTTCATGGACAGGTGCTTACCAATGGGTTGCTCATTGTCCTGCGCATATTTTGAGGCATTTAGTTCTTTCCTGGGGTGGGTCGTTTGGGAGGTTTCCGGTTGGGATTCAGTTATCCATTACTTGGATGATTTTTTGTGTGTCGGTCCCGCGGATTCGTTGCGTTGTCAGAGATTTCTCCAGGCTATTGAATGGGTTGCTGAGCGATTTGGCGTGCCGTTGGCGCCCGGTAAAACGGAGGGCCCCAGTACGTGTCTGCGTTTTCTCGGGATTGTAATTGATACGGTTGCATGCGAGTTCAGGCTACCTGAGGATAAGTTGGTGGATTTGCGGACGGAAGTGGTTCGGGCGCGTCGTTTGAAGAAGATATCGTTGCGGGACCTCCAGTCAGTGTTGGGGAAGTTGAATTTTGCGTGTCGGGTGATGCCGATGGGGCGGGTTTTTTCACGTAGGCTGGCCAGCGCTACTGCAGGGATTCAGGCCCCCCATCACTTCATCAGATTGTCGTCAGATCTCAGGGCGGATTTGGCGGTTTGGGAGTCTTTTTTGGATGGCTATAATGGCCGCTCTTTGGTGATGTCGGACGTCGTTGGCAATGATGTCTTGGAATTGTTCACGGATGCTGCTGGCGGTATAGGCTTCGGTGCTTATTTCAGAGGACAGTGGTGCGCGTCTCGTTGGCCTGACGAGTGGATCGCAATCGGTTTGGTGCGTAACGTTACGTTGTTGGAGATTTTTCCAATCCTCATGGCTGTCCATTTGTGGGGGTCTGAGTTTCGGGACCGGTGCGTTCGTTTCAATTGTGACAACATGGGCTTTGTGGGCACGATTAACGGGCTTACCGCGTCGTCCCCTCCAGTCGTTCGAGTGTTGCAACAGTTGGTTTTGCTATGCTTGTCCTTGAATGCACATGTGACTGCGTCTCATGTTCCTGGAGTCAAGAACGACATAGCTGACTCTCTCTCTCGTTCGCAGTGGGATCGTTTCCGCTCGTTGGCGCCAGACGTGGAGGTCGAGGGTTTAGCTTGTCCGGAGGAACTGTGGAACCTGGCCTACGGGCCGCGGAGTCGCTGATTGAAGCTTCCTTGGCGCCTAAGACTTGGGAGGCTTACCGGGCAGTGTGGCGGATGTGGGAGGAAGTTGTTACGGCTGGCCTGGTCGAGGGTTTCGGGCAGGATCAGGAAGGGATGTTGTTGGCCTGGTTGGGGCGCGGCTCCGTTGAGGGTTGGTCGTGTGCAAAAGTTTCTCGTATTTTGGCCGGCTTGTCCTTTGGCTTTTGCTTGCGCGGCAGTCGGGATTTGACAAAGTCGTTTCTAGTCAAACAAGCGGCGAAGGGTTTTCATCGGCGCCGAAGCAAGGGGGATTTGAGGAGGCCGGTATCCTTTAATTTATTGGAGCAATTGGGCCTTACACTGGAGTCTGTGTGTTCTACGCGTTACGAGGTTTTGTTGTTTCGTTTGGCTTTCTCGTTCACATTTTTTGGGGCTTTACGGGTCGGGGAACTTGTTTCTTCCAATAAAAGATTGGCTGAGGGGTTATTGGCCAGAGATGTTGTATTGACTTTGGGCGGGGTTGAAGACGGATCAGTCGGGAAGAGGTCGCCGGGTGGTGTTGGGTAAGGTGTCTGGTTCTGCGATGTGCCCTGCTCAGTGCTTGAGGAATTTTTGGGACTTGCAACCCAGCTTGACTGGGTCGCTGTTGTGTCATGTTGACGGCGGTAGTTTGTCCAGATATCAGTTTGGTGCCGTTTTTAAGAAGTCTGTGCGGTTGCTGGGCTTGGATGACTCTCGCTTTGCTCCTCATTCTTTTAGGATAGGGGCGGCGACGGAAGCAGCAGTGGGGGGTTTGGATCCGGCTTCTATACGTCACATTGGTGGTTGGAAGTCTAACCGATATCAGAGTTATGTTAGGCCTTAGTCGTTTATTTGTGACGTTAGCACTCATCCTTTTTGTTGCAGGTGTCGACCCTTTGCTGGTTTGGATTTTTGGGCACTCCTTCGTTTATTGGGGAGCCTTGAGAGCTGATGTCCGACATGACGGCAGACAACTGGGCTTCCTCAGGAACACGGCGTTGGTGCGGTGGCTCGGCTTCAGGGGTATGGAATGGCGGAGGGTTTTACAGGAAATTCATGTGTGTGCCCAGTTGGATCGCGCACCGGACATTCTTGTTCTTCACGTGGGGGGCAATGATTTGGCGGTCAGGCCTTTTCGGGAACTAATAAAGGACATCAAGCAGGATTGTTTGCGGCTATGGTTGTTGTATCGGGGGGGTCACCATTGTGTGGTCCGAAATTGTTCCACGCAGGCGGTGGCGTTCCATGTGGTCCCTGGTCAAGGTCAACAAGGCCAGGATTAAAGTTAACAGGGCGGTGTCTTCCTCTGTGGTGAGGAACGGGGGTGTGGCTGTGCGTCATTTTGATCTGGAAAAGGGCGAAGGCGATTTTTGGTTGGCAGATGGGGTCCATTTGAATGGGGTTGGCTCCGATATTTGGACTCTCGGTCTTCAGGAAGGCATTGAGCGGGCCATTGCATGGCGTGTTCGGGGGGTCTCGGGCCCTTGAGGTGTTCAAGGTCCCTCGTTGTGGCGGTTTGGAAGGGGGGGAGTCCTTGGAGTCGGTTGGAAATTGGTTTTGGAGATTCACTGTATAGGGTCTCCTCCGTTTATAAGTTGGTGGTGGTGATCTGGTGAAAGGTGGATGGGGAGTTTTCCGTAAAGAGTGCGGATCCCCTAGTTGCATAGTGGACAGAAGTGTCGGCGGTTGGTGCTCCCGAGCCTGTGGGGTAACGGCTGGGAGTAATATGTTGGGTTCTGTCCACAGCATTTTGGGGTCAATTCACCTAGATCTTGTGGCTTCAAGGACTCCTCCTCCGGGTTCAAGTTACTGTATTTATGTTATTTATAATGCTTTATTATTATTGTTGTTTTGTTGTTTTAATAAAAGGCTGCTGTGGCCATATCAATTCCAAAAGAAACCTTTGGTCTTTGGTTTTATGATGCGGCGTATGAGGGTTAATACGAGTTGGGGGGTGCGGGTATTTGGAATGATCCCGTCTCCCTGCCCGGAGCAACTTGACAATACGAACGTCAAGCAATGGCCGGAGCTGAGCCTCCCCTCCCTCACAGAAGAGGCGTGGGCAGAGGCCATCATGATGGGGGGTTGGAAGGAGAGGGTGGGGGGAGCGTTTTGGGAAATGGGGGGCATTGCGCATATATAAGGGGGTGCAGTGGGCCTTCCTCCCTCTCTGTTCCCGCTCTTACCGGCAGCTTGTCCCGCCCTCCCTTTAGCTGGTGGATAGTAGCGTTGGTGTCTACTTGGGTCATGACGGTTTGGAAGGGGGGGAGTCCTTGGAGTCGGTTGTAAATTGGTTTTGGAGATTCACTGTATAGGGTCTCCTCCGTTTATAAGTTGGTGGTGGTGATCTGGTGAAAGGTGGATGGGGAGTTTTCCGTAAAGAGTGCGGATCCCCTAGTTGCATAGTGGACAGAAGTGTCGGTGGTTGGTGCTCCCGAGCCTGTGGGGTAATGGCTGGGAGTAATATGTTGGCTTCTGTCCACAGCATTTTGGGGTCAATTCACCTAGATCTTGTGGCTTCAAGGACTCCTCCTCCGGGTTCAAGTTACTGTATTTATGTTATTTATAATGCTTTATTATTATTGTTGTTTTGTTGTTTTAATAAAAGGCTGCTGTGGCCATATCAATTCCAAAAGAAACCTTTGGTCTTTGGTTTTATGATGTGGCGTATGAGGGTTAATACGAGTTGGGGGGTGCGGGTATTTGGAATGGTCCCGTCTCCCTGCCCGGAGCAACTTGACTATACCAACGTCATGCATGCAGGAAACTTTACAATGTAATGCCACATATAACACGAGCTATATCATTACTCAATTCATTCAGTCTCAGATGTAGATTTGAAATATCTATAAAGCATCTGTCCGGGATCTCCCACAAGACCTAGAAAGGTAACAATCTCTTGACACAAAATGATGTGTGATGATTCATTCATGAGTGCTCATTCAGAGATTTTTTTTTCCTTTCACTTTTCAGTGGTCAGTTGATTTTACAAAAAGAAGAGAACAAAAATCCCTTATCTCAAGTGAGTTGAATAACTCATACAGAGGACCACACCTGAAGAAACCCCTCATCAATCATACATACAGAGGACCACACCTGAAGAAACCCCTCATCAATCAAGGACTTATTTATATGCCTTATACTCAATTACTCATCTCTCATCTCATTCAGAGCTTCTCATAGACATACATACATACAAGGATTCACACAGCCTGCTTATTTAGCACATTGAAACTAATGAAATTAACAAAACTTAGGCTGGTTTTACACTTGCTTTTTTTTGCAGCGCGTTTTTCCCGCAAAAAAACGCATTGAAAAAACGCATACAAAAGCATACAACTGCTGCGTTTTTTTCAAGCATTTTTATGAGCATGCATGAAAAAAACGCAGCGTTTTTATGCGTTTGTATGCATTTTTAGTGCGTTTTTACCGCGTTTGCTTTTTTTCAAACATTAGGTGGCCCCTCACACTAACCCAAACCATGACCCTAACCCTGACCCTAACCCTAACCCTAACCCTAACCCTGACCCTAACCCTAACCCTGACCCTAACCCTTAACCAAACCATACTTAACCCTAACCCAAACCCTAAACCCTAACTAACCCTAACCCTGACCCTAAACCTAACCCTGACCCTAACCCTAACCCTGACCCTAACCCTTAACCAAACCATACTTAACCATAACCCAAACCCTAATCCCTAACTAACCCTAACCCTGACCCTAAACCTAACCCTAACCCTAACCCTAACCCTAACCCTGACCCTAACCCTAACCCTGAACCTAACCCTTAACCAAACCATACTTAACCCTAACCCAAACCCTAAACCCTAACTAACCCTAACCCTGACCCTAAACCTAACCCTAACCCTAACCCTAACCCTAACCCTGACCCTAACCCTTAACCAAACCATACTTAACCCTAACCCAAACCCTAAACCCTAACTAACCCTAACCCTGACCCTAAACCTAACCCTAACCCTGACCCTGACCCTGACCCTAACCCCCCTTAACTAACCCTAACTCTAACCCAAACCCCTAAATTCCATGGTTAACAAAAAAAACGCATGTGCAAAAAAGCGCATACATAAGCATGCCAATGCGCACATATGCGCACCCATAGACTATAATGGGTGTCTTGCTGTAAAAAAACGCATTGCGCGCACATGCGTTTTTTTGAGGCAAGTCGGACGCACCAAAAAATGCAACAGGATGCATTTTGTGCGCCCGAGCGCATACCGCAAAAAAACGCATGCGCGGAAAAACGCGTACAAACGCATGTGTATGCGCACATAAGCGCATCCCATGCAAAGTATAGGGAAAAAAAACGCATGCGCTATTTAGCGCTAAAATACAGCGAAAAAAAACGCAAGTGTGAAACCAGCCTTATGAATCTACAGCAGTGTCCACTGACACTCTGAGAACACCAAAGCCAACTTCTTAAACAACAAGAACAACAAAAACCACCAAAAACCACAGCCTTATACAAAATACAGCCTCATATGATTTACTGCCAATCCAAAATGACCAAGATAACAACACTGCATAGCGTTTATCCCAGCTCTGTGCTGCACAGTACACAACCAGTTAGTATATTGACAGAACAAATTGACAGATAATACAGATGATAATTATGATCTTATTACTCTATTATTCAACTCTCATATGGATATACTCACTGCTCACTGGTGATATAGGCTCTTTTGAACCGTGTTGTACAGCCTTCCCCAGAGATATGTAGAGATCCAGAGAGAGATTGCAAACGCAAAACAATGTAAGAATAACATTTCTCACCTTTCTGCAGCTGGATTTTGCATGTCCAACCTCCCAGGAAGCTCCCACATACGGATTCCGAATAGGCTGGTTACCACGGTCCCTCGTTAGGGTGCCAAAACTGTTGTAGCTGATTTCGTTCTGACCCAGAGTCAGATTTGCCAGATCACCAGTGAGGCCAAATTAGGAGTTTACTCCCTTAAATTACAAGCGCTTGGAGAAAAGAAAACTGCACACAGATTGTGAGCAAGTCACTTTATCTGACGTAATTAAACACAAGGCAATCTTTTATACAGTCTAGTTCACGTGAAGTCATTATTTCCCTCTACTCCTCTTTGGTCAGACCTCATCTGGAATATTGTGTCCAGTTTTGGACACCACATTTTAAAAAAGACATCAACAAACTGGAGCAAGTTCAGAAAAGAGCGACCAGAATGGTGACCGGTCTGCAAACCCTGTCTTATGAGGAAAGGTTGCAGGATTTGGGAATGTTTAGTTTGCAAAAGAGAAGACTGAGAGGAGACTTAATAGCTGTCTACAAATATCTAAAGGGCTGTCACATTGTAGAAGGATCAACTTTATTCTCATTTGCACAAGGAAAGACTAGAAGCAATGGGATGAAACTGAATGGGAGGAGACACAGATTAGATATTAGAAAAAACTTTTTGACAATTAGAGTGATCAATGAGTGGAAAAGGCTGCCACGAGAAAGGGTGAGTTCTCCTTCAATGGAAGACTTCAAACAGAGGCTGGACAGACATCTGACTGGGATGATTTAGCGAATCCTGCTTTGAGCAGGGGGTTGGACCAGATGGCCCAGGAGGTCCCTTCCAACTCTGCGATTCTATGATTAAATCTATGATTAAATCTATGATACCATTTACAACAAATATGGAATTCTATGGAGCTCATGTAGCCCCCACCGTCACCTCAGGGTCATACTTTATTTACCATGTACCCAGAACACGTTGTGGCTGACTATTGAGAACATATATGATAAGAAGCGTATTTTCCTTGAAGAGGAGACAGGCAAAACTGCTGTGTCATAAGAATAAATACTTGCAATGAAAGGAAAAAGGCAATTGAAGAATTAAAGGCAGTTAAAGGCAAACCATTAATCCTTCTATATCAATATGGTCATGTATTTTTGCACTTACGAAGATCACTTTTGCCACCTTGCAGAGGTATTTCAAATACTCATTGACCATGGCCTGAAATTAAAGCCATCGAAGTGCCATCTGCTCAAGACGAAAGTCAACTACCTGGGTCATGTTGTCAGTGCCGAAGGTATCCAGCCTGATCATGAAAATATCTCAGCTGTGAAGGACTGGGACACTGCAAGAACCGTGATCGAAATCAGAAGTTTCCTAGGTTTTCCAGGCTATTATCGCCACTTTATACCTCATTTTGCGCAAAAAACTGAAACACTCACAGAACTGCTACAAGGTTGCCCTAGAGAAAACTATGACAGAAAATTTCCAATTGATTGGTCAGAACGACAAGAAACTGCATTTCAGACACTGAAAAACCTATGAATTTCATCTCTAATTTTGGCGTATCCTGAATACCACCATCCTTTCTGTCTCTAAACGGATTCCACCTACCAAGGCCTTGGAGCGGTACTATCACAAGTTCAGAATAATGAAGAGAGTGTCATTGCCTATGTCAGCAGAAGCTTGAGAGGTGCAGAGTGGAACATAGTAACATAGTAACATAGTAACATAGTTATTAAGGTTGAAGGGAGACTTTAAGTCCATCTAGTTCAACCCATATCCTATCCTAACTTGCCCTAACATGTTGATCCAGAGGAAGGCAAAAAACCCCATGTGGCAACAGTAGGCTTCACATTGGGGAAAAAAATTCCTTCCCGACTCCACATACGGCAATCAGACTAGCTCCCTGGATCAACGCAATATTAAGGAGACTAGTGTATATACCCTGTAATATTATACTTTTCAAGGAAGGCATCCAGTCCCTTCTTAAATTTTAGTAGTGAATCACTCATTACAACATCATATGGCAGAGAGTTCCATAGTCTCACTGCTCTTACAGTAAAGAATCCGCGTCTGTGAGTATGCTTAAACCTTCTTTCCTCCAGACGTAGAGGATGCCCCCTTGTCCCCGTCACAGGTCTAAGAGTAAAAAGATCATTAGAAAGGTCTTTGTATTGTCCCCGCATATATTTATACATTGTAATAAGATCACCCCTAAGCCTTCGATTCTCCAAGCTAAATAACCCCAAGTGTAATAACCTGTCTTGGTATTGCAGACCCCCTAGTTCCCTAATAACCTTGGTCGCTCTTCTCTGCACCCGCTCCAGTTCAGCTATGTCTTTCTTATACACCGGAGACCAGAACTGTACACAGTATTCTAAGTGTGGTCGCACTAGTGACTTATATAGAGGTAAAATTATGTTCTCCTCATGAGCATCTATGCCTCTTTTAATGCATCCCATTATTTTATTTGCCTTTGCAGCAGCTGCTTGACTCTGGCCACTAAATGTTTGTCGTCCACCCATACACCCAGGTCTTTTTCAGTGACTGTTTTGCCCAGTGTTTTACAATTAAGCACATAATTATACAACTTGTTCGTTCTACCCAAGTGCATGACCTTACATTTATCCCCATTAAAGCTCATTTGCCATTTATCAGCCCAAGCTTCTAGTTTACATAAATCCTCCTGTAATATAAAATTGTCCTCCTCTTTGTTAATTACCCTGCAGAGTTTAGTGTCATCTGCAAATATTGAAATTCTACTCTCTATGCCCCCTACAAGGTCATTAATAAATATGTTAAAAAGAAGCGGGCCCAAAACTGACCCCTGTGGTACCCCACTGCTAACCGTGACCCAGTCCGAGTGTGCTCCATTAATAACCACCCTTTGTTTCCTATCCCTGACCCAGCTCTTAACCCACCTACACATATTTTCCCCTATCCCCATTGTTCTCAGTTTATGTATCAACCTTTTGTGTGGCACCTTATCAAAAGCTTTTGAAAAGTCCATGTACACCACGTCCACTGCATTCCCTTGGTCCAGTCCGGAACTTACCTCTTCATAAAAGCTTATCAGATTAGTCTGACAGGAACGGTCTCTTGTAAACCCATGTTGATATTGGGTCATAAGGTTATTCTTCTCCAGATACTCCAGTATAGTATCTCTTAGAAAACCCTCCAGGATTTTACCCACAGTTGAGGTTAAACTTACTGGCCTATAATTTCCAAGTTCAGTTTTTGTCCCCTTTTTGAATATTGGCACCACATTTGCTATACGCCAGTCCTGTGGTACAGACCCTGTTATTATGGAATCTTTAAAGATTAAAAATAGTGGTCTATCTATGACTGTGCTTAATTCCTGCAGTACTCGGGGGTGTGTCCCATCCGGGCCCGGGGATTTGTCAATTTTAGTGATTTGTAGACGCCGCCGTACTTCCTGCTGGGTTAAGCAGGTGACATTTAATGGAGAATTTTATCCCTGATCATGTTATCCGTCATGGGATTTTCTTGTGTAAATACTGTTGAAAAAAAGTTATTTAGCATATTGGCTTTTTCCTCATCCTCATCCACCATTTCACCCAGACTATTTTTAAGGGGACCAACACTATCATGTTTTAGCTTCTTACTATTTATGTAGTTAAAGAATATTTTGGGATTATTTTTACTTTCTCTGGCAATGAGTCTCTCTGTCTCAATCTTTGCTGTCTTGATTTGCTTTTTACAGAATTTATTTAATCTTCTGTATTTAGTTAATGCCTCATCACTACCTACTTGCTTTAATTCTCTAAATGCTTTATTTTTGTCCCTTATTGCGCCCCTTACAGCTCTCTTTAGCCATAGTGGTTTCCTCCTATTTCTCGCATGATTATTCCCATACGGTATATATTGTGCACAGGTCCTATTCAGGATGCTAATAAATGTCTCCCATTTTCTTTGTGTGTTTTTATGTCTCAGGATATCGTCCCAGTTAATTGCACCAAGATCATCTCTCATCCGGTGGAAATTTGCCTTCCTGAAGTTTAGTGTCCTTGTAACCCCTCTACTACACGTCTTATTAAAGGATACATGAAAACTTATTAATTTGTGATCACTATTACCCAAGTGACCCTCAACCCTTACATTTGATATGCGGTCTGGCCTGTTGGTTAATATTAGGTCTAGCAGTGCCCCCCCTCTTGTTGGGTCCTGAACCAGTTGTGAAAGGTAATTGTCTCTCATCGTTGTCAGAAACCTATTACCCTTGCTGGAACTGCAGGTTTCGGTTCCCCAATGTATTTCAGGGTAGTTGAAGTCCCCCATAATAATGACTTCTCCTTGAGTCGCTGCTTCATCTATTTGCTTTATGAGGATATTCTCTGTAGCTTCCATTATTTTTGGAGATTTATAACAAACCCCTATCAGTAATTTATTATTTTTCCCCCCTCCCCTTATCTCTACCCACAGGGACTCTACATTTTCATTAGATTCATATATATTATCACGAAGGATGGGTTTTAAGGATGATTTTACATATAAACACACGCCTCCCCCTCGCTTATTTGTTCGGTCATTTCTGAACAGACTATAGCCCTGTAAATTAACCGCCCAGTCTTGGCTCTCGTCCAGCCATGTCTCAGATATCCCCACCATGTCATAATTATGTTCCAACAACATTAACTCCAATTCCTCCATTTTGTTGGCGAGACTTCTGGCATTAGTATACATGCACTTTATGTATCTCTCTGTACCTCTATTCTTTCTTAAATTACTAACTGTTCTAACCCCACCCCCATGCCACCTCCACCCCCAATGTCATTATTTGTGCCCAGGTCTCTATCTGCACTGTCTTCCCCTCCTATAAAAGGAATACCCTCCCCCCCCGTCCCTAGTTTAAACACTCCTCCAATCTTCTAGCCATTTTCTCCCCCAGCACAGCGGCACCCTCCCCATTGAGGTGCAGCCTGTCCCTAGCGTAGAACCTGTAGCCAACTGAGAAGTCGGCCCAGTTCTGCAGGAACCCAAACCCCTCCTTCCTACACCAATTCCTGAGCCACTTATTAACCTCCCTAATCTCCCGTTGCCTCTCTGGTGTGGCACGTGGTACAGGAAGTATTTCCGAAAATACCACCTTGGAGGTCCTTGCTTTAAGCTTACAGCCTAATTCCCTGAAATCATCTTTAAGGACCTTCCACCTACCTCTAACTTTGTCATTTGTGCCAATGTGCACCATGACCGCTGGATCCTCTCCAGCCCCTCCCAGTAATCTGTCAACCCGCTCAGCGATGTGTCGGACTCGAGCGCCAGGTAGGCAGCACACCGTTCGACGATCCCTGTCTTTGTGACAGATTGCCCTATCTGTTCCCCTAATAATTGAGTCTCCCACTACCAGCACCTGTCTGGCCTGCCCTGCTCTCCTATTTCCCCCCTTACTGGAGCAGACACTCCTCCGGCTTTCAGAGGACATGCCTTCCTGCAGCAGTGCTACTCCTGCACTAACACTCCCCTTATCTGCCAACTTAGCAAACTTATTGGGGTGTGCCAGATCAGGACTAGCCTCCCTGGTGCTCTTCCCTCTACCCCGCCTTCTAACTGTCACCCAGCTAGCTGCTTCATTTTCCTGCAGCTCCAACCTAGCATCCCCCCCCTCATCTATCCCATTGAGCGTCTGCTCAGTGAGCAGAAGACTCCTTTCCATATTGTCTATGGATCTCAGTGTTGCCAGCTGCACATTTAGATCCTGTATCTGGGCTTCCAAATGCACAACGTGCTCACATCTTGCACAGCAGTATGCACCCTCGACCGGCTGTTCAAGGATTTCATACATGCGGCAAGACGTGCACTGGATGGCATTGGCAATAGTGGAGCACATCCTAATGGGGATTGCACCAGACAATAAGATAAGCAAAAATAAATTAAAAAAAAAAAAAAAAATTAATATAACAGCAATTCAGTAAGACCTCCCTTGGAAACTCCCTGAATCTAAAGTCACTGAATTTCAAGTCACACACTTACCACAGTTCGCACTTACGCTCAGGTCACACTCAGCTCGTTCACACTCGCTCAGGAAGAAGATTTAAAAGAGTTTTTTTTTTTTTTTTCCCCCTTTTACCAGCACACCACCTTGCTGCTCAATGCACTTCTAAAAAAACGATAACTACAGTTTGTTCAAGTTAAAACTGAACTTGGAAATTATAGGCCAGTAAGCTTAACCTTTACTCTGGGTAAAATCCTGGAGAGTTTTCTAAAAGATGCTATGCTGGGGTATCTGATGAAGAATAACCTCATGATCCAATATCAACATGGGTTTACAAGGGACTGTTCCTGTCAAACTAATCTGATAAGCTTCTATGAAGAGTTAAGTTCCGTACTGGACCAATGAAACACAGTGGATGTGGTGTGTATGGACTTTTCAAAAGCTTTTAATACAGTGCCACACAAAAGGTTGATACATAAAATGAGAACAATGGGGATAGGGGAAAATATGTGTTAGTGGGTTAAGAACTGGCTCAGGGATAAGAAATAGTGATGAGCGAACATGCTCACCACTACTCGTTACTCACCCGAGTATCACGGTACTCGGTGTACTCGGAGAGCACCGAACATTTCCAGCATTACTCGGTGTGAAATCGGGTCTCCACCAAGCTTTTTTTGCAGACTTTACAGAATTTGGGATTTATTAGTTAGTGTGTTTTGTTTTCAATGTTTTATTTATTGAAAATTATTGGTAACATGACATCAATGCAGTAAATCCAACAATGCAGGCATAATTGTTGTGAGTTCATTTTCCCCTTTACCACTGAGGCCCGATGAACTCCCTCTTCTGGTAAAGAAAGGTAGTGAGCCTGATTATCAAGCATCTGGGCCTAATGATGATGATTGGCTGAGTGGAGTTTCTGACTGGATATAAGGCTGTCCACGCCCTTCTGCCCTGCGGGTGATTTCTCTGTGGGATCCTTGGATTCCAGTCTGAATTCCTGCTCTCCTAAAGCTAAGTTTTCTGCTCTGCCTTTTGCATTTGTACTTTGACTTTGTTTTGCTGGATTTCTGTCATTCCCTGCTGGGGTGAGCTGAATTCCTTTAGCTCTGTCTTCAGAAAATACCTGAGTGCTGATATAGTTTTTGAAGCCTAGCTGCTTCAGGGCCTTTTTCCATATCAGCCTGTTGGCTTATGTTTTTCATAGGGTTTTGGCAGATTGCAGACAGCAACCATCCTATCCTGTCCTATTTTAGTTAGTTTGGGCCCCATTGTTTGCTCACCCTATCTTTCTATCTGTGTGAGTGTTTTTTCATCTTGCTTCACCGTCATTATATGTTGGGGGCTGCCTTTTACTTTGGGGTCTGCTCTGGGGCAGTTTAGATTTCCTTTTCTGTCTTTAGGCTATTTCGTTCTCCAGGCTGTGATCGAGGGGTCTAGGGCACCGTAGGAACCCCCCACGGCTGCTGCTAGTTGTGTTGGTAGGTTCAGGGGTCTGCAATCTGATTGTTGCCAACTTCTCCGGTTTTCTGGACGTAGCTTCTATTTTTGGGTCTGCCTCCTACGGTGACTCGTTCATAACACATAATACAGCACAAGTAAACAATACAGTGTTCAGAGGACCATGCCGGTCTCAAGAATGGTAATGTAAAAGCTGAAGATTGACCCAATCTACAGGGATATAAACACCCACTTCGCCGTCAAAACATCGTTACCATGAAGAACAATCAATTCTTACTTGTTATTAACACTAGTGTTGAGCGATATCGTTCGATACCCAAAAATATCGTATCGGATGGTATCGGCCGATACGAAAAAAATATCAGGTATCGCCGATTCCGATACCGGAAGTCCCATTCAGGTCAACGGGACTTCCGGTATCGGAATTAAAAAAAGCCCTTTATTTCCTTGTTGGCTAATTCTACATAATGGAAAACAAATAAGAATCATGTAGAATGTATTGTGGGAGGTGGAGGAGACATTAAAGGCATAGTGGTTTATTCAAATCACATGGCATAGCATTAATTCCAATTTTTTTTTTCAAGACGTTCGGAGTTAAAAAGATATTGACTATGTTAACTTTTTTATATTTTGTCAGATATGTATATTTCACAACTTCCATGCTCTTCACCTTCTTTTGTACTTCTCCCAAACTTTCTCCTTCATGATCCGCAGCAGTAGAATTTTTTTCATCAACTTTTTCTTCACCTTATTCATCTTCTTCTTCTTCACCTTCTTCCCATTAATGTTTTTTTCCGTTCTTCATATTCTTCTTATTCGGCTATTATTAATTTTCATATGCTATTTCTTCATCTTCTTCCTATTCTTCTTTTTCTTCATTTTCTTATGGTGACAGGCATTCCTGTAGTACTTATCTATAAAAGTTATAAGATTACACCTTACGTTCTGCCTGTCACAAAAGATTTACAACAGGATTTGTCCGCGTTCAGTTTGGCCTGCAGCAGCAGGCATTTTCCAGGGGCACCACGAGGAGGAACGGACTCACCCCCATTTACTGCTTAGTCTTCTTCTGCTTATAATTTTGATTTCTTCTATGCTGATTTTTAGTCTTATGCTTAATGTTCTTCTGCTTTCTGTTCTTCTGCTTTTGCTTCTTCTGCTTCTTGTTCTTCTGTCTTTTGTTCTGTATCTTCGTGGTTGTCGTCATGTTCTTTGTCCTCTTGGTCTTCTTATTTAGGGTCATATTTCTGGTCTTCTTTGGTGTGGTCTTCAGGGTCGTCGTCATCAGGGTCGTCGTCATGGAGATCAATAAGGATTACCAAAGACAATTTCAAAAAGCTTGATCTTGGAAATGTAGCGGAAGGTACAAGAAGGCTGAGAAACTGGCGAGAACCAGCTGACAGTGCTGGAACCCGGATGGGTAGCAGAAGGAACAAGAGACAATGGCACTACCGAGGAACAACTGACGGTGCTGGACCACGGTTACTAAGCAGAAGGTACCTGTGCTAAAAAGCACTACCAAGGACCAGCTGACGGTGCTGGACCTCGGATACCGAGATGGAGGCACCTAGGCCAAAGGCTCTGGCGAGAACCAGCTGACAGTGCTGGAACCCGGGTGGGTAGCAGAAGGAACAAGAGCCAATGGCACTACCGAGGACCAACTGACGGTGCTGGACCACGGTTACTAAGCAGAAGGTACCTGTGCTAAAAAGCACTACCAAGGACCAGCTGACGGTGCTGGACCTCGGATACCGAGATGGAGGCACCTAGGCCAAAGGCTCTGGCGAGAACCTGCAGACAGTGCTGGAACCCGGATGGGTAGCAGAAGGAACAAGAGCCAATGGCACTACCGAGGACCAACTGACGGTGCTGGACCACGGTTACTAAGCAGAAGGTACCTGTGCTAAAAAGCACTACCAAGGACCAGCTGACGGTGCTGGACCTCGGATACCGAGATGGAGGCACCTAGGCCAAAGGCTCTGGCGAGAACCAGCTGACAGTGCTGGAACCTGGGTGGGTAGCAGAAGGAACAAGAGCCAATGGCACTACCGAGGACCAACAGACGGTGCTGGACCACGGTTACTAAGCAGAAGGTACCTGTGCTAAAAAGCACTACCAAGGACCAGCTGACGGTGCTGGACCTCGGATTCCGAGATGGAGGCACCTAGGCCAAAGGCTCTGGCGAGAACCAGCTGACAGTGCTGGAACCCGGGTGGGTAGCAGAAGCTACCCATCCAAAGCAAAGTAGCCATGCCACAAGCCGGCCGCAGTTACCGAAACCCACAGTCCTACAGGGGGTCCATGTCCCATTGGCACTACGGATCCAGCCTTCAGTGCCAGTTCCCGCAGCCCACATAGGAGTCACCTAAACTGCAGGCACCGTAGAGTCGGCTAACCCGGCCGCAAGATGACAGGACAACGGATTGGTAGCATAGTGACCTTGACACTACCCGGAAACAACTGTCTCAGGAGGCAGGCTCAGACGGTGTTAGGCCCAGTATGGATTGCACATGATTGCACAAAGGTTAGAAAGGGTACCGTTTCCCCGGATAACATGTATGGATAGCGTACACATTCAAAATATATGTCTCAGGAGGCAGGCTCAGACGGTGTTAGGCCCAGTATGGATTGCACGTGATTGCACAAAGGTTAGAAAGGGTACCGTTTCCCCGGATAACATGTATGGATAGCGTACACATTCAAAATATATGTCTCAGGAGGCAGGCTCAGACGGTGTTAGTCCCAGTATGGATTGCACGTGATTGCACAAAGGTTAGAAAGGGTACCGTTTCCCCGGATAACATGTATGGATAGCGTACACATTCAAAATATATGTCTCAGGAGGCAGGCTCAGACGGTGTTAGGCCCAGTATGGATTGCACGTGATTGCACAAAGGTTAGAAAGGGTACCGTTTCCCCGGATAACATGTATGGATAGCGTACACATTCAAAATATATGTCTATACATCAGGAGGCAGGCTCAGACGGTGTTAGGCCCAGTATGGATTGCACGTGATTGCACAAAGGTTAGAAAGGGTACCGTCTCCCCGGATAACATGTATGGATAGCGTACACATTCAAAATATATGTCTATACATCAGGAGGCAGGCTCAGACGGTGTTAGGCCCAGTATGGATTGCACGTGATTGCACAAAGGTTAGAAAGGGTACCGTTTCCCCGGATAACATGTATGGATAGCGTACAAATTCAAAATATATGTCTCAGGAGGCAGGCTCAGACGGTGTTAGGCCCAGTATGGATTGCACGTGATTGCACAAAGGTTAGAAAGGGTACCGTTTCCCCAGATAACAAGTATGGATAGCGTACACATTCAACATATATGTCTCAGGAGGCAGGCTCAGACGGTGTTAGGCCCAGTATGGATTGCACGTGATTGCACAAAGGTTAGAAAGGGTACCGTATCCCCGGATAACATGTATGGATAGCGTACACATTCAAAATATATGTCTCAGGAGGCAGGCTCAGACGGTGTTAGGCCCAGTATGGATTGCACGTGATTGCACAAAGGTTAGAAAGGGTACCGTTTCCCCGGATAACATGTATGGATAGCGTACACATTCAAAATATATGTCTCAGGAGGCAGGCTCAGACGGTGTTAGGCCCAGTATGGATTGCACGTGATTGCACAATGGTTAGAAAGGGTACCGTATCCCCGGATAACATGTATGGATAGCGTACACATTCAAAATATATGTCTATACATCAGGAGGCAGGCTCAGACGGTGTTAGGCCCAGTATGGATTGCACGTGATTGCACAAAGGTTAGAAAGGGTACCGTTTCCCCGGATAACATGTATGGATAGCGTACACATTCAAAATATATGTCTCAGGAGGCAGGCTCAGACGGTGTTAGGCCCAGTATGGATTGCACGTGATTGCACAAAGGTTAGAAAGGGTACCGTTTCCCCGGATAACATGTATGGATAGCGTACACATTCAAAATATATGTCTCAGGAGGCAGGCTCAGACGGTGTTAGGCCCAGTATGGATTGCACGTGATTGCACAAAGGTTAGAAAGGGTACCGTATCCCCGGATAACATGTATGGATAGCGTACACATTCAAAATATATGTCTCAGGAGGCAGGCTCAGACGGTGTTAGGCCCAGTATGGATTGCACGTGATTGCACAAAGGTTAGAAAGGGTACCGTTTCCCCGGATAACATGTATGGATAGCGTACACATTCAAAATATATGTCTCAGGAGGCAGGCTCAGACGGTGTTAGGCCCAGTATGGATTGCACGTGATTGCACAAAGGTTAGAAAGGGTACCGTTTCCCCGGATAACATGTATGGATAGCGTACACATTCAAAATATATGTCTCAGGAGGCAGGCTCAGACGGTGTTAGGCCCAGTATGGATTGCACGTGATTGCACAAAGGTTAGAATAGGTACCGTATCCCCGGATAACATGTATGGATAGCGTACACATTCAAAATATATGTCTAAACATCAGGAGGCAGGCTCAGACGGTGTTAGGCCCAGTATGGATTGCACGTGATTGCACAAAGGTTAGAAAGGGTACCGTATCCCCGGATAACATGTATGGATAGCGTACACATTCAAAATATATGTCTATACATCAGGAGGCAGGCTCAGACGGTGTTAGGCCCAGTATGGATTGCACGTGATTGCACAAAGGTTAGAAAGGGTACCGTTTCCCCGGATAACATGTATGGATAGCGTACACATTCAAAATATATGTCTCAGGAGGCAGGCTCAGACGGTGTTAGGCCCAGTATGGATTGCACGTGATTGCACAAAGGTTAGAAAGGGTACCGTTTCCCCGGATAACATGTATGGATAGCGTACACATTCAAAATATATGTCTCAGGAGGCAGGCTCAGACGGTGTTAGGCCCAGTATGGATTGCACGTGATTGCACAAAGGTTAGAAAGGGTACCGTTTCCCCGGATAACATGTATGGATAGTGTACACATTCAAAATATATGTCTCAGGAGGCAGGCTCAGACGGTGTTACGCCCAGTATGGATTGCACGTGATTGCACAAAGGTTAGAAAGGGTACCGTTTCCCCGGATAACATGTATGGATAGCGTACACATTCAAAATATATGTCTCAGGAGGCAGGCTCAGACGGTGTTAGGCCCAGTATGGATTGCACGTGATTGCACAAAGGTTAGAAAGGGTACCGTTTCCCCGGATAACATGTATGGATAGCGTACACATTCAACATATATGTCTCAGGAGGCAGGCTCAGACGGTGTTAGGCCCAGTATGGATTGCACGTGATTGCACAAAGGTTAGAAAGGGTACCGTATCCCCGGATAACATGTATGGATAGCGTACACATTCAAAATATATGTCTAAGGAGGCAGGCTCAGACGGTGTTAGGCCCGGTATGGATTGCACATGATTGCACAAAGGTTAGAAAGGGTACCGTTTCCCCGGATAACATGTATGGATAGCGTACACATTCAAAATATATGTCTCAGGAGGCAGGCTCAGACGGTGTTAGGCCCAGTATGGATTGCACGTGATTGCACAAAGGTTAGAAAGGGTACCGTATCCCCGGATAACATGTATGGATAGCGTACACATTCAAAATATATCTCTATACATCAGGAGGCAGGCTCAGACGGTGTTAGGCCCAGTATGGATTGCACGTGATTGCACAAAGGTTAGAAAGGGTACTGTTTCCCCGGATAACATGTATGGATAGCGTACACATTCAAAATATATGTCTCAGGAGGCAGGCTCAGACGGTGTTAGGCCCAGTATGGATTGCACGTGATTGCACAAAGGTTAGAAAGGGTACCGTTTCCCCGGATAACATGTATGGATAGCGTACACATTCAACATATATGTCTCAGGAGGCAGGCTCAGACGGTGTTAGGCCCAGTATGGATTGCACGTGATTGCACAAAGGTTAGAAAGGGTACCGTATCCCCGGATAACATGTATGGATAGCGTACACATTCAAAATATATGTCTCAGGAGGCAGGCTCAGACGGTGTTAGGCCCAGTATGGATTGCACGTGATTGCACAAAGGTTAGAAAGGGTACCGTTTCCCCGGATAACATGTATGGATAGCGTACACATTCAAAATATATGTCTCAGGAGGCAGGCTCAGACGGTGTTAGGCCCAGTATGGATTGCACGTGATTGCACAAAGGTTAGAAAGGGTACCGTTTCCCCGGATAACATGTATGGATAGCGTACACATTCAAAATATATGCCTCAGGAGGCAGGCTCAGACGGTGTTAGGCCCAGTATGGATTGCACGTGATTGCACAAAGGTTAGAAAGGGTACCGTTTCCCCGGATAACATGTATGGATAGCGTACACATTCAAAATATATGTCTCAGGAGGCAGGCTCAGACGGTGTTAGGCCCAGTATGGATTGCACGTGATTGCACAAAGGTTAGAAAGGGTACCGTTTCCCCGGATAACATGTATGGATAGCGTACACATTCAAAATATATGTCTCAGGAGGCAGGCTCAGACGGTGTTACGCCCAGTATGGATTGCACGTGATTGCACAAAGGTTAGAAAGGGTACCGTTTCCCCGGATAACATGTATGGATAGCGTACACATTCAAAATATATGTCTCAGGAGGCAGGCTCAGACGGTGTTAGGCCCAGTATGGATTGCACGTGATTGCACAAAGGTTAGAAAGGGTACCGTTTCCCCGGATAACATGTATGGATAGCGTACACATTCAACATATATGTCTCAGGAGGCAGGCTCAGACGGTGTTAGGCCCAGTATGGATTGCACGTGATTGCACAACGGTTAGAAAGGGTACCGTATCCCCGGATAACATGTATGGATAGCGTACACATTCAAAATATATGTCTCAGGAGGCAGGCTCAGACGGTATTAGGCCCGGTATGGATTGCACGTGATTGCACAAAGGTTAGAAAGGGTTCCGTTTCCCCGGATAACATGTATGGATAGCGTACACATTCAAAATATATGTCTCAGGAGGCAGGCTCAGACGGTGTTAGGCCCAGTATGGATTGCACGTGATTGCACAAAGGTTAGAAAGGGTACCGTATCCCCGGATAACATGTATGGATAGCGTACACATTCAAAATATATCTCTATACATCAGGAGGCAGGCTCAGACGGTGTTAGGCCCAGTATGGATTGCACGTGATTGCACAAAGTTTAGAAAGGGTACCGTTTCCCCGGATAACATGTATGGATAGCGTACACATTCAAAATATTTGTCTCAGGGGGCAGGCTCAGACGGTGTTAGGCCCAGTATGGATTGCATGTGATTGCACAAAGGTTAGAAAGGGTACCGTTTCCCCGGATAACATGTATGGATAGCGTACACATTCAAAATATATGTCTCAGGAGGCAGGCTCAGACGGTGTTAGGCCCAGTATGGATTGCACGTGATTGCACAAAGGTTAGAAAGGGTACCGTATCCCCGGATAACATGTATGGATAGCGTACACATTCAAAATATATGTCTCAGGAGTCAGGCTCAGACGGTGTTAGGCCCATTATGGATTGCACGTGATTGCACAAAGGTTAGAAAGGGTACCGTTTCCCCGGATAACATGTATGGATAGCGTACACATTCAAAATATATGTCTCAGGAGGCAGGCTCAGACGGTGTTAGGCCCAGTATGGATTGCACGTGATTGCACAAAGGTTAGAAAGGGTACCGTTTCCCCGGATAACATGTATGGATAGCGTACACATTCAAAATATATGTCTCAGGAGGCAGGCTCAGACGGTGTTAGGCCCAGTATGGATTGCACGTGATTGCACAAAGGTTAGAAAGGGTACCGTTTCCCCGGATAACATATATGGATAGCGTACACATTCAAAATATATGTCTCAGGAGGCAGGCTCAGACGGTGTTAGGCCCAGTATGGATTGCACGTGATTGCACAAAGGTTAGAAAGGGTACCGGTTCCCCGGATAACATGTATGGATAGCGTACACATTCAAAATATATGTCTCAGGAGGCAGGCTCAGATGGTGTTAGGCCCAGTATGGATTGCACGTGATTGCACAAAGGTTAGAATAGGTACCGTATCCCCGGATAACATGTATGGATAGCGTACACATTCAAAATATATGTCTATACATCAGGAGGCAGGCTCAGACGGTGTTAGGCCCAGTATGGATTGCACGTGATTGCACAAAGGTTAGAAAGGGTACCGTATCCCCGGATAACATGTATGGATAGCGTACACATTCAAAATATATGTCTATACATCAGGAGGCAGGCTCAGACGGTGTTAGGCCCAGTATGGATTGCACGTGATTGCACAAAGGTTAGAAAGGGTACCGTTTCCCCGGATAACATGTATGGATAGCGTACACATTCAAAATATATGTCTCAGGAGGCAGGCTCAGACGGTGTTAGGCCCAGTATGGATTGCACGTGATTGCACAAAGGTTAGAAAGGGTACCGTTTCCCCGGATAACATGTATGGATAGCGTACACATTCAACATATATGTCTCAGGAGGCAGGCTCAGACGGTGTTAGGCCCAGTATGGATTGCACATGATTGCACAAAGGTTAGAAAGGGTACCGTATCCCCGGATAACATGTATGGATAGCGTACACATTCAAAATATATGTCTCAGGAGGCAGGCTCAGACGGTGTTAGGCCCAGTATGGATTGCACGTGATTGCACAAAGTTTAGAAAGGGTACCGTTTCCCCGGATAACATGTATGGATAGCGTACACATTCAAAATATTTGTCTCAGGGGGCAGGCTCAGACGGTGTTAGGCCCAGTATGGATTGCACGTGATTGCACAAAGGTTAGAAAGGGTACCGTTTCCCCGGATAACATGTATGGATAGCGTACACATTCAAAATATATGTCTCAGGAGGCAGGCTCAGACGGTGTTAGGCCCAGTATGGATTGCACGTGATTGCACAAAGGTTAGAAAGGGTACCGTATCCCCGGATAACATGTATGGATAGCGTACACATTCAAAATATATGTCTCAGGAGTCAGGCTCAGACGGTGTTAGGCCCATTATGGATTGCACGTGATTGCACAAAGGTTAGAAAGGGTACCGTTTCCCCGGATAACATGTATGGATAGCGTACACATTCAAAATATATGTCTCAGGAGGCAGGCTCAGACGGTGTTAGGCCCAGTATGGATTGCACGTGATTGCACAAAGGTTAGAAAGGGTACCGTTTCCCCGGATAACATGTATGGATAGCGTACACATTCAAAATATATGTCTCAGGAGGCAGGCTCAGACGGTGTTAGGCCCAGTATGGATTGCACGTGATTGCACAAAGGTTAGAAAGGGTACCGTTTCCCCGGATAACATATATGGATAGCGTACACATTCAAAATATATGTCTCAGGAGGCAGGCTCAGACGGTGTTAGGCCCAGTATGGATTGCACGTGATTGCACAAAGGTTAGAAAGGGTACCGGTTCCCCGGATAACATGTATGGATAGCGTACACATTCAAAATATATGTCTCAGGAGGCAGGCTCAGACGGTGTTAGGCCCAGTATGGATTGCACGTGATTGCACAAAGGTTAGAATAGGTACCGTATCCCCGGATAACATGTATGGATAGCGTACACATTCAAAATATATGTCTATACATCAGGAGGCAGGCTCAGACGGTGTTAGGCCCAGTATGGATTGCACGTGATTGCACAAAGGTTAGAAAGGGTACCGTATCCCCGGATAACATGTATGGATAGCGTACACATTCAAAATATATGTCTATACATCAGGAGGCAGGCTCAGACGGTGTTAGGCCCAGTATGGATTGCACGTGATTGCACAAAGGTTAGAAAGGGTACCGTTTCCCCGGATAACATGTATGGATAGCGTACACATTCAAAATATATGTCTCAGGAGGCAGGCTCAGACGGTGTTAGGCCCAGTATGGATTGCACGTGATTGCACAAAGGTTAGAAAGGGTACCGTTTCCCCGGATAACATGTATGGATAGCGTACACATTCAACATATATGTCTCAGGAGGCAGGCTCAGACGGTGTTAGGCCCAGTATGGATTGCACGTGATTGCACAAAGGTTAGAAAGGGTACCGTATCCCCGGATAACATGTATGGATAGCGTACACATTCAAAATATATGTCTCAGGAGGCAGGCTCAGACGGTGTTAGGCCCAGTATGGATTGCACGTGATTGCACAAAGGTTAGAAAGGGTACCGTTTCCCCGGATAACATGTATGGATAGCGTACATATTCAAAATATATGTCTCAGGAGGCAGGCTCAGACGGTGTTAGGCCCAGTATGGATTGCACGTGATTGCACAAAGGTTAGAAAGGGTACCGTTTCCCCGGATAACATGTATGGATAGCGTACACATTCAAAATATATGTCTCAGGAGGCAGGCTCAGACGGTGTTAGGCCCAGTATGGATTGCACGTGATTGCACAAAGGTTAGAAAGGGTACCGTTTCCTCGGATAACATGTATGGATAGCGTACACATTCAAAATATATGTCTCAGGAGGCAGGATCAGACGGTGTTAGGCCCCGTATGAATTGCACGTGATTGCACAAAGGTTAGAAAGGGTACCGTATCCCCGGAAAACATGTATGGATAGCGTACACATTCAAAATATATGTCTCAGGAGGCAGGCTCAGACGGTGTTAGGCCCAGTATGGATTGCACGTGATTGCACAAAGGTTAGAAAGCGTACCGTTTCCCCGGATAACATGTATGGATAGCGTACACATTCAAAATATATGTCTATACATCAGGAGGCAGGCTCAGACGGTGTCAGGCACAGTATGGATTTGACGGCCCAGACTACACAGCGGAGGAGCAGGGAGAGGTAAAGATTGCAAATGCTGGGGCCCTGCCCAAGCAAGGGGGGCCCACTCGTGGGCGTCGGTACTGGCACTGGGCCCCTCATAGTACGGCGGTGTGTCTGACGGCGGGTGTGCGCCACCACCATCAGAGACACTTGATTGCACTATGAAGGACCCTGTACCAGTGCCCGCGCCCAAGAGTCGGCCTACCCACCTGTCCAGGGCAACGGCACTCGCACGGTGTCGTGCGCTAGGTGGTGACCCCGGCCATGGGGCGGGGAGGCAGCACAGTTAGGGAGTTTTAGAAAGTGGCATATGTTGATGTTGGACATTCAGCTGATGCAAAAGGTGAAATAGGTCAAGTCCCAGGAAGAGGTGGACCAAAGCAAGCCATTTTTCTGTCACCCTATGTGTCATTCTGAAGGTGGGACAAAATGCTTGGAAAGCCATGCGTGGTTCATTTTAATGAAGGTTAGATCATCCACATTTTGGGTTGACAGACGGGTCCTTTTTTCTGTCAGGATTGATCCAGCTGCACTGAAGACTCTTTCCGATAGCACACTTGCAGCTGGGAAAGCGAGCTCCTGTAAGGCATATTGTGCCAATTCAGGCCAGGTGTCCAGTTTAGCGGCCCAATAGTCAAAGGGGAATGACCTGTGTGGGAGAACATCGATAGGGGAGGAAAAGTAGTTTGTAACCATAGTTGACAACTGCTGTCTCCTGTCACTTTCCATCGATGCAGTATTACCAGTTGTGTGAGCGGTACTTGAAAAATCAGTCCACAACATTGTCATGAAACCCCTATCTCCAGCGCCACTTCTGCTGTGTGCACCACAAACACCTCTGCCAAGCTGCCCCCGGCCCGTACAGCTCGTGTGAGAACCATCACCGCTGCTGTGTGCTGGGAATGCCTCAACCAACTGATTTACCAGAGTTGCTTGTTTATTAGCCAATATTAGGTCAAGGTTCTCCTGTGGCATGATGTTTTGTAATTTGCCTTTATAGCGTGGATCCAGGATGCTGGCCAACCAGTAGTCGTCATCGTTCATCATTTTGGCAATGTGTGGGTCCCTTTTTAGGATCTGCAAGGCATAATCTGACATGTGGGCCAATGTTCCCGGTGTCAATGATGCACTGCGAGTGCTGGTTGGAGGAGCACTTTCTGGCAAATCCACATCCCTCCAGTCACGCACAAACCCTGTACCAGACCTTGCCACGCCAACATTTTCACTTGCCCCACGAGATGCATCGTCCTCCCCTAAGTAATCATCCCCATCATCCTCCTCCTCCTCCGCTTCTTCCTCCACCTCGTCCAGGAGAGGTGAGGAAGAGGTGAGGAGAGGCCCTGAGCAGACAATGGCTGAATGTCATCAAGGATTCCCTCCTCCTCTTCCTCCTCATCAACATTGGCTGCAGACGCCTGCTCCTTAAGGTGCGTCAAAGTTTGCATGAGCAGACGCATAAGTGGGATGCTCATGCTTAGGATGGCGTCGTCTGCGCTTACCAGCCATGTGCATTCCTCAAAACACTGAAGGACTTTACAGAGGTCTTTCAGCTTCGACCACTGCACACCTGTCAACTCCATGTCTGCTCTCAAAGTGCCTGGTCGTGTATCCTCCCACAAATGCATTATGGCCTGCCTCTGCTCGCACAGCTGCTCCACCATGTGCAGGGTGGAGTTCCACCTTGTTGCAATGTCGATAATGAGGCGGTGGTTGGGAAGGTGGAGCAATCGCTGCGGCTTCTGCATACGAACGGAGTGTACAGGCGACCGGCGGATGTGCGCGCACAGTCTTCGCACCTTCTGGAGCAGGGCTGTTAACTCCGGATAATTTTTGAGGAAGCACTGCACCACCAGGTTCAAGGTGTGAGCCAAGCAAGGTATGTGGCTGAGTTTTGAAAGGGCTATGGCTGCCACAAAATTACGGCCGTTATCACTAACTACCTTGCCTGCCTCAAGTTGTACACTGCCCAGCCATGACTCAGTTTGTCGCTTCAAGTACTCGGCCAGCACCTCGGCGGTGTGTCTGTTGCCCAAACACATCATCTGCAACACAGCCTGCTGACGCTTTCCACTAGCTGCTCGATAGGGGGACACATCGTGTGCAACAGTGGCAGCTGCAGATGGAGTGCTCGTACGACTGCGCTCTGTGGACGAGCTTTCGCTTCTGGAGGAGGAGGAGGAGGGTCGAACGCCTAGAGCCAACTGTTTCCTATACCGTGGGCTAGGCAGCACTGTCCCACCACCGCTGTTCCCTGTGGACCCTGCATCCACCACATTAACCCAGTGCGCAGTGATGGACACGTAACGCCCTGGCCATGCCGACTGGACCATGCATCAGTTGTGAGGTGCACCTTTCCACTCACTGACTGCTTGAGTGCATGGACAATGCGGTCTTTCACATGATGGTGGAGGGCTGGGATGGCTTTGCGAGAGAAGAAGTGGCGACTGGGTAGGTCATAGCGTGGTACTGCATAGGCCATGAGTTCGCGGAAAGCTGTGCTTTCCACCAACCGAAAGGGCATCATCTCAAACGAGATTAGTTTGGCAATGTGGGCGTTCAAACCCAGTGTACACGGATGAGAGACTGAGTACTTTCTTGACCTACTCATAGTGTCTGGGAGGGTGAGCTGGACTTGAGAGCTGCATATGGTGGAAGTAGCGGTAGACAGGGCGGACTGAGAGAGGGTTGATGGTGGTATAGTGTGCGGGAAGGGGCACCTGAGTCTCATCAGGGTCAGAATCTGGCTCTGTACACTGCGAGGACAATGTAGTGCTCTGAGTGAATGTACCAGCAGAATCATCCATCAGCGGCTGCGCATCAGTGCACTCCATGTCAGATTCATCTTGGCCTGGGTAATTCACCATTTCACTTGATAATCCAGGCATGGTATGTGAAAACAGCTCCATGGAGTAATCTGTAGTATGGCCTGCGTCATCCTTCAATCTTGGTTGGGGTGAAGGACACAAGGAAAGGTGTGGTTCATGAACATGAGCCTCCAATGACGACTCAGTGCTTTTACTTTTTACAACTGAAGAAGAGGAGGCGATAGAGCTGGAGGCTGAGTCAGCAATGTAAGACAAAACTTTTTCCTGATGCTCTGGCTTTAAAAGCGGTTTGCCAACTCCTAGAAAACTAAGCGTTCGAGGCCTTATGTAGCCAGACGATGACGCAGGCTCAACACCTCCTGCATTCGGTCCTATTTTGCTCTTGCCACTACCATCAGATCCACCACCAACACCATCATTACCAGCTGCCAAGCCCCGCCCAATTCCACGGCCTCTTCCACCAGCCTTCCTCATTTTTGGTAGAAATGTAGACAAAATCCAACAAACTATATAGTAATGTAAAACAAGGTACAAGGTGTCTATAGGACAGGGGAGATTTTGAATTTCTGCAGACACTTGTGGACACTGGACACTTTTGGATTGTGTGAGGCCCACTGATATCTGAGCGCTATGTGACAGGCTCGATGGCACAGCTGTGACCAAAGTGACTAGAGGATAAGGGAGATTTTGAATTTCTGCAGACACTTTTGGACACTGGACACTTTTGGATTGTGTGAGGCCCAATGAATATCTGAGCGCTATGTGACAGGCTCGATGGCACAGCTGTGACCAAAGTGACTAGAGGATAAGGGAGATTTTGAATCTCTGCACACACTTTTGGACACTGGACACTTTTGGATTGTGTGAGGCCCAATGAATATCTGAGCGCTATGTGACAGGCTCGATGGCACAGCTGTGACCAAAGTGACTAGAGGATAAGGGAGATTTTGAATCTCTGCACACACTTTTGGACACTGGACACTTTTGGATTGTGTAAGGCCCAATGAATATCTGAGCGCTATGTGACAGGCTCGATGGCACAGCTGTGACCAAAGTGACTAGAGGATAAGGGAGATTATGAATCTCTGCACACACTTTTGGACACTGGACACTTTTGGATTGTGTGAGGCCCAATGAATATCTGAGCGCTATGTGACAGGCTTGATGGCACAGCTGTGACCAAAGTGACTAGAGGATAAGGGAGATTTTGAATCTCTGCACACACTTTTGGACACTGGACACTTTTTGATTGTGTGAGGCTCAATGAATATCTGAGCGCTATGTGACAGGCTCGATGGCACAGCTGTGACCAAAGTGACTAGAGGATAAGGGAGATTTTGAATCTCTGCACACACTTTTGGACACTGGACACTTTTGGATTGTGTGAGGCCCACTGATATCTGAGCGCTATGTCACAGGCTCGATGGCACAGCTGTGACAAAAGTGACTAGAGGATAAGGGAGATTGGATTGCTTTTAAAAAAGCAGTTTGCAGAGCAGTGGGTAAACAGCAATGCCAGCCTGTCAGGAAGCCTTAAAAGGCAGCCCAACAACCAACACCACTGATACACCACAATATAGCCTCCCCTTGCACTGCACACACAGTGACTGGTGTGTTGTGCAGGCCAAATTGCTAGCTGCAGAAGCAGTTTTTTTTTCTCAGCAGGACAAAAAAAAAAAATTGGGATTGCTTTTAAAAAAGCAGTTTGTGGAGCAGTGGGTAAACAGCAATGCAGGAATGTCAGGAAGCCTTAGAAGGCAGCCCAACAACCAACACCACTGATACACCACTATATAGCCTCCCCTTGCACTGCACACACAGTGACTGGTGTGTTGTGCAGGCCAAATCGCTAGCAGCAGAAGCAGTTTTTTTGTCTTCTTCCCTGCCTAACGCTCTCCCTACAGAATCAGCAGCAACCTCTCCCTATACTGAGATCGGCAGAAGTAAGATGGCGGTCGGCGTGCACGCCCTTTTATACCCCCTGTGACGCCCACCAAAGCAAGCCAATCACTTGCATGCCCTTCTGAAAGATGGTGGTGACCCCTGCCTATGTCATCACGTTGCCCACAGTGTCCGTGGATCCTGATTGGCTGAAAAAGAGCGCAAAACAAACTTTTGAAACGCGACTTTGGCGCGTAAGTCGCCGACCTCGTGGCCGACCTCATCGTAGGGTCGGGTTTCGTTTCATGAAACCCGACTTTGCCAAAAGTCGGCGACTTTTGAAATTTTTCGACCCGTTTCGCTCAACTCTAGTGACCACCAACACCGCCAGTTTATGCGTACAGCTGTCGTCTGCCCAATCCACACGTGTTCCTGTGTTACTGGGGTTCTGTAATGTCAGCAGATCCCCTGATGTGTGTCTGCCACTGTCTCCTGCTCTGTCCACTTTCCCACTGCTTGCAGTGGGAAGGTGGACAGCGCAGGAAACAGTGTCGGACACACATTGGGGGATCTGCTCACGTAACAGAACACCAGGAACACAGGAACATGTGTGGAATGCGTGGACGGCAACTGTGAGCAGGAACTGGCGGTGCTGGAGGTCAGGGGAAATACTAGAGACAGAGTGGAGACAGAAGCCAAATCATAGAATGTTTAAATCTGAAGTAGTTACATTTTGGAGGCAGCAGCACTTTGCCCTCCACACAGCAGGGGATCAGCTAACGTTACCGAACCCCACTTTCACATGAACAAGTGTGTTTTTCTGTGTGGACAGCACTTCCGAGCACCAACTAGCCTTGTTGGAGCCCAGGGACAATCAGGGTGCAGGCCGAGGCCTACTAGGAGCCAGGTGTACAGCGGAGGTATTTTGACTTTGGAGGGAGCAGGACACTTTGCCCTCCACACAGCAGGGGATCAGCTGACGTTACTGACCCCCACTTTCACATGAACAAGTGTGTTTTTCTGTGTCGACAGCACTTCCGAGCACCAACTAGCGTTGTTGGAGCCCAGGGACAATCAGGGTGCAGGCCGAGGCCTACTTGGTGGCAGTTTTAGATTGTTTGTAGGCTACAACAGACTGTCAACGTGCTCCAATTAGGCATCTGTCTCCACTCTGTTTCCAGGATTTCACGTGACCACCAACACCGCCAGTTTATGCGTACAGCTGTCGTCTGCCCAATCCACACATGTTCCTGTGTTACTGGGGTTCTGTAATGTCAGCAGATCCCCTGATGTGTGTCTGCCACTGTCTCCTGCTCTGTCCACTTTCCCACTGTTTGCAGTGGGAAGGTGGACAGCGCAGGAAACAGTGTCGGACACACATTGGGGGATCTGCTCACGTAACAGAACACCAGGAACACATGAACACGTGTGGAATGTGTGGATGGCAACTGTGAGCAGGAACTGGCGGTGTTGGAGGTCAGGGGAAATACTAGAGACAGAGTGGAGACAGAAGCCAAATCATAGAATGTTTAAATCTAAAGTAGCTACATTTTGGAGGCAGCAGCACTTTGCCCTCCACACAGCAGGGGATCAGCTGACGTTACCGAACCCCACTTACACATGAGCGAGTGTTTTGTCTGTGCGGACAGCACTTCTGAGCACCAACTGGCGGTGTCAGAGCCCAGGGAAAATCAGGTAGCAGGCCAAGGCCTACTTGGAGCCAGGTGTAAATCTGAGGTTGTTTGACTGTGGAGGGAGCAGGACACTTTGCCATACACACAGCAGGGGATCAGCTGACGTTACCGAACCCCACTTACACATGAGCGAGTATTTTGTCTGTGCGGACAGCACTTCTGAGCACCAACTGGCGGTGTCGGAGCCCAGGGAAAATCAGGTAGTAGGCCGAGGCCTACTTGGTGGCAGTTTTCGATTGTTTGTTTCTAGACTACTACTAACTGTCAACGTACTCCAATTAGGCCTCTGTCTTCACTCTGTTTCGAGTATTTCCTCTGGCTTCCAACCACGCCAGTTGCTGCTCTGAAATGCCGTCTGCACAACTCACACTTGTTCCTGTGTTACTAGGGTTCTGTAACAGCAGCTTCTCCCTAGAGGTGAGTCAGGCAATGTCTCCTGCTCTGTCCACTTTTCCACTACAAGTAATGGGAATGTAGACAAAGCAGGAGACATTGCCGGACTCACCTCTGGAGATGAGCAGATGTTACAGGACCCAGGTAACACAGGAACAAGTGTGGATTGTGCAGACGGCACTTGAGAGCAGAAACAGGCGGTGTTGTAGGCCGGAGGAAATACTCAAAACAGAGTGGAGACAGAGGGCAAATCAGAGAACATATTAAATCAGAGGTAGTCAGAAGTTGTAGGCAGCAGTAGAGTTTGCCCTCCACACAGCAGGGGATCAGCTGACATTACCGAACCCCACTTACACATGAGCGAGTGTTTTGTCTGTGCGGACAGCACTTCTGAGCACCAACTGGCGGTGTCGGAGCCCAGGGAAAATCAGGTAGTAGGCCAAGGCCTACTTGGAGCCAGGTGTAAATCTGAGGTTGTTTGACTGTGGAGGGAGCAGGACACCTTGCCATACACACAGCAGGGGATCATCTGATGTTACCGAACCCCACTTACACATGAGCGAGTGTTTTGTCTGTGCGGACAGCACTTCTGAACACCAACTGGCGGTGTCGGAGCCCAGGGAAAATCAGGTAGTAGGCCGAGGCCTACTTGGTGGCAGTTTTCGATTGTTTGTTTCTAGACTACTACTAACTGTCAACGTACTCCAATTAGGCCTCTGTCTTCACTCTGTTTCGAGTATTTCCTCTGGTTTCCAACCACGCCAGTTGCTGCTCTGAAATGCCGTCTGCACAACCCACACTTGTTCCTGTGTTACTAAGGTTCTGTAACAGCAGTTTCTCCCTAGAGGTGAGTCAGGCAATGTCTCCTGCTCTGTCCACTTTTCCACTACAAGTAGTGGGAATGTAGACAAAGCAGGAGACATTGCCGGACTCACCTCTGGAGATGAGCAGATGTTACAGGACCCAGGTAACACAGGAACAAGTGTGGATTGTGCAGACGGCACTTGAGAGCAGAAACAGGCGGTGTTGTAGGCCGGAGGAAATATTCAAAACAGAGTGGAGACAGAGGGCAAATCAGAGAACATATTAAATCAGAGGTAGTCAGAAGTTGTAGGCAGCAGTAGAGTTTGTCCTCCACACAGCAGGGGATCAGCTGACGTTACCGAACCCCACTTACACATGAGCGAGTGTTTTGTCTGTGTGGACAGCACTTCTGAGCAACAACGGGCGTTGCTGTAGCCCAGGAAATAAAGTTCAGGTCATAGAAACATGAACACAACAGGAGACCTGGATCCTGTTGCCAGCCAATTATTTATTCTGGAAGAGGACTGGCAAATTCAGGTGAGATCCAGGCCTTGATCATTTTCAGAAAAGTAAGCCGGTCAACATTATTGGCGGATAGTCGCGTGCGACGGTCTGTTACCACACCACCTGCAGCACTAAAGACACGTTCCGATAATACACTGGCAGCAGGGCAAGCCAGCACCTCCAATGCATACTGGCTAAGCTCTGGCCATGTATCCAGCTTAGAGACCCAATACTTGAACGGGGAAGAGCCGTCTGGGAGTACACTAACAGGGCAAGACAAGTAGTCTGTCACCATCTGACGGAAATGTTGCCTCCTGCTGACTGGAGCCGTCTGTGATGGTGTAGCCGTTTGTGGCGGTCCCACAAAACTTTTCCACATTTGGGCCACACTGGCCTTGCCTTGTCCTGTGGCACTGCCTCTGCTACCTCTTTGTGCAGAGCTTCCTCCACTGCCTCTACCCACATGGCTGCTTTGAAATGCACTACCAGCAACACTTGCGGGGGGAATGGAGAACATGATGGCCTGCACAAGTGTTTCTTGGTACTCCCGCATTTTTCACTCCCGGTTCAACTGTGGTATGAGGCTTTGTAAGTTGTCCCGGTAGCGAGGATCTAGGAGGGTGTACACCCAATAATCAGCCGTGTGGAGAATGTTGGCGATGCGGCGGTCATTTAACAAGCACTGCAGCATGAAATCAACCATGTGCTGCAGACTGAAAACTGGACCGGAAACGCTGTCCCCAGCTTGAGGCAGCATCTCAGCCTGCTCAGCATCACCCCACCCTCGCTGTACACACTGACTACTAGAGCCTTGTGTACCTCCCTCCTCTGGAGAGATGTGTTCCTCCTCCTCCATTGACTCCTCGTCATCCTCCTCACTAAGTGTCCCCTGACTGGGCCTTTGTGTGGAGGCACGTTGCGCAGACTTGCCAGAAGCAGATGGCATTTCTGACTCATCATCCTCGACCTCTTCAAAAACCTCCTCACTTAGTGCTTGTAAGGTTTTTTGAAGCAGACAGATAAGGGGGACAGTCATGCTGACTAGTGCATCATCTGCACTGGCCATCCGCGTGGAGTCATCGAAGGCACGCAAAACTTGGCAGATGTCCCTCATAGTGGCCCACTCAGTGGTGGTGAAGTGTGTCCGGCGCACAGTGCGACTTGTTTGCGCCTGATGCAGCTGGTACTCCATTACTGCTGCCTGCTGCTCACACAACCGCTCCAACATATGTAACGTTGAATTCCACCTGGTGGGGAGGTCACATATGATGTGATGTTCTGGCAGGCGGAATCGGCATTGCAGAGATGCAATGCGCGATCTTGCCATGCTGGAACGCCGCAAGTGAGCACACTCTAGGCGAACCTTGTGCAGCAGTGCATCAAGATCCGGATAGTCCCTCAGAAAGCTCTGCACGACCAAATTGAGCACGTGTGCCAGACATGGTATGTGAGTGAGGTTGCCTAGGCCCAGAGCTGCCACTAGATTTCGGCCATTGTCACTCACTACCAAACCTGGCCGGAGATTCGCTGGCACAAACCACACATTGCTCTCCTGCTTGATGGCATTCCAGAGCTCCTGTGCTGTGTGGCTCCGATTCCCCAAAGAAATTAATTTAAGGACGGCCTGTTGACGTTTGGCCACACCTGTGCTCATATCTGGCCTAACAGGCTCATGCAGTGCTGATCCCGAGGAACTAGAGTAGGAGGAGGACTCAATATGTACAGACTGCATTCCTGCAATCCTTGGAGTTGGCAGAATACGTACAGAGCCACTCTCCAGATCTGTACCTGGCTCCACAACATTGACCCAATGGGCAGAGAGGGAAAGGTATCGTCCCTGTCCATGGCTACTGGTTCACGCATCGGTGGTCAGGTGGACCTTGCTACTGATGGCGTTTAGTAGCGCATTTTTAATTTTTCCCTCCACATGCTTTTGCAGGGCAGGGATGGCTTGCCTGCTGAAATAAAAGCGGCTGGGCACATTGTATTGTGGAACTGCCAATGACATCAAGTTCCGGAAGGTGTCAGTCTCCACCAGCCTGAATGACAGCATCTCAAGGGCCAGTAGTTTGGCAATGCCGGCATTCAGAGCCAGTGCTCGGGGATGGTTTGCCGAGTATGGCCACTTTTTCTCCCATGCCTGTGCTACCGATTGCTGGTGAGTGGCCTGGGAGTGTGCTGATGACTGAGAACATGGTTCAGTGGGTGGAATTTCACTGGGTCTCTGGACAACAGTGGCAGTGGTTCTTCCATGGCGTTCCAGTGAGGAAGCCGAAGCAGCTGTGTGTGAGCTGGAGGAAGAGGCCCCAACACGAGCTGAAGAGGTGGTAGGTGCTGCTGAAGGTTGGCCTACATCTTCAGTGTGTCTGTGTAACTCCACCTCGTGCTTGGTACGCACATGTTTCCACATATTTGTGGTATTGAGGTTGCTCACATTTTTCCCTCGTTTAACTTTCTGATGACACAGCTTGCATTTGACAAAGCAAATGTCATCTGCAACTGTGTCAAAAAAAGACCACGCACTGCAAGTCCTGGGAGTGCCCGTTTTCTGTTTTGGAAGAGGATTGCTCCTCAAGGGTGCCAAAGTGGAGGCTACAGGCAACCAAGTCTGCCCCCGCCCTCTCCCTCCTCTTTTGGCCGTTCGGGGAATCTCTTCCTCAGAGCTGCTCCCACCACCTTCCTGGGGCTGACGCCACGATGGGTCAAGGACCTCATCATCTCCACTCCCCTCTTGAAGCACCGGCTGGTCCTGGATTGTCTCGCCAGCACCGTACGCACCAGAAATTGGCAACTGAGTCTCATCATCATCATCAGATGAGCACTGAGGTATGCTGACAATAGGCACTGGCCCACCCGCCTCTTCAGATTCAGAGGGACAAAGCAGTTGCGCATCACTGCATACTCCCTCTTCTTCACGCTCTAGAATGCTGCTTGGCTGGCCACCTCTTTCCAAGCCAACAGATTCTGAGAACAGAAGTAAAGATTGAGATGGCTCCTGTCCAGGGCTCTCAGACTGCCTGGGCAATTTGGCAGGTGGTGAAGAGACAGATGGTTGCTCTTCAGTGCTATGGCCCTGGGAGGATGTGGAAGTCATTGAAGTGGATGCGTTAGCTGCCATCCATCCGACAACGGCTTCAATTTGTTCGTCACGCAGCAGTGGGGTACGGCGAGGTCCTACAAAGCTGCGCATGAAGGACTGTTGCCTGGTAAAAGTGGGGGATGCCGGGTCACTGGTGGCCGCAGCAGACACCGAATCCCCACGTCCTCTCCCTGCTGAATCCCCTCGTCCTCTCCCTGCTGAAACTCCACGGCCACGACCACGTGCCTTACTCCCTGCCTTCTTCTTCTTGGTAGACTGATAAAGATAGGCAGAAAAGTAAAAAAGGGGTGGCTTAGTGTTCTTATTCCTGAACACCTGCTAACCAGTATAAGAAACACTAGTTTGGCTAAGAGTGTGTGGACTACACTTTAATATGGTCTAATGTGGCCTACACAACTGTAAAGTGGAGTGTTTGGTGAACTTTATTTCCTTATTTTTTTTTGTGGGGGGGAAGAAAAGGATGTGACCAAAGTTTGAAAGCTATAGTATCACAAACTTTTTGGAGCGATTACAATGCAGGAAGCTAACCTACAATGCAATTGATGAGGCTCCAAAAAATAGGGTGATACTAGTCTGGCTGGCCCTGAAGGGCACAAGCCAGCAAAAAGGCTCCTCTATCTAATCCTATATAGTGTTTGCAACCAACCAATGACAATGGATGCGGATGGATGCACACTAATATAGGAACAAAAATCTGGATAAATTAGCTGCAAAAAAAGGACTATGTATGAGGCAGTGACGCACGCTGAGCGGACTACAGCTAGCGGTGGCTGTAGAACACACTGCAACGTGAGCTGCACTCACACACAGAGAGACCTATCAGACAGCCAAAAACAGTGCAGAGAAATGGGCTATAGCACTGAAAGGCTGCTGAAAGGCTCCGCTGTCCACTCCTTTAGTGTTTGCAACCAACGTATATGGATACGTATGGAAGCACACTATAGAGGAGAAAAAAAAAGCAGCAATAAAATAAAAATGTGTATGAGGCAGAGACACACGCTGGGCGGCCTACAAGCAGACATGCCTGCAGGACACACTACACAGCGTGGGTCTGCACTCACACAGCCCTTGCAGACAGCTATTAAAACAGCGCTGCTGGGCTACAAAAATGCTACAGTGGTGGATTATGTAGCCTGGGTAGAGCAATAGATATTTTAGATGATCGCTATTTCTAACTGTCCCTCACAGTCTTCAACAGCAGCCTGTCCCTAACTGAATTCACAGCAGAGTGACCAGAAATGGCGGCTGCAGCGGTTTTTATAGTGCATCATGACATCATTTCAGCAGCCAATCACAGCCATGCCAGTAGTTAACATGCCTACATGCCTAACAGGATGTGCCCACACTTCTGAGGATCCCCATTGGCTGAATCAAATCGAGCGGGCTCCTAGCATTATGGGAACTTCCGATTCCGGTATTCGATATGAAAAAAGTATCGGAAGTAAGTATCGGAATTCCGATACAGCTAATATCGGCCGATACCCGATACTTGCGGTATCGGAATGCTCAACACTAATTAACACATAAACATACATCTGGAGCAGAACAGGTGCCCCGATGTTCAATAATAAACCTTCTGATGAAACAATTGGCTTAGTATGAACCAAATCAGGGCCTAAAGAAATAGGTGAAAAAAAAAAACACACAGGAGTGCACCAATAGAACAGATGGGGGGGTAGGGAGTCGAGGGGCGAGGGAGGAGGTTGGTGGGAGGTCCGTAGACACGCTGCTCAAGTCTAAGATTCAAGATGTAGGGTCACGCGTTACCATAGAAATGATTTTTTCAGATTTCCTGTACGACACCCAAGGAGTCCAGACAGGCGAGAAGGCAGAAAAGCTATGTGTAGAAAGTTCTACCAATTATTCAGAATGATACAGTTGGTCAATTTTAGCTAGTAACTGGCTCAAGCTTGGAATATTAGACATATGCCAAAATGTAGGTAGGAGGAGCTTGCCGGCTGAAAGTATGAAGGAGGCCAGTTTAGATATGGCTTTATTATTTGGAACAATTGGAAGATTGAGGAAAACATGTTCCGGTGTGAATTTTATATGGGCACGTACTACCTCATTCAAAACATGGGATACCGTGTTCCAAAATTTTTGTATGGTGTGACAGGACCACCAGGTATGTAGATATGACCTTCTGTCCTTCTCGCATCTCCAACACAAGTCTGACAAGGTGGGAAGTCATTTGTGCAACATGAGGGGTGTTGTATACCAGTGAGTCAATATTTTATAGCTATTTTCTTGAGGTCTCACACAGTGTGAAGGGCCATATGAAATTTATATATTAGGTTAGTTTGGGAGTCAGAAAAAGAGTGACCTAACTCTCCTTCCCATCTCCACACAAAGGCTCTTTTTTGAGAAACTTGCTGTACAAGCAACATATTATAGAGGGCAGAGAGAGCTTTTTTCGGGGTTTTTGTTTGGGAGCACAGTGTTTCAAAAGTGGTTAAAGGTCGTGTAATGTCGCCATTTATCATGGCTTGGCGTAGCGACTTCCTTAGAGATTCATAATGTAAGAAGGTATAATTAGACATTGTGGGTAGTACTTTCATGTATTGAAAGGGTATAATAGTCCCCTCTTTATATAACTGATCCAATGGAGGTGATTTATCTGTTGATGTAGGTTTCACCAATCCCGCTGCCATGAAATCCGAAACCTTAGCAAGCGGCGAGGGGGTCAGCGCTAAATAAAATGCCACTGACTTCCAGCATTTAATCGCCACCCTAGTAAGGAGATTCGGGAAGGTAATTTTAGGTGTCGCTGCAGGAGAGAGGATAACAGAGCGCAATTGAGTCGGAGCCATCTGCTCTTCAATGTTGAGCCAGGGTTTCTCTCCAGTCTTCCTGACCCATTCGACAGTCCTTGATAGGACAGCAGCCAAATAGTAAGTGCGGATATTAGGGGCTCCCATGCCACCTTTCCCTCTGGGCAATGAGAGTGTATGTGAGTTAAGTCTCGGCGTATGCTTATTCCAAATATACTTAAAGATAGAACAATTGATCTGGGCTAGGAATGACCTGGGCAAATCTATAGGCAGCATCTGACATAGATTAATTTAAGCATGAGGATGCTCTTGATCAGGTTTTTTCTGCCCATCCAAGATAAGTACGGGGCCCTCCATCTTTTAGTCTGGTCTGCAACTAAACTAAGAAGCGGTTTATAATTTAAATTGAATAAGTCTTTAAAGGACGGACTAATTTTAATACCTAGATATTTTGTATAATTGCCCGGCCAGTGGAAGGGGAATTGTGACTTAAAATCATTTATAGTGCTAGCAGGTACTCTATATGTGTGCCCAGTGCTTCGGATTTAGATGGGTTAAGTTTGAAATTAGACAGAGAGCCGTATCTCTCCAGAATCCGCATAAGGGCTGGTATGCCTCTGTGGGGACAAGTCATAGTGACTAATAAATCATCAGCAAAGGCCATGGTTTTATGCCTTAAACCCCGTATGGACACCCCCTCTATGTCTTTGCACAAATTTATAGCTTTGATAAGCGGCTCCATCACCATTATGAATAATAACGGCGAGAGAGGGCATCCCTGCCTTGTTCCATTATGAATCTCAAATGAGTTGGTAAGGGAGTTATTAAGTTTAATTCTTGCTGTGGGGTGAAAATACATTTGCAATATTGCCGCTACCAGCAGAGGGGGAAAATTAAAGCTAAGGAGCGTTTCTTGCAAGAAAGTCCAATCCACTCTGTCGAATGCTTTTTCCGCGTCTGTTCCTAGTAGCACCAAGGGTATCTTATGGAAATCAGAATATTGCATCAAATGTAGAACTCTCCATGCATTTTCCTTGCCCTCTCTACCTCTAATGAAGCTGGTCTGATCTGGGGAGATCAGTTTAGGTAAATACTACGCAATGCGCCTCGTGAGCATACTAGCATAGATTTTTAGATCCACATTCAGTAAGGAAATGGGTCTGTAGTTACTACAAAGTTCTGGGTCCTTGCCTTCCTTGTAGATTAGAGAAATATGAGCTTCCAGGGATTGGGGAGGGAAGGAGTTACCTTGGAGTATTTCATTACAAAGATTAAGTAAGTGAGGTTCTAGGGCCTCAGAAAAGGTTTTATAATAGATTGCAGGAAATCCATCGGGGCCGGGGGCCTTCCCTGAGGGACTGTTCAAAAGAGTGGATCAGACCTCCCCCCCCCCGGGTGAAGGGCCTAGTGAGGAATTTTTGTTGTTCTGATGTAAGTTTAGGAAGATTAAGGCTAGCTAATAAGGACTGGATTTCTGCTTGTTTTCGTAACCTGTCTGCGTCAGATTCATCAGGTTTCAAATTGTAAAGGCTTGAATAATATTTTAAAAATTCCTGTGAAATTTGGCCAATGTCAGATGTTTTACTGCCACTGGAGGTTTTCAGGGAGTGAATAAAAGTCTTAGCTTGTCTAACTTTGATTAATGACATCATAAGTCTGGAGGCCTTATCGCCATGTACATAATTACGATTTCTCCAACTAATGTACTGCTTTGCGGACTTCTTATTTAGCAGATTCTTTAGTTGTAAGCGCTTGGCTGTCAGTGCCTCCAGATTCTGACGCAGTAAGGTTCTTTTATGTTGTTTTTCTAAATTAACTATCTCTTCATAAAGATCTTGTATTGCCTTTTTTCGCTGTTTGTTGAGGTGAGAAGCTATAGAAATTAGTTCCCCTCTAACCACTGCTTTGTGAGCCTCCCATATAATTGGAAAGCTCACCTCTGGAGAAACATTATTCTTAAAGGGAATCTGTCACCCCTTTTTTGAGATATCATATAATGACATCATTCAATTGTGTGTCACATAAGGATTCTCTTAGTACTTTTGCTTCCCCCTGACCCCGCACCTTTCATGCATAAATACCTTTTTATATCGGTTAAGATGAATGTAAACTGCCGCGGTCCGGTCCGATGGGCGGTGCTTATTCAACTGCCCCCCCCGTCTTGATCTACACAAGAAGAAATGCGTAGAGCAAGACAGGGAGGGGGAGCAGGTGAATAAGCCCCACCCAGCAGACCAGACCGCGGCAGTTTACATACATCTGAACTGATATAAAAAAGGTATTTATGCATGAAAGGTGCAGGGTCAGGGGGAAGCAAAAGTACTAACAGAATCCTTATGTGACACACAATTGAGTGATATCATTATATGATATCTCAAAAAAGGGGTGACAGATTCCCTTTAACCCCTTTCTGCCATCAGACGTACTATCCCGTCTATGTGCCCTGGGACTTGATTCCCAGGGACGGGATAGTACGTCATAGCGATCAGCGGTGCCCACGTGGTGAGCGCCGCTGATCGCGGCCGGGTGTCAGCTGATTATCACAGCTGACATCCGGCACAACGTGTCAGGGGCGGTCACGGACCGCCCCGACACGTTAACCCCTTGTACACCGCGATCAAACACGATCGCGGTGTACCGGGGGTTAAAAGGAAGCATCGGCAGGAAGGGGGCTCCCTCCGTGCTTCCCTGAGCCCCCAAGGCAGTGCAATGTGCAGCGCTGCTGCGGGGGGCTCTTTCCCTACAGGCCCCAGGATCCAAGATGGCGACGGGGACCTTCGGGGGCCTGTAGGGAGCTGACTTCCTCAGTGCCTGCAAAGCGCAGGCATGAGGAAGTCTGCAGCAGTGCTTGTGACAGATCGCTGTCAGCGAGCGATCTGTCACAGGACAGTGATGTCCCACCTGGGACTATGTTATAAAGTAAAAAAAAAAAAAGTGTAAAAATAATTTTAAAAAAATCGCTAAACAAATTAGTAAAAAAAAAAAATATTCCCCAATAAATTCATTTTTTGAAAATAAAAAAAAACAATAAAAGTACACATATTTGGTATCGCCGTGTCCGTAATGACCCGCCCTATTAAACTGTCCCATTAGTTAACCCCTTTAACGAACCCCTTAAAAAATAAAAATAAAAAACGAAGCAAAAAATAATGATTTATTATCATACCACCGAACAAAAAGTGCAATAACGCGCGATCAAAAAGACGCATATAAATATCCATGTTACAGCTGAAAATGTCAGCTTGTCCCGCAAAAATCGAACCGCAATACAGCGTCATCCGCAAAAAATAAAAAAGTTATAGCTCGCAGAATAAAGCAATGCAAAAATAATTATTTTTTATATAAAATAGTTTTCATTGCATAAAACCGACAAAACATAAAAAAAGACCTAAATGAGGTATCGCTGTAACTGTACTGACCCGAAGAATAAAACCACTTTATCAATTTTACCACACGCGGAACGGTGTAAACGCACCCCCCGAAAAGAAATTCATGAAACGCTGGTTTTTGTTCATTCTGCGTCCCAAAAATCGGAATAAAAAGCGATCAAAAAATGTCATGTCCCCGAAAATGGTACCAATAAAAACGTCAACTCGTCCCGCAAAAAATAAGACTTCACATGACTCGGTGGGTCAAAATACGGAAAAATTATAGCTCTGAATATGTGGTGAAGCAAAAACTATTTTTACAATAAAAAGCGTCTTTTAGCGTGTGACAGCTGCCAAACATAAAAACCGCCGAAAATAGTAAATCAAACCCCCCGTTATCACCCCCTTAGTTAGGGAAAAATAATAAAATAAAAAAATGTATTTATTTCCATTTTCCCATTAGGGCTAGGGTTAGGGCCAGGGTTAGGGCTAGGGTTAGGGCTGAGATTAGGGTTAGGGGTGTGTTGGGCTTAGGGTTGGAGTTATAATTGGGGGGTTTCCACTGTTTGGGCACATCAGGTGCTCTCCAAATGCAACATGGCGTCTGATCTCAATTCCAGCCAATTCTGCGTTGAAAAAGTCAAATGGTGCTCCTTCCCTTCCAAGCTCTGCCATGCGCCCAAACAGTGTTTATCCCCCACATATAGGGTATCAGCATACTCAGGACAAATTGAAAAACAACTTTTTGGGTCCAATTTTTCCTGTTACCCTTAGGAAAATAAAAAATTGGGGGCAAAAATATCATTTTTGAGAAAAAAATGATTTTTTTATTTTCACCCCCAGGCGTTGTAAACTTCTGTGAAGCACTTGGGGGTTCAAAGTGCTCACCACACATCTAGATAAGTTACGTGGGGGGGTCGAGTTTCCAAAATGGGGTCACTTGTGGGGAGTTTCAATAGTTTAGGTACATCAGGGGCTCTCCAAACGCACATGACACCCGCAGACCAATCCATCGAAGTCTGCATTCCAAAACGTCACTACTTCACCTCCGAGCCCCGACGTGTGCCCATACAGTAGTTTTCTCCCACATATGAGGTATCAGCATACTCAGGATAAACTGGACAACAACCTTTGGGGTCCAATTTCTCCTATTACCCTTGTGAAAATAAAAAATTGGAGACTAATTGATCATGTTAGTGGAAAAAATACGATTTTTTTTCATTTTCATGCCTGGGCATTATAAACTTCTGTGAAGCCCTTGGGGGTTCAAAGTGCTCACCATACATCTAGGAAAGTTCCTCAGGGGGTCTAGTTTCCAAAATGGGGTCATTTGTGGGGGGTTTCCACTGTTTAGGTACATTAGGGGCTCTCCAAAGGCAACATGACACCTGCAGACCATTCCATCAAAGTCTGCATTCCAAAACGTCACTACTTCCTTTCCGAGCCCCGACGTGTGCCCATACAGTAGTTTTCTCCCACATATGGGGTGTCAGCGTACTCAGGACAAATTGGACAACAACTTTTGGGGTCCAATTTCTCCTTGTACCCTTGGGAAAATAAAAAAATGGTGACCAAAAGATCATGTTTGTGGAAAAAATACGATTTTTTTATTTTCACGCCCGGGCATTATAAACTTCTGTGAAGCACTGGGGGGTTCAAAGTGCTCACCACACATCTAGATAAGTTCCTTGGGGGGCCTAGTTTCCAAAATGGTGTCATTTGTGGGGGTTTCTACTGTTTTGGTACTTCAGGGGCTTTCCAAACGCGACATGGTGTCCGATCTCAATTCCAGCCAAAAACGTCAAATGGCGCTGCTTCCCTTCCGAGCTCTGCCATGCGCCCAAATAGTGGTTTACCCCCACATGTGGGGTATCAGCGCACTCAGGACAAATTGAACAATATCTTTTAGGGTCCTGTTACCCTTGGAAAAATAAAAATTGGGGGTGAAAAGATCATTTTTGTGGAAAAAATATGATTTTTTAATTGTACGGCTGTACGTTATAAACTTCTGTGAAGCCCATGTGGGTTCAAAGTTCTCACCACATATCTAGATAAGTTCCTTGGGGGGTCTAGTTTCCAAAATGGGGTCACTTGTGGGGGGTTTCCACTGTTTAGGTACATCAGGGGCTCTCCAAACGCGACATGGCGTCCGATCTGAATTCCAGCCAATTTTGCATTGAAAAAGTCAAACGGCGCTCCTTCCCTTCTGAGCTCTGCCATGCGCCGAAACAGTGGTTCCCCCCCACATATCAGGTATCAGCGTACTCTGGACAAATTGCACTATAACTTTTGCAGTCCAATTTCTCCTGTTACCCTTGGTAAGATAAAAAAAAAATTGAACCTGAAGTATTTTTTTTGTGAAAAAAAGTTAAATGTTCATTTTTTTTTAAATATTCAAAAAATTCCTGTGACGCACCTAAAGGGTTAATAAACTTCTTGAATGTGGTTTTGAGCACCTTAAGGGGTGCAGTTTTTAGAATGGTGTCACTTTCAGGTATTTTCTATGATATAGACCCCTCAAAGTGGCTTCAAATGTGATGTGGTCCGTAAAAATAAAATGGTGTTGCAAAAATGAGAAATCGCTGGTCAATTTTTAACCCTTAAAACTTCCTAACAAAAAAAATGTTGGTTCCAAAATTGTGCTGATGTAAAGTAAACATGTGGGAAATGTTATTTATTAAGTTTTTTTGTGTGCCGTATCTCTGTGATTTAAGGGCATAAAAATTCAAATTTGGAAAATTGCGAAATTTTCAAAATTTTCACCAAATTTCCGTTTTTTTCACAAATAAACGCAAGTTATAAGAATGAAATTTTACCACTGACATGAAGTACAATATGTCACGAGAAAACAGTGTCAGAATCACCAGGATCCAGGAAGCGTTTCAGAGTTATAACCTCATAAAGGGACAGTGGTCAGAATTGTAAAAATTGGCCCGGTCATGAACGCGCAAACCACCCTTAGGGCTTAAGGGGTTAAAATAGTCTGTTAGAATGTTTCTGATTCGTTGTTTGTTAGTGTGTGAGGCTAGAATTGAATCATTTAGCCTCCTTGAGCGATACCCAGAATGGGGTTTTGAAGTTGAAAACCATACTGCAACTATCGAGTGGTCAGAGTGTACTGAGGGAAGAATTTCTGCTTTAAATAGGTTCGGCAACAAAGATCTTGGTAGGAAAATATAATCGATTCTGTGGTAGCAATTATGGGGATGGGAGAAAAAAATGTAGTCAAGGTCATTAAGGTGCATATGTCGCCACACATCTATTAATGAAAGGCTATGCAGGGATTTCTTTATCCTGATAATATTTTGGTATTAAATCTGACATTTTTTTGTAGACGAGTCCAAGATTGGGTCTAGAGGTATATTAAGGTCCCAACCAAGAAGTGGTATGCCCTCTAAGAAGGAGCAGAATTGATTTAGTTTGGATGTAATCCATTCGATTTGTTTTTTGTTGGGGGCGTATAAGTTGCCAATAGGGACCAAGGTTCCTACCAGTAGGCCTTTTATAAAAATATATCTCCCCTCTGGATCAATCAGTGAGTCAGATAGTAAAAAAGAAGTATTCTTGTCAAATGCAATTGACACCCCTCTAGAACTCTTCTGGGGGAAAGTGACGTGGTACCACTGGTTGTAATATGAATTATCAAAAAAGGGAAGTTTATCAATTTGAAAGTGCGCTTCTTGTAAAAGAAGAATATTAAAATTTTCTTTTTTCAACCAATTCAGTGTCTGTGCTCTTGGAATAGGTGAATTTAAGCCATGCGTGTTAAAGCTTGCTAATTTTAGTGTACTTTGATTAGCTTCCATATAAATTGAAGTGAGTGAGCGGACCTTTGTTCTGCAGGGTGACCTCACAGGACCAACCAGGGGAGGACGTGGGCAATAACAAGGGGTAATTGGAGTATAGTGGTATTAAGTTTACTTTAACTGGGGTAGTGCACTGGTCAATGCCAGTGCAAATAACAGTAACATAAGCCATCTTGATTTGAGACAATTAACATTTCAAAAGGGGGGAAGTGATTATGATGACGCCAGTGTCACAGGCCTCATGTATAAACACCTCTTTCCCATGTCTTGGAGCAATGCCTGCCCCCTCACTCACAGTCAAGATATATCAAAGTGGATCGAGCAGGCCCCCAGAGAAAGGAAGCAGCAATAAACTGTTCTGTGTAGTGCTCTACTCACACATGAGGTCCATGAAATCCGCCATAGATATCGATTGATACCGCAGTTTGACCCTTCTACCTGAAATTAAAATTAGAGCACAAAAAGAAAGCACAGGTATACAATAAAGTCAAACTAAGCAGCCTCCAGATGAATCTATCGCTGTTGATCGGCCATATCCGACAGGCAGTTCCCATGTCATGGACATGTCCTTGTCTTAGGCCATCAGCTCATCAGTTTTCTTCATCCGGACAAATAGATTTTGGCTTTGCTGCTTTACGCCGGTTTCGAGTGGACTTTGCTGATTGGACCAGATTCCAAGGCTCGGGCCGGGACAGAGGATGCAGTGAAGGAACTGGGTGGTATACCTCTATATCCGGATACTTTTCCAGAACTATCCCCAGCTCTTTGCACGCCTCTTGGATCTCCGCCAAGTTCCTGGCCTGGATGCGTTTGTCCTTGGAAGTTATTGCGATGCCAATTGGGTACAACCAGCAGTATTGGTATTGGTTATGGCGCAAAGCCTCAGTAAAGGGTTATAGAAGACGTCTCTTATTTAATGTCAATGCTGCTAGGTCCTGAAAGATCAAGATTGGGGAATCCTCAAATGTTATATTTTCTGCTTCCCTTGAACGTCTTATTATTAAATCCTTAGTACGATAATCCAAAAAACGGCAAATGACATCCCTGGGAGGGTCTCCCATTTTGGGTCTTGGTTTTAACGACCTATGTGCCCTTACTATCTCAAATTGTGAGGGGTCGTCTTGAGACAGAAGTTTAGAAAATATTTCAATCAAGGTTGTGGACAGCGCTTCAGCTGCTACTGATTCAGGGATGCCCTTTATCCGCAAGTTATTCCTTCTTTCTCTATTCTCATGATCCTCAAGGATAGAATATATTAGGTTGATATGTTCTCCTTGGCTCTGTGAGCAAGCTATAGCCTCATTGGTTTGCTGGATTATGGTAGAATTGGATGCCTCAAGCGTATCCACCCTGTGGCCTATTTGTGAGATTTCTTGCTTAATGACGGATAAGTCTTTGACCAACGGTTCAAGAGATTTAATAAGAATCCTCTTTATGAAGGATCTAGGTTCTGCAGTCTCCCTTTCATTTCCAGCTGCAGAGGAGCCTGCTCAGTGAAGACGTCATTCCCAGTGTCTTGCTCAGGCTAGTGCTGTCAGGTTGGTTGCTGCTGCCACCTCTGGGTCAGCTTTGGAAATCTGCACTAGCCAGCAGCGAGCAGCTCCATAGGTTGTCCTTTTTTGCAGCCTTCTGAGCATGCCTGTGGGACGACTTCTCATTGGAGGTTGGAGGTCACATGCTCAGGTCCTTCTCCAGCTCAGATTGGACCATCAGGAAGGTCCCGGAAGGACACTGCTATCAAAGGTTTGCTTGGCCGCTCGGCCATGCGCTAGTATAGTCTGTAATTTGTAGTGGTATGTGTGATGATGGATGCTTGTGAAACGCTGACTGACTCATTATGAAACCCCTTCCCTTTGATACGTATGTTGTTAGGGTTTACTGTTATGAATGGGTCACCGAGGAGGAAAAAATAAACAACAAGCTAAGTCTCAGAAAACCAGAGAAGTTGGTAACTATGCAGATTGCAGATCCCTGAACTTAACCGCACAACTAGCAGTAGTCGTGGAGCGTTCCTACGATGTTCCTAGACGCCTCGTCACAACCGGAGAGCTACATAAGCCTAAAGCAGGAAAAGAGGAAAACTGCCCCAGAGCAGACCCCAAAGGAAAGACAGCCCCCCACATGTATTGACGGTGAAATAAGATGAAATTACAAACAAAGGCAGGAAAATAGGCTGAGCAAACGATGGGGCCCGGCTAACTAAACAGGACAGGAAAGGAAAGACACTGTCTGCAATCTGCCAAAAAAACCTACAAAAATATTGTCCAACACTTCTGATAACAAAATTAACCCTGAAGTCACTAGACTTCTACACTGTTACACCGCTCCGCCATACTCACCCGGCCTCCGCTCCCACGCCGCAGTCGGCTTCCGCTCCCACGCCGCAGCTTCTCTCCACCCGAAGGCTGCGGCGGTCACCTGAGACGGGCTCGCAACCGATGCCTTCCCTACATGCTATGCGCATGCGCCATAGGCCGCGGCCGCGCCTCCCTCCTGCTTCTTATGCTCCGGCTGTGCCCTGACCCGGAAGCACCTTTGGACCAATGGCTGACCAGATGGGGCCATATCAGGCCGCTTCCCCCTGAGGGAGGCGCCTGATCGTTGTGTTTCCTAACACTCTGGCCTCGCTTCATCGTGTGCACTCTGCCCCTGCAGTTCCAGTGTCGGCTGCTCCTTGCAGCAGCTTCTTAGTCCTGCTACCTATGTTCCTTGTTCTCTTCCGCAGTTCTGTCTCCAGTGTTCCTGTCGTCCTACTCCAGTCCTGCCTTCAGTATTCCTGCCGTCCTACTCCAGTCCTGCCTTCAGTGTTCCTGCCATCCTACTCCAGTCCTGCTTTCAGTGTTCCTGCTGTCCTACTCCAGTCCTGCCTTCAGTGTTCCTGCTGTCCTACTCCAGTCCAGCCTCCAGTGTTCCTGTCATCCTACTCCAGTCCTGCCTTCAGTGTTCCTGCTGTCCTACTCCAGTTCTGCCTTCAGTGTTCCTGCTGTCCTACTCCAGTCCTGCCTTCAGTGTTCCTGCCATCCTACTCCAGTCTCAGTCTTACTCCGGTCCATCCTGAGCCGCCCCTCTCGGTACCGACTACCGTGGTACTCGAACCCCTGGGCCTGCTCCTAACGGTCCCTGTATAGGGGTCAGTTCCACCTGGCAGCTCGCCCGGGGACCCTCGGTGCCACGGTCCAGAGGGTCCACTCCCAGAGGTTCCTGCTCCAGACCACTCACGCTAACATACACCTATATCAGCACTCTGAAATATTCTGAGACAGAGCAAAAAAGAGGCCAATCCAATAAGAGACAAAAAGCAGCTTGGCAAATACTGATACATACGAGTGGAAATTCAGCATAGCCCCAGCAGGGGCAGGCTGACACACGAGAAACTGAACTGACCAACAAGCACAAGTGTGAACAATAGCAAAAAACAAACATAACTTGAGAAGACTGGAAGAGAGCTGAAGTCCAGGACCTGAGAAGCAGACTGAATCACCAGCACTAGGATAGGGCGTCGGCTGTCTTATATCCAGTCTGATACTCCAGAGATCCAATCGTTATCTTCCTCATCAGGTGGCAGATAACTACCACTTAAACCAACCTCACTACCTCCTGTCACCACCAGAGGGAGAGCAGGAGGGGAACTCTCAACTGGTAGAGCCGAAAAAGAGTTCATAACAGTTTACAGTTCGAGTCAGTGCAGGGTAGGGGCACTGCCTAGCGCCGCAGTGCTCCCAGCTCCCATCACATGTTAGCGCCATGTGTGCCACACTACACTAGGCACTACGGTACCGCATGTTCAGTGACATCAGCCTGAGTGGCGCCATGAACCACTAATGCACTTTCCAGACCAAAGCTTAGGCTGGTTAGTGGCATCGACCAGAGCTGCGCTGTACGTACTTCGTGTGGTATTGGTTAATCAGCTGTGCCCTGTGGCTGTTAACAGGGCACAGTGTTCAGTAAGGGTCTCTCCCTAGCATCGCAGTTGCAGCGCCGAATGCTGGTGGGTCTAAAGGGATGCTAACCCTGTGTCCTTGGGGCAGGGTCCTGTGACCAAAACACTAGTGTTCACTCTGCGGTATCGCGGCCCTGTGAAGCAACTTGGTTTGCCTCCAATTCACCGGGTGAAGCTAACCCATGTGTGTTTGCTATACCACCAGTTTCTGTCCACCATTACCGAGCATCAGTCTACAATCTCTGCACAGTGGACCCTGGGCTACGAACTCACCGCATTACCATCTTTTATTATTAGGTGCGTTCCGCCAGCCCTAACATTATACTAGTGCCAGGGTCTGGCTAGTAATGGCAGATGAACAGCGACTGCTGCAGCACATCCAGAAGCTGGAGGGCAGGTTGGCGGCTCTCGAGTACTTAGCCTCAGCTGCGGATGTTTAGATCTTTCCTCTCTCCCCACACACTTTCAACAGTATGCAGATGTGTATGCAGAAACTCTTCCGCCTCATCGCCCCTACGATTGTCCTATTGACCTCTTGCCGGGTGCTGAGCCTCCTCGGGGTCAAGTATATCCCCTTTCTCCCCCTGAGACAGGGGCCATGTCTCAGTATATCAGGGAGAATCTGGCAAGGGGATTCATTAGGAAGTCGGTGTCACCAGCAGGGGCAGGATTCTTCTTCGTCCAGAAGAAGAACGGAGAACTATGTCCCTGCATCAATTACAGGGGTCTTAGCGCTATCACCTTTAAGAATAAATATCCTCTGCCCCTGATATCGGAGCTGTTTGATAAGCTACGGGGAGTGAGAGTTTTTACCAAACTTGATCTGCGGGGGGGGCTTACAACCTGATTCGCATCCATGCAAATCCCAAGTTGTGGTCAGAACCTGTCTCCAAGGCCTTCTCCTCCATTAAGTCCCACTTTGCTAGCGCTCCCATTCTACATTGTCCCAATGTAGATAGGTCCTTCATCCTGAACGCACCGCATTACCATCTTTTATTATTTGGTGCGTTCCGCGAGTCCTAACAATAGGTTCCAGTGTTAGGTAGGAATGGTAGTGTTCATCGCTCTATACACATCAGTGCAAGGCCTGCGGGAACTGTATGTGTTTATATAGATCACTGCAGACATCAAGAGGGTTCATTGCCTTCCTGTGTTCTGGTGCTGCTGCTGCCATGTTTGGCCAGGGCTAGTACAGCTTTTTTTTTATTGCAAAGCAATCCAGAGCCCTTTTTTCCCTCCATTTGCTTTTTGACACTGCGCAATACTGCCAGATCCTTTTCCTAGCATAGTGTGAAAATCCAGCAATTTTAAAGGGGTCCCAAACATCGCTTTTGAGTGCACAGAGAAATATTTAATTTTTATGTGATACAGTTGAATATGGAGTGCAAAGTGTACATTAATGAGAAAAAAAATTAATTTTTGAATTCACCAAATGGCTGCAATGAAACAAAGAATGAAAAAACTAAACAGGTCTGAATACTTTCAGTACCCACTGTATAGTTATTTATATAGTTACTAGATGGAGGCCCAATGCTACCGCATCGGGAGGGCGGTAATGTCATGATGGGGGCAGACTTTGCAGCATTGATAATGTCTCCCCCATGTGCTCACCAACCTATACACTCTCTCTTTCCCCATGTACGACTTCTCCCATCTGTGCTCTCTTCTTTGACCAGTCTACCCCATGTGCTATCCCACTTGTCTGCTGTCTCTCTCCTTCCTGTGCTGTGTTCTCCCCTCATGTGCTGTCCCATTTGAGCTGTCTCCCTCCTATGCTCTTTCTTTCTCACCCCTGTGCACGTTCTCTCTCCCCATCTGCTGTCTTCTTCTGTCATGTGATCTCTTATTTGACCTGTTGCTCAGCGATAATGTGTACATAACATGCCACATCTGCTGGGCAGGGGAGGAAGCAAAAGACAATGCTGACATTACAGCAGGAGATCACAAAGGATAAATTTTGGGAGGTAAAATATTGTTTAAAAGCAGTCAGTGAAATGTTTAGCTCACAAAATGAATCATCTGTATTCATAGTAACATCGTTTTGAACATAGTAACATAGTTTTGAAGGTTGAAGGAAGACCTTATGTCCATCTAGTTCAGCCTATTTTTAGTGCAGCTGTTCTGCATTCTTGATCCTGGGGAAGGCAAAAAACCCACAGAGTAGAAGCCAATTTTCTCCATAGGGAACAAAAATTCCTTCCCCTAAGCTGGGTCAGCCATCTACCTATAATATTCTGTTATTCGTAACCTTCTATACTGTTACTCACAAGAAAAGCATCCATTCCTTTCTTAAATTCATTCAGTGAGTTGACCATCACCACTTCCTCAGGAAGAAAATTCCAGAGCCTCACTGCTCTTACCGTGAAGAACCCTCTTCTATGATGGTGCAGAAATTGTCTTTCCTCCAAACGAAGAGAATGCCCCCTTGTTCTTGTCACAGTCCTTGGTACAAACAGTTCATTGGATAGATCTCTGTATTACCCTCTGATATACTTGTGCATATATATTAAGTCTCCCCTAAGTCTTCTCTTTTCTAGACTAAATAGACCTAATTTTGATAACCTTTCTGGGTATTGTAGTGAACCAACTCCATTTATTATTTTAGTAGCCCACCTTTGAACCCTTTCAAGTTCAGTAATGTCTTTCTTGAGCACCGGCGTCCAAAATTGCACACGATACTCCAAGTGTGGTCTGACTAGTGATTTGTACAGAGGGAGAATTATGTTTTCATCTCGTGTCCCCAGACCTCTTCTAATGCATCCCATGACCCTATTTGCTTTGGTGGCAGCTGCCTGACACTGGGCACTGCAGTTTATTTTCTTGTTGACTAAGATGCCTTACGTCTTTTTCCATGTCTGATTTCCCCAGCAGTTTCCCATTTCGTAAGTAATTATAGCATCTGTTTCTCCTTCCCATGTGCATAACCTTACACTTATCTGTGTTAAACCTCATTTGCCATTGTTCAGCCCAGTTCTCCAATTTACTCAAATCTGTCTGTAGTTGCAAACTGTCCTCCTTTGTGTTAACTATCTTACATAGATTTGTATCATCTGCAAATACTGATATTTTACTGTGTAAGCCATCCACTAGATCATTAATAAATATATTAAATAGTAGGGGGCCCAATACAGAACCCTGTGGTACCCCACTAGTAACCCTGGCCCAATCTGAGTATGCACCATTAATAATCACTCTTTGTTTTCTATTACTAAGCCAGCTACCTACCCAACTACACACATTTTCCCCTAGCCCAAGCTTTCTCATCTTACTTACCAATCTTTTATGTGGGACAGTGTCAAATGCTTTAGAGAAGTCGAGATAAATGACATCCAATGATTCTCCTTGGTCCATTTGAGAGCTTACATCCTCATAGAAGCTGATCAGGTTAGTTTGACAGGAGCGATCCTTCATAAATTCATGTTGATATGGAGTTAAACATTTATTAACATTGAAATATTCCTTAATGGTATCCCTTAGAAACCCTTCAAAAATTTTACCCACAACAGATGTTAAGCTTACTGGCCTATGGATTCCAGGTTCCCTTTTACACCCCTTTTTGAATATTGGTACCACATTTGCTTGCCAACAATCAAAAGGAACAGACCCTGTTTCTATAGAGTCTTTAAATATAAGGAATAGAGGCCTGTCTATCACATTACTTAACTCCCTTAATTCCCGAGGGTGAATGCCATCAGGGCCTGGTGATCTGTCAATTTTAATCTTGCTAAGGCGGTTCTGCACTTCATTCTGGGTTAGGCAGATAATACTTAATGGGGAGTTTACATTATCACTCTGCATTTCCCCTGGCAAATCCTTTTCCTGTGTGAACACTGTTGAGAAAAAAGTATTTGAAACATTTGCTTTTCCCACATCGCTCTCTATGATTTCACCCTCATTGTTCTTTAAAGGGCCGACACCATCAATTTTAATATTTTTACTGTTTATATAATTAAAGAATAGTTTGGGGTTTGTTTTACTTTCCTTAGCAATGAGTCTCTCAGTTTCCACTTTTGCTAAATGTATTTGTTTTTACACATTTTATTTTTTTCTCTATAACTTTTTAATGCTGTAATTTCAGTATTGTCTTTTGCTTCCTTCCCTGCCCAGGAGATGTGGCATGCTCCGTACATGGTCAGACACAGACAATTTTTAAAACAAACTTTTGTTCTTGGGAAAATCCCTTCAATGCTTCCTCTGCCTGTAGACACGTCGCGCATTTGCCGCTGAGATTAGCCGAATGATTCACTGCGCCTGCGCGGAATTTGCGCAGGAGCAGTAAATCAGACCGCCGTCATCTTTGTGCAGACAGATAGCAGTGGTTACATTATAAATGCATGCGCTCCTGTGCTCCTCCTGTACAAAGATGGCGGCGATTAGTGAATCAATCAGATGATTCCGGCGTCGGCGTGTTCGTGACGGTGTTCCACTGGTAGTACCACACAAGAGACTGCATATGGCATATACAGTGTGTGTGTGGTGCGTAAGGCATATACATTGTGTGTGTGTGTGTGGTGCGTACGGAATATACAATGTGTGTTTGTGTGTGTGGTGCGAACAGTGTATTCAGTGTGTGTGTGTGTATGTGTGTGTGGTGCGACGGTGTTCTGCTGGTGGTCCCGCGCAAGAAGCTGGTACCACTAGCAGTTTCCATATTGAGACACCCATCACTTGGTTGGTGAACTTCTGCCGCTTGGAATTCTGGGATCCGGAGACATCTGGACGGAAAAGAATGTGAAGACATTACAAGGTAAGTATATATTAAGATAGTTACAGTATTTTTAAATTAGAATGTTATATTATTATTTGTATTTTTATGTATTACAATTTATATATATTTATAGATATATATATATATATTTATTTATAGTACAATAACTTTTTTTTATCCACAGATGCAAGCATGTATGCACATTATCTGTTTAATGCATTTGATGCTGCTCAATCTGGATCAGTAAAGTTTGAGGTAAATTATCATCTATTTATATAATTGCCTTGCAATGTTTTCATTTCCTGTTCTGTCCAGATGACACTGTATCCCAGAATTTCTTTTGGAGGAAGTTCACTGACCACCATATTGGGACACCCAAGTGATGGGTGTCTCAATATGGAAACTGCTGCTGGTAAAAACCAAACCAAGAAAGCACAATAAATTAAACGCCTTAAAAATACCTTTTAATTCAATAATTAAAAATACCAGACAATTCTAAATCACAGGTGGAAAAGAGCCAAAGTCAGTGCCCAATATGGCAAAAGAAGCTAGATGTACTATAATAAAGGGGAAGGGGTAAGCTCACCCTAATGGGCCCTAGTATGTCCCTTCCTGACTGCGGAGATTGGCACCCTAGTTGTTGACGATGTGGCGCCCCTGTCTAAAAGAGACTTTGGTTGCAGCTCATATACCTTTATCTCGTAGTATAAAAATAATCATATGCTACAGAAAAAAGACAGACCATAGGGTAAATACCCACATACTGTTAGTACCTCAAAAAAGTATACAAAATGAGTCATGTATTCATAATCAGAGTACCCCAGCGTTGAACAATAACTATTAGTCAAAAAACACAGCAACCAAATTACCTTATCCACTAATAGAGATAATCTTAATAAAACCCACCAATTAGATAGATCAGAAAAAAACAGTAAAAAATCCTTAATGAATCAGGACCTAATAGTCCATCTGAGACTCATTGCAACAAAACAGTGGTAATTAACCTTAGTATTGCGTAACATCAGAAATCTTCATATTAACGTATTGGGGGCCTTTTAGGCCCCCATGCAAATCATATGGAAAAACACACTTATATAACTTTTACAAGTTTATTTTAAAACTGCTTAATAAAATATGATTAGTAAACAAAATTTTAATTATAATTTTTCACTGAAAACACCCAAATAATTTTTTTTTCCAAATTTCACACAAACATATGAAAAAACACACAAAAACGCATAGAAATCTATACCAAACTAGCTGCAGCTACATTTCTATTATGTTTCTTTTCTATTATATTAGTCTTCCAAACAATTTTGACAAGTTATTTTTTCGGAAGAATGTTCTTTGCAGACATTTTCCTTACAAATTGAACAAAATCTCTCAGTTTTCCTTTCTAAGTTTCTTGGACACATGAAACAGCGCTTTCTTTTTCTTTCTCCTGGCCCTGGAATCATCTGAAACTCTACGCCACACTATTTCATTGCTTCTTTAGTTTGCTTTAGCAAGCCTTTCACTTCGCTTCGCTGTTTCATGTGAGGCATTACAAGTTCATGACAAAGGTCCTTCAAAAATAGGCGTCTCCTGTCCTTCCTCCGTGCATGGAATTCTGGATGAGTTTCTGTATAAATGATGAATGAATTTAGGGCTGCTACATCAAGCATATTTGAAAAAAAGTACTACAGGCCATCGCTTTGTTTGCCTCTTGCATGAATATTCTCCCACCATCTCATCCATTTTGTCCCATCTTGGTCAGATCAGTCAGTGGTTTGACAATACTAGAAAAATTACCTATAAATTTACGATAGAAATTAGAAAAACCCAAAAACTTCTGGAAAGCCTTCAAAGAAGTAGGCTGAACCCAATCATAAATGGCCTGTACCTTGGCCGGGTCCATTTCAATAGTCGATGGAGACAAGATAAATCCCAAAAATGAAATCCTCTGTACACCAAAGACGCAATTCGATCCCTTAACATACAGGGAATTCTCCCTCAAGATCCGGAACACAGTCCGAACATGTTCCACATGAGAATCCCAATCCTTGGAGAAGATCAAAATATCATCCAGATAGATAATCAAAAATTTATCGACAAACTCTCGGAAAATATCGTTCATGAAGCACTGGAAGACAGAAGGGGCATTAGAGAGCCCAAAAGGCATCACCAGGTACTCAAAATGTCTCTCCGGAGTATTAAACGCCATCTTCCATTCATCCCCGTGCTTGATGCGAATAAGATTATATGCCCCCTGAGGTCAAGCTTAGTAAAACAGCAGGCACTCTTAACTCTGGAGAATAAATCAGATATCAGAGGTAACGGGTACTGATATTTCACCGTCATCTTGTTAAGGGAACAATAATCAATACACGGTCTTAATGAACCGTCTTTCTTGGACACAAAAAAAAAACCAGCGCCTAAAGGTGACGAGGATGGTCTAATATGACCCTTCTCCAATGACTCCTTAATATAGGATCGCATAGCATCATGTTCGGGTACAGATAAGTTGAAAAGCTGACCCTTGGGAAATTTACACCCAGGCATCAACTCAATTGCACAGTCATAACTCTGAGGAGGCAAAGACGCAGACTTACTCTCACTAAAAACATCAGAGAAATCAGTTAGATAATCAGGAATATCATGAGACTGAGGAGAGGTGGAGAAAACAGGAGCGTCCCTAAGAACACACTGACAACCCCAACTCACCACAGACACAGATTTCCAATCCAAAACTGGGTTATGAGTTTGCAACCAGGGGAACCCCAGAACAATAGTGTCATGCAAATTATGCAGCACCAAAAATTTACACTTTTCTTGGTGATCTGGGGCAACTCGCATTATCACCTGGGTCCAAAACTGAGGTTTATTCTCCGCCAAAGGAGTGGCATCAATACCCCTCAAAGGAATAGGTGTCTGCAGAGGCGTCATGGAAAAATCACAACGTTTAGCAAAGTCCAAATCCATCAGATTCAGAGCTGCTTCTGAATCCACGAAAGCCTTAGTGGAGAATGTGGACAAGGAGCAGATCAGAGTAATTGCCAAAAGGAAGTTAGGTTGTACACTGCCCGCAGCAAATGTGTGTGCAAAATGTTTCTCTCATTTAGGGCAGACAGAAATAGAATGAGAGGCGTTTCCACAGAAAAAACACAGCTTATTACGCCTTCTAAACTCCCGATGTTGCGCCCTAGACAAAACCCCATCACATTGCATAGGTTCAGACATTTGTGCAAAAGGTGGCAGCGCCTCCCGTGTAGTTTTACGTTCACGTAAACGCCGATCAACTTGAATGGCTAATGACATAGAGCCATCCAGACCAGAGGGAACAGGAAATCCCACCATCATATCTTTTACGGTCTCTGACAAACCTTTCCGAAAGAGAGCTGCCAATGCACTATCATTCCATGTAGTAAGGACCGCCCACTTTCGGAATTTTTGACAGTACAACTCTGCAGGATCCGACCCTGGTTTAATGCCAGCAGGGTTCTCTCAGCTTGATCAACGGCATTAGGTTCATCATACAACAACCCCAAGGCCTGAAAAAATGCATCCACATTAGTTAGAATAGGATTTTCAGGTGTCAGAGAAAAAGCCCAATCTTGGGGATCGCCACGCAGCAAGGAGATGACAATTTTAACCTGCTGCACAGAGCTCCCCGATGAGTTAGGCTTCAAAGCAAGAAATAATTTCCAATTATTCTTAAAATTCAGAAATTTAGACCGATCCCCAGAAAACACATCAGGAGTAGGAATCTTGGGTTCAGCAGCATGTGACTGAATAAGGTAGGTGGAAATTCCCTGTACTTCAGCAGCAAGCTGCTCCACATGATCAGACAGTTGCTTAATCTGCATGAGGAAAAAAAAATCCTCCTACGGCCCCAGAGAAAAAAATACATAAAAAAAAAAATTCCGACACTTTTTTTTTTCTTCTTTCTTTAACAATTTCTTCCTGCTTTTGAGTAACCTAGTATCTGCGGTAAGGCTGGTGATTCTGTTATGAATGGGTCACCGAGGAGGAAAAAATAAACAACAAGCTAAGTCTCAGAAAAAAGAGAAGTTGGTAACTATGCAGATTGCAGATCCCTGAACTTAACCACACAACTAGCAGTAGTCGTGGAGCGTTCCTACGATGTTCCTAGACGCCTCGTCACAACTGGAGAGCTACATAAGCCTAAAGCAGGAAAAGAGGAAAACTAACTGCCCCAGTGCAGACCCCAAAGGAAAGACAGCCCCCCACATGTATTGACGGTAAAATAAGATGAAATTACAGACAAAGGCAGGAAAATAGGCTGAGCAAACGATGGGGCCCGGCTAACTAAACAGGACAGGAAAGGAAAGACACTGTCTGCAATCTGCCAAAAAAACCTACAAAAATATTGTCCAACACTTCTGATAACAAAATTAACCCTGAAGTCACTAGACTTCTACATCTATATCAGCACTCTGAAATATTCTGAGACAGAGCAAAAAGAGGCCAATCCAATAAGGGACAAAAAGCATCTTGGCAAATACTGATACATAGGAGTGGAAATTCAGCATAGCCCCAGCAGGGGCAGGCTGACACACAAGAAACTGAACTGACCAACAAGCGCAAGTGTGAACAATAGCAAAAAATAAACATAACTTGAGAAGACTGGAAGAGAGCTGAAGTCCAGAACCTGAGAAGCAGACTGAATCACCAGCACTAGGATAGGGCGTCGGCTGTCTTATATCCAATCTGATACTCCAGAGATCCAATCGTTATCTTCCTCATCAGGTAGCAGATAACTACCACTTAAACCAACCTCACTACCTCCTGTCACCACCAGAGGGAGAACGGGAGGGGAACTCTCAACTGGTGGAGCCGAAAATGAGTTCATAACAGTAACCCCCCTTGAGGAGAGGTCACCGAACCCTCATCCATGCCACCAGGCCGATCAGGATGGGCCCGGAGAAAAGCACGAACCAATTTATTGGCATGAATATCAGAGGCAGAGACCCAAGAGTTATCCTCCTGGCCATACCCCTTCCATTTGACCAAATACTGGAGTCTCCGTCTAACTAAACGAGAATCCAATATTTTCTCTACCTCATATTCCACATTGCCTTTAACCAATACAGGATCAGGAAGTGCCGCCACAGGAACTACTGGCTCAACAAACAGTGACTTGTGAAATACATTATGGATTTTGAACGTAACTGGAAGAGCCAATCGAAAAGAAACAGGATTAAGAATCTCCAAAATCTTATAAGGTCCAATAAATCATGGCTTAAATTTTGGAGATGCAACCTTCATAGGAATATTCTTAGACGACAACTAAACCATATCACCCACTTTAAACCGAGGACCAATGGTCCTACGCCAGTTGGAAAAACGCTGGGCCTTTTCCTGAGAGAGTGACAACTTATCCACCACTTGTTCCCATATCTGCTGCATTCTCACAACCACAGTGTCCACACCTGGGCAGGACGAAGATTCCACTTGCCCTGAAGAGAATCGAGGATGAAACCCAAAATTACAGAAAAAGGGTGACATTAGTGTGGCAGAACTAGCTCTATTGTTCAGCGCAAATTCAGCCAAGGGCAAAAATTAGACCCAATCATCTTGATCAGCAGATATAAAACATCTTAAATAAGACTCCAGGGTCTGGTTTGTTCTCTCAGTCTGCCCATTGGTCTAGGGATGAAACGCGGAAGAGAAGGATAACTGAATTCCCAGATTGGAACAAAAGGCTTTCCAGAATCTGGAAACAAACTGGACCCCTGTTATGAACGAGTCACCGTAGGAGGCAGACACAAAAATAGAAGCTACGTCCAGAAAACCGGAGAAGTTGGCAACTATCAGATTGCAGACCCCTGAACCTATCAACACAACTAGCAGTAGCCGTGGAGGGTTCCTACGGTGCCCTAGACCCCTCGATCACAGCCGGAGGACTAAATAGCCTAAAGACAGAAAAGGAAATCTAAACTGCCCCAGAGCAGACCCCAAAGTAAAAGGCAGCCCCCAGCATATAATGACGGTGAAGCAAGATGAAAAAACACTCACACAGATAGAAAGATAGGCTGAGCAAACAATGGGGCCCAAACTAACTAAACAGGACAGGAAAGGACGGTTGCTGTCTGCAATCTGCAAAAACCCTATGAAAGACATAAGCCAACAGGCTGATATGGAAAAAAGCCCTGAAGCAGCTAGGCTTCAAAAACTAAATCAGCACTCAGGTATTTTCTGAAGAATTCTAAAGGAATTCAGAAATCCAGCAAAACAAAGTCAAAGCACAAATGCAAAAGGCAGAGCAGAAAACTTAGCTTTGGAAGAGCAGGAATTCAGACTGGTATCCAAGGATCCCACAGAGAAATCACCCGCAGGGCAGAAGGGCGTCGCCGGCCTTATATCCAGTCAGTAACTCCACTCAGCCAGTCATCATCATTAGTCTCAGATGTTTGATAATCAGGCTCACTACCTTTCTTAACCAGCAGAGGGAGTTCATGGGGCCTGAGTGGTGAAGGGGAAAATGAACTCACAACAGTACCCCCCCTTGAGGAGGGGTCACCGAACCCTCAACCAAGCCACCAGGGCGATCAGGGTGAGCCCGATGAAAGGCACGCACCAATCTTTTGGCATGAATATCAGAAGCAGAGACCAAGGAATTATCCTCCTGACCATAGCCCTTCCACTTAACCAAATACTGGAGTCTCCGTCTAGCCAGACGGGAATCCAGTATTTTCTCTACCTCATATTCCATGTTACCTTCCACCAATACAGGGTCTGGAGGTGCCACCCCCGGAACAACAGGCTCAACAAACCTCTTCAACAAAGACTTATGGAACACATTATGGATTTTAAATGTGACAGGAAGAGCCAAACGAAAAGAGACCGGATTAATAATCTCCAAAATCTTGTAAGGTCCAATAAATCTAGGCTTAAACTTAGGAGAAGCCTCCTTCATAGCAATATTTTTTGACGATAACCACACCATATCACCAACCTTAAACTGGGAACCCATGGTCCTATGTCGGTTGGAAAACCGCTGGGCCTTTTCCTGGGAGAGGGATAACTTATCCACCACTTGGTCCCAGATCTGGTGCATTCTCTCCACCACAGTGTCAACACCTGGGCAGGCCAAGGGCTCCACCTGCCCTGAAGAAAATCGAGGATGAAACCCAAAGTTACAAATAAAAGGTGACATCAAAATGGCAGAACTAGCTCTATTATTTAAAGCAAATTCGGCCAAGGGCAAAAATGAAACCCAATCATCCTGATCAGCGGAAATAAAACATCTCAAATATGACTCCAAGGTCTGGTTTGTTCTCTCTGTCTGCCCATTGGTCTGAGGGTGAAAAGCAGAGGAGAAGGACAACTGAATTCCCAGCTTGGAACAGAAAGTTCTCCAAAATCTAGACACAAACTGAACTCCTCTGTCAGATACAATGTTCTCAGGAATCCCGTGCAAGCAAACAACCTGTTGCAAAAACAACGGCACCAACTCAGAGGAAGATGGCAACCTAGGGAGTGGTACAAGATGGACCATCTTAGAGAATCTATTACAAATCACCCAAATAACAGTCATTCTCTGAGAGACAGGCATATCAGAGATAAAATCCATTGAAATATGGGTCCATGGCCTCTTGGGGACAGGCAAAGGCATCAACAACCCACTAGAGCGAGAACACGATTTAGACCGGGAGCAAGTCCCACAGGACTGTACAAAATTCCTGACATCACGAGACAAGGAGGGCCACCAAAAAGATCGACTCACTAGATCTATAGTACCAAAAATACCTGGATGACCAGCCAAAGCAGAGCAATGAACTTCAGACATCACTCTCTTCTTCCACTGGTCAGGAACATACAACTTTCCACTGGGACAACGCTCAGGTTTGTCCTCCTGGAACTCCTCCAGAGCACGTCTCAAATCGGGCGAGATGGCAGAAAGAACTACCCCTTCGCCTAAGATGGTAGCAGGCTTGGTCACCACAGGAGAATCAGCAAAGAAGCTCCTAGAGAGGGCGTCTGCCTTGACATTCTTAGTTCCAGGAAGAAAAGAAACCACAAAATAAAAACGTGTAAAAAACAAGGCCCACCTAGCCTGTCTAGGGTTCAAGCGCTTAGCCGACTCTAGGTAAATCAAATTCTTGTGGTCAGATGGAGAGAACTTTCAGGAAAAGAAAGCACAGGGATTCATTTTAGATGTTACAGGATCCTTTTGGGACAAAACAGCTCCTGCACCAATCTCAGAAGCATCCACCTCTACCTGGAACGGAAGTGAGACATCAGGTTGCCGCAAAACCGGGGCGGAGGTGAATCTTCGCTTCAGCTCCTGAAAGGAAGAAACAGCCTCTGGAGACCAATTTAACACATCAGCACCCTTCTTAGTCAAATCAGTCAATGGCTTGGCAATACTAGAAAATTTTGCTATAAATTTCCGATAAAAATTAGCAAAACCCAAAAACTTCTGAAGGGCCTTCAAAGAAGTGGGCTGAACCTAATCGTAAATGGCCTGTACCTTGGCCGGGTCCATTTCAATAGTTGACGGAGACAAAATAAATCCCAAAAAAGAAATCCTCTGTACTCCAAAAAGGCATTTAGATCCTTTAACATACAGGGAATTCTCCCTCAAGATCCGGAACACAGTCCGAACATGTTCCACATGAGAATCCCTATCCTTGGAGAAGATCAAAATATCATCCAGATAGATAATCAAAAATTTATCGACAAACTCTCTGAAAATATCGTTCATGAAGCACTGGAAGACAGAAGGGGCATTAGTGAGCCCAAAAGGCATCACCAGGTACTCAAAATGTCCCTCTGGAGTATTAAACGCCGTCTTCCATTCATCCCCATGCTTAATGCGAATAAGATTATACGCCCCTCTGAGGTCAAGCTTGGTAAACCAGCAAGCACCTTTAACTCTAGAGAATAGATCCGAAATCAGGGGTAACGGATACTGATATTTAATAGTAATTTTGTTGAGGGCACGATAATCAATACAAGGTCTTAATGATCCATCCTTTTTGGCTACAAAAAAAAACCGGCACCTAAGGGTGACGAGGATGGTCTAATATGACCCTTCTCCAACGCCTCCTTAATATAGGATCGCATAGCCTCGTGCTCGGGTACAGATAAATTGAAGAGCGGACCCTTGGGGAATTTACACCCCGGGCTCAGTTCAATTGCACAGTCATAACTCCTATGAGGAGGCAGAGACGCAGACTCATTCTCACTAAATACATCATAAAAGTCCGCCAAATAATCAGGAACATCATGCGACTGAGGAGAGGTGGAAAACACCGGAGCCTCACTAAAGGCACACCGACAACCCCAACTCACCACAGACACAGATTTCCAATCCAAAACTGGATTATGAATTTGCAACCAGGGAAACCCCAGAACAATGGTATCATGCAGATTATGCAACACCAAAAATCTGCAATTTTCTTGATGGTCTGGGGCGACCCGCATTACCACCTGGGTCCAAAACTGAGGTTTATTTTTTGCCAAAGGAGTAGCATCAATCCCCCTCAAAGGGATAGGCGTCTGCAGAGGTGTCATCGGAAATCCACAACGTTTAGCAAAATCCAAGTCCATTAAGTTTAGAGCTGCTCCCGAAGCCACAAAAGCCTTGGCGGAAAATGTGGACAGGGAGCAGATCAGAGTAATAGCCAGAAGAAACTTAGGTTGAACACCACCAACAGAAAACGTGTGTGCAAAGCGTTTCTCTCGTTTAGGACAGACAGAAATAATATGCGAGGCATCTCCACAGAAAAATCACAACTTATTACGCCTTCTGAACTCCTGACGCTGCTCTCTGGACAAAACTCTATCACATTGCATAGGTTCAGACATGTGTTCAACAAGTGGCAACACTTCTCGTGCAGTTTTGCGTTCGCGCAAACGCCGATCAATCTGAATGGCTAATGACATAGAATCGTCAAGACCAGAGGGAACAGGAAATCCCACCATAGTATCTTTTACGGCTTCTGACAAACCCTTCCGAAAGAGAGCAGCCAGGGCATTATCATTCCAGGTAGTAAGTACCGCCCACTTTCGGAATTTTTGACAGTACGATTCTGCAGAATCTTGACCCTGGTTCAATGCCAGCAGGGTCTTTTCAGCCTGATCAATGGCATTAGGTTCGTCATACAACAACCCCAAGGCTTGAAAAAATGCATTCACATTAGTCAGAATAGGATCATCAGGTTTCAAAGAAAACGCCCAATCCTGGGGATCGCCGCGCAGCAAAGAGATGACAATTTTAACCTGCTGCGCAGAGCTCCCTGACGAGTTAGGCTTCAAGGCAAAAAATAATTTACAATTATTTTTGAAATTCAAAAATTTAGACCGATCCCCAAAAAATACATCAGGTGTGGAAATCTTTGGTTCAGCAGCATGTGAATGAGCAAGGTAGGCGGAAATTCCCCGCACTTCCGCAGCGAGCTGCTCCACGCGATCAGACAATTGCTTTATCTCCATTGAGAGAAAAAAAAATTCCCCCTACGGCCTCAGAGATATAGAGGAAAAAATATACACACTTTTTTTTTTTTTTTTTTTTTTTACAATTCTTTCCTGCTATTGAGTACCCTAGGATCTGCGGTATGGCGGGTGATTCTGTAATGAACGAGCCACCGTAGTAGGCAGACACAAAAATAGAAGCTACGTCCAGAAAACCGGAGAAGTTGGCAACTATCAGATTGCAGACCCCTGAACCTATCAACACAACTAGCAGTAGCCGTGGGGGGTTCCTACGGTGCCCTAGACCCCTCGATCACAGCCGGAGGACTAAATAGCCTAAAGACAGAAAAGGAAATCTAAACTGCCCCAGAGCAGACCCCAAAGTAAAAGGCAGCCCCCAACATATAATGACGGTGAAGCAAGATGAAAAAACACTCACACAGATAGAAAGATAGGCTGAGCAAACAATGGGGCCCAAACTAACTAAACAGGACAGGAAAGGACGGTTGCTGTCTGCAATCTACAAAAACCCTATGAAAGACATAATCGAACAGGCTGATATGGAAAAAAGCCCTGAAGCAGCTAGGCTTCAAAATCTAAATCAGCACTCAGGTATTTTCTGAAGACAAAGCTAAAGGAATTCAGAAATCCAGCAAAACAAAGTCAAAGCACAAATGCAAAAGGCAGAGCAGAAAACTTAGCTTTGGAAGAGCAGGAATTCAGACTGGTATCCAAGGATCCCACAGAGAAATCACCCGCAGGGCAGAAGGGCGTCGCCGGCCTTATATCCAGTCAGTAGCTCCACTCAGCCAGTCATCATCATTAGTCTCAGATGTTTGATAATCAGGCTCACTACCTTTCTTAACCAGCAGAGGGAGTTCATGGGGCCAGAGTGGTGAAGGGGAAAATGAACTCACATCAGACCCCTCTATCGGACACAATGTTCTCAGGAATCCCGTGTAACCGAACCACCTGTTGTAAAAACAAGGGCACCAACTCAGTGGAAGATGGCAACTTTGGGAGTGGTACAAGATGGACCATCTTCGAAAATCTATCACAAATCACCCGGATAACAGTCATTCTCTGAGAGACAGGAAGATCAGAAATAAAATCCATTGAGATATGGGTCCATGGCCTCTTGGGCACCGGCAGGGGCATCAGCAACCCACTAGAATGAGAACAGGGTTTAGACCGAGAACAAGTCCCACAGGACTGTACAAAATTCCTGACATCACGAGATAAGGCAGGCCACCAAAACGACTGACTCACCAAATCTCTGGTACCAAAAATACCCAGATGTCCAGCCAATATGGAGCAATGGACTTCAGACATCACTCTCTTTCTCCACTGGTCAGGAACATACAATCTTCCCATAGGGCAACGCTCAGGTTTATCCTCCTGAAATTCCTCCATGGCGCGTCTCAAATCGGGCAAAATGGCAGAAAGAACTACCCCCTCACCTAGGATAGTAGTAGGTTTGGTCACATTAAGAGAATCAGCAAAGAAACTCCTAGAAAGGGCGTCTGCCTTAACATTCTTAGTGCCCGGAAGAAAAGAGACCACAAAATTAAAACGTTTGAAAAACAAGGCCCATCTAGCCTGTCTAGGATTCAAGCGTTTGTCCGACTCCAGATAAATCAGATTCTTGTGATCAGTGAGGACCACAAATTGATGTCTAGCTCCCTCCAACCAATGTCTCCACTCCTCAAATGCCCATTTCATGGCCAACAATTCCCGATTCCCCACGTCATAGTTGCGTTCAGATGGGGAAAACTTTCGAGAAAAGAAGGCACAGGGATTCATCTTAGAAGTCACAGGGTCTTTATGGGACAAAACAGCTCCTGCACCAATCTCAGAAGCGTCCACCTCCACTTGAAATGGAAGTGAGAAATCAGGTTGCTGTAAAACTGGAGCTGAAGTAAATCTCCGCTTAAGCTCCTAAAATGCTGAGACAGCCTCAGGAGACCAATTCAACACATCAGCTCCCATCTTGGTCAGATCAGTCAGTGGTTTGACAATACTAGAAAAATTACCTATAAAATTTACGATAGAAATTAGAAAAACCCAAAAACTTCTGGAAAGCCTTCAAAGAAGTAGGCTGAACCCAATCATAAATGGCCTGTACCTTGGCCGGGTCCATTTCAATTGTCGATGGAGACAAGATAAATCCCAAAAATGAAATCCTCTGTACACCAAAGAGGCAATTCGATCCCTTAACATACAGGGAATTCTCCCTCAAGATCCGGAACACAGTCCGAACATGTTCCACATGAGAATCCCAATCCTTGGAGAAGATCAAAATATCATCCAGATAGATAATCAAAAATTTATCGACAAACTCTCGGAAAATATCGTTCATGAAGCACTGGAAGACAGAAGGGGCATTAGAGAGCCCAAAAGGCATCACCAGGTACTCAAAATGTCTCTCCGGAGTATTAAACGCCATCTTCCATTCATCCCCGTGCTTGATGCGAATAAGATTATACGCCCCCTGAGGTCAAGCTTAGTAAAACAGCAGGCACTCTTAACTCTGGAGAATAAATCAGATATCAGAGGTTACGGGTACTGATATTTCACCGTCATCTTGTTAAGGGAACAATAATCAATACACGGTCTTAATGAACCGTCTTTCTTGGACACAAAAAAAAACCAGCGCCTAAAGGTGACGAGGATGGTCTAATATGACCCTTCTCCAATGACTCCTTAATATAGGATCGCATAGCATCATGTTCGGGTACAGATAAGTTGAAAAGCTGACCCTTGGGAAATTTACACCCAGGCATCAACTCAATTGCACAGTCATAACTCTGAGGAGGCAAAGACGCAGACTTACTCTCACTAAAAACATCAGAGAAATCAGTTAGATAATCAGGAATATCATGAGACTGAGGAGAGGTGGAGAAAACAGGAGCGTCCCTAAGAACACACTGACAACCCCAACTCACCACAGACACAGATTTCCAATCCAAAACTGGGTTATGAGTTTGCAACCAGGGGAACCCCAGAACAATAGTGTCATGCAAATTATGCAGCACCAAATATTTACACTTTTCTTGGTGATATGGGGCAACTCGCATTATCACCTGGGTCCAAAACTGAGGTTTATTCTCCGCCAAAGGAGTGGCATCAATACCCCTCAAAGGAATAGGTGTCTGCAGAGGCGTCATGGAAAAATCACAACGTTTAGCAAAGTCCAAATCCATCAGATTCAGAGCTGCTTCTGAATCCACGAAAGCCTTAGTGGAAAATGTGGACAAGGAGCAGATCAGAGTAATTGCCAAAAGGAAGTTAGGTTGTACACTGCCCGCAGCAAATGTGTGTGCAAAATGTTTCTCTCATTTAGGGCAGACAGAAATAGAATGAGAGGCGTTTCCACAGAAAAAACACAGCTTATTACGCCTTCTAAACTCCCGATGTTGCGCCCTAGACAAAACCCCATCACATTGCATAGGTTCAGACATTTGTTCAAAAGGTGGCAGCACCTCCCGTGTAGTTTTACGTTCACGTAAACGCCGATCAACTTGAATGGCTAATGACATAGAGCCATCCAGACCAGAGGGAACAGGAAATCCCACCATCATATCTTTTACGGTCTCTGACAAACCTTTCCGAAAGAGAGCTGCCAATGCACTATCATTCCATGTAGTAAGGACCGCCCACTTTTGGAATTTTTGACAGTACAAATCTGCAGGATCCTGACCCTGGTTTAATTCCAACAGGGTTCTCTCAGCTTGATCAACGGCATTAGGTTCATCATACAACAACCCCAAGGCCTGAAAAAATGCATCCACATTAGTCAGAATAGGATTTTCAGGTGTCAGAGAAAAAGCCCAATCTTGGGGATTGCCGCGCAGCAAGGAGATGACAATTTTAACCTGCTGCACAGAGCTCCCCGATGAGATAGGCTTCAAAGCAAGAAATAATTTACAATTATTCTTAAAATTCAGAAATTTAGACCGATCCACAGAAAACACATCAGGAGTAGGAATCTTGGGTCCAGCAGCATGTGACTGAATAAGGTAGGTGGAAATTCCCTGTACTTCAGCAGCAAGCTGCTCCACATGATCAGACAGTTGCTTAATCTGCATGAGGAAAAAAAAATCCTCCTACGGCCCCAGAGAAAAAAATACATAAAAAAAAAAAATTCCAACACTTTTTTTTTTCTTCTTTCTTTAACAATTTCTTCCTGCTTTTGAGTAACCTAGTATCTGCGGTAAGGCTGGTGATTCTGTTATGAATGGGTCACCAAGGAGGAAAAAATAAACAACAAGCTAAGTCTCAGAAAAAAGAGAAGTTGGTAACTATGCAGATTGCAGATCCCTGAACTTAACCACACAACTAGCAGTAGTCGTGGAGCGTTCCTACGATGTTCCTAGACGCCTCGTCACAACTGGAGAGCTACATAAGCCTAAAGCAGGAAAAGAGGAAAACTAACTGCCCCAGTGCAGACCCCAAAGGAAAGACAGCCCCCCACATGTATTGACGGTAAAATAAGATGAAATTACAGACAAAGGCAGGAAAATAGGCTGAGCAAACGATGCGGCCCGGCTAACTAAACAGGACAGGAAAGGAAAGACACTGTCTGCAATCTGCCAAAAAAACCTACAAAAATATTGTCCAACACTTCTGATAACAAAATTAACCCTGAAGTCACTAGACTTCTACACCTATATCAGCACTCTGAAATATTCTGAGACAGAGCAAAAAGAGGCCAATCCAATAAGGGACAAAAAGCATCTTGGCAAATACTGATACATAGGAGTGGAAATTCAGCATAGCCCCAGCAGGGGCAGGCTGACACACAAGAAACTGAACTGACCAACAAGCGCAAGTGTGAACAATAGCAAAAAACAAACTTAACTTGAGAAGACTGGAAGAGAGCTGAAGTCCAGGACCTGAGAAGCAGACTGAATCACCAGCACTAGGATAGGGCGTCGGCTGTCTTATATCCAGTCTGATACTCCAGAGATCCAATCGTTATCTTCCTCATCAGGTGGCAGATAACTACCACTTAAACCAACCTCACTACCTCCTGTCACCACCAGAGGGAGAGCGGGAGGGGAACTCTCAACTGGTAGAGCCGAAAAAGAGTTCATAACAGTTTACAGTTCGAGTCAGTGCAGGGTAGGGGCACTGCCTAGCGCCACAGTGCTCCCAGCTCCCATCACATGTTAGCGCCATGTGTGCCACACTACACTGGGCACTACGGTACCGCATGTTCAGTCACATCAGCCTGAGTGGCGCCATGAACCACTAATGCGCTTTCCAGACCAAAGCTTAGGCTGGTTAGTGGCGCCCGCCAGAGCTGCGCTGTACGTACTTCATGTGGTATTGGTTAATCAGCTGTGTCCTGTGGCTGTTAATAGGGCACAGTGTTCAATAAGGGTCTCTCACTAGCATCGCAGCTGCAGCGTCGAATGCTGGTGGGTCTAAGGGGACGCTAACCCCGTGTCTTTGGGGCAGGGTCCTGTGACCAAAACACTAGTGTTCACTCTGCGGTATCGCGGCCCTGTGAAGCAACTGGGTTTGCCTCCAATTCACCGGGTGAAGCTAACCCATGTATGTTTGCTATACCGCCAGTTTCTGTCCACCATTACCGAGCATCAGTATACCATCTCTGCACGGTGGACCCCGGGCTACGAACGCACCGCATTACCATCTTTTATTATTCGGTGCATTCCGCCAGCCCTAACATTATGCTAGTGCCAGGGTCTGGCTAATAATGGCAGACGAACAGCGACTGCTGCAGTACATCCAGAAGCTGGAGGGCAGGTTGGCGGCTCTTGAGCACTTCGCCTCAGCTGTGGATGTTTAGATCTTTCCTCTCTCCCCACACACTTTCAGCAGTATGCAGATGTGTATGCAGAAACTCTTCCGCCTCATCGCCCCTACGATTGTCCTATTGACCTCTTGCCGGGTGCTGAGCCTCCTCGGGGTCAAGTATTTCCCCTTTCTCCCCCTGAGACAGAGGCCATGTCTCAGTATATCAGGGAGAATCTGGCAAGGGGATTCATTAGGAAATCGGTGTCACCAGCAGGGGCAGGATTCTTCTTCGTCCAGAAGAAGAACGGAGACCTGCGTCCCTGCATCGATTACAGGGGTCTTAACACTATCACCTTTAAGAATAAATATCCTCTGCCCCTGATATCGGAGCTGTTTGATAAGCTACGGGGAGAGAGAGTTTTTACCAAACTTGATCTGCGGGGGGGGGCTTACAACCTGACTCGCATCCATGCAAATCCCAAGTTGTGGTCAGAACCTGTCTCCAAGGGCTTCTCCTCCATTAAGTCCCACTTTGCTAGTGCTCCCATTCTACATTGTCCCAATGTAGCAAATCACAATAGCAAAGGAATATATTAGCATCCTATACCTCATATCAAAAACATTCAGATGCTGTTTTTATTGGACCCACAGGGATCAATCTCTGCTATATGCAACAGGAGAATGTGGAAACCACAAAATAATTGCGAAAAAAAATCCCAAACAATTATATGTAAATGCACATCTTTATTGAAAAAAGAAGAGGACAAGACTAAACAAATGGGGGACATGTGCAAAGAGGCAAAACATAAAGTGCAGCAGTGCAAAAAACGCGCAGGACAGTCACGGTCATAAAAAGAAGGAACTAGCTAATAGCTTGATCCACAAATACATTACAAATATAATATATTGTATTCAAGATGTATGTAGCTTAATATATAATACACTATGCAACGGATATTTGTATCACAGAATATTACCTCCGAAACGAATACTAATCACCACATACAATGGGTGCCTATCAGAGGCTAGCCATATTTATCTAGGGTATAAACAATAGAATTGTATTACCCACATGATTTGTAACTAAACCACCAAAAGGTCCGTTCTTTTTAGTGGACCTGTGGTCTCTCCACCAGGGGGGCAATAATATCACCCACCCAAAAGGGATTAATCCCCCGAAACTACATACCTCAGTTGATACCTTCTAATGACCGGACCATCCGCATGTACCCCAAGACGCGCGTTTCGGAGCATAGAGCTCCTTCCTCAGGGGGCATATGTGGAGACACATACAGCGCTTATTTATGTGTGCCCACCGGAAGCACGCAGATGCGACGCCCGCCCCACTACAAGCGGCGCAACCCCCCATGACGTCACCGGATACCCGCGGGCCCACGTGATCCAGCATCCAACAGGGGCCGGGCCGCACACGCCGAGGGAGATGACAAGGCGCGCATGCGCAGCGCTCTGATGCCACAGCGGCCATCTTAACATGGGGCAAACTTAAGGGCACTAGTGTACATATATGATAAACCCCATAAAAACAACAAAAGAAGACGGCTGTTCCTGACATATCAAACACATGATGTGCAGAGAATAAATCGCAATTAATCGCTACTCAAGATACAAACTACCACGCAATAGACCATATACTAACCCCTCACATTATATACGTATCCTTAAACCCATAGTGCCATTTGTATATATTTATTTATATATATTCCCTACCTGTCACATCATGGATCATGTATGCATTACATGCAGAAAATCCAAAACGTTCAATGTATATTTCCCCCAAGCTTTTTCTATTCTTCATTCATTTAAATATGTTATCATAGCTCATAATAAAAATACAAATACATCTAGATGTTAGGGTATGTATACAGATCCTACAAATACCACTAATTATATCCAAAAGAAAAGGACACATATGGAAAAAGCTGGAAAAATCCATATTAGCTAATCTTCATCCATTTTAACATGGCAGATCCTCTCCGCTGTAATCGCCTATAGATGAATATCAGGCCTTCTCCAACCAGTCTCATACTTCATCCATATGGTAAGGGACAACATATGATTCTTCCATCGAACATCAAGGAAATTTGAATATGACTGTCCAGGAACGACTCCAAATCGACAATTACTACAATAAACTGAAACACACAAAAATATTAAAAACTATAAAACCACATAAAAACCGCCACATTCATGCGTCCTCCAGCACAGACCCAAGGGGGTGGTTACAATCACAGGAATGGGACATATGACAAATTTTCATTTAACCCATTGGGATGGACCGTATTTAGGGTCCAAATCCATTGCGACTCTTTTTGGGCCAAGCGTTGGGATATTCTCCCACCCCGGATCCCCATATCCACTAGATGAATGCCCCTAACCTTCAGGCCACTACTATCACATTTATGATGCGTCTTGAAGTGTCTGGGTAATGTTTTAAGTAAATGCACCTCTTCCTCACTGGCTGCGGCCTGTATGCCCAATACATGCTCCCTGACCCTGACTTTTAGTTGTCGGGTGGTAAGTCCGACATAAATTAAGGGGCAGGGGCATGTAGCATAATATATAACATTCCGGGACAAGCAGTTAATAGACTTGACAATCCTAAACTGTTTCCGTCCTGAAGAGTCCATGAACGTGTCCTCTTTAACCATATTAACACATGCCACGCAGTGGCCAGAGGCCGCACTGCCACCCCTCCTATTCCAGGCAATGTCATCTAGAAAAGTCCTAGGGGGATCCCCAATGTAATGGCTCCGTACTAGATGATCACGTAGGTTCCTGGCCCTCCTATAGGTAATTTGAGGTTTCTCTGGAATAATTTTGGCCAGAATAGGATCCGTAATGAATCTCACTGTCTCTGATTTTTTTGGCTCGTCATTGATCAAAAAGGGACGCGCTCCATAGATGACAGTCGATCTGACATCAGGAGGTCTCTCTTCCACAACCCCAGGAACAGGTTAGCATAGGCAGGCGTGAACGCCGCCCCCATGGCTGTTCCCTGGAGCTGCAGAAAGAAAGACCCCCTGAACGTAAAAAAATTGTGTGTGAGGGTAAATTCAAGAACTTCCATCACCAAAGCCCTCAAAGGCGAAGGAAGACTAGATGTAGACAGAAAAAATTCAACCGCTCGTAATCCGCCACTATGGCGAATACTCGTATACAACGATTCTACGTCCATAGTGACTAGAATCATATCCCCATCTAAAGTAAGGCCATCCATCTTACATAACAGCTGGTTTGTATCCTTGAGGAAAGAAGGTAAATCCTCCACAAGTGGCTGGAGTAATGAATCCAGCCACTTGTTGACATACTCCAAGTAGCCCCCCCACCCGAGACAATAGGTCTACCTGGTGGGGTCTTGATGTCCTTATGAGTTTTGGGGAGGAGATAAAAGGTTGGTATCATAGGTTCCACTACTATTAGAGCCGTCATAAGTTCCCCAGAGATAATATCAGCCTCCCTGGCTCTTGTCAGAATTCCCTTCAGACGTGTACAGAAAGCGGACAAGGGATTGAACTTCATTCTCTTATAACACATAGTGTTAGATAGTTGACGCATGGCTTCCTTTTCATACATATGCTTAGGCCATAATACTACGTTCCCCCCTTGTCCGCTGGCTTGACCACAATGTCCGGGAGATTCTTTAAATACTTCAAACGTTTTTTTCTCCTCCCCAGTTAAATTGTCTCTTTGTATATACTGTGGTACCCTCAGCAAGTCATTACTAACCACCTTCACAAACAGGTCAATGACACTACAGTTCGAAAGCGGGGGGAACTTCTTGGAACGTATCTTCAAGGACGGAGGTATCTTACCTCCAACACTAGATGTATGCTCTTCAGCCAAATCCTCAAGGAACCTCAGGGCTGATTGTTCTTTCTCTGTAGGGAACAATTGGCTGATCTTATCGTCAAAGTAAAAACGTTTAAACAACAAAGACCTTGCAAAAATGTGAAGATATTTTATGGCCGTGAATCTATCGAAATCAGCCTCCGGTGAAAACGATAGGCCTTTGTGTAATAGTGCGCAATCAGCTTCCGTGAGAACATACTTACTGAGATTAATTACCTTATTGTCCCTACTTGGGCCCTCTAGTGGGCGGTTTTTCTTTCTTTTATATGGATGAAAGTTGTAATTTCTCATCCGCCCATGATTAACCCTTGATCGAGTGATAATGGAAGAGGTGGAGGCCTCAGACTGAGTACTCAGGGATGACACCGAAGTATTAGAGGCACTACGATGCATCGCTGATGGATTACCCGTGTATCTCTTCCACTGATACACCACTTTATCTTGGTAGTCTTTTTGATCTCTATTTAGTTTAGAAGCTTGTGTCCCATTAATTTTCTTCACCACCGAATCTACTCACTTTTCTAAATCATCCTCATACGATTTTAGCTGCTCCACAGAACACTTAGTGCGCAGCTCTATCAAAAACTGATCAATCTCCTTATCCAGGTCATTAATCGATTTTGTGTTATATCCTATAAGTAATTTCATCATGGCAACAGAACATGTCCCACATGCATCCTCCCAACTAGACCTAAACTCCACATCATCAATGGGGAAAGTGGGCAGAATTCGCACCCGCAGGCCTCTCGGTATCATGTTTTTAACAATGTATTTTTCCAAAAACATCCTTTTCCACCAAATTTTCGTTCGCTTGATGAGTAATCTCTTCATTGAGTCAAATATTGCATCATTCCCATGATTGCCAGCCCGCATACCACTTATCCCGTCCTGTCCAAAGACTTCATCGGCTTGCCCCAGCCAGGATTTTTCCCTGGCCCTGTAGTCCATTTTACCCAAGCCAAACCCTGTGCAAAACACAGAACAATAGTAACAAATCACAATAGCAAAGGAATATATCAGCATCCTATACATCATATAAAAAACATTCAGATGCTGTTCTTATTGGACCCACAGGGATCAATCGCTGCTATATGCAACAGGAGAATGTGGAAACCACAAAATAATTGCGAAAAAAGATCCCCAACAATTATATGTAAATGCACATCTTTATTGAAAAAAGAAGAGGACAAGACTAAACAAATGGGGGACATGTGCAAAGAGGCAAAACATAAAGTGCAGCGGTGCAAAAAACGCGCAGGACAGTCACGGTCATAAAAAGAAGGAACTAGCTAATAGCTTGATCCACAAATACATTACAAATATAATATATTGTATTCAAGATGTATGTAGCTTAATATATAATACACTATGCAACAGATATTTGTATCACAGAATATTACCTCCGAAACGAATACTAATCACCACATACAATAGGTGCCTATCAGAGGTTAGCCATATTTATCTAGGGTATAAACAATAGAATTGTATTACCCACATGATTTACAACTAAACCACCAAAAGGTCCGTTCTTTTTAGTGGACCTGTGGTCTCTCCGCCAGGGGGGCAATAATACCACCCACCCAAAAAGGATTAATCCCCCGAAACTACAAACCTCAGTTGATACCGTCTAATGACCGGACCATCCGCACGTACCCCAATGCGCGTTTCGGAGCATAGAGCTCCTTCCTCAGGGGGCATATGTGGAGACACATACAGCGCCTATTTATGTGTGCCCACCGGAAGCGCGCGGATGCGACGCCCGCCTGATCCACTACAAGCGGCGCAACCCCCCATGACATCACCGGATACACGCGGGCCCACGTGATCCAGCATCCGACAGGGGCAGGGCCGCACACGCCAAGGGAGATGACAAGGCGCGCATGCGCAGTGCTCTGATGCCACAGCGGCCATCTTAACATGGGGCAAACTTAAGGGCACTAGTGTACATATATGATAAACCCCATAAAAACAATAAAAGAAGACGGCTGTTCCTGACATATCAAACACATGAAGTGCAGAGAATAAATCGCAATTAATCCCTACTCAAGATACAAACTACCACGCAATAGACCATATACTATATACTGTATATATTTATTTATATATGTTCCCTACCTGTCACATCATGGATCATATATGCATTACATGCAGAAAATCCAAAACATTCAATGTATATTTCCCCCAAGCTTTTTCTATTCTTCATTCATTTAAATATGTTATCATAGCTCATAATAAAAATACAAATACATCTAGATGTTAGGGTATGTATACAGATCCTACAAAAACCACTAAAATTACCCAAAAGAAAAGGACACATATGGAAAAAGCTGGAAAAATCCATATTAACTAATCTTCATCCATTTTAACATGACAGATCCTCTCTGCTGTAATCGCCTATAGATGAATATCAGGCCTTCTCCAACCAGTCTCATACTTCATCCATATGGTAAGGGACAACATACGATTCTTCCACCGAACATCAAGGAAATTTGATTATGACTGTCCAGGAACGACTCCAAATCGACAATTACTACAATAAACTGAAACACACAAAAATATTAAAAACTATAAAACCACATAAAAACAGCCACATTCATGCATCCTCCAGCACAGACCCAAGGGGCCGGTTACAATCACATGAATGGGAAAGGTAACGAGGATGGTCTAACATGACCCTTCTCCAATGACTCCTTAATATAGGATCGCATAGCATCATGTTCGGGTACAGATAAGTTGAAAAGCCGACCCTTGGGAAATTTACACCCAGGCATCAACTCAATTGCACAGTCATAACTCCTATGAGGAGGCAAAGACGCAGACTTACTCTCACTAAAAACATCAGAGAAATCAGCCAGATAATCAGGAATATCATGAGACTGAGGAGAGGTGGAGAAAACAGCAGCGTCCCTAAGAACACACTGACAACCCCAACTCACCACAGACACAGATTTCCAATCCAAAACTGGGTTATGAGTTTGCAACCAGGGGAACCCCAGAACAATAGTATCATGCAAATTATGCAGCACCAAAAATTTACACTTTTCTTGGTGATCTGGGGCAACTCGCATTATCACCTGGGTCCAAAACTGAGGTTTATTCTCTGCCAAAGGAGTGGCATCAATACCTCTCAAAGGAATAAGCATCTGCAGAGGCGTCATGGAAAAACCATAACGTTTAGCAAAGTCCAAATCCATCAGATTCAGAGCTGCTCCTGAATCCACAAAAGCCTTAGTGGAAAATGTGGACAAGGAGCAGATCAGAGTAATTGCCAAAAGGAACTTAGGTTGTACACTGCCCGCAGCAAATGTGTGTGCAAAACGGTTCTCTCATTTAGGGCAGACAGAAATAGTATGAGAGGCGTCTGCACAGAAAAAACACAGCTTATTACGCCTTCTAAACTCCCGATGTTGCGCCCAAGACAAAACCCCATCACATTGCATAGGTTCAGACATTTGTTCAAAAGGTGGCAGCACCTCCCGTGTAGTTTTACGTTCACGTAAACGCCGATCAACTTGAATGGCTAATGACATAGAGCCATCCAGACCAGAGGGAACAGGAAATCCCACCATCATATCTTTTACGGTCTCTGACAAACCTTTCCGAAAGAGAGCTGCCAATGCACTATCATTCCATGTAGTAAGGACCGCACAGTTTTGGAATTTTTGACAGTACAAATCTGCAGGATCCTGACCCTGGTTTAATGCCAACAGGGTTCTCTCAGCTTGATCAACAGCATTAGGTTTATCATACAACAACCCCAAGGCCTGAAAAAATGCATCCACATTAGTCAGAATAGGATTTTCAGGTGTCATCCCTGAACTTAACCGCACAACTAGCAGTAGTCGTGGAGTGTTCCTACAATGTTTCTAGACACCTTGTCACAACCGGAGAGCTACATAAGCCTAAAGCAGGAAAAGAGGAAAACTAACTGCCCCAGAGCAGACCCCAAAGGAAAAACAGCCCCCCACATGTATTGACGGTGAAATAAGATGAAATTACAAACAAAGGCAGGAAAATAGGCTGGGCAAACGATGGGGCCCGGCTAACTAAACAGGACAGGAAAGGAAAGACACTGTCTGCAATCTGCCAAAAAAACCTACAAAAATATTGTCCAACACTTCAGATAACAAAATTAACCCTGAAGTCACTAGACTTCTACACCTATATCAGCACTCTGAAATATTCTGAGACAGAGCAAAAAGAGGCCAATCCAATAAGGGACAAAAATCATCTTGGCAAATACTGATACATAGGAGTGGAAATTCAGCATTGCCCCAGCAGGGACAGGCTGACACACAAGAAACTGAACTGACCAACAAGCGCAATTGTGGACAATAGCAAAAACAAACTTAACTTGAGAAGACTGGAAGAGAGCTGAAGTCCAGGACCTGAGAAGCAGACTGAATCACCAGCACTAGGATAGGGCGTCGGCTGTCTTATATCCAGTCTGATACTCCAGAGATGCAATCGTTATCTTCCTCATCGGGTAGCAGATAACTACCACTTAAACCAACCTCACTACCTCCTGTCACCATCAGAGGGAGAACGGGAGGGGAACTCTCAACTGGTGGAGCCGAAAATGAGTTCATATCAGTTTACAGTTCGAGTCAGCGCTGGGTAGGGTCACTGCCTAGCGCCGCAGTGCTCCCAGCTCCCATCACATGTTAGCGCCATGTGTGCCACACTACATTAGGCACTACGGTACTGCATGTTCAGTGACATAAGCCTGAGCGGCGCCATGAACCACTAATTCGCTTTCCTGACCAAAGCTTAGGCTGGTTAGTGGTGTCGGCCAGAGCTGCGCTGTACATACTTCGTGTGGTATTGGTTAATCAGCTGTGCCCTGTGGCTGTTAACAGGGCACAGTGCTCAGTAAGGGTCTCTCCCTAGCATCGCAGTTGCAGCGCCGAATGCTGGTGGGTCTAAAGAGACGCTAACCCTGTGTCCTTGGGGCAGGGTCCTATGACCAAAACACTAGTGTTCACTCTGCGGTATCGCGGCCCTGTGAAGCAACTGGGTTTGCCTCCAATTCACCGGGTGAAGCTAACCCATGTGTTTTTGCTATACCACCAGTTTCTGACCACCATTACCGAGCATCAGTCTACCATCTCTGCACAGTGGACCCTGGGCTACGAACGCACCGCATTATCATCTTTTATTATTCGGGGCGTTCCGCCAGCCCTAACATTATACTAGCGCCAGGGTCTGGCTAGTAATGGCAGATGAACAGCGACTGCTGCAGTACATCCAGAAGATGGAGGGCAGGTTGGTGGCTCTCGAGCACTTAGCCTCAGCTGCGGATGTTTAGATCTTTCCTCTCTCCCCACACACTTTCAACAGTATGCAGATGTGTATGCAGAAACTCTTCCGCCTCATCGCCCCTACGATTGTCCTATTGACCTCTTGCCGGGTGCTGAGCCTCCTCGGGGTCAAGTATATCCCCTTTCTCCCCCTGAGACAGAGGCCATGTCTCAGTATATCAGGGAGAATCTGGCAAGGGGATTCATTAAGAAGTCGGTGTCACCAGCAGGGGCAGGATTCTTCTTCGTCCAGAAGAAGAACGGAGAACTGCATCCCTGCATCAATTACAGGGGTCTTAACGCTATCACCTTTAAGAATAAATATCCTCTGCCCCTTATATCGGAGCTGTTTGATAAGCTACGGGAAGTGAGAGTTTTTACCAAACTTGATCTGCGGGGGGGGGGCTTACAACCTGATTCGCATCCATGCAAATCCCAAGTTGTGGTCAGAACCTGTCTCCAAGGCCTTCTCCTCCATTAAGTCCCACTTTGCTAGCGCTCCCATTCTACATTGTCCCAATGTAGATAGGTCCTTCATCCTGAACGCACCGCATTACCATCTTTTATTATTTGGTGCGTTCCGCGAGTCCTAACAATAGGTTCCAGTGTTAGGTAGGAAGGGTAGTGTTCATCGCTCTATACACATCAGTGCAAGGCCTTATAGATCACTGCAGATATCAAGAGGGTTCATTGCCTTCCTGTGTTCTGGTGCTGCTGCTGCCATGTTTGGCCAGGGCTAGTACAGCTTTTTTTTATTGCAAAGCAATCCAGAGCCCTTTTTTCCCTCCATTTGCTTTTTGACACTGCGCAATACAGCCAGATCCTTTTCCTAGCATAGTGTGAAAATCCAGCAATTTTAAAGGGGTCCCAAACATCGCTTTTGAGTGCACAGAGAAATATTTAATTTTTATGTGATACGGTTGAATATGGAGTGCAGGGTGTACATTAATGAGAAAAAAAATTAATTTTTGAATTCACCAAATGGCTGCAATGAAACAAAGAATGAAAAAACTAAAGGGGTCTGAATACTTTCAGTACCCACTGTATAGTTATTTATATAGTTCCTAGATGGAGGCCCAATGCTACCGCATCGGGAGGGCAGTAATGTCATGATGGGGGCAGACTTTGCAGCGTTGATAATGTCTCCCCCCATGTGCTCACCAACATATACACTCTCTCTTTCCCCATGTACGACTTCTCCCATCTGTGCTCTGTTCTTTGACCTGTCTACCCCATGTGCTATCCCACTTGTCTGCTGTCTCTCTCCTTCCTGTGCTGTGTTCTCCCCTCATGTGCTGTCCCGTTTGAGCTGTCTCCCTCCTATGCTCTTTCTTTCTCACCCCTGTGCACGTTCTCTCTCCCCATCTGCTGTCTTCTCCTGTCATGTGATCTCTTCTTTGACCTGTTGCTCAGCGATAATGTGTACATAACATGCCACATCTGCTGGGCAGGGGAGGAAGCAAAAGACAATGCTGACATTACAGCAGGAGATCACAAAGGATACATTTTGGGAGGTAAAATATTGTTTAAAAGCAGTCAGTGAAATGTTTAGCTCACAAAATGAATCATCTGTATTCATAGTAACATCGTTTTGAACATAGTAACATAGTTTTGAAGGTTGAAGGAAGACCTTATGTCCATCTAGTTCAGCCTATTTTTAGTGCAGCTGTTCTGCATTCTTGATCCTGGGGAAGGCAAAAAACCCACAGAGTAGAAGCCAATTTTCTCCATAGGGAAAAAAATTCCTTCCCCTAAGCTGGGTCAGCCATCTACCTATAATATTCTGTTATTCGTAACCTTCTATACTGTTACTCACAAGAAAAGCATCCATTCCTTTCTTAAATTCATTCAGTGAGTTGACCATCACCACTTACTCAGGAAGAAAATTCCAGAGCCTCACTGCTCTTACCGTGAAGAACCCTCTTCTTTGCTGGTGCAGAAATTGTCTTTCCTCCAAACGAAGAGAATGCCCCCTTGTTCTTGTCACAGTCCTTGGTACAAACAGTTCACTGGATAGATCTCTGTATTGCCCTCTGATATACTTGTGCATTTATATTAAGTCTCCCCTAAGTCTTCTCTTTTCTAGACTAAATAGACCTAATTTTGATAACCTTTCTGGGTATTGTAGTGACCCAACTCCATTTATTATTTTAGTAGCCCACCTTTGAACCCTTTCAAGTTCAGTAATGTCTTTCTTGAGCACCGGCTTCCAAAATTGCACACGATACTCCAAGTGTGGTCTGACGAGTGATTTGTACAGAGGGAGAATTATGTTTTCATCTCGTGTCCCCAGACCTCTTCTAATGCATCCCATGACCCTAATTGCTTTGGTGGCAGCCGCCTGACACTGGGCACTACAATTTATTTTCTTATTGACTAAGATGCCTAAGTCTTTTTCCATGTCTGATTTCCCCAGCAGTTTCCCATTTCGTAAGTAATTATAGCATCTGTTTCTCCTTCCCATGTGCATAACCTTACACTTATCTGTGTTAAACCTTATTTGCCATTTTTCAGCCCAGTTCTCCAATTTAAGCAAATCTGTCTGTAGTTGCAAACTGTCCTCCTTTGTGTTAACTATCTTACATAGATTTGTATCATCTGCAAATACTGATATTTTACTGTGTAAGCCATCCACTAGATCATTAATAAATATATTAAATAGTAGGGGGCCCAATACAGAACCCTGTGGTACCCCACTAGTAACCCTGGCCCAATCTGAGTATGCACCATTAATAATCACTCTTTGTTTTCTATTACTAAGCTAGCTACCTACCCATCTACACACATTTTCCCCTAGCCCAAGCTTTCTCATCTTACTTACCAATCTTTTATGTGGGACAGTGTCAAATGCTTTAGAGAAGTCGAGATAAATGACATCCAATGATTCTCCTTGGTCCATTTGAGAGCTTACATCCTCATAGAAGCTGATCAGGTTAGTTTGACAGGAGCGATCCTTCATAAATTCATGTTGATATGGAGTTAAACATTTATTAACATTGAGATATTCCTTAATGGTATCCCTTAGAAACCCTTCAAAAATTTTACCCACAACAGATGTTAAGTTACTGGCCTATGGTTTCCAGGTTCCCTTTTACACCCCTTTTTGAATATTGGTACCACATTTGTTGCCGACAATCAAAAGGAACAGACCCTGTTTCTATAGAGTCTTTAAATATAAGGAATAGAGGCCTGTCTATCACATTACTTAACTCCCTTAATACCCGAGGGTGAATGCCATCAGGGCCTGGTGATCTGTCAATTTTAATCTTACGAAGGCGGTTCTGCACTTCATTCTGGGTTAGGCAGATAATACTTAATGGGGAGTTTACATTATCACTCTGCATTTCCCCTGGCAAATCCTTTTCCTGTGTGAACACTGTTGAGAAAAAAGTATTTGAAACATTTGCTTTTCCCACATCGCTCTCTATGATTTCACCCTCATTGTTCTTTAAAGGGCCGACACCATCAATTTTAATATTTTTACTGTTTATTAGAGTTGAGCGATACCGTCCGATACTTCAAAGTATCGGATCGGAATGGATCGGCCGATCTTAAAAAAAAGTATCGGTATCGCCGATTCCGATACCGGAAGTCCCATTCAAGTCTATGGGACTTCCGGTATCGGAATAAGAAAAATCCTGTTTTTCCCTTGTACAGCCTCTCTGGGGTCTGTACGGGCCTTTCGGGGGGCTGTGCCGGCCTGCCAGGGGGTCTGTGCAGGCTCCGGTGGTCTGTGCCGGCCTGCCGGGGGGCTGTGCAGGCTCCGGTGGGCTGTGCCAGCCTGCTGGGGGGCTGTGCCGGCCTGCCGGGGGGCTGTTCAGGCTCCGGGGGGCTGTGCCGGCCTGCCGGGGGGCTGTGCCGGCCTGCCGGGGGGCTGTGCAGGCTCCGGGGGGCTGTGCAGTCTTCGGGGGTCTGTGCAGGCATCGTCCGATGGGACTACAAGTCCCATCGGGCGATGCCTGCTACCATGACAGTGATTGACACATTAGCCAATGATGGGACAGTAGTAGTCCCATCATCCGGCTAATGTGTTGAATGTAAAAAAAAAAAAAAAAAAAAAAATTACATGCTACATACATGCTACATACATACAACATGCATACTACATGCATACTACATACATGCTACATTCATACTACATACTACATACATGCTACATTCATACTACATATATACTACATGCAACATACATACTACATATATACTACATGCAACATACATACTACATATATACTACATACATACTACATGCATGCTACATGCTACATACATACCACATACATACTACATACATACTACATGATACATACATACTACATATATACTACATGCAACATACATACTACATATATACTACATGCATGCAACATGCATACTACATATATACTACATGCTACATACATACTACATATATGCTACATACATACTACATATATACTACATGCATGCTACATACATACTGCATGCTACATACATACTACATATATACTACATGCATGCTACATACATACTACATGCTGCATACATACTACATATATACTACATACATACTACATACATACTACATGCATGCTACATACATACTACATGCTACATACATACCACATACATACTACATACATACTACATGCTACATACATACTACATATATACTACATGCATGCTACATACATACTGCATGCTACATGCATGCTACATACATACTACATACATACTACATGCTACATACATACCACATATATACTACATACATACTACATACAATACATTCATACAATACATACATAGACATTCAGTACATATAACATAGAGTAACATACTTACCAATACTTGTCACATTGTTCCCCGAAGCCATTGTCTTTTACGGAATAAATATTAACATAACAAACCACAAAAATACTCACCCACGATCCGAAGCAGTCCACGAGTGTGTCCCACGACGATCTTGGGTAGAGAACTGCAGCATCAGCTGTTGCTGCCGTTCTCTACGGGCTGCAGGAATCCAATGACGGAAGGTAGGTATCCTTCCGCACTGTATTCCTCCGCCACTTAAAAAAAAAAAGTCCCTAGTCTCACTTTATGCCATTGCTGTGTGGGAATTTCCCACGCAGCAATGGCATAAAGTAAGACTAGGGACTTTTTTTTTTTTAAGTGGCGGAGGAATACAGTGCGGAAGGATACCTACCTTCCGTCATTGGATTCCTGCAGCCCGTAGAGAACGGCAGCAACAGCTGATGCTGCAGTTCTCTACCCAAGATCGTCGTGGGACACACTCGTGGACTGCTTCGGATCGTGGGTGAGTATTTTTGTGGTTTGTTATGTTAATATTTATTCCGTAAAAGACAATGGCTTCGGGGAACAATGTGACAAGTATTGGTAAGTATGTTACTCTATGTTATATGTACTGTATGTCTATGTATGTATTGTATGAATGTATTGTATGTAGTATGTATGTAGTATATATGTGGTATGTATGTAGCATGTAGTATGTATGTAGCATGCATGTAGCATGCAGTATGTATGTAGCATGCATGTAGTATATATGTAGTATGTATGTAGCATGTAGTATGTATGTAGTATGTATGTGGTATGTATGTAGCATGTAGTATGTATGTAGCATGCATGTAGTATGTATGTAGCATGCATGTAGTATATATGTAGTATGTATGTAGCATGCAGTATGTATGTAGCATGCATGTAGTATATATGTAGTATGTATGTAGCATATATGTAGTATGTATGTAGCATGTAGTATATATGTAGTATGTATGTTGCATGCATGTAGTATATATGTAGTATGTATGTTGCATGTAGTATATATGTAGTATGTATGTAGTATGTATGTAGCATGCAGTATGTATGTAGTATGTATGTAGTATGTATGTAGTATGTATGTAGTATGTATGTAGTATGTAGTATGTATGTAGCATGCATGTAGTATGTATGTAGTATATATGTAGTATGTATGTAGCATGTAGTATGTATGTAGCATGCATGTAGTATATATGTAGTATGTATGTATGTAGTATGTATGTAGTATATATGTAGCATGTAGTATGTATGTAGCATGCATGTAGTATATATGTAGTATGTATGTAGCATGCATGTAGTATATATGTAGTATGTATGTAGCATGTAGTATGTATGTAGCATGTATGTAGCATGTATGTAGCATGTATGTAGTATGTATGTAGTATGTATGTGGTATGTATGTAGTATGTATGTGGTATGTATGTGGTATGTATGTAGTATGTATGTAGCATGTAGTATGTATGTAGCATGCATGTAGTATGTATGTAGTATGTATGTAGTATTTTTTTTTTTTTTTAACATTTAACACATTAGCCGGATGATGGGACTACTACTGTCCCATCATTGGCTAATGTGTCAATCACTGTCATGGTAGCAGGCATCGCCAGATGGGACTTGTAGTCCCATCGGACGATGCTTGCACAGACCCCCGGACATCAGCACAGCCCCCCGGCAGGCCGGCACAGCCCCCCGGCAGGCCGGTACAGACCCCCACAGGGTGCACAGACCACCGGCAGGCCGGCACAGCCCCCCGGCAGGCCGGTACAGACCCCGGGCAGTCCACACAGCCCCCCGGCAGGTCGGCAGAGACCCCCGGAAGGCCCGAAATGACGGCGCATCATGATGCGCACACACCGCGCATCATGATGACGTCAGGCTGTCAATCAACTTTGAACTTCCGATTCCGATGCCGACTTCCGATATTGAAAAAATATCGGAAGTCGGTATCGGAATTCCGATACAGCAAGTATCGGCCGATACCCGATACTTGCGGTATCGGAATGCTCAACACTACTGTTTATATAATTAAAGAATAGTTTGGGGTTTGTCTTACTTTCCTTAGCATTGAGTCTCTCAGTTTCCACTTTTGCTAAATGTATTTGTTTTTACACATTTTATTTTTTCCTCTATAACTTTTTAATGCTGTAATTTCAGTATTGCCTTTTGCTTCCTTCCCTGCCCAGGAGATGTGGCATGCTCCGTACATGGTCAGACACAGACAATTTTTAAAACAAACTTTTGTTCTTGGGAAAATACCTTCAATGCTTCCTCTGCCTGTAGACACGTCGCGCATTTGCCGCTGAGATTAGCCGAATGATTCACTGCGCCTGCGCGGAATTTGCGCAGGCGCAGTAAATCAGACCGCCATCATCTTTGTGCAGACAGATAGTGGTGGTCACATTATAACTGCATGCGCTCCTGTGCTCCTCCTGTACAAAGATGGCGGCGATTAGTGAATCAATTGGATGATTCCGGCGTCGGCGTGTTCGTGACGGTGTTCCACTGGCAGTACCGCACAAGAGACTGCATATGGCATATACAGTGTGTGTGTGTGGTGCGTAAGGCGTATACATTGTGTGTGTGTGTGGTGCGTACAGAATATACAATGTGTGTTTGTGTGTGTGTGTGGTGCGTACAGTGTATTCAGTGTGTGTGTGTATGTGTGTGTCTGGTGCGACGGTGTTCCGCTGGTGGTACCGCGCAAGAAGCTGGTACCACTAGCAGTTTCCATATTGAGACACCCATCACTTGGTTGGTGAACTTCTGCCGCTTGGAATTCTGGGATCCGGAGACATCTGGATGGAACAGAATGTGAAGACATTACAAGGTAAGTATATATTAAGATAGTTACAGTATTTTTAAATTAGAATGTTATATTATTATTTGTATTTTTATGTATTACAATTTATATATATTTATATATATATATATTTATTTATAGTACAATAACTTTTTTTATCCACAGATGCAAGCATGTATGCACATTATCTGTTTAATGCATTTGATGCTGCTCAATCTGGATCAGTAAAGTTTGAGGTAAATTATCATCTATTTATATAATTGCCTTGTAATGTTTTCATTTCCTGTTCTGTCCAGATGTCACTGTATCCCAGAATTTCTTTTGGAGGAAGTTCACTGACCACCATATTGGGACACCCAAGTGATGGGTGTCTCAATATGGAAACTGCTGCTGGTAAAAACCAAACCAAGAAAGCACAATAAATTAAACGCCTTAAAAATACCTTGCAAATTGCCTCTTCAGAAAGAAAGAGGACTTTTACTCTACAGCGCCACCTATTGGTAGTAGCGATCCTACAAGTCACAATCAACCCTTTAATGAGTCTTGTAGTATGACTTAGGATACAAGCCAATACCTTTTAATTCAATAATTAAAAATACCAGACAATTCTAAATCACAGGTGGTAAAGAGCCAAAGTCAGTGCCCAATATGGCAAAAGAAGCTAGATGTACTATAATAAAGGGGAAGGGGTAAGCTCACCCTAATGGGCCCTAGTATGTCCCTTCCTGACTGCGGAGATTGGCACCCTAGTTGTTGACGATGTGGCGCCCCTGCTCAATGTTGATAGCCCTAGAAACCCTAGACCACCCTACCAAAACAACAAACAGAATACACACAAAAAACACACACATGCAAATACACCCGAAAAAAATATCCTAGTGGGTAAACATAAATATTTTCCTTTAGGAAAAAGGTGCTACAGTGCTGTAGACTTATCTCGAAGTAAAAAATCACTCTTAGATGAACTTATCTTAGAGTAAAAGAGACTTTGGTTGCAGCTCATATACCTTTATCTCGTAGTATAAAAATAATCATATGCTACAGAAAAAAGACAGACCATAGGGTAAATACCCACATACTGTTAGTACCTCAAAAAAGTATACAAAATGAGTCATGTATTCATAATCAGAGTACCCCAGCGTTGAACAATAACTATTAGTCAAAAAACACAGCAACCAAATTACCTTATCCACTAATAGAGATAATCTTAATAAAACCCACCAATTAGATAGATCAGAAAAAAACAGTAAAAAATCCATAATGAATCAGGACCTAATAGTCCATCTGAGACTCATTGCAACAAAACAGTGGTAATTAACCTTAGTATTGCGTAACATCAGAAATCTTCATATTAACGTATTGGGGGCCTTTTAGGCCCCCATGCAAATCATATAGAAAAACACACTTATATAACTTTTACAAGTTTATTTTAAAACTGCTTAATAAAATATGATTAGTAAACAAAATTTTAATTATAATTTTTCACTGAAAACACCCAAATAATTTTTTTTTCCAAATTTCACACAAACATATGAAAAAACGCACAAAAACGCATAGAAATCTATACCAAACTAGCTGCAGCTACATTTCTATTATGTTTCTTTTCTATTATATTAGTCTTCCAAACAATTTTGACAAGTTATTTTTTCGGAAGAATGTTCTTTGCAGACATTTTCCTTACAAATTGAACAAAATCTCTCAGTTTTCCTTTCTAAGTTTCTTGGACACATGAAACAGCGCTTTCTTTTTCTTTCTCCTGGCCCTGGAATCATCTGAAACTCTACGCCACACTGTTTCATTGCTTCTTTAGTTTGCTTTAGCAAGCCTTTCACTTCGCTTCGCTGTTTCATGTGAGGCATTACAAGTTCATGACAAAGGTCCTTCAAAAATAGGCGTCTCCTGTCCTTCCTCCGTGCATGGAATTCTGGATGAGTTTCTGTATAAATGATGAATGAATTTAGGGCTGCTACATCAAGCATATTTGAAAAAAGTACTACAGGCCATCGCTTTGTTTGCCTCTTGCATGAATATTCTCCCACCATCTCATCCATTTTGTCTACACCTCCTTTTGTTTTATTGTAATGCAGGATGATTTCTGGTTTTAATTTTCTGTCATTGCTGTCAATACTGCAATTGTGATGCATGGTACTGAGTAAAATCATTGATTTCTCCTTCTTCGCTTTGTAAGATACCAAAGTCGCTTTGTTATTGAATCCAAAGACACTCTGATAAAGTGCTCGCTGACGATTGTGTTACAGGGCTTCTGGAATTTCTCGTCGGTTTGGCTTGATAGTACCAACAAGTGTAATAGCTTTTTGAAGCAGAAAATTGCCTAGTTCAACATTGGTGAAATAATTGTCCATGGTAATGTTTCTACCTGAATTAAATATTGGAACAGCAAGAGTTTTGACAATTTCAGACCCCAGATCCTTCTGTACTGGTGCACCAACCTTTTTGCCACAGTAGATTACACCATTTATGCCATAATAATTTGCAGAATCACACATCCAGAAGATTTTGATTCCATATTTGGCTGGCTTGCTGGGCATGTATTATATGAACTTGCAGCGTCCTCTGAACCGTACAAGTTGCTCATCTACTGTAACATTAGTACTAGGATTGTAAAGTTTGGTGCAATTTTTAATAAATATGTTCCAGATATAACTGATAGTGGCTAATTTGTCTGTTTCAAACCTCAATGCACGTGTTCGCTTATCATCAAATCGAATGTGTCTTCTAATTTCCTCATATCTGTCCACTGACATTGTCGCCTTATAGTGTGGATCAGAAAGTGGGTCCAGAAATAATTCTTGTATTGGAACATCATACGGTTTTTGACTCCCTGCCAGCAGTAAAAGTCCAATGTATGCATAAAGTTCCTCTTTTGAGATATTTTTCCAGGACTTATTTTTTGCAGAAGCGATACGTCTTCCTTCTAGGTTTTTTAGGGGAAAAGTAACTGGGACTTCCCACAGCTCCTTGAGCCTGTCTCACAATATTATGGATTGCAGAACGTCCGACTAATGTAGGATTACTGTCCCAAAAAACATTTGTTTTGGATGTATCCTGTACACTTCCGGTCATGTGACATAGTGGAATGCTGCTTGCGTTTCAAAGCCCGGAAACATAGTGGACTAAGGGAAATCAAAGACAGAAAATGCGCTCCAGATAGATAATATAATAGAGCACAAAAATAAATGAAAATTACCCCAAACAATAGATAATTTATGCCATCAGCTATAGAGTAATAATTGCACAGATTAAGTCTAACATATAAATCCAGCTCAACAGGCGTAGCATTCCAACATCGGAGCACGAGACCAAGCGTCCAAGCATCCAATCCAAAGTAATAAAGATAAATGTCCAGCTCCACGATATAGTGAAAATGCAATTCTTTATTCACTTAATCCATACACGTGAGGTTAAAAGCCAGCATGAGGTTACAAGGCTAGCGTTCTACGCGTTTCCAGTGACTAGGCACTCTTAATCATGATAAGCAGCTTTGTTGTAAGTAGGTCTTATATACTCTATCCAGTCTACATTTCATCATTGAATTTGACTGCTGACCAACGTGAGTTATTATCATTTGGTCTTTCTTTTGTTCCTAGTTGTAATTTCAATCTTTTCTCAATGATTTGTGATGTTAATAGATTCATTAGGAATATTGCTTTGAAATTGCACTTTGAAGAAAGCTCGGGTAATGCTGTGGAAAATAGTATATCTTTGGATAATGCTTATAGCAATTGTTCCTTTATGGAACAGATGTCAATCATTAACTTGCAGGCTTTACAGAATGAAAGTATGCCAAATGTTGATGCTTTTGTTTCTTCAGCAAAAAGTATGAGTATTCCTAATCCAAATTACTATCCGGTCAAAGCAAGGAGACCAGTAATGGATAGGTTTCAAAATGCTGTTAAGAATGATTTGAGATTACTATCTGAAAAAACGCATGGTGTGAATGCTGCCAGCAGCAATTTGAAACCATCCTTGAGAAGGGCATTGCTAGAATTAAAAGAAAATGAGAATATTATAATTAAAAACTCTGACAAGGGTGGATCAATTGTACTCATGAATAGGGATGACTATATCAACTGGGTTGAGAATTTGTTGGATGATCCAATGATTTATAAACGTATATTAGAGAATCCCTCCTCTAGTATTAAAGAGTGAATTTTTCAAATTATCGATGAAGGGTTCTGTATGAGTTTCATTACCATAAAAGAGAAAGATTATCTAAAGGTTCTCAACCCAGTTACATCGACACTTTATGCGCTACCAAAAACTCACAAAAAAACATTTCCTCCTCCCATGAGACCAATTTTGTCAGGGATAGGATCTGTAAGTGAGAGATTAGGAGAGTGGTTAGATCTGCTTTTACAACCTTTGGCCCAGAGAGTCCCTGGTTTTATCAGAGATAGCACAGAAGTGCTGAGCACAATGGATGGTTTAATCAGGGATACCAAATTTTCATGGATAACTACTGACTTTATTTCCCTTTACACATCGATTCCGCATAAAGTAGCAATTCATGCGTTAAAGTTCCATCTGCAAAAATATAGTAATTTCTCGTATGACTTCCAAGATTACATTTTGGACGTCACTTTTTTATTAATTTCCAACAATTATTTCATATTTAATGAGAACTACTATATGCAAGTAAATGGCGTATCCATGGGAGCCAAATACTCCCCTTCACTGGCAAATCTTGTCATGAGTTGGTGGGAGGAGATGTATATCTATAATTTTGATAATCCCTATATTGATTGTATACAGTTTTATGGGAGATATATTGATGATATTATCATTATCTGGAAGTCTGATACAGTAACAGCACAGGATTTCAACATGTATCTGAATTGTAATCCTCTAAATTTAAAATTTCTTACACGACACAAAAAATCCAACTTTGATTTCTTGGACCTAAATTTAACTGGTATACCCAATGAGCCTGTTATCACACGCACACATCGAAAGGAGACAGCTGGGAATACGATCCTTCATGCAAAAAGTCATCACCCCAGGCATACAATTAAAAGTATCCCTGTGGGTGAAATGACACATGCCAAAAGAAATTGTAGTTGTCCATCAGATTACAAAAAAGAAGTTTATGGTATTAGGCAACGTTTGGGCAGAAGAAGTTACAATGAATGGAGTTTAGACAGAGCTGAAAAGATTGTATCTAAGAAATCTCGTTTTAAAGAATCACATAATGTGTCTACAAATTCTGCCAATCCTGTAACAATGGTGTTACAATTTAGTAATCAGGTTTCAAGTATTAAAAAAATAGTTCAGGATAATTTGGCAATTCTCAAAGAAGATCCAGATACTGAGAAAATAATAAAGAAAGGACTTAGAATAGTCTCCAGAAAGGCACCATCCTTAAAAAACAGTTTATCACCGAGCTTTCTCTGCACTTCGCCCAAGCATGTAGGTAATTGGTTAAAAACGAGAGTTTTTTTCAAGTGTGCCACTAGTCAGTGTAAGATATGTACTTACACTAAGAAATGTAATAAATTTGGAGATTTTGACGATAGCAATTTATTTGAAATCAAGGATTTTATAAATTGCAACACTAAAAACGTAGTCTATATCATGGAATGTACTACACGCTGATTAAAATATGTGGGCAGCACAAAACGTACATTAAAAACAAGAATAAGGGAACATATCCTTGATATAGAGAGCGCTAATATGAATAGAAATATATCTCAGCTGTCTAAACATTTTGTTGAGGTTCATAATAGACAATTAGATTCATTGAAGGTATATGGGGTTGAGAAAATTCACAATCGGATTAGAGGTGGTGATCTAGAATCTGTGCTCAGGAATAGGGAGGCATGGTGGATGTTCAAATTGAACACGAGTATGCCACGGGGTTTGGATAAAAGAAAAGACACCATGCTTTTCTATTAAATCAGTTTCTTCACTCCCTTTCTTGTAAAAAACTTTTAAAAAACATTTAAATAGTTGCATGCATATATATATTTTTTCCTTTTGACTGTATGCACTTATTGTGTATAGAGATGAACAAGGTAGAAACAATTTACACGACTGCAACTTTTTTGCTGCATTCATTATATCTGTTATAAATTTTGCTTGTTTTAATTAGTGTTTGTCTCTATACACTAAGAAAAATGGAAAAATATTTGCCCTTCCTTATTTAGTAAAAAAAAGCCTGTAGCCAAATAAAAAACACATAAATATGTTAAAAAGCGGCAGCTTTTTATTGCTGTGTGTATTGAACCCTATTCAAATAATATTTCCTCTTTTTGCATATTTAGTACGTAGAAAATAAAAGTGTATAATTATCCAAATGATATTTCCTTGTTTGCATATTTAGTGCATAGAAAATGAGAATGTGTAATTATGCCCTTTTTCAGCCATAAAAAATCCATATATCAAGAAATACCGCAGCAAGACTTTGAATGGCTGCAGAATGGCTGTTTACATATTTGATGCATAGAAAGGAAATATAAGAGTGTGACTATGTTTTTTCCAGATATAAAAAAAATCATATGTAACGAAATTCTGAAGTAATATCCTGAATGGCTGTAGTTCTTTGATTGCTGCGCTTTCCTGATATCCTCTAAATTAACTTTTTTCTTCTTTGCTCGGTGTAAATTCTTGTGTATAATGATTGAAGCATTTGGTCTTTCCCCAGAGAAATAGCTTTTACGCAATGAACATCAACATAAATATAAGAATCAAATTTTAAATATTTTTAATAATATCAAATGACGTAATTGCACATCTTGTCATATGCAATTGTGATATTCTGTAAAGAAAATCTCTTTTATTCTGTTTGTTTTATGTTTTTTTCTTTTATGTGTCAAACTAATTATTTTACTGGTGTGTAGACCGGATACAGTATAAAAGACCTACTTACAACAAAGCTGCGTATCATCATTATGAGTGCCTAGTCACTTGAAAGGCGTAGAACGCTAGCCTTGTAACCTCATGCTGGCTTTTAACCTCACGTGTATGGATTAAGTGAATAAAGAATTGCATTTCAACTGTAAAGCGCTGCGGAATATGTTGGCGCTATATAAATAAAGATTATTATTATTATTTTCACTATATCGTGGAGCTGGACAGATTAAGTCTACCATATAGCGTATAATAATCAAATACACACATATCCCATTCATTGATGGAAATTTATATACCCTGGACAGTGTATGATGAAGAATCTTGGCCCCATCGTGTAGTACAGTAAAACACATCCGTGAATCCAAAAAACTGCTGCTGGTACCAACCTATTGCACAGTACCACCAGCAGAACACTGTCGCACCACACACACAAACATACACTCTATGCACCATATGCAACTCACACACACTCACACAATCCCACACTCACACACTCTCACACACACTCATATACTTCCACACACTCACACTCTCACACTCCAGTCACACTCACACACTCACATTCACACTCACTCACACACTCACACACCCTCTTGCGTGGTACCACCAGCAGAACACCGTTGCACTGCGCTGCATCGATTTTGATCAAATTTGCAAAAAACTTTATTTGCATCAAATAAAAGCAATGTGTGTATAAGTAATGAAAAGTATGGAATCACACTCTCATTTCTTTTATCCAAAGCCTGGAGTAAGTTTGAAAGCTATAAGAAATAAAAAGACAAGATATAGAAATTTCCTTTCTGACGGATTCACTTCTGGCTTTGTCTCAAATAATTGCATGAAAAGCTGCCATAAGAAATGCAGGTCTGATGCCATCCTTAGGACCCCTTCATACATCCATTTTTTTGCGTCTATATGCGGTCCTTTTTAGGGTACATGCCCACGATACAGAACTAGCAGCGCTTTGGAAACAGCGTATGTTCGCTGCATCCAAAGCGCTGTCTTATATTAAATGCAAGTAAATCTGCATGTGTTTACTGGATCATGTTGGCTGACCGCATTCATAGAATAATAGAATCATAGAATCGTAGAGTTGGAAGGGACCTCCTGGGCCATCTGGTCCAACCCCCTGCTCAATGCAGGATTCGCTAAATCATTCCAGACAGATGTCTGTCCAGCCTCTGTTTGAAGACTTCTATTGAAGAAGAACTCATCACCTCTCGTGGCAGCCTGTTCCACTCATTGATCACTCCAATATCTAATCTGTGTCTCCTCCCATTCTGTTTCATCGCATTGCTTCTAGTCTTTCCTTGTGCAAATGAGAATAAAGATGATCCTTCTACAATGTGACAGCCCTTGAGATATTTGTAGACAGCTATTAAGTCTCCTTTCAGTCTTCTCTTCTGCAAGCTAAACTTTCTCAAATCCTGCCACCTTTCCTCATAAGACAGGGTTTGCAGACCAGTCACCATTCTGGTCGCTCTTTTCTGAATTTGCTCCAGTTTGCTGATGTCTTTTTTAAAGTGTGGTGCCCAAAACTGGACACAGTATTCAAGATGAGGTCTGACCAAAGAGGAGTAGAGGGCAATAATGACTTAACGTGATCTAGACTGTATGCTTCTGTTAATACATCCTAGAATTGCATTTGCCTTTTTTGCTGCTTCATCACACTGTTGACTCATACGTAGTCTGTGATCTATTAGTATACCCAAGTCTTTTTCACATGTGCTGTTGCTTAGACCTATTCCTCCCATTCTGTATATCTTTTTTCATTTTTATTGCCCAGATGTAGTACTTTGCATTTTTCCCTGTTATAAATCATTCTGTTAGTTGCTGCCCACTGCTCCAGTTTTTTTTTATATCTTTTTGAATCCTCTCTCTCTTCTCTAGTATTAGCTATCCCTCCTATCTTTGTGTCATCAGCAAATTTAATCAGTTTACCCTCAATTCCTTCATCTAAATCAAGGATAAAGATGTTGAACAATACAGGGCCCAGGACAGAGCCCTGTGGTACCCAACTTAAGACATTCTTCCAACTGGATGTGCAGCCATTTACGCATTTACGACCACTCTTTGGGTCCGATCACTAGAGATGAGTGACTTTGCCTTTTTTCGGGTCGAGTCGGGTTTCATAAAACCCGACTTTCACAAAAGTCGGGTCGAACGAAATCGTCCGACTATAGGGAAAAGTCTGAGGCTGACTGAAACACGAAACCCAATGCAAGTCAATGGGGAAGCAAAGTCGGCAGGGAGTGGAATACAGTAAACACACCTGCAATGCCCATTTCAATGCCAAAAACATCAATTCTTATAACTGAAGCTTGTCAACCCTATTTTAATTCCTAATAATAGTTACGCATTGAAAACTGGGGGTTATTTGGTTAAAGTTGTGGGGGGGTTGGGCTGGCTCCAGGTTTTCGTGTGCCCTGGGCCAAAGAGTGTCAGTGTGCCCCTTTAACACATACCACAACTCATGATGCTCCGATACGCCACAGAAATATAGGTATAGTGCAATGACACATACTTCACTGCTTACATGACATGACTGATTTATTTTAAATTGTAAAATAGCTCAAAAACAGGACAGTATATTACTCCATATAGTGTTATGGCCACCACATTGTGCGCCATACAGAATAATAAGCCCCATATATTTCTTCATACCAAATAATTAGTCACATATAATGTTCCATACAGTATATGATGAGCTCCACATAATGCTCCATATATAATGGGCCCCATTTGTAATGCTCCAGTGTATAATGGGCCCCTTAGATGCTGCTCCAGTGTCTGATCTGCCCCATTTACACTGCTCCAGTACATGATGGGCCTCATGGATGATGCTCCAGTGTATCATGGGCCTTAATAATGCTCCATATATAATGGGCCCCATTTGCAATGCTCCAGTGTATAATGGGCCCCTTAGATGCTACTCCAGTGTCTGATCTGCCCCATTTACAATGCTCCAGTACATGATGGGCCTCATGGATGATGCTCCAGTGTATCATGGGCCCTAATAATGCTCCATATATAATGGGTCCCATTTTTAATGCTCCAGTGTATAATGGGCCCCTTAGATGCTGCTCCAGTGTCTGATCTGCCCCATTTACATTGCTCCAGTACATGATGGGCCTCATGGATGATGCTCCAGTGTATGATGGGCTCGAATAATGCTCCATATATAATGGGCCCCATTTGTAATGCTCCAGTGTATAATGGGCCCCTTAGATGCTGCTCCAGTGTCTGATCTGCCCCATTTACAATGCTCCAGTACATGATGGGCCTCATGGATGACGCTCCAGTGCATCATGGGCCCTAATAATGCTCCATATATAATGGGCCCCATTTGTAATGCTCCAGTGTATAATGGGCCCCTTAGATGCTGCTCCAGTGTCTGATCTGCCCCATTTACAATGCTCCAGTACATGATTGGCCTCATGGATGATGCTCCAGTGTATGATGGGCTCGAATAATGCTCCATATATAATGGGCCCCATTTGTAATGCTCCAGTGTATAATGGGCCCCTTAGATACTGCTCCAGTGTCTGATCTGCCCCATTTACAATGCTCCAGTACATGATGGGCCTCATGGTTGATGCTCCAGTGTATCATGGGCCCTAATAATGCTCCATATATAATGGGCCCCATTTTTAATGCTCCAGTGTATAATGGGCCCCTTAGATGCTGCTCCAGTGTCTGATCTGCCCCATTTACATTGCTCCAGTACATGATGGGCCTCATGGATGACGCTCCAGTGTATGATGGGCTCTAATAATGCTCCATATATAATGGGCCCCATTTGTAATGCTCCAGTGTATAATGAGCCCCTTAGATGCTGCTCCAGTGTCTGATCTGCCCCATTTACATTGCTCCAGTACATGATGGGCCCTATTTTTAATTAACCCAGGCATGGTGTGTGAAAAGAGCTCCATGGAGTAATCTGAAGTGTGTGCTTCCACATCCTTCACTTTTGGTGTGGGTGAAGGACACAAGGAAAGGGGTCGCTCCTGACCAGAAGCCTGCAGTTACGACTCAGCGCTTGCATTTTTTACAACTTCAGAAGAGGAGGCGATAGAGCTGGAGGCTGTTTCAGCAATGTAAGCCCCAAACAGTTCCTGATACTCCAAATTTAAAAGCAGTCTACCTACTCCCAGAAAAGGGAGCCTTACAGGCCTTCCAGAGCTACACCATGACGCTGTCTCAGCACCTCCTGCCTTAGATGCTATTGTGTTTTTGGCACTACCAGCAGATGCACCACCACCACCATCAGTACCAGGTGGCCCTCCATGCCCACATCCGCGTCCTCTTCCACCCTACTTCCTCATGTTTTGGAAAATGGACCCAAAATACCAGCAGATACAGTTGTGGCCAAAAGTATTGACACCCCTGCAATTCTGTCAGATAAATACTCAGTTTCTTCCTGAAAATGATTGCAAACACAAATTCTTTGGTATTATTATCTTCATTTAATTTGTCTTAAATGAAAAAACACAAAAAGAATTGTCCTAAAGCCAAATTGGATATAATTCCACACCAAACATAAAAAGAGGGTGGACAAAAGTATTGGCACTGTTCGAAAAATCATGTGATGCTTCTCTAATTTGTGTAATTAACAGCACCTGTAACTTACCTGTGGCACCTAACAGGTGTTGGCAATAACTAAATCACACTTGCAGCCAGTTGACATGGATTAAAGTTGACTCAACCTCTGTCCTGTGTCCTTGTGTGCACCACATTGAGCATGGAGAAAAGAAAGAAGACCAAAGAACTGTCTGAGGACTTGAGAAACCAAATTGTGAGGAAGCATGAGCAATCTCAAGGCTACAAGTCCATCTCCAAAGACCTGAATGTTCCTGTGTCTATCGTGTGCAGTGTCATCAAGAAGTTTAAAGCCTATGGCACTGTGGCTAACCTCCCTAGATGTGGACGGAAAAGAAAAATTGACAAGAGATTTCAACGCAAGATTGTGCGGATGTTGGATAAAGAACCTCGACTAACATCCAAACAAGTTCAAGCTGCCCTACAGTCTGAGGGTACAACAGTGTCAACCCGTACTATCCGTCGGCGTCTGAATGAAAAGGGACTGTATGGTAGGAGACCCAGGAAGACCCCTTTTCTTACCCCGAGACATTAAAAAGCCAGGCTGGAGTATGCCAAAACTTACCTGAAAAAGCCTAAAACGTTTTGGAAGAATGTTCTCTGGTCAGATGAGACAAAAGCAGAGCTTTTTGGGCAAAGGCATCAACATAGAGTTTACAGGAGAAAAAAAGAGGCATTCAAAGAAAAGAACACGGTCCCTACAGTCAAACATGGCGGAGGTTCCCTGATGTTTTGGGGTTGCTTTGCTGCATCTGGCACAGGACTGCTTGACCGTGTGCATGGCATTATGAAGTCTGAAGACTACCAACAAATTTTGCAGCATAATGTAGGGCCCAGTGTGAGAAAGCTGGGTCTCCCTCAGAGGTCATGGGACTTCCAGCAGGACAATGACCAAAAACACACTTCAAAAAGCACTAGAAAATGGTTTGAGAGAAAGCACTGGAGACTTCTAAGGTGGCCAGCAATGAGTCCAGACCTGAATCCCATAGAACACCTGTGGAGAGATCTAAAAATGGCAGTTTGGAGAAGGCACCCTTCAAATATCAGGGACCTGGAGCAGTTTGCCAAAGAAGAATGGTCTAAAATTCCAGCAGAGCATAGTAAGAAACTCATTGATGGTTACCGGAAGCGGTTGGTCGCAGTTATTTTGGCTAAAGGTTGTGCAACCAAGAATTAGGCTGAGGGTACCAATACTTTTGTCTGGCCCATTTTTGGAGTTTTGTGTGAAATGATCAATGTTTTGCTTTTTGCTTCATTCTCTTTTGTGTTTTTACATTTAAGACAAATTAAATGAAGATAATAATACCAAAGAATTTGTGTTTGCAATCATTTTCAGGAAGAAAATGAGTATTATCTGACAGAACTGCAGGGGTGTCAATACTTTTGGCCACAACTGTATATGGTACTGTATCAGAAGCGTACAGCTCTATACAGTCTATGAATAACAGTAAATCTCTGTATATATTTCATGAGGCATACACAGACGCTCACAGGCTCAGTATGGATTACCCAATAAAATAACAAGTTGAAAAAGGGTACAGTATCACCAGATACAAGGTATATATAGTATAGTGTAAACATTCTGAATCTCTGTATACATTTCAGGAGGCAGACACAAACGCTCTCAGGCCCAGTATGGATTACACAAGAATATGAAAAGCTGTAAATGCGTTATGTAACACATGTATGTATGTAACACATGTATGTATGTAACATACAGCTGTATACAGTGTTGGGGTAATCTTAAAGTTCCAAATATATTGCCGGAGTAACAGACAGATGTTTACAGGCTCAATATGGATTACACCAGAATCTAAATAGCTAAAAAGGTTACTGTATCAGAAGCGTTCTTGTTGTGAGTTCATTTTCCCCTTTACCACTGAGGCCCGATGAACTCCCTCTTCTGGTAAAGAAAGGTAGTGAGCCTGATTATCAAGCATCTGGGCCTAATGATGATGATTGGCTGAGTGGAGTTTCTGACTGGATATAAGGCTGTCCACGCCCTTCTGCCCTGCGGGTGATTTCTCTGTGGGATCCTTGGATACCAGTCTGAATTCCTGCTCTCCTAAAGCTAAGTATTCTGCTCTGCCTTTTGCATTTGTACTTTGACTTTGTTTTGCTGGATTTCTGTCATTCCCTGCTGGGGTGAGCTGAATTCCTTTAGCTCTGTCTTCAGAAAATACCTGAGTGCTGATATAGTTTTTGAAGCCTAGCTGCTTCAGGGCCTTTTTCCGTATCAGACTGTTGGTTTATGTTTTTCATAGGGTTTTGGCAGATTGCAGAGAGCAACCATCCTATCCTGTCCTATTTTAGTTAGTTTGGGCCCCATTGTTTGCTCAGCCTATCTTTCTATCTGTATAAGTGTTTTTTCATCTTGCTTCACCGTCATTATATGTTGGGGGCTGCCTTTTACTTTGGGGTCTGCTCTGGGGCAGTTTAGATTTCCTTTTCTGTCTTTAGGCTATTTAGTTCTCTGGCTGTGATCGAGGGGTCTAGGGCTCCGTAGGAACCCCCCACGGCTGCTGCTAGTTGTGTTGATAGGTTCAGGGGTCTGCAATCTGATAGTTGCCAACTTCTCCGGTTTTCTGGACTTAGCTCCTATATTTGTGTCTGCCTCCTACGGTGACTCGTTCATAACACGTTCTGCTGTATACAGTGTTGGCAAAGTTGAAAATATCGGTATATATTTCCGTAGTCACCCTCAGACGCTCACTCAGTTTGGTTTTGACCATAATAAAAAATGTTGTAAAATAGGTCCTGGATAACAAGATAGCAAGTATATATTTTTTAGGGAACAATTGAAATCTCCGTATAAATAGTCCCATAGTCACTCTCAGATGCTTACACAGTATGGATTTGACCGTAATGCTAAATGTCGAACAAAGGTACTGTATAACATGATACAAGCTGTATCGAGTATAGTGTAAAACTTTGTTTCTCCGATTCAACGTATATATAGAAGACGTAACCCACACATGCTCACTCACTATGGATGATGTAGGGAAGGTGGACTGACAGACAAACCAGCCTGTAGTGAGAAGCAGAGGTGTAGCGCAGTGTAGGTGTGAAACCGCTAAGATAAAGAGAAAGAGTGCAGTGTTTTAGCTTGCCCATTGGAGGGAAGTGGAGAGTGTAGGAGTGGGACTGAATAACTGCCATTGGTCAGAGAAACTGTTAGGTGATGGTGGGCGGAGTTACCTGAGCTGGAAGTAGAAAAGGCTGAGTGAAGGTTCTGGAAGAGTCAGCAGCGAAGGGAGCACAGTAAAGAGGAAGTTCTGCTGAGGAAATAGAGACAGTGGAAAGGCTACATAGAGGACTGACAGTTGAGGCGGTCACAGGGGGGTGGACCAGAGGATGGTAGCCGCAGACGAAGACTGCCTGGGGCTATCATACGCACGGTGTGCTAAGACTGGTGCAGCGCTGTGGTGGTTGGGCCTATGCCAGCCACAGTGGAAGAGCCACAGAGGACGCCACGATTATAGTTACAAAGGAAGTGAAGGTACGGGGCCTGTGTACAGAGAAATGTGAAACGACTGTGGTGAATTGCTGTTGTCGACAGAAGGATGGGTACTAAAAACGGACCTGTTCAATACAAACTCTGTCTCAGTCTCGTGTTTGTCTGTGGCAAGAAGAGGGTCCCCCCACAGTTGGTTATCCTACAGATGATACCTTAATACTAATTTTTGAAACAAGGCACTGTATCAGCACATACCTGGTGTGTCCAGTCTAGGGTTAAATTTCTGTCTATACTTCCGGAGTCAGACACAGACACTCACAGGCTCACTATGTATTACACCAGAATTAAAAAAGTAGAAAAAGGGAAAGGTATTCATAGCATACACCAGTATACAGTGTTGTGGTAGTTTTCAATCTTCGTATATATTTCAATCTCAGTAAGCTAGTCAAGATTCTCCGCTACTGGAAACTACATGGATACAAGTATAGACGCAAAGTCGAGTGTTAGCAGAAATTTTGGAATTACTCATCACGGGAAAACCTCCCGGTAGATGTTGCAGAGGCAATGCAGATCCTCAATTACTGTGTCTGTGGAGAAAGCGAAAAAGGTTCTTTGTGAAGAAAGGATTGCTTTATCGCAGTAGCGTGGATCACATCACCGTTACTCGTCTCCATCAAATTGTGATCACAGGAAGAGATGTACCCATGGTCCTCACTGCCTATCATGATGTGTCTGGTCATTTTGGAGTGCAAAAGACATAAGCCACAGGCCGCAGGCGATTCTACTGGATTGGCATGAGAGGAGACATTGAAAAATGGTGTCAGGAAGGTCACATGTCTGTGACTATCACAACTGTGAAAGGTGATCATAAACCACCACTGCATCCACTTGTAAGTTGACGTCCATTTCAAATGGTAGCCATTGATCATCTGAAGGTAGAGGCCAGCAGGACAGGCCATAGCTACATCTTAACCATAGTAACATAGTAACATAGTTTTGAAGGCTGAAGGAAGACCTTATGTCCATCTAGTTCAGCCTATTTTTAGTGCAGCTGTTCTGCATTGTTGATCCTGAGGAAGGCAAAAAACCCACAGAGTAGAAGCCAATTTTCTCCATAGGGAAAAAAATTCCTTCCCCTAAGCTGGGTCAGCCATCTGCCTATAATATTCTGTTATTCATAACCTTCTATACTGTTACTCACAAGAAAAGCATCCATTCCTTTCTTAAATTCATTCAGTGAGTTGGCCATCACCACTTCCTCAGGAAGAGAATTCTAGAGCCTCACTGCTCTTACCGTGAAGAACCCTCTTCTATGCTTGTCTTTCCTCCAAACGGAGAGAATGCCCCCTTGTTGTTGTCACAGTCCTTGGTACAAACAGTTCAATGGAGAGATCTCTGTATTGCCCTCTGATATACATGTATATGTATATTAGGTCTCCCCTAACTCTTCTCTTTTCTAGGGTAAATAGACCTAATTTTGATAACCTTTCTGGGTGTTGTAGTGAACCAACTCTATTTATCATTTTAGTAGCCCGCCTTTGAACCCTTTCAAGTTCAGTAATGTCTTTCTTGAGCACCGGCGTCCAAAATTGCACACGATACTCCAAGTGTGGTCTGACTAGTGATTTGTACAGAGGGAGAATTATGCTTTCATCTCGTGTCCCCAGACCTCTTCTAATGCATCCCATGACCCTATTTGCTTTGGTGGCAGCTGCCTGACACTGGGCACTCCAATTTAGCTTCATATTGACTAAGATGCCTAAGTCTTTTTCCATGTCTGATTTCCCCAGCAGTTTCCCATTTAGTAAGTAATTGTAGCATCTGTTTCTCCGTCCCATGTGCATAACCTTACACTTATCTGTGTTAAACCTTATTTGCCATTTTTCAGCCCAATTCTCCAATTTACTCAAATCTGTCTGTAGTTGCAAACTGTTCTCCTTTGTGTTAACTACCTTACATAGTTTTGTATCATCTGCAAATACTGATATTTTACTGTGTAAGCCATCCATTAGATCATTAATAAATAAATTAAATAGTAGGGGGCCCAATACAGAACCCTGTGGTACCCCACTAGTAACCCTGGCCCAATCTGAGTATGCACCATTAATAACCACTCTTTGTTTTCTATCACTAAGCCAGCTACCTACCCATCTACACACATTTTCCCCTAGCCCAAGCTTTCTCATCTTACTTACCAATCTTTTATGTGGGACAGTGTCAAATGCTTTAGAGAAGTCGAGATAAATGACATCCAATGATTCTCCTTGGTCCATTTGAGAGCTTACATCCTCATAGAAGCTGATCAGGTTAGTTTTACAGGAGCGATCCTTCATAAATCCATGTTGATATGGAGTTAAAAATTTATTAACATTGAGATGGATCCCTTAGAAACCCTTCAAAAATTTTACCCACAACAGATGTTAAGATAACTGGCCTATAGTTTCCAGGTTCCCTTTTACACCCCTTTTTGAATATTGGTACCACATTTGCTTGCCGACAATCAAAAGGAACAGACCCTATTTCTATAGAGTCTTTAAATAAAAGGAATAGAGGCCCGTCTATCACATTACTTAACTCCCTTAATATCCGAGGGTGAATGCCATCAGGGTCTGGTGAGTTGTCAATTTTAATCTTACTAAAGCGGTTCTGCACTTCTTCCTGGGTTAGGCATGAATTTTCTAGTGGCCGTCCCTGTGAAGGATTTAACTGCCCAGACTACAGCAGGGAGAGGTGAGTATTGCAACTTGCAAGTGCTGTGGCCATGATCAAGCAGGGGGGCACAATCGTGGTCGACGGTACTGGCACAGGGCCCCTCACAGTACGCTGGTGTGTCTGACAGCGAGTGGGCCCTCCCACCATCTGAGACACTGTATTGTGCTATGAGGGGCCCTTTGCCATTGCCGTCGGCCATCAGTGGGCCCATGCACCTGTTCAGAGCAACGACACTTGCCCGAGTGCGCCAGGTCTTGACCCCAGCTGTTTGGGGAGGGGTGGGCAGCCCAGTTAGGGAGGTTTAAAAATTGGCATATGTAGATGTGTTGGCTGGACATTCAGCTGCTGCAAAGGGCGTAATTGGGCAAGTCTGAGGAAGAGGAGGAAAAAACCGAGGCACTTTTCTGGTAACCTATGTGTCATCAGGGGAAGGTGGGACAAAATCCTTTGAAAACCATACATGGTTCATTTTAATGAAGGTTAGATCATCAACATTTTGGGTCGACAGATGGGTCCTTTTTTCTGTCAGGATTGATCCAGCAGCACTGAAGACTCTTTCAGATAACACACTAGCAGCAGGGCAAACAAGCTCCTGTAAGGCATATTGTGCCACTTCAGGCCAGGCGTCCAGTTTAGAGGCCCAATAGTCAAAGGGGAATGACCTGTGAGGGAGAACATCGATATGGGAGGAAAAGTAGTTTGTAACCATAGTTGACAACTGCTGCCTCCTGTCACTTTTAATCGATGCAGTATTAGCAGTCGTGTGAGCGGTACTTGAGAAATCATTCCACTACATGGCCATTAAACCCCTGTCTCCAAAGCCATTTCTGCTGTGTGCACCATGAACACCTCTTCCATTGCGCCCACTACGGCTCATGGGAGAACCAGCACCGCTGCTGTGTGCTGGGAAAGCCTCAAGCAAACGGTTTACCAGAGTTGCTTGTTTGTTTGCCAATATTATCTCTAGGTTCTCCTGTGGCATGATGGTGTGTAATTTGCCTTTGTAGAGTGGATCGAGGATGCTGGCCAGCCAGTAGTCATCATCCCTCATCATTTTGGCAATGTGGGGGTCCCTTTTTAGGATCCGCAAGGCATAATCGCACATGTGAGCCAATGTTCCAGGTGCCAATGATGCACTGCCCATGGTGGGTGGAGAAGCAGTTTCTGGCAAATCCACATCCCTACAGTCACGCACAAACACTGTCCCTGACCTTGGAAAACCAACATTTTATCTTGCCCCCTGAGAAACATCCTCCTGCCCAAAATAATCATCCCCCTCATCCTCATCCTCCTCCTCTTCCTCCACCTCATTCAGGACAGTTCCCTGACCAGACAATGGCTGACTGTCATCAAGGCTTCTCTCCTCCTCCTCCTCTGCTGCAGACGCCTGATCCTTAATGTGTGTCAAACTTTGCATGAGAAGATGCATAAGTGGGATGCTCATGCTTATGATGGCATCATCTGCGCTTACGAACCGTGTGCATTCCTCAAAACACTGAAGGACTTTACAGAGGTCTTTCAGCTTTGACCACTGCACACCCGACAATTCTATGTCTTCCCTCAAACTGCCTGCCCGTGTATCCACCCACAAATGCATTACAGCCTGCCTCTGTTCGCACAGCCTCTCAACCATGTGCAGGGTGGAGTTCAACCTTGTTGCAACGTCTATGATTAGGCGGTGCTTGGGGAGGTGGAACAATCGCTGCAGCTTCTGCATACGACTGGAGTGTATGGCCGAACAACGGAAGTGCGAGCACAGTCTTCACACCTTATGGAGCAGGGATGTTAACTCTGGATAATTATTAAGGAAGCACTGCACCACCAGGTTCAAAGTGTGGGCCAGGTAAGGTATGTGTGTGAGTTTTGCACGGGCTATGGCTGCCACAAAATTACGGCCGTTATCACTGACTACCTTGCCTGCCCTAAGATGTAGACTGCCCGGCCATGACTCTGTTTGTCGCTGCAAGTAGTCGGCCAGTACCTCCGCGGTGTGTCTGTTGTCGCCCAAAGACATCATCTTTAACACAGCCTGCTGAATATTACCACTAGCTGTTCGATAGTGGGACACCTCGTGTGTAACAAAGCCAGCTGTGGATGTAGTGCTCATGCGACTGCGCTCTGTGGACGAGCTTTCGCTGATAGACGAGGAGGAAGAGGAGTGAAAGCCTACAGCCAACTGTTTCCTCTACCGTGTGCTAGGCAGCAATGTTCCACCGCCGCTGTCCCCAATGGAGCCTGCATCCACCACATTAACCCAGTGCGCAGTGATGGACAAGTAACGGCCCTGGCCATGCCTACTGGTCCATGCATCTGTTGTGAGGTGCACCTTTCCACTCACTGACTGTTTTAGTGCATGGACAATGCGGTCTTTCACATGCCGGTGGAGGGCAGGGATGGCTTTTCTAGAAAAGAAGTGCCGACTGGGCAGGTCATAGTGTGGGACAGCGTAGGCCATGAGGTCATGGACAGCTTCGCTTTCAACCAAACGGTAGGACATCATCTCTAGTGACAATAGTTTGGCAATGTTGGCGTTCAAACATAGTGTACGTGGATGAGAGGATGAGTACTTTCTTGTCCTACTCAGAGTGTCTGGTAGGGTGATCTGGACTGGAGAGTTGCATATGGGGGAAGCAGCGGTGGACCGGATGGAGTGAGAGGGGGTTGGTGATGGTATTGGTGGTGATGGCCTAGATTCAGTGTTGTGTTGCAAAACCATTGTGATTTCCTGAGTGCTTTAGCCTTGTGACGACACCTCCACATTTAGTGCTGGTGGTGTGCTTAATGGTGGCGGTGGTCTTACAGTGAGCGTAGCGATGGAGCGTTGTTGGCTACCTTCAGTCGGAGCAGGTGCACATGTGCTACCTGAGGTGTTGTAGTCCGTCCATGCTTGCAAGTGCATGTTGATTAAATGTTTAAGCATGCATCTCGTATTCAAATTTCTGAGTTGTTTACCTCGGCTAAAGGTCCTTCCGCACTTCTTACCGGTAACCTTTGCTTCATCAGTAGGATTTTGGACAAAGAAGTGCCACACTGCACTCTTCCTACTATGGTATACATTTCCTGGCCTTGCACGCTGTGCTAAGTTGACCGTCTGGTCAAGCTGTCCTGCAACTCTTTTAGTTTTTGTTCCACGTTTTAGGACAGCTACGGGCCTACTAGATAACCGCTGCTGCGATGTCAATGCCTTATCTGAACTATTGCCAGCGCCACCCTCCTCCCCCAATGGATGCCAATCCGGGTCCAGAACTGAGTCATCCATCACCTCCTCTTCAAAGTCATCTGCACCTTCCTCTTTACCTTCCTCTGTGTCACCGTGTAAGGTGCAGGAAGGGGCACCTGGGTTTCATCAGGGTCAGATTCTGGCTCAATAGACTGCAAGGGCAATGTAGTGCTGTGGGTCAATGTACCAGCAGAATCATCTATCGGGGGCTGTGCATCAGTGCATTCCATGTCAGATTCATCTTGGACAGGGGAATTCTGGATTTGACTGGATAACCCAGGCATGGTATGTGAAAAGAGCTCCATAGAGTAATCTGAAGTGTGGGCTGCCGCATCCTTAACTTTTGGTGGGGGTGAAGGACACAAGGAAAGGGTTTTTTTATGACCAGAACCCTGCAATGATGACTCCTTGCTTGCAGGTTTCGACCGTTCATAAGAGGAGGCAATAGAGCTGGTGGCTGTTTTGGCAATGTACGCCAAAACCTGTTCCTGATGCTCCGGCTTTAAAAGCGGCTTTCCTACTCCAAGAAAAGACAACCTTACAGGCCTTCTTGGACCTGAGGATGACGCAGGCTCAACACCTCCTGCCTTAGCTGCTATTGTGCTTTTGCCAGAACCAGCCGATGCACCACCACCATCAGTACCAGCTGCGCCCCCCTGCCCACGTCCGCGGCCTCTTCCACCATGCTTCCTCACGTTTGGTAAAATGTACCAAAAATACCAGCAGAGAGATGGTAGTGTATGAGGAGCGTCCAGCTGTGTAAGGTGTATTAAACAAATTAAATCAACGTACTGTAAATATTATGTTAGTCACAGATGCTCTCACAGTATGTATTGGACCATAATCCAACAAGCAGATATACGGACCTGTATCAGAAGTATACAGCTGTATACGATTTTTGTGCAACTAACAATCTCAGTATATGTATTTACGGAGTGTCACACACACACGCTGACTAGGTATAAATGTGACTGTAATGCGAACGGCAGATATACAATACTGTTGGAGAATCGGACAGCTCAATATGATGTGTGTATGTAAAATTGTCAAGCTCTGTGTATTTGTATACGGACTGACACACGCTGTCTCTGTCTAATTTTGACCGTTATCAAACAGCAGATATACAAAACTCTAAGGTGTGGGTCTGGAAAAACGGACAAACTCCTCGGCTTTTTCTTCCAGAGTCACACCCAGATAGCTTCTGTTTGTCCGTGATACCAGCCTGTACACGGTAGTGTGTGAGGAGCGTACACCACTAGACAGTGTTTAAAAAAATGAACGCTCAGTAACTCACCAGGACAAAATAATACAATTTGGAGTGCTTTGAAAAAAGCAGTTTGAACAGCAGTGTGCACACAACAATGCAGCTAGCAGGTAGCCTTAAAAGGCAGCCTAATCACCACCAGCGCTGCTGCATGCAACAAAAATGCTCCCCTTTCACTGCACACTAACTGTACAGTGAAAAGCTCTATCAGCAGAAGCAGTTTTTTTTTCTTCTTCCCTGCCTAACGCCCTCCATGTTCAGATCAGCAGCACCTATCCCTATTGTAAGATCGGCAGAAGTAAGATGACGGTCGGAGTTCACAGCCTTTTATAGCCACTGTGATGCCACACAAAGCCAGCCATTCACTTCAATGCCCTTCTCTAAGATGGTGCTGGCCGCTGCGCATGTCATCGCGTTGCCCACAGTGTGCGTCCTCCATCATTGGGTGAGAAAAGGCGCTGAAAGCATCATTTGAAACGCAACTTTGGTGCGCTGATCGGCGACCTCATGGCCGACCTCATGCTAGGGTCGGGTTTCGATCGGCGAAAATCCTGTTGTAAATCTTTTGTGACAGGCAGAACGGAAGGTGTAATCTTCAAACTTTTATAGATATCAACCACAGGAATGACTGTCACAAATAAGAATATGATGAAGAAGAATAGGATGAAGATGAAGAAGTAGAATATGAAGAAGAATAATAGTTGAATAAGAAGAATATGAAGAGTGTAAAAAAAAAGAATAATAGGAAGAAGGTGAAGAAGAAGAAGATGAATAAGATGAAGAAGAAGTTGATGAAAAAGATGCTGCTGCTGCGGAGGATCATGAAGGAGAAAGTGTGGGAGAAGTAAAAAAGAAGGTGAAGAGCATGGAAGTAGTGAAACATACATATCTGACAAAATATAAAAGAGGTTAACATAGTCAATATCTTTGTAACTCCGAACGTCTTAAAAAAAAAATATTCCTGCTATTCCATTTGATTGGGCTAAACCTCTATGCCTTTAATGTCTCCTCCACCTCCCCCAATACATTCTACATTATTCTTAGTTGTTTTTCTTCTTGTAGAATTAACCTACAAGGAAAGAAAGGGTTTTTTTTAATTCCGATATTTCAGTCCCATTGACTTGAATGGGACTTCCGGGATCGGAATCGGCGATACCCGATACTTTTTGGATATCGGCCGATCCAATCCGATCCAATATTTCTTAATATCGGACTGTATCGCTCAACACTAGTGGCCAGTTATGGGAATGGAACTAGACACACTAGGAGGAGAGGACAGAGGTTCTGCTACAGTGGTCCTAACTGTTTGTCTCCTTAAACTGGCCTGCCTTGACCTACTTGGGCCCAATGCACACCTTGATTGTTGGCGCCGCCTGGGGCTTGGGGCAAATAAGGAATGTGGGTCCCCCGTCTGCTGCTGTGCCTGCTGCTGTGCCTGCTGCTGTTGTGGCTGCTGCTGATGCTCTGTGGTGGCGGTGGCAGTGCTCGTCCTTGCAGGAGGACTGGTGGTGGCAGTGATGGTCCAGGTTTGCGGCGTGGTGGTGGCAGGGCTAGTACATGTTATAGTATAGGGCTGTTCCACGTTTAAGGAGTGGTTACTGTGGCTGTGCTCCAAGCATGCATGGGGGTGGCGGTGGTGCTCCAGACAGGAGCAGCGCTTGCCATGATGGTGTCGGTGAAGTGACCAGCAGCACTCAGACTTGTGGTGGTGTAATGGTGGGTGTCCTGGCTTTGAATAGAGGGGTCCATGCAGTGGTATGCAGCACAAGTCGGTAGTGAGGTGAAGCGAGTCAGTGGTGGCACAGTTGGAAATGACACCACTGACTGCTGCCCGTACCGATTATGCTGCATAGCCTGCAAGAAAGCATTGTTGCAGGCCTGCAGCACACTCAGCTGTTGCTCAGGACTAAGGTGTTCCGCCATGCCCTTTTCAGTCTTACTAAAAAAATGGTGCACTGGTCTGTTGAGGTCGGCCTCCAGACAGTCAAGGCGCTGTTCGACAGAGTGGAAACGGTGTTGCATGTGGTTAAAACCACGTTCCATGAGTGAAAAACCGCCGCTTTCCACTCTGTATGACAGTGACTTGAGGCTGGCATTAAAGGCCTCGCTCAAGTGCATAAACTCGGGCAAGATATTCCTGTCCAAGGCCCTCTGCCGCTGGCGGGTAGTGCCCGCATAACCAGTGGCAGAGACCTGGGACAGGGGAACACCTGATTGACCAGCTTCCTGGTCAGCAGCTGTTTGTGTTGCTGAAGTGCAAGTTGCTTCCTGGCTGTTGGATGGCTGAGATTGGTCCGAGGTCGTCCGATGAAGGACCGCTCCAGGGCCATGTTGCAGGGTACTGCTCCAGGTGCTGTGGAAGAAAGGAAAATCATTACTATCATGCCTTTACAAGAAGCATCAGCTGTGGATTAGAAAAACACAGATTAATAAAAATAAAAACCAAAAAATTATAACACTTACGATCTGTTGGCAAGGACCGGTCTTAGGAACTGCAACACTTGATAGTACCGGTATCTTGTTCTTGTCCTTGACGCTGAACCACTGCAAACCTGGCTCTCAGCACGAACATCACTGTTGAAGCGGTCCTTGATCGAGCGCCAACGTGTTCGGACTTTGTCCACTGTTGGTAAAACAAACAAACAACATTTAACAATTGTGTATGATGCACGATATATGCTATCACTAAACCCAACAGTGCCATCAAGGACAATAGTCACTGCAGCATAACAGAGCAGGGAAATACTTACTAAACGCCTTTTTGGAGGATGCAGTGGCGCTGTCCCAGCCATCCATCAACGCTGCGGCCACCTCATTCCATAGCAGCCAGGTCACCACATTGTCCTTGTACAGTTGGTCACAGCTGTCCCACAACAGGGTACGCTCCTGGACCAGGTGGATAAGGTGCTCATTATCCAGGTAGACGTCTTCATCCCGTTGTGGAACCTAGACAAAAAACATTCATTAGAATATTTGAATTTTGTGTGAATAAAAAGTTACTAAAAAGATCCAGAAAAGAGGAAATATAGAAGATAAAAAATAAAGAACATTACAAATCATTTGATACTTACATTCCGTATCACCACAGGGACTTGGCTTGGCTGCTCATGCTGTTCGCCCTCACTAGTCGCGTCCGCTGAAGATGACGATGTCTGGAAAAAAAAAAACATTAGAGATTTTTAGAAGCAGCAGATATACTTACCAAATGCATGAAAATAATCACCTCACGGTCTGCTTGCGTCAGTTCCTGCCGGGATGGGGAATATTTTCTGTGAAAAAGACTTGGGTATACTAATAGATCACAGACTGAATATGAGTCAACAGTGTGATGCAGCAGCAAAAAAGGCAAATGCAATTCTAGGATGTATTAACAGAAGCATACAGTCTAGATCACGTGAAGTCATTATTTCCCTCTTCTCCTCTTTGGTCAGACCTCATCTGGAATATTGTGTCCAGTTTTGGGCACCACATTTTAAAAAAGACATCAACAAACTGGAGCAAGTTCAGAAAAGAGCGACCAGAATGGTGACCGGTCTGCAAACCCTGTCTTATGAGAAAAGGTTGCAGGATTTGGGAATGTTTAGTTTGCAAAAGAGAAGACTGAGAGGAGACTTAATAGCTGTCTACAAATATCTCAAGGGCTGTCAAATTGTAGAAGGATCAACTTTATTCTCATTTGCACAAGGAAAGACTAGAAGCAATGGGATAAAACTGAATGGGAGGAGACACAGATTAGATATTAGAAAAAAATTTTGACAGTTAGAGTGATCAATGAGTGGAACAGGCTGCCACGAGAAGTGGTGAGTTCTCCTTCAATGGAAGTCTTCAAACAGAGGCTGGACAGACATCTGACTGGGATGATTTAGCGAATCCTGCTTTCAGCAGGGGGTTGGACCAGATGGCCCAGGAGGTCCCTTCCAACTCTACGATTCTATGATTCCAAAGACATACTGCATGTAAAAATAATACAAAGCATTAGTACATATACAATTTAAAAGGACAGACATACATTTTTAGATGTAATAATACTCACATTCTTGCCGCTGAAGCTGGAATTGAAAATGGGGTCTTCTTTTGCAGTCTTTCTGCTCTCCAGGCTGTCTTTATAGTTGTGGTACAGTGCTGGCAGACAGATACTTATATATAGACATGAAGTTTTTTTAGGTGGGGATTTTTATAACTTGTCTAACCAATGGACACAAAAAAACGCATGCGCAAAAAACCGCACCCATAGACAATAATGATAATTTTTTGCTCAAAACGTATGCGTTTTTTTAAGCAGCTGGGCGGACCAAAAAATGAAACATGTAGCATCTGGAAATTAAGGACGCACACCATAAAAAAAGCAGCACATGAAAAATGCATACTTGCGCATGCCAATGCGCACCCATGTTAAATATAGGGGAAAAACGCATGCGCACGTATGCGCAAAAACGCAGCACAAAAAAACGCAAATGTGAAACCAGCCTAAGCCAGTTATGAATCCACCTAGCAGTTGCCTTGTCTATTCCATACTTAGCCATTTTTTCAATAAGGATTGTGTGAGATACTTTGTCAAATTCTTTGCTGAAGTCTAGATATACTATATCTACAGCATTTCCCTGGTCCACCCAATCAGTGATTGTGTCATAGAAGAAAATTAAGTTAGTCTGACATGACTTATTAGTTACAAACCCATGCTGACTCTGTTTAATCACTCGTATCCAGGTACTTACTGTAAAGGCCCCGTCACACATAGCAATCTCGCTTGCGAGATCGCTGCTGAGTCACAACTTTTGTGACACAACAGCGATCTCACCAGCGAGATCGCTGTGTGTGACAGCGATCAACGACCGGCCCCCCTGCTGGCATCGCTGATCGCTGCAACAAACCTCTGGGCATTTTTTTCATCGCTGATCTCCCGCTGGCCAGCACTCATCGCTGCATGTGACAGGCAGGAGACCAGCGATCAACTGTAAAATAATTAAAAAAATAAAAAATATTGTTATTCTCACCTTCCGGCATCCCGCGCAATCTTCCCGCCTCTCTCCACGCTCCCGGTCCCAGTAATCCTTTGCAAAAATGACCGCGAGACTTCACGATCCCGCGAGACCGGACGTCATTGCTGTCATTCTCGCAAAGGATTACTGGGACCGGAGCATGGAGAGAGGCGGGAATGCTGTGCGGGACGTCAGAAGGTGAGAATAACAATTTTTTTATTTTAATTCTATTTTTTACATGGATCCATGGCATCAGTGCTAACGAACACAGCGATGCCGCGCGCTCGGCATCACTGTGATAATCGCTGGTGAAGCTGTCTGTTTGACAGCTCACCAGCGATCACATAGCGACTTACCAGTGATCCTGACACGTTGATATCGTTGTCGGGATCGCTGGTAAGTTGCTATGTGTGGTCTAGCTTTAGGCATCAGGTTTCTGCGTCTGCTCTGCAGGAATCCAGAGCCTCACATTCTGCGGTCTCCTGCTGTCTATCTGCTGCAGAGAAGATTACTTTGCAGCAGACCGCTCCAGAGACTAAGTTCCTCTGTGCTCATACTGGGCATGCTCATGAGACGATCTCCCATTGGAGATCGGGAGTCATGTGCCCAGGTCCTGCTCCAGATCTCATTGGTCCATCTTGGAGATCTGGAAGGTCCCGCACGGCTATAAAAAGCGTGAATGACCATTCGGCCATGCGCTAGTATAGACTATACTTGCTATGTGTGAATGGTGACGGATGTATGATTCTGATGACTGACTTATTAAGAAACCCCTTCCCTCTGATATTACGCATGTGGATTGGGAATTAGTTCAGCAGTCAGCGCCAGTCAGTGGCAAGCCTTAGGCCACCGTGCACACCGCACCTCTGTGCTAGTGTCCGACATTGCGCCTGCTTTGTAGCTGTGTCGTCCTGGGGCAGTGTCCTACGCCGTGCTGCAGTGGCAGCCCTTCTTGGCGCTCGCAGTAGCGACGCCACACACACGGTAGGTCTAGATGGACGCAGCTCTTCTGTCTTAGGTCCTGCTCCTGTGACCTGATACCAGGTGTGCATTTACCTGAGGCCTGTGTTACTAACAGGCTCAGTGTTTTTGTATGTTTTTATTGTGGCGCCTGTGTGTGAACAGAGCCCGCTTTGCCCACTTTGGGTGAAGTCTAACCCGTGTGCATTATACCGCCATATTGCTTGTCTGTCATCACCTAGCAGCGGTGTAACATCTACTGCTCGGTGGACCCCGAGCGGCGAACGCACTTTATTATTTATTTTTATTTAGTGCGTTCTGCCGTTCCTAACACTGACATACATGTTGTTTAATAATTTGTTCAAAGATCTTTCCTGGTATAGAAGTTAGACTCACCAGCCTATAGTTGCCTGTGTTCACCTTCTTCCCCTTTTTGAAGTTAGGAACAACATTTGCTCTTCTTCGGTCTTCTGGGACTTCTCCTGTTCTCCAAGAATTTTCAAAGATTATGGAGTGGGGTTCAAATATTTCTTCTGCTATCTCCTTCAGTACTCTGGGGTGTAATTCATCTGGACTGGGAGACTTGAATTCATTTAGGTTAGCTAAGTGTTTCCTCACAATCTTTCTGTTTATAGATGTCCTGGATTCTTCTATTCCCTTAATAGGACAGTGAAGAACAGTTGATATTACATTTCCTTTCTGAAAGAAAACAGATGCAAAATTGGAATTTAAAAGTTCGGCCTTCTCAACATCCTGTCTTACCATTTCATCATTTTCATCCTGTAAAAATCCTATAGCATCTTTGACTTTTCTTTTACTTTTGACATATCCCTAAAATCCTTTATTATTGCTTTTGACGTCTCTTGCAAGCCTCAAATCATTGTCAGCTTTAGATAATCTGATTTGTGCCCTGCAATTTCTGCAGACAGCATTATATTCATCTTTAGATATGCCTCCCTCTTTCCATTTTATAAACATTTCTTTCTTCCTTTTTAGCATGTGCTTAAGTTCTGTGTTCATCCATCCTGGTTTCCTTAAATCCTTAAATGCTTTCTATTCTTCCCTCTTTTCGGAATTGTTAACAATTGTGCTTTGAGAATTTCATTTTTCAAGATTTCCCATCCTTCCTGGACATTTTTGTCCTTAAGGATATCCAGTAGAGATGAGCGACTTTGCCTTTTTTCGGGTTGAGTCGGGTTTCATGAAATCCGACTTTCGCAAAAGTCGGTTCGAACGAAATTGGCCGATTATTGTGAAAAGTCGAAGGCCGACTGAAACACGAAGCCCAGTGTAAGTCAATGGGGAAGAAAAGTCGGCAGTGAGTGGAGGACAGGAAACACACCTACAGTGCCCATTTTAATGCCCAAAACATCAATTATTACTTAAGCTTGTCATCCTTAATTTACTTTATAATAATAGTTAGGCATTGAAAACGGGGTTATTTGGCTATAGTTGTGGGGGGAGGGGTAGTGCTGGCTCCAGATTTTCGTGAGCCCAGGGCCAAAGAGTGTCACTGGGCTCCTTTAACACAGGACACAATTCATGATACTTTGATACGGCAGAAAAATAGCGGTACAGTACAATTAAAAATACTTCAATTCTTACATCACATGACTGATATCCATTTTAAATTCTCCAATAGCTCCAAAAACAGACAGTATATTGCACCATACAGTATTATGGCCACCGCATAGTGCCCCATACAGAGTAATGAGGCCCATATATTTCTCCATACAGAATCATTGGTCCCATATAATGTTCGATACAGTATATGATGAGCTCCACATAATGCTACAGTATATGTTGGTCCCCATGGATGACGCTCCACTCTCTTATGGGCCCAAATAATGCTCCTGTTAGAGCAGGTGGTCTGGAGCGGGAAACTCCGAGAGTGGACCCTCTGGACCGTGGCACCGAGGGACCCCGAGCGAGCTGCCAGGTGGAACCGACCCCTATACAGGGACCGTTAGGAGCAGGCCCAGGGGTTCGAGTACCACGGTAGCCGGTACCGAGAGGGGCGGCTCAGGATGGACCGGAGTAAGACTGAGACTGGAGTAGGACGGCAGGAGCGCTGAAGGCAGAACTGGAGTAGGACGACAGGAACACTGAAGGCAGGACTGGAGTAGGACGGCAGGAACACTGAAGGCAGGACTGGAGTAGGACGGCAGGAACACAAGGCAGGACTGGAGTAGGACGACAGGAACACTGAAGGCAGGACTGGAGTGGGTAACCAGGAACACGGGTAGCAGGACTGAGAAGCTGCTGTGAGGAGCAGCCGAGACAGGAGCTGCAGGAGCAGAGTGTGCATGATGGAGCGAGGCCAGAGTGTCAGGAAACACAACGATCAGGCGCCTCCCTCAGGGGGAAGCGGCCTGATATGGCTCTATCTGGTCAGCCATTGGTCCAAAGGTGCTTCCGGGTCAGGGCACAGCCGGAGCATAAGAAGCAGGAAGGAGGCGCGGCCGCAGCCTATGGCGCATGCGCATAGCATGCAGGGAAGGCATCAGTCACGGGCCTGTCTCAGGTGACCGCCGCGGCCGTCAGGTGGAGAGAGGCTGCGGCGTGGGAGCGGAGGGCAACTGCGGCGTGGGAGCGGAGCCTGGGTGAGTATGGCGGAGCGGTGTAACAGTACCCCCTCCCCTACGCCGCCCCCCGGAGGTTAACAAGAAACCTCTTGAGGATACGGGGAGCATTGATATTCTCCCGAGGCTCCCAGGATCTCTCCTCAGGACCTAAGCCCTTCCAATCAACGAGAAAGAAAGTCCTACCTCTAACCCTTTTCACAGCGAGGATGTCCTGCACTTGAAAAACGTCGTCGGCACCCACTGGCTGAGGACCAAGATCAAGCGAGGAATGGAAACGATTCAGCACCACAGGCTTCAGGAGAGAGACGTGAAAGGTGTTCGGGATCCGGAGCGAAGCAGGCAACCTCAATTTGTAGGCGACTTTGTTAATACGTCCCAGAATTTCAAACGGACCGATGTAGCGTGGACCCAACTTGTAGGAGGGCAGTTTTAATCGGACGAATTTGGAGGAGAGCCAGACCTTGTCGCCAACACGATACGGAGGAGAATCCAACCTCTTTTTGTCTGCATAGTTCTTCATCTGATCAGCGGATCTCTTGAGTGATGTGTTGGTCTCAGCCCAAATCTTAGAAAATTCCGAGGACAAGGCATAGGCCGCGGGTACCTCAGAGGCAGGGGTTATCGGAAGAGGAACACCAGGATGTCTGCCAAAAACAATGAAAAACGGAGACTTGGCCGAAGACTCACCAGCATGGTTGTTATAAGCGAACTCTGCCCAAGGGAGTAAGTTGACCCAATCGTTCTGGTGGGCGTTAGAGAAGTGACGTAAGTATCCCGTAAGCGTCTGGTTGGTACGCTCTACTTGTCCATTGGACTGTGGATGGTAGGCCGAGGAGAAGTCAAGGGAAACGTTCATGAGCTTACAAAGCGAACGCCAGAACTTGGAGGTAAACTGAACCCCTCGGTCAGACACAATGCGTCGAGGTAGTCCATGAAGCCTGAAGACTTGATGAATGAAGATTTCGGCCAGCTCTGGCGCTGAGGGAAGACCGAGCAGAGGGATGAAGTGAGCCATCTTGGAAAAACGATCCACCACCACCAGAATGACTGAGCAGCCCGCAGAGCAGGGTAGGTCGGTGATGAAATCCATGGCGATGTTCTACCAAGGACCCGTAGGGACAGGCAACGGAAGCAACAAGCCGGACGGAGATCTCCGTGGCACCTTGTTTTTTGCACAGGATGGACAAGAAGCCACAAAGTCGAGTACATCTTGGCGAAGTGAGGGCCACCAGTAGTGACGTTTGATAAGGTCAAGGGTCTTCTTAGTTCCGGCATGGCCGGCCAGTTTGGAGGAGTGCCCCCATAGAAGAACCTTTTGCTTGAGATTCTCTGGCACAAGCATCTTGCCAGGTGGAGGAGTAAGCCAGTTCACTGGAGCCACGGTGATGATCCTAGTGGGATCAATGATATGCGACGGTTCCTCCGTGGATTCGTGTGGTTGGAAGACCCTGGATAGGGCGTCGGCTTTGGAATTCTTGTTGCCAGGACGGAATCGGAGCTCAAAATCAAATCGGGCAAAAAATAAAGACCATCTGGCCTGGTGAGGATTTAGTCTCTGGGCAGACTGGAGATAGGCCAGATTCTTGTGGTCCGAGAAGATGACAAAAGGATGGACAGCTCCTTCCAGGAGGTGGCGCCATTCCTCCAAGGCCAACTTGATGGCCAAAAGTTCCCGGTCACCGATTGAGTAGTTACACTCGGATGGAGAAAAGGCCTTCGAGAAGAAGCCACAAGGGTGCAGGCGACCGGAGGCGGTTCTCTGGGACAGCACCGCCCCGGCACCAGTCGAGGAAGCGTCCACCTCGAGTACAAAAGGTCGATCGCTCTCAGGGCGATGCAGGACCGGAGCCATGGAGAAAGCCCGTTTTAGGGTCAGAAAGACCTCCTCTGCCTCAGGAGACCAATCCTTGGAAGTAGACCCTTTACGGGTGAGCACAGAAATGGGTCTTGTGATCACGGAGAAGTGGGAGACAAATTGCCGGTAATAGTTGGCGAACCCGAGGAATCGTTGTATCGCCTTCAATCCGACGGGGCGAGGCCATTTGAGGATGGCAGACAACTTCTCGAGATCCATCCTTAGACCAGCGTCGGAGATAATGTATCCCAGGAATGGCAGAGAGGTCTGTTCGAAGAGACATTTCTCGATCTTCGCATACAGATTGTTCTCCCGAAGGCACTGAATCACCAGGCGGACACTCTTTCTGTGGGACGAGAGGTCCGGCGAGAAGACGAGGATGTCGTCTAAGTACACGACCACACAGGAGTACAAGAGATCCCGGAAGATCTCATTGACGAACTCTTGAAAGACTGCAGGAGCATTGCAAAGACCGAAGGGCATGACCAGGTACTCGTAATGGCCATCTCGAGTGTTGAAAGCGGTCTTCCACTCGTCACCTGCACGGATACGGACCAGATTGTAGGCTCCTCTGAGGTCCAGCTTAGTAAAGACCCGAGCCCCTCTGAGACGGTCAAACAGTTCTGGAATGAGTGGAAGAGGGTACCTGTTCTTGATGGTAATCTCATTCAAGCCCCTATAGTCAATGCATGGCCGTAGAGTTCAGTCCTTCTTTTTGACGAAGAAGAACCCGGCTCCCGCGGGCGAAGAGGATTTCCGTATAAAGCCTTTGGCGAGGTTCTCTGGAACGTACTCGGACATGGCGGTGGTCTCTGCGGGAGACAGAGGGTAGATTCTGCCCCTTGGGCGGGTTGAACCGGAAACAAGTTCAATTGGGCAGTCAAACGGCCGGTGTGGAGAGAGGACCTCCACTTCCTTCTTATCAAAAACATCGGAGTAGGAGCTGTAAGCTGGAGGAAGACCCGGGAGGTCTGGAGGTGACCGTGGAGCGGCCGCCAGGTGGACAGGAGTCAGACAGCGAGCTTGGCACGGGTGCCCCCAGCGGAGTATCTCCCCAGAAGACCAGTCGAGAACAGGCTGATGAGTCCTTAACCATGGAAGACCGAGTAGAACGGTGTGAGAGAGCTTAGGTAAAACGTAAAAGGCTATCTTCTCTCGATGTAAGGCTCCGATTTGCAACTCCACCTCTTCAGTGACCAAGGTGACGGTCACCTGTATGTCTTCCTCCTCCATTGACTCCTCCTCATCCTCCTCACAAAGTGTCACCTGCCTAGGCCTTTGTGAGGAACCACGTAGCGCAGACTGTCCAGAAACAGATGGCATTTGTGACTCCTCATCCTCCACCTCTTCCAAAACCTCCTCCCTTAGTGCTTGCAGTGTTTTTTGAAGCAGGCAGATAAGGGGGACAGTCATGCTGACTAGTGCATCATCTGCACTCGACATCCGCTTGGAATCATCGAAGGCACGCAAAACGAGGCAGATGTCCTTCATAGAGGCCCACTCAGTGGTGCTGAAGTGTGACAGGCGCACAGTGCGACTTGTTTCCGCCTGATGCAGCTGGTACTCCATGACTGCTGCCTTCTGCTCACACAACCGCTCCAACATACAGTATGTAGCGTTGAATTCCACCTGGTGGGTAGGTCACATATGATGCGATGTTCCGGAAGGTGTAATCGGTGCTGCAGAGCAGCAAGGCGCGATCTTGCCGTGCTGTAACGCCGCAAGTGAGCACACTCTATGCGGACCTTGTGCAGCAGTGCATCAAGATCCGGATAGTCCCTCAGAAAGCTCTGCATGACCAAGTTCAGCACATGTGCCAGACATGGGATGTGAGTGAGGTTGCCTAGGCCCAGAGCGGCCACCAGATTTCGGCCATTGTCACACACTACCAAGCCTGGCTGGAGATTCGATGGCACAAACCACACATCGCTCTCCTGCTTGATGGCATTCCAGAGCTCCTGCGCTGTGTGACTTCGATTCCCCAAAGAAATTAATTTGAGTACGGCCTGTTGACGTTTGGCCACGGCTGTTCTCATATCGGTCGTAACAGGCTCCTGCAGCAGTTTCTGAGGAACTTGAGTAGGAGGAGGAGTCAATGTATAGAGACTGGATTCCTGCAATCCATGGAGTTAGCAGAACACGTACAGCGCCACTCTCCAGATCTGTACCCGGTTCCACAACATTGACCGAATGGGCAGTGAGGGAAAGGTATCGTCCCTGTCCATGGTTACTGGTCCACGCATCGGTGGTCAGGTGGACCTTGCTACTGACGGCGTTTAGTAGCGCATGTTTTATTTTTACCTCCACATGTTTTTGCAGGGCAGGGACGGCTTGCCTGCTGAAATAAAAGCGGCTGGGCATGGTGTATTGTGGGACTGCCAATGCCATGAAGTTCCGGAAGGTGTCAGTCTCCTCCAGCCTGAATGAGAGCATTTCAAGGGCCAGTAGTTTGGCAATGCCAGCATTCAAAACCTGTGCTCAGGGATGGTTTGCCGAGTATGGCCGCCTTTTATCCCATGCCTGTGCTACCGATGGCTGTTGAGTGGCCTGGGAGTGTGAGGATGACTGGGAACATGGTGCTGTGGGTGGAATGTCACTGGGTCTCCGGACAACAGTGCCAGAGGTTCTTCCTTGGCGATCCTGTGAGTAAGCCGAACCAGCTGTGTGTGAGATGGAGGAAGAGGCCCCAACACGAGCTGAAGACCCAGGCAACTATAGGCCGGTGAGTCTGACTTCTATACCAGGAAAGATCTTTGAACAAATTATTAAACAACATGTATGTCAGTACCTGGATAAGAATGAAGTGATTAAACAGAGTCAGCATGGGTTTGTAACTAATAAGTCATGTCAGACTAACTTAATTTCCTTCTATGACGGAATCACTGATTGGGTGGATCAAGGAAATGCTGTAGATTTAGTATATCTTGACTTCAGTAAAGCATTTGACAAAGTATCTCATACAATTCTTATTGAAAAAATGACTAAGTATGGAATGGACAAGGCAACTGTTAGGTGGATTCATAACTGGCTTAGTGATCGGACCCAAAGAGTGGTCGTAATGGCTGCACATCCAGTTGGAAGAATGTCTCAAGTGGGGTACCACAGGGCTCTGTCCTGGGCCCTGTATTGTTCAACATCTTTATCAATGATTTAAGTGAAGGAATTGAGGGTAAACTGATAAAATTAGCTGATGACACAAAGCTAGAAGGGATAGCTAATACTAGAGAAGAGAGAGAGAGGATTCAAAAAGATATAAATAAACTGGAGCAGTGGGCAGCAACTAACAGAATGGTTTTTAACAGGGAAAAATGCAAAGTACTACATCTGGGCAATAAAAATGAAAAAAGCATATACAGAATAGGAGGAATAGGGCTAAGCAACAGCACATGTGAAAAAGACTTGGGTATACTAATAGATCACAGACTGAATATGAGACAACAGTGTGACGCAGCAGCAAAAAAGGCAAATGCAATTCTAGGATGTATTAACAGAAGCATACAGTCTAGATCACGTGAAGTCATTATTGCCCTCTACTCCTCTTTGGTCAGACCTCATCTGGAATATTGTGTCCAGTTTTGGGCACTACATTTTAAAAAAGACATCAACAAACTGGAGCAAGTTCAGAAAAGAGCAACCAGAATGGTGACCGGTCTGCAAACCCTGTCTTATGAGGAAAGGTTGCAGGATTTGGGAATGTTTAGTTTGCAAAAGAGAAGACTGAGAGGAGACTTAATAGCTGTCTACAAATATCTAAAGGGCTGTCACATTGTAGAAGGATCATCTTTATTCTCATTTGCACAAGGAAAGAATAGAAGCAATGGGATGAAACTGAATGGGAGGAGACACAGATTAGATATTAGAAAAAACTTTTTGACAGTTAGAGTGATCAATGAGTGGAACAGGCTGCCACGAGAAGTGGTGAGTTCTCCTTCAATGGAAGTCTTCAAACAGAGGCTGGACAGACATCTGACTGGGATGATTTAGCGAATCCTGCTTTCAGCAGGTGGTTGGACCAGATGGCCAAGGAGGTCCCTTCCAACTCTACGATTCTATGATTCTAAGAGGTGGTAGGTGGTGCTGTACGTTGGCCTACATCTTCAGTGTGTCTGTGTAACTCCACCTCGTGCTTGGTTTGCACATGTTTCCACATATTTGTGGTTTTGAGGTTGCTGACATTTTTCCTTCTTTTGACTTTCTGATGACACAGCTTGCATTTGACAAAGCAAATGTCATCTGCAACTGTGTCAAAAAAGGACCATGCACTGCAAGTCTTGGGAGCCCCCGTTTTGGCTTTTGAAAGAGGAATGCTCCTAACGGGTGCCGAAGTGGAGGCTACAGGCAACCAAGTCTGCCCCCTCCCTCTCCCTCCTGTTTTGGCCGTTCGGGGAATCTCTTCCTCAGAGCTGCTCCCACCACCTTCCTGTTCCTCACGCCATGATGGGTCAAGGACCTCATCATCTACACTTCCCTCTTCAAACACCTGCTTCTCCTGGGTTGTCTTGCCAGCACCGTACGCACCAGAAAGTGGCACCTGAGTCTCGTCATCATCTGATGTGCACTGAGGTGTGCTGACCATAGGCACTGGCCCACCCGCCTCTTCAGATTCAGAGGAACAAAGAAGTTGCGCATCACTGCATACTCCCTCTTCTTCACATTCTTGAATGTTAATCAATCAATCAATCAAATTTATTATCGCCAAGTACATATTACATATATACAAGGAATTCTTTGTGGCAAAGAGGCAACATAATATATAACAACAGATACAACAAGTAACATCTAACAAGACAGATACAGTATATAGTCTACACATGATGATTTAATTGTTGAACAGAGAGTGGATAGAAGCTGTTCATATGGCGGTTGGTACTGCATTTGGGGACTCTGAAGCGACGTCCTGAAGGGAGTAGTTGGAATGAGGAGTGTCCCGGGTGAGAGGGATCGGATGAAATTTTCAATGCGTGGGATCGAATACTCTTATCATAAAGATCCTGGATTTCAGGCAGGGCGGAGCCTATAATTCTCTCTGCTGTTCTGAAAGTCCTTTGTAAGCGGAGTTTGTCATGCGCAGTGGCTCCCCCATACCAGACTATCAGAGAGGAACAAATCACAGATCTGATGACAGCATTAAAGAATAAGATCAGCAGATTCTTAGACAAACCATATCTTTTCAGCTGACGCAGGAAGAACATCCTCTGTTGTGCTTTTCTTATAACAGCATCCACGTTTTTCCCCCATTTAAGATCATGAGAGATGATAACACCAAGGAATTTGGTCTCTGTGACCCTAAGAACCACTTCGTCATGGATGTAGATTGGAAGTATCTCATGTTGATCTTTCCTAAAATCCACAACCATCTCAGCAGTTTTTTTAGTGTTGAGTACAAGATTATTGGCTTTACACCAGTCACATATTCTTTCCACCTCACTCCGATACAAGTCTTCAGCATTTCCCCTGATGAGACCAATCAGTGTCATATCATCGGCAAATTTCAAGATTTTTACTGAGTCTGCTGAAGAGATGCAATCATTCGTATAGAGAGAAAACAGTAACGGGGACAAAACACACCCCTGAGGTGCCCCGATGTTTGTGACCAAGGTGTCCGAAGTGAATGGTCCAACTTTTACACTCTGTATCCTGGCTGTCAGGAAGTTATAAATCCACAAGCATAAGTTTAGAGGGACTCCAAGAGCTACCATTTTCTTATGAAGTAAATTCGGATCAATGGTATTGAACGCTGAGCTAAAGTCCATGAAAAGAATCCGGACATATGAGTGCCGTTCATCTGTATGATCCAAAATGTACTTCAGTGCCAGATTGACAGTGTCGTTTGCCGAACGATTCTCCTTATAGGCAAACTGAAGCGGGTCCCATAGCTTCTGCGTGAATTTTATCAGGTGGGACATCATAATTCTTTCAAAGACTTTCATAGCTACAGATGTGAGTGCTACTGGTCTATAGTCGTTCAACTCAGAGGATCCCACTTTCTTGGGGACAGGGATAATTGTGGAATTTTTCCAACACTGAGGTACAACGCACTCTTTCAGTGACACATTGTATATATTTGTCAGTATAGGGGCAAGCTGGGTAGCACATACTTTCAGACACATTGGAGATACACCATCAGGGCCAGGTGCCTTTTTGACCTTAAGTCCCTTCAGGATGCGTATCACCTCTGCCTCGGAGATCACTACTTGGGTGTTGCACAATGAATGATCTTTATATGAACAGACTGAGGAGCTTAGAGATGAATAGCCACTGTGTGTAGAGCTTGCCCCAAATCTGCAGTAGAATTCATTTAACTCTGCTGCCAGACTTCTGCTGGGGTTCACTATAGTGGGGTGGCTTTTATAATTGGTGACCTCTCTTAATCCTCTCCATGCAGATCTAGTATCTTTTGATGAGAACCTTTCCTCCAGAATCTTTGCATACCCGTGTTTGGCTAACTTGATCTCTTTAGATAGCGAGTTCCTAAGTTTCTTGAATTCAGTAATATCGCCTGCTTTATAAGCCTCCTCTTTTCTCTTACGGATCAACCTGACTTTATTTGTAAACCACGGCTTGTTGTTTCCCCGAAAGTGGACAGATTTGGATGGAATAAACGTGTCTTCACAAAAACGGATATATGAGGACACTGCATCAACCCATTCATCCAGACCTGAGCATGTTTCCTGGAATACCTCCCAGTCCGTGCATGTTGCATGGCTGGCCCCCTCTTTCCAAGCCAACAGATTCAGAGAACAGAAGTAGAGACTGTGATGGCTCCTGTCCAGGGCTCTCTGACTGCCTGGGCACTTTGGCAGGTGGTGAAGAGACAGATGGTTGCTCTTCAGTGCTCTGGCCCTAAGAGGACATGGAAGTCATTGAAGTCGATGCATTAGCTGCCATCCATCCGACAGCGGCTTCAATTTGTTCCTCCCGCAGCAGTGGGGTACGGCGAGGTCCTACAAAGCTGCGCATAAAGGACTGTTGCCTGCTAAAACTGGGGGATGCTGACTCACTGGTGCCTGCAGCAGGCACAGAATCCCCACGTCCTCTCCCTGCAGAATCCCCATGTCCTCTCCATGCAGAATCCCCACGTCCTCTCCCTGCTGAAACTCCATGCCCACGTGCCTTACTCCCTGCCTTCTTCATCTTGGTAGACTGATAAAGATAGGCAGAAAAGTACAAAGGGGGCTTAGTGTGTTTATTCCTGAACAGCTGGTAACAGGTATAAGAAACACTAATTTTATGAAGTGTGTGTGTGGACTACACTTTAATAGCAGCTAATGTGGCCTACACAACTGTGAAATGGAGTGTTTGGTGAACTTTATTTTGTTTTGTTTTTTGAAAAAAAACTAAAAGGATGTGACCAAAGATTTGAAAGCGATAGTATCACTAACTTTTTGGAGCTATTACAATGCAGAAGGTAACCTACAATGCAAAAGATGAGGCTCCAAAAAATAGGGTAATACTAATCTGGCTGCAGCTGAAGGGCACAAGCCAGAAAAAAGGCTCCTCTATCTACTCCTATATAGTGTTTGCAACCAACCAATGTAGATGGATACAGATGGATGCACACTAATAGGAGAATAAAAAATGAGCTGCAATAAAAGAAAAATATGTGTGAGGCAGTGACTCACGCTGAGCGGCCTACAACCAGACGTAGCTGCAGGACACACTACTCAGCGTGAGCTGCACTCACACACAGTCAGAGACCTCTCAGACAGCCGTGAACAGTGCAGCAAACTGGGCAATAGCACTGAAAGACTGCAAAGAGGCTCCGCTGTCTACTCCTATAGTGTTTGCAACCAACGTATATGGATACGGATGGATGCACAGTGCACACTAATAGGAGAATGAAAAATGAGCAGCAAAAAAAGAAAAATATGTATGAGGCAGTGACACGCTGAGCGTCCTACAACCAGACGTGGCTGGAGGACACACTACTCAGCGTGAGCTGCACTCTCACAGACCTTGCAGACAGCTGTGAACACTGCTGCAAGGCAAAAAAGCTACAGTGGTGGATTATGTAGCCTGGGTAAAGCACACTATGATTGTGAAAATCGCTATCTCTAACTGTCCCTCGCAGTCTTGAACAGCAGCCTGTCCCTAACTGAATTCACAGCAGAGTGAACCAGAAATGGCGGCGGCGGCTTTTATAGTGCATCATGACATCATTTCCGCAGCCAATCACAGCCATGCCATTAGTTAACATGCCTACATGCCTAACAGGGTGTGCCCACACATCTGAGGATTGTCATTGGCTGAATTAAATCAAACTGGCTCATAGCATTATGGGAACTTCCGATTCCAGTATTCAATATGCTAAAAGTATCGGAACTCAGTATCGGAATTCCGATACAGTGAATATCGGCCGATACCCGATACTTGCGGTATCGGAATGCTCAACACTAATTATGACATTTGAGCGACTTTGGTAGGATCGGGTTTCATCAAGCCAAATTTGTTGCAAATGAAACTTGTCCAACTAGTGGAAAACAAGTAGGAGATTCGTTCAAAACCAAACCACAATGCAAAGAAACTCGCCTTTTTTTTGCCCGAGTTTCACCAGTTTGTGTTTCAGAAAACCAGATCCTAGTCAGTAAAACGCTAGTTATTATACTAGGCCTTGGTGTTTAACATATTAACATATGATGTGTATTTTACCCATCAGTGGATTCAACACACAAGAGTATGTTGTTAGTTACAAGGTATATCAATAATCCCCCTTGCCTAGAATCACAATAAGTGAAATGAGGATGGTAAAAACAGCCAATCCTCCAAACACTTTTTATGACACCTTGTAAAGTTTCACATTGTGTGTATGGCGCAGTGTGTGTGAGCGGCGCCAAAAACATTAATCAAATTTTGTTATGGTGAACCAGAAATTTTAAATTTATTTTTAACCAGAAAAATTAAAAAAAACTTTATTTTTTTCTGCGTTTGGGGGCAGATGGTTGCAAGTTGGGGGTGTGCAGGGAAGATGCAGAACTTACAGTTGAAGAAGGTGTTCTAGGGGAAGGGGCAACAAAACTTGTGGGGGAAGGGAGTCCAGTTATGGGAATTGAACTAGAAACACTTGGAGGAGAGGAAAGAGGTTCAGGGACATTGGTCCTAAGTGCTTGTCTCGGTAAACTTGTCTGCCTGGACCTACTTGGGCCCAATGCCCGCCTTGATTGATGGTGCCTTGAACTTGGGGCAAATATTGAATGTGGGTCCCCCGTCTGCAGCTGTGGCTGCTGCTGCTGCGGGGGCTGCTGCTTATGCTCTGTGGTGGCGGTGGCAGTGATCGTCCTTGCAGGTGGACTGGTGGCGGCAGTGATGGTCCATGTTTGCGGAGTGGTGGTGGCAGGGCTACTACATGTTGTAGCAGCAGGGCTGTTCCACATTTGCGGAGTGGTGGCTGTGCTCCAAGCATGCATGGGGGTGGCGGTGGTGCTCCAGACATGAGCAGCACTTGCCATGGTGGTGTTGGTTAAGTGACCAGCTGCACTCAGACTTGTGGTGGTGTAATGGTGGGTGTCCTGGCTTTGAATAGAGGTGTCTGTGCAGTGGTATGCAGCACAAGTTGGTAGTGAGGTGAAGCGAGTCAATGGTGGCACAGGTGGAAATGACACCACTGACTGCTGCCCATACCGATTATGCTGCATAGCCTGCAAGAAAGCATTGTTGCAGGCCTGCGCACATTCAACTGTTGCTCAGGACTAAGGTGTTCCGCCATGCCTTTTTCAATCTTACTAAAAAAATGGTGCACTGGTCTGTTGAGGTCGGCCTCCAGACGGTCAAGGCGCTGTTTGACAGAATGGAAGCGGTGTTCCATGTGGTTAAAACCACGTTCCATGAGTGAAAAACCACTTTCCGCTCTGTCGGACAGCGACTTGAGGTTGTCATTAAAGGCCTCGCTCAAGTGCATAAACTTGGGCAAGACATTCCTGTCCAAGGCCCTCTGCCGCTGGCGGGTAGTGCCTGCATAACCAGTGGCAGAGACCTTGGACAGGGGAACACCTGATGGACCAGCTTCCTGGTCACCAGCTGTCTGTGTGGCTGACCTGCAAGGTGCTTCCTGGCTGTTGGATGGCTGGGACGGGTCAGAGGACGTCCGATGAAGGACCGCTCCAGGGCCAGGTTGCAGGGTGCTGCTCCAGGTGCTGTGGAAGAAAGGAAAATCATTACTATCATGCCTTTACAAGAAGCATCAGCTGTGGATTAGAAAAACACAGATTAATAAAAATCAAAAATTATAATACTTATGATCTGGTGTCAAGGACAGGTCTTAGGAACTGCAACGCGTGATAGTATCGGTATCTTGTTCTTGTCCTTGACGCAGATCCACTGCGAACCTGGCCCTCAGCACGAACATCACTGTTGAAGCGGTCCTTGATCGAGTGCCAACGTGTTCGGAGTTTGTCCACTGTTGGAAAAACAAACCAACAACATGTAACAATTGTGTTTGATGCACGACATATGCTATCACTAAAAACCCAAAGGTGCCATCAGGGACAATAGTCACTGCGGCACAATACAGCAATACAATACCCAAAGCAGTCACTGTAGAGCCAGATGACACTGTTGGGTTTCCTGCTAGAATACATCTAGCACGAAACCCAACAGTGCCATCAAGGACAATAGTCACTGCGGCACAATACAGCAATACAATACCCAAAGCAGTCACTGTAGAGCCCTTTGACACTGTTGAGTTTCCTGCTAGAATATATCTAGCACGAAAACCAACAGTGCCATCAAGGACAATAGTCACTGCGGCATAACAGAGCAGGGAAATACTTACTAAACGCCTTTTTGGAGGATGCAGTGGCGCTGTCCCAGCCATCCATCAACGCTGCGGCCACCTCATTCCATAGCAGCCGGGTCACCACATTGTCATTGTACAGTCGGTCACGGCTGTCTCACAACGGGGCACACTCCTGGACCAAGCTGATAAGCTGCTCATTATCCAGGTATACGTCTTCATCCCATTGTGGAACCTAGACAAAACACATTCATTAGAATATTCAAATTTTGAGTGAATAAAAAGTTACAAAAAAATCCAGAAAAGATGAAATATAGAAGGTAAAAAATAAAGAACATTGCAAATAATTTAATACTTACATTTCATATCACCACCGGGACTTGGCTTGGCTGCTCCTGCTGTTCGCCCTCAGTAGTCACGTCCACAGAAGTTGACGATGTCTGAAAAAAAAACAAAACAAACATAAGAGATTTGGAGAAGCAGCAGATATACTTACCAAATGCACGAAAATAATCACCTCACGGTCTGCTTGCGCCAGTTCCTGCCGGGATGGGGAATATTCTGATTCCGAAGACATACTGCATGTAAAAATAATAAAACGCATTAGTACATATACAATTTAAAAGGACAGGCATACATTATTAGATGTAATAGTTCTCACTTTCTTGACGCTGAAGCTGGGATTGAAGATGGGTTCATTTTTAGCTGAATTTCTGCTCTCCAGTCTGTCACTATAGTTGTGGTACAGTGTTGGCAGACACTTCCTTTATATAGACATGTTTTTTTTTTGGGTTGGGAATTTTATAACTTGTCTAACCAGTGGACACCAAAAAAATGCATGCGCAAAAAACCCGCATACATGCGCATGCCAATGTGCACGTATGCGCATCCATAGGCCATAATGGTCATTTTTTGGCAAAACGTGTGCATACGTGCGCATGCGTTTTTTTAAAGCGGTTGGGCGGACCAAAAAATGAAACATGTAGCATCTGGAAAATAAAATCGCACACCACAAAAAATGCAGCGCATGAAAAACGCATACGTGCGCATGCTAATGCGCACGTATGCGCACCCATGTTAAATATAGGAAAAAAAAAACGCATGCGCACGTATGCGTTTTTTTGCAGCGCAAAAAAGCGCAAATGTGAAACCAGCCTTACTGATGTAATAGCACCCTGTATTACTGCTGCTGTTTTGTTATCTGCCAGTACTGATATACTGTACTGTGTATTTCTTTGTAGTTTTTACCCAATCTCATTCACTTTATCATCTGTTATCATCTACCATTGTTGTTCTCCATTACTAAGTTCATCATCATCTCAATAAACATAAACTTAAGCACCCATACAGTCTTTTTACTGGGAGTGGATGAAGGGTTTAGCCATATGCTGGAATAAACACAGCATCGCACGTGGAGGAAGGCAGAACAATAATGCATCCTGCCATAGAGCAAGAACTGTGCAAGCATTCCTTGAGCAAAGACACATAAGGTCAAGGTCATGGCCTGCAAAGAGTCTGGATCTCAATCCAATTGAAAATCTTTGGTGGAAGTAGAAGAAAATGGTCCATGACAAGGCTCCAACCTGCAAAGCTTATCTGGCAACAGCAATCAGAGAAAGTTGGAGCCAGATTGATGAAAAGTACTGTTTGACACTCAGTAAGTCCATGCCTCAGAGACTGCAAGCTTTTATAAAAGCCAGAGGTGGTGCAACGAAATACTAGTGATATATTGGAGTGTTTTTTTGTTTGTTTGTTTTTCATGATTCCATAATGTTTTCCCACAGAAAAGAGTGGTTCCATACTTTTTGCCCTCTGCATGGTCTAAAAAACTAACCATTACTGACTACCACACTTTTTTATCTTGATTTCTTTTAGTGTTTCTTAAAGCCAGAAAGTTGCCATTTGAAATGACTTTAGTTTTGTGCCATGTCTGTGATCTGCTTTTTTTCTACAAAATTAAACAACTGAATGAACATCCTCCAAGTCCGGTGATTCCATACTTTTTGCCAGGGGTTGTATATGTGTGTTATCCCAATAAATTGAAAACAACCAGTTCTACACCTGAGTAAGAAACTATCTTCCTGTGAAAAGAACTATGCCATGGTAGAGAAAGAATTCTTAGCCATCAAGTAGACAATTAACACTCTGAGGCACTACCTGATAGGATGAAAATTTTGAATAGTATCAGATCATGTGCCCTTGAGATGAAGGAGGGAAAAGAAGTGGAGGTGACTAGGTGGTTTCTGGAACTCCAGGACTTTAGGTTTTATGTGGAGCACAGGCCAAGGAAACTAAACAATATCACAGATTTCCTTTCCAGACTTCCCTGTTTCGTGACTAAAGGTGCTAAAATGTAAAGTGCTGTACGGTGATATGGTTCAGTGAAACTATTAGCTTCAGTGATTTGCTACCTAAAAATATTCTCCAGCAGAGAAAATGTTGCTCCTATTTATTGTAAACTGAATCATGTGTTTTTGGCAATCCTGAAGGGGCAGATCCCCTCAGCTACACAGACTATATATTATTTTCATTTGTATATCCGTTTTGCCCAAAGGGTCATGTTTATTTTTACTTAACATTGGTTTATGCCACTTGTATATAATAAACCATTGGAAGATTTAAAGAGATAGTGTTCCTGTGTCTACCTCCAAGTGCAGCTGAGTGAGCTGATCTACCACATATGCATATTTTTTATTTTAACAAAAAGATAATAATTCATACAAAAATGCACAAAATTGCATATGTAGTTAGAATGTTGAGTGAAATTGTGACAATGTCAATAGTCTATAGATATGAGGTAATGTAATTTAAATAACAAGTGTAAAAATTGTCCTGACTAATAGAGGTCCAAAGTTTTAGAAAACATTAAAAACCAGTCAATGTGACAAATCATTAATACAATACTCCATAAGATATCTTTATAGTGTGCTCTTTAAACATATATCAAATTTTATTAATAATATATCTTCCAGTATCAGTAAATATCTAAAGAAGGTAATGTCACAGGTATTCTAACTATATCAGGTTAGCAAAGCAGAAGCATATACAAGGAACAATAAAATGTCTACAAATAAGATAGAAAATAAAAATAAATCAGATATGTGATTTAAAAAAACATGCATCTGGGTAATACATCCAATGTAGTAGAAAAGAAAATGTGGGAACATCTATGCTTCTATGGATACATAAAAAATATTTTTTTTCGATATTGAAAAATGTTTCAAATGTCAGGACTATACTGTTTTGTTGTAATATTTCACGAGGTGAAACTCATTTTCATTGTTGTTCTCCACATGAATCATTCTTAATGTTACATTACATTTTCAAACAGTTGCAATGATCTCATAATATTGTCATCCTAAAAGAAAAGAAAACAAAGTTAAAATGCAAAGTAAAATTACTTTACTTTTAGTAAATATTGCTTTAAAACGTTAACATATCCCAAAAATTAATACAAATGGAGATTCAGTGGCGCATGTGTATGAGTGTAATTCCAGCAACAAACACTAAGACACCTGTCACAAGGGTGTCAAAGAAATAAGGTAAAATAACTCATAATATTAGTGTGTGCTTGGAACACTCATAAAGAAGAGGGAAATCTAAATTAGGTGGTTATAGAAAAAAAAATCCCTCTTATAAGTGCTCTTTATGTAGCTGGATAATAGCGAGAAAATAGCAATTAGAAATAGACGATTGTAAGACCTCAGAAGAAGTGCTTAAGGGAAAAAATATATATCTAATATATAAAGCTCAAAGTGTGTGTGTATGTATGTATGTAAGTATGTATGTATGTATGTGTGTATGTATGTGTGTGTGTGTGTGTGTGTATGTCCAGGATAGGCATCCGCACCGTCGCAGCTACAGCCACATAATTTGGCACAGTCACACGTCTGGACCCCGAGAGCGTCCTAAGCTATGTTGTGAGGCAAAATTTTAACCCCGCCTGTTCCAATTCACCAAACAATTTTGCCCCTGTCTACATAATGGGGAAAAAGTGTGTGCGCGTCAAGCCCCGCCCCTCATTATGATGTCATAATGCCCCTATCTACATAATGGGGAAACTTGTGCGCATCAAGCCCCGCCCCTCATTATGATGTCACAATGGTTGCCATGGCAACGCTGATGTCATCAAGCCCCGCCGCTCATTATGATGTCATAATGGTTGACTATGGGATTGAGAATGTGTGATGGGTATATGGGCACTGGACTGTGGGATGGAGGATATGTATGACGGGTATATGGGCACGGGCCTATGGGATGGTGGATATGTATGACGGATATATGGGCACGGGGCTATGGGATGGAGGATGTGTGATGGGAATATGGGCACTGCAATATGGGATGGAGGATATGTATGACGGGTATATGGGCACGGGACTATGGGATGGAGGATGTGTGATGGGTATATGGGCACTGGACTATGGGATGGAGGATATGTATGATGGGTATATGGGCACAGAATTATGGGATGGCGGATATGCATGATGGCTGGGTATATGGGCACGTGACTATGGGATGGAGGATATGTATGATGGGTATATATGGGCATGGGACTATGAGATGAAGGATGTGTGATGGGTATATGGGCACTCGACTATGGGATGGCGAATATGTATGATGGGTATATGGGCATGGGACTATGGGATGGAGAATATGTATGATGGGTATAAGGACATGGGACTATAGGATGGAGGATATGTATGATGGGTATATGGGCACGGGTCTATGGGATGGTGGATATGTATGATGGGTATATGGGCACGGGACTATGGGATGGAGGATAATTATAATTTGTTATAACTAACCACAGTTAGTTACTATGCCCGGGCAGCGCCGGGCTCTTCAGCTAGTATATATATATAGATGCTGGTGGCAATCTTAGTTCCAACCTGAACAATCATTAAAAACTAAATAGGCATGAGTGAGGGTAAAAACCTAAAATCACTGAACAGGTTATATATTGCAGGGTACTTCTTCCTGATAGCAGCTTCCCTGAGGAAGAAGACAGTTAGTCTTTGAAACATGTTGGAAAGTCCATTGGTCCCCGCCGCAATCACCAGCAAGTGAAACCGACGTGGTCATGTGCTGACTCACATCACAAAGGTCCTGTACACCTGGAGCAGCTCACAGATGCTGGGAGCACATGAGGCCGCTCACGTCTGCTCCACAGCTGGAGGTACACTGAAAGGAGGCTGCCACTGGCCGGGGCAGCCCCTGTAACTCGTCTATACCCCTGTGTACAAACCCCCCCCCTCTTTTTCCAAGTGCTGGAGCAAAAAGCGCTATCTTAACCAGCACCGCTTACTGGATTGAGGACTTCGCATCGCATTATCTTTACAGGTACCGCTCTCTGACTTGTGCATTTACTATTGTGGCTACTCTGCACAGCCGTTCACAGGCTGCAATTTGACTTTGACTTTTTTTTAAGCTGCTATCAGGAAGAAGTACCCTGCAGTATATAACCTGTTCAGTGATTTCAGGTTTTTACCCTCACTCATGCCTTTTTAGTTTTTAATGATTGTTCAGGTTGGAACTAAGATTGCCACCAGCATCTATATATATTTTTTCCCTTAAGCACTTCTTCTGAGGTCTTACAATCATCTATTTCTAATTGCTATTTTCTCGCTATTATCCAGCTACATAAAGAGCACTTATGAGAGGTTGTTTTTTTTTTCTATAACCACCTAATTTAGATTTCCCTCTTCTTTATGAGTGTTCCAAGCGCACACTAATATTATGAGTTATATCCCAAAAATTGTTATGTTAGACTAGAGAACAGAACATTTTAAGTCTTCCACAGATCGAATTCAAGACAAACTTCTTTTGGTCTGTGTGCTGTTGGTGTGCAAAGGACAGCACACAGAGACAGAAGTCTGACATACAATAATGCATATTCCACTGCACATCAGTGATTTTTCCTTGTCCATGTAGGACAAGCACACATTCCTGCCTACAAAGCTGTTCACTCTTATTTCTAGGTAACCTGGAAATTTCCTCTGTTTTCATGCTTGTATTCAGTAGCATTGCTCCCTTAATTGGATTTATATTATCATCATGGCTAACAATAAAGCCTTTTATCCAGTTGACTCATCACCAGTTACTGACCCAATCCATGTGAAATTGATTTTTTGTAATCCAGAATGCCTATCATGGTCAGCAATAAATTTTGTGGATAGGTCAAAGGTGTACAAAAGAAACTTTGCTTTTGACAATATGAATATGACAATCTTGGAAAAACTTCTTGCACAGGAGACAAAAACTTTGTGGGATAATGCAACATTACAGAAGTATTGGGAATGAGACCTGATCCTAAGAGAACATGGGACTTGAAAACTATGACATATTCTGAGGAATTCAGCTAAAAGAGGGAAGCTATTTAATCTGTTCTCATCCTTTGACATACCCCATACATCATGAAAGGGAATGACTTCCTGGGGTATGTCACATTAATTTTGCATGCCCAGGAGCTGTACATGCACAATCGCCGCTGGTGTTCAGCTAACATCATAGCTGACACCAGGCTCATACTGCCAGGAGAGATTCCCACATGGCTTCCAGAAGTTTAACCCTCTATATGCTGCGATCAATAGTGACAGCATTTAGAAGGCAGGTGAGGCGTACCACAATGGAGCAGGACACTTCGGTTGGAAGAAGTTGGAGGTCCTACTTCGTGAAAGATTCTACTGGGTTGGCATGGAGAGTTCCATTGAGAAGTGGTGCCGAGAATGTGACCCATGCAACCTGCGCAGAAAAGACCGTAACAGCCAGCGAGCCCCATTACAGCTGATCATCACAAAACAGCCGCTTGAACTGGTAACCTTGGATTTCGTGAAGATAACTCTGAGTAGGAATGGCTACACTTATGCTCTGACCATCGTGGACCATTACTCAAGGTTCTTGGTAGTCGTGCCTAGCAGCCAAGGCATTTCAGCAACACTTTTGTTGACTGCACAGATAACCTGAACAAGTGTTCACCAATCAAGGTCCAGCCTTTGAGGCAGAAGTGTTACAGGAGTTCTGTAACATGTATGGTTGCAAGAAACTCAGAACGACGCTGCACCATCCACAGACAAATGGCATGTGTGAGAAGATGAGCCAGGTGGTCATTGACTTATTGAAGACCTTACCTCTGGAGGAACAAAACCAGTAGCCATAGAAGTTGCCAGATCTGGTAGATCTATTTAATCATATACCGGTAAACTCCACAAATTTCACTCCGGCCTACTTGATGAGAGCAAGACCTGGCAAATTACCAATTGATTTGGACATGGGAGTCTTAACTCCTGAGACAACATCACCAGATGTAGACTCGGATACGGAGCGGCAGCAACAATACCGCAAAGTACAAGGATGTGTGGAGAAAAGTTTGTCCCAAGCAAGACAGAGGCAGGAAAGAAATTACAATCAACATGCCCCTGCAGTTCCCTTGACACCAGGAGAACAAGTACTCAAAAGAAAGAGACGAGTTCACAAACTAGATGACCAGTGGGAGGCAGAGCCATACACCGTAATACCTTCAGACTTTAATAACACCAAAGTATGCCTCATCACCAAAGATGGAGGAAAAACCTTAGAAGCAGCCTCAAGAGATCATCTAAAGGCGTGCCCTGATCAGTTGAAGGACAAGAAAAAGTCCAAGACACTCCACAGCCTATAGTAGAGGTGGAAGAAAAGATCTAAACTATCCTTGGATAATTTCCTCGGACGTGGACACAAGTAAATCAGGCAATAGTAGTGCCAGTCCTAACCTTTCATCAGGCTACTGCACCAGATGAAGTAGAGACTCTAAATGAAATGGCTCCAGTAATAGATACCACATCTGCAGTGGAATGCGGATATCTGTCCCCTGCTAACAGCAAAACAGTCAATCTCATGGTGAGTATAGGAGTAAAGAGAAGGCAGTCTAGAATACCTATGTTACACAAGTCTACTTATAGCGTAGTGACTAGTGTTGAGCTTTCCGATACCGCAAGTATCGGGTATCGGCCGATATTAGCTGTATCGGAATTCCGATACTGACTTCCGATACTTTTTTCGTATCGAATACCGGAATCGGAAGTTCCCATAAAGCTATCAGCCTGCTCAATTTGATTCAGCCAATGGGAATCCTCAGAAGTGTGGGCACATCCTGTTAGGCATGTTAACTATTGGCATGGCTGTGATTGGCTGCTGAAATTACATCATCATGATGCGCGGTCTGTGCGCATCATGATGCGCGGTCTGTGCCAACTGCCGGTGGTCTGTACAGGCCTCTCGGGGGCCTGTGCCGGTGGTCTGTACGGGCCTGCCGGGGGGCTTGTGACGGCTGACGGTGGTCTGTGCGGGCCTGCCAGGGGTTTTGTGTGTGTGTGTGTACTACATTCATGCTACATATATACATACTATATACATACTACATACATAGTACATACATACTACATATATACTACATTCATACAACATACATATATACTACATACATATATACTACATACATGCTACATACATGCTACATACATACAACATTCATACAACATGCATACATACATGCTACATATACAGTCATATGTTAAAGTTTGGGCACCCCTATTAATGTTAACCTTTTTTCTTTATAACAATTTTGGTTTTTGCAACAGCTATTTCAGTTTCATATATCTAATAACTGATGGACTCAGTTATATTTCTGGATTCAAATGAGGTTTATTGTACTAACAGAAAATGTGCAATCTGCATTTAAACAAAATTTGACCGGTGCAAAAGTATGGGCACCCTTATCATTTTCTTGATTTGAACACTCCTAACTACTTTTTACTGACTTCCTGAAGCACTAAATTGGTTTTGTAACCTCATTGAGCTTTGAACTTCATAGCCAGGTGTATCAAATCATGAGAAAAGGTATTTAAGGTGGCCACTTGCAAGTAGTTCTCCTATTTGATTCTCCTATGAAGAGTGGCATCATGGGCTCCTCAAAACAACTCTCAAATGATCTGAAAACAAAGATTATTCAACATAGCTTTTCAGGGGAAGGATACAAAAAGTTGTCTCAGAGATTTAACCTGTCAGTTTCCACTGTGAGGAACATAGTAAGGAAATAGAAGAACACAGGTACAGTTCTTGTTAAGCCCAGAAGTGGCAGGCCAAGCAAAATATCAGAAAGGCAGAGAAGAAGAATGGTGAGAACAGTCACGGACAATCCACAGACCACCTCCAAAGACCTGCAGCATCATCTTGCTGCAGATGGTGTCACTGTGCATCGGTCAACAATACAGCGCACTTTGCACAAGGAGAAGCTGTATGGGAGAGTGATGCGAAAGAAGCCGTTTCTGCAAGCACGCCACAAACAGAGTCGCCTGAGGTATGCAAAAGCACATTTGGACAAGCCAGTTACATTTTGGAAGTAGGTCCTGTGGACTGATGAAACAAAGATTGAGTTGTTTGGTTATACAAAAAGGCGTTATGCATGGAGGCTAAAAAACACAGCATTCCAAGAAAAACACTTGCTACCACAGTAAAATTTGGTGGAGGTTCCATCATGCTTTGGGGCTATGTGGCCAATGCCGGCACCGGGAATCTTGTTAAAGTTGAGGGTCGCATGGATTCAGCTCAGTATCAGCAGATTCTTGACAATAATGTGCAAGAATCAGTGATGAAGTTGAAGTTACGCAGGGGATAGATATTTCAGCAAGACAATGATCCAAAAGACCACTCCAAATCTACTCAGGCATTCATGCAGAGGAACAATTACAATGTTCTGGAATGGCCATCCCAGTCCCCAGACCTGAATATCATTGAACATCTGTGGGATGATTTGAAGCGGGCTGTCCATGCTCGGCGACCATCAAACTTAACTGAACTGGAATTGTTTTGTAAACAGGAATGGTTACAAATACCTTCATCCAGGATCCAGGAACTCATTAATAGCTACAGGAAGCGACTAGAGGCTGTTATTTTTGCAAAAGGAGGATCTACGAAATATTAATGTCACTTTTATGTTGTGGTGCCCATACTTTTGCACCGGTCAAATTTTGTTTAAATGCAGATTGCACATTTTCTGTTAGTACAATAAACCTCATTTGAATCCAGAAATATAACTGAGTCCATCAGTTATTAGATATATGAAACTGAAATAGCTGTTGCAAAAACCAAAATTGTTATAAAGAAAAAAGGTTAACATTAATAGGGGTGCCCAAACTTTAACATATGACTGTATACTACATTCATACAACATACTGCACACTACATATATACTACATACAACATACATACATACTACATACATGCTTCATATATACTATATTCATACAACATACATATATACTACATAATACATACATGCTACATATATACTACATTCATACAACATACATACATACTACATACACGCTTCATATACACTACATTCATACAACATACATACTGCATACAACATACATACATACATAGTACATACATAGTACATACATACTACATACATGCTACATATATACTACATACATACAGTTGTGGCCAAAAGTATTGACAACCCTCCAATTTTGTCAGATAATACTCAGTTTCTTCCTGAAAATTAATGCAAACACAAATTCTTTGGTATTATTATCTTCATTTAATTTGTCTTAAATGAAAAAACAAAAAAAGAATTGTCCTAAAGCCAAATTGGATATAATTCCACACCAAACATAAAAAAGAGGGTGGACAAAAGTATTGGCACTGTTTGAAAAATCATGTGATGCTTCTCTAATTTATGAACCACTTCATGGTTCATACCAACAACAATCCATTAACCTACGTGAGAACCACAGCAAAACTGGACGCCACAGGGTACTGGTGGCTTGCCGCACTCTCGTACGATTTCAGCTTAAAATATCGACCAGGGATCAGTAACATTGATGCAGACACCCTCTCTCGCCTGCCTAGGGTCCCTCAATTGAGGAAGAAGAGGGAGGATGGATAGAGGTCCCCGCCTCTGAGGTGAAGACTCTGTGCCATAGACATCAAACTAATGCCCTCCCTATGCAGTACTGTGCTAAATTCTTGGGAGCATCCAGTGAAGCTCTCCCGCTGTTGTACTGCCGAGTGACAAATGTAACCCCAGACTCTCTTCCTCAACTGACTCGTAATCAAGTTGAAAAGGCACAGCAGGAGGATCAGTCGGTGGGTGTAGTCCGATGGTGGGTTAAGAGGGGCTGGAGGCCTCAAAAGAATGCATTAAGAACAGAGGAGTCTGTCCCGCTGACTCGGCAGCTAGAGTCACTAGCAGTAAGAAATGGACTACTATATCGGGAGGCAAAGTGCCAGAATGGAGGAGTCCGTAGACAGCTGGTGTTACCCACCCGATTTTGGAGGATGGTCATGAAGTCCCTGCATGATGATCATGGACATCTTGGCATCGAGAAGACCACGGGTCTTGTGGCCGACCGATTTTACTGGCCTCGGATGGAAGCGGATATTGAAGAAAACTGCAAATCATGTTCTCGGTGTGTGTTGAGAAAAACCTTGCCTTTGAGAACAGCCCCCCTTGTGAACATTACCAGTGATGGCCCACTTGAGCTAGTGTGCATTGATTTCCTCTCCATCGAGCCTGATGAATGCAGTGTCAGTAATGTGTTAGCGGTCACTGACCATTTCACCTGATATGCCCAAGCCTACCCCACTAAAGATCAAAGTGCAATTACTGTGGCAAAAACACTATGGGAGAAGTTCTTTGTACATTACGGGCTGCCAGCCCGCATCCATACCGATCAAGGAAGAGATTTTGAAAGTAGACCTATCAAGGAGCTATGCGCCATCTGTGGGATCAAGAAATCCAGAACCACCCCATATCACCCCCAAGGGGACCCTCGAACTGAGAGGTTCAACCGTACCCTTCTGAACATGTTAGGCACTTTGGATCCCAGGAAGAAGGGACACTGGAGCAGGCATGTGAGTCAGTTGGTTCATACCTACAATTGCACCACAAATGAGTCAACTGGATACTCGCCTTATTTCCTCATGTTTGGAAGAGAAGCCCGGCTACCAGTGGATATTAGTTTTGGGACATCCTTTGACAGCTCTAATGGGAAGACCTACTTAAAATATGTGTCCCAGCTACAAGAAAATTTGAAAAAAGCTTACAGATTGGCAGAGCAGGCCTCTGTTTGGTCAGGGAGGCGCAATAAGACTCGCTATGACTGTAGAGTTCGAAAACAAGTTTTACTGCCTGGAGATAGAGTCCTTATCCAACTTCTGGGCCTTCCAGGGAAGCAAAATCTTGCTGATCGGTGGTGTCCTGACCCTTATGTGGTGATGGAGAAGCTGCCTGGTGTCCCGGCCTACAGAGTAAAGCCCAAGAAAGGGGGTGGAGCTGTCAAAACCTATCATCGACACCATCCCTTTACTCCCATTGCCAACCCAAGGAGGTCATACCACCCTTCCCTGCAATAAGAGAAGTCGTAGGTGTGAACAACCACCCCAGCTTGGGGTTGCCCCAGGAGGTAGTGAAAGTGAGTCTGGGGATGAATGGGAAACCGACAGTCAATGGAGCTATAAATGGACCGAGAACCCATGCCTCATAGGCGCGGGCCCTGTAAACCAGACTCCTGAAGTGGAAACACGAAAAAAGGACATTTGTCAGGAGGCTAGTGCGCTCTGCCCACAATTGGGGGAGAGTTCAGAAGAGGGACATTTATTGAATGAAGAGATCCCTCCGGAGGAGCCCGCGTTGGAGAGACAAGAGTTGGAGGCTGAGGAGGGGGCCCCCTTGGTACACACTCTTCCCAAACGGGACACTAGGTCACCCATGATGCTGACCTATGATAGAATGGGACATACCACTGATGTCTCAAGGCTGATACACCCTAATTCAAATTCTGTTTGGCCTTATTTTCCTGTATCTCCCATGTGTCCAGGTGGTGGTTTGTGTGCTTGTAAATTTGGTGTTAGTCAGGATGCCTTAACCCCCTTCATGTTTCAGGTGGTGAGCCCTCATATCGTGATTGGACACTAACATTCTCCCCCTGGTGAATCATTGAAACACCTGCACAGGGAACTGTCAGAGCAGCTACCGGTATACTGGAACTTACAGACACAAGAGTTTTGCAGCTGCTGTTAAACAGGGACCTACAGACATTAACCATTTTTCCCCTGAGCGCCAGAGGACTACAATTCCCAGGGACCCTTGTTTCAGTCAGATGACACAGTCTGGAGGCATAGAAGGAGGGAGAGTGGATTGGAGGAGGAGAGACTTGGGGGATGGAGCTGGGCAGGAAGTGAAAGTAAATGTTCAGAGGGGAAGGAGTGGAGCAGCTTGCTGTGAGAGACGGAGTGGTGTGGATCTGCATTCCTCTATGCTGCAGAGTGTGATGGCCCCCACTGAGATACCCGTGCCGCTGGAGAAAGTGCGGTCCTGTCACCCTTTGAGGCAAGTAACATCAAAGACCCGGAGAGTTCTGCTGGCACTCCCACCGCATAAAGGCCTAAATCCTGCCACCCCCAGCTGGTGTCCAGAGAACCCTCTGACCGTTCAAGATACACAGTGAGTGCCCTTCTGAGACTTGTGGTTCTACCAGCGCTATATACAGTGAGTACACTACAACCCAGACTATTGACAGTGGTATTCATCTAAGTGCACCAATGGTTCTAATTTGCATGCCAACATCCGCGGCAACTGGGCCCCAACGTTTGGACTGAGTTAATACAAAAGAGGGGGACCCTGCTACGTTATATTTGCAGAGGTTGGAGTAAAAGTAGACTGTGATGTTTATATAACTTTTATAGAGCACCGTTACTTGTACTGTATGTTATTCCTTTAAACCCACCTCAATTCTGCTTCATAGCAATAAACCTGTTAAACGGTTTTACTCCTGTTCCCTGGGTGTGTGTACTGAGCTGTGGCAGGGGTTTCCTGAATCAGCCCCTGGCAGAAGATAACCGTCCTTCTGCAGTCCCAGAGAGAGAGAGCTCCAGTCAAGATTCGGGTGGAGGCACAGCACCCTAGAGAGGTGAGACCCCCCCATAACACCAAGTGTACCATGGTAGCCCTAAAGGGGTGTTACACAAACACCAGACTTCTTATTGTTAACCAGTTAATGCTCTCTTGTCCACCACACTGCAGTGTCAAAAGAGGAAGACAGCGAGACAGGCACGCAACATCGCATCAGATAGCACGTGACCTCAAAACAGAAGTTCCTCACATCCTGGTATTGTGACATAATATTAAGAATAATATTTGTTCATTGATATTGCGCTATTAAGGCCAGGTTCCGATTGTGTTTTGCAGCCTGTCCAGTGCATAACATAGCAGATTCATCTGCGCTAGCGGTGACGGAGCCACAGACGCTGTAGCCCGCGTCCGAGGCTCCATCACAGAATGACGGCACATCGCAAGTGCATGCCGCTTTACGGCATGTGTCGCGAAGCGCCACATAATGGGGGTCAATGGCAACATTAATCGACTGCATTACACCGCGGTGTAACGCAGTCCCTCTTACTGACTGCCTAAACGCAATGTGACCCCAGCCTAACCCCGCAGCACTTTACATACATCATCAACACTGTTCCCATTGGGGCTCACAATCTAAACTTCCTATTAGTAGGTCTTTTGAGTGTGGTAGGAAACCCACACAAACACGGGGAGAACATATAAACTCTTTTCAGATGTGATCCTTGTTGGGATTTGAACCCCAGACTCCAGTGCTACAAAGCTGTTGCACAGATTACAGAGCCACTATATACAGTACTTAGCCACCATATACAGTGCTAACCACTAAGCCACCGCATACAGTGCTAACCACTGAGCCACTGTGCTGCCATAATAGCTATACAAGAATATTTTTGCTGGCAGCATTGTATATTAGCTTCATTTCACCCCTTCAAACTTTTTATATGTGCATGTAGCTCTTTCCAACACAAACTCCATAAATACCTTTATATGGTAAGTCCCTTTCTCCCAACACAAACTCCATAAATACCTTTATATGGTAAGTCCCTTTCTCCCATATTCAGAAATCAGCATTCCAATTAATATATAAATAATGCCTAACGACTATGGTGGATCTTATCTCTTTGCCACTCCAGCTCTATTTCCCACAGAGTGCCACCTCCTTCACTGACAGCCTCTATGATGCGTTTCCTTCTGGAAAAAAGAGCTGTAAGTCGATCAGGAAGAGGTGGCACCGAGCGGGTAAGGAGCTGGAGCAACAGATCTACTCCCTCATTTGAATATGTATGCAAACCGATTTCAGATGAATGGACTGAACATGTAAAAATATTGCTGGAATTGTCTTTGAAAGAGCTACATGGGCATACACATAGATTCGGACCCCTTACTCATTCCCTATGGGACTTGCGAACATGTGCAGCACTTGCAGTTTTGCACTTGCGGTGAGACAAATAAAACACAGCTAGCAACATTTTTTTCTGTTGCTGCAAGTACCGCATTGTGGGATTGCGGTAAAACCTCAAGTGCCACACATGTCCGCAAGTCCCATAGGGAATGAATGAGGGCTAATGCAGCGTTGTCATAAGTGATCCGTTACATGACAGATGCGGAAAAACTGCCAGATCTGCCACGAATGGTGAAAATCGCTGATGTGAAAGTAGCCTAAGTCACTGCTGACAGTGTCTGCATTAGTCATACTCGCCAATGGGGGAAGGCAGCACGAAAAGTGTCTAGAGCAGCATAAACTCTAAATACGGCCCTGACTAAACGTACATAACCACGACCTTTGGAAACACCAGATTTCCTCTTTACAAGATATTGACAATGATGGTATTGATGACAATTTTTAAAATTTACCACATCCACACCAAGAAGATGAACATCACAGCTGCAAAAAAAGGCCGTGAATGTCTGGAAAATCATTTTCTCTTGGGCAAAGTTTCCCTCTTACTAAAGTGGTACCGAGTGATGCATATACAGTTCTCATGTCTACTCAGCTTGAGATGCTTGAAAGATGATGTATTCTGATTTGTCCATGTCCAATTTTTGAAAGAGTGCAGAAAAGAAGGATGATATAGCGGGAAGACATGCGATTTTGGTCAGTGTAATGATAATGTTAAAAAATGACATGATTCCCCTGATTATCACATTGCAAAATCTTCTGTTCACATACTGAACACTTCTATTTTAGTGGTGAGGGTTTGACCCCCCTCCTTCCTCTTGTCAGCCTGCTAGCAGCTGCAGATTTCTGTTCACTAGCAGCCTGTAACCTGCGACTGCAGCCACTCAACCCCCTTGTTCCTCCCCCTCAGCTCACACACACAACCAGTCTAACTTGAATTACCAGTGTGAGCTCCTTCCCGCCTCACAGCAGAGGGTCTCTTGGTCTCCAAAATGTGCAGCTACTCTCATAGACAATAATGAGAATCTAATCACTTGGTCATAGAATGCTGCTAGATTAAGATGGAAATATGAAAATGGCATATTGGGATGTGCTCCGATCGGGCTTCACTACAGTGGTTCTTGCTAAATTCTACCACCAACAGAACCAAAGAAATGGATTTCTCCTGAAAAGAGCAGATTAGACAGCTAGTGTTTGATGTAATCAGAAAGCTAATTTCAGTATAAGATGAATGATGGTTCTGCCGATATTCTGCTAGGTTCTCAAGCCCAGATATGATGGTTATAAGTTTTCAGAAGCCAAATCTGTACTTTGAGAAAGGGACTGTCACAAGCCAGCCCCTTTAGTGATGTCACAAGCCCAAAGGTATAAGTGTTATGAGTCACCGTAGGAGGCAGACACAAAAATAGAAGCTACGTCCAGAAAACCAGAGAAGTTGGCAACTATCAGATTGCAGACCCCTGAACCTATCAACACAACTATCAGTAGCCGTGGGGGGTTCCTACGGTGCCCTAGACCCCTCGATCACAGCCGGAGAGCTAAATAGCCTAAAGACAGAAAAGGAAATCTAAACTGCCCCAGAGCAGACCCCAAAGTAAAAGGCAGCCCCCAACATATAATGATGGTGAAGCAAGATGAAAAAACACTCACACAGACAGAAAGATAGGCTGAGCAAACGATGGGGCCCAAACTAACTAAACAGGACAGGAAAGGAAGGTTGCTGTCTGCAATCTGCCAAAACCCTATCAAAGACATAAGCCAACAGGCTGATATGGAAAAAGACCCTGAAGCAGCTAGGCTTCAAAAGCTATATCAGCACTCAGGTACTTTCTGAAGACAGAGCTAAAGGAATTCAGCTCACCCCAGCAGGGAATGGCAGAAATCCAGAAAAACAAAGCAAAACAAAGTCAAAGCACAAATGCAAAAGGCAGAGCAGAAAACTTACCTTTAGAAGAGCAGGAATTCAGACTGGTCTCCAAGGATCCCACAGAGAAATAACCCGCAGGGCAGAAGGGCGTCGGCGGCCTTATATCCAGTCAGTCACTCCACTCAGCCAGTCATCATCATTAGGCTCAGGTGCTTGATAATCAGGCTCACTACCTTTCTTTACCAGAAGAGGGAGTTCGTCAGGCCTCAGTAGTGAAGGGGAAAATGAACTCACAACATATAAGGTATTTTCCCCTACCCCCCAGTCATTCTAGCCTGGGATGCCATGGCAAAAAGATCTCAAATGAGTGGTGATGTCTGGCTCCGCCTTCCCCCACCATGGTTCTGCCTAAAATGATCTAAGCAATATGTAAGTTCTATTTCTGCTTTTTAGATCCCTTTTATTTGCAATCGTATTGTACATATTTTAATTGTCTCCCATGGTAAACTCTTTTTATATCTCTGTAAACACTGCCCATCTTTTGGGAATAAACTATAAAATTTATTAGTTCAGCCTCCTTGCACTGTGACAAATTCATGGGCCTATAAGCTAATTACGCTACTGATTTGGTTTGGCTTTGAACCCCTCTATTAATTTTAAATATTGATAAGAGAAATCATAAGCTGGTGGCAGCGAAGTATGCTCTGGGCAAGTGGGCCAGCTGGCAGTGAAGGAAGGGGTTTTATAAGCTGATTAGTCTGGCTGCAGCCAGGACTAGTTATAATTCCCTCACTGCAGTGGCCTACTAGCCAGTGCACAACAAGTAGCCCATCCGGTGACTAATTATCCTAGGTGTAGTTCCTGGGTGCCGGCGAGCTGTGAGTTCCAAAGTGGAACTGGGAAGTGGGATGTACATAAATCCCGACAGCTTGTAACATATTGTGGCAGTGGAGGAATAGCTAAAATAGACCCCCCTGTGGCAAATTGTTAGGGCAAGACTAGCTTTCTATTTTCGTCACATTGTTGGCAGCAGTGGGATAACTAAGATAAGCCCCCCTGCACATGTGATAGCCGTGTGCGGCCAAAGGTCACACCCCTGATCGTGACAGTCAGTCAGGAAGTGATGTCACAGAGAAGGTAGATCTGTGTGTCATCAGCGTAGTTATGATATTGCAAACTATGCCATTACATCAGCTGTCCCAGGCCAAAGGTGTAGATGGAGAAGAGTAGAGGTCCTAGAACTGAGCCTTGGGGAACACCAACAGACAGGTGTCGAGGTGAGGAGGTGGTGTGGGAGAGAGAGACAATGAATGTCCCCCTAACAGTCTTGTTGTTTTTAAAGACTCTGCTGATAACCCCAAATAGGCCACCAGCACCACCAGCCATGCCTGCATCAGCAAGGGTAGCAAAACTACTAGCCTTACCACCACTAGCATGATCTGGCACATGGCAGCAAAGCAGCCGACTTTGTTGGTTGAACACCAGGCTCCAGGAACAGTGTCTGTGGGTGATACCCAAGTTACCTAAGGCTCGATTGTTCAATTTGTCTGGGCCTGAGCGCCAAGCCATGAAGGAGTACATAGCTGAGAGCCTCCGCAAAGGGCATATCAGACCTTCTGTGTCACCTGTGGCAGCAGGGTTCTTCTTTGTGAAGAAAAAAGATGGTGGTTTGTGGCCGTGCCTCGACTTTTGGGAACTGAACAAGATAATGTTTAGGAACTCTTACCCGCTTCCCCTCATCCCAGACTTATGTAACCAGTTAGCTGGGGCCCAATGGTTCTCCAAGTTAGATCTCCGGGGGGCCTACAATCTGATAAGGGTTCGGGAAGGGGACGAGTGGAAAACGGCATTCCTCATATCAGAAGGACTCTTTGAGAACCTGGTAATGCCATTTGGGTTAACTAATGCACCCGCTATTTTCCAAAATTTCATCAATGTTGTGTTTTCTGATCTCAGAGGCCATTTTGTTATTATTTATTTGGATGATATCTTGGTGTATTCCCCGGACAGTCAATCACACTTGCAACATCTAAAGACAGTTCTCCAGAGACTCAGGGAGAACCAATTGTTCGCTAAATTGGAAAAATGTTTGTTTTTTGTACAGGAGCTGTCTTTTTTGGGGTTGATTGTGTCCTGTGAGGGGTTTCGTATGGATCCTAAGAAGGTGCTGACGATCGCTGACTGGGTTCAGCCTTGAGATCTCAAGGGGCTCCAGCGCTTCTTAGGATTTGCGAACTATTACCGGAGATTCATTAAAGGTTTCTCACAAGTGGTTAAACCTCTCACGGATCTTACCCAGAAGGGAGCTGATGTAGAAAATTGTTCTGCACCCACTAAGGAATCCTTCTCAGCGATTAAGAAATATTTCATGTCTGCCCCGGTGTTGGTACAACCTGACCCGTCCAAACCATTCATTGTGGAGGTGGATGCTTCTGAAGTGGGGGTGGGGGCTGTGCTGTCCCAGGGTCCGGCCACCCTTACCAATCTCAAACCCTGTGCCTTCTTCTCCAAGAAGTTCTCTTCAGCTGAGAAAAACTATGATGTAGGCAATAGAGAACTTCTTGCGGTCAAGCTGGCGTTTGAGGAATGGAGGCACTTTTTGGAAGGGGCGGCTCACCCTATCACAGTTGTCACGGATCACAAAAATTTGGCATACCTTGAATCTGCTAAGAGGCTTACTCCTAGACAGGCCCATTGGTCATTTTTTTTCACGATTTCAGTTCTCAATTACTTTTCGACCGGGGTCCAAAAATGTCAAAGCAGATGCCCAGTCCAGAAGTTTTGATCCAGTGTCTCCCCCTGAGCCGCCGTCCTCCATTCTTCCCCCAGGGGTGGTAGTGGCAGGGGTCTCAACTGAGTTGGAACAAGAAATCCTAAGGGCTCAGGCCCTAGCTCCGGCAACCAGGCCAGGCGATAAACTGTTTGTTCCAGATTCATTGCGGCCTAGACTTCTGCAGGAGTTTCATGATTCTAGGCTGCTTTTGGATAAAGTATTTTAACTCAGACTTACTGTGCGCTGCTGGACCAGGATAAAAATCACCACATGAGAAGTTTAACCATTTAAATGGGAATAAATGGTTAAACTTCTCATGTGGTGATTTTTATCCTGGTCCAGCAGCGCACAGTAAGCCTGAGTTAAAATACTTTATCCAAAAGGAGTTATATTGGCGGTCACGGTTGTGAACCTTCGGGCGTGCAGCAGGCTGACATTGATTTACATGCTTTTATCTCTTCTGGAAAAGGTGAGTAGATTCCATCTGAATTTATTCCATTTTCCACCCAGATAAGACCCTATTGCGCTTTTTCTTTCCTTAGTTTTATTATGATTCTAGGCTGAGTGCTCATCCAGGTATCACTAGAGTGGCAGTAGCCAGGGGTTTTTGGTGGCCTTCATTAAGGTCCGATGTCAAGGAATTTGTTTCTGCTTGTGGCATGTGTGCCCGTTCCAAAAGCTCGCATAACCGACCGGCTGGGGAACTCATACCTTTACCGGTTCCTGATAGGCCATGGACTCATCTTTCCATGGATTTTATTACCGGCCTTCCACCTTCCAGGGGCAATACCGTGATCTGGGTGGTGGTGGATAGGTTTTCTAAACAGGCCCATTTCATTCCCTTGGCATCATTACCTTCAGCAGAAACATTGTCAAGGTTGTTTGTGCAGCCTGTGGTCCGATTGCATGGGGTACCCCTGAACGTTGTGTCTGACAGAGGTGTGCAGTTTGTGGCCAAATTTTGGAGGGCATTCTGTATGAAATTGGGCATCTCACTCTCCTTCTCGTCGGCATATCACCCAGAGAGCAATGGTCAGACAGAATGCACCAATCAATCCCTGGAACAAATTCTCAGGTGTCTGACCTGCGCCAGATAGGAGGATTGGTGTGATGCGTAACCGTTGGCTGAATTCGCTTTTGACCGGGTGAGTCAGTCCACCAACATGTCCCCATTCCTGATTAACTATGGCTTTAATCCGCATTTTGGGGAGTTTTCTTGGGTGGATTCCGGTTGTCCAGGAGCAGAGGGGTCCGTTCAACGGTTAAAAAACCTCTGGGCTGAAGTTTGGCGTAATATCTCTCGGGCCCAGGGGAGATACAAATATTTTGCGGACAAAAAGAGCCTCGGGAGACATGTTTCAGGTGGGAGAGAAGGTTTGGCTCTCCACGCGTAACATCAACTTAAAGGTACCATCAGTTAAGTTGGGACTAAAGTTCATTGGTCCGTACGAGATTATGGAGATAGTCAACCCTGTGGCATATAGGTTGCGTCTCCCCGCCTCCTTAAAAATATCTAATGTGTTCCATAAGTCTCTGTTGAAACCCGCAGGATCTGTCAAAGAGAACTCTGAGACTGTTGTTCCTCCAGTGCTGGTGGAGGGTCAATTGGAGTATGAGGTCGGACATATTGTGGACTCTCGGCGGGTACGCCACTCTTTGCAGTACCTGGTCCACTGGAAGGGATATGGACCAGAAGAGCACTCATGGGTTCCTGCTCGCTCGGTACATGCAGATCGCCTGGTTTGGGCTTTCCATGCCAAGTACCCGGGGAAGCCTGGGGGTCCAGAGGCCCCCCATTGAGAGGGGGGTACTGTCATGATCCCAGTGCAGGTTTTTGAGCTGCACACTGGGGGTTAATGTCTGGAGTTCTGTGCAGGTTTTGACCTGCACACTTGGGTTAATGATTGTGGCCTCTTTCTTGTTCTGGGAGAGCTTCAACCCCTGGGAAGCTTCAATCCCTGCCAGTTACTTTTGCCTTTGGCCTAGTGTGCTGACCCCCGTGTGCCTGTTTGTCGCTATAGCTTGTTTATATGGTTCTGACCCGGCTCTGTTTCCCGTTGTGAGTTTGCCTGTTGATTTTGTACTGTGTATGACTCATTGCCTGTGACCTGACTACTCTCTGCTCGCCCCTTTGGTACCTTGCAGCTATATCTGTGTATGACTCATTGGCTATGTGCTGACTATTCTCCCTGTCTATGCCCCTTGGTAACTTTGTCTCGCAGTTACTCTGCTAGGAATTCTCTTGCAGCTCCTAGCTCTGTGGAGTTTAGGCCACGCCTCTAGCAGTCACGTGCTTCAGGTCCTGCGGCTCTGAAGTACGCATCAACTCGGTTGCTGCCCGCTCCACAGGTATCTTTGAGCACTGTTTCGCTTTACTCAGGACACGCGCGCTGGCTCAGTGAGCAAGTTCAGTGCGGTGTTCCTGACACTAAGTTTTCAAAGTCACTGCAGATGGTTTCCAGGTCTTTTCTTGCGGTGTCATTTTTCCACACATGTATTAGCAGGAATGAATGGTGGTCTGTAGGTCAGAAGAGTCATGATATCCTGTCAGACACATCATAAATTTTTGCACCTGAAAGACAGCACATTTCTCTTGAAGTTATATATCCGGTCTGCAGATTGTGGGTTCTGTTCCTCTCAACAGGGAATCTCCCATGAGTACAAGGTTGTACTTTTTGGGTAAAGTCTTTTCTTGATGTATTTATTCTTTATTCTAAAGCATGAGAGCCTGGTACTGATTCCTGAGCAGTATGGGTGCTGACTGCCTCCCGATCCTCCTGCTTCTCTGGGTGACATGCTTCCATTTCTGTTTCTTCAAGTGCACTTTGAATTTCTTCTCTTTCTGTAACATGAAGAGATTCTGCTCTAAGAACTCTTCACCTTCCTTAATGATTTTCAATGTAGCTATCCTCTTTTCTAGATTTTGCAGCTTTTCCTTCAACAGGGATACAGGCTTGCATTTCTGTCATGTGAAGTTTGGCTTTTCCACTGGTAAGTCTGAGAACATGTAGCAAGAAATACATCTCACAAAATGGCTCCTGGCCTCTTCCATGTTCTTACTGTTAAACAGGTATCAAAGCGGTGAAAACCGTGCCAAAATTTGTGCGCCATCAGGCACACAGTTTACCGATGTCCTCCTTTAAGCTTCAACAGCCAAAATCCAGTCTTCCTTGAGCTCGCAGAGACTCTTCTCTTATCCAAGAATGCACTGAGAATATGCAAATTCTCTACTCAGGACTCCACCCCTGGTTTACCGATGTCCTCCTTTCAGCTGCAACAGCTAAAATCCAGTGTTCTTTGAGCTTGGAGACTCCTCACTTATCCCAGAATGCACTAGAATATGCAAATTCTCTCCTCAGGACTCCTCTTCCTCCCCCTTGGCCCAAATCATACTACAGTAGAAGTAGTATAATAGGGGCTGAGAGTTCTTCAACTACTCCCAATCCAGCAGATGGACACCCAAACAGGAGTGTTCACATTTAAACAAATGAGGGCCATATACCACAGAAGTGGCATCAATTTCAGCATACAACAAATAGTATAAAAGTGACCGCCAGATCATTACTGCATGCAATAAAGAAGATGGAAGGCAAACAAGGAATATTCATATTTCCATAAATTACTGTCAGGCAAATCAATTTCACGATAGTAGAAATAGTATAATAGGAACTGAGAGGTCTTCCACTACACCCAATTACAGCAGATGGACAACCTACCAGGAGTGTTCACAATCTATAATATAACGCTGCGAGTGTCACTCTGTCCAAAGCTTTTATAGACTGCGCCAGTGCGACATGCCTGCGCAGTCTGGACAGAGTAAAGTACCAGGGGATGAGGAGAGTGGCCTAGGAGATTGTGGAATACGTAAGCACTGAACGCATACCGCAATCTCCGACACAACACCTTACCGATCTGGTGTTGCCGCGAGGTCATGCTGGGATGTCAGGAAAGGGCGGGTTGTGGTGCCAGAATCAGCGCATGCCCATTCCGCACTTTCCGGCAACATTTTGTAGAATACACACTGCAGTGTGTCTTCAAGAGATTGGCGCCGGAAAGCGATGACTGCGCAGGTGCCGATTTCACTGGCACAATCCCCCCTTTTCCTGACATCATGGCACAACAACTTACCGATCCGGTATTGCCGCCGGGTCTCGCCGTGATGTCAGGAGAGGGCAAGTTGTGGTGCCGGAATCAGGTGCCGATTTCGGCAGCACAATCCCACCCTCTTCTGACCTCACGGCTAGACCCCGTGGCAATACCGGTGTCTTCAAGAAAATGGCATGCACACCAGGATTAGGGGATGAGGGGTACCATGCATACCAGGATAGAGGGATGAGGGGTACCATACATACCAGGATGGGGGGTGAGGGGACCATGCATACCAGGATTGGGGGGGTGAGGGGACCATGCATACCATGATAGGGGGGTGAGGGGAGACCATGCATACCAGGATTGGGGAGTGAGGGGTACCATGCATACCAGGATGGGGGTAAGGGGACCATGCATACCTGGATAGGGGGTGAGGGGACCATGCATACCAGGATTGGGTGGTGAGGGAAGACCATGCATACCAAGATTGGGGGGTGAGGGGACCATACTTACCAGGATAGGGATGAGGGACTACCATGCATACCAGGATAGGAATGAGGGGGTACCATGCAAACCAGGATAGGGATGAGGGGGTACCATGCATTCCAGGAATGGGGGGGTTAGGGGACCATGCATACCAGGATTGGGGGGGTGAGGGGACCATGCATTCCAGGATTGGGGGTGAGGGGACCATGCATACCAGAATTGGGGGGTGAGGGGACCATGCATACCAGGATTGGGGGGTGAAGGGACCATGCATACCAGAATTGGGGGGTAAGGGGACATGCACACCATGATAGGTATGAGGGCGTACCATGCATACCAGGATTGGGGGTGAGGGGACCTTGGATACCAGAATTGGCAGGTGAGGGGACCATGCATACCAAGATTAAGGGGTGAGGGGACCATGCATTCCAGGATTGGGGGTGAGGGGACCATGCATTTTAGGATTGGGGGTGAGGGGACCATGCATTCCAGGATTGGGGGGTGAGGGGACCATGCATTCCTGGATTGGGGGTGACGGGACCATGCTTACCTGGATTGGGGGGTGATGGGACCATGCATACCATGATAGGTATGAGGGCGTACCATGCATACCAGGATTGGGGGTGAGGGGACCTTGGATACCAGAATTGGCAGGTGAGGGGACCATGCATACCAAGATTAAGGGGTGAGGGGACCATGCATTCCAGGATTGGGGGTGAGGGGACCATGCATTTTAGGATTGGGGGTGAGGGGACCATGCATTCCAGGATTGGGGGGTGAGGGGACCATGCATTCCTGGATTGGGGGTGACGGGACCATGCTTACCTGGATTGGGGGGTGATGGGACCATGCATACCATGATAGGTATGAGGGGGTACCATGCATACCAGAACTGGGGATGAGGGGACATTGCATACCAGAACAGGGAGTTAAGGGGTGCCATGTATACCAGGATTGGGGATGAGGGGACCATGCATACCAGGATTGGCAGGTCAGGGAGTACCAAACATATTACGATAGGGATGGGGGGATCATGAATACCAGGATTGGGGAGTGAGGGGACCATGCATTCCAGGATTGGGGGGTGAGGGGACCATGCATTCCAGGATTGGGGGTGAGGGGACCATGCATACCAGGATTAGGGTTTGAGGGGACCATGCATATCATTATAGGTATGAGGGGGTGCCATGCATACCAGGATTGGGGGGGTGAGGTAACCATGAATACCAGTATATGAATGAGGGGGTACCATGCATACCATGATTGAGGGGTGAGTGGACCATATATACCAGGATGGGGGGGGTGAGGAGTCCATGCATACCAGGATGAGGAATTGGGTGCCATGCATACCAGGATTAGGGGGACCATACATACCAGAATAGGGATGAGGGGGCCATACATACCATTATAGGGATGAGGGGGCCATGCATAGCAGGATAGGGATGAGGGGTACCATACATACCAGGATAGGGATGAGGGGTACCATGCAATCCAGGATAGGGATGAGGGGTACCATGCATACCAGGATAGGAGGGGGCAGCACATACCAGGATGGGAGACCATATAACAATAAAAATGCTTGCCACCCGGGCATAAAACAGGTTCATAGCTAGTTAAACAAATAAGGGCCTTACACCTCAGAAGTGGCATCAATTTCACAACAGTAGAAATAGTATAATAGGAACCGACAGGTCTGCCACTATGCCCAATCCAGCAGATGAATATCCAACCAGGAGTTTTCACATTTCCAAAAATTACTGGCACACACCACAAAAGTGGCATTAATTTCAGCACAGTTGAAATCGTATAATAACGACTGAAAGATCTTCCACTACCCCCAATCGAGCAGATGGACATTAATCAAGGAGTGTTCACATGTAAATAAATGAGGCCTTACGCCCCAGATGTGGCATCAATTTCACCACAGTAGAAATAGCATAATAGGGACTGACAGGTCTTTCACTACGACCAATCCAGCAGATGGACACCCAACAAGGACTGTTCACATTTAAACAAATGAGGGCCTTACACCACAGAAGTGGCATCCATTTCACTACAGTAGAAGTAGCTTAATGTGGGCCAACAGGTCTTCAACTACTCCATGTCCAGCAGAAGGATACCCAACCAGGAGTGTTAACGTTTAAATTAATGAGGGCCTTATACCACAGAAGTGGCATCAATTTCACTACAGTATAGATCCAATAAACTTTATACCAGGTTTTTTGCTCTCCCGTAGGTGTAGGATCCAAGGCTTCTTATTATCCAAAAAAGGTTTTTAATATTTCTCAAGAAAAACCACATACAACGTGTTTCGACAGTATAAAATGTCTTCCTCAGGTGCATTGTGATAAGTGTTCCAAAATTGTGGATAGCTTTATAAGAAGTAGTATTATGCTAAATAGGGTGTGGTCCACTAAAATGAGTTCCTAACACACCCACTATAGAGCTGCTATACCATTTAGAAGTTTACAAGAGGACATAATGGTAGTAAAAGCAAATGCATTATATAAATATATAAAAAAAATGATAAAATTAGATTATAACATATATAAAATATGTTAATGAATATCATAAAATACAATATAATTAGATAGTGAATTTAAATGGTTATATAGTGACTAAAATACATTTAAAACACATAGATTATAAAAGCAGTGCTAATTAGTTATGGAAAACACTTTTTTATACTCCCTCAATGACTTCATTTAATCCATCCGGATGTAAAGTCCCCATTCTAGAAATCCAATAGGATTCTTTGCGATTTAATTTAACAGTGCGGCTAGAGCAGTTCTCCAGAATTTGCTCACCTGGTGTAACTTTAATGTTGAATTGTTTGTTGTGCTTCAAACATAAGTGTCAAAACAAACTATGTTTCATGAAGCCATTTTTTGCATTGTGCCTGTGGCCATTCATACGTGTTCTTAGGGACTGTGTAGTACGTCCCACGTATTGAACGCCACAGGCACATGTAATAACATATACCACAAATTGGCTGTCGCAGGATAATTTCTGTGTAATTGGGAAAAATTCTCCCGTGCTGTTACGGTGAATCCCAGTCGCATTGTGATCTATGATTTTACAGCAAGAGCACTTTTTTAATTACATCGCAAAACACCAATTTTTTTGTGGTTATTTTTATTCATTTTATCCATTTTTTTGTAAGATTAATTTTCTGTCCCCCCCTATGATAATTATTTTAAGTAATAATGCCTCTTATCGCTTGTGCCCTACGGAACGTGATATTAGGTTTTTCTGGTAGAATTTTATTCAGATATACATCTTTTTTCAATAGATAGCAATATTTATTGATTATCATACTAATATCATTATTGTTCCGATTGTATGCTGTTATGAAATTGTATTGCCATCTATTATTTTTCTTAATTCCATTATTGTTTTGATATATTTCATCCAAGTTGTTTCATAGGCACTCAGAATTATTTTTTTCAGATATTTTTATCATAAAATATTTTAATTAAAATTTTGGACTGTTCAATGTAGTCATCTGTATTTGTATTATTTTTTCTAATTCTATGAAATTGACTGAAGGGAATATTTGTTTTCCACTTTTTATAATGCACACTGTTGTAATGTAGGAAGTCATTACTGTCAGTTTTTTTTAAAAAGTTTTATTAATATTTTCCTTATCATTATGAGACTATTCCAAATCTAGGAAGTCTATTTTTTCATTACTTATCTTAGCGGAGAATGTTGTTCCCCACTGATTCGCATTCATCTCACTGATGAACTGCTCTGCTTTCTCCTGACTTCCCCTCCAAATAATGATCAAATCGTCTATAAAGCGATGGTATAGGATTATATAGTTAACATAGTCACATTGGGTGATTGGCGATGAGGACTTGAATAGCCCCATAAATAAATTAGCGAAACTTGGGGCTACTCGCGTCCCCATCGCTGTACCAAGCCGCTGTATGTAAAGCTGTTCCTGAAATTTAAAAATGTTTGTGTTGTATTGTTGTTGTAATCTTGAACGTTGTGTTCAAGAATAAATTTTAAACCTTTCAATAGGAATTCTCTTTGGGAGTCCGGCATTTCCTTAATACCTTTTAGGTAATGCTCCACTGCTTTTATTCCCAGATCATGCTGAATATTGGAATAAAAAGCATTTACATTTCCCTATCCTGAAGCACTATCCCTCACCCTCTCTCAGCCTCCCTTATTACTATTTTGGCATTATCCTTAAGATTTTTTATGGCACTTTTTTCTTCCCTAGAGATTTTATTTTTATAGCCTTTTATTTTTAAAATTTTTGGTTTTCGAAAAATAAGATTTTTTCGTAAAATTATTTTTTTTCCTCACTCATGTGTCTGAATTAGAGTTGAGCGGAATGGGTCGGTCAAATTCAAAAATTGCCGACTTTAGCTAAACCCGACCATAGCGTGAGGTTGGCCATGAGGTCACCGAGCCGAGCGCCAAAGTCACGTTTCAAATAATGCTTCCAGCGCCTTTTCTCAGCCAATGATGGAGGATGCACACTGTGGGCAACGTGATAACATGGGCTGTGGCCACCACCATCTTAGAGAAGGGCATTGAAGTGATTGGCAGGCTTTGTGTGACGTCACAGTGGGTATAAAAGGCCGTGACCGCCGACCACCATCTTACTTCTGCCGATCTTAGAATAGGGAGAGGTGCTGCTGCTGATTCTGAATAGGGAGAGCATTAGGCAGGGAAGAAGATAAAAAAATTGCTTCTGCTGATAGAGCTTTTCACTGTACAGTTAGCGTGCAGTGAAAGGGGAGGATTTTTGTTGTGTGCAGCAGCGCTGGTGGTGATTAGGCTGCCTTTTAAGGCTACCTGCTAGCTGCATTGCTGTGTGCACACTGCTGTTCAAACTGCTTTTTTCAAAGCACTCCAACTTTTATTATTTTGTTCTGGTGAGTTACTGAGCATTCATTTTTTCACACACCGTATAGCGGCGTGCGCTCCTCACACACTGCCATGTACCGGCTAGTATCACGGACAAATAGAAGCTATCTGGGTGTGACTCTGGAAAAACAAGCAGAGGAGATTTTCCATTTTTCCAGACCTACACCTTATAGAGCTGTCCGCTTTTCAAACAGATTTGTATATCTGCTTTTTGAATATGGTCAAAACTAGCCAGAGACAGTGTGTGTCAGTCCATATACAAATAGACGGAGATTGACAATTTTCCATGCAGACACCATATAGCGGTGTACTTTCCTCACACACTACCATGTACCGCATTGTATCACGGACATATAGAGGCTATCTGTGTGTGACTCTGGAAAAACAAGCAGAGGAGATTTTCCATTTTTCCAGACCTACACCTTATAGAGCTGTCCGCTTTTCAAACAGTTTCGTATATCTGCTGTTTGATTACGGTCAAAACTAGACAGAGGCAGCGTGTGTTAGTCCGTATACAAATAGACGGAAATTGACAATTTTCCATACAGACAAGGTATAGCGGTGTACGCTCCTCACTTACTACCGTGTACTGCCTTCTATCAAGGACAAATAGAAGCTGTGTGTGACTCTGGAAAAACAAGCCGAGGAGATTTTCCATTTTTCCAGACCTACACCTTAGAGAGCTGTCCGCTTTTCAAACAGTTTAGTATATCTGCTGTTTGATTATGGTCAAAAGTAGGCAGAAACAGCATGTGTCAGTCCATAAAAAAATAGACGGAGATTGACAATTTTCCATACAGACACCGTATAGCGGTGTACGCTCCTCACACACTACGGTGTAGCGGCTGGCATCACGGACAAATAGAAGCTATCTGTGTGTGACTATGGAAAAACAAGACGAGGAGATTTTCCATTTTTCCAGACCTACACATTAGAGAGCTGTCCGCTTTTCAAACAGTTTTGTATATCTGCTGTTTATTTATGGTCATAACTAGAGTTGAGCTAAACGGGTCGAAAAATTTCAAAAGTCGCCGACTTTTGGCAAAGTCGGGTTTCATGAAAAGAAACCCGACCCTAGGATGAGGTCGGCCACGAGGTCGGCGACTTACGTGCCAAAGTCGCGTTTCAAAAGTTTGTTTTGCGCTCTTTTTCAGCCAATCAGGATCCACGGACACTGTGGGCAACGTGATGACATAGGCAGGGGTCACCACCATCTTTCAGAAGGGCATGCAAGTGATTGGCTTGCTTTAGTGGGCGTCACAGGGGGTATAAAAGGGCGTGCACGCCGACCGCCATCTTACTTCTGCCGATCTTAGCACAGGGAGAGGTTGCTGCTGCTGATTCTGTAGGGAGAGCGTTAGGCAGGGAAGAAGAAAAAAAATCTGCTTCTGCTGCTAGTGATTTTGCCTGTACAACACACCAGTCACTGTGTGTGCAGTGCAAGGGGAGGCTATATTTTGGTGGATCAGCGGTGTTGGTTGTTAGGCTGCCTTCTAAGGCTTCCTGACGGCTGCATTGCTGTTTACCCACTGCTCTGCAAACTGCTTTTTTAAAAGCAATCCCAATTTTTTTTTTTTGTCCTGCTGAGGTACTGAGCGTGCATTTTTTCACACCATACAGCGGTGCACACTCCTCACACAGTACCGTGTAACGGCTGTTATCACAGCCACAGTGAAGCTATCTGTGTGTCACTCTGTGAGAATAAGTCGAGGACATGTTCCGTTCTTACAGACCTGCACCTTCTAGTTTTGTCTAGCTTTCAAACAGTTAAATATATTTGCTGTTTGATCACATTCAAAACTATAGAGAGACAGCGTGTGTCAGTCCGTATACTTAAAAAACACGGAGCTTGACAATTTTACGTACACCGGACAGCCGTGTACGTGCACGCTCCTCTCAGTACCATGTAACGGCTGTTATCACGGCCACAGTGAAGCTGTGTGTCACTGTGGAAGGATAAGTGGAGGACTTGTTCCGTTCTTACAGACCTACACTCTCGGGAGATTCCTATTCTGCCCAATTCTATATACACCTTGTAGTTTGTGATAAACTAGCCAATTTCTGCCTGTGACATAGCGCTGTGATATTCAGTGGGCCTCACACAATCCAAAAGTGTCCAGTGTCCACTAGTGTGTGCAGAAATTCAAAATCTCCCGTATCCTGTAGTCACTTTTTTCACACCTGTGCCATCGAGCCTGTGACATAGCGCTCTGATATTCAGTGGGCCTCACACAATCCATAAATGTCCAGTGTCTACAAGTGTGTGCAGAAATTCAAAATCTCCCCTGTCCTATAGACACCTTGTACCTTGTTTTACATTACTATATAGTTTGTTGGATTTTGTCTACATTTCTACCAAAAATGAGGAAGGCTGGTGGAAGAGGCCGTGGAATTGGGCGGGGGTTGCCAGCTGGTAATGATGGTGTTGGTGTTGGATCTGATGGTAGTGGCAAAAGCAAAATAGGACCGAATGCAGGAGGTGTTGAGCCTGCGTCATCGCCTGGCTCCACAAGGCCTCGAAGGCTTACTTTTCTAGGAGTTGGCAAACCGCTTTTAAAGCCAGAGCTGCAGGAAAAAGTTTTGGCTTACATTGCTGACTCAGCCTCCAGCTCTATCGCCTCCTCTTCTGAAGTTGTAAAAAGTAAAAGCACTGAGTCGTCATTGGAGGCTCATGTTCATGAACCACACCTTTCCTTGTGTCCTTCACCCCAACCAAGATTGAAGGATGACGCAGGCCATACTACTGATTACTCCATGGAGCTGTTTTCACATACCATGGCAGGATTATCAAGTGAAATGGTGAATTACCCAGGCCAAGATGAATCTGACATGGAGTGCACTGATGCACAGCCACTGATAGATGATTCTGCTGGTACTTTCACTCAGAGCACTACATTGTTCTCGCAGTGTACAGAGCCAGATTCTGACCCTGATGAGACTCAGGTGCCCCTTCCCGCACACTATACCACCATACACGGTGACACAGAGGAAGGTGCACATGACATTGAAGAGGAGGTGATGGATGACCCAGTTGTTGACCCAGATTGGCATCCATTGGGGGAAGAGGGTGCTGCTTCCAATAGCTCAGATGAGGAGCATCCACAGCAGACATCGACATCGCAACAGCTGTTATCTGACAGGCACGGAGAACTCCAAAGACAGGTTCCAAAAATCAAAAGAGTTGCTGGACAGCTTGTCCAGAGAGTCAAAATATCACAGCGTGCTAGGCCGCAAAATGTCTGCCAAAGTAGGAAGAGTGCAGTGTGGCACTATTTTGAACAAAATCCTCATGATCAGGCCAAGGTTATCTGTAAGAAGTGCGCAAAGACCTTTAGCCGAGGGAAAAATCTGAAAAATTTGAATACCAGTTGCATGCTTAGACACTTAACCACCATGCACTTGCAAGCGTGGACACAACACCAAACCTCAAGTACCACATGTGCAACTGATCAGAAAGAAGGTAGTCAGCAATGCTACATTGTTTCCCCCACTGTAAGCCCACCGGTCAGCACAGCAGCAAATGTTGAGGTGTCGTTGCAAGGCCACAGCAGTCAGGGAATCCCACTGTTATATCAACGAAATACTGAATCTAGGCCATCAGAAAGAACACCAACTCCATCACCATCATCATCCCTCTCTCAGTCCGCCCTGTCCACCGCTACTTCCACCATATGCAGCTCTCAAGTCCAGCTCACCCTCCCAGACACTATGAGTAGGTCAAGAAAGTACTCAGTCTCTCATCCGCGTACACTGGGTTTGAATGCCCACATTGCCAAACTAATCTCGTTTGAGATGATGCCCTATCGGTTGGTGGAAAGCGCAGCTTTCCGCGAACTCATGGCCTATGCAGTACCACACTATGACCTACCCAGTCACCACTTCTTCTCTCGCAAAGCCATCCCAGCCCTCCACCATTATGTGAAAGACGGCATTGTCCATGCACTCAAGCAGTCAGTGAGTGGAAAGGTGCACCTCACAACTGATGCATGGTCCAGTCGGCAGGGCCAGGGCCGTTACGTGTCCATCACTGCGCACTGGGTTAATGTGGTGGATGCAGGGTCCACAGGGGACAGCGGTGGTGGGACAATGCTGCCTAGCCCACGGTATAGGAAACAGTTGGCTGTAGGCGTTCGACCCTCCTCCTCCTCCAGAAGCGAAAGCTCGTCCTCAGAGCGCAGTCGTACGAGCACTCCATCTGCAGCTGCCACTGTTGCACACGATGTGTCCCCCTATCGAGCAGCTAGTGGAAAGCGTCAGCAGGCTGTGTTGCAGATGATGTGTTTGGGCGACAGACACACCGCCGAGGTGCTGGCCGAGTACTTTCAGCGACAAACTGAGTCATGGCTGGGCAGTGTACATCTTGAGGCAGGCAAGGTAGTTAGTGATAACGGCCGTAATTTTGTGGCAGCCATAGCCCTTTCAAAACTCAGCCACATACCTTGCTTGGCTCACACCTTGAACCTGGTGGTGCAGTGCTTCCTCAAAAATTATCCGGAGTTAACAGCCCTGCTCCAGAAGGTGCAAAGACAGTGCGCGCACATCCGCCGGTCGCCTGTACACTCCATTCGTATGCAGAAGCTGCAGCGATTGCTCCACCTTCCCAACCACCGCCTCATTATCGACATTGCAACAAGGTGGAACTCCACCCTGCACATGGTTGAGCGGCTGTGCGAGCAGAGGCAGGCCATAATGCATTTGTGGGAGCATACACGGTCAGGCACTTTGAGAGCAGACATGGAGTTGACAGGTGTGCAGTGGTCGAAGCTGAAATACCTCTGTAAAGTCCTTCAGTGTTTTGAGGAATGCACACGGCTGGTAAGCACAGACGACGCCATCCTAAGCATGAGCATCCCACTTTTGCGTCTGCTCATGCAAACTTTGACGCACCTTAAGGAGCAGGCGTCTGCAGCCAATGTTGACGAGGAGGGAATCCTTGATGACATTCAGCCATTGTCTGCTCAGGGACCTCTCCTGGACGAGGTGGAGGAAGAAGAGGAGGAGGAGGATGATGATGGGGATGATTACTTAGGGGAGGAGGATGCATCTCGTGGGGCAAGTGAGAATGTTGGCATGGCAAGGTCTGGTACAGGGTTTGTGCGTGACTGGAGGGATGTGGATTTGCCAGAAAGTGCTCCTCCAACCAGCACTCGCAGTGCATCATTGACACCGGGAACATTGGCCCACATGTCAGATTATGCCTTGCAGATCCTAAAAAGGGACCCCCACATTGCCAAAATGATGAACAATGACGACTACTGGTTGGCCAGCATCCTGGATCCACGCTATAAAGGCAAATTACAAAACATCATGCCACAGGAGAACCTTGACCTAATATTGGCTAATAAACAAGCAACTCTGGTAAATCGGTTGCTTGAGGCATTCCCAGCACACAGCAGCAGTGATGGTTCTCACACGAGCGGTACGGGCCAGGGGCAGCTTGGCAGAGGTGTTCGTGGTGCACACAGCAGAAGTGGCGTTGGAGACAGGGGTTTCATGACAATGTTGTGGACTGATTTTTCAAGTACCGCTCACACAACTGGTAATACTGCATCGATGGAAAGTGACAGGAGACAGCAGTTGTCAACTATGGTTACAAACTACTTTTCCTCCCATATCGATGTTCTCCCACACAGGTCATTCCCCTTTGACTATTGGGCCGCTAAACTGGACACCTGGCCTGAATTGACACAATATGCCTTACAGGAGCTCGCTTGCCCAGCTGCAAGTGTGCTATCGGAAAGAGTCTTCAGTGCAGCTGGATCAATCCTGACAGAAAAAAGGACCCGTCTGTCAACCCAAAATGTGGATGATCTAACCTTCATTAAAATGAACCATGCATGGGTTTCCAAGGATTTTGTCCCACCTTCCCCTGATGACACATAGGGTGACAGAAAAATGGCTTGCTTTGATCCACCTCTTCCTGGGACTTGACCTATTTCACCTTTTGCATCAGCTGAATGTCCAACATCAACATATGCCACTTTCTAAAACTCCCTAACTGTGCTGCCTCCCACCCATGGCCGGGGTCACCACCTAGCGCACGACACCGTGCAAGTGCCGTTGCCCTGGACAGGTGGGTAGGCCGACTCTTGGGCGCGGGCACTGGCACAGGGTCCCTCATAGTGCAATCAAGTGTCTCTGACGGTGGTGGTGCACACCCGCCGTCAGACACACCGCCGTACTATGAGGGGCCCAGTGCCAGTACCGACGCCCACGAGTGGGCCCCCCTTGCTTGGGCAGGGCCCCAGCATTTGCAATCTTTACCTCTCGCTGCTCCTCCGCTGTGTAGTCTGGGCCGTCAAATCCATACTGTGCCTGACACCGTCTGAGCCTGCCTCCTGATGTATAGACATATATTTGGAATGTGTACACTATGCTATCCATACATGTTATCCGGGGATACGGTACCCTTTCTCACCTTTGTGCAATCACGTGCAATCCATACAGGGCCTAACACCGTCTGAGCCTGCCTCCTGATGTATAGACATGTATTTTGAATGTCTACACTATGCTATCCATACATGTTATCCGGGGATACGGTACCCTTTCTCACCTTTGTGCAATCACGTGTAATCCATACTGGGCCTGAGAACGGCTGGCGAGCTGTTAAGCAAGCTACAGCACCTGTGGCTTGCACACGTAAGTTTTTCATTTTTTCAGGAATGACGGTTAGGCCTAATTCCGGAACTGCGGTTGACCTGCACTTACTGGGAAATCATCGTTCGCGGGTAATAATTGTAATCACAGATCCTCATCACTAACGTTGTTCAGCGGGTTATCTGCACCTGTAAGCGACAAACGCTGGCCTTTTCAGTGTAGCGCACATGCAGCCACGAACATGTAAGGGCATGACACACCAGTTATTGGCCAATCTCATGTGCCAGAGCCTCACGTGTCCCTCTAGTAAGCCGGACTCGGACCGCGGGGCATGACGGAGTCTCGTTCGTTAACGGAATTAAGCTTGCAATGTGTGCATCTTTTCTGTAGCTGGCATGGTTGAGGTTTCCCAGGTGGAGTCGAATTAAACCGTAGGCTCCACTCCTGGTGGTGCCCTTCTGGACATTCCTTTAAGGTTCAGCTTTGCAACCATACTGCCCACGTAAAACAAACACTTTGCCTTCATGAACGCAGTTTGGAGGGTCATGACTCGTGGGAATAACGCCGCCCAATCAGTTAACCTGCTAGAGAGATCCTTCGTTGCTCCCAAGCATGACATCACACTCCCTAGGAGGAAGGTAATGCCACTGTGGCGACCGTACTCCTGGGGGCGACACAAGTGCACTGATGCCCAGCCACTGCTCGATGAATCTGCTGGTACATTGACCCAGACCACTACATTCCCCTCGCACGCTACACGGCCTGAATCTGACCCTGATGAAACTCAGGTTACCCTTCCCATATACAGTTCCATCTTACACGGTGACAAAGAGGAAGCTGCAGATGAAAGTGCAGGTTCGGCCCACCCGCCATCAGACACACCACCGTACTATCAGGGGCCCTGTGCCAGTGCCGTTGCCAACGAGTGGGCACCCCCTGCTTGCTCAGGATCACAGCACTTGCAAGGTCGAAATACTGTGCAGTGAGATGGAAGAGGGGAACGACGAGGAGTCCAGACTAGTACATGGATTCCCTAGCGAGGAGACTTATTTCATTGTTTTCAATGTTGGGACAGCAATTTTTGGGGAGCACTATACTCTGGAGAATGATAGATGGGGCCCACCATACACTGGAACATTCCAAAGGTGGACATCAGACACTGGAGCAGCATTTACAGGGCCCATTATACACTAGAGCATTAGAAATGGGGCCCATTATGTTTGGAGCATTATTTGGGCCCATAAGACAGTGGAGCTTCATCCATGGAGACAAACATATACTGTAGCATTATGTGGAGCTAATCATATACTGTTTCAAACATTATATGGGACCAATGATTCTGTATGGAGAAAGAGATGGGCCTTGTCATGAGATGTAAAAAGTGAAGTATTTTTCATTGTACTATACCGCTATTTCTCTGCCGTATCGGAGCATGATGAGTTGTGGTATATGTTAAAGGGGCGCTCTTTTGCCCAGGGCACATGAAAACCTGGAGCCAGCCCTACCCCCCCACAACTTTAGCCAAATAACCCCCATTTTTCAGTGCGTAACTTGTATTATGAAGTTAATTAAGGTTGACAAGCTTAACTAAGAAGAATTGATTCTTTTGGCATTCAAATGGGCACTGTAGGTGTGTTTCCTGTCCTCCTCTCACTGCCGACTTTTATTCCCCATTGACTTACATTGGGTTTCGTGTTTCGGGACGACCCCGACTTTTCCCTATAGTCGGCCGATCTTGCTCGACCCGACTTTTGGAAAAGTCGGGTTTCACGACACGAAACTCGACCCTAAAAAACCAAAAGTCGCTCAACTCTAGTCATAACTAGACAGAGACAGCGTGTGTCAGTCTGTATACAAATAGATGGAGATTGGCAATTTTCCATACAGACACCGTATCTCGGTGTACGCTCCTCACACACTACCGTGTACCGCCTTGTATCACGGACAAGTAGAAGCTATCTGGGTGTGACTCTGGAAAAACAAGCCGAGGAGATTTTTCATTTTTCCAGACCTACACCTTAGAGAGTTGTCCACTTTTCAAACAGTTTCGTATATCTGCTGTTTGATTATGGTCAAGACTAGACAGACAGCGTGTGTCAGTCTGTATAAAAATAGACGAAGATTGACAGTTTTCCATACAGACACCGTACAGAGCTGTCCGATTCTGAAACAGTATTGTTTATCTGCCATTCGCATTACAGTCAAATCTACACAGAGTCAGCGTGTGTGTGCTTGTTGGATTACTGTCAAATACATACTGTTAGAGTGTCTGTGACAAACAAAATATATGCGTAGATTTAATTTTTTTTAATACACCTTACACAGCTGGATGGTCCTCATACAGTACCATCTCTCTGCTGGTATTTTTGGTACATTTTCCCAAACATGAGGAAGTATGGTGGAAGAGGCCGTGGACGTGGGCAGGGGGGCGCTGCTGGTACTGATGGTGGTGGTGCATCGGCTAGTTCTGGCAAAAGCACAATAGCAGCTAAGGCAGGAGGTGTTGAGACTGCGTCATTGTCTGGCCCAGAAGGCCTGTAAGGTTCCCTTTTCTTGGAGTAGGAAATCCAATTTTCAAGCCGGAGCATCAGGAACAGGTTTTGGCGTACATTGTCGAAACAGCCACCAGTTCTATTGCCTCCTCTTCTGAACGTTCGAAACCTGCAAGCACGGAGTCGTCAGTGTAGGGTTCTGGTCAGGAAAAACACCTTTCCTTGTGTCCTTCACCTCCACCAAAAGTTAAGGATGCGGCAGCCCACACTTCAGATTACTCTATGGAGCTCTTTTCACATACCATGCCAGGGTTATCCAGTCAAATCCTGAATTCCACAGTCCAAGATGAATCTGACATGGAGTGCACTGATGCACAGCAACTGCTAGATGATTCTGCTGGTACATTCACCCACAGCACTACATTGCCCTCACAGTCTACTGAGCCAGAATCTGACCCTGATGAAACTCAGGTGCCCCTTCCCGAATACTATACCACCTTACGTGGTGACACAGAGGAAGGTAAAGAGGAAGGTGCAGATGACTTTGAAGAGGAGGTGATGCATGACCCAGTTCTGGACCCGGATTGGCATCCAATGGGGAGGAGGGTGGCACTGGCAGCACTTCAGATAGGAGAAGGATCCGCAGCAGGCATTGACATCGCAACAGCGGTTATCTGGCATGCCCGTAGCTGTCCAAAAATGTGGAACAAAAGCTAAAAGAGTTGCAGGAAAGCTTGGCCACAGGTTAACTTAGCACAGTATGCAAGGCCAGAAAATGTATACCATAGTAGGAACAGTGCAGTGTGGCACTTCTTTGTCCAAAATCCTACTGATGAGGCAAAGGTTACCTGTAAGAAGTGCGGAAGGACCTTTAGCCGAGGTAAGCAACTCAGAAATTTAAATACCAGTTGCATGCTTAGACATTTAAGCAAAAAGCACTTGCAAGCGTGGACGGTCTACAAAACCTCAGGTGTTACTGTATGAGGAGCGGTCACCTGTGTAAGGTGTATTAAAAAAATTAAATCTACGTATATATTTTGTTAGTCACAGACGCTCTCACAGTATGTATTTGACCGTAATCCAACAAGCAGATATACAGAACTGTATCAGAAGTGTACAGCTGTATGCGTTTTTTTGTGTAACTAACAATCTCCGTATCAGGATCCTGACAGCGCCGGCGCACAGCCTCCGCTGATCAGGGACTCACCTGCACTGTAGGGACACCTGGGGACCAGAATAGCCAGAAAGTATAGGTGCACAGGACCTTAGTGATGCAGTTTAGCAAGCTGACACGGGACCTACGGTCATGTGACTGCAAGGGGTGGGGCTTAGCGTCCTGCTTTCACAGAAGACAGCAAACTCAGAGTCAGACAAAACGGAGGTCATTCACAGTATGGACAGCGAGGTACAGAAGGGGTAAACAGACGGGAGGTCAGACAAAGCCAAAGGTCATACACAAGAGGGTGACGCGGTACCAAGGGGACGAGCAGAGAGAAGTCGGGTCACAAGCAGAGAGTCATACACTAGAGGTAGCGCAGTACAAGAGGGACAGGCAGAACTCGTAACAGGGACAGAACCGAATCAAAACCGAACAAGCAAGCAAGATATCAGGCACAAGGCACACGTACACACACGCACAAGGTCAACTAACTCAGCCGAGGGCAGGAGTATAACTGACACCGGACCTAGGTCCAGTGAGCATTCAATAGCCGCCCTCTGCCAGGGAGAGGCAGAATAATTAACCCCCAATCAGACCAGGACGGGCCAAAGCGAAACCCCGTCCTGGATCATGACACTCCGTATATGTATTTACGGAGTGTCACTGTTAGGAGCGGTGCAACACACTATAAAATTATAAATAAAGTGCGTTCACCACTCGGGGTCCACCGTGTGGTAGTTGGTAAGACCGCTGCTACGTGGTGGCAGAACTATCAGGCGGTAGTGTGCACAGGGTTTAACAGCACCCAAGAGCACAGAGCAGACTGTTGTATTCACAGAGCTGCACAAATGTATAAGTGTACACAGGGTTAACAGCACCCCAGTGCACAGTGCAGTCTCTTTTGTAATCACAGAGCTGAAAAAGTGTATAACAAACACTAAACACTGAGTCTGTTTTAGCCACAGACCTCAGCGCTACCCACGTGGTATGTGGTCACAGGAGCAGTCCAAGCTGACGGTACTAACTCCGTCTAGACCTACCTTGGTGGATAGAGAGAAGGGCGTCGCAACCGCAGACGCACCAGGAGCTGCTACTGCAGCTCGGCGACAACTGAGCCGCAGATAACACACCGCAAAGAGGCAGGCGCGAAGTAGATGCTAAGCTGCTGAGCGCTGGAGCAATTCAGAATCATCAGCAGCAGCACCTCTCCCTATTCTAAGATCGGCAGAAGTTAGATGGCGGTCGGTGATCACGGCGTTTTATACCCACTGTGACGCCACACAAAGCCAGCCAATCACTTCAATGCCCTTCTCTAAGGTGGTGGTGGCCGCTGCGCATGTCATTGGGTTGCCCACAGTGTGCGTCCTCCATCATTGGCTGAGAAAAGGCACTGTAAGCATTATTTGAAACGCGACTTTGGCGCTCGGCTCAGCGACCTCATGGCCGACCTCACGCTATGGTCGGGTTTCTATCTGCGAAACCCGACTTTAGCTAAAGTCGGCATTTTTTTAATTTGACCAACCCGTTTCGCTCAACTCTATTCAGGACCCAACAAGAGGGGGGGCACTGCTAGACCTAATATTAACCAACAGGCGTGACTGCATATCAATTATAAGGGCTGAGGGTCACTTGGGTAATAGTGATCACAAATTAATAAGTTTTCATGTATCCTTTAATAAGATGTGTAGGAAAGGGGTTACAAGGACACTAAACTTCAGGAAGGCAAATTTCCAACAGATGAGAGATGATCTTGGTGCAATTAACTGGGATGATATCCTGAGACATAAAAATACACAAAGAAAATGGGAGACATTTATTAGCATCCTGAATAGGACCTGTGCACAATATTTAACGTATGGGAATAAACATGCTAGAAATAGGAGGAGACCACTATGGTTAAATAGAGCTGTAAGGGGAGCAATAAGAGACAAAAAGAAAGCATTTAGAGAATTAAAGCAAGTAGGTAGTAGTGAGTAGAGATGAGCGACTTTGCCTTTTTTCGGGTCGAGTCGGGTTTCATGAAACGCAATTGGCCGATTATCGTGAAAAGTCAAAGGCTGACTGAAACACGAAACTCAATGCAAGTCAATGGGGGAGAAAAGTCGGCAGTGAGTGGAGGACATGAAACACACCTTCATTACCAAATGCCAAAAACATCAATTTGTATTACTTAAGCTTGTAAACCTTAATTTACTTTATAATAATAGTTAGGTATTGAAAACTGGGGGTTATTTGGCTAAAGTTGTGGGGGGGTAGGGCTGGCTCCAGATTTTCGTGGGTCCAGGGCCAAAGAGTGTCAGTGGGCTCCTTTAACACAAGCCACAAATCATGATCCTCTGATACGGCAGAGAAATAGCGGTATAGTACAATGAAAAATACTTCACTTCTTACATCACATGGCTGATATCCATTTTAAATTCTCCAATAGCTCCAAAAACGGACAGTATATTGCTCCATACAGTATTAAGGCCACCGCAAAATGCGTAATGAAGCCCATATATTTCTCCATACAGAATCAATGGTCCCATATAATGTTCGATACAGTATATGATGAGCTCCACATAATGCTACAGTATATGCTGGTCCCCATGAATGAAGCTCCACTGTCTTATGGGCCCAAATAGTGCTCCATATATAATGGGCCCCATTTCTAATGCTCCAGTGTATAATGGGCCCTGTAGATGCTGCTCCAGTGTCTGATGTCTGATGGAGGGAAGTTAGGGAAGTCTGTGAAGGGAAGGGGAAGTGTGTGGACGTGAGAAGGGGAGCTGGAGGATGAGCAGAGTTAAGGCTCACTCCTAACTGGAGCGCATGGTCTGGATTCCGGTCTCCGAGTTTGTAGGGACACTGACGGTCCTGCAGCAGAAATCGGAGTAAGTAGCAGCTATAAATGCTCTGTTCCCAACTAAGGCTCGGAGGCCCCATCAGTGACATTTGTGAGCCAGAAGGAAAAGGCTACGGCTGCTTGCCATACGAGAAAGTTCCAAAAGAGAGTCAACAGGGGGAACTGTGAACTCAGTACTGCAAGTACCTCAGATAAGCGCTGGAACGGAGGCCACACTACCTATCTGCAGAGAGAGAATTCCTAATTTGCTTCCAGGCCGACCAACTCCTTCTCCATCTGTACTCTGGGTCCTGGATGGCACTTACCAAGTACAGGTAAAGGAACAGCATGACTGTGTCATCTTTCTCCTGTGCCTGGCGCACGGCTCTGCTACATCCTGCACTGCACACCATCTACCAACTCTTTCATCTGCCCTGCGACTATGGCCCTACCTGTGCCAGGCTTCTACATCTTAGCTGCACCACAACATCTGTCCCAGAGAAGCAACACTGCAGCGCTGTTCAATCTGATCAGAAACCACAGGTGGCATCACGTATCATTCACCTATAAACGTTATTCACCCCTTTGCATGGACGCCCAGGGCCACGGACCGGGTCACAACCATGGTGACACATCCCTCTGAGACACCAGCCCGGTACCAATTAACCCCACTGCCCTGGCTGGCGACCCACAAACCATGTCAGATTCATCTTGGACTGGGGAATTCATGATTTGACTTGATAACCCAGGCATGGTATGTGAGAAAGAGTTACATGGACTAATGTGAAGTGTGGCCTGCTGCATCATTCACTTTTGGTGGGGGTGAAGGATACAAGGGAAGGGGTTCTTCCTGACCAGGAACCAGCACTTGATGACTCAGTGCTTGCATTTTTTGAAACTTCTGAAGAGGAGGGCATATTAGCTGGAGTCTGTTTCGGCAATGTAAGCCCAAACCAGTTCCTGATGCTCAGCTTTAAAAGCGGTTAACCTACTCCCAGAAAAGGTAGCCTTCCCGCCCTGCCTGGCCAGACCATGACGCAGGCTCAAAACCTCCTGCCTTAGCTGCTATTGTGCTTTTGCCACTTCCAGCAGATGCACCACCACCATCAGTACCAGCTGGCCCCCCCACGCTCTCGTCCGCGGCCTCTTCCACCATACTTCCAAATTTTGGAGAAAATGTACCCAAAATAACCTGAGATATATGGTACTGTATCAGAAGCATACAGCTGTATACAGTCAATTGTAAATCTCCGTATATATTTCATGAGTCACACAGAGACGCACACAGGCTCAGTATGGATTAGACAAGAATATAAAAAGTAGAAAATGGGTACAGTATCATCAGATAGCAGGTATACATAGTATATAAATTGCAGGAGTAACACAGACTCTCACACGCTCAGGATGGATCACACCACAATATAAAAAAGATCCTGTTATGAATGAGTCACCGTAGGAGGCAAAAACAGAAATACTAGCTAAGTCCAGAAAACCAGAGAAGTTGGTAGCTATCGGATTGCAGACCCCTGAACCTATCAACAACAACTAGCAGTAGCCGTGGGGGGTTCCTACGGTGCCCTAGACCCCTCGATCACAGCCGGAGAACTACATAGCCTCAAGACAGAAAGGGAAATCTAAACTGCCCCAGAGCAGACCCCAAAGCAATAGGCAGCCCCCAACATATAATGTCGGTGAAGCAAGATGAAAAAACACTCGCACAGATAGAAAGATAGGCTGAGCAAAGGATGGGGCCAAAGCTAACTAGATAGGACAGGATAGAAAAGCTGCTGTCTGTAATCCGCAAAAACCCTATCAAAACAAGAGCCAACAGCTGATAGGGGAAAAAGCCCTGAAGACGCTAGGCTTCAAAAAGACTATATCAGTACTCAGGTATTTTCTGAAGACAGAGCAAAAAGGAATTCAGCTCACCCCAGCAGGGAATGGCAGAAATCAAGGAAAACAATGCAAAACAAATCCAAAACACAAATGCAAAAAGTAGAGCAGAAAACTTAGCTTTTGAGGAGCAGGAATCAGACTGGTCTCCTAGAATCCCTCAGAGAGATCACCAGCAAGGCAGAAGGGCGTCGGCTGCCTTATATCCAGTCAGTAATTCCCGTCACCCAGTCATCATCATCCTGCCCAGGTGCTTGGTAATCATCCTCACTACCTTCCTTCACCAGAAGAGGGAGTTCATCAGACCTCAATGGTGAAGGGGAAAATGAACTCACAACAGTACCTCCCCCTTGAGGAGGGGTCACCGAACCCTCATCCACGCCACCAGGGCGATCAGGGTGAGCCGAATGAAAGGCACGCACCAATCTTTTGGCATGAATATCAGAGGCAGAGACCCAGGAATTATCCTCCTGACCATAACCCTTCCACTTAACCAAATGCTGGAGTCTCCGTCTAGCCAGACGGGAATCCAGTATCTTCTCTACCTCATATTCCATGCTACCGTCAACCAATACAGGGTCCAGAGGTGCCACCCCAAGAACTACTGGTTCAACAAACCTCTTCAACAAGGACTTGTGAAACACATTATGGATTTTAAATGTAACAGGAAGAGCCAAACGAAAAGAGACCAGATTAATAATCTCCAAAATCTTGTAAGGTCCAATAAATCTAGGCTTAAACTTAGGAGAAGCCACCTTCATAGCGATATTTTTTTATGATAACCAAACCATATCACCAACCTTAAACTGGGGACCAATGGTCCTATGTCGGTTGGAAAACCGCTGGGCCTTTTCCTGGGAGAGAGATAACTTATCCACCACTTGGTCCCAGATCAGGTGCATTCTCTCCACCACAGTGTCAACACCTGGGCAGGCAGAAGGCTCCACCTGCCCTGAAGAAAATCGAGGATGAAACCCAAAGTTACAAAAAAAAGGTGACATCAAAGTGGCAGAACTAGCTCTATTATTTAAAGCAAATTCGGCCAAGGGCAAAAATGAAACCCAATGATCCTGATCAGCGGAAATAAAACATCTCAAATACGACTCCAAGGTCTGGTTTGTTCTCTCCGTCTACCCATTGGTCTGAGGGTGTAAAGCAGAGGAGAAGGACAACTGAATTCCCAGCTTGGAACAGAAAGTCATCCAAAATCTAGACACAAACTGAACTCCTCTGTCAGATACAATGTTCTCAGGAATCGAACCACCTGTTGCAAAAACAGGGGCACCAACTCAGAGGAAGATGGCAACTTAGGGAGTGGTACAAGATGAACCATCTTAGAGAACCTATCACAAATCACCCAAATAACAGTCATTCTCTGAGAGACAGGCATATCAGAGATGAAATCCATTGAAATATGGGTCCATGGCCTCCTGGGAACCGGCAAAGGCATCAACAAACCACTAGAGCGAGAACAAGGTTTAGACCGGGAGCAAGTCCCACAGGACTGCACAAAATTCCTGACATCACGAGACAAGGCGGGCCACCAAAAAGACTGACTCACCAGATCTCTAGTACCAAAAATACCTGGATGACCAGCCAATGCAGAGCAATGAACTTCAGACATCACTCTTCTTCCACTGGTCAGGAACATACAACTTTCCACTGGGACAATGCTCAGGTTTGTACTCCTGGAACTCTTCCAGAGCACGTCTCAAATCGGGCGAGATGGCAGAAAGAATTACCCCTTCGCCTAAGATGGTAGCAGGCTGGGTCACCACAGGAGAATCAGCAAAGAAACTCCTAGAGAGAGCGTCAGCCTTGACATTCTTAGTGCCAGGAAGAAAAGAGACCACAAAATCAAAACATGTAAAAACAAGGCCCACCTAGCCTGTCTAGGGTTCAAGCATTTGGCCGACTCCAGGTAAATCAAATTCTTGTGGTCAGTGAGGACCACGACTTGATGTTTAGCTCCCTCCAACCAATGTCTCCACTCCTCAAATGCCCATTTCATGGCTAACAGTTCCCGATTCCCCCATCATAGTTACGTTCAAATGGAGAGAACGTTCGGGAAAAGAAAGCACAGGGATTCATTTTAGATGTTACAGGATCCTTTTGGGACAAAACAGCTCCTGCACCAATCTCAGAAGCGTCCACCTCTACCTGGAACGGGAGAGAGACATCAGGTTGCCGCAAAACCGGGGCAGAAGTGAATCTTCGCTTCAGCTCCTGAAAGGAAGAAACAGCCTCCGGAGACCAATTCAACACATCAGCACCCTTCTTAGTCAGATCAGTCAATGGCTTGGCAATACTAGAAAATTTTGCTATAAATTTCCAATAAAAATTAGCAAATCCCCAAAACTTCTGGAGGGCCTTCAAAGAAGTTGGCTGAACCCAATCATAAATGGCCTGTACCTTGGCCGGGTCCATTTCAATAGTTGACGGAAACAAAATAAATCCCAAAAAAGAAATCCTCTGTACCCCAAAAAGGCATTTCGATCCTTTAACATCCAGGGAATTCTCCCTCAAGATCCGGAACACAGTCCGAACATGTTCCACATGAGAATCCCGATCCTTGGAGAAGATCAAAATATCATCCAGATAGATGATCAAAAATTTATCCACAAAGTCTCGGAAAATATCGTTCATGAAGCACTGGAAGACAGAAGGGGCATTAGTGAGCCCAAAAGGCATCACCAGGTACTCAAAATGTCCCTCCGAAGTATTAAACGCCATCTTCCATTCATCCCCATGCTTAATGCGGATAAAATTATACGCCCCCCTGAGGTCAAGCTTGGTAAACCAGCAAGCACCTTTAACTCTGGAGAATGATCCAAAATCAGGGGTAACGGATACTGATATTTAATAGTAATTTTGTTGAGGGCACGATAATCAATACAAGGCCTTAATGAACCATCCTTTTTGGCCACGAAAAAAACCCCAGCACCTAAGGGTGAAGAGGATGGTCTAATATGACCCTTCTCCAACGACTCCTTAATATAGGATCGCATAGCCTCGTGCTCGGGTACAGATAAATTGAAGAGCCGACCCTTGGGAAATTTACACCCCGGGCTCAGTTCAATTGCACAGTCATAACTGCTATGAGGAGGCAAAGACGCAGACTCATTCTCACTAAATACATCATAAAAATCCACCAAATAGTCAGGAACATCATGCGACTGAAGAGATGTGGAAAAAACCGGAGCCTCACTAAGGGCACACCGACAACCCCAACTCACCACAGACACAGATTTCCAATCCAAAACTGGATTATGAATTTGCAACCAAGGAAACCCCAGAACAATGGTATCATGCAAATTATGCAACACCAAAAATCTGCAATTTTCTTAATGGTCTGGGGCGACCCGCATTACCACCTGGGTCCAAAACTGAGGTTTATTTTTCGCCAAAGGAGTAGCATCAATCCCCCTCAAAGGGATAGGCGTCCGCAGAGGTGTCATAGGAAATCCACAACGTTTAGCAAAACCCAAGTCCATTAGGTTCAGGGCTGCTCCCGAATCCACAAAAGCCTTGGTGGAAAATGTGGACAGGGAGCAGATCAGAGTAATTGCCAGAAGAAACTTAGGTTGAACACCACCCACAGAAAACGTGTGTGCAAAACGTTTCTCTCATTTAGGACAGACAGAAATAATATGCGAGGCATCTCCACAAAAAAAACACAGCTTATTACGCCTTCTGAACTCCTGACGTTGCTCCCTGGACAAAACTCTATCACATTGCATAGGTTCAGACATTTGTTCAACAGGTGGCAACACCTCTCGTGCAGTCCTGCGTTCACGTAAATGCCGAACAACCTGAATGGCTAATGACATAGAATCGTCAAGACCAGAGGGAACAGGAAATCCCACCATAGTATCTTTTACGGCTTCTGACAAACCCTTCCGAAAGAGAGCTGCCAAGGCATTATCATTCCAGGTAGTAAGGACCGCCCACTTTCGGAATTTTTGACAGTACAATTCTGCAGAATCTCGACCCTGGCTCAATGCCAACAGGGTCTTTTCAGCCTGATCAATAGCATTAGGTTCATCATACAACAACCCCAAGGCTTGAAAAAAATGCGTTCACATTAGTCAGAATAGGATCATCTGGTTTCAAAGAAAACGCCCAATCCTGGGGATCGCCACGCAGCAAAGAGATGACAATTTTAACATGCTGCGCGGAGCTCCCTGACGAGTTAGGCTTCAAGGCAAAAAATAATTTACAATTATTTTTGAAATTCAAAAATTTAGACCGATCCCCAAAAAACACATCAGGAGTAGGGATCTTTGGTTCAGCAGCATGTGAATGAGCAAGGTAGGCGGAAATTCCCCGCACTTCCGCAGCGAGCTGCTCCACACGATCAGACAATTGCTTTTTCTCCATTGAGAGAAAAAAAATTCCCCCTACGTCCTCAGAGATATAGAGAAAAAATATACACACTTTTTTTTACAATTCTTTCCTGCTATTGAGTACCCTAGGATCTGCGGTATGGCTGGTGATTCTGTTATGAATGAGTCACCGTAGGAGGCAAAAACAGAAATACTAGCTAAGTCCAGAAAACCAGAGAAGTTGGCAGCTATCGGATTGCAGACCCCTGAACCTATCAACAACAACTAGCAGTAGCCGTGGGGGGTTCCTACGGTGCCCTAGACTACTCGATCACAGCAAGAGAACTACATAGCCTAAAGACAGAAAGGGAAATCTAAACTGCCCCAGAGCAGACCCCAAAGCAATAGGCAGCCCCCAACATATAATGGCGGTGAAGCAAGATGAAAAAACACTCGCACAGATAGAAAGATAGGCTGAGCAAAGGATGGGGCCAAAGCTAACTAGATAGGACAGGATAGAAAAGCTGCTGTCTAATCTGCAAAAACCCTATCAAAACAAGAGCCAACAGCTGATAGGGAAAAAAGCCCTGAAGACGCTAGGCTTCAAAAAGACTATATCAGTACTCAGGTATTTTCTGAAGACAGAGCAAAAAGGAATTCAGCTCACCCCAGCAGGGAATGGCAGAAATCAAGGAAAACAATGCAAAACAAAACCAAAACACAAATGCAAAAAGTAGAGCAGAAAACTTAGCTTTTGAGGAGCAGGAATCAGACTGGTCTCCTAGAATCCCTCAGAGAAATCACCAGTAAGGCAGAAGGGCGTCGGCTGCCTTATATCCAGTCAGTAATTCCCGTCACCCAGTCATCATCATCCTGCCCAGGTGCTTGGTAATCATCCTCACTACCTTCCTTCACCAGAAGAGGGAGTTCATCAGACCTCAATGGTGAAGGGGAAAATTAACTCACAACAAGATCCACAAGAAATAATCACACATGTGGGCCAATTTTCCAGTTTCCAGGTGTCAATGATACACTTAGAGTGGTGGGTGGAGGATGACTTTCTGGCAGAAAGGGTACAGTATCACCAGATACCAGGTATATATAGCATAATGTAAACATTAAAAACGTACGTCTATATATCAGGAGTAGTGTTGAGCCATCCCGCTAGTGTTCGAGTTCGGTTCATCGAACAGGAGGCAAGTTCGTCGAATGTTCGTTGAACGTTCGACGAACACCATCGAACCCCATTGAAAAAAATGACAGGAAAACGCAAACACATACAAACACATAGAAAACACATACAACACACCTTAAAAGGTGTCCCAAAGCAGACAAAATGCTCAGAAGACACAAATAAAATATGGAAAAGGGCAACTACATATAGAAAAGAGGTGGAGGAGTAAAAGGAGGAGGAGGAGACACAGATATAGGCATGTCATGCCCTTATAAAGTCAAGAAATGTTGGAATAAAAATCTAAAATACAAAAAAAATTCTAAAATTCTAAAATCGAAGATGATCATATACCGTCGGACTTCCCACCATAAATAATGCCAACTGTCGATCGGCCGGTGTTATTTCCACGACTAGTGTTGAGCATTCCGATACCGCAAGTATCGGGTATCGGCCGATATTAGCGGTATCGGAATTCCGATACTGACTTCCGATACTTTTGTCATATCGGATTCCGGAATCGGAATCGGAAGTTCCCATCATGCTATGAGCCTGCTTGCTTTGATTAAGCCAATGGGAATCCTCCGAAGTGTGGGCACATCCTGTTAGGCATGTAGGCATGTTAACTATTGGCATGGCTGTGATTGGCTGCCGAAATGATGTCATGATGCACTATAAAAGCCACCGCAGCCGCCATTTCTGGTTCACTCTGCTGTGAATTCAGTTAGGGACAGGCTGCTGTTGAAGACTGTGAGGGACAGTTAGAAATAGAGATCATCAAACATATCTATTGCTCTACCCAGGCTACATAATCCACCACAGTAGCATTTTTTTAGCCCAGCAGCGCTGTTTTAATAGCTGTCTGCAAGGGCTGTGTGAGTGCAGCTCACGCTGTGGAGTGGGTCCTGCAGCCACGTCAGGCTGTAGGCCACCCAGTGTGATCACTGCTGCCTCATACATCTTTTAATTTACATTAAAAGCTGCATTTTTTACATAATTTCAATCTAGTGTGCTTCCATCCGTATCCATATACGTTGGTTGCAAACACTAGTAGTAGACAGCGGAGCCTTTCTGCAGCCTTTCAGTGCTACTGTCCACTTTGCTGCACTGTTCACGGCTGTCTGAGAGGTCTCTGACTGTGTGTGAGTGCAGCTCACGCTGAGTAGTGTGTCCTGCAGCTACGTCTGGTTGCAGGACGCTCAGCGTGTCACTGCCTCACACATTTTTCTTTTATTGCAGCTAATTTTTTCTTCTATTAGTGTGCATCCATCCGTCTCCATCTACGGTGGTTGCAAACACTATATAGGAGTACACAGCGGAGCCTTTCTGCAGCCTGTCAGTGCCAGTGCCCACTTAGCTGCACTGTTCACGGCTGTCTGAGAGGTCTCTGACTGTGTGTGAGTGCAGCTCACGCAGAGTAGAGTGTCCTGCAGCTACGTCTGGTTGTAGGACGCTCAACGTGCATCACTGCCTCACACATATTTGTCTTTGAGTGCAGCTCATTTTTTCTTCTCCTATTAGTGTGCATCCATCCGTATCCATCAACATTGGTTGGTTGCACACACTATATAGGAGTAGATAGAGGAGCCTTTTTTTCTGGCTTGTGCCCTGCCGGCGCAGCCAGATTAGTATTACCCAATTTTTTTGGAGCCTCATCTTTTGCATTGTAGGTTACCTGCCTGCATGGTAATAGCTCCAAAAAGTTGGTGATACTATCAGTTTCAATTCTTTGTTCACATACTTTGAGTTTGTTTCCAACAAAGAAACCACAAAAAAAGTTCACCAAACACTACATTTGGAACTTGTGTAGGCCACATCAGCTCCTATTAAAGTGTAGTCCACACACACACACTTCATAAAATTAGTGTTTCTTGTACCTGTAACCAGCTGTTCAGGAATAAGCACACTAAGGCCCCCCTTTGTACTTTTCTGCCTATCTTAAGCAGTCTGGCAAGATGAAGAAGGCAGGGAGTAAGGCGCGTGGGCGTGGGCGTGGAGTTTCAGCAGGGAGAGGACGTGGGGATTCTGCAGGGAGTGGACGTGGGGATTCTGCAGGTAGAGGACGTGGGGATTCTGGGCCTGCTGCGGGCACCAGTGGATCAGCATCCCCCAGTTTTAGCAGGCAACAGTCCTTTATGCGCAGCTTTGTAGGACCTCAACGTACCCCACTGCTGCGGGAGGAACAAATTGAAGCCGTTGTCGGATGGATGGCAGCTAACGCATCGACTTCAATTACTTCCACATCCTCTCAGGGCCAGAGCACCGAAGAGCAACCATCTGTCTCTTCACCACCTGCCAAAGTGCCCAGGCCGTCAGAGAGACATGGACAGGAGCCATCACAGTCTCTACTTCTGTTCTCGGAATCTGTTGGCTTGGAAAGAGGGGGCCAGCCAAGCAGCATTCCAGTGATGCGCAACTTCTTTGTCCCTCTGAATCTGAAGAGGCGAGTGGGCCAGTGCCTATGGTCAGCACACCTCAGTACGCATCAGATGTTGACGAGACTCAGTTGCCACTTTCTGGTGCGTACGGTGCTGGCGAGACAACCCCGGAGAAGCAGCTGTTTGAAGAGGGGAGGGAAGATGATGAGGTCCTTGACCCATCATGGCGTGACGAACAGGAAGGTGGTGGGAGCAGCTCGGAGGAAGAGATTCCCCTACCGGCCAAAACAGGAGGCAGAGGGAGGGGGAAGACTTGGTTGCCTGTACCCTCCACTTCGGCACCCGTTAGGAGCATTCCTCATTCCAAAGGCAAAATGGGCGCTCCCAAGAGTTGCAGTGCGTGGTCCTTTTTTGACACAGTTGCAGATGACATTTGCTTTGTCAAATGCAAGCTGTGTCATCAGATAGTCAAAAGAGGGAGAAATGTCAGCAACCTCAATACCACAAATATGTGGAAACATGTGCGCACCAAGCACGAGTTGGAGTTGCAGAGACACCCTGAAGACGTAGGCCAACGTACAGCACCACCTACCACCTCTTCAGTTCGTGTTGGGGCCTCTTCCTCCAGCTCACGCACTGCTGGTTCGGCTTCCTCACAGAATCGCCAAGGAAGAACCTCTGCCACTGTTGTCCGGAGACCCTGTCAGATTCCACCCATAGCAGCACGTTCCCATCCATCACAGCCATCGGTAGCACAGGCATGGGATAAAAGGCGCCCTTACTCGGCAAACCATCCCCGAGCACAGTCTCTGAATGCTGGCATTGCCAAACTTCTGGCAGTTGAAATGCTGTCATTCAGGCTGGTGGACACTGACACCTTCCGGGACTTAATGGCATTGGCAGTCCCCCAATACAACATACCCAGCCGCTTTTATTTCAGCAGGCGAGCCGTCCCTGCCCTGCAGAAACATGTTGAGGGCAAAATAAAACATGCGCTACTAAACGCCGTTAGTAGCAAGGTCCACCTGACCACCGATGCGTGGACCAGTAACCATGGACAGGGACGATACCTTTCCCTCACTGCCCACTGGGTCAATGATGTGGAGCCGGGTACAGATCTGGAGAGTGGCGCTGAACGTGTTCTTCCAACGCCACGGATTGCAGGACTCCAGTCTGTACACATAGACTCCTCCTCCTACTCAAGTTCCTCAGAAACAGCAGAGCAGGAGCCTGTTACGACCGATATGAGCACAGCCGTGGCCAAACGTCAACAGGCTGTACTCAAATTAATTTCTTTGGGGAATCGAAGCCACACAGCGCAGGAGCTCTGGAATGCTATCAAGCTGGAGAGCGATGTGTGGTTTGGGCCAGCGAATCTCCAGCCGGGCTTGGTAGTGTGTGACAATGGCCGAAATCTGGTGGCAGCTCTTGGCCTAGGCAACCTCACACACATCCCATGTCTGGCACATGTGCTTAACTTGGTCGTGCAGAGCTTTCTGAGGGACTATCCGGATCTTGATGCACTGTTGCACAAGGTCCGCATAGAGTGCGCTCACTTGCGGCGTTACAGCACGGCAAGATCGCGCCTCGCTGCTCTGCAGCGACGATTTGCCCTTCCGGAACATCGCATCATATGTGACCTACCCACCTGGTGGAATTCAACGTTACATATGTTGGAGCGGTTGTGTGAGCAGCAGGCAGCAGTCATGGAGTACCAGCTGCATCAGGCGCAAACAAGTCGCACTGTGCGCCGTTCACACTTCAGCACCATTGAGTGGGCCTCTATGAAGGACATCTGCCTCGTTTTGCGTGCCTTCGATGAATCCATGCGGATGGCGAGTGCAGATGATGCACTAGTCAGCATGACTGTCCCCCTTATCTGCCTGCTTCAACAAACACTGCAAGCACTAAGGGATGAGGTTTCGGAAGAGGTGGAGGATGAGGAGTCCCAAATGCCATCTGCTTCTGGACAGTCTGCGCTACGTGTTTCCTCACAAAGGCCTAGGCAGGGGACACTTTGTGAGGAGGATGAGGAGGAGTCGATGGAGGAGGAAGACATCTCTCCAGAGGAGGGAGGTACACAAACCTCTACTCAGTATGTACAGCGAGGGTGGGGTGATGCAGAGCAGGCCGAGGTCATGCCTCAAACAGGGGACAGCGGTTCTTTGGCAGTTGGGAGTCTGCAGCACATGGTTGATTTCATGCTGCAGTGCCTGAGAAACGACCGCCGCATCGCCCACATTCTCGTCTCGGCTGATTATTGGGTGTACACCCTCCTAGATCCTCGCTATCGGGACAGCGTACAAAGGCTCATACCAACGTTGAACCGGGAGCGTAAACTGCGGGAGTACGAAGAGTCACTGGTGCAGTCCATAATGTTTTCCATTCCACCCGACAGCATTGTTGCTAGTGCTTTACAAACTAGTTATGGGAATGTGGACAGAGCAGGCGGCATTGCCGGACACACATCAGGGGATTAACTGACCGGACTGAACACCTGGAACACAGGAACAAGTGTGGATTGTGCAGACGCCACTTCGGAGCTATAACTGGCGGGGTTGGAGGACAGGGGAAATACGAAAATCAGTGAAGCCACAGGCCTAAGAGGAGCACGGTTAAAATTAGTAGAAGTCTACAACCGATCTTAAAATTTCTTCAATGCAGCCTCAGCCTGCTCCGTGCTTGTCCCTGGGCTTCAACACAGCCAGTTGTAGCTCGGAAGTGCCGTCCACACGGAAAGAGACACTTGCTCCCGTGTCTCAGTGGGGTTCAGTAACGTCAGCTGTTCCCCTGCTGTGTGGATGGCAGTCTCTCCTGCTGTCTCTGCATTCCAAAGACAGTAGGCCTCAGCCTACACCCTCCTATTGCCTGGGCTTCAACACAGCCAGTTGTAGCTCGGAAGTGCCGTCCACACGGAAAGAGACACTTGCTCCCGTGTCTCAGTGGGGTTCAGTAACGCTAGCTGATCCCCTGCTGTGTGGATGGCAGTCTCTCCTGCTGTCTCTGCATTCCAAAGACAGTAGGCCTCAGCCTACACCCTCCTATTTCCTGGGCTTCAACACAGCCAGTTGTAGCTCGGAAGTGCCGTCCACACGGAAAGAGACACTTGCTCCCGTGTCTCAGTGGGGTTCAGTAACGCTAGCTGATCCCCTGCTGTGTGGATGGCAGTCTCTCCTGCTGTCTCTCCATTCCAAAGACAGTAGGCCTCAGCCTACACCCTCCTATTTCCTGGGCTTCAACACAGCCAGTTGTAGCTCGGAAGTGCCGTCCACACGGAAAGAGACACTTGCTCCCGTGTCTCAGTGGGGTTCAGTAACGCTAGCTGATCCCCTGCTGTGTGGATGGCAGTCTCTCCTGCTGTCTCTGCATTCCAAAGACAGTAGGCCTCTGCCTACACCCTCCTATTTCCTGGGCTTCAACACAGCCAGTTGTAGCTCGGAAGTGCCGTCCACACGGAAAGAGATACTTGCTCCCGTGTCTCAGTGGGGTTCAGTAACGTCAGCTGATCCCCTGCTGTGTGGATGGCAGTCTCTCCTGCTGTCACCACATTCCAAATACAGTAGGCCTCTGCCTACACCCTCCTATTTCCTGGGCTTCAACACAGCCAGTTGTAGCTCGGAAGTGCCGTCCACATGGAAAGAGACACTTGCTCCCGTGTCTCAGTGGGGTTCAGTAACGTCAGCTGATCCCCTGCTGTGTGGATGGCAAAGTCTCCTGCTGCCTACACAGTCGTACCACTACTGATTTTTAACCGTGCTCCAATTAGGCCTGTGGCTCCACTGTCTCTCGTATTTCCCCTGTCCTCCAACCCTGCCAGTTACAGCTCCGAAGTGGGGTCTGCACAATCCACACTTGTTCCTGTGTTCCAGGTGTTCAGTCCGGTCAGTTAATCCCCTGATGTGTGTCCGGCAATGTCGCCTGCTCTGTCCACATTCCCATAACTAGCTTGCGGCATGCCAACTTTGCTTTTCAGGGGTAACTTCTGCTACCCCTCCGGGTTCCAGCACCGTCAGCTGGTTCTCGTCAGAGCCTTTGGCCTAGGTGCCTCCATCTCGGTATCCGAGTTCCGGCAACATCTGCTGGTCCTTGGTAGTGCTTTGTAGCACAGGTACCTCCTGCTTAGTAACCGGGTTCCAGCACCGTCAGCTGGTCCTCGGTAGTGCCATTGGCTCTTGTTCCTTCTGCTGCCCCTCCGGGTGCCAGTACCGTCAGCTGGTTCAAGAGGACAAAGAACAGGAAGACAACCACCAAGATGCAGAACAACAAGAGAGAGAAGACAAAGAAGCATAAAAAAACAAAGCCGAAGAACATTAAGCATAAGACTAATACTCTGAGCAAATGATATTATCTTATTTATAAGCAGAAGAAGACTAAGCAGTGTATGGGGGTGAGTCCGTTCCTCCTCGTGGTGCCCCTGGAAAAGGCCTGCTGCTGCAGGCCAAACTGAACGCGGACAAATCCTGTTGTAAATCTTTTGTGACAGGCAGAACGGAAGGTGTAAACTTCTAACTTTTCTAGATAACAACTACAGGAATGCCTGACACAAACATGACTATGATGAAGAAGAATAGGAAGAAGATGAAGAAGTTGAATATGTAGAATAATAATTGTTGAATAAGAAGAATATGAAGAATGTAAGAAAAGGAAGAAGAAGAACAATGTAAAAAAAGGAAGTAGAAGAATTTAAAAAAAAGGAAGAAGAAGAAGAAGAAGAAGAAGGTAAAAAAAGGAATAAGAAGAAGAAGGTAAAAAAAGGAAGAAGAATAAGAAAGAAGAAGAAAGAAGAAAGAAGAAGAAGACATACATGTCTGGCAAAATATAAATGAGGCTAACATAGTCAATATCTTTGTAACTCCTAACGTCTTTAAAAAAAAGTTTAATTCCTGCTATTCCATTTGATTGGGCTAAACCTCTATGGCTTTAATGTCTCCTCCACCTCCCACAATACATTCTACATTATTCTTAGTTGTTTTTCTTCATGTAGAATTAACCTACAAGGAAAGAAAGGGTTTTTTTTAATTCCGATATTTTGGCCCCATTGACTTGCATTGGTTCCCGGTATCGGAATCGGCGATACCGATACTTTTTTTTAAGATCGGCCGATCCATTCCGATCCGATATTTTCAAGTATCGGCTGGTATCGCTCAACTCTACCCACGACCCTCAGAACAGCGCCTATGAAGGCAAAGTGTTTGGTTTACGGGGGCAGTATGGTTGCAAAGCTGAACCTTAAAGGAATGTCCAGAAGGGCACCACCACAAGGAGTGGAGCCTGCGGCTTAATTGGACTCCACACGGGCAACCTCAATCATGCCAGCCACGGAAAAGATGGACAGATTACAAGCTTTCTCGATTCTGTGGGTGGTGGTGCATGGCCCTTTTTAGTTGTGCTAGCGATTTGTCAGCTTAATTCCGTTAACGAAGGAGACTCCGGCATGCCCCCGTGGTCCGCGTCCAGCTTACTAGAGGGACACGCGAGGCTCTGGCACGCGAGATCGAGCAATAACAGGTCTGTCATGCCCTTACATGTCCGGGGCTGCATGCGCGCTACACTGTAAGGACCTGCGTGTGTCGCTTACAGGTGCGGATAACCCTCTGAACCCAATCAGTGATGGGGATCTAGGATTCCAATTCTTCCCCACGAACGAAGATTTCCCAGTAAGTGCAGGTCAATCGAAATTCTGGAATTAGGCCTAACCGGCATTCCAGACAGAATGTCCAAAAATTAAGTGTCCAAACCACGGGTGCTGTAGCTTGCTTAACAGCTGGGCTCCACTGCTGAGTAGCACACAGTTCTCAGTTCTTACATAAACAGGCGGCATAGCTTGGTTCACGGGTGGGCAACTCTGCTGAGTAGCTGACAGTGCATACATAAACAGGCAGTATAGCTAGGCTCACAGGTGGGCTCCTCTGCTGAGCAGTAGACACCGGTACTAGTCCTAAAGTATTCACTGGGCTAAATGGAGTAAAAAAATGGTTCTTACATAAACAGGCGGCACAGCTTGGTTCACGGGTGGGCTCCTCTGCTCAGTAGCAGACACAGTTACTAGGCCCTAAAGGATTTTCTGGACAAGATGAGGTAAAAATTAGTAGAAACACACACGGTGTAGCTCCTTGACAGGTGTACTACACCGCTGGCTACCAGACACCGCTACTATGCCATGAAACTGTCTATTAACATTGAAAACCATTATTAATGTGAAAATAAAGTTACGCTTTTGGTGAACGAACCGTTCTCGAACGGAACCTCGAACAGCCGAATTTAAAGCAAAGTGTTCGAGTTCGACGAACGGCTCGAACACCGCCCAAAACAGCTCAAATTTGAACTTGGCAAACAGTTTGACTAGAAAACTGCTCATCTCTAATCAGGAGGCATACTCAGACGGTCTCAGGCCCAGTATGGATTTGACAAGATTGTAGAAAGTTGAGAAAGGGTACAGTATCACCGGATAACAGGTATATATAGCATAGTTTAAACATTAAAAATCTCTGTGTATATTTCTGGAGTCTGACAAAGACACTCACAGCCTCAGTATGGATTAGACAAGATCTAAAAAGTAGAGAAAGGGTAATGTATTCGAAGCGTACACCAGTATACACTGTTAGGGTATTTTTAAATCTTCATATATATTTCAGTCGCAGTAAGACAGTCCAGACTCTCCGCAAGAAGAAGCGAGATGGATACAACTTCAGACGGAAAGTCGAGCGATTGCAGAAAATTTGGAAATACTAATCACGGGAAAAACACATGGGAGAATTCTCAGAGGCGATGCTGACCCTCAATTACTTTGTCTGTGGAGACAGCGAAAACAGTTCTTTGTGAAGAAAGGGATGCTGTATCTCAGTACCGTGGATCCCATCACTGTTACTCATCTCCATCAAATTGTGATCACAGGGAGAGATGTAGAAATTGTCCTCACTGCCCATCATGATCTGTCAGGTAACTTTGGAGTGCAAAAGACAGAAGCCACAGGCCGTAGGTGATTCTATTGGATTGGCATGAGATGACACATTTAAAAATGTGGGCAGGAATGTCACACATCGGTGAGTAGGAAAACTGTGAAAGCTGATGATAAACCACCACTGCATCTCATTGTGAGTCGACATCCATAACAATTGGAAGCCATTGATCATCTGAAGATAGAGCCTAGCAGGACAGGGCATAGCTACGCCTTAACCATCATCTATCAGTTCACCAAATTTGTAGTGGCAGTCCCAGTGAAGGATTTAACAGCCCAGACTACACAGCGGTGGAGCAGGGAGAGGTAAGTATTGCAAGTGCTGGGGCCCTGAGCAAGCAGGGGGGCCCACTCGTGGGCGGCGGTACTGGCACAGGGCCCCTCATAGTACGCCGGTGTGTCTGACGGTGGTTGTGCACCCCACCGTCAGAGACACTTGATTGTACTATGAGGGACCCTGTGCCAGTGCCATCGCCCAAGAGTGGGCCCCCCCACGTGTCCAAGGCAACGACACTCGCACGGGTGCGTGCGCCAGGTGGTGGCCCCGGCCCTGGGGGGAGGCAGTCCAGTTAGGGAGGTTTAAAAAATGGCATATGTTGATGTTGGACATTCAGCTGCTGCAAATGGAGAAGTCCGAGGAAGAGGAGGACAAAAGCAAGCCATTTTTCTGGCAACCTATGTGTCAGGAGGGGAAGGTGTGACAAAATTCTTTGAAACCCATGCATGGTTCATTTTAATGAAGGTTAGATAATCAACATTTTGGGTCGACAGACGGGTCCTTTTTTCTGTCAGGATTGATTCAGCAGCACTGAAGACTCTTTCGGATAGCTCACTAGCAGCAGGGCAAGCGAGCTCCTGTAAGGCATATTGTGCCAATTCAGGCCAGGTGTCCAGTCTACAGGCCCAATAGTCAAAGGGGAATGACTTGTGAGGGAGATCATCGATATGGGAGGACAAGTAGTTTGTAACCATAGTTGACAACTTCTGTCTCCTGTCACTTTCAATCGATGCAATATTACCAGTCGTGTGAGCGGTACTTGAAAAATCAGTCCACAACATGTTCATGAAACCCCTGTCTCCAACGCCACTTCAGATGTGTGCACCACGAACACGTCTTCCATGTTGCCCCCTACGGCTCGTGTGAGAACCATCACAGCTGCTGTGTGCTGGGAATGTGTCAAACAAACAGTTTACCAGAGTTGATTGTTTGTTAGCCAATATTAGCTCTAGGTTCTCCTGTGGCATGATGTTTTGGAATTTGCCTTTATAGCGTGGATCCAGGATGCTGGCCAACCAGTAGTCGTCATCGTTCGTCATTTTGGCAATGCGGGGGTCCCTTTTTAGGATCTGCAAGGCATAATCTGACATGTGGGCCAATGTTCCAGGTGTCAATGATGCACTGCGAGTGCTGGGTGGAGGAGCACTTTCTGGCAAATCCACATCCCTCCAGTCACGCACAAACCCTGTACCTGACCTTGTCACGCCAACATTTTCTCTTGCCCCCTGAGAAGCATCCTCCTCCCCTAAATAATCATCCCCATCATCCTCCTCTTCCTCTTCTTCTTCCACCTCGTCCAGAAGGGTTCCCTGAGCAGACAATGGCTGACTGTCATCAAGGCTTCCCTCCTCCTCTTCCTCTTCCTCCTCGGCTGCAAACGCATGCTCCTTAATGTGTTGATTTCTGCCGCACTAGGGTGTGGCCCGTCTTAATTGTCTGTGGCCAAATTGGATCTTTGGTAGAGATTTTACGTGCACGGAGAAAAGAATACACAAGACAAGGTGTATCATGTCAGTATGATTCTTCTCCGTCTTTAATCCAAAGTGTACAGCTTTTATAACAGAAATTGTGCTACCTCATCAGTTACATCATGGATATGTTTCCAAGTTACTATTTGCTTTTCCCATATCGCTACACAATCATTATGTACATATCTAAGTTACCGTTTACCGCTCCCATATCGCTAAACAATACTTATATACACAAGTATTGTTTTCTAGCTTGGCTCACCCTAGTCCACCCAGTTTATTCAATATTGGATGAAGCTTAGGTGGGTGATACCATACAGAAACAATTCTAAGAAAATATAAGTAAATCAGAAGTATCTTAAAGCAACATGATCCACCATATCCAGCAAAGCGTCCATATAGTGATACAGTTTTGATTCTTGTATATATTCAGGTGCCATATATTCTCCCCTTAACAGTCCCTCCTTTGGAGATATGCAAAATCAAAATCCTAATCTCGTCGAACCTATCGATCTGTCCTCCCGGCCTACCTATCTCAACAATGCTGGAACCTAACTAACTAATCTTCACCGTATATACGAGACGACCCATCTCTAGTAGATGGACCCCCTCCTAACGGACTTTGCACAGGAGGAAGTCAGATCCTGGACTTTCCCTCGTTGGTTTGCTTCAAGCAGGCATATTCCGGAGGTGGTGCTTGCATGTTTTCATTGGGACATCTTTCATGCAGGGGATCTTCGAAATCGGCATGCATGGTCATCACTGTGGTTTCCATAGTTTTCATCATCATTTTCTTAAGGCATGGCACTATGCAGCATAGAATTAAAGAAAATATGATCAAAGGACATAAAATAACTTTTGCAAACTTAATGGGTCAATAATTGCCTTTATGACATCCCCAGTGTATTTTATAAACCGTTGTTGATTATTGTATAAATAGTTTATCCGCTTTGCATTCTTATTTACGGGGATGGTGGGTTTAAACACAACTATTGTCTCGTTCTCGACTTTGAATTTGTCAGGTGCTCCCTGTGTGCCCCCCACTGGTATCTATGATTCTTAGCCAAAATTTACCTTTTGTGTCACCATTTTCCCTCCCAAGTTTAGTACTTGAGCCTAGTACATATAACCCTTGCTCATACTCTGAAGGGTTGTCAATAGTAAGGTACAGAACTATGCATCCCTCCTTGGGGCAGTGAGTGGCAGTGACAGGGAGTATTGAATCTGGAAGGCCACTCTGACCCTTAAAATGGGCTTTGGACAGGGTCATGCGACTTAATAGGCTTATTCCCCATTTGTCCCTTCGCTGTAGGGCCTGGGCTGGTTGATGTCTCTAGTCACTTTCACCAGTGTGCCACCCAACAAGAGACTAATCCTCCCAGTTTGAACCTTCCCCTATTTCAGCAGTAGTGACACAGATGAATTGTGTATTAAACCTGATATGAAACTGTGCCATGGGGCCTGGACATTCTTATTGTGAGACAGTAGTCAAATTGATATGTTACTCTTGGGGTGGAGACATTATACCAGAAAGTCAGTATGCCCTTCTCATGAGTGACTACCCCTTGGTGACTGACTACCCCTTGAGCTAGGAGAAGGATAAGTGCCAGATGGATGAAGAGTGGCAGCCGCTACTGGACTCTGGATCCGGCATCTCCTTGCAGTGGGAAGCGAGGACCCATGGACTGCTGCGATAGTTGACAGGACTTGGAACAGGCTGTCATCTCTAGGTTCAAGGGTACGTCTGTTGAACCTCTTGGTGATGAGGACTCAGTCACCGGGCAGGATCTGGTGGGCTCCTATGTCCTCAGGATCTGGGATGGATGAAAAGACTCGAAAATGCATTTTAGTCACATGTTTTTAAACTTAGTCTACATATAGGCAATTATACTTGTGCGTGTATGTGACCCAAGGGAAAGACTAAACTCTTATGCTATGGCTTCCCTGTTTCCTGTATAGCATCGAGTATGTAGAGTTTTGTTCGAGGCCTTAAATTTTCCTTGTTCATCCTTAGGCGTATTTCATCCTGTATAACTTCATCTTAGGTCCATTTCTTCTTTTCTTCCTTGGATACTTGTTTCTGGAGTGTTATTCCTTTTCCTCTGTTTCCGTGTCAACCGGTATTACTGCTGCTTCTTTTGCTGTTACTTCAGCTAGCCTGTTGCCCACTGCTTCCCTTGAAGTGTCTCCAGTGTGTGTGCTTTTACTTTTATCACCGCAACTCTTCCTGGCATCAACAAGGACTCCATTAATTCTTGTATGGCTTTGTGGTGTCTGACCGGTGTTCTGTTAGCCGTGATGAAGTCTCTTTCCCTCCAGATTGATCTTGATAGCTTCATGTTGAGTGGACCTCTCGTATGCTTCTGTCAAGGCCCGCAGTCCTGCCTTTGGATGTAGGCAGTGGTTTTGCTGGCAGCAAGTTACTTCTGTGGCTACTGCTATACCAGTGTGCGAACGGCCTTCTTGGTCTGCATACCTTGGTCTATCTACAAAGAGCATCAGGTCAGGAAATCCAGGTGTTCTCTTGCCTCATGACAGCAAGACAATCGCGTTCAGCCATTTCAGAGTTGACTACCTCTTCCACTAATGTGTCAGAGATGTGGTTTTCATCCTCCATCTTCCTCCCCCCTTTGGCAGTGGTAGAAGAGATCTGGAGATGGTGACGTTGTCCGGGAGCAGAGTAGGGCATTGCAGACAGGTGCTTTGGGCCAGGATCTTCAACTGGTGACCCATAAAAATATCAGAAGCTTTGTCCAGCACAGGTGGGTTGCAAACACGGTTCTCATGCAGGTTTGGACTTCACGAGTCACTTGGTCAAGTCTTGGAGAGAAGCCAGGAGGGCATTGTCTTCCTCCGTGAAGCTGTGTTAGGACTTCATTTACATGGTCAGGCTTCTTCATGACAAACAGACAAAACAGTTCGGTATAGCCTGGCAGTCCTAGAGCTGTGAAAATGTGATTGCAATTTAGTATATAAAACACACTGATTACCTTCTTGGAAAGTCTTGAAATAATTATAAAAAGGTTGCATGTGTAGAAGAGCAGTATTGGCTTGGCTGTCTTCAGTCAGGGGAAGAGGTCATCCATATATATTGTAAAACGAAGTGGCTGTGGGATGTATCCTCTTCCAGGGCTTCAGGACCGTGGTCATGGCTCGGGTGAACATAGAGAGGCTATACTGTGCCCCTTGAGGCATCATTGTCCAAATATATTGCTGGCCCTCGTGTGAAAACAAACATGTACTGGCTTGCAGCATGTAGAAATAAACTGAAGAAAGCATTGGCCAGGTCAATCACCGTGAACCATAGAAAAATAAATAGAATTGATAAAAACAAAACATAGTGTGTGGGTTTGGTACCATAGATGTGTTCAGTACTATAACTTCATTGACAGCACATAAGTCATGTATTATCCATAACTTCATAGAAATAATTGCAAATTATGAAATGGAGGGTGAAATAGGATGAATATTGCAATTTCCTTGGCAGCAGGGCTACTGGCCTCGGCCCCACCTTTACAAACTGGATTTTCAGCCTGCCAATATTGAGTCTGGGATCAGTGCCATTAGTTCAACGCCCACATGATCTACAGATGTGTCCTGTAAAAAAGAAAAGACTACATACTTCTTCAGCAAGTAGATCAATATCCCTGATTACTCTTCTGATTGCATCGGGACCCACCAGGAATTTGAGAGAAGTATCCTCAACCTCTGTCTGGGTGAGAGATGTTGTTTCTCTACTGTATTTTTGTGGGGGGGGCGAGCTGTAAGAGAATACGTACTTTCATGGGTTGTGGAATCAGTATGCCAATACCCTATTAAAATCTGGAGCTCGATGTTGGTGGGTGTCAAGCTTCTTCCAACTTGGAACTAATTTGCATTTCAAATCTGAGATCCAGAAACTTTTTGTTACATCGGTGGAAGAAATTATCCACAGGTTCTCCTTTTCCCTGCATGACATCCTGGAGAATGGGGGGTCTGGCAAGCTGCTTACTAGGGTATCTGTCTCCTGGTATTTCCAGGAGTCCTTGCATGTAGTAGATTGTGTACAAAATTATGAGCTTTGAGACTTAAAAGATGATGATGATGATGATAATTATGTCCCCTCACCATATAACGATAAATACTGTAGATTATCAGTCTGAGCTATTTATTTCCTGTCTCCTCCGGTTCTGTTTACTTATATACCGCCATGTCATATTCATCTTTTTCTTCATTATTCTTTTCATAAACTACATTAATTAATAAAACTATAACGGATGCTGGACAGGATGTAGCATAAGACGTGCCATCTATATAAATAGTTGGAAAGAAGGTACGGCTCTTTGGGTTGCTCATCTAACAGTCAGAACAAGTCTCACGATATTCTGCATTCTGTGTTTGACGGCTGGCACACGTCCAGTCATCGGGAATGTATATAGAAGTATAAATGAATGTAATGCAGATATTGCAACTGACATCTTCCTGTGTAAATATTTGTTTTGCACAAAATTCAGCAATCTTGTTATATTCCTCTCCTCATCCCTTTTTTCCTAACTTCCTCTGCCATCTTATAAAATGCTTCAGGGTCCTGTAACACCTCATAACACCTGAGGCTGGGACGCTGCTCTCTACTCATTAACACATTATTCTATCCCTTCTTATCTAATGCTCCTCCCCTCGTGATCAGAGGGTTTCTTAACATACATTTTCTTTCTCACTCCACGATGGGTCATATCTGTCTTATAGACATTGACTGACTGCTCCCACCCATTCTATCATCTGAATTCTGAGTATATCTGAAAAACATATGTATGTGGGCGTCTTGAAACAAATTCTCACGGGGTTATGAACATTTGGATATGTGACTGTAAAAGCTGTATATACTCCTTATGTCTGAGTAAAGGGGTCTTCAATGAACATAGTGATGTCTAGCTATCTTGAACACAGTAATATAGGGAATTAACCAACAACTAACACCAGAGTATTTCACAAATCTTGTGTATCCAGAAACTGCGTAGTATAAAAATACCTTATAAATTGTTAAAATTTCTGTTTCCTCAAAACTTTCGCTCTAAAACATTTCAAAGAAAACCATCTCATAGAGAAATGTAGTGACATTAGTAAAACAATAACTAAAAAGTAACAATAGACCTCGTATCTCACAGAGATATCTGTACAAATCAGGCAATTACCATTCAAGTAATTCTCTTTCTACCTGAACAAATTTTTTTTTAACAACTAACCTTATAATTATAGTATGCAGAACAAAACTAGTTTATCCAATTCTCTAATTTCACAACATATATATATGTATACACACATAGAATGTATTCAAAAATTTTAACCACATGCTAGTACGCCTCCTGCCGGCAAATCATACACACTACAAAAGACAAAAGACAATGAATTTAAAACTGGTTCTGACATCAAATACTGTGAATCCTTGACACCAAAACAATTCACAATTTACCTATCCATATGCCAGCCTGATTTGTAGAGGTGAAAAATCTACACCTGGGCAAACCATACTTTTCAGGGAGAGAGCAATCACTCAGTCACATCAACACGGTAATTGAAATTACCCTTCCACCCATATAACTTATGAACCTATGCTGCAGCTAAAACACCATCACCTTAGCCAGGTGATGTCCGGTGGGAACCCCGCAAGAAGTCATCAACCACTTAGAGGTTGGAAAATCACTCAGAGTAATCAAGCACCTACTCCCACTTGCCCACTGGGAGAGACACAGTTCAGACTTCTGCGATCATCGGTCAAGCCGAGAGCAGGACCGGAACCAGAGTGACAGTGAATTTGCTCAGTACGTCTCCCTATCTATATTTTTTTTCCTTTTCAGGCTGGCTGAGGTAACAATCACGTATGCAAACAACCAAAACAGCAAAGCAGAGAGGCAAAGCAGATAAGGCAGACAATTAAACTTTTAGATTACCGTAATTATAAATGTGCTTGAAGGGTTACTGTGTATGTGTGTGTACAACTTATTACACTCTATATTTTGTATCCTCCGGACTGAATACAGATAATGTAGCGTGATTGTTAAACACTTTGGATTCAGGAAATGCAGCTGAAATAGCAGTCTAACCAGTATGGCAGTATATTCAATATGAGAGCTGCGGACAGGCGTGTCTTAACAATGCATCAATACTTCAAAACATAAAAACTATTATGAATGTATTCCTTATCCCTTTCACTGTTCTTTTGTTACCAAGGCAACTAGGGCTAGGCTTTTTGTCACTTTAGGTGTAGTAAATAGTGGTAATCACCTATAAATAGGTGGTTGATATTTCAGCAGAGGGGGAAAAATTAGTAATCACCTCTTTCCTTAAAAAAAAATTACCGTGTCATTCACGTCACCGGGCCCAGTTTATATCGTGGGCGTATGGCCGGACGTGAGCACCTATATGTATATATCTGATATATATACCTATATATAACTTCTTCGACCGTCTAAGGTCGGAACCAGGGTGATAACCCAGTGTGAACACCCCCTTTGTACTCTGCTCTGTTTTGTTTCTAGTAGCCCTAGTGCAGTATGAAATAGTTTTTAACAGATACTAGATGGATTCTAGATACACCCTCTGAATTGGTTAGACCGGATAATACACACAGACAATTAAGGAATTATATACCTGACCGGGTCCGTAGGCTCAGGACTTTCAAACGTGGTCAGTTTAAGGGTTCAGAGAAGACAGCCAACTATCCCCTCCCAGCCGGACGTGAATACAGAAGGGTAGGTAAGATGATATATTTTCTCACTAGGTCTCGAGCTGCAGTCTCGTCCTGCTGGAAAGACGTCCGTCCTGGGGGAGATTTTGTTGCGGCTGTGATCGTCTGGTATCGTCCTGAGCCCCACTGTTTGAGCGCCAACTGTTGATTTCTGCCGCACTAGGGTGTGGCCCGTCTTAATTGTCTGTGGCCAAATTGGATCTTTGGTAGAGATTTTACGTGCACGGAGAAAAGAATACACAAGACAAGGTGTATCATGTCAGTATGATTCTTCTCCGTCTTTAATCCAAAGTGTACAGCTTTTATAACAGAAATTGTGCTACCTCATCAGTTACATCATGGATATGTTTCCAAGTTACTATTTGCTTTTCCCATATCGCTACACAATCATTATGTACATATCTAAGTTACCGTTTACCGCTCCCATATCGCTAAACAATACTTATATACACAAGTATTGTTTTCTAGCTTGGCTCACCCTAGTCCACCCAGTTTATTCAATATTGGATGAAGCTTAGGTGGGTGATACCATACAGAAACAATTCTAAGAAAATATAAGTAAATCAGAATTATCTTAAAGTAACATGATCCACCATATCCAGCAAAGCGTCCATATAGTGATACAGTTTTGATTCTTGTATATATTCAGGTGCCATATATTCTCCCCTTAACAAATGTGCGTCAAAGTTTGCAAGAGCAGACGCATAAGTGGGATGCTTATGATGGCATCATCTGCGCTTACCAGCCGTGTGCATTCCTCAAAACACTGAAGGACTTTACAGAGGTCTTTCAGCTTCGACCACTGCACACCAGACAACTCCATGTCTGCCCTCAAACTGTCTGCCCATGTATAGTCCCACAAATGCATTACAGCCTGCCTCTGTTTGCACAGCCTCTCAACCATGTGCAGGGTGGAGTTGCACCTTGTTGCAACATCGATAATTAGGCATGCTTGGGAAGGTGGAGCAATCGCTGCAGATTCTGCATATGACTGGAGTGAACGGGCGACCGGCGGATGTGCGAGCACAGTCTTCGCACCTTATGGAGCAGGGCTGTTAACTCCAGATAATTATTGAGGAAGCACTGCACCACCAGGTTCAAGGTGTGAGCCAGGCAAGGCATGTATCTGAGGTTTGAAAGGGCTATGGCTGCCACAAAATTCCGTCCGCTAACACTAACTACCTTGCCGGCCTCAAGATGTAGACTGCCCAGCCATGACTTAGTTTGTCGCTGCAAGTAGTCGGCCAGTACCTCCATGGTGTGTCTCTTGTCGCCCAAACACATCATCTTCAACACAGCCTGCTGACGCTTACCACTAGCTGTTCGATAGTGGGACACCTCGTGTGTCACACTGGCAGCTGCGGATACAGTGCTCATGCGACTGCACTCTGTGGAAGAGCTTTCTCTTATGGAGGAGGAGGAGGGTTGAACGCCTACAGCCAACTTTCCTATACCGTGGGCTAGGCAGCACTGTCCCACCGCCGCTGTCCCTGCATCCACCACATTAACCCAGTGCACAGGGATGGACACGTAATGGCCCTGGCCATGCCGACTGGACCATGCATCTGTTGTGAGGTGCACCTTTCCACTCACTGATTGCTTGAATGCATGGACAATGTGGTCTTTCACATGCAGGTGGAGGGCTGGGATGGCTTTTCGAGAAAAGAATTGCCGACTGGGTAGGTCATAGCGTGGTACTGCGTAGGCCATGAGCTCGTGGAAAGCTTCGCTTTCAACCAACCCGTAGGGCATCATCTCTAATGAGATTAGTTTGTCAATGTGGGCGTTCAAACAGTGTACGCGGATGAGTACTTTCTTGTCCTACTCATAGTCTCTGGTAGGGTGAGTTGGACTTGAGAGCTGTATATGGTGGAACTAGTGGTGGACATGGCGGACTGAGAGAGGGTTGGTGATGGTATTGATGTTAGTGGTCTTGCTGATGGCCTAGATTCAGTATTTTGTAGCAATAACATTGTGATTCCCTGTCTGCTTTGGCCTTGCGACGACACCTCAACATTTGCTGCTGGTGGTGTGCTAACCGGTGGGCTTACAGTGGGGGAAGTGATGTAGCGTTGCTGACTACCTTCATTCGGAGCAGATGCACATGTGGTACGTGAGGTTTGGTAGTCCGTCCATGCTTGCAAGTGCATGGTGGTTAAATGTCTAAGCATGCAACTGGTATTCAAATTTCTCAGATTTTTCCCTCGGCTAAAGGTCTTTGTGCACTTCTTACAGATAACCTTTGCGTCATCATTAGGATTTTGTTCAAAAAATGCCACACTGCACTCTTCCTACTATGGAAGACATTTTGAGGCCTTGCACGCTGTGCTAAATTGACTGTCTGGCCAAGCTGTCCTGCAACTCTTTTGGTTTTTGTAACCCATTTTTGGACTGCTACGGGGCTGCCGGCTAACAGCTGTTGCGATGTCGATGCCTGCTGCGGATCTTCCTCCTTCTCTTCTGAGCTATTGGCACCCTCTTCCCCCAATGGATGCTAATCTGAGTCAACAACTGGGTCATCCATCACCTCCTTTTCTATTTCATGTGCACCTTCCTCTGTGTCGCCGTGTAAGGTGGTATAGTATGCGGGAAAGGGCACGTGAGTTTCATCAGGGTCAGATTCTGGCTCAGTACACTGCGAGGACAATGTAGTGCTCTGAGTGAATGTACCAGCAGAAAAATCTAGCAGTGGCTGTGCATCAGTGCACTCCATGTCAGATTCATCTTGGACTGGGGATTTCACGATTTGATTTGATAACCCAGGCATGGTATGTGAAAAGAGCTCCATGGAGTAATCTGTAGTGTGGCCTGCCGCATCCTTTGCTTTTGCTAGGGGTGAAGGACACAAGGAACGGTGTTGTTCCTGACCAGGAGCCTCAACTGACGACTCAGTGCTTTTCTTTTTTGAAACTTCAGAAGAGGAGGCGACAGAGCTGGAGGCTGTGTCAGCAATGTAAGCCAAAACTTGTTCCTGAAGCTCCGGCTTTAAAAGTGGTTTACCTACTCCCAAAAAAGGGAGCCTTCAAGGCCTTGTGGAGCCAGACGATGACACAAGCTCAACACCTCCTGCCTTAGGTGCTATTGTGCTTTTGCCACTACCAGCAGATGCACCACCACCATCAGTACCAGCTGGCAACCCCCGCCCACGTTTACGACCTCTTCCACCATACTTCCTCATTTTTGGGAAAATGTACCCAAAATACCACCAGCTATATGGTACTGTAAAACAAGGTACAAGGTGAATAAAGTAAATTTGAATCTCCCTAGAGATTTTAGGAGGCTAAACTATTATCTCAGGTCCACTATAGATTACACCTCAATGTAACAGGCTGAAATTGGCTGGTGTATGACAAAGTACAAGGTGTATAGAGTATTGGGGAGAATTTGAATCTCCCTAGAGATTTTAGGAGGCTGAACTATTATCTCACACCCATTATAGATTACTCCTCAATGTAACAGGCTGAAATTGGCTGGTGTATGACAAAGTACAAGGTGTATAGACTATTGGGGAGAATTTGAAAATCCCTAGAGATTTTAGGAGGCTGACAATGATGCTCTCAGTCCAAGTATGGCAGCAGGCAGCCTAATAAGCAGGACTGCTGCACACAAAAGTGTGGAAAAATGAACGCTTGGTAACTGTGCAGATAAGAGGAAGAAAAGTATTTTTGCTTTTAAAAAAGCAGTTTGCACAGCAGTGTGGAAACAGCAATGCAGCTATCAGGGAGCCTTATAAGGCAGCCTAATGACCAACAGAGCTGATGCACAAAAATATAGCCTCCCCTGTCACTGCACACAAACTGTTGGGTTGCACAGTGAAAATCGCTACCAGCAGAAGCAGTTTTTTGTTCTTCTTCCCTGCCTAACGCTCTCCCTTATTCAGAATCATCATCACCAACCTCTCCCTATGCTAAGATCGGCAGAAGTAAGATGGCGGTCGGCGTGCACGCCCTTTTATACCCCTTGTGACACCACACAAAGCAAGCCAATCACTTGCATGCCCTTCTCAAAGATGATGGTGACCGCTGCCCATGTCATCGCGTTGCTCACAGTGTGCGTCCTCCATCATTGGCTGAAAAAGGGCGCTGGAGGCATCATTTGAAACGTGACTTTGGTGCTCTGGTCACCGACCTCGTGGCATACTTCACGCTATGGTCGGGTTTCGTTTCATGAAGCCCGACTTTAGTGAAAGTTGGCGACTTATGAATTTGACTGACCCTTTTCGCTCAACTCTAGTAGTGAGGCATTAAATAAATACAGAAAATTAGATAAATTCTTTAAAAAGCAAATCAAAATAGCAAAGATTGATGTAATGCCGGTGTGTTTGTGCTTTGCTTCCCCAGCATTACTCTGCATGTCTGCATTAACCCTTTGCTCCTCTCCTCCTAACTAGGGATACTGTTGCCTGTTACCGTTATGGATGCGGCTCAGTTCCCTGCCCCGCTGCGTAGCCGTACATGAGTGCGTGGCTCCGCTGCTTTGCAAGACCACCCACTGGTACGGTCCCTGGCTGCTGCTGTGGAAAGCTATCCCTGGGTATAGGTCCTCTGCATTATGTATGGCTTAGCAAGTGTGTTCAGGCTTGCAGATCTTGCCAGGTGTCCTCTGCAATGCTGATTCCTGTTTGGCCTTGCTTAGGGTGTGCATTGCCAGAGCTTCGCATTGAGTTCCTGAACCTAGCCATGTGAGTATGTATGTTCAGTTTCTGCTCTGATTGTGATCAGTTCTGTTGCTCTTTGACCCTGTGTGAACTGTGTCTTGCCACCTTCCAGGAGGCAGAATATCCTGGCCCTTGTCCCTGTCCGCCCTCCCAGGAGGCAGAATTTCCTGGCCCTTGTCCCTGTCGGCCCTCCCAGGAGGCAGAATATCCTGGTTCCTGTGTTTATGTTTGGAGTCTTGCCTTGCACCTGTTTCCTGCTGTGTCTTGTTTAATGAATCCTGGATTTGTTCCTGCACCCGACGCTGTCTGAATTGTGTCTTGTTTCTCTGCCTGCTCTGGGGGCAGAAATACCCAGACCGCCCTTCCTGGAGGCTGCATATCCAGGCCCATCTAAGTTGTGTCTTGTTTCCTGAATCCTGGATCTATCCCTGCACCTGACCCTATCTGAACTGTGTCCTCTGTGTGATGTTCCTGAGGTCCCTCCGTGTCCTGAACCCTGTGCCCAGTGACTGTGACTCTTTGTTACCTGACTTGCTGTGATGTAACCTGGGTTCATCTAGGAAGTAGGAGTCCGGTGTGTCCGCTGAGTTTTTGCTACTCTGTGCTCAGCTGGGGATTCGGTGCAATTCCCTGCCGGTTCCAGTCCAACTGGGCGGGGTTTGCACCAGACCGCTTGGGTTCCTTTTTGGTCGCTGCCAGATGTCTGGAGCCAGATGACTGTGGCCTCTCGTCTGGAGCCTGATGACCACGGCCTGATGTCCGGTGTCTGTCGACCTCTTCCAGATATGCTGTGCCTGATGTCCTCTGCCAGATGTCCGGATCCTATGCTTCCCTGCCCGATGTCCAGAGCCTGCCGATCGCTGCCAGTGGTTCGGAGCCTGATGACTGCTGCCTGAAGTCCAGAGCTGATGTCCGAAGCCTGTCAATCGCTGCCAGATGTCCTGAGTCCAATGCCAGTGTGCTGATGCTCTGAGATCTGAGTCCTAATGCTCTGCCTATGTCCTGATGTCCAGTCCATGTTCCTTATGTCCTGCCTGGTATTCTGATGTTCTGCCTGGTGTTCCTGATTTCCTGCCTGGTGTCCTGGTGTCCTGATGTCCATGTTCCTGGTGTCCAGTCAGTGCTCCTGATGCCCTGCCTGTGTCCCGCTGTTCTGCCAATTCCCTGAGGTCCACCCAGTGATGACGTCCTTCTGGGATCAGTGTCTGATGTTCTCCTTCTGAGCCAGTGCTACACCTGAGGCCTGAGAGAGAGGCCGTCCTAGTATGCCCGTGCCAGAGGATCCTGGACTGCATCAACCTGTCGTGACTCCTGCCATCATATGACATCTGTCCTGGGTATGTGTCTGATATTCTCCTGCTGAGCCAGTGCTATGCCTGAGGCCTGAGAGATAGGCCGTCCTGATATGCCCGTGCCAGATGACCCTGGACTGCATCAACCCATGATGACCCCTGTCATTGTCTGAAGTCTGTGATGTCGGTGTCTGATGTTCTCCTGCTGAGCCTGTGCTACGCCTGAGGCCTGAGAAAGAGGCCGCCCTAGTATGCCTATGCCAGACAACCCTGGACTGCATCAACCCGTGATGTCCTCTGTCCCTTTGTATACCCTTCACTGATGTGTGGAATCAGGAGCCTGGCATTATGTTCTGTTTATGTACTTTGTTTTGACTTTGAGTAAACTTTGTGTCTCTACCTGAAATTGTACGGTGTCGTGTCATTCTGCCTCATCGTCCACATGCTCAGCTGCCACAGACCCCAGTCGCTACTCTTCCCTTGTCCGGGTAGGCCCAGATCCCCCCTGTGGTCCAGTGGGTCCACATTCTGTCCCCACCTGGGACGCTCGCCCCACGTTGGCATGGTCGGTCGACGTGGAGGCGCTGGCTCAGCCGCGAACGTGGTCGTTAGACGTGACAATTGAGACAGAGAGAGTCATTGCCAGAGAAAGTAAAAATAATCCCAAAATATTCTTTAACTACATAAATAGTAAGAAGCTAAAGCATGATAGTGTTGGCCCCCTTAAAAATAGTCTGGGTGAAATGGTGGATGAGGATGAGGAAAAAGCTAATATGCTAAATGACTTTTCAACAGTATTTACACAAGAAAATCTCATGACGGATAACATGATCAGGGATAAAAATTCTCCATTAAATGTCACCTGCTTAACCCAGCAGGAAGTACGGCGGCGTCTAAAAATCACTAAAGTTAACAAAACCCCGGGCCCGGATGGGATAAACACCCGAGTACTGCAGGAATTAAGCACAGTCATAGATAGACCGTTATTTTTAATCTTTAAAGATTCCATAATAACAGGGTCTGTACCACAGGACTGGCGTACAGCAAATGTTGTGCCAATATTCAAAAAGGGGACACAAACTGAACTTGGAAATTATAGGCCAGTAAGTTTAACCTCAACTGTGGGTAAAATCCTGGAGGCTTTTCTAAGAGATACTATACTGGAGTATCTGGAGAAGAATAACCTCATGTTCCAATATCAACATGGGTTTACAAGGGACCGTTCCTGTCAGACTAATCTGATAAGCTTTTATGAAGAGGTAAGTTCTGGCCTGGACCAAGGGAAAGCAGTGGACGTGGTGTACATGGACTTTTCAAAAGCTTTTGATACGGTGCCACACGAAAGGTTGATACACAAAATGAGAAGAATGGGGATAGGGGAACATATGTGTAAGTGGGTTAAGAGCTGGCTCAAGGATAGGAAACAAAGGGTGGTTATTAATGGAGCACACTCATACTGGGTCAAGGTTAGCAGTGAGGTACCACAGGGGTCAGTTTTGGGCCAGCTTCTTATTAACATATTTATTAATAACCTTGTAGGGGGCATAGAGAGTAGAATTTCAATATTTTCAGATGACACTAAACTCTGCAGCGTAATCAATACAGAGGAGGACAATTTTATATTATAGGAGGATTTATGTAAACTAGAAGCTTGGGCTGATAAATGGCAAATGAGCTTTAAAGGGGATAAATGTAACATCATGCAATTGGATAGAACTTACAAGATGTATAATTATGTGCTTAATTGTAAAACACTAGGCAAAACTGTCACTGAAAAAGACCTGGGTGATTGGGTGGACGACAAACTCACATTTAGTGGCCAGTGTCAGGCAGCTGCTGCAAAGGCAAATAAAATAATGGGATGCATTAAAAGAGGCATAGATGCTCATGAGGAGAACATAATTTTACCTCTACATAAGTGACTAGTGCGACCACACTTAGAATACTGTGTACAGTTCTGGTCTCCGGTGTATAAGAAAGACATAGCTGAACTGGAGCGGGTGCAGAGAAGAGCAACCAAGGTTATTAGTTAACTAGGGGGTCTGCAATACCAAGACAGGTTATTACACTTGGGGTTATTTAGTTTGGAAAATCGAAGGCTTAGGGGTGATTTTATTACAATGTATAAATATATTCGGGGACAGTACAAAGACCTTTCTAATGATCTTTTTACTCTTAGACCTGTGACGGGGACAAGGGGGCATCCTCTACATCTGGAGGAAAGGAGGTTTAAGCATACTCACAGACACGGATTCTTTACTGTAAGAGCAGTGAGACTATGGAACTCTCTGCCATATGATGTAATGAGTGATTCCCAACAAAAATTTAAGAAGGGACTGGATGCCTTTCTTGAAAAGTATAATATTACAGGGTATATACACTAGTTTCCTTAATATTGCGTTGATCCAGGGAGCTAGTCTGATTGCCATATGTGGCGTCGGGAAGGAATTTTTTTCCCCAATGTGAAGCTTACTGTTTGCCATATGGGTTTTTTTTGCCTTCCTCTGGATCAACATGTTAGGGCAAGTTAGGATAGGATATAGGTTGAACTAGATGGACTTAAAGTCTTCCTTCAACCTTAATAACTATGTTACTATGTTACTATCAGTGAGATGAATGCAAATCAGTGGGGAATAACATTCTCCGCTAAGATAAGTAATGAAAAAATAGACTTCCTAGATTTGGAATTGTCTCATAATAATAAGGAAATTATTAGTAAAACTTTTTAAAAACAAAACTGACAGTAATGGCTTCCTACATTACAACAGTGTGCATTATAAAATGTGGAAAACAAATATTCCCTTCAGTCAATTTCATAGAATTAGAAAAATAATACAAATACAGATGACTAGATCACATGAAGTCATTATTTCCCTCTACTCCTCTTTGGTCAGACCTCATCTGGAATATTGTGTCCAGTTTTGGGCACCACATTTTAAAAAAGACATCAACAAACTGGAGCAAGTTCAGAAAAGAGCGACCAGAATGGTGACCGGTCTGCAAACCCTGTCTTATGAGGAAAGGTTGCAGGATTTGGGAATGTTTAGTTTGCAAAAGAGAAGACTGAGAGGAGACTTAATAGCTGTCTACAAATATCTAAAGGGCTGTCACATTGTAGAAGGATCAACTTTATTCTCATTTGCACAAGGAAAGACTAGAAGCAATGGGATGAAACTGAATGGGAGGAGACACAGATTAGATATTAGAAAAAACTTTTTGACAGTTAGAGTGATCAATGAGTGGAACAAGCTGCCACGAGAAGTGGTGAGTTCTCCTTAAATGGAAGTCTTCAAACAGAGGCTGGACAGACATCTGACTGGGATGATTTAGCGAATCCTGCTTTGAGCAGGGGGTTGGACCAGATGGCCCAGGAGGTCCCTTCCAACTCTACGATTCTATGATTCTATGATTCTATGACTACATTGAACAGTCCAAAATTTTAATTAAAAAATTTTATGATAAAAAATATCCGAAAAAAATAATTCTGAGTGCCTATGAAACAACTTTGAAAAAAACGCAGGACGAATGCTTTTTTAAAAGAAAGGATGAAATGTATCAAAACAATAATGGAATTAAGAAAAATAATAGATGTCAATACAATTTCATAACAGCATACAATCGGAACAATAATGATATTAGGAGGATACGCAATAAATATTGGTATCTATTTAAAAAAGATGTATATCTGAAAAAAATTCTACCAGAAAAACCTAATATCACGTTCCGTAGGGCACAAACTATAAGAGGCATTATTGTCCCCGGCCACTTAAAACAATTATCACAGGGGGGGACAGAAAATGAATCTAACAAAAAATGGATAAAATGAATAAAAATGACCATAAAAAAATTGGTGTTTTGCGATGTAATTCAAAAATGTGATGTTGCTGTAAAATCATAGATCACAATGCGACTGGGATTCACTGTAACAGCATGGGATAATTTTTCCCAATTACACAGAAATTATCCTGCGACAGCCAATTTGTGTTATATGTTATTACATGTGCCTGTGGTGTTAAATACGTGGGACGTACTACTGTACACAGTCCCTAAGAACACATATGAATGGCCACACGCACAATGCAAAAAATGTCTTCATGAAACATAGTTTGTCTCGACACTTATGTTTGAAGCACAACAAACAATTCAACATTAAAGTTACACCAGGTGAGCAAATTCCGGAGAACTGCTCTAGCCGCACTGATAAATTAAATCGCAAAGAATCCTATTGGATTTTTAGAATGGGGACTTTACATCTGGATAGATTAAATGAAGTCATTGAGGGAGTATTAAAAAAAGTGTTTTCCATAACTCTAATTAGCACTGCTTTTATAATCTATGTGTTATAAATGTATTTTAGTCACATATAACCATTTAAATTCGCTATATAATTATATTGTATTTTATGATATTCATTAACATATTTTATATAGTATCTGTTATAATCTAATTTTATCATTTTTTTAAATATATTTATATAATGCATTTGCTTTTACTACCATTATGTCCTCTTGTAATCTTCTAACTTATATAGCAGCTCTATAGTGGGTGTGTTAGGAACTCATTTTAGTGGTCCACACCCTATTTAGCATGATACTACTTCTTATAAAGCTATCCACAATTTTGGAACACTTATCACAATATACCTGAGGAAGACATTTCATACTGTCGAAACGCGTTGTATGTGGTTTTTCTTGAGAAATATTGAAAACCTTTTTTGGATAATAAGAAGCCTTGGATCCTACACCTACGGGAGCGCAAATAGCCTGGTATAAAATTTACTGGATAACATTCCTAAGGTTACTTGGTCTGATTGACTTACTAACTACCAGGGATTTGAAGCATACTGACCACAGAAGAAATCCACTTTTGAACACCTAATGGTCCTAAGTGACCTATATGCAAGATATCAAGATTTATAAAAGGTGAGAGACAACTATATTCACCTACGATCTAATTATACATTTACAGTTAGATCGGTGCGCTTTCTTTCTTTCCTACCCTTTTACCAGAAACCACAGTATAGATAGAATAATATTGACCAACAAGGTTTCCAGTACCCCCAATCCAGCAGATGGAGACCCATACAAAAGTGTTCACATTTGCAAAAATTATTGGCAGACGCCACAATAGTGGCATCAAATTCACCACAGTAGGAAAAGTATAATAGGGACTGACAGGTCTTCCACTATGCCAAATCCAGCAGATGAACACCCAACCAGGAGTGTTCACATTTAAACAAATAAGGGTCTTACACCATTGAAGTGACATCAATTTTACCACAGTAGAAATAGTATAACAGAGACTGACAGGTCTTCCACTGTGGCTAACTGTGGCTAATCCATCAGATGAACACCCAGTTTTCACATTTAAAAAATTATAGGCAGACAATATCAAAGTGGCATCAATTTCACCACAGTATAGATAGTATAATCGGGACCGACAGGTCTTCCACTGTGCCCAATCCAGCAGATGGACATTAAACAAGGAGTGTTCACATTTAAAGAAATGAGGGCCTTACATCACAGAAGTGGCATCAATTTCACCGCAGTAAAAATAGTATAATTGGAACTGACAAGTCTTCCACTTTGCCCAATCCAGCAGATGGACACCCAACATGAGTGTTCACATTTCAATAAATTACTGGCAGACACCACAATAATGGCATCAATTTCACCACAGTTGAAAAAGTATAATAGGGACCGACAGGTCTTCCACTACACCCAATTACAGCAAATGGACACACAACCAGGAGTGCTCATATTTAAACAAATGAGAGTCTTACACCACAGAATTGGCATCAATATCTCCACAGTAGAAATAGTATATTAGGGGCTGACAGGTCTTTACTACACCCAATACAGAAGATGGACACCCAACAAGGAGTGTTTACATTTCTAGAAAATACTAGCATACACCACAAAAGTGGCATCAATTTCACCACAGTAGAAATAGTATAATAGGGACTGACAGGTCTTCCACTACGCCCAATCCAGCAGATGGACAACCAACCCGGAGATTTCACATTTCCAAAAATTACTGGCATATACCACAGAAGTGACATCAATTTTACAGCAGTAGAAATAGTATAATAACGACCGGCAGCCGGTATTCAACTACGCCCAATTCAGCAGATGAATTCCCAACCAGAAGTGTTCACATTTCCAAAAATTGTTAGCAAACACCACCAAAGTGGGATCAATTTTACCAAAGTAGAAATAGTATAATAGGGACTGACAGGTGTTCCACTATACCCAATCTGGCAGATTAACACCCAACAAGGAGTGTTCTCATTTAAACAAATGAGGGCCTTACACCACAGAAGTGGCATCAATTTCACATCAGTAGAAGTGGTATAATAGGGATCAACAGGTCTTCCATTAATCATAGAATCATAGAATCATAGAATCGTAGAGTTGGAAGGGACCTCCTGGGCCATCTGGTCCAACCCCCTGCTCAAAGCGGGATTCGCTAAATCATCCCAGTCAGATGTTTGTCCAGCCTCTGTTTATAGCATATAGCATATGGACACTCAACCAGGAGTGTCCACATTTAATCAAATGAGGGCTTAACACCACAGAAGTGGCATTCATTTCACCACAGTAGAAATAGTATAATATGAATCGACAGGTATTCCACTACGACCAATCCAGCAGGTGGATACCAAACCATAAGTGTTCACATTTAACCCCTTAATGTCCAACGACGGACACAGTCCGTCATTGGACATCTCCCCTGCTTTGATGAGGGCTCCGGCTCTGAGCCCGCATCAAAGCAGGGACATGTCAGCTGTTATGAACAGCTGACATGTGCCCGCAATAGGCGCGAGCGGAATCGCAGTCCGCCCGCGCCTATTAACTAGTTAAATGCCGCTGTCAAAGCTGACAGCGGGCATTTAAATAGCATTTCCGGCCGCCGGGCCGGAAATGACGTCATCGCCGACCCCCGTCACGTGATCGGGGGTCGGCGTCATGTTGCCTGGACAACCAGAGGTCTCTATGAGACCTCTATGGTTGTCGCCGGTGGGCGGCGCTGAAAGCACAGCAGTAAATCTGCTACATATGGGCGATCTGCTCATCGCCCATATGTAGCAGAGCCGATCGGGTTGCGCATGCCAAAAGTTAAAAAAAATGTTTAAAAATAAAAAAAAAATTAAAAAAACCTAAAAGTTCAAATCATTCCCCTTTCGCCCCAATCAAAATAAAACAGTAAAAAAAAACCCCACATACACATATTAGGTATCGCCGCGTTCAAAATCGCCCGATCTATCAATAAAAAGAAAGCATTAACCCGATCGCTAAACGGCGTAGCGAGAAAAAAATTCAAAACGCCAGAATTACGTTTTTTTGGTCACCAAGACATTGCATTAAAATGCAATAACGGGCGATCAAAAGAACGTATCTGCACAAATGTGGTATCGTTAAAAACGTCAGTCCGGCACAGAAAAAATAAGTCCTCATCCGACCCCAGATCATGAAAAATGGAGACGCTACGGGTCTCGGAAAATTGCGCAATTTTTTTTTTTTTTTTAGCAAACTTTTGAATTTTTTTTTCACCACTTAGATAAAAGAGGACATAGACATGTTTGGTGTCTATGAACTCGTAATGACCTGGAGAATCATAATGGCAGGTCAGATTTAGCATCTAGTGAACCTAGCAAAAAAGCCAACCAAAACACAAGTGTGGGATTGCACTTTTTTTGCAATTTCACCGCACTTGGAATTTTTTTCCCGTTTTCGAGTACATGACATGGTAAAACCAATGGTGTAATTTAAAAGTACAACTCGTCCTGCAAAAAATAAGCCCTCACATGGCCATATAGACAGAAAAATAAAAAAGTTATGGCTCTGGAAAGAAGGGGAGGGAAAAATGAAAATGCAAAACCAAAAATACCCCTGGTCGTTTAACCCCTTAACAAATCGGTGCCTTACACCACCGAAGTTGCATCAATTTCAATACAGTAGAAGCAGTATAATAGGGACCTTGTTAAATATTAATTATTGATTACTGATTATTCTCAAATCTGTACCGAGCACATTGTTTCATGGAAGGTTTAGCTGACAGGTTACTTCTGTATATTTAGCTCATGGTAAAAGTCAACACCAAATAGAGAGAACACGTGTTCTGTGGGATGTATATAACATGACTCACAGGAAGGGGGGACTCTTCTTCTTCACTCTCTGCGGACATAATCCAGGCACACATTTACTCTGATACTAGGCTGGTATGTAAATTAATCACGTGTTGCTTCCAGAGATGCTTATGACAGAGACAAATGCCATTTACTATTCAGGATCTCAGGAAAGATGGAGAAATGGAGAATCTCTTTGTAACTATTTCACCTGTTATGTTTTGCTGCAATGATGCTTTTTGGGTGGACAATCCAATAAACCACTCTTTTTATACGTAACATCGTGACATTTTATTTAGAGTATCATACCTGGTAAAGAGTCTTGAATAAATAAATATACAAAACTAGATAAAGACCCGATGCTGTCACATCGAGAAGGCAGTAATGTCACTATGGGGGCAGGCTTTGCAGCACTGAAAATCTCTCCCAACATGTGCTCACCCACGTATCTATCTCTTTCCCCATGTGCTGACTTCTCCTGTCTGTGCTCTCTTCTTTGACCTGTCTACCCCATGTACTATCCTCCTTGTCTGCTGTCTCTGTCCTTCCTGTTCTGTGTTCTCCCCTCATGTGCGGTCCCGTTTGAGCTGTCTCCCCCCTGTGCTCTGTCTTTCTCACACCTGTGCACGTTCTCTCTCCCACATCAGCTGTATTCTCCTCTGATGTGATCCCTTATTTGACCTGTTGCTCAGCGATAATGTTTACAGAACATAACACAGCTGCTGAGCAGGGGAGTAGAGTTGAGCGAAACGGGTCGAAAAAATTCAAAAGTCGCCGACTTTTGGCAAAGTCGGGTTTCATGAAATGAAACCCGACCCTAGGATGAGGTCGGCCACGAGGTCGGCGACTTACGCGCCAAAGTCGCGTTTCAAAAGTTTGTTTTGCGCTCTATTTCAGCCAATCAGGATCCACGGACACTGTGGGCAACGTGATGACCTAGGCACGGGTCACCACCATCTTTCAGAAGGGCATGCAAGTGATTGGCTTGCTTTGGTGGGCGTCACAGGGGGTATAAAAGGGCGTGAACGCCGACCGCCATCTTACTTCTGCCGATCTTAGTATAGGGAGAGGTTGCTGCTGATTCTGTAGGGAGAGCGTTAGGCAGGGAAGAAGACAAAAAAACTGCTTCTGCTGCTAGCGATTTGGCCTGCACAACACACAAGTCACTGTGTGTGCAGTGCAAGGGGAGGCTATATTGTGGTGTATCAGTGGTGTTGGTTGTTGGGCTGCCTTTTAAGGCTTCCTGACACGCTGGCATTGCTGTTTACCCACTGCTCCGCAAACTGCTTTTTTAAAAGCAATCCAATCTCCCTTATCCTCTAGTCACTTTTGTCACAGCTGTGCCATCGAGCGTGTCACATAGCGCTCAGATATCAGTGGGCCTCACACAATCCACAAGGGTCCAGTGTCCAAAAGTGTACGCAGAGATTCAAAATCTCCATTATCCTCTCGTCACTTTGGTCACAGGCAGCTGTGCCATCGAGCGTGTCACATAGCGCTCAGATATCAGTGGGCCTCACACAATCCACAAGTGTCCAGTGTCCAAAAGTGTACGCAGAGATTCAAAATCTCCATTATCCTCTCGTCACTTTGGTCACAGGCAGCTGTGCCATCGAGCGTGTCACATAGCGCTCAGATATCAGTGGGCCTCACACAATCCACAAGTGTCCAGTGTCCAAAAGTGTACGCAGAGATTCAAAATCTCCATTATCCTCTCGTCACTTTGTTCACAGGCAGCTGTGCCATCGAGCGTGTCACATAGCGCTCAGATATCAGTGGGCCTCACACAATCCACAAGTGTCCAGTGTCCAAAAGTGTACGCAGAGATTCAAAATCTCCATTATCCTCTCGTCACTTTGGTCACAGGCAGCTGTGCCATCGAGCGTGTCACATAGCGCTCAGATATCAGTGGGCCTCACACAATCCACAAGTGTCCAGTGTCCAAAAGTGTACGCAGAGATTCAAAATCTCCATTATCCTCTCGTCACTTTGGTCACAGGCAGCTGTGCCATCGAGCGTGTCACATAGCGCTCAGATATCAGTGGGCCTCACACAATCTACAAGTGTCCAGTGTCCAAAAGTGTACGCATAGATTCAAAATCTCCATTATCCTCTCGTCACTTTGGTCACAGGCAGCTGTGCCATCGAGCGTGTCACATAGCGCTCAGATATCAGTGGGGCTCACACAATCCACAAGTGTCCAGTGTCCAAAAGTGTACGCATAGATTCAAAATCTCCATTATCCTCTCGTCACTTTGGTCACAGGCAGCTGTGCCATCGAGCGTGTCACATAGCGCTCAGATATCAGTGGGCCTCACACAATCTACAAGTGTCCAGTGTCCAAAAGTGTACGCATAGATTCAAAATCTCCATTATCCTCTCGTCACTTTGGTCACAGGCAGCTGTGCCATCGAGCGTGTCACATAGCGCTCAGATATCAGTGGGCCTCACACAATCCACAAGTGTCCAGTGTCCAAAAGTGTACGCAGAGATTCAAAATCTCCATTATCCTCTCGTCACTTTGGTCACAGGCAGCTGTGCCATCGAGCGTGTCACATAGCGCTCAGATATCAGTGGGCCTCACACAATCCACAAGTGTCCAGTGTCCAAAAGTGTACGCAGAGATTCAAAATCTCCATTATCCTCTCGTCACTTTGGTCACATGCAGCTGTGCCATCGAGCGTGTCACATAGCGCTCAGATATCAGTGGGCCTCACACAATCTACAAGTGTCCAGTGTCCAAAAGTGTACGCATAGATTCAAAATCTCCATTATCCTCTCGTCACTTTGGTCACAGGCAGCTGTGCCATCGAGCGTGTCACATAGCGCTCAGATATCAGTGGGCCTCACACAATCCACAAGTGTCCAGTGTCCAAAAGTGTACGCAGAGATTCAAAATCTCCATTATCCTCTCGTCACTTTGGTCACAGGCAGCTGTGCCATCGAGCGTGTCACATAGCGCTCAGATATCAGTGGGCCTCACACAATCTACAAGTGTCCAGTGTCCAAAAGTGTACGCAGAGATTCAAAATCTCCATTATCCTCTCGTCACTTTGGTCACAGGCAGCTGTGCCATCGAGCGTGTCACATAGCGCTCAGATATCAGTGGGCCTCACACAATCCACAAGTGTCCAGTGTCCAAAAGTGTACGCAGAGATTCAAAATCTCCATTATCCTCTCGTCACTTTGGTCACAGGCAGCTGTGCCATCGAGCGTGTCACATAGCGCTCAGATATCAGTGAGCCTCACACAATCCACAAGTGTCCAGTGTCCAAAAGTGTACGCAGAGATTCAAAACCTCCATTATCCTCTCGTCACTTTGGTCACAGGCAGCTGTGCCATCGAGCGTGTCACATAGCGCTCAGATATCAGTGGGCCTCACACAATCTACAAGTGTCCAGTGTCCAAAAGTGTACGCAGAGATTCAAAATCTCCATTATCCTCTCGTCACTTTGGTCAGAGGCAGCTGTGCCATCGAGCTTGTCACATAGCGCTCAGATATCAGTGGGCCTCACACAATCCACAAGTGTCCAGTGTCCAAAAGTGTACGCAGAGATTCAAAATCTCCATTATCCTCTCGTCACTTTGGTCACAGGCAGCTGTGCCATCGAGCGTGTCACATAGCGCTCAGATATCAGTGGGCCTCACACAATCTACAAGTGTCCAGTGTCCAAAAGTGTACGCAGAGATTCAAAATCTCCATTATCCTCTCGTCACTTTGGTCACAGGCAGCTGTGCCATCGAGCGTGTCACATAGCGCTCAGATATCAGTGGGCCTCACACAATCTACAAGTGTCCAGTGTCCAAAAGTGTACGCAGAGATTCAAAATCTCCATTATCCTCTCGTCACTTTGGTCACAGGCAGCTGTGCCATCGAGCGTGTCACATAGCGCTCAGATATCAGTGGGCCTCACACAATCTACAAGTGTCCAGTGTCCAAAAGTGTACGCAGAGATTCAAAATCTCCATTATCCTCTCGTCACTTTGGTCACAGGCAGCTGTGCCATCGAGCGTGTCACATAGCGCTCAGATATCAGTGGGCCTCACACAATCTACAAGTGTCCAGTGTCCAAAAGTGTACGCAGAGATTCAAAATCTCCATTATCCTCTCGTCACTTTGGTCACAGGCAGCTGTGCCATCGAGCGTGTCACATAGCGCTCAGATATCAGTGGGCCTCACACAATCCACAAGTGTCCAGTGTCCAAAAGTGTACGCAGAGATTCAAAATCTCCATTATCCTCTCATCACTTTGGTCACAGGCAGCTGTGCCATCGAGCGTGTCACATAGCGCTCAGATATCAGTGGGCCTCACACAATCTACAAGTGTCCAGTGTCCAAAAGTGTACGCAGAGATTCAAAATCTCCATTATCCTCTTGTCACTTTGGCCACAGGCAGCTGTGCCATCGAGCGTGTCACATAGCGCTCAGATATCAGTGGGCCTCACACAATCTACAAGTGTCCAGTGTCCAAAAGTGTACGCAGAGATTCAAAATCTCCATTATTTTCTCGTCACTTTGGTCACAGGCAGCTGTGCCATCGAGCGTGTCACATAGCGCTCAGATATCAGTGGGCCTCACACAATCTACAAGTGTCCAGTGTCCAAAAGTGTACGCAGAGATTCAAAATCTCCATTATCCTCTCGTCACTTTGGTAACAGGCAGCTGTGCCATCGAGCGTGTCACATAGCGCTCAGATATCAGTGGGCCTCACACAATCTACAAGTGTCCAGTGTCCAAAAGTGTACGCAGAGATTCAAAATCTCCATTATCCTCTCGTCACTTTGGTCACAGGCAGCTGTGCCATCGAGCGTGTCACATAGCGCTCAGATATCAGTGGGCCTCACACAATCTACAAGTGTCCAGTGTCCAAAAGTGTACGCAGAGATTCAAAATCTCCATTATCCTCTCGTCACTTTGTTCACAGGCAGCTGTGCCATCGAGCGTGTCACATAGCGCTCAGATATCAGTGGGCCTCACACAATCCAAAAGTGTCCACTGTCCACAAGTGTGTGCAGAAATTCTAAATCTCCCCTGTCCTATAGACACCTTGTACCTTGTTTTACATTACTATATAGTTTGTTGGATTTTGTCTACATTTCTACCAAAAATGAGGAAGGCTGGTGGAAGAGGCCGTGGAATTGGGCGGGGGTTGGCAGCTGGTAATGATGGTGTTGGTGGTGGATCTGATGGTAGTGGCAAGAGCAAAATAGGACCGAATGCAGGAGGTGTTGAGCCTGCGTCATCGTCTGGCTCCACAAGGCCTCGAAGGCTTAGTTTTCTAGGAGTTGGCAAACCGCTTTTAAAGGCAGAGCATCAGGAAAAAGTTTTGTCTTACATTGCTGACTCAGCCTCCAGCTCTATCGCCTCCTCTTCTTCAGTTGTAAAAAGTAAAAGCACTGAGTCGTCATTGGAGGCTCATGTTCATGAACCACACCTTTCCTTGTGTCCTTCACCCCAACCAAGATTGAAGGATGATGCAGGCCATACTACTGATTACTCCATGGAGCTGTTTTCACATACCATGCCTGGATTATCAAGTCAAATGGTGAATTACCCAGGCCAAGATGAATCTGACATGGAGTGCACTGATGCACAGCCGCTGATGGATGATTCTGCTGGTACATTCACTCAGAGCACTACATTGTCCTCGCAGTGTACAGAGACAGATTTTGACCCTGATGAGACTCAGGTGCCCCTTCCCGCACACTATACCACCATACACGGTGACACAGAGAAAGGTGCACATGACATAGAAGAGGAGGTGATGGATGACCCAGTTGTTGACCCAGATTGGCATCCATTGGGGGAAGAGGGTGCTGCTTCCAATAGCTCAGATGAGGAGCATCCACAGCAGACATCGACATTGCAACAGCTGTTATCTGGCAGGCCCGGAGCACTCCAAAGACAGGTTCCAAACATCAAAAGAGTTGCTGGACAGCTTGTCCAGAGGGTCAAAAGATCACAGCGTGCTAGGCCGCAAAATGTCTGCCAAAGTAGGAAGAGTGCAGTGTGGCACTTTTTTGAACAAAATCCTCATGATCAGGCCAAGGTTATCTGTAAGAAGTGCGCAAAGACCTTTAGCCGAGGGAAAAATCTGAAAAATTTGAATACCAGTTGCATGCTTAGACATTTAACCAGCATGCACTTGCAAGCGTGGACACAACACCAAACCTCAAGTGCCACATGTGCAACTGATCACAACGAAGGTAGTCAGCAACGCTACATTGTTTCCCCCACTGTAAGCCCACCGGTTAGCACAGCAGCAAATGTTGAGGTGTCGTTGCAAGGCCACAGCAGTCAGGGAATCCCACTGTTATATCAACGAAAGACTGATTCTAGGCCATCAGAAAGAACACCAACTCCATCACCATCATCAACCCTCTCTCAGTCCGCCCTGTCCACCGCTACTTCCACCATATGCAGCTCTCAAGTCCAGCTCACCCTCCCAGACACTATGAGTAGGTCAAGAAAGTACTCAGTCTCTCATCCGCGTACACTGGGTTTGAACGCCCACATTGCCAAACTAATCTCGTTTGAGATGATGCCCTTTCAGTTGGTGGAAAGCACAGCTTTCCGCGAACTCATGGCCTATGCAGTACCACGCTATGACCTACCCAGTCGCCACTTCTTCTCTCGCAAAGCCATCCCAGCCCTCCACCATCATGTGAAAGACCGCATTGTCCATGCACTCAAGCAGTCAGTGAGCGGAAAGGTGCACCTCACAACTGATGCATGGTCCAGTCGGCATGGCCAGGGCCGTTACGTGTCCATCACTGCGCACTGGGTTAATGTGGTGGATGCAGGGTCCACAGGGGACAGCGGTGGTGGGACAGTGCTGCCTAGCCCACGGTATAGGAAACAGTTGGCTGTAGGCGTTCGACCCTCCTCCTCCTCCTCCTCCTCCTCCTCCAGAAGCGAAAGCTCGTCCACAGAGCGCAGTCGTACGAGCACTCCATCTGCAGCTGCCACTGTTGCACACGATGTGTCCCCCTATCGAGCAGCTAGTGGAAAGCGTCAGCAGGCTGTGTTGCAGATGATGTGTTTGGGCGACAGACACACCGCCGAGGTGCTGGCCGAGTACTTGAAGCGACAAACTGAGTCATGGCTGGGCAGTGTACATCTTGAGGCAGGCAAGGTAGTTAGTGATAACGGCCGTAATTTTGTGGCAGCCATAGCCCTTTGAAAACTCAGCCACATACCTTGCTTGGCTCACACCTTGAACCTGGTGGTGCAGTGCTTCCTCAAAAATTATCCGGAGTTAACAGCCCTGCTCCAGAAGGTGCGAAGACTGTGCGCGCACATCCGCCGGTCGCCTGTACACTCCGTTTGTATGCAGAAGCTGCAGCGATTGCTCCACCTTCCCAACCACCGCCTCATTATCGACATTGCAACAAGGTGGAACTCCACCCTGCACATGGTGGAGCGGCTGTGCGAGCAGAGGCAGGCCATAATGCATTTGTGTGAGGATACACGGCCAGGCACTTTGAGAGCAGACATGGAGTTGACAGGCGTGCAGTGGTCGAAGCTGAAAGACCTTTGTAAAGTCCTTCAGTGTTTTGAGGAATGCACACGGCTGGTAAGCGCAGACGACGCCATCCTAAGCATGAGCATCCCACTTATGCGTCTGCTCATGCAAACTTTGACGCACCTTAAGGAGCAGGCGTCTGCAGCCAATGTTGATGAGGAGGAAGAGGAGGAGGGAATCCTTGATGACATTCAGCCATTGTCTGCTCAGGGACCTCTCCTGGACGAGGTGGAGGAAGAAGAGGAGGAGGAGGAGGAGGATGATGGGGATGATTACTTAGGGGAGGAGGATGCATCTCGTGGGGCAAGTGAAAATGTTGGCGTGGCAAGGTCTGGTACAGGGTTTGTGCGTGACTGGAGGGATGTGGATTTGCCAGAAAGTGCTCCTCCACCCAGCACTCGCAGTGCATCATTGACACCGGGAACATTGGCCCACTAAAAAGGGACCCCCGCATTGCCAAAATGATGAACGATGACGACTACTGGTTGGCCAGCATCCTGGATCCACGCTATAAAGGCAAATTACAAAACATCATGCCACAGGAGAACCTTGACCTAATATTGGCTAATAAACAAGCAACTCTGGTAAATCGGTTGCTTGAGGCATTCCCAGCACACAGCAGCGGTGATGGTTCTCACACGAGCCGTACGGGCCGGGGGCAGCTTGGCAGAGGTGTTCGTGGTGCACACAGCAGAAGTGGCGTTGGAGACAGGGGTTTCATGACAATGTTGTGGACTGATTTTTCAAATACCGCTCACACAACTGGTAATACTGCATCGATGGAAAGTGACAGGAGACAGCAGTTGTCAACTATGGTTACAAACTACTTTTCCTCCCATATCGATGTTCTCCCACACAGGTCATTCCCCTTTGACTATTGGGCCGCTAAACTGGACACCTGGCCTGAATTGGCCCAATATGCCTTACAGGAGCTCGCTTGCCCAGCTGCAAGTGTGCTATCGGAAAGAGTCTTCAGTGCAGCTGGATCAATCCTGACAGAAAAAAGGACCCGTCTGTCAACCCAAAATGTGGATGATCTAACCTTCATTAAAATGAACCATGCATGGGTTTCCAAGGATTTTGTCCCACCTTCCCCTGATGACACATAGGGTGACAGAAAAATGGCTTGCTTTGGTCCACCTCTTCCTGGTACTTCACCTATTTCGCCTTTTGCATCAGCTGAATGTCCAACATCAACATATGCCACTTTCTAAAACTCCCTAACTGTGCTGCCTCCCCCCCCATGGCCGGGGTAACCACCTAGCGCACGACACCGTGCGAGTGCCGTTGCCCTGGACAGGTGGGTAGGCCGACTCTTGGGCGCGGGCACTGGCACAGGGTCCCTCATAGTGCAATCAAGTGTCTCTGACGGTGGTGGTGCACACCCGCCATCAGACACACCGCTGTACTATGAGGGGCCCAGTGCCAGTACCAACGCCCAAGAGTGGGCCCCCCTTGCTTGGGCAGGGCCCCAGCATTTGCAATCTTTACCTCTCCCTGCTCCTCCACTGTGTAATCTGGGCCGTCAAATCCATACTGTGCCTGACACCGTCTGAGCCTGCCTCCTGAGACATATATTTTGAATGTGTACGCTATCCATACATGTTATCCAGGGATACGGTACCCTTTCTAACCTTTGTGCAATGACGTGCAATCCATACTGGGCCTAACACCGTCTGAGCCTGCCTCATGCTGTATAGACATATATTTTGAATGTGTACGCTATCCATACATGTTATCCGGGGATACGGTACCCTTTCTAACCTTTGTGCAATGACGTGCAATCCATACTGGGCCTAACACCGTCTGAGCCTGCCTCATGCTGTATAGACATATATTTTGAATGTGTACGCTATCCATACATGTTATCCAGGGATACGGTACCCTTTCTAACCTTTGTGCAATCACGTGCAATCCATACTGGGCCTAACACCGTCTGAGCCTGCCTCATGCTGTATAGACATATATTTTGAATGTGTACGCTATCCATACATGTTATCCGGGGATACGGTACCCTTTCTAACCTTTGTGCAATGACGTGCAATCCATACTGGGCCTAACACCGTCTGAGCCTGCCTCATGCTGTATAGACATATATTTTGAATGTGTACGCTATCCATACATGTTATCCAGGGATACGGTACACTTTCTAACCTTTGTGCAATGACGTGCAATCCATACTGGGCATAACACCGTCTGAGCCTGCCTCATGCTGTATAGACATATATTTTGAATGTGTACACTATCCATACATGTTATCCGGGGATACGGTACCCTTTCTAACCTTTGTGCAATCACGTGCAATCCTTACTGGGCCTAACACCGTCTGAGCCTGCCTCATGCTGTATAGACATATATTTTGAATGTGTACGCTCTCCATACATGTTATCCGGGGATACGGTACCCTTTCTAACCTTTGTGCAATGACGTGCAATCCATACTGGGCCTAACACCGTCTGAGCCTGCCTCATGCTGTATAGACATATATTTTGAATGTGTACGCTATCCATACATGTTATCCAGGGATACGGTACCCTTTCTAACCTTTGTGCAATGACGTGCAATCCATACTGGGCCTAACACCGTCTGAGCCTGCCTCATGCTGTATAGACATATATTTTGAATGTGTACGCTATCCATACATGTTATCAGGGGATACGGTACCCTTTCTAACCTTTGTGCAATGACGTGCAATCCATACTGGGCCTAACACCGTCTGAGCCTGCCTCATGCTGTATAGACATATATTTTGAATGTGTACGCTATCCATACATGTTATCCAGGGATACGGTACCCTTTCTAACCTTTGTGCAATGACGTGCAATCCATGCTGGGCCTAACACCGTCTGAGCCTGCCTCATGCTGTATAGACATATATTTTGAATGTGTACGCTATCCATACATGTTATCCAGGGATACGGTACCCTTTCTAACCTTTGTGCAATGACGTGCAATCCATACTGGGCCTAACACCGTCTGAGCCTGCCTCATGCTGTATAGACATATATTTTGAATGTGTACGCTATCCATACATGTTATCCGGGGATACGGTACCCTTTCTAACCTTTGTGCAATGACGTGCAATCCATACTGGGCCTAACACCGTCTGAGCCTGCCTCATGCTGTATAGACATATATTTTGAATGTGTACGCTATCCATACATGTTATCTGGGGATACGGTACCCTTTCTAACCTTTGTGCAATGACGTGCAATCCATACTGGGCCTAACACCGTCTGAGCCTGCCTCATGCTGTATAGACATATATTTTGAATGTGTACGCTATCCATACATGTTATCCAGGGATACGGTACCCTTTCTAACCTTTGTGCAATCACGTGCAATCCATACTGGGCGTGAGAACGGCTGGCGAGCTGTTAAGCAAGCTACAGCACCTGTCCAGACAAGTACAGGGATTCCCTAGCGAGGAGACTTATTTGATTGTTTTCAATGTTGGGACAGCAATTTTTGGAGAGCACTATACTCTGGAGAATGATAGATGGGGCCCACCATACACTGGAACATTCCAAAGGTGGACATCAGACACTGGAGCAGCATTTACAGGGCCCATTATACACTAGAGCATTAGAAATGGGGCCCATTATGTTTGGAGCATTATTTGGGCCCATAAGACAGTGGAGCTTCATCCATGGGGACCAACATATACTGTAGCATTATGTGGAGCTCATCATATACTGTTTCAAACATTATATGGGACCAATGATTCTGTATGGAGAAATAGATGGGCCTCGTCATGAGGTGTAAAAAGTGAGGTATTTTTCATTGTACTATACTGCTATTTATCTGCCGTATCGGAGCATGATGAGTTGTGGTATGTGTTAAAGGGGCGCTCTTTCGCCCAGGGCACATGAAAACCTGCAGCCAGCCCTCCCCCCCACAACTTTAGCCAAATAACACCCATTTTTCAGTGCGTAACTTATATTATGAAGTTAATTAAGGTTGACAAGCTTAAGTAAGACGAATTGATGCTTTTGGCATTCAAATGGGCACTGTTGGTGTGTTTCCTGTCCTCCTCTCACTGCCGACTTTTATTCCCCATTGACTTACATTGGGTTTCGTGTTTCGGGACGACCCCGACTTTCCCCTATAATCGGACGATCTTGCTCGACCCGACTTTTGGAAAAGTCGGGTTTCACGAAACGAAACGCGACCCTAAAAAACCAAAAGTCGCTCAACTCTACAGGGGAGGACGGAAAAGACAATATGGACATTACAGCAGGAGATAGCAGAGGATACATTTTGTGAGGTGAAATATTGTTTAAAAACGGTCAGTGAAATATTTTACCTCACAAAATGAATCCGCTGTGATCCCCTGCTGTAATGTCAGTATTGTCTTTTGCTTCCTCACCTGCCCAGGGGATGTGGTATGCTCCGTACACGGTCAGACACATACAATTTTTAAAATTAACTTTGGTTCGTGGGAAAACCCCTTTAATGTGACCGGCTTCCTATGTCTGTAGACACGTCGTGCATCTGTCACCGGGATCAGCCGAATGATTCACTTGACCTGCACGGAATTTGCGCAGGCTTAGTAAATTAGACCGCTGCCATCTTTGTTCAGACAGATAGCGGTGGTTACATTAAAACTACGCATGCGCTCCTCCTGTACAAAGATGGTGGTGGTCAGTGAATCCATCTGCTGATTCCTGGGATGGCATGTTCGCCACGGTGTTCCGCTGGTGGTACTGCACAAGAGGCTGTGTATGGTGTATACAGTGTTTGGTGCATACAGTGTGTGTGGTGGTGTGTACGGCATATATTGTGTGTGGTGTGTGCGGTGTATAAAGTGTGTATGTATGTGGTGTGACGGTGTTCCATTGGTGGTACCGCTCAAGAGGCTGCGTATGGCGTATACAGTGTGTGTGGTGTGTATGGCACATACAGTGTGTGTGGTGGTGCGCACGGCATATACAGTGTGTTTGAGTTTGCGTGTGGTGTGTTCAGCGTATACAGTGTGTGTGTGTGTGTGGTGCGATGGTGTTCCGCTGGTTGTACCGTGCAAGAGGCTGCATACGGCGTACACAGTGTGTGTGGTGCATAAGGTGTATACAGTGTGTGCGGTGGTGTGTACGGCATACACAGTGTGTGTGGCATATACTGTGTTTGTGGTGCATACGGCATATACAGTGTGTGCTTGTGTGTGGTGCGTAAAGCGTATACAGTGTGTGTGGTGCAACGGTGTTCTACTAGGGGTACCGCGCAAGAGGCTGGTAACAAAAGCATTTTCCATATTAACCCCTTCACGACCCATGACACCTACGTAGGCGTCATGAAAAGTCGTGCCCAAACGACCTATGACGCCTATGTAGGCGTCATGCTATAATTAGCCCCCCTGCGGGTCGGGTGACCGGGGTCACTGAAAGGTCACCCGACCCACACACAAAGGACCCTTCAGAGTTAACAGGTGGGGGTGTGGCTTAGCCCCCACGTGCCTACGATCGCTCTGATTGGTAGTTTCACTTTTAACAGCCAATCAAAGCGATTGTAATATTTCACCAATGAAAATTGGTGAAATATTACAATCCAGCCATGGCCAAGGCTGAAATAGCATCGGACATGGCTGGACACCGAGACCCGACCCCCCACACTGACTGACGGCACCGATCGGCTGCCACCACCGTCTGACGGCACCGATCGGCAGCCGCCATCATAATCTGCCCCCCCGCCTTCTCTCCACCCCCCAGCCCTCCGATCACCCACTCTCACCCTCCTTTGTGCCTCCGACCTCCCGCTATCCATCCCGGTGTCCCGCCGTCCAGCGTCATGGACGCCGCCATCTTGCAAGATGGCGGGCGCATGCGCAGTGCGCCGAATCGAATCTGCAACGCTGCAGATTTATTCATTTATTTTGATCTCTATGATAAACTTTCATAGTGATCAAAATAAAAATAAAGTAAATCACTGCCCCCCTTATCACCCCCATAGGTAAGGACAAATAATAAAATAAAAAAATATTTTTTTTTTATTTTTCCATTAGGGTTAGGTCCAGGGCTAGGGTTGGACTTAGGGTTAGGGTTGGACTTAGGGTTAGGGTTGGACTTAGGGTTAGGGTTGGACTTAGGGTTAGGGTTGGGATTTCGTTAGGGGTGTGTTGGGATTAGGGTTGTGGATAGGGTTATGATTAGGGCTGGGATTAGGGTTAGGGGTGTGTTGGGGTTAGGGTTGGAGATAGAATTGAGGGGTTTCCACTGTTTAGGCACATTCACGGGGTCTCCAAACGTGACATGGAGCCACCATTTATTCCAGCCAATTTTGCGTTCAAAAAGTCAAACGGTGCTCCCTCCATTTCGAGCCCCGACGTGTGCCCAAACAGTGGTGTACCCCCACTTATGGGGTATCAGCGCACTCAGGAAAAATTGCACAACAACTTTGGGGGTCTAATTTCTCCTGTTACCCTTGGGAAAATAAAAAATGGGGGCTAAAATAATTATTTTTGTGGAAAAAAAGTTTTATTTTCACGGTTCTGCGTTATAAAATTCTGTGAAGCACTTGGGGGTTTAACGTACTCACCACACATCTAGAAAAGTTCCTTGGGGGGGTCTAGTTTCCAAAATGGGGTCACTTGTGGGGGTTTCCACTGTTTAGGTACATCAGGGGCTCTGCAAACGTAACATGACGCCCACAGACCATTCCATCAAGTCGGTATTTCAAAACGTCACTACTTCCATTCCGAGCCCCAACGTGTCCCCGAACAGTGGTCCCCCCCCATATATGGGGTACCAGCGTACTCAGGACAAACTGGACAACAACTTTTGGGGTCCAATTTATCCTGTTACCCTTGTGAAAATAAAAAATAGTGGGCTAAAAATCATTTTTTGAGGAAAAAAAATATTTTTTTATTTTAACAGCTCTGCGTTATAAACTTCTGTGAAGCACTTGGGGGTTCAAAGTGCTCACCTCACATCTAGATTAGTTCCTTAGGTGATATAGTTTCCAAAATGGGGTCATTTGTGGGGGGTTTGCACTGTTTAGGTACATCAGGGGCACTGCAAACGTAACATGACGCCCACAGACCATTCCATCAAGTCGGCATTTCAAAACGTCACTACTTCCCTTCTGAGCCCCAACGTGTGCCCAAACAGTGGTCCCCCCCACATATGGGGTACCAGCGTACTTAGGACAAGCTGGACAAAAACTTTTGGGGGCCAATTTATCCTGTTACCCTTGGGAAAATAAAAAATAGCGGGCTAAAAAATAATTTTTGAGGAAAAAAAAATATTTTTTTTATTTTCATGGCTCTGCATTTATAAACTTCTGTGAAGCAGTTGGGGATTCAGAGTGCTCACTACACATCTAGATAAGCTCCTTGGGGGTTCTAGTTTCCAAAATGGGGTCACTTGTGGGGTTTTCTACTGTTTAGACACACAGGGGCTCAGCAAACACAACATGACGCCCGCAGAACATTCCATCAAAGTCTGCATTCCAAAATGGCGCTCCTTCCCTTCTGAGCTCTCCCGTGCGCCCAAACAGTGGTTCCCCCCCACATATGGGGTATCGGTGTACTCAGAACACATTGCCCAACAACTTTTGTGGTTCAATTTCTCCTGTTAGCCTTGTGAAAATAAAAAATAGCGGGCTAAAAAATCATTTTTGAGCAAAAAAAAAATTATTTTTTATTTTCACTGCTCTGCGTTATAAACTTCTGTGAAGCACTTGGGGGTTCAAAGTGCTCACCACACATCTAGATAAGTTCCTTCGGGGGTCTAGTTTCCAAAATGGGGTCACTTGTGGGGGAGCTCCAATGTTTAGGCACACAGGGGCTCTCCAAATGCGACATGGCGTCCGCTAACGATTGGAGCTAATTTTCCAATCAAAAAGTCACATGGCGCTCCTTCCCTTCCAGGCCCTGCGGTGCGCCCAAACAGTGGTTTATGACCACATATGAGATATTGATGTACTCAGGAGAAATTGCCCAACAAATTTTAGGATCCGTTTTATCCCGTTGCCCATGTGAAAATGAAAAAACTGAGGCTAAATAAAATTTTTGGAAAAAAAAAAGTACTTTTTTTTTACAGATCAATTTATGAAGCACCTGGGGGTTCAAAGTGTTCACTATGCATCTAGATAAGTTCCTTGGAGGGTCTAGTTTCCAAAATGGGGTCACTTGGGGGGGAGCTCCAATGTTTAGGCACACTGGTACTCTTCAAATGCGACATGGCAACCGCTAAATAGTCCAGCATATTTTAAATTCAAAAAGTAAAATGGCGCTCCTTGCCTTCTGAGACCTGCCGTGCACCCAAACAGTGGTTTATGACCACATATGAGGTATCGGTGTACTCAGGAGAAATTGCCCAACAAATTTTAGGATACATTTTATCCTGTTACCTATGTGAAAGTGAAAAAACTGATGCTAAAAGAAAATTTTGGTTGGAAAAATTAAAATGTCCATTTTTTCATTCCATGTTGCTTTAGTTCCTGTGAAGCACCTGAAGGGTTAATAATCTTCTTGAATGTAGTTTTGAGTAGCTTGAGGGGTTCAGTTTTTAGAATGGTGACACTTTTGTGTATTTTCTGCCATATAGACCCCTCAAAGTGACTTCAAATGTGAGGTGGTCCCTAAAAAAAATGGTTTTGTAAATTTTGTTGTAAAAATGAGAAATTGCTGGTCAACTTTTAACCAAGTTAACGAAAAAAAATGTTGTTTCCAAAATTGTGCTGATGTAAAGTAGACATGTGGGAAATGTTATTTATTAACTATTTTGTGTCACATAACTCTGGTTTAACAGAATAAAAATTCAAAATTTGAAAATTGCAAAATTTTCGCCAAATTTCCATTTTTTTCACAAATAAACGCAAAAATTATCGACCTAAATTTACCACTATCATGAAGCCCAATATGTCACGAAAAAAACAGTCTCAGAATTGCTAGGATGCGTTGAAGCGTTCCTGAGTTATTACCTCATAAAGGGACATTGGTCAGAATTGCAAAAAATGGCCAGGTCATTAAGGTCAAAATAGGCTGGGTCATGAAGGGGTTAAGACACCCATCGCTTGGGTGTCACAATGTGGCGGTCAGTGAACATCTGCCGCTTGGAATTCTGGGATCTGGAGACATCTGGACGGAACAGGATGTGAAGACTTTACAAGGTAATTAAATAAATAGATAAGTATACAGTACTTAACATTTTGGAGAGCCAGCCAATGCTGATTTTTTTGGGTGGATTTCCTTCTACTTGCACATGAGGGAAGAGAGAGAAAAGAGCTGTGCTAAACATTAGATGTGCAAGTTGTTAGGTATTCCACTATGATATTTCAAGTCAGAAGGATCAGCTAGAATCTATGAATGAGGACTAACAGCTGCCAGACAGATTGAGAAGTACCCAAAATACTACAAGTAGTGATGAGCGAGCACTAAAGTGCTCGGGTGTGCATTGTTCAGGTAGAGCAAATTGAAATACTTGGGTACTCGGACAGAACAATGAGCCCAATGTAAATCTATGGAAGACCCGAGCATTTTTACCGCAATTCCCAAGGGGGTCCATTTAGGCTCTGAAAATCATGGAAACACTGCTCAAATGACATGGGGACATCATGGGGATCGCCCCTAGAAGCATTCCTGACTCCTAGTTCACAGCTTTAAACAATATTTTCAGCGTTTCATGCACTTTTTACAGGTGCACCAAAAAACATACCAAAACGAAAACACATTATGCAGTTTGTACTCCCATATTCTTTCTTTCTGCATTGACAGGCCTGCCATGCTGCCAAGTGTTATGCACCGCAACAATCCTTTGAACCCACATACTGGATAGGCCCAGGAAAATCCACCAAAGTAGTTAACATTGTTCACTCGAGCACGAAAGCTGTCACCAGTAGCCCCCTTCCATCAAAAGCATTGGTTACTAATGTAAATAGAGGTAAAATCTTGCACAAATTGAATAACCCAACAGTGAAGAAAAGACTGAATATAAAGAAGAGAAATCTGTCAGTACTTGTTTAAAAATTTGACAAGGATTTGCAAGTTCTCTCAGTCAGAAGAAAATAATACAGTTGTTTTAGGTATGCTGTCTGATGAAGTCCCTCTATGTAAAAACAAGTGCACATCCAATAAATTAGATCAACCTATATTGCACTTAAGAAAAGCATATAAAAGAGTTAGAAAAGTTTCTGCAGCTTGTGGCAAAGGATGTTGAGAGACGAAATTTGCCCAAATCTTCCAGTGTACAGAAAATTCACATTATCAATCAGAAAGAAGTAAATGGAAAATAAGTTGAAAGTACAAGCTGTCAGATCTTGCAGACCGAAGAATTCTCCAAATATGAAAGCTGCTGACATACAGAGGTCTCCAACGATACACAGAAAATGTCAAAGTCAATCTACCCAAGTGAGGAATAATGGGGCTTCAGTGCAAGATTCCCAACATATCAAAATGAATGGCAGTTCCCCATCCAAAATATCACTTACACCTACTTTACATGCCAAGTGTTGTTTTTCTCCCCTGAAACCCTGGAAGATCATTCTACTTTTTCCAGTGCTATTGCATCAGATAAAGAAAATACTGTTCCTTCCTTGAAATTGTCTTCTGATGACAAAGAAAAGCATTCATTGAACTATGAAAATGAAGGATCGTACATTGCAAGATGGTCGACGTAAAAGAAGGCATGCTTCAAAAAGATTTTATAGAGTGGCCAGGATCCTATGGGGCATTACTACGTTAATGCATCTGTGCTCTACATGTAATATTTTATACGATAAACGGGAATTTTTTCTGAAATAGAAGCCTTCGGTTAGAGAGATCATGCATATAAAACAGGTCTTCCACTTTGCCAGTAGTCTTCTCCCAAACAAAAATCCCCTAGGTGTGTCTAGTTTGGAGCCAAAATGCATCAGTGATCCAATGGAATAGGAACAATATCTTTAACCCCTTTCCTACAATGTATGTACTATTCCGTCCATGTGACCTGGAATAGTACGTCTATTGCGATCAGCGGCGCTCACGTGGTGAGCGCTGCTGATCGCGGCCGGGTGTCAGCTGATTATCACAGCTGACACCCGGCACAATGTGTCAGGGGCGGTCACGGACCACCCCTGACACGTTAACCCCTTGCACACCGTGATCAAACATTATCGCGGTGTACCGGGGGTTTATCATGGTCACGTGTCTCTGGACGCAGCGGGTACGCAAGGCGAACCCATACGACAACGTGACCCTGGATACAGCGCCTCCAGTGGGGCGAATTTAAATAATAAAACATGCAGATGGATACACCGCCTCCACCTGGTGAATTTAGGAATTACACGTTATACATACATTCTGGAAACCCCGCCTCCAGTAAGGCGAATTTAAATAATAAGGGGGACAAGGGTAACATTAACAATGGTGGGCCCTGCAATAGGGAAGTGGAGACCTCCTGAACTCCCCTGAGCCAGCTTCCCTGCACTCCTAACATTCCCTATGCCGCTTCCGCACGGGGCGTACCTTAAAACCCTTGCTCGCCCTGACCCTAAACCCTCACTAGGGAATTGGTCGGTGCGGAAACTAATCCCACCATTGCACTAAACACACATGAGGAAAGACGACAATACAGGGGAAACACCACTTAGCTCCGCTCTGTTGCGTACGCTCCAAGGAACAGAGCCCACCACCTGCGTGCATCTTCTCCTCCACCCGGACCCATCACCATCCCGGATCCTTCACCGTAGTGCAGCTTTGGAGCAGAGTCCACCACTAATTGCAGCAGTCCAGTAACAGTTGAGTCCAGCTTTCGGCAACCAAGTCGAGCATGCCGAGTGCAACTCTCTCCATAGTCGCCACTCCACCAAGCCATGCATGCACTTCCCGCCGATACCATAAACTGCGACTCCTCCACGCCATGCCAGCAATTCCTGCAGACACCATTAGCTGCCACTCATCCCCTCTTGCTGACTGCGCAGGACTCATGTTCAGCTCCATGTTCACCCAGGCTTCCTTGTCAAATGAACACAATCAATGAATGAATATCACCAGCAGTGATTGAACCCACCTGACACTCTTTTATAGAGCGTCACACCTGAATACTAATTACGTGCATATTAAACCTAAACTATCGTGCGATACCACTAACCACCACCGGGGCAACTCAGAATGAATGACACCACATGTGATAATTCCAATGGCCACCGGGGGCAATCACGTCACCTTGCCAAAGGAAAAAACGTTCACTTTGTCCATTTAAACTGTCAGATCCAAAACTGGATCATGACAGTACCCCCTCCTTAATGAGGGGCCTCTGGACCCTCAAGACCACTCCTCATTAGGGAAACACCAACAGCGGGGACGCCCAGATCCTGAGATCACCCCACCGCTACCTGATGCTTCAGGTTTATACAAACGCACAGCTGGCACTGGCAATAATGTTCGTTTTGGAGGCATTTAAACTGTCAGATCCAAAACTGGATCATGACAGGGTTAAGGGGAAGCATCGGCAGGGAGGGGGCTCCTTCCGTGCTTCCCTGAGCCCCCCACAGCAGCGCAATGTGCAGCGCTGCTGCGGGGGTCTCTTTCCCTACAGGTCCCCGGATCCAAGACGGTGACGGGGACCTTCGGGGGCCTGTAGGGAGCTGACTTCCTCAGTGCCTGAAAAGCGCAGGCATGAGGAAGTCTGCGTCTATGCCTGTGACAGATCGCTGATCTGTCACAGTGATCTGTGATGTGACAGATCAGCTATCTGTCACAGGACAGTGATGACCCCCTGGGACAACCTAATAAAGTTAAAAAAAGTGTAAAAATAATTTTAAAAAATCGCTAAATAAATTCAAAAAAGAAAAAAAAAATTCCCTAATAAATTCATTTTTTGGAAATAATAATAAAAAAACAATAAAAGTGCACATACAGTCATATGTTAAAGTTTGGGCACCCCTATTAATGTTAACCTTTTTTCTTTATAACAAATTTGGTTTTTGCCACAGCTATTTCAGTTTCATATATCTAATAACTGATGGACTCAGTTATATTTCTGGATTCAAATGAGGTTTATTGCACTAACAGAAAATGTGCAATATGCATTTAAACAAAATTTGACCGGTGCAAAAGTATGGGCACCTCAACATAAAAGTGACATTAATATTTCGTAGATCCTCCTTTTGCAAAAATAACAGCCTCTAGTCGCTTCCTGTAATGAGTTCCTGGATCCTGGATGAAAGTATTTGTGACCATTCCTGTTTACAAAACAATTCCAGTTCAGTTAAGTTTGATGGTCGCCGAGCATGGACAGCCCGCTTCAAATCATCCCACAGATGTTCAATGATATTCAGGTCTGGGGACTGGGATGGCCATTCCAGAACATTGTAATTGTTCCTCTGCATGAATGCCCGAGTAGATTTGGAGCGGTGTTTTGGATCATTGTCTTGCTGAAATATCCATCCCCTGCGTAACTTCAACTTCGTCACTGATTCTTGCACATTGTCAAGAATCTGCTGATACTGAGTTGAATCCATGCGACCCTCAACTTTAACAAGATTCCCGGTGCCGGCATTGGCCACACAGCCCCAAAGCATGATGGAACCTCCACCAAATTTTACTGTGGGTAGCAAGTGTTTTTCTTGGAATGCTGTGTTTTTTAGCCTCCATGCATAACGCCTTTTTGTATAACCAAACAACTCAATCAGTTTCATCAGTCCACAGGACCTACTTCCAAAATGTAACTGGCTTGTCCAAATGTGCTTTTGCATACCTCAGGCGACTCTGTTTGTGGCATGCTTGCAGAAACGGCTTCTTTCGCATCACTCTCCAATACAGCTTCTTCTTGTGCAAAGTGCGCTGTATTGTTGACCGATGCACAGTGACACCATCTGCAGCAAGATGATGCTGCAGGTCTTTGGAGGTGGTCTGTGGATTGTCCTTGACTGTTCTCACCATTCTTCTTCTCTGCCTTTCTGATATTTTTCTTGGCCTGCCACTTCTGGGCTTAACAAGAACTGTTCCTGTGTTCTTCCATTTCCTTACTATGTTCCTCACAGTGGAAACTGACAGGTTAAATCTCTGAGACAACTTTTTGTATCCTTCCCCTGAAAAGCTATGTTGAATAATCTTTGTTTTCAGATCATTTGAGAGTTGTTTTGAGGAGCTCATGATGCCACTCTTCATAGGAGAATCAAATAGGAGAACTACTTGCAAGTGGCCACCTTAAATACCTTTTCTCATGATTTGATACACCTGGCTATGAAGTTCAAAGCTCAATGAAGTTACAAAACCAATTTAGTGCTTCAGGAAGTCAGTAAAAAGTAGTTAGGAGCGTTCAAATCAAGAAAATGATAAGGGTGCCCATACTTTTGCACCGGTCAAATTTTGTTTAAATGCAGATTGCTCATTTTCTGTTAGTACAATAAACCTCATTTGAATCCAGAAATATAACCGAGTCCATCAGTTATTAGATATATGAAACTGAAATAGCTGTTGCAAAAACCAAAATTGTTATAAAGAAAAAAGGTTAACATTAATAGGGGTGCCCAAACTTTAACCCCTTCATGACCCAGCCTATTTTGACCTTAATGACCTGGCCATTTTTTGCAATTCTGACCAGTGTCCCTTTATGAGGTAATAACTCTGGAACGCTTCAACGCATCCTAGCGATTCTGAGATTTTTTTTTCGTGACATATTGGGCTTCATGTTAGTGGTAAATTTAGGTCGATAATTTTTGCGTTTATTTGTGAAAAAATCAGAAATTTGGCGAAAATTTTGAAAATTTCGCAATTTTCAAATTTTGAATTTTTATTCTGTTAAACTAGAGAGTTATGTGACACAAAATAGTTACTAAATAACATTTCCCACATGTCTACTTTACATCAGCACAATTTTGGAAGCAAAATATTTTTTTGTTAGGAAGTTATAAGGGTTAAAAGTTGACCAGCGATTTCTCATTTTTACAACAAAATTTACAAAACCATTTTTTTTAGGGACCACCTCACATTTGAAGTCACTTTCAGGGGTCTATATGGCAGAAAATACCCAAAAGTGACACCATTCTAAAAACTGCACCCCTCAAGCTACTCAAAACCACATTCAAGAAGATTATTAACCCTTCAGGTGTTTCACAACAGCTAAGGCAATGTGGAAGGAAAAAATGGACATTTTAATTTTTCCAACACAAATTTCCTTTCAGCATCAATTTTTTCATTTTCACATGGGCAACAGGATAAAATGGATCCTAAAATTTGTTGGGCAATTTCCCCTGAGTACACCGATACCTCATATGTGGTCATAAACCACTGTTTGGGCGTACGGCAGGGCTCAGAAGGGAAGGAGCACCATTTGACTTTTTGAATGGAAAATATGCTGGAATATTTAGCGGTTGCCATGTCGCGTTTGGAGAGTCGCTGTGTGCCTAAACACTGGAGCTCCCCCACAAGTGACCCCATTTTGGAAACTAGACCCCCCAAGGAACTTATCTAGATGCATAGTGATCACTTTGAACCCCCAGGTGCTTCTCAAATTGATCTGTAAAAAAAAAAAGTACTTTTTTTTCACAAAAATTATCTTTTAGCCTCAGTTTTTTCATTTTCACATGGGTAACAGGATAAAATGGATCCTAAAATTTGTTGGGCAATTTCTCCTGAGCACACCAATACCTCATATGTGGTCATAAACCACTGTTTGGGTGCAGGGCAGGGCCCGGAAGGGAAGGAGCGCCATTTGACTTTTTGAATGGAAAATTAGCTCCAATCGTTATCGGACACCATGTCGCGTTTGGAGAGCCCCTGTGTGCCTAAACATTGGAGCTCCCACACAAGTGACACCATTTTGGTAACTAGACCCCTTAAGGAACTTATCTAGATGTGTAGTGAGCACTTTGAACCCCCAAGTGCCTCACAAAAGTTTATAACATAGAGCAGTGAAAATAAAAAATCATTTTTTTTTCCTCAAAAATGATTTTTTAGCACGCTATTTTTTATTTTCACAAGGGTAACAGGAGAAATTGGACCACAAAAGTTGTTGTCCAGATTGTCCTGAGTACGCTGGTACCCCATATGTGGGGGGGGCACTGTTTGGGTGCACGGCAGGGCGCAGAAGGGAATGAGCGCCATTTGACTTTTTGAAATGAAAATTGGCTCCAATCGTTAGCGGACACCATGTCGTGTTTGGAGATCCCCTGTGTGCCTAAACTTTGGAGCTCCCCCACAAATGACCCCATTTTGGAAACTAGACCCCCTAAGGAACTTATCTAGATGCATAGTGAGCACTTTGAACCCCCAGGTGATTCACAGAAGTTTATAATGCAGAGCAGTGAAAATAAAAAATCTTTTTTTTTTCCTAAAAAAAAATTTTTTAGTCTGCAATTTTTTATTTTCACAAGGGTACCAGGATAAATTGGACCCCAAAAGTTGTTTTCCAGTTTGTCCTGAGTACGCTGGTACCCCATATGTGGGGGGAGACCACTGTTTGGGCACACGTCGGGGCTCGGAAGGGAAGTAGTGACATTTTGAAATGCTGACTTTGATGGAATAGTCTGCGGGCATCATGTTACATTTGCTGAGCCCGTGTGACTAAACAGTAGAAACCCCCCACAAGGGACCCCATTTTGGAAACAAGACCCCCCAAGGAACTTATCTAGTTGTGTGGTGAGCACCTTGAACCCCCAAGTGCTTCACAGAAGATTGTAATGCAGAGCCGTGAAAATAAAAAATCATTTTTTTCCCTCAAAAAAAATGATTTTTAGCCTGCAATTTTTTTTTTCACAAGGGTAACAGGAGAAATTAGACCCCAAAAGTTGTTGTCTAGTTTGTCCTGAGTACGCTGATACCCCATATGTGGGGGATGACCACTGTATGGGCACACGTCAGGGCTCGGAAGGGAAGTAGTGACGTTTTGGTATGCTGACTTTGATGGAATGGTCTGCGGGCATCATGTTACATTTGCAGAGCCCTTGATGTTCCTAAACTGTGGAAACCCCCCACAAGTGACCCCATTTTGGAAACTAGACCCCATAAGGAACTTGCCTAGATGTGTGGTGAGCACCTTGAACCCCAAAGTGCTTCACAGAAGATTGTAACGCAGAGCCATGAAAATAAAAAATCTTTTTTTTTCCTCAAAAAATGAATTTTTAGCTCGCAATTTTTTATTTTCACAAGGGTCACAGGAGAAATTGGACCCCAAAAGTTGTTGTCCAGTTTGTCCTGAGTACGCTGGTACCCCATATGTGGGGGGAAACCACTGTTTGGGCACACGTTGGGTCTCAGCAGGGAAGTAGTGACATTTTGAAATGCTGACTTTAATGGAATGGTCTGCGGGCATCATGTTACATTTGCTGAGCCCCTGTGTGCCTAAACAGTAGAAACCTCCCACAGTTGACCCCATTTTGGAAACTAGACCCCCCAGGAAACTTATCTAGATGTATGGTGAGCACCTTGAACCCCCAAGTGCTTCACAGAAGTTTATAACGCAGAGCCGTGAAAATAAAAAATCATTTTTTTCCCTCAAAAAAAATGAATTTAGCCCGCAATTTTTTTTTTCACAAGGGTAACAGGATAAATTGGACCCCAAAAGTTGTTGTCCAGTTTGTCCTGAGTACGCTGATACCCCATATGTGTGGGGGAACCATTGTTTGGGCACACGTCAGGGCTCGGAATGGAAGTAGTGACGTTTTGAAATGCAGACTTTGATGGAATAGTCTGCAGTCGTCATTACGTTTGCAGAGCCCCTGATGTGCCTAAACAGTGGAAACCCCCCACAAGTGACCCCATTTTGGAAACTAGACCTTCCAAGGAACTTATGTAGATGTATGGTGAGCATTTTCAACCCCCAAGTGCTTCACAGAAGTTTATAATGCAGAGACATGAAAATGAAAAAAACATTTTTTTTCCACAAAAATAATTTTCTAGCCCCCAATTTTTTATTTTCCCAAGGGTAACAGGAGAAATTAGACCCCAAAAGTTGTTGTGCAATTTTTCCTGAGTACGCTGATACCCCATATGTGGGGGTAAACCACTGTTTGGGCACACGTCGGGGCTTGGAAGGGAGTGAGCACCATTTGACTTTTTGAACGCAAAATTGGCTGGAATCAAAGGTTGCACCATGTCGCGTTTGGAGACCCCCTGATGTGGCTAAACAGTGGAAACCCCTCAATTCTAACTCCAACCCTAACCCCAACACACCCCTAATCCCAACCCTAACCCTAACCCCAACACACCCCTAACCCCAACCATAACACTAACCACAAGCCTAACCCTAATTCTAACCCTAACCCTCTTTTCAACCCTAACCCTAACCCTCTTTCCATCCCTAACCCTCTTTCCAACCCTAACCCTAACCCTCTTTCCAACCCTAACCCTAACCCTCTTTCCAACCCTAACACTAACCCTGATAGAAAAATAAAAATAAAAATATTTTCTTTATTTTATTAGTTCTGCTTACCTATGGGGGTGATAATCGGGGGGTTCATTTACTTTTTATTTCATTTTGATCACTCTGAGAGTGATCAAAATGAAATAATGGAATCTGCAGCCGGCAGATTCGGGCGGGCGCACTGCGCATGCGCCCGCCATTTTCTAAGATGGCGGCGCCCATGAACCGGACCCGCCGGACACCGGGAGCGACAGGGGACTTGGAAGGTGCCGGGGGCGGTGAGAGTGGGTGAGGGGGGGATCGGAAGCTGGCGGGGAGCGAAGGGAATGGGAGGGGGGGCAGATGATGACAGCGGCGGCAGATCGCCGCTGTCATTCAGTGGCGGGGGGGTGATCGCCGGTGGGGGGGTCAAATAGGTGTCTCCAGCCATGTCCGATGCTACTGCAGCATCGGCCATGGCTGGAATGTAATATTTCATCAATTTTCATTGATGAAATATTACTATCGCTCTGATTGGCTGTTTCACTTTTAACAGCCAATCAGAGCGATCGTAGCCACGTGGGGGCGAAGCCACGCCCCCAGTGGTGAATTACAAAGCCCCCTGTATCTGCGGGTCAGGTGACCTTTCATTGACCCCGGTCACCCGACCCGCAGGGGGCTTTGAATTCATGACACAGGGTATGCGTCATAGGTCGGATTGGCACCGACTTTCATGACGCATACGCTGTGTCACAGGTCGGGAACCGGTTAACATATGACTCTATTTGGTATCGCCGCATCCGTAACGACCCGCCCTATAAAAGTGTACCATTAGTTAACCCCTTTAGCAAACCCCTTAAAAAATAAAAATAAACAACGAAGCAAAAAATAATGATTTATTATCATACCGCCGAACAAAAAGTGCAACAATGTGCGATCAAAAAGACGGATATAAATAACCATGGTACCACTGAAAACATCATCTTGTCTCGCAAAAAACGAGCTGCAATACAGCATCATCAGCAAAAAAATTAAAAAGTTATAGCTCGCAGAATAAAGCGATGCAAATATAATTATTGTTTATATAAAATTGTTTTCATTGCATAAAAGCGCTAAAACATAAAAAACATAAAAAAATGACCAAAATGAGGTATCGCTGTAACCGTACTGAACCGAAGAATAAATCCGCACATCAGAGGCTCTCCAAACGCACATGACACCCGCAGACCATTCCATCAAAGTCTGCATTCCAAAAAGTCACTCCTTCCCTTCCGAGCCCCGACGTGTGCCCATACAGTAGTTTTCTCCCACATATGATGTATCAGCGTACTCAGGACAAATAGGACAACAACTTTTGGTGTCCAATTTCTCCTGGTACCCATGGGAAAATAAAAAAAATTGGGGACTAAATGATCATGTTTGTGGAAAAAATAAGATTTTTTTATTCTCACGCCAGGGTATTATAAACTTGTGTGAAGCCCTTGGGGGTTCAAAGTGCTCACCACACATCTAGATAAGCTCCCTAGGGGGTCTAGTTTCCAAAATGGTTTCATTTGTGGGGGGTTTCCACTGTTTAGGTACATCAGGGGCTCTCCAAAGGCAACATGACACCCGCTGACCATTCCATCAAAGTCTGCATTCCAAAACGTCACTACTTCCCTTCCGAGCCCCAACGTGTGCCCATACAGTAGTTTTCTCCCACATATGAGGTATCAGCCTACTCAGGACAAATTTCAAAACAAATTTTGGGGTCCAATTTCTCCTGTTGCCCTTAGGAAAATAAAAAATTGGGGGCAATAATATCATTTTTGTGGAAAAAAATATGATTTTTTTATTTTCACGCCCGGGCGTTATAAACTTCTGTGAAGCCCTTGGGGGTTCAAAGTGCTCACCACACATCTAGATAAGCTCCATAGGGGGTCTAGTTTCCAAAATGGTTTCATTTGTGGGGAGTTTCCACTGTTTAGGTACATCAGGGGCTCTCCAAAGTCAACATGGCACCCGCAGACCATTTCAGCAAAGTCTGCATTCCAAAACGTCACTTCTTCCCTTCCGAGCCCCAACGTGTGCCCATACAGTAGTTTTCTCCCACATGTGAGGTATCAGCGTACTCAGGACAAATTGGACAACAACTTTTGGGGTCCAATTTCTCCTGGTACCCTTGGGAAAATAAAAGAATTGTCGACTAAATGATCATGTTTGTGGAAAAATTAAGATTTTTTTATTTTCACGCCCGAGTATTATAAACTTCTGTGAAGCACTGGGGGGGTTCAAAGTGCTCACCACACATCTAGATAAGTTCCTTGGGGGGTCTAGTTTCCAAAATGGTGTCATTTGTGGCGGGTTTCCGCTGTTTTGGTACATCAGGGGCTTTCCAAACGCGGCATGGTGTCCGATCTCAATTCTAGCCAAAAACGTCAAATGGCGCTGCTTCCCTTCCGAGCTCATCATTTTTTGTGGAAAAAATATGATTTTTTAATTGTATGGCTGTACGCTATAAACTTCTGTGAAGCCCTTTGGGGTTCAAAGTTCTCACCACACATCTAGATAAGTTCCATGAGGGGTCTAGTTTCCAAAATGGGGTCACTTGTGGGGGGTTTCCACTGTTTTAGTACATCAGGGGCTCTCCAAACGTGACATGGCGTCCGATCTGAATTCCAGCCAATTTTGCATTGAAAAAGTCAAACGGCGCTCCTTCCATTCTGAGCTCTGCCATGCACCGAAACAGTGGTTCCCCACCACATATCAGGTATCAGCGTACTCAGGACAAATTGCACAATAACTTTTGCAGTCCAATTTCTCCTGTTACCCTTGGTAAAATAAAAAAAATTGAACCTGAAATATTTTTTGGGGAAAAAAAGTTAAATGTTCATTTTTTTTAAATATTCAAAAAATTCCTGTGAAGCACCTAAAGGGTTAATAAACTTCTTGAATGTGGTTTTCAGCACCTTAAGGGGTGCAGTTTTTAGAATGGTGTCACTTTTGGGTATTTTCTATCATATAGACCCCTCAAAGTGGCTTCAAATGTGATGTGGTCCGTAAAAATAAAATGGTGCTGCAAAAATGAGAAATCGCTGGTCAACTTTTAACCCTTATAACTTCCTAACAAAAAAAAATTTTGGTTCCAAAATTGTGCTGATGTAAAGTAAACATGTGGGAAATGTTACTTATTAAGTTTTTTGTGTGCCGTATCTCTGTGATTTAAGAGCATAAAAATTCAAATTTGGGAAATTGCAAAATTTTCTAAATTTTCTCCAAATTTCTGTTTTTTTCACAAATAAACGCAAGTTATATGAATGAAATTTTACCACTACCATGAAGTTCAATATGTCTCGAGAAAACAATGTCAGAATCCCCGAGATCCATGGAAGCGTTTCAGAGTTATTACCTCATAAAGGGACAGTGGTCAGAATTGTAAAAATTGGCCGTGCAAACCACCCTTGGTAGTGAAGGGGTTAATATACTCAATTGTTAACCCACCTCATGATGAGGAAAAATTGAAATTTATGATACAGTGGGAGGAGGAGATGGGATTTGATTTGCCACTGGAGGATTAAAGATCTTGTTGTGATACATTGTCCAAGGGAAGCCAACAGTTGTCCCTTGTGGAGACCTCAGTGAAGGTTCTCCACAGAAACAACCTCGTTCCAACTAAACTTCATAGTATATATCCAAATATATCAACTGTATGTTTGCGAGGCATTGGCTAGCGGGGGACATGAAACACAACTGGTGTACTTGTATAGCGGTCTCGGATCTCTGTCATAGAGTAAAACTCATGGTGGATCAATTGATAGATAACATGAAAACCCACTTCACAGTATTGCATTGGTCCTGCCATACAAATTCCTTATGCATTGAATGCAAGGGCCGCCTTGAGCCAAATATTCATGTACCCCAATCCCCCTTGTACGAAACATGGAGGAGGGCCTCCCAAAAAATGTCTCATTACAAAGGAGTGTGTCTCCTAGACTTGTAATGCACATACATGCAGCGCATGGGCTGACAAACCTTTCCCCATGGGGGTTACATTTTATAAAAGTATAATATGGGCATCATAGACACCCTTGTCAAAAATTGGACTGCCTGTTGATGCACAGAACACATTAACCCTGGTCATCTAGTGGCAGACAAGGAGGAGACATTGCTGAAGGCCTCAGTAAACACTAGGCACAATGTAAAGGAGTGGGTCTTCTACACTTGTAATACCCATACATGCAGTGCATGGGCTGACAAACCTTTCCATATAGGGGGTACATTATATAAAAGTATAATATGGGCATCAGACACCCTTGCCAAAAACTGGACTGCCTGTTGACGCACAGAACATGTTAACCCTGGTCATCTAGTGGTGGACAAGGAGGAGATATTGCTGAAGGCCTCAGTAAACACTAGGCTTAATGTAAAGGAGCAGGTCTTCTACACTTGTAATGCCCACACATGTAATGCATGGGCTGACAAACCTTTCCCCATGGGGGTACATTTTATAAAAGTATAATTTGGGCATCAGACACCCTTGCAAAAAATTGGACTGCCTGTAGCAGCACAGAACACATCAAGCCTGTTAATGTAGTGGTGGATAATGAGGAGACCTAATGAGAAATCATACTGAAATCAAACAAGTAAATAAAAAATGTGAATCCACCTATTAAAGAAAATAACAAAAGGTGGGGTGAACACAGGTTCATAGATATGAACCTAGAATGTGTCCACCGAGATATGTTTGTCCCTAGCAACAGCTAAGAGACAGGGATATAAATAAAAATAGAAAGACTTTTGCAGCATGGAATACGTAGACTCTGGTGTTCTACTAGTTGTGGATAATGAGGATGAGGATAAGGAGGAGGATAACAGCCAACAGACCAAATAATGAAGCAGATAACCATGTGTGATTGAGAAGCGGTGCCTGAGAATACACCTCCCCAACCAACTCCCCCCAAAAATTGAGGTTATGTTTTGATGTTTTCATTCGGTGGTGTACAGAAGTCTTGGCCAATCCAGCCCTTGTTCATTTTTATAAGAGTCAGCCTGTCAGCATTGTCAGTTGACAGACGGATGCACTTATCTTTTATAATTCCACCAGCGGCACTAAGAATCCCCTCTGACAGAACGCTAGCAGCAGGGCAGGCCAAGGTGTAGAGAGCCAGTTCATGCCACGTGTCCATCTTGGATACCCAATAACTAAAAGGCACAGAGGAATCCCGGAGGACGTTTGTACAATCTGCAAGGTACTCCCTCACTATCTTCCCAAATATTGCACTTCTTGTGACACCACACCTTGCCTCTGTGGCGGCACGATGGGAGGGTCTGAGAAAACGCTCCAGGAACTTTGCCATTGTTCCTCTTCCAGAGCTGGATTGTACTTCTGTCTCTCTCGCTTTGACTCCTTGGCTGTACAACAAACTCTGACATCTGTTGCCAGCGTTCTCACATGGGAATTTTTTAAGTAATTCCGCTACAAGGGACCTATGGTACATCGACGTTTTTGTACACCTCTCTGCCTCTGGAGTAAGAGATTGAAAGTTTTCCTTGTAGTGTAGGTCTCGGAGTGTCACCAACCAGTAATGATTGTCAACGAAAATTTTGATAATGCGAGGGTCCCGGGAAACGCAGCGCAACATAAAGTCAGCCATGCATGCCAGACTACTAACAGGCAAGACTTCCATGTCCTCAAAAACAGGATGACTGAGCATGTTGTCCTCCTCCTCCTAATCCTCATCTTCCTCCTCCCTGTCATCAGGCCATGGTGGTGGTGGTGGCTAAGTGACTGGAAGCATTGTCCACTATCCAACCAACAACTGTTTCACACTGCTCTGTATTCAATAGTGTTGTGGTGTAGTCACCTAGAAACTGGGACAAGAAGGTCAAGAGCGAAGATGTGGGCCTTTGCTGTGGCCCACTTTCTGCTTGACCACGGCCTCGTCCTCTACATGCACCATCAGTATCACATTGACTTCCCTGTCCCTTGCCTTTTGCCTTACCCATTTCAAATGGACTACTGAAATATTTAATGTGACATAGTAACATTGTAACATAGTTATTAATGTTGAAGGAAGACTTTAAGTCCATCTAGTTCAACCCATATCCTATCCTAACTTGCCCTAACATGTTGATCCAGAGGAAGGCAAAAAAAACCCCATGTGGCAAACAGTCATCTTCACATTGGGGAAAAAAATTCCTTCCTGACTCCACATACGGCAATCAGACTAGCTCCCTGGATCAACGCAATATTAAGGAACCTAGTGTATATACCCTGTAATATTATACTTTTCAAGAAAGGCATCCAGTCCCTTCTTAAATTTTAGTAGGGAATCATTCATTACAACATCATATGGCAGAGAGTTCCATAGTCTCACTGTTCTTACAGTAAAGAATCCGCGTCTGTGAGTATGCTTAAACCTTCTTTCCTCCAGACGTAGAGGATGCCCCCTTGTCCCCGTGATAAGTCTGCCTGCAAAGCAAACAATTTTCCACCACAGATACACCAGGCCTCAGCCTGAGATAATAGACTGTATTTTTTTTTATATATTTTGAATAGCAAAGACTGCTGCATATAATGACTGTGACAGCCAGGCCCAATAAAGGAAACCAACATAAACTTGGCAAACGTTAACCGCGCAGAGATAACAGCTGGCACGAAGATACTGCACCAAGAAATGGGTGGACTTTTTTGCTTTTGTGGACTAAATAATGCTTTATTTCAGCAACATTACAAGCGAGAAAGAGAAAAAAGCCGTAAACTGGCAACACTTTGACCACACACAGATAACAGCTGGCATGAAGATACCGCACCCAATAATGTTTTATTTGTGTTTTTTGGGGCAAAAATAATGGTTTATGTCAGGAAAACTCACAGCCAGGCCAAAAAGAGAAAAAATCTGAAATCTGGCAACACTATCACCACGCACAGATAACAGCTGGCACGAAGATGCAGCACCAAAAAATGTGTTATTTTTTTTTTTTTTTGGGCCAAAGTAATGCTGTATGTCAGCCAAACTCACCGCCAGGCCAAAAAGAGGAAAAAGCTGTAATCGGGCAACAATTTTACCATGCACAGATAACAGCTGCCAAGAAAATACCGCACCAAGGAATGGATGGACTTTTTTGTTTTTGTGGACTAAATAATGCTTTATTTCAGCAACATTACAAGTGAGAAAGAGACAAAAGCCATAAACTGGCAACACTTTCACCATGCACAGATAACAGCTAGCACGAAGATACCGCACCCAAAAATGTGTTTTGTTTTTTTTTTTGTTTTTTTTTTGGGGGGGGCCAAAATAATGCATTATGTCAGCAAAACTCACAGCCAGGCCAAAAGGGAAAAAAGCTGAAATCTTGCAACACTTTCACCACGCTCAGATAACATCTGGCACGAAGATACCGCACCCACAATGTTTTTTTTGTGAAAAATAATGCTTTGTGATGGAAATATATATATATTTCATGTAGATCTCACTTGCATGTACAGTATATTCCTATATACTCATATATAATCACAGCTAATATATACACTATAATCGACTGCTTTAAAATGGCTGCCACGAAACAGACACCCCTTTGGGGGTTTTCCAAGATAAGAAAAAAGGAAGAACAACAGATGTGCTAATGTGATGATTAGGTGTCTCAACTTTGTCCTGGTTTCAAGAGTTACACTTTACTTAATCAGCCTCTTGCCATGCATTGATCACGATATGCTTGACAATATGGTAATTTACTAACCACCCCTTTCTGTACGCAATTATAAAACCATGTATGTACAATAAAACATCAGAGTATTGATGGAATGTTATCCTGTCACCATGAGTGTACTGTTGTCATACTTTGATCGCCCAAAATACTCAGTTTATTTGGAAATGGCCGCAGCACACACAGGGATAGAGTTATCCTAACCAAATTTCCATAACTGCTTTATGTCATCCAAACTCACAGCCAGGCCAAAAAGAGCTGGCAGGAAGATACCGCACCAAAAAATGTGTAATTTTTTTTTTTTGGGTGGCAAAAATAATGATTTATGTCAGCAAAACTCACAGCCAGGCCAAAAAGAGAAAAAAGCTGAAATCTGGCAACACTTCCACCACGCACAGATAACAGCTGGCACAAAGATACCACACCAAAAAGGTCTTATTTTTTTGTTTTTTTGGGCCTAAATAATGCTTTTTGTCAGCCAAACTCACAGCCAGGCCAAAAAGAGAAAAAAGCTGTAATCTGGCAACACTTTCACCACGCACAGATAACAGCTGCCACGAAGATGCCTCACCAAGAAATGGGTGGACTTTTTTGTTTTTGTGGACTAAATAATGCTTTATTTCAGCAACATTACAAGTGAGAAAGAGAAAAAAGCCGTAAACTGGCAGCACTTTCACCACGCACAGATAACAGCTGGCATGAAGATATCGCACCAAAAAATGGGTTCCCTGGTTTTTTTCGGCACAAAATACTGCTTTGTTTTAGCAAAAAAGCAGCCACGGAAAACACAAATATAAGCAGTAAACTAGCCAAAGTTTCACCATGCACAAATAACAACTGTCAGGAAGATTCCGCACCCCAAAATGTGTTTTTTTTGTTTTTTTGGGGCCAAAAAAATGCTTTATGTCAGCCAAATTCACAGCCAGGCCAAAAAGACAAAAAAGCTGTGAGGCTATGTGCACATGGTGCGGATCCTCCCAAGGATTTTTCCGCGCGCATTTTATGAAATCCGCAGGTCAAATGACCTGCATTTTTTCTGCGGATTTCTTCCTTTTTTTTGCGGTTTTACTGCCGTTTTTGTGCGCTTCTCCACCTGCGGATTTGTAGAATGGAGCAGGTGGAAAACTGCAGCAAAACCACACAAAAGAAGTGACATGCTGCTTTTTTTTTCCGCACAAAAACCACGCGGAAAAATCCGCAGTGTGTGCACAGCGGTTTTTTTTTTCATAGGCTACAATGGTACTGTACATCACCTGCAGTTCTGCTGCAGATCCGCAGCGGCAAATCCACTGCGGATCTGCAGTAGTAACCGCACCGTGTGCACAGGGCCTAATATGGCAACAATTTCACCACGCACAGATAACAGCTGGCACGAATATACTGCACCAAAAAATGGGTTCCCTGTTTTTTTTGGCACTAAATACTGCTTTATTTCAGCAAAAAAGCAGCCAGGGAAAAAAAAGAAAAAAAACAAACTGGCCAAAGTTTTGCCATGCACAGAAAACAGCTGGCACGAATATACTGCACCCAAAAAATAGGTGGTCTTTTTTTTGCCCTAAATACTGCTTGATTTCTGCAAAAATAACAGCCAGGCAAAAAAGAGAAAAAACCTGTAAACTGGCCAAACTTTCAGCACGCACAGATATGATGTATGCAATGCTCTATATACACACATACAGTGCCTGCAGGCCTTGTACTGATGTGTATACAGTGATGTACACGCCCCTGGCTGCCTAACACTGGAACATATAAACTTCGGAATTAGTCCTTAGAAGGACTGTTGGTGTAGTTGGATGTGAGTATTTAGGATGGTAGACCCCACACTAATAAATTCCCAATTCTGACCCTATCAAGGCAGCGGCTCTCCCTACACTCTCTGAATCAGGAGCTGAATGCACCTAGCAGGGCTGCGTCCTGTCCCTTATACCTATGATGATGCTGTGCGGCCAGCCAATCACTGCACGACCACAACAAAGATGGCTGCGGTGTTTCATAGCCTGGCAGACAATCCCTGCACCATCACTGGGTCTCTAAAGTCCGCCAAAATTGCTGGGTGGAGACCCCAGTTCCCGCCGAGCAATCCCGGATGCTTACCGAGTACACCGAGTACAGTGATACTCGGGAGAGTAATGAGTAGTGGCGAGCACATTCGCTCATCAAAAACTACAAGTGCAGATGTGCTGAAGTGTGCAGATGATCAGCGCACAACATTGTCCAAGAAAAGAACTACAAGCTGAGATATTTCAAGGTAAGAAACATGGATGTCATTACTTCTTTTTCTACGCAAAATAGACTGAGATTTATGTCTTTAGATGAGTGTAACTTTATGGCTCAGCTTATATGCAGAATGTGAAATGGAAAATCTAAAGTTACATTCTAAGCTGGTATCCTTTAATAGAAAAAGAGAGAAAATGAAAATTATTTTACAGTAGGTTGACATATTTCACAATACAGTGTCCACTTTAGGAAATGATCATATATCAAAGTCAAACATCAGAAATACTCTGTCTTTTTCTTTTCAATTATCTTTTTATTGATTAAGCAAAAGATGAAAACACCACATAGAAATTACCAATTTAAGGTAACATGGATTGTACTGATGTAAAACATTTAGCAAACGCAAAATATTTTCATTTATGAAAGAGTAGAACTAACAATAGAGATGAGGGGGAAGAGAGCTGTAAAGAAAATGGGGGAAAAAGAGAAGAAAAAAGAGAGAGGCAGGAAGCGGGAGGGAAAGTAGAGGAGAGATAGAGAGAGAGGCCGGAGTCACACTACAGCGAGATACGGCCGAGTCTTGCAGGTTAAAACCAAGCACTGGCACCGGCACTCCGGAGCGCAGCATGCAGCTCCATGTATTGCTGTGCGGCTGCACGCTCCGCTCCGGAGTGCCGGCGCCAGGGCTTGGTTTTAACCTGGGAGACTCGGCCGTATCTCGCTGTGTGTAATCCCGGCCAGAGGGTAAGTGTTCCAAAACATCACAGACCAAGTTTTGAGTTAATCAAATATTCATACTTGTACAGGCTTGAGGGTAGATCTATACTTAATCCAGGAGCGCCAGTTCTCTTCAAAAGATAGCTGTGAATGGTTCACCGAGGCAACAATCTCAGCCATACAATATAGTTGGTCAATTTATGTCAGCAGTTGATGAGAAGTGGGTATATGAGTTGTACCCCAGTAAGTCGGGATTAGGAGTTTGGCCGCAGCTATAATATTGTGGGCTAAGGTGGGAATCTTCTTTTGTTTGAATTATATAGGGAGGTTCAGCAGAGCCGTTTCGACTGTCAGCAACACTGGGGACTCTGCAATATCTCTGATGAATTTCTCTGTTGCTGCCCAAAAGGGTCGGAGGACAGGGCAAGTCCACCATATGTGAAGGTAGTCACCCCCCTCTTCCTCACAATGCCAACACCTAGCCCGAGCTCCCGACCACCAGGTACAAGTCTGTGCCTTACCATCGTGTAACTATTTTAAAATCGTTTTCTTGGGTTTTCACGCAGCTCGTTGGGCCGTGCGAATACGTATAGATACGGTCTATTTGTGATTGTGTGAATTTGTATCTTTTTGCCAGAGGGCAATGTATGCTCTTTTCAGGGATAAGTCTTTAGATAAGAGTGTCTGGTAAATTGTAGAGAGGACCTTGGCTGGTCTTGATACTCTGGAACATAGAACTTCATATGGTGTAAGCTTGCGTGGATTATGTGGGCAATATTGTATACGTTTCAATAGCTCTCTCAAAGAATTATAGTGGAGAAAAGTGAAGCTCGAGGGGGACAAGAGATCACTCAATTCAGTCAGTGGAAGGAGTGCCCCATCCGCCATTATCTGATCAATGGAGATTTGTCTCAATTTCTGGGCTAGGTCACCTCCCTCCCTAAATGCGTCCAGAGATGGAGACAAGGCGTCGGATAGTTTCAATAGTGGGGACGAGGGGGGTACCAGGAGGGTGTGGAAGCTCGACCAAACCCTGAGCAAAGAGAGAGAGAGGGGGTTGTTGGGGGGGAAGGGATTCCATCCCCTAGTATATGTCAGCAGTAGAGACCTAAGAGGTATAGGAGATAGTGTTTTCTATGTTGACCCAATGTTTGTCATTAGAATTCCTAATCAGGTCCACTGATCGAGAAAGCACCGCTGCATAGTAATAGCTTTTGATGTCGGGGGCTCCCATTCCCTCTCTATGTTTTGGCAATGATAGTGTGCATGAGTTAATGCGGGGACTTGTGCCCCTTCAGATGTATTTGAAAAATAAAGAGTTCACTCTAGTGAGTAAATAGTTTAGTACATGGATGGGTAGAGTTGAAAATAGGTATGTGAATTTGGGAAGGATCAAGCTTTTTAGGAGATTCTTCCTTCCCGTCCATGACAGAAAAGGGTCTCTCCACGATTTAATAATGGACTTCACCCTGTCCATTAAGGGATAATAGTTAAGCTGGAAAAGTTCTTTATCAGATCTAGCTAATTTTATACCTAGGTAAGTAATATATCTACTAGGCCAGGTAAAAGGTTAGATCTCCTTTAACTTATCCAGCATGTGGGCGGGCACGTTTAGGTGGTCTAGAGCTTCCAATTTTGATGCATTCACCTTAAAGTGTGTGAGGTTGCCATATTCCTCAAGAATTCCCAATAAGGCCGGAAACCCTCATAGCGGATTGGTCATCAAAACCAACAAGTCGTCAGCAAAAGCCGCAGACTTATGGTGACTATTACCAATTTTGATTCCCTCAATCTCTTTATTTTGCTGGATTGCACACAACAGCGACTCCATCGCTAGTATGAAAAGGATCAGATAAAGAGGACATCCTTGTCTTGTTCTGTTTTGGATGGTGAACGAGTCTGTCACGGAACCATTGAATATTAGAATATGTACAGTAGGGTCTCTACATTTTCATAATGGCCAAAACTAATGGTAAGGGGTAGCCAAAGCAGGTCAATGCCTCTCCCAGATAAGCCCAATCCACCCTGTCAAACGCCTTTTCAGCGTCAGTCCCAAGAAGCACCAAGGAAAGTTTTTTTGTTTTGCAAAATGCATGAGATGGAGTATTTTGTATGTGTTACCTTCCCTCTCCCTCCCCCCCCACAAAGCCTGTTTGGTTTTAACGAGATTAATTCTGGCAAGAATTTTGCAATTCTTCGTGCAATCATACTAGCGAACATCTTTAGGTCAATGTTTAGCAAGGAAATCGGTCGATAGCTGCTGCATAATTCAGCATCTTTACCTTCCTTGTGTATTAATGAGATACTGGCTTCCAGAGCCTGAGTAGGGAAAAAGCTATGTCCTAGCATAGAATTGCACACATTTAACAGTCGTGGGAGGAGGATCGAGGGGAAGGATTTGTAATAAAAGGGGGAAAGGCCATCAGGGCCCGGCGCCTTGCCCGACAGGCATCTCGACAGGGTGGACCGGAGCTCGTTCAACCGAAAAGGTTCGACTAACCACTGCTGCTGTGAATCCAAGAGTTTTGGTAATCCCAGACGGGTCAGGAAGGACACTATGGATTGTCTCCTCCTGGTCAACTCCTGGGATGACTCAGGTGGGCGCAAATTATAAAGTTGCTTATAATAGTTTGAAAATACTGATTTTATCTGGTCATAGTCAAAGGTATGCGTACCTCTCGGATTTTTAATCGAGTGAATATATGTGTGAGCTTGACACTGTCGTATTTTTGAGAGCATGAGTTTAGATGCCCATGTACAAATATTATGGTCCGCCAGGAGGAATACCATTTTGCAGACTGTAAGTTAAGAATATCTTTTAGGCGTTGTTTTTTCTGGGATAATTGTGCTAGTGTTTGAGATTCAGTTTGTTTTTTATGTTGAGTCTCAAGATCGGCTATTTCAGCATATAAAGTGTGTATATGTTCTTCTTTTTGTTTGTGTAGGTAGGAGGAGAACTGAATTGTGGGCTTCCCATAGGATCGGGGCTGACACCTCCACAATTTTCGTTTTGGTCAAAGTAATGGTTAAGTGTCTTGGTTATACGATCACGCGTTGAGGGAGTGTTCAGAACCGATTCGTTAAGTCGCCAAAATCTACGGGGAGCAAAGGGTTTGATCAATGTCATTTCTAAAGTTACTATTGAGTGATCTGAGAAAAAATTAGGTAATATATTGGACCTTTTTGCATTAGGAAGGTAGTTTTTAGGTATAAAGATATAGTCTAGTCGATGGTAGGACCCATGAGGATGTGAGTAAAAAGTAAAGTCTCGGTGTAGGTATCTCCAAATGTCTATTATTTGTGAAGAGTGGATCCGTTGTTTTATTCTACTAAGATCTCTGAGGGAAATTGCGCTTTACTTTTTCGTTGTGTCTATTAATGGTTCGAGCGCAACATTTAGGTCACCTCCTATAATGAGACCTTCTCTAAAATCAACTATTTTTTTCAGTGTAGCTAACAATCATTTCAGGAGTTTCTTGTTAGAGGCGTACATATTGCAGATCGTAACTAAATTCCCCGCCAATAGACCCTTGACCAGTAGATATCTCCTCATAGGGTCAGACAAGATTTTTTGCATCTGAAAGGGCAGCCCCTTTGCTATCACTACCGAGACACCCCTCTAGCCTGCCTGAGTGGTGGTAGCATGGAACCATGTGTCATAGTGAGCTCGCTCAAAATTGGGGATTTTGTTTGGTTTAAAGTGGGTTTCTTGCACTAGCAGAACATCTGCTTTTTGTTTCTTGAGAAGGGCCAGTGTATGTCACCTAGTGACTGGTGAATTAAGGCCATGTGCATTGAATGTGGCAAAGGTAAATACCTTATCATGAGTATCCATGAGTATGAAGGGGGGAGTTGGCAGAAGCCTGTTGGGAAGACGTCCACCGTTGCCTCAGTTGCACCATGATGTCCGGAATAGATAGGTATGAAGGGTAGAGAATGAAGGGTATAGAGGGGAAGAGAGACAGGAAGAGGGAGTAAAAAGAAAATAACATAAGTTTCAACTTTGAAACAAGTCTTAACGAACTACTAAAGATTAGGTCAAATAACTTTTCAAACATGTTTGTTGGAGAGAAGAAAAACTACATTGCCTATAGCCTTGGTGAGCATGTACTCTGTGGTAGAATGGTGTGTGGGGGTTAGGGTAGTGAGTACGGGGGGTGGACAGGGGGATAAGGATGGGATGGGAGGGAAGTTAGTAAAGGAAAAATTATAGGAAAACAGCACTTAGAATATCACGAGACTAAAGATGCAATAATTACATAACCAATAAGAGCAATGCACAAAAAGAGGAAATAATTCTTGGATCTGGATGTAGACAGGTCACATGTACATGTTACTTCAATGTCCCCTTTAGATGATGGTGTCTTAGTCAACTTTCCTTTCGGTCTCTGTGCTTTGGGATAGCCCGCGGTAATCCAAGGGAGAGGTGGTTGTAGACGCCGGAGAAGAGAAGCCGTGTGGAAAGTCTTTAGGTCACAATAGGTCTTCAGGCCAATATCTAGAGATTTGCAAACTTTCCAGATGTCGGCAGATGATCTGACCAGAAACCTTTTTTCACCCGCGGAAATGGAGATCCCAAAAGGGTAAAGCCAGCGGAAGCAGTAGCCTTTATGAATCAGGGCATCCATGAATGGTTTAATAAGCCATCATTTCCTGAGTGTAGTGGCTGAAAGATTCTGGAACAGTCTCAGGTGTGAGCCTTCATAGGTAATCTCCTCCGACTCACGAGATCTGCGCATAATCAGCTCTTTTGTATGGAAGTCTAGGAAACGGCATAGAACATCTCTTGGGGGTTCCCCCTTTTTTGGTTTAGGGCGCAAAGACCTGTGTACTCGTACAAGCTCAATGTCAGTGGGGTCCCCATCCAGCAGAAGTTTCCCAAAAATCTCATTGCTGCCTTGGCCAGAGCATCAAATTCCACAGATTCCGGGAGACCTGTAATTCTAACATTGTTTCTACGCTCGCGGTTCTCATGGTCCTCCAGAGTTGATTGGATATCATGTAGCTGGTTTTCATGGGCTTTAAAACTGACAAGGAGACATTGTTGTGCTGTGACATAGCTATTTGGCTTTGTTCCATGTCCTCTAAACTGTGTCCTTGTTGAGATAGGTCATGCTTAATTTCAGAGAGCTCTTTGCAGATAGGTTTAAGGGCCCTGGACAGGATCCATTTAATGAAGGAACGTGTTACCAAATTGTCCCTTGAGTCTCCACCTGTGTCAGTGTCGCTTTCAAGATCAGAGTCTGAATCATCCTCTGTACAATGATCTGTATGACCAGGAGATTTAGTAGGGACAGGTAGAGCAGTTTGCATCTTCAAAAATGTATCCACATCGATTTGTGTAATGCATTTCAGGGGCTTGGCTGTGGAACATTGCATTTTAGCTCCAGATTTCCCCATATTTGTATATAGAAGGCTATAGGATTTTGAAAAATTATAATTTAATCAAGCATCTCCCCTTGCCTGTCGCTAGGGTGCAGTCTAGGTATTCATATTGTCAGTACTGTATAGGCCAGGGAAAGGAAGGCACAATCCTGGTTTGCAATGAATTATTGCTGGCTATTTGGGGCCGGAGTCATTGTGTGTGGAAGAGGCTGCCTAGTGCGAGTGTGGGACACCAGGTGTTCTTGTGTAGTACAGGTAGCGCAGTTAAAGCAGTAGATAAGATATAAGCTTTGTCTGAGCGAGCTAGTGGAGACCCAGGACAAAAACCTGCCAGCAGCAGGGCGTGAGGGGAGGGAAAGAGGACAAGAGTGTGGCACACGGTCTCTTATTAAACTGTACCAGCTGAGTGTCACTAATTCTGATGTGATTCTCTCTTTCCCATACAATCCACCGCAATCAGTTTAAATGATATCAAATCCCTACTGCAGTCCAGCATATGTTCCATGCCTGGCCTGTATCCCAGCATCTCCAGTATCCGGTCCCCGCAGAAAAGATTCTAATCCAGGTGTAGGAAGGATGAATATGTCCAGGATTCTTCCTTCTGTATACAGGTGCTTATCCACGCAGTGTAGCATTCCCACTCCAAGCTCTCACTGCTTCAAGTCTACTGGCCTCTCTGCAAGCAGGATGAGTCAACAGAAAAACAAATCAGTTATAGCTCCAGTCCAGGTAAAACAAAGTTTCCAAATTTTTTGCCAGTTGTCCAGGGTATCCTCCTGAATGATTGTTCAAAAAATCTTGATAATAGAACTTAGTCGCTGGATAAGTTGCTTCAAATAGGTGGCAAAGGGAGAGCTCAGAGCTCAGGCATTCACCATCTTCAGAGCTCCAGAAATACTTTGTCTGATACCTGACTCTGATACGCGAGTCTGATACCTGACTCTGACACCTGACTTTGATACCTGACTCTGATACCTGAGTCTGATACTTGAGTCTGATACTTGACTCTGATAATTGAGTTTGATACCTGACTCTGCTACCTGACTTTGATACATGATTCTGATACCTGACTCTGATACCTGACTTTGATACATGATTCTGATACGTGATTTTAATACATGAAATACTCAAAGATCAGAATCCGAAGGTCTTTCAGATACCCTCAATGCAGTAGTTGAATTGTTCATCTTATAAGCAAAGAAAATAAATCCATTCACTGCCAGTTGAGCTAATGGCTGAGTGATTAAATGCCTGGCTTATGAAATAGAAAACTTGAGTTCAAGCCACAGAGTGTTTAACTCATGCGTCCTGGAACACAAACTCCAGAGATATTTCACTTTGATGAGTGAAGAAAGTCACATATCATATGTCAAAATCGAAATCCAAATGATATTTCCACTCACTGACAATTTAAAATGCAAATTTCATTATCAAAGAAAATTAGTATTTGGCATCATTTGACCGTATAGTTCAGTGGTAAGGTTCAAGTCCTATGTTTGTAATTTTTTTTTTTTAAGTTATGCAGGTTACAAAACAGACTCCAATCCTGTTCCACTTTCAAAATCTGACATTCTTATTATCCCCCTGATTTCCAATAAAATAATCTATAGCCTAAGGGTGAAGCATCTGCCTCACACATAGTTTTGATTTAAAATAATAACAAAAGAAACTAAATTCCATTGCTGAGATTTGAACTCACAGTTCACTGCTTCTATGGCCACACACTTAACCAGCATGCTATACTGTCAAGTGGAAGATGAAAGTCTTCTCTTTGCTTATGTGACTGTCGATTTAAATATGTGGAGCAACTCAGCTGTGTGATTTCAATGAATGGGTCTGATACCTGATACTTAACTTCAGTCAAACATCAAAATCAAAATGTTTTTGACTGATCCGTGACACTTGACTTCTTTCAAACATCAAAAGCAAAATGTTTTTCAGATACCCTCAATAAAGTACTTTAATAGTTCATCTCATAAGGGAAGAAATAGGATTCCTCCACGAGCTGGTTTATGGAATAGAATACTTGAGTTCAAGCCCTGGGTCATCCCACATTTGAATTATTATTTATTTATTTTTTTAAATTAGCAGGCCAACACACAAACTGAAATCATGCTTCACTTTTAATATCTGACATTCTTATTATCCTCCTGCATGTTAGCAAAGAGTTCCAGACATGCTGTGTATTTACATGGTAAATCACATGGCCAAAGAAATTGGTTGGAGGCTGTTCTGCCCTCTTAATACAGGGCAAATCTGTTTGTATAATGTGCTGGTTTAGTTATAGCATCATCTACTGTTGGCTGAATTTATAGCTGTGTTTTTAGTAGCTTTTACAGACTGTGTCTTTAACAGAGTGTTGCATTGTGGGATTGAAGCAATGTATTCTGGGATGAGGAGGATGACATTTTTCTTCTGTGTATTTCATGGGATGCACATGTTTATTTGTCCTACTGTAACTCCCCTTCTTGAGTTCGTTGTCCTGGTAAAGCATATCTGGTAAGATTAATATCTTTTCTTGTAATGCAGTGTTGTAAAGAGATGCTATTAACTGTATAGCAGCCAGCGCACAGCAGATGTAATTAGACACCTGTGTATTTCTATGTAAAGTTTGCATCACACTGTATGCTTCCTATAATTGTGTTAGCTGTGTGATCATCTGCCCAATACTTCCCCATGTTGTTTGTATTCTTTATAGTTTTACTGCATGTTCTATACTATTCACCAATAAAGAAGTCAGACTACAGAGAACAGTCTGCTTATTTTGGAAGATAGAAGGTAGTTTATGCTATATGCTAGAGTCCACACCGTGTCAACGTGTATGAAGGCAGAACAGTAAAACAGATGCTAGATGCCTGCGATAGCGAATACGACTTAAGAAGCTGCTTGTACTCACACCGTGCTGCCTGTGGATACTGCAGCAGCTGCGATACAGTCACAAGTACCAAGAGTGCAGCCCACCAACAGGTGCTACATCTTTCCTGCCACGTGGAAGCCCACCACGCATAGACTGTTTCTCGTCAGTATACACAGCAGGACGCATATAAACTCACAATGTCTCGACACAGCACATCCTCACTCAAAACAAGGTCACAAGCAAGTTCTGGCAGGTCATCAATAGCAGAACTCGCTGCTGTCGCTCGTGCATAGGCCAAATCAGCCAAAGCAAGATCCTCCTTTGCTGAATGAAAGATGCATCTAAAGCTGAGACAAGCAGATCAATATGCAGAAACTGTACGCCTGCAAGCCGAAACCGCACATTTGCAGGCAGAGAGAGGCGGAAACTGCAAGCCAAAACCACATGTTTGCAGGCAGATCTAGAAAGACTTGCGGCAGACAAAGAGACAGCAGCTGCAATAGCTAAGGCTGAGTATTTGGAAGCTATGAAAAATCCTTATTATGAGACACACAGCAGCATTCCAGGACCAGATCTAGAGCAGCAAGATCCAGTGCAGCGCGTCGCAGAGTAAGTCTGTCAACATTACCGCGTGAATGACAGCCCTGACGCATCATATCGATCAGCCTATGCCGATTACCAGTGACCCAATCCCAAACTTCACTACCATAGTCGAGGAGACGTGCAGCACAGAGATCTTGACCACAGGTACCGTTCCACTGAAAAGAAGATAGAGCTCCCATCTCAACTTAAAGAGACACCTTCTTCACCGACAAGGTACCGCACAGACTATCCTCAGTCAGAAGTGTCTTACAGGTATGGTGATACACCACACACTAGACATGACTATAACACACCGTCTCATGGCAGCACTGATGGAGCCACCATGGACTTTGCAAAGTTCTTTGCCCACCGAGAACTGGCCACAAAAGGACTTGTAAAGGTCACTGACAAATCCAAGAACTATAGGTCATGGCGAGCCTCTTTCAGGAACGCCTTTCATGGTCTGGACCTTTCTTGTTGTGAGTTCCATAGTTCCATAGCAGAGAGTTCCATAGTCTCACTGCTCTTACAGTAAAGAATCTGCGTCTGTGATTATGCTTAAACCTTCTTTCCTCCAGACATAGAGGATGCCCCCTTGTCCCCACCACAGGTCTAAGAGTAAAAAGATCATTAGAAAGGTCTGTGTACTGTCCCCGCATATATTTATACATTGTAATAAGAACACCCCTAAGCCTTCGATTTTCCAAACTAAATAACCCCAAGTGAAATAACCTATCTTGGTATTGCAGACCCCTAGTTCACCAATAACCTTGGTTGCTCTTCTCTGCACCCGCTCCAGTTCAGCTATGTCTTTCTTATACACCGGAGGCCAGAACTGTACACTATATTCTAAGTGTGGTCGCACTAGTGAATTATATAGAGGTAAAATTATGTTCTCTTCATGAGTATCTATGCCTCTTTTAACGCATCTCATTATTTTATTTGCCTTTGCAGCAGCTGCCTGACACTGGCCACTAAATGTGAGTTTGTCGTCCACCCATACAGCCAGGTCTTTTTCAGTGACAGTTTTGCCCAGTGTTTTACAATTAAGCACATAATTATACATCAAGTTTGTTCTACCCAAGTGCATGACCTTACATTTATCCCCATTAAAGCTCTAAATCTCCTAGTAAAGTGGCTTGGAAGTGAGTCGGTCGAGCATGACAAAAGACTGAGCGACATTAATGTAAAGCATCCTCGGCACAGGTCTACGTAAAGTGTGGGAAAGACTTGATGAATGCTATGGGACAGTAGAAGTCATAGAGAATGCTTTATATAAAAGAATTGATGATTTTCCTAAGATATGACCTAATGGTTATCTAAAGCTTAGAGAACTGAGTGATTTATTGATTGGGTTACATGTTGCCCAGGAGGAAAGAGATTTGCCCACATTGGCATACTTAGACACCGCTAAGGGTGTCAATCAGATAGTACAGAAACTTCCTTACAACCTACAAGAAAAGTGGATTACATGCAATATAGTAACATAGTAACATAGTTATTAAGGCTGAAGGAATGTTATTAAGGCTGAAGGAAGACTTTAAGTCCATCTAGTTCAACCCATATCCTATCCTAACTTGCCCTAACATGTTGATCCAGAGGAAGGCAAAAAACCCCATGTAAGCTTCACATTGGAGAAAAAATTCCTTCCCGACTTCATATACGGCAATCAGACTAGCTCCATTGATCAACGCAATATTAAGGAAACTAGTGTATATACCCTGTAATATTATACTTTTCAAGAAAGGCATCCAGTCCATCCTTAAATTTTAGTAGGGAATCACTCATTACAACATTTGGTAAAATTGCCTTGTATCGACGCTTCATTGATGACCTATTCATCATATGGACCGGGTCAGAATCAGAAGCACTGAATTTTGCCCATTCTCTGAATTTGAACTTCTGGGGTTTAAAGTTTTCTGCAACGTATTGAACACAGCGATCCAATTTTTGGACCTCATGATAAAGGTTGACTCACTTGGACTTTTCTCCACCACTACGCACTTTAAGCAGGTTGATGTCAATAGTTACCTTAGTTTCACCAGTGGCCATCTTCCTAAATGGATACTAAATATCCCTTATGGGCAATACTGGAGAGTCTGTAAAAATTGTACAAATGATACCTTTTTTTTAAAAAAGGCAGAGGTCCTGAAACATCGGTTTCATCATAAGGGTTATCCGAACAAACTGATTCATGATGCATATACCAGGGCCAGTGTGTTCAAACAAAAAAATGCCTTGAGAGGATCAAACGTAAAAGTGACACACCAGATAAATCTCCTGATTTTGTGAGATGGCGTCTCATTACCACCTTTAATCGGTCCCATGCTTCGATACTAAATCTGCTTAAAACATGCTGGTTCATCTTGAAAGGGGACCCTATCTTATCGCCACATATACCCGTACAACCTGTTACAATTTTCAGAAAAAAACAGACTCTTCGCAATCTTGTGGCCCCGAGTAACACAGTTGTTAGGCCTTCAGCTCTATCTACCAACCAAGGACACTCTAAACCAGGGTGCTTTGCTTCTAAGGTTCCAAAATGTCTATGTTGCACTCCCATTCTAATTGGAGCGCAATATTTTAAATCTCATACCACTGGCATTAGCTTCAAAATAAATTTTCATGCCACTTGTCAGTCAACCTATGTGATCTATTTAATTGAATGTGGATGTGGATTATGCCAAAATATCCGTAATGGATTTCTACTGTATAGTCTCTCTAAACATTTTCTCCTAATGCACAATAAAAATCAGAGCTCACTGAAACTCACCATTATAGATCATATTGCAGACAATGTGACCGACCATTTTGGCAACCTAATAAGGAAAAGCTTCTGGATTTTTAAACTTGGCACACTAGCACCAGAAGGGTTAAACCTTACCATTGAAAAACCATTTGATATCTGAGATTCTGTTATCAAAATACATCTTCCACATCTTTGAAGTTTTTTAAGAGTGTTTTATCCCTACTCATATGGCAGAGAGTTCCATAGTCTCACTGCTCTTACAGTAAAGAATCTGCGTCTGTGATTATGCTTAAACCTTCTTTCCTCCAGACATAGAGGATGCCCCCTTGTCCCCATCACAGGTCTAAGAGAAAAAAGATCATTAGAAAGGTCTGTGTACTGTCCCCGCATATATTCATAAATTGTAATAAGTAGAGTTGAGTGAAACGGGTTGAAAAATTTCAAAAGTCGCCGACTTTTGGCAAAGTCGGGTTTCATGAAACGAAACCCGACCCTAGAATGAGGTCGGCCACGAGGTCGGCGACTTAAGCGCCAAAGTCGCATTTCAAAAGTTTGTTTTGCGCTCTTTTTCAGCCAATCAGGATCCATGGACACTGTGGGCAACGTGATGACATAGGCAGGGGTCACCACCATCTTTCAGAAGGGCATGCAAGTGATTGGCTTGCTTTGGTGGGCGTCACAGAGGGTATAAAAGGGCGTGCACGGCGACCGCCATCTTACTTCTGCCGATCTTAGCATAGGGAGAGGTTGCTGCTGCTGATTCTGTAGGGAGAGCGTTAGGCAGGGAAGAAGAAAAAAAAACTGCTTCTGCTGCTAGCGATTTTGCTTGTACAACACACCAGTCACTGTGTGTGCAGTGCAAGGGGAGGCTATATTTTGGTGGATCAGCGGTGTTGGTTGTTAGGCTGCCTTCTAAGGCTTCCTGACGGCTGCATTGCTGTTTACCCACTGCTCTGCAAACTGCTTTTTTAAAAGCAATCCCAATTTTTTTTTTGTCCTGGTGAGGTACTGAGCGTGCATTTTTTCACACCATACAGCGGTGCACACTCCTCACACAGTACCGTGTAACGGCTGTTATCACAGCCACAGTGAAGCTATCTGTGTGTCACTCTGTAAGAATAAGTCGAGGACATGTTCCGTTCTTACAGACCTGCACCTTCTAGTTTTGTCTAGCTTTCAAACAGTTAAATATATTTGCTGTTTGATCACATTCAAAACTATAGAGAGACAGCGTGTGTCAGTCCGTATACTTAAAAAACACGGAGCTTGACAAGTTTACGTACACCGGACAGCCATGTACGTGCACGCTCCTCTCTCAGTACCGTGTAACGGCTGTTATCACGGCCACAGTGAAGCTATCTGTGTGTCGCTCTGTAAGGATAAGTCAAGGACATGTTCCGTTATTACAGACCTGCACCTTCTAGTTTTGTCTAGTTTTCAAACAGTTAAATATATTTGCTGTTTGATCATATTCAAAACTATAGAGAGACAGCGTGTGTCAGTCTGTATACTTAAAAAACACGGAGCTTGACAATTTTACGTACACCGGACAGCCGTGTACGTGCACGCTCCTCTCTCAGTACCATGTAACGGCTGTTATCACGGCCACAGTGAAGCTATCTGTGTGTCGCTCTGTAAGGATAAGTCGAGGACTTGTTCCGTTCTTACAGACCTACACTCTAGGGAGATTCCTATTCTGCCCAATTCTATATACACCTTTTAGTTTGTCATACACTAGCCAATTTCTGCCTGTGACATAGCGCTGTGATATTCAGTGGGCCTCACACAATCCAAAAGTGTCCAGTGTCCACAAGTGTGTGCAGAAATTCAAAATCTCCATTATCCTCTAGTGACATTTTTCACACCTGCGACATCGACCCTTTGTCATAGCGCTGTGATATTCAGTGGGCCTCACACAATCCAAAAGTGTCCAGTGTCCACAAGTGTGTGCAGAAATTCAAAATCTCCATTATCCTCTAGTGACATTTTTCACACCTGCGACATCGAGCCTGTGACATAGCGCTGTGATATTCAGTGGGCCTCACACAATCCTTTTGGGGATTATGTCAAAAGTAAAAGAAAAGTCAAAGATGCTATAGGATTTTTACAGGATGAAAATGATGAAATGGTAAGACAGGATGTTGAGAAGGCTGAACTTTTAAATTCCTATTTTGCACCTGTTTTCTCTCAGAAAGGAAATGTAACATCAACTGTTATTCACTGTCCTATTAAGGGAATAGAAGAATCCAGGATATCTATAAACAGAAAGATAGTGAGGAAACACTTAGCTAACCTAAATGAATTCAAGTCTCCAGGTCCAGATGAATTACACCCCAGAGTACTGAAGGAGATAGCAGAAGAAATTTTTGAACCCCTCTCCATAATCTTTGAAAATTCTTGGATAACAGGAGAAGTGCCAGAAGACTGGAGAAGAGCAAATGTTGTTCCTATCTTCAAAAAGGGGAAGAAGGTGGACCCAGGCAACTATAGGCCGGTCAGTCTGACTTCTATACCAGGAAAGAACTTTGAACAAATTATTAAACAACATGTATGTCAATACCTGGATAAGAATGAAGTGATTAAACAGAGTCAGCATGGGTTTGTAACTAATAAGTCATGTCAGACTAACTTAATTTCCTTCTATGACGGTATCACTGATTGGGTGGATCAAGGAAATGCTGTAGATATAGTAAATCTTGACTTCAGCAAAGCATTTGACAAAGTCTCTCATACAATCCTTATTGAAAAAATGACTAAGTATGGAATGGACAAGACAACTGTTAGGTGGATTCATAACTGGCTTAGTGATCGGACCCAAAGAGTGGTCGTAAATGGCTGCACATCCAGTTGGAAGAATGTCTCAAGTGGGGTACGACAGGGTTCTGTCCTGGGCCCTGTATTGTTCAACATCTTTATCAACAATTTAGATGAAGGAATTGAGGGTAAACTGATTAAATTTGCTGATGACACAAAGCTAGGAGTGATAGCTAATACTAGAGAAGAGAGAGAGAGGATTCAAAAAGATTTAAATAAACTGGAGAAGTGGGCAGCAACTAACAGAATGGTTTTTAACAGGGAGAAATGCAAAGTACTACATCTGGGCAAAAAAAATGAAAAAAGCATATATAGAATGGAGGAATAGGGCTAAGTGACAGCACATGTGAAAAAGACTTGGGTATACTAATAGATCACAGACTGAATATGAGTCAACAGTGTGATGCAGCAGCAAAAAAGGCAAATGCAATTCTAGGATGTATTAACAGAAGCATACAGTCTAGATCACGTGAAGTCATTATTTCCCTCTACTCCTCTTTGGTCAGACCTCATCTGGAATATTGTGTCCAGTTTTGGGCACCACATTTTAAAAAAGACATCAACAAACTGGAGCAAGTTCAGAAAAGAGCGACCAGAATGGTGCCCGGTCTGCAAACCCTGTCTTATGAGGAAAGGTTGCAGGATTTGGGAATGTTTAGTTTGCAAAAGAGAAGACTGAGAGGAGACTTAATAGCTGTCTACAAATATCTAAAGGGCTGTCACATTGTAGAAGGATCAACTTTATTCTCATTTGCACAAGGAAAGACTAGAAGCAATGGGATGAAACTGAATGGGAGGAGACACAGATTAGATATTAGAAAAAACTTTTTGACAGTTAGAGTGATCAATGAGTGGAACAGGCTGCCACGAGAAGTGGTGAGTTCTCCTTCAATGGAAGTCTTCAAACAGAGGCTGGACAGACATCTGACTGGGATGATTTAGAGAATCCTGCTTTGAGCAGGGGGTTGGACCAGATGGCCCAGGAGGTCCCTTCCAACTCTACGATTCTATGATTCTATGATTCTATGATTCTATGAAAAGTGTCCAGTGTCCACAAGTGTATGCAGAAATTCAAAATCTCCGTTATCCTCTAGTGACATTTTTCACACCTGCGACATCGAGCCTGTGACATAGCTCAGTGATATTCAGTGGGCCTCACACAATCCAAGAATGTCCAGTGTCCACAAGTGTGTGCAGAAATTCAAAATCTCCCCTGTCCTATAGACACCTTGTACCTTGTTTTACATTACTATATAGTTTGTTGGATTTTGTCTACATTTCTACCAAAAATGAGGAAGGCTGGTGGAAGAGGCCGTGGAATTGGGCGGGGGTTGGCAGCTGGTAATGATGGTGTTGGTGGTGGATCTGATGGTAGTGGCAAAAGCAAAATAGGACCGAATGCAGGAGGTGTTGAGCCTGCGTCATCGTCTGGCTCCACAAGGCCTCGAAGGCTTAGTTTTCTAGGAGTTGGCAAACCGCTTTTAAAGCCAGAGCTTCAGGAAAAAGTTTTGTCTTACATTGCTGACTCAGCCTCCAGCTCTATCGCCTCCTCTTCTGAAGTTGTAAAAAATAAAAGCACTGAGTCGTCATTGGAGGCTCATGTTCAAGAACCACACCTTTCCTTGTGTCCTTCACCCCAACCAAGATTGAAGGATGACGCAGGCCATACTACTGATTACTCCATGGAGCTGTTTTAACATACCATGCCTGGATTATCAAGTGAAATGGTGAATTACCCAGGTCAAGATGAATCTGACATGCCACTGATAGATGATTCTGCTGGTACATTCACTCAGAGCACTACATTGTCCTCGCAGTGTACAGAGCCAGATTCTGACCCTGATGAGACTCAGGTGCCCCTTCCCGCACACTATACCACCATACACAGTGACACAGAGGAAGGTGCACATGACATTGAAGAGGAGGTGATGGATGACCCAGTTGTTGTCCCAAATTGGCATCCATTGGGGGAAGAGGGTGCTGCTTCCAATAGCTCAGATGAGGAGGAGGAGCATCCACAGCAGACATCGACATCGCAACAGCTGTTATCTGGCAGACCCGGAGCATTCCAAAGACAGGTTCCAAAAATCAAAAGAGTTGCTGGACAGCTTGTCAAGAGGGTCAAAATATCACAGGGTGCTAGGCCGCAAAATGTCTGCCAAAGTAGGAAGAGTGCAGTGTGGCACTTTTTTGAACAAAATCCTCATGATCAGGACAAGGTTATCTGTAAGAAGTGCGCAAAGACCTTTAGCCGAGGGAAAAATCTGAAAAATTTGAATACCAGTTGCATGCTTAGACATTTAACCAGCATGCACTTGCAAGCGTGGACACAACACCAAACCTCAAGTACCACATGTGCAACTGATCACAAAGAAGGTAGTCAGCAACGCTACATTGTTTCCCCCACTGTAAGCCCACCGGTTAGCACAGCAGCAAATATTGAGGTGTCGTTGCAAGGCCACAGCAGTCAGGGAATCCCACTGTTATATCAACGAAAGATTGAATCTAGGCCATCAGAAAGAACACCAACTCCATCACCATCATCAACCCTCTCTCAGTCTGCCCTGACCACCGCTTCTTCCACCATATGCTGCTCTCAAGTCCAGCTCACCCTCCCAGACACTATGAGTAGGTCAAGAAAGTACTCAGTCTCTCATCCGCGTACACAGGGTTTGAACGCCCACATTGCCAAACTAATCTCGTTTGAGATGATGCCCTATCGGTTGGTGGAAAGCGCAGCTTTCCGCAAACTCATGGCCTATGCAGTACCACGCTATGACCTACCCAGTCGCCACTTCTTCTCTCGCAAAGCCATCCCAGCCCTCCACCATCATGTGAAAGACCGCATTGTCCATGCACTCAAGCAGTCAGTGAGTGGAAAGGTGCACCTCACAACTGATGCAAGGTCCAGTCGGCATGGCCAGGGCCGTTATGTGTCCATCACTGTGCACTGGGTTAATGTGGTGGATGCAGGGTCCACAGGGGACAGCAGTGGTGGGACAGTGCTGCCTAGCCCACGGTTTAGGAAACAGTTGGCTGTAGGCGTTCGACCCTCCTCCTCCTCCTCCTCCAGAAGCGAAAGCTCGTCCACAGAGCGCAGTCATACGAGCACTCCATCTGCAGCTGCCACTGTTGCACATGAGGTGTCCCCCTATCGAGCAGCTAGTGGAAAGCATCAGCAGGCTGTGTTGCAGATGATGTGTTTGGGCGACAGACACACCGCCGAGGTGTTGGCCGAGTACTTTCAGCGACAAACTGAGTCATGGCTGGGCAGTGTACATCTTTAGGCAGGCAAGGTAGTTAGTGATAATGGCCGTAATTTTGTGGCAGCCATAGCCCTTTCAAAACTCAGCCACATACCTTGCTTGGCTCACACCTTGAACCTGGTGGTGCAGTGCTTCCTCAATAATTATCCGGAGTTAACAGCCCTGCTCCAGAAGGTGCGAAGACTGTGCGCGCACATCCGCCGGTCACCTGTACACTCCATTCGTATGCAGAAGCTGCAGCGATTGCTCCACCTTCCCAACCACCGCCTCATTATCGACATTGCAACAAGGTGGAGCTCCACCCTGCACGTGGTTGAACGGCTGTGCGAGCAGAGGCAGGCCATAATGCATTTGTGGGAGGATACACGGCCAGGCACTTTGAGAGCAGACATGGAGTTGACAGGTGTGCAGTGGTCGAAGCTGAAAGACCTCTGTAAAGTCCTTTAGTGTTTTGAGGAATGCACACGGCTGGTAAGCGCAGACAACGCCATCCTAAGCATGAGCATCCCACTTATGCGTCTGCTCATGCAAACTTTGACGCACCTTAAGGAGCAGGTGTCTGCAGCCAATGTTGACGAGGAGGAAGAGGTGGAAGGAATCCTTGATGACATTCAGCCATTGTCTGCTCAGGGACCTCTCCTGGACGAGGTGGAGGAAGAAGAGGAGGAGGAGGATGATGATGGGGATGATTACTTAGGGGAGGAGGATGCATCTCGTGGGGCAAGTGAAAATGTTGGCGTGGCAAGGTCTGGTACAGGGTTTGTGCGTGACTGGAGGGATGTGGATTTGCCAGAAAGTGCTCCTCCACCCAGCACTCGCAGTGCATCATTGACACCGGGAACATTGGGCCACATGTCAGATTATGCCTTGCAGATCCTAAAAAGGGACCCACGCATTGCCAAAATGATGAACGATGACGACTACTGGTTGGCCAGCATCCTGGATCCACGCTATAAAGGCAAATTACAAAACATCATGCCACAGGAGAACCTTGACCTAATATTGGCTACTAAACAAGCAACTCTGGTTAACCGGTTGGTTGAGGCATTCCCAGCACACAGCAGCGGTGATGGTTCTCACATAAGCCGTACGGGCCGGGGGCAGCTTGGCAGAGGTGTTCGTGGTGCACACAGCAGAAGTGGCGTTGGAGACAGGGGTTTCATGACAATGTTGTGGACTGATTTTTCACGGACCGCTCACACAACTGTTAATACAGCATCGATGGAAAGTGACAGGAGACAGCAGTTGTCAACTATGGTTAACAACTACTTTTCCTCCCATATCGATGTTCTCCAGCACAGGTCATTCCCCTTTGACTATTGGGCCGCTAAACTGGACACCTGGCCTGAATTGGCACAATATGCCTTACAGGAGCTCGCTTGCCCAGCTGCAAGTGTGCTATCGGAAAGAGTCTTCAGTGCAGCTGGATCAATCCTGACAGAAAAAAGGACCCGTCTGTCAACCCAAAATGTGGATGATCTAACCTTCATTAAAATGAACCATTCATGGGTTTCCAAGGATTTTGTCCGACCTTCCCTTGATGACACATAGGTTGCCAGAAAAATGGCTTGCTTTGGTCCTCCTCCTATTCCGCGAACTTGACCTATTTTGCCTTTTGCAGCAGCTGAATGACCCACATCTACATATGCCACTTTGTAAACCTCCCTAAGTAGGCGGCCCCCCCATGGCCGGGGTCACCACCTAGCGCACAAAACCGTGTGAGTGCCATTGCCCTGGACAGGTGGGTAGGCCGACTCTTGGGCGCGGGCACTGGCATAGGGTCCCTCATAGTGCAATCAAGTGTCTCTGACAGTGGTGGTGCACACCCGCCGTCAGACACACCGCCGTACTATGAGGGGCCCAGTGCCAGTACCGACGCCCATGAGTGTGCCCCCCTTGCTTGGGCAGGGCCCCAACATTTGCAATGTTTACCTCTCCCTGCTCCTCCGCTGTGTAGTCTGTGCTGTCAAATCCTTCACTGGGACTGCCACTACAAATTGATTGAACTGAAAGATGATGGTTAAGATGTAGCTATGCCCTGTCCTGCTGGCCGGGCTCTAGCTCCAGATGATCAGTGGCTTCCATTTCTTATGGACGTCGACTCACAATTACATGCAGTGGTGGTTTATCATCAGCTTTCACAGTTTTCCTACTCACAAACGTGTGACATTCCGGCGCACATTTCAAAATGTGCCCTCTCATGCCAATCAAATAGAATCGCCTACGGCCTGTGGCTTCTGTCTTTTGCACTCCAAAGTTACGTGACAGATCATGATAGCCAGTGAGCACCATGTTTACATCGCTCCCTGTGATAAAAATTGGATTGAGATGAGTAACAGTGATGGAATCAACGGAAGTGCGATACAGCAAGACTTTATTCACAAAAAAATGTTTTCACTGTCTCAACACACAAATTAATTGAGGGTCAGCATCGCCTATGAGAATTGTGACAGAAGTTTTTCCCGTGAATAATAATTCCTAGATTTCTGCAATCAATAGCCTTTATGTCACTAATTGTATACATCTCATTTCCTATTGCGGAGAGGCTGGACTGTATTACTGAGACAGAAATATATATGAAGATTTAAAAATAACACCAAAAGTATATAGTTGTGTACGCCTCAAATGCATTTCCTTTATTCCACTTTTTAGATTGCTGTGTAATCCATACTGAGAACACGGAGATTTTACATGTTTAAACTATGCTATATATATCTGCTATCCAGTGATAAAGTACCCTTTCTCAACTGTGTACAATCTGGTCAAATCCATACTGGGCCTGAGAACATCTGAGTCTGCCTCCTGATCTATAGACATATATTTTTAATGTGTAAACTAGGCTACATATATACGTATTATCCGGTGAAAGTGTACCCTTTATCAACTTTCTACAATGTTGTTGAATCCATACTGGGCCTGAGAACGGCTGCCGAGCTGTTAAGCAAGCTACAGCACCTGTGGTTTGGACACGTAATTTTTTCAGGAATGACGGTTAGGCCTAACTCCGGAATTGCGGTTGACCTGAACTTACTGGGAAATCATCGTTCGCGGGGAATAATCTGAATCCCAGATCCCCATCATTAACGGAGTTCAGCAGGTTATCTGCACCTGTAAGCGACAAAAGCTGGTCCTTTCAGTGTAGCGTGCATGCAGCCCCGGACATGTACTGGAATGCTAGACCTGTTATTACTCAATCTCACGTGCCACAGCCTCGCGTATCCCTCTAGTAAGCTTGACGCGTACCGCGGGGCCATGCCGGAGTCTCGGTCGTTAACGGAATAAAGCTGAGAAATTGCTAGCACAACTACAAATGGACATACCATACCACACACAGAATCGACAAAGCTTGCAATCTGTCCATCTTTTCTGTAGCTTGTATGGTAGTGGTTTCCCGGGTGCAGTCCAATTAAGCCACAGGCTCCACTTCTGGTGGTGCCCTTTTGGACATTCCTTTAAGGTTCAGCTTTGCAATCATACTGCTACCGGACACCAAAAACTTTGCCTTCAGTGACGCTGTTTGGAGGTTCGTGGGAATAACGCCGCCCGATCAGCAGTCGGCATATGGGTCGCCCTCCCAGGGCTGTGGGATACTCGATACCGGGCCGGTGTCAGTGGGATGTGTCACAGCAGCGGTGACCCGGACGGTGGCCCTGGGCGCCCATGTAAATAGCGTGGTATAATGGTAAAGAGTTTATATAGATAGTTTGACACCACCTGTGGTGTTCGGCAACATAGATGTTAGGCCGACGCTGCATGCAGATCCTCTGGGACTGATGGTGTTGTGCAGCAAAGATGGTGAAGCTCCCCACAGGTGGAGCTGGAGTCCCAGGGAAGTGTAGATGTAGTGATGGGGAAAGGCACAGGCGGTGTAGGTGCTGGTACCCAGATGTAGAGGTGCTGGAATAACTGTAGGACACCAGAGCGTGCAGTTCCAAAGCTTTACTCACAGTCTGCAGGTTACACAGATGCCTGCCTCCGTGCTGTGTCCTCCGGGTCAGGACCTCTGCCAACCTCCGGGACCAGAATGGAAAGCTCCCTTCCAACACTCCGCCAACTTGTACCTTCCTGAATGTCTCCTTTCTAGCGCTTGTGGGGGAAGCACTCACAGGACCGTGGTTCACTGAAACGCCTCCTGTCTAACAGATGTTCCTCAGACTTTACTTGTATGGCAGACAGCTGTAGCCTTTTCCTTCTGCCTCGCACACGTCGATGCTGGGGCCTCCGAGCCTTAGTTGGGTACAGAGCATTTATAGCTGCTACTTCCCCCGGTTTCTGCTGCAGGAACGTCGGTGTCCCTACAAACTCGGAGACCGGAATCCGGACCATGCGCTCCAGCTAGGAGTGAGCCTTAACTCTGCTCATCCTCCAGCTCCCCTTCTCACGTCCACACATTTCCCCTTCCCTGCACAGAGTGCCCTAACTTACCTCCTCCCGACCACAGAGAGCAGCTGCTCAGCAGTCAGGTTCAGAGGCCTCCCTGCTGGCCTGGAATGGGAAATGTGTTGTGTGTTGGTTTCACTGCTAGAGAGATCCTTCGTTGCTCCCAAGCTTGACAACACACTCCCTAGGAGGAAGGCAATGCCACAGTGGCGACCGTACTCTTGGGGACGCCACAAGTGCACTGAGGCCCAGCCACTGCTGGTACATTGACCCAGACCACTACATTCCCCTCGCACTCTACACAGCCAGAATCTGACCCAGAGGAAACTCAGGTTCCCCTTCCCGCATACTATACCACCTTACATGGTGACAAAGAGGAAGGTGCAGATGAAGGTGCAGGTTCCTTGAGCAGGTGGGGGGCATACTCATGGGCGATGGCACTGGCACAGGGCACCGCATAGTACGCAAAAGTGTCTCTGCCGGTGGGAGGGCCTAAACAGCCAAGTGCAGTGAGATGGAAGATGGGGACGACAAGGAGTTCATAGTGCAGGGATTCCCTAGCAAGGAGACTTATGTAGTTGTTTTCAATGTTGAGACAGCAATTTTTGGGGAGCACTATACTCTGGTGAATGATATATGGGGCCCACCATACACTGGAGCATTCCAAAGGTGGACATCAGACACTGGAGCAGAATTTACAGGGCCCATTATACACTAGGGCAGTAGAAATGGGGCCCATTATACATGGAGCATTATTTGGGCCCATAAGACAGTGGAGCTTCATCCATTGGGACCAACATATACTGTAGCATTATGTGGAGCTCATCATATACGGTTTGAAACATTATACGGGAATAATGATTCCGTATGGAGAAATATATGGGCCTCATTACTCTGTATAGCGCACTAAGCGCTGGCCATAATACTGTATGGAGTTATATACTGTCCGTTTTTGGAGGTATTGGAGAATTTAAAATGGATATCAGTCATGAGTAGTGTTGAGCATTCCGATACCGCAAGTATCGGGTATCGGCCGATACATGCTGTATCGGAATTCCGATACCGACTTCCGATATTTTTTCAATATCGGAAGTCGGCATCGGAATCGGAAGTTCAAAGTTGATTGATAGCCTGACGTCATCATGATGCGCGGTGTGTGCGCATCATGATGCGCCGTCATTTCGGGCCTTCCGGGGGTCTCTGCCGGCCTGCCGGGGGGCTGTGTGGACTGCCCGGGGTCTGTACCGGCCTGCCGGGGGGCTGTGCCGGCCTGCCGGTGGTCTGTGCACCCTGTGGGGGTCTGTACCGGCCTGCCGGGGGGCTGTGCCGGCCTGCCGGTGGTCTGTGCACCCTGTGGGGTTCTGTACCGGCCTGCCGGGGGGCTGTGCCGGCCTGCCGGGGGGCTGTGCTGATGTCCGGGGGTCTGTGCAAGCATCGTCCGATGGGACTATAAGTCCCATCTGGCGATGCCTGCTACCATGACAGTGATTGACACATTAGCCAATGATGGGACAGTAGTAGTCCCATCATCCGGCTAATGTGTTAAATGTTAAAAAAAAAAAAAAATACTACATACATACTACATACATACTACATACATACTACATACATACTACATATATACTACATACATACTACATACATACTACATGCATGCTACATACATACTACATGCTACATACATACATACTACATACATACTACATGCATGCTACATACATACTACATGCTACATGCATACTACATACATACTACATGCATGCTACATACATACTACATGCTACATACATACTACATACATACTACATGCATGCTACATACATACTACATGCTACATACATACTACATACATACTACATACATACTACATGCATGCTACATACATACTACATGCTACATACATGCTACATGCATGCTACATACATACTACATGCTACATACATACTACATACATACTACATATATACTACATGCATGCTACATACATACTACATGCTACATACATACTACATATATACTACATACATACTACATACATACTACATGCATGCTACATACATACTACATGCTACATACATACTACATATATACTACATGCATGCTACATACATACTGCATGCTACATACATACTACATACATACTACATACATACTACATACATACTACATACATACCACATATATACTACATACATACTACATGCATGCTACATACATACTACATACATACTACATACATACCACATGTGGGAATTTCCCACGCAGCAATGGCATAAAGTGAGACTAGGGACTTTTTTTTTTTTTAAGTGGCGGAGGAATACAGTGCGGAAGGATACCTACCTTCCGTCATTGTATTCCTGCAGCCCGTAGAGAACGGCAGCAACAGCTGATGCTGCAGTTCTCTACCCAAGATCGTCGTGGGACACACTCGTGGACTGCTTCGGATCGTGGGTGAGTATTTTTGTGGTTTGTTATGTTAATATTTATTCCGTAAAAGACAATGGCTTCGGGGAACAATGTGACAAGTATTGGTAAGTATGTTACTCTATGTTATATGTACTGTATGTCTATGTATGTATTGTATGAATGTATTGTATGTAGTATATATGTGGTATGTATGTAGTATGTATGTAGTATGTATGTAGCATGCAGTATGTATGTAGCATGTATGTAGCATGTATGTAGTATGTATGTAGTATATATGTAGTATGTATGTAGCATGTAGTATGTATGTAGCATGCATGTAGTATATATGTAGTATGTATGTAGCATGCATGTAGTATGTATGTAGCATGCATGTAGTATGTATGTAGCATGCATGTAGTATGTATGTAGTATGTATGTAGTATATATGTGGTATGTATGTAGTATGTATGTAGTATGTATGTAGCATGCATGTAGTATGTATGTAGTATATATGTGGTATGTATGTAGTATGTATGTAGCATGCATGTAGTATATATGTAGTATGTATGTAGCATGTAGTATGTATGTAGCATGCATGTAGTATGTATGTAGTATGTATGTAGTATATATGTGGTATGTATGTAGCATGTAGTATGTATGTAGCATGCATGTAGTATATATGTAGTATGTATGTAGCATGTAGTATGTATGTAGCATGCATGTAGTATGTATGTAGTATGTATGTAGTATGTATGTAGTATGTATGTAGTATGTATGTAGTATTTTTTTTTTTTTAACATTTAACACATTAGCCGGATGATGGGACTACTACTGTCCCATCATTGGCTAATGTGTCAATCACTGTCATGGTAGCAGGCATCGCCAGATGGGACTTATAGTCCCATCGGACGATGCTTGCACAGACCCCCGGACATCAGCACAGCCCCCCGGCAGGCCGGCACAGCCCCCCGGCAGGCCAGTACAGACCCCCACAGGGTGCACAGCCCCCCGGCAGGCCGGCACAGCCCCCCGGCAGGCCAGCACAGCCCCCCGGCAGGCCGGCACAGACCACCGGAGCCTGCACAGACCCCCTGGCAGGCCGGCACAGACCACCGGAGCCTGCACAGACCCCCTGGCAGGCCGGCACAGCCCCCCGGCAGGCCGGCACAGCCCACCGGAGCCTGCACAGCCCCCCGGCAGGCCGGCACAGACCCCCGGCAGGCCGGCACAGACCACCGGAGTCTGCACAGACCCCCTGGCAGGTCGGCACAGCCCCCCGAAAGGCCCGTACAGACCCCAGAGAGGCTGTACAAGGCAAAAATAGGGTTTTTCTTATTCCGATACCGGAAGTCCCATAGACTTGAATGGGACTTCCGGTATCGGAATCGGCGATACCGATACTTTTTTTTAAGATCGGCCGATCCATTCCGATCCGATACTTTGAAGTATCAGACGGTATCGCTCAACTCTAGTCATGAGATGTAAGAAGTGAAGTATTTTTCATTGTACTATACTGTTATTTCTCTGCTGTATCGGAGCATCATGAGTTGTGGTATGTGTTAAAGGGGCGCTCTTTGGCCCTGGGCCCACGAAAACCTGGAGCCAGCCCTCCCCCCCCACAACTTTAGCCAAATAACCCCCATTTTTCAGTGCGTAACTAGTATTATGAAGTTAATTAAGGTTGACAAGCTTCAGTAACAAGAATTTATGCTTTTGGCATTCAAATGGGCACTGTTGGTGTGTTTCCTGTCCTCCTCTCACTGCCGACAGTCAGTGAGACTTACATTGGGTTTCGTGTTTCGGGACGACCCCGACTTTTCCCTATAGTCGGCCGATTTTGCTCGACCCGACTTTTGGAAAAGTCGGGTTTCATGAAACGAAACTCGACCCTAAAAAAACAAAAGTCGCTCAACACTAGTAATAAGATCACCCCTAAGCCTTCGATTTTCCAAACTAAATAGCCGCAAGTGTAATAACCTATCTTGGTATTGCAGACCCCTAGTTCACTAATAACCTTGGTTGCTCTTCTCTGCACCCGCTCCAGTTCAGCTATGTCTTTCTTATACACCGGAGGCCAGAACTGTACACAATATTCTAAGTGTGGTCATACTAGTGAATTATATAGAGGTAAAATTATGTTCTCTTCATGAGCATCTATGCCTCTTTTAACGCATCTCATTATTTTATTTGCCTTTGCAGCAGCTGTCTGACACTGGCCACTAAATGTGAGTTTGTCATCCACCCATACAGCCAGGTCTTTTTCAGTGACAGTTTTGCCCAGTGTTTTACAATTAAGCACATAATTATACATCAAGTTTGTTCTACCCAAGTGAATGACCTTACATTTATCCCCATTAAAGCTCATTTGCCATTTATCAGCCCAAGCTTCTAGTTTACATAAATCCTCCTGTAATATATAATTGTCCTCCTCTGTATTGATTGCTCTGCAGAGTTTAGTGTCATCTACAAATATTGAAATTCTACTCTCTATGCCCCCTACAAGGCCATTAATAAATATGTTAAAAAGCGGGCCCAATACTGACTCCTGTGGTACCCCACTGCTAACCATGACCCAGTCCGAGTGTGCACCATTAATAACCACCCTTTGTTTCCTATCCCTGAGCCAGCTCTTAACCCAATTACACATATTTTCCCCTATCCCCATTGTTCTCAATTTATGTATCAACCTTTTGTGTGGCACCCTATCAAAAGCTTTTGAAAAGTCCATGTACACCACGTCCACTGCATTCCCTTGGTCCAGTCCAGAACTTACCTCTTCATAAAAGCTTATCAGATTAGTCTGACAAGAACGGTCCCTTGTAAACTAATGTTGATATTGGGTCAAGAGGTTATTCTTCTTCAGATACTCTTAGAAAACCCTCCAGGATTTTACCCACAGTTGAGGCTAAACTTACTGGCCTATAATTTCCAAGTTCAGTTTTTGTCCCCTTTTTGAATATTGTCACCACATTTGCCATTCGCCAGTCCTGTGGTAAACACCCTGTTATTATGGATTCTTTAAAGATTAAAAATAATGCTCTATCTATGACCGTACTTAATTACTGCAGTACTCGGGGGTGTATCCCATCCGGGCCCGGGGATTTGTCAATTTTAGTGATTTTTATACGCCACCGTACTTCCTGTGTCAAGGGGAGAATATGACATATGAATATATACAAGAATCAAAATTATATTGCTATATGCACGCTTTGCAGACTATCAGAATCATGTAGCTTTAAGGTATTTCTGTTTCTCTAAGACTTATTTCTGTTTCTCTAAGACTTATTTCTGTACTGTATAATTCAGCTACTGTAGTTTCACTAAAGCCAGGTTAGACTTATGAACAATAATCCGTTGTAGAATAATTATATAGTAGACAGGACATGAGAGTTCAATAGATAGTACATTGCATGAACAGGACATTATCTAGTAAATGGTACATTCATTGTATGAATAAGATATTGTATAGTAGATGGGACATGTGAGCTCAAATAGTAAAATGTGCTTTGTTATAACCAATAATTTGGAAAAACTCAGGATGTAAAACAACTCGATTTCTTGCTATAAAACTGTACACATCTCTGCTAAAGGCAGAGGAGACTCATTTAAGACACGATATACATTCTCTTGTATGTTCTTTTCTCCGTGCACGTATCATCTCTACCAGAGATCCAATTCGGCCACAGACAATTAAGATGGGTCACACCCCAGTGTGACAGAAATTGACAGGAAATCCACAATTGGCGCCCAACGTGGGGCTCAGGATGACACCAGACGATCGCAGCCACAACATCTCTCCCAGGACGGACGTCTTTCAGCGGGTCGAGACTGCAGCTCAATACCAGATGAGAAAATATATCATCTTACCTACCCCTCTGTATTCACGTCTGGGATGGGATGAGATAGTTGGCAGTCTTCTCTGAACATTTAACTGACCACGTTTTGAAAATCCTGAGCCTACGGACCCGGTCAGATATATAATTCCTTAATTGTCTGTGTGTATTGTCCGCTCTAGCTAATTCGGAGGGTGTGTCAAGTATCTGTAGTATCTGTTGCCATCCTATACTGCCCTAGGGCTACTAGGAAAATACAGTAAGGAGTGCGGAGGGAGGTGTTCATAGGAGGCAATCGCCCTGGTTCCGACCTTAAACGGTCGATGAAATTATATATAGGTGCTCACGCCCGACTATACGCCCATGGTATACAAAATTGGGTTTAGTGACGTGACCGACATGGCATATACATATTTTTAAGGAAAGAGGCCATTGCTATTCCCCCTCCGCTGAAATATCAATTGTATAAATCAAGTTGATCTTTAATAGTACTGCACTTTCACTACAGCTAGGAAGTAACAACGGTCTGCCCTAAGTTGCCTTGGTAACAGAAAACAGTAGAGGGGAGAGGAACATATTGACTATTACACCGCTATTCACAATAGTCTCATGTCTTGCCCTCACTGTGTACAAACACTAGTTCTCGCTATCTCAGAACAAGGTTGGCGCATTGTTAAAGTGCTAAACACATGCGTCTACAGAATCAACACTGGTTATACTGCTTATTCAGCTGAATTTCCTGAATTAAAAGTGTTTAGATTGAATATTCACGCTAGACTATTCATTTCTAGTCCAGAAGGTACACTACTGTACTACCTTGAAGATTTTATCATCCTACACACACAGTACTCTGGCAACTGCACCTACACTGCACAATCCACCTTCATATTCTCCAAAAGGGTGGATATGTGCAGTCTGCCAGAATCAGAACCCAGATTGGAGGGACACATGTGCTGTTTGTGGGGCGCCACGCACGCGTCAGCCTACTCCCCTGTACCCAGTTCTCAACGCAGATGGCACACCCCATGTCCCAGAGGCCATCTTGAGGCAGGCCACACCAACAATTACACCCACACCTACACCGGCAGCCATCTCACGCAAGGTTACACGTCATTCAGCAGCCATTTTAGCTCCGGTAGTATCTGGTATATATACAAATGGTGAGCAAGATGAGGATGAAGAAGGAGAAGTTAAGGAGGAAAACATAGAAACCTGTCACCCTACAGTCACATCCGCACGGCGGGATGCAGACCCGAGCAGTAGTATAGCTGCACCCGCCCCCAACCAAGGGGGATAACTATGCCTCTGTACGAAGATGGAAGCCCAGGCAGGTCTGAGTCTATAAGTGATTTCAACCCACACCGTACTAGGCATATGGCTCCCATCAACAACATTTTTATTCCTTCCAGACTTATCACCCGATATGTGAGCTGGAAACCCCAAGAAGCTGCCACTCTGGTTAACAGCCTACCAGATCCAGAAGGGCATCCTATGCCTTTCTATAGGAAGATGAGTCAGATATACAAAACACATGCTGCTTCATGAATAGATTTAATTGGACTAGCTGAGATCAAAGCAGGTGATTCATTCTGGCCTGTAATGGAACCAGCCTTGAGACCAACAAGTGGGATGCCTGAGTAGTACCAGTCCTTACCATCTGGGCAGAACTTCCTAGAAAAGCTCCAACTCTGGGCCAAGGACCGCCTAATAGATCAAGACACTTCCCTGCAAGACACAATGCAGGAAAAAGGCGAATCTGTGGAAAAATATTACCAAAGGTTAAACCAAATGTTTACTGATCTAGGATTTGATCTCCAGGACAAAGCCCACCATCAAATCTGGGTGCAGGCCTTTGTACAGGGTCTCCGAGAGCCAATACGCAAACAACTGCAGACCACCAGGCCAGAATACCGCAGGCTAGAATCAGAAGTGCTACACACAGTGGCAAAGGGATTAGAGTTGAATCAGCCAACTAAACCCCGTACTACCCTTCTGTTGTCTCAAGACCCCTCTCAAGACAACCCCAGATGGCAGAGACCTAGGGGTGCCTGCTTCAACTGTGGGAAAATAGGGCACCTAAAAAGGAACTGCAGGCCACTCAAGAAAGGGCCAGAACAGCAACAGCAGCCCACCCAGGGACCACCTGGACCCCATCCACAATAGAACATTGGCAAGCCGGATCCACCACACACCCCACTACTCTTGCACTCCACAAAACAACCAAGTGGACCAACGCCTACTATCCAGTTAGAGGTTGAGGGCAGACCCCTCAATTTCCTAGTGGAAACCGGTTCATCCAGAAGTGTAATCAGGAACATTGACTTACCAGACCCGGACTGTCTCACGGATGAAGTAGTGCCTTGTGTGGGGGTAGATGGAAATACTCGGTACACTCCAATGACCAGACCTCTTCATATAGGCCTCCAGCCAACACAAAACATGTTGTCCCAATTAGTGGTCTCAGCCACATGCCCTGTCTACCTACTAGGATCAGATCTGTTGTCAAAACTCCAAGCCAACATTCTATTTCACGAAGATGGAACAGTCAGTCTTACCACTCAACTCACTCAGGAGCATTCTGCAGAAGTATACGCCCTCTTCCCTCTGCAGATCAGTAACCAGACCACACCCATAGATGATGTAGATGCTGAATTGATGGCACTGATCCCAGACTCACTGTGGGCACGAGGCCCAGAAGATATCGGCAGGCTCAAAGTTCAGCCTGTGAAGGTGGAGCTGAAGCCTGGAGCTCTGCTACCCAGGAAACCGCAGTATCCACTCTCCAGCGCACAATCCGCCGACATTACACAGCAACTGAAAATCTACATAGAAAATGGAGCCATCTCCCCCATCAAGTCACCCTGCAACACTCCTCTGTTTCCCGTAAAGAAGAAGACACCCAAGGGACAACCTACTACGTTCCACATGGTACATGATTTGCGTGCAGTCAATGAAGCCACAATACTGGACATACCTATTGTGCCCAATCCACACACACTGCTGTCATCAATCCCGCCCACCTCTCAATGGTTCACGGTGATTGACTTGGCCAATGCCTTTTTCAGTGTGCCCCTACATCCTGACTTCCAGTATCTGTTTGCTTTCACACATGAGGGTCGGCAATATGCTTGGACTGTAATGCCTCAAGAGGCACAAAACAGCCCCTCTATGTTCACCCAAGCCATGATGACGGTCTTGGACCCCTGGAAGATGACACATCCCACTGTCATTCTCCTACAATACGTGGATGACCTCCTCCTCTATGCTGACACCCTAGAAGAAGCCCAGACAGAATCCATCTCCTTACTACAGTTCTTGGCGCATAATGGATGCAAAGCATCAAAGGACAAACTGCAGTTCTGCAAGGAGAAAGTTGTCTATTTGGGACACTGCATATCCCACCAGACCAAACACCTGACCGAGGACAGGAAAGCAGCCGTGCAGAATATACCTCTACCAACCAAGCCCCCACAGCTGCAGACCTTCCTTGGCCTTGTCTCCTACTGCCGAACCTGGATCCTTGATGCCTCTCTGCACATGCAACCCTTGTATGACTGCCTCAAGGAAGATCCCTTCAGTCTAACCAAGGAAGCCATTGATGGATTCTACATGCTAAAGGCTGCCATCACATCCTCTCCAGCCTTAGGATTACCAGACTACAATAAACTATTCTGCCTGTTTGTTATGGAAAAACAAGGTCATGCAACTGGAGTCCTGACACAGCTCCACGGAGGCAGACAACATCCTCTTGGATATTACTCTGCTAGACTAGACCCAGTGGCCCATGGAGCCCGAACTTGCATGAGAGTCGTGTTTGCAACCCACCTGCTCCTGGACAAGACATCTGACATCATACTGGGCCACCAACTGAAGATCATGGCACCTCATGACATTACTGCCATCCTGGCCCAGACACAGCCGAAGCACCTGTCTGCTGCCCGCCACTTGCGTCTCCAATGCTCCCTTCTGCTTCCAGACAATGTTACCATCTCCAGGTGTGCTGTCCTCAACCCTGCTACTCTCCTACCTCTGCCATGAGGGGAAGAAGGTGAAGACCACATCTCTGACACATCAGTGGAAGAGGTAGTCGACTCAGAAATGGCTCAGCATGATTGTCTCGCTATGATGAGACAGGAAACTCCGGATTCGACTAAGTCACTGACTTGCCCTTGGAAAATCCTGACCTGATGCTTTTTGTGGATGGATCACAGTATGCAGACCAAGAAGGCCGCTTTCACACGGGTATGGCAGTAGTTACAGAAGATACTGTGCTACTAGCACATCCATTACCCCCATCCGTTTCTGCCCAGGAAGCAGAACTGCGAGCCTTGACAGAAGCATGCAAGATGTCTGCCCAACGCACAGCCACAATATACTCTGATTCACGCTAGGCTCATGGTGTTTGCCATGACTATGGACCAATCTGGAGGGCAAGAGACTTCATCACGTCCAACAGAACGCTTGTCAGACATCACAAGGCCATACAAGAATTGATGGAGTCTAAATTGATGCCAGAAAGAGTTGCGGTGGTAAAAGTAAAAGCACACACTGGAGGGACTTCAAAGGAGGCAGTGGGCAACAGACTGGCTGATGTCACAGCAAAAGAAGCAGCTTTACTACCACTTGACACAGAAGCAGCTCATCTTTACTCTCTCAAGGACTCAGAAACAGAGGAAAAGAAGGAGCCTTGGGAGAAGACACTCTCACCACTCCAGAAACAAGCATCCAAGGAAGAGGACAAATGGACCCAAGATGGAGCCACAGAAGATGCAAGACACCTGATGATGAACAAAGGAAAGCCCTGCCTACCAAGAGTCCTCTACCCTATGGTGGCCAAATGGGCCCTTGGCACAACTCATCAGTCCAAGAGCAAGATGCACAACCTTGTCTGCCAGTACTACCATGCACCAGGCTTTTCAACAATAGCTGCCAACTTCACAAAAGGATGCCTTGTCTGTGCCTGATGCAATCCAGGGAAAACAGAAAAAACTCCTCAGAAATGCACACCCAGACTATTGTACCCTTTTCAGCGCATACAGATAGATCACATACAAATGCTGCATTCAGGGGGTTTTGAGTATGCTTTAGTGGTGATAGATATATTCTCAGGGTTGCCAGAAGCTTTTCCAGTCAAGAACCAATCGGCAAAAACCACTGCATTAAGCTTCTCTCTGAGATAGTGTGCAGGTATGGGCTCCCAGAAACCATAGAGAGTGACCAAGGGCCTGCATTCACAGCCAATCTTACAAGGGAGATATGGGAAACCCTCGGGACCGAGTTGGTCCTACACACCCCATATCACCCGCAGAGCAGCGGTAAAGTTGAGAGGTTGAATGGGACATTAAAGTGCAAAATGCTCAAGGCTGCACAAGATACAGGGAGGCCATGGCATGAGAGTCTTCCCCTTGCACTGTTCAGTGTCAGACATACACCAGCTGGACCCACTAAGCTTAGTCCATACGAGATCCTGTTTGGTAGTGCCCCCAGACTAGGACTGTATTTCCCACAGCAGTTGTCCATGCAGTATGACACTTTGACTAAGTTTGTGATTGAATTAACCAAGCACTTAACTAAAATACATTCTCGAGTTTTTTCATCCATCGCAGATCCACAGGACCTAGAAGGAACTCACCAGATCCAACCCGGTGATTGGGTCCTCACCAAGAGGTTCAAAAGACGTACCTTGGAGCCTAGATATGACGGCCCGTACCAGGTCCTGCTGACCACTACCACAGCAGTCAAGCTTGAAGGAAAGCCCTCATGGATCCACACTTCACACTGCAAGAAGGTGCCAGATCCAGAGGCCAGTGGCGACCGCCACTCTTCATCCGCTTGATACTTATCCTTTACCTAGCCCAACCAGTAGTCAGTCTCCAAGGGACAATCACTCACGAGTAGTGTTGAGCATTCCGATACCGCAAGTATCGGGTATCGGCCGATATTCACTGTATCGGAATTCCGATACTGAGTTCCGATACTTTTAGCATATCGAATACCGGAATCGGAAGTTCCCTTAATGCTATGAGCCAGTTTGATTTGATTCAGCCAATGACAATCCTCAGAAGTGTGGGCACATCCTGTTAGGCATGAAGGCATATTAACTAATGGCATGGCTGTGATTGGCTGCTGAAATGATGTCATGATGCACTATAAAAACCGCCATTTCGGGTTCACTCTGCTGTGAATTCAGTTAGGGACAGGCTGCTGTTCAAGACTGTGAGTGACAGTTAGAGATAGCGATTTTCACAATCATTGTGTGCTTTACCCAGGCTACATAATCCACCACTGTAGCTTTCTTTTGCCTTGCAGCAGTGTGCACAGCTGTCTGCAAGGTCTGTGTGAGTGCAGCTCACGCTGAGTAGTGTGTCCTTCAGCCACATCTGGTTGTAGGCCGCTCAGCGTGTGTCACTGCCTCATACATAATTTTCTTTTTTTGCTGCTCATTTTTCATTCTCCTAATAGTGTGCATCCGTCCGTATCCATATACGGTGGTTGCAAACACTATAGGAGTAGACAGAGGACCCTCACTGCAGCCTTTCAGTGCTAGTGCCCAGTTTGCTGCACTGTTCATGGCTGTCTGAGAGGTCTCTGTGTGTGAGTGCAGCTCACGCCGAGAAGTGTGTCCTTCTGCTACGTCTGGTTGTAGGCCGCTCAGCGTGCGTCACTGCCTCACACATATTTTTCTTTTATTGCAGCTCATTTTTTATTCTCCTATTAGTGTGCATCTATCCGTATCCATATAAGGTGGTTGCAAACACTATAGGAGTAGACAGCGGACCCTCTCTGCAGCCTTTCAGTGCTAGGGCCCACTTATCTGCACTGTTCACGGCTGTCTGAGAGGTCTCTGACTGTGTGTGAGTGCAGCTCACGCTGAGTAGTGTGTCCTGCAGCTATGTCTGGTTGTAGGCCGCTCAGCGTGCGTCACTGCCTCACACATATTTTTGTTTCATTGCAGCTCATCTTTTATTCTCCTATTAGTGTGCATCCATCTGTATCCATCTACATTCGTTGGTTGCAAACACTATATAGGAGTAGATAGAGGAGCCTTTTTTCTGGCTTGTGCCCTTCAGCTGCAGCCAGATTAGTATTACCCTATTTTTTGGAGCCTCATCTTTTGCATTGTAGGTTACCTTCCTGCATTGTAATAGCTCCAAAAAGTTTGTGATACTATCGCTTTCAAATCTTTGGTCACATCCTTTTAGTTTAAAAAAAATAAATAAAAAGATAAAGTTCACCAAACACTCCATTTGACAGTTGTGTAGGCCACATTAGCTCCTATTAAAGTGTAGTCCACACACACACTTCATAAAATTAGTGTTTCTTATACCTGTTACCAGCTGTTCAGGAATAAGCACACTACGCCCCCCCTTTGTACTTTTCTGCCTATCTTTATCAGTCTAGCAAGATGAAGAAGGCAGGGAGTAAGGCACGTGGGCATGGAGTTTCAGCAGGGAGAGGACGTGGGGATTCTGCAGGGAGAGGACATGGGGATTCTGCAGGGAGAGGACGTGGGGATTCTGTGCCTGCTGCAGGCACCAGTGAGTCAGCATCCCCCAGTTTTAGCAGGCAACAGTCCTTTATGCGCAACTTTGTAGGATCTCACTGTACCCCACTGCTGCGGGAGGAACAAACTGAAGCCGTTGTCAGATGGATGGCAGCTAACGCATTGACTTCAATGACTTCCATGTCCTCTCAGGGCCAGAGTACTGAAGAGCAACCATCTGTCTCTTCACCAACTGCCAAAGTGCCCAGGTAGTCAGGGAGCCCTGGAAAGGAGCCATCACAGTCTCTACTTCTGTTCTCTGAATCTGTTGGCTTGGAAAGAGGGGGCCAGCCAAGCAGCTTTCAAGAATGTGAAGAAGAGGGAGTATGCAGTGATGCACAACTTCTTTGTCCCTCTGAATCTGAAGAGGCGGGTGGGCCAGTGCCTATGTTCAGCACACCTCAGTACGCATCAGATGATGATGAGACTCAGGTGCCACTTTCTGGTGCGTACGGTGCTGGCAAGACAACCCAGGAGAAGCATCTGCTTCTGGACAGTCTGCACTACGTGGTTCCTCACAAAGGCCTAGGCATGGGACACTTTGTGAGGAGGATGAGGAGGAGTCAATGGAGGAAGAAGACATCTCTCCAGAGGAGGGAGGTACACAATGCTCTAATCAGTATGTACAGCAAGGGTGAGGTGATGCAGAGCAGGTAGAGATGACGACTCAAGCAGGGGAGAGCGTTTCTTTGGCATGTGGGAGTCTGCAGCACATGGTTGATTTCATGCTGCAGTGCCTCAGAAACGACCACCGCATCGCCCACATTCTCAACACGACTGATTATTGGGTGTACACCCTCCTAGATCCTCACTACTGGGACAACTTACAAAGCCTCATACCACCGTTGAACTGGGAGCGTAAATTGCGGGAGTACCAAGACACACTGGAGCAGTCCATCATGTTCTCCATTCCACCAGACAGCAGTGCTGCTAGTGCTTTACAAAGCAGCTCTGTGTGTCAAGGCTGCGGAGGAAGCTCGGCACAAAGAGGGAGCAGAGGCAGCGCCTCTGCACAAGGCAAGACCACTATGGCCCAAATGTGGCAAAGTTTTGTGTGTCCGCCACAAATGTCTACACCATCACAGACGGCTCCAGTCAGCAGGAGGCAACGTTTCCGTCAGATGGTGACAGACTACATGTCTTGCCCTGTCAGTGTACTCCCAGATGGCTCTTCCCCCTTCAAGTTTTGGGTCTCAAAGCTGGATACATGGCCAGGGCTTAGCCAGTATGCATTGGAGGTGCTGGCTTGCCCTGCTGCCAGTGTATTATCGGAACGCGTCTTTAGTGCCGCAGGTGGTGTACTAACAGACCGTCGCACGCGACTATCCTCCGATAAAGTTGACCGGCTTACTTTTCTGAAAAAGAACAAGGCCTGGATCTCGCCAGAATTTGCCAGTCCTCTACCAGAATAAATAATTGGTTGGCAACAGTATCCAGGTCTCCTGTTGTGTTCATGTTTCTACCACCTGAACTGTAATCCCTGGGCTTCAACACAGCCAGTTGTCGCTCAGAAGTGCCATCTGAACAGAGAAAAACACTAGCTCCTGTGTTAGTTTGGTTCAGTAATGCCATCTGCTCCCCTGCTGTGTGGACGGCAAAGTTTCCTGCTCCCTCCACAATCGAACTACTACTGATTTTTAACCGTGCTCCACTTAGGCCTCTGGTTCCACTGTCTCTAGTATTTCCCCTGGCCTCCAACCCCGCCAGTTGCTGCACTGAAGTGGCGTCTGCTCAATCCACACTTGTTCCTGTGTTATTGGGGCTCAGTCACATCAGTTGATCCCCTGATGTGTGTCCGGCAATGTCTCCTGCTCTGTCCACATTCCCATTACTAGTAGTGGGAATGTGGACAGAGCAGGAGACCTTGCCGGACACACATCAGGGGATCAACTGACGTGACTGATCCCCTGTAACCCAGGAACAAGTGTGGATTGTGCAGACGCCACTTCAGAGCAGCAACTGATGGGGTTGGAGGCCAGGGGAAATACTAGAGACAGTAGAGCCAGAGGTCTAAGGGGAGCACTGTTACAATCAGTAGTAGTGTACAACCGATATAAAAATTGCTTCAAGTAGACCTCAGCCTGCACCATGATTGATCCTGGGCTTCAACACAGCCAGTTGTTGTTCGGAAGTGCTGTCTGCACAGAGAAAAACACTAGCTCCTGTGTTAGTGGGGTTCAGTAACGTCTGCTGTTCCCCTGCTGTGTGGACGGCAATGTCTCCTGCTGCCTCCACATACAAAAACCATCAGGCCTCTGCCTGCTCCATGCTTGATCTTGGGCTCCAACAACGCCAGTTTGTGTTCAGAAGTGTTGTCTTCACAGAGTAAAACACACTAGCTCCTGTGTTAGTGGGGTTCAGTAACGTCAACTGTTCCCCTACTGTGTGGACGGCAATGTCTCCTGCTGCCTCCACATGCAAAAAACATCAGGCCTCAGCCTGCTCCATGCTTGATCCTGGGCTCCAACAATGCCAGTTGGTGTTCAGAAGTGCCATCTTCACAGAGAAAAAAACACTAGCTCCTGTCTTAGTGGGGTTCAGTAACGTCACCTGTTCCCCTGCTGTGTGGACGGCAATGTCTCCTGCTTCCTCCACATGCAAAAAACATCAGGCCTCAGCCTGCTCCATGCTTGATCCTGGGCTCCAACAACGCCAGTTGGTGTTCAGAAGTGCCGTCTTCACAGAGAAAAACACACTAGCTCCTGTGTTAATGGGGTTTAGTGACGTCAGCTGTTCCCCTGCTGTGTGGACGGCAATGTCTCCTGCTGCTTCCACATTCAAAAACCATCAGGCATCTGCCTGCTCCATGCTTGATTCTGGGCTCCAACAACGCCAGTTGGTGTTCACAAGTGCCATCTTCACAGAGAAAAACACACTAGCCCCTGTGTTAGTGGGGTTCAGTAACGTCAGCTGTTCCCCTGCTGTGTGGATGACAAAGTCTCCTGCTGCCTCCAAAAGCACACTACATCTTATTTACTACTCGCTCCAAGTAGGCCTCAGCCTGCTGCATGTTTGACCCTGGGCTCCAACATCGCCAGTTGCTGCTCCGAAGTGTCTTTGGCAAGGGTACTCCCTCCTGCCCAGCCTGGTTCCAGCACGCCTGCTGTTTCCGGGGATTGTCAATGTCACTTTGCCACCAATACGTTGTCCTGTCATGTTGCGGTCAGGTTAGCCGAGTCTATGGTGCCTGCAGTTTCGGTGCTTCCTATGTGGGCTGCGGGTTCTGGTAATAAAGGATGGTTCCGTGGTGCCAATAGGTAACTGCGTCCTGCTCGTGGCCTTGCAACTTTGTTTATTATGGGTACCTTGTGCTACCCATCTGGGTTACAGCACCGTCAGCTGGTTCTCGGCAGTGCCTTTGGCCTAGGTGCCTCCTTCTCAGTATCCGAGTTCCAGCAACGTCAGCTGGTCCTTGGTAGTGCTTTGTAGCACAGGTACCTCCTGCTTATTAACCGTGTTCCAGCACCATCAGCTGGTCCACGGTTGTGCCATTGGCTCTTGTTCCTTCAGCTGCCACTCTGGGTTCCAGCACCGTCAGCTGGTTCTCGCTAGTTCCATTGACTCTTGTAGCTTCTGCTACCCATCCGGGTTCCAGTACCGTCAGCTGGATCTCGACAGTGTCTTTGGCACGGGTACTCCCTCCTGCCCAGCCTGGTTCCAGCACGCCTGCTGTTTCCGGGTAGTTTCAACGTCACTTTGCCACCAATACGTTGTCCTGTTGTGTTGCAGTCGGGTTAGCCCAGTCTATGGTGCTTGCAGTTTCGGTGCTTCCTATGTGGGCTGCGGGTTCTGGCAATAAAGGCTGGCTCCGTAGTGCCAATAGGACAAGCACCCCCTGTTGGACTGTGGATTTCGGTAACTGCGTCCTGCTCACAGCCTTGCAACTTTGTTTATTATGGGTACCTTTTGCTACCCATCTGAGTTCCAGCACCGTCAGCTGGTCCACGGTTGTGCCATTGGCTCTTGTTCCTTCTGCTGCCCCTCCGGGTTCCAGCACCATCAGCTGGTCCTCGCTAGTTTAATTTGCTCTTGCAGCTTCTGCTACCCATACGGGTTCCAGCACCGTCAGCTGGTTCTCGGCAGTGCCTTTGGCCTAGGTGCCTCCTTCTCAGTATCCGAGTTCCAGCAACGTCTGCTGGTCCTTGGTAGTGCTATGTAGCACAGGTACCTCCTGCTTATTAACCGTCTTCCAGCACTGTCAGCTGGTCCACGGTTGTGCCATTGGCTCTTGTTCCTTCTGCTGCCCCTCCGGGTTCCAGCACCGTCACCTGGTCCTCGCTAGTTCCATTTGCTCTTGTTCCTTCTGCTCCCCATCCGGGTTCCAGTACCGTCAGCTGGTTCTCGGCAGTTCCTCAGCCATCTTGTACCTTCTGCTACTTTTCCAAGTTCAAGCTTGTGGAAATGGTTTTTGGTTCTCACTCTGGATCTCCCTGACGATGACCCTGAAGACCACACCGAAGAAGACCAAAGAGATGACCCTGAAAAGAAGATGACCAAGAGGACAAAGAACATGGAGACAACCACCAAGATGCAGAACAACAAGACACAGAAGACGAAGAAGCAGAAGAACAAAAAGCAGAAGAACCAAAAGCAGAAGAACATTAAGCATAAGACTAAAAATCAGAGCAAAAAATATTATCTAAATTATAAGCAGAAGAAGACTAAGCAGTGTATGAGAGTGAGTCCGTTCCTCCTCGTGGTGCCCCTGGAAAATGCCTGCTGCTGCAGGCCAAACTGAACGCGGACAAATCCTGTTGTAAATCTTTTGTGACAGGCAGAACGGATGGTGTAATCTTCAAACTTTTATAGATAACAACTACAGGAATGCCTGTCACAAAATAAGAATATGATGAAGAAGAAGAATAGGAAGAAGATGAAGAAGTAGAATATGAAGAAGAATAATCATTGAATAAGAAGAATATGAATAATGTGGAAGAAGGTGAAGAAGAAGATGAATAAGGTGAAGAAGAAGTTGATGAAAAAGATGCTGCTGCTGAGGATCATGAAGGAGAAAGTGTGGGAGAAGTAAAAAAGAAGGTGAAGAGCATGGAAGTAGTGAAACATACATATCTGACAAAATATAAAAGAGGTTAACATAGTCAATATCTTTGTAACTCTGAACGTCTTTAAAAAAAAAAATTAATTCCTGCTATTCCATTTGATTGGGCTAAACCTCTATGGCTTTAATGTCTCCTACACCTCCCACAATACATTCTACATTATTATTAGTTGTTTTTCTTCATGTAGAATTAACCTACAAGGAAAGAAAGGTTTTTTTTAATTCCGATATTTGTGTTCCATTGACTTGAATGGGACTTCCGGGATCGGAATCGGCGATACCCGATACTTTTTTGATATTGGCCGATCCAATCCGATCCGATACTTTTCAATATCGGGTGGTATCACTCAACACTACTCAAGAGGATGGTATGGTTACTTTCTGGTGTAATGTCTCCATCCCCAGGGTAACATATCAATTTGACTACTGCCTCATAGTAGAAAGCCCAGGCCCCATGGCACAATTTGATATTTGGATGGGTACCCAATTCATGTGTGTCTCCACAGCTGAAAGGGGGGAAGGGTCAAACTGTGAGGACTGGGCACTTGTTGGATGGAATACCGGTGAACACGATTGGGGATATCAACCAATCCCAGACCTAGAACAAAGGGATAAGTGGGGAGCCAGCCTATTAGCCCGCATGACCCTGACTAAAGCCCCTTTCAAAGGCCAGAGAGCCTTTCCAGGCCTAACCATTCCCGCCACCCACTGCCCCAGGGAAGGATGCATAATTCTCTACCTTACTATTGACAACCCCTCAGAGAATGATCAAGGGTTATATGTACTCGGTTCAAGTACCAAGGCCGGTAGAGAAGGGGAGGGTGACAGAATGAGTAAATTCCGATTGAGAAACTTGAATCCAAACCAATAACTGAAGAGATAGATGAACCAGTACCAGGAGCCAAGTTTCTATTAGATTTGACATATGAAGAGAAACTTGCTATAGAAACAGGATTTTCTGATTCCAATGTCTGTCTCGAGTGGGTGAGATATACTGCCGCTAATGCAAATCGCTCCTCATGTATAGCCTGTACCACAGCCAGACCTCATTTAGGCACAGTACCTTTCCCAATAAACCCAAGCATAGATGAGAAGGGATTCCTGTGTGCTCTATCTCTATATATGAATAATCAACCAGGTGACTCACAAAAATGCCAATACATATCCCATATATACCCACCTCACCAAAGTACCGAACCAACAGGACATGGGATCACCCCCTACCCAGGTAATTACACCTGTTTTCAATGAAATGCTGACGGTAGAGAGGTAGACAACCTACCACCTAACTACTGCAATGATCAAGTCATTCATGTCCAGGAAGGTAGCCTATATAACGACTCCTTATTAGTAGGCCAGATTTACCAGTTGCCCGATGTTTATTGGTTATGTGGGGATATGAAGATTAGGCCAAGACTCACTGTTCCATGAAAGGGACAGTGTGCCATGGTAAAAGCCCTTATGCCATTCCATATATTTGATCTACCCGGCTGGGATCGAGTAATTCAAGAAAATCGCCTGACAAAAAGGGTAAAACGGGAACTACAAGGTTCCTTTGACCCCCATATTTATATAGACTCTTTCGGGGTTCCACAGGGGGTACCTAATGAATTTAAAGCCCGAAATGAGGTAGCAGCTGGTTTTGAATCAATTATCCCCATGATTGGGGTAAATAAGAATGTAAAATGGATAAATTACCTATACTATAATCAGTAGAGGGATGCTATACGGGGACTTGTTGAACAGTTAGGCCCCACATCCATCATGGCCTTCCAGAACAGGATGGCACTAGATATGATCCTAGCAAAAAAAGACGGAGTCTGCAAGATGATAGGTACCAGCTGCTGCACTTATATACCCAATGGGATGCCTGGTTTGGGTGGTGGGATGGCTGGCAAAAAGCACTCACAAAGTTTGGAATAGCTGTTTTATGTGTTTTAATTATTTTGGCCTTAATCTTATGCTGCTTAGCTCCATACCTCGAGAAGATGATGATGAAAACCATGGTGTCATGATCTCAGTGCGGGTTTGACTCGCACATGTGGGGTTAATGTATGGAACCAGTACTGATGACTGGCATTTCTGGGGTTAAAGGCTGTGATCCCGGTGCAGGCTTACCTGCACACCTGGGACTTATGATTGTGGCCTCTCCCTGGTTCTGGGGGAGGCTTCTTATAGCCTCAGGACGCTCCCATCCCTGTCAGTTATACTTTCGCCCTTGGCATTGTGTGGTGACCCCTGAGTGTGTTAGTGCTGTGTTCTGGTTACTTGATTCTCTGTGTATGACTCGGTCTGTTTCCTGGATATCGCTTTGGATTCTGCCTGGTACCTCCTATGTCTGTTTGGTTTTGATCTCTGCTTGGCCCTGATTATCCGCTCTGTCTCATCCCTGGTACTGTACTGTGATCCTGTGTATGACCTTTGGCTTTGTCTGACCTCCCGTCTGTTTATCCCTCCTGTACCTCGTTTGACTGTACTGTTCATGACTTCTGTTTTGCCTGAATCTGAGTTCTCTGGCTTCTCTGACGCTAAGCCCCACCCCCTTGCAGCCACATGACCGTTCACATGACCATAGGTCCTGTGCAAGCTTGCTCATTTTCAGTGTCCGCAGGTCCCGTGCCTCTTTACTTTCCAGCGCTGACTGGTCCCTGACACTATTCGCTTGAAGCACGCATTGTCACCTCTGCTGCCACTCCACAGGTATGGTTTAGCACTGCTTCTGTACTCAGGACACACGCACTGGCTCTATGAGCAAGTGTAGTGCGGTGTCTCTGACATTAAGGCTATGTGCCCACGCTAGCATTTTTAAACGCTCAGGAAAAGGATCCCCTTCCCAGAAATCGTGCGTCTTTTTCCGCGCGATTTTTGACGCGATTTTGACGCGTTTTTGACGCGTTTTTTGACACGCGATTTCTGGGCTCATTGGGGATGGCTAAAAACGCTGAGCAATGCGGGAATTAATGAGCATGCTGCGTTTTTAGCCGCTAAGTGATTCCTGAGCGGTTAAAAACGCATGCATTGGCACAAAAAGCCAAAAACGCATGCTAATTAATTTGATGCATCTTTTAAGCGTTTCTGCAGCGTCTGATCCGGCTCAAACGCTGCGGAAACACTTAACAAAACGCATCGTGGGCACACAGCCTATAACTGACCATTTCAGATTTTTTTTTTTTTCTGAAGGAAAAAAAAAAAGTGTGTGTTATCCTCATGGATCCCATACAAGCCTTGGCTGATCAGGTCAATCACCTGACCCAAATGTTCCATAAGCTCAATGTGGAACAACGCACGATGGCCCAGACCCAGCAACAGTTGGTGGTTACTGTGCAGGGGGCTGTCGATGCAGGGGCTTCTAGTTCTGGGGGTAGGGATGTGTCATTAGCGTCCCCTGAATCTCCGGTCAAATTGCCAGACCTTTTCTCAGGGGATAAAAAGGAGTTCAGGTCTTTCAGAGAAGGATGCAAGCTTTTTTTTTCTTTAAGGCCCCGCTCCTCCGGGGATGAGTTCCAGAGGGTGGGGGTCATTATTTCCCTACTTCGGGGGGATCCACAAGCATGGGTTTTCTCTCTGTCTTCCTCTGCTCCTGAACGTATGTCAGTGAACGCATTCTTTGAGGCCCTCGGGCACATTTATGATGAACCTGACTGTGTGCGATTGGCAGAGGACATGTTGATGAGTGTCTGTCAGGGAAACACTCAGCTGAGTGGTTTTGTTCTGAGTTCCGCCGCTGGGCGGCAGAGGTCTCCTGGAGCGACGCCGCACTCCAAGGACTCTTTCGCAGAGGCTTGTCCGAGCGGCTGCAGGATCCCTTAGCGTTACATCCCCCACCTAACTCTCTCGAGCACGCCATGACCCAGGCCGTCCGGATGGACCGCAGGCTGCGGGCCAGAGGGGTGATGCAGGTGGATACTCCATTATTCCCCAGTGGACAAGAGACTGCCCCTGAGCCCATGGATGTAGGCGCCCTCTCCCTGAAGGATATGGAGAGGAAACGCCGGAAGGACAAGCAGTTATGCTTTTACTGCGGTAAAATGGGACATTGGAAAAGGGAGTGCCCGAATTGCCCGTCTTCAAACCCAGTCGGCGGGAAACGACTAGATCTGGGTAGTCAACGGGGAGGCTGCTCAGACCCTCAGGTACCATTTTCCTCGTTTTCTAAAGTAGTACTGCCTGTGGAACTGTTTGTGGGTGGTAGTTCTTTTTCCTCTACAGCCTTCGTGGACTGCGGATCATCTATTAATCTTATTGACTCCCAATTGGTCACACACTGCAAGATAGGGACAGTTAGGCTCAAGGTTCCGATCAAGGTGATGGCCATTGACTCATCTCCCATCATTAAGGAGGGAATTCGCTTTATGTCTGATGTGTTTTCGCTCAGAGTGGGCGCTACTCATGTGAAAAACATAAGTTGTTTTGTGCTGGACAATCTACCTGCAGGGTTGGTGTTGGGCATGCCCTGGTTACAACGCCATAACCCAGTTATTAACTGGAAAACGTGGGAGATTGTTCAATGGGGGTTTAATGATTTTGAGTTATGTGATAAATCCGCACTGCTGGTTGAACCTGTTAAATCTGTGTCTGTATCATCTGTCGAGCTGGAAGGTATTCCGGAATGCCTGAAGGACTTCGAAGATGTATTCTCCGAAAGCGAGGCCGAGACGTTACCGCCACATAGACCCTTTGACTGCGCTATTGAGCTGGTCCCGGGGGCTAAATTACCCAAAGCCCGTCTGTTTAATTTGTCCGGTCCTGAGCGCTTGGCTATGAAGGAGTACATTACTGAAAGTCTGCGCAAAGGACACATACGTCCTTCAGTCTCACCTGTGGTGGCAGGTTTCTTTTTTGTAAAGAAAAAAGATGGCGGGTTACGTCCCTGTCTCGACTTCCAGGAGCTTAATCAAATTACTGTATGGAATACGTACCCCCTTCCATTGATTCACGATTTATGTAACCAACTATCAGGGGCAAAGTGGTTTTCTAAACTGGAGCTTCGGGGGGCATATAATTGTCGTTATCTACTTAGATGATATTTTGATATATTCCCCCTACAAGTATTCTCATTTGGAACATGTACGAACTGTGCTACAAAGGCTTAGAGAAAATCATTTGTATGCCAAATTGGAGAAATGTGTATTCTGTGTACAAGAGTTGTCCTTTTTGGGGTTAATTGTATCCGGTGAGGGTTTTCGCATGGACCCCAAGAAGGTGCAGGCCATTGCGGATTGGGTGCAACCCCGAGATCTTAAGGGTCTTCAGCTCTTCTTGGGGTTCGCCAATTATTACCGCAAATTTATCCGGGGGTTTTCGCAAGTGGTCAAACCTCTCACGGATCTAACATGCAAAGGTGCGGATGTGAGAAATTGGTCCTCGCTCGCAAAAGAGGCCTTTGCAACGCTGAAAAAATGTTTTATGTCTGCTCCTGTGTTAGTGCAGCCAGATCCGTCCAAATCATTCGTCGTGGAAGTGGATGCCTCTGAGGTGGGGATGGGGGCGGTGTTGTCCCAAGGGCCTGCCACTCTAACCAACCTCAGGCCATGTGCTTTCTTTTCCAAGAAGTTCTCTGCTGCGGAAAGAAATTACGACGTAGGCAATAGAGAGCTTCTTGCGGTCAAATTGACGTTTGAAGAATGGAGGCACTTTTTGGAGGGGGCCAGTCACCTGGTTACGGTGATCACGGATCACAAAAATTTGTCGTACATTGAGTCTGCTAAAAGACTAACGCCCAGACAGGCCCGTTGGTCACTTTTTTTTTTTCCCGTTTTCAGTTTACGATTACATTTCGTGTAGGGTCTAAGAATGTCAAGGCTGACGCCTTATCACGCAGTTTTCAGCCGGTGTCGCCCCCTGAGCCACCGTCCTCCATTCTTCACCCTGGGGTTGTGATAGCAGAGGTCTCATCTGAATTGGAACAGGAGATTCAGGGAGCCCAGTCGCTGGCCCCGGCGGCCAAGCCGGAGGGGAAGTTGTTTGTCCCAGAGCAACTTCGCCTGAAACTCTTGCAGGAGTTCCATGAATCCAAGCTGAGTGCTCACCCTGGTATTTCGGCCACACGTCTGGCGGTGGCTAGGATCTTTTGGTGGCCTACCCTTGGTTCGGACATAAAAAAATTAATTGCTGGTTTTGGGGTCTGCGCTCGTTCTAAAAGCTCTCATAGCCGGCCGGCAGGGTAGCTGATACCCTTGGCAGTGCCCGAAAGGCCATGGACTCACTTATCCATGGATTTTATTACCAATCTCCCTCCATCTAATGGTAATACAGTGGTATGGGTAGTGGTGGACAGGTTTTCTAAGAAGGCTCATTTCATACCCCTGTCCGCACTACCATCAGCTGAGACGTTGTCCAGGTTGTTTGTGCAACATGTGATCCGGTTGCATGGGGTACCCCTGAATGTGGTGTCTGATCGTGGTGTGCAGTTTGTGGCTAAGTTTTGGCGTGCTTTCTGCAAAAAATTAGGTATGTCTCTGTCCTTTTCATCTGCATACCATCCTGAGAGCAATGGACAGACGGAGCGCACTAACCAGTCCCTGGAACAGATCCTCAGGTGTCTAACCTCTGCTAGACAGAATGACTGGTGCGATGCACTGCCGTTGGCTGAATTTGCCTTCAATAGTCGGGTGAGTCAATCCACGGGTATGACTCCTTTTTTGATCAATTATGGGTTCAGTCCTCATTTCGGTGAGTTTTCTCGTCTGGATTCGGGGTGTCCCGGGGCTGAGGACTCTGTTCAGCGGTTAAAAGATACATGGGCAGAAGTCCAGCGGCGTATATCTAGGTCTCAAGGCAGGTATAAGTTTTTCGCGGACAGGAAACGAACACCTGGTCCCATGTTTCGGGTGGGAGAGAAAGTTTGGCTCTCCACGCGAAACATAGTTAAAGATTCCGTCAGCCAAGTTGGGACCCAAATTCATTGGCCCGTACAAAATTGTGGAAAAAATCAATCCAGTGGCGTATAGGCTGTGCCTTCCACCCTCTTTCAAGATCCCTAACGTCTTCCACAAATCTCTACTGAAACCTTTTGAAGCAGTCCGGGGAGACGCCGAGCCTGCTGCTCCTCTTGTTTTGGTCGAGGGGCAGGTGGAGTACGAGGTTGGTCATATCGTAGATTCCAGATTGGTACGGCGGTCGGTACAGTACCTGGTTCATTGGAAGGGGTATGGACCGGAGGACAGATCCTGGGTACCGGCCCGGTTGATGCATGCTGATCGCCTGGTGCGGGCTTTCCATGCTAAGTACTCGGGCAAGCCTGGGGGTCCAGAGGCCCCCCGTTGAGAGGGGGGTACTGTCATGATCTCAGTGCAGGTTTGACTCGCACATGTGGGGTTAATGTATGGAACCAGTACTGATGACTGGCATTTCTGGGGTTAAAGGTTGTGATCCCGGTGCAGGCTTACCTGCACACCTGGGGCTTATGATTGTGGCCTCTCCCTGGTTCTGGGAGAGGCTTCTTATAGCCTCAGGATGCTCCCATCCCTGTCAGTTATACTTTCGCCCTTGGCATTGTGTGGTGACCCCTGAGTGTGTTAGTGCTGTGTTCTGGTTACTTGATTCTCTGTGTATGACTCGGTCTGTTTCCTGGATATCGCTTTGGATTCTGCCTGGTACCTCCTATGTCTGTTTGGTTTTGATCTCTGCTTGGCCCTGATTATCCGCTCTGTCTCATCCCTGGTACTGTACTGTGATCCTGTGTATGACCTTTGGCTTTGTCTGACCTCCCGTCTGTTTATCCCTCCTGTACCTCGTTTGACTGTACTGTTCATGACTTCTGTTTTGCCTGAATCTGAGTTCTCTGGCTTCTCTGATGCTAAGCCCCGCCCCCTTGCAGCCACATGACCGTTCACATGACCATAGGTCCTGTGCAAGCTTGCTCATTTTCAGTGTCCGCAGGTCCCGTGCCTCTTTACTTTCCAGCGCTGACTGGTCCCTGACACTATTCGCTTGAAGCATGCATTGTCACCTCTGCTGCCACTCCACAGGTATCGTTTAGCACTGCTTCTGTACTCAGGACACGCGCACTGGCTCTATGAGCAAGTGTAGTGCGGTGTCTCTGACACATGGAAACTACAGTGATGACCATGCATGCCGATTTAGAAGATCCCCTGTATGAAAGATGCCCCTATGAAACTATGCAAGCACCACCCCCAGAATATGCCCGTCTGAAGCAAACCAACGAGGGAGAGTCCAGGATCTGACTTCCTCCTGTGCAAAGTCCGTTAGGAGGGGGTCCATCTACTAGAGATGGGTCGTCTTGTGTATACGGTGAAGATTAGTTAGTTAGGTTCCAGCATTGTTGAGTTAGGTAGGCCGGGAGGAAAGATCGATAGGCTCGACGAGATGAGATTAGGGATTTTGATTTTTCATATCTCCAAAGGGGAACTGTTAAGGGGAGAATATGACATATGAATATATACAAGAATCAAAATTATATTACTATATGCACGTTCTGCAGAATATCAGAATCATGTAGCTTTAAGGTATTTCTGTTTCTCTAAGACTTATTTCTGTTTCTCTAAGACTTATTTCTGTACTGTATAATTCAGCTAGTTTCACTAAAGCCAGGTTAGACTTATGAACAATAATCCGTTGTAGAATAATTATATAGTAGACAGGACATGAGAGTTCAATAGATAGTACATTGCATGAACAGGACATTATCTAGTAAATGGTACATTCATTGTATGAATAAGCCATTGTATGGTAGATGGGACATGTGAGCTCAAATAGTAAAATGTGCTTTGTTATAACCAATAATTTGGAAAAACTCATGATGTAAAACAACTCGATTTCTTGCTATAAAACTGTACACATCTCTGATTAAAGGCAGAGGAGACTCATTTAAGACACGATATACAATGTCTTGTGTGTTCTTTTCTCCGTGCACGTATTATCTCTACCAGAGATCCAATTCGGCCACAGGCAATTAAGACGGGTCACACCCTAGTGTGACAGAAATTGACAGGAAATCCACACCTACTGGGATAAGCAGGTGACATTTAATGGAGAATTTTTATCACTGATCATGTTAATCGTCGTGGGTTTTTCTTGTGTAAATACTGTTGAAAAAAAGTCACTTAGCATATTGGCTTTTTCCTCATCCTCATCCACCATTTCACCCAGACTATTTTTAAGGGGGCCAACACTATCATTTTTTAGTTTCTTACTATTTATGTAGTTAAAGAATATTTTGGGATTATTTTTACTTTCTCTGGCAATGAGTCTCTCTGTCTCAATCTTTGCTGTCTTGATTTGCTTTTTACAGAATTTATTTAATTTTCTGTTTTTATTTAATGCCTCATCACTACATACTTGCTTTAATTCTCTAAATGCTTTGTTTTTGTCACTTATTGTGCTCTTTACAGCTCTAATTAGCCATAGTGGTCTCCTCCTATGTGGTTCAGAGTATAAACAAAATCATAATGTATCATTCCCTCCTTTCACTTTATTTGCTGATTTTGTCACCAAACAATCTAGGATTAGAAATGACCCTAGTTTTGACTTTACTCTGTCGTGTTCCACTGCCCCTGGTGTCAAACTCAGTAGGACACCCGTGGCAGTCCACAAAACTAACATTGTTTTCACAGGCCCTCCTCACAACATGAATAAACCTCCTCCGGATGAGAGCAATTCTCAGGATGTCAGTAAACATTGTCCTCTACACAAGAAACCACATCCTCTAATAAAATGCAGTCTTCAGGGAGAAGTCTTTAGAGGATCGCAAAGGTTTCCTCAAGGAGAACAACATCTGCTTAAATGTTGTACCACAACCTCTCACTTCGCCAGGAACTGCGAAGCTAGTGTGAAATGTGCAGAATGCAGCAGCCTGGATCACAATACAGCCATGCACCCTGGATCAACTCCATAAGTGTTGTCACTAGCAGAGGAGCATTGTTAGAAGCAGAAAGACACCAAAGTAGACACCCCTGAGGTCAGCTCTAAATGTATGGAGATGTGTAAGGGACTCATAGGAGGAAGGTCCAGTTTAAAAATCTTCCTTGTCCGAGTCTACCCTGCAGGCTGCAAGGACAAAGCTCTCAATATATACGCAATTCTGGATGACCAAAGTAACAGGTCCCTAGCCAGGTCCATCTTCTTTGACAACTTTAGCTTTGTAGGCCCTGGTTCTCCCTACACCCTGAGAACATGTTCAGGTACCGTTGAGGCGGCAGGGAGAAAAGCAACCGGATACAAGGTGGAGTTAATAGATGGCCAAACCTGCCTATCGCTACCAGCCATCCTGGAGTGCCACCAGATTCTTGACAACAGGTCAGAAATACCTTCACGGGAAGTGGCGACACATCACCCCCATCTAAAGCATTTAGCCCACCTGATACCTGAGATGGATTCAGGAACCCCAATAGCTCTACTTCTGGGAAGAGATATACTACAAGTCCACAAGACTAGAGAATGTATAAACGGCTCCAGGAACACTCTGTATGCACAGAGGCACGACCTTGGATGGGTCATCATAGGAGATGTCTGCCTAGGAGGAGCACACAAACCGGTCTTAGTCGACAGCATGCTCACCAATACTCTTGAAAATGGACGTCTGTCTCTCTTCCAGCCATGTAAGAGGAGCTTCCTGATGAAAGAGTTGACATGCAATGCTCCTCTACCTTGTCCATTATCTGATCCTTCCTGTGAAGACCACACATGTGATGAATACCAAGATCACATAGGGTGCGCAGTTTTCGACAGAACAAGAGAAGACCACAAGGTAGCAATGTCCATAGAAGACAGACTGTGTTTGGACATCATGGATCGAGAGATGGTAAGAGATGAGTCAAAGAGTTGGATGACCCCTCTACTGTTTAAACCCCAAAGGTAACGCTTGCCCAACAACAGAGAACCTGTCTACAGTCTATTTGTCTCCCTCAAACGCAAATTTCAGAATGCACCTGAAATGAGAGAGCGCTTCTTTGCCTTCATGGAGAAAATACTTCAGAATAGCCATGCAGAAATTGCACTGTACGAGATTCCGAGGAATGTTGGTACCTACACATTTTTGGTGTGTATTACCCTAAGAAACCTGGTCAGATAAGAGTAGTATTTAACTCAAGCGCCAGATATGAAGGTGTCTCACTAAACGATGTCTTTTTGTCTTACCCAGACCTCAATATCAGACTTCTAGGAGTACTTCTTTGTTTCCGCAAAGATGCAGCGGTATTCATGGCTGACATACAACAGATGTTTCATTGCTTCCTTGTCAAAAAAAGAACATAGAAACTATTTAAGGTTTTTCTGGTACCGTAATAATGACCCTTACAAAGACATCGTGGAGTATTGGATGGAAGTACACATCTTTGGGAACGGCCCTTCCCCTGCTGCCGCCATCTATGGTCTTAGACATTCAACCAGAGAGGGCGAAGCAAAGTATGGGTCAGATGTTAGATCGTTTGTGGAGAAGGATTTCTACGTAGATGACTGCTTGAAATCCCCACCCACAGATGATTCAGCAGTCAGTCTTCTAAAGAGGACACAAGAAATGCTCGCATTGTCCAATTTGAGGTTGCACAAAATTGCTTCCAACAGCCAAAAAATGATTGCAGCTTTTCCCTCTCAAGATTACTCAACTGATCTAAAAGACTTGGATTTAGACACAGACTCCCTTCCCATGCAACGGAGCCTTGGTTTGCTTTGGGATTTGAAGATAGATGCATTTACCTTTCGGATCAATGAAGAAGAAAAACTTTTCACACGTAGAGGCGTCCTTACGGTGCAGCCTGTATGATCCTCTAGGATTTGTAACCCCTGTAACTATCCAAGGTAAAATGATGTTGAGAGACTTCACCCAAGAGATTTCTGAATGGGATGATCTGCTTCCCATGGAGAAGAGAGCTTTGTGGGTAAGATGGAAGAAATCTTTAGAAGCCTAGTCAGATCTTTACGTGGCACGACCACACGCTACCATGCCATCAGCAGAAATCAACACGCAAAGGCTCTGTATTTTCTGTGATGCCTCAACCAAAGCGATGGCAGCAGTAGCATATTTGAAAACTACTGACATCAAGGAACAATTCCATGTAAGGCATGCTATGAGCCAGACAAAACTAGCGCCAGTCCAGGAGCACACAATAGCCAGACTGGAACTCTGTATGGCTTTGCTAGCAGTAGAGTTAGCTGAACTTATCTTGACATAAATTGACCTGGAAATCAAGGACATCAAGTTCTACTCAGACAGCAAGGTGGTGCTTGGGGACATTTGCAACGAAACTCGACGCTTTTATGTTTATGTCAGCAATTGGGTGATAAGGATCAAGAGGTCCACTTGCCCTAAACAGTGGTGCTGTGTATCCACACACCACAATCCTGCGGACCACACAACTAGATCTGTTGAATCAAGACACCTTAATGACAAAACTTGGTTTACGGTCCCTGCATTCCTATATCGTTCAACACCTTACAGTGATGAATCAGACACCTTTAAACTGGTGGATCCAGATGCAGATGAAGAAATATGCCCGCAACTATCCATTCTATGTACGGCGACTTCAGACAATCACCTCAAATCCCACCATTTCAGCAGGTTTTCAACCTGGAACTCGCTTGTTCGTGCCATTGCTTGTTTAATTCATGTGGTTCAGTCTTACAAATCAATATCACCCACCAAACAGAAGTCTTTTAAGGGTTGGCACCACTGCAAGCACGCCTTTATCACTTCAAACCTGGAAAGTGTAAGTGGCATCAGTTGATGACCAGCTGGGAGTGTTCTGCCCTTTTAATATAGGGCAAACCTGTTTGTATAATGTGCTGGTTTAGTTATAGCACCATCTAGTGTTGGCTGAATTTATAGCTGTGTCTTTAGTAGCTTTTACGATGTAAAAAATTAATCCGGCACTCAAAAGATCAAATGCTGATAATGAATATTTTTATTTTATTTTGGAGGGAATAATCCAAAAAACATGACGTTTCGGTCTATTCATTGACCTTCATCAGACGGTTTAAGATTGAACCCATTAGAAGAGGGAAATCACAGGAGAATCATGAGTAGGTCATAGGAGACAATCAGGTGCAGAAGCGCTGCGCATTTTTCATCAGCTCCCACCCGTTACTGCACAGCTCTTCTGCACCTGATTGTCTCCTATGACCTACTCATGATTCTCCCGTGATTTCTCTCTTCTAATGGGCTTCAATCTTAAACCATCTGATGAAGGTCAATGAATAGACCGAAACGTCATGTTTTTTGGATTATGCCCTCTGAAATAAAATAAAAAGATTCATTATCAGCATTTGATCTTTTGAGTGCCGGATTGATTTTTTACATTGATTAAGGATTGGTTACCCTTATCCGGGCACCACCATAATTTGAGGAGTGACGTGTCATTATATTTAGTAGCTTTGTCTTTAACAGAATGTTGCATTGTAGGATTGAAGCAATGTATTCTGAAATGAGGAGGATGACATTTTTCTTCTGCATATTTCATGGGACGCACGTGTTTATTTGTCCTCCTGTAACTCCCCTACTTGAGTTTGTTATCCTGGTAAAGCATATCTGGTAAGATTAATATCTTTTCTTGTAATGCAGTGTTGTACAGAGATGTTATCAACTGTATAGCAGCCAGCGCACAGCAGATGTACTTAGACACCTGTGTATTTCTATGTAAAGTTTGCATCACACTGTATACTTCCTGTAATTGTGTTAGCTGTGTGATCATCTGCCCAATACTTACTCATGTAATTTGTATTCTTTATAGTTTTACCACATGTTCTATACTCTTCACAAATAAACAAGTTAGACTACAGAGAACGGTTTGCTTATTTTGAAAGATAGAAGGTGGTTTATGCTGTATGCTAGAGTGTACACTGTTTCATCGTGTAGGAAGGCCGAACAGAGGCACTAATTTACTATATATCTATTTGCAAGTGACAGTACATTTAATTTACGTCATAGTAATTGTCTAATGATAAAATTACTTAATAGAATTTTTTTGTTTCCATCCACCCAAGAACTGACTGTAAACTCATGAGCACTGGGGGTCTCACTAATCCACTGCATGCAAGGCATGGTTGTACTATAGCAGTAAAAATGGAACTATGGGTGTATATATATATGTGTATACTCATGTATAAGCCGACCTGTGTATAAGCCGACCCCCCTAATTTTGTCACAAAAAACTGGGAAAACTTATTGACTTATGTTTAAGCCTAGGGTTGCACAGTGAGTGGTCTCAGATAGTACTGCACAGTGAGTGGCCCCAGTTATGCTGCACAGTGAGTGGCCCCAGATAATGCTGCACAGTGAGTGGCCCCAGATAATGCTGCACAGTGAGTGGCCCCAGTTATGCTGCACAGTAAGTGGCCCCAGTTATGCTGCACAGTGAGTGGCCTCAGTTTTGCTGCTGCTGCCACTGCCTCCGTTCCAAAAAAAACCTGTATACTCACCTCCGTCGTTGCCCCCTGCTCATCAGCATTGCGTGCTCTGCAGTGACTGTGCAGGCAGAGGGCGCAATTGCACCCTCTGGCCTGAATGTCACTGCAGAGGACGCAAGACAGCAGAGCAATGCGCAGGGACTGGTGAATATGCCTCCCCGTTCATACTCACCCCCGTCCTGGCACTTGTCTCTGCAGTGCAGCCCCCCTGCTTGTTCCATTTTCTCGGCCCTGCTCTTCCTGCTTCAGCGGTCACGTGGTACCGCTCATTAAACTCATGTATATGCGCATATTCATGAGTTTAATGAGCGGTACCACGTGACCGCTGAAGCAGGAAGAACAGGGGGAGCCAAGAACATGGAACAAGCATGGTGGCTGCAGAAAAGGGTGAGTATGAGCTCTGACACCCCCGCTGCTCCCCCCAGTATATGACTCGTGTATAAACCAAGAGGGAGACTTTCAGCCCCAAAAAATGGGCTGAAAATCTCGGCTTATACACGAGTATATACGGTAGTTGTCTGTGACACACATATGTATATATATATGTATTTTACTTAGAAAGATAGATAAATAGATAGATAAATAGATAGAAGAAAATCCGGCAATTCAGCAGTCACGGTAGAGTGAAATCACAGCAGGAGCTGACAGGATAGAAGAGATGGATTACATACAGTAAATACAAATAGAATAGGTAGATATACAGATGTCTGTGACATATACAATTAGTACAGTGTGTGTGCAGCTTACTGTACATGTATTTAATTAAGAAAAAATATTTTTCGATCAAAAGTAGCGTGAGCTCCCATGCAATTTTTGGAACCAGCATAGGGAAAGCCGATGACTGAGGGCTGTTTTTTATAGCTTTGGACAATGTAAAAAAGATAAAAAAAATTACAAAATGTAAAAATATTTTTTAAAAAATCCCTAAATAAAGAAAAGAATATGTTTCCAATAAATACATCTATTTATGCAAATAATACAAAAATTAAATGTACACATATATGGTATGGCCGCGTCTGTAATGAACCGCTCTATAAAATTGTCCCACTAGGTAACCCCTTCAGTGCACACCGTAAAAACATGAATAAAAACCAAGGCAAAAAACAATGCTTTCTCATCATACCGCCAAGCATAAAGTGCAATAAAAAGCGATCAAAAAGACAGTTGTAAATAAAAATGGTACTGCTGAAAAAAACATCATCTTGTCTCGCAAAAGACAAGCCACCACAGAGCTCCATCAGTGGAAAAATAAAAAAGTTATATCTCTCAGAGTAAAGTGATGCAAAGTTAATTATTTTTACTACAAATTAGTTTTTATTGGGTAAAAGCACCAAAGCATAAAAAAGATATAAATGAGGTATCACTGTAATCGTACTGACCTGAAGAATAAAGCTGTCTTACCAATTATACTACACGTGCAATGGTTTAAAAAAAAAAAGCGCAATTCCTGAGTTGTTATTTTTTGTTCATTCTGTCTCTCAAAAATCAGAATAGAAAGTGATCAAAAAACGTCATGTGCCCGAAAATGTTACCAATAAAAATATCAGCTTGTCCAGCAAAAAACAAGCCCTCACATGACTCTGTCAGTTGAAATGCGAAAAAATTACAGCTCTCAAAATATAGTGATGCAAAAAATAGTTTTTGCAATAAAAAGCGTCTTTTAGTGTGTGACAGCAGCCAAACATAAAAACCCGATATAAATCTGGTATCGCTGTAATCGCACCACCTGAAGAATAAAGTCGCCTAATCACTTATACCGCATGAGGAACGGCGTAAAAATAAATAAAAACAATTCTTCACCAACTGTTTATTTTTTCATTGTGCCTCCCAAAGATCACGGTAAGGCTCAGGCACATTTATCCTGCACTCTGTGCTGATCGCTTACACAGGGGTTTCCATGTAAATCTCTGAAATACGTGATTCAGACGGAACCCCCAGCGGAAAAATCCCTATAATGAGGCAGATGGATTCACTGTGAATGCCATAGGACCTGTGATCCAGTGGTGTCTGTCTTTTTAGGATTGCACAGTTTTGTGCACTTCTGAACGGGACACTGCTGAACAGAGGCCAGACAGATTCCAGAGTAACTCTGCTGCCTCATTATAGTGAATAGATTAATCGGGGGTTTTATCTGAATCATGTCACTCGGAGATTTAAATGGAAACCCCAAAGTAAGTTCTCAGCATCAAGCGCCAGGTAAAAGTGATCCCAAATGTTATGTAAAATGTTCCCAATAAAAGCTTCCACTCAATCCACAAAAAAATCAAGTCCCCACTCAGGTCTATCATCTGTTGACAAATATATGGGGCTTCCACTTTACTGGTACCACAAAGGCTCTGGAAAAGCAAAATGGCGTCATAACCCTACAAAACAAATTCAGCAAATGCTCCACTTCCAAATCCAAATTCCCCACCCTCCCTTCTGATACCCTTTGAGCCTAAACAACATTTAGTGCCCACATGTTTGGCATTTCTGTAGTGATGAGAGCCCCTATAATTTATAAGTGTGTGTCTCCAGAAGCATGATCTGGGCATAATGTACTGGTCACTACGATTGCAGTTTGCAATTTTCACTCAGTAACATCCACTGCTGGTTTTTTCTGGAAAACACTCAAGGAGTCAAAATTGTCACTACATCTGTAGATAAATTCCCAAAGAGGTATAGTTTTCAAAATGGGGTAATCTGAGTGGGGATTCTGCTTTTCTTTTACTTAGGGAGCTCTTTATATGGAATCCGCAAACTATTCTAGGAAAATCTGCTTTCCAGGAGGCAAACAGCGCTCTGTCCCTCCCGAGTCCCTCCATATGGCAAAGTAGTACTGTACAGCCACATATGGGGTATTTCTACATTCAGCAGATATTGTGGGACAAATTTTGGTGCCATTTTTACCCTTTTCCCACTATGAAAATGTAAAACCTGGGGCTCACACAATCTTGGTGGTAAAACTGTAAATTATTTTTCTTCACTGCCCAATGGTATAAAAGTTTGTGACACATCTGTAGTGTCAATATAATCAATGCCTCCCTAGATGAATTCACTGAGAGGATTAATTGGTATAATGGGGTCACTTATGGGGTTTTATGCTGTTCTGTCACCTCTGGGGCTCTGTCAGGGAAACATGGCCCCATCAAACAAGTGCAACAAAATCTACACTGTAATATGGCGCTACTTCATTTCTGAGCTTTGCACTGTGCCTCAAAAGTAGTTTTCAACCACATATAGGATATTGGTGAACGCAATAGAAATTGCACAACAAACATTTGGGTCCATTTTCTCCTTTTGCCCTTATGAAAATACAAAATTTGTAGCTTAAAAAGATTTTTGTGAGAAAAATGTGATATTTTTTCTTTACGGCTTAACGTTATAAACTTCTTTGAGGCTATGTGCCCACGTAGCGTTTTAAAACGCTCATTAAAAACCGCACTCCTTCTCAGAATTCGCGCGTTTTTTTCCCGCGCGATTTCACCGCGATTTTACCGCGATTTTCGTGTGCGATATTCAAGCACTTTCCAAGCGATTTGAAGCAGGTTGGTCACACTCGTCAAACATAGTGTTTGACAAGTGTGACCAGGTTTTTACTATTGAGGCTGCCTATGCGGCATCAATAGTAAAAGATAGAATGCTAAAAAAAATAAAAAAATCGGGGTATATTTACCTTCCGGCGTCCCCCGCTGCATTCCCGGGCCTCAGCGTTCCCAGTAATGCTTTGCGAGACCTGTGATGACGTAGTCTCGCGTTGCTATAGCGATCTCGCGAGACCGCTAGAGTCACGCGAGACTACGTCATTACAGGGCCTTGCCGCAAGGCATTACTGGGAACGCTTAGGCCGGGAATGCAGCGCGGGACACCGGAAGGTAAATATACCCCGATTTTTTATTTTTTATTCTTTTTTTACAGGGGTATGGTGCCCAGGGCCTGGAGGACAGTCTCCTCTCCTCCACACCATGGGTACCCACCGCACATGAGACGCTTAACTTCCCGCATGGTGTGCATAGCCACATGCGGGAAGTAAGCGATTCTCATGCATTCCTATGGGTGCGGAATCGCGGCAATTCTTTGCGATTCCGCACAAAAGAATGAGCATGCTGCGATTTTTTCCGCGATGCGATTCCGCCGCGGAAAAAAGCGCAGCATTAGCACAGCATGTGCGGAATGCCATAGAAATGCATGGGGGGCGTTCTATACACGATTTTTAAACGTTTTCACTGCGTTTTCGCGCCGAAAATCGCGGCAAAAACGCTTAAAAATCGCTACGTGGGCACACAGCCTCAAGCACCTGAGGGTTCAAGCTGCTCAATACACATCTAGATAAGTTCCATAAGGGGTCTAGCTTCCAAAATGGGGTCACTTTTGGGTGGCTCCAGTGTTTAGGAAAAATGTATAATTTATATATACTGTATATATAAATATATATTAAATAAAAACATATATTACTGTATGTAATCCATGTCTTCTATCCTGTCAGCTCCTGCTGTGATTTCACACTACCATGAGTGCTGAATTACCAGATTTTCTTCTATCTATCTATCTATCTATCTCTCTCTATATATATATATGTATATATATATATATATGTGTGTGTGCGTGTGCGTGTGTGTGTGTGTGGCCACAGAGGTACTGCACCTTCTCCAAAGATGTAGTGCCCCACCACCTAGGTAAGTTGGGAGCTCCTTTCTACACTCCAACACTCGCATCCCACACGACAGGGTAGTTCAGCACAACCACATTGAGGACTCTCTCTCCTCCTAGACATTAGGAGTGCCTTTGGTGGTTCCCTGCTTGGAACACTGGATGTGCTGGGAGGTGGGTGGAGTTGAGATCCATATAAAAGGTTGCGAAGGTTTAGAATTACTGATCAGTCTGGGGGCAGTCTGACAGAAGGTCAGTGAGGAAGGAAGCCACTCAGGAGGAGTGGGGATCCCTGGAAGAAGGGATGGAGGAAGGAGTGCTGCAGCTGCCTCAGTGATCTGAGCCAGCTGTCACGGGAAAGGAACGGAAGGAGAAAGACGTAGAACTGCAACCTAAGCTTCCATAAGAAAGAGAAAGAACAGTGCGGAACAAAGGAGTAGGAGAACAGAGAGGAGACGTGGGTTGGAAGAGGACCCCTGCCTATAGGTTCTCAGTGCAAGGCCGGGGCCCGGTCCCCGAGGTTGTATGGACGCTTATGGTTCTGCAGCAGACACAGGTGGAGTAGTTGCTTGTAAATGCACTACTCCCATCTAAGACTTGGGGCACAACAGCAACTGAATAGAGATCCAGGACTCCGGAGAAGGGAGTCCCCGAGAGAAGCTACAGCTGTCTGCCATACGAGTAGAGATGTTAGGAACATCTGACAAGGCGCAATAGAGAAGTCGTTCAGGAAAGGTACATGTTGGCGGAGTGTTGGAGAGGAGAATCCTGACTTGCCCGGGAGGTTGATTGAGTCTCTGCCCTGGAGGACACGGCACGGAGGCAGGCACCAGTGTGTACCACGGACTGTGAGTAAAGCTTTGGAACTGCAAGCCCTGGTGTCTTCCATTCATTTGTGCGCTAACACCATCAGCACTGCTACATCTGGGTACCAGCATTCCTCACACCGCCTGCGCCTATCCTCATCTATTGCAATTACACTGCCCTGGGGTTACAGCTTCACCTGTGGGGAGCTACACCATCTATGCTGCAACACACCATCAGCCCCAGAGGATCTGCACGCAGCGTTGGCTTAACATCTTGCTTGCCAAACACCACAGGTGATGTCACGAACTGTTATATCACAAACCACAATTGATTTGGGCGCCCAGGGCCACGGACCGGGTCCCCGCTGCTGTGACACCTTTTCCCCTGGCACCGGCCCGGTACCGAGTACCCCACGGCCCTGGGAGGGCGACCTATGTGTGTCACAGACAACTATATATCTATATATTCTATGTGCATATATCTGTTCTATTTTTTCTATTCTATTCTAACCTGTCAGTGTGATTTTACTGTATGCGGCACGTGAATTGCTGGCTTTTCAAAGGACACCAATGGGTAGAAATCAGACAGGACTTGCATGGTGCGAGGGCTGAGCGATTTTTTTTCTCACACCCATAGGCTTGCATTGGCGAGTCTCGGACAAATTTTGGTGCCAATCGCAGCCTGCTGTGATTTTACACACATGCTGAATACGCCTGACAAACGAAATGGTGATGTGCGCTGCCCCATAGATTGGGAAGCAGGGTAACCCGATCGAAGGGGAGTGCAAAGGAAAGTGAGAAGCTTGAAAGGTTTTCTTCTTTATTAAGTTCCACTACGCGTTTCAACGGATAACCTCCGTTTTCACCAGATGAAGACCTGATGAAGACGGAGGTTATCCGTTGAAACGCAAAGTGGAACTTAATAAAGAAGAAAACCTTTCAAGCTTCTCCCTTTCCTTTGCGCTTCCCTGCGATCGGGGTTACCCTGCTTCCCATGTTTATATCCTCTCTAGAGGCACCCGACAGGAGCAGCATCGGATTACTATTACCAGCACCCTGAGACCTGTCACCCTGGCGCTCCATATATCTGTCTCACTCTGACTATTTCATCTGTCCCATAGATTAACACTGGTCCAAGTGCTATATGATGTTTTCTCGCACAGCACTCTGCCATTTTCTACGGTAGTGTGACGCTGGCCTTACAGAGAGAGAAACGATGCTCCGCAGATCAGTGAGATGGCAATAAACACATGCACATCCCCTGCAGAATCAGATAGTGTAGGACACACCCATAGTTTCGGTTTTTGCTGTTATAGGAGGACCATGCCTTGCTCACCACACAGTGGATTAGTGAGACCCCTGGTGCTCATGAGTTTACAGTCAGTTCTTAGGTGGATGCAAACAAAAAAATTCTAGGAAGTAATTTTATCATTAGACCCTTTCCTATGACATTAAGTAAATGTACAGTCACTTGCAAATAGATATATAGTAAATTATTTCCTCCCACTCAATTTCTTTGGCCATGTGATTTACCATGTAAATACACAGCATGTCTGAAACTCTTTGCTAACACGCAGGAGGATAATAAGAATGTTAGATATTAAAAGTGAAGCATGATTGGAGTTTGTGTGTTACCTGCTAATTTAAAAAAAATAAATAAATAATTCAAATGTGGGCTGACCCAAGGCTTAAACTCAAGTATTCTATTCCATAAACCAGTAGCTTAACCACTCAGCAAACAGCTCATGGAGGAGTCATTTTCTTCCCTAATGAGATGTGTCATGGATCAGTCACAAACATTTTGATTTTGATGTTTGACTGACTCCATAATCTTTGAAAATTCTTGGAGAACAGGAGAAGTCCCAGAAGACTGGAGAAGAACAAATGTTGTTCCTATCTTCAAAAAGGGGAGGAAGGTGGATCCAGGCAACTATAGGCCGGTGAGTCTGGCTTCTATACCAGGAAAGATCTTTGAACAAATTATTAAACAACATGTATGTCAGTACCTGGATAAGAATGAAGTGATTAAACAGAGTCAGCATGGGTTTGTAACTAATAAGTCATGTCAGACTAACTTAATTTCCTTCTATGATGGAATCACTGATTGGGTGGATCAAGGAAATGCTGTAGATATAGTATATCTTGACTTCGGCAAAGCATTTGACAAAGTATCTCATACAATCCTTATTGAAAAAATGGCTAAGTATGGAATGGGCAAGGCAACTGTTAGGTGGATTCATAACTGGCTTAGTGATAGGACCCAAAGAGTGGTCGTAAATGGCTGCACATCCAGTTGGAAGAATGTATCAAGTGGGGTACCACAGAGCTCTGTCCTGGGCCCTGTATTGTTCAACATCTTTATCAACGATTTAGATGAAGGAATTGTGGGTAAACTGATTAAATTTGCTGATGAAACAAAGCTAGGATGGATAGCTAATACTAGAGAAGAGAGAGAGAGGATTCAAAAAGATATAAATAAACTGGAGCAATGGGCAGCAACTAACAGAATGGTTTTTAACAGGGAAAAATGCAAAGTACTACATCTGGGCAATAAAAATGAAAAAATCATATACAGAATGGGAGGAATAGGGCTAAGCAACAGCACATGTGAAAAAGACTTGGATATACTAATAGATCACAGACTGAATATGAGTCAACAGTGTGATCCAGCAGCCAAAAAGGCAAATGCAATTCTAGGATGTATTAACAGAAGCATACAGTCTAGATCACGTGAAGTAATTATTTCCCTCTACTCCTCTTTGGTCAGACCTCATCTGGAATATTGTGTCCAGTTTTGGGCACCACATTTTAAAAAAGACATCAACAAACTGGAGCAAGTTCAGAAAAGAGCGACCAGAATGGTGACCGGTCTGCAAACCCTGTCTTATGAGGAAAGGTTGCAGGATTTGGGAATGTTTAGTTTTCAAAAGAGTAGACTGAGAGGAGACTTAAAAGCTGTCTACAAATATCAAAAGGGCTGTCACACTGTAGAATGATCATCTTTATTCTCATTTGCACAAGGAAAGACTAGAAGCAATGGGATGAAACTGATTGGGAGGAGACACAGATTAGATATTAGAAAAACTTATTGACAGTTAGAGTGATCAATGAGTGGAACAGGCTGCCACGAGAAGTGGTGAGTTCTCCTTCAATGGAAGACTTCAAACAGAGGCTGGACAGACATCTGACTGGGATGGTTTAGCGAATCCTTCTTTGAGCAGGGGGTTGGACCAGATGGCCCAGGAGGTCCCTTCCAACTCTATGATTCTATGATTCTATGTGTCAGGTCTCAGACAAAAACTTTTTGATTTTGATGTTTGACAGAAGCCAAGTATCAGGTATCAGACCCATTCATTGAAATCACACAGCTGAGTTACTCCACATATTTGAATCGACATTCACACAAGCAAAGAAGTCTCCCATCTTCCAATTGACAGTATAGCACACTGGTTGAGTGTGACCTTAGAAGCAGAGAACTATGAGTGTAGATCCCAGAAATGGAGCTTAGCTTCTTTTGTTATTATTTTAAACAAAAACTATGTGTGATGCAGATGCTTCACCATTAGGCTATAGATTATTTTATTAGAAATCAGGAGAATAATAAGAATTAGTGATAAGCGAACGTGTTTGCCGCTACACGCTACTCGCCCGAGTATTAGTGTGCTCGGTGCACTCGGCGAGCAGCGAACATTTCCGGGATTGCTGGGTGGGAATTTGTGTCTCCACTCAGCAATTTTGGAGGGCTTTAGAGACCCAATCACGCTGCAGGGATTGTCTGCCAGGCTGTTAAATGCTGCAGCCATCATTGCTGTGGTCGTGCAGTAATTGGCTGGCCGCACAGCATCATCGGGGGTATAAGAGACTGGGCGGAGCTATGCTCGTCGCAGTCACATCCAGAGTCAGGGAGATTAGGGAGAGCTGCAGTTGATATAGTAACATAGTAACATAGTTATTAAGGTTGAAGGAAGACTGTAAGTCCATCTAGTTCGACCCATATCCTATCCTAACTTGCCCTAACATGTTGATGTGACACCCCAGAGTCCGGTTGTCACAGTGACATTGCCTCGCTCTAAGAGGTGAAGTCATGCTTGGAGGCAGAAAGGGGACCCCCATGCCAGGTAACATAGATTAAATCACAATTCCTGCTGCAGGTCAGAAAAGGGAGCTGCCTTATAAATTCTGGCCAGCAGAGGGGGTTGGTGAGTCAGCTAGAGGTGAGCTGAGGGGGTTGTCATGGAAATGAGAGCAGCTGTGAGGAAAAATGACAAGACAGTTAAATGTGAGGTAAAAAGATCTTTCTGGGAGATCCAGTCAGTTAGAGACGGAGAGCTGATCTGACAGAAGGGGAAGGACAATAGCAGAGAGAAGGGGCTTTGGGGAAGCTAAAACTGCGTACAGCAGACCCCAGAGTGAAGCGCTAATAGAAGTGGTCAGGAGCTGTATGTCCTGATCGCTGAATCTGAAAGTACAGGGGACTGTAAGCTCCTGTGCGACATTGAACACCTGAGGGCACGGCAGCGGATAAGGAACCCGGGGCTGATGTAGAAAAGGACGGTACCCGTGGAATAGGCTCACGCTGACAGCAATACAGGTTAGAGAAATCATCACGCAATAGAGGGTCTCAGCTTAGATATAAACAACAGAGACCCACACAAAGCGCAGAAGGAAGGTCCTAAAACCTCACCTGGCAAGGTGGATCCCCTGAATGCCTCCAGATGAGCCAGACTCATTCCATCACCTGTATGTGGTACTCCGGATTGCAACCAATTGCCAGTAAAAGGTTAAGAATCTGCACCTCTTTGTGTCCTCCTCTCATTTCTCTGCACCCCAACGTTCAGTCATCTTAATTATTAATCAAACATCTTTGCCCTGGGACTATTGCTCTACCTGTGGAGAGCTATTTTCACCTCAGCTGTGACACACCAACAGTCGCAGGGGAACAACACCGCAGCGCTGGTCACCTCTGACCAGAATACCACAGGTGGGGTCACGTATTTAATCATCTATAAACTTTATCTTCATTTTTACCACGTCTAGCAACATCACAAACAACTTTCCCCCTATTTTATTGTTTAATGAATGCCCCAGGGCCACGGACCGGTTCACCGCGACACCGTCCTCCATTGAAATCGATGGGCCCGTTACCAAGTACCCCACGGCCATGCGCCGCGCGCCCGGGTGCTCCAACGGGCATCACGAACACGATTTAGCGAGCCTTGCAAAGCTGGGTAAAGGAGCCTGGCAATGCTGGGTACTATGTGCCATAGACTTTATTAAATTGAGTGCTAAAGATGTTAATGAGCTTTCAAATAACCACCATAACTGCATCACACAGTGCGTGCGAGCAGAGAGGGGCGTGCAAGTGAAGATGGAGCTGCGCTCTATTGTGAGCAAGTGAAAAACAGGAAGAAAATGCCCAACGCGGGTGAAGATTCAGCGGCGGTCGCAGCCGCAGCCTCCATAATGCCGCTATCAATGCCGTATATACCAGGAGCAGCCTGGTTACCACAGTACTCAGGGGAGTCACACACCCTGAGAGATTTTAAAGAAAGACTATGTAGTTTGTTCAAAGTGTACCCCATGTCAGAAAACCAAAAAGTCAGTATCCTCATTGGCCAGTTAACTGGTGCGGCCCAGAGGGAAGTAAAGTCCTAACTGGACACTGATAAAGGGAGTGTCCAACAAATCTTGGCCAGACTGAAGAACACTTTTGATTCCCGCACTGCAACAGATATAAAAATTAGATTCTTTGGGTGCAAACAGAGAGTGCAGGACAGTATACGGGACTATGCCCTTAATCTTCAGGAGGCACTATGGGCTGTAAAGCAGGCTGACCCTGAGAGCGTGCAAGATGAAGATAGATTACTAACAGAGCAGTTCATAGAGGGACTCCAGTCTAACAACCAAAGGACACAGCTGCGCATAATGGCCCTGCAAAATTCTGAACTGGACTTCGCACACTTTAAGGATAGAGCCATACGGGTGCTATGTGAACCAAATCCGAGCATCACAGAGCCCTCTAAGCATCCTGCAATTACATACCAGCAGGAGGCAGCATCCTTTCCAAAGACCTCTATTGAGACTGACAAGCCATCCCAAGATGATGACTCTGCTGCAGACTTACGTCTCCAAGTCAAGGAACTAACCAACAGTGTGGCTGCACTCACAATGACTGTGCAGTCCCTACAAATGACTCCGAAGAAGAAGATCCAGCTGGCCTCCAGTCAAGATGACGTCCCGTGGCGACAGCAGAAAAGGATCCCACCGACCAGAGGGAGAGACAGCGATCATTACGACGAGGATGGACAGCCCATCTGTCGCCGCTGCAAGAAGGCGGGACAACTAGCAAGATCCTGTCATTTAAACAAGCAACCCCTGGGGCAAAGGGCCAACCCACAGGAGTAAGATGACCCGACCCACCAAATTGGCAAGACAAGTACGTAGGAGGACGACCAGTCCTGCCTGTTGTGATTGACGGTTTTCCGATGAACGCTTTACTGGACACCGGCTCCCAGGTGACAACAATGCCATATGTTCTTTTTAAGCAGTACTGGGCTGATTCAGACATTACTCATAGCCCAGATAAAGACCTTGCCATCTTTGCCAGCAATGGTCAGCCCTTGCCTCAGATGGGATATAACAAGGTGACCATCAAGATTGGCTGAGTAGAAATGCAATCGCAAGGATTGATTATAGTAGATATTGACAAACGAGAATGCCATCCTATGATCATTTTAGGCACTAATGTAATTGAAAATTGTCTTGGAGAAATTATTGCTTTGTTACAACAGGTAACCGAGACCACCAGCTCCAGTCAGCAAAGGGTTCTGCAAAGGGAGATCAGAGCCCTGATGCAGAGACAACAGGTAGAGCTGTCTGGTGGAGAAGTCGGCAGTGTCAGAGTAAGTGATCCTTTCCCCATTGCAGTACCTCCCAGAAGTGAAATGTTAATTTGGTGTCAGGCAGCAATAGGCCTCAGGGGTCAAGATTGCCCAGCCCTGGTAGAACCCATGTACTCTGATAGTAGGCCCACTATCCTGACAGCCAGAGGGGTAGTTGATGTCTGCAAGGGGATAGTACCAATACGCATCTTAAATTGTGGGAAGAGAGAGGTGCAGTTACCCCGGTATGCCACCCTTGCTAAGCTGTTCACTGTCAGCAACCATGCAATAGAGGCACTAGAACCCTTGCTTCCATTTGACAAGGTGGATGAGAATGGCTCTAAAGGGCTGCAGGAGGATTGGTGTCAGTAGCTACATGTAGGCACAGACTACACCCCTTCGCACCAAAATCATGGGGCTTACCGGGTGGCTCGAGAATTTGAACGGGTCTTCAGCAAACATCCTCTAGACTTTGGGCAGGCAAAAGGGGTTCAACATCATATACCCACCAGAGATAAAGAGAGGCACCAGCCTGTACCCCCAGCACACTATCAATGTGCCAAGAGTATGTTACGGGCGATGAAGGAGGCTGGGGTAATCAGAAATAGTTGTAGCCCCTGGGCAGCTCCATTAGTCCTCGTTAAGAATAAAGATGGTACTATGAGAATGTGTGTAGACTTCAGGCGGATTAACAGCATTACACATAAGGACGCTTACCCATTACCTAGAATTCAGGAATCATTAGCTGCACTGAGAACTGCTAATTATTTCTCTACCTTACATCTCATAGATCTCACCAGTGGGTATTGGCAGGTTCCTGTGGCAGAGGCAGACAAAGAGAAGAAAGTTTTTACAACACCAATTGGCCTCTGTGAGTTTAACTTCATGCCGTTCGGGCTCAGCAATGCGCCAGGAACATTTCAGCATTTAATGGAATGCTGCCTTGGACATAAAAACTTTGAAACCGTTCTGCTGTACCTGGACGACATCATCGTCTTCTCCAAAACCTACGAAAGCCATTTGAAGCACCTGGCTGAGGTATTCGAAGCCCTGTCAAACTTTTGCCTGAAAATAAAACCGTCCAAATGTCACCTTTTGAAACCCCAGGTGCAGTACCTAGGCCATGTGGTGAGCGCAGAAGGTGTGGCACCTGACCCCGACAAAGTCACCATTATCCGAGACTGGAAAAGGCCCAGCACTATTCATGAAGTGAGGCAATTTCTTGGGTTAGTAGGCTACTGCTGAAGATTTATCAAGGACTTCACCAAGATAGTAGCACCGCTGCAAGATCTTCTAGTGGGCAAATCCAAGAAGGCCAAAAACAAGAGTCTTCCATTCAAGCGGAACAAAAGGATAGAAGAGTCCTTCACCAAGTTGAAACTGGCCCTCACGGGAGATGAGGTCATGGCCTACCCTGACTATGACCAACCATTTGTACTTTACACTGATGCCAGCAACGTGGGATTGGGAGCAGTGCTGTCACAAGTGCAGAAAGGCAGAGAGAGAGTGATTGCCTACGCCAGCAGGAAGCTTCATGCCACTGAGAGGAACCCCGACAACTACAGTTCCTTCAAACTGAAGTTCCTCGCCATAGTCTGGGCAGTATCAGAGCACTTAAAGCACTATTTGGCTTCAGCAAAGTTCACCATCTACACAGACAATAATCCGCTAACCCACCTGGAAATGGCAAAGCTTGGGGTACTTGAGCAGCGATGGATGGCCCGGCTGTCCAACTACGAGTTCACCATCAAGTACAGAGCAGGACATAAGAACGCTAATGCGGATGCGTTGTCCAGGATGCCCAATTCACCAGACGGGGAGAAGATCCAAAAGAACTTGAAGAAATCGAGTTACCAGCCTTCCACCGTCCAATTGCAGCCCAGCGCTCCCAAGGGGTGAGAAATAAGCGCTTTGTTATACGAGAAGCAACGATTGAACCCATTACCCCATCATGAGAGGGCAGAGACACAAGACAGTGACCCAGCTGTTCGCCTAGTAAAGGAGTGGCTGGCATAAGCTGATACACACCCCGGTCCAGATGACCCACAGGATGCACAGCAGCTATGGAAGGAGAGAGACAAGCTGTTCATCTACGAGGTTAAACTGTGTCGGAGGAACATTAACTCGCGCACACACGAACTGGTCTGGCAGGTGGTAGTCCCGAAGAGGGATGCGCCAATGGTCTTGGAGGCATACCACAATGGAGCAGGACACTTTGGTTGGAAGAAGTTGGAGGTCCAACTTTGCGAAAGATTCTACTGAGTTGTCATAAGGAGTTACATTGAGAAGTGGTGCCGAGAATGTGGCCCATGCAACCTGCGCAGAAAAGACCGAAACAGCCAGCGAGCCCCATTACAGCCGATCATCACAAAACAGCCGCTTGAACTGGTAGCCTTGGATTACGTGAAGTTAACTCCAAGTAGGAATGGCTACACTTATGCTTTGACCGTCGTGGACCATTACTCAAGGTTCTTTGTAGTCGTACCTGTTAAAGACCAAACAGCGAGGACAGCAGCAAAAGCATTTCAGCAACACTTTTGTCGACCGCACGGATACCCTGAACAAGTGCTCACCGATCAAGGTCCAGCCTTTGAGGCAGAAGTGTTCCAGGAGTTCTGTAATATGTACGGTTGCAAGAAAATCAGAACGACGCCGTACCATCCACAGACAAATGGCATTTATGAAAAGGTGAACCAGATGAACCAGAGACAACATCACCAGATGTAGACTGGGATACAGAGCGAAAGCAACAATACTGCAAAATACAAGAATGTGTGGAGAAAAGTTTGTCCCAAGCAAGACAGAGGCAGGAAAGAAATTACAATCAACACGCCCCTGCACTTCCCTTGACACCAGGAGAACAAGTACTCAAATGAAAGAGACGTGTTCACAAACTAGATGACCAATGGGAGGCAGCGCCATACACCGTGATACCTTCAGACTTTAATAACACCAAAGTGTGTATCATCAGTAAAGATGGAGGAGAAACCTTAGAAGCAGTCTCAAGAGATCATCCAAAGATGTGCCCTGATCAATTGAAGGACGAGAAAGAAGTCAAAGATGCTCCACAACCAATAGTAGAGGTGGAAGAAAAGATTCAAACTATACCTGGAGAATTGGAGGGGAAGACAGTGCAGATAGAGACCTGGGCACAAATAATGAAATTGGGGGTGGGGGTAGAACAGTTAATAATTTAAGAAAGAATAGAGGTACAGAGAGATACATAAAGTGCATGTATACTAATGCCAGAAGCCTCGCCAACAAAATGGAGGAATTGGAGTTAATGTTGTTGGAACATAATTATGACATGGTGGGGATATCTGAGACATGGCTGGACGAGAGCCATGACTGGGTGGTTAATTTACAGGGCTATAGTCTGTTCAGAAATGACCATACAAATAAACGAGGGGGAGGCGTGTGTTTATATGTAAAATCATCCTTAAAACCCATCCTTCGTGATAATATATATGAATGTAATGAAAATGTAGAGTCCCTGGAGGTAGAGATAAGGGGAGGGGGGAAAAATAATAAATTACAGATAGGGGTTTGTAACAAGTCTCCAAAAATAATGGAAGCAACAGAGAATATCCTCATAAAGCAAATAGATGAAGCAGTGACTCAAGGAGAAGTCATTATTATGGGGGACTTCAACTACCCTGAAATACATTGGGGAACCGAAACCTGCAGTTCCAGCAAAGGTAATAGGTTTTTGACAACTATGAGAGACAATTACCTTTCACAACTGGTTCATGACCCAACAAGAGGGGGGGCACTGCTAGACCTAATATTAACCAACAGGCCAGACCGCATATCAAATATAAGGGTTGGGGGTCACTTGGGTAATAGTAATCACAAATTAATAACTCCATGAAGAAAAAAGGTCGCACTCATCAGGATAATTATATTTCTGCTTTATTGACATATATAACATGTCAGGTCGGGATCGTGACAAAAAGAGTGCGAATAAGCTGACAACAGCCGTTTCGCGCTACCCGTAGAAGCGCTCAGGTAGCGCGAAACGCCCGTTGTCAGCTTATTCGCACTCTTTTTGTCACGATCCCGACCTGACATGTTATATATGTGTCAATAAAGTAGCAATATAATTATTCCAATGAGTGCGACCTTTTTTCTTCATGGAGTTCAAGATTTGATTGCTACGTGGTCAAGCACCCGGGAGTCTCGGTGTATTCCTCCTGCCAGCCTCAAACCGCCAGTGAAGGTATTGTAACAGCGGTGACATCCGCTTTCTCTCATTTTGAGCATCACAAATTAATACGTTTTCATGTATCCTTTTTAATAAGATGTGTAGTAGAGGGGTTACAAGGACACTAAACTTCAGGAAAGCAAATTTCCAACGGATGAGAGATGATCTTGGTGCAATTAACTGGGACGATATCCTGAGACATAACAATACACAAAGAAAATGGGAGACGTTTATTAGCATCCTGAATAGGACCTGTGCACAATATATACCGTATGGGAATAAACATGTGAGAAATAGGAGGAAACCACTATGGCTAAATAGAGCTGTAAGGGGTGCAATAAGAGATAAAAATAAAGCTTTTAGAGAATTAAAGCAAGTAGGTAGTGATGAGGCATTAACTAAATACAGAAGATGAAATAAATTCTGTAAAAAGCAAATCAAGACAGCAAAGATTGAGACAGAGAGACTCATTGCCAGAGAAAGTAAAAATAATCCCAAAATATTCATTAACTACATAAATAGTAAGAAACTAAAAAATGATAGTGTTGGTCCCCTTAAAAATAGTCTGGGTGAAATGGTGGATGAGGATGAGGAAAAAGCCAATATGCTAAATGACTTTTTTTCAACAGTATTTACACAAGAAAATCCCATGATGGATAACATGATCAGGGATAAAGATTCTCCATTAAATGGCACCTGCTTAACCCAGCAGGAAGTACGGCGGTGTCTAAAAATCATTAAAATTGACAAATCCCCGGGCCCGGATGGGATACACCCCCGAGTACTGCAGGAATTAGGCACAGTCATAGATAGACCATTATTTTTAATCTTTAAGGATTCCATAATAACAGGGTCTGTACCACAAGACTGGTGCATAGCAAATGTGGTGCCAATATTCAAAAAGGGGACAAAAACTGAACTTGGAAATTATAGGCCTGTAAGTTTAACCTCAACTGTGGTTAAAATCCTGGAGGGTTTTCTAAGAGATACTATACTGGAGTATCTGGAGAAGAATAACCTCATGACCCAATATCAACATGGGTTTACAAGGGACCGTTCCTGTCAGACTAATCTGATAAGCTTTTATGAAGAGGTAAGTTCCGGACTGGACCAAGGGAATGCAGTGGACGTGGTGTACATGGACTTTTGAAAAGTTTTTGATACGGTGCCACACAAAAGGTTTATACAAAAAATGAGAACAATGGGGATAGGGGAAAATATGTGTAGGTGGGTTAAGAGCTGGCTCAGGCATAGGAAACAAAGGGTGGTTATTAATGGAGCACACTCACACTGGGTCACGGTTAGCAGTGGGGTACCACAGGGGTCAGTTTTGGGCCCGTTTCTTTTTAATATATTTATTAATGACCTTGTAGGGGTCATTAAGTAGAGTAGAATTTCAATATTTGAATATGACACTAAACTCTGCAGGGTAATCAATACAGAGGAGGACAATTTTATATTACAGGAGGATTTATGTAAACTAGAAGCTTGGGCTGATAAATGGCAAATGAGCTTTAATGGGGATAAATGTAAGGTCATGCACTTGGGTAGAACGAATAAGATGTATAATTATGTGCTTAATGTAAAACACTAGGCAAAACTGTCACTGAAAAGGACCTGGGTGTATGGGTGGACGACAAACTCACATTTAATGGCCAGTGTCAGGCAGCTGCTGCAAAGGCAAATAAAATAATGGGATGCATTAAAAGAGGCATAGATGCTCATGAGCAGAACATAATTTTACCTCTATATAAGTCACTAGTGCGACCACACTTAGAATACTCTGTACAGTTCTGGTCTCCGGTGTATAAGAAAAACATAGCTGAACTCGAGCAGGTGCAGAGAAGAGCGACCAAGGTTATTAGGGAACTAGGGTTTCTGCAATACCAAGACAGGTTATTACACTTGGGGTTATTTAGTTTGGAGAATCGAAGGCTTAGGGGTGATCTTATTACAATGTATAAATATATGCAGGGACAGTACAAAGACCTTTCTAATGATCTTTTTACTCTTAGACCTGTGATGGGGACAAGGGGGCATCCTCTACGATTGGAGGAAAGAAGGTTTAAGCATACTCACAGATGCGGATTCTTTACTGTAAGAGCAGTGAGACTAGGGAACTCTCTGCCATATTATGTTGTAATGAGTTATTCCCTACTAAAATTTAAGAAGGGACTGGATGCCTTTCTTGAAAAGTATAATATTAGAGGGTATATACACAAGTTTCCTTAATATTGCATTGATCGAGGGAGCTAGTCTGATTGCCGTATGTGGGGTCGGGAAGGATTTTTTTTCCCCAATGTGAAGCTTACTGTTTGCCACATGGGTTTTTTTTGCCTTCCTCTGGATCAACATGTTAGGGCAGGTTAGGATAGGATATAAGTTGAACTAGATCGACTTAAAGTCTCCCTTCAACCTTAATAACTATGTTACTATGTTACTATGTAATTTCATCAGACATGGACACAAGTAAATCAGGCTATCGTAGTGCCAGTCCTAACCTTTCATCAGCCTACTGCACCAGATGAAGTAGAGACTCTAAATGAAATGGATCCAGTAACAGATACCACATCTGCAGTGGAATCCGGAAATCTGTCACTTGTTAACAGCGAATCTGACAATCTCATGGTGAGTCTAGGTGTAAAGAGAAGGCAGTCTAGAATACCAATCTTACACAATTCTACATATAGCGTAGTGACTAGTGCACCAACAGTAGACATCAGAGAACAGATCAGGTCATCACAAATACCTATACTGCATAGATCCACTCGTAGCACTAGAGGTCAGATCCTTGCCCATTACAGAGATTGCATAATGTAAATAAAGTAATAAGAATGTATAGTTGTAACCATTAAGCATGAGAGCCTAGAGACTTACTGTATGAACCTTTTTAAGTATTCATAATAACCAGTTAAAGGACAATTGGGCCACAGGACTATGTGTGGTCAGAACTGTATTTGTAAATAGTTACTCCAAAAAGGCCTTGAAAATAAGCCGCCGACGTGGCCGAAAAACAGTTCTATCTACAGAGCGCCCTGTAGCCACGCCCAGGGACGACACACAAAGTGGCTAAGGCAGTACCCACCAACCAAACTCCAGGTACAAGTACAAAGACAATTCCTGGACAGCAGCGTAAGGACTGTTCGCTGCAGGAACTGTGCTACTGTTTTCTTTTTCTTCTCTGGTTTTTGATAATTTTTTACATTTTTAAGACTTTGTAGATTCTCATTGATTGTTGTTGTCAACAATTCTTGTTATGTTTTCCTCAGTCCAGGAGTACTGAACTTAACTGGGGGGGAATGTGACACCCCAGAGTCCCGTTGTCACAGTGACATTGCCTCCCTCTAAGAGGTGAAGTCATGCTTGGAGGCAGAAAGGGGACCTCCATGCCAGGTAACATACATTAAATCACAATTCCTGCTGCAGGTCAGAAAACGGAGCTGCCTTATAAATTCTGGCCAGCAGAGGGGGTTGGTGAGTCAGCAAGAGGTGAGCTGATGGGGTTGTCATGGAAACGAGAGCAGCTGTGAGGAAAAATGACAAGACAGTTAAACGTGACGTAAAAAGATCTTTCTGGAAGATCCAGTCAGTTAGATACGGAGAGCTGATCTGACAGGAGGGGAAGGACAATAGCAGAGAGAAGGGGCTTTGGGGAAGCAAAAACTGCGCATAGCAGACCCCAGAGTGAACCGCTAATAGAAGAGAAAAGGGACGCCAGAGTCCTTGGTGGTCAGGAGCTGTATTTCCTGATCGCCGAATCTGAAAGTACAGGGGACTGTAAGCTCCTGTGCGACATTGAACACCTGAAGACACGGCAGCGGATATGGTGCCCGGGGCTGATGCAGAAAAGGACGGTACCCGTGGAATAGGTACCAAATCTGCTGCTGTGTGAAGACATCAGTGACACAGAGCTGTCTCATTCACACAGCAGAGGCTTTGTCACAGAACAGATTACATCAGTGACTGCCATCCCCTGTGCAGATTAGAAGCTGCAGACCCCCATCACTGGCCATCACACAGTCTGTTCTCACTGCTGCCAGCAGCCTGGGACAGTGAGGGAAGGAATTACTGATAATGAGTTATGTATTGTAATCATGGAGTGTCCCAGAATATAGGACGATTTTCACTCCTCACTAGTTTCACTTTCCATAGATAACTTTTCAGTGTGTGTCTGGGGGAGGAGCAGCTCTCTGCTCTTGCACTGAGGCTGCTGGAGGGGAAGAATTCATGACTGTGTGATGATGGCTTCTTCATGTGGGTGGGGAGGGCCTGTAGCTATGGAGGGTGGGGCTGTTGCTATAGAGGGCATGTTTGGAGTAGAGTAAGAGGTTACGACTAGTTCTCATTTCAATGCCATAACACCCCCCCTTGGACGTTCTGTTCAGAATATCTAAAAAACCATGCATACTAGTGACAGAAAGTAAATTACTTATTGTCATAATTCTGCAGCCCGGATATGTACTGAGATTATGTGAAAAGCCCGGACAACCCCTTTAAATACAGCAGCATTTAGGCCTAAAAATTAAAAAAAACAAACACATTCATTGTAGTGTTATCTTGGTGCCAGCTCATATCTGTGTGTGCTCAAACTCTTGCCAGTTTATGGCTGTTTTATTTTTGGGGGCTGCCTGTCACTTTGATTTAAATACATGAGAATTTAACATTGTAGTGATACCTGAGTGTCATTCACCAAGATTCGGCCGAGACTCGCCAATGCTAGCCTCTGGGTGCGAGAAAAAATCAAAGGACACCAATGCGTAGAAATCGGACAGGACTTAAATGGTGCGGGGGCTGTGCAATTTTTTTTCTCGCACCCATAGGCTTGCATTGGCGAGTCTCGGCCAAATTTTGGTGCCAATCGCAGCCTGCTGTGATTTTACACACATGCTGAATATGCCTGAGAAAATAAACGGTGATGTGTGCTGCCCCATAGATTAACACTGCTCCAAGTGCTATGTGATGTTTTCTCACACAGCACTCTGCCATATTCTACGGTAGTGTGATGCTGGCCTTACAGCGAGAAATGATGCTCCACAGATCTGTGAGATGGCAATGAACACATGCACATCCCCTGCAGAATCAGATATTGTAGGACACACCCATAGTTTCGGTTTTTGCTGCTATAGGAGGACCATGCCTTGCTCACCATACAGTGGATTTGTGAGACACCTGGTGCTCAAGAGTTTACAGCCAGTTCTTGGGTATATGCAAACAAAAAAATTCTATGAAGTAATTTTATCATTAGACCCTTTCCTATGACATTAAGTACATGTACAGTCACTTGTAAATAGATATATAGTAAATTATTTCCTCCCACTCAATTTATTTGGCCATGTTATTTACCATGTAAATACACAGCATGTCAGAAACTCTTTGCTAACACGCAGGAGGATAATAAGAATGTCAGATATTAAAAGTGAAGCCTGATTGGAGTTTGTGTGTTAACCTGCTAATTTTAAAAAATAAATAAATAGTTCAAAGGTGGGATGACCCAAGTATTCTATTCCCTAAACCAATAGCTTAACCACTCAGCAAACAGCTCATGGAGGAGTGCTCTTTCTTCTCTAATGAGATTAACCATGCATGTACTTTATTGAGGATATCTGAAGAACATTTTGATTTTGATGTTTGAAAGAAGTCAAGTGTCACGGATCAGTCACAAATAGAGTTGAGCGAAACGGGTCGAAAAATTTCAAAAGTCACCGACTTTTGGCAAAGTCGGGTTTCATGAAACGAAACCCGACCCTAGGATGAGGTCGGCCACGAGGTCGGCGACTTAGGCTGGTTTCACACTTGCTTTTTTTTGCAGCACGTTTTTCCCGCAAAAAAACGCATTGAAAAACGCATACAAAAGCATACAACTGCTGCGTTTTTTTCAAGCATTTTTATGAGCATGCATGAAAAAAACGCAGCATTTTTATGCGTTTGTATGCGTTTTTAGTGCGTTTTTACCGCATTTGCGGTTTTTCCCAACATTAGGTGGCCCCTCACACTAACCCAAACCATGACTTTACTAACCCTAACCCTGACCCTAACCCTAACCCTAACCCTGACCCTAACCCTAACCCTAACCCTTAACCAAACCATACTTAACCCTGACCCTAACCCTTAACCAAACCATACTTAACCCTAACCCAAACCCTAACTAACCCTAACCCTAACCCTAACCCTGACCCTAACCCTGACCCTAACCCTAACCCTTAACCAAACCATACTTAACCCTAACCCTGACCCTAACCCTTAACCAAACCATACTTAACCTTAACCCTAACCCTAACCCTGACCCTAACCCTAACCCTAACCCTGACCCTAACCCTAACCATACTTAACCCTAACCCTGACCCTAACCCTTAACCAAACCATACTTAACCTTAACCCTAACCCTAACCCTGACCCTAACCCTAACCCTAACCCTAACCCTGACCCTGACCCTAACCCTTAACCAAACCATACTTAACCCTAACCCTGACCCTAACCCTAACCCTGACCCTAACCCTTAACCAAACCATACTTAACCCTAACCCTGACCCTAACCCTAACCCTAACCATAACCCTGACCCTAACCCTTAACCAAACCATACTTAACCCTAACCCTGACCCTAACCCTAACCCTAACCCTGACCCTAACCCTAACCCTAAACCCCCTTAACTAACCCTAACTTTACCCAAACCCCTAAATTCCATTGTCTAAACTAATGGTAAAAAAAAAAACGCATGTGCAAAAAAACGCATACATAAGCATGCCAATGCGCACATATGCTCACCATAGACTTATAATGGGTGTCTAGCTGTAAAAAAACGCATTGCGCGCGCATGCGTTTTTTTGAGGCAAATCGGACGCACAAAAAATGCAACAAGTTGCATTTTGTGCGCCCGAGCGCATACCGCAAAAAAACGCATGCGCGGTAAAACGCGTACAAACGCATGTGTATGCGCACATAAGCACATCCCATGCAAAGTATAGGAAAAAAAAACGCATGCGCTATTTAGCGCTAAATTACCACGAAAAAAAACGCAAATGTGAAACCAGCCTAACTAAATTAGTAAAAAAAAAAAAAATTCCCCAATAAATACTTTTTTTGAAAATAAAAAAAAAACAATAAAAGTAAACATATTTGGTATCGCCGCGTCCGTAGCGACCCGCCCTATAAAACTGTCCCATTAGTTAACCCCTTTAACAAACCCCTTAAAAAATAAAAATAAAAAACGAAGCAAAAAATAATGATTTATTATCATACCACCGAACAAAAAGTGCAATAACGCGCGATCAAAAAGACGCATATAAATATCCATGGTACCGCTGAAAACGTCAGCATGTCTCGCAAAAAAAGAGCCATGATACAGCATTATCCGCAAAAAAATAAAAACGTTATAGCTCGCAGAATAAAGCGATGCAAAAATAATTATTTTTTATATAAAATAGTTTTCATTGCATAAAACTGACAAAACATAAAAAAACAACCTAAATGAGGTATCGCTGTAACCGTACTGACCCGAAGAATAAAACAGCTTTATCAATTTTACCGCACGCGGAGTGGTGTAAACGCACCCCCCCAAAAGAAATTCATGAAACGCTGGTTTTAGTTCATTCTGCGTCCTAAAAATTGGAATAAAAAGCGATCAAAAAATGTCATGTGCCCGAAAATGGTACCAATAAAAGTGTCAACTCGTCCCGCAAAAAATAAGACCTCACATGACTCGGTGGGTCAAAATATGGAAAAATTATAGTTCTCAATATGTAGTGATGCAAAAACTATTTTTACAATAAAAAGCGTCTTTTAGCGTGCGACAGCTGCCAAACATAAAAACCGCCATAAATAGTAAATCAAACCCCCCGTTATGACCCCTTAGTTAGGGAAAAATAAGAAAATAAAAAAAAATGTATTTATTTCCATTTACCCATTAGGGTTAGGGTTAGGGCTAGGGCTAGGGCTAGGGTTAGGGCTAGGGCTAGGGTTAGGGCTGAGATTAGGGTTAAGGGTGTGTTGGGGTTAGGGTTGGAGTTATAATTGGGGGGTTTCCACTGTTTGGGCACATCAGGTGCTCTCCAAATGCAACATGGCGTCTGATCTCAATTCCAGCCAATTCTGCGTTGAAAAAGTCAAATGGTGCTGCTTCCCTTCCAAGCTCTGCCATGCGCCCAAACAGTGTTTTACCCCCATATATAGGGTATCAGCATACTCAGGACAAATTACAAAACAACTTTTGGGGTCCAATTTCTCTTGTTACCCTTAGGAAAACAAAAAATTGGGGGCAAAAATATCAGTTTTGTGGAAAAAAAAAGATTTTTTCAATTTCACGCCCAGGCGTTATAAACTTCTGTGAAGCACTTGGGGGTTCAAAGTCCTCACCACACATCTAGATAAGTTCCGTGGGGGGTTTAGTTTCCAAAATGGTGTCATTTGTGGGGGGTTTCCACTGTTTTCGTACATCAGGGGTTTTCCAATCGCGACATGGTGTCCGATCTCAATTCCAGCCAAAAACGTCAAATGGCGCTGCTTCCCTTCCGAGCTCTGCCATGCACCCAAATAGTCATTTACACCCACATATGGAATATCAGCGTACTCAGGACAAATTGCACAATAACTTTTAGGGTCCTGTTACCCTTGGAAAAATAAAAATTGGGGGTGAAAAGATCATTTTTGTGGAAAAAATATGATTTTTTAATTGTACCGCTGTACGTTATAAACTTCTGTGAAGCCCTTGTGTGTTCAAAGTTCTCACCACATATCTAGATAAGTTCCTTGGGGGGTCTAGTTTCCAAAATGGGGTCACTTGTGCGGGGTTTCCACTGTTTAGGTACATCAGGGGCTCTCAAACGCGACATGGTGTCCGATCTGAATTCCAGCCTATTTTGCATTGAAAAAGTCAAATGGCACTCCTTCCCTTCTGAGGTCTGCCATGCGCCGAAACAGTGGTTCCCCCCCACATATCAGGTATCAGCGTACTCAGGACAAATTGCACAATAACTTTTGCAGTCCAATTTCTCCTGTTACCCTTGGTAAAATAAAAAAAATTGAACCTGAAATATTTTTTTTGTGAAAAAAAGTTAAATGTTCATTTTGTTTTAAATATTCAAAAAATTCCTGTGACGCACCTAAAGGGTTAATAAACTTCTTGAATGTGGTTTTGAGCACCTTAAGGGGTGCAGTTTTTAGAATGGTGTCACTTTTGGGTATTTTCTATCATATAGACCCCTCAAAGTGGCTTGAAATGTGATGTGGCCCGTAAAAATAAAATGGTGCTGCAAAAATGAGAAATCGCTGGTCAATTATTAACCCTTATAACTTCCTAACAAAAAAAAAATTTGGTTCCAAAATTGTGCTGATGTAAAGTAAACATGTGGTAAATGTTATTTATTAAGTTTTTTGTGTGCCGTATCTCTGTGATTTAAGGGCACAAAAATTCAAATTTGGAAAATTGCGAAATTTTCAAAATTTTCACCTAATTTCCGTTTTTTTCACAAATAAATGCAAGTTATATGAATGAAATTTTACCACTACCATGAAGTACAATATGTCACGAGAAAACAATGTCAGAATCACCAGGATCCATGGAAGGGTTTCAGAGTTATAACCTCATAAAGGGACAGTGGTCAGAATTGTAAAAATTGGCCAGGTCATGAACGTGCAAACCACCCTTGGGGCTTAAGAGGTTAAATACAGCAGTATTTAGCCCAAAATAAAAACAAATACATCATTGTTGTTAGGAACGGCGGAACGCACTAAATAAAAATAAATAAAGTGCTTCGCCGCTCGGGGTCCACCGTGCAGTAGGTGTTACACCGCTGCAAGGTAATGACAGACGAGCAATATGGCGGTATAATGCGCACGGGTTCAACTTCACCCGAAGTGTGCAAAGCGGGCTCTGTTCACATACAGAGGCGCTGCAACAAAAACATACAAAAACGCTGAGCCTGTTAGTGCAACAGACCACAGGGAAATGCACACACGGTATCAGGTCATAGGAGTTGGACCCAAGGCAGAGGAGCTGCGTCCATCTAGACCTACCATGTGTGGCATCGCTATAGTGGACGCCAAGGAGGGCTGCAACTGCAGCATGGCGTAGGACACTGCCGCTAGTCGACAAAGCTAGGAAGCAGGCGCAATGTCGGACGCTAAAGAAGAGGGGCGGTGTGCACAGTGGCCTAAGGCTTGCCACTGACTGGCGCTGACTGCTGCACTAATTCCCTATACACATGCGTAATATCAGAGGGAAGGGGTTTCAAATGAGTCCGTCACCAGAGACATACATCTGTCACCATTCACATATTATGCTTGAAAAGTCTATACTAGCGCATGGCCGAACGGTCATGCGCGCTTTTTATAGCTGTGTGGGACCTTCCAGATCTCCGAGATGGACCAATGAGATCTGGAGCAGGAGCTGGGCACATGACTCCCGATCTCCAATGGGAGATCGTCTCGTGAGCATGCCCAGTAGGAGCACAGAGGAACTTAGTCTCTGGAGCGGTCTGCTGCAAAGTAATCTTCTCTACAGTAGATAGACAGCAGGAAACCGCAGAATGTGAGGCTCTGGATTCCTGCAAAGCAGATGCAGAAACCTGACGCCTAACAATTGTAGTGGTATCTCGGTACCAGCTGATATCTGTGCGTGCTCAAACTATAGCCAGTTTACAGCTTTTTTAATTTTGGGGCTATCTGTACCTTTTTTAAAAACAGCAGCATTTAGGCCCAAAAAATTTAAAAAAAACAAACACATTCATTGTAGTGTTATCTTGGTGCCAGCTCATATCTGTGTGTGCTCAAACTCTTGCCAATTTACGGGTGTTATATTTTTAGGGGCTGCCTGTAACTTTGCTTTGAATACACGAGAATTTAGCCCACAAAATAAAAAAGGCCATACATTGATTATAGTGGTTTCTCCGTGCCAGTTGCTATCTGTGCGTTCTCAAACTTTGGCCAGTTTACGGCTGTTTGATTTTTCGCCTGCCTGTCACTGTTGTTATATCCAGCAGTCTTTTGTATACAAAAGAAATAAAAATTAATACAGTCTGTTATCTCAGGCAGAGGCCTGGTGTATCTGTGGTGGAAAAATCTTCGCTTTGCAGGTCTACAGTACTTACCACCTCCAACTGTTCTCCAAAGACATCCATTTGTAGGCAGCTTTTTACCTGTTTCATTACTCCTTTTAATGGTCAAGGCAAGGGACGGGGAAGTGGAAATTATGCTGATGGTGTATGCAGAGCACGAGGCTGTGGCAAAGCTTACAGTGGGCCACAGCAAAGACCCACATCTTCGCGTTCGAAATTCCTGCCCCAGTTTCAAGGGGACTGCACCACAACACTATTGAAGCCAGAGCAGTGTGAAATGGTTGTTGGTTGGATAGCAGACAATGCTTCAAGGCACTTAGCCACCAACACCACCATGTCTTCCACACGGTTAAGACTGAGTAGCCCTGAGTGTGGACTGGATATTACTGACTCTGATCCTCCTTCCTCCCACCATGCCGAGCGCCCTGAGACAACTGATGCCACACTCAGACACTCAGAAGAGCTGTTCAGTCATACATTTGTAGATTTGTGCCTCTCACCCGCTCCACTTGAAGCGGGCCAAGATGATATGCCATGTAGCCATTCACAAATCTTTGAGCAGCCACGGTCACCTGAGGTGGATGATGATGATGATGTGACACAATTGCTGGAAAGTCAGGAGGAGGAGCAGTGTGCGGATGTGGAAGACGAGGTGGTGGATGACATAGTGACTGACCCAACCTAGCAAGAGTACATGCAGAGTGAGCAAAGCTGCATACATGGGGAAGGAGGCATATCACCCCAACAGGCAGGAAGAAGCAGTGTGGTGGCCACAGACAGAAGGCATGCATCCATTCCCCGTCACACCAACAGGCCGGAAGTTGCCATTCAAAGTGTTAGATTTTCCAGAGGTTATTCTTTAAGGACTCTGCTGATATCCCCAAACAGGCCATTTGCAGTACTTGCCATGCCTGCATCAGCAGGGGTAGTAAAACTAGTAGCCTGACCACCACTAGCATGATTAGGCACATGGCAGTAAAGCACCCGACTTTGTGGGCAGTACCACAGTCAGTCTCCAGGAACACTGTTTGCAGGAGACAACACTTCTTCTTTCACTGTTTTGTGTTATGAAAGAGTCACCGTAGGAGGCAGACACAAAAATAGAAGCTACGTCCAGAAAACCAGAGAAGTTGGCAACTATCAGATTGCAGACCCCTGAACCTATCAACACAACTAGCAGTAGCCGTGGGGGGTTCCTATGGTGCCCTAGACCCCTTGATCACAGCCGCAGAGCTAAATAGCCTAAAGACAGAAAAGGAAATCTAAACTGCCCCAGAGCAGACCCCAAAGTAAAAGGCAGCACCCAACATATAATGACGGTGAAGCAAGATGAAAAAACACTCACACAGACAGAAAGATAGGCTGAGCAAACGATGGGGCCCAAGCTAACTAAACAGGACAGGAAGGGAAGGTTGCTGTCTGCAATCTGCCAAAACCCTATCAAAGACATAAGCCAACAGGCTGATATGGAAAAAGACCCCGAAGCAGCTAGGCTTCAAAAGCTATATCAGCACTCAGGTACTTTCTGAAGACAGAGCTAAAGGAATTCAGCTCACCCCAGCAGGGAATGGCAGAAATCCAGCAAAACAAAGTCAAAGCACAAATGCAAAAGGCAGAGCAGAAAACTTAGCTTTAGAAGAGCAGGAATTCAGACTGGTCTCCAAGGATCCCACAGAGAAATCACCCGCAGAGCAAAAGGGCGTCGGCAGCCTTATATCCAGTCAGTAACTCCACTCAGCCAGTCCTCATCATTAGGCCCAGATGCTTGATAATCAGGCTCACTACCTTTCTTTACCAGAAGAGGGAGTTCATCGGGCCTCAGTGGTGAAGCGGAAAATGAACTCACAACACCGACCTCAACGGTAAGAGGGGATTTGCGATGTTTATCTGCTGTTTCTTTATAACCTTCTTGTGCCTTTTGTAACATCTCAGTTAGTTCTTTTTGAGCTTTCTGCAACTCTCTAAGTCTGTTTGTAACAGCAGGAATTGAGGTATTGAAAGGAAGATTAGGATTAAATACCAGATGCAAGCCATAGTTATCAAAAATGGGTTTTGGGATGTAAAACTGTGTTTGGAGTTATTATATGCAAATTCTGCTGTTGGTAGATAATCCACCCAGTCATCCTGTAGGTAAGGTATAAAACAGCACAAGTATTGTTCAAGGGTTTGGTTAGTTCTTTCAGTCTGTCCATTAGATTGTGGGTGGAAGGCAGTAGACAAATTTACAGTAACTACTAATGCTGTACAGAAGGTTTTCCAAAATCTTGATGTAAACTGAATACCTCTATCAGAAACAACATTATCAGGAATTCCAAGAAGTCTGAATACCTCTTTGACCACTAATTCCACGGCTATTTCAGTGGTTGGAATTCCTTTAGTCGGAATAAAATGGGCTACCTTTGTGAGCCGATTCACCACAAGTATAACAGTTATTTCATTTGAGGGAGGAAGGTCCACGATCAAATCCATTTTGATTGATCCCCAAGACCTATATGGAACTGGAAGAGGTTGAAGAAGTCCTAGAGGATAAGATCATAGCATCTTGTTCCATTCACATGTTAAACAGGAAGAAACATATTTTCTCGCATCCTTCCAAAAATTAGGCTACCAAAAAGAACGAAGTAGTAGTTCTTTTGTTTTCATTACTCCAGGGTGTACAACAAGTTAAGAATCATGGACACGTTTGAGGACTTCAAGTCAAGCACATTCGAGGACATATATTTGGTCATTCTGCATCCAAAATCCCTCCTTAAAGGAAATATCAATGTCTTTAGAAGGATGGTTAAGAAAGAAGTCAGTTTGGAATCCCTCCTTAATCTTCGTCAAAAATTCTTTGGAGTCCAGTATTCCCAAAAAATTTTTTGGACGTAGAATGGTACAGTCAGTGCTAAATCTCTTCTGTTGCCAGTTTCAACAGAAATCCTGGACAGAGCATCAGCCTCGCCATTTCTTGAACAATGCTGATGTTAAGGGGAGAATATATGGCATATGAATATATACAGGAATCAAACCTATAAGTTTATATGGACGCTTTGCTGAATATTAGAATCATGTAGCTTTAAGATATTTCTTGTCCTCTAAGACTCATTTCTGTATTGTATAACCCACCTAGCCTCATCGAAACTGGGTGGATTAGGCTAGAAACAATAATTATGCATGTAATGATTATTTAGTAAATATAGGACATGTGAGATCAATAGTAATTTGCTATTTGGGATAATCAGTAATTTGGAAAGAACCCATGATGTAATGCAATGAGACAGCTCAATTTTTGTTATAAAATGTTGTACTCTTCTGGAAATAAATCAGAAATCATTTCAGAGACATGCTTGCATTTGTCCTGATTTCTCTGGCTGTAAATCCTCATATTCAATTTGGAAGCAGACAATTAAGATAAGAACACACGCATTCTGTGTGCCATAACATTTGGTGCCCAATGTGGGGCTAGGACGAAAGTTCGAACCTGACCAGCCGCAAAGAAGACCTCCAATCTTGGATGGGACCACTCGAGGGTGGAGAAGTGCGCCTCCTACTAGGTAAGAAAATTATTCATCTTACCTATAACCCTCCAGTGTTTCCATGCTGAAATAAAGGTCAGTCGGCTGTCAGACTCGGACATAGTGACCAATCTGACAAGTCCTAGCACCAAAAAACCCACCCTGGTCATGATTTCCTTAATTGTCTGCCTCATCTGCTTAGCCTATCTGCTTTGCTATTTTGGTTGTTTGCATACGTGATTGTTACCTCAGCCAGCCTGAAAAGAATAGGAAAAAAAATAAGAGATAGGGAGGTGTACTAAGCAAATTCACTGTCACTCTGGTTCCGGTCCTGCTCTCAGCTTGACCGATGATCGCAGAAGTCTGAACTGTGTCCCTCCCAGTGGGAAAGTTGGAGTAGGGGCTTGATTACTCTGAGTGATTTTCCAACCTCTAAGTGGTTGGTGACTTCTTGCGGGGTTCCCACCGGACATCATCCGGCTAAGGTGATGGTGTTTTAGCTGCAGCATAAGTTCATAGGTTTTATTTTAAATGGGTGGAAGGGTAATTACAATTACCATGTTGATGTGACTAAGTGATTGCTCTCTCCCTGTGTATTTAAAGTATGTTTTGCCCAGGTGTAGATTTTTTCATCTCTACAAATCAGGCTGGCATATAGATAGGTAAATTGTGAACTGTTTTGGTGTCAAGGATTCGCAGTATTTGATGTCAGTGCCAGTTTTGAATTTATTCTTTTTTTTGTCTTTTGTATTGTGTATGATTTGCCGGCAGGAGGCTTACTAGCATGTGGTTAAAACTTTTGAAAGTATTATATATATATATATATATACGTGTGTATATATATATATATATATATATATACTAGCTGAAGAGCCTGGCGCTGCCCGGGCATAGTAACTAACTGTGGTTAGTTATAGAAAATTATAATTATCCTCCATCCCATAGTCCCGTGCCCATATACCCATCATACATATCCTCCATCCCATAGTCGAGTGCCCATATACCCATCACACATCCTCCATCCCATAGTCCCATGCCCATATATCCATCATACATATTCTCCATCCCATAGTCCCATGCCCATATACCCATCATACATATTCGCCATCTGTTAAATATTATTAGTTATGGATTTATATTAGTTATGGATTTATATATTAGTTATGGAGTTGTATTCTTATCACACTCAATTCTGTACGGGACATTGCCTTCCACTGACACTGCATGTGCTATTTTAGCAAGAGGTAAATGTCAGCTCCACTACATATTTAAGTTAAGCTTGAGGTAAATGTCCAACTCCATATATACCGAGATCACGTGCTTCAAGAGATGTATATAATTCCTGGCTAACTGTAGAGGTCACTGTCTCCTTCCCTCACCATCATGAGACACAGACGCAAGATGTCATCTCTACAGCTGGTATGTAACTTTGCTATTTGAGAAGCTGAACAGAGCCAGATGCCATTTTACCATTTGCCATCCCAGAGTAAGAAGGTGACAAGCTTTTGCTATGAACTAATGGACAATCTCTCTTTCACCTATTTTTATGTTTTTCTGTAATAATCTTTTCTTTGATGGAAGAATCCAAATAAACCACTACATTTTTATCTGGTAACTAGTCCTGAGTATTTTACAAGAATATGCTTTATTTTACATTGGAGAGCCAGCCAGATCTGAATTTTTGTATTTTTTTTTGTGGATTTCCCTCAGCTTGCCCAAAAGGGGGATTGAACTTTGCTAACGTCAGTCATATGTGCAAGTTATCAGGAACTCCACTACTCACAAGAATCAGACAGAACCTAGAAGTGAGGACTAAGAAGTGCCAGACGTGCTGAAGCCAGACGTGTGAAGACAAGTGCCCAGCGTTGTCCATCAAAGGAACAAGCTGAGACATTTCAAGGTAAGAGAAATAAAATGGATGTCATTAATTCTCTTGCTAAGCAGAGTAAATTGAAATATAAGTCTGTAGACAAGTGTAATCCAGAAGTATTATGGCTAAGCTTATATGCAGAGTGTGAACTCGAGAATCAGAGGTTAGATTCTAAGTTTTTCAATAGAGAAAGAGAGAGATGAAAAAATATTCTACTGATGGTAGATATATATCATAGATTTGTGTCAGTGAAATTCAAAAATGATTGTGTGAAGGAAAATAGTGATGTTCCCGAGATACATTGTAATGTAGAAAAGCAGTTACAAGATGAAAGGCAAATAGTAGCAGCGGCCATTGAAGGTGACCTTGCAGATGTGGAACAAGATGGAGGAGTAGGAGGAGACTTCAGAACTGACGTAGAGGACGTACAAGGGAAAGACGGACCACTAAAAATAGACGACTCACAGGCCCAACTCTGAAGTAAAGTAAGGAAAAGTTTGCTAAAAATATGCAAAATCATTCCTGCATATGATAACAAAATCCATGTTTGTAGAAACTCTGAGATTTTTGAAAGCTGTGTTGACAAATTTGATTTATCTAACGAGGAGAAGAATCAGTTGTTCAAAATGTGGATCCCTGTAAACTTTGCTAGGAGATTGACTTTAAAGTTATCTGGTGAAACACATGAGAATTTAACTGATAAGGACAGATTAAAAATTCTTATTTTTTGTTCATCAAATGAAAATCATCCAGATATTGATATTCTTCAAAAATTAAGGATTGGTCGGAAGGAATGTACTTTTACGTTTATGTCCATATATGAACGTCTGTACAAAATGCTGAGTGAGAATGTCAAAACACAGTCCCTCATAAGGAGTTTTGTAAGCAAATTTTGTTTTTTAAATCCTGCATCTCGTGTTATTGCGTCACAAAAAGATTCTTTATTGGAATGTGCGCAATCCCTTGATTTTGCCAGAAAACACGAGAATCGTGAAAGGAAAGTAAATTGTGCTAATTTTGTGAAGACAGGCAGAGTAAAATCTTATCAGAAGCCTGTATTAGCAAAGGCTTCTAAAATGAGTTTTCCCCAAAATCAAATCTATGAAGAACGAAGAAAATCACATGTTTGTTATAAGCCATATGGAATGATGCAAAGGATCACCGAAAAGACACAGATTGAGTTAAGGAAAATGATGAGTTTTGATCTTCTTTCTGTAAAAAAGATGGCCGAATGTGACAGCCAGAAGCAGGTGGTGAGTGACATCATTGACTTTGAGCTGAAGGGTCCATCTGAGCAGCTCAGAAAATCCGTTAACTTCAAAGTAGCAAGAATATTTAAAGACATCTTTTACAGGGAAAGAGTGGGTGTAGGAATTGGCTAGAAAAAGTAATTATATATATATTGTGTAAAAGAATTATACAATTAGTCAGTTATATGTAATTATTTTATAATTCCTGTAGTTCTATAGTTTTTCTACATACATATTCATACAATATATAGAGTGTTTGTAGAAGTAGGGATAGTAGAACTGTATTTTTTAGTGAAAATTAAAATTTACTCCAGTAATAAAATTTAGAATTATGAATATGATATTAACCTTCTCTTTTATTTTTCCTTAGAATTTTCATTTCAAAGCAGGACTTAATCGGAAAAATTCTCTTACAAAGATTTATGCCTTTATTAGGAAGTTGCAATAATTGCATGATTTCATATATTTAACACTTAAAAGGAAATAACTAACTGCATTTTAAAATGTGTTCTGTGTGTGCCTTTACTGATGGCTTGAATGACAACCACGGCAGGTGAAATTTGAACCTTGTTCTAATACAAGTATACCAGTATACTATGTCCCTGTTCTTTAGGAAAATAATTTTTAAGGGGGTCTCAACTTTTGCAAACCAATGGCTTTTTTTTTTTCCAGGCCTAAATGTCAAGTATAGCTATACAACATATATTTATATCATGTGTATTTGGGGAATATACAAAGAAATATTAAGACTAAATTTAAATAGTTTACAATGCATTGATAATTAGGATAATGTCACGTGGGGCTTAGTTCAACTAAGGCTGTAATTGCCGGGGCCCCTGTGATGTCCCTGTAACTAGGGGAAACCCTGTCTGACCCTCAACCCAGGGTTTTTGCTGATGGTGCAAATGCCTGAGCCTCCAACCTTTCCTTGTCTCCTGCTCAGCCCTGCACTTAACCCTCCACCCAGTGAGGAGTCACACCACCAAAGCCCCCACACAAATTAAGACAGACAGGGAGAACTTAAACTGCACTGCGCCACACACACACAGGAATATACAGTAATGTGAACAGGGTACCACTAAACACAAATATGGGAAGGAGAAAGGATAACGACGGATCATACGCCACCAGATACGAATCTCTCTCTCTTCAGCACCTCCACTCCAGACCGGAACCACTTGGTATGAAACACAAGCTAAAATCGGCGACGCCCATATGCCAGCCTGACTATTTAAAGACCGTGGGCGTGACTAACCTTCCAACCTGGTCTCCAGCAGGATTAACCCCCGAGAGCCTGAAGATCAAGCCGGCGCCACTGAGGCTATAGTGGCTGGAGGTGGAACTACCTCTGCCTGCCGGATGCTGTGGTGTGAACAGCGTCCGACATGACAGTACCCCGTCTTCTACGAGGGACCCCAGGGCCCTCAAGACTCATAGGACCCGGCTTGTCCGGATGACGATGGTGAAAAGAACTGACCAGCCGATCCGCATGTATGTCTGAGGCTGGAACCCAAGACCTCTCCTCCGGACCATACCCCCGCCAGTGCACCAAATACTGAAGAGTACGGCGTACTACTCGAGAGTCCACTACCTTGGCGACCTCAAACTCTAAATCGCCATCCACCATGACTGGAGGTGGCATCGGCGTCGTGTCCACCAAGCCTACCACCTTTTTCAATAAAGCCCTGTGAAAAACGTTGTGTATTTTGTACACCGCAGGAAGTTCCAACCGATAAGCCACTGGGTTAATGATGGCAGAAATCCTAAAAGGCCCAATAAACCTTGGACCCAGTTTTAAAGATGGAATTTTGAGTTTTATGTTCTTCGTAGCTAACCACACCCATTCACCCACACACAGGTCCGGACCTGGCACGCGTCTACTGTCAGCCACCCGTTTGTACCTGGCACTCATGCTCAACAAACGCTGTTTCACCCGCCTCCAGACTGATGACAATTGGGCTCCTAGCTGATCCTCCTCCGGGACACCCCCCGAGTCACCCTGACGTAAGGTACAAAACTGAGGATGTTGACCGTACACACAAAAGAATGGAAACTCTCCTGATGACTCTTGGCGGTGATTATTTAACGCGAATTCGGCCAGAGGAAGGAAAGTGGACCACTCCTCCTGGTTGTCGGACACAAAGCATCGTAAATACTGTTCTAGATTTTGGTTCATGCGCTCAGTTTGTCCATTAGACTGTGGATGAAACGCCGATGAATGTGACAACTTGATCCCCAAACGTGAGCAAAAAGCTTTCCAAAACCTCGCCACAAATTGCGTACCCCTATCAGATACTATGTCAGACGGTACTCCGTGGAGTCTGACCACCTCCTTCACAAATACCTGAGCCAACGTCTTAGCATTGGGCAAAGAAGACAACGCCACAAAATGCGCCATCTTTGAAAAACGGTCAACCACCACCAGGATGACCGTGTTCCCTGCCGAGGCAGGCAAGTCAGTGATGAAATCCATGGAGATTTCTGTCCATGGCCTATTGGGTAACCCCAGAGGCTGTAGCGTGCCAGCAGGACGGGTTCAGGGTGACTTAGCCCTAGCGCACGTGATGCAAGCTGCCACGTAAGAGACCACGTCCTGCCGGATTTTGGGCCACCAGAAACGACGCGATACCAGCTCTAAGGTGCCCCTCACCCCTGGATGACCAGCCAATACCGAATCGTGGTGTTCCTTCAACACCTTAAGGCGAAGATGCAGGGGTACAAATGATTTGTTGGCGGGAAGTCCTGGTGGTACCTCCTCTTGGGCCTCGGCAATCTCCGCCTCTACCTCCGTCGTGAGAGCCGACACCACTACCCCTTTCTGGAGGATGGGTACCGGCTCTTCCCGAGGTTCTCCCCCCGGAAAACACCTAGACAAAGCATCCGCCTTGGTGTTTTTAGCCCCGGGACGGTACGTCACAAGAAAATTGAAACGAGTAAAAAACAATGCCCAGCGAGCCTGCCTAGGAGACAGACGCTTGGCCGACTCCAGATAGAGCAGATTCTTATGGTCGGTGATAACTGTGACCTGGTGAGCCGCCCCCTCCAAGAAGTGTCGCCATTCCTCAAAAGCCAGTTTGATGGCCAACAACTCCCTGTTGCCGATATCATAATTCCGTTCGGCCAGCGACAGCTTCTTGGAGAAGTAGGCGCATGGATGCATCTCGCTCAAGGACGAGCCTTGGTACAGTACTGCCCCACTCCCACCTCCGACGCATCAACCTCTACCACAAAAGGTTTAGACACGTCTGGTTGCACCAGAATGGGGGCTGAAGCAAAACTATTCTTCAGATGCTCAAATGCACGTATAGCCACCTCAGGCCAGTTCGCCAGATCGGCACCCTTTTTTGTCATGTCCGTGAGCGGTTTGGCGATAGTCGAAAAGTGTTTTATAAATTTCCAATAATAATTCGCAAAGCCAAGGAACCGCTGGAGTGCTTTCAGACTCTCCGGCCTCTCCCATTGCAGCACCGCTTGCACCTTAGCGGTGTCCATTTTAAACCCGGCTGCGGACACAATATATCCCAAAAAGGGCAACTCCTGGACAAAAAATAAACATTTTTCCAGCTTAGCATAGAGCTGGTTCTCCCGGAGCAACTGTAACACCTGCCTAACATGCTCCAAATGAGTGTCCCGATCGCTAGAATAAATGAGGATATCATCCAGGTATACAATCACAAATCTCCCCAGGACATGAGCAAATACATCATTAATAAAATGTTGGAAAACGGCAGGCGCGGTGGTCAACCCAAACGGCATAACCAGACTCTCAAAATGACTCTCAGGAGTGTTAAACGCCGTCTTCCACTCATCCCCCTGACGGACCCTTATGAGGTTATACGCCCCCCTGAGGTCCAGCTTGGAAAACCATTTCGCCCCCGCTACCTGGTTGAACAAATCCGGGATCAACTGCATTGGGTAGGGATCACGGATAGTAATCTGGTTTAACTCTCGGAAATCCAGACACGGGCGTAACCCCCCATCTTTCTTCTTAATGAAGAAAAACCCCGTGGCTACAGGCGAGGACGAAGGCCAGATGTGTCCTTTGCTCAGACTCTCCGCGATGTAGTCTTTCAGAGCTTGTCTCTCAGGACCAGAAATATTAAAGATCCTGGCCTTAGGTAATTTGGCCCCGGGTTTTAACCTAATCGCACAGTCATAGGCTCTATGTGGAGGCAGTTCTGAGCAACCCTTCTCAGAGAAAACAGCCGCGAAATTCTGCAAAGCCTCCGGCAGGCTGGGCGTCACGGCGGACACACATGTGGCCAAGCAATTGTCTTGGCAGAAACCACTCCATTGTACTATGTCCTGAGTTTTCCAATCAATTACCGGGTTGTGCCTGGACAACCATGGAAAACCCAGGACCATTTGAGCTGGGAGATTACGGAGGACCCTACATGTAACCGACTCCGAATGTAGGACCCCAATGTGGAGTTTCACCTCTGCCACAAACTCAGTAATCTCCCCTTGAGGGAGGGGAACAGCATTAATGGTCACCACCTGTATGGGGCGAGGAAGTTTTTCGATCTTAAACCCGGCGGTGTGTGCAAACTCATCATCTATGAGATTGGTGGCGGAACCGCTATCCACAAACACTGATATAGGTAGCTCTCTGCCCGCGATAATAACCTTGGCAGGGAGCATACATTGAGATACCATCATGGAGGATATGCATACGCTCAGTTGGGTCTCCTCCATACCCTCTGAGCTTAACAGTTTTCCGCCGATGTGACCCTCTTAGGTAGTACCGGGCAAACGTTAACATAAAGACCTCTTTTACCACAGTAGAAACATGCTCCGGGCTTCCGGAATCCCGGAGCGCGACGCTTAACCTGTGCCACGCCAGCAATCTGCATAGGTTCAGGGGACTCATCTACTTCAACCACACCTGCACCTCTGCTTTCCCCCAGAGGTAGCGTCTCCTGGGCCCCCTGACGAAAACGGCGATCAATACGTATCACCAAACTCATGGCAGACTCCAACGATGCCGGAGTCTCATACATCAGGAGGGCTTGTTTCACCCTCCCTGATACCCCATGAATAAACTGGCTCCGCAGTGCTGGGTCATTCCACTGTGTGTCTACAGCCCAGCGGCGAAATTCCGAACAATAGTCCTCTGCCAAGCGCTCCCCCTGGCGGAGGGCGCGGATTTTAGATTCCGCTAGAGCCAGTCGGTCAGGGTCATCGTAAATGAGCCCGAGGGCAGAAAAAACATTATCGACAGAATGAAATGTAGCAGAGTCAGCTGGTAAGGAAAATGCCCATGCTTGGGGGTCACCACTCAGTAATGACAACACCAGCCCTACTCGCTGGGCCTCATTACCTGAGGAGATTGGCCGCATGCGGAAGTATAACTTGTAGGCCTCCCGAAATACGACAAATTTGCTGCGATCGCCTGAAAATCGTTCTGGCAGCGGAAACTTCGGCTCTGCACCGATACCTGCAGATGCCGTTTGCACCTTCGCTACTACCAGGCCCTGCTGCTGAACTGCCCCTTTCAACTCGGAGACCTGTAAGGACAGCGCCGCCAACTGGCGGGTTATGGAATCTAATGGATCCATGGACTCCTGAAAAAAAAAACAATGTGGGCCGATTATAATGTCACATGGGGCTTAGTTCAACTAAGGCTGTAATTGCCGGGGCCCCTGTGATGTCCCTGTAACTAGGGGAAACCCTGTCTGACCCTCAACCCAGGGTTTTTGCTGATGGTGCAAATGCCTGAGCCTCCAACCTTTCCTTGTCTCCTGCTCAGCCCTGCACTTAACCCTCCACCCTCCACCCAGTGAGGAGTCACACCACCAAAGCCCCCACACAAATTAAGACAGACAGGGAGAACTTAAACTGCACTGCGCCGCACACACACAGGAATATACAGTAATGTGAACAGGGCACCACTAAACACAAATATGGGAAGGAGAAAGGATAACGACGGATCATACGCCACCAGATACAAATCTCTCTCTCTTCAGCACCTCCACTCCAGACCGGAACCACTTGGTATGAAACACAAGCTAAAATCGGTGACGCCCATATGCCAGCCTGACTATTTAAAGACCGTGGGCGTGACTAACCTTCCAACCTGGTCTCCAGCAGGATTAACCCCCGAGAGCCTGAAGATCAAGCCGGCGCCACTGAGGCTATAGTGGCTGGAGGTGGAACTACCTCTGCCTGCCGGATGCTGTGGTATGAACAGCGTCCGACATGACAGATAATTTGGGTTAAAATACGTGTATTCATCACACCTCTGTATGTGGAATAATATGTGACACAGTCTGAGTGACAGTGACTGAGTGTAGGAGCAGCTGCTGAGCGAGTAATGTGATACGTTTGTTGTATGTGTGAGGCCTCAGGATTCTGAATGCAATGAGAGAAAAAAAAACAAAAAACCCAAAAGCATTTATCTTTAGGAGAAATATGCAAATCAGTTAAATTATTAGAATATTAGGATATATAATGAAATATTATCTACACAACATATATTTCTGTATTTCTATAGTAATTATTATTTCTTGATTTAGTTAATTGTGGATAAGTGCAATCGCACATCAAAATGGTTTATGAAGAAAATCTACATTTAAGTTAATTTTTCCAAAGGATAATTTTATGATATTCAAATTAATTTTAATGGTCACACATCTTCAGACAAATAATGGTATAAGCAAGTATAATATTTACACAATTTATAAATTAATTATTTTTAATTTTGGTTTTGATAAATGAATTATTTCATAGAACAGTATTTTTCGGTATTAAGGGGGAAAATATGTTTTTGATCCTGACTACATCATCACATTTGATTAATACCTCTTCTTCACACATTTTAATAGAAAAGAAATATTAATAAGGTACAATGGTATAAGTATTGGGTATAATAACATTAAGTATTATAAAGAGTAATTTCTTTACACTAAGAGGAGTATTACATGCAAAGTTGCATAATTTGAATATTTTGGTAACAAAAGTTTATGACAATTATGAAATAATCCAGATCATGGAAATAATAAGGGTATATGTTACTGAAGACATAACTACTCTGCATCAACATAAAGGCCTTATTTTTATTTTTATTCTTATTTTTAATTTTCAATTTTTTATTCTATTTTTATTTTAATTCTTACATTTTTATTTTTTCTGTCAATCTACTATAACTATAGAATATTACTTCATTAAATATAGCAAGGATATGGTTCTATTACAAAGGAGAATGTTTCACTTCGGAGTTATATGCAACAATTCTTTTATTCATTCATTCGCTCACTCATATATTCTTATTTTGGTTCATGGCTATACATTCCTACATATTATTAGTATAATAAATATATTCCTTATTAATAAAGATGAAAACACTGGTTACATAAAACACAGTGACACCCATGGGTTGAAAAAGGTAATTACACCTATGACATAAAAAAATGTTCTATCACGTGAAAAAAATATGGATAATGTATTATCACTTATTATTGGTTTATTATTCCAAACATGAAATCCATATATAATACAAATTCTGATAATGATTATATGGATATTACTGATTGCTATGGTACGCTGTGATATTATAGGATAGGAAAATTACCAGATTTGGTATAGACTAGGAATGAAGACTTCAAGCAAGATACTGAAATCACGTTAATAAAGACTTTTTATATTTCTAAATTGATTCTTATCAGTTGCAAGAAGAAGAATGCCGCGATCCAGAAGTCCCAGAAGGTAACAAAGCTATGATTTCTGAGAAACGAACTGTGTTAATTACAAGTGCAGTATCCACCACTGACAGTCACAAGTGCAGTATCCACCACTGACAGTCACAATTAAAGTGTCTAACCTGACAACCAGAGAAGGATGATCCTATGATGCTGAGATGAACTGTGTTATCACGTTCTTATCAAGTTCCAGAGGTTTCCAATCACCTGTAAAGCTTCGATGAAGGCTGGTGAACAATAAGGTAATTGTCAGGAAGCTACAACCCTGACATGTGTCCTGTGCATTAGGACAAGGACTGGTTATGGTGCTATGTTTAGCAAGGAAGAGTCATTTTAACCCTTGCTTTGCTGACCAAAGACGTCACACCTGTTCAAAGACTAGTACCGATGAAGGATTCCAGAATATCCAAGGCGAGCCAATGTAAGTCCAGGTTTTTAAAGGTGACACTGCACAGATATTAAAGCTGCATTTCATCTATAGACTTTGTTTTTGTATCAACATTTGAATTTATGGACTTTGATTTGATACACAACACGATTTCTACAACATCTGTATGCTAGAGAAAAACTGTATTTTTAAAAGAACCAAGAAGAAGACAGAAGACATCAAAATGAAGACCAGATGACACCAGATGATGATGACTGGACCTGAGATGCTTCAATTTAGATTTAGGGAAGTATAATTATACATATTGTATATGAATATTGTTCACGGCTTACCATAATATGAATTCACATCATTAAGTGCGTATAACGATAATCTGATGTTATTGATATTAAATTATTTTGTCAAAGAAGAAGAAAAGAAGAAAAAAGATCTCATTATATTTTGAGGGTTCCAATTAATGTCTGTCTCCCTCAAAAGGGGGAATTGTTAAATATTATTAGTTATGGATTTATATTAGTTATGGATTTATATATTAGTTATGGAGTTGTATTCTTATCACACTCAATTCTGTATGGGACATTGCCTTCCACTGACACTGCATGTGCTATTTTAGCAAGTGGTAAATGTCAGCTCCACTACATATTTAAGTTAAGCTTGAGGTAAATGTCAAACTCCATATATACCGAGATCACGTGCTTCAAGAGATGTATAGAATTCCTGGCTAACTGTAGAGGTCGCTGTCTCCTTCCCTCACCATCATGAGACACAGACGCAAGATGTCATCTCTACAGCTGGTATGTAACTTTGCTATTTGAGAAGCTGAACAGAGCCAGATGCCATTTTACCATTTGCCATCCCAGAGTAAGAAGGTGACAAGCTTTTGCTATGAACTAATGGACAATCTCTCTTTCACCTATTTTTATGTTTTTCTGTAATAATCTTTTCTTTGATGGAAAAATCCAAATAAACCACTACATTTTTATCTGGTAACTAGTCCTGAGTATTTTACAAGAATATGCATTATTTTACACCATCCCATAGTCGAGTGCCCATATACCCATCACACATCCTTCATCTCATAGTCCCATGCCCATATACCCATCATACATATCCTCCATCCCATAGTCCAGTGCCCATATACATATCCGTCATCCCAAAGTCCCGTGCCCATATACCCGTCATATATATCCTCCATCCCATAGTCCAGTGCCCATATACCCATCACACATCCTCCATCCCATAGTCCCGTGCCCATATACCCATCATACATATCCTCCATCCTATAGTCCCGTGCCCATATACATATCCTCCATCCCATAGTCCGGTGCCCATATACTCATCACACATCCTCCATTCCATAGTCAACCATTATGACATCATAATGAGCGGCGGCAGGGCTTGCAACCTTTGATGACATCAGCATCGCTATGGCAACCATTGTGACATCATAATGAGGGGGGGCTTGATGCGCACACACTGTTTCCCCAGTATGCAAATAGGGGCATTGTGACATCATAATGAGGGGCGGGGCTTGACGTGCACACACTTTTTCCCCCAGTATGTAGATAGGGGCAAAATTGTTTGGTGAATTGGAATGCGCGGGGTTAAAATTTCGCCTCACAACATAGCTTAGGACGCTCTCGGGGTCCAGACGTGTGACTGTGCCAAATTTTGTGGCTGTAGCTGCGAGGGTGCGGATGCCTATCCCGGACATACAAGCATACACACACACACACATACATACACACATACATACACACTTTGAGCTTTATATATTATATATATATATATACTAGCTGAAGAGCCCGGCGCTGCCCGGGCATAGTAACTAACTGTGGTAAGCTATAGAAAATTGTAATTATCCTCCATCCCATAGTCCCGTGCCCATATACCCATCATACATATCCACGATCCCATAGGCCCGTGCCCATATACCCATCACACATCCTCCATCCCATAGTCCCATGCCCATATACCCATCATACATATTCTCCATCCCATAGTCCCATGCCCAAATACCCATCATACATATTCGCCATCTCATAGTCCCATGCCCATATACCCATCATACATATCCTCCATCCCATAGTCCCGTGCCCATATACCCATCATACATATCCGCTATCTCATAGTCCCGTGCCCATATACCATCATACATATCCTCCATCCCATAGTCCTGTGCACATATACATATCCGCCATCCCATAGTCCCGTGCCCATATACCCGTCAAACATATCCTTCATCCCATAGTCCAGTGCCCATATACCCATCACACATCCCCTCATCCCATAGTCCCGTGCCCATATACCCATCATACATATCCTCCATCCCATAGTCCAGTGCCCATATACCCATCACACATCCTCCATCCCATAGTCCCGTGCCCATATACATATCCACCATCTCATAGTCCTGTGCCCATATACCTGTCATACATATCCTCCATCCCATAGTCCAGTGCCCATATACCCATCACACATCCTCCATCCCATAGTCCCGTTCCCATGTACCCATCATACATATCATCCATCCCATAGTCCCGTGCCCATATACATATCCTCCATCCCATAGTCCCGTGCCCATATACCTGTCATGCATATCCTCCATCCCATAGTCCGGTGCCCATATTCTCATCACACATCCTCCATTCCATAGTCAACCATTATGACATCATAATGAGCAGCGGAGGGGCTTGCAACCTATGATGACATCAGAGTCGCCATGGCAACCATTGTGACATCATAATGAGGGACGGGGCTTGGCGTGCACACATTGCTTCCCCAGTACGCAAATAGGGGCATTATGACATCACAATGAGGGGCGGGGCTTGACACGCACACACTTTTTCCCCCAGTATGTAGATAGGGGCAAAATTGTTTGGTGAATTGGAACTCGCGGGGTTAAAATTTCATCTCACAACATAGCTTAGGACGCTCTCGGGGTCCAGACGTGTGACTGTGCCAAATTTTGTGGCTGTAGTTGTGATGGTGCGGATGCCTATCCCGGACATACAAACATACACACACACATACACACATACATACACATTTTGAGCTTTATATATTAGATATAGTGAAATTAGAGAACTGATTAACCGGTTTTGTTTGCATACTTTAGAATTGTAAGGTTAGTTGTTAAAACTTGTTCATGAGAGAATTCCTTGAATGGTAATTGCTTTGATTTGTACAGATATTTCAGGTAGTGTATGATCCGAAATCCATTATTACTCTTTGAAGACTTAGGCAAGAAAGTGAAAGAACTGGGAGCGCAGGTGGTCTTCTCTTCCATCCTCTCAGTGGATGACCATGGAACAAGGAGGTGGAATAAGATTCTGCAGGTGAACAACTGGCTACGTCGATGGTGCCGTCAGCAACGATTTGGATTTATGGATCACGGAGTGAATTACTTTTACGATGGACTACTTGCTAGAGATGGGGTGCACCTTACGAAGACTGGAAAACATGTATTTGGAAGTCGCCTTGCTACACTTGTAAGGAGAGCTTTAAACTAGAACAACATGGGAAGGGAAGCAAAAGACCAGAAAAAGCCATACATCTGACAAATGCTATTGAGAACTCTGCTATTAGAAGTGGAAAGGAAGAACAAAGACAAAAGAATCTAAATAATAAAAATATTGGAGAAAGAGAAACCAATCACAAACTAAAATATTTCTATACTAATGCACAAAGCATGGGCAACAAACAAGGAGAATTGGAACTACTAACACAGGAAAAGAAATATGATGTCATTGGAATCACTGAAACTTGGTGGGACAATACACATGATTGGAATACAAGACTAGAAGGATACAACTTATTTTCAAGAAACAGACTTGATAAACGAAGAGGAGGTGTCGCATTGTATGTTAGAAATGCGTATATCTGCACAGAGATTGAAGCTTCAGAGACTGGGAGTTCTGTGGAAACTGTTTGGGTAAGAATACAAGGACAGAACAATGGAAAGGACGCCATTGTAGGCATTTACTACAGGCCGCCTGTGCAAGCTGAAGATATGGATGAACTCGTTATGCATCAAATGACCAAGTTCTCCAAAAAATATGACATAGTTGTCATGGGAGATTTCAACTATCCAGACATTTGTTGGGAATCTCTCTCAGGCAAAACTAACAGGTCAAGGAAATTCTTTCCTCTCTTGCTGACAACTTTATCTTCCAAAAGGTAGGGGAGAAAACAAGGGGAACTGCTACCTTGGATCTAATCCTTACAAACAGGGAGGAAATGGTTGAGGAGGTAAAAGTGGCTGGGACACTAGGAGGTAGCGACCATGCTATTTTAGAATCTTAGATAACTAGAGGAGGAAGACATGTGAAGACTCAGACGTCAAGGTTAGATTTCAGAAAGGCAGATTTTAAGGGATTCAGAAAGAGAATTGGAGGGATCCAATGGCTGGATATGCTTAAAGACAAAAATGTCCAGGAAGGATGGGAAATCTTGAAAAATTAAATTCTCAAAGCACAATTGTTAACAATTCCAAAAAGAGGAAAGAATAGGAAGCATTTAAGGAAGCCAGGATGGATGAACACAGAACTTAAGCACAAGCTAAAAAGAAAGAAAAAAATGTTTATAAAATGGAAAGAGGGAGGCATATCTAAAGAAGAATATAATGCTGTCTGCAGAACCTGCAGGGAACAAATCAGATTATCTAAAGCTGATAATGAATTGAGGCTTGCAAGAGATGTCAAAAGCAATAATAAAGGATTTTGGGGATATGTCAAAAGTAAAAGAAAAGTCAAAGATGCTATAGGATTTTTACAGGATGAAAATGATGAAATGGTAAGACAGGATGTTGAGAAGGCCGAACTTTTAAATTCCTATTTTGCATCTGTTTTCTCTCAGAAAGGAAATGTAACATCAACTGTTCTTCACTGTCCTATTAAGGGAATTGAAGAATCCAGGATATCTATAAACAGAAAGATAGTGAGGAAACACTTAGCTAACCTAAATGAATTCAAGTCACCAGGTCCAGATGAATTACACCCCAGAGTACTGAAGGAGATAGCAGAAGATAATTTCTGAACCCCTCTCTATAATCTTTGAAAATTCTTGGAGAACAGGAGAAGTACCAGAAGACTGGAGAAGAGCAAATGTTGTTCCTATCTTCAAAAAGGGGAAGAAGGTGGACCCAGGCAACTATAGGCCGGTGAGTCTGACTTCTATACCAGGAAAGATCTTTGAACAAATTATTAAACAACATGTATGTCAGTACCTGGATAAGAATGAAGTGATTAAACAGAGTCAGCATGGGTTTGTAACTAATAAGTCATGTCAGACTAACTTAATTTCCTTCTATGATGGAATCACTGATTGGGTGGATCAAGGAAATGCTGTAGATATAGTATATCTTGACTTCAGCAAAGCATTTGACAAAGTATCTCATACAATCCTTATTGAAAAAATGTCTAAGTATGGAATGGACAAGGCAACTCTTAGGTGGATTCATAACTGGCTTAGTGATCGGACCCAAAGAGTGGTCGTAAATGGCTGCACATCCAGTTGGAAGAATGTCTCAAGTGGGGTACCACAGGGCTCTGTCCTGGGCCCTGTATTGTTCAACATCTTTATCAACGATTTAGATGAAGGAATTGAGGGTAAACTAATTAAATATGCTGATGACACAAAGCTAGGAGGGATAGCTAATACTAGACAAGAAAGAGAGAGGATTCAAAAAGATATAAATAAACTGGAGAAGTGGGCAGCAACAAACAGAATAGTTTTTAACAGGGAAAAATGCAAAGTACTACATCTGGGCAATAAAAATGAAAAAAGCATATACAGAATGGGAGGAATAGGGCTAAGCAACAGCACATGTGAAAAAGACTTGGGCATACTAATAGATCACAGACTGAATATGAGTCAACAGTGTGATGCAGCAGTAAAAAAGGCAAATGCAATTCTAGGATGTATTAACAGAAGCATACAGTCTAGATCACGTGAAGTCATTATTTCCCTCTACTCCTCTTTGGTCAGACCTCATCTGGAATATTGTGTCCAGTTTTGGGCACCACATTTTAAAAAAGACATCAACAAACTGGAGCAAGTTCAGAAAAGAGCGACCAGAATGGTGACCGGTCTGCAAACCCTGTCTTATGAGGAAAGGTTGCAGGATTTGGGAATGTTTAGTTTGCAAAAGAGAAGACTGAGAGGAGACTTAATAGCTGTCTACAAATATCTAAAGGGCTGTCACATTGTAGAAGGATCAACTTTATTCTCATTTGCACAAGGAAAGACTAGAAGCAATGGGATGAAACTGAATGGGAGGAGACACAGATTAGATATTAGAAAAAACTTTTTGACAGTTAGAGTGATCAATGAGTGGAACAAGCTGCCACGAGAAGTGGTGAGTTCTCCTTCAATGGAAGTCTTCAAACAGAGGCTGGACAGACATCTGACTGGGATGATTTAGCGAATCCTGCTTTGAGCAGGGGGGGTTGGACCAGATGGCCCAGGAGGTCCCTTCCAACTCTACGATTCTATGATTCTATGATTCTTTAGTTAATGTTTTATTAATGTTATTGCATTTCTCTATGAGATTTTTTTTAAATGATTTAGAGCGAAAGTGTTGAGGAAACAGATATTCTAACAACTTATCTGATTATGCAGTTTCTGGATAAACAAGAAATGTGACATATTCTGGTGGAAATTGTTGGTTAATTCCCTATATCACCGTGTTCAAGATAGCTAGACATCACTGTGTTCACTGAAGACCCCTTTTACTCGGACATAAGTAGTACATACATACAGCTTTTTCAGTCACATATCCAACTGTTCATAACTTTGTGAGAATTTGTCTCAAGACGCACACACATGTCTTTCAGATGTATTCAGAATTTAGATGAGAGAAGGGGTGGGAGTAGTCAGTCGATATCTATAAGACAGATATGACCCATAGTGGATTGAGGAAACAAAATGTATGTTAAGAAACTCTCCGATCCCGAGGGGAGGAAGATTGGATAAGAAGGAATGGAATAATGTGTTAATGAGTAGAAAGCAGCATCCCAGCCTCAGGTATTATGAGGTCTTACAGGACCCTGAAGCATTTTATAAGATGACAGAGGAAGTTAGAAAGCAAACAATTAAGATTAGAACACACGCATTCTGTGTGCCATAACATTTGGTGCCCAACGTGTAGCATGAGGAGAGGAATATAACAAGATTACTGAATTTTATGCAAAACAGGTGTTTACACAGGAAAATGTGTCAGTTGCAAATATCTATATTATAGTTATTTATACCTCCTATATACATTCCAGATGACTGGACATGTGCCAGCTGTCAAATGCAGAATGCAGAATATCGTGAGACTTGTTCTGACTGTCAGATGACCAACACAAATAGCCCTATTTTCTTTCCAATTATCTATATAGGTGGCACGCCTTATGCTACATCCTGCAAAACAGAAGCCGCGGAGACACCATCACGTGTTTCTCAACGCAAGCAATAACCAGCCAGGTCTTTGTCCGGGAAGGAACAACCACGGGAAGGGCAGTCTCCAATGAAGGAAACCACCTATGCCAAAACATGGTATCCATCCACATACAGCTGTTTCGGGGTATTGCCCCTCATCAGTGTGGAGTAGGAAACTGGCTGGTAGGAGCAATGCCTAGTAAAAAGACTATGAAGAGGAGGATGAATGAACTCATGGAGATCAACATCCGACACTGCGGAGACACCATCACGTGTTTCTCAACGCAGTGATTCTAGAGCACTGCCCCCATCCCTTATGGGAAATATGCAAAACATGCAAAACAGAAGCCGCGGAGACACCATCACGTGTTTCTCAACGCAAGCAATAACCAGCCAGGTCCATTATGCTACATCCTGTCCAGCATCCACTATAGCTCCATTAATTATTGCAGCTTATGAAAAGAATAATGAAGAAAAAGAATAATGATGACATGGAGGTACATGATCAAGCAGAACATGGAAGACAGGAAGCAACAGCTCAAACTGATAATCTACAGTATCCATCGCTATATGGTAGGCGGACATCATTATTATCATCATTTTTTAAGCCTCAAAGCTTATACTCTCGTACACACTCTATTTCACGCAAGGACTCCTGGAAATACCAGGAGAGAGATACCCTAGCAAGACTACTTTCACACTTGCGTTTTTTTGCTGCGCGTTTTTTGCGCACACAAACGCATGAAAAAAACACATCATGCATTTGTGTGCATTTTTTTGCGGGTTTTGGTGCGTTTTTTAAAAAAACGCATGCGCTTTTTGCGCATACGTGTGCATTAGAATGCGCACGTATGCACACCCATAGACTATAATGGGTGTTTTGCTGTAAAAAAATGCATTGCGTACGCATGAGATTTTTTGGGACAAGTCGGATGCACAAAAAATGCAAAAGGATGCATTTTGGGCGCCCGAGCGCACACTACAAAAATACGCATGCGCATACAAACGCGTACAAACACATGTGTATGCGCACCCATGTTAAAGTATAGGGGAAAAAAAGCATGCTTTTTTTGCGCTAAAAAACAGCGCAAAAAAGCGCAAGTGTGAAACCAACCTAAGCAGCTTGCCAGATGCAGTGCAAAATCCCATGCCATTTTATAAAAGGATGCGTCAAATACATAAGGCACACTGCCTCATGGACAGATTTAGGAAGGCTCACTCAAATTACAGCAGGATGTTTCCTTTGGCCAAGGATGCGACTAACCCTTGAGCCTGATAACCTCCATGTAGAATGGCTTGAATCACGTGTATCCAGAGAATTTTTTCTCCATAAGCTATATGTCTGGGCTAAGAACCTACCAGCTCAGACCCCCATTCTCCAGCATGTCATGCAGGGACAAAGGAGAACCTGTGGATAGTTTCTTCCACCGATGTAATAAAAAGTTTCTGAATCTCAGATTTGAAATGCAAATTAGTCCCCAGTTGGGAGAAGCTTTGACACCCACCTACACCGAGCTCCAGACCCTAATAGGGTATTGGCATACTGAATCCACAATCGATGAAAGTAGGTATACTTTTACAGTTTATAAAAATACAGGAGACCACAAAAATACAATAGGGAAACAACACCTCTCACCCAGAGAGAGGTTGAGGATTCTCCGCTCAAATTCCTGGTGGGTCCCGATGCAGTCAGAAGTGTAATCAGGGATATTGATCTACCTGCTGCAGAGGTATGCGGTCTCTTCTCTCTACAGGACAAACCTGTAGATCAGGGAGATGTTGAACTAATGGCCCTGATCCCAGACTCAATGCGGGCATGATGCCGGGAAGATATTGGCAGGCTCAAAATCCGGTTTGTGAAGGTGGAGTTGAAGCCAGGAGCTCTGCTACCAAGGAAGCGGCAATACCCACCCTCCATTTCACAATCTGCAATTATTTTTGTCAAGTTCTGCATGGTACATGATTTGTGTGCTGTCAATGAAGCCACAGTACTGGATACATTCATGGTGACAGCAATTTATTTGGACTATGATGCCTCAAGGGGCAAAACATAGCCCCTCTATGTTCACCCGAGCCATGACCATGTCCCTGGAGCCCTGGAAGAGGACACATCCCACTGCCACCCTCTTACAGTACATGGATGACCTCCTCCCCTGACTGAAGACAGCCAAGCCAATACTGATTTTCTACACATGCAACCTTTTTTATAACTATTTTAAGGTTAACCAAAGAAGGCATCAATGGGTTTTATATGCTAAATTGCAATCACATCTCCACAGCTCTAGGACTGCCAGGCTATACCGAACCGTTTTGCCTGTTTGTCACGAAGAAGCCTAACCATGCAACTGGTGTCCTGACACAGCTTCAAGGAGGAAGACAACGCCCTCCTGGCTACCACTCTTCCAGACTTGACCCAGTGGCTCGTGGAGACCCAACCTGCTTGAGAGCCGTGTTTGCAACCCACCTGTGCTGGACAAATCTTCTGCCATCCTTATGGGCCACTAATTGAAGATCATCTGTCTGCCACCAACGTCTGCAATGCCCTACTCTGCTCCCGGACAATGTCACCATCTCCAGATGTGCTGTCCATAACCCAGCTACTCTCTTACCTCTGCCAAAGGGGGGAGAGGGTGAACATCACATCTCTGACAGACAAGTGGAAGAGGTAGTCGAATCTGAAATGGCTCAACGCAATTGTGTCACTGTCATGAGGCAAGAGAATATCTGGAAGATCCTGACCTGACACTCTTTGTGAATAGACCAAGGTATGCAGACCAAGGAGGCCATTCACACACTGGTATAGCAGTAGCTATAGAAGATACTTGCTGCCAGCAAAACCACTGTCTACACCCAAAGGCAGGACTGCGGGCCTAGATAAAAGTATACAAGAGGTCCACTCAACATGAAGCTATGATCAATCTGGAGGGAAAGAGACTTCATCACGGCTAACGGAACGCTGGTCATACACCACAAAGCTATACAAGAATTAATGGAGTCTTTGTTGATGCCAGGAAGAGTTGCAGTGGTAAAAGTAAAAGCATGCACACTGGAGACACCTCAAGGGAAGCAGTGGGCAGCAAACTAGCTGAAGTAACAGCAAGGAAAATTTAAGGCCTCGAACAAAACCTCTACATACTTGATGCTACACAGGAAACAGGAGTCATAGCATAAGAGTTTAGTCTTTCCCTTGGGTCACACACACAGGCACAAATACACACACACTAGCAGGTCCAACAAAACTCAGTTTTATATGATTCTACTTGTAAATATTCCCAGTTAAGGAATATATTTTGTTTATTATAGTTGTCTATGCAGACTAAAGTTAAAAACATGTGACTAAAATTTGCTCTCAAGTTCTATCCATTCCAGATCCTGAGGACCTAGGAGCCCACCAGATCCTTCCCGATGACTGAGTCCTCATCACTAAGAGGTTCAACAGACGTACCCTTGAACCTAGGTACTAAGCGGACAGTTGAGCTTCTGGCAAGGATGTACTAGTGGCCGCATATGATGAAGCCCGTTCAGAGTAAACTGTTACAGCAGTCCATGCGTCCATGCTTTCCACTGCAAGGAGATGCCGGATCCAGAGTCCAGTGGTGGCTGCTACTCTTCATCTATCTGGCACTTATCCTTTTTCTAGCCCAAGGGGCAGTCATTCACCAAGGAGTAGTTACTCATGAGAAGGGTGTTAGGCATCGGGTTTCTGCCACTGCACAGCATGAATCCTGAGCCTTGCACTTGGTGGTCTCCCATTCTCCTTCAGCCGCAGAGGAGCCTGATCAGCAGACTCGTCGTTCCCAGCGCTATGCACAGACCAGCACTGTGGGCTTGCTTGCTGCTGCCACCTCTGGTCCACTTTAGCAACGCAGACTGGCCAGCAGCGTGTCTCTCCAGGGACTAAGTCCTCCTTTCGGTCCACTGAGCATGCCCGTGGTGTGATCTCCCATTGAAGATTGAAGGTCACGTGCTCAGGTCCTTCTCCAGCTAGGATTGGTCCATCCAAAAGGCGAGGAAGGTCCCGGAAGCACGTGGCTATAAAAGGTTCGCATGGCCCCTTGGCCATGCGCTAGTATAGACTGCATTAGCTGACTATCAAGAGTGTGTGTCGTATGCATGTATGAATGTCTCTGGTGAATGACTCTTTAAGAAGCCCTACCCGTGGTACGCATGTGTTGTGCAGCCTAGCCTGTTAAGCTCCCAGGCTTAGGTGTAGGTAGGTCAGGGCCACTGACAGGCATTGGTCTCCACCAGTGGCTTGGCACGCCACAGTGCAGGTGCTCTACACACTGAAGTCAGCATCTATACCGACGTCCGTAGTTGCGATGCCGCGCACACAGAAGGTCTAGAGGAACTCAGACCCCGTGTCCTTGGGGCAGGGTTCTGTGACGGCTTTCTGTGTGCTCCATGGCCGGGCTCTGTGAGTTAAACAGGTTCCGGTGTTTTATGTTCAGCGGTATTGTGGCTCTGTGAGTTAACAGAGTCGCTGCTGTTCACACTGGCTGACGTTAACCCACGTGTGACCTTCTCACACCGCTTTATACTTCCACCTTTACTTAGCAGCAGTGTACTACCTCTGCACGGTGGACCCCGGGCTGTGAACGCACCTACTATTATTTCATAATTTGGTGTGTTCCGCCGGCCCTAACAGTATACTAGCGCCAGGGTCAGGCTAGTAATGACGGAAAAACAGCAGCTACTGCAGCACATTCAGCAGCTGGGGGGCAGGTTGGCGGCTCTCGAGCATACAACCTCAGCTGCGAATGTTACTGCAGCCGCTGCCCAGAAAGCCGTGGAGGCTGTTTCTCATGTTCCCACTTCCATCCCTGTACCAATGTTATCCCACCTCCCGCTGCCTGAGAAGTTCTCGGGCGATAGTGCCTCCTGTAGGGGATTCATCAGCCAGTGTGCTAGTCAGTTAGAGCTGCTGGCCGCGCGATTCCCCTCTGAGTGGGCAAAGATCAGATTCATTGTTTCCCTTCTGGCTGGCAAGGCTCTGGAGTGGGCCACCCCACTGTGGGAGTGTGGTTACCCCGCGGTTCAGAGAGCCTCTCATTTCCTAGGCTCTCTGAAGCAGGTCTTTCTGGGACCACGGGTCACACACGATACCGCGCTCCAGCTGTTGGCCCTGACACAAGGTTTGTCCCCGGTCAGCCAGTATGCCATCCATTTTCGGACACTGGCCTCCGAGTTGGAGTGGTCGGATAAGGCCCTAATACCAATATTTTGGAGGGGTTTGGCTGACCACGTTAAGGACGCTCTGGCCACTCGGGAGGTTCCTGGTACTCTGGAGGAGCTTATTACCATCTCCACCTGCATTAATCTCTGCTTCCTAGAGTGAGGGTTGGAGCGCTCCCAGTCCAGACAGAGGTTTAGGTTGGCTCCAACTTTCTCTAAACCTCTGGAGCCACCCAATCGAGCGTCCGAATCATCGGTGGTTATGGAGGTGCCTCGCACGGGCTCTAAGTTCTGCCCTGCTCGAACCTCCAAAGCTCATTCCTACTGCCGACAGTCTGGTCATGTTGCCAATAGGTGCCCACAGTGCTCGGAAAAATGCCCGCATCCAGTGACAACAGCAGAAGGGTTACGGGACTCCACACCATTTTCCTCGAAGCTAACCTTCAATGGGGAGCTGGAGTTCGGTTCCTCCACTCTGGCGGAGGAGGTTTGCGTGGATTCTTGAGTGGAGGGTAATTTTATGTCCTCAGCCTTCGCTCTTCAGCATGCGATACCCTTGGCCAGGTTACCTCAACCGGTCACCATCAGAGTGGTGAACGGCTCGACATTACCCTCACAAATTACCCATCAGACTGCTCCATTAAGACTCTCATTGTCTCCGTCCCATCACGAGACAGTGTCCCTCCTTATTATGCCCGAGGGTATCGATCAGGTTCCCTTGGGAGTTCCCTGGTTGCGCTGCCACTCTCCCCATATTGAGTGGTCCACGGGGAAAATTCTTATTTGGAGTAAGTCTTGTGAGGGTAGATGTTTGAGCTAGTGCGTTCAGGTTGCTTCCACTGCGGCTCCCGCAGATCTCTCTTTGCTCCCTAAACACTATCAGCAGTACGCAGATGTGTTCTCCAAGAGAGCACCGCCCCTACGACTGTCCTATTGACCTCCTGCCTGGCAGACTGGGCGGTGGAGGCACGTGATATTTGGGACTGCACCCAGGATGCCATTTGGGCCTCTAAGGAGAGAATGAGGTCCTCCGTGGACACACATCGGCGTCCTGCTCCAACCTTCTCTCCTGGCGACTTAGTATGGCTCTCCGCCCATAACATCAGGCTGCGAGTAGAGTCCACCAAGTTTGCTCCTCGCTACATTGGGCCCTTTAAAGTCTTCGAGCGGATCAGCTCTGTGGTCTGTCATCTGGCTCTTCCACCGCACTTGGCTATTTCTGACGCCGTCCACGTGTCCCTCCTTAAACCTGTTCATATGTCCCGGTTCTCTGAGTCATCTGCCGGGACATCAGACTTGTCTTTGGATGAGTTTGAGGTCAATGCCATTGTGGGACGCAGGGTGGTTCATGGTAAAAAGTTTTATTTGGTGGAATGGAAGGGTCATGGTCCAGAGGCTCGGACCTGGGAGCCAGTGGAGAACATCCACGCTCCGCTCCTTATTGTGGAATTTGAGCGTAGCGAGGCTCAGAGGGGAGGGGGCTCTAGGAGGGGGGTAATGTTAGGCGTAGGGTTTCTGCCGCTGCACAGCAGGAATCCCGAGCCTTGCACTCGGCGGTCTCCCATTCTCTTTCGGTCGCAGAAGAGCCTGCTCAGCAGACTCGATGTTCCCAGCCCTCTGCTCAGGCAAGCACTATGGGCTTGCTTGCTGCTGCCACCTCTGGTCCACCTTTAGCAGCACAGGCTGGCCAGCAGCGAGTATCTCCAGGGACTAAGTCCTCCTTGCAGTCCACTGAGCATGCCCGTGGTGTGATCTCCCATTGGAGATCGAAGGTCACATGCTCAGGTCCTTCTCTATCTAGGATTGGTCCATCCGAATGGCCAGGAAGGTCCCGGAAGCATGCCGCTATGAAAGGTTCGCGCATGGCCACTCAGCCATGCGCTAGTATAGACTGCATTAGCTAACTATCAAGAGTGTGCGTCGTATGCATGTATGAATGTCTCTGGTGAATGACTCATTAAGAACCCCTACCCTTGGTACGCATGTGTTGTGCAGCCTAGCCTGTTAGCCGCCCAGACTTAGGTGTAGGTAGGTCAGAGTCAGTGACAGGCATTGGTCTCCACCAGTGGCTCGGCACGCCACAATGCACGTGCTCTACACACTGAAGTCAGCGTCTATACCGGTGACGCTAACCCACGTGTGACCTTCCCACACCACTTTATACTTCCGCCTTTACTTAGCAGCAGTGTACCATCTCTGCACGGTGAACCCCAGGCTGCGAACACACCTACTATTATTTTATAACTTGGTGCATTCCGCCGGCCCTAACAAAGGGTATAGTGACATTCTGGTATAATGTCTCCACCCCAAGAGTAACATATCAATTTGACTGCTGTCTCATAGTAGAATGTCCAGGTCCCATGGCACAGTTTGACATCTGGTTAAGTACACAATTAATCTGTGTCACTACTGCTGAAACAGGGGAAGGTTCAAACTGTGAGGATTGGTCACTTGTTGGGTGGCACACTGGTGAAAGTGACTGGAGACATCAACCAGCCCAGGCCCTACAACACAGAGACAAATGAGGAATAAGCCTATTAAGCCGCATGACCCTATCCAAAGCCCCCTTTAAGGGCCAGAGGGGCCTTCCAGATCCAATAGTCCCCATCACTGCCACTCATTGCCCCAAGGAGGGATGCATAGTTCTGTACCTCACCATTGAGAACCCCTCAGAGAATGACCAAGGGTTATATGTACTAGGCTCAAGTACCAAACTTGGGAGGGAAAATGGTGACAAAAAAGGTAAATTTTGGCTAAGAAGCATAGATACCAGTGGGGGCACACAGGGGGCACCTGACAAATTCAAAGTCGAGAACGAGACAATAGTTGTGTAAACCCACCATCCCCATAAATAAGAATGCAAAGTGGATAAATTACCTATACTATAATCAACAACGGTTTATAAAATACACTGGGGATGCCATAAAGGCAATTATTGACTTATTAAGTTTATAATAGTTACTAACTGAAGAGCCCAACATTGCCTGGGCATAGTAACCAACTGTGGTTAGTTATGGCAAATTATAATGATTATATTGCACATAGAAACATTTCACATCATATATTCAACACTACAGATTTGCAACACAAATTAGCTAAGCGATTACCCAAGTATTGATAGTATTTTATTTTCAACTCATTCTAGATTTTTGGTTTTTCCTTTCGGTGCAAAGATGAATAGATTTTTGGCAGTTCCAACTCTTGAACAGACCACATAAAGTTGACCATGAGAAAAGCATGGAGATTGAAAATCGATCCCTACTACTTTCAAGGACTGTCCCTGAGCATTGTTAATGGACATTGCAAATGGCAGTTGAACTGGAAACTGGAGGCGTTTAAAATCAAAAAACAAATCAGATGGAATGAGTGGAATTCTTGGAATGAAAATGTCCTCTCCTTTGGCACATCCTGTTTGAGCTGTGTATCTAACCATATACTGTGTGATAATATCTGCTGAGCTGTGTACCTAATCCTCTCCTGTGTGATACTTTCTGCTGAGCTGTGTATCTAATCCTATCGTGTGTTACTGACTGCTCAGCCGTGTATTTAATCCTATCCTGTGTGACACTGACTGCTGAGCAGTGTATCTAATCCTGTCCTGTGTGATACCATCTGCTGAGCCATGTATCTAACCCTATCCTGTTTGATACTGACTGCTGAGCCATGTATCTAATCCTATCCTGTGTGATACTGACTGCTGAGCTGTATATCTAATCCTATCCTGTGTGATACTGACTGCTGAGCCATCTGTTCTTATCCTCTCCTGTGTGATACTGACTGCTGAGTTGTGTATCTAATCCTATCCTGTGTGATACTGGGCTCCCCCTGCAGTCTGTGTCAGAGGGTGGTCTGTGTTGGCACGGTAATAAATTGTGTTATTTCCAGCTTTACAGAAGGACGATAACACCATAGAAATTATAAGAATAATAGGCCAAATTGTTTGGTGAATTGGAACACGTGGGGTTAAAATTTTGCCTCACAACATAGCCTATGACGCTCTCGGGGTCCAGACGTGTGACTATGCAAAATTTTCTGGCTGTAGCTGCGACAGTGCAGATGCCAATCCCGGACATACACACATACACATACATACACTTTTCCCCCATTATGTACCTAGAGGCAAAATTGTTTGGTGAATTGGAATGCACGGGGTTAAAATTTCATCTCACAAAATAGCCTATGACACTCTCGGGGTCCAGACGTGTGACTGTTCAAAATGTTGTGGCTGTAGCTGCGACGGTGCAGATGCCATCCCGGACATATTTCTATGGAATAAATTCATGGACTTCAGTGCGCTGCTTGACAAATTCACGAATCCAGGTTATGAGAAAGATTAACTGTCATCCCCTGAGGAAGAAGTGGTATACACTTCGAAACGCATTGGAAAATAAACTGTTAGTCTTTCTCATAACCTGGATTCGTGAATTTGTCAAGCAGCGCACTGAAGTCCATGAATTTATTCCACAAAAATCTGAAGTTCTGGCGGTCACGGAGTTGACCTTTGGACATGCAGCAAGCTGACTACGGATCTTATATGCCTGAACCTCTCCTGCAAAAAGGGTGAGTGAATTTTTATTTATTCTTCTAACAATAACCCGGATAAGACCCTATTGCGCTTTTTGTTCCTTTAGTTTATTTGCAATCCCGGACATACACACATACAGTTAGGTCCATATATATTTGGAAAGAGACAACATTTTCTAATTTTGGTTCTAGACATTACCACAATGAATTTTAAACAAAACAATTCAGATCCAGTTGAAGTTCAGACTTTCAGCTTTCATTTGAGGGTATCCACATTAAAATTGGATGAAGGGTTTAGAAGTTTCAGCTCCTTATCATGTGCCACCCTGTTTTTAAAGATGAGAACACACGCATTCTGTGTGCCATAACACTGATAAGAAATTATAAAATTAAACCTGTAGAAAAATAAGGCCCACCACACTTGTTTGCAGACAACCTCTTAGCTGTATGGATAAATTCTAAATTTTTGTGGTCAGTAAGAACAGTCAGCGGATTGTTTGCCCCTTCCAAAGATGTCTCCATTCGGAGAAGGCAACTTTAATGGCTAACAGTTCCTTATTTCTAATGTCATGGTTCTTTTCTGCAGCTGACTTGGTATGAGAAATAAATGCACATGGATGAAACTGCATTTTGTCTCAAACTCGCTGTGATAAAGCGTCTCCCACCACAGAGTCTGAGGTGTCTACCTCAAAAACAAATGGCAGTTCAAGGTTTGTATAGACCTTTGGATTTTTGCCTCAGGAGACCAGAAAAACACTCTGGTTTTCTTTGTGAGTGAAGTAATTGGTAAGATTATTTTTGAAACGTTTTAATAAATCTTCTATAGAAATTTGCAAATCCTATAAAGCGCGAAACGTCTTTTAAATTTCTTGTTAGGCCAGTCAACTACCGCTCTGATATTACTTGGATCCATGCTCAGACCTTCTGGGGAGATGAATAGCCCAGAAATTGAATTCTGGTATGTTCGAATTAACATTTTTCGAGTTTAATATAGAGATGGTTTTCTAGTAGACGTTCCAGAACTAACTGGACATGTCTGTGATGCTCCTCCAGGATATCTGAAAATATAAAAATGTCATCAAGATAAACAACAACAAATTGATCCCAAAAATGACGAAAAACATCATTGATGAAGTGCTGAAAGGTGGACAGGGGCATTGCTATGGCCAAAAGACATAACCAGATATTCAAAATATCCTTATCGAGTTCTAAAGGCGGTCTTCCACTCATCTCTGGGGTGGATTCGCATGAGCTTGTAAGCCCCTCTTACATCAAGTTTGGTAAAAAGTCTGGCAGAATGCAGACTCTACAGAAACTCAAGGATTTAGGGGAGTGGGTAGCGATTCATAATGATGATTTTATTGATTACTCTATAATCAATACATGGCCACAAGTTTGAGTCCTTCTTTTCTACAAAAAATAAGGTTGCTCCAGCTGGCGGAGAAGTTTGTTTAAAGCCTTTCTCTAAATTTTGGTCCAGGTATTCCTTTAATACTTTTAATTATGGCTCAGAAAGATTGTAAATTCATCCAAAGTGAATTGACGCTCCTGGAAGTAATTCAATGGGACAGTCATAAGGACGATAAGGAGGCTTTCTTCCTACTGCAGACTTCACTGAACTGCTGGTACTGAGGTGGTAGTTTATTATCACTCTGATGAGAAATCTCAGAAATTTGAATTTGGTTGGAAGCAGATTCATTAACATGGCAATTGTTCTCACAGTACTAAGAGGGAAAAGTAATGGTCCTCGATGCCTAGTTAATAGATGGGTTATGAATTGAAAACCAGGGAATTCCTAGAATAACTGGAAATTTTGAAGATGAAATAAGATGAAAACTAACCGCTTCATGATAATTCGGGTCCATACAGATTTCCCGTTCAATTGTTTCGTGAGTAACAGGCAGGGACGGTTTTAGGCAAAGTGGGGCCCTAGGCAAAGTTTCAAATGGGGCCCAAATGCTAACATATTGCACTCACACAGAAGCATTTCGGTTGTAGTTACATGTGCTGAGTTCAGGGCGCTAAATGAGTGTGATCGACAATATTTATGTCGTTCAACACTTTTTTCCCGGCCTCTTTCCACTGTCTGAGAAAGAATGATGGGGACAGAACTATCACTAATGCATCAATCTGTCCCCATACAGTATTATGTTATCAGTAGCATATCTGCAATTTACACCCCATAGTCCTTCATAAAATATAATGTGCCCCATAGTCCTCCATATATTAAAATACACTGCTCAGTCCTCTATGTAGTATAATACACTCCTCATAGTGCTCCATATAGCATAATACACTCCTCATAGTCCTCCATATATAAAAATAGTATAATACAGCGCCAGTCATCCATGTAGTACAATTCACTTCCCATAGTATAATGCACACCATAGTTCTTCACATAGTATAATGTATTCCCCATAGTACTCGATACAGTATAATGCGGCCCACTTATAGTATAATGCAGGCACCCCAGAGCATAACGCAACCACCACACAGAATATAATGCAGCCCCTCCATACAATATAATGTAACCCCCCTATAATATAATGCAGCCCCTCTCTTATAGTATAATGCAGCCACCCGACAGAATATAATGTAACCCCCATAGAATATAATGCATCCCCTCCATAGAATATATGGAAGCCCCATCAGAGTGTAATGCAGCCCCCCATAGAATATAATGCAACGCCTTATATAGTATAATGTAGCCCCTCCAAAGAATACAATGTAGCCCTCCTCATATAGTATAATTCAGCCCTAATAGAATATAATGTAGCCCCCTCAAAGTATAATAAAGACCCCCATGCAATGTAATCTAGCCCCCCATAGAATACAATGTAGCCTCCTCATATAGTATAATGTAGCCCCCTCATAGAGTATGATGCAATAACCCCCATAGCATATAATATAATACAGCCCTCCATTGAATATAATGTAGTCCCGAATAGAATACAGCCCAGCCTCCCCCATAGAATATAATGTATCCCCCATGGTATTTAACGCAGCCACATAGTATATAGCACAGCCCACATAGTATATAGCACAGCCGCATAGTATATAGCACAGCACCACATGGTAGATAGCACAGCATCACATGGTATATAGCACAGCATAACATGGTATACAGCACCACATGGTATACAGCTGAGCCCCATTGTATATAGCACAGCCACACATGGTATACAGCACAGCCCCACATGGTATACAGCACAGCCCCACATGGTATACAGCACAACTCCACATGGTATACAGTACAGTCCCACATGATATACAGCACAGCAGCATGGTATAAAGCACAGCCAGACACAGTATACAGCACAGCCCCCCTCCCCCGGTACAGCACCATGGTAAAAAGCACAGCCCCACATTGTATACAGCATGGCAAAGCCCCCCCCTCTCCCCCAGCACAGCCCCACATGGTATACAGCACAGCCACCCCCCAGCACAGCCCCACATGGTATACAGCACAACCCCCCTCTCCCCCAGCACAGCCCCACATGGTATACAGCACAGCCCCCCTCCCCCAGCACATCACCATGGTATGCAGCACCATGGTATACAGCACAGCCCCCCCAGCACCATAGTATACAGCACAGCCCCCCAGCACAGCACCATGGTATATAGCACAGCCCCCCAGCACCATAGTATACAGCAGAGCACCATGGTAAAGAGCCCCCCTCTCCCCAGCACAGCACCATGATATACAGCCCCCCTTCCCCCCAGCACAGCACCATGGTATACAGCACAGCACCACATGGTATACAGCACAGCCCCACTCTCCCCCAGCACAGCCCCACATGGTATACAGCACAGCCCCCCTCCCCCAGCACATCACCATGGTATGCAGCACCATGGTATACAGCACAGCCCCCCCAGCACCATATTATACAGCACAGCCCCCCAGCACAGCACCATGGTATATAGCACAGCCGCCCAGCACCATAGTATACAGCACAGCACCATGGTATAGAGCCCCCCTCTCCCCAGCACAGCACCATGATATACAGACCCCCTTCCCCCCAGCACAGCACCATGGTATACTGCCCCCCTCCCCCCAGCACAGCACCATGGTATACAGCCCCCCTTAACCCAGCACAGCACTATGGTATACAGCACAGCACCATGGTATACAGCAGAGCCCCTCAGCACAGCGCCATGGTATAGAGCCCCCCTCCCCCAGCACAGCACCAAGGTATACAGCCCCCCTCCAGCACAGCACCACGGTATACAGCCCCACTCCCCCCAGCACAGCTGTTGTGAGTTCATTTTCTGGTCCACCAGTTGTGATTTCTCCTGCCAGGCTCCCTCTTATGGTAACAGGAGGTAGTGAGGCTGATTTAATCAGTAGAGATCTGCCACCTGATAATGAGGATGACGATTGGACCTCAGGAATCTCAGACTGGATTTAAGACAGCCGACTCCCTATTCTGGTGCTGGTGAGTCCTTCTGGCTTGTCAGGTCTTGGTTTTCAGCTCTGTTCCAGTCATCTAAAGCTAAGTTTTTCTGCTAATGTTCACACTTGATTTTGTTGGTCTATTCAGTTCTTTGTGTGGTCAGCCAGCCCCGTCCGGGGCTGTGCTGAATTTCCACTCTTATTTACCTGTATTTGTCAATTTGCTTTTAGTCCCTTATTAGATTGACCTCTTTTTGCTCTGTCTCAGAATATTTCAGAGTGCTGATATAGTGGGAGAGGTCTAGTGGCTTCAGGGTTAATTTTGCTATCAGAAGTGTTGGACGTTATTTTTGTAGGGTTTTTTGCAGATTGCAGACAGTGTCTTTCCTTTCCTATCCTTTCTAGTTAGTTTGGGCCCCATCGTTTGCTCAGCCTATTTTCCTGCCTGTGTTTTTGCTTTCATCTTGTTTCACCGTCAATACATGTGTGGGGGCTGTCTTTCCTTTGGGGTCTGCTCTGGGGCAGTTAGTTTTCCCCTTTTCTTGCTTCAGGCTTATGTAGTTCTCCGGCTGTGACGAAGCATCTAGGATCATCGTAGGTACACTCCACGGCTGCTGCTAGTTGTGTGATTAGAATCAGGGATCTGTAATCTGCATAATTACCAACCTCTCTGGTTTTCTATGACTTAGCTTGTTTTGTTTTTTTTCTCCTCGGTGACCCATTCATAACAGAATCACCAGCCATACCACAGATTCTGGGGTACTCAAAAGCAGGAAAAAGTTGTTAAAAAAAAAGTGTCAGAATTTTTTTTCATATATTTTTTCCTCTTTTTCTCTGGGGCCGTAGGAGGTTTTTTTTTTTCCTAATGGAGATGAAGCAATTGTCTGATCGTGTGGAGCAGCTCACTGCTGAAGTGCGGGGAATTTCCTCCTATCTTGCTCATTCACATGTTGCTGAACCTAAGATCCCTACTCCTGATGTGTTTTCTGGGGATCGGTCTAAATTTCTGAATTTTAAGAATAATTGTAAATTATTTCTTGCCTTGAAACCTAACTCATCGGGGAGCTCTGTGCAGCAGGTTAAAATTGTCATCTCCTTTCTGCACGGCGAACCCCAGGATTGGGCTTTTTCTCTGACACCTGAAAATCCTATTCTGACTAATGTGGATGCATTTTTCAAGCCTTGGGGTTGTTGTATGATGAACCTAATGCTGTTGATCAAGCTGAGAGAACCCTGTTGGCATTAAACCAGGGTCAGGATTCTGCAGAGTTATACTGTCAAAAATTCTGAAAGTGGGCGGTCCTTACTACAATGAATGATAGTGGATTGGCAGCTCTCTTTCGGAAGGGTTTATCAGATCAGAGACCGTAAAAGATGTTATGGTGGGATTTCCTGTTCCCTCTGGTCTGGATGATTCTGTGTCAATGGCCATTCAAGTTGATCGGCGTTTACGTGAATGTAAAACTACATGGGAGGCGCTGCCACCTTTTGAACAAATGTCTGAACCTATGCAATGTGATAGAGTTTTGTCTAGGGCGCAACGTCAGGAGTTTAGAAGGCGTAATAAGCTGTGTTTTTTCTGTGGAGACGTCTCTCATACTATTTCTGTCTGCCCTAAACGAGAGAAACGTTTTGCACACACATTTGCTGTGGGCAGTGTACAATCTAAGTTTCTTTTGGCAATTACACTGATCTGCTCCTTATCCACGTTTTCCAAGAAGGCTTTTGTGGATTCAGGAGCAGTGTTGAATCTGATGGATTTCGACTTTGCTAAATGTTGTATTTTTTCCATGATGCCTCTGTGGATGCCTATTCCTTTGAGGGGTATTGATGCTACTCCTTTGGCGGAGAATAAACCTCAGTTTTGGACCCAGGTGACAATGCGAGTTGCCCCAGACCACCAAGAAAATTGTAAATTTTTGGTGCTGCATAATTTGCATGATACTATAGTTCTTGGTTTTCCTTGGTTGCAAACTCATAATCCAGTTTTGGATTGGAAATCTGGGTCTGTGGTGAGTTGGGGTTGTCAGTGTGTTCTTAGGGACGCTCCTGTTTTCTCCACCTCTCCTCAGTCTCATGATATTCCTGATTATCTAGCCAATTTTTCTGATGTATTTAGTGAGAGCAAGTCTGCGTCTCTGCCTCCTCATAGGTGTTATGACTGTGCAATTGAGTTGATGCCTGGGTGTAAATTTCCCAAGGGTCGGCTTTTCAACTTATCAGTACCCGAACATGATGCTATGCGATCCTATATTAAGGAGTCCTTGGAGAAGGGTCATATTAGACCATCCTCATCACCTTTAGGTGCTGGGGTTTTTTTTGTGGCCAAGAAAGATGGTTCATTACTAGAGTTGAGCGAAACGGGTCGAAAAATTTCAAAAGTCGCCGACTTTTTGCAAAGTCGGGTTTCATGACACGAAACCCGACCCTAGGATGAGGTCGGCCACGAGGTCGGCGACTTACGCGCCAAAGTCGCGTTTCAAAAGTTTGTTTTGCGCTCTTTTTCAGCCAATCAGGATCCACGGACACTGTGGGCAACGTGATGACATAGGCAGGGGTCACCACCATCTTTCAGAAGGGCATGCAAGTGATTGGCTTGCTTTGGTGGGCGTCACAGGGGGTATAAAAGGGCGTGCACGCCGACCGCCATCTTACTTCTGCCGATCTCAGTATAGGGAGAGGTTGCTGCTGATTCTGTAGGGAGAGCGTTAGGCAGGGAAAAAGACAAAAAAACTGCTTCTGCTGCTAGCGATTTGGCCTGCACAACACACCAGTCACTGTGTGTGCAGTGCAAGGGGAGGCTATATAGTGGTGTATCAGTGGTGTTGGTTGTTGGGCTGCCTTCTAAGGCTTCCTGACATTCCTGCATTGCTGTATACCCACTGCTCCGCAAACTGCTTTTTTAAAAGCAATCCCAATTTTTTTTTTTGTCCTGCTGAGAAGAAGAAAAAACTGCTTCTGCTGCTAGCAATTTGGCCTGCACAACACACCAGTCACAGTGTGTGCAGTGCAAGGGGAGACTATATTGTGGTGTATCAGTGGTGTTGGTTGTTGGGCTGCCTTATAAGGCTTCCTGACAGGCTGGCATTGCTGTTTACCCACTGCTCTGCAAACTGCTTTTTTAAAAGCAATACAATGTCCCTTATCCTCTAGTCACTTTTGTCACAGCTGTGCCATCGAGCCTGTGACATAGCGCTCAGATATCAGTGGGCCTCACCCAATCCAAAAGTGTCCAGTGTCCAAAAGTGTGTGCAGAGATTCAAAATCTCCCTTATCCTCTAGTCACTTTGGTCACAGCTGTGCCATCGAGCCTGTCACATAGCGCTCAGATATTCATTGGGCCTCACACAATCCAAAAGTGTCCAGTGTCCAAAAGTGTGTGCAGAGATTCAAAATCTCCCTTATCCTCTAGTCACTTTGGTCACAGCTGTGCCATCGAGCCTGTCACATAGCGCTCAGATATTCATTGGGCCTCACACAATCCAAAAGTGTCCAGTGTCCAAAAGTTTGTGCAGAGATTCAAAATCTCCCTTATCCTCTAGTCACTTTGGTCACAGCTGTGCCATCGAGCCTGTCACATAGCGCTCAGATATTCATTGGGCCTCACACAATCCAAAAGTGTCCAGTGTCCAAAAGTGTGTGCAGAGATTCAAAATCTCCCTTATCCTCTAGTCACTTTGGTCACAGCTGTGCCATCGAGCCTGTCACATAGAGCTCAGATATTCATTGGGCCTCACACAATCCAAAAGTGTCCAGTGTCCAAAAGTGTGTGCAGAGATTCAAAATCTCCCTTATCCTCTAGTCACTTTGGTCACAGCTGTGCCATCGAGCCTGTCACATAGCGCTCAGATATTCATTGGGCCTCACACAATCCAAAAGTGTCCAGTGTCCAAAAGTGTGTGCAGAGATTCAAAATCTCCCTTATCCTCTAGTCACTTTGGTCACAGCTGTGCCATCGAGCCTGTCACATAGCGCTCAGATATTCATTGGGCCTCACACAATCCAAAAGTGTCCAGTGTCCAAAAGTGTGTGCAGAGATTCAAAATCTCCCTTATCCTCTAGTCACTTTGGTCACAGCTGTGCCATCGAGCCTGTCACATAGCGCTCAGATATTCATTGGGCCTCACACAATCCAGAAGTGTCCAGTGTCCAAAAGTGTGTGCAGAGATTCAAAATCTCCCTTATCCTCTAGTCACTTTGGTCACAGCTGTGCCATCGAGCCTCTCACATAGCGCTCAGATATTCATTGGGCCTCACACAATCCAAAAGTGTCCAGTGTCCAAAAGTGTGTGCAGAGATTCAAAATCTCCCTTATCCTCTAGTCACTTTGGTCACAGCTGTGCCATCGAGCCTGTCACATAGCGCTCAGATATTCATTGGGCCTCACACAATCCAAAAGTGTCCAGTGTCCAAAAGTGTGTGCAGAGATTCAAAATCTCCCTTATCCTCTAGTCACTTTGGTCACAGCTGTGCCATCGAGCCTGTCACATAGCGCTCAGATATTCATTGGGCCTCACACAATCCAAAATTGTCCAGTGTCCAAAAGTGTGTGCAGAGATTCAAAATCTCCCTTATCCTCTAGTCACTTTGGTCACAGCTGTGCCATCGAGCCTGTCACATAGCGCTCAGATATTCATTGGGCCTCACACAATCCAAAAGTGTCCAGTGTCCAAAAGTGTGTGCAGAGATTCAAAATCTCCCTTATCCTCTAGTCACTTTGGTCACAGCTGTGCCATCGAGCCAGTCACATAGCGCTCAGATATTCATTGGGCCTCACACAATCCAAAAGTGTCCAGTGTCCAAAAGTGTGTGCAGAGATTCAAAATCTCCCTTATCCTCTAGTCACTTTGGTCACAGCTGTGCCATCGAGCCTGTCACATAGCGCTCAGATATTCATTGGGCCTCACACAATCCAAAAGTGTCCAGTGTCCAAAAGTGTGTGCAGAGATTCAAAATCTCCCTTATCCTCTAGTCACTTTGGTCACAGCTGTGCCATCGAGCCTGTCACATAGCGCTCAGATATTCATTGGGCCTCACACAATCCAAAAGTGTCCAGTGTCCAAAAGTGTGTGCAGAGATTCAAAATCTCCCTTATCATCTAGTCACTTTGGTCACAGCTGTGCCATCGAGCCTGTCACATAGCGCTCAGATATTCATTGGGCCTCACACAATCCAAAAGTGTCCAGTGTCCAAAAGTGTGTGCAGAGTATCAAAATCTCCCTTATCGTCTAGTCACTTTGGTCACAGCTGTGCCATCGAGCCTATCACATAGCGCTCAGATATTCATTGGGCCTCACACAATCCAAAAGTGTCCAGTGTCCAAAAGTGTGTGCAGAGATTCAAAATCTCCCTTATCCTCTAGTCACTTTGGTCACAGCTGTGCCATCGAGCCTGTCACATAGAGCTCAGATATTCATTGGGCCTCACACAATCCAAAAGTGTCCAGTGTCCAAAAGTGTGTGCAGAGATTCAAAATCTCCCTTATCCTCTAGTCACTTTGGTCACAGCTGTGCCATCGAGCCTGTCACATAGCGCTCAGATATTCATTGGGCCTCACACAATCCAAAAGTGTCCAGTGTCCAAAAGTGTGTGCAGAGATTCAAAATCTCCCTTATCCTCTAGTCACTTTGGTCACAGCTGTGCCATCGAGCCTGTCACATAGCGCTCAGATATTCATTGGGCCTCACACAATCCAAAAGTGTCCAGTGTCCAAAAGTGTGTGCAGAGATTCAAAATCTCACTTATCCTCTAGTCACTTTGGTCACAGCTGTGCCATCGAGCCTGTCACATAGCGCTCAGATATTCATTGGGCCTCACACAATCCAAAAGTGTCCAGTGTCCAAAAGTGTGTGCAGAGATTCAAAATCTCCCTTATCCTCTAGTCACTTTGGTCACAGCTGTGCCATCGAGCCTGTCACATAGCGCTCAGATATTCATTGGGCCTCACACAATCCAAAAGTGTCCAGTGTCCAAAAGTGTGTGCAGAGATTCAAAATCTCCCTTATCCTCTAGTCACTTTGGTCACAGCTGTGCCATCGAGCCTGTCACATAGCGCTCAGATATTCATTGGGCCTCACACAATCCAAAAGTGTCCAGTGTCCAAAAGTGTGTGCAGAGATTCAAAATCTCCCTTATCCTCTAGTCACTTTGGTCACAGCTGTGCCATCGAGCCTGTCACATAGCGCTCAGATATTCATTGGGCCTCTCACAATCCAAAAGTGTCCAGTGTCCAAAAGTGTGTGCAGAGATTCAAAATCTCCCTTATCCTCTAGTCACTTTGGTCACAGCTGTGCCATCGAGCCTGTCAAATAGCGCTCAGATATTCATTGGGCCTCACACAATCCAAAAGTGTCCAGTGTCCAAAAGTGTGTGCAGAGATTCAAAATCTTCCCTTATCCTCTAGTCACTTTGGTCACAGCTGTGCCATCGAGCCTGTCACATAGCGCTCAGATATTCATTGGGCCTCACACAATCCAAAAGTGTCCAGTGTCCAAAAGTGTGTGCAGAGATTCAAAATCTCCCTTATCCTCTAGTCACTTTGGTCACAGCTGTGCCATCGAGCCTGTCACATAGCGCTCAGATATTCATTGGGCCTCACACAATCCAAAAGTGTCCAGTGTCCAAAAGTGTGTGCAGAGATTCAAAATCTCCCTTATCCTCTAGTCACTTTGGTCACAGCTGTGCCATCGAGCCTGTCACATAGCGCTCAGATATTCATTGGGCCTCACACAATCCAAAAGTGTCCAGTGTCCAAAAGTGTGTGCAGAGATTCAAAATCTCCCTTATCCTCTAGTCACTTTGGTCACAGCTGTGCCATCGAGCCTGTCACATAGCGCTCAGATATTCATTGGGCCTCACACAATCCAAAAGTGTCCAGTGTCCAAAAGTGTGTGCAGAGATTCAAAATCTCCCTTATCCTCTAGTCACTTTGGTCACAGCTGTGCCATCGAGCCTGTCACATAGCGCTCAGATATTCATTGGGCCTCACACAATCCAAAAGTGTCCAGTGTCCAAAAGTGTGTGCAGAGATTCAAAATCTCCCTTATCCTCTAGTCACTTTGGTCACAGCTGTGCCATCGAGCCTGTCACATAGCGCTCAGATATTCATTGGGCCTCACACAATCCAAAAGTGTCCAGTGTCCAAAAGTGTGTGCAGAGATTCAAAATCTCCCTTATCCTCTAGTCACTTTGGTCACAGCTGTGCCATCGAGCCTGTCACATAGCGCTCAGATATTCATTGGGCCTCACACAATCCAAAAGTGTCCAGTGTCCAAAAGTGTGTGCAGAGATTCAAAATCTCCCTTATCCTCTAGTCACTTTGGTCACAGCTGTGCCATCGAGCCTGTCACATAGCGCTCAGATATTCATTGGGCCTCACACAATCCAAAAGTGTCCAGTGTCCAAAAGTGTGTGCAGAGATTCAAAATCTCCCTTATCCTCTAGTCACTTTGGTCACAGCTGTGCCATCGAGCCTGTCACATAGCGCTCAGATATTCATTGGGCCTCACACAATCCAAAAGTGTCCAGTGTCCAAAAGTGTGTGCAGAGATTCAAAATCTCCCTTATCCTCTAGTCACTTTGGTCACAGCTGTGCCATCGAGCCTGTCACATAGCGCTCAGATATTCATTGGGCCTCACACAATCCAAAAGTGTCCAGTGTCCAAAAGTGTGTGCAGAGATTCAAAATCTCCCTTATCCTCTAGTCACTTTGGTCACAGCTGTGCCATCGAGCCTGTCACATAGCGCTCAGATATTCATTGGGCCTCACACAATCCAAAAGTGTCCAGTGTCCAAAAGTGTGTGCAGAGATTCAAAATCTCCCTTATCCTCTAGTCACTTTGGTCACAGCTGTGCCATCGAGCCTGTCACATAGCGCTCAGATATTCATTGGGCCTCACACAATCCAAAAGTGTCCAGTGTCCAAAAGTGTGTGCAGAGATTCAAAATCTCCCTTATCCTCTAGTCACTTTGGTCACAGCTGTGCCATCGAGCCTGTCACATAGCGCTCAGATATTCATTGGGCCTCACACAATCCAAAAGTGTCCAGTGTCCAAAAGTGTGTGCAGAGATTCAAAATCTCCCTTATCCTCTAGTCACTTTGGTCACAGCTGTGCCATCGAGCCTGTCACATAGCGCTCAGATATTCATTGGGCCTCACACAATCCAAAAGTGTCCAGTGTCCAAAAGTGTGTGCAGAGATTCAAAATCTCCCTTATCCTCTAGTCACTTTGGTCACAGCTGTGCCATCGAGCCTGTCACATAGCGCTCAGATATTCATTGGGCCTCACACAATCCAAAAGTGTCCAGTGTCCAAAAGTGTGTGCAGAGATTCAAAATCTCCCTTATCCTCTAGTCACTTTGGTCACAGCTGTGCCATCGAGCCTGTCACATAGCGCTCAGATATTCATTGGGCCTCACACAATCCAAAAGTGTCCAGTGTCCAAAAGTGTGTGCAGAGATTCAAAATCTCCCTTATCCTCTAGTCACTTTGGTCACAGCTGTGCCATCGAGCCTGTCACATAGCGCTCAGATATTCATTGGGCCTCACACAATCCAAAAGTGTCCAGTGTCCAAAAGTGTGTGCAGAGATTCAAAATCTCCCTTATCCTCTAGTCACTTTGGTCACAGCTGTGCCATCGAGCCTGTCACATAGCGCTCAGATATTCATTGGGCCTCACACAATCCAAAAGTGTCCAGTGTCCAAAAGTGTGTGCAGAGATTCAAAATCTCCCTTATCCTCTAGTCACTTTGGTCACAGCTGTGCCATCGAGCCTGTCACATAGCGCTCAGATATTCATTGGGCCTCACACAATCCAAAAGTGTCCAGTGTCCAAAAGTGTGTGCAGAGATTCAAAATCTCCCTTATCCTCTAGTCACTTTGGTCACAGCTGTGCCATCGAGCCTGTCACATAGCGCTCAGATATTCATTGGGCCTCACACAATCCAAAAGTGTCCAGTGTCCAAAAGTGTGTGCAGAGATTCAAAATCTCCCTTATCCTCTAGTCACTTTGGTCACAGCTGTGCCATCGAGCCTGTCACATAGCGCTCAGATATTCATTGGGCCTCACACAATCCAAAAGTGTCCAGTGTCCAAAAGTGTGTGCAGAGATTCAAAATCTCCCTTATCCTCTAGTCACTTTGGTCACAGCTGTGCCATCGAGCCTGTCACATAGCGCTCAGATATTCATTGGGCCTCACACAATCCAAAAGTGTCCAGTGTCCAAAAGTGTGTGCAGAGATTCAAAATCTCCCTTATCCTCTAGTCACTTTGGTCACAGCTGTGCCATCGAGCCTGTCACATAGCGCTCAGATATTCATTGGGCCTCACACAATCCAAAAGTGTCCAGTGTCCAAAAGTGTGTGCAGAGATTCAAAATCTCCCTTATCCTCTAGTCACTTTGGTCACAGCTGTGCCATCGAGCCTGTCACATAGCGCTCAGATATTCATTGGGCCTCACACAATCCAAAAGTGTCCAGTGTCCAAAAGTGTGTGCAGAGATTCAAAATCTCCCTTATCCTCTAGTCACTTTGGTCACAGCTGTGCCATCGAGCCTGTCACATAGCGCTCAGATATTCATTGGGCCTCACACAATCCAAAAGTGTCCAGTGTCCAAAAGTGTGTGCAGAGATTCAAAATCTCCCTTATCCTCTAGTCACTTTGGTCACAGCTGTGCCATCGAGCCTGTCACATAGCGCTCAGATATTCATTGGGCCTCACACAATCCAAAAGTGTCCAGTGTCCAAAAGTGTGTGCAGAGATTCAAAATCTCCCTTATCCTCTAGTCACTTTGGTCACAGCTGTGCCATCGAGCCTGTCACATAGCGCTCAGATATTCATTGGGCCTCACACAATCCAAAAGTGTCCAGTGTCCAAAAGTGTGTGCAGAGATTCAAAATCTCCCTTATCCTCTAGTCACTTTGGTCACAGCTGTGCCATCGAGCCTGTCACATAGCGCTCAGATATTCATTGGGCCTCACACAATCCAAAAGTGTCCAGTGTCCAAAAGTGTGTGCAGAGATTCAAAATCTCCCTTATCCTCTAGTCACTTTGGTCACAGCTGTGCCATCGAGCCTGTCACATAGCGCTCAGATATTCATTGGGCCTCACACAATCCAAAAGTGTCCAGTGTCCAAAAGTGTGTGCAGAGATTCAAAATCTCCCTTATCCTCTAGTCACTTTGGTCACAGCTGTGCCATCGAGCCTGTCACATAGCGCTCAGATATTCATTGGGCCTCACACAATCCAAAAGTGTCCAGTGTCCAAAAGTGTGTGCAGAGATTCAAAATCTCCCTTATCCTCTAGTCACTTTGGTCACAGCTGTGCCATCGAGCCTGTCACATAGCGCTCAGATATTCATTGGGCCTC